>NC_139460.1:255440000-257840000 GCF_057233095.1 Heloderma suspectum | reverse complement strand
CCTACGGCTTAAAATACAAGGTAAAAGGTAGGTTGTTTGAAGAAAGAAAGATTTAGGATCGCATATAGAATGTTGGAGCATATGGGAATCAGCACAGGATGATTGACACCACTGAAGTCTATGCAAAGGTGTTTGATACAATTTTGCAAACGGTCTCAAAGCTTCTGGGGGGAAATGGGATTGGGGGAGCAGTGTTTTGGAATATGTCAAATGCTCTGTTTGGCCTTTGATCTGTTTCCAGTGTACAGGGAAGAGCGAAGCAAATATCACGAGGCGCTATAGACTGCGTAAACTTGTGCACCAGTGCACTTGAGTCATCTTGGATTCCTGTGTCACTCTCTCCATAGCAACTTGCTTTCAGCATTAAACCACCCATCCAGCTAAATAGCTATTAGTGTAGATGCTAATGCTGTGGGCACCCAGGAAACCTGATGCACATGTAAAATTGCTACAAATGAGATTAACATGTCCTTCCATTGAAAAACAGACAACCGAAAGGTTGGTTTGCACTTGGGTCAGTTCCCTTTGAATCAAAAGTTGAGAATGTGCGCATTTCATTCCACATGTGCGTTACCACTTTGGGGACTTTCCATATTTTAATAGCCAGAAAGGCATCATGGTGGTGCAGCAGTCACAACCCCCCCCCCCAAGTTTTGTTGTCCTGTGAGCTCACAATGCGTATTTTTCTGTGTATTTTTGGCAGTGGCTCTCTGGTACCCAGAGAGAGGAATACATCTGGTCTTTGATGGGTTGCACTTCCCCTGAAGGACCAAATGAGCAGTTTGGAAGTGCTCCTGGACACGACACTAACTGGGGAAGCTCAGGTGGTGGTGGTGGCCAAGAGTACTTCTTACCAGCTTAGGCTGCTATGTCAGCTGTGACCCTATATGGAGAGGGCTGATTTTGTCTCAGTTATTCATACTCTTATGACATCTAGAAGAGACCACTGTAATGTGCTCTGTGTGTGGCTGCCTTTAAAGATGGTTTGGAAAGTTCAGCTGGTGCAGAATATAGCCACCCAGATAGTGGTAGGGGCTGGCTGGTCAGCTCATGTGACACCAGTACTTTGGCAGCTGCACTGGCTGCTGATCCATTTCCAAGCCCAATTTAAAGTGCTGCATTTAACCTTTAAATCCTAGAATTTGGCCTCAAGTTTCATCTGAGGCCATCAACAGAGGGCCTTCTCACTTGCCTGCCACCAAGGGCGGTTAAGTTGGTGAGTACATGGGAGATGGGCCTTTTTGGTAGTGGCCCCACATCTCTGGAATGAGCTTTGTCAGGCCCCTTTTTGGCAGGTCTTTGGGAAAACTCTGGAGATGCACCTGTTTTTATTGGCCTTTTGTTCATTTCTGGGCTGCTGCTTTTACTTCTAAGTACTGTTTTTATTGCATTTTATTGTTTTGTATTCTCTTTTTTTATCGTGTTTGTTTTTATCTTGTATGTCACCTTGGGCCTAAAAAGGTGGTCTAAAAATAATGTAAAAGAAATAAATATTGCCTATGGACTGAGAAAGCAGGCCACTGGTTGAGAAATGAAATCCAGTGAAGGAATGTCAGATTTCTCATATGATTTGTGGAGTTCAAAGTTCCCTGTGACCCTTTCACATTTTACAAAGTGACTTTTATTGCATTATGTGACAAGATGGAGGCACGTTGCTAGATGATGATACAATTTATTTTACAGAAACCTGGGATCTCCTCACCTGTTTATTGTCTTCCCTTACATTTTATGGAATAGGTCCTGAAGTGGAATAAAGTTTGATATGTCTTAGTTAGAGAATGGGACATAGAACTTACTGGCAGATGAGAAGCAGGTAGCCTGAACTACATGCTGTCTCTTTTCTAACTGTTCTATCTGCCACAGAAATCAAGCATCTGCTGCATCAGTCTTTAATAGCTTCCATAATTTTCCAGATAAAAACTGAAAAAATGCGCACACCCCATTTGGTTAATATTCTATTCCTTTGGTTAATATTCTGCTACAGAATGTTTCCATTTTGGGCCTGGGGAATGGAGCAAGAACAATTCCTGCAACAACAACAACAGCCCCCCACACACACACACACAAACACCCCCCCATTCCTCTTCCCCACTTATTCCCAGGGCCTTCATATCTCTGGCCTGGAATCTCGTGATGGCCAGAGGCCTTTAAGGCTCCTGTACAAAGATTCTTTCCTGGCACTGGGAGGGTTAGATACTCGGGACCTACTCAACCCCAACAGTTTCCAGTAAGTAGATGCGTATCTCTGTCTTTTTTTTAAAAAAAGAATTTTCTCCCAGCAAATGGGCAAGAACTGTATGTTGTGGCTCTCTTGGCCTAGACTTAACTGCAGCTATGTGTCTGAGTTTGCTGTGCCATGGTGAAACTGGCTTTATAAGATCATGCTACAAGAGATCACAAGAGCAATCCCTTCATCAAAAGTACTGCAGAAGAACAACAGTTCCCCGCTAGGGAAGTTGCCCAGAGTCCCTCCTGAGCGCTCGTCATCACAACTTGCTACGTGAATTCACCAAATTGTTGGAACTTTTCAGACACATCCTTTGGCATGAATAACTACAGATGCCCTTCTTCGGTTCACGTCTAATTTCAACCAGCCCTCGGAGCTAGAGTTACCAAATTAGAGCTGCTGTTTCAGCTATTTGCTTTGCAGCTGTTTCTGATGCAAAGAACATTTAAATTGACATTAATAGATAAGATGAGCCAAGGATTCACCTCAGGCCTTTAGCCTTTTATTTTTTACTTCCCTGTAACACAATTTGTAAAAGAACAGGAAAAGGCTCCTAATATCTTAATATAGTTTGCAAATATTTACTCCAATAAACTTCGCAATGAACTTGCCTATGAAATTAACACTTTTTCAGGCAAGAATCCATATCACAGAAACATTTAAATTGCTTCAGTTTACGAGGAAGATGTCCTGGGCCACTTGGCTGACATCCATGAATGTTAAACATCTGACCATCTTTCTTCTGCCCAGTGAATGCTTTGGAGAGTCTCAAAAAGGATTTGCAGGAAAGCATTTAAGCACATGTGCAAACTCCTTTTTCCATTCCTGAAATGCAGCCAAACTGCCAAAGTGGCATGAAGGAAGCATGAACATTCTGTACGTGCCCTTCGGGTTGACACTGGTTGCAAAATAAGGCCCCTGAGTTATATTGGTATGGGAAACTCGTTTCTTTGAAGTGGCAGTTGGAATCCCCCCTGGTGCCATCTTTCTACAATTAAAAATAATCAGAAGTGCTCACAATCGTTGTGGCATCTGGCGTATGTCTTTTGAACTAGATGTTACCACACAATTATTTATCCTAGAGAGTACAGTCACTTAATCAGCAGATAGCTTCTATGATTGATAGCACATTCCTATGCATGTCTACTCAGAAATAAGTTCTATTAAGTTCAATGGGACTTACCCCCAGGTAAGTGTCCATAGCACTGCAGCTGGATTAGATACCTTTTTCTTGGATATCAGTGGAACACTGTTTGTTAATCTGATTACTGTATAAAATCTGTATAGTTCTCATTGTGCCATATCTGACATGCAGTGCCAATAGTGTCAACTCTGTTAGTTTGTGAAGATGGGAGTTGTAGTCCAACACATCTGGAAGGCACCAAGTTGGGGAAGGATTTTCTACAGCCTCAACAAAATCCTAGTCTGAACATCTTCCAGAAGTGGTGTAAGACCTTTTGCTTTATTTCAGCTAGCTTGCCAGGGATAGGGTAGTTTGAGGATAATAGGGCTTCGGCTATTGGGCAGTGCAGAAATGAAAATAAATAAATAAATAAATAAATGTATTGATTAATATTGGCAAAGATTTATTTATTCTTTACTAAAATGTTATTTTTTCATATAGATGTGTGTTAACATGCTCTGGGCCTTTGGAAACAGACTGGGCCCCAAAATGAATGAAAAGAGTTAACTTCGGACAAATGGCTTGGTGAGGAGCACCACGCAGACAGGAATAAACCCAGTTTTGTACGTGCAAATCCACTCTGAGAAGCCAGTTGTTACGGTGCTGCACCAATGTGAAACTCCATTCACTTCAAAGTACTATTTATCCAGCATATATATATTTTTTTTAATTTTGAGAATATGGATGAAAACCAACCAATAAGCCTGTAGCTGGCCTGGCACAAGACATGAGGTGCTGTAAGGTTGTTTACAGTTTCAGCCTTGTTAAATTCTGTAGTGAGTATATGTGTGTGTTGGGAGTACATGGTTTTCAGTGTTTCCTCACATAAAAAAAGTTCTCCGCAAGCAAAAAATGAGCACATCAGGTAAAAAGGTTTTACTCAAGCCCACTTCTTGTTGAGCTAGCGTTCTTCTTGAAGGTAGTTTTCACATCAGGGACCATTTTAAAAAATGTAATCTGTCACCTGTAATTGGAAGTGTTACTGTCTATAAGGATTTGATTGCCTTACTTCATGAGGTAGGAATGAGCTGAGAGAACACTCGGGTAGTGAAATGGATGGTGTTCCTTAGATTACAGGTGAGGGATACCCCTTTTCAATGCTCCCCCATGTTAAAAATCCCTGCAAATAGAAAACTAGCATATCAGGGACAAAGGTTGTAGCCTAACCCAGTCCCTGATATCTTACCTTTCTATTTCAGAGGAAAGCCTTTGGGTTAAGCCCACCCCACCCCTGGCAGCATTAAAATGGTACCTCCCACCTGCAGACTGAAGTGGAACTACTGAATCTATCCCACTACATGTGAGGTGGATAGGGCAGCTTAATCCAAACCTTATACTTGGAGGTGGCTGGAATTGCTAAAGACTGGGTGGCAGCCGCCCCTTGATGGCAGTGTTCATACTTCTGCTGAGTGGCAGACTAATTGCTTACCCTTAGGAGTAAACCACAAGTGTGAATAGGGCTTGTAGCTGAAAAGTTTTCATAAGACAAATCAAAGACAGATGACTTTCCTGTCAGCACTCACTTGTGACATGCTTTTGTGGTCCTAGGGGACGTACTCAAGTGAAACAAAAAGCTGGCCCCAAACCCCTGCAACGTGTCTTGCTCACTTCAAGCGCTATCAATCAGCCGTCCACAAGTACCCCTCCTCCCATTCCCTCCACTTACCCAGTTCCGCAGCTAGATTGCCCATTGACGCTCCAGTTGTTTTAAGATAAGTTTGAGCAAAACTAATTTAACAACCAGGTAAGGCTAATTTTGCAGCCAGAGTTAAAAATAATACACATGGCTACATCTCTTTAATTGACAAAAGACAGTTTAGTAGCAAATTTTATGTCCTGTGACACCTTACCTAACATGGTGCCTCCCTGATATTTTGGACTACAACTCTCAGCATTCCTGAACATTGACTGTGTTGACCAGGGCTTATGGGAGTCCAAAATACCTGGAGGGCACCAGGTTGGACAAGACTGTCCTAGGACTTAGGATTTGGCCATTTCTGTTGCAAAATCTGGTATTTTGGGTGCAGAATTCAGAGCAGCCTGCATATAGATCTCATTTCAGCTAACCGAATCTAACTAACTTTTCCATTTCTACTATATCATTTTTGAGAGGAGGTGACCTTAATTGTATATGGGGCTCAAGATGAGGATACAATATTGGGCTATATCTTCTTTCACACCGTGGAGATAAGGGCCCACATTTCTGAATTATCAGTTTAAGAAAATGTGTATCCTTGCTTGTTCAGTGGAGTGTGAAAATGGAATCATGGGTCATCTTCCTGGAAAATCATTACTTTTGATTTGCTTGACTGCTAGCTAGGGACAGATTGCAATTGACAAGAACCTTGTATACATATGGCTAAGGAGAATGGAGATAACCTATTGCCATAGGCAAAATAACCACTTCAGTTATGTAGGAACATCTCTGTTAGCTAGCATTAAATATAATTCCCCCCTTTTTTCCTTAGTGTTTCCAAGTAATAGGTTGTAGCACCAGCAATCCTAGTTTTGGTCTGCAGGGAGCATCAGAGATAGAAACATTGGCCAGTTAGAATTTGTTGTTGATTTTGTTTGAAAGCCTTAATAAAAGAAGCAGGTGGGTATCAGAATTTAATATTGTTCTGATGAGTGATATGCATTTCCATTTCCTGTGTATTGCTCAATAATGCCAGCCAGATGAGTTAATGTCAAGCAATAGTAAAACATGTCAGTTTACCATCAGTTATAAAGCAAATTATAATATTACTGTGGTCTGTCAGCAATTCTGGGAATGTTTGCACATAGGCACCTATTGCCTGAGTTCTGCTAGAGGTCTTGCAAAGATTTCTTTGGGAAGGATGACTCTAGTCCCCTGTTGTATCTTTCTATTTCTTCATTGAGATGATACCCTAGAGGGAGGTGGATGACAGAAGGGACTCAATAAAATTAGGTTATTTTCTACAATAAGTCATGTAAAAGAAAGCAATATTGCAAATATAGAAGAGCCCAGATTAAATCAAGAGCTTTATTATAACCAAGACACATAGACTTTATTATTCTAGCCATAGTTCAGAAGGGCAGGAACTTGAGAGTACTGCTGATCATGTCTTCTACAGCAAGGTTGATGTTGTTCAGTAGATGCTAAGTTTTCCAGAGACTCCCTGTAATGATCAAGGTTGCCAACAGCCACTTATAAATACTACAGGACACCTATAAATACAAATTAGGAGGGGCAACTATACATTTGTTCAACGGTGATCATAAAATATTCTGAGCAAAATATCATGGACGTGGGACTGATGGTTGGTAACAGAAAATTGCATACTTGGGCTGATGATCATGTAGAAACAAGGCCACGAGGCACACTGAGTCTCTTTGGCTCAGGCGGCTGACTGGCAGGAGGGAGTGGCAGAGGTCACGTGTACCCAGTGCTGCTCCTGCCCACTCACTGCTGCTATCAGTCAGCTGGACACCACTGCCCAAGAGAAAGCCAAGGGCCTCTACTGGCTGTGGAGCAGCCACTGGTGTCTCCTGGAGTGCTTGGATTGAACTCCAAGACAGTTGGGTTTGCAATGCAGCTGCCTCAACAAGAGCTTGTTTCCAGAAGTGGTGGGGAAGGCAAAGGGCAGGGAGCTCAAAAGCAGCTTTCTGGAAAGGAGAGAACTGGGTTTCACATGGGAAGCTGTGAAGCTACCTGCTTTGGAGGCTTTGCCAGCATTCCCTCCCTGAATATGTCAGAGGTGCAGGGCCAGCAGCTTGGGTGAGTATGAGCCTGAGTTGGGAAGGAAAGGAGAAGGGGAAGTTATGCTGGAGTCCAGAAAGGGAGCAGAAAGAAGTGCATGTGGCATCCTTGTGGCAGATGATGCTCATGTTCATGAAAGAAGAGGAGGAATCTGGTAGGGAGCCCTGAACCAACAGCAGATAAGGAGGGAGGAGGAGGTGAAGAAGAGAGGGGGATGTGTGTGCGTGTATTTACGTAGATGATGGATGAATGGGGTGTATGCTTCTGTGTAAATGTGTGTGTGTGCGCGCGCGTGCGCGCATGTAAAAGAGAAAGGAAGACTGTGGATGGTGATAATCTAAAGCAGGGGTGAGCAAATTGGGACAGTCCAGGGGGCATTTTCACTCCCCGGACTGCAACCACCTGGGCACAGTCTGCCAGGTGACCTAAAAAATTAATTTTAAAAAAATTAATTTTTACCAAAAAAACAGCATCTGGAGCACTTCACAGCAAGCTAAATTTGACCCTTTTAGGGCTTCGTAGCTACTACAGAGCCCTGAAAGGGTCAAATATAGTTTGCAAACAAATAGATTTTACCTTTTTGGTGCTCCATATGCCATTCTTTCAGGGGGTAGGGGCAGTGGGGGGTGGCAGGGGCCATGCTGGGGGTGACAGGGGCTGCATGTGGCTTATGGGCCACATGTTGCCCACCTCTGATGTAAAGAGAGAGAGAGTTTGTGGAGTGGCAATCATAAAAAAGAGAGTATGGCCTGATGATCTTAAGAGAAAAAGAGAGACTGTGGACTGTTGGTGATCTTCAGAGAGAAAGATAAGAGTGTAGGGTACCCATTGTTTGTTATTCTGGATGAATTAATTTGAAATGCTTCTTTCTTTTTTAAGTAGTGAGTCATATTCTCTGTCACCATGGCACCCAAAGCAATATACACTGCTCATATCGTTATCATATATAACCATCATAAAAATTCACTAAAATGTTTTAAAAATTACAAAACAATGAATAAACCCACTAATTTGTAGCAGTCACTTAAAGAGAGTCCCTCAAGTCTATAAACAGGATATGCGACTGGAGCCATGGCGTCTTGCAATGACTTGTGGATCTCCACAGGTTGCTTATCTCAAACAGCTGTGAAAAGGTTGAGAAACCTTTTTATCTTCCCCTGGAATTAAAAGAGGAAGTTTACAGTACCATCCAGATAAAATCTTGGAAGAACAGCTGCTTCTGCGGAGAAACAGAGGGGCTGAAATCTAAGATTAGACGCCTGAGTGCCATCTACTGAATGCTGTTTGAAACTCCTAAGCAATTAGGAGACAGAAGGACAAACGGCTCCAAATAGTATTTCTGAATTTAAACTACCAGCAATATCTGAGGACTTGTAATTAAATTTGCGTGTTTTTTTTTGTTTTGTTTTTGCAATTATACTTGCTTGTTGTGCTTTTGAAAGTGGAGGATGGCAGTACAAAAGGAAAAAAAGAAAGGCTTGAGAATGCCACCTACCCCCCCAATTGCTGCCTCGGCAAAGGTTTCTAGAAATGCCTGAGATGAAGAGGAGTTGCTTGTTTTGATAAAAACTATGTCTTCTCAGCTACCAGAGCAGTCAAGGAAACTTGAAACAATTCAGGATTCAATTACTGCCAGGGGGCTGTGGATTTAATTAATATATCTTTTCAAAAGATGGAATCGAAGGTTAATGCTCTTGAAGATTGAGTTACTGCTCATGAAACGGCCATGGAAACGTCACATAATATTTTGTCTGCTCGAATTTCTCAACTGGAGGCCTGTACACGTAGAGCGAATCTACGTTTCCTTGGTATTAAAGACGTGGCTACTGATATAGGTTTGGCTGAATTTATGGATAAACGTTTGCATGAGCTATTTGCTTTACCATCTGATTTTTTACTTGATATTGAGCATGCATATCATGTTCCTGGTTCAATACGTGGCACTAAAGGGACTTTGGGGACTGTTATCGTTCAATTTTCATGAGTCTCTACAAAAAATTACATTATATGTTTGGCAAGAGAATGAGGTGAGCTTCGGCAGGGACCAGCAAATGTCAAGATTATGCTCTTTCCTGATTATACTAAAGAAATCGCTGACAGAAGAAAGCAATTCACCAAGGCAAGAAGTTTGGCAAAGCAAATTAACCTGCAATATCATATTAAATATCCGGCTACGTTTTGCATTCTTTTTGAAGGTCAGATGAAAAGATTTTTGGATCCTGATGCTGCAGAATCATTTTTAATTGGTATTAAAATTAAAACAAGGGAACCAACTCTCTCAGCCTCCAGAGTTGGAACTTAGCCATCTTTACTGTTCTTTTGAAGTGTTGTTTGGGCTATAGCTGATAAGATGTCCAGGCAGTATGCCAGAGTAAATGTTTGCATATTCTTGTTTTCTTTCTCTTTTTTGTGTGTTATATTGTAATAAAATGCCTATTTGTGTGTGTATGTGTGTGTACACATATAAATATAGTTTTAGATATGATATTACTTAAAATATACAAATGATTTGCTTTTGTTTTTTGTTTTTGTTTTTTATCTTTTTCTTAAACTCCCCCCCTCTTATCATCATCATCATCATCATCATCATGAGATTATTATTATTACTATTTCTTGTTGGCTAAACCTTTAATGTTTATTAATATGCATTAACTGAATGGTAATATATGGCCAATGGAAATGGTTGTTTGCTCCCATTCCTTTGCTATAAGACTGAGGTTATGATATTGAAAGATAAGGTTTACCGTTTGTGGTGTAGCGGATTGAAGATTTAATCATTCTTGCAATGTTTGGAAGAATGCTGTATAGGTATAATCTGCAACTGGATTTATATTTGGATATTTGGTTTGTTCTTATTGAAGTTTAATATAATCCTTTTTTTTCTTTCTTTTTTCTCTTCCTTCTTTTGCTATCCACCCTTTTTTCTTTTCCTCAGAATACTGTAATGTTGGAAATGGAAGATTCTGATTATGTTGTTGGTAGTGTTTATTTCATTTATAAAAATAAAATAAAAATAGGTATTTTTTTAAAAAAGTATATAAACAGCAGTACTTGCAAGATCATTTAATGTGCAGTTCTCCTCCATGACATAGCTCCAGTGTTTCCAGGGGAAGGGATAGTTGGACAGGTAGAGTGGTAGATTCCTCCTCTCTTTCTTAAAATCTTTAGTAAATTGAAATATCTGCTCAGCTGTTCTTGTCATTCTACACATGAAAATTATTCTAGATATAGACGGAGCAAAATGTTTTGCAGCAGTCAATGGCTTCATGCTGGATCCTGCATATTTATCTGTATCCCTTTTCCAAACACTGCCTCCAACTATCAGTTCTTGATAGTGACTTAGAGTCTGATGGAATGGTGCTTGAAATGTTTACAGAGATGATTTCATTGATAAAGGTCTGAAACCTGTTTTTATCATGTACAACAGAAACGTATTGGTGAGAGCAAGAACTCGTATTTGTCATAGAGCAACTGATAATGCAACTTAGATGCTTTCCATATGCTTGGGTAACCTTTTCCTTCTCTTGTTCTGATTTGCAGATAGTGAAATTATTCCTCCTGATTGCCTCCGTCCAAGATCCTTCACAGCTATCCGTCGGCCCTCATTGCACAGAGAGACTGAGGACACCCGGCTGTCTGTGAGCCTTTGCGACCTCAACCTCCAGGAGGAGAACTTCCATGTCATGGCTGCCATGTGTCCTATCCCACAGAATTCCCTCAACTCTCAACATTCCCACCTCCTCCCATCCCAGCTAGAAAGTGACCTCCGCTTCCATCAGCTCAGGGGAGCTCATATTAAAATTCTGGATGATCAGACAGTGGCCCGTCTGGAGCATGCTCGGGAAGAGAGAACTTTGGTTTTCACTAGCAGGCCCCTTAGAATCAGTGAGACGATCTTCGTCAAAATTAACAAATCCAACACCTCGCGTACTGGGACACTCTCTTATGGGGTGACCACTTGTGACCCTAGCACCCTGAGGCCCAGTGACCTCCCTTATAATCCAGAGTCTTTAGTTGATCGAAAAGAGTTCTGGGCAGTTTGTAGAGTGCTGGTTCCTCTCCAGAGCGGAGACATTTTGGGATTCATGGTGAATTCAGAAGGTGAACTACATTTGAGCCACAATGGAGCAAACGCCGGCATGCAGGTGTGCGTGGACTGTTCCCAAGCACTGTGGATGTTCTTTGGTTTACATGGAGCAGTGATGCAAATCCGTGTCCTTGGTATGTTTTCCTCTCCCCACATGTGCAGTGTTATTTAGATGTGTGGAATGGAGTGAGTGAGTTAGTAGTGACACTAGAATATAGTGCCGGGGGGAGCAAAGAAAGGGCAAAGTAGGTCCTGAGGCAAGATCTGTCATGTGTGCACTGGATGTTGGTGGTGAGAGATGGAGAAGGCATGTTTGCTTGCTCAGTAGCTGCAGTTCCAGCCAGGGCTGCCTGTCAGGACTGCCAATGATGCTTTACCAACAAGGAAGACGGTAAGTCATTTATATTTGTTTTGGGGTTTAGGGAGACACTTGCCCACTCTTTCTTTACCTGCTACCTATGGAACAGAACAGTCTGAACAGCAATAATATTGCTGACCTTTAGGCAACATGTACACAAAATGTTCAGCCGAAATAAACAAATGGTTTATAACATTAGAATCTTACACATGTAACATTGGAGGACATCATCCTATAGTACCTGAACAAGACTTGTAAGCATGATACCAATTGGGTTAAGCAAGCTTAACTTTTCCAGGTGTTGTTACAGAGAGCAAACTTTTAGAAATAATTCAGCCATTTAGGATGCAGCCCTATTGATTGCGTCCTTGCTGCACGGAAGCCACTGAACTCAGAGGCTTCTGAGATTCCTATGCCCTGCCACCGGGGCAGAAGGCTGGCAAGGCAGGAGGAGTGGCAGAGGCAATCTTCAACTCCCTGTTTTCCATCTTTGGTGATTTTCACTAGATGGACTTTTCAGCCTGTCTATTGAGGGCACTTTGGATGGGGAGGGAGGGAGGTTGGGGCAGGCTCAGGGTATCTCGTATCCTGGCCTCTCCGGTCTCTTCCCTTCCCCACCCACTGGATCACCCCCTTTCCTTCTCCTCTGAGGTCACTTTTTCAACTTCAGAGGGCAGTTGGCATGGTCCTTTCTGCACTAGATGTGAGCGGGAGGTGGGTTGGATCTCCAACTTCCTATTCCGAGGTTGGTGCACTGTCTCTGACCACAGAAGGGTTTTTCCGAGCAATTCTGTGGTCCCTGGGACACTCTTTTAGGGACCATAGGATTGCCGTCTTAGACATTCCATTATTAATGTTCATCCTAATGGCTCATTGCCAAGGTTTGTCTAATTGACTTGAATTCCAGAAAGTGGTTACTTGCTCTGAGAAATCCAGCCCTCACTGTTTTATAGTTTTCCCCAAACGTAATACATTTATTCCAAGGAAGAACAGAACTAACAAATAAGATCTAATTTCAGGAGCTGTGTATCACCATCCATGTAATCTCTAGCCATTATTCTTCCTCTAAAATCTACTAAGGCTTACTGTGGTTTTTCATCTTCTTCAATGGAGCGTTTCCTGGAATTAATAGGGAACCATTATATAACAATCTAAAGTAAACACTGTTTTATAGATAATTTGTATAACCTATTGCTTTGATAGTTTACTTCCCTATTCAACTGTACTTTCCTAATCAAGAACTCTGTCAGTTTTCTTATCCATTTATAAAGTTCATTTGATCAGATTTCCTCATTAACTTCAATGGAAGTGGCAGCTGTGGAATGCATGGGGAAAGTTACCCTTTCCACTGAAGTGAATGGGGGAACCTTTGCTCGTGTACAAGTTTCTGTATTTGCATTGGAACTCCTATGGAGTTGCTGAATTGGTTTTAGAGAACCTAAACTATTAACTTCTAGAAGGCAGGGCAGGCTCAAAGTTGCTCAAGCATTCTGTCAGAGGTATCTTGCCTTAAACATTTTGTCTGAAGTGATATGCTGGCATTGAAGATGGGACAGCCCTATTCCCATGCTATTTCTGTGAACAGAGTAAGCTGGTGAGGGGGCAGTGAGGTTGCATATTTAGCCCTGCTGCCACAGCTGGCTGTGCCCTGAAGCAGGTTGAGGTGCCCACCAGGTGGCAGAGTGGGAGCAACTCCAGCAACTCTCCTCCTGTTGCATTTGCCACAGCGAGAGAATGGCTGATGGGGTTCTCTAGGGCAGCCGGCCACACTCTGTTCTTCTCACTGCATGGCCTCCTTACTTCTGCTGCTGCCGCAGCAGCTCTATGGAAAGTCATGTGACTGGAAGAAGCGGCTGCAGGGCTCTTGTGAGAGCTCTCTTGGGCAAACTCTTGAGAGAGCCCCGCAGCCACTTCTTCGGGCCGCATGGCTCTCCATAGAGCTGACATGGCAGTGGTAAAGGGAAGGGGGGCTCACAGCAGGGGAAGGAGGGGCTTGATGTGGCAGCAGAAAGGGGTGTGATGTGGTGGCAGTGCGTGTTCTTTCCCACCTCAGGCGCTGAGGCTGCTGGTCCCCAAAGTCACGCTGCTCCTCCTGCCCCCACCGTCACCATGCTTGGCATCACTTCTGAAGCAGGAGCCTCCTGTGGTTGTGGAAGCTCCTTGCACTGTTTTGCAGAGTTCTAAATTGCACAAGGCCCCTCCATGAGTATAGGAGGCTTCCTGCTTCAGAGGCTTATGCTGAATATGGCAATGGCAAGGGTAGGAGAAGTGCCACAACGTTGGGGTCCGGGCTAAATGTGTGGCCCTGCTGCCCCACTGAATACTCTTACCCTATTTACTCAAGCAATATGTGGACAGGGCTTAAATAAGGGATGGGGAACACATGGCCCTCCGGAACCTGTTGGATTTCAACTGCCTTCATCCCTCCCCATTGGCTATGCTGGCTAGGGCTGATGGGAGCCTCAGTCCAACAACATCTGGAGGGCCACAGATTCCCTATCCCTGGCTTAGATGGAGCATTGTTCTGACCCAAGATAGCAGTTTCTATATTTCCAAGCAAGAGAGTTCTGAAGCGCCCAGGAGTAGGATGTCTGGATCATTGTAGAATCAGCTTGAATGAGAAGGTAGATATGTTCTAGTCTGATGTTATAAGCATTAACATATCTCTCCATTGCTATGGCAGAGTTAAAATACCAGAGTATATTTTCGCTTGGAAACATGTCTTCCAGTCATATCAGGAGCAACATCTTACGCTTCAGTTGATCTCTAGGGATTTATTTTGGAGCAGGGATATCACGTGGGGAAACTATAGAAAACTTTGTGGTCTTGGGGTCTTCAGCATGTTGCCACAAGGCCCACAGACAACCCTGGCACCCAAGGAGCCCCCTTGCCCCTAAATAATTCTAAAATGTTATTAACCTTGAGTGTCTGGGCTGGGAAGCAATGCACCAGCCTCCAGCTGCCCTGCCCAATTCCTTTCCTCTCCCCAGAATGCCTCTGGGCCCATGTAAGAAAGGAAGAGGGTAGGCAGGGCAGCTGGAGATGGGAGCTTTGCTTTCCTGCAAGCCCAGCTGCCTGCTAAAACCGCCTTTAAAAAAAGAAAAGGTGAGAGTGGATGCTGGGATTCAGAGGAAGCCAAATTGTACTTCCGATTCATTGCAGGTTCTGTGCTGCAGAGCACAAGCATGGACTGCATTCATTCCTGAAACAGCTGGGAAAACTCAGTAATAGTGAGTTTTTTATGCTACAGATTAGTCACTGGAAGGTGGCACCTGCATCACTGGGGCAGCCTTGTTCCTATTCAGCAGTTGAACTCTCTTCAGGCTTGCAACCATTGTGTTGCCTTGGAGAAATGCCATGAAAGCAGCAGTTTGAAATAACTCTACTGCATGAGAAGCTTGGCAACTGCAAACTATGACTGTGCATAAATGGGTCTAATGGGTCTCTTTCTTTTTCTAGCATTTGCTCTGGGGTGCCCCCGAGTTTTATGAGCCATGTTTTTAATTTTGCATTACAGAAAATGGACTCATTAAAGAGACAGAAATTTAGCAGACCAGTCTTCTGAAGCACTTCACTGCCCGAAGTATTCAGAAAACCACAGGGCAGATGGCGCTTTAGCGCTAGTAGAAAACTGTCTTAGAAGGAGCTTCTTTGGGGTTTCTGGTGTATGTCTAAATATTTTTTTTTAAATGCCTTCAGTGCATCTTGGAAAGGCATTAACTGCATTAAACACTGTGTGAGCCCTTCCATCAGGTTCAAGTTTATTTCATTTATTTATTTGTGACTTATGCATACATGAGTCATGTTAATTTGTAAGCAATTACCAAGGGGATTTAAGCCTTAGTTATTAAAGGGCTGTGCATTGATATTATATGGTGCTCTGAAGGGGTCTTCCTTTTTACTATAATTTAAAAGTGAAATGAGTGTAAATTGGAAACTGCCATCTTACAAGTCTGGGAAGCTTTCTTTGAAGACACCCATGCAGTGTGAAAAGGGTTAGGCTTGGCCTGCTCAATGTTTCTCTTTCTTCCTCAAAGTGGCCATGCTAAGAATGCCTTCTAGTCAGGAATGTCACTTGTGGAGATTGTTATTAGATAGGAAGCAAAAGAGAGCTGTTTTTAAAATAATTGTTCATGCTAGACTATCTTTCTATCCATCCATCCATCCATCCATCCATCCATCTCTTCAGAAATGAATGTAAAAATCATTTGTGAAATTCTTAGACTACAGGGTTCTTAGACTGTGGGGACTGAAGGGAAAGAATCATGTTAGTGCTCTGACTTGCAGGATCTGGTCTTGTGGTTTATGCATTATCTGTTCAAGAGGTTTTGAAGGTGACTTTTTTCTTGCTCACTCCTTTTCGTGTTCTGAATCCTGATTATGTTGGTGTCTATTTGCTCTTTTCCCTCTAGATAACCTCTCAAGAGAATGGCCTCAATCCAGTTGTAGTTACAGGCAACCAGCTGCATTTAACAACTGGTTGCCTTGAACAGGGGTGCACGTAAGCCCTGTTCAGGCATCCACCTGAATCCGTGAGGAAGTGGGATGGGCCCATGCATCTCTGGGCATGCGGGCCCCATCCCCTTCATTTCAGACCCTGCCGTGTTGAATCAGCAAGGTCTGAACAGGAGCTCTACCTGCGTTCACTTGAATGTGAGTAGAACTTTCCATACAATCAGGAACCCTGATAAGGCAGGGGTGGAGCCAGCATGAACCCTCTACCCACTTTAAGCCCTTATGCATTCAGGCAAATGACAGAACAGGGCTATTGAGATGGGTGAATATGTCAATCGGTTCTGCTCCGTTTCTCATTTTTCCTACATGAAGTTCATTCTTTCCATTTTCTGCATCAGTTTCCAAATTTGTCTTTTAAAATTAATTGTTTGTAATCTGTCCTGACAACATTAGTTACTGGGCAGATTAGAAATGCAATCAATCAATCAATCAATCAATCAATCCATACATATTTTCATGCACATTGATGTAAATGTATGCATTTTGTATGCACTTTTCCAAATATGCATTTTTGCACACACTTTTCTAAATAGACACATTGCAAGCAAATTTCCTTAACATAATGCAGTGTTATGTGCACTTTTCCTGATTGCAGACATTTTTGTGTGCATTTCCTCTTATATGCATTTTTGTGTGCCGTTTTTGATTTGCGAAATGAATCGCAAAATTCAAAGTGCAGATATTGTCATATCACTGTGATCTGGTTGGTGTGTAGGTTTGGGAAGTACACATTATGTAAGTTTGCCTTAAAATGCAAACCCAACTCCCATCCTTAGATGCATATCATAAGTGCATACAACCCGTTCAGGGGGGGCTAATGAGCGTTCCAAAGCAGATGGGGATGGGAATCCAGAAGTTCATTTCCCATCTCCATCAGCCATGTATGGGAGGCAGTTTCCACACATAGATTTTCCTTGATTATTATAATACAGACTGATTCAGGGAGGGTCACATGTGCAGAGATGGGACCACAGACCTGTAGCAGAGCACATGCTTTGCATTCAGAAGGCTCCAGATTCAGTCCCTGTCATCTCCAGTTAAAAGCTTCTCAGGTGACAAGTGATAGGAAAGACCATTGCCTGAGACCCTGGAGAGTTGCTGCAAGTCAGAGCATACAATACTGGGCAGTCTGATCTGATCTAAGGCACTTTCCTCGATTACCACCTCTGCAAGCGCATGAGGCTGCTGCATGGGGTTAAGCTCCCCACCTTCAGCTTCCTGCCTGCTTGATCCAGGAATCTGCATGTATTTATTTTATTTATGTATTTATTTCATTTCTATACTGCCCAATAGCTGAAGCTCTCTGGGTGGTTCACAAAAATTAAAACCAAACGGCACACAATAAAACAGTTTAAAATATATAGAACATTAAAACCACAATATAACAATACAATACATGTACAGCTGCTTGTCTCCTTCACCTTCATTTGGGTTGGGGAGGGGAAAAGAAATTCAGGCGCCCCCTTCTCCCTCCAGTGGCTCATCCGTTGGCAGGGGTATGGGTGATGTGGTGATGTTGATGGTGCTGAAATCCGCAGGCATGACTACTGAATCAAGGACGATTGAGTCTGACAAAGAAAAAATGATGTTACAGTCAAGGGACTCTCACGTTGCGCATAAACTTTGTTTTCTTGCCTCTGCGAGAGTGGAAATTAATAGTCTTCATCATCAGAATAACAAAACAGCTCTGAAAGAAATGGGCTTTTAGTAGTAAGTGATATATATTAGCTCCCTTATCTTATACTTTTGCCTGTGTGTGCTGAATAAATTGGATAATGTGCCCTCATCTCTGAATGATGATGTGCCTGTCAGGACAAATAAAGCGCACCTATTTCTTGTACAAATGCAGGAATGGGTTAGATTTTTCTGCCTGCTTACACGAGTGACAGGATAAACTAAACGTTCTGATAACAGCCGGGTTTGTGCTTCCAGCAAAATGTGCAGTAGATTCAAACTGTAGCACATTTTTAATGCTGTCAGCCACCTCTACATAAATTTCAGTCTTTCTTGAACTGTGTAGGATTGGACTACAGGATGGCTCTCCTCTCGTAGCCATGGCCTGTATCTGACATGTCTGAATGACAGCAGTCAAAACTACCAGTTAAGATTCAGGTCACTCCCCAAACAGGACAGAATATTTATGTATTAACTTTCTTAAGAATCCACCCTTCCTCCAAATACCTCCAGGGTGGCATTATGGTCTCCTCCCACTCCCTTTTTTCCTTGTTGTTTTCTTGCTGTTTTCTTGCTGTGGGATGGTCACTCTCAGATATTATATTTGGAACCTGAACTGAGGCTGTGTGTTTGCTGCTGGAACGACAGGCTAGAGAAGCCTTCCCTTACCTGCTGCCTTACAGATGTGTTGGACTGTAATCTCACCATCCTCAGCCAGCAGTGGCCATGGTAGCTGGGGATCATGGGGGGTGTAGTCCAACACATCTGGAGGGCACCAGGCTGGAGAAGGCTGGCCTGTTGCTTTCCACTTAGCAACAGGAGGGTGGCTTACTTGCTACCATCTGCCGTTAAAAAGAATGGTTAGAAATTATGTTACAGATTCTGGAGAAGCAAAGAGAAAGCTAAGCTACCCACTTTGTGATGGCTGAAAAATAGGGGCTGGAACTGCTTTGTCTTCTTCAAAGCTGCCCTTAGTGCACTGGATCTGTTGTCCTGACATATAGCTCTTCATTTGTAAATGATCAACAGTTAGATATAGAGAGATGCTGTTCATTCTTTCCCCTAAATTCCTCTACTCAGAGAAAGCCTTTGCTTTCTCCTCAAAACGGTACTTTATATCTGCCTGTCCCTCCAGATGTGTTGGACTACACCCCCATGATCCCCAGCTACCATGGCCACTGCTGGCTGAGGATGGTGAGATTACAGTGAGGCATGCTATGGAGGCTGGAGATGGGAGATGTCATGTCCTTCACAAATGCAAAATTAAGCCATCTAGGAAAGCAGTGTGGTCCAGTGACATAGCTGGGAAGAGCAAAGTAACGGCTGACTCTCTTCTTTCACAAGACAGCTTCTGTGGCTGCTTTCTCAGTATAGAATTCCCCATGTGGACTGCTAGGCTGACGTTCAGCCATGGTTACACTCACTATGTCCTATGTGATTAACAGTGCAATCCTATTAACAGTGCAATCCTATGTGATTAACAGTGCAAGAGAAAGCAATTTCTCTTGCTTACTCAGAGAAAAGTTCCTTTTAGTTCAATAGAGCCTAAACCCAGGTAAGTGGGTATAGGATTGCAGCCTAATAGCCAAAGCTCAACACAAAAGAACTTTGTATACAACAAAATTGTGATGCAGGCTTTGTGGCATATTCAGTGACATTTCTCTCACTCAGACAAATGTGTGCGCCTGCACACACACACAGACTCCTTTCATTGGTGTCATGCCTACAGAATTCCCTCTTAAGTTCTGAAGTGTGCAACACTTTAAGGCAATGCATTGGTGTTGTAAAAGTTTTCATCTGTTCTTTTCTCTGAAATTATAATTTCCTTGGTCAGATATGTTGACTTAAATCTTAGGTAACCTTTTATTATTTGAATAAACATTTATTGTGGAAAAAAACCCAAGTCAGTGTAAAACAACCTATTAGCAAGGGATTAGTCCACCCTCCTTTGCTAGGTATCTTAACCACCTTGACAGAAGAATCCAAGACACGTTGACTGACTCTTGCAATATTTCCTACTCATGCATATGTTGTACGTACTTGTCTGTCACCCATAAAGCCAAGCATATAAAATTAATAACAGCTGCTGCTTCCTGTGGATGTTGATGCCAAGCCTTCGGAGGATGTTGCCACAACATCTATAGCAATGCAGGAGAGTATTCAGTCACGTATGCTCTTTATATGGAGTATAATACGGTGTATCTAGAGATGGTAGTAGCTGAAAGCTAGCGGCGTGCCAGGATACTTGAGAAGCACCATGAGTAAACCTTGGTAAGCTCATCATGGAGCTGTTACCCCTTCTGGGCATTAATAAGAGAAGAGGGTGTACACTAATGTTTAAGAGCTAAGTTTGAATTAGAGCTGAGACAAGTGTTCCTTTGGAAATAACTTGAAAGGTGGTGGTGGGGTTTTCCAGGAGGAGGGGGAAAGGTTTCACAGAACCACACCCCACTAACTTTTTATTTTTTGCCACCACTAGCACCTGTTCATATGGTCCTGGCAGCAGCGGCAGTCACATCCCCCACTGCTGCTGGGTGCCATTTTTCATGAATGCTTTTCATCCAAAAGATGCCAAAATGAGGGAAGGAAGCACTGTTTTCTACTGTTGCAGGAGGGAATGTGATCGCTGGTGCTAATAAATGGGGTGAACGCTGGGCAGGGATGCCCCCAATTACCAAAATATCTCCTGGCTTTGCAGCCTATGAAAAAGTTGATGATGGCGGGTGGCGGGAGGTGAGATTTCAGCTCAGCACTAGTGAGAATTAACTTAGGATGACAATGTGATAGATATATCTGCTTTCAAACATGCCTCCCATACTCTGCTGAAGTTTAATGAGAGATGTGCTTACTCACACATATGTAATCAAAATGCTTGCTTGTATTTTTAATTCTTTTATAGAACTTCTTAATACACTCAGAGCTGTACCACATGCCTCATTTAGGCCAAATGTATGAGAGGAAGGCTTTTGTTTTGTACACTTTTGGCTGCTGTTTAACCTGTCTCTGAAAGGTTTTTACTTTTCATTTTTCTTGCTTGTGCTTTTTAAAAACCAGAAAATTTCACTTTAGTTGCTTAGCTTCCCCACTTTTGAATTCTCTCTCAGCGATTAGTTTGCCCTTTCTTTGACTCTCTCTCTCTCTCTCTCTCTCAATCGTACTTCCTTGTCCTTGTTCTTGCCTCCCCTCCACCCCACTTCTCAAGTCCTGTATTCCTTCCCTTCCCATTTTTTATCTCTTTTCCTAAAACAAACAAATACCCCTTTATCTGCTGTTAGGTTTATAGTTATCCCCCCGCCCCCGCTTGTAGTTTTGGTGTTTTCTTTTCTTTTGCTTGCATGCGTGTGCGTGTGCTTATGCTTGTGCTGTGTGGAAAAGCACATAGTGTGTGTTAAAGCACTACATGGTCCCCATTTCCAAAAACAGTGGGCAAAGCACTACACACACATTTAAAGCCATTATTTAAATAATATAATACTACACTGTGTGGCGAAGCAAGCAAGTCCAATATGAGGCATCTTCGGGGTCTTGGGGTCTTGTTGGCAGGGGCAGAGGTGGGCGAGGTGCTGCTGGGAGTAGCAGCACTGGTAGGCAAGCTGGCTCTCCCCCAGTCCAGATAGTGTGTCCTGGTGTGGCAGGGCAGCAGAGTGCGGAGGCCAGTCGCGGTGCCCGGAGGTCACTGTTTGAGGAGGCTGGTGCAGGCAGCAGCAGTAGCACTGTTGGCAGAGGAGCACCATCTCCTGTAGTGGAAGAGGGGAGCCCGCTGATGGGCAGTACGGCAGAGGTGTCTGATGTCCTCAGCGTGGTGGAGGGTCAAGAGGAGGAACGGGTATGTGTGGGGGACAGGTCGCAGGCAGAGGCTCCAGCACCCGACCCCTCTTCCATTGTTCACCCTGCTCATGTGGTGACCCCCAAGACTCAAGGTAGGCAGTCTCTGTCTCCACAGAAATGTCAGGGCAGCATTGTGTGGGACCACTTTGAGATGGGAGTGGATCCCAGCACTGCCGCCTGCCGCCACTGCAAGGCACCTCTGAGCAGGGGGAAACAGGGCACCACACCACCACCAGCCTGCTCCTGCACTTAGGAGGCAGCACCAATCGGTCTTGCTCAGGGAAGAGGCCCCCACATCCCAGCAGGCAGGCAGCAGGGGCAAGCAGAAGGCCGGTAGTGCTGCCGGAACTCCTGCAAGCTCTCCGGCTCTCACCCCCAAGAGTCTTAGGCAGGCCACCATGGAGAAGATGGGGTGGGGGAGGTATGGGTCCACCAGGTGGAGGTTACCATAGTTGGATTGGCAGGGTTGCTTGCTGTGTCTTGCGGCCTCTGTCAGACAAGACAACTGAGATCCTGAGGTCATGTCTGTGATTCTGACTAGGAAAGTACTAGGGGAAAGGGGTTGTTTGCACTTCAAAGAAACCTACAGCAAAGATTAGGGATAGTGATCTTCTCCCCTTCTCTGATTATTATCCCTTCTGAGTTTGGTTTGGGTTTCTGCAAACAGCACATTTTACCTGTGCCTAGCACAAAAACTACTGGGCCAAACTGTCTGAAATTTGGTGGGTGGGATCCCCTCCAGGGGGCTGAGAGTTCCCCAAATTTCATGCACTTATGTGCAACCCGTGAAAAGTTACAGCTCTTTGCTTTGAGAGTTTTTTGTGGAAAAAAATACAAATTTTACCTGTGCCTAGCACAAAATCTACTGGGCCAAACTGTCTAAAATTTGGCAGGTGGACACCCCTCCCTAGGGGCTGAGAGTTTCCCAAATTTCATATATGTATCATAAAAACTGAAAACGTTATGGCCGTTTGTGCTGTCCCATGCAAGCCAATGGGAAAACATAAAAAATGAGTTATTCAGATATCTGAATCTTGCATTGGATTTGGATTCGAGTTGAAGCGGATGGGGTCTGAAGTGGCATCCAAAGTGAAGTGGAGAGTTCATGCACAGCCCTAGGCAGGACAGCAAGGACAAAGGGAGGCTCTATGGAGAAAGACTGCTCTCAGGGCTGCCTGGAGCAGTGAGGCAGGGCCAAAACAGACATTACTTTAAATCCAGCTATGTGGCTTTTTCTCCATCATTACTCTAGAGTCAGTGCAGGGGGCCTGATCTGGATCTTAAAAGGCCTCCTATACCCCATGCTAGTGGTCTTGATCCAGATGAGGCCCTGTGCAACTCCACAATAAAAATGAAGGGGAAAAAGGCATAGCTGCTTGATACTAGGGGTGGACGAAAGTCCCTTACCTGTCGTCGAAGGACGTTCGCGGTGGGGGGGAGGTGCTTCGCTGCTCCCCTCGCAAAGTTCAGGCCGGGGGAGAGGCTTCCCGCCTCGTCCCGGCCGAAATTCAGGCCAGGGGGGAGGCTTCCCGCCTCGCCCCGGCCAAAATTCAGGCCGGGGAGGAAGCTTCCCGCCTCGCCCGGCCGCGAACGCGAAAGTTAAAAAAAAAAAAAACAACGCTCCCTGATAGGCTACGTGACGATTCACGTAGCCTATCACGGCTAGATCTGCAAAGTCAGCCGTGATAGGCTACGTCAATCGTCACGTAGCCTATCACGGGTGACTTTAAAAAAAAAAAGCGCGTACGCTAATGGCGGCCCCCATAGGGAGCCGCCATTCGCGTTCCTTATTTAGTCGCTGTAGTCTACGTAAATGTTTACGTAGACTACAGCGAAAATAAGGGCAACGCAAATAGCGTTGCCCTTATTTTTGCCGTAGTCTACGTAAACATTTACGTAGACTACAGCGACCAAATAAGGAACAGGAATGGCGGCTCCCTATGGGGGCCGCCATTATCCGTACGTGCTTTTTTTTTTTTTTTTTTAAGTCACCCGTGATAGGCTACGTGACGATTGACGTAGCCTATCACGGCTGACTTTGCAAATCTAGCCGTGATAGGCTACGTGAATCGTCACGTAGCCTATCAGGGGGCTTTTTTTTTTTCTTTGATTGCAATGGCGGCGGCGGCAGCCGGTCGAAAGACCGGCTGCTGCTCCCGCCCCACTCGAACACCCGCCGAACCGCCGGCCGGACCCGCCACCGGGAGGGACATTCGGTGAAGGTAAGTCCCGTCCCGGGGGGGGGTGCGGGGGGCAGGGGGGGTTCGGAGGATTTCTCCCCGAAACTTGTTCGGGGGGCCGAACACGTTGGCGCTTGGCCCCCCGAAGTTTCGGGGAGAAATTCTCCGCCATCCCTACTTGATACACATTTAAAGTAATGTCTGTTTTGGCCTCCAGATGAACAGGGAGAGGAAAGAGGGAACTGCAGCACCACAGATTACCTTAGGCTGACCACACTGCCTTCACCACCCCATCCCAAAGTGTTTACAGAGATCAGAATGACACATTGCCTGTCTGCCCAAACCATGGCATGGATTACGATAGCCAGCATGGCTACTACAATTCGCTCCAGACAGCCACAGCGAGGTCCAGCATCAATGGTGGGTCACTTTTGCACATGCCCGAAAGATGCTGCTCCCCATCAGATTTCACAGGGAATCACCAGTGCCATATCATAAGAATCACAGGGAGCAATTCAGCCCTATGTGTCTTTGTTACAGACTCAGTTCCCAAACTGCCATAAACAAGCTACTTTCTTTCTCCTCCCCCAGACTTAATTTGCAGGTTCTGAGGGGAGGGGGGGACGTAGCTGAACCCTCTTGCTTTAAGGTAATACTCAGGACATGTCCAGGCAAGATCTGGCCAAACCACGTCCATCAATGAGGGGGAGGGGGAGGTCCCCTACTGAAATCCTGAATCTCTTTGCAGTCAGAATCACTGGGTTAAAAGGGGCCCCTGAAAGTTCATTTAGACTAACCCCCAATCCCATACCATTATTATGGCACAAGGACAAGAATCTGCTGTTATCAGATCAGCCAAATTCCACACTATGCAGACATGTGGCAGTCCTGCTTATAACACATTATGGACAAAACTGCTGTAGAAGCATAGTCACTGGCTTAAATAAGCCTTGTGCCATCTGTAGGATTGCTTTTGTGGTGGTGTGTGTGTGTGTGTGTGTGTGTGTGTGTGTAGGGGTGCCTTTGAAGACTCAAGACAAGATATTCGATTATGCGTGAGAGATCATTATGCCCATTATTGTCTTCTTTGCACTGTGGTAGCTCGTCGGTGTCTCAGGGCTAAACTAGACATGAATGACATCAGACATGTTGTTTGGCCTGTCGCTACTGATTCTTGTTTAACAAATAGCCTGGATGTTCTCACCCCAAGCTGGATCAGGACTATGGCATATGGGGAAGGGGGCATCAACCCTTTGCTTCCACTCCAGTCCTGAATGGAATTGTCATCTCCACCCCACCCCCCCGTCCCCACTTGCTTTTTGCAATGGAAAGAAAGGCCAAACCATAAGGCCAAATCCATGTGTTTGGCCCTCAGGCAGAGGCCTTTTGCAGCCCTGCTACCAGAGCTACAATGGCCAGGGATCCTCTTTTACAGAGGACAGTTCTCTATTTGAAAGGATACCAGAGGACTGACCTCTATTTTGAAGGTGCCCAATCCAAGTCCAAGAACCATAAGAAAAGAGAGCAGAGGCCTTGAAGTTGCCCATCAACAGCATTTGGACAGCAAACTGAGCAAGACACACAGGTCACCTGGTCACAGACTTCCTCACTATGTTGAAATGTATTGTATTTCTATTCAAATTATAATAATTATTTCTAGATTTGCATCTACATACATAAATGAGCACATGCGGATTTTATGCATATTGATGCCCTCTTTTTTATGATGCATTTCCTCTTTTTTTGGCAATTCATAATTGGCTACCTATACCGGACATCCTTGGTAGTCAGAGCTACCAAAGACTGAACCTGGAACTTTATTTATGCATACCAATGAGCTGTTGGCTCGTTCTGATGAAGTCATGGTTAGCCACAGGAAACTATGCATATCTAGCTTAAAACAACCCCTTGATCCTGCTTGTTGATGACATTAAACATTGTCCATCAAACCATATTGGGCAAGTTGCATGGATGACAGAAGTTTTCCTTCTGTGTTTTGTTTCATTTCAATTGGGGTAATGCAGGATTTATGGAAACAGTATTATCTAGCATAGATCAACAGTTGGCTTCAAATGAAAACAAAGTCTGCCTGTGAAATTGGTTGGGAACAGTGGACCTGGCTCATTTTTTGAGCTAGAGGCTATTGTTTCCCCATTTCTCTCCCCCCTTCCTATTATTGAACTGATGTTAATCATTTAACTCAAAAACATGGCAAAAACAGAGCTGCACTGGCTGCCAAAACAAAATAGCCAAGGATGTCCATGATTAGCCAAAATTTGATGTTGAGTAATGGTCCATTAGAAACAGCTGCCTTCTCTCAGAACATTGTCCTTGGTGATCTTGGCATTTGGAGTGTACAGAGGAAGCATTGCTCACTTTATTCCCCCCCACCCCATGGTAAAGTTGACATTAAGGAGCTGTACATAACTAAATCAGCAAGGACAAAGGGGTTGAGGCAGTTACTGTAAAGTCTGAAATTATTGAAAGGTTTGTTTCTGATGATCAAAGCTGAGAACATAACTTGGACCTCATGCATTCTTGGCTTATAAAATAAGCTAGGGAGTGTAACTGAGATGGTTGCTTCCAATTCTGCGTTTACGGTTGCCAGGCCCAGATTCCTGAAAAGGCATCTATATCTATATCTATATCTATATCTATATCTATATCTATATATGGATGGGGTGTGTGTGTGGAGAACAAAGAGTGTTGTGGCACCTAACTGGGAGTTAATCCTGAATTTAAAGGCTTGTAACTATAAATTCCCAGAGGACTAAATGTATGCAAAGTTATTACTGTGACCATGGTTCTGGCATTGGTAAATTAATTAACACCTGTTAGTGAGATTTAAAAAAAAACATTATTCAGTTTCAAGCCACAGGTGACAGAATTGAACTTCTTGATAGAGTGTACGTCAGCACTTTCATACTAGAGTCTGTCTTTGAAGTTCTTTTGCTGAAGAATTGCCATTTCTGAGGTCAGCAGCAGAGTTTCCTGGGAGGTTGACATGTTCCTTCACTGCTTTTTCTTTTTCTTTTTAAATACTACTATTTCTGGTGTCAGATTTGTGTCCATTTACTGTTTTGCATGGAGACAGGCCTGCTTGTCCGATGCAGAAGGGCATTGCTGGCAGATGATAACGTATACCACTTTGGAAGATGAGCAGGTGGATGAATACTTCATGTTGGGGCTGACATTATTAGAGCCTGTAATAGTGTTGCCCGAGTAGATACAGAGTTGGCATCTGGGTTTGTTGCTGGGTCTGCTCACTGTGTTTTATTCTCTGTTATGTACCTTATTGTTGCTGATGACTGGCTGTTTTAGGTTAAGGGACTGTCTGTAACCAAAGACAGGCCTACCACCCAAGGCCCATGAGAAGAAAATATCATTGTCTAGAATGGGTTATAGGTTACTGATAAGACAGTGTGGTTTGAGCTGGGAGCTATAGGTGACAACAAGTGGTGCTATGTCACTTTTTCTTCAAGGTCTGTCCTGAAGCTTATTCCTGCTGTTTGGTCAGGAATAATCTGGACTTGTTAGAAGGTTATTCCTGGATACCAGTCTGGCCTTGATCTATGTTTTCATTTCATTGGCTGGGTATGTTAGTCTAAGAAATGCTTGATATGAATCCTTGAGTTGTGAATCTCTGTCTGACAAGTCAGAATAGATTCAGTTGTATCAAAGGGTTCGGCTGTAAGCAATGGATTTTGTAGTGTGTTCTGGGTGGAAGCTGGAAGCATGTAGATATGTGTAGTATACTGTAGGTTCCTGAGATAAGGTGGTGCTTATATGTCTGTTAGGTAATTTCACAGTATTGTCCAGAAAATGTAACTGCTGTATTGATTGGTCTAAGGTGAGGTTGATGGTGGGATAAAAGTTGTTGAAGTCCTAGTGGAATTTCACAATTGCTTCCTATCCAGGTGATGAAAAATGTTAAGACTATATCTCAGGTATCAATATATTTCAGATTAGTCTAATTGATAAAAACTCTTATCAGTATAACAGGCGTTTGGGAAGAGGACCTGAGAAAGTATTGTTCTGTGAAAATGGCATGAAAATGTTGGTGTAGCCTGGAGCCATGTGAGTACCCATGGTGGTGCCATTGATCTGAAGATACATTTTCTCCCCAAAGCTGAAATAATTGTGGGTATGTACAAAGTTGCAAAGTTTCATAGCTGGATGTGTTGTGGGGATGCTGAAGCTGATGGCTTTTGTAGTCTATATTTGTGAGGGAGAGTGGTGTAAAGGGTTTCAACAAGCATAGTTGCTAGGATGGTGTTCTCTGGGAGATTGTGAATGGGCTGTAGTTTCTTCAGGAAGGCAGAGGCATCCTGCAAGTAACTTGGAGTATTGGTGGTATATGGCCTGAGAATGAAGTCCGTATAACCAAACACCCCACCTGTGACAATGCCAATGCCTGAAACTATGGGGCACCCAGGATTGATTGCTTTATATATTTTGGGTAGTAGTTAGAAGAGTCTTGGTAACAGCTTCTAGAATGTGTCTGCACTATAGTCCGTGAAACCTTATGCCATAATAAATGTGTTAGTCTTTAAGGTACTACAAGACTCTTGGTATTATTATTACTTTTTTTGGCTGCAAGAGACACAGCTACCCATCTGGAAATAGTCATCAAGTGTGGTTTGTTCCATCACAGTGCTGCAGAGTCAAAATGAGCAGCACTTGGTAGAAATTTCCTTTCTATGCAACTCTTAAAGGGACCTGATCCCTCTTAAGGTCTGACTTGATGCCCCATTTTAGATACATTCCTGATGCTAGGACAACAAGTGCATCTTTGTGTTGGGATTTATTGTCCTAATTAGACAATAAATGTCTAATTAGGACAAGCCAGAGAACTGTGAAAGCTTGATTGCACTTTAGGACCATAGGAATCTGCTTTAGACCAGGTACAACTATTTGTCCATCTAGCCCAAGATTGTCTATGCTGGAGCCTGGCAATGGCTTTCCAGGGCCTCAGGCAGAGGTGGTCTTTAACTGGAGATGCTGGGGATTCACGCATGCAAACCATAAGCTATACTAAACACTTTGTCACTTTGCTGCTGGTTTTGCATATCTTAAGCCCCTGTCATCCTATTTGTTTGGTTTTTGTAAAGGTATGCAAGTATGTGAAGCTCAAGCCATGGTAATAGTTTCCATGTAAACAGAAATACCCCTTCATGGATCACTGCCTTGTTGTGGCGAAGGGGCTTGCGTAACTCAGTGAAGCCATAAGCTATGCCGTGCAGGGCCACCCAAGACGGACAGGTCATGGCAGAGAGTTCTGACAAAATGTGGTCCACTGGAGAAGGAAATGGCAACCCACTCCAGTATTCTTGCCAAGAAAACCCCATGGAACGTATCACAAGGCTAAAAGATATGATGCCAGAAGATGAGCCCCTCAGGTCGGAAGGTGTCCAATATACTACTGGGGAAGAGCAGAGGGTATTTCCAAGTAGCGCCAGAAAGAGTGAAGTGGCTGGGACAAAGCCGAAAGGACACTCAGCTGTGGATGTGTCTGGTGGTGAAAAGAAAATCCGATGCTGTAAAGAACAATATTGTTTAGGAAAGCAAGGGAGAAAGGGGAAGATATATCCAACTGAATGCAGAGTTCCAGAGAATAGCAAGGAGAGACAAGAAGGCCTTCTTAAATGAACAATGCAAAGAAATCAAGGAAAACAACAGAAAGGGAAAGATTAGAGATCTCTTCAAGAAAATCGGAAATCTCAAGGGAACGTTTTGTGCAAAGACAGGCATGATAAAGGACAAAGAAGGCAGGGACCTAACAGAAGCAGATGAGATTAAGAAGAGGTGGCAAGAATACACAGAAGAACTATACAGGAAAGATCTGAATGTCCCTGATAGCCATGATAGTGTGGTCACTGAACTTGAGCCAGACATCCTCGAGAGTGGGCCTTAGGAAGCATTACTAACAACAAAGCTAGCGGAGATGACAGTATTCCAGCTGAGCTATTTAAAATCCTAAAAGGTGATGCTGTTAAAGTGCTGCACTCAATATGCCAACAAATTTGGAACACTCAACAATGGCCGCAAGACTAGAAAAGGTCAGTTTACATTCCAATTCCAAAGAAGGGCAACGCCAAAGAGTGTTCAAACTACCGCACAATTGCGCTCATTTCACATGCCAGCAAGGTGATGCTTAAAATTCTACAAGCTAGGCTTCAGCAGTATGCGAACTGAGAACTACCGGAAGTACAAGCGGGGTTTCGAAGAGGCAGAGGAACTAGAGATCAAATCACCAACATTCACTGCATCATGGAGAAAGCAAGAGAATTCCAGAAAAATGTCTATTTCTGCTTCATTGACTACACTAAAGCCTTTGATTGTGTGGATCACAACAAACTGTGGCAAATTCTTAAAGTGATGGGAGTACCAGACCACCTTACCTGTCTCCTGAGAAACCTGTGCAAGGGTCAAGAAGCAACTGTAAGAACCAGACGTGGAACAACCGATTGGTTCAAAATTGGGAAAGGAGTACGACAAGGCTGCATATTGTCACCCTGCTTATTTAACTTATATGCAGAGTACATCATGAGAAATGCCGGGTTGGATGAATCACAGGTCGGAATTAAGATTGCTGGGAGAATTATCAACAACCTCCGATATGGAGACGATACCACCCTAATGGCAGAAAGCGAAGAGGATCTCAAGAGCCTCTTGTTGAGGGTGAAAGAGGAGAGTGCAAAAGCTGGTTTGAAACTGAACATTAAAAAAACTAAGATCATGGCATCTGGCCCCATCACTTCCTGGCATATAGAAGGGGAAGAAATGGAAGCAGTGACAGATTTTACTTTCTTGGGCTCCAAGATCACCACAGACGGTGACTGTAGCCATGAAATTAAAAGACGCTTGCTCCTTGGGAGGAAAGCTATGGCAAACCTAGACAGCATAGTAAGAAGCAGAGATATCACCTTGCTGACAAAGGTCCATCTAATCAAAGCTATGGTTTTCCCAGTAGTAATGTATGGCTGTGAGAGCTGGACTATAAGGAAGGCTGAGCGCCGAAGAATGGATGCTTTCGAACTGTGGTGCTGGAGAAGACTCTTACGAGTCCCCTGGACTGCAAGGAGGTCAAATCAGTCCATCCTAAAGGAAATCAACCCTGAGTGCTCATTGGAAGGACAGATACTGAAGCTGAAACTCAAATCTTTTGGCCACCTAATGCGAAGAGAAAACTCTCTGGAAAAGACCCTGATGCTGGGAAAGACTGAAGGCAAAAGGAGAAGGGGACGGCAGAGGATGAGATGGCTAGATAGCATCACCGATGCAATGAATATGAACTTGAGCACACTCCGGGAGAGAGCGCAGGACAGGAAGGCCTGGCGTGCTATGGTCCATGGGGTCACAAAGAGTCGGACACGACTGAACGACTGAACAACAACAACAAAACAGAAATAAGTGACCATAGGGCAACAAAAATACAACGGCCCAGTTCACATGTAATGCTAAGCTACCCTGGAGGATAAACCACTGTGGACTGGCTATTCGATCCCCAACCCATGGTACTCCAGGCAATTGGGTGAGCGGTGGCTCAGCATGGCTTGTGGCCCCCTCAGTCCCCCAGGTGTCTCCTTCCACGTATCTCAGTGTCCTTCATGGCACAGCCCATCTTGTCTGCTCGTCCCTGCCCCCTCCCCGCTCCAATTACTACTCCTTTTTGGAACACTTACTTCGTTTGCCACCTTTTTTAAAATTCATTTTTTCAGTCCCCCAGAATGGGATTGTATAATAACAATAACAACAACAATGTCCCTGTCTATTGCAAGTGTCTGATATGTGTTGTCTCACCTAATCAATTTTCTTGTATGTTTCAGCTGTCAACAGAAGCACCAAAGTAGAGTAGCCTCCCTTTACTTCCCAGCCTCTAAATTTGTGCAAATTTGGGAAATAAGGGGAGGCTAAATTTGTGCAAATTTAGGGGCTGGGAGGGAAATGGAGGGGAAATTTGTGCAACAGCAGTAACTGCTCTGAGAAGGACCCATGACAAGCTTGTGTGTGGGGAGCCAATAACTCCCCTTTCTGGACTTGCTGGAGACTTGGGGAAGTGTTGAAAGGGAGGAGGATGCTGACAAGTGTCAGTTCAACACTTAATAGTGAGAGGTTTACAATGCTAAGTGGGAGATATTGTCCCCCCTCCCCTTTGGTGCACTTACCGCTCTTGCCTTTCCCCTCTCTTTTCCCTCCTCCTTCTCAGCCCTGTGCAAATTAGCCTATATGCAGTCTTGCAGTGTCACTTTCCTTGTATGTTACCTACTCCACTTTGGTGCTTCCCTTGACAGCTGAAACATACAAAGAAATTGACCTGGTAATACTATACATAGTGGACAGCCACAAGTACACGCTTGCACGCTTGCAAAACCTGGGAAATTATTATTATTATTATTAATATTAATATATGATCCAATTTTGCACAATTCTGAGGAAATGAAAAAATAAAAATAAAAACGTGGCAAACAAGTGACGGTCCCACCAAAATGCCATTTGGGCATTGTGGGAGGGGCAGTCATTGGTAAGGGTGGTGGGATCCCTGGTGAGATCGCGAAGAGAGGCACGGGCTTTTTTGCCTCTCTTGCCATGCCGCTCTGTAGTTGCTTGGCACAAACTATGGTGTCGGGTTTGGACATCATGACAAGCTACCCTGAGCACATCCTCAACAACATTACTACAAGCCATAAGTTCTCAGAGTAGCTTGTTGTATAACCCACACTGAATTGCCTGTGCTGGGTTTGGATGTCATGGTAAGCCACCCTGTCACTAACATGGCTCACAGCTCCCCATGGTTTATTGTGATGTGCTACCCAGTCAATATGTGGTTGATGTGCTTGGAGCAAATACAATGTAGATATTTGTTCCAGGATGTTTGTATATAAACCTCTTGTCTTTTGAGGCTTGCTTAATGACAGGTAGCTCTTACTCCACAGCTCAGATCTTTGGAACATTTTACTACTTACTACCATCTTTACTTGCAGCATGTCAGTGGGTTTCTGGTTAGCTAAAGAAGGAACCTTGGAGGGTGAGATTAGCATGAACACTTTTGCATTGCCAAAAAAGAAGAAATGCATCACCAAAAAAGAGGACACAGTTTTACATATGCTAATATAAATTAAAAACAGAAAACTATTTTGCCATACTGCAGAATATTGTGACCAGGTGATCTGTGTCTAGAGATGGCCGTTGCTGGGAAATCCGCCCTTTTTTCTTGTCTCGGCTATAATTTGTGCAATTTGCATGATTTGCGCAAATTTTGGCTGTTAATTGAACAAATTTGCATACTTTGCCCAAATTATGGCTGCAGTTTGTGCAAATTATGCAAATGTGTGCAATTTGCAGCTGAAATTTGCTAGAATTATGCAAATTTACACGATTTGCAGTGGAAATTTGCGCAAATGTTCTTTTAAACACACCTGAAGCCCAAGTTTCAGTTTGGGCACCCTGGAAGAGCCTGGCCCCTTCCTAAAACCTCTTTTCCCTTCTGTAGTAGACGATCCCTGTCTGCAACATCTTGTCATCTCTCACAAAGCCCAAAATAATTTACAGAAATTCTACCAGCTAGCCCAATTTGTTGTGTGCCAAATCGGGTCAGCTGGCGGAAGACAGAATGGAGTCCAGGGTGCCAAGCCGAAAAAAACTCGTTGAGCTCCACCACCCAACTGGATTCCTCCGACGTTCCTGTCTGTGTGTCTGCTCTGACTGCTGTCCAAGGGCTAACTATGGATAGGCGACTTCAAGGCCCCTGCTCTCCCTTCTCAGGGTTCTTTATCTTTAAACCAGACTTGGACTGGGCAGCCCTTCAAACAGAGGACACCTTCAAATAGAGGACTGTCCTCTATAAAGTAGGGCATCTGGCCACTCTAGGTGTGGTAGGTTGGATAGACACAGTCACTAGACACACCATCTTACTTCTTCTTCCAAAAGAATCATGGGACTTTGGTGCCAACAGATCAAATCCCCAGATAGGATCCCAAGCCCAGAGTTGATTGATAGCAATGATATGGGCCAATTCTAGTAGTGTTATAATGTGTTAATCCCATCCTTCCTCCTGGTAGCTCCAGGTGATGTAGTTGGCTCTCTTTTGGCTCCTTTTATTCTCACAGTAATGCTGTGGGGTAGGTTAGGGTGAGAGAGCATATCACTGGCTACTAGTGAACTTTGTGGCTGAGTGGGTATTTGAGTCTGGGCCTCGCCTGCCCCAGGGTGACACTTTAACCACCGTGACCTGCTAGCTCTTCGTAAAAGGGCTGTTAAGTGATATCCAAGTTTCCTTCCTTTGTGCAGGTTCTACTCTCATGGCTGACCGACTGGGCCCATCTGCACCGAGTTCACCCACCTCCTCTCCAAACTCGCTCCCCGTCCTCTGCAGTGGTGTTTCTGATCCCATTCTGAGTACATGCAGTTCTGGCCTTCTTGGCAGCTCAGTCAGTGGTAAGTACTTCTCCTCCAGCGCCAAGTTGCATCCTTTCCAGTTTCAGTTTGGGCACCCTGGAAGAGCCTGGCCCCTTCCTAAAACCTCTTTTCCCTTCTGTAGTAGACGATCCCTGTCTGCAAGATCTTGTCATCTCTCACAAAGCCCAAGGAACAGCAGTCAGATGGTTTTACAAAAACAAACACGAAACCTCAAAATTTGGATTCATGATATGAAATAAATTTTCTAAAATTTGTACAGTGAGTTTCCAGTGAACAAACCTCAGAATTACAAAATTGCAGTGTGGAATTGGCAAGGAACAGCATCTGTGGAACAGCAAGTCCAGTGGAACGTTCGTGGAGCAGTGGGGCAGAGCATGCGTTGCCGTTTGGAAAAAGCTGAAACTCTGCCAACCAGCTGCTTGGCCAAGAAAGAGAAGAAAGGGTGGGAGGAGACTCTTCTACCTTCGCATGTCACATACCCAAGCAGTGGGATTGCAGCTTTGTTTAAAGGGATATTCATGGGCAGCCCTGGTTGATGGGCTGGATCAGACAGGGGAATCATGGAAATAAAAATTGAAAGCTATTAATGTGATTCTGGGGGAAAGATTGAACTTAGACCCTAGAATATTTCTGCTCACATTATTACACACACTTACCTTGGAGTAAATCCCACTGAGTTCAACAGGACTTACTTCCAAGTAGACACTTGTGGGATTGCACTGTAAAAGAGTCAATATCAGAAGGGAAGAGAAGTACATTGATTCGAATTATTGTGATAGTAAGATTGATGCATGCCAAATATTGGAAGAGTTTTCAAATACCAAAATTAAGAGAATGGTATGTCAAATTATGGGATCCAGCTTTTCTAAACAAATTAAAATGGGCATTTATGGAAGAAACTGGGAGCACAGGATGAAAGACTTTCTGAGAATGAATGGAGACCTTTTATGTGATACTGGAATGCAAGACTAAACAAGGTGCTGGGTAATCTGTTCCCACTTTTGTAAAAATCTTCTCTACTGCTTTCAAAATTCATCTTTTAATGTGTATTTTATTAATATATGTCATTGTTTTTATTAAAATAACATTTTTTAGTATTTGCAAATATAACAATAACCAAAAGAGAATGATCAATAAATAAAGGAAGAACATAACATAAAACATACCCACACAATAATAATTTACAACACTATTAATAAAGAAAAAAAGATGTTTTGGCCTACAACTCTCATCCTCCCTAACCATTGGCTATGCTGGCTAGGGCTGATGGAAGTTGCAGATCAGCAACATCTAGAAGGCCACACATTCCGCACACTTGAAATAGAGAGACTGAGGACAGGTAGGCTATAGGGGCAACAGTAAGGGAAATATACCAGTAATAGTGGAAGAACAGGTTCTGAAGCTTAATTAATTAATTAATTATTTTATTTATATATTGTCCTTCCTCTCAAGAGAGCCCAGTGTGCTTCTCCAGCATCCTATCACGTCATGGTGGTCCAAGACATTTTAGGAAAAAGCCGAATGCGCAGAAACATTGGGAAGAATATTGGGGACTAGTAAATATTTTTCTCAGTCTCTTCAGGAAACAGAGCACTGTGCCCATGACACAGTAGACTCCACCCATGGCCATCCTAGCCCAGCATTGGCTACATGGTCAGATAGATAGTGTTCAGATAGATGCTTCTGGGTGTTTCACAAGCGGGGCGTTATGGTGGCCACCATCTTGTGGTGTTAGTCTCTAGTATCTGATGCCTTGGCCCAGGAGTCTTATTTCTAATATCCCAGAACGGGCTTGACAGCAGATAAAACAAGTGATGGCATTTCTTGTCTTGCAGGCACAGCTCCAAACTCTCCAGTCAGCATGCCAGAGTCCCCCCTTTCCCCCTCCATCTCAGGGTCCTGGAACGATGAGTGCACCATCTGCTACGAGAACATGGTGGACACCGTGATTTACTCCTGCGGCCATATGTGCTTGTGCTTCACATGCGGGCTCAAACTCAAGAAGATGGCCAATGCCTGTTGTCCTATCTGCAGGCGTGCCATTAAGGACATCATCAAGACCTATCGCAGCACTTAGAGCAGCATGGCAGGAAGGGTAGGGCCTGGGGAGAAGATCTTTATGGAACTGAACCAGACCAGGGTAGGTGGGAAGAGTGGGATATCCTAGTTGCCAATTTCCCTAACCTTTCATATGTAGCTAATTTTGAATGTTGTTACCTGTGGGTGAACCCCAGAAATTTGAGGGCTAAAGATTTCTTCCTTCCTTGGCATCTAGCAAGGAGTTACTGCCAACCCTGACCTGTATGGCCAGGAAGAAAAGGTTGGATATCCTGCCCTCTTTTCCTGGCTCTCCCTACTGCACTTTCCCTGCCCTGCCCTGCCCTGCCCTCTCCTCTCCTCCCCTCCACCCCACTCCCCAACTTGGATGCTTCAGGGATCAAACGAGGACAGGATGCAAATTAATCAGACTTTCCTGGGCATGGTAGCAGTTCCATTGTGCGAATGAATTCAAAATTTGGAAACTGAGTAGAATAGGAAAGGAAGAAGCACTGAAACTACCTTGGGGTGGGGGGAGGAAAGCCCCACATGGAAATATTATTTCCAGTCTAGCTGACTGTAAACTTGAGAAGAACAGCCTCTGACAGTGGTTGCAAATGCACATCAGCCCAGTTGTAAGTTGCACATGCTGCTGCTAAAGGAGGCTATCTTCGGGGGCTTTTCTTGTACTGTGGTGTGCACAGGAGGCTGATCACCTTCAAATTCTATTTTCTACAAATGCTCTCTTTTGCTCCAGCTTGTTCACCCCACCCTTGGCATCAGTGGCTCAAACTGCTATGGTATGACACCGCCTCCTTTATCAGCAGTTCCCCTTGGCTTTCCCAAGCCCTGTACTCCCCCTTTTGTAAGCATTGCACCAAGGGGCTGCTTTTGGTGGCCATAGGGGTGTCTTCACACCTGCTTTTGGAAAATTATGGCATGTACTATTGGAGTCATAAGGGAGACGGTTCGCAAAGGCTCTCTTTTTTTTCACCAGGGCTTTAAAGGAAAGGAAAATCTTTGGTAATTTAAGGACTCTTGGCAAACTGAATGTGTGACACAGAGCTGGGTCTATTTTATTATCACGAAAAAGGGATCAGGACCAAAAGCGTTTTTATCTTTCTTTGATTTGTTTATTTGGTTTAATGAAAGATTTTAAAAACACTCTTCTTCCCAAGATGTGAAGGCCAATGATCCTGGCTTCTCTTGCTCCTGCCACTGGGAATATGTCTGGTGTGGCTGAACTCTTGCTGTTTCCCTCAGTGTCTTGCTACAGCTGATTATATCATGATGGACAAGCACAAGGCCTCATTCTTCAATGGGTCACTGTTTTCTCTGTACTGTTTGACAACTCCGAAACAAATCAGAAACTGCAGCTATATCACTACTTAGCTCCAGGTGGACTAACTTCTTCTGAAATGCCACAGAGTTCCATGGGTGGGAGAAGCCCATGGCTCAGCTCACAAACTCAGCTCCCCAATATGGACGCCATAGTGGTAGGTAAGAATCAGGTGGATGAAGAGAAAGGACCGTGAGAGGGAAGGGTGGGTTATTGCTGTGAGACTTTTGTTTCCACTTACCTCACCATATACAGGAAGGGCTTTCTCTTCACCAAAGTCGCATCATGCCTCATGTAGAGCATTGAGATTCCAGTGTGATGACCTCCTCTTGTCTGGAGAAGGCAGAAAGCCCTTGTATGTAGCTGTCCATAGAACATGCGGGCACTGTGACAAGGTATTTCAAAGGGACCCAGTTTCCTCCGAACACTCCAAAGCTGCCTTTAAGAAAAAAGGGAAGATACTCTCTTTTGAGGTTCATCCAGTCAGGTAATAATCATGGATTGGACCAGCCCTTCTCGTACTTGCAGTCTGAACGTATAGCTTTGGCCTGTGCTCCAGTGGCATCAGCATAGCGGCCGCTGCTGCACTGCGTGGTTGAGATCTCCTACTCATCAAGGTGTAATTCTAAAGGAAAGAGACATCTTCCCATACTACCATATGCTCTGCTACTACACCATCTTCCCACTACTCCCATACTACCAGGTTGGCCCCAAGATTCAAGAAGCTGCCATCTGCACAGGTGGCAAGATGTACAATAGATGCCACTGCTTGCTGTTCATCATCTAAATTGCTGGAGGTGCAGCCACAATCCCTCACTTAAAACTGCTTCTCCATATGACCACCTGGACATGTGGTATTTAAGAGAAAATCCCGATGGTTGTGGCCCTTGGTCGATGCTGAGTTGTTCATGTGCCTCCACAGCAGGAACTGAATTCAGGCGCTGGAAGGCCACTGCAAATGCCCCTTTGAATGTTTGCACACAACCCACTCATCATGAGATGGGAGCCAGCAAGCACTTTGCCTGTATTATCAATGCAAGCAGAACCATATCAAAGTAACGGATATTGTACAACTGGGTAGGTCACTTTCTAGTAGTTCAGGAAAAGCCTAAGCAGGTGGATTATAACAAACCTGGCAGGAAGGAGGCCTGTGGCCGGGACCCTTACAACCTAAAATGAAAGCTTTGGTTCTGAAGTGTTTGCTCACACCAGGCCTGACCCATAGAAATTAACTGCTGCATCTGCCCTAAAAAAAATGACAGCAACCTGAAACCTGTTGGGTTGGATCCAAGAACTATCTTCCATGGACAGAAGGACTCCACTCACAAAAGGTGCCTATACCTGATTTTTTGGAGATCCTCCATCTTCCCCCCCCACAGCTCACTCCATTCAGCAGGGTTCCCCAATCCTCTGTGTAGCATTTTTAGGGGGCTGGAAGGGCTGCTGTGTGGAAGAGCGGGTGGGAAAGTCTGTTTCTGCCAGCCCAGTTGCCCGCACCTAAATCTGGATCCAACCTATTGTGTCTTGCTTCAGTTTGCCACCTCTGTGACATGTTCATTGGTGCTGGTTAATTGCACCTCCCAGTCTCCAAACATCTCACTTACTGATGGCTTGCATCTGGCAGTCCTCAGTGTCAAGCATTTGCAAAGCATTTTTTTAAAAGCCACACCCCATATTTATGATTTAAGAGGACCAGATGCAGAGAGAGAGTGCAACCATCTGGTGTGTCTTGGCCTTTAACAAGCTGGGCATTGCAAGCTAATTTATAACACTCGGCTCAGGAGCCATTCCTTATTCTGCTATTGTAAGACCATTTGAAGCAGGATCTGCCAAGGCCACTCAGGATAGATACTTTTTAAAATGCCCGTGAAGTTAATTGCATCTGCTTCAGTGTAAGCAGTCTGAGAAGCACTTCTGCTGTTACCTTTTGATGTTCCACAGACAACAATGCACAGAGGCAGATAAGAGAATCACAGCCTCAGGCTGTAATCCCGTGTCTACTAATTTGGGAATGAATCCGACTGAAATCAGTGGGACTTATTTCCAAGTAAATTTGGCTAGGATCAGGGCTATATGGCTTTTGCAGAATTTATATAAAATCCAGGCACTTAATGGATTTAAAACCACATGCAGAAAATTGCATTTGTGTTGCAGTTGGGGCAATGCAGAATAATAAACAGACAAAAGAACAATCAGTTGCTTGCTTGGGGAAGAGGTAAAGATGGTGTTGCCTGGAAGTTTCATGCCAAACACATTCGCCTGGATCTAAATTATTTGCTCTTGGTTCTTAGGGAATAGCTAGAATAGCTTCCTCGGTCATGTGAATGGAGATAACAGATCTGCAGGTCCATTCCCTTTCCACTACAGATTTGCTCTCTCCAATTAAATGGATAAAGCAGTGTGCAGGCATAGGTGTCTCACATGGGTGCTGATATGCAGGGTTTGGGATCAAGGTGTCCGCAAGTATGGTTTAAATTGATATTGTCTGTACACTGCCCTGAGATCCTAATGATATAGGGCAGGATACAAATGTTTTAAATAAATAAATAAATAAATACCATGGGGGGGGGGAGCAAGATATACAGCCACAATTAGAGGCCAGGCCATGTGTCAAGTTGGCTGTGGTTGTGGGCATGTCCAGCATAGCAATGGAGACCGAAAATATGGCCATTCATTGTTAATACTTTGATTATAGCATATCCATAGTAAAAACAAAAAAAAAAGGGGGGGGAACAATGCATTATTTTTTTAAACAGAGACAATGGAGTTAGGATAGATGCTTAAAGTACATCTAGGCTCACCAGGTTTTGCCAGTCAGTCCTTACATTTCCCTAGAATGTATTTTAATATGGGAAGGTGTTTAGGGGAGTTTTGTCTTCTTTGACATGATGCCATAATCATTAGCAACCTCAGCCTGTCTTAGAATGATGATTTTCATAGTTATAATGCCATGTATAGTTGAAGCTGCTATTGTGCATGGGAAAAATATTGGCTTCAGAAAAAAATATTTGCTAAAACTGCATTTATTAGTATCCCATTTGGTATCATTTTTACAGGGGCACACCTCCCTTATTTTATATAGTTATGGCTACTAAAATAACATTGCAGACATCTAAAAACCTGGAGTTGTGCAAGGAAAAAATCATTTCTTTTTCCTAGTTGTTTTCCCTTATGTTTATTTTGTTTAGTTTTCGATTGGTTTGAATTGCGTTTGTTAATTTGTTTTTTCCCCCATTGATTTAACTGGAAGACCCATGCAGTCTTCTGCTGCCTCTAACTTTGATGTTTTCCATGCAAATGACATGACATTTACAGGCATTCTACTAATTCCACATGGCATTAGACCTACCAAACATCAGATAGATAGGTCAGAGGGCCCCCATTTTACAGGCTACTAACAAAAGGTGCACAGGCACAACATAACTTCAGTCACTGTTCTCTCTTACTTTTCCCCTCCTGTGACCTTTTAGTGAATTGTACAGAGACCTGATTCACACCTAATGACAACCCAGAGTAGAGGCTGAGTATGGGTTGAATCGTGGGTTGTTATGTCCAAACCCTGCATTGTGGTTTAATTCTGGGTGAACCATGAATAATCCAGAGTTCACGACCCAACAACAAACCATGGATTCTCTTCACGTAGGGCTGGATACATTTACTTTCTTCCCACAAACAACTGAGATTATAGCTGTTGAACTGATTGTACTGAGGGGAATTGCATGTACAGCTCTGGATGTAGGGGTCTTAAAGGGGAAACCACATACACGACACCCCTCTGTGCTCATGTGGACTAATCCTGCTGGATCAGGGTTCTCGTCTGAAATACTAAAGTCCCTATATAATGGAGTAATTTGCATGATGAGTCAAAGTAGGGACAAAGATCTTATACGATTTGGAGTGCCTACTTCTTTACCCTACGCACTTTCTGACCAATCATTATATTTTACTTTTTTTTTTTTTACTGAAAACATTCTAGGGTGGGAATGTCTCCAAATGAATAATAATAATAAAATATCCTTCCATCATAGGCTAGTAGTTACATTCTCAAGATGCATCTCCTGAATTGACTTAAGTGATGTGTTCACTTTCCATCCCCCCAAAAGTGTCTGATAGGTTGAGCTTGACAAAGAGTTGGCTGGTTTTTTTTGGCCTAATCTGTTCATAGTTATGCTAAACCAAAGCAAAAGAGGCTAACTCACCTGTATTCATAAGGCGTGACCAATCTGCAGGAGCTACAGACTGCAGCCATAATAGGTAGACTGATGCAAGTTAAGATTTTTGTTTTGTCTTGAAAACATGGCCACCCATTAGCGTTTCAGCAAAAAAAGAAAAGGGAAAAAAGAGGTTTTATGCTCTAGTAAGAAAAACTGAGTAGAAGTGGATCAACAAGACCCCCCCACACACACACTGTGAAAGTGTTAGGAAGCAGAAGCAAGCCCATACTTAAGAGGTACAAATTTATACACGTTACTTCATTGGGGGTTGGGAAGTAATCCAGAAAAATTAGACGTTTATGCATATGGTTTAGTGTGTCCATTTAAACATGAGACAAACAGGCACCAAGGCCCTGATCCATAATTCCTTACACAAGAAAAACATGGTGATGCTGAACTGAAATACAGATGAAAGCTGACAGCAGCATGATCACATCTTCAGGGTTGCTCTTACACCTAAACTCAATTGCTAAAGATTACGCAATGAGATAATCAGCACTTCTCCCTAGTACTAAGCCCCCTCTTCTCCCACCGCCCATGTGCCTTTTTGCACATGCAAGATCAATGTCAGAAAGCCAATCTGTGCACAAAAACTTGTTTGTGCATGCAGAAATCTGGCTCAAGATACCACTGGTTGTGGGGTGGGGGGAGTGCTAACAGTGAGAAAGAGAGAATGTTATCTTTTTCTCCTCTTACTGCTGGGATAGGTATATATTTATTGAGGACCAAAGACGGAGAGGGCAAGGAGGAGGTGAAAATGCTCAAGGCCATTTATACAGAATAGAGCATTTCAGTGGAAGCAGTAATGCAATTGGAGTTTCATTTTCTCTGTGTTCATGTGTAGGATTCAGAGTAATTCATGTGATTCGATGTCATTGAAATGAGAATTTTATGTTTTAATTTCTTTATTTAAAAAATCACAAGTTTTTGTGTTCTGTTTATATATTAAAAAAGACTATTCCATCCAGTGTGACAATTGGATTACTGTGATTGTGAATAAAGTTGATTTAGGTATCCCATGGAGGTGTAGGTGTGGGCTGTTTACTGACTACAAAAAGGGAAGCTTGTATGATCTAGTGGATGCAGAACCCAGCAACTAGTAAAGCATCAAATATTATTTACTTTTATTGAAACCAAGGCCACCTTCCTACATGTACATAATTTGGAAGCAAGTCCCAATGGGTCTTTTTGCTGAGTATTTGGATGGTTGTGCATGCATAAACTATGCCCTCTAACAGAAAGAAACTTCTGAAAGTACTACTTCTTAACACGTGACTCTTGGTCCTAAGGGAAGGTAAGCAATTTCAGTGGTTACATGATGGTTACTTTCTGTACAGAATGAAAAGACTTAACTGCCTTGCATGATCATCTTCCAAGGAGTCAAATAAACAGCTGCAGGTGTTGATAACTGCGTGCTCATTTGGTATTCTTCAACAGTAATTGATACCTTATGGGTAAATGTTAGCTATGCATGGGTAAGAGCTCTGTGTAAGTCTGGTAGGGTAGAATTCCCCTCTCATTTGTTCCAAAGACAGCCTTTCCTATCAATGTCAGTTCATCTTCCTTCAGGATCTCAGCAGCATCTCAGACATGTGGGTTTATGGAGGCAGAATCAGAGAAACAGCACTGTGCTACTTATAGCCTACCTTTCTCCCATTATGCAACTCAAGGCAGTGTACATGGGGTTCCAAGGTGGTCTCTCATCCAGGTACTGACTAGACTCAGCCTTGCTTAGCTTCAACAAGGTTGCTGAATTGTGTACCTTCACATCATCCCCATCAGGTATTCTTGTGATTAAGAAAATTCACTACTATGCTGATATCTCACACGTGTGAATCATTGCTACTGCCTTCACTGAGCGCTTTCGGGATCAAGGTAGGACAGATTCAACTCAGTTTTGTTAGGCAGGGGTGGTGGTGGTGGGGACACCTGTGGTCTCTTTGAAATGATTGCCCCGTATTCTTGCTGGAATGAGAGAGACTAGCAAGAAAGAAAGTGAAGCGGAAGCATTAGTGTTGAACCACCACCACCTAGTGGTCGATTTAGTAACTGACACACTCCAGACAGTGATAGCAGAGAAGCTATGGAGCACCTTAAAGTCCAAGAGGCAAAAGACATGTTACACGCAAAAAGTGTGTAACGAAGCCCCAACTCTTAACTAAGAGCAACACTGGGAAGCTGTGATAGCCCGGAAGGAGGTGCATAAGTCTCCCCCTCTTCTCCCCACAGAGTTTCTGCTGTTCTCCTCCTGTCCTAAGCCCTCAACTGCTACCAATGGCAAGGGCAGCTGGCAGTGGGGCTTGAGTGGCATTTGCTGCATTGTATGCAGTGTGTAGTTTGCCCTCAACTAATTTATTGTGACATGCTTTTGCCATTAACATACTAACATGGCCCCTCTCTTAACCCCTACCAGAGAAAGCCGACAGAGCTGCATATTAATAAAGAAAATACAGGTGGGATAGGGAAGGGTTACTTTCTCATGATTAATAACTTCCAGAGTGGCAGCTGTGCGAGTCTCCAAGGCTGCAGATTTTTATATACTTAGGGCTCCCTGCAATGCATCCACATACAAGGCACCTATTTCTGTGGATATGTTTAAGAGCAATTTTGCTTTAGGGTGGCATGTTACTCCCAAGTATGCTGCTGAAAATAGTATTATGTTACTTTTTGGATGTAGTTGTATGAACAGCAGACAGCACCATGCATACCAGAAGCTGGGGGCTTTGTGTAAGAAGTGCACGTAAGGTGTTGCTGTAAGCCCTTATATTGTACAAAAGTGATTTTGTGTTTTATATTACATCTATTCAAATAGATCCAGAGCTATCCATAAATATTAAAACAGGGTTTAAAGCTGTAGCTTGGTGGCAGAGATCATGCAAGGAGTCTCAGCTTTAATTTCTGACATCTCTAGGTGAGGCTGGGAAAACACTGGAGAACTACTTCCAGTTGGGGTAGACCAGATTTCCCCAAACGGGTGCCCTCCAGCTGTTTTGGACTACAACTCCCAGCATTCTTGACCACTGGCCATGCTGGCTGGGGCAGATGGGAGTTGAAATCCACAACATCCAGAGGGCACTACATTGGGAAAGGCTGATAGATATTACTGAGTTAGATGGTCTGACTCAGGATCATTGGAAGCTTATACCATCTCTTTTGCTTATCTCAGATTACCATCCAGAAAAGGAAATGATTAAATCATGGGTTCTAAAATACTTAAAAGCAACAACACTTTGAGGGGGGGTGCATTGGTTGCTTTTGAGGATTTATTCCTTTTGTCTCTTAAGAGTAACCTTTGTATACTTGTTGCCAGCTTTATGAAAATGCCTCCACTTTTCCCCTTCAGTTTGGTAGATATGGTAAGGGCACGAGTACTACAAATTTACGTTTCCTCCCCGCAATTATGTGTTAGGAAGTGCATTTTTATGAAAAGCTGAAAATTCTGTCAAAACACCACTTGTCCTTGCAGTGAAAATCAAGGCTTACTATGCAAACAAGAAGCCTCAGTAGTATGTTTCATACTCTATGAACTCTAGGAAGAAATAAGGTAGCCAACAATTAGAACTCAATTGAAAAGATCAAAAATTTTATTTCTCCCCCTATAGGACATAGAAGAGACCATGTAAACAAATGGATTAAAAAAAAAACTTACAATTTGCAAGCATTTGAAGATGAGAGTATCCTTTCCTCCTCCCTCTCCAAACCAAAAAAAGTACAGTCAGTTAAAACATGCAGCAACATCTGAGTCCCAAAGATCTTTTGTGGGTTTCAAAGAGTCTGATGCCAAGGGTAAGGTCTTTTAACCTAAACAGGTCACTACAATATGTCTTTGATTTAAAAACAAAACAAAACATGCGCACACGCAAAACCCAACAAAAAACCATAAATACAAAAATTAGAAGTTCATATTAGCACCACCTTTGGTCCAAGCAATGAGTAAACTGGGAGATGATGGTGAGGTACAGTTAATTATCAAGTCCTCTCTGCCTGAAAGACTGAATATTGTACTGTGGCTTCACATTGCAAGAACCTGGGAATAAAGCAGAGGCTGCAGGCTGGGTGCTCTTGGCAATGCCTGAAGAAAGCCTTTGCTTTATACTGGGATGTATTCCCATGTGAATGTGTTTTGGAATGGCAAAATCTCTTGGGCCATCCCTAAGAGTAAGCACTGCACAGCCCAAAGAAATGTGCCCCAGGATGACAGAGGATCCTGGCCACACTCATGGTTTGTGTGCAGCTGCATATGACCTGAGAGTTGTGCGCCAGCATCCCCTGGGACATAAAAAGGGATCTTGGGAGAACACACTGCTCATCTGCTGCCTTTCACATCACTGTCACTCAAAAGTGGCTACTTGAGTTCTTGTGCAGACACATAAAATGCTGAGTGTTTGAACAAACTGCACATGCTCAGTGTTCTCACTGCACAGAACCTTGCACAGCATGAACTTTCTCCTTCTCAAGCATTCTGATTTGGCCTGAGACTGGCACAAAGACAGGCTAGGGGGCAAGATGTTTCCTTCTTTGCAACACCAACACTGTGCTACCCTCTATGGAACACAGATTCCAAAAGGGGCATCCACAGGAAGGTTATAGTAAGGACTCCCCACAAAATAGGATTGCGGGGCCAAAACAAGTATTAAAAAGGCATCCCTATACTTCAGAATGGCTGAAAGTGACAAATTGGTTCATTTATCAAGCATCATTAATGCCAGATGGTTGGAGAAAAAACTGAGATGAGAGCTGCATGCTGTAGGATCTTTGCATCATTCAGTAATAATCAAGTATACAGATGCCAGCTCTTACACTATTGCAGCACAGAACAGTCAAAGCAATGTGAGACATTTCCCTGTGAACCTGTGTCCATAAATCAGTGCCCCCAAATTCCAGACCTGTGAACTTATGTTCTATCTAGGTGTGATGCATCAATGTTCACATTGACAGCAACCACAACTGCAATGGTTCACTACCTCTGCAACTCTTAACTAGCTACCTAAATAAAAATGTGACAACCTACTGGTAAATACACCTGCTGGAAATGTTGGAACAGGTACATATGCATGTCTGACAGACAAAAACAGATAACTAGTTAAGTCACACAAGCATCCTTGTGTATGAGAGATATTCACAGGTATTGTAGGTATTAAGGGATGTTCAGAGGAACACTCGTTTACTCCCAGTTCCACTATCATGATACTATCACAGAGCAAAATCTCTGCTTCACACATTAGTATGTTTAATGTGTATTTTTGCTGTTCTAGATTAATGTGGAAGTCACAATCACTTACATAGATTAGAATCAACACTCAGCTCTTAAAATGCTCAGCTTCCTACTTCTAAAACACTCACAGCACAATCCTATAGAGGTTTACTCAGAACTAAGTTCCACTTGGGAACTTACTCCCATGAGTGCATAGAACTGCAGCCTCAGTGTTCTTGAGAGTATAAACAGAAATTTATTATGGGGCAAATGAGCCATGTTGTAAATCACCCTGTAAATGTCTCCTAAATCACATCTGATCAGATCTATGTTCAGTAACCAACACAGTCACATCTAGAATTTAAGCATTTAAAGATCTAGAATTTAAGCATTTAAAGGGTGCCTATAAATCATTATCAGATGAGATCATCACAAAGTCATTCTGGATTTGACAGCCAGTCCACTTTCTGAAGACAGACTGAATATTCACAGAGTTTGTTACACACGGCTTTAGTTCTGTCCAAACAAGATGAAACCATGACAATTAAGAAACTCATTCTTTGTGCAAAATGGCCCCATATTTTGAAATGAAATCTGGAAATGGGAAAATTAAACTATCAAACAAATTCCCATTCAATATTGCAGGTTACAGTTAAAGGCCAAGAATGCAAATCTGACAGAACAAAGAGGCTTTTTACCTTAGGAAGGAAGTTTATTATGTACAATCTTTAGTCTCCTCTGTTACATTTGAATGTCAGGATATTCCAAAATCAGTTTAAGAGGGAGCCAAGGTAGATTAAAACAGGCATTGTTCTTTGCTGCAAGTTTGTTTTATGCAGACTAATGTGATACATTTAAGGTCAAACATATTCTCCAAGTCGCCATTACAGAAATGGTGAGGAGAGCTGCAAGGTCATTTCACCACAGTTGCTCTCTCTCGTGAGATGTGCACTGATTTAAGCAAACATAATAATACCTGCCAAAAATGGCTTTCATCAGAGTGGCCAACTGTCTTGCAGCAACCCATTTACTATGCAAATAGGCTTATATTCTTTCCATAAGCTCACCACCATCTTTGATGAAGAACACAAAAACAGTCCATCACAATAGTTACTTTTGTTTGTTTTGCTTTATTCCATTTCTGCTGGAGATCCATTACATGCAACTTTTATTCACATTAAAAGGGATTTACCTTTTGAAAAACATTAACACCTTTTTTGTGGACCGTATCTAACATTAACTTTTCAGTGGGCCAGTTTAGCTGGTTCTTACACACTGATATTCCTCACCTTACCAGCTTGCTTTCTCCCCCTTTTGAAAACAGCAAGTATCATGGGGCTCTTGATTTTCTCTCTCCCCAAAATGCACACCACATTTGATTCCCTCCTAAATCCTTTCTTTAAAAAAATCCCCAAAGGAAAAGATTCAATCTTCAACTTACACTACACCAATAACCAATCCAGTTTCAAGAAAAACACTTTCCTAAGCAAACAAGCTCAAAAAAACAACACACACACTCCACCACCATCTCTATCACACAGCCCAAGGACCAACCACACATCCACCACCATCTTTCCTTACCAACATACTCGCTCAGACTTTTAACAATTACATTCTCCTTATGCTAGACAACAATTACAAGAGGCCCATTGGAAGGACAAAACTCTTGTCATCTACTTGGAAGATTTGTAGTGAGTTGCAAGGCAATCAAATTATGTGTCGCTGTACTGATTGCTCTGGCAAAAAGGAACACTTGCTTGTATTTTAGTGATTATTTGTTTTAGTTTTAAGCCACAACATTCATGTTTGTTACCTCCTTTTTGGTTTCCTATATAGGTCATTCTGCTCCCCCAACCTCAGAAATTTAGAAACAATTCTCCATTTGGGTACTATCTTTTTGCATAGTAAAAGGCTGCAGTTAGAACTTGTGGCACACCAATCTCCGTGAGGTTCTGATTTAGCTGGTGGTGAAGTTTTGCAAAAGCCAAAAGTGCTCAGAAGGCACATTTTAGAATGCTGCAAAACGTGAGATCACCAGCTGGCTCCATCTCTCACGTCTCACTAACAATTCCTTTCACTTAAACAAAGCAGAGTCACTTGGTTAGAAGCCAGCCTAAAGCACAACTCGAGTACGCTGTCATGCCAGCTTCAATTATTTCATGACCCCCTCCACAATTTCTCTCCCAGATGCAGAAAGCTGCTTGATAAATATAAAAATCCATTCCCTCTTAAGATTATGAACTTCAGGATGCAGTTCCATATTATATCACAATGTAGGAATCAGAGCTTTGAGCAACAATGGGAGACATACTTTAATACAGAGCAGTGATATATTTTAATGCACAAATACACAAAAAGTACCCAGGGTATCAAACCAAGCATTATGAAATATATATTCCTGATTCAATTTGTTTTTCTGGAAAATCCAAACAGTTCCTCCCCAGTCACGATCCAGTTACCTCTCCTTGACCATTAATAAAATATTACCACCCCTCCACCACCCATGGTCCAATTTGATTTCATAACGAACAGGAGTCTCAACACAGGACAATAGTGGCTGTTGTGTAGCTTGTGAAACACATGCAAAAATGACAGTGTGAAACTTTGCCAATTTGGGTTTTAAAGGGGAAAAAATTGCACTCACCAAACTACTAGAATAATGCGCTGCATGGGGTCAGCCCACCCTGTAAATCTAGATTGAAAGGGACCCATTTACTTTGCCTTTGGCCATGTTGGGCCTGATGATCTTATCAAAGTGAGGAGGAAAAACCCTGAAAACAATTTTGATTCCATATAGGATTGGTGCTCATGGCAGGCCTGCAAAGCCTGTCCCTGTAGCAAAGATATGAATTCATTCAACCCCTTCCCCTCATCATAACACACACACACACACACACACTTATATAAGCCCCTCCAAAAAATGAGGGTTCTCTTAATTGCTCTTCCAGAAGGCTCTGCGCTTCATCAAATGCAGAGCTGCAGAGGCTAAGCAATAGCAATCAAAGGGCTTGCACAGAGAGATCCAATTCACTGACCTCCAAGAATGCTGGGAAAGTTCACATGTATAGTACTTGATTTAAAGATTATGAAAATAAAATTATGAACAGATATGGTAGATGAACTGAGGCACCAGCAGAAACCTTGGGAGCATGGACACAGAGCCCATGAGACCATTTTAGGATCCGATGTGTTTTTCATGTATTTGTCAGTGATCTATATACATCTACCCATTATTTTTTTTAAAGAAAACAATAATACCCACATCCTTTTTTATTTTTAAGGAAACCTATTTACAAAGAAATGTGCACTCTCCCAATCTGTACCTGTTAAATGCTTAGATTATGTACAGTACACTGATTTAACTGCAAACGTGCATTTCTGGATTTTCTAGGAGATTTTGTGTCAGATGGATTCTGACTATTTAGCAGCAGACATCCAGTTGATATTTAAAATATAGTATTATGGTCAGCAGCATAGTGCCCCCTGCCAGGTTTTGTGTGCTCATAGAGAGTTTGAATTTCATGAAATTAAAAACAACACCTGAGGCGATAACTGGGATATTCCAAAACCAAAGTCAGCAGGAGTTTGTTGCTCTCAACAAATCAGCAGAGGTGAAAAATCACTATGTGATTTTCTGCACAAGACACCTGCTGACAGTGCGAAGGAAGGAAGGCACACTTGATGCCATTACGCTTAATTTGCAAGACTGATTCCAGGGAGGTTATTTTGTTCACCTATGCATTCTGATGTTAAAATAAGATGTCCACTAGATATGGAGTGGCCATTCAACAAAGCCCAGTTTTCATGCTTACTCCCAAGAAATTAAAACAACCAAATTAAATTTTTTAGAGATGTATTTAAGAATCAGGAGTAATGTTATTGCTAAAAGGGAAGAGGGCATTAAACCAAAACCATGTGTGTGCAGTGAAATTCATAGGCCTCCATTTGGCCTTCCAGTTCCACAATAATTTTGTGAAATATAAAAATGGCCCAGTTTCTGAAAGCCAAAGACTTGCTTTCAGGAAAAAGATAACTTCATGCAGAAGCTTCTGCATGTGTACTCAGAAACAAGTTCCACACACTGAGTTCAATGGGATGTGCTCAGAGGTAAGTGTGTACAGGACTGCAGCCTAGAGCAGCTTTCTGAAAAGGTTTTTAATTAACAAAAATATTAAGCATCTGACAGAAAGTAACTTTTTTCATGCAAAATAAAGCAGGCAGTATTTTTGTACAGCCACCTCATTCTTGAGTTAGTGGGGTAAAAGGAGAACAAATTTAGGGAAGTTTTCAAAAAGTGAACAGAACAAACAAGTCCTCAAAGCAAAAGATGAAGAACCAAATCCTGGGCCGCTAAAGATATCAATACTTTCCTGTTCAGGGGCAAGAAATCAAACTGAAACTTTCCTTTTAAATGGCCTCATTCTGAAGGCCCTAAGGTAACACATGGTACTTCAAGCATGGGATTAAATCTTGTGTTTCGTGCATGCTTGAGTAGGTGCTTTTTGCCAGCACATCGATTCTATGCCAGTATCTATTCCGGGCTCGAGCATTTATTACATGCTAAGTGGAGGTGCAATCCTATGCACGTTTAGACAGGAAAAAAAAGTCCTATAAATACCAGCATTCCCCAGCTAGCATTGCTTGCTGGGGAATGCTGGGAGTTGTAGGACTTTTTTTTCTGTCTAAACATGTATAGGATTACACACTAAAGCACTTCACTGCACACTCTACATGTCTACTCAGAAGTAAGCCCTAGTGAGTTCAATGAGACTTACAGGTGAGTAAAGGATTGCAGCTTATGTTACAGAGAATGTGTGTAACTGAACAAATGGAATTCCCTAATGGAAAAAAAAATACCGTGTATGAGAAAGAAAAGGAGCAGTTGGAACAGCTGGTAACACTCACAAACAATCCTCACACTTCTGTTTGCACGCAATGCACTTGTGCAACTACTATCAAACTCACACAATCCATTTGCACCAGATGACCTCCTCCCTTTTCCTCAATTGTTCCCTTCCCCCCAATCCTCATATTTTTCCTAAGAGTGCATCATTAGAAAATGATAAGACTTTTACAAAAATCACACTGTGCATTCCACTTCAAGTCCTGGATGAGGGACCTGTTTCTTCTCTTTCAATATTGCACATATCCTCTAACTGGATTTTATCTTGAGAATGCAAAATATTTGGAAAAATACGTAACAAAAAAGAAGAAAAACACAAGAGAAAAAATTAAATGAACTACCTAAGGTGATCTAAACTTAAATACTATTTCTATTCAGTAAATGCTTGTAATATGACAATAATGAACACTTTACCAGATTCCCTTCCGTTTCTCATACATGATGGAAAGCAGTAACACATTTCTAAACATAGAAAAACAATGAATATAACCTTACAATAAAATATGCCACACTAATATTTGAAAGTAGTTTAAAAAAAAAACAATTCTATAATGCCTTCGTCAAATGTTCAGTGTTGCTACTGAAGGAAGCCTTTGGAACTTGTTCATTGGGGGAAATGCAGCTCTTTGGTACTGCAGTGTAAACTTGAAATCCATATGCACTTGTTCACCTGTCAGAATCTGGCCCCAAATTAGCTAGTCTATAGCGATACCTGCCACCTGTACAAATGAGCATTCTGAAAGGAAGAAAGAAAGAAAGAAAGAAAGAAAGAAAGAAAGAAGCTCCATCCAAACTATTTTGTGCTGGAGCAAGGCTGAGCATAATTTCTGGGAAGTAACTTTCATTGGAGTCAATGGGACTTAATTCCTTGTAAATGTGTTAAGGAATCAAAGTGCCAATTTTTTGCTCATAGGTGGATTTTGGCAAGGAACACCATTGCTGGAAAAGCAGCCTAGGATCCAAAGAACTGTGGAGCTAGTTCCACAAGCCCGAGGGAGCTTTACACATGGTTTTCCGCAGCCCACATGCTTCCCTGCTTCCCCCTGCCAGACCATGCTACATAGTAAGCTGATTCAGAAATGTAAGACATTTTCATAACCAGTTTGTGACATGGCCAGAAAGGGGTGGGGTGGGGTGGCCAGTGGTTCAAGAAAGTTTAAAATCAATTTTAGTGGACCTTGAATGTGCTTACATAGCTCCTTGGAGCCCAGTCTAGACAGATAGTATAATTTACCAGGCATTAAAGTTCAGGGAGGCCTTGTTCTTACGGAAAGAAGATGAAGTGGTATGCCTGGTCTGGACTGTGTCCCCTTCAGACAACAGGTGAGGATGTACATATCTGAATAATCCCATCACTCCAATAAAACAAAATACAATCCCTGCACAAATAAAACATGATGTCGAGAAGGGTTCCAGGCTAGACCTGTACCTAGCGTATTAATTTTTTATGTACAAGGAGCATTTTGTGTGTGTGGGGTGGATCATTCAGGATTGAGTGGCCACCTGCAGTCTGAAGTGGCATGGCCCAGTCTGAAGGGGTGCAGTCCAGGCTCACAACCTCATCTGCTTTCCCCCCACCCTCCTCGCCCTGAGAACTAAGCCTCAGTGACAAAGGAGTTATAATGGGCAACAGGGCATATGTGGGTTAAGTGAAACAGAAATAAGCTTTAGACATAGCGTTCACTAAAATTTAGAAAAACAACAACAGCAAGAGTATCTTTTCAGGCATTATATAAAAACCGCAATAACGAACTCAGAAGTGCTCATTATTATTAAAGTTGCAGTATACAGCAGAATAAAAGTTTCAAATTTTTGGATTTTGTCTAAAAATTTAAGCTGTGTTTTGACATTTGCTGTTTCAATCATTCCCATTTCACAATATATTTTTTTTCTTTTTGAAAGCATGGATGACCAAGGCAATTTCAAATAACCAGGATGAAAAGTAGAAGCTACTCCTCCATCCACAAGAGGGCACTCTTTGACTTCACAAAAAATTTTATTCAGCAGCTGATCCAGATAATTTTTAAATTGATTTAGATCATTCTGAAAGTACTATATAGTTTTAAAATATTTTTAAACCACCATGTTTTTGACAAATTTAGTTTTAGAATCAGGAGTCAGTATTCTGGAGAAAAAACTACAGACATCTTTGGGCGAGACCTGAATATATTTGTACAGGGCAATCATGAAGATTAGTCTCTTAAACCAGTGTGAATTGGGATGGCTCTGTAATTTGAATTTGCCAATTCTTTTTAAAGAATGTTTTCTATCTGACCTAATAGCTACAGGAGGAAATGATAAAGGTGGGAAACAGTGAAACTGACTAAGTTAAGAAGGTGCTTGCTAGTGCCCTTTACTCCACCCCCTTTTCTAGACTTGTATGTTATTTTCATGCATCATGAAAGCAGCTCCAGCCTTGTCCAATACAAGGGCAACTAGAAATATTTCTGTGTGTATAAAAACAAGGTGCAAGGTCAAAAATGACAAGAGGGTGCAGAGCTACATGAGCTCAGAAGTTAACTGTGCCACTTGCCCAGAACTTCATCAAATTTGCTTACATTTATTTTAGTACATTACGAGATTGGCTACTGCAGCACTTCGGCTGGGCCATTCGAGAACTGCTTGTTTGATGCATCAAGGACGCTACGTCACAAGCATTTTTATAAGCTTAAATTATTCTTGATGGGCAACTGGTCTCATAACTACCATAGCTCAGTGGTAGAGCACATGCCTGGCATACAGAGGGTCCCAGGTTCAATCCCCAGCATCTCTAGGTAGGGCAGGAAAAACACCTGCCTGAACCTCTGGAGGGCCACAGCCAGTCACCGTCGACAGTACTGGGCTAGATGGACCAATGGTCTGACACTGTATAAGGCAGCGCCCTATATTCCCATGATGCCTGCAAGAAACCAGTGGTTACACATACCGTGCCTGCCGTATCATATGATATGTTTTGAATCATATGGTATTAAATATGGATTAGCACTGAACAGAGGAAACTGCTAGGACCCTAATGACACGGCGGGCAGAGTGACGGAAAGGTGGTTCCCTCACTGACAGAATACTGTGCAATCTGTATGTTTAAGGTACAGCAAGAAATAAACATTTTCTTACAGGGAGCTTGGAGAAGCATCTTTAGAACTCTGCCAAGTTAGCATTCAACTCTGCAGTCATCAATATAGCACGCCCAGAATGCAAAATAGGCACCACAGCCTCAGTTGTGGCATGGCATGAAAATGCATCTAGGGAATCTGCAAAACACTCTCCCATGACCTCATGATCTTACTTTGAAACAGTTCTCCACAGATAATTCTTCAAGGCTTATAGGTTCAGGAACATTACTAGCCCATTTGCTGCTCTCCAGTCAGAAATGTGTGTCCCTTTTCCCTTGGCAGAAATGTGACTCTTGCTAACTGAATCTACTGTATTTTGAGAGTCCAAAGGCTCGATGCACTTTTAGCTTTCCCAAGAGATGATGGCATCTTTAGAACAAAACTGTATAGTACAATTTTTAAATAATCATAAATTATTTTAATAAATAGGTGAACTTTAAAAAATGACAATTTATACTGCATCTTTAAATAATGCACTTGATTTTTCTGCATTTTGGTTTAAAATGGTTAAAGTGCATTAATTCAAAAATAATGAACCACTTCCTCATCATTATTGTTAAAAAATAAATCATAAACATTAATATGAGTTACTAAATCACTACTATTAGTACTGCAGTCTAGCAGATTACTTTATGGTTTTGCTCTATTTAATACTGTCCAGCAGAAGAACATAATACTTCTATTATAAACTCACAGCAGCTCTTGCAGTCCTCTAAATGGCTGCTAATGTTTTAGCAGAACTTTAAAAATGGAAGAAAACATCCAAAACGCAGAGCTGCTAGGCCTCAGGAAGAAGAGCTTAGGACAAAATCTACACCATTTTCATTTGTACTGTAGGGTACATAATGATCTTCTCCCCATTGATTTTTAGTGGAGTTCCAGAGGCCTCTTTTGTCCCCCCCACCTTCCCTCAAGTCGCTCCTCCTTCCATGCTGATTTAACCAGAGCAATAGAATGGAGGGTGGTTGTGATCACAAACTTTAATGGCATCTTAACAGGTCAAACCAAAAGTCACGAGAACTGTGGAAATCAATCTCTCAACACTTGTTATTGTAATTTAATATATGTAACACACAATAAAAAAAGAATGAGACAAAAATCAAGTCAGAATTATGTAATTTTTCAGGAAGGCAAAACATCTCAAAATATATTCAATTCTGAATTTTTTGGAAGATTTTTTTTTATTTTGAGCTCATTAAAATCTTCCTATTCTTTTATCTTCTGACTGGTAGAAGGCATGAAGTACTGCTGGAAGACAAACGAGTTATTTCCCTATTATTCCATGTTAACATTTGCAATGAAACCCAACTGGTTTTCTTCTCTCGACACACAAAATGCTGGGCCTCAAGACTGCAACATCAAACTCTCATCTGATCTTCAATATTCTCATACAAAGGCCTTCTGGTGTTTCTTCTACCATTACAACATTTATTTAAAGGCTGGTGTTTGAAGCCACATCAAAAATAAATACACTTTGCACCCCAAGCCTTTTCCCCCACAGTGGTTTCCATCTTTTCCATGTTCTTCCGCAAAACATCATATTTTTAAACTCTTGGAATCATAAATAATGAGGGAGGGAGGGAGGGAGGGAGGGAGGAAGCGCATAAGTGAGCATGTGCTTCATGCTTAGTAGCATTCTCAGCCTAATGGTGCTCTTATTCAATTGCTTCTCATGTCTGAAGATATCAGGTGCTTTCCTCCCAGTATGAAAGTAATGTCCAAGTGAATACAACACAAGAGGGAGTTTCCACTGTTTTCTCTTAAAAGGGAAAATAACGTGTAGAAAAAATAACCACCCCCCGCCCGGAACAAACTAAAACAATTGTGCAGACAGTAAAATCCATGACTTTTTCTCTCCCCCTGCCCAGCTTTGTAAACACTGATGGGTACTGTTTGAAAATGACACTTAAATACAAAATATGTGTCTTCCTTCTGGTTTTTTTTTTTTTTTTTAGACATGGACATATGCAAATATATTTGCCTTTGATCTTAAGCATTGTGGGCATAATGATGTGCACGCACAGCTCCTGCACTGGCATCTCCCCACCATTTCAATGTGAGAAGGACTCTGTCCATGTGCAATGGGGATGTGCATGAGTTATCATCACTTTCTCAATGAAGTACATGGGGAACTCCATTTGCACATAGAGTAGCTGAATTGGACAACTGCATATGATAGGCTTCAAGGTGCACATGACACTCCTTACAGGCAAGCACCTTCCTGTTCTCTTCTATGTACATGCACAATGGGCATTCAATCCCTGTGAACATGCAGAAAGCTATCTCTTCATAGGAAAGAATGGGAAACTCCTACAAAATAGAAGGCCCATTATCTGGGACTAAATTCTATTTCTTTCTGTTTCATTGGCACTCTGGGCCAGTTCAGCCATTTACATTCTAGTTGTCTTGAACTGGCCTTCACTTTCACGTAAGTGTTACGTGCTGGAATCACATAAAAGACCCACATAGATGGCTCTAAAGAAGCCGTTGCCACCGTGGCACAGGGAGCATTGGCCTAGCTCCCCATCCAGAACTGTGGCCATGAGAGCTGGAAATCTTGTGGAGGCTTTGGGATGGGAGAAGGGAGCATGCACAATAGAAGGAGCTGTACATCAGCATTGGTAGCAGCAGGCCAAGTGGAACTGACTGCAGCTCTGCCCTGGGCAAAAGGTAGAACCAGAGAGGAGGAGATGGATAAGAGTGCATGGGAAAAGCCCCTTCCCTCCAGCAGAGGCTTATAGGGCCAGCCAGCTAGCTGGGCAGAAAACCCCGGACAGGCCATGATCCAGAAAAAAGAGAAACGGTTCATGTAACAGTGGATTCCTCTTCTTAGCTAGAGGCAACCAATATTCCTTGTGTAGAGGTGACACTCTGCAACGTCATAGTCCAAATGTAGGACTCTAAACAGCAGGGGAAGTGACAAAGGTTCTCAAGGTAGTTTCAGAATTGGTTTTTCAGAAGACCCTAAAAGCAAAACATTACATTTGATACCAATCAGTGTGCACAAGAGGTATGTGCAACACATCATTTTTAGTGTGTTTGCAAACACCTAGGAACCACCTAAAATTTGATTACATTTCAAACTCCTATTATAATAGTAAAATAAACCCCATTTAACCCCCTTCCTCAAACAACTGACACACAGAGATCAGAGGAGAAATGCATGATGGATGCCACTGGGGGAAACCGAACACTATGCGCTTGGAGTCCTATGCCAGCGATGCACCATGAAAAAGGTCCCAACTCTTCAATCTGGAGACCAGAATGCAATCGCTGGGGGCTTGAAGAAATTTCCCCACTTGCTCTGCAAATTTGAAAGATGTCTTGGGGTGGGGGTGGGGAAACCATACACAGCTGGGAAACACTTATAAACTTACTCCACCTGGAAGAAACGGACAAGCTGATTTTTTAAAAAACATGTCCAGGTTTGGCACCAAACTCCCTACTATTCTCTACCATTATAGACACATAGGTCCAAACTATATTGTGAAAGGCACACATTTGGTTTCCTGTTATTACAACCAGGATGATGGGATCATGTACCCTGTTGCACTCAAATTGTGAAAGGCTTCACCAAAAAGAAGAGAAAGGCATTAGTTTCAGCTGCCTTTTCTTAATATTTGCTGAATGAGCCAATTCCTTCAAACATACCCTAACACACCCTCAATGATGGCAGACTTGCTGGTCATAGCAAAGCTTGGTTCAACAATCCCTTTTATATGTGACAGAACAAAAGGAAATACATCTTTGCATCTTTCCCCTCCTTCCATATGTACACAGTAGAAAAAGTATAAATTAGGGAATTTAAAGACTCTGCAACTCTTAATTCTTTTTCTCCAAATAATTTGAGGGGACCCAGCCTTTAAAAGGTTTCCCTCCATCCATGATCTGACAGTACCACCAGCCATTTGGGTTCTTTTCCAGGACCTCCATGCAGACACCTTCTGGAAATCCAGCAGTTTCCTCATCCCCCTCGTAATCTGCAATGGAAATGTAGATATCCTTAAGGTTATTGTGAATGAACTGGGATTTTTCAATGGGCTTGGGCCGGACTGTGGACACTGGGATTCCATTGCGCTCAATAGGTAGGAATGTGTTGCCCTCAGACCCCCCAGAGCCCAGCCGATCAGCATGTTTTATCTTAGACTCTCCAATCTGGGATTGGGCAGTGCTGAAAGAAGAGTTGCGGCGTACTGCCCTTAGGTGGTCTGTGGCAGTAAGAGACTCATTCCTACGCAGCGAACAAGGCAGGTTATTATCTTTGGGTGGTGGGGAGACAAACACTGACTGTGGCCTCACTGCAAGCTGTCTAACTCCATTTCGCAATTTGACAGGCCCAGATGTTTTGGAGAAGCCACCCGGTGGTTTGTTGGGAATAGGAGGTGTTGTCCTCTTGCTCTGGTTGATGGTGTTCAGTGCCTGGACCTTCTTCTCAATCTTCTCCAAGCTATTGGATTTATTTTCATTTCTTCTGTTCCTGGCTAGTGAGATGTTGGTCTCATTGGAAGTGGTTTCTCGTTGCTGGTTATCTGAGGGCACCAAATAGTGAGAAGGAGCCCACCCTTCTGTGTCTCCATATTTTAAATACCACCATCCACTTGTTTGCTTTTCTAGAACTTCCACTACTATTCCTGCCGAGAAGCTGATCTCAGAATCTTGAACTTTCTGGTAAGAGTCAGTAGTTACATAGAGACATTTTGAGGAGTTGTTTTCATTCTCTGCCTTGCTTGGCTGGCTGGAGTAGAATATGCCATGGGAAGGAGATGTAATGAGATCTGCAGAGCTTCTTCTGAAGGACTCTTCTGGGTTTCCAGAAGCTGTCTGAGGCGGACTGTCAGACTCTTCACTTCTTGAACCTTTAAGTCCACCTCTGAGCTGACCAGTTGGTCTCAGCTGGTGTCGTAAAGTGCTGATGTCCATTCTTTCTTGGCTTTGAGAATCTGCTTTGTTCAGGAAAGGTTTTGGCCTTACCATTGGTTTTGCTCTGCTAGACACAATCTCCCCAGTATCCCTTTTTTTGGGCACACTACTTAAGCCAGCATCCGAGGCTGACCTAGGCTTCGTCTCTTCATTTTGGGAGTAGTGAGGCTTCCCAAGGTTTGGCTGAATGCTTTTGTCATTTTTGGGCTTCAGAAGGGAGGACTTAGGAGAAACAGAACATGGAGAATTTCTTTGGATCAAAGTTAATGAAGAACTTCTTTGAGAATCAGAGTCTCCACTGGATTCTTTGCTTGACAGAGTATCTTCTATGTATGGTCTGAAGCCTTCATTTTCATAGATTGTCTCCTCTTCATGAGCCACATCTTCAGAAGACTCTCCAACTCGGAATGTTGCCCTTTGGAGAGATGACACAGGGGAAAGCTTGGGCAGATGGAACATGCCTCTCTCCAAGCTGCCATCTTCTCCCTGGCTCAGCTCAGATTCTGAGTCAACACCAAAGGCAGGTACATCATACTCTGGCTCCTCATATTTTTGCTTGTGTGGGGAATCTTGGGTATCTCCTGAAGCTATGGTTCCAGCAGCTGTTGGTTCTTCAGAGTCTTTTGATTTATTGGGAGGTGCAGGAGGAGGAACTTTGGGTCTGGTCAAAGTACTGGTTCGCCTGTTTAAATTAGGCTTCTTCCTTTTATCAATGTATGATGCTGGAGCCCAGCCTTCTTTTTCACCAATCTGCACATACCACCATCCACCAGAGTTCTTGTCAATGACCTAGAGAGAGATTAATGCAGAGATTAGTTTAGAGAAACAAAGCAATGATACAATTATTTTTATTCAGCCCACTGTCTGGTTTCTTCCAAGTGTTTGGCAACTATCCATCACTCACTCATGTTTTTATTGCCCTTTCTAGGCTTACCTCTGCCTTTTGTCCCCCATGAAAGCTTATTCCATCGGAGATACAAGACTGGAATTCTGCAATGGTATAGTATTCAACTTCCACTGAGGGTGGCTCGGGGGGCTTAGGTAACTGAAAGCCCTGTGGAAAGGAGCAGTGACATATACATTAGTTAAAAATGGAGAGGTATGGGAAAGAAAAGGTCAACCAAAATTACATCGTCTTTACTTTAGAATGCTACTTTCTTTCAAAGCAAGAAAGCAGAGATGGATAAATATAAATTCTGACAGTTAAAACATATAAACCATTACAGCCATGACTGGTATTTCTGTCAGCACTTCATGTGACTGCGGAGCAAAGGACAACTTATGTAAAGAGGATATAGGACCAGAAAATTGCAGAGAAAGCTCACAAAACAATATTTAACCTAGTCTACCATTCTCAACTACAATTGCTTCCAGTTTTTGAGATCTGCAGAAGGAAGTGTACAGGAAACAAGACAGCTAGGGTGTAATCAGCAGTTTCTGGTTTAAATTTTTAGGGAAATGTGGTTATTCAAGTTGCATTCTCGTTGTCTTGCCATACAGTCACTTTCTTCCTAATCTAAAAGTTAGGAAGGAACCAGCTTGCAAGAAGTGAGAGTCCTTTGTGCCTTTGAATATTACAAGTCTGTTATCTGCATTTTGATCTACTGGAGTATATAAACAATGTTTACTGTATTAAAAATAATAGGTACATTTCAACTAGCTATTTTGCTCTGGCTAATGAAAGTCATATCAGAAATGTAGGCTTGTCACACTGCCTAGAAATCTGGGTTTTAGCAGATTCCAGGCTTTTCAACCTGTATCCATTTCAGTGCATCATTGGGTCCAATTTCTATGCCTTCATTTTTTAATTCTAAATTTTAAAAAGGCTCTCTAATTGTAGGGAAGATCAGAAAAATGTGTGAATCAACATGCATAGTGATACTTTGTTCTGGCCAATGAGTACAAAGCATCTGATATGACTGACAAACAAAGGAAGATATCCCTTAAATTGGCCAGTGAAAGAGAAGGGACTATACTTACACTTCCAGGTTAGAGTGCATAGGATTGCAGCCTAAATTCCATTCCTTTAAGAACATAAGAATACGCCTTCTGGATCAGACCAAAGGTCTATCTAGTTCCGCATTCTGTTCACACAGTGGCTAACCAGACGCCTATGGGAAGCCCACAAGCAGGATCTGAGCACAATAGCAGCCTCCTGCTTGTGTTCCCCAGCAACTGGTATACAGAGACATACTGCCTCTGATACTGGAGGCCATCTATGGACATCATGACTAGTAGCCATTGATAACCTTACCCTCCATGAACTTGTCTAATCCCTTTTTAAAGCAATCAAAGTTGGTGGCCATCACTACATCTTGTAACGGTTATTACATCTTTACATGACCTAGAATCTTTATATTTCTTAAGCAACTCAACCCTTAAAACATTAAACTAAAGAAGAGAGAAAATTTGAACTTAACATGCTTTTAATGATTGGTAAAACCACATATACTGTACATACTTTTCACAGTGTAGATTTCCCTGTGCCCCTATTTTTTTGAGAGTGGAAAAAAAGGCAGAACAAAGAAAAGGGATAAAAAGGTTCTTCATATGATGGTTTATATTTGTCTAGATTAATGCTCTACAAAATTGCACGCCATGGGAATGAGCAAGTCCAGGCTTACATCCTGAGAGAGGTGGCAGGAGCAGTAAATTAAGTATTTTAATGACAAAACGGGTCTGGTACATGAAAGAAATGGCAGCTTGCATGTATATATCCAAACTATAACCTGCTAATTTACAGAGCAATTCAAAATGAAGAGACTGGGGAAAACAGTTCAGATGAAACACAGTTCTGTAGTACAAAACTCATCTGTGGCTCACAAATCACATGTAATTCCAAAAAAAGCTCTTGGCTAATTAGAAATATAAGTTTAAAAGACATGCGCGCAAATTTTAGGCAGACAATGGAGGCTAGCTATTCTCATCTTCTTCCCGTTACATTGGGCCCAGAGCCAACCTGAATGAAGGAGGGATGCAGCAGCAAGGACTATATGTAGGGAGAGGGGATGAGAAGTGGCAGGGAAACCAACTACTATCCCTTCAGATTGATTGGGAAAATAAGTCGAGTTGTTTCGTAATTTTTGGGAAATTGCTCAGCTTTTTTCCCAGTCCAATCCGACTATTCATTCTTTCCTTATTAGAGCAGGAAGAGACAGTATGCTGGTTAGAGTGTTGGGTTAGGACTGGGGAGACACATGTTCAAACCTCCACTCAGTCACAAACCTCTCCGGGTGACTCCTCAGCCGTACCAACCTGTGAAGATAAAATGGGAGGGAGAACCACGTATGCCACCCTGAGCTCCTTGGAGAAAAGGTGGGATATAAAGGCAATGAATGAATGGAGGAAAGATTCAAGATAAAGTGGTTGTGTAAAGTCACTATCTATTGAATCATATTTTAACAGGGGTATTTCCTCCCCGCACCACCATCCCCCAAACCAAGACGCAATTGATTTAATGAGACTTCTAGAGTGGAAGGCTTCACGACTATGTTAGCCACCTACCTTACCACCACCACTGCCACAGATAGATGTATTCATGTCTTGCTCCACCTGGATCCCAGTCTCTTCCCAGAAGAGCCATGAGGGGACAGTATCCTTGGTGCATCCAAGAACAGCTTCAAGAGGTCCCAAGAAAGTGTGGGAAGAGGAAGCATAACCCACTCACACTGCCTCTCTCTCCATGTGTTTAGAATGCCTGAAGCTGCTCTAAACCTTTTGTTTTGCCCCTTGAAAGCCTTCTGTTCCCTTAGGGCAGGTCTGTAAGTAGTTTATCCCTCATGTATGCCAATCAATCAATCAATCCATCAATACCAGAGATCAACATCTCTATGTCATGACATGTGTTAAGGTCTAAATCAGGGATGGGGAACCTCCAGCTCCTGGGCCAATTTGGCTTGCCACCTGAGCCTATCCAGTCCATGATCACTCCTTCTCTGTCTGCACAGAGAGAAGGCTTCAGGAAAAGGGCCCCCACTCCTGATGTCATCTGGCTCCCAGAGGGCTAAACAGTAATTCACCCCTGTACTAACGGTAGGAGTTGTTGCGTTGTGCAATGTTAAATATTCATAAGTGCCATCAGTATACAAGAAATCAGTACTCACCAAACTGGATTCTCTTCTTGGGGGAGGCCTGGTTCTTAGATTTGGAGAACCTAGCGAGAGGAGGCAGATTTGAAATTTAAACAGCACATCTTGATTTCAAATTTATTTTCAGTGGTTAAGAATCAAAATTAAGCTGCATTAGAAAAAATGATTTACTTATTATGAGAATTTAATAATCTACTCTGGCACGAAGGCCCGCAGAGCACTTTGTATTTTTAAAACTAGATACAAATCACATAATTACTAAAACCAGCAGATCAGCATAAAAACATGACAACAAAGTAACAGTTCTAAGAAGTCTACAATATCTGAGAGGTCTGAAATGAAAAGGTCTCTTCACCTGGTCCCAAAAGATTTGGTGCCTCCCTGCATTGGACATTCCAGAACCAGGGGGAATCATAAATGAAAAGATCCCGTCTTAATAGTCTGGCAGGTTCATGTGGGAATGGGAAGTCCTGAAGGTACCCAAGTCCCTAGGGATGCCTGAATGACTTGGGTACCCTAAGGACTGTCCCTAGATAGAGAGAGTCCCAGGCTGTCTTTGTCTAGGATTTTATTTATTTATTTATTTCATTTCTATACGGCCCAATAGCTGAAGCTCTCTGGGTGGCAGCCTTAGATGGTGAAAGGTGCTTTCTGCCATGGAAGCCACTTGGGACTCCAAAGGCAAGGGTAGATCTAAAGTCACCCCCGAGCACAGAACCTGATCAGCACAGGGGAGTGTAACCCTGTCCAGAAAAGGATGAACACCACATCTGAAGTCAGATGAGCATGACCTCCATCTTCTCTGGACTGGGCTTTAGCTTGTTGGCCCTCATCTGTTACTGACTCCAGACTGCAGTTAGGCATCCCCAGAGCCTCACTCAAATCAGATGAAAAATGTGAAACAGAGTTGGGCATTATCAGCATACTAATGCTACCTCAACCCCGAATCCCTGGATAACCCTACTTGACAGCTTCCTCTGGATGCTGAATGGCATGGGAGGCAAAATAGAGCCACCAGCCCTGGCCCAACCTATCTTGCCACCTGAAGTGGAAACATGTGCCCCCTCACGCCCCTTTCTGCCTCTGCCTCATGCCCCTTCCTGGTTGCAGGGCTCTTGTGAGAGCTCAACTGCATCCTGAGAGAGCTCTCCCAAACTTTTGTGAGATTGTGCTCTTGCAAGAGTTCAGAAGGGTCTCACAAGAGTTTGGGTGCACTCTCAGGACAGTTCAGCTGATCACTCACAGGGCCGAGCTATGGCTGCAGTAAGAGGAAGCGGGGCAGGGGGGAATGGGAGTGGGTGGCTGCTCTAGAGACCCTGACAGTTGTTCTTTCGTTAAGAGAAATGCCACAGTGGGAGAGTGGCTGGTGGGGCTCACCTGAGCATCCGCTGGAGGTGGTGTGGCAGTGGCAGGCCCTCCTGGTGGTGGCAGGGGGGTGGGGTGGCAAATTTGCTGCTTCTCCCACTCTGCCGCCTAATGCAGACACATCAATCCACGTCATGGTAGAACTGGCCTGGAGAGCCATGTGGACTACCATAGCACAAGGACCATGGGGCAGAGCAACATTCTCCTAGGACCACCTTCCAGAGCTTGACCATTCAGGAAGGAGCAAGTGTCCTTGACCACCATCCCATATAGATTGTCCTGAAGGATGCCATGGTTAATAGCATCGAAATCTGCTGGTAAGTCCCAGAGAATTAAAAGGATCACACTCCCCCACACTCCCATTAGGTTGACCAACACCATTTTGGTACCAAATCCAAGCCTGAAACCAGACTGAAATGCCCAAAAGTAACCGAGGACCGCTAAAGTATCACAAACAGTTATTAGGTGGATTTCAGCTCTGTTTGCACAGCCATTTACAATATAACTGCCCTTTTCAGGCAGACAATCTTTGTGTGCGGAGGCGGAAGTGAGATGACAGACATTCTTCCTGACCCAGTTTATAATCAAAGGCCAGACCTTCAAATGCACAATACATAGGGTTCTCTTCACATTATTTGGAGCCCTGAAAAAGGAGGGTTCCTGAAAGTGTGGAAAAAGCACCTCTCACTTTCAGTTATACATGTGTAGGCTCTTTTCTAACCTTCAACTTAACATGTATATGGGGCAGACCTTGCTGTGGTTCCCCCCCTCCCCATATCTGTTCGATCACGCATCTAGACTGAACATCTGAGAAGCCCTTGTGCTAATATATTTCCCAAGGAAAGTGATCCAAAACCTAAACTTTTAGAAGCAGTACATTATTTTGAACAGAAGGGGGCCTCAGGTGCCTTTCCAAAAGAAAGCCATTATAGTGTGCCAGGGATCCTGGAATCATTCATAGATCTGTGGAGAATCCGGTAGTTGTCAGACTTTTTGCAGATGAAATGGTACCAGACATGGGGCCTGTCATCCAAGATAAGACAGGGACTAGGACTGGATGGCCACTTTGAGTCCACACTCCAGGGATTCTCTGCAGCCAACACTATACCATTCTGCCCTGCAAGAACAGCTATCACATGTATTTCTTACCTACCCTTCCCTTTTGTGTGCTTGCTCTAGTCTTCAGTTCACATATTTTCCAGCATTAAGGAAGAGCTAAAATTATGCCAGTCATACAGATTTATAGTGAGCAACACTAAATCTACTCTCAGTATTCCCAAATCCCACAGTATACATAGCCCTCCTATGTATAAAACAGAGCAGCGGTAGGCAACTTCATTCCACCTTAGGACACAATCCACATGAGACCATAAGAAGAGCTCTTTGGCAGACAAGTCAATAGCCCAGATCGCATGCTTCAGCTAAGCATGTTGTTGCTTTTATAATCTACAAGCTTTTATAATCTACCTGGGGTTGCCCGGGATGTAATTCTGTCATAGGCACTATTTGTTAGAAACACATTAAGGTAGGTTTACGCTTCTTGGAAAGGCCCCATAAGAAAGGTGAAAAGTTGAATCCACCAGACTTGATTAAAAAAGCACAATAATTATAATGAGCAGATTGAATAAAAAACACTACTAAAAATGCAAGAGACTACATCTGTAAGCACTACTACAATATAATCCACACTGAATCTCATACCACTATTAAAATGTTCAACAGAGGCTTCCTTGCTGGATATTGCAGGAACAGGGGAGAGAAACTAAATGCTCTCCACAGTCAGAAAAGAAACCATGAGTAAAGGGGAGGGAACAAACGGCAGCCAGCCAATCCAAGGTGAAGGAAGTCAGAGTGAATGGGAGGGAGACCAACAGAATGAAAGGTGGCCCATAGGATGACTGGTAGCTGAAATCAGAAACCTGGCCTGTACCATGATTGAGACAGTGTACTTGTTAGTAAGGGAAAGTATAAACAAAGTAATAATGTAACCCAGTGACTCCTGTCATACACTCTGACAAGTGAGAATGTGAAGTAAAAGGGGCAGCAACTGTGGGGCCTAAATGGCAGTCTCAGTGGGCCCCTACAGTGTGATTACACCCAGGGCAGCTCCCCCCTTTTCCCTGTGTTACAGATGGCCCTGCAGCCAGCCACAAACACACAAACCCACACACATCACACACTACTAACGGATACATCTGGCATTGAATGGGGTAAAGATATTTAACACTAACTTGCTTGCTCGCTGGATATTGCAGGAAGAGGAGAGAAAAACTAAATGTTCTGCACAGTCAGAAAAGTGGAGAGAACAAACGGCGGCCAGCCAATCCAAGGTGAAGGAAGTCAGTGTGAATGGGAGAGAATAGAATGAAAGATGGCCAATACGATAACTCATAGCTGAAATCAGAAACCTGGCCTGTACCATGATTGAGAGGGTGTACTTGTTAGTAAGGGAAAGTATAAACAAAGTAATAATGTAACCCAGTGACTCCTGTCATACACTCTGGCAAGTGAGAATGTGAAGTAAAATGGGCAGCAACTGTAGGGCCCAAATGACAGGCTCAGTGGGCCCCCACAGTGTGATTACACCCAGGGCAGCTCCCCCTTTTTCCCTGCGTTACAGACGGCCCTGCAGCCAGCCACGAACACACAAACCCACACACAATTTTTGACTTTTATATATATAGAAGAAAGATTTAATTTATAAGAACTCTGTAATCTGGATAGTAGTTAAATTATTTCCTCTGGGAAGTTTAGTGGATGGTGGGACAGAAAATTACTGGAGAGATTCTGAAGAACTGCAGAATTAAGTCATTTTATTTACTATCTAAGAGGCCATTTGGAAGGTGATATAATGAATGACAGAAAGAGATGAGGCAGAAATTCGTTCAGTTCACATGTCTACTTAATCTGCAGTTCCTGAAAAATACACAAATTGAAATGCAGTTATCCTTCAGTGTTCACACTTCTATAAATTTTGTGATGAAGTTTTCCATTCAATAAACGAATACAAAAATGTGTATATTCATGAAAACAATGTATGAAAATACACTATTATTCCAGAAAACAGCTTGCAAAAATTGCATACATATCACAAAGTTGCATTAAAAATGCATATATTAGGAAAAAGGTGCACAAAAGTGTGCTTCATTTTTGTGTGGACTTTTAAAAGAAATAGCAGATTGACATAGAAATGGGGCAAAATGAACTCAAGACTTGAAAAATGAGAATTTGAGAGAAACTGAAATGATTTCATCTGGATTCAGCAAATGGGGTTCTCCTGTTTTAATAAATAAGGTGCCCTTCCAGCGTCTAAACAAATATTTTTCCCAATAAACTCAGAATTTACCGTTTCAACCTGGCCCTTCTCCAGCAATAAATAGGCATCAAGAATTAAGAGTGGAACAGACAGAATTATGTCATTAACTTACTTATTTGAGCCCTTTGTGGTGCAATCCGTGCTATGGCTGGAGATCCCTGTGCCAGTTTTGAAACCTGTTTGTCTTGAGTCGTCATGAAATTGCCATTGGAGTCATTGCATAAGATAGGCAAGCTTATTTCCTTCTTGGCGATGTGCGATTCTGCTGTTTCAATTTCTGACTGGGTTTCCTTGTCACTGGAGGATTTCTTGTTCAACAGGTTACTGATCTCCATGATGTTTCCTATAATTTCCACTGGCCCTGTTAAGTTCTTTTTCCTAGATGACAAATCATCTTTTGCTTTTTTCAGATACGATGCTGGGGCCCAGCCTTCTTTGCCTAAATACCTGGAAATACAAAAGGTAGTTAGCTCCTTAAACCTCAAAAACAAAGGCAAAGTGGTGCGAGGTGATAAAGAAATAGGATTAGAATCCCCAAAAGACCACTAACGTGATGGGAAATTAACATGATCACCACTCTTGAGTTCACACAAACAGTGTGGCTATGATGAAATAAAGGGATCAACTTTTCCAAGACTCTTATTGTTAATTAGCCTATCCTGGTGTACTCTCATTCAGGTCATACACCTCCTCTAGCATGAGGACTATTTATTTATTTTTATTTATTTATTAAATTTATTAATCGCCCATCTGGCTGGTCACCCAGCCACTCTGGGCGATGTACAACAATAAAAACAGTTCATACAATAAAATTCAACATTAAAAACATGACATTTCTAAAATTACCCTAGCCTACCCCAAATGCCTGCCTGAACAACCACGTTTTTGATGCGTGGAAATCCTTACCCTTGAACTCTGCTTTATTCACTTTGTGTAAACGTAAGGATGGATAATGGTAAGGGATGACTCTAAGCCATCTTGTCATGTAAGCATTATTAGAAATAACTATTTGGAAAGAACAAACCCAGAAAACTCTAACTGACAGGGCTTCCCTGTTTACTCTTGGATTCTGACTTCATTACAGATGTAGGAGGGATGACATGATTAGGGAAGGCTCATCATCCCCAGCTCATGAAAGAAGAAACTTCAGCCCCAAAGCCAGACCGTTTGACTACATGTGAAATGGTGAAAGATGTGATCTGACTGTATTCTGGTGCAGAAAGGTGCAGAAGTGGTGATCTGTAAAAAACAGCCTCTATACAACTGTAGCAGAAGCACATGCTGCTAGAAGAAAGACTGTCCTGTTATTGCCCTGGCTGAAATGGACCTTCCCAGGTATTCCATGCATTGCAGGGTGGGAGCAGGACTGGTGTGGCACAAGACACGGCTAGATAAACGTGTGGTGGCTCCCTTCCTATGGAACTCCCTGCCTCTGGAGGTCAGGCAGCCGCCAACACCGGGTTGTTTTCGGAGCCTCCTGAAAACAGCTGTTTTCCAGGAAGCCTTTCTTGGTTAACTGGCCTCAGTTTTATTGGCACTCTGTTTTTTAAAGAATAGTCTTAATATCATGTTTCATTCTTTTTCTCTTTTGTTCACCAGCCCTACCTCCTTTCAGCGAGGCTCCTGCCTGGGCTGGTGCAGCCTGAAGGACCCAGTGCACCAAGCCTGGTGGCTCTGTGGCAGCCTCCCTGGAGGCTGCAGCTTGTTCTTGCCTGCTGCTGCCCTGCCATCTGGGAAGCTCACAGGGAGAGGGGTTTAATTGCCCTGGAGGGAACCTTGCTCGGGGGGCCCTCAAACCTGGCATCAGGCCAGGGTGGGAAGAACACTCGAGTTCGGATAGCACAGGCGAGACGTGAAGGCCCCTGGTCGCTGCCTCAAGGTGCTTTGTGAGTGGGTGATCCTGGGACTCCAGGTTTCACATCCAGCTCAGTATTCACTGCATCAGTGTTTCTTAGACCACCCCAAAGACCATGATGAAAAGAGAACGCCGAAGGGGACCAGTAGGGCCAGCCCTGCCTTTGGGCCAAATGAGGCCAGCGCCTCACGTAGCTAAATTTGGGTGTCATGAAAGGGCAGCAAGTGGTTAGTGGTTAATGTATCATTGTTGTGTTTCTACTGGCAGGGAGTAGGAAAGGCGCTCATGGGATTTTCTGCCTCAGGTGCTAAAATAACTTAGCTTACCATGGTAACTATAAACCTTGACTTGGGGAGGGGGGCATCTAGGGTGATCATGTGGCCCATTTTACAGAGGAGAGGGCTGCCAGAGGACAGTTTTCTATTTGAAGAGCTGTCCTGTCCAAGTCCAGTGTAAAGGTAAAGAAGTGTAAGAAGGGAGAGAGCGTCAGTTGCCCATCAACAATTAGCACCAGGGCAGCAGACTGAGCAGGCAGGCACACAGGTCACCTGGTCACAGTCTTCCCCAGTCCCCACTATGAAATTGCATTTCTCTTTAAATTATAATAATTATTTCTAAATTTGCATTTATTCACGTACATTGGCACATGCAAATGTGTGTCCTCTTTTTGGGTGATGCAGAAGCGGCCACCCTAGGGGCATCTGCTGGTCTACATCAGGCAGTAAAAAGACCTTGAGCCAGCCCTGCCCACCTCGTGCTAGAGAGGACACTTGGTTTTATTCATTCTCAAAGCAGCTCGCCTCTTGAGCAGTGCAAGCAGCTACAGTGGAGGAAACTTGAACAAACAACAACAACCCCACCACACCTACATACCCATTCTCCCCCATGCATGCATATAGCTTCACCAGTGGCATCAGTGAATCTGGGAGCTGGTGGGGCTGTCATGTCAATTCAGGTGTGATTCACGCATATGGCACACACTGCACCACCACGCCTGTGCATTTTTCTTGGCGCTGTGCAGGCTTTTGGACACACCATCCTCCACCCAGTGAATGACCACCACCATCAACTTCACGGGTCATATCTAGCAAGTCACTGGCTACATTAGCTGCATTGTCTGGGACTTTGCAGGCAAGGAAATGGCTCTGGATGTGTACAGGAATTCTCTTACTTAATAACCAAGCTAGGTGTCCCCTAACCCAGCCCCCACACTTCAGAGATCATATCTACTAAAACATAGAGTAGTAACCCTGTACTGCTGCTCTAGGAGTAGAATAATCCACCCCTTTTTATAATTCTTTAACTAGTCCAGCTCCAGTTGAAAAGGGTATCTAACCATGCAATGCTGCACACATCTACTCAGAAGCAAGTCCCCTTGTTTTTGGTGGGGCTTAGCCCCAGGTAGTGTGTATGGGATTGCAGCCTATAGCTAATACAGAAATGGAAAATGGCATGAAAAACCAAAAGTACAACAATAAGATAATACCTTTATCGGGATGAAAGTTCACAGTGTGGTATGTGAGCTTTTGAGTTATACAGAACTCTTTCCTCAGGCTGGATGTAATTAAAAAGTGGAAAATAGATGCTCCTAGGAGAGGCTATTGCAAGTAGCCCTGTCTGCAGTCTGTTTCAGTCAAGTTGGTAGTAGAAAAAAATTCCTGTGCTTTATTTAAAATATTTCTATACAACCTTTTGTATGGGTAGCTCTCCAAAGCTGGCTACATAAGATATCAATAAACATCATCATAATAAATAATGTCATAATAAGCATGATAGCAGGACAATATTCATACATATTAAAGTGAATTACTATTATTTGAAGAATGCTGAGGCAGAGAAGGAGATCTTGAGCATGGGGTGTGTGTAGGGGGGTTACTTTTGAGCACGTCTACTCAAAATTAAGTCTCCTCGCCCGTTAATTTCATTCCCTAGAAACTGGACACCAAGAATCCCACATGTTTCTAGTACCAGCGTTTTTAGCTAACAGAAGAAAAGGGTTTAATTTGAGTTAGGGCTAACCTGGGCTTAGAACCAAGTTACTATGAATGCCATGGCCCAGTCACAGAAATATAACCTACTGAAATATTCCTTCCCTTGCCTTTGCACCCTCTAGAAACAACTTCATGCAAAGTACTCACAATTCTAGGCCTTCAAAATACAGATGTTTATTACTGTGATTCCTCCCACCCCTGCCAGGCGCTTTAAATTTCATTGAATTAATTGTTTTCAACTTCTTTTTAACTTGTTTTGTTGAGTGAACTGCCCTGAGAACTTTTTGTTATAGGGCAGAATATGAACATCACAAATAAATAATACAAAAAAATTAATACAAATAGTGACATCCAAAAGATGTCTGCCCCAGAAATGCAGGAGAACAGGTCTTAAGGCTGCTAATAACATGCTGTTCCGGTTTTGCCAAATAGAGCTGAGCTTGCTTCGCTCCGTATTGTTGCTCTTTGAAACTCCACACCACTCACACACTGGGGGGAAAGTGCCAACAGCTCTACAGCAGTCCAAGGCAGTCTCACCACAGCCCTCCAATGGCAACAGTGAGAAAGTGGGAGGGCTTCTGGTAAGGATCACAGCCACTGGGCAAAGCTTCTGGGACCAGGGTCCAAGAGAGCATAGCACTTGGGAAAGTGCAAACCTGCCTAATCTAGGTAGCAGGTCTTGTCTTGCGATTCTCTCTTGCCGTGCTCAAGCCTGAGAGAACGACAGCAATGAGAACATGAGTGGTTAGTGCAGGCACGGAGAACTTCTGAGCTGCAGGCCATATAAAGCCTGCTGGGGGTCCCCATTTGGCCCACCAGCTTCTTTCCAAGGCCCTGCCCTCTCTGCCCAGTAGCTGATCAGAGATAAGACCTTTTCCCTGTTCAGCCCCATTGCAGAGAGAAGAAGCCTCTCTCAGTTCTGGGCAGGGGAAAGGTCTTATCTTCAATCGGCAACGGATCCCTTTCTCCTGGCCCAGTGCTGAGAGACAACGAAACATTTGCCTCATACTGCTGCAGGATGAAGATAAACCTCTTTGCCTGCTCCATGCTGAGAGAGGGAGCCTCTCTTAGCACTGGACAGGGAAAATGACCCCGTCAGCTGATCTGCATGGATCAGCTGAGGAGGTGGGGCTGGGAAAGGGGTGTGTGCCTGTATGTGAATGGCGTGTGCATGAATGGGAGGGGTGCCTTCGTGTTCCTATGTGAATGCGTCTGCATGAAAATGTGGGCTGGGGGCATGCCAGCAGGGGCTCCACACATTTTGGGTGGCCCCACCTCTGCTGGCATCAGCCCCCATTGTCTTGGCCCTCAGCCTGAAAATGGTTCCCCACCCCTGGGTTATCAGAATGACTACTCTTTAATTCCATCCTCTCGCTGCTGGAATATGAAAGAGCACAGCAGTAGGAAAAACAAAACCTCTGATTAACGCGGTGACTCTTAACACAGCTTTCTTTCATTGCATTTCTTTTTCTTTGTTGTTTGGATAGATACAGCCCATAATTGAGCGGCTTGCCCTGAGCCTCTCTGGATCATAGCCACATAGAACCAATGCAGCTGCTGAGTCTTAATTATTAAATTTTGAAGCATCCTCCCACATCAGCTGTAAGGTAAGAAAATACGTTTTGCAAAAAGATAAGCAAATCAGAATAGTGATAGTTGCAGTACAACTGTCCTACATGATGCACAGAACTCTGCACATTTGCCCCTTGACTGTCCAGCTCTATGGTTATGATGCTTCTTGGAGCTGAACATGTGTGGAGTCAGTCTGAGAAGCCCAGTATTTGGCTTCATCACAGGAAAAGCCTCGTGATTAACCCTACATGGCTGTTCAGGTGCCCTGCAGGCAGCACAGTAGGCTCAGGAGTTCCTCGCAAAATCAAAAGGACATTGGCTGTGCCAAAATCACAAGATCCAGTCATGGCAACACAATTTTCTAGATGCAACAGTCCTCCTCATTGATTTTACACTTCTAACACTGGCTTGTGAACTTCTCCCAGTCGACATGATGAGAGTCGTGGCAACAGTGAAACCTGAAGAGCAACCTGTAGCCAGAGAATCATAGTTTATCTATTGAAATTCCTTTCTTGCTTTTCTTCCAATAATGGTAATGGACATGACCATTAAAAGAATGTTTATTAAAAACAGGGGAGGCTGGTGGATCCGATTTTGGTGTGGCAGGCGTTCAATTCTGAGTTTTAGTTACAAGCAACCAGAAGTTTAAAGGAGGTATCCAAGGTGCTGGACCCATTTTGGAGATAGGGTCTTGCACCTTGGATAGCTCCTTTAGACTTTTGGCTGGTTGTAACTAAAACCCAGAATGGAATCTCTGTCCCACCAAAAATTGGATCCACCAGCTTCCCCTGAAAAAATGCTGCCCTTTAATCATAGGCTACATTGTCATTTTATTAAGCACATCATCTGTGCAGGCTAGGGATGGGCAAACATAATGCTCAAATTAATTGAGGTTCTCCAAATTCTTCCTTGGAGCTCATTTCACTTCATTTGCATTCCTGAATGTGTTTTTTGTTTTTAACCAACTGGGAACCGTGCATTTTTCAAATGGGAAAAATGCCCATTTTTTAGAAGTGCACAATTTTTTCCCATTTGGAAAGAGACACATTTTTTTAGATGCACATTTTTTCTCACCAAAACTGTGCATTTTCCCATAGACGAAAGCATAAAAATGCAAATTGGGGGGGGGGCGGATTTGCATAAATGATGAAAGGTTGGGAAATTGCGAAAATTTACTGAGAATTTCATTTCTTCTTGCTTTTGGAGTGTGAACAGCACAAGTTTGCATGATTTGCAAACGGGAAGGAAATTCTCATACATCTGGATATGATCTGGATAGACTGGAGTGCTGGGCAGAAAACAACAGAATGGCATTTAATAGGGACAAATGCCAAGTTCTGCACCTAGGAAAAAGAAACCAAATGCACAGTTACAAGATGGGGGATACGTGGCTCAACCACACTACGAGCGAGAAGGATCTTGGAATTGTCGTCGATCACAAGCTGAATATGAGCCAACAATGTGATGTGGCTGCAAAAAAGGCAAATGCTATTTTGGGCTGCATTCATAGAAGCATCGCTTCCAAATCCCGGGAAGTACTAGTTCCCCTCTACTCAGCACTGGTTAGGCCTCATCTGGAGTACTGTGTCCAGTTCTGGGCACCACACTTTAAGAAGGATGCAGACAAGCTGGAGAGGGTTCAAAGGAGGGCAACAAAGATGATCAGGGGACTGGAAACAAAGCCCTATGAAGAGAGACTGAAAGAACTGGGCATGTTTAGCCTTGAGAAGAGAAGACTGAGGGGAGATATGATAGCGCTCTTCAAGTACTTGAAAGGTTGTCACAGAGAAGAAGGCCAGGATCTCTTCTTGATCAACCCAGAGTGCAGGACACGGAATAATGGGCTCAAGTTACAGGAAGCCAGATTCCGACTGAACATCAGGAAAAACTTCCTGAGTGTCAGAGCAATACGGCAATGGAACCAATTACCTGGGGAGGTGGTGGGCTCTCCCACACTGGAGGCCTTCAAGACGAGGCTGGACAGCCATTTGTCAGGGATGCTCTGACTTGGATTCCTGCATTGAGCAGGGGGTTGGACTCGATGGCCTTGTAGGCCCCTTCCAACCCTACTATTCTATGATTCTATGATTCTATGATTCTATGATCCCTAGTGCAGGCAAATTCCATGGCCAAATGTGGTAGAAGATGCCAGTTCTTTTAAAGTGAGTGATAGAACAACAACTGCTTGTGAGTCTTCTTAACAGGCACAGCAAAGAAAGAAGAAGAAAAAGAAGAACAACATTTTGATATGCTGGAGAGTGGAATGCCACCAGAAGGCTATGACACTTGGGGGCGGGGGGGGGGAAGGGAGAGGGAGGAGAAAAAGGGGCCAGCTACATTGCTGTTTAAAAACCCCTTATTTTTTTAATCCTATGTGAAGGCAAAAGTTAATATTAAAACCATAACACTGGGGTCGGGGAGGGGGAGAACACTCAGAAATTGCCTCCGTTTGTCTGAGCATTTTCTGCCCCCCTTAACATCTGCTTTCCAGCTCCAGAATACTGGAATTACTCCAGAGGGAAGAAAACCAGGAAGGGAGACAAGGGGGAGGGAAGTGAAAATCAGTACAGAACCATGAATTTTGGAAAATGTTATATTTAAGGAGGTGACTGTTAGAGTCTTTAAGGTGGAACCTATTACCTAATTATTAGTGCTGTCTCCTGTGTTACTTGAATGTGTAGTTAAGAGGATGCTTTCTTGCCAGTACTCTTTGTGGCAGCAACAGCCATATTAGCACTAACAGTACTATTTCATCAGTTCTCAAAGGCATTTAGATTTGAAAGGCATGACACTTTGTCCCTTCCTCTCCCTCCCTTTTTATCCCTGCAAAATCACAGGCGATTTCATGATTCTCTGTAACTGATGCTTTTAGCGGCTGGGAAACAGGCATTTGCAAGGGACTGGATAAAGAGTAGACACACAAGAGAAGAGCACCAAGAGTGCAAGAAGTTCGGTGCGCATAGCTCTCACTGATCGTTAGGCTGCAACCCTATACCCTGTTACCTGGGAGTACGCCCCGCTGAACTCAGTGGGGCTTACTTCTGAGTAAACATATATAGCATTGTGCTGCAAGTGGGGCATGTGAATACAGTAAAGTGCTCACATCTTATGGATTTAAGGGCATGTAACTGTGTGTGTGGATTGCATCTGTTGCTCTAGATAAATGCCTTTCAATTATCAAACCCATGATCCTGATTCAGAACTGCTGTTCCCAGCTACCCTACCTAAACAGTGTATCTTCTATCCCTCCTTGCCATTAACTCAATTTATGGCAACAGAGGGGAGGAGAAAGCAGATCTCAGTACACTGACCTCAAGGATGAGTCTGTATTATTGGGTTGGGACAAAATATGACCCAAGCCCACTCTAGTCTTCAGAGCTGTTTCAGGAGGGCTATCATACCATGGACTGGTATATAGGCAATGAAGCCTGCATCTGTTGGTCAGCTATCCATTACCCAGCAGAGAAATCTGGTTTATCGGCCATGGTATTATAGTGGATCCCATCTCAACATGCATGGCAGAGACAGTCTTGCCATGCGTCATAGGGGTGGGACTGGACAGCCCCCAAAGTTTGCTCTGATAAAGGAAGACAAGCTCCAGGCACTTGATAACTGTCTGTTCTAGACATGGCTCCTCCTATCTATGTTCGTCATAACTCAAGGAGATAAAACATATACTTCCCCAAATTTAGCCTGCTCATCTGAAAGCTGGAATAATATGAGCAGCTTCAAGGCTCAGTTTCAAACAAAGACCAATAGTCTGGGGCTCATGATCTGTTTTAAAAACTGGCATCAGCCTCGGTTGAGTCTCCTAGATCATATATCATCATATATCAGCAAATTTCTCTCCATGTGCAGGGTGGCTGGTGACGAGAGTGCAAAATGCCTTAATTAAAATATTGAATAATCCCAAGTAGACATCTGTGTTGAAGCGACAGGGGCTTAAGCCTGCCTTCAAGTCATGCCTTCATAAATTATACACTGTTTGTAAATTATACACTGTTAAAAATTAGAGGCTCTCTTTCCTTGGTCTCCTTCAATAAAAAATACTGAAGACTGCAAGAGATTCTAGGCTCCTGCAGAGCTTAAGATAAAAGAAAGCCTGTCAGCAACAAGAAAAACCTTTAAAAACAAAGGAAAGGAAAGGTTCCTCCTGTGCAAGCTGACTCCTAGAGGGACGCCGCTTTCGCTGGCGTTTTCATGGCAGACTGTAGCGGGGTAGTTTGCCATTGCCTTCCCCAGTCGTGACTACCTTTCCCCCAGCAAGCTGGGTACTCATTTTACCGACCTCGGAAAGATGGAAGGCTGAGTCGACCTGAGCTGGCTACCTGAGCCAGCTTCCGCTGGGATCGAACTCAGGTCATGGGGAGAGTTTCGGTTGCAACACTGCCACCTACCACTCTGCGCCACATGAGGCTCATTTAAAAACAAAAGGGGAGTTCAATAATAAAATCAGGGGAACCTGGTGATATTGGTCCTCCTCCTGCAAAGTACTGTGCACTCTGCTTCTGAACCTCTGGCTTTGGATTAAAGTCCAGTTGCATGATTTAAAAGGAGAAGAATGCAGAGCTGACATAGGGCCAGCCATTCTTTGCTCAGCATGTTGAGAATCTACTCCCGCTCTATCAGCTTTCATTTATTATTGATGGGAGAGTTAATATGGGAGATGTAACAGCAAATGTGTTTATGGAACACACAGAACTTTGCGTGGTTCCTTTTTCATAGCCCTGGTGTCTTCATATGGCCAAACTACAAAAGCAAATGACAACCTATGAAAAATATCTGTTCTACGTGCAAAGCAAGTGAGCAAAAGGGGTAGCTCGTAAGATCCTGGGGTGAGATGCAACATCCAAAAAAACTCCCTAAAATGTGGTGAGAATCACAGGTTTATATTCTCCTTGACAGCTGTTTATCCAAGTTCTACTTAAAAGCCATCCAGGGAACAGGATTCCACAGCTTCTTCAGGAAACCAGTTCTTTTGCCCAACTGCTCTTCCAATTCCAAAAAATGATTTTTCCTTAACAGGCCAATGCTGCAGACTTTTGCACACTTATTTTGGAGTGAGACCACTAAACACAGTGGGAACTGCTGCCAAGGAAACATGTGCAGGAGCAGGCTGTTAATCTGGCTGCTGCAGATAAAAGTGAATGACTTCATACTCTTTGCGTCTTTGATCTCTTTCATATCAACAACAACAGGAGTTTATTATGCTGAGCATGGGGAAGGCATACTGCTTACGTGGCATTTATTGTATCTGAAGCTATGCCATAAAAATATCCAGTGTACACTTGGAACAAGCCATTTAAGGCTACAAGAAGGAAAACATTTTGAATTACAGTCCTGATTACCTATTTTGCAAAATTTCTCCATTGATCAACTCCTATGCTAACAAAACATACTCCCATCTTCACAAGGATTTTTGTTACTGATATACTACATAGATGCATACATATACACACAGTAATACACACTCTCCTCTCACTCTCTAGAAACCTGGTAACAGCGTTCTGATATTATCAAAAGTCACCCTTCCCATCAGCTGTCCTATGCAAATTGTCTCAAATTACGGCTTATTCCTAGGGAAGTGTGCATACGATTGCAGATGGAAAATCCCAGCTAACCACTTCAACCACTTAACCCTCCCCTTCATGAAAGCTGTATTACTTGGATTTTCTCCCTACTGCCCCCGCGAATGTCTACATACTGCAGTTAGTTATTTTAAATACACAATCAAGATTGTTTAAGTGGCTTTGTACAACTTCACCAGCATTTTCATATAAATAAAATACTTTCAGGTCCTATCTTGGAAATAAACAACTTACAGGATGATGTCGTGAATCTAATAAGCAAACAGCCTGCCAGCCCTTGGATGATTTTGTCAACACTTTACCTTATGTACCACCATCCTTCCAGATTCTTTTGAACGACTTCCACAGTGACTCCCTTGTCGAACCCGATTTCGTCTTTACCCTGGCTGGTGTATGACTGGATTGTGACATATTTCTCCTCTAGCAAAGAAAGAGAAGGCAACATCAGTTAAGATCAAAACTGGCCCTAGCTGTTTTTCTTCTCTGATTGCTATTTTAAATGACTTTGCAGCAATTAAAATGGGAAAGCACTGCAGAGGTGGAGTCTCACTTATGAGGCCCTGTACCTATTAGCTATCATGCTGTAAGCATGCCTGTATCAGCTCCTCGCCACCGCCCTGCACCTTCCATGCCAACAAATGAGGTCGGGTCTCTGGAGAAAGGGTCTCCCCCAAATCTTACATATGGTACTGACAAAAACCAAACTAGCTGCCAGAGTAGCACAGCATCACTGCAGGAACTTTATCCAGCTGGCTCCATTTAGCACACACATGTTTATGTTAAAACATTTCATTACTGGAATCTGAATGCTGTAGCTGGAGTGTGACCAGCACTCCTCCAACTCGAAGGAATGGACTGACCCATCCTCTTCACACCCCTCGAAACAATCTGGTTTCACAGCATCAAGGAGCCAGTATTTGTTTTTTCATGATTAGATCATATTGTACTTTTCCAAAAGCTCAGTGCTCACAAAAAGAAAGGCAAGTGTCACTTTCTAAACTTCTTTTAAAATCAAAGTTGTTAATTCAGTGTTGACATCCTGAGTTATGTGGCAGGTTATAAATATTTGCACAGGCATAGAATCCCAAAGCATTTTAGCTAACCATGTGCTTGCTCTGAACTCTACCCAACTCTGAACGTTACCCTAAGTATCAGTATTGACTGTGGTATGGTTCACAGGCCATAACCTCAAATCAGGAAAGAAAAATGCCCCTAGTTATCCAAGGCTTCTTCTCCTCAGATTAAGGGGTACATTTTCTTCCTTTCAGGTACATACTGTCTTTCCTCCAGGGAGCTCAAGGCAGGTTCTCTTGCCCTCCCTTTTATCATCACAACAACCCTGTGAGCGAGACTAGGTTGAGAGATAGCTGTTGGCCCAAGGTCATCCAGTCGGCTTTGGGGGGATTTCAACAGGGCCACTCCAGTCCTAATTAAAAGCTGAAGGATGTTAATAATGGGTTAGATCTAGGGGACTGGATTTCCCCATCCCCTCCTCCCCATGGCAGCTCTTAAAGGAAGTCAATAAACTAAATGTTTAAAGGCGCAATCCTATGCATATTTAGACTTTTCAAAAGTCCTACAGCTCCCAGCATTCCCCAGCCAGAATGGCTGTCTGTGGTATGCTGGAAGTGATAGGTCTTTTTCTGTCTCAACATGCATAGGAGTGCAACTGAAAATGCTCACAAAGTGGGGTGGGGGCAGGAGTTTGTGCTGCTCATCTCCAGTGACATCAAAAGACATCAACCAGTAGATCTGCCTGTGACAGTCATGCAACAAGATTCTATTTTTTTACCATCTCTTTTTCAAGGAAGTATTTCATTCCAAGTGCTAGGAGGTGGGGGATGGAATTTTGCTGCAATGGAAGTACTAGCTTGAGGATCCCACTGTTGGATCCCACATGCTGTCTCAATTAATATCAACGGCATGATTATTGTTAGGGATGGGGGAGAAATTAATTTTGGTTCGCATTTTAATACAAACTGAGCTAATCCTCACTTCCTGCATTAATATGTGAACTGGAACCCAATTATCCTTCAGTTTTCACATTTCTCTGAACGTTGTGAGGCAGTTTGCCGATTAAAAAATGCATACATTATGAAAAATTCAGCACAAAATGCATACATTAGTAGAAATGTGTACAAAAATGTATGCATTTCTGTATTCATTTCTCCCAATGTATGCATTTTTGCATGCATTTCTCCCAAAGGAAGTTGTATAACAATGCATACATTTGGACAAATGAGAAGAAAAATGAATATGAACTTCCATGTGTACTAAAAAAATTACAAACTGCTGTGGAAGTGGAATGGAATTAATGTGTGCTTCAAAACTTTTGAAAGTTGCAGAAACTGAAACAGACAGGCTGGCCCATGCCTAAGTATTGTACAATCTGCTTGTCCCGCAATCATTTCAAAAGGACTTAAAAGCGGACTCCAAAGGCAAAGCCTCTGTCTATGATGCCTGGCAAGATTTGGAACCTGATCACCAAACTGGCAGCACTTGCCTATAGCCAACAACGGCAGTATCAGCATGTGGGCATTCCAGCCTCCAACAGGGGGCTCACTGTGTTTGCCAGTGGCAGATCATTTCATGCCATCTTGGTTAGTATGCAGCGCTCGAAGTGTGGTGGAATGCCAGCCATTCCTTTTGGGGCAGAACTATAACCATCCCACTTCTTGTGGGGTGGGCATGACCTAGGCTGGCCTAACCATTCCACTTATTTTTTCTCCCACTTCAGGCACATTTGTATGCCTTTTTGCCCGCCCCCCTTCAAATCCATCTTGTTAGTTCAGCTGTGGGCACTCTGGAGGAAGTAGGGGCTGAGTTTGCAAGAATGACCCCCACCCCCATGTCAGCAACTACCATAAAGGTTAGTTGAAAGCTGACAGAGCTTGCTGCAGTGATTATAACCTCTCTTTCCCATACTCTGCTCCCTGATGCGTGTTCTGTGGTCTCATGCTCTAGAGCAGGGGTGGGCACCTTGTGTCCCTCCAGATGTTTTGGCCTACAATTCCCATCAGCCCTAGCTAGCTTAGCCAATGATGAGGGATGATGGGAGTTGTAGGCCAAAACATCTGGAGGGCCACAAGTTGCCCACCTATGCTCTAGAGAAGTTTGTGCTATCCTATAGACTCTCTAGTAAACGAATTCTCCAATTACGAATCCTTATGTACCCTAAAGTGGCACCATCCATGCACTAGAGGGAGGAATTGGGGAAGTGCTAAGGTTTGCAGAAGTATAAACAACCTTTAGGGAAAAAACACCTAAGAGCGGGAACCCCAAAACACCCCAATGGAGACAGTGGGCAAGTTTGGATGATCAGCGGGGGAAACAATGTAGGACCTGGGATTGCCCTAATTACTTGGTGCACAGTGCGGTCATGGTTCATTTTCACCCATCCTACAACCCATACTGCAAAGCGTGGGTTGTAGCGTGAGTAATTACGGTAATCCCAGTCACATGACTGGTAGGGGCGGGGAAACAACCAACACTGGGTTGTTTCCTGCACTGATCATCCAGACTCAGTCTGAGTGTGCTCAGTGGTCAATCAGTGATGGTTGAGGTGGAGAATGGACTGGAGTATCCTTTGCATGGAAGTCCAAGGTTTTTATTGGCAGCACAACCGGTCAACTGCACTGTTTGGAAATGCAGAACTTTGTATAGAATGATGGTAAACCCAGGAGGTGGGGGGAGATCCCAAAGTACAGAACCTCAGAAAGGAGGGCTGAAGACAGCAAAAACAAAAAGGCAATAGCAGCACCTTTTAAACAGAAAGAAAAAGTATCCTTGCTATCAGCAGCAGACTAATCCCAGCTTGCCAAGTGATTTAAGGCTGTTGTCCGGGATGTAATCTGGGATACAGCTGTTTACCAGAGTTCATGAGATCTCAGGCCATTCACACAATAATATAGTAATAATGCGAGTTGAAGCTTAAATACGTCAGAGCCGTTGCTGTACAAACATACCGCTAAAATGAGTAACTGATTTTTAACTATACATCTGAAACTGGTTGAAGTTCTTTCAAAGTTGAATGGCAGCCGATCTGAACTATGGCATCAGTTCAAATGAGTGCTGAGCATGGTTTGAGGAGTTCTGAAAATTGTCTTATTGGCTGCCTAGGAGGTTTTACACATGCAGATAGGAAGGCAGGCAGGCAGGCAGGGGGATAACAGCAATACAGGCAGGGTCATATTCTTGCTTCCTGCTCAGGATGCTAGTGACAGTCTGAACATACTGCTATCTGCATAGCTTGTGGCTCAATGGCACTTTGTTGCTGGCTAAAAAGAAACAGAAACATTGGAAAGCCTTTGCAGAGATGGTCAATCTTTGTTTTTTGCTTTCTGAAGATGTTGGCAAAGTATCCAACTGCATCAGACTCCAACAAACCCACAGCCTTGCCTTGTTAGGATTGCAGATTTTGGACTCTTATCACAATTAAGACATGCTGAGCCATCGAAAAAACAAGCAAACTTTACATGACACAACAGGGAAAATTATATTCCTTTGTGGGAGAGTTGCAGTCATCACTGGGAACTAAGACTTAAGGCATAACTACACCACAGGTTTAAACTGCTGTAGCCGTCATTCACTCTTCTGTGGCAATGATAGTTTCCAAGTGTGCCTGTGGGGATCTCTAAGAGAATTCTCAACAACCTAATCAAAGTAAGCATAAGACCAATTTCAGTTAGTAGCACAGATATGCCCTTAGAAAGGGTCTACTAGACCAGGTGCCCTCCAGATGCTTTGGGGTACACAATCCCTGATCACTGACAATGCTTGCTGGGACTTACGGGAGTTGTAGTCCAAAATATCTGGATGGCACCAGGTTGTCCTACCTCTGGTTTATACTTTAAGTCCAAGTCTTTTGTTACAATAGTGCAGTGGCTCAGGCTTGAAACTGAGCTGTGCAGGCATATGGGGAGTGGCTATAGCTCAGTGGTAGAACACATGTTTTGCATGCAGAAGGTTCCAGGTTCAATCTCTGGCATCTCCAGATAGGACTAGGAAAGAAACCTGCCTGAAACCCTGGAGAGCCACTGCCAGTCAATGCCGACCATACTGGGCTCAGTATAAGGCAGCTTCCTATCATCCCATCCTATCCTATCCCACTATGCCATACCATCACTGCTGGCTCCAGGTCTTTGAGGGCCCTTGGTTGAGCCACCCACAATGGGCCCCCTTTCTCAGTGAATGCACCTTCTCACCACCTTTGCCACCAGCTGCTATTGCTCCTCATCTGTTTTCTTATCACTGCTACCATTTGCTTGCCTGACAGGCAGAGAGGCAGTGATCAAGTAGGCAGTGGCATCTACTGCTTCTCCTTCTCATCACAGCTGTTGTCTGGGATAGCGTGAGAGGCAAGTGAACAAGCAGGTGGGAATGGTGAAGAGCAGAAGCAACTCCAGGGGGCTCTTGTCAGTGGGCCCCTGTTGCTGAGTGGGCCCTTGGCAGATGCCCAACTATGCCAACCCTTGATGTTAACCCTGCCTACCATTTTTCACACTTTTGTGGCAGCTGCACCAGTAGAATGGTACCTGATGAATTCCTTTTCAAGCAGCAACCATGACAGTATGGTAAAATATGAGCTGGGCCCTACTTCAGGTTGCTGGGATAATGTAGGCTTAGGAGGCCATATCTTGCTGATGCAGTTAAACCAGTCTCAGAACTATGTAACAGATGTTGATAGATTCCTTAGGTGGGCCCTGAGAAGTTGAAGACCTGTGGATAGATAAGGAGTCTAAGCAGGGGGCTCGTTAACAGTCTTACATTTTAGATCTTTGGGGGGTGAAAATATTAAACAGCAAGGCAAAGGCTCTCAAGGAGATTTGCACTTAGCTTCAGATAATGGGGTGAGCTCAGGAGGCCAAGTGACTTCAGAAACCCCAGCTATAGTGCCTCATTTCAGAAACATACAGTTCAAGTATCCCACTGCGACTATTATAGTGAGACAATAAAGCTGAATAAACGAAGACCTAAACCCACGTATTTATGATTTAGGGGTCACAAAGGGGGTGACATCATTATACAGTCAACGCAGTGCTTTATGTGTTTTACATGTTAAAGGCTCTTTATACAAAAAAGAAGACAAAAGAGCTTCCTGCTACAACAGTTCTAAGACAATAGTATTTGTTTTTATCGAGGCAAATTAGATTATGCAGTACACACAATGAACATACCAATGCCCCTCCCTGCAACCCTCTTACTCAATGCAGCTTTCCTTAATGGTGTCAGCATTTTAATGCCTTACAGTTACTGTCCCTGTAATGTACAAACCGAATACCCAGGAAATGCATAAGCCATCCTCGCAGTAGGAGTTAAGAAACCTGATGACATCATCTTCAATTTGAAACCCTCCTGTGATTTCCCACTGTTTTTTCCACGTTTTTTCTTACATGACGATGCTCCTGTCCCCGCCACTTCCGAACTGCCTGGACTGACATGGAAGGTCTGAATAGGGGCTGTAACTGTGTTCAGCTAAATATGGTTAGTTTTCCATGTGACTGAGAATCCTGCACATTAACATGGTTACAGTCTCTGTTCATACCTTACCCATCAGCAGCTCAGGGAGTCTGGGGTATATGGGGCTGGGGCTGGGATCTAACTCCCCATGCTACCTCCATGATTAAAATTTTGAACACTTGAAGAGGGTTTTTATATAATCTATGTATAAAACCCCTGAACATTCTATCACATTCTAGAACCAGGCTGGGGAACCGAAGGCTTTCCAGATGTTGTTGATTACAACTCCCATCATCCTTGACCAGGGCCAACATGAAGGGTAGGCATGGTTGGGCACTTGCCAAGGGCCCACACCCCAGCAGGGGCCCAATGACAAGGGCCCCCTGGAGTTGCTCCTCCTCTTCACTATTGCAACTTGCTTGTTCACCTGCCTCACTCTGGCCCAGACAGCTATGGTGGTAAGAAGGAGGAGCAGTAGATGCCACTGCCTGCTTGCTCCCAGGTTGTCTGCCTGTCAAGCAAACAAGCAAGCAAGCAAGCCGTAGCAACGATGAGAAAGAGGATGAGGAGCAATAGCAGCTGGTGACAATGGTGGTGGGAAGGTGGACTCATTGAGGGAGGGGACCCATTGAGGGTGTCCTGCCTAAGTGCACTGTAATGAAATGTTCCCCAGCAACTGGTATTCTGAGATCTCTGATACTGGAGGTAATATATAGTCTTCATTTATGTATGTATGCATGTATGTATTACATTTCTATACCACCCAATAGCCAAAGCTGAGACAAGAAGCCACTGACAGCCCTATCCTCCACGAGTGTCTGCTCCTGTTTAAAGCCATCCAGGTTGGTGGCCATCAATACACCTTGTAGTAGCAAATTCCATAGTTTAACTATGTGCTGGGTAAAGAAGTACTCCCTTTTGTCCTGAATCTCCTGCCCTGTAACTTGATTGGGTGACCCTGGGTCCTAGTATTAGTAGAATTGCCCCTAGCCACTTTCTCTGTACCGTGCCTGATTTTACACACCTCTATCATTCCCTTCCTTAGTTGCCTTTTTTCTAAGTTAAAAAGCCACAAATTGTGTAACTTTTTCTCATAGGGAAGTTGCTACAGTCCCTTCATAATTTTGGTTATAATTTTCTGCACCAGCTACAATATCCTTTTTGAAGTCTGGTGACTAAACTGTACACATTGTTTCAAGTATGGTTGCACCATATAGTTGTATAAAGGCATGATGATATTGGAAGTTTTATTTTCTATCCTGTCCCCCTAATGGACCCCCCCCACACACACACACACATGGAATTTGCTTTTTTCACAATGGCTGCAGACTGGGGCAACATTTTCATCAAGCTACCCACTACAACCCCAAGATCTCTTTCCTGTTCAGTCACCATAGGTGTCCCTACAAGCAAATTCCTATTCCACCTATGAAACTAATAAACCTTTACCTAGTAATGGGCAAAAAGAGCGTACAAACCTATATTATGGCCTTGTTCAGGAGTCTGTCAAATGCCATGCAATTACCAACATTAAAACATGACAACATAGGATGGATTCATATTACTTTTCCGTCAACTGTGCTGAGTAGTTTTCTGAACATATCTCCCACAAGTCTGTTTTTATCCTCACAGGGGAGGTGGCAGCAGAGCCATTAGATCGGCACTGAAACCATTCCTAAAACCAGATTCTTCATGATCTCTTTCACGAGATCACAAAAAAAGTGTAGTTACTCTGCTCAAGTATTTTCTTCCATGATACAAATCACCAAAGAAGTGAAATTATTCTACTCAAATATGGCTAGATTTGCTTATCACAGATGTGGCTGGCTCCTGAGTTGAGAACAGAATTTCTAAGTTACCTCACGTTGCCTATGCTTTGGCCAGAAACTCATTCCCTCCCTCTCAGAGCCGAATAACGGGGAAAAAACCCAAACCGAGCCACATCCTGCTACTAGTATTGCCAATTCAACATTCCTCTTTGCAGTACTATCTCTTTTACCCAGTTTATGATGTTTAACATATATGATGATGAGCACACACATGCACACACATGCACACACACAGCTGATGTGAGCCAAAAGGGGGCTGTGATATTGCTACAAAAAGCTGGCTCTTGCAACAGTCCTATTTTTGTAAAAGATCTGGATAGTTCAAATAAGGCTCAGGCTTAAAGCCAAATTTGCAAATGCCAAGCAGCTGAAGTTTGCCCATCATGGACTCTACTTTCCAAGATTCATTTCTTTTGGCAGAAAGCCATCTGAAAGTGAATACGGGTCTTTCTGAAACATTTTCTTTGTTCACTTAAGATGAGAACAGCAAGGTAGAAGAGAACTGAGGGATAAAAAGAGGACATGCTATTATAGCAGAGCTTTGTAAAAGATTAAATCCCTACAGATATTATTAGAGCCCCTGTTATGGATTGGTTTAGCTGTTCTATTTTTAAGCCTTCTGTTCTGCAACAGGAAGCTATCATTAAAGTTTCCCTTTGCAGAGTGCTTTCACAGCAAAATATTGTAACATTTCTGAAATTACACTCATTTAGTTTCTTTCAGTGGTGGAAGAGGGGAGACCACAAACACACACACAAATGAAGTTTATAATTCAAACTGGCACTCTTGAGTATGGGCCTGCTCGTAACCCCAAAGCAATTTGGGACAGTCTTCAACTGAGGCTAACCGTAGAAAAAATTATAATATCGAATATATGCAAGTCGGCATTTATGGGAAGAAGCAATGAAACATTATCATTCAGAAGAATGACGGGTGTTGCATCCAACTGACCAAGGAACATTTTAAAGGGATCTAAGACAGCACACAAATCAGCACATCTAGCTTTTAGAAAGATCTTTTCTAAAAATCTATTTCTAGCTTATCTGTTTGATATGGTTTTATGCTTTTAGTGATTGTAAGTCACTTTGGATTCTTCTTTAAAGACAAATGGTATAAAAATGTTTTAACATAAATAGAAAATTCAATATTTCTTCCACCTGTTTTTAGACTATACTCTGGATCAATCACTAGTTGCACTTTAAGTTTTACCATCCTTTCTAATGTTCAAGAGGAAGCATTCAGCTTTCTTCCTGGCAGTGTTGAAATTACTGCTATGCTAGCACCTCACCAGCCTCTCCAAATTCTTTGTTGTCATCGTGCTGTCTTTTTGAAATGCAAGATTCACTCAAGACACCAAGAAGCAGACAAATGTGCTGAAAATCCTGAACCACATTGAGCCTGTTCACCTTCAAACTCTTATCTCAGGTCAGCTTCCTCACATCAGCTCATGTTAAGGTTTGACAACCCTTTGCCTTTGTTAAAAATATATTCCAGTGTTAATGGAAACCATGCTGACATGCACACTATGCAAATCACTTACTTCCACACATTACTGCAATCTAATACCTTCGATATCTGTAAGGTTCCTCTTCTCTCTAGGTGTGTTCCAGGGTTTGGGCCAACACTGAGCAAGTTCCATTTTTGTTGTTCTTTGAGGGGGAGGTCTAAGAGCTGGTGCACATAAAATAGAAGCCACATAGCAATACTTCAAGTTGCTCCCTGTGGCATCTGTTTCCACCCAGCCTCACATGCAGAGATCAGACAATTTTCTCCATACTGCTACTAGGGATGGTTGAGAAATCTGCACTGTCACGTTGTTGTTGTTGTTGTTGTTTTACAGACTTATCTGAGCCATAGCTCCCAGAACCAAATGCGGACATGAATGTGATTTTTGATTGGAAATCTGTGCAGTTCCAAGCTTGCAATGTGTTCCATGAAACAACAACAACAAAAACGCATACATTAACATGTGCACATTTGAAAACTGTGCAAAGAAAACTGTATACATTTCTAAAATGTGCACAAATATGCTTTAGTGAATGGGTGCATGCATACATTTGAAAAATGCACACAAAATACATCTTAATTTCTGTGCTTAAACCCCAACCCCATATAGAACCAGGAAAGAACAACTTTAGTGGTGCAAAAACCAGAACCTCAATGGGATTAAGAATGTCAGAACCACCAATCCCTAATACAACCATTTGTTTGTAGAAACAGTGGAGAAAAATCTGCCAGTTCATAACTAGTGTACAAATGTGTACAAACCAGTTGTGTACAAACCATTTGTGTACAAATGGTTTGTTGCATGGGGGAAACCATCCTGGGATGTACTTATATGAAGGACATTAAAAGGTGTCCCCAACCAGTCGTGTCCGACTCTAGGGTGCGGTGCTCATCCCCGTTTCTAAGCCGAAGAGCCAGCGCTGTCCGAAGATGCTTCCGTGGTCATGTGGCCGGCATGACTGAACACCGAGGTGCACGGAACGCTGTTACCTTTCCCGCTGAGGCGGTACCTATTTATCTACTTGCAATTTCTTGCTTTCGAACTGCTAGGTTGGCGGAACCTAGCACCGGCAGGCACACCAAAACAAGACCAACATTGCGGGTGCATAGGGGGGAGAAATGATGAGACAACACAAATAGAGTTGGGATAAAACTGGGCCACATTTATTGACATATTACAATCTGGGAAGGAAGCACCGGCGGGCATATAGAAAACAAGTAATCATGACAGGTATAGAGTGAGGTATTCGTCGTCTGTGGCATGGCGTCTACTGTAGCCACCCTGCAGTTCGATCCACCCAATTCTGGGCTGGGAGACCTTCCCCTGTCACCACCCCTCGAGCCACGGAACCCAAGTGGGTGAGGAGGGTCAGCCTCAGAGGTAAGCCTTATCTCCCAACTCGGGGCCACTAAACCCGGAGCCGAGAGCCTCGGGCCTTACCAGTCACCTGAAACGGTGCCGCTCACCTGTCCTCTCCCCCAGTGGAGTGCCCACCCGGAACCGCCACAGGAGGGCGACAAGCCTCTGCTTAGTCACCCTCCCCCCAACCTACACAGCAAAACACTCCATGATGCCCCTTCGCAGATACTCCAACAAGAAAACATTGCCTAGGTCAGAGATGGCCACCATCTTCAGGGATCCCAACCGTCATTCCATGCCCCTCTCGGCAGCAGGATGGACCCAATGATGGCAAATCTGGGCCAGCGACACCGAATCAGCTGTAAATCTCAGGCTTGAAGAATCAGGACCGATGATCATTATAGCTGGCAAATTGTGCCGCATGATCTGGGAAAGGTCCTTGCCTTTCCCACCCACAGGTTGTTCCCTCCTAGATGCAGCACTGGAACATGCAGGGGAACACGCACCAACCCATAATGGAATGGAGTGGGAAGAAAGCACTCTCGCTACAAGCTGCGCCGGTCAATCTGCGAACACATGCACCGTGGCAAGGCAAGGCACTTAGGCAAGGCGGAGGGCCTTCCCCCTTCCCCCCTTCTCACTTTTCTTTTCTTCTCATTTCCTTTTGCCCCTTTTCCTCCCCGTCTATGGACGTTGCACTCCGACCTGAAAAATTAAGACCACAATTCGAAGCTGCCTCCCCACGGAAAGGAGACCTTCTATGTGGGGTGGGAATGGATGGAAACAACCCTTTGAATTGTAGAGGGCCATCTATGTCTTCACCTCCCCACCCAAACACAACTTCCCCTGCAGCAATGGGGCCACATGCATATGTCCCCATTCCTTCCCATGAGGGTGAGAAAGGAAGAAATCTGCTCACAGTGCATAGCCCTGATGCTATGTATTCATTTGGCCAAATAAAAGAAAGCCCTTATCTCTTCTTCCAGAGATCATCTAAAAGATCTCTCTGGAAGAGAGGGAGAGACTAATAACAAACAAAATACGTGCACTTCCCATGCAGAAAATGATAGCTGAATATCCTAGATACAACTTGGCACTTTTTCCCCTTTCCTTTTTACCCCCCCTTTTTTTTTTTGGTCTCCTCCTCCTCCTCTTCCCATCTAAATACAAAAGATGCTGGGCAGGCAAGGCCATCAAAGATCATAGAATCATAGGGTTGGAAGGGGCCTACAAGACCATTGGGACCAACCCCCTGCTAAATGTGGGAAGCCTGATTCCCAGGCGGTCACCCAGCCAAGTACAAACCAGGGCTGACCCTACTTAGCTTCTGAGATCAGGCAAGATCGGGCACATCCAGCCCTTTGACTGATTGCTTGGAGGTGTGGGGAAAGAACTCCACCACATGCTTGTTATTATTATTATTATAACTGCACTGCAGGCCGTTCAGGAGGCATGGGCACCCCCCCCCTCTGGGTTGGCAAGGCTGCTCTGCTGCCACCCACAGCAAAGGCAATTCAGGCTGCTTCATAGCACTGAAAACTCCCCTTCCCTCTGCAGGGGTGGCAAGGCCACTTAGCTGCTGCCCACTGAAATCCCCAGCCCTAAGGGCCTCACTGGAGGTGCAGGAAGCGCCCGTAGCACAGCAAGGCCATGCTACTCAGGGGCGATTGCTAGCTGGTAGGCCGACCTGCTATATTGGCCAAACAGGCCACACTACCCGCAAAATGGGAAGAACCCTCAGGGAATGAACCCCCGTTGGCTGCAGCCACTCCAGGGTGAGGGAACACTCCCCTACCTCCCTGAGACAGCAAGGCCACGCCGCCGCCACCATCCTCGGCCAAACGGGCCGCTCTGGGGAGGAGGAAAATGACCAAGAGGCAATTCAGGCACCGCAAATGGCAGCCAAATGGGCCACTGTGGGGCATGGGAAAAATCCTCCCAAGAAAGGCAGCAATACAGGGGCCTCAGTCAGAGGCAAATGGGCTGCTCTGAGGCACAGGAAAAAGCCCGTGAAAAGGTGGCAATTCAGGCAAGGCGGAAGAAAACTCACCCCTCTTCCAGTTGGAGCGGGAGGCTGTCGCCGCCACCGAGAAAGGTGGCATTTCCAGGCTGCTCGGGGTGAGGGAAAACTCCCTCGTTGGGCAAAATGGGGCTCCACAGAAGGCGCAGGAAGCCCGGAGGGAGCAAGCTTGGTGAAAATCCCACCGCTGGGCCGGCAAGGCAGCGCTGCAGCCGCCCGCTGCAAAGCGCAGCAGAATCCGGGCCATACGGGGCATGGGAAACTCCCCCCCCCCGATAGGCACGGCGAGGGCCTGCAGGGTCAGCCGCTGCAGTCAGCGGCCCTAGGGGCAAGCGGGGGGGATGCAGGGAACTACTCCCTCCCCCCACTCGAGAGTGATGGCCCCACGAGTTCCAGGGGGGGAACAAACAAACAAAAACAAACAAACAAACAAACAAAAACAGCCCGCCCTAAGAGTGGCTGGCACCCTCCTGTGGCTCGCTGGAGCCGTCGCTGCTGAGTGCCATTGCTTCCTCCTCAACGCTGCTGCTGCTGCTGAGCCAGACATTACCCAAGTACTTTACACAAATATACAAATCTACCAGAGGGAGCAGTTTAAAATGGACTCTACTTGGGAGCTGTTTCACCTGGGCAGACATTCTTTTGAGGAAAAGACCTTGTGTTTATTTCCACATCCAAACCGGCTGGCATAAAAAGCAACAGCCACAGCACCATTGCATTTCTTGTGGCTGAAGCGAGACACAGGTAGAACTGGAACTCACCATTTCCTGGCTCTGTGTTCTAATAATGTTCTGTGACACAAAAGGGCCGAGGCAGGGAAAGCTATCCACATGTTTAGGTTATGTCTATGTATCATATTATGGAACATCATTGCGTGACCTGATCCTGCTTCGAAAGACTGGGGGCAGCGGCATGCAGTTTGGGGAATGATCTAATTAAGGCTCCTATGCAAAACGCAATAGCTCAAATCCAGTGTCTTCCAAACCACAGAAGAATTATCTTTAAAAATACTTTCCCTTCAGTCAGCAGTCTCTTTGTGCTGTCTCTTTGTGCCATCCATCTCCTTGTCCCTCCTTCCCCTTTGCTCAAACAACCTCCATCAAGACAAAGTCATTCTGTGGCTCAGAGCCAACAGTCCTTCAAAGATGATCTGATGTTAATGTTTTAGAGCAGTTTCACATCGGACAAATCCTCTCATTTATTGTTTACCACAGTACAAGTTCTTCCTTCATTGGTGTTTTTGCTAGGATGAGCCCTTAAGACAACTGGATCTCCAAATGGCAGTAATTCAGTACCTTCAAGCCTGAAATATACACAGTGTCTGTGATGGCCACCTCCAAGGGATTGTCCAAAGGCCAAGGGGTGGCCTACAAGTTTCATGACAGTCATAAAGACTTAAGGAGTTTTACTACAAGTCCTATGGCTCTCTTGCCTCCCTTTATGTATACTCCAGCTTTGGCAACTGAACAGGATAGATCCCTTCCTGCAAGGCAGTAAAGCAGGAGCATCAAATGTTCCTTGGAAGGTTTATGACTTCTGCAAATATTCTTGATAAGATGTGATATAGAGTCAGGGAAGATGAATTTCCTAGAAGAATCTTGTTTCTATATAAGAAATGGCAATGCCTGGTATTCCTCTATGAAGAACAAACATGCACGAGAAGCCCCAATTGGTGCTGTCTTCCTATAGCATTTATATGCAGCAAAATAATTGGCACGTGTTTTTGCAACATACAAGAGTGTACATACAGACCTACAAAGAACTGATACAGCTTTGTGTGTCATCCTGTATAGCATGATCACCAACAATCTTTAAGATATGGGCTTTAACCTTCTGATACAGTGCACTTTTTCCAGTGCAAATTCTAGGGCATATACACCAGGTCTGAAAAACCCTTGAAGAGACAAATTACAAGCTAATGCACACAACGGTGGTCTAAAATATATCCAGACTTAATACTGAATACAGCACTCATCAGGTCCAATTTGCAGGGATACAAGGTTTTCTAATCTATTTTGAAGTCTAGGTAAGATTCCTAGATTCTAAAGTATACCCAGAAAGTTGGCACACATCCTCTGACCCTAATGCTCACCTCCAAGATAATATACATTGTTAGGGGTTCAAGCACAGCAACCCCCTTTATTAAAACTGTTGCCTTCAACATTCCTTTGCTCAACTACAGCCTTAATTTCTAGACATGCAGTCTGCTTGCTTCCTTTAGACCAACCTTTCCAACTTTGGGTCTCCAGATGTTAGACTTCAACTCCCATCATGTCTAGCCATCATGCCCAATGGTCAGGCATGACGAGACTTGCAGTCTAACAATATCTGGGGACCTACGATTGGGAAAGGCTACTTTAGACCCTTTCCTCTTCTCCCTTTCCTCTTTTTTTGGGAAGTGCATATAAAACAGGTCAGGCTCTTGGTGCACCTTTGTAAACCACATGATAATACCTCTCCCTATCTTCCCTGGAAAAGCCCAATCCACAAAGCACATGAGCAATCAGCAAATTATTTAGAGTACTTCTTTCTTTAGCCCACATGTCCAGCTGCTATGTGTCCTGGAGTTTCAAAGTGACAGTAACTAGCACAGTTTGAACAAGCCCCACCTTTGAAAATATAGGAGGATTCACAGTGCCTTCAGAAGAAATTCTAAAAAAAATTTTTTTAACCTACATTTGTAAAATGGAATAAAAAAGCAACATTTATTTCAAATGCAGAATTATCAGAAAGGCTCTTTCATGCCTTTCTTTTTCTGTCAACTGAAGAACCTTCAAAAGCGATGACACTAGAGACTAAAAGATGTAATAGAGTTGCTGGTGAAAGCACACACTTTCTACGGAGCTAATTTTTGTGACTGGCTCTCATCTTGACATGCACAGCAGGCAGCATCAAAACACTATCTTTGCTGTACAGAGGCTTGTTTCTATTGCAAAGGAAACAAGACTCAATCAAATGGGACACACCGCCAGCCATTCTTAGCAATGACAAATTGCAAGAGAAGCAGCAGCAAAAAGCTTGTGCGCCTTTCAAGGGACTATGTCCCAGAAAGCTATTCACCTCGACTCTGCTGCCTGTTGACCATCCCTCCCAGTGTCCATCGCCGGTCCAGGCGCCTCAGGTGAGCCTTGCGTCGCTTAGAAACTATTTTGGAAAATGGATGAAAACATAAAAGAGGAAAGAAAGAAAAACAAAAACGGATGGATGAATAGAGAACAAAAAAAAGCCCAACAAAAACATGATAATTGCAAAGACTGATCTTGTGTTAGCAAGAATGAGATGTAATAATACAATGAGATTAGTTTACAAGTTGTAATAAATGGGTTTACTAGTTGAGGCTCAGGCACATAAAACAGGGGTTTCCATAACACATTTAGTGGACGTCAATCATCAAAGGCCATAAAAACAACAGACATCAAAAATAAAGTGGTGCCTTTGCTCAAACTGCAGGTTCATCGGGCATCTTTGTGGCCTAAGAATTCAGGGCCATGCCAAGGTTGCAGCCTGCTCCATGGATGACTCCGTAGAGGCAGAGGAGAGGTCCAAATCTGTACCATGCAGGAGGAAACCTTTAGAGAGGCCTCTACATGCTAATACACACTGATGGAACCATTGGCTTCCTTCTGTCCAGAGGCCTCTACAAAGACCTGGTATGATGCAGAGAGTTTACTGGGGGCAAGTACCATGGGAGTGTGGGCACTGTGGGTGAGGGAACACCACTTGGGATCTGTAAATACAGCCCCCGCCACAAAGATAACTACATTAAAACATTTTAACTACAATAAGAACAGCTGTAAGGGGTTTGAGGAAGGAAGGAATTGTGACAACAACCTGTTAGCTTGGGAGAGATGGCATGTGCTTTGAGACCAACTTTCCAATCTCTCTGTCTCTCTCTCTCTTTACATTTATGAGATTCAAGAAGAACATGTCATATCAAGTGCTTTTGCACAGTTAAAACTAGTGCGCCAACTGCACCCGTTCCTGGAGATGTCTGATCTGGCCAAGGTTTCACATGCCCTAGTTACATCTTGTTTGAATTACTGCAACGTGCTCTACATGGGGCTGCCTATGAAGAGTGTTCGGAAACTGCAGTTGGTTCAAAGAGCTGCTGCCAGACTGTTGACTAGGGCTGGTTACAGGGCACACACAACTCCCTTGTTAAAACAGCTTCACTGGCTTCCAGTCTGTTTCCTGGCACAATTCAAAGTGCTGGCTATGACCTATAAAGCCCTATATGGCTCCGGTCCAGGTTATCTGAAAGACTGTATCCTCCCTTATGAACCTGCCCATGTCCTGAGATCTTCTGTGGAGGCTCTTCTCTCAGTCCCACCACTGTCACATTTGGTGGGAACCCAGGAGAGGGCCTTCCCAGTGGCTGCCCCATGGCTGTGGAACACCCTTCTCAGGGAGGCTAGGATGGCTCCCTCCTTGATGTTTCCAGAGGCAGGCTAAAACATTCTTGTTCCAGCAGGATTTTGGGACATAGTTGGAACCTGGGGGTAAGCTGCCAAAATACTGTTTTAAAATGCTGTTTTGATATTTTAATATAATTTTAATTGTATTGCTATTTAATTTATATTTTAACTTTTGGATATTTTCATATCTTTTAATTGTATATATTTTAATTTTTGTAAGCTGCCTTGTGTCCCAGTACTGGGAAAAAGGCGGAGTATAAAATTACTACTGCTACTGCTGCTGCTGCTGCTGCTGCTGCTACTACTACTACTATCAAAGCAAACAATTAATCTTGTACTTGATACACAGCTGTGATTCACTGGATTATGAACAAAAAGGGAAGATCTGCAACTGTGAGATGGTTAAAATAATTGTGCACAGAGGATGCTTTATTTTTATGGCAAGAGACACAATTGAGTTACATTCATAACTGAGGCCATCTTTCAAATTAATTCCATCATTCATTTACTGACAAACTGATTCTGGAATTCATGAACTGAGATGTCAAGAGAAGGGAATAGCCTTTGACTTTGCTAGTTCTCTCTTAGTTAAGGAAATGAAAGCATTCCTATGTGAAGTGTGTGTGTCCCTTAAGCGTTTAGATAACTTTATGGGCACCAGTCCTCACACTTAAGTCTGATCATCCGCCTACTGCTCTTAACTGAACTCCCCCCACCACATACATACCATCTAAGCCCCTTTCTTTATACCACTGCTTGCCCGCCAAGATCCTTGCACATGTCAAAAATGGCTGCCTCCTCCATCCTGCCAGCGTGTGGGGGTGTTTGGACGATTACAGGGGTAAAAGAAGCTATCATGGCTTCTGCCCCTGCCGGTGTGTGCTGCATGCATGAGCGTAATTTGCGTAATTACAGTGCAGGTTGCCGGGTCATCTGATCCTGGCACATGGTGCAGTGGGGATAGCTTCGTATCCACCATACAACCACTACTGCATGTCTTGGGTTGTAGGGTGGGTACGAAGCCACCCCCACCACGCTGCGCCCTGGGTTCAAACAATAGGTAATTATGCAAATTACAGTAACGTGCTCAGCGCATGCAGGGGTGGTAGTGGTGGGGGAGAAGCCACAATGGCTTCTTTTACCCCCATGATTGTCTGAACCTGGACAGTGTAACCTTCCTTGTCATCTAAGTCTCTTCCTCAATTGGCCACAGGCCACCACCATCCATCCCCTCTCCTTGGCTGCAAATGCTGTTGAAATGCAGAATAAACGTTTTCCTGCTCTTTGACACCTGCACTATTAATTTAAATGGAGTTGGGGAGAAGCTGATGCTGTGGCATGCAGTATCAGCCATTGGTACTCCACCCCCTTTGGCACAGTGAAGGCTTTGCTTTCTAGCTCTAAAGATGATTCAATAATCTGATGTATGTCAGAGTGCCACAGGTTGCACCTGGGACCCCAACAGGTCTTGATATGATAAGGCCCTTGGCCATATGTTCAAGAACCCTCATGGAAAGGTTTCTGCATCCCTCTGTTAAGATGCTGATCAGTGCCTTGAAGGAACTGCTGCAGGCCTTCATTCCCGAGGTAGAGGAAAATATTCTAGTAGGACCTGGAAGTGGAAGGGGTGATGGTGGCTTGTGACTAAGGAGCATGTTCATAACTTCAAGTTTCACCATTTCTCTCATGCACCTGCACTTGCTTATTATAGTAGTGCTCTGAATTCTAAATAAAGATGCATTTCTCAGGATGTTTATATAAACATGGTTGTAATTCCCATCTGTGGATATGAACGTTTTTTTCTGGTGCAACAGCAGCAACATACACAATGCCATGAGTTCTCACGAAGATTGAGGGGAACCATTATACTGTATACAACTGTTTTGGAACAGCATCCTTTGTGCACAGTTATTTATGGCTCAGATGATGAAGTAAACGTGATGGAATAAGACAATAAGGGAGTTTATACTGAAAGGAAACAAATACTCTGATAGGAGAGGATGGATTCAATTAGCACTAACCAAAATAGGGCAACGAAAAACAACACCTTTTGGAGACAGGCTATATGTAGGATTTTATAGCATTATTAGACTAAAAGGACTTGTAAGTCAGGACAAACCCAGAATAATTTCAATATTGTAATATAGTATTTGCAATGAATTATGCATGTATACACATCAGGGAGGGAGGGTTTTAAAATGAAGAGAGAGTTTCATAGACAGTATATACACACTCTCACTCCCCCCTCTTCTATGAGAAATTTAATGGAAAAGGGGGTGGGGAAAAGCACTCAGATGCTATGATATGCCTCTTATGAAAGAACATGGATCCATGATTACATATTTATCACAAGCATCATCAACCACACAATGCTAGAAACTCTACACCAGCATTATCACATAGAATGAACATTTTGTAGAATATTTTTTATTATGCTTTAGAGCAGGGGTGGGTAACTTGTGGCCCTCCAGATGTTTTGGCCTACAACTCTGATCCGCCCTAGGTAACAAAGCCAATGGTGAAGGATCATGAGAGTTATAGGCCAAAAGATTTGGAGGGCTACAGGTTGTCCACACCTGCTTTAGAGTTATATAGCAACATGTATAAAGAATGACCATTACTTCTATAGCTCCTATTACCACACACCTAATCATGATAGCCATGATGGCATTAACAATGCTTTCATCTTCCAATTTGCTCTTTTAATGAATAGCTACCATTGAACACCTAACTAGACTTTATGCTGATCCTTAGCACAGGTATACTCTTTCTTATAGGATAACAGTGGGTTTTTATTATGATCTCTTACACAGAACAATCACCCCTGAAACTATCCTCAGCATTCTTACCTTCCCCTCCTTTGGACATGTTAATTTCAGAATCATCTCTAATTCCACTTTGGGATTCCAGGTATGTGGCAGGGACCCAGCCTTGCTCTTCTGATGTGCTTACAAACCACCAACCTGCAAGGATAAGTACAGAAGAGTCGTCATTATACACATGCATAAACACACACACTCACAGAACAGCTTCCAGTTCTTCAAACCCAGGGTTTTACCACTTCTCAGAATAAAAATAACAATATAATATAGATACAAGTAGGACCTGTAACAAAATGTTGTAGTGTATCCCCACCCTTTAAGAGGAGTATTCTAGTTGTCCTGGAACAGGAGTCTTGTAGACCTTTGTAGGCCTCATTGATCTGTCCATGGGTGGGTCAGGGATAAGGTATTTTCAGGAGGGGTGGCATTAAAAGGACACTGAGGCTTCCCCTGCTGTGCTCAGGTTTGGGGCTTGTTGCCAGCCCCAAATCCAAACATTTTATAGCTATATAGCAGGGTGGGGAGGGGAGTCTGGAGAGGTGAGGCTGGGGGAGAAAAATGTTTTCCCTCCCTATTCACCAAGTAGGACCATCTAGAACTGCACATTTTCTATGAAATATGCATTGCTATTGAAAATAAAGTGACCAAGTTCCTGACCTATGCACAAGAATATATTGTATTTCTAGTAAAAATCTCCAGCAATTCCATTATCCATACCCAGATGGCCCTATTAAGTTATTCTAAACATGTTGTGTAACCCATGTAGCCCAACGTTATAGCCCTGAGTGTCCACATCCTTTGGAAGACCTCTAGAATATGAAATCAAAATAATTAAAATGTAGATTCAAACGCTCAGATTTGAATTCATTCAAAGTTTATAAAAAGCTGCTTTTCACAGTGCTGCCACTAAGCAATACCCCCAAATTGAAATATTAATGGCACAGTGATCCATACTTTTCTGGAATTAGATATCACTGCATTCTTCTCCCTCCCCAAAAACCTGGTCATGTTTTTAAAAGGTCTACTAATTACTAGAGTAAACTAATATTTAACTCTTTCCCATCCAATTGATCTGAAGTTGTCTTACAACATATATCAAGTCCTCTTTTAAGCTGTATTGGCGGCGGTGCTGGTATTTTACGAACACATTTAACTAAATGTGTGACATCTTAAATTGCCTACCTCCTTTTCAGTTCTATTTGCCAAAGGATAGAGACGATGAAATACATCATTAAACCAGATTTAGCCAATGCCAGATTTGGCTGTTTTAGATAGAAGTAATACAGTATATGAAGGCATTTACAGGGCATGAAACATACACTGTAAATATACTTCATTAAAAGTTCCCTATTAGGCTGAAATTAACACTTTGCAGAAGGTTAGATAATTTCTTGCCTTTGATATTCTTTAGCTTATGAAGTTGCTAAAAAACTAACTGATCTCAAAACTATACAGGTTCTCATTGAGGCAAGCAAAGAAACTTCCATCAAGCAAATAAATTCCTGATCTTTCTTCTCAAAGTGTCCTTGTGAAGTGCAAACTAACTAGATGCTTTTACTATTAGCCAGTTTTCTCTGCTTCTCTCAGCATGTACATATTGAGGGAAATATAGATGGATCAGCACGTCAAGTTTGCAGGACTAGGCGATAGAGGGCAGGGGAAATTTGAGCAAGAGCTGAGCCTTCTACTCACTCAAAATTATTAACTGCATTAGATGATGATGATGATGATAAGTAGTAGTATCATAGAATAGTATGAATCATAGAATAGTAGGGTTGGAAGGGGCCTATAAGACCATCGAGTCCAGCCCCTATAGTAGTAGTAGTATGCCTTCTTCCACTCTGCTGATAAGTTGCTTTTAAAAGATTAATCGAGAGAGACACCTTTAATTTTGGAATTTGGCAGATGAAATGAGGGAAGTGGAGAGATGAGAAATCAGGAGCAGATTTTTTGCAAAAGAGAAAAAAAGGCTGGTGTGTTGAGCCCTTATGCTGAAAATCCTGGGCTAAGCACATGCTCAGAGGCAACATAATTTATATTCTATGTATGCAAGGAGAAGGGGGAATGCAATTGTTCAGTGGAGAGGAAAGGGCATTCTTCACACAGTCAGTAGATAATCCCCACCCCCCACCCCGTACTCAGCTCTGGTATTGGAAACAGATAAGCTTTGTGAAGTCCTGGCACTAATTCAGTTGAAAGTGGGGGAAGTGAAATAGACAAGAAAGAGGGTGGGTGGGATGGAATTGCTGGAAGGAAAGTGAGGAGGGAAACAAGAACTGGAAGAGGGGAACCCTACATACATATTCCCTAGCTGTAGTTTTCTGGCACTGGAAGTGGGGGCAGTGCTTACATTTCTAAAGGGATGAAGGTACTGGGATTTACATCTATGTGATAGATAAGTCCTATTTTTTATTTGAAGGCTGCAGTCACAGTGAGACCTACTTCCAAGTAAACATGTATAGGATTGCACTATAAGTGTTTAGAGGAGAAGTTTTATTATGATTTATTATTACATTTATATCCTGCATTTTTTCCTCCAAGGAACCCAAGGCGGCTCACATAATCCTCCTCCTCTCCATTTTATACTCACAACAACCCTATGAGGTAAGTTAGATTGAAAGTCAGTGACTGGCCCAAAGTCACTCAGTGAGCTTCATGGCCGAGTGGGGACTAGAACCCAGATCTCCCGAGACCCAGTCCAACACTCTAATCACTACACCACACTGGTTCTCCGCTGTGGTAGAGAGGCTCTAGTTGCTTAGTGGAGAGCACCCCCCACCCCCACATATACTCAGAGGCGAACGGTTATTTCAATAAGTGGCTGAACTTTGGCTAGTCCCTTATTGCTGTGCCCCAGCATTTCTTAGATTTTGGCCACCTTCACACATTGGTTTTTTTAGCAGGATTGTTCTTCTTTAATCACTGGTTTTCGCCGGAGCTTTAAACGACGCTGCTGCTCTCCTGCTGCTATCTCACAGTTCCCCTCCCTCTTCCCAGGTTATCTGAGAATGGGGAAAACCCGGTATTTTCTGTGCTTGCGATTGAAATCGCCATTTCCCTCCTGTGTATTTCCCCTTTAGCACTTTGTCTCCCGTTTTGTGTGAGTGTGTGCTAGGGGTGTTGCTGGGCAGTGTTGAACAACACTGTCATGATAACAAATCGGTGGGAGGGTGGGGACAGGTCACTGACAACGCTCCCAGTGACTGTTTCTGCCTCTCTTCCATTCCACTACAGCCACTTGAACTGTAAAGTGGTTAACCATCCCAAATGCTTCTCCGAGATCCCCCTGAACATGGCAATGCTTACTTCTGAGTAAACTCATTGGCTGTAAGGCTTTCCTTTCCTAGGAGTAAGTGCCATGTGGCTTGCTTCTGAGTAGGCATGCATAGGAGTGCATTGTAAGTCTACTTAGAGTAGCAGTCTTAGGGTCTCCCATGTCCTTCAATGCATTTACTGGGAACTTCCACCTCCCACTTACTTCACTGACTGCTTCTTCTCCCTTTTGCTCACCAGTTTGATGGGCTTTTTTCATACAGCCATTGAATGGACTTGCACTCATGCCTGTGAAAACATCTGTATGATTGGAAAGCCAGCCAGCCACTATCTCTTCTTCTAGCCCGCCTTCCAGGGTCTCTGGGAAGCCAATAAGGGAGAAGAGCAACAACAGCACAGGGTAGGAGGGAAGGGAAGCAAGCCAGGTCTAATGAAGAAGGTGTCACTGTGAAGCAGTCGCCTGGGGTGGGGGCCTCTAGGGAGGGCTTGGTGCATTGACTATATACAAGTCCGTTTGTGGATTTCTTACTTCTGTAGTTGGGGACCCGGAAATTGGTATTCCCTTCAAACTCAGTAGTGCAACCAATATGCTGGCATTTAAGTCCATCACACACTGACATATTTAGCAGAGAAGGACTAGCAGTGCCAGCAACCTTGGGCTAAGCCACCGAGAAGACTCTCTCTCCCTTGCCACAAAGTCGGAGGAAGGAGGGGGGCAGGGGACCAGCTCCCATAGCCCACTATCCTGTTCACTAGAAGGGCTTCCGACTTCCCTCCTGCTGTGGAGGAGTGGAGGGACAGGTGGAGCCATCAATTATGTTACAGGAACTTATGATCAGGGGAGGGGAGGGGGCATGGAGCCAGCAGCCCCCTTCTGTCCTGGTTTTTCCATGCAGCTCCACCCAGCCATTAAAAGGTATAGAGTGGAGAGAAGTGCTATGAGAGATGCCTGTATACAGGGCCAGTCAAAGGGCATTTCTACACCAGCCTAAAATCCTGCATTTAAAACGGGGCTTTCTGCTTCGGTTTTAAATGCACGATCACAACTGAGTCCCTTTACATGTGCTTCCTTCCCCACACCCCCATCTGAGTCTTCCATCATCTGTCATTGATCTCGTGCCTATTCTTGCCTCTTTAACTCCTTTGACAGAGGAAACTGAAGCAGAACACAACGGGATAATTTGATAGCTCGTTATCTGCAATCTATTTAAAAATGGAACAAAGGGCATTTAGTGCAGGAGGGTCACTGCATCATGTAAAGACACAAACGTCCGTGAAGAAGAAATCTTAATCGCAGGATAAAAGCCCGGTGTGAAGGAGCCCTAAATCCCGGAAAGGATCCAAAATCAAAAGGACCAGTTTGTAGCGGGATAAAATGCCATGTGTGAAGAGAGCCATAATATGCGACCACCGTCCTCTAAATGCTATGAATTTAATATAGTGTATAAGTGTGTATGCCTTTTAGTGATTTGCCTCGCTGCTTTTGTCATCTGGAGCAATCTGCTTGCATGCACCTTCAATCCCCATTTCCTGCTTATGGTACATGGAGTCTGGATTGTGCTGGCCGCACCCTTGTTTAACAAGCCACACTGCTGGACTGACCCCCACTAAATCATGCAAAGGACTGGCCCTATTTTATTCCGCAAAGTGTTGGAGGCTATGGTCCCGCTTCCCAGAGTCCCATTACCAGCAGTCTAATTCTTCAAATGAAAATGCTCAAGACCAAAATCAGGGGCATGTGTGTGCATCGAAGTTCAATACTCAAAGATCCCAAGCCAATTGTAACAGAGTAAGTAGACCAAGACTCCTTTAATTGTTTCAAAAGGAATGAGAAACAAGACAAAGCAGCACAGATGACACCACAGCCGTTGCTAGCACCATTTCGTCTTGAGCCCCAAGAGGCACAGATTTCCATTTTCTGGCCCAAGAGAGATCTGGAAAACTTTGCTTCACAGTATTCCCAGTCAGAGAATTTAAATTTAGTTACACTTTCACACAGCAGGAGGGAGATTCGCCCGACATGACGTTCACCCATGGCAGCCGGTTGCACTAAATAATAATAAAAAGAAAACCAAAGGAGCCAACTCATTTTGAAAGGTTTTGTATAGATAGCCTGCTGCAGGCACTGCTAATGGCAGGGAAGGAGAAGAGGTACATTGAGCTGAACATGCATTTGTAATTATGGCACAGAAGTAAACAGACCAGAAGCTGATACACATCTGATCCTAATTAGATGGAAACAGTCCTATGAATTCTTCTTCAGAAGCAACCATTAGCCTGAATGGAAAGGGCTGCACTATAAAGTTAACACTCTAGTAAAAACCATGAACTTTGAAGCATTTCATTTCACCCCGAACTTTGGTTTCGTGCACTACTATTCTACAGAACTGAAAGGCTGGAATAGACCTAAAGGCCATTTTCAACTCAGATCAAAGCAAACTCATGTAGCTTAAACAGCCAAGCCAAACCAAGCCGTTCCGTACCCATCTAGAGGAAGGCAAAGCACTTCGGAGTCAAAGTAAACCTGACCCATAGGAAAATTCTTTCTCAGCACTAAATAAATCGTCTAGCCCATGTAGGATTAATTTGGCAGTCCAGCAAGGCAGTGGGGGTGGTGGAGTCAATGGTCTTGTTCAGCATCTAGAACAGGGGTGGGAAACTTCTGGCCGTGGGGCTGCATGTGTTCCTTTGCCTAATTTCAAAAGCACTCTGCATGCAATCAGTTCAGACCCTGAGCAAGAGCGATCTTTCCCCTCCCTGGCAGCCTACTGGGTGGGAAGAAAGAGAGAGGGGGAGAGAGAGAGAGAGAGAGAGAGTGGCAGAAAGTGTGTGAGAGAGAGGGGTGGCAGAAAAAAAAAGGAAAAGGGGTGACCCACAGTCACTTATGGTTCTGGCCCTGCCCACTGCTGGCTTTGGCCCTGCCTACTGCTGATGTGCGGCGCCTAACAGATTACCCATGAAGAAATGCAACCCTCAACAGAAAAAGCATTGCTCACCCCTGGTCTAGAACAACAATGTAAAAAATCCAAATCCACAAACCAGAACACCTCACTACAATATCATATTGTGCCCTGGTCAGGTTTGGCTCTGCCATGCAGCAGAATGAAGTGACTTGCTTCAGGTGGCACTATTTGGGGAGGGGGGCAAGAACAGATGAAGTCAGGTATTAATATCAATTGTGTAGCAAGATTCTTTTAAGTGTTGGCCCTAGCAAGATTTTTTTTAAAGCCCCACTGGCTCTGCCCAACCTTCCTCTTATTTGTCATCCATCTAGGGACGTTGTAGGAATCTGTTTGGTGGGTGGAGCTCAATGAGCTTTCACTGGTTCGGCCTCCTGGACTTTGGTCTGTTCTCTGCTGCAGAGCCTGACTCGGTCTGCAATGAGTTGGACCACTTAGTGGATTTTCTGTGTTTTTTAAAATTTGCGTAAGACATGTCTTAAATTACAAATTTACACAAATTTTGGCCGCAGTTTGCATAAATCTCTACACGTGCACACACAAACCAGTGCAAAAAGTTCCCGGAATTTGTGGAAAACCCATGGCTCAGCCCGCAAATACAAATTTAGTCAGGCATGCTGCAGAATTCCATTGAGTCCCCAAAAGGCTGGATTTCACAATGATGGACATCCCTACTTCCATCAGAAGTGGTATTCTTATTCCACACAGTTCAAATGGAGGACCTGTTCTCTTCGACCTTGCCATCACATCTCTACCCATTACCTCACTGTCTGTCAAGACGTCAGCTTGGAACCGAAGTGAGCCTATACATAAGATGTGCAAGCTAAGTTGAAGGAGTGAATTATTATCAGTAATTTAATCTCTATGGGATGTTGGAGTTACTTTCACATAGCAATTCCACTTTTGGCCCCTGCCTGTTCTCCTTTCACAAACTTGCTAAATGAAGTGATGTTGTGTTTGCATGCCAAGGTCTACCAAGCTCCTTTCTCTCCCAAGCAAATTGAGAAATGTTCTTAATACCTAAATGCTTCATGGGGTTAAATAATGTTTAATCACATGTCTTCAGCCAGATTGGGTTACAGTTTAGGGGGTGCAGCAGGAACAATCCATCAGAGACTTTTTTCCCCCCACACCTGTATCTTAAAGTACATCTTAAGATAAACGCAACAGTAACATGAGGAGGATACCATGAGCACACGTTTCACAAGAAAGACGAACATATGTCAAAATGGTAAAATCTGAATCAGAAAATACACACTTTCCCTTGTTAATAGAAAGTGTCCAGTATTTTGGTGGGATCTTTGACAAGTCACCTTTACAGCCAGTACATTAAAGACATAGTAAACAGATCTCTCTCTCTCTCTTTTATACAGCTGGGGGATCCTGATTTTTCTCGGGACTCCCTGTGTGGGGAAGGGAGGTTCTTTCCCAGAAATGGTTTTACCAGTAACCTCCCCCTACACAACTACAGGATTTAGAAGAAGTCCCACTGGTGTCAGTGGGGGCTTCTCCTTCTTTTTGAAGCCCCACAGCTGCACAGGGGATTGCTGTTAAAATAACTGCTGAGAAGTATTAAATCTCCCATCCCCGAACAGGGGGTCCCCCCAAAAAAGCTACCCCCCAAACTGTGAAAAAGAAAAAAGATATAGCTGCTCACTACGTCTTTAAAGGAATGTGTACTCTGACTGTGTAAGTGTGCTCATGAGCGCCAACCTTTGCTTCAGTAATTGGGGGAAACAAATCTATATACCCCCACCCAAAAAGGGGAGTATAAGTAAGGGCTGCTGGTTTATCCCATCTGCCTCATCCCATTCTCCACTGCCAGATCAATCAGGTTTGATCACACAGGCTGCATCACCTGGAAGCGGTGCAAGCTGCGGGCACCACTGGTCTGTGAGTAGAGAGGAGGGCAGAGCATGGGCTGATGTGCAGCAATGGAGGCTGGGTCTCCTAACTGGTGCCTGCTGCTGCTGCTGCTCCTCTCCACCAGGAGAAACGAAGATGGAAAGGATAGATTGCTGCTCAGGAGGAGGAGGACCACTTGCCCACTCTGTCCCTCTGCATTTTTATTCTTATAATAAAACACAAAAACTTAGAGGGAGGGAAAGGGCAGGCGCTACTGCTCTTACTCCTGTTTGCTGACATGGCAGTTGGGTGGTGGGCCTAGCAAGGTGCCCGACCACACCAACGGCAGACACCAGGCTTGCCAATAGATGTCCAAGTGTTACCATTCTTCATCACCTCTGTGCAGAATAAACATACGTTTAGGGGCCTGGAAAGGAGCAGAGGAAATGGTAAGGGTCTGACTTCCAGAATGTACAGCAGGACTTGGAATAAACCTTAGGACCCAATCTCTTTGCAGAAACTGATATGAATGCATGGAATCAGAGCATGGGTCCATCTAGCTGAGTACTATTGTGCCTCCTCAGAAGAGTAGCACTGCTTTTCAGTTATTCAGGGTATCATGCAGCTATACTCTGAGAGAAGCATGGAGGAAATGGTTCACATCTAACCAAGGGTAATTGATAGTAAAAGGTAAAAAAAAAAAAAAGGTAAAGGTGTCCCCAACTCTAGGGTGTGGTGCTCATCTCCATTTCTAAGCCAAAGAGCCAGCACTGTCCGAAGACGCTTCCGTGGTCATGCGGCCGGCATGACTGAACACCGAGGTGCACGGAACGCTGTTACCTTTCCCACCGAGGCAGTACCTATTTATCTACTTACAATTTCTTGCTTTCGAACTGCTAGGTTGGCAGAAGCTGGGACTGAAGACGGGAGCTCACTCTGTCAAGCAGCACTTGGGTCTCAAACTGCTGTCTTGCCAACCTTCCAGTCTGCAGTTCAGCATCTTAACCACTAAGCCACCGCGGCCCCAATTGATAGTAAGGTAACGTACAATTCAGATACAATTACCCGAACTAGAGTACCACTCAGTCATGTTGCCACTAGTACTTCAGAATGGTCCAAGTGTGGATGGGTGCAAATATTCAAACCACCTGGAAGTCAAGTTTCTTGCCCAAATGCACCCCCCACAAAAGAGGACACTAAATATCTGAAACAAATAAAGAAACTGACAGACGTGACAACACACAGTGCTATAGACCTACTGAAATATTTTGTTAAGTTTGGACAAAATGCTCACATATATAAAATCAAGCCAAGTTTCCTTTATGAAATGACAGTGGAAATCTAATGTTTGGGATGGGATGTTGAGAAGCAAATGCATGTGTAACTGATTAAAGACAAAATTGGGTTTTTTTTCCAAACTATGTTAAAAATAAATGTTGAGGCCTGGAATAGAAAATATAATTGGAACTTTATGGCTATAATCCTGTAAACCATTAAGACATAAGTAGGTCTCATGAGAGCCAAATTGATCTTATGCACACAACAGGGCACAAAAATCCAGCCTTACTGGATACACATTGCGGTCATCACTCATTTGCCTTACAGGTTAAAGCGTCCAGCTGCAAAGGTGCACAGAACACACAGGCAGTATTTACAGAGAAGGCACTTGCTATGTACTTGGGACAAACAAAGGGCTCCCTTATTGAAGCTGTGAAATTCCACCCATAGTTTTGAACAGACTGTTTGGGACAAACAAGGTTTCCAGTTGCAAGCAGTTCAACAGTACATGAGCAAAGAATGTGCTGAAGCTGCATCTTTAGGGTCTGTCTCTCTGCCTGTCTGGGAGGTGTGGCCTTGGAGACTGATGCCTCATCCTTCATGTTTTTCATATGATGAGATGCTTCATTTTGGAACTTGTGCAGTAGTGGCTAATTGTCTTGGTAAGTATGCCACAAGACAAATTAAGAAGCATGGCCAGGTTCGCACAATCAGCAGGGGAAATGCCGCAGTATGGGTAGATCCCCCCCACGTGCCACTTGTGTGATCTGCATTTGCTTAACTACCCACGCCATGTTGTGGGTTGCCATGTTGTCTGAACCTGGCACACGGTGCAGCAGGGGATGACTTCTAACTAGAGATGCTGGAGAAATTCAAGACAGACTAAAATGAGCTCAGATGTCTAAGAATCTGGCCTGTGGAATCTGCTGTGGAGTGACCCCCTCAGGCCGCTGGGAGTCCATGGACTTTTGGATGTGTTTTTTTTTTAACTTTTCCAAAATTTATGCACATTTATTCGTAGGAAAATATGCAAGTTTCTGCTCAGGAAAAGTTGAATGGAATGGGGGACAATACGCTAAATGTTACGTACTAAGGTAAATTATGTAAATTGTTAGAAAAGCCCTTACATACTTATTTCTGTATTTTTCTGCATGAAGAAAAATGATTCGCATCCGTCTGTGAGCGGACGACAGAACAAAAGGAGCCTGACAATCCATGAAATACAGACAGAGCGGATTTTACTCAGTTCATACATCCCTACTTCTAACCCACCCCACAACCCCTACTATAAGCCATGGGTTGTGGGGTGGGTTAGAAGCCAGCCCTGCCACACTGCACGTGGTGTTTGGATGACATGGCAACACATAGCATGGCACAGGTAATTAAGCAAATGCCAGTCACATGAGCGGCATGCATGGGGGTGGGGGAAACTACCCATACTGTGTGGTTTCCCCTGTGATTGTGTGAACCCGGCCAAAGTGTGCTACCCTAATGCTTTCTACAAGTTATATACAAGTCCCTATAGTTTTATGCATCTTTGCCTCTAGCGTGCCAATCTGGGAAATGATCAACAATGCATATTGGGCTTAGCAAAGTGTAGCCTGCACTATGCCAGGACCATAGCTGTCCCCCACCCCACTCCTGTTCAAGTGTGCCGCAAACTCCCACTGTCTGTTCCACTTTGGCACCCCGTCACAGACTGGCCACCTACGATACAGTGGCCATGACTGTACCAGACTATGGGTCACTTGCCTGCTAGACCACTCCTCCCTTACAGAAAGAGTCTCAAAAGAAGAAATATTAGGACAGCTGCCTTGGTCTCCATCTTAGGCAATTTGTCTAGACTTTAAGCAAAATTGCTTAGCCAAGAGCTACATAGAAGGAGTCAAGGTTGCAATACTATAAACCAGTATTTGACCCCTCCCTGCAATCCCTCTATCCTAGATCATTTCCCCAGGAGACTTCACTTTCAAAAACTACAATGAAACAATGTATTTATGTGGCTCTTGCCCCCCTGCCCCGCCTTCATTTCTATGTGCAGGAGTTGAGCACAATCCATTATTAAAACTATTCTGCAGCAACGTCTGCAGGGAATTATATAAAGTTCTCCCTGCATGCTGCCAAGACGTACGAGGTGCACTCTTGCTCCTACGCCATTGGTAACAACTGCGCAGGATAACATGACTCACTATACCATCTCACTCCATTCTTCAAATGGCATCAGAGTTTGAGAACTAAGCTGACGACATGTTGTTGCCACCACATCTATTTTCTTATTTTAATTATCAGAGGATTTTAAATGATGTTTGGAGAACAGAATCCAGATTCATATGCATTCAGAGTGTAAAATCAGCCTTGGCTTCAGAATGTGCTGAGCCTGCTGTAGCAGCCCACCCTAGCCATTCAGCTAGATTGTCTATAGACATTAAAAGAGTTTAGCTAACTAGTTTGCTCTACTACTCACATAAATGTAACACATTAAATCATCTGTAGCTGTAGATGTGTGAAGAACTGGATAGTCATCTGGTCAAACCATCTTCATGTACCGGGGGGTGGGGGGGCAAGGACTTCCAAAACAGTATGAAAAATAGGACAACCCCCTCCCCAGCCAAAAGATTACAGCATTCCCCAAGTAAAGAGAAGTAGTGTGTACCATGGCCTGAAAAGGTTTAGAAAAACAACTCAGAATCACACGGATGAACCATGCCACAAACTACAAAAGAATTCAAGGTCACTGGCCAATCTGGCCTGAGGAAATATTCCTTCTTAAAACATGGTGCTCAGTCAGTTCTAAAAATGTAAAAACAAAGCCCATCTGCTGAGCCTCACCCAAGAAAAAGCTCTCTTAGCACAAGTCTAACACACTTGATTATCTGGGGTATCTGACATTCATTATTCTACACCAATGTAAGAAACGTAATGTTTTCCATTTTAGAGGCATTAAGAAAATGCACCAAATTCCAGAACACAATCTGTTCAAACAACATAATGGATGTTCCTTGTGCACAACACCTCTCCTCCACAGCTGCCTAAAGAACACTTAGTACTGGCTCAGAATTCTGGGAAGCATGATTGGGTGAACATACGATACAGAAAAGTTATTCCTTTGCACTTGGTGTAATGGCTTAGAAGCAGCCATCAGATCAGTTCAAAATACAGCCAGGAGCGTAACTTGTTGCTGGTCAGTAATTTCCCTTCAACTATGTGTCATGAGCAGCACAACTGACGTCCTTGGGGATTATTGTGCTAATTGATCATTCTCTCAGTTGTAGAACAAATAGTTATAAGGGAAGTTTTCACCCCATTCCCACTTTGCACATATTTGCAAAAACATATCACTACTACTATTTGCTTGAATATATTCACTATTATTTCCCAGCAGTTTGCAAAATGGCTCTGAAGGAACTAAGTTGAATGTTGCTAGCAACAGGGATGGGTGGATCAGTCTATTTCTGGACAGCATCAGTTTGGCATGTGTTCATTCATAAGTCTGTTCTATCACATTTCCACGTTAATCTTCAACAATAACTTTTTTTAAAAAAATCTGTATGAAAAGTATGCATATTTCTAAATGTATCTTATCATAAAATACACAGTTTGGTGCATTTTGAGCCACGACCTGCGCTGTAAAATTCAGCGAACTGCAAAATCCAAAGGATAACCATGTTCCAACTCACACATTTGTCCACAAGGTGCAGATCAAGGTTAGTTTCTATCAGAATTCACAAAGAACAAACTCCTCAAGCACCCCTAGCTACAGGTTTGATTTTGGGAAAATATGCAAGAGAAGGATGTTGTGGTCACAAGCATCAAAAACTGCAGGCAGTGAGAGGAGCATTAATTATATTAACATAATTCATATATTCATTTATCGCTAGATAAGAGCAAAACGAGTAAAAACGTTACACATTAAAACTGGCAGCAATAAAGTTCTGTTGTGTACATAATTTCAGTTGCTGCGGCCTGATAACATGGACAAGGTGCTTGCAGTGATGCGACCAACCATGTGCCCTCTCGATCTTTGTCCTTCTGTGCAAGTCCTGGATCAGGAAGGAGCCTGGGGAAGGAGGACCAGCCAGCAGCTGCACCAGGTGGATCCTGAGCCTGCTTCTGCCCCCGCCCACAGGTACTTAAGGCGGGGCTGCCAGAGGCTGCTCGGGAAGGAGCCTGGGGAAGGAGGACCAGCCAGCAGCTGCACCAGGTGGATCCTGAGCCTGAGCCTGCTTCTGCCCCCGCCCACAGGTACTTAAGGCGGGGCTGCCAGAGGCAGCGCCTCGGCGTGCGCCACGGCGTCGTGCCAAGTGCGACGCTAAGAGCGCACTTAGCGTCGCACTTGGAGTCGCAAGATCTACCCACCTGCCTCTCCAGAGACACCAGCAGCCACAACACCAGCAGCAAATAGCAGCAGCAGCAGAGGGCAGCAGCTTTAAAGACCAGGGGAAGGGGCAAACGTGGACTATCTGCTCCTTCTTAGCTGCTGTTCTCTTTTATCTCTTTTATATTCTTTTAAACTGTTGTATATTTTATATCTTAATATTTTAATATGTGCCTGGGAGGACTATTGGATAACTCAGGGGGTGGGGGAGGTGCCACCATAACTGTGGTCACGGGCAGGGGGAGGTATGGCGTTGGGGGATTAACAGGCCAGCTGAGGAGAAGAGGGGCTAGACACCTTACAGCTGTCCCCTCTTCTGGTTCTTCCCCCAACCTGATGGTTCCTGGCAGCCTTACCAGTCTGCCCTCGGGTCTGGTGGTGCTGCTGCTGAATGCCAGGTCGGCCCAAAATAAGACCTCCCTCATCCATGATTTGATTGTGGATGAGGGGGCTGACCTGGCATGTATTACTGAGACCTGGGTGGGGGAACTGGGAGGGGTCACTCTCTCCCAGCTGTGCCCTCCTGGGTACTCAGTGCAGCACCAACACCGACTTGAGGGTCGGGGAGGGGGGGTTGCCGTGGTCTATAGGAATTCAATCTCCCTCTCCAGGCTTCCTGCTCATTCGAGTGCAGATCTTGAGTGTCTGTACCTTGTGTTGGGTACCCGGGACAGATTAGGGATTCTGTTGGTGTACCGCCCACCCCGCTGCCCATCAGACTCCCTGCCTGAGCTGACGGAGGTGGTCTCGGACTTGGTGTTGAGGACCCCCAGGATGATGGTCCTGGGGGATCTCAACTTCCATGCTGAGGCCGCTGTATCCGGGGCGGCTCAGGACTTCATGGCCGCCATGACAACCATGGGGCTGTCCCAACATGTCATTGGCCCAACGCATATAAAAGGACACACGCTTGATCTGGTTTTCTCGACTGGGCAGGAGGATGGTGATCTGAAAGTAGAGGAATTAACATCTGTCCCTTTGTCATGGTCAGATCACTTCCTGCTGAGGTTTAGACTTCTGGCGGCCTTTCCCCTCTGCAAGGGTGGGGGACCTATTAAAATGGTCCGCCCCCAGAGATTAATGGATTCTGATGGATTCCAGAGGGCTCTGGGGGATTTTCCTGCTGGTATGGCTGGTGCTCCTGTTGAAGCCCAGGTCGCTCTGTGGAATGCAGAGATGACTCGGGCGGTTGACACGATCGCACCCAAGCGCCCTCTCCCTCTGAGCAGAGCCCGGCCAGCTCCTTCGTATACACCTGAGCTGAGGGCAATGAAGCAAGAGGGGAGACGGCTAGAACGCAGGTGGAGGAAAACTTGTGCTGAGTCTGACCGAACACAGGTAAGAGCCCACTATCGAGTCTACTCTGTGGCGGTGAGGGTGGCAAGGAGGCAGTTCTTTTCCACCAGCATTGCATCTTCTCAGTGTCGTCCGGCGGAGCTTTTCCGAGTGGTTCGCGGCCTGTTACATTCTGGGCCAGGGAGAGAGACGGTGGAACCCTCGGTAGCACGCTGTGACGGGTTTGCGCAGCACTTTGAGGATAAAGTCGCTCAGATTCGTCATGAATTGGACACCACGATTAATGCAGTTCCATTGGTAGAGGCGTTTAGAGCACCGTCTGGTCCAGTTTTATTGGATGAGTTTCAGTTACTGAGGCCTGAGGATGCGGACAAGGTGCTTGGCCAAGTCCGATCGACCACTTGTGTGCTTGACCCTTGCCCTTCATGGCTTATTAAATCAAACAAGGAGGGGTTGTCCGGCTGGGTCCAGGAGGTTGTAAATTCCTCCTTGAGAGAGGGAGTGGTGCCTGCCGCTTTAAAAGAGGCAGTAATTAGACCACTCCTGAAAAAGCCTAACCTGGACCCAGAGGATGTTAACAATTATAGGCCAGTGGCCAACATCCCCTTCCTGGGCAAGGTGCTTGAGCGGGTGGTTGTAGGACAGCTCCAGGCACTCTTGAATGAAACGGAATATCTAGATCCATTTCAATCGGGCTTCAGGCCTGGTTTTGGAACGGAAACTGCCTTGGTCGCCCTGTGGGATGACCTCTGCCGGGAGAGGGACAGGGGGAGTGCGACCCTGTTGATTCTCCTGGACCTCTCAGCGGCTTTCGATACCATCGACCATGGTATCCTTCTGGATAGGTTGTCTGGGTTGGGAGTTGGAGGCACTGCACTACAGTGGTTCTGCTCCTACTTGGATGGCCGATTCCAGAAGGTGGTGCTGGGGGATTATTGCTCTGTGCCATGGCAATTGTGCCATGGGGTTCCACAGGGCTCTATTCTATCCCCCATGCTGTTTAACATCTACATGAAACCGCTGGGGGAGGTTATCCGGAGGTGTGGGCTGAGGTGCCATCAATATGCGGATGACACCCAGCTCTACCTCTCTTTCTCATCAAAACCAGGTGAGGCAGTGGCTGTTCTGAACCAGTGCCTGGGCACGGTAATGGACTGGATGAGGGCCAATAAACTGAAACTCAATCCAGACAAGACGGAGGTACTGTTAGTGGGTGGTTCGTCTGCCCGGCTAGGTGATATTCAACCTGTTCTGGAGGGGGTTGCACTCCCCCTAAAGGATCAGGTTCGTAGTTTGGGGGTGCTCTTGGATCCAGAACTGTCACTTGAGGCACAGGTGAACTCAGTGGCATGGAGCACTTTTTATCAGCTTAGGCTGGTATACCAACTACGCCCTTATCTGGACAGAGATAGCCTAGCTACAGTTATCCATGCTCTGATAACTTCTCGTCTGGATTACTGCAATGCGTTATACGTGGGGCTGCCTTTGAAAACGGTCCGGAAACTTCAGCTGGTCCAAAATAGGGCAGCAAGATTGTTAACAGGGACTGGCCTGCGAGCTCATATTATGCCAGTACTTTTCCAGCTGCACTGGCTGCCGGTCCATTTCCAGGCCCGATTCAAAGTGCTGGTGTTAACATTCAAAGCCCTTAACGGCTTGGGGCCAGGTTACCTGAAGGATCGCCTCCTCCCATATTTGCCTGCCCGGACCTTAAGATCATCAGCAGCAGCCCTTCTCCGTGAGCCCCTGCCAAAGGAAGTGAGGCGGGTGGCTACTAGGAGGAGGGCTTTTTCTGTTGTGGCACCCCGGCTCTGGAATGAGCTCCCTAGTGAGGTTCACCTGACGCCTACATTGTACTCCTTTCGGCGCCAGGTGAAGACCTTTTTATTTTCCCAGGCATTTTAGCTTTCTAAATTTTTATCTTTGCTGTTTTAAATCTGTATTTTAAACTCCTGTACTGCTGCTAGGTTTTATTGTGGTTGTATTGTTATATTGTGGTTTTAATGTTCTATATATTTTAAATTGTTTTATTGTGTGTTGTTTGGTTTTAGTTTTTGTGAACCGCCCAGAGAGCTTCGGCTATTGGGGCGTATAGAAATAAATAAATAAATAAATAAATAAATAAATCAGTGCCTAGACTCAGTGATGGGTGGATGAGGGCCAACAAACTGAAACTGAATCCTGGCAAGTTGGAAGCCCTGTGAGTGAGCAGTTCCTGAGTCTGTGAAATAGATTAATTGCCTGTTCTGGATGAGGCTACACTCCCTATTTATTTATTTATTTATTTATTTATTTATTTATCGCCCATCTGGCTGGTCACCCAGCCACTCTGGGCGATGTACAACATACAATAAAAACAGTTTAAAACAATAAAATTCTACAATAAAAACATTTTCTAAAATACCCTAAGCCACCCCAAATGCCTGCCTGAACAACAACATTTTTAATGCACGACGGAAGCTCATTAAAGAGGGGGCATGACGGAGTTCCCTAGGGAGGGAGTTCCACAGAGTGGGGGCCACCACAGAAAAGGCCCTCTCCCTTGTCCCCACCAGTCTAGCTGTCCTGGCTGATGGGACAGAGAGAAGGCCATCCGAAGCTGATCTTGTTAAGCGGCCTGTCTGGTGCTGCTGGAGGCGCTCCTTAAGATAGGCTGGGCCGGAACCATATAGGGTTTTAAAGGTCAAAACCAACACCTTGAATTTGGCCCGGAAAACAACTGGTAACCAGTGCAACTCCTTCAGCATTGGAGTGATGTGATCTTGCCGGTGGCTGCCTTTAATCAGGCGAGCCGCCGCGTTCTGTACCAGCTGCAATTTCCGAACCGTCTTCAAGGGTAACCCCACGTAGAGCGCATTACAGTAGTCTAAACGAGAGGAGACCAGGGCATGTACTACCAATGGGAGCAGATGGTCGGGAAGGAAGGGGCGCAGCCACCGTATCAGATGGAGTTGATACAGCGCTGTCCGGCTCACAGCTGACACCTGAGCCTCCATGGACAGCTGGGAGTCCAAAATGACCCCCAGGCTGCAGACCTGGTCTTTCAAGGGTAGCCGTACCCCATTCAACACCAGGTCAACATCCCCCAGCCTCCTCTTGTCTCCCACCAAAAGTACCTCGGTCTTGTCAAGGTTCAGCTTCAGCCTATTCCTCCCCATCCAGCCACTCACTGTCTCCAGACATTTGGACAGGGATTCTACGGCCAACCTTGGTGAAGATTTAAACGAGAGGTAGAGCTGCGTGTCATCCGCATATTGATGACACTGCACCCCAAACCTCCTGATGATAGCCCCCAGCGGCTTCACATAGATGTTAAATAGCATCGGGGAGAGGATGGAACCCTGTGGCACCCCACAAGTAAGTGGCCACGGGTCCGAAACCTCCTCTCCCAGTGCTACCCTCTGGTACGTGCTGGAGAGGAAGGACCGGAACCACCGCAATACGGTGTCCCCAATGCCCAACCCCTCCAGGCGGTCCAGGAGGATACCGTGGTCAACGGTATCAAAAGCCGCTGAGAGGTCGAGGAGAACAAGGAAGGAGCATTCACCCCTATCCAGAGCCCTCCTCATATCATCTACCAAGGCGACCAAGGCCATTTCTGTCCCATGCCCAGGCCTGAAGCCCGACTGAAATGGGTCTAGATAATCAGTTTCTTCCAAGTGTGCCTTCAACTGCACCGCCACCACCCGCTCAATCACCTTGCCCAAAAATGGCAGATTTGAGACTGGGCGAAAGTTGTTCAAAACTTGAGGATCCAAGGAGGGCTTCTTTAAGAGCGGTCTTATCACTGCCTCCTTGAGGGCTGATGGCATCACTCCCTCCTCAAGGGAGGCATTCACCACCGCCTTGATCCCCTTACCCAGTCTCTCTCTGCAGCTCATAATGAGCCAAGATGGGCAAGGATCAAGTAAGCAGGTGGTCGGCTGTACCAATGAAAGCACCTTGTCCACTTCATCAGGAGGAAGAAGCTGGAACTGATCCCACAAAACCGGTTTGCCACAGGCCGCCTCTTGCTCACTAACTGTATCCACAGCGTGCAGAGTAACACACCTAATCTGATCAATTTTATCTGCAAAGTGCCTTGCCAAGGCCTCACAGGAGGCCTTAGAATGCTCCAGTGGTTCCGGAGCCACAGGACCGACCAGGCTCCGGACCTGATCTATGAAAGATCACGTTCATAGTCTGGGAATACTAGATCCATCATTGTCACTGGAGGCCCAAGTGGCCATGGCAGCTTGGAGGGTCTTTTACCAGCTTCGACTGGTCCACCAGGTGTGGCCTCTCCTGGACATCGACAGCTTGGCCACAGTGGTACAGGCACTAGTAACCTTGACTGTATTACTGAAATGCTCACTATGTGGGGCTGCACTTCAGGCTGGTCTGGAAGCTGGAGCTAGTGCAGAATGCAGCAGCTTGGTTGTTGTCAAGAGCTACCCCTTTTCAGCATGCAACTCCTTTGCTAAGGGAACTGCACTGGCTGCTGAATTGCTACTGGGCCAGATTCAAGGTTTTGGTACTAGTGTATGAAGCCCTAAACAACTTGGAACCAGGATACTTGGGAGAGCACTTTCTCCCTTATCAGCCTGCCCAGTCACTGAGATAATCAATTGGCATTCTCCTGGTGGTTCCACATGGTCCTATGGCCCAACTGGAATCTACCCAGAGAAGAGCCTTCTATGTGGTGCCTTTTGGTGGAGCTCCCTGTCTCTGGAGGTTAGGTAAGCATGAACACTGTTTTGTTTTTGGTGCCTCCTGAAAACATTTTTATTTCAAGAAGCCTTCCTTGATTGACCACCCATGGTTTTTATTGGTGCTGTTGTTTTACTTTTAATATGGTGTTTTATTCTTTTTACCTTTTTGTAATTTACTGTTCACTGCTCTGGAATGGGCTTAGATGTGGAGCAGTATATAAATGTTGTAATGAAATAAATAGCCACTTGAGACAGTGCCTTCAATTTCTGGTGAAAGACCAACAAAAAGAGAACCTGACAGATTTCAGTTGGGGGAGCATTCCAGAGTCATGGAATGCCACAGAAAAGGCCCTCTCTCTGATGCTCACTTGCCAACTATTCCTAAATGGCACTAAGAGAAATATTGGCACTTCCAATACTGATCTTAAATCCCAGGCAGGCCTATATGGAATTCGGGACGTGCCAACAGTAGCATGCTTTAGGCGTCAATTGAAGACCCATCTCTTCACCCGAGTCTTCCCTGGGTGAACGTGCTGCCCAGGTTGTTAATTATGGTGCTGTATTAGTTTTGCTAATGTTTTATATAAATGTTTTAGCAATTGTTATATATCTAAATTGTATTTTAATGTATATTACAATGTATTTTAATGTACTTAATTTTCTTGTAAACCACTTAAATATTGTCAGCAGTATATAATCCTAAATAATAATAATAATAATAATCCTTAAATAACCTGGCTATAAGCTGTTTAGGTCTTTAAAAACTAGAAGAGTGCTGGCTCCAGGTTTTTGAGGGCGCTTGGGCAGGACACCCTCAATGGGCCTCCTCCCTCAGTGAGTCCACCTTCTCACAAACATTGCTACCAGCTGCTGTTGCTCCTCATCCTCTTTCTCATCATTGCTACCACTTGCTTGCTTGATAGGCAGAGAGTCAGTGAGCAAGCAGGCAGGGGCATCTACTGCTCCTCCTTCTCACCACCATTGTTGTCTGGGCCAGAGCGAAAGGCAGCAGAACAAGCAGGTTGCAATGGAGAAGAGCAGGAGCAAAGTTCAGCGGACTCCTGTCAGTGGGCCCTTGGCAGGTACCCAATCATGCCTACTCTTGATGTTGGCCCTGGGCTAGAACCAGCACTTTGAATTGAGCCCAGAAGCAAACAGGAAGCCAGTGGATCCGACATAAAACCCGAGTTATATGCTATGACCTGCAAGTGCCAGACAAGAGTCTGGCTGCTCCATTCTGGATCAACTGAAGCTTCTGAATTCTCTTCAAGAGCAGTGCCATGTAGAGTACATTACAGCAATCCACTTTGGAGGTAAGTGAAGCATGAATGACTGAAGCTAAGTCCATGTTCATCAGATAAGGAGGCATATCAGCCAAGGCTGGTGAAAGACACTCCTAGCAACCACCATGATCTGAGTGTACAGGGTTCAGTGAGTCACAAGTACTATGCACCTGATCCTTCAATGGGAGCGCAACCCTATACAGAACAGGTTGAAACACCTCAAATAGATCCCAGTGCTCTTGACTAACAGTACCCCCATCTTGTCTGAATTAAGTTTCACCTCATTAACCCCCATCCTTTGTTAATTCTTGAACTCATTCCAGACACTGGGTTGATCACTTCCACTTCCATCTTGGGATCGGACAATGGGCCACCTGCATACTGGTGACATACCAGCCCAATCAGAATTACTGGTGGAAATTCCCACCATTGTAAGACTAAGGTTAACTTATTTTTATTTCAGTGTATTTATTTCAGTTTTAGCCTGTGTTTTCCACACACACACACACACACACAGAAAGGTTATATTTCTGCATCCTTAACTTAGATGAATGGCTAAATATAGCCACTTTTAAAAACTCTTTGAAGTGTACAGACTTTTCCATGCAATCACAACTGTTCATTTCTGCCACGGTCCATCCCCCATGCCACTGACCTATCCATAGTTCTATTTTACCAGCATTATTTTATGCAACACACTGCAAGCACAGCCCACTCCAGTACTAAGAGAAACCACACTTCCCCCTTTTTTTGAAAAAAATACTGGTACAAAAAGGATAAACCGGCTGCAGCAAGAACTTGGCAAGGGAGAGCACAGTCCATGAATCATCATGTGGAGGAGGGAGAGAGTTTCTGTCTTTCTTCAGAATCAACAAGACTATCCAACTATTCAAATATTTAAAGCTACTTTCATCTATAAGAAACACAAGCATGACTCGGCTGCATACATTGCAGAATTCTACACAACACTGAGGTGAGAAAGAAATTGGTCTTTAACAATAGCACTGGGAAAGGATTTGTATACTCATACATAGCAAGTCTTCCCAGCTTTCTGTGTATCGGGATCCCCACCAAATTTACAAAGACAAACTATATTGGGCTGGTTTGCATGATTGCTGGCTTATTTAAGCCATGTTGGGTTGTGGTGCATGCCGGCCACCATTATGAACATTCAAGCTGCTGTGGGTGATGGCCGTGGCTTATCATGACATATGAATCCAAGCATGGTGGCTTGTTGCTGCAGTTAACAAGCCACCCCAGAACCCTAATGCAACCCATCAGTTCTAGGTGGCTTGTTACCCGCGGCAACAAGTCCTCCTGTCCAGGTTCGCATGTCATGATAAGCCGCGGTGACAACCCACATTGGCTTGAATATTCACAATGGCAGCTGGGGCACATGCACCCCACTGTGGCTTTAAGGTGACTGTGCCAACCAGGTCATTCTGTTTCAGTCCTCTGTAACCCATTTTAACATTTCTGGAATGTCCCTGGCATCTCCAGTTAAAAGCTACTTGGGTAGTAGGGGTGTGTGAAAGGCCCCTCCTGAGACCCCGAGGAACTGCTATCAGATGGAAAAATTGTGCCAAGCCTGAATTGAAGACAAAGTAAGAAATTATATGAAGATCCTCATCATTAGTCAGATTGTTGGTTCATCTACCCGATAGTGCATTCTCTGACTAGCAGCAGCTCCCAGCTCAAAGTGACTTGCCCCAGCTTTAAAATGTGTGCCAAATTATACTATACTGTACAATCTTCCTGACCCTCATTGTTATCACTTCATTCAGTCCCATCAGACAGGAGGAAAAGCGATGCTTGTCAGAGCTGGGAGTGACAGTTGCCACGGTGTCCACAGAGAGCGGTTTTGTGGATTTCTGGATCCTAACAATTGGGAATCAAGACTGCCACATTCTGCAAAGCCTCTCCCTTTCTATCTGCATGGTCCCATTCTGGCTTTTGTTTCGTGGTCATGCTAGACCGTGATGGAAACTTGAAAACAGGCACTCTCTCTAGATAGAAACCAATGTCACTGTACAGGTTGGTTTCATAAGTGCCCAGTGTTTATCAGCACATACAACACACACACACACACACACACACACACACCGCTCTATGGAGAGTAAAAAACCTGAAGTACTCCTGCAAACCACTCTAAGCACTCAGTCAGTCAGAGAAAACAAAATTTTTTAGTACCCTTAACCAGTGCAAGTTGCTATTACCTAGGTGGGGTTTTGGACCTTTTCTAGTTTTTAAAAATATTCTGTTTTGGTAACGACAGTGATACCAGAGATGCTGACAGAGCTACCAACATACAGAGGACTGAATTGATTCCCAGTTCCGATGCAAGTATAAGTCATTCCACACATGAGGGGTGACAATGGCGTTCCCTGGATACAGATATTTTAAGAGCTCTTGCTACAACTGCTTGCTTACTGAGCTTTGACTTCCCTACTTCCTAGCAGGCTTATCCATGCCTAACCCTACCTTACAGCAGAAAAAAGGGGAAGTACTTCATATTTTAAGAGCTAATTTTCTTCAGATAACCACAAAACACTCTTCCAGGATCAGTCTTACTTTTGCAACCTTGACAGACATGGTCCCAACAAGAGATGCCCAATTCTTCAGAGGGGTCCATAAATCCCACCTCCAAACATATAAGGAATTAAATCTTTTTCATCTCAGGCTTTCCAAGGCTCTTGAGATGAGCAAAACGTGAATCCATTCTCTTGACATGAACTGCATTCCAGACAGACCAAGTCATACAGCAAATGGCATAATAGAAATGGGGGCGGGGAGAGAAAAACACGTTGTGTGTGTTTTAGTCATGAAGCCTTTCAAACCTGACACATCACAGAACTATCATTAGGCGGGCATGCAGTCCTTTGTGTGCAAACTGTCTGCAGCCATTTAGCCTGTAAGTGGTAAATTTTGTACGATATGCCTCAGAACACTAGAGCCACTCACAGGAAGTGAGTAGCAAGAAAACACTGTACATGCCCTTGTGGGCTTGCCAGCTTGCTTTTAATAGGCAATACATAGAACAATGTTACTTTGAAAGACGTTTTTCTGTTACTCATGGAAACGTTCCCCATAACTCAAGTGAGAGTACATTCTTCAGTTTGGCACAATTTCTGTTTGGCTGCATCAAAAATAAAATAAAATGGTGAAGCATGGACAACAGAGCGGCTCAGTATATCTTCCTGCACCAGGCAACTAAGAACCTTATATCATGCTATGGAAATTATATCATGCTAGGGATTCAGAAATCTACATGAATCACAGGGACTGACTCTTTGTCATGGAATTTTATCTTCTGCATCAGAATGATAAAAGAACCTCAAATATCCTTTGTTAAATAAAAACAAAGGAAGTTTCTAGCCCTCATGTTTGTGAAGGAAGCATGAAAATATGTAAGAAATTTCTAGTAAAGGCTTTCAATAAAGGATTAAATGGCATTTTTTTCTGATCAAAGCTTAATTCCTTACAGCCACTACTCTTCACAGTCCAAAACTGTTTTCCTCACAGCATTACCTCTCAGATTGTTTATACCAACTATGTTCCAAACTGCCAGCACATCACCAACCCAAACAGGAACACATGCATAACTCAACATGAACATGTGAAAGCAGGTTCGTGAACATTACTCCACAGGGGAAGCAATAACAGTATCATCTGGCCCCAATTTCTGCCCTTGGCTAAAATCAGGAGACCATAGTTAATTAGCCACTCCTGACAATGTGTTTCTTTCCCTTCAATACCATATTACCATTTCAAAATGGTTTTCAATATATCCATTAAGGCAAAGATCTATCTGCCCACTCACCCGCTCTGTGAACAAGGCTGCCTAAGCGTTCACAGATGGAACTGGCTGACTTTCCACATATAAAAGTGAGCCCCTAGGTATAGTTTGAGAAAAACAGACATCCCGCACTTGAACTGAGGGACAGTCTTCATTAGTTAGCACCATGGCAGTACTTTCATCTTTTGTGCTGCTTACCAAGAATAGAGAAAGCAAAGTGTCCTACATTCACAGGATTAACCTTAAGAGGAGAGAAAGAGACAACCAATAGAAACCAGTATGAGCTAGCCAGCAGGTATCTAGTTTAACAAGATAGGAGAGGCTCAAATTCAAATCTCATCTCAATCACAGCTCAATTACTGGGTTGTCATTTGATAAGTCACTTTCATTCCTAGCTTAACATGTAGCTAGCCAAAGCGGCGATTCAGATAGATGTTCATTTATGCCACTCTGGGCATAACGTTTTTTGTAGAAAAGTGAGTAAATTGAACTTAGATCAATATGAATTCTGTAAGTATAATGTAAGCAATTAGAAGCATATCAACAATTATTTTAAGTATATTCAATACAGGCATCCACTATAATTATAAAATTACAAATGACTTCTTAATATGAGGAAAAGGTAGCAGACAAATCAGCTCAACTTTGCTTAACATTAAATGAGGCAGGCAACACAGGAAATGGCCTCACATACGTTTACTGTGCTACTGATATCCAGACAATGCTACACTCTATTCCTACATGCTACAATCCAAGTAGCAAAAGCCACAGCAACCACATCCAAACACAACAATTTAGCCATGTGCAGCTTTACAACAGTTAACATAAAAGCTACATAATGCCTTCAGCAGTATTTGATTTACCAAGCCCTGGAAAGTACCATTTCAGTACAAAGAAGAATAGAGCACAGCCTACCAAACTGCCGACGCCACTTCCTGAAGCATCCAGGTGTCCCTTGCACATCCCCCATCCACGGACAGGTTCCGTCCTATGGCTATTCTTGGCAAGTGTACTCCGACAAAATGTTGGAAGCTGTTGACACACTTTCAGTCTGACCAAACTAAACCTGTTTAATCGGGGGTTGTTTTTTTGCTTTCCCTCCAGTGTCCGTGAGGCTTCTCTCCTCAGTCCTATTCAAATATCATCCCTGGCTTTGAAGCCACGCCTCGAGGAATGGAAACAACAGTCAACCCTCTGGAACATGTTTCCTATCAATGAGAAGCCTGCAGAACAGCCAGCACATCTAGCAAACTGCCAATTAACCACATACATTACACACACACACACACACACACACACAGAGAGAGAGAGAGAGAGAGAGAGAAACCAACCAAAGGAGTAGGAGATGGCCACTCCCAAAAGCAACTCAGGAATCTGAATCCACAGTTCCTGCAACTCCTTCCAAGAGCATTCTATTTTTTTAGCTCCAAGATTATAGTTGGTAGAACACACCAACCAAAACACACCATTATGGAGCACCTACAAACACGTAGAGGAAGAGTACACAGCACAGTTCTAGACTAGAACATGGATCTCTGTTAAAAACCATACCTTTGTACTATGCAGACATGATTGCTTTTACCCAGCTTAAGAAATCCTTCTTCTGTGCTTACTCCCCCATGCAGCAACCATAGGACACGTAGTAAAGGGTGATATACTATGAGCAATTTTCTCTGGTATTAACAGCGTTAACTCACTCATTTATTCCTGATAATACACACAAAGCACATCTTTAAAAGCTGCATTCTCACTGTTTCCCTATTTTCCCCAAGTGCTGGTTTATTAGAATTTCTTTTTTAAAATCCCCACTGCAATTGCAGTACAGTCCTTTCAGGTGTGAACTGGCTGTAGTGCTACTCTTGTACCTTGACTGGAGAAGTGGTCAGTGACTGTGTGTAATCCTGCCTCTCCAGCTCCAGTGGCACCTCTGTCCACCACAGCCACCGTTATTAGTTAATAACAGCAGTGGTGAAATTGATAAAAGTGGTCCTCTGATCTCTGGGTAGGTAGACCAGGTGTCATACTTGGCAAAGGACAGTCCTCTATTTCGGGAGTTGTCAGTGGATTGTCTTCTATTTGAAGGTGTCCTCTATTTGAAGGGCTGTCCGCTCTATGCCCAGTTTAAAGATAAAGACCTATAAGAAGGGAGGCCAGGGGCCTTGAAGTTGCCCATCAACCCTTAGCACTTGGATGGCAGATGAGCAGGTCATTTAGTCAGTCTTCACCATTATGGTGGGATGTATTGTATCTCTATTTAAATTATAGCAATTAGTTCTAAATTTGCACCTATATATATATATAGTGTATGCAAATGTTATGCACATCGGTGCACTCTTTTTTGGCAATTAATTTACTCCTTGGGGGCAACGTATAAGTGGCCACCCTACCTCTAGGACAAGTTCAGAGAAACCTGATGAAACTAATAGGGGGAAGGCTCTCAGTTTCACCTCCGCCCTAAATATATATATATATATATATATATATATATATATATAGTGGGAGTGCAGGAGACAACTGACAGGGTGTTGCCATGACTGAAAAGAGTTCCTTTCCTCCTTACATGGGTTAGTGAAAGAACAGTCACCATTGAAGAGGGGGAAACATAGTGTAACATTACTTTCAAATAGCTTCTTTGGTGTCTCAAAGCACTCCTGGCCAATTAGAAGCCTTTGACAAACATTTTGGTTCAATGTTTGTCAGAAAGCCAGCATGGATGCTCAAATAACTACTATTTAAACACTCCGGTGCTCCTGTCATCTCTGGCCTCACAACTGCCCTGGCAGAAAGGAATCCTAGCAGATCAGCTGGCAGAAATTTGTTAACCCTGGTCTTCTCGTGTCAAGGTTAGTGTGACATATTAATGAAATCAGGCATAGGGATGCTGTCACTCTCAATTTCAAGGAGCAGCAGAGAAAAGATAAATATATTACCATGGGGCTTTAGCCATTTCAATTAGGAATAAATCATCTGTAAAATAAGAAACGAAGCTACATATTTTAAGGAGGTCATACATTCAATAGATATTTTGCTGCCTTATTATTTTCTCAGGTTTTTATATGAATTTTAATGATGTTAGTTGCCTTGGGAGGGATTCTGCCCTGAAAGGCAGCCTAGAAATATTTTAAATAAATAATTAAAAAATCCTGAATGGGGTAAACATGCAAGGAGAAGAAGCACTCCACACCTGCTCCTCTCCTTCACTGTGTTTCATCGGCCTCTACTTGTAGAGGGCGACAGTATGAAGCAGAGAGCCTCTTTGATCTATGTAGACTCTCCACGTGATCTGGAATGCTGGATAATAACTATTCTGGATCATGTGGAGAGCCCCCACAGATAGAGGAGGCTCTCTGCTTCAGATTGTCACCCTCCATGAGTAGAAGGCAACAAAATGCTGGAGAACCCTAGGGCAGTGGTTCTGCATCCACGCCGAGGCTATCCTGACAGGGCCTGCTCAGGACTTCATGGCAACCATGACAAGTATCGGGCTGTCTCAGTACATCACTGGCTCAACACATGTGGCAGGACATACCCTGGACCTGGTTTTTGCTGTTGGGAGGATGAGGGATGATCTGGTTTTGGGGGGGTGTTTCAACAGCCCCGTTGTCATGGTCAGATCATTTCCTTGTGAAGTTTGGATTGGCAGTAGCAGATCCTCCCTACAGGTATGGGGGACCAATTAAGATGGTCCGCCCCCGGAGACTTATGGAATCCGATGGATTCCTGAATGTTCTGGGGGATTTTCTAGCTGATAGGGCTGGCGATTCGGTCAAGGCTCTGGTCTCACTATGGAATGGTAAGATGGGAAGGGCCATCAATACAATTGCTCCTAAGCGCCCACTCTGGTGCTGTGGAGCCCATAATTCACCTTGGTTTGCAGAAGATCTATGGGCAATGAAACAGGCCAGACAATGGCTAGAGTGCAGGTGGTACAGGTTTTGGAGCAAGTATGATCGACGATTAGCAAAGACTTTTCGTTGTGCCTATTATGCAGCAGTGAGGATGGCAAAAAAAAATCTTACTATACATCTATTATTTCATCCTCGAAATGTCGCCCAGCAGAATTGTTCCGGGTGGTGAAGGGCCTGTTGGGATCTTGCTCAGGCTCAGAGAAACTGGGATTGGAACCCTTGGTCATCTGCTGTGATAAATTTGCTAGGCACTTGAGGAGAAAGTCGCTCATATTCACTCAGCCCATATTCACTCAGAACGTGACGCCACAGTTATTGCAGAGTCTGGGGAGGTGTCCAGTGTTCCATCGGGTTGTGTTTTCTGGGATCACTTTCAGTTGTTGTAACCTGATGATGTGGACAAGACGCTTGAATCAGTCTGGTAAGCTTGACCTTTGCCCATCTTGGCTTATACGATCTAGCAGGGGTGGATTGGCTGGGTGGGTCTGGGGAGTGGTAAATGCTTCACTCTGTCAGGGGGTGGTTCCTGCTGCCTTGAAAGAGTCTGTAGTGCACCCTCTCCTGAAGAGGCCCTCCTTGGACCCAGAGGTGTGTGAGAACTATCACCCCATTGCCTATATCCCTTTTTGGGCAAGGTGCTTGAGCGTGTGGTTGCTGGGCAGCGTCAGATGTTCTTGGAGGAAACTGATTATCTGGTCCCATTTCAGTCTGGTTTCAGGCCAGGGTACAGCACTGAAACGGCCTTGGTTGCTCTGACTGATGACCTACTCTGGGTGAAAGACAGTGGGAGTGCTACCCTGTTGATCTTCCTGGATCTCTCAATGGCTTTTGACACCATTGATCATGGTGTCTTACTGGATCAGCTCTGCAGGATGGGAGTTGGGGGCACTGTGCTACAATGGTTCTGCTCCTACCTGCAGAAGCTGATGCCAGAGAGTGGGATTCCTGTTCTACTCCATGGCTTTTAAGCTGTGGGGTGCCACAGGGTTCTATTCTATCCCCCATGCTGTTCAACATCTATATGACGCCATTGGGAGAGGTCATTAGGAGTTTTGTGGTGGGGTGTCACCAGTACGCTGATGATACTCAGCTCTATTTCTCCTTGTCGTCGGAGTCAGCTGAGGCGGTGAAGGTGCTGGACCAGTGCCTGGAGGCTATAATGGGCTGGATGAGGGCCAATAAACTGAAGCTAAATCCTGACAAGATGGAAGCTCTGTGGATTGGTGGTTCCCAAGTTCGGGAATTGGGTAAGCGACCTGTCCTGGACGGGGTTGCGCTCCCCCTGAAGGAGCAGGTGTGTAGCTTGGGAGTACTCCTAGATCCATCCCTGTCACTGGAGCCCCAGGTGGAGTCCGTGGCCTGGAGTACTCGGGGCCAGCTTTGGCTGATCCGCTAGCTACGGCCTTTCCTCATCAGGGATAACCTAGCCACAGTAGTACATGCACTGGTAACTTCCTGATTAGACTATTGCAATGCACTTCTTGTGGGGCTGCCCTTGAAGACGACTCGGAAGTTGCAGCTAGTGCAAAATGCAGCAGCTAGACTGCTGACCAGAACACCTCATAAAAACCATATAACACCGTTTTTAATGGAATTGCACTGGCTGCCAATACGCTTCCGGTCGGAATTCAAGGTTTTGGTGAAGATATTTAAAGCCCTATGTGGCTTGGGACCTCGATACTCGAGGGAGCGCCTCTCCCTATATATGCCTGCCCTAGAACTGAGATCTGTTGGAGGGACCCTCCTCTGCATCCCACCAGTATGAGACATACACTATGGTGGGATGTGGGAGAGGGCCTTCTCTGCTGTGGCACCCCGGTTGTGGAATGCCCTCCCCTTGAAGGCCCGATTGGTGCAGACATTGGTCTTGTTTCAGTGGCAAGTAAAAACATGGCTTTTTACCAAAGCCTTCGAGGGTTAAATGCATTCCCTAGCACATTGTTTTAACTGTTTTATTGTTTTAGATTTTAACTGGTTTTCCCTTATTTAATAGTTTAATATGTTTTAGGTGTTTAAATTATTTATTGTTTTATACTGCTTACATTGATTTTATCTGTATGCCACCCTGAGATCTTAATGATATAGGGCGGGATAGAAATGTTTTAAATAAACAAACAAACAAACAAATGCAGCAAGGGATAGGGCAGGGCTGGAGCGCTCCCTCCCCTTGTGTGTTCACACTATTCAGGTTTAGAATGCCTGAATAGGGCTTCTACATCCCTCCACATTGCTCCTGAAGCTATGGAAGAAGCAAAACCCATTCTGAAGAAAGCTTCAGAGGACACCTACTTTACTTCTGACAAGCCCCGAATCTCTTCATAGAACACACACTATAGCAACCTTCCCCAAATTGATGCTCTCTACATGTTTTGGACTACAGCTCCCAGTGTTCCTGACCATTGATTATGATGATCTAGGGCTGATGGGAATTGAAGTCTAAATCATCTTGAAGGCACCAGGTTGGGGAAGGCTGTATTACAGTTTGTTTTCTCTGTCTCTCTCTCTCTGTCTCTCTCTCTCTGTCTCTCTCTCTCTGTCTCTCTCTCTCTCTCTCTCTCTCTCACACACACACACACACACACACACACACACACCTACTTCATTGTTATCAATTTTGAGTCTTTTAACATAGTGTAGGTCAGCTTTCCCCAACTTGGTGTCCTTCAGATGTGTTGGAATGCAACGGATGTGTTGCCTTCCAGATGTGTTGTAGTCCAACACATTTGGGGAGTACCAGTTTGGGTAAAGCTGGTATAGATCAGGCTTTCTCAACATGGTGCCCTCCAGATGTTTGAACTTCAACTCCAACCAGCATGGCCAATGATCAGGAATTCTGGGAGTTGCTCTCCAGGTGTTTTGGACTACACCAGGTTGGGGAAGGCTGGTATAGATCAATGTCCAACACATTTAAGTCCCGTACCACTGTTAATTGGACACCAAGATTAAGTAGCTGATGTGTTGCAGAGGACAAACCCTTTGCTGCACATACAAGATTAGTGCACACAATTCTCTTGATCTCTTCATTAGCCACTCAAGGATCCATATACTATTCCTGACACTAGGCCTTTAATAAAAGTAGGGGAGCAAGCATTTCAATATTCCATGTTAATTAAAAATAATTTGAAAGTAAAGTTGATACCTTGCACACTACTGTATAGCAAAATTATCCATCACATTTCTAGCTCCCTACCATTTGCTGTCAGAGCTCTAGATAGTTCTAAAAAACATCTTTGAGCACAGAACTGTCAGAGAAAGAAAGAAAAAAAACACACACGCAAACCCACCAATGCACTGACGATTAATTAATTTGCAATTGGTGGTGCACAATAATTTGTAAGCCTGTTGGGAGCCATACCTCCTGATCTAAGCCTAACCCCATTATCACAGATATGCATATGTGGGAGCTGGCTGTCTTTTAGAACTGACTGAAACACTCCTAACATGCTCTGAGGTACTTAACTTATCCACTCAGCAAACTTTAAAAAAGGAAAAAGAACCTAGTCTGTCCTATCTGTTTTATGATACAGCAAATTCTTAATTCTAATGCTCACTTCCGAAACAAATTGTGAATCCCAAAATAATAGTGGAGATAATTTTCTAGTGACCTAGCTTAAACAGAATTCTGGCCCCATACAAGTAGCTGCACAGAAATGTTGAGGGAGAGGAAATATGCCTTGTTCATCAAGAAATATCAAAAGGATATACTGGCAGCTGAGTCCAGATACAATGCTCTCTCTAAACACCAACAAACTATAGTGCAATGAGAAGGTAGAGGTCTATTTTCAAAGAAGTAGAGGCAAAAAAGAAGTGGGAAATCATTAAGATGGGAATTTGAGCATGCCTTGAAATAGTTACTGGCATGTTTAGAAAAATAGCTCTGCAGTCAAAGTTCTCTGTTGCCATGAGACACTTGGATATGTGTAACAATACAATTTTAATAAGACCAAAGAGAAACCAGATTATTAGTACATGGCTGAAAATGGCTCCAAGTCAATTAAAGGGTGGCCTCTGCTTGCTTACTTCATTGGGTGTGGGGGAGAGGATTAGTCAATGGAAAAAGGTCAGTACATTACAGATGATGGGCTAGAGAGGTGCAAGATGCATTTCTCTGGGCCAGCTATTCTGTGGCCAAATGGCATGGAAGACAAGTGTGGGAGAGGCGTCCCTGCTCCTCACAGAGGAGAAAGGCCATTAAGATTTTCTTTGCATTTTCCAAGGCTTCCAGGTACAAAGATCCTTCTGTTCTCTGGTACCAGTACTAAACCTCCTCATTAACTGAAGTATGTTCCCAAATTCTTGCTTGGAATATACAATTCAGAGTTTGAGATTTCTAGGAAAGTCCTAAAACGGTCACCTGAACCAATTCATGTGATCAAATTATCATGGTGAGCTTGTGGGCTGAACATATGTTCCCATGATGAATTGGCCATGTGAGCACAACTCATAATAAAGCCCACATTTACCATGTTAAATGCTCAATCTGTTTCAACAGTTTTGTAACAGCACAGGAAGTCTGGACTGAGTTGCAAGTTGTGCTCAACCCCAAATGTGCTCCACCCACATTTCTTACCCCACTACTTCAGTTATGTGAGCTAGCCTTTAATCTGGCATGTTATCCTGACGCCAAGACTTCCCCTTACATAAGTAATACGTACATTGCCTCCAAAGGATGTGCGGCATCAGGACAGTAGCAAGACATTGGTTCTTCCACCATAAAAGGAGCTGCAAGGATCTCCCAACAAGATCCTTTCTAAACCACTCTGCAACCATGAAGTTGGAAGCCATTTAAAAATGTGAAGAATGTCTGCTCTCCAGCATGTGGCAGAGATAATTTAGAGGCACACTGTCAGTATTTCTTTTTAAAAAATTGATAGCGCTTTTTAGGAACAACAGGACCTCCCGACTAGAGAAAAGTACGGAAGACAAAATAGTCACTGGTGGGGGAAACAATATTTCATAGTAGATAAGCAATAAAGTGATACTGTGCACCTTCAGAACGTTCAAAATACAAAGCAGGACAAGCCTGAAATATTCACAAATGACTCACCCAAGAACCGATGAACCAACAATGGGCCCTTTAACCCAAACACAGTTTTTGGTTCTTACCGTCAGACTCGCCTGCATCCTCTCCCCAACTATGCCTCAGTCTGCCAGTGCTTATTTGTTCTCCAACTCAGCTTTCAAATATTCTGAGAACAAGCCAGCAAAGTGTAATTGTTTCTCCAGATGATGTCTTTTGAAGTTAACTCTGGAGATGCTGAAAAGGGGAGCTGAAAAAACTCATTCCTGGAGAAGTTACAATGATGTCAAATTTTTGATTCGTCTGCAGCTCCTGAATGGAGAATTCAAGGAGAGTCCACAAGCAGAAATATGTATGTAGTCTTTTATTAAAAGCATTTCCTAGAAGTGTCTTTAAAACCCTAAAATGTTTCCAAGCAAGATAAGGAATGCAAATCTGACCTACATCTTCTCTAATTTCAATAGGAATTTGTTCCATATCTAAAACTACTTGTAATTAGAGGGCTTCTTAAGTGTCCTATAGTGCTCCTCAAACACCACCAACTAAAACGTAAAATATTGGCATACCTTTAACATTGTTTAAGAACATTCTCCAACAATTTCAAATTTAAAAATGCAAACAACCCCCTATAGAACTATCTTTATACACTAATTAAGAAATCTTTGCTTGTTCAAGCCTTTTACCTGCCCCAAACTCCCCTGTCCCCACCACACACACAGACAGAAAAGGCAGAGTTGATTACCAACACAAAGGATCCTCAGAACGCAAGTATGGACACCGTGCCATGGGTGGAGACAAGTCTTGTTTCCAACCATGGCTATAAACAATACATTTCAAAAATTCAGAACTTGCCTTCAGTTCATATTTTCATGTTTGAGATCATCATCTTCTGGCATTTGTCTCCCATGCACAAAGTCACTGTATTAAAATTTGATTTCATGAATGAGAAAAGTCCACACACAAAAACCAAGAAAAAGAACAAAACACAGGGAGAGCGCCTGCCATCAGGTACTGCCTGCTATCAGGTACTGCCTCTACCACAGTGGTACAAAACTTGAGAGGCATTTATCACTGTGACAAACCAAACCTTCTCCCCACCTCATCTTTCTAGAAATATCTTTGAACAAAGAATGTGGCCAGCCTAGACATCCAGATGTGCAGCATATGCTTATGTGTTCCAAGCTGACTCTCCAGCTTCATCTCCCCTTCCCCCATGAATCGGCTTATGTAAAAGAAGTACTGTCGAAATCACACTGAGGATGCATGACCTGGTGCTCCTAGAGAAATTTCCTAGAGAAATTTCTGAGAATTTCTCCACGAATCTCGGTGAGGCCGAATGCCAACGCATTTGGCCCCCCGAAATTGGCGGTGAAATTCTCCGCCCCCCCCAGGATGGGACTTACCTCCTGCGAATGTCCCTCTCGGTGGGGGGTCCCGCGGCGGTTCGGCGGCGGTTCGGCGGGGGCAGCCGCCATTACAAAATAAAGTAAAAAAACAAAAACAAACCCGTGATAGGCTACGTAACGATTAATGTAGCCTATCACTGCTAGATTTCCAAAGTCAGCCGTGATAGGCTACGTTAATCGTCACGTAGCCTATCACGGGTGACTTTGGGGGGGGGAAGCGCGTACGCAAATGGCGGTGCCCATGGGCCGCCGCCATTTGCGTACGCGCTTCCCCCCCCCAAAGTCACCCGTGATAGGCTACGTGACGATCTAGCCGTGATAGGCTACGTTAATCGTTACGTAGCCTATCACGGGGGTTTTTTGGTGTTTTTTTCACTTTTTCTTTCGCGGCCGGGGAGACGGGGCGCTTCTCCCCGGCCTGAATTTCGGCCGGGCAAGGCGGGGTGCCTCCCCCCCCGGCCTGAATTTCGGCCGGGCGAGGCGGGACGCCTCCCCCCCTTGCCTGAACTTCGGGGGGAGAAGCGAAGCGCCTCCCCCCCACCGCGAAGCCAAGCTGCACCTGAACTTCGGGGGGAGAAGCGAAGTGCCTCCCCACACTGCGAAGCCAAGCTGCGAAAAGGTATGTGACTTTCGTACATCCCTAGTGCTCCCAAATAATTGAATGGCCAGTTCAAATTTCCCTCCCTGGGAACTGGCCAGCCCCAGAGAAATGCTTTGGCTCTTTGAGATTTTACTTTGCCTTGTCCTGGATAGCAAAGATGCAACACCCAAGTTAGGCCAGGAAGTCTCAAGTGGACCTCATCCACCCTCCTGCAACTGCTCTGATGAGTTACTCTTAGGATTCTGATAAGTAATTTTTAGTGAGTTAGTTTGGTCTGTCTGTCTGTCTTTTTTAAAGCAACAGATGTTTCTGAACTTCTATCTGCTTTGCTCTTCAATAATATATTGGATTAGAAATTCGAGTTGACTTGGTTCTCTTGTCTAGCCTGGAGTTTGCCTTACCATTACCAATGCACTGGATGGCTTGGAAAACACCCTAACCAAAAGCCATAAGCCTGTCTTCTCCTATGAGCAGGATAAGGGATATTAAAAAGACATGGGAGTGGTGGCCACACTAACTTTTAGGACTATAGGCAAAAGAGTATCTTGCAGCCTGTCCTACCTCACAGGGTGGAGACGCAGACATTTCAGTTTGTCACAATGACATATTGTCCAGTCCCTGAATTAGCCAAGACATTCTCTTTAGGAAATAAGAGATTTCTCCCATTCTGTTCTTTTATTGTTTCAGAAGTTAACTCTGTGCTGGACTCCAGCTTAACTAGGAAAATTTCTATACCTAAATTCTGCAATTGGAGCATGTGTAGTCCAGTCCACAGTTATTTCTCCCCCACCTCTACATTAACATAGCACACATGTACATTAAAACTAGGGATGTATGGATTGTGTAAAATCCACTCCATCTGTGTTTCACAGATTGTCAGGTGCCTTTCATTATGTTGTCCACCCACTGACAGAATCAGATTTTTTAGTTTCTGAATTTGCTCCAATTCAGACCTGCACAAATTCACATGAGCGAAAATGCACAAATTCTCCCCAAATGCACATTTTCACGCTTTAGCTTATGGGGGAAATGCACATGTTTGGCCAGGGTTTTTTTTTTTTTTTGCATATTTTTCTACAGACAAGATTTGCACAAAATTCAAGAAAGTTGGAAAAACAGTCTTTAAATCTACGGAATCTGCCCGACAGGGGAAATGCCGGTCCACTGAGGAATCAGTGGGTTGGATTCATAAAAATCTGAGCTCACTGGGTTCTGTTGTGGATTTCTCTGACATCCCTAGTTAAAACACTTCAAATAAAGCAATACTGATGTGTTTGTATAATGTGTGACCTCACCAGTTTCGAATCTGCCATTTTTGGGCAAGGTGATTGAACGGGTGGTTCCCAGTGATGGTTTGGGGACAATAGGGTGTCAGCAATTCTTGAAGGAGTGGAGAGGGCGAGTCTCGGCCTGAGCCAAGTTTTGCAGAGGCTTGGCTGCCCAAGTTTGGAGCCTGGAGCCTTTGAGCACCTCAAAGAGCCCCTGCTTTGTATACAGAAGGTCCCAGGTTCGGTCCTTGGCTTCCCCGGGTAGGACAAGGAGAGAATCCTGCCTCAAACCCCGGACAGCCACTGCCAACCCCTGTGTATGGAGATTAGTAGCCCTGTGGGGTGGGGTTTTTTTTTGCTGGCACACCTCCTGGGCAGTCCCTCTATTCATTTTGCTGGGCAGAGGAATTAACATTTGCCAAGGGCATGGTTTTAAGGAACATGAGGCTTCTGCTTTGCTCAAGCTAAGCAGGGTCAGGTCTGGTCAGTGCTTAGAGGGGTGACCTCCTGAGAATCCCATTTTGTGTGTGTGTGTGTGTGTGTGTGTGTGTTTGTTTGTTTCCATTTTCTCCTCTGAATATGAAGGGGTATCAGAGGGTGGTGAAAAGAAAGTCCGATGCTGTAAAGAACAATATTGTTTAGGAACCTGGAATGTAAGATCAATGAATCAAGGTAAGCTGGAGGTGGTCAAACATGAGATGGCAAGATTGAACACCGACATCTTGGGAATCAGTGAACTAAAATGGACAAGCATGGGCGAATTTAATTCAGGTGACCATTATATCTACTACTGTGGGCAAGAATCCTTTAGAAGAAATGGAGTAGCACTCATAGTCAATAAAAGGGTGGGAAAGGCAGTACTGGGGTACAGTCTCAAAAATGATAGAATGATCTCAGTACGAATCCAAGGCAAACCATTCCACATCACAGTAATTCAAGTCTATGCCCCAACCACTGATGCCGAAGAAGCGGAGGTTGATCGGTTCTATGAAGACCTACAACACCTTCTAGAACTAACACCAAAAAAAGATGTCCTCTTCATCATAGGGGATTGGAATGCTAAAGTAGGAAGTCAAGAAATCACTGGGATAACAGGCAAGCATGGCCTTGGTGTACAAAATGAAGCAGGACAAAGGCTAATAGAGTTTTGCCAAGAGAACACGCTGATCAGAGCAAACACTCTTTTCCAAGAACACAAGAGGCGACTCTACACATGGACATCACCAGATGGTCAATATCAAAATCAGATTCATTATGTACGTTGCAGCCAAAGATGGAGAAGCTCTGTACAGTCAGTAAAAACAAGACCTAGTGCTGACTGTGGCTCAGATCATGAGCTGCTTGTTGCAAAATTTCGGCTTAAATTGAAGAACATAGGGAAAACCACTAAACCATTCAGGTATGACCTAAATCATATCCCTTATGAATATACAGTGGAGGTGAGGAATAGAGTTCAGGGGTTAGACCTGATAGACAGAGTGCCTGGGGAACTATGGACAGAGGTCCATAACATTTTTCAGGGGGCAGCAACTCAATCCATCCCAAAGAAAAAGAAATGCAAGAAAGCAAAGTGGCTGTCTGATGAGGTTTTACAAGTAGCTGAGGAAAGAAGTGAAGCAAAAAGCAAGGGAGAAAGGGGAAGATCTATCCAACTGAATGCAGAGTTCCAGAGAATAGCAAGGAGAGACAAGAAGGCCTTCTTAAATGAACAATGCAAAGAAATCGAGGAAAACAACAGAATGGGAAAGACTAGAGATCTCTTCAAGAAAATCGGAAATCTCAAGGGAACGTTTTGTGCAAAGATGGGCATGATAAAGGACAAAGAAGGCAGGGACCTAACAGAAGCAGATGAGATTAAGAAGAGGTGGAAAGAATACACAGAAGAACTATATGTCCCTGATAGCCATGATAGTGTGGTCACTGAATTTGAGCCGGACATCCTAGAGAGTGAAGTCAACTGGGCCTTAGGAAACATTACTAACAACAAAGCTAGCGCAGATGACAGTATTCCAGCTGAGCTATTTAAAATCCTAAAAGATGATGCTGTGAAAGTGCTGCACTCAATATGCCAACAAATTTGGAACACTCAACAATGGCCACAAGACTGGAAAAGGTCAGTTTACATTCCAATTCCAAAGAAGGGCAACGCCAAAGAGTGTTCAAACTACTGCACAATTGCACTCATTTCACATGCCATCAAGGTGATGCTCAAAATCCTACAAGCTAGGCTTCAGCAGTATGCGAACCGAGAACTACCGGAAGTACAAGCGGGGTTTCGAGGAGGCAGAGGAACTAGAGATCAAATCGCCAACATTCGCTGTATCATGGAGAAAGCAAGAGAATTCCAGAAAAACGTCTATTTCTGCTTCATTGACTACGCTAAAGCCTCTGATTGTGTGGATCACAACAAACTGTGGCAAATTCTTAAAGTGATGGGAGTACCAGACCACCTTACCTGTCTCCTGAGAAACCTGTACGAGGGTCAAGAAGCAACAGTAAGAACAGGACATGGAACAACCGATTGGTTCAAAATTGGGAAAGGAGTACGACAAGGCTGTATATTGTCGCCCTGCTTATTTAACTTATATGCAGGTTACATCATGAGAAACGCCGGGTTGGATGAATCACAGGTCGGAATTAAGATTGCCGGGAAAATTATCAACAACCTCAGATACGCAGATGATACCACCCTAATGGCAGAAAGCGAAGAGGATCTCAAGAGCCTCTTGTTGAGGGTGAAAGAGGAGAGTGCAAAAGCTGGTTTGAAACTCAACATTAAAAAAATGAAGATCATGGCATCTGGCCCCATCACTTCCTGGCATATGGAAGGGGAAGAAATGGAAGCAGTGACAGATTTATTTTCTTGGGCTCCAAGATCACCGCAGACGGTGACTGTAGCCATGAAATTAAAAGACGCTTGCTCCTTGGGAGGAAAGCTATGGCAAACCTAGACAGCATTGTAAGAAGCAGAGACATCACCTTGCCAACAAAGGTCCGTCTAATCAAAGCTATGGTTTTCCCAATAGTAATGTATGGCTGTGAGAGCTGGACTATAAGGAAGGCTGAGCGCCGAAGAATTGATGCTTTCGAACTGTGGTGCTGGAGAAGACTCTTACAAGTCCCCTGGACTGCAAGGAGGTCCAGTCAGTCAATCCTAAAGGAAATCAACCCTGAGTGCTCATTGGATTGACAGATACTGAAACTGAAGCTCAAATATTTTGGCCACCTAATGTGAAGAGAAAACTCCCTGGAAAAGACCCTGATGCTGGGAAAGACTGAAGGGAAAAGGAGAAGGGGACGGCAGAGGATGAGATGGCTAGATAGCATCAATGAATATGAACTTGAGCACTCTCCAGGAGAGAGCGGAGGACAGGAAGGCCTGGCGTGCTATGGTCCATGGGGTCACGAAGAGTCGGACATGACTTAACGACTGAACAACAAAATCAGAGGGTTAGGCCTGAACTGTGACTCCCCTTTCCTTTCGTTTGTGTATCCCGTTAAGTTTTTGATGGGTGGGTTGTCCTATGGGCCAAGTCACCCATTGTTTGTTTAGGATGCGCTGCAAGAAGGGGAAGGGCAAAGCACCCTGCCCACTTGCCGAAAGGCCTTGGAGGAGGCATGATTCTTCCTCAGAAGACAAGGCCCAGCCGGACTTAACTTAGTCTTGGCTAGATTGGATGCAGTGGAGAAAGACATAGGGATTGTGGCCGCCCCTTTGTCCATTCTGAATGCGGTGGGGGGCTTCTGGCCCAAACAAACTTGGAGACAGACCCAGCATAGCTTATTACTTTCTGTTGCAGCACATTTGGACATGATCAAAGCTTCCTCCAGCATACCTCCACCACAGGTTATGGGTCCAGTTCCTTCTGCTGCTGTTGGGAGGATTAAGCGTCTGGGTCAGTGACATCTGCGCCAGCTTCTGAGCCCTCTACATTACCAATCCTGGACTCGGCACTTGGACGTGCTTGAAGCGTCTTCCACCATGGCTCTGCCTTGGATCTTGAGCCCAGTTCCTCCTGCAGCTCTTGAAGGATTAAGCCATCTGGTGTCATTAGGTATAGTATCGGGGCCAGGGATATCCACGCCGGCTTTCTAGCCCTCTATGCCAGAAATTATGGATTCAGCGCACCTTGGTGATATTAAAACTTTTATAGTTTTATATTATCTAGTGACGTCAACTTCAGTGTACCTGCAGGATCAACTCCCCCCCCCCCATCAGGTGTCTGCAGTGGGGGAACCATGCCAGGCGATTTATGCCATTGCCACAGTAACTCAGGATTGAAGTGAGATTGGCCACGTGCTTGCATGACCTGGGACTGATGTGGCCTGTATTCCACTTGGGATGCATTACAGGGGTCTAACAGGGGCGGATGTGCCATGGCCCAATGGCACAATTCCACTCAACCTTAGGAAGAGACGACCTGTATCTTAAGGTTGATAAAGATGCAATTCCAACTGTCTGTACTACCGCCTATGTGATGCTATCTACTGCCAGCTATCTGAAAAGTTACAGAGGGGAGAGTTGGTAGATATACTTCTCCCCTTTTCTGTGAAGAGGTATTGAAGGATAACCAGGCTGGAGGATGGCAGATAGGTCAAGGTGAGATGCAGGATGGTGTCACACAGGGACTACTTGGTATTCTCCAACAGAACTTTCTGTAGAGGAGTTGTATTGGCCTTGGACCCCTGCATTCAGTGGTATCCCGCCTCAGCTGGGGACTTTGTTTATGGGTTTCCTCTGCCTGGACCTGCTTGTTATACTCAGAAGGCTTAATAGGAAGTAGATTGTATTCTTGCCCCAGTGGCTCCCAAGATTTAAGGGTTGCAGGGACTTCGTTTGGATAAAAGGGGGCAGGAAGGCTGGCATAGGGCAATTGCCCTATCCAAAATAGCCTTTCCCAGTTTGAACTGAGCCCCCCCCCCAAGTGATTGTTGTGGTGGTCCTGTGGAAGGAGGATGCAGTGTGCTTTGAACCAGGCATCTTAGAAGGGTTCTGGGATTCATTCCAAGGCCCACTTTTCTCTGAATCAGAAACATATCCACAGCAAGTACATTTGTTAAATTAATATTGATAAGTAGGTGCAGCATGCAGGATTCTTTGCCTGTTCGCGGCCTTGTCTGTTATTGAGAGTATCTTCCTGCATGACAGTGCAAAAAGGGTGCCTATGGGGACACAGATTGACTTATGATTCTTTTGACTCAACAGTGGGCACCTTTTGAATGGGGGTGAGAGCCAGGATGGGCTTGCAGAGTATGGTCCATAATTCAGATGAGTTTTCTGTTGCGGGCCCTGCGGGTTGCTGCCCAATCCTTTCATTTAATCTAAATGTTCTGAACAAGTGACCAAGGAACTGGGAATACCCTTCCTGATCAGATGACCAAAGGCCCACTGGCCATCTTAATATCCCTTGGTGATTGTGCTTGACTCTATTAATCAGTGCCATAAAATCCCATGGGATAAGGTCCAGGCTTCGAGAGAGAGAAGAGACTGGTGATCAGGCGCTCTCATAATGTCACACTTCATGCACTCTAGGAAGTGGTGGACTCCTTATTTCACCGGCAGAGGTGTTGTCCTGTGCCAGCCTTTCAGTGGAGGCTGTGCTGTGCCACACAAGGGCTTTGGCTCCCACATCATTGAGTTAGGGTTTTTCCCCACCCTAGGAGAGGATTGCTGCTTGGGCCTCAATTTTTCCGGAGCTTACCAGTGTTTCCTTTTCGGAAACATAAGTCCTCAGCGAGGTGGATCTGCAGATATATTCTGATGCCACTAGTGGGCTGGGTCTTAGGGTCAAGTTGCAGGGTCGTTGTTTGCAGAGTGGCAGGCCCAAGGGTTGGCCCTCTTATCTTTCATGATCCCAGTTACTGGAACTCCTCCTATACGTGGCAGCACTTATATGGGCCAAGTTAATGCCTAATCCTTAAATTCTTTGGACAGAAAGTCTCCATTCATGTCTTTATAACAGTCCTCCTGCAATCTGAAAGTTATGGCTCTGGTTGTAGCATTTAGTTTACCCTGCCTCCTGCACAATCACTAGGGGTGTACGAAACCCACTTACCAGTCTGCTGAAGGGGTCCATGGGGGGGGGAATTTGCCATTTGCGTCCCTGCTCTTTGCTGTGATAGGCTACATAAATATTTACATAGCCAAGGCCAAGGGCAGGGACGCAAATGGCGTCCACTATGCCAGACGCCATTTGCATCCGCAGCCTGGCAGTGGATGGCTGCGGACTGAAGACGACGGACCCGGACCGGCCGATGCCAGGTAGGGTCCATCCCAACCGGACTTGCAGGGTGGCGGGGGGGGGGGAGCAGTCCATTCTGCCACGGACTCCAGGGGGGCGGATTCTAAAGAATCCGGCCTCATTGGAGTCCGTGGCGGATTTCTCCACCATCCCTAACAATATCTGGTTTCTCATGAGGCATATAGCTGACTGGGACAATGGCGGTGCCAGCGTTTTGTCGCATGGACGGATGCAAATGTTATGGTAAAGGGGGTCCCTGAATGCTTGCACTTCCAGAGACCATGCCAGTGGTTCTCGTGGTGAGTGGTGAATTTAAACTGGGCAAGCCATGGTACACCTCATAGCTCACAGTGCAAGGCACTCCTATACCTGGGTAGATATAGAGCCCTTGGCTTTTGGCTCTGACATTCAGCTGCAGCGGTTGTCACCATCTTGGTAGTTTACTGATATGGTCCTTTGTCCATTCCTGGAGTGTAGGACTCCCGGCTGGGACTACTGGCATGGAGCTGGCTGCATTTGTCTTCTGGTTGAATCTGAGGGTGGCTTGGCATACACCACAGAGTTTAGTGTCCAGTGCACCCTACGGAGTTTGGCCAGTGTCTGTCCCACTGATTTCATTCAGGATACCCATGCCCCCCCATATTTCACCACATCTGTGGGGGCAGCAGCTTTCAGTGCAACTCCCTTTATGATGCAGTTATCCCCTGCTGCAGAATAGACAGTTTTCTCTGGGGCAGTCTATCCTCCCTAATTAGTGGTGGCAGCCATGGACAATGTGTACGAATGGGCCTTTTAGTTGCGATATTCAGTTATCTCAACAGGTTATACATATCTGGCTCTGTCTGCCCAGGACAGAGTGTAAAAGGGCCCTTGTTTCCCATACTGGTTATGGAATTGTGTTCAGTGAAGGCTGTGGTGGCTTTCATTTGTGTTATGGGGTGGGGACAGCCCCTCCTTTTTTCTTCCCCCTTAACTGAAGTATTCATTTTGGTGATCATGAGGGTGACCTGGGACACGGGAGGCCTTTCAGCCTTTGCAAACCTTCCATACCTAGACCACTTCCTTGGTCATCTCTCTTAGTTCATGCCTGACAAGGCTCAAGAGGGAACAGGTGGTGCTCCAAAGCCTTTCAGTTTTTACATGCGGTCATTCCCAGGGCACTAAGATGCAACATTATGTAGTGTTCAAGCTCCCCTGTTGGTTTTCTTCCCTCAGATCACTGGATTGTTGCGAACTGGTGCGTGTGCTAATACATGGGCACAGCTGTATGTTATAGGCTGGACAAGGTGTTTCCAGGTCAAGCTGTGGAGCCAGCTTTGACTCAGCCGGTGTGCCAACATTCCATTGCTGGGCAGAAGTGGAATGGACCAGACAGAGAGCTTCCAGTTCAAGCTGAGGAGCCATCATGGATGCAGATGATGCCAACATTCAGTTTTTGGGCAGACGCACAGTAAGGCTGGTCAGAGGGCTTCCAGATCAAGCTGTGGTGCCAGCTTTGACTTTGCTGGTTTGCCAACAGTTCAGTGTCGGGAAGATGCAGCATGTGGTGGAAGAGCTTTCAGCCCAGTTTCCTTCCCATGGTGAAATGGAAGAATGGCTGTGGCCAGCGGGCCTTGGAGTGGGCCTTGCAAGAAGGCCAATGGGAAATAGCCATAGGGCTATCCCTGTATGGGGATGTGTGTATCCCTCATCTTGAGATTTATGGACAAGTAGGGAGCTTTACAGACAGGGTGTATAAGGCAGATAAGATAAGACAGCAGGGGGATAAGGGTTACCTGTGAGGCCAACTCACCTCACCCACCTGGTGTTTCGCGGCCCGGGAGGGGGTGACAGGGGAAGGCCTACCTCCCCCAAAAGGGGTAGTCTTGGGGGTGGTGATCTCTTTGACGCCACTCAGCAGGCTTTGAATGTTTTCACCCAATATAGTGCCTAGCTAGTGGCTGGCACAGATTAGTTGCCCGTCCAGGTCTCCCCCCCATTGCAGATCGATTAATAAATGTGGCCCAATTTGATACCGATCACCCGTGTCTCGTCTCTTCATTTCCACCTTTATGCTTGCAATGGAGTATTCTTAATGTATCAGTTCCAGCTTCAAAAACAAGGACTCCAGAATTAGGGGAGAAATTCAGATGAGGAGACTTTTGGAACCATCCTTAGATAATAAGACTCCCTGCATGGGAGTCTTATTATCATGCAAGCAAACTGAAAGGTTCTTCTGGTTTGTAGAGAGGGAAGATTCAGGATCTTCTCAAGTGCAGCAAGCACAGAAGTCTCCATTGCATAGGCTTGTAGCAAGTCATCATCATACTTTCACCCACAAGATGCCAGACTTCAAGTCAATAACATTCCTTTTAGGAGCATAACATACACCTCAACTGAGGAGAAAAGAGGACATATGTCTAGGAGAAATGGCTTATGAAGGAGGAGTCATCCATTACGGAGATCCAACAGGGATAAGAGACCCACTGTTAATAACCATATTGCAGACCCCACAAGAACACAGTGATGCCTCTTTCAAAACAAATCCTGGTTTTGAAGAAAAAGAACCAAAGTTATAACATGACCATGTTTGGTGCTACTGATTGCCTAGTGCCACGGCCTTGGTTTGCCATGATGGAGACTCAGTTTGGACTTGCTATTTGACTTTGATTGCCCCAAGTACTGATGTAAGCCACACCTAACTTGAAAATGGATTTTAACTACCATACAGTTCAGTTTCTTAAACACCACAAAAAGGACACAAAGCACTGTAGCTTTAAGGAGAACTGAAACCAGCTGGGCTTTGTTTCGAATCTTGGATGTCTTTGCATTCAAAATTATTTTGTCACAATCATTTCCTGCTGCCAAGACACGCTCCAGTTCCAAGCACAGGGGGTAACTCGATCCAAACAAAACACATGCACTGCTCAAGAGACACTCTCTCCAAAAGATTAGATTGCTGTTCTACACAGAAATACATGAAATGCTCTTGGGAAAACACACTTCTCCTCCCTTTTCATTAATAGACAATCCCCAGCCATCTACCTACCTATCCAAACCACCCCTTTTAGCCAGATAGTATTTTATAGTACTTAGGAGATATCTCGCCCTATCCGAAATATCAGGCAAAAATGCAGAGAGGACCAAAAATGATGGGAATGAATGAGAGCGTCCTAAGAGTGTTGACATTCTGATGCTTGGGGTCTCTGCACTCCAAAAGGATTAATGCACTCAAAAGAGCTGTTGCTCCAATTCACAATGAAAACAACAAAGAGGTGCTAGAGTATTCACAGTCTCTCTCATGATGGAGATTTTTATTAAGTTAAACATCTAAAACACTAAAACAAAAGCAGGGGCTGCTTTTCTGCTAAAACCAAGGAAGTGAAGAACAGAAGGAGTCACTAGTGGCAAGTTTGCACATACAAGCCAGGCATGCAATGCTTTGCAGCCCATCCCTGCATACAGGATCATATGAAGAAAAGGCAGTTACTCGAACAGCATGTGGATACAACTAGCAGCAAATGTTCCATGATAGGAAGACTCAGTATTGGCATTATGTGTATATTCCTGCACACATTGCCTGAGGCACCTACAAGCCCCCTGTAACCTCCTTATCAAGGTTAGTCCTTGCCCCCCCACCCAATCCCACCTTTAACAACCAAGTGCCCTATGGCACCTGACAGACTAATTTATAATGCATGCACCTGAGGAACTGTGCTTTAACCCATGCAGGCTTAGATCATAATACATTTGTCAGTCTAAGGTGCCACAGGACTTCTTTTTTGCTATCACATGCTAATACGGCTCACCATTCCCAGTTCAAAGTTGAAAATGGAATGAATTCCTTTAAAAAACAACAAACCCTGCCAAGATTAATCTGCTCAATGAATTTGGATTTCCCCATTTCAAATTCTATTTAAGATTCCAATTAACACACTCTTTTCTGGCATCATGTTCTTTCCCCAGCTCTCCCAGCTGGCAATAATCTAGCTCCTAAAGTAGAAATACAAGTGAATACCCAAGTTATGCAAAGCCAAAAGTATGCTAGAGAATTCAATTTCTTCTGAGCTGAATTTTGGAATTCATCCTCCATTCTTTCCTTCGACTCTGTCTGTCTGTCTGTCTGTCTGTCTGTCTATCTATCTATCTATCTATCTATCTATCTATCTATCTTTCTCCCTGACAACCTTCAGATTTACAGTTGTTACTGATATTATTCCATTATTCAGTTAAAAATGACACCTTCCCTCTAAACAAAGAAAAAGGTTTTACAATGGTGCCAAGCAATTAATGTACACAGTGCTAAACCCGCCTGTACAGGAACCCTTAATAAGCAGGAGCTTCTATGTGTGGCCCTCCCAAAGTTGTTGGACTGCAACTCCTGTCAACCCTCACTATTGCCTATGTTGGCTAGGGCTAATGGGATTTGCAGTCCACCAACAACAGGAGGGCCACACATTCCTCATCCCTTAACTAAAAAGTACATCAGATAAAGACACAGAATGGTATAGGGAGAAATTTTCCTGACTTTTTCTAAATGAACCTCTCCTCTTGGGGCATCAATATATGCAAAAACAGGATGGGGGAAAGGATCAAACTGCACTAACTTGATAACCCATGCTAGTTCTACAGTAGGTTATCAGCCAGACTGACCAGCAAGGCTTAAAACATGATCTCTATATGTACTGGGGTGAAGTGGGAGGAACCAGATGCCTAATAGTAGTGCTTGCAATCCTCTAGGTACCTTCCAACTATGTCCAAAGCAAAGATGCCTATCTCTTCCACAGGCAATGAGCAGAGAAGAAGGTATTTGCAACATAATAAAGATAGAATGTACAGCTATATTTAATGAAGAGCTCTTTCAGAAGGGCAAAGATCCTCTTTGCAGGGGAAAGCACAGGGACCACACATTGGAGTGAGCGATTTCCACTTTCTGGGAGTCCTTCCCATTAGGCATCTGTGCTATTCTTGATTCCTTAGTCTCAGCCTGTTGGATAACGCAAACATTCCTTCCATGGCACCAGAGCCACAACGGTTGAAGATGTTTTAATGGACCATGGAATTGTCAGCCTTTCAGCTGAACATCAAGGGTTTTCCACTTCCCACTGGCTTTCTATTTCAAATCTCAACATATGTTGCAGCACAGACAGAAGGAAATGCCTCCTAGTGGAAAAAAATTAGAAATGCAACTTAACATGAAGACACATCCTGTGTCCTGTTGCTAGAAGAAAATTCAACACAGGATAGATGGAAGTTTACTGTGAAATGAAAGTAGCCCCAATTTTAAATTCTCCCATTTCCACCTAATTGCACAACATATCAGACTGCCAGAAAAAACTAGACACAAATAGATCTTTCTTCCCCCCTTATCATTCTCTCCTCTCTCTCTCTCTCTCTCTCTCTCTCTCTCTCTCTCTCTCTCCTTCCTTTCTACAAGCCTCCCAAGTTTGTGCCACCAGTCTTGATATTTGTTCTTGCATTTAGATGGGACAGCCAAAAACCTAGACAAGAAATCCCAGCCTCTTGACTTGGGAGCCTGGACATCATCACACAGAGAACACACACAAAGCAATTTGTCAACATCCAAAACATGGCTTTGATTTCTGGAAAGCTCCTTAATATTGTAAGCCATTGCAGCTTCAAAATATCTATTTCAATTAATGGAGATATACCACATTCTGCAAGATAGCTTTAAGACAAGGAGAGAATATGCATTTCAGACCCATCTTTCCATATTTTATGTCTGTGAGAAAGGTCTGAAGAGTGCATGCTAGCCATGCAAAAGCACACATATGCATGCACATACCACCTCTCAGACATTGCAGTGATTGTTAGAAGATCAGCACTGCATCCACAGGGGCAGAAAGAGTAATATTCCTAAGCTTCATGAAAGGAACAGAGGGAATGAATATGAAGTCATTAAGTAAATAATGAATGCTAATGCAGCAATGGAGGCTAGGTGACAGGGCTAGCATCAAGGATGGGCATTGTTGGGCACCTGCTGAGGCCCACACCCCTGCAGGGGGGCCATTATCAATCCCCAGAGCTTGTTGGTCCTGCTGGTCCTTCTCCTTGCTGTCATAACCTGATCACTTGCCTTCTCTGACCACATAAACAGGGATCAGAGTGAGAAGATAGAGCAGCTTCCTTCACTTGCCTTGAGCTCTCACTGTGGAGGGTTGGGTCCAGAGGGAGAGGGCAAGTAAGTGGGCAGGGAGATAGAAGCAGGAGGGACCTCATTGTGGGCATCTTGCCCAATGCCCCCCAAAACATGGAGGCTGCACTGCTAGGATACCAGGCCGTGATCTATAAAGTGGCTTTAGGCAAGTCAGTATCTCTCAGTCAAAGCTCCCCCCACCACCTCTTAGTCTCAGCCCCCAACCCCACCATCACCTGCATTATAGGGATCATAATACAGGGCTGATGTAAAAATAATTGAGATGACTGGTGCTTTGATATTATTTGATTCATTAATATGTGATTTAATATATTATTAAAGATAAGCTCAAGAATATGAATGCTACTTATGTATCTATGCCAGATGTTTGTCCTTTCAAGATCAAGAGCTCACTAAAATGATACTGCCCTTTGCTTTTAAAGCTCAGAAGGCAAGCTCTTCAACCCTACAATGATGCAGTTGTTATCCAACAGCAATTCGCTACTAGCCACATGATTGAATCTTGGCAGTGTTACAGAGGATCAATTCTGTAGTGGTTATTTCTCCTCTGCCCTCAATACTGCAAGGCCCAAAACTATGCAGATAGAACATGCAGAATGTTCTTCCAATCACAGCTACAACGTACCATTATATTAGCACGGAAATGGCTCCGCTTGAGTTCAGTTCTGCAGAACAGTCATCTCCTGGTGGACAGAATTATGCCTTGCATTATCAGCTGCAGGTACTTGTGTGCTTATTGAAGGCAAAAGCAGAAGGGGATGGCAGAGGATGAGATGGCTAGATGGCATCACCGATGAAATGAATATGAACTTGAGCACACTCCGGGAGAGAGCGGAGGACAGGAAGGCCTGGCGTGCTATGGTCCATGGGGTCACGAAGAGCTGGACACGACTTAATGACTGAACTTGTGTGCTTAAAAATAAATAGGCAGTTCAAACTCTGTACCAAGAAAAGCCAACTCACATAATTTATTCTATCTGAACAAGTTTGGATACATTCTTCTGATTTTGCATACTTTTCTGCATGTATGGTATTTTGGATAATTTATTCTGTTTTTTGCTAATCTAGGAAGGGCAAAGATATTGAGGCCTCAGTCCCCCAAGCACTGAAAATCTTAGATTTACTTATTTCATTTCATTTCTATACCGCCCAATAGCCAAAGCTCTCTGGGCAGTTCACAAAAATTAAAACCAAACAACACACAATAAAACAATTTAAAATATATAGAACATTAAAACCACAATATGACAATACAACCACAATAAAACCTAGCAGCAGTGCAGGAATTTAAAATACATCCGCATATTGATGGCACCTCAGCCCACACCTCTGGATAACCTCCCCCAGAGGTTTCATGTAGGTGTTAAACAGCATGGGGGATAAAATAGAGCCCTGTGGAACCCCATGGCACAATTGCTATTACACAGAGCAATAATCCCCCAGCACCACCTTCTGGAATCGGCCATCCAAATAGGAGCGGAACCACTGCAGTGCAGTCCCTCCAACTCCCAACCCAGACAACCTATTCAGAAGGATACCATGGTATCGAAAGCTGCTGAGAGGTCCAGGAGAATCAACAGGGTTGCACTCCCCCTGTCCCTCTCCCAGCAGAGGTCATCCCACAGGGCGACCAAGGCAGTTTCCATTCCAAAACCAGGCCTGAAGCCTGATTGAAATGGATCTAGATAATCGGTTTCATTCAACAGTGCCTGGAGCTGTCCTGCAACCACCCGCTCAAGCACCTTGCCCAGGAAGGGGATGTTGGCCACTGGCCTATAATTGTTAACATCTTCCGGGTCCAGGTTAGGCTTTTTCAGGAATGGTCTAATTACCGCCTCTTTTAAAGCAGCAGGCACCACTCCCTCTCTCAAGGAGGAATTTACAACCTCCTGGACCCAGCCAGACATCCCCTCCTTGTTTGATTTAATAAGCCATGAAGGGCAAGGGTCAAGCACACAAGTGGTCGATCGGACTTGGCCAAGCACCTTGTCCGCATCCTCAGGCCTCAGTAACTGAAACTCATCCAATAAAACTGGACTGGATGGTGCTCTGAATGCCTCTACCAATGGAACTGCATTAATCGTGGTGTCCAATTCAAGATGAATCTGAGAGACTTTATCTCCAAAGTGCCTGGCAAACTCATCACAGTGTGCCACTGAGGGTTCCACTGTCTCTCTCCCTGGCCTAGAATGTAACAGGCCATGAACCACTTGGAAAATCTCCACTGGACGACACTGAGAAGATGCAATGCTGGTGGAAAAAAACTCTCTTTGCCACCCTCACTGCCACAGAGTAGGCTCGATAGTGAGCTCTTACCTGTGTTCGGTCAGACTCAGCAAGAAATATTTTAAATATTTCAGCAGACGTTTGCCAACACTTTCAAGCATAAGGCCTAGAAGCCTGCTCCCCTCCCCACTCCATCCAAGCTGAGATGCGCAGGAACTAGATTTTTACACCAAATACCACATTCTGCATCTTCCGAACTCTTGAAGAATTGTGGCACAGACACAGCCCTCGCTATAGCCTTAAAAAATAAGTCCAGCGATTCATAGATGACAGCAAGTCCATTCATATAAACCTGTGTAACAATGGATGTAGAAAGGATGAATACCACTACTTGATGGGAAATGTAACAAATTATGTCCCAAAGTAACAAATTATGTCCCAAATCACATGCTGCTCCCATTAGCCACTCTGATATCAATGCAAATGGCCGCCACCTCAAGGTTTTTAAAGGAATACTTTTTATGTGCATGCAAGCATTTGCTGTATCACAGCTAAGGAAGGACAGATCACTACATTTCTGGTCTGTGTCAGTTTTTCATTTGTTCATTCATAAGTCTGCTCCATCCTGATTCTGCATTAAACTGCATTTTTATTTAAAAATCCACATGAAAATTCTTATTAAAATATCTGTTTAAATGTGTATTTTAAAATGTGCTTTCTCACAAAATTACCCTCCACAGGTTCTCAAGGCAGAACTTTTCGAGTCTAGGACACATCCTTAAACCATTATGGACACCTGAACATTAGGCTCAATCCATAACTCTCATGGACAAATGGCAGCTACAAATGTATTAGGAACATCCAAACATGTCCTGGATCACTGTAAAACAATTCTAGTTCCATGCTTCTGAACCTTGATCCATGGATCAAGGAAACACATACCTCCATACCTTAGCATGAGGCCATCAACAATTTCCTGAGGACATCATGTCAGTCCCAAGGGAATTGCTTTGGCTAAATATTAAAATGATGAATTCAGGCTCAAGGACATGGGCTCTTTGTGACATACACAGTTTTCAACATATATATGCAGGCAGTGATAGGGTCAAAGCAGATGCGAGTTGATTGTGCAATCACAATTAGCATGTCTAGTTTTCAAAATAGCAGCAGCGGGGTATGGGGAGAAATCAGTATAGGGACTGTGTAGCATTGGGGAAGGGATTAACCCTTTTCCCCATGAAAAAAATTGCCCTGTACCCAACAGCTATTGGCACTAATGGAAGCTTTTCTGTGGGGCCAAGACCACTCTCCTGAACTAGAAGCTCCTGACTTAATGCTGCTCATAATACTCATGTCTTCTATCATCCCATGCAATAAAAATGACAAAACAAGAGTATTTTAGTGTTTTCCTCCATTTGGATAACTTTAAGTATACATTAAGAGCAATGTGTTATTACTGTTTTGGTTAAAAGCTGGACAGTACATTTAGGCCTCATCTTCTTTAAATTTCAACTTTACTTGACTGGAAGAGGCCATCTCTTTTAAAGTATACCTTGCTCAACCTATTTGCCACTTACATTGCTTGAGATACCTCAATGAAGAAATTAAACACAGTTGATGCTATGTTTAGGTGAGAAACAACACGTTCAAAATACACTCTGCCCCAACTCCTGGATATATAGGATCGAAATGCATTATGATATTCTATCAACCATACAAAGAGACTGAGCTGAATCCACAAAAAATAAACATAAAATAAAATGAGGCAGCAAAGATTAATGTCAAATGAAACTGGTCCTGCGAGAAGGTGAAGACCTCTCCAACACACACACACACACACACACACACAGTGGGTACATGTGTGTTAGTTATACAAAATGAATTTGGGGGAAATCTTAATATTCCCACATTACAATGGAGCTATGTGACCTTGGTCCTGCAGGGTGATTAAAAAAAACCGGATGGATGGTGACCAAAGACTATTAATACCAATCCCCTGAAGGAATATATATCATATAAATAACCCCACAGATTAATCAATTCAACCATGGTAGAAAAATCCTGTGATTCCATGGTGCTAGTCAATAGGGACAGGGGAGAAATTCATTTGGTTTGCATTTGAATACAAACTGACCTAATTTGCACTCCCCAAACTAATAGGTGAATCAGAATGCAATTATCCTTCAGTTGTCGCACTTCTCTAAATTTTGTGATGGAGTTCCACAATTAAAACGTTTGGACATTAGGGAAAATAGTGTACAAAAAGAGAAAAGGGCTTTGAAAAGGTATGTGTATCGAGGAAAATTATGTCCAAACGTGTGTGAAGTTTAAAAAAAAAAAAAAAACCCATTTGCAAGCTGATGCAGAAATGGGAATGAATTTGTGTCTGAAAAAATGCAAAGATTATAGAAAGTGAAAGACAGATTTGTCCACCCTTGCTAGTCAATTCCCTCTCTTTTTCCCAGCTTCAGGTATCTGAAACGAATAATCTTTACTATTATAGTTGCCACCCCCAAACACTTGGTCCACTGGCATTGTACAAGTTTGGTTTCTTTATCAGAGACCGTTTCGTAAACCTCTATGTTCTCACTCTTCTGTCAACTCTGTGGTTAAACCAAAGACTTTACAGAAACCCAACAGGCTCTAGAACGCTATTCATCTCAGAACCATCTGGAACACTGACTTCATATAGAATCATAGCTTTGGAATGGCCACTCCAGAAAAGCCAGCAATTTCACATCATTAGTGCTGAGAAAGTCAAAATTCCAACCCCATCTATGCAATTTGCAGTCTTGGGTTAGAGCCCTAGTTATTTCTAGAAGAAGCCAAGATTAAGAGTCAGGAAAGTCAGAATTAAGCACTTCAAGCCTTTTTCTTTCTGAAGAATCATTGGAAGGACAGATACTGAAGCTGAAGCTCAAATATTTTGGCCACCTAATGCGAAGAGAAAACTCACTGGAAAAGACCCTGATGCTGGGAAAGATTGAAGGCAAAAGGAGAAGGGGACGGCAGAGGATGAGATGGCTAGATAGCATCACCGATGCAATGAATATGGACTTGCGCCCACTCTGGGACAGAGTGGAGGACAGGAAGGCCTGGCGTGCTATGGTCCATGGGGTCATGAAGAGTCGGACACGACTGAACGACTGAACAACAACAATGTGAGGGTTACACTTAAACTCAGAAGGAACAGGGAATTCTGAGGGGGTGGCCGATGATGCCAGAGTCCCTGCTAATAAAAAAGTGCCAGCACTGTATCCCTGCAAGCCCTGGCTGCACTATGCCACCGGGAACCAGGGGCTGAACATCGGATCTTCTGCATGCAAACAAAGCCATGTGCTCTATGATCAAGGTTCACCAGCCAATGGCTGGTTCTTACAGCAAGACATTTTCCTCACTATGTTCACTCTGCATTGAAACTTGTGACATCAGAAGATATGGCACATTTTATTTATTATTGCATTTATATCCCGCCTTTTTTCCTCTTGCAAGGAACCCAAGGCGGCTTACATTATCCTCCTCCTCTCCGTTGTATCTTCACAACAACAACCCTGTGAGGTAGGTTGGGCTGAGAGTCTGTGACTGGCCCAAAGTCACCCAGTGAGCTTCCATGGCCAAGTGGGGACTAGAACCCGGATCTCCCGGCTCCCAGTCCGTCACTCTCACCACTACACTACGCTGGCTCTCACATGGGGTGGCGGGGAGGACAATCAACACAAGCAGAGGGTTTTCCTGGATTCCTTGTCCCTCTAATTTGCATCCTAAATTTGGGATGCAAGCTCGGGATGGAGCCTGGTGATGCATCATTCTGGTTCGCCTGTCTCTCCCTATGCAGTCCAGGGATGGGGTGATATTAACCATCTGTGTTTTAATTTAATACCAGACAAAATCCTGAGAGAGAGAGAGAGAGAGAGAGAGAGAGAGAGAGAGATCTAACAAGGTTTCTTCACACCACCCCCGTTATGAAGTAAATAATCATGGCTGTTTAATGAGCATGGCTTTATGTCAAAGAGGACTAGGTAACTGAGTTGCAGGGAAGACAAGAATTACTATATAAACCAAGAGTGGGGGGAAAAGAGGAACTGAGGGGGAGGAGAGACAAAGGATAAATATTTCTGGTTGCAATTGAAACCACTCTGCTAATGACTGCAGCTTCTATGACTGCCAAGGCATTATTGGAACTGCTTATTTGTTGTGCAGTTCAGGGGAAAATAAAACCAACACTCCACGCTTTATTAATCTTGTCCTCATCTGACATAAAAATGTACCATCAGACTTTTGTTTGATATTTTCAGACCAATTTGTCAAAACAAGCAGGCAGATAAGTCATTAATCATTTCCCCTGATTAAACAAAAGGAAAGGGTTGAAAATCAGTTGACATATGCTTCCATCAGCTAGGAAAGTCTTAGATTTAAAAACCCTGCTTGAAAAAAGGAAAACACACACACTCCCCCAAAGCTTTATGATGTAACAAGAGCCCATCGAAACAATAGTTTTTCAGCTGCTGTAACTCTAGAAATCTAACCCACAAGGTAATTACCAAAGGGAATGGGAATCCTTTGTAATATCCCTCAGATCTTTCCGGGTATTGCCCTCTCAACAAAACTGCTGAGCTAGTGACCTATTTGGCGGATATAGAAACCCAATCATTATAACATTAGAGAGTTCTAATACAGAAAGCAGATTTTTCCTGGGGAGGTTTCAAGGTCCCCAAGCTGGCTATAGCTCCATAAACAGAGGGGAAAATCTGCAAAAGAGTCCGATTTGGGGTGGGGGAGGCCCAGCAAATAATTTTTTCCCTTTTGAGTTGCCAACCTGAGCAGTTGTGGATCTCTATTTCTCCATGAGAAGTGAGAGGAAGGAGCCAAAAGCCTGACAATTGGAAGGAGCCAGGAGTGAAAATGAAGAGAGAAATTAAAATCAAGTAATGAAGTTTCCAGTTAGTCCTTTCCAACCAAGAGCTGGAAAGCAAACAGCGAAGATGAGAATGTGGAAATATCCATATGCTGCCACATTGTACAGTGGAGGTCTCATGCCCTCCTGTAGAGCTTTATTACACAAAAAATATTGTAAGGCATCTGCACAAGCCTTTTCTTTAAACAGAGATCAGGTGCACGCCCACATCTTTGGATCTCATTGCCTATCCTGATCCACTGGGCAGACCCATTTGTTGTTTCTGAAAACTGGGGATTTAGAAACATAGGATGCTGCCTTATGCTGAGTCAGCCCATTGGTCCATCTAGCTCAGTGTGGTCTAGCCTACACTGACCAGCAGTGCCAGCCCCCCCCCCCGGTTTTAGACAAGAGGCATCCCCCAAATTCCAAAATGGCTTACTGTGCTCTCCACCTGTCCATTCCTACCTATTTTCAGCTGGATTGTTCCGATTTCACCATTTAAATCAAAACTGTTTTTTAAAGGTAAGGATGGCATTTTGGATGCATGGCCTGAACATTTATCACATTTGTGTCATCCACTTCCTTCAACAGATAACATTTATTTATTATATTTATAACCTGCCTTTTTTCCTGCAAGGAACCCAAGACAGCTTACACAATCCTCCTCCTCTCCATTTTTATCCTCACCACAACCCTGTGAGATAGGTTAGGCTGAGAATCAGTGACTGGCTCAAAGTCACCCAGTGAGCTTCACGGCCGAGTGGGGACTTGAACTCAGGTTAAGCAGTTTAACCATGATGCCACACTAGCTCTCAACTGGCACTGACATGAATATGTGAGGTAGGTTTAAGCTGAGTGAGTGAGCAACCCAGTTTGCACGTAATGACTAGCCAAGAGTTACTAAGAGTTAGCCATGGTAAGTTAGGGCTGTGCAGGAGGGAGAGACCATGCTGCCTCCAGCCTGCTTGTCACTTCCACGTTGCATTGGGTTTAGAAAACAGGATTTAGTTTAGAAACAGGGTTTAGAAAAACACAATGTGCAAACCCAGAACTCTGGGTTGTTGAGGAGGAAACAACACAGTTTTAACCCAACAACAAACCATGGGTTAAAACTCTTGAGTTGTTTCCCCTCAATAAGCCAAAGTTCCAGGTTTGCACATCACGCCGAACAACCCAGGAACAGAGCATTCCTGTGTAGTTTTCTAAACCAGATGCAAAGCAGAAGTGGTGCTCCCGCACAGCTCCAACAACACATTGGTTATCAGTACATGCAAACTGGGTCAGTGGGTGGGGGGGGGCAGCATGTGTGGGCTTCATGGCTGAGCAAGAATTTAAATCCAAGTTTCCCTAGTTCAAGTCCAGCCTTCCCCAATCTTGTGCCCTTCAGTTGTTTTGGACTTCAACTTTCATCAGCTCCAGCCAACATGGCCAATGGTAGGAATGCTGGGAGCTGTAATCCAAAACATTTGGAGGGCACCAAGTTGGGAAAGGCTGCTATATGCACACTACTACCACCACTAGACTAGATGTTCATTTTCTCAATCCCTGGGTTGTTTGTTTCCCTCCTCCTTTGCCCATTCCCACCTTGTACCCCAAATGCTTTTGCGGCACTGTAATACTGGCAAGTAGAATGGCTGGGTTGTTTTACTACTCTTGCCCACTGCCTCTGTAGCCTGGTGAAACAACCCAGGAAAAATCCACAGTTCTGAGTTCACACATAACAACAACCCATGATTTAAACAAGCCAGAGTTCACAACCCAACAACCAACCATGGATTCTCTTTCTAGGTTATTCATGGTTAACAAACCATAGTTCGTTAGCATGGCTGGGTTCACACATCACAAAAACCCAGAATTCAACAACTCACAGGTGGTTAGCATTATGTGCGAACAAGGTCCATATCTCATGTACCCAGTCACAGTACCATGTGAGTAGGAAAGCACAGAATTCACAAGGTGGAGACTCAACACACCACCTGCACATGTTACACACCGCCAAATTTTGGTACACAAATACCAAAGACATCATGCGACATCTCAAAATTTCATAAGATGAGTATAACATTTAGACCAGGCCTCAGTCAATGATCCCAATTTGTTAACCTAAAAAACACATAACCCCCAACATGTGTTTAATCTTTTCTCCTCCCATCACCTGGATTTCACATCAGCCATCTATAAGTTATATGGCCCCAGATGCCACTATCTGTACTTCACTTGCTGTTTTGGATAGCTCAGCAGTGCCAGAAGACCACCCATGCAGCAGTAACTTAAAAAGCTCTGCATACTTTGTGTGAAGGGGCAGCATGCACATCTCAACAAATGAGAAAGGCAAAAGTTCCACTTTGGACATTGCGGAAAAATAGCATGCACAGGTCACCACAGTTTTTCTGCAATATCAGAAGCCACCCCAAATGGGACTTGAAAACCAACTACTTCCAGAAACATGATTCAGCACTTGGACACCATGTATACATCATAGCCCCAGAACTTAGGTAGGTAGGAGCAACTATTTGCACAGAACTGGCATGTACAATTTTTGACCTATTAAGGCAAATGCATAATTCTGTTCTTCTACTGGTCAGGGACTGCAAACAGAGGGATTGTTAAGCACTTGGTAGGCCACAATATGTGACTAGTTATATTCAGCAGGCCTAGCACTGAGATAAGGTTTAATCCAGGGGTGGGCAGCATGGGGCCCTCTTAACCAATTTTGCACCCTCCCAGCCCCTGTTGAATTTGCCATGGCAGCAAAAAAAGGGGAGTTTTTGCAAGGAAACAAGCTGTGCAGGGAGCATGTGCTTTGTCTGCAAGCAGAATCGTGCACCCAAAAGCCTCCCAGGAGTGCAATTCTGCTTGCAAACAAGGTATGCAGGCCAAATTGCTGCCATTTTGCCACCATGGCAGCAGCCAATTTGGTAGCAATTTTGGCAGCAGCAGGGGTGGGTTGCAGCTCCTGGTGGGTTCTGGGAAGACAGTGCATTCCCCCAACCTGCAGATGTTGCGCACCCCTGGTTTAACCAAGGGGAGTGTCTCCACAACAACGGAAGGAGAAGCCAATGGTGGCTTACCCGGATTTTTCAAGGAGCTGGCTTTTGTCTGCACAGGGCTCCATGAATGAGTGCACTGCACCATTCTAAGGCCCTTCACAGGAACATATTTCCAGATGGGGTGGGGGGATTGGAGTGAACGTCTTCAGACTGGCAGGGGCTGATCAACCAATGCAAGTGGCTTCCCCTCTCCAATGCGATAGGCTTCTCTCATCCTTCCGTATAGCTAACAAAACTCCAAATGATCAAAGCTTCGAAGCTTCGCATTAATTACTCCCTTACAGCTGAGAAAACAGCTTCGACATAGTGCTTCACAGTCTTTAGGAGAGTTAACCCTCTGAATACTTGCTGCACCGTGGCTCCAACCAGCCCCCTTTTTAATCCCCTTTCTCCTTTCCACTGAAGCTCCCGATGCTGCAAAGAATTGAAGTTGCAAATTCATTACTCCCCAAAAGCAAGGAAGCAAACATCTAAGACGTGCAGCTTCAACATTAAGGCTCCTAAATGCATTATTTTGATGCATGGGAATCTCGGTAACTTCTGGAGCATGCATTTTGGGAACAAGCCTCACTGACCACAATGGGAGTTACTTCTGAGTAGACACACATATGTTTGTTCTGGGAAAGACAGGGAGGGGAAACCAGCCCCCTTTCTAGCCCGACACAGCTCAGGGTCAAAGGTGCAAATTAGTTACTTCCGAAAGGCAATAAACCAAACAATGGAGAATCGCAGCTTTGAGATAGCACTTTACAGTCTTTAGAAAATTAGTTCTTTAAAATGTGCTATTTCAATTGAGGGGGATCTCTGTAAATTCTGAAGTGCGCATTCAGGGGACAAGCCTCATTGACCACAATGGGAGTTACTTCTGAGTAGACACTAATCGGTTTGTGTTGGGAAACACAGGGACAGGAAACACCCCTTGACCAGGGTCATGGTGAAAGGCACACCCCTGGGCAAGGCTAGCATACCCGAGGTAAATGCGGGGGTTGGGGCACACAATAACTATAGCGTGGAGAACCAGACTTAAGGAAAAGAATCGTACTTAAAATAGTCTCAGGAAACCTGTTTTTTCCACGAAAAGCTCCAGGGTGGCTGCAGGATGGCCACGGCATCATGTGCCCTGAACGATCTCAAAATGGAGCCAACTTGCAGCAAATCAACTGTGGAGACACCCCCCAAATCCATTGTTTCCCCTTTCAAAACAGGATTTGTCCTAGCTTTAAACATCAAGAAACAGTGGGATGGGGACCAATCAAGATGTATGGAATAACTGGAGTGCCTTATACCTAATGCAGCATTTCTTCACAAAAATAAAAAGTTTTAATCTATTAATACTTAAATTATCTGTAACGTATGCCTATTCCATAAATGTTTGTGTTTATATTGTTAAATTTAACCCGGGAAATATAAGAGTTAATAGCATTGTAGAGAGTGAGTGAAAGGTGGGAGGGGCCTGTATGTGTGTGAGGATTCTGAGGCTCCCAAACATCCTCGACCTAGTCGGAGAACTGTGTCAGTTCCTTCATATTCTGAGGAGCTGAGGGCAATGAAATGACTGTGTGGAAGATTAGAGTGCAAATGGTGGAAGACTTGAAATGAATATGATTGAACATAGGTAAAAATCCATTTGTGATCCTATTCTGCCACGGTGATGGTGGCGAACAAATCCTACTTCTGTGCTACTATTGCATCTGCTCAGGGTCGTCCAGCGGACTCTTTTGTGTGGTTAAGGGCCTCTTGGGTGAGGGCCTTGGAACACAACAACTCGAACCCTCAAAGGCCTGCTGTGAACAATTTGCCAGACACTTTGCAGATAAAATCGTTCGTATTCATGCTGACTTGGAAGCCATTGTTTTGACAGAGTCTGATATGGACAGGGCTGGCGCACACTCTACTCATGTTATGGATACCTTTAGGCTTGTGCAACCTGAGGTTGTGGACAAACTGCTTGGAGGACTGCAGCCTCCTACTTGCCCTTTAGATCCTTGCTCATCGTGGCTGGTGAAATCTGCCCGAGCTGGGCTGGATATCTGGACCTCTGAGGTAGTAAATGCCTCCTTGAAGGATGGTGAGGTCCCTGCAGCTTTGAAAGAAGCTGTGGTGAGGCCCTTCTTGAAGAAACCAAATTTAGATCCTATGGTTTCAGATAACTACTGCCCTGTGTCAAATTTGCCATTCTTGGGAAATTTTTCTTGCTGAAGCGTGTGGCGGCTTCACAACTCCAAGCTGTTTTGGATGAAACTGATTACCTAGATCCATTCCAATCAGGTTACAGGCCTGGTTATGGGATGGAAGCAGCCTTGGTCACCCTGGTTGATGACTTACGCCGGGGAATGGATGGGGGAATGCAACCCTGTTGGTTCTTCCGGACCTCTCAGACGCATTTGATATCATTGGCTATGGTATTCTTCTGGATTATCTGGACTGGGCTTGGGAAGCACAGTTTTAAAATGGTTCTGGTCCTTTCTGGAGAAGTGCTCTGAGAAGCTGATGCTGCGGGACTTCTGTTCTACCCCATGGCCACAAGGTTCTATCTTGTCCCCCATGCTTTTTAGCATCTACACCACTGGGGGAAGTCATCAGGAGGTTTGGGTTGTAATGTCATCAGTATGCAGATGATACTCAGCTCTACCTCTCATTTCCATCTGCCCATCCCAGGGAGGCTGTGGAACTCTTGAACCAGTGTCTGGGGGATGGATGAGAGTGAACAAGGTGAAACTTAATCCAGACAAGATGGAGGTACTGTGGGTTAGGAAACCAACTACTTCAGATGGAGGTTTACAACTGGTCTTAGATGGGGTTGCACTTCCCCTAAAAGTGTGCAGTCTGGGAGTCCTCTTGGACTCTGAAGCTAACTGGGGAAGCCCAGGTGGCTGTGGTGTCCAGGAGTGTATTTTACCAACTTAGGCTGGTATGCCAGCTCTGGCCCTATCTGGGGAGGACAGACCTTGCCTTAGTTATCCATGCTGGTTTGGAAGATGGGTCGGAAACTTCAGCTGGTGCAGAATGTGGCCGCCTGAGTATTGGTGTGGGAGAAGAAACTTGATCACATAATGCCTATACTGCACCAGCTGCACTGGTTACCACTGTGTTTCCGAGCCCAATTTAAAGTGCTTTTGACCTTTAAAGCCATATATGGTTTGGGACCAAGTTACTTGAAGGACCGCCTTCACCCATATCAGCCTGTCCGCACTTTAAGATCAGAAAGAGAGGCCCTTCTCATTTGCCCACCTGTGAAAGCAGTTAGGTGGGTGACCACACATGAGAGCTCCTTCTTTGCAGTAGACCCACATATTTGAACAAGTTGCCGTTGGAGATCTGCCGTGCTCTGTCATTGCAGGCTTTTAAGAAGGCCTTGAAAATGTATTATTTTACCATGGCCTTCTCTTGATATAACTACTGTTGTTGTTGTTGTTGTTGTTGCTGCTGTTGTTGTTGTTGGTTTTATTGCTATTTTATTGTATGTATGCTTTTATTGCTTTTAATATTTTAACTGTTTTTATGTATTTTATTGCTGTGACCTGCCTTGGGAGGGCTTCTGCCCTGAAAGACAGCCAAGAATTTTTAAATAAATACATAAATAAATCGAATGAACTGACAGTCAGATAGGGCCTTAGGGATCCTGGAAGCAACATCTAGGTAGTGGGTTTGTGTGTGAGATTTTAGGAGGGTAGAGTAGGTAGGGAAGTTAGGAACAAGCACTGATTAATAATAACTTTTCATGTTTAAAATAAATCTTTATTTGTTTTTTAAAATCCAAATTCCAACAGATTGATTTTTACACTACCTTTATTACATCTGTTTTCTGGCTACTTCTCCTATAGTGGGTTGAGAGAACCAATTGAGCATATTGGATTTCTCTGGAACCCAGAGAGAGTAAAAGGGCTGAAGCCTGTGGGACAGTGGGGACAGCTATTCCAAAGTGAAAGCAGGCATTCCTGAGGGCTTTGGTTCTTAGTTTCTGAGGAAGAGGCTGGAGAAAGGTTGAACCCTGGGCAGGAATATCACACTATCCCATATATATTCCTTGCTACCAAATGCCACCTCCTTTTTTGGTCACAGGAGTCCCTTTTCTATAATTCTTTGTAGCCATCACAACACTCAAAGATAGTTTTGATTACTAAAATACCACAGACAAAAATAAATTCCCTTCTCCTTGGGTGGCACTGCGACAGGGAGGAGCTCTGGTCTACACCCATGGACCTCAAAGTCTTGTTTTGTTCTCAACTTGCCCAAACTCTTTGTCATGTGCGTGTGTTCTAACATCTTTCTTAATGTGTTCCACTAAAATGGAAAACATCACAAGACTGTTGCATGACACATTCAAATATGAATGTCCGTCTTATGTAAATTTTGACTTCACAGTTCCATCTAACAGCACCAATTATGCTGGTGCTGGGGGTTGCTGCACGAGACCAGGGTCCAAATGGAGCACACAGTGTAGACGCTCCTAATGAGGCAGCTCCTTTCCAAGAAGAATTGTCTCTGGCTATCCAGACAGTACATTTACCCAAAAAATATTATTTTATTTATTTACTTAAAATAGTTGTAGGCTGCCTTTTAGGGTAAAAGTGTCCCAAAGCAGCTTCCAGCCTACAAATTTACAATATATACTATTGTAAAGTTACAATAATAACTTAAAAACCATTAAACACCGCAATGAAAAATTAATATGAGCCAGCATTTACACTAATAACAAACATTCCACCCATTGTAACAACAATATGTAAGCAGCATTACTTCTCGTTATTTAATAGCCCATTGAAAGGTAGCCGGTGGCAAGCAAGCAAGGACACTTTTGTAAACTGGAAGAGATTTGCCCCTCTTCTCTCAGTCCACTGAGGGGCCACAAAATCGTGGACACTTTGGCTTTGCAAGACTGCATTTATTTTTGTGAACTTCTGATCATTTAGGTGTTTCGCAGGAGGAGAGTAACGGTAAGATGCCAAAAGTTCTATAGGGCGCAATCAATAAACAAACAAACAAAAACCAACTAGAGCAACCTGCTGCAAACAAAAGAGGAAGAAAGATGGTGCACATGGGAGAAGATGATAGACATTTGTGTAACATGTAGTTCAAGTACAGCCCCATCCTTTTCCCACGGCTTTCCTGTCTTTACAATATACAGACACTCAAATATCAATTGTTATGGTTTATGACAGGAATGGGCAACTTGTAGCCTCCAAATGTTTTGACCTACAATGCCCATCATCCCTCACCACTGGCTATGCTTGCTAGGGCTGATGGGACTTGTGGCCCTCCAGATGTCTTGGCCTACAAGTTGCCCACTCCTGGTTTATGGATGTGTATGATGAACTCATTTGATCAATAATAACAAGAACAATCCTTGAAGACTGCAATTTAGTCCAATATGGAGGCTAATCTCCCAGTTCAGTCATGAACCTCTCCTATGAACTACCTTTCCTAAGTTGGCAAACAAAACTTCAGAATTATTGTATGCCTGGTGGCATGGATTTTTCCATGTAGGTGGCATATTTTGTCTTTTAGATGAACTAGTATTGTGCTACATGAGAAGTTATTTCATTCTGAGAGCTTCCAAATTGTACCACTTTTCAGGGAGCTGAAAAGCATTGCTTCTTCAGGACTTATGAAGCACTGGGGCAGTCAGATGGCTGCCAAACATCAGACTGCATGGCTCCCATGGGGCAGGGAAGGAAGAAATGATTTGTGCCAGCGCATGGAGCCCTTAAGTTATAACATACTGGCTGTTTTCAATGAGATAGTAAACACTTTACATCCCCTTCTCCACTTCCCTGGTACAAAAGGAATGCCTGCATAATCAAGCATTTGCTGAAGTTTGATCATCAGCTTCCAAGCCACTACACTGTGGCCTAAGGCATAGCTGGAACAGCTGTCTCTCCATTTAGCCTTGTCTCTTGGTCTTCCTGCCAATAGAACAGAGAGAAAGAGAGTGACAAGGAGAGAGAAAGGAAAGAGTTAACTCCAGTGCACATCAAGGTTCCTTTGCTTTTCATTCACCACTTTTAAAATCTAATCCTCTGGCATAGTACAATGGCAACTTGCCACAAGGCAACTTGTTGTTGATCAACTGTAACCTCCCCAATCTGATCTCAGCAGGAAAGATATGTGATGAAAACTCAGTTACTTAGTGACTGGCACCAATCATTTCACTCCTAGGCACAATTATAGTATAGCTTTACCCTATTGCCACTCCCTGCTGCCTGGCAATAAGCAACCAAAATAGAAAACAACTCTTCCAAAACACACTGGGGTGGTCAAAATCCTTTTTTTCAGAAGTTAGCCTGGATTTTTAATATCCTAACCATTTCAGCTACATGCAAGACTTTTGCAACAAACCACAAAGACCAGCAAGGATCATGCAAGACCAGTGAGGGCAGTTGTCCAGCTACTAGACTTCCTTAACCTGTCAGGGTGGGTGGCTCGCCAGCCATAGTGCATTTTTAATCAAGTACATAACATGGGCACATTAGTCACACTTTCAAAAACAAAGCTGAAGTGGGAAGAGCATAATAATCTTAGCTACTGGAGTCTAAAGGTTTTGTAGCCACTGTCAAGTCTGTCTACAATGCAAATAGATGAACAAATGAGATAAAAGGTATAAAAGACACATTGTACACAGAAAAGTGCTACAGAAAAAATAGTTCTGTCCTAAAATCCTTTTCTCGATTCCTTCTAGGAGCCAGAGAGATTGTTGGCTTTCCAACAATTCGCTTACAGGAATGGGATGCTATTCACTGAATAATGGGAGATCCCAGAAAGGTTATGGTGACCCACAACATAAAGGCAACTGGTAACTTGGCTGAAATGGTTTCCATCACAGAGCAGTTGGCCAGATTAGAGATACTGCCTGATGTGGGCAAAGTCCGCAGGCCTATTTAATCAAACTGCAACAGGCCTAGAAACAGGACAATTTATAACCTGGGGGGGAAAAGACACAAGTAGGCCTTGTGGCAATAAAGTAAATCACATAAATAAACACATTAGTATTATGGGAGATGCCCAAAACCATTAACATATTGAGTATAGGCATGAGTGGGGGGAAAAATCTCAAAATGCTCTCAAAAAGTAATATTCCACACCCAGAGAGATAATCTTGGAGAGGGAGAAACCCAATCCACCTTCCCCATCTTTTTAAGGACCATTTTCCTTTGAAAATACATACTGCTTAAGTCCTGATTAATTTACCTTGGTCAGAACAGGTTTTGTTTTACCCATATTATAATGTAACATTATAACTAAAATAGGTTAGTGACTATGTCATGCCAAACAAATAGCTAACAGGTGTACTCAGACAAGCTAAAAATTGCTATCACTATCACCACAGCAAGAGCAAATTCCAGTTGAGGAGTGAAGAGACCCCTCAAAGTTCTCCTCCCAAGATTATACTTAACTGTCTGTCAGGGTTTCCACTACAAACAACCTAGCAGCCACAGTTTTACAACTTGACCATTTCAAGATATATCCAAGTCAAACTTGGCAAAAGAGCTTACTCAGTGTTTCCTCCCCATCCCTTTCTTCAAACGGTCCAATCATTTGTACTGCAAAAGCAGCAACATGCAAAAAGCACTTGCACAAAAGTATTTTATATAAAGTTTACAACTATTAGCAGTCTTTCCAACACTATCCAGTGTACAAATTTCTCCAATACTATCTGGTGTACAAACTCATTTATCCTCACAGCCATCCCATGGGACACATTATGTTGAGAGGTAGACCCTGCCAGGGCAGGCCACCCAGTTAGCTTCATGAAGAAGTATGGATTTGGTTTTGGGGCAAATCTCCCTCTTCATTGGACAACACCAGCCCTCAGGAGACAACTTCTAAAAGAGGCAGACTGTGTAGCTTGCTGCTGCTGCTTGCTCCCTCCCTCCCACCCTCTCTAGCAAAAACATTGCCCCACAACAGAGCACATATACACTTTCTGAAAATTGTTCGAAAGTCTACTTGAGACTACAATCTGTAGGCTTTCTATGTATTAGCTGTTGAATAATCTTGAATTGAAAGGCATTGTAAAAACAGCATACGTTTATTTCCTTTACTTTAGGCAAGAACATTTAGGTATACATCAGCCTTCCCTCACCCAGTGACCTCCAGATAGGTTCGACTACAATGCCCATCAGCCCCATCCTCCAGGTAGGGGAAGGCTGGTATGGGTTCTCCGCAGTCAAGAGGAAGAAAATCTACAATAATTATCTCTTATCCTTAGGGAAGTGATGCACGGTCCCAGACCATGAGAAACTCACCCAGATCTGCTTCAACAGCAGTAGTGATGAGCTGTTGGCAGAAAGACACAGAGTGCAACAAAGACTCCACGGAGTGAAAGGATGGACCGCAACAATCTAGCGTAACAGAATTTCTCATAAAAGTAGCATCTTCTCTAGGGATGCCACATGGGACCTTAAGGAGATATAATGTGGCAAGTGGTTGTGACTTTCACTCCAGAGCAACTATCTGAAAGAGAGACTGCACACTCTACAGAAACACTGGACCAAATTTCCTTATTTCCTTGAGTCAAACATCAGATTCGACTTCCATTATTCGCAGTCTCTCAATGCTTGTGATTCTTGCATACAATAACCAACACAGGAAGAGGGGAGAGGAAAACAGACACTCCATAAAGCAATGAAGAAGCCCTCTGGAAATGCCCATTTGGCTGCCAGATGTCCTTTTAAGGGATGTCCCAGATATTACTGGAAATATGTCCTCTTCATCTGAAGTTATAATCATGATTCCCTCCCATGACATTCTTTCTTCTTAGATCCCCCCACCCCCACTCCCTTTGGCTCCCTGTCCCTCAAACCATTAGCTTCAAGTGTTTGCTTTTAAAGCATTCTGTGTCTGCTATATCCCTTTCCCCATCACCACTTGTTTACTAGTAATAATTATAGTCATCTTTTATTTTGGAAGATAGCCCTCCATAGAATATAATGGAAGCCTCTTATTTAAAACTGCACAACCTTAAACTTGACCAGAGTGCCTGTTTTAGAATTTCTTTGGTGGATCTGCCACTTCCTACCACAGTCCTGAACAGGGGAAGCCCTGGAGGCTATAGTCTCTTTCAATCCTCACATCCCTCCTTATTCAGCAGATATCTGTTTTGGTGTCCTTAACAGTAGCCCATGCCAGAAGATAGCAATTACTACTTGGAATTCCTGTATTCACACCGTATCTTAAGTGCTGTCTACCCAGAAGCATAGAAGTAAGGGGTTTGTGAACTTTCAGTCCCAGACTAAAGGGTTCTCAGACAAAACAAAAAGCTGGAGAGCATTTGGATCACTGAAAATACAATCTAAAGGATTAAACCTGACAATTTCAACTCATTCAATACTTTTGTTGTAGAGCTATGTTTCCTGAGATTTTCATTATTCAATAAATTATCAGATGCAAAACACCAGTCTTATGGACAATCATGAGTGCATTTACATAGTGCATAGCAGACAATTCAAATCTTGGTGTATTTTGTTTTGTCAAATGGCCTACATCGCAACCCTATACATGTATACTTAAGTATAAGTACAATTGAGTTCACTGGGGCTTACTCCCAGGTAAGTTGGTATAGGATTGCAGTCTTAATCTATAATGTAGGTAAAGCTAGTATATCCTCCTGTTTCAGTTTAGAAGCAAAATCTGGAGATTCCTCAAAGGGATTTGATTTTTTTCTCCCCTGGGAAGGATCTTGTCCTTGGCTTAAGAAAGGCCATACTTAAAGTAAGCAATACACACATATATGCCTGCACTTCCTATCTATTTTATCTGAAAATCCTGATTGGTACATTTTATTTCTCATTTATTCTTTATACTGGAGGTGTGTGTTTTAAATCAGAGCAGTCTCTTATTAAAAGGTTTCAGCTTGCACAGCATTGTTTTAACATTCTAGATCAGCCTTCCCTAACCTGCAGCTCTCTACATGTGTTGGACTATAGCCCCTATAATCCTGAATGGTCAATGGGTGTGTTAGCTGAGGATGATGGAAGCTGTAGTCCAACACATCTGGAGGGCGCCTGGTTGGGAAAAGCTGATTTAGATGCAACTCTTTCCAACATAATTATTTTAATGAAGACAGACTGCTACTGGCTAATTAAACACTCAGAATGAATTACTTCACTGAGCCACTATAAAACTTATTTGAAAATCAATGGATTACATCAGTTAAAAGCAACACCCCCACAAATATGACATATACAATCCAATTTTTAAAAGCACTTTAAAACCTTTCACTGCAATATAATCTACAGAGATCCACATCTCCCTAGTCCTTTGCGATTGGGCTAAAGGTTGAATTACCATGCCAGGTTTTCATCCCCAGAGTGATTTTTTATAGCCCATACAATAAATCCTTCAAATAGTGGCAAGTAATGGAAATACTGAGATCTTTTCCAGCAGAGAAACTGTATCATACTAATAAATACAGAGCATACGCTGTGGACACTCCCCTCCCCCACAACCCCAAGATTTTCCATTAATGTATATTGGTAATTAACGTACAAGCGTAGGAGACATTCTTATAGTAGAAGGCAATATTTTGGCTCCAAGCCCAAACCAAATGAGGTGGGGGGAGAAATCCCACCTCTTGAGTCAGGCACTATACCAGATGCAATACACAGACACATGAAGGGCTGAGGGGGAAATTGAGAAAAAGAGGGAGAAGGTAATTGTAAATAAATACATGGAATATCCCTTTTCAAAGTGTCTCTTACCACTTTCATTCTTCTCTATTACATCCACCACTTCTCCGGACTGCAGGCTGATCTCCGAGTTTTCCTGTTTCTCATAGTTAGACACCACCACATACTGCTCCAGGATCATAGGTTCAGAGCTAGCGTCAGCACCTGGAGAAGGGAAAAAGCAAGCTGTGAGCCAGCTTCCAGCCATGGCTCCTCGAGAGTGACCTCTGTCCATCCGACTCATGATAGGCCGATTTGTCACCAATGCCAAGCCAATCAGAACACAACCTTGGCTCGCAGCATATCCCCAAATGGCTGGCCATATAGAAGTAGTCTCCTCTGGCCCCCAGCTCAGTAGCACAGAGGAACATTGGAGAGTGGTTGAGGAGAGGAGAAAGGGAAAAAAAAAACACACCCAGGAGTTTAACACAATAGCATATTGTTAGACACTAAGTTGCAGGATGGAGTTTGAAAATAAACCTCTTTCCAACATGGTTCCACACCATTCTTGCTCCCCTTCAGAGAGAAGAATCCATCCCAGTCACAACCAGCATGAAAAGGGGGGAAAAAAGGAAATCCAGTGCTGCTTCAGTAAATGGTGTGTGCCGGGGGGCAACACCCAAGCCCACAATTTCTCCCCCTGGTAGGCTGAGCTCCTGCTTTGCTCTTACAGGCTTGAGCTGCGAGTCAAAAGGGGGCTGTGGACACCAATCATATTTGCCTTGCGCTGCAGCCCTTAAATAGAAAACACATGAGAAATGTTGAATAAGGGAGGTGGGGGTGGTGGAAGGGAAGAGGGGAGGGCGCAATGGGCTGTTCACTTGAAACAGAAGAAGTCAAAGAAGAGTTACAGCTCCAGATCCTTGCTTACACAGTTCCCCTCGGCTCCACAATTCAGCCTCCCTCCCCAGAAGTATCCCCCCTGTTAAACTAAGATGCACAGACGCAGCCATCTGCTCCTTACGTGGGGCTGTAAAAACACACTTCAGATACCCAGGTCTATTTCTTTCCTCCACAGCCCCTCAATATTTTCTTGTTCGTTTTTTCCAGGTTGATGATATGATTTTAAACACAGAAACAAAGGCGTGTTCTGCCACAAGCGATAAGGTCAATTTTTATTCCGCAAACTCCAGCAGAAGCACGCCTGCCCTTCGCTCGTCAGTCACTCAGAACATAAACAAGGGCCTACCCCGCCCACTTCTGAACGCCCACAGGAAAATCGGCCCTTGTACATTACTCCTCGGCGCCTGCAAGCAAGAAATATGTGCTACAAAAGCATTTTTTAAGCCAGTGCTCGCTCTTTTTTCCCCTCAAGGCTCTTCCCCTTCTCTTGTTCTCTGCACACACACACTAATGAACAAAAGACTGCAAACCCAGAAGGAAGCCAAGAATTCCCCTCAAAGAGCTCATCGGCTTGCGGTCATTCAGAGAAATATTTACAAGGTTATTATATGCACCCAATTGTGCACACCAAAATGGACATCTCTCTCCTAGTACACGATGGCATCTGATTCTGCATATCCTCACCTGGGATAGCTTGCACTTGACTGGCAGAGAAGGCCAGGTGAAATGTTTTTTTTTTTACTCTCCTGGGTTGGTTTAAATGCTTTTACTACTACAGCAATATTAAAAGTGATGTTAATGCATTAAATATCTAGCACAGTTTTATATGGTTTAAGTGGTTGCTAGCTACTTCAGGGCTCCTTGTATGCCAAAAATGGAATAAAATATAAACAAAGACCAAAGTACCTGGCCCAGACATTTTTGGCATTTGGGGAGGGGGCATACCAAGGAGAGCAGCCATCTCCTCCCTGCAGCACCACAATGGCCCTGGGAATACTACATCATGATGTATCGCTATTCCCATGAGGCACTCTGTCATTAATTACAAAAGGAGTGCTGCTGGGGTGCTACTGGCATCCATGCAGCCACTTCTGTTAAAAGAGAGAGAGAAATCCTTGACCACCATGTCTTTAAAAGTAAGCCTACTCCCCACCTGAAAGTTCTTCAGTTTCTCCCATTCCCTTGAAAGTGACTGATATTCCCCTTTTTTACTCCCATGGTGGATGAATGATCCTGCAAAAGAGTGCGTGTGCGCGTGAGTGTGCATGTGCGCGAGTGTGTGTGCACACACGTGCGTGAGTGCGTGCGTGTGTGTGTGTGCGCGCGTGAGTGTGTGTGTGTGAGTGTGTTGGGAGGGGGAATATTTGTCCCAGCCTGCAAACAAATAGGGGTGGGGGGAGAGAAGGATTTTGTTTGATGAAGTACATAGAAGTAACCTACCAACCATAATCCTCTGTTGCTATGCTGAAAAAAAAAAAAAATCCTACCTCCTTCAGGCCTTGTTAACCCTGGACTGGATTTCATTCATTGCCTGTCCAACATGGGAAGTCATATGTCGTTGTTAGAGTATCCAACCCCGTCCCTCCCCCCCACATTTTGCTATTGAAAACCAAGTCTGTATGAAATGTTGCTCTAAGTCACAGATACACACACACACAAACACACGTACGTACACTGGGAGAGGGTTTTTTGTGTGTGTAAATGATGAGGTCAGAGAGAAATGACATGCAAAAAGTACAGACAGTGATAATTATTTTAACAGTGGCCATTTACAAAACAATTGGTGACTGGGTTTGAACAACAGCTAATCCACACTCACTGGTTGAGTGTGGGTTGTTGTTGAACCATGGGTTGCTTGATGAACGTGGGTTAGTGTGATGTCTGAACCCAGGACATTTTCCACATGGTAGCTTGGTAGCCATGCAGTGTGGCTTATTTTTCTCAAACAAGCCACCTTGAGAACCCATGGTTTATTGTTGGGTTGTTCAAGGTGGTTAACAAGCTGCACTGCACAGTTAACAAGCCACCTTGTGGAAAATGCCCTGGGTTCAGACAACACACTAACCCACAGATCAACAAACAACCCCACAGTTCAAGAACAACCCATATTCAAACAATGAGTGCGGGTTACTGTGTTGTGTGAACTGCCCCATTGGGTGATAAAAAGAGACACCTTTGCATTAGTAAGCTGATTGATACCTGTAGTGCAATCATAAAACCTCTTTTCAAGCTACAGGAAACAGACCCAGTTTGCACAATCATGGCTGGGGAAATAAACCATGGTGGCTTATTCCCCCTGTTGCATGTGCCCGTCACATGCTGGGGGAATTAGTATAATTGTCTAAGTGCCTTGTCATGCGAACCTGGCCAGGGTGGCTTGTTGCCATGGGTAACAAGCCCCCCAGAACCCATGGGCTGTTATAGGGTTTGGAGTGGCTTGTTACCCCTGGCAACAAGCCACCCTGGCTGGGTTCACATGTTGTGACAAGTTCTGCTGTAGAGGGTAATTATGCTAATCTCCCTGGCATACAGGGTGGTTAACAAGCCACCATGGCTTATTAACCACCTTGACCATGTTTCCATGACAACGGAAGGGTGAAGCAAAGGAAGGAATACTGGATTTTTCATGGAATTGGCATGGCTCCATGCAGGGCTCCATAAAGGACTACACTGCACCAGTATAAGTCACTGACAGAAACATACTTCCAGGTGGGGTGGGGGGATTGGAAGTGAATGTCATCAGACCAGCAGGGGCTGCTCAACCAATAAGGGAGGCTCCCCCCTCCAAGAAATACTCCCCTTAATGGCAATCTCGGGAACAAGCCTCATTGGCCACAACGGGAGTTACTTCTGAGTAGACTTCCCAGACCTGTGCCCAATTCCTCCCATGTTTTTTCCTTTCCCTCTAAATACCAGGCTTTTGCATTAGCTGGAACCCCTGAATAAATGTGCTATGACGCGATAGCGCAAAGTTGTGATGGTGCACTTTCACGAACAAGCCTCATTAACTACAACAGGAGATAGCAGGAACCCCTGAACTAATAGCACAAATGCGTGTTAGTGCTATTGAGTGATAGAGTGATAGCAAGATACTGACACAGAGGGCATGCGTATTGATGGAAGAACTGCACAACAGTATTATAATGAGATAGCACCTTAGCGTGTAATACAAAAACTGGACTATGATGCTTGTGGCATCATTGCCTGGGTCAAAAGGACACAAAGGAATATTACCCATGGATCATCCCCACATGTAGTTCTGGGGACATGACCTGAGATAAACCTGATTTTCAGGCTGTAGTGGGAGTACTTGCTTGCCCACGATAGCATGCTTATACGCACTGGTGATCTAGCACTTATTTTCATAGTTTTTTTAAAAAAAGTTGGTCCCTTGGCATCCTGCTCCAAAGCAGCATTGAAACTTCTGGAAAACAGGGAGGGAAATGGTTGGGTCAGTGAGGTCACAGGTAGGTGAGCGACGTCCCCCCATGGGCAGGGCTACACGCCCCCATGGGCAGGACTATGATACCAACACAAGAGCAGGTGATGGAACATATCCCAACAGAACCATAACTGAGCTGAAGTAAAGAGGAAAAGTCAGACTATAACCAGTCTCAGAAGAACCGTTTTTTCTGCAATAAAGTCCGGGGCAGCTGCTGGATGGCCACAACGTCATGTATCGCTAACAACCTCCACACGCAGCTGGTTCAGACTAAACCGCTTATGGAAACACACCCCTTGTGATTGTGTGAACCAGGCCATTGAGTTGAACCTCATGGAGCAAGAAGATCAAAGGAACCACATATATATCAGATGCAGAGGGGCATATATAGGATGCAGATGATGTTTAGTACAAACAAATCATTCCATATGCAAAAGGGAAAGATTATAACTTTAGGGATGGGGAAGAATTGAGTTTGGTCAACATTTTTAAGTGAACCAATCTAATTTGCTGTTCCTGGAACAATATGTGGATCAGAACACAGTTATCCTTTGGACTGCACACTTCTCTGAATTTTGTGATGTAGTTCTTGGCTCAAATATTGCATGCAAAAATGCCTATATTAGGGAAAGTTGTGTACAACTGTATATGAAAAAATGCATATTTTCATGCAGTTTAAAATGCGGAAATTGGACAGAACGGGCTTATGACTGAATACTTGTGAAACTGATACAGACCAGAAATAGAGTGTTACATCCATCCCTATGCTGATCTTTGATCTAGAAACCATTCAGATCCCATGTCTGGAAGGATTTCTCTTTACATCTCCTTAAGGGACATCTCTCTCACAATTGCAACTCCATTCTGTCCAATCCAACCCCTACATTTACTCAAAGGAAGGAGGGAAAGAAACTTTCATTGTCTCAGTGAGGGAAAAGTACTCTTTCCAGTTGAGTTAATGCTAGCTAAGTCATACTACTTTGCAAGAACCTTCTCCAAGGAATTGTCTAATTGGTTCCATCTATCAAGAGATTTTATTTACAGAATGGAGAGCTTCTGAAGAAACAACCTTCTTTCACCGACTCATCCAGACACTTTGCTAATTGGATATGGACTTCTGACAGTTAGCAAGAAGGTTCCCAAGGGAGATTTGCATTCAGTTGCTCTTCCATTACATAATAGGGAAGAAAAATGTGGATGAGCAAATGCAGGACAGGAGTAGAATCATTGTAGGATTAGCAGGTTTCTGCTGTCATTCTGCAACTAAGACCAAGTTATTTGAGATGGATCTTCCAGCAATTCCTGTCTAAGGAGAGACAGCTGGAGATCAAGCCATTCTGGGAGGCCATGTAACCAGACATTCACCCTCAATTGGATGAGCAAGAGGAAAGTCTTCTGCATATGCTTTGGGGCACACTTTAACATCACAATGTCCAAAGTTTAAATCTTCACTGCATTCATACATCATGATAAGCCATGGTTTATTATGATGTGAACAAGCCTAGCCTTCTCCTGGGCTGATACGCCCCTCCTCGCCTCTCCAACTCTGGCATGGCCATGAATAGATTGGATATCCTCTCTTCCATTGCTGATTAAATGTGGGTTATTGTATCATCTGAACCCTAAACTGTAGAACTGTGGTTAATCTTAACTGTGGTTTGTTTGAAATAAGTCAACTTCAAACCATGGGCACTTTCTGGTTTCTAAGTCTTTATTCTGTATATCTTTGTCCTTACTATGCCCATCTGCTCTACGCCCCCTTTACTTACTGATCCCTGCAAATTTCATGTGTTTCTTTTCTTCTCCACCATCTCATTTATGAAGGTTAGCCAACTCTCCACTTTAAATTCTGATTTGCAGCAGGTGCTTTACTGAAGATCTACCCTATACACAGTTAGCAAGAACAGGGCCTTAAATACGTGGCTAAAAGTCAATAGATATACATAAACAAAATTAACTTGTCCCACTGACATATTCTTGCTCATGTAGTATCTGGCCTTGCCTTCTGTACAGACTTTCAAAGAAAATCTATCACAGCAACTTGCTAGTTTACTAGCTGCCCCCCTCACCCCCATTTAGCAAAACTCCACTTAGTTTTGCTAGTTTCAAAGAAGACATCCAGCCAAGAAAAAGTTGAGACAGAGGAAAGGGTGAAGTCAGATTCCTTTCCCCAACCACCTCAATTCCTTGGAAAATTGGCTCACACTTTACAGAGTCCAATCAACTGGGTTACAGGTAGAAAAAGTTAAGGCAATGGTATTCCACACACAGATGTGTGAAACCACTTGGAGGGCATCCAAGAAGCTGCCAGACAGAGTTCTCCAACAGTTGGAGAGCACCTAAGTACTTTGGCATTTGACCCATTTCAACTGGCTGAGGCAAGTGTGGATTCTTTTAGCTGTGCTTCCAAGAGAGAAAAGGGATGGAGCTTGATCTTTTAAGACAAGGCAAGATTGAAGATTGTGGAAGAACTGTTCTAAAGGTGGCCATCTGTCTTACATACGTTAAGAAGGAGGAAACTATTAGACCAGGTGCTCCCTCTTTGCTCAGATCAAGTGCTCTCAAGGCAGAATGATACATCTTGGCAACCACAGGCATCTTGGCAACCCCCCAGATGCTTTTGCAGAGACAACACAAATGTGCAGACCAAGTGTGGAAAGGCACAGCGCTTAACCACGCTGTCCTGTTGCTGATTCTCCCCTAAAAATGTTCCCAATGGTACTGTTTTACCCCAGCCACCTGGAGGAAAGGGGCATAAAAACAGTTGGGAGTATTTGCAGAGGAGAATTGGTGAGCAGGGGAAGGATTAAGCCAGGGCCACCATCAAGGGTAGGCACGGTTGGGTACCTGCCAAAGGTTGACACCCCAGTAGGGGCCCACTGTCAAGAGCCCCTTTTAGTCACTCCTCCCCTTCACCACTGCAACCTACTTATTCACCTGCCTCTCACTCTGGCCCCGACAATGGTCGTGGTGAGAAAGACGAGCAGTAGATGACACTGCCTGCTTGTCTACTGGCTCTCTACCTGTCAAATAAGCAAGTGGTAGCAATGATGAGAAAGAGGATGAGGAGTAATAGTAGCTGGTGACAATGATGGGGAAAAGGTAGACTCTGTGAAGGAGGGGGCCCACTGTGTCTTGCCCAAGGGCTTTGAAAAGCCTGAAGTTGGCACTAGATCAAGCATCCCTGCCCACACACTGTACTCACCTATAAAGTGCCCCCACCAGTATTAATATTATGAAGGGGGGGGGGAATCTGGGATTCTCAACCCTACATATAGTTCCCACCCTCTTTCCCAACATAAAAGAAGGAGCACTTCAGGACTGTTCAGGTGTTTGTCCTCCCTAAAAGAATTTTGAATAGTGCAGAAGGAAGCAACACAGTTTTTGTGATGGATAAATAATTCAATGCACATCTGAGCTTCAAAGTGGAGAAGGTTCCCAGAAATTGGCCATATGCACATTTCTAGACTTTATGTTCGACCATTGCAAAGATACAAGTCTTCAGTCATTTCAGAATGCAGCCTGGAAGAAACATGGCAATGCATAATTATTCAAAGTCTATGTGGGAAGTAAACCCAAACACAGAAGTTCATGTGGGCCAGTTTGCCAGACAGTGGGCCCTTACTGGGGTGTGGGCCCTTGGCAGGTACCCAACCACACCTACCTTTGATGATGGCCCTGGCTTAATCCTTCCCCTGCTTACCAATTGGCACATTTCTTATTATTCAACACATTAATCCAGTGACCTGGTTCACACATAATGACAAACCACCATGGGATAATTTCCCTGTAGAAAATCGTCACGGTGCCAGCTTCAGTTTTTAAAATGCAAGCCACGATGGTTGAGTGGGTGTTGCGACTTGTCATTACATGTGAACCCAGACAGGGTGGGTTGCTGGGGTGATTAACAAACCATCCAGAACCCATGGCCTGTTTAAGGGTTGTGGGTGGTTTGTTAATCATCCCAGCAACCCACCCTGGCCAGGTTCGCACGTAATGACAAGCCACAGCACACCCCCACCATGGCTTGCATTTTTAAAATGGTGGCCAGCGCATGACAACAAGCCCCATGGGGAAATTAACACACTGGGGCTTGTTGTTATGTGCAAACCAGTGCAGCGTGTGAGTGTGCCACAGTTATGTCTTCCAGGAAAGTAGGGTGTGGGTGGGGGGAGAGATGAGTCCAAGGAGCTGATTTTAGCCCAAGACTATTAGAAACAGAATAAGTACAAACTAATCTGCTTCCATTGAAGGCCTGGCATACAATAGTTTCCTTCTCTTCTCAGAGTTATGCTACAAAGGTTTTTGACACACAATACATGGACTTTTACCAAATGGAGGTCTAACTGCCTGCAGCTTGTCATCCCAACAGATCTGGCTAGGTAAAATTGTACAGACCTGAACAGAGAAATTGGCCAAGAAACTTCTTAAGATTTAGAAGTAGAAGCTTCCTTTCAGAACTTTGGTGTCTTTCACACCTAGATATATGAATGTGTTCCCGTGGCTGTGTGTACAAAAGGTATCAGATGGGCTGCAAAATTTGCTTTCCATTAAAGTGCTGAAAGCCATAATTTGATACCTGAAAGAGCTTTGAGTTCTCTAAACTAAAATCCTGCCTAATGAGGTACACATGGCCTCCAGTGTAAGCCATGCATAATCTGAGGGCAAATCTTTTGCCTCTAATTTTTCTGACTGCTTTTTCCCTTCCATACTATCCAGACTGGCTGCCTCCTGCACCCCCGTGCAAATATATTTGTTTCTCAGAGCTTACAGCATGGAAGAATTTGCCTCTTCTGGGGAGATCCCTCAGACTTCTCAGTCCTCCTTATCATGGATATTTTGATCCCTACAAAATACACACCCACAGGAGCAGGTTCTAGTGCCAATTGTAAATCTCGGGGTTGTGTCAATGGCCAGAAAGCACGTGCTATGTAATGTACAAGGATAGCATATGCTCCAAGAAGTCATTCTAGCTATCAGCACTTCGTTTCTTTGGAACACTGAGCTCACATGGATTGTGAGTATCAGCCAGGCTCTAATTTGACGATTATAACTCAAATGTTTCCAGATTAATCTGGGATGCACATGTAAGAATGGCATTTACAAAAGAACCTCAGATATACTTTGAGTCATACAAATCACGGTGTAAGATGCAGACAAGAATGATGCACACACAATACTACACTACCTGTACCAGAGATCCCCTATTGATAAGCCAGAGAGGTATGATGGCCAAATACCAACTGTTAATAGCTGTGATTAAACAGCTATGATTAACCACAGTAATATACCATATGGTGTAGGAATGCCTCAATTCCTACTAGATTATCAATATCTCTCTTTAGGGAAGAACAGGCGTGTTCTGTCCTATCAACCACTTGTTGAGTGAAAGCAGCAGCTAAGTCCCAGTGCTAATATGAAAGGGATAGAGAAATTAGCAGCATCCAAATGAATGCAAATAATGGAGAACTCTTATTTTGATATCTGCTGTTTTCATTTTCTGAGCTATACCAGGGAATCCAAAGCAATCATCTGAATTCAGAAAACAGACTCCCTCAACTGTTTTCCACTAACTGTAACTGCATGTCAAGAAAAGCTGTAAAGTCATGTCCAACTCTTCTACAGTACTGATTTTCCATCTTGGTTAACAGCCAAACCTACAGTGATAACAAAGTGCAGAAAGGCTGTTAAGCTTGTTAAGAATGTAGTCTCCAGAATTGGTTATTCCAGGGTTGGACACATTTATATAGTTGGCAAATGTTTGCTATCATCATCATCATCATCATCACCCCCATATTTTGTTCCCCAAGGCTGCTTACTGTATATCAAATATGGCAGAGCCTAAAAGGATAAGCACCCAAAGGCAAACTGAGGTAATTTATCCTCAATGTTCCCATTTCAAAGCTTTGCATCTTAAAGGCTTGACTCCTCACTATAAACATTTGGTGTCAGATATCAGGGGTGGGTCTTGATCAACACAGCTTGATTGTAGCTGCAGTTGGTGAGAGGAAGGCTGTCACTCTTGTACTTAAACTGTGACACCACAAAACTGTAGAGTTAAAACGGGGGGGGGGGATTCATTGCAAAAGCAGAAATCACAAAAAGGTAATTAACTATGTTAACATGGTCACTAGATGGTCAGTGTATAGTAATGCTCTCTTTGATAACTTCAAACAGTAGCCAAGATGGCATGGAGCATCTCATTTCTGCAAAAGCAGCTTCCTGTCCTGGACATTGTTCCCTGCTCTGCTCCTGGTTCTGATCTGGGGGAGCACATGCTTCCAGGGAGGGGGTGTTCTTGGCTAGCAATGTAGTGGTAAATTTTGAAGTGTAGGAGGTCACCTTGACAGACCTCATAGCCATACCTCCAAAGACTACGGAAGGGCGAGAAATTTGTTCAGTTTGCATTTTAATGCAAACTTACCTAATGCACACTTTCAAACCAATATGGGAACTGAAATGCAGTTATTCTTTGAAATTCACACTTCTTCAAATTTTGCAATGGAGTTCTCCAATCCAAAAAGCGCACACAAAAATTCATAAATTAGTGAAAATAATATTCAAAACTGCATTATTTTAGGAAAATTGCTTGTGAAAGCAATGTGTATATTAGGCAAAATCGTGTGCAAAATTGCATGTATTAGGAAAAATGCACATACATTTTAATGGAAACGTCTTTTTAAAAAAAACCTCAAGGTTTTGGAACGAACAAAATTTAAGACCGGCAAAATTCTCAAAGTTCAGTAAGAACCAAATTAAGGGTTGGAATAAGGAGAAACTGAAAGAAATTTGATGTATTTGTCCACTCCTACCAAAGATGATCTAAAACAATAGCCACTTGTGCTGATTCATAATATATACGAGAACCTCACTGAGTAGCAGCACATGGCATAATACCCAGTTTATTGGGATTGGCTGAAAAAAGTGGTGGACCTCCGCTCCTCACTGTTCCTACTCCACTATATCTCTGCTCTTTGGCAAGGACAAGGCAGCTGGCACTGCCACGACATTGGCAAGGGAGGAGAGCAGCTCCATTAGGTTCCCTGCTGTAAGGATTCCAGCGGCCATCAAGTCAGCTGGGGTGAAAAGCTTCATGGCAGAAGGAGCCCTGTCCTCCTGACCTGACATTATCAGATCCATTTCTGAATTTGGTTTGGTGGGTAGGGGAGGAAACAGGTGCTTCCAGGGAGGGTTTGCTCTCCAAGACAGCCAGAACCCACATAGGCAATCAGGCATAAGGTGAGGGAGTATATTCCTTTGTTCAAGGGTGGAACAGCTACATGTGAAGCCCGCTCCTGCTAAGACTGTGAACAACTTTATTGAAATACGTTTGTAAGCCACCTTTTTCCTATGTAAGCTGCCCTTGTGAATTTTTCTTGCTGTTGAAAAGTGATATAGAAATACCCTAAAGAGACAAATAAATAAAAGCCTGAAGCTCCAAAAACAGCTGGAGTGGCACAAAAGTCAACCCACTGATGAAGACCCTTGGGACAAGACCCTTGTAACAAGAAGGTCTTCACAAGGGGGTTGCTTTTTGCCCTCCACCAGGTTTAGAGGAAGCAGGTTTAAGTCCTTGTATTGAAATCAGTGGTGACATTGTGTCTCCGAGGGCTTCAAATATGCACATTGGGGTTTTGTGAGCATCCCCCTAATACTTGCAAAAGCCAGTGAGCTTTTGCGGGTATTTGAAGGAAATGACTTCCACACAATAATTTTTGAGTCAAACACAGGGATATTCATGCATCCCTACATCTATCGAGACCAGTTTTACTTAACTGCTGCTCCATCCCTTTGTCCACCCCACCCCTCACCATGCACACAAAAAAAGTAGCACGGGAAGGGGAAGATGCAGTCAGTTCAATCACAGTCCCAGGCTTGGAGGATCAAGCAAGCACAAGTTTATAAGAGGAAATGGAGTCATTTCGATAGCATTATTGCACACAGTGCTGAACTCAAAATACCAGATCAACATGTCCCTGATGAAGGAGCAACCTCACGCTCAACATATTCCTGTTACTATAATTTGATTAAGAGAAACAGTTTGTTAAAATAGGGCTGCCTGCATTTGGCACCTTAAAACAGAACAGAATGGGACAGAAACGGCCTTGGTCGCCTTGGTGGATGATATGAGGAGGGCTCTGGATAGGGGTGAATGCTCCTTCCTTGTTCTCTTCGACCTCTCAGTGGCTTTTGATACTGTTGACCACGGTATCCTCCTTGACCACCTGGAGGGGTTGGGCACTGGAGACACTGTATTGCGGTGGTTCTGGTCCTTCCTCTCCGGCAGGTACCAGAGGGTATCACTGGGAGAGGAGGTTTCGGACCCGTGGCTGCTCACTTGTGGGGTGCCACAGGGTTCCATCCTCTCCCCGATGCTATTTAGCATCTATGTGAAGCCGCTGGGGCTATCATCAGGAGGTTTCGGGTGCGGTGTCATCAATATGCAGATGACACGCAGCTCTACCTCTTGTTCAAACCTTCACCAAGGTTGGCTGTAGAATCCCTGTCCAAATGTCTGGAGACGGTGAGTGGCTGGATGGGGAGGAATAAGCTGAAGCTGAACCCTGACAAGACCGAGGTACTTTTGGTGGGAGACAAGAGGAGGCTGGGGGATGTTGACTTGGTGTTGAATGGGGTACGGCTACCCTTGAAAGACCAGGTCTGCAGCCTGGGGGTCATTTTGGACTCTCAGCTGTCCATGGAGGCTCAGGTGTCACCTGTGAGCCAGACAGCGCTGTACCAACTCTATCTGATACGGCGGCTGCGCCCCTTCCTTCCCGACCATCTGCTCCCATCAGTAGTACATGCCCTGGTCTCCTCTTGTTTAGACTAATGTAATATGCTCTACATGGGGTTACCCTTGAAGACGGTTCAGAAGCTGCAGCTGGTACAGAACGCGGCGGCTTGCCTGATTAAAGACAGCCGCCAGCGAGATCACATCACTCCAATGCTGAAGGAGTTGCACTGGTTACCGGTTGTTTTCCAGGCCAAATTCAAGGTGTTGGTTTTGACCTTTAAAACCCTATGTGGTTCCAGCCCAGCCTATCTTAAGGAGCGCCTCCAGCAACACCAGACAGGCCGCTTAACGAGAGCAGCCTCGGATGGCCTTCTCTCTGTCCCATCAGCCAGGACAGCTAGACTGGTGGGGACGAGGGAGAGGGCCTTTTCTGTGGTGGCCCCCACTCTGTGGAACTCCCTCCCTAGGGAACTCCACCATGCCCGCTCTTTAATGAGCTTCCACTGTGCATTAAAAATGTGGTCATTCAGGCAGGCATTTGGGGTGGGTTAGAAATTTTAGAAAATGTTTTTATCGTAGAATTTTATTGTTTTAAACTGTTGTATTATATACTTTGTACATTGCCCAGAGTGGCTGGGTGACCAGCCAGATGGGCAATTAATATATTAGATAGATAGATAGATAGATAGATAGATAGATAGATAGATAGAATTAAAAACCTTCCAGATTCTGCACCTCAATGGACCTTGGCACTGAGCTGAGTATTATGCAAAATAAAATAAATTTGTTCTGGTTGTGTTATCTGCTTCCCCCTCCCACTCTGAAACGGAGAATATTTTGGAGGGGCAGGATTAACAGAGGGCAAATATGAGGGTAGGACTATGGGCAGGTTACCATATTCAGTTGCATTCCTTGGCAGTATCCAACTGTGTCATTCCATCAGCACAAATTACGTTATGTTAGCGGAAACCACATATTGAACTATGTGCAGTAGAAGAATCCAGCTAAAGTTATGTTTGCGCAACCGATTGCACATAAACCCCATTGCACATAAACCCCATTGCACAACCTATTGCTTGTGCAACCTGTTGTGCAACTGTTGACCAAGCATAATGGGCAAGTGCTTGCCCAATAGAAATATTCAGTGGAGCTCCACTAGCACTGTTTGAGTTTGTGGAATTACACAGTTGGATACTGCCCCTTGGCTTCTCTGGACTTAGTGTGCATGCCTCAGACTGAGGCTTCTTCCTTTATTCTACCCTGGGAGACCATCAACTATGCTCCTCACATAAGCATTCGAAGACATGATTTTTACTGGAGAACTTCAGGAAGGAAGTATCAAATGCCTTGTCCCAAATGCTGTTGGTGAGCCTGCCTGTGCTCCAGGATGACCCAAGTTGCATGGGTCTAAAATCAGCCACATGGCCAGATGTCTGGCACAAGGGCAATTCTTATGGACGCTAGCCAGCCACATGGTAATGTAAGAACAATGGGCCATATTAACACAATGGCCAAGAGGCAGAATCAGCTACAACTGGGTATGGCTTGTTTCGTTACTTGTGGGGATTCGATCCACAGAATGATGTGTTGAATCCAAACTGGGCATATATAGACTCTTTCTTGCCCTGGACTAGTGCATGTGAATATCCAGATAAAGCGGTTTCTGTAACAAGGGCATAGTGGGTCCAGCTATGCTAGGGCTGTACAATTCTAAGTGGAGCCTAAAGTGAAAGCGTCGCCCTTAAAACAGGAGTGGGGAAGGGGTGGTCTTCCAGATGTTGTTGGACTGCAGCCCCCAACAGCCCTAGCAACATTGCCAATACTGAGGGATGATGGGAGTTGCAGTCCAACAACATCTGGAGGGCTACACCTTCCCCATTCTTGCCTTAAAAAAAATGTACATACATTTGAGTTCTTGGTCCTGGGGAGTGTGCAATGCGAACTGGAGACTGATTTTTTCCTCTTTCCCTGTTTAGGTATGGTAGAGTTAATTGTATAATGCAGCTGAATTAAATGTCTGCCTATGCAGTATTTGAACTCATCCCATCACCACCATTCTTCCTTTAAGAAATGTGGTAATAACCATTGGACAAGTTCCCATCTCTCCGCTATTGCAGAAATGGTGCAGTTAGCAATATAGTGCTGCTGAATCAGATTTGGGAACTTGGAATATTATTAATGTGCTTGCCTTTGAAAATGTGCAATGATAACTGGGGAGATTGTCTTCTTTTTGCATTATGGATATAGTGTAACTAGCGGTGCGATCTTGGAGAACTAAATTTGGGGTTGTGCAATCTCTTTATCCCTCTTTTCCTGGGAAACGTTCAAAGAATTTTGGGGAAATGTTGTTCTTCACTGAGGACATTTAGGGAAATGTTGTTCTTTGTTAAGGACATTATGCAATAGGTTATGTCAACACTGCAAGAATTAAAATCAGGATTTGTGCAATTTTATTTGTATACTAGGTTCCTTTTGTATAAAAGATATAGTCGATTATTGCATTGCCGTTAACTCATTCTCAGGTGTAGACATATGGGGGCATCATCTGATACAAATATCATTGAATGGGTACTCATTAAAATGTACTTTTAAAGGGTACAGTTAAGTCTGAGGGAGAAGAAATAGCCTCAGTCCACTTTAACTTAAGTATACATTTACAAAATTGCTTCTAATGTTTCTTGAGTACTTTATGGTGACAAAGGAGAATTAAAGCAAAATACAGAAAAAAAATATCAAAAAAGGTATTAAAATGGACCACAAATACACATTCTTAGGAATTATTTAAGAACGAAATAGCAACAAAGTCCAAGTACTCAGAGACCAGAGAGCCTGATGGGAGAGAGATACCTTCACTAGCCTGCCTAAAGAATTAAAGAGAGAGAGGAGAGGATGAAGGAAAGAAGAAAATAAAAGGAGAAAGTTGAGACTTTGTTAGAGGAAAGAGACAGGACGTTAGATGGCAAGATTAATGCATTCTTGGATACAGTAGTACATACAATAGCAAATACAGTAGGAAGCAAATTGAGGAAATTGTCAAGAGAATTATTATTATTGGGAAAATAATGGAACATCAAACTTTTATTAAATAAAAACTTGTACTGGAGACAAAAGCCTGAGGCGAGTGGAATAAAACTAAAGGATGGGCTAAAAGGAGAGAAACATGCAATTCAATGCATCATAAACATGGAAATATTTCTGAAACTACTGGAAAGGCTGAACAAATAATATTTCTTTGAAAATGGTCTGGAGACTTCAGTTAATCCAGAATAGAACAACAAGACTGTCACACACCCCCACCCCCCAATTTAGGTCTGGATGATTTGATTATATTATGCCAATTCATTTCTAAGCCCAGTTCATGATCTTTAAAGCCCTAAATGGCTTGGGACCAGGTTACCTGAAGAATTGTTTCCTCTCATATATATCTATCTAGACCTCGAGATCATCTTCAGAGGCCCATCTCTGGTTGGCATGCTGGGAGTTGTAGAATTTCTTTCTGTCTAAGCATGCATAGGATTGTGCTCTTACTGGGGGTGGCACGCCAGTCCTGGAATGCCTTCCTCTGAGGCTCATTGTGGCTATTTTAGCACCAGATGAAGACCTTTTAATGTCCCCAGACTTTTAAAGTTGTGAACTTTTCAGTTCACATCTGTTGTATGCTTTTAGCAATGCTATATGTTCTCTATACTGTTTGACTTTTTGTTATCGATTTTTAAAAAATATATATTTTATAAACATGGGGGGAATATAAAGAATATTGATTCCTTATATTAATGTAAATGTGTTATTGAATTTTTAAGCTGGAAACCATTTGCTGCTTATTGTTCTATGATTATTTATATTAATGTTATGGGGCAACATAAATGCCACAAATAATAAATAAATAAAATTAAGTGTTCTTCTGAGCACTGTTTAGAACTCTGCTGGTAGACATGACCCCCCCTCACCTGCCACTTACCTCTTTGTAGTCTCCCATTCCCACCCCCACCCTCAGCCATGCAAAGTTCTACATCAGGGGTAGAAAACATTCAGCCTGTGGGCCACGCAGCTCCTGCCCCCCGCCTCCACAAATGTTTAGAAAACATTTATCAAAAATAAATAAATTAAAGGACAACCACAGTTTGCAAGCTAGATTTGACCCTTCTAGGGCTCCGTAGCTACTATGGATGTCATTTTGTTCATTAATGAAAACCACCCGGGGGGGGGGGAGTTGCCTGGCAGACTGCAGTCCATGGGGGGGGGCAAAAATGGCCCCCAGACCTCCCAAAGTTTCCCACCCCTGATCTAAGCATTTGTTTAACCTGCACCTGGCACACCAAAGGGAGCAAGTACAAATTCGTACACAAAAATATTGCTGTACCTGCAATAGCCTTCTTTGGAGAATCAGATAAGCTGGACATCCAAACTTCAGAGTCCAAGAAAAGAAGCAGCAGAGGAATAAGAAAAGCAGAAGAGGCATTAGAGATATAGAGAAACCGTTTTATAGCCCTGCAAATACTGAACAATGTTAGTTCTTTTTTTAAGGTGCACCCAGAAACTATTGCCACAAACCTCACAGCAAGAAAAGAATTGAAAAGGTTGCTCAAGGAGAGCATTAGCAGACACAAAGGTGTTCCCATGGTAGAGTTTTGTAAACAACAGAGAAAGGTTGTGGGTTACATAAGCATTTCATGTTGGTTCAAGGCCCACATCAGACACTGCTTTTAATCTGTATCTAGCAGTTACACCTTTTTTCATTTTTTACTCTAGGACAGATGCAGTGCAGGCGACCCAGTACAATGGGAGGATTGGTTGCATAGGAAGTGGAGAAGCCCCCCTACACTAGGGTACCTCCTTCACCTACTCTAGAGTAAAAATGGTGGGTGGGAAGAGACATAGCTGCTAGATATGGATTTAAAGTAACATCTGTTTGGGGCCTAAATCAGAAGATTTGCCTTACAACAATGGAATTATTCACAAAATGTTCTGAGCAAGTGCAGCAATAGGTTGAAGCCATCCAGATGACCATTTCTGTTACAGCAAAACCATAACAAGCACAGACTGGAAGTCACCCCATGAGTTTAGTGAATAATTTCAATTTGCTTCATCCTGAGCTAAAATAGGGCTACCAACCTATTAAAGAATTTCAGATCGATTAAACCAGCTGGAAAGCAGGTAATCAGCTAAATATTCCTTAAATTATATTTCAGTAAGTGCACACATTGCTAAAATATCTGTTTAGCCATCCTTTTGAGGTATTGATGTTTAAAGATTTCTTTTATGGAACTGCAAGTTATGCTATCAGAACCAAAGAAGCCTTCCAGAACCCCAAAGCCTCAAACAGGTGGTTAAATCTTTGCAGCCCTACCAATTAAACTTGGCCCCCAACAGGAAAACAAATCAACTAAGGGTGCAATCCTATGAAGATAGTCAGCTGCCTCCGAACTCAGAGGTGGCCGACTCTCCCATGCAGGGAGGGGATCCTCTCTTTGGTGCTGGGGCTGCCCTGCATTTTTGGTTAGATGCGCAATTTCATGTGTCTAGCTGGGGACATTGGAGCGGGGATGGGGGGAGAAGGCTGCATGGTGCATAGGAAGCTTTGTAAAGAGACTTCCGTAGTCCCCGCCCCTGGGACCACCCCTTTTTGTCCTCTCTGCGCTCCGTTTGCAAACACAGAGAGGCAGCCTCCGTTGTTCTCCCCACACAGGCTTACAAGGGGGAGGAGGTGAGGAGCGCAGTTTTCTGACTCTGAGCTCACAGTGCTGTCTACAAGCTCAGAGCCAGTAAACTGAAAAACCCTATGGCCCTCTAGACAATATCTAGTGGCCACAGGATTACTTCTAAGCTTTTCTTGAGTATTCTGCCAATGAAAGCTTGCAGCCCTAGTTAAAAGGGTTGCTGAATAAACTGATCTTGTACAGAGTGCACTCAGGGGAAATACGTTAGCTTAGGACACTGATACAAGTTGGGACACAAGCAGTTAAATCATCCATGATAAATTTAACACCTTAACACCACAATCTATACATGCTAACTCAAAATACGTCCAACTGAGTTCAATGTGGAACAAGACTCTATACCAAGAGTGTCCTCATTCATTAGTAGAAGCTTAAGAGAATCAGAGTCAAGCTTTGATTACTGAAGTAAACAAGGCTTGTGTCCCCACATGCTACCCACAGAATTCACTCTTGTGCACTGCAATCCTAATCATGTTTAGTTACATCTGCCTGAATCCAATGGGGCTTGCTTCACAATATGTGTGTATAGGATAGCAGCTGAATTACCATTAGAGGAAACCCTGTTTGGCCATAACCAGAACTACAACAGTAATATTGTTGTTAGGTGAAAATGTAGTATTTTATGGTTTTAATTGTTGTGAACTGCCCAGAAAGCTTTGGCTATTGAGTGGTATAGAAATGTAATAAATAAATGGATGCTGAGCACAGAATGAATATAGAGCGAAGCACTTCAGCAATTCCTAAGGAGGAAGCAGCCGTGTCTTATGGACACATCTCTGCAAACAACATGGCAAGGATTAATTGCTTGCACATGGATCAAAACTAACCAATTCTCACTGCCCTGTTGCAGGGTATATGGGGCTGAAGTGGGGACCATCATCAGCAAATCACCATTAATTTAGTTACATAAAAGCGGGAAGGAAAAGGAAAGGTTCCTCCTGTGCAAGCACCGAGACATTGTTGACTCCTAGAGAGACGCCGCTTTTGCTGGCGTTTTCATGGCAGACTATAGCGGGGTGGTTTGCCATTGCCTTCCCCAGTCGTGACTACCTTTCCCCCAGCAAGCTGGGTACTCATTTTACTGACCTTGGAAGGATGGAAGGCTGAGTCAACCTGAGCCGGCTACCTGGGACCCAGCTCCCGCTGGGATTGAACTCAGGTCGTGGGGAGAGTTTTGGTTGCAATACTGCCGCCTACTACTCTGTGCCACATGAGGCACATAAAAGTGGGACCTGCAACAAAGTGGTGCACTGTATCCCCAACCCTAAAACAGGGGTGGTCAACTTCAGCAGGGTATCACGTATTTTCAACATCCATCTCAAATGCTATCATGTGAAACACTAAATGTTTCCTTGTAGCATGAGAGTAGGTTGGTTGCAAAATCCTGTGCCTCAGTTCAATCACCTGTAAAATGGAAAATTAGTCACACATACCTGAAGGAACTTCCATCTCTGGGAGAGAAGGCATATCCTCCAGAGTCTTAACCATAACCCCAAGTGTACAAAGATTTGTGATTATTCAGTGGTGTCAGAGGAAAGGCATTCAGCACATGTGCAGAATGCTCAAGGACACTGGGTCAGATCCAGATGTGCTCATACTTGGAGAAGACCTGTTGAAATTGATGGGACTTAATTCAGTTTATGACTAACTTAAGTCCCATAGATTTCAATGGGTCTACTCTACAGATAAGTCTGGATCCAACACATTGTTATTTTAGATGTTCCAGAGCCAAGCCCTGGCTAAACCTTTGCCATGAGGCTTTTATTTAGAAGGAGTTCGTGCATGGCAGCTAAAACACTAAACCAATACATACATACTGGGTCTTGCTATTGAGGTCTGTCTGGATAAAGAGAAACAGAGGTGACAGTATAATGAAATAAAGCCACAAAATCATTCCAACCAGGGGAAAAACTTCAGAACTCCCCAACTACCCCAAACAGAGTTTGGACTGGCCATGCCAAACCAATACTGAAAGAGCCAAAAAACAGGCAATGATGAAAAATATCTGAAATAAGAAAATGCCTAGAGCTTAGGGTTCTATTAGAACCATATGCTCCCGCAGTGGCACAAGATATAGTTTTTTTGGGATTGTATGGAGCTGACCTACTTGGGGAAGGGGGTTTAGAGAGAAGGGGAATTTGATTTTATCCTTGAACTGTATTTTGCAGGAACAGCTGAAGTATAACCAAGTTATTCACACAATTGCCATTTAATCAGATTGCCCTGAATGCTAATTGGTTGTAAATTTTTAAATGAAGCCTCCCCCCTCCCCCCGCCACACATACACGTCAACAGCAGCTGAGCCAAAGCAGAGCACAAAAGGCGGGGAACTGAGAAGCAAGCAACTGGCAAACTATACTGCAGATTTCCAGATAAAAAGATATATGTACATATAGTAAGAACACCAGAGCTCCCCTCATCTGACAGCAGCTAGACAAAGATGAGAGTGCTTCTGAAGGGGAAGACGGCTAACATATTTCAGTTCAGAACATCTGTTTATCATTACCTTTAAGGTTTTAATTCTTTTTTTTTAAAGAATAGCATGACAGCTATGTTCTAATTGGTCCCAGCATTTACAACAGGGGTGAGCAACCTGTTGTCCTAGGGCCACACCTGCCCCTGGGCCTAATTTCATGTGGGTGTGGGGAGTCTGAAGTAGGAGAAGGGGGAGGGGGAATGGGTCAGACCTCTGGCTAGAGCAATCTGTCCCTCTCCTGGCAGCCTGCTGGCCAGTGAAGAAGAGAGAAAAGGGGGTGTCCCAGAGAGGTGGGGGGAGAAGGAGGTGTCTGAGAGAAAGAAGGGGGTGGCCAAGAGAGGAGGTAGTTCTGCCAGCTTTTGGCTCTGGCTTCACCCACTGCTGGCATAGACTCCCCAATGATTAACCCTGGATAGAAATGATGACTTTTTCCACTCTGCAACCTCACCCACCATTAACAATACATATATTAAACCATTGATTCCCACCAGGTCATAAGAAGGGGATGGAGGCCAGACACTACAGAATCAAAATTGCCAAGGCGGGCATCCTTGTAGACTCATCATTATTATATGGATGAACAGACAGCACAAGTAGTGACACGCAGAATTCCCTGCACTCAAATTGTATTTGGGCTAATTATGAACAAGCATTTCCCCCCCTCCCCACAAGAGCTCTAAAATGGGCTTGTCATGTTTTGGCGCATGCGCATTCCCACAATGCCTTCCAGATACCACCCGAGAGCAGATGCCTGTTTCAGCACTATGTATCCTCTACTCCTCTACAAAAGAACGCGATACTGGTAAATGACAGCAAGGGTGGTATTATGGGAATTGTGGGAGCAGTATGAATTGTGGGAGTGGGCAACATGATTTTGCAATCCCAATTCCAACCTTTGAAAGTCAGTCCCCCACTCCCCACCAGGGATACTAAGACTAGATTAAAAGGCAACTAACCAGGAACGATGAGCAGTGTCACACTGAGGCTAAGAAAGGGGTTAAAGAAATTAAGTTCTGAGTATGCACCAACAGCAGCTACCAATCTGGCTAGCCTGGTCTGATGAACACCAACTATGCAGAAGTGAGACATCGGCAATAAGCAGATCTGGGTAAAAGAATTGCAGGACAAGGGTGCCCAATCTGTCATAAAGTATAAAATACATATCAAAAACCAGTTATTTGGAAAGGTTTGCAAGCATCACTCAATCCAACTTTGATCACAGAGCCATAGGGGACAATGCTAGTTCTTTGTATATTCCACTTCCCTTCTTATCCCTTTTTCCTTTTCTGTTATGGCTGGTATGTTGCAAATCTGTGGGCAGGGACTCTCTTGTTTGTTACTGATCTCATATAAGCAGTTCTCGGAATCTTTGGGCTGAAGACGAAGGTAAAATGCTTTAAATAAATAAAATAAAGTAGTGAAAAACAAACTATTCTATGGTTTGAACGGCCTACTACAGTGACTGGGTTAACTACAAACAACCCACAAAAAGGACCCATGGTTTTTGTTGGGTGGTGAACTGTGGGTTGTTCATGGTTAACAAACCATGGTTTGTTAGCATGGCTGGGTTCACACAACATCCCATGGTTCAACAATAACTCAGAGTTCAACAACAACCCTCACTCAACCCATACTCAGCCTTGAGTGTGGGTTGTCATGCTGTGTGAACTCAGTCAGTGTGTGTAACAAAAACATTGTTGGGAGGCTTTTCCTGCAAAAGATCTATAACTGCCCCGTCAATTAGTAACAACTGCACATTTACTGAGCTTTAAACTGATTGCTTGGAAATCTTTCTCACTTTTTGCTCTATTACATACATCAAGTATTCTGTGCAGAGAATAATGCCTTGTGTTAATCTGTTGGATGCTCCTTTCATTCTAGTAATGCATCAAGGGTATGTCACTAGTCCTCTGTCTAGTCTAGTCATATCTTATAGACACAACATGTTGTTCTTTCTGTAATCATAACACACGTAACCCTTTTAAATGAAAAATAAATAAATCCAGGACATATCAGTCTTCGTCTAGTGGCACTTAAACAGATTTTTATTGCATCTGTATGCATCTCATGAGGTGGGCTGGAGTCCATGAAAGCATTTTTTTAACAAGAAATGAAAACACAATGCTCAACCCAATATGCATTGTTCAACAAATACAGAGCCCATGGTTCTTTTTGTTCAAGGCATTGGCCTGTTGGCCTGTTTTAAGTTGTCAGCTCTTCCCCCTATCCCATCACAGACCAATCAGAACCCACTTCCATTTGCCACGTAAACAGAACTGCCTCATTTATAACCTCCTCTTGCACACACAAAATGCTTGGAAATATGCACATCTGGCACACATGTGACTGAACAGTGCTTTAGAACTGATCATATGGGCCACAAAAGCGCAAGGAGAGGTGGGCTGGGAAGAGGGAGAAAAGCCCAGTAATGTCCAACCCCTCTGCAAGAGCCATATTTCCAGACTGTAACCTGATCAGAGGTATTACACATGCTCTGTGTAAACAAGGCATATTCTGCATTTACACAATTGGTTTTCGGACAATAACATATTACTCCTCCCTAGGAAACAGAGCCCCATTGTCCAAGGAAATTAAGAGTAAACACTACCACTGTTGGATTTCATTTATAGCATGCTCTATTCATTTATAGCATCATCTACTTTGTGTTTAATCCTCAAGAAAGAATCCTGATCTCATTTAAGACATTAGGAATCTATAGAATTATTTTGTTTTGTCTGGGCAGTTTAGGTCTGGGGGAGTTTTCCGACTGTAGGGAGTCGAGACAGACTGCAACCTCCACCCCCCTCCCCATATGGTTGCTATATTAATCCAGCATGCATTTAGATCCGAAGGAGGTTATAACACTGCTATTTTAGGGTCCAAGTGGTGCAGCTGGATGCTGAAGAGAGTCTGGATAACTTCATTGCCATCAATAACATTTACAGCTATGCAAGCTAGGAGGAAATGGCAGGAATTTGGGCAAGAGTTGAATGCCTGCCAAAGATGGAGAGGGAACTTTGGCTTGTGACCAGACAGCATCACTTAGCTGATTAGGTGCATCTGTAGGGGCTCTAGTGTCCCTATGGAGAAATATAGATCATTACAGAGAGATTGCAGTACTCTTGAGCTGGGGCAAAAAAAGCCAGGTTCTTAATCTTTTTTTTTTTTTAAGTTATACATTTGCTTTCTTCAATCCAGACAGCTGCAGGGACAGACATTGTCAAGCATGGTTTCCCAAGCTTCCAGTAGCTGAAGCATCCTTTTGCCAAATTAAAGCTGGTGGCACGCTGTTTCCAGTTTCATTTTAGAGTGTGGGTAAGAACTAGCTGCCCTCAGGGGAACTCATTCCTTGCATGATTTCTCCATAAGTCACTCTTGTGGCCATGCCTCCTCCAAGGGCAGGTAATCCTGCTGCATCAGAAGTAGGGATGGACAATTCCCACCCCACCCCCACATCTCAATTCATAAAACAGCTCAACAATTGTGAGTGGCATCTAGGAAGGCTGAATAAAAAGCTTGATTAAAAAAATGTTTAGAAATCAAGAGTTCTAAATTTGCTGTTATACTTCCTGCATAATAATAAAAAGCAAACAGACCTGCTTCTGCTTGGGTGGAAGAACAGTGTTTTAATGCATTTTGATTTTCTTTACTGCTATCCAACTACAGGAGTGCACAAATGTTCCTATGCATTTTTTAAAAAATAAATAAATTTATATACTGCTTACCATATTTTTAAAAAGATCACTGCAAGTGTGTGTGTGTGTATGCATACTTATGTGTGTGTAGTGTGTGTATAAATCCCAGCTCATAACAGAGTATTGTGAGATCAGTAAATTCATGCAGGCAACCTTCTCTATGGGTGGATCCTTTTGACTTGTAGGAACCTTCAATTATTTAATATTATTTCTCATACAACATGAGTAGGGATGAGGGAGAAATCCATTAAGTTCACATTTTAGTTGCGCACTTTCAAATCAATATACAAACCGAAACTCGTTATCCTTCCAAATCTGGACTTCCAAAAATGTATACAAAAATCCATCTATTAATGCATATAATTTGCACATAAAATGCATACATTCATGAAGATAACATTAAAAAATCCATTAGGAAAATTGCTACCAAGAATTTGCATATTAAGCAAAATTTCATTAAAATGCAGGTATTAGGAAAAATGTGACGAATTTAAATATGATTTTTTTTTTTAAAATCTCAACATTCAGGAGAAAACATAACTTGAGATTGGAAAAATGAGAAACCAAAACAGAGACATTCATCCATCCCTACACGTGAGTAGGTCTCCTGTAACACACTCCTTGGAAATTATTCTTGTATGGATTCCATTTGCTGTATCATCCACTGTACATAACTCATATGATTGTGGATTGCTCTCCCCAGTGAGGTTCGCCTAGTACCAACTTTGCAATCTTTTTGGCACCAGGTTAAGACTTTCCTCTACTCCCAGGCATTTGATGGCATATGATGGGGCTTTTAAATTTTTGTATGATTTTTGTGGGGTAGGTTTTATATTACGTTTTATCATCTTGTGATAAGGTCTCCCCAGAGACCCTTGGCAATTGGGTGGTATAGAAATGTAATGAATGAATTAGGGATAGGTGAACAAGTGATTTTTGCAATCACTCAGATTCACAGAAAACTAATTTGAAGCTCGCCTTGCCTCATTTCCCACGTCCATTTATTTGCACACTTTTTTATTTTGGTCTGTACTTCAAACAGAAAAATGTGTAATTTTAAGAGTGCATACCAAAAACACATGCTTCCTTCCCACAGAGTAAGGCTTTAAAATGTGCATTTTTTCCAAGTGTGAATACGAGTTCGGGAATTCCCAAGCTTCTCAGAGAACATGCTCCGCTGTTCACATTCAGGGTTGAGATCATGACACATTCACATGGTTTGCAAACATTAACAAAATTCTTGTACATCCTTAGAATGGATGGATGGATGGATGGATGGATACTTCTCCCTGCTTCTAAGAGAACATTCCAGTGTCGCAAGCTCCTAATGAATGTAGAAATGAGTTAGGGTGAAGGGAAGACATCCATAGGAGTTTGCACAGACCATCTCAGCCTTTCCTTCAAAATACATCTGGATATTCTGTGAGTAACGCTCTGTGTGTGTGCATGGGCGTGTGCTTTAGGGGTGTCCATCCACTTCAGACAAAACCCAAATCCTGAAACAAGGAGCAGGCCACTTTGGAGAGATCTGGGCATTGTCCTGAGCAAAGCGGGGCTTCTACGAAGTGATGTGAACTGAAGTTGGCTGCTTCTGAAGCTTCAGACTTGATCTGGCAAGTCTGAGGGTCAGACTATGACTGGGTTCAGACAACACAATGATCCACACTCAAGGGTTGAGCATGGGTGGTTGTTGAACTGTGGGTTAGTGTGTTGTCCGAACCCAGCTGTGATAACAAACCATGTTTTGTTAATTATGAATAACCCACAGTTCACAACCCAACAACAAACTGCCGGTTCTCTTCATGGGTTGTTCATGGTTAACAAAGCATGATTTATTAGCATGGCTGGGTTCAGACAACACAATAATCGTTTTCAGTGTTCTTTGCTAGTACACTGAAAGTACATGCCATTCCCTTTCAGAGTTGTTGGTGATTTTGGCTTGCGATTTCTGAACCTTTCCTCTTATTCCAATCCGGGCTACTCCTTTGAATCTCTCCAACAATATCCTGTCCTAGAATCCTTTCTTAAATCCAATTCCTTACATGCTAATTTTTATTTAACCTTGTTGTTGCGTCAGTCTTAAGTGTTAGGTAGTTAGAAGATTTACAGGTAAGTCACTTCAGCCCCTGACACACACACCCTTCTGTCACTGGTTGCATAGATTTGATTTAAGTTCAGTGTTATTTGTAGATGTGGTGCATGTGTACATTCTGAGGCTGCTACTAGTGAGAACCAGTTGATACATAATCCTGTCACAAAGAGGAGCAGTCTAGAAGTTCCAGTGTTTCAGGTGGTAGGAGAGGCCAGCATGTTGTTGGATGCAGAGGTAACTGATAAAGCTGTCTGATGTGGTGGCCACTGTTGTTCAGGAGAGGGATCTCTTTTGATAGCCTTCAGCGCTCCCATGTAAGAGGCAGCAGCGCTCTTTGTGAGAGGAGCAGGCACGCCCCCCCCCGCGCCAAGAGGAGATGCCCCCTCTGCTGCCAGCCACCCAGACCTCAGCAGGCAAGTGATAGCTATTTTTTCAATTCCCCAAGATAATCAACAGGGAGGAATATGAATTGGCAGATTTCTGAAGCAAGGCTCCACTTCAGGGCTGAGGTGAAATGGGTCATGTCCAAAGGAGTCTGAGCTGAAGTGACCTGCTACCCAAAGTGGGATCTGAATTAAATCTTGTCTTCTGTGCACAGCCCTAGCAAGTATGTGTATGTGTGTGTGTGTGTGGCGGCGGCGGCGGGGGGGATTAGCCCAAGGCAATGTTCCATAAATGTCATTTTCATAATGTACAATAGGAGGCTCAGTTCAACCATTAAGCTGAATGTTTACACCCAAGAACTGGATTGGATCCACTACATTGTATATGGACTTTCAGTGCTGCCCCATAAAAGTTTTTCCTTACAATTCTCCCCTCTCCCATAATATCAGGCGCCTTGATGCAGTATGGCATAAGCTCCACATTTAAGAACCGTGGCCATAAACCCAATTTATAAAGCAAAGAATCCTTTGGAATGATTATGCTCATTGCCTGCAATTTATTGTTTAATGTCATTCAGCACTTGCAGCTTTAACCCAAAGCTAAGGGGCTCAACCCATCTGGCAGAGTACATTAGATTGCAACAGTAGGTGAAACAGCTTGAGCCAGATACCACTTGGCAGGTTACCCCTCACCCATAAGCACAGTAGACTCTCATGCAGACCCACCTAGGGGTGCGTTGCACCCCAGTTTCAATGCTGACATCCTTGCCAAGCACACAAGGGACTGAGACACAGAATTAACTCCATTTCTCATTCGAACAGGGAAAGGTTCAGACAGAGTCTGGTGTTTTGTTGTACGTGTCGGGGGCCCAGATATCTCTCTTTGCTCTGTAAGAGGCTGAAGAAGAGGCAATCAGCACTGGTGTATCAGAAGCGGATGTTCTCTTAAGATCAAAAGCACTTCTCATCAATCCTGGTTTGTGTTATTCATTTCAAACATTTATGACTCATGTCTCAGCTAATTAGCTTTCAAATGTCAGGAGAGAGTGAACCTACACATTAGTATTCCACTGCTTCCTCTCATTTGCCCTCTCATATTTAAGCCTTAGACAATAATTGAAAAGGTTTCAGCGATGAGGAGCTCTGGAAGCACAAGGCTTGCTCACAAACCCATTGAGGATTGCCCGGTGTCCTAATCCTCATTATCCCGTCCTCGTGGTTAAAATGTGCTCAGATTTAAACTACAGTATAACCCTATCGAGGTATGCCAGCTGTGTGTGTAGTAAACACATGAGGAGTGTGCTAGCCCTGCCCCCTCAGCCGCTTTTTCCATTGGCTGCTACATGTGGAGGTGACTTTCTGAAGGGAAAATCCCCTTCTGTCAGTAGAGGTTCTCCACACAATGTCTAAGCCTGATTTTCCAGGGTTCGAAATCACTTGGACAGCCTCCAGGAATAGAGGAGACTCTCTCCTTCTGAAAATTACCTCCACATATAGAGGGTGATGGAAACAGCAAAGGGTGAGGTGGGGCTAGCATGATCTCCCTCCTTGCGTATTTACTATACACAGAATTGGGACACCTGAAGAGGGCTTATGAGGATCACAATTCTTCAGACAGATTGGTCTGATCCAATGGGGCACTGTCATAATCATTACAGGAACAGGACAAAGGAAAAGCCAACGTATTGCACATTTTCATACTCCTGTAAGGAGTTGTACATGGGGCTGCCTTTGAAGCCTATCAGGAAACTTCAACTACTTCAAAATAGAGCTACAAGGCTTTTGACTGGGACTAAATAGGTAGGCATTTCGCTCACCAGTTCTTAAACATCTTCATTGGTTACTGGTCTGTTTCCACGCACAATGCGAAAGTGCTAGTGTTTAAAAACCTGCCTCCACAGAAGCCTGCCTGAGCCCCAAGAGCATTGTCCAAGGCCCTCCGTTCCAGGCACCCCCTTTATCAGAGATGAGGCAGGTGGTGATTGAGGAAGAGGGCCTTTTCAGTGGTACCACTCCATTTATGGAATTCTTCCCCAATGAACCTTTCCTGGGGCCTACTTTGCTATCTTTTCAATGCCTGGCATGAAACCTCTTTAAATATTCCAAGACTTTTAGGGAGCAACCCTATGGCCACTAAATACTATCTAGAGGGCTATAGGAAATGCTCATTTTCAGGAACCGACCTCGGTTCCCAGAAATCTTGTTGATCTTGATTTTTGAAGGGAAGATCAAAGTGTCAGGATTCTATTGAGTCCAGGGAGTGGGAAAAAGGCAGCTTAGAGTTTTTGGTGGGTAAGAGTGAAGAAATATATAGTTTACAGGCCATATGTTGTTCTTTTTTGCTATTTTTTCTTTGGAAGTGGGCAAGAGAATTGCATTGAGAAATTCTTATTCAGAATGGCTGCTAGAGAGTCCTCACAAGAATGCCATGATGTTTGGTCAACATTAACACTCACCACCGTTACATTTGAGAGTTAATACATTCCTAGTTGGAATGGACAAGGCAGCCCATCTTAAATGCATTACTAAGCTGCCTGCAAACTGGAGAACAACACTTGAAGAAGACAAGTTGTCAGTCAGAGAAGTTAGAATTTTAAAGGAGCTTGCTTGCCAAATGAAATTTAAGCACTGTAAATGGTTGGCTGGCATCAGCTGAAGAATTGCCACTGAGGTATGGACCTCGTAGAAGTAATGCCATGTACTTGTGGTTCATATAGTAAAATAGAATTTCCAAATGCTGCAAGCCAGACTAGAGCAAGTCACATAGCAAGGAAAATATTTCAGAAGAGGAGACTGCCAGAAGATACTTCAACGGCCAAATAAATTTAGAAAGAACTTCCCATACACACAACAAACCCTGCTTTCTAGAAAGCTCTACTCACTTGAAGTGAGGTTTATATTGCTCAGCAAGAAGAACAAAGCAATAAGCATCCATTTGCTTTATTTCTTCTCATTTTTCTTGATATGGTTGCATGAGAGTTTTTTCTACTGAAATCAGAATGGGTTCAGTCTCTGATAGAAAGAATATACGCTACAAGACTGCAGGATGCTGCTAAATGGGGGATTCTATTCTTCCCTTCTTCTAGAAGCAATACTCAACCATATTCTGCCAGCAATAATTGTTTCAGCCACTGAATGCAGGGGGCAGTATCCAATTCAACACTAACGCTAATGTAAATTACATTACGCTAACATAAGCAATCTCTAGCACAACAGTTTTCCCAGAAAACCCATCATGCCAGCAAACACTTTTGGCGTTGTGCTAGAGGTTGCTTACACTAGCACAACATAATTTATGTTAGCACCAGTGGATACTGCCCATAGTATAATTTTGCTCCAACTCAGATATGCCAGAGGACACAAGTTTGAAAAAGCATCACCCACCTAGAAGTCTCCCTGAGCTAGTGTGTCAAGCAAAAAAGCTAGTTCTCCCAATCCAAGGGGCCATTCAGTCATTGTCACTATGCCCATGGCAAGTTTTTGAATACCAAAGCTTGCTACATTTGTGGGACATGCTCATAGTTACATGTACATGTGCCACTGTATCTTTCAGTCTCACAGCCCACAGCTCCCTCCTTCCATAGAGGCAATGGGATATCTCCCTTGCTTATATTCAACAGACCGGTGGGCCTAACGCACTGAACTTCATCCATAATAAGGAATACACCTAGCCTCTAAGAGGCCTCTTTTCTTGCAAGCCAAAATCTTGAAGGCAAGTAGAAATTATACTACATCAATACAATACTTTTCTAGAACACCACCCAGGTATTTTGCTACACACTCTATGGCACTGGTCTTCAATTGGTGGGGTGAGACCCGTGGGTCACATTAGTGGCACCACCAGGAGAAAGACCGTATGAGGAGGGCTCATAGCTCCGTAGTAGAGCACCTGCTTTGCACTCAGGACTTTCTGGATGCAATCTCTGGCATCTCCAGTAAACAAGATCAGGCAGCAAGTGGTAAGAATGACTCATGCTCAAGACCCTGGATTGCCACTGCCAGGCAGTGGGCTACATTGAGAAACACTCTGACCGTTATAAGTCAGATTCCTGGGTTCTTCAAGACAATAATATAAGGCAAAGAATTACAAAAAATAGGTCCCATGTTGCAAGTGCAAGGTGGGTCCCAGAACTGAGAATGTTGGACTACTGCCTTTGTAACAAGGGAAGTCTTAGAGCTGCATAAAGCAAGTCTGCCATGCTTCAAGTATAACAAGCAAGTTTTCACACAATGGCTGCTGTGTTTATGCCTGTACAAATATGATCTGTCAGGGGCCATAGGAATTTCATCGGTGCTGCACCTGGGCTCCAGGGTGATGGGAACATCTCCACTGCCTCAGGGCAGCCTTCCCCAACTGCATACCCCCCCAGATGTGTTGGACTACAACTCCCATCAGCCCCAGCCAATGGCCAGGCTGGCTGGTGGTGACTGTAGTTTGACACATCTGGAGGGCACCAGATTGGGGAAGGCTCCCTCTGTGTATGCTGAGATGGGCGATGTAGAACTCACCTCTCAAGTTATTGAAAACATTAAGGCTGCATGTACAGATGATGTGCCACCTATAGGAGCTGGTATGTTTTTACGCTGCGGCATGAGCTCTGCTTCCCTGCCCCCTTCACTCGTGTGAACCTAGCTCCAAATCCAGTGCTTCAAATCCTCCACCCACCACCACGTTTCAGGCTGGTATTTAATTTTTTAAAAAAGCTGGCTCCCCCCAATGCTTAAACATTTATTTTATGCCTTCTATTTTCTTTATTTATTAAAAGCCAATCTCTCCCCCACCCCCAACACACACTTGAAACAGTGCTTTGTGGTTGGCTGGCCCTCTCAGCACTTCACACAGCTGGCTTTTGATGGAAGTGAGAAGAACCAATTGCTCCCCAGCTGGATTCTTTGAGGAAGGTTGAGCAGCAGGTTCAAATGACGTAGGACGATATGCGCCCCAGTTCTGCAAGTGGCAGTTTCCACCACTTTGGCAGCAGCATTCTCACCATTAGTTTGAATGCATTAAGTTTAAATTGCATGTGGACAGACCGTAGGGCAGGTGAGGGCTAAGTTGGGATAAACATTCCTGCTATCACCATACCTTTGAAAAGATGCTGATACAGCCTCATGATGTTCTCTCTTTGAAACATCTAACCACATGACGAGCAAGACTGTACTGTTGAAATTATCCCTTCAAAAGATGTCACTTCTCTTAACCTTCTTCAAAAGCTATTGAAGGTAGAGGAGCCTTGTCTTTCTTTGCATCTGGCCAGCACTAGAAGTAGGTCTCATGCAATGACCTGTCATCATGAGAGGGCTTCAGACTACACCCAGCTTCCCCCGCAACAGCGGTAATGTAAGCTGGTGACCAAGAGAAAAGAAATGAGACTCACATTGGGCCAGTCAGAGCAAGAGCAACTCTTTCTGCTTGTTGAAGAATTACTGGGGAACTTCTATGCTCTTGCTTTCTTCTTGGCCATTGACTACATCAGGATGTTAACACTGCACATCCATACAGGGTCCACTGTGCTAGGAAGCTCTAGTAGTAGAAATGCACTGGGACTATGCTCAAAGGAGACCATGTTTCTAAAGCACAGATGATATACTGTAGCAGGGAGAAAGAGGATTGGGGATGTACACATAGTACTATAGGTGTTAGATAAGTTACATGGATATGTTTAAAAAATAAGTAATAGAAAATAAAATAGCGAGGGTGCTTTCTTTTGACCAACATTTTGAATTAATGATTAAACTTAGTACTTGCAACTCATGTGTATGCATTGTCTTCATGGCTAGTGGTATTTAAGTCAATTACTATTGGCACACATCATTGTGGAAGAGGCATTCCCTCATATGAGAGAAAGAGAAGTGGGGGAATGCCTCATTTAATATAGTACTTGTCACCTCTGTTTTTTAATAAGCACTTCTATTAAATACCATAAAATCTGCAGCCCAATTAATCATGGCAACTTTTTAGTTGATTAAAAAAAAGTAATTGATTATCTAACTGATTAGATGTTGCAGCCCTAGTATTAAGATTCAACTTAAGTGCCCAGTGTTCCATTCCCTGTTCAGTGGACTGCAATTCTCAAAAGCTTATGCCATGTGTGTTAGCATTTAAAGTGCCACAAACTCCTTGTTGTTTTTTCATCTGTAAAATGGGGATCACAGCAAGCTATGCCACACTGTTGCAATAGGGACAAACACTAGACGCCGAATGCGTTAATAGACGATGTTCGTTATCTATTCCTACCAACCACCTATAGGATGGCCCGGCAGCTCACTGTTGTACAATGAGTATGTCTGCACCACAAGCTCTGACATCTTTTACTCCAGGTTTCCTAACCCTTGGAAGAGGTCAAGGCTTGCCAGAAGAAGTTCAGTTCTCAAAGAAATGTTTCCAATAGAGCACTTGGGGCCAAGAGGGTTTGGTCAGTGTGTCAGCAGGAGTCCCTGTCCAAAAACCAGTTATGATTCATCTCTGGGTTTCACATAATAGGCTAAGGGTGCAATCCTATGCATGTTTAGACAGGAAAAAAAGTCCTACAACCCAGCATTCCCCAGCCAGCACATTTTTGTCTAAATATGCATAGGATTGTGACCTAAAGGCCTTTTTTCAATCTGATCTATACTTCAAGATTGCTTCAGGTTTTGGGGGAAGGAGAAAGAGAGAGAGAGAGAGAGAGAGAGAGAGAGAGAGAGATGCTAACAATCCATTAGGACATCACTTAGTTACACTGCAAAAATTAAGCATTCCTGATTTGCAAGCCCATCAATGTAATTAATCAGGAACATGTACCAAATGAGATGGTGTAGAACATTATTAGATTAAGCCATTGTCCAAGGAATAAAAATAAAAGGTTTTACCCAGTCCTTGATTCAGAACTTTCAATACCTTCTCCCTCTCTCACACACTCACAAGTATGAGTGCGTTTCTATCAAGTAAGATATAAGAACATAAGAAGAGCCATGCTGGATCAGACCACGGGTCTATCTAGTCCAGCATTCTGTTCACACAGTGGCCAACCAGCTGCCCACAGGAAACCTACAAGCAGGACATGAGTGCAAGAGCACTCTCCATTAGACCATGGCCTGTCTAGCCCAGTATGATTGAATCATAGAATCATAGGGTTGGAAGGGGCCTACAAAACCATCAAGTCCAACCCCCTGCTCAATGCAGGAAGCCTGATTCCCAGGCAGTCTCCCATCCAAGTACTAACAAGGGCTAACCCTGCTTAGCTTCTAAGATCAGACGCATCCAGCCCTTTGCCCACTATGACTGGCAGGCACTTCCCAAGGTCTCAGGCAGAGAGGGGTCTTTCCCTCTCTGGCCATGATCCATTTCCCTGGAGACTGAACCTACATTTCAAAATGTGCCCTACTGCTGGGTCACAGCCACTCCCCACACAGCACAGTATAAAACCATGTTTATACTTTGGCTTCTTACAAGTGACTTACTAGTTAAAATTACTGTAGGCAGGCCAATACAAAATTGCAGAGAACTTGATTTTTTAGGGTAGCTAGTGTTCCATAAATAACCCATCAGGGTATAAGGAACCACACATAGCAGTTTCTCTGTGAACAAGTAAGGATCTGGCCATTGGTCAAGAAACCCTTATATTCCAAAACAGAATCCACATGAGAGCAGGTAGACCAGAAGCAAAGGAAAACAGGGCTCTTTTGCCTTTAACACCTGCACAGGTCCCATCCTCCTTCAGTGGGGAAGTGGGTGGTTGTTAGATAAATAACCTAGAGCAGGAAGGCAGGGAAATGTTATAGGAAAGAAAGATATAATGCATATCCACAAATTAGCTTGCAGGTTTAGAGTATAATTTTCCTATTCCTCCAGAAATAAACCTATACAATCCATGGATAGCTTATTTATAGCAGAGTTGGGTTAGGGTCAACCTGCCTTAACAGAGAACATTAGACTAGATAATATTCAAGTAGATTCCAATTCTATGCAAGACTACAACACAGAAAGCCTCCCTAATCATAATCATACAGCTGTTTTGCTGAATTCAATACTTACAAAAATATATCCCACTATCAAGTCAGGAAGAGAAATGCTTTCTGCTCAAAATACACAATGTGAAAGCAACATTTTGTCTACTCAGCTCCAGAATCTGCTCAATACCCCCTTCCCCACCAAATGAAATCTATTAAACACTCACAATATTTCATACAATGGGCAAGTAAAGTATACTAGAAAACATTTTGATTTGTAGGCTTGAGATTATATACAGAATGAGTACTGTCTCTTACCTGATTTCCTTTTGGAGGATCCATAATCCCTGAAAAAAAGGCAACAACAGATAGACATGGTTAGGTCTTGGAGCATAGGGGAAGAAAAAGGTAGCTCCCAGGCTCCAACCCACTTGCTCAAAGGCACATTGTGGGCTCCCTCTCCTTTAAACTGACGCCTGGGACCACAAGGCATTGATACACACACCCAGTCGGTGATGCACCCTCCCCTGATCAGCGGCAGCTGGTGCTTCTGCAGCACTAGAATGTAAGAAGCCCATGTGATCCCCTTGAAAGAGCAGGGGGTGGGGGGAGGATATCAATTATTTCCCCTCTTTAAATCAAGCTTCAGATAGAGCTGTTGCTGACTTAACCCCTTATTGTTTTCATCCAAGCCAGAGGCACAAGCATGCTGGCTATTCCCTGCAAAGCTGCTGCATTTGCTTCATTAAGCAACATTTTGTGATGCTGGCAGGTCCTGTGGTTTCAAAAGCCGTTTGCCATCTGCATAGCCTGCAGCTCCTTCTAGCTATCTCTGCCAAACACTTGTCTGTACAGAAAAAGAAGAAAAATGCCTTGCTTCTTTCTTACAAGGAGAGTAAATGCAGCTTCCTTGTGTTGACTCGAATACATGGTACATCAAGCTGATTCTTTTGATTATAGGGCAGGCAAAGCGCCTTTATTTTTAAGGAAGATCTTGTTAATCAGGACATCCAATAGTGCAGAATAGCACAGACAGTCTTTACTGAGGAGCCTGTGCATTTCCAGAGCAGAATATCTTTTTACAGCGCAATCGTCTGCATGCTTACTCAGAAGTTAATCCCAGAAGTAAATTCCCATGTAAGCATGCATAAGGGTTCAGCTCTAAATATAAAAACCTAAGAAAATTCTGCAGAAGTCACATCTTCTAGTTGCCATTTCAAGATTTTGCCCATCTAATAATAGAATCCTTTTCTACTAGAAGTGAACCTAGTCACTGTGCTAACATCCACTAGCATTCCTTCTTTCTTTTCCTGCCTGTTAGTTTTGCCATACTACTAATGCATTGGGGTCTGTTTTCAGCACTTTTTAAATAACACAAAATATGTATTCAGTTTTAGAAGATGATGGGCACTTGTTAGGAATAATAATGATGATAATGCTCAAAATTCATATAGCACTTTCAAGTATTCAAAGTGCTTCACATGCATTATCTGGTTGTAATCCTTCCAATAAACCTGTAAAGGTAAGTCAGTATTATTATCCCCCATGTTGCAGATTTGGGGGTAGGTACTGAGGCTGCGAGAAGAGCTTGCTTAAGGCCATTTACAGTACCATCCTACACATGTCTACCCAGATGTAAGTCCTATTGAATTCACTGGGGCTTACTCTCATTTAAGCCTCCCAATGGTGCTTAAATAGCTATAAGATTGTAGCCCAAGTGAGTTAATGGCAGAAGCAACATTCGAACCTGGGACTTCCTGATTTGTAGCTCAGTCTTCCTAGGATGCAGTCCTATGCACACTTACATGGGAATAAGTCTCACTGAACTTTACTTCTGAGTAGACATTCGTAGTAACCCATAAAGCTGCCTTATACTAGGTCAGACCTTTGGTCCATCTAGCTCAGTACTGTCTAAACTGATAGGCAGTGGTTCTCCAGGATTTCAGAAATAAGTGTTTTCCAGCCCTACCTGAAGATGCCAGGGATTGAACCTGGGATCTTTTGCACACAATCATCTGCTCTTCCACTGTGCAATGGCCCTTCCCATAGGATTGCACTGTTAGCCACTATGCTACACCAGCCCCAGGTATACATTTTTGAAAGGCAGACAGTTATAATATAAAGGGAATGCCTACATGCTACAAATGTAAATTGGCTTCAATGTCATGGTTCTACCTCTCACTCACCAAGTGCGTTTTCCTTCTTTTTTTCCCACTGGCCCTATTCCGGGCCTTTAGCATCAACTAGGTGAAACTTTTCCCACTAATTATTTCTTGTGTGAGGAAAAAGCTTTGGAGTTTTTGAATGTCAAATTGCAGCTAAATAAGGCCTGCAGAGCCCTGTATGCCACTCTTGGTGGTAGAGAGCTGAAGGACAGATAGTGAGGACTAGAGATGGGGAAGAGAGATGAAACAACCACCGGATGTGTCCAATGGACATCACCATCAACCATACCAAATCTGGTCACACACACAGTTCCAATAGCAGCCTTCCCCAGTCTGGTACCCTCCAGATGTTTTGGACTTCAACTCCCATCAGCCCCAGCAAACATGACCCATGATCAGGAATACTGGGCATTATAGTCTAACACATCTGGAGGGCACCAGGTTGGGGAAGGCTGTCCTATCATCTGACGAAAGTAAGTCTTCCAGTAAGAACGCCTACTGCTAGATTCTTGAACCTTTGGGGCGCAGCCCTATGCATGTTTAGATATAACATAGAGAACAATCATATGCATGTTTATTCAAAAGTAAATGCTATTATGCTCAATGGGGGATTACTCCAAGGTAAGTGTGTGTATGACGACAGCCTAACACAGCAATCCAATGCATCTCAGAAGCAATTCCCATTGATTTCAATGAGACTTACTCCCAGGAAAATGGCTCTATTACCCTAAGTGCTCAATCCTATCGAGATAGGCGTCCGCCTCCGAACTCGGACGCGACCGCCTATCCTAAGCAGGGCAGGAGAAGCACAGAGGAGATCGTCCCCTGCTCTGCTTTTTTGGCTAGACAGCTGATTGCAGCTGTCTAGCCACAGGAGCATGGAGTGCGGAAGGAAGCTGCTGTATGACACACAGGATGTGTCGTACACACAGCTACGTTCTCCCCACCCTGGAACTCCCCCAGCCACGTCCCTTTTCGGCCCCTCCGCGCTTTTCTTGTGAGAGTGGAGGACAGGGCTGTTGCGCTCTGCCTTTGAGGCAGCGCAGAAGTGCGGGGAGGTCAGTTTTCTGGAAACCGACCTCGGAGTGTGGGCTCTGAGGTTGGTTCCCAGAAAACTGCATATCCTATGGCCATCTAGCCACTGTCTAGCGGCCACAGGATTGCTCTCTCCATGGGTATAGGATCTCAGACCAATGATGGAAAAAACACTACCAACTTATATGAACTATCCTGGAGGTGCATGACAAGAGAAGTTATCTCCACTATTATTATAAATAATAGAGTTCTTGGAATGGTCAAGGGTCGGACTGACACCTTGAAATGCAAAGTCTAGCCCAATAATTTAAGTCTCTTGTTAATGAGGGCTTTAGGAATACATATTAAAGCAGCCTTCCTCAACTTGGTGCCTTCAAGATACTAGTGGGGGATAATGGGAGATGTAGTCAACACATCCAGAAGAATGTGCTTTTTTCAATCCTGTGTAGCATCTTGGCTTTGCGAGAGAGAAAGTGGATCCAGAATACTTTTCTCCAAGAAACTCTTTATTATTTTCAGTCTTTGTCAGCTGCTTAACCATAGAGGGTCCTATGATCTGCAACGGTATGGGCTGTGGGACTGGGGAGGAGAGAAAGTATTCTGTGAAGCAGGGGGTGAGGATGGTTTTCTTTGTTCCTCAACAGCTTACCTACATGAAACATCTGTAGCAGAGTGGAACTTATATACATGAAACATAGGTTCTCACTCAAGGAAGGGTGCAGGTGGTAGATGTTAAGTGGTATGGCTGGTGGATTATTTCTCTCTGTTTCCATCGGTGATTGATTTTTTAATTTTTTTTTTACTGTACCTAGTCTACCCCCTCATGTAAAATGGCACAAAATATCTAGTCAGCTTATTTATGGAGGAGGTGACAGCTTTTGGAATGGCTGCAGACTCTTTGATCACTGAAAACATCATGTGGGAATGTAGCCATTAAAGAGGTTCCTATATGAACCTGCAAAACTGTGCTTTTGCATGCTCAGCTGGTTCTCCATTCCTTGTATATCACCCCTCTGTATGCTGCCTGGTACACGGGGGGGGGGGCAGTTAAGCCTCATTTAAGAAACACTGACTATTTAGTCAGGTAATTTTTGCCTCCCTTTTTCTGTCCTGGCAGGATATCCCAGAGCAGCTTTACAAAACCAAAGAAGAAAAGGAAATAAATGCCATGAAAATAAACAAATTGATTAAAACATTTGAGTGATTAAGAACCTCCTCTCCACCTCTTGAAACTATTAACCAGTCTTAAGTGATGGGATGAGTTAAGGAAAAATAGAATACATATATGTGTATAAACAGAACACGGTGAGCAGAATAGTCCTCAGTGGTACCTGGGGACAGACAAATCTATCAATTTTGGTTTCTCTCCTCAATTCATTCTCTCCTATTTCTGAATCATTTTGCTAGGTGTGTGGTGTTCTTTTTTAAAAACTCTGCATGAAAATTCGTATGTATTTTTGTGTATAGTTGTAATATATGCATTTTTGTATGAAATTTTGCCTAATATATAAATTTTTTTGCAAGCGGTTTCCCCTTATACAATGCTTTTTTGTATGTTTTTTCACTAAAGATGTGATGCATATTTCACTAATATGTGTAAGAAGCACGAACACTGAAGGATAACTGTGTTCCAGTCCGTATATTGATTTGGCACATGTGGATTTGGTGAGATCTTATTAAAATGCAAACCAAATGAAATTCTACCCCATGATCCCTAACAGCACCAATTATTCCTTTTTTTTGGAATGAGCTCTGACTACTTGTCTCCTTCTGCTAATCAGAATTTGTTAACATTGAAACAATTGTGATGTCTAACATTCTGATCCCTTCCCCTCTTTCCCAAGACAAATAAACCAATGGAATAAAAGTAAGAAATATCTTATTCATTTCCTGATCTAAATTGTTGCATTGTGGACCCTCTTCAACATGAATCTGTCCCTTCACAATCCGGGTCAAGTCTTTCCATAGACTCAGAATGGCTCTCATTGTGACAACATCTTAAGCCCAAGAGCCCAGAATTCCTTGCCCCCAGCAAAAACAGCACTTGTGGCAGGCAGTAGGCAGGAAGAATAGCTCAGTGAGGGGAGAAGGGGCGGCAGAGATCCAGTGCAATGGCTCCGACTGTGTGTATATTAAGAGAAGCCTAACAAGACTGGTCTGATGCATCTTTGCTCAGAAAGAATTCCCAGTGTTCAATGAGGCACACTCCAAAGTAAATGTACATGAGATAAAGCTATATGTGTGCGTCTCAAACTGTGAGCCCTGGGTAGGTTGCACAATGCAGGCTCTTTGTTTTCATTTCCAGGAGCTTTTCTTTCTTTCTTTCTTTCTTTCTTTCTTTCTTTCTTTCTTTCTTTCACAAGGCCAACAGCATACTGTTACTGTTATGCAGCCCCTTTGAGAGACAGGCTCCCTCCCTCCCTGTCAGAGGTAGGAAACCATTTTTTGCTCTGCTGCTGAAGTCCAACTTGGGAAGATTCTGAGAGGGGGGGTGCATTCCAGCAGTGGGTGGGACTAAGAGCACAGGGGGCAGGGCCAAGGACAGAGAGGGAGGGGCCAAAGCAACATGGGTGGTGTCAGATGTAATTCGTGCCAATTGAGACATTTTCCCACCAAGGATACGAAGCTCAGCTGAGCAAGTCTACTCAGAAGTAAACCACAGAAACAGCCATAAAAACAGCATAAAGAAATGGACTTCTAAAACACACGCCTCTGGTTTCCACACCCGTGGGTCCCCAAACACTGAGTACGTTTACAGGTGGATCCTGCTTCAAAATGTTTGAGATGCACTGAGCTCCATGACTACAATTCTATGCACTCTTCCCTCATGCCCTCTAACACCACATGGATGAAAACAGGGGCTGTGTTTCCACAACAATGGAAGGAGAAGCGACTGAAGGAGTACTGGATTTTTAAAAAAGGAATCAGCTTTGCTGTGCTTTGGTCCATGCAGGGCTCCACCAGCAGGTTCTCTGTACCAGTAAAAATCGATTCACAGAACATACTTCCTGGTGGTGGGGGGGTGAACGTCATCTGACTGGCAGGGGCTCCCCTCTGCTCTCCCCTGCTTTCTCTGTTCCCCTGAATGTCCAGATGCACCTGCATTTCAGGAGCAAGCCTCACTGCGCACAGTGGGAATTACTTCTGAGTAGACACATATGCTTGTGCTGGGAAAGAGGGGCAGGAACACAAAGATGGGAAACCAGCCCTCATTTTAACCTGTGGGATGTCTATAACGAAAGGTCAAAGTAGTTACTTCCTAAGGCAATAAACCAAACAATGGAGAATCAGAGCCTTGAGATCACATTTTACCGCACTTAGGGAATTGGGCATTAAACTGTGCCATGTCAATTGAAGGGGATCTCTGTGAGTTCTGATGTGGGCATTCAAATGGCAAACCTCATTGACCAGAAGGGGAGCTACTTCTGAGGAGACACTAATGGGTTTGTTGTGGAAAAGGGAGCAGTAAACACAAAGACGGAAATAAGCCCCCATTCGAACCTGAAGGATCACTATTAAATCAACAAAGTAGAATTGGAGCCTTGAGGTCATGCTTTACCACACTTAGGGTTTGGGGTTTTAAACTGTGCCACGTCAGTTGAGGGGATCTCTGTTTCTTTCTGATGTGGGCATTCAGAGGGCAAGCCTCATTCAGCACAATGGGATTTACTTCTGAGGAGACACTAATTGGTTTGTGCAGGGATGGGAAACAGACAGGAAATATACCTTGACCGAGGTCAGGGGTGAAAGGCACACCCCTGGGCAGGGCTAGCATACCCGAGGTAAATGCAGGTGTTGGGGCACACAGCAACTATACCAGGGAGAACCCAACTTAAGGAAAAGAATTGGACTCAAAGCAGTCTCAGGAAATCCGGTTTTTCCCTGATAAGCACCGGGGTGGCTGCTGGATGGCCACGACGTCATGTATCCCTAACAACCTCAGCACACAGGCAGCTTGGAGTAAATCACTGGTGGAAACACCCCCAGGGACATTCTTGTAAGGCCTAATACTAAGGGTCACTCGGCAAGCCCCTCCTCTCAGTATTATACATTGCAGCAGGCTCTAGTCTGCTCTGCAGAAGCCTTGCCCTCGCTGATTTAAAATCCAAGTGTGTGTGTGTGTGTGTTCTTTGGCTTACAGATGCACATGAAAAACCAAATTCTCCTACAAGACATCATCAGTAGTTCAAAATATAACCCAGTGGCTGCAGAGAATGGACTATCAAGCTGTGTTCTACAGGGTGCCTTAGAGTTCATGAGCAAGCATTTATCTTCATGTGCATGACAGAAAAGATGGGCAATAAGGAAGGGCCGTAGCTCGTCTAGAACACATGCTTTGCATGCAGAAGGCCTCAGGTTTAATCTCCAGCTGCTGGTGGAGAAGACTCTGGAGAGCTGCCGCCAGTCAGGGTGGACAATACTGAGCTAGGTGGGCCTACGGTATGACTCAGCACAAGGCAATTTGCTATATTTTTCTTTCCCCTATGTGTCCATTCCTCACTCAGAATTTTAACTATGAGAGGCTCTTGAGAGGATGCTAAATCCTGAAGAATGCAACCCATACCGACAACATTTTAATAAGGCATCCTCCAAAGGCTAAAATGGGAACCTAATAGAAAGGGGTACACATGAGCCTTCCTCCATGTATTCAGTGAATGCGTGAAGGGGTTTGTGGGACTACGCAGGCTACCTCCACTCACTGCCAGAACTGCATGCCACCTCCTTCCTCACAATCAACATTTGCTGGGCTTTCATACGAAGGGGTTCTCCATGTGGGGATGGAGAGGCAGTGCACATTTCTGGCAGTTGATAGGCCTAACCCACATGGCCTCATGGCCCCCTCCATGCACAGCAGAGGTCATGTCTACCCCTATACCAACAATTTCGTACAAGGAACAAGGACCAGAAAATTAAGGACTGTTCTTAGTAAATAGGAACTGTTGGAGCATATGCTGCCAGCTGCTTACTTTTGTGGGGCTTGCTTACTTTTGTGGGGCTTGCTTTTGTGTAAGGATGCACAGAATCTGATCCTAAACTTGTTTACTTAGAAGAACGTCCCACAGTGTTCAAAATCGGTCTGTACAGTATTGCAGCTTTAGTTTCCTGTACATCCTGTGTATATTACTTTTGGTGAGATGCTTTGGGCTCTTTGATGGAGAAAGGTAGGGTATGAAAATAAGAATAAAAAGTATACAAGCAGAAGGAAATACACAAGGAAAGACCCAAAATGGGTCACAAGGATTAGTCCAAATGAATGAATAATTGGTGTGGGGAACGGAGGCGGGAAGATGACATGCAAATGATGAGCCACTGAATGGAATAAAATATTGTATGTGAGATTACTCTTTCCTACTGATTTTTTCATCTTTGAGATTGTATTACTTTCCCAGATGAAGGCTGAACCTTGGCTTGATGAGTTCATCAATGCATTAGGCCATAATATATGGGACAGGGAAAGGATCCATGCCTCTTGGGAAAGCATGCAATGGCTAGGAAAGAACAAAACAGGAGGCTTTGAGAGGCCCTGGTAATCAATTAAAACCACATGACCTTCTCCTGAAAAGGTCATCCAACACTGGGATATGCAACATTGATGTTTACTGCTGGCTTTTTCCTGGAAAGATGAAGGACCAAAAAAAAAAAAGTCTTGCTTAAGAGTTATATCCCCCATCTGGTTCTGCTTTGCTTTGTTTATCCCTTCAATTTGTGAACTTCTCCACAAGAGATAGAGTATTTACCTTATGAAGGACACACCCCATGAAGTAGCCTAGACTCCCCACAAACCAATCTTTGAATTATGTCTTGCATCACAGCAAAATGTATTTCTCTCCCATTGTGCCTATAGGTATGTTGCTTTCATTGAAGATATATATTTATTGAATGCAAATCATGACAAATGGGTTATTAAAAAACTACACTGAGGAATAATACCGGGGTGAGTTGTTTTTGTTCTTTTGAAATATTCATAATAGAAACAGCTGCAAGTTTCAAAGAAATGTTCATTGAACTGATCATTTAAAAGCTTCCGAGACTGCTGGGTTTTCATAGATGCTTGCCATATCTACACCACAAGTTTAAACTTGTTTCACATCTTTTGACTGCACAGCTGCTAACCAATGCTCCCTAGGAATGATAGTTCTATAGAAGAAAGGGCTCTAAAACAAAGGATTCTTTAGCACCCTCCCAAAGCTACAAGCAGCAGGAATCTTTGGGTCAACCTGGCTTGTGTGGAATGTAGATGATTTGAACAGAGCTTTTGTGTGTTGCAAATGCCTTTTTACACATTGGCTCATAGGGTGGCCATGTACCCTACTTTATAGAGGATAGTCCTCTATTTGAAGGCATCCTTTATTCAAATGGCTGTCCAGTCCAAGTCTGGTTTAAAGACAGACTCATTAGAAGGGAGGCAGAACAGGGGCCTTGAAGTTGCCCATCAACAGTTAACACCTGGACCATGTCTCCACGACAACGGAAGGAGAAGCAAATGGAGGAGTACCGGGTTTTTAAAAAGGAATCAGCTTTGCTGCACTTTGGTCCATGCAGGGCTCTGCAAGCAAGTGCTCCACACCAGTAAAAATTGCTTCACAGAACATACTTCCTGGTGGGGGTGGGGGCTGGAGTGAATGCCATCTGACTGGCAGGGGCTGCTCAACCAATAAGAGAGGCTTCCCCCCCTCTCCCCCCCTTCTCCTTTCTCCTGAAACTCCAGATGCACCTGCATTTCAGGAGCAAGCCTCATTGAGCACATGGGAGTTACTTCTGAGTAGACACACATATGTTTGTGCTGGGAAAGAGGATGTAGGGGGAACACAGGGATGGGAAACCAGCCCCCTTTCTAACCACAGGAAGGTGTGAAGTAGTTACTTCCTAAGGCAATAAACCAAGCCACAGAGAATTGCAGGTTTGGTAAAGCGCTTTACAGGCTTCAGGGAATCAGTGCTTTAAACTCTGTATTCAATTCAGGGGGATCTTTGTAAATTTCGATGTGGGCATTCAGAGGGCAAGCCTCATTCAGCACAATGGGAGTTACTTCTGAGGAGACACTAATGGGTTTGTTGTGGGAAAGAGAGCAATAAACACAAAGATGAGAAACCAGCCCCCACTGTAACCCGATGCTGCCCAGGATCTCTATAATGAAGGTGTGAAGTACTTACTTCCTAAGGAAATAAATCAAACAATGGAGAATCAGAGCCTCGAGATAGCGCTTTACAGCACTTATGGAATTTGGGCTTTAAACTGTGCCATTTAAATTGCAGGGGGTCTTGGTACATTCTGATGTGGGTATTCAGAGGAGAAGCTTCATTGACCATAATGAGGGTTACTTCTGAGTAGACACTAATTGGTTTGTGCAGGGACAGGAAACACACAGAAAACACCCCTTGATCGGGGTCAGGGTGAAAGGCACACCCTTGGGCAGGGCTAGCATACCCAAGGTAAATGCAGGGGTTGGGGCACACAGCAACTATACCGGGGACAACCCAACTTAAGGAAAAGAATCAGACTTCAAGCAATCTCAGGAAATCCGGGTTTTCCCTAATAAGCTCTGGGGTGGCTGCTGGATGGCCACGATATCATATATCCCTAACGACCTCCAAATGCAGCCAGCTCAGAGTAAATTGCTCATGGAGACACCCCCCTGGACAACTGCAGGCAGAGAAATCACCTTGTCACAGTCTTCCCCACTATGGTAAGAAACACTGTATTTCTATTTCAGTTATAGTAATTATTTCTAAATGTGCATCTATACCTACACATTAGGATATGCAAATATTATGCACACCTGTGTCCTCTTTTGTTCTTTTTTTTTTTTTGGTGATGCATGTCCTCTTTTTGGACAATGCCTAAGTGGCCATCCTTCTTTTAGCTCAGGGTCATATATACCCATTGACCAGAAGGGCCTGGTCCACAAGAGTGAAAGATTCTGGCCCAGAAGGTGGTAGGGGGTTCTGCGCAGCGCTTCCACTCTCCTACTCCAACCCCCCAGGTTCGAAAATAACTGCTTGGGTCACTCACAGCAGCACAGTGAGGACCAGTAATAGCACAGCATCCAAGCCAGCCACATTTGTAGGACTGTTAGGGCACAATCCTATGAGAATAAGCGGCTGCCGACTATTCAATGCAGGGCAGGCGGAGCATGGAGGGAATCTTCTCCTCCGCGATCCGGCTGCCCTGCATTTGTGGCCAGACATCCAATTTTGGCTGTCTAGCCAGGATACCTCGAAGCGGGGGGTGGGGGTGGGGGTCGGACAGCACATACGAAGCATGGTACTGACACTTCCACAGTTCCCTCCCTGCCCCCAAGAATGGCCCCTTTTCATCCACTCTACATTGCTCTTATTAGTGTGGAGCCGGGGACATCACACTCTTCTTACGAGGTGGCGGGGGAGGGGTTGGAGAGTCAGATTTCTGGGAACTGAGCTTGGAGCACTGGTTCAGCTGTCTAGTGGTCATAGGATTGCACCCTTAGAGTACTTTCATAACAAAAAAAATCTACATTTTGTGGCTCAGAATATCTGCCTTCTTAGTGCTGAGTTCTAAACACACAGAATGATTCTAACAACCACTGACTAATACTTGTGTGGGTTTGATTAAGCAACACTAATGGTGCTAGATCTCTTGTTCATCATTTCAGAGGCAGTTTTGATTTATCAGTTTCTCAGCACTGTAACATAAAGGGCCTATTTCCATCTGAAATGGTACAATATCCTGTTGTTGCAACACATGAGGCTTAATTACTGACATTATTGTATATCTCACTGAATGTGGGTGAAAGGGAAATGTAGCCAATAATCAAGGTTTACAATCTCCATTTTTCTTCTCAACAGTCATGCTGACTGACTTGGTCAGTATGCTAAAAACATTGATGAGGTCTCTTTGATCTCATAGTTTTGTGTTCATTTCTCTGCATTATGTCCTTTGCTTGCCACACCAGAAGGTACGTCAAGGGTGTTGGCTCTCTATCTATTCCTTACCGAAGTTGTTGCCCGATGTGACTTAATACATATTTGCTGGTCAGAGTCTCTTTGTTGTTACAAAGGGAAATACATAAAGAGATGTTGGATAAATCCTCATCCAACTTAGCTAAAAGCAGAATTCATAGAAATTAAAATAGATTCTACAGTAGAGCTAAACATTTGAGGAGAAAGATCAGAATAAATCTTTTAGAGCTAGAGGTCAGGCATTACCCACTTGGATGTGGCATTTGCACATGAGGGTTTGTGTCCATACGGCTATCATACTACAAGAGGCAATCCTGACTTGGGGCATTTCTACATGAGGATTTATCATGCACCTTTACTGAGGCTTCTGCTTCTGGATTCTTTGCCGGATGAAGCTTGGCTCCTTTACACGTGCTTTTTTCCAGGGTATTTCTTTTTCTGACTTTCTATATGTTTCATTATACAACCACTAGATGGTGCTGTGGTGTAACAGAATTGTGCAATTACGTGGGACTTTGATTCTGCCATTTCTAAATAATACCAGACTTTCCTCGTTAGGAAAAGAACCCTGATAATGGTTGCAGAGCAGGGGAGAGGCCCTGTAGGATGACAATGCCATGTAAAGGACCTGCAAACTACCATGAGTGAGCAATCACAAGCACACAATAAAAGCCTCATGTAGAAAGGCTTATTCATATGGCTATTAAGCATGTGACCAACAGCTTTGTTTATTCTGTTCAGTGTCCAATCAGCAGTTTGCACCTAGATCACAGTTCTCTGAGCAATGCCAGGTTGCTGGGTCTAGCCACCATTTGAATTTCCCACAATGACCCCCATTGCTCTGGAGCCATATCCAGCAATTCAGCACTGCTTGGAGAGCTGCAGCTGCTGTCCGCCACAAGGTATGCCTGACGAGGCTCACTGATAGAGGAGCGGTATCACCAATAGGCACTTTGGACAAGGCCCCCTCCAAACTGGAATTGGCTGAACTCTGTAACGTTCCTTTGCAAGGTCTGTGGTGGCACGCCCCAGTATGATCTGGGCCTACACCAGGATCTGGCCATCCCAGAATCTGTTTGCCAATAGTCTTATGAACTGGCTCTCAGGCACATCACATGTAGTATATAGTTCTATATGTTTGTTAGAAACACTCCCCGCTCCCACCTGCCCACAATGGACATCATTCTGATTTACTGAAAAAGAAATGTCACCTGCTATTTTGTTACCAGTTTTCCTACTACTAAGGGGTCTCTGTGTACCTCTTAGCAGTGAGTAGCTGCTTCAGTGTCTTTCATTTGAGCCATTTCCTGGGATAAATAGTCCCTAGTAATCTTGCCCATACATGGCCACGTTATGCCATTCTAAAGCAGCCAATTCTATAAGACTGAAAGCTTGCATCTCTCTCCAGAAACACACCTGCCAACCTCAAGATTACAAACAGAGTCATACAGTGAGTCCATGAGCCAAAATTTGCTGCATGTATTAGAAACAAAAGACTCTAAAATTCCCCCAGAATTGAATTTATTATAGGAAGGAGCTCACTGGGAGCCACATTTATCTTGGTCGTCAGGAATCAAGGGACAGACAAAAATACTGGGCTTTTCAAAATTAAACATTTGGGACATAGGAGGCACAGCTCAGATATTAACACTAAATGACAGTTTTACACTACAGGAGGAATGAGCTTGGATAAGCCTTGGGTTTTCACACTCCTTCCTCATCCCAGCACAGCCATGAGGTGGAGGTTGGAAGCAACCACTTCCTGGTTTAAAGTAACCAGAGTTTCTTCTTACATCCAAACTGGTTAACATGGTTAGTTTGAACTATGGTTTGTTGAAACAAACCAGGATTAGAAACGACATTTTGATCCTGGCTTCTTTCAATACATCACAATGTCTGGCTTTGGACGATCACAGGGGGAAAAGAAACCATTGTGGCTTCTCCCCCCTACATGGCTTCATACCCACCCTACAACCTATGACTTTCAGTAGGGGTTGTAGGATTCATATGAAGCCACTCCTCCCGTGCTGTGTGCTGGGTTCAGATGACACGCCAAGCTGTGCTGCAGCGTGGGTAATTATGTAAACGACAGGCATGTACACGGCATGCGTGGGGGTGGGGGGAGAAGCCACCATGGCTTCTCCCGCCCCCAATCGTCCAAACACTCCCAGGTTAAACTAACCACAGTTTGCCCTTGTCAGATGTAATGATAAACCATACTTAGATGAAAATAGAAGCAGATGCTTCCGATCTCCTCCTTAAAGCAGTGCCAGAGGAGGAGTGGGGAGGAGGAAATGTGACAGCACAAAGCTTGCCTAGGGTCATTCCAATAGTGCATAACTGGGTTAGTATTATATCCGAACTGAGCCAATGAAAATGCCAAACTAGGACTGAAACAAAATGACAACTGCAGTCCAAATTTCAAGCATGAAACTTGAACTTAGTTGGTTTACTTTTATTTCAGTGGAAGATTTTTGGTTTCAGTGGCAGTGAAGGTCATGTAACCAAAAAAGCTTTGTGGCAAAACTTCAGTTTTTCCTCAGTACAAACAAAATCCCTTGCATATAGACAACTAGCATATCAGGGAAAAAGCTCAGCTCAGCTCCTCCTTCACATGCTAGTTTACTTCATAGTGCAGTCTGAAGTAGTACGGGCCAGGCACAGGTTATAGCAGCCTTCTCCAACCTGGTGTTAGAATGCAACTCCCATCATCCCTAGGCAGACTGATGAGAGTTGTAGTCCGACGCATGTGGAGGGTGCCAGTTTGGGGAAGACTGAGTTACAGATCAGAAGTGGGGAAACTGGAGCACTCCAGATGTGTTGGACTCCAACTCCCACCAGCCCCATCCAGCATGGCAAGGGTCAGGGATGATGGGAGCTGGAGTCCAACAACATCTGGAGGGCTACAGGTTCCCCACCCCTGCTATAATATTCCATGTGATCAGAAATCTCAGCCCTGCAAATCAACTGAAATATTCAGGGAATACCCATTATATGAATATATATATATATCCAGCACATCCTTGAGCAGGAGCCGACATTCCTCTATGTAAATGCTTGAGGCATATAAATTACCAACATCCAGAGCTAGATCCTGGCTCCCCTGTGTATTCCGTTCAGCATTTCAGGCTCCGGGATGTCTTCTGGACAGTGATTTAGAATGGAAAAGCTTTTATCTAATTGTGAGACAGGATTCTTGCCAGACACCTCTAATGGATGAGACACACGGCAGGGCCGGCTGCCTGGTCATTGCTTTATTTTCTCCCTTGTTTGGTGGTGCAGTGGAGGAGTCTGGGACTCTTCCCCATTCAGCCTTGCTGACTCTGCTTTTCACCACATGGCGAATGACCCTCGCTTAATGATCTTAGCGGTTTTAGATTTGACAGATAATTATGTACGATAAGAAGCCCATACTTGTGTGCACGTTATTTGTTACTTAAATCACCGTCAGGTTCCTCTTCCAAATGAGCCCCTGGAGTAAAACATTGGATTAGAGCCCCAGCTGTGGTAATTGTATCTGGACATCAAAAACAGGCTTGTCGTTTTACCAACGGCACAGGTAAGAATTAGCCTCAATCTTTGTTCAATCTGACACAAAAGACAATTTAGGGTATTTTCACACATATGGCTTATTAAAGCAGTTCTACCTTCGGTCAGTTTGCAATGTAGATGTCAAAGGCAATCTGTATGAAAACATAATCTACAGATGGACGCCATGACACCAGAAGGAACAAACTGGTTGTGGGTTTTCTTCTCCTTCTCATTGTTGACAACATAATTACGCAGGATTTGCCAGTTTAGTTAAACATACCCATATCTTACAACTGGTGCTGATATTTCTCTTTATAACTGGAAGGCCACATCTAGGGTGGCCAAGTATCCTACTTTACAAAGGACAGTCCTCTGTTTTGAAGAACTGGCAAACAACTGTCCCCTGTTTGATGGACTACCCTGTCGAAGCCTGGTTAAAGTCAAAGAACCATACAGAGGGAGACCAGGAGCCTTGAAGTTGCTCATCAGCAGTCAGCATCTGGACTGCAGACTCAGCAGGCACACAGCTCACCTGGTGACCGTCTTCTCCACTATGGTGAGATGTATTGTGTTTCTATTTAAATAATAATAATTGTTTCTAAATCTACACCTATAGATATACATTTGCATGTGCAAATGTTCTACAAATTGGTGTCCTTTTTTGTCCTCTTTTTTGACGATGTATATGTGGTCACCGTAGCCATATCAGACCCAATGTGTGCTTTGACTTTCTAAACATGAAGACACAGATCTCTAGGTTGGAGCCAGAGGAACAGAGCAACCACACATACTTGAGGGAGTAAGCTGCCATTTCCAAAGCGCTGCCAGCTCATGCTGGCCAAGGTGAGAGATGGGGGGGGGGGTCCAGAGAGTTCTCTGACAGTTCTTTCCATGGGGAAGAAATTACCTATGTCAGCTCCAGGCTGCCGTAGATACAGGATGTGGTCCTGGGGCCTCTTAAGAGAACAGGGACTTTAGATCTAGCAGATAAGGTGGCCAGGTGTCTTACTTTACAGAGGACAGTCCTCTATTTGAGGGGCTGTCAGTCCCCTTTTTTCAGATGTGCCCTATTTGATGGGCTGCCCAGCCCTAGTCTGATTTAAAGTCAAAGAACAATAAGGAGGGAAACCTTGAAGTTGCCCATCAACAGTTAACATCTGGACATAGGTCACCTACTCAGTTTTCCCTACTATGGTGAGATGTACTGAATTTCTATTGAAATTATAGTACTTATTTCTAAATTTGCATATATTGCATATGCAAATGTTATGCAAATTGGTGTCCTCTCTTTTTGGTGATGCATTTCCCTTTTGGACAATGCATAAATGGCCACCCTGCCAGCAGATCCAAGACCACCACCAATCTGCACTCAGAATGTCCCTATCAGGGTTTACTGCAAGCAAATCATACCTGACAGTAGATCTATGCCTATGGAGCTTTCCAGCGGTGTACTGGGAGCTGCTGGGAAGGATGTCCCCACCCTGCTGGTGGTGGATTTCCCTCTCTGCCAGTGGAAAGGCACTTCCACCCATCCTAAACCCTTCTAGCCAGCAGATTTCATGGTTAGGACTGATCTCTAACTTTGTCACACTTTAGTTCTATTGAAATCAATGGGAATTTAGTTCTAACTCCTTTCTCCATTAATCTCAATGGGAGTAAAGAGTGGCTAACTTAGTCTAGATCCCACACAAAAGTTGCTGTCAGGGGTTGAGCTGACAAATAACTCCTCCCAGCTCTTCCTATCACACAGCTTTTCTGTTTCTTATGGGGAGACACCGATAGGTGAAAGAAAACGGGTGTCCACAAACAGACAACTTTTATGTGTATGGATGGAGAGGGTCTTCACATACTCATTGGCTGGATGTTTTGAAGAAGGGAAATAAGGAATTTCACCAGCTGCAACCACCTCTTGTGCCTTACTTCTCTACAATAAAACAAGCAAAGCAATGGCCTTTAAAAAATGAATAAAACTATTATTATTATTATTAAATTTATTAATCGCCCATCTGGCTGGTCACCCAGCCACTCTGGGCGATGTACAACATACAATAAAACAGTTTCAAACAATAAAATTCTACAATAAAAACATTTTCTAAAATACCCTAACCCACCCCAAATGCCTGCCTGAACAACCATGTTTTTAATGCACGACGAAATCTCATTAAAGAGGGGGCATGACTACAAAACATTGAAACAATACAAGCATTTATTTTGTTTTTTGCTATCCTTTCATAGCACAATTTGAGATCTGAATGTGACAAAGCAGCCCATAGCACCTTTTACAATGGTGCTGAGGCTTTTTCTGAAAAGGCCAAGCTCATGGGTAGTCATTTGTGACAAGCAACTCCCATGTGATTCAGGATGATTTTGATCTAGTCAGCAAACAATAATTTCTTCCAGAGGTTTATAACAACACCAGTGAAACTTCCTGAAAAAGATCAGGCGGGAGGCGGGGAGGTTTGCTGGTTTGGTTCACCCCAGCTCAAACCACATGGAGCCTGCTTTACACATGGAAAGGCAGCTACGAGGTTTGGCCTCTGAGCAGCAATGACATTGCAGTGAAACACATGAATCAGGCCAAAGAAAGCCAATGGGGCAGCCACCAGGGCCTCCAGCAGCCACTTCTCAGCATCTGATGTGCTGCATCACCAGCGCCCTGGTCTCTCAGCAAACCAGGCAAATTAGGCTCTGTGGATCAGGGGTACCCCCAAGCTGCAGTTCAGGCCTGAACAGTCAGTTGGCTTGACAGCCAACTGACAGCTGGCCCACACAAGCAACTCATCTTCTCAAGTTGCCATAAAGAGTCCCTCACCTCACATCTGACTGTCCATCCATCTTGCAGCCACACTGTCTGCCTCTGGCCCTGTGGAAGCTTGCTTGCTTGCAGCAGAACCCCACCTCCAGATGAAGCCTGTCCTGGAGCGTGGATGAGGCCTGACAAAAGATGGATCAGATTCTACTTATCTTGCTACCCAGTCTACTTACCTACTCTACCCAACGTGCTAAACTGATATCAGTGCTGTAGCCTAGCAATCTATCCACTAGGAAAGCCTTCCCCTACCTGGTGCCCTCCAAGGGTTTTGGCCTATGACTCCCATCAGCGTGGCCCAATCATCAGGGATTACGAGAGTTGTAGGCCAAAACAGCTGGAAGCTGCACACAAATTCTCACGGACCCCTTGAGAGTACCAAGCCACCATTTGGAACTCAAGAACATTTGACACCTTGGGGTGATTTCACAGTGCCGATCTCTTGTATGCCCTTGTTGATTATATGTTTGCATAGATTCTGCTCTGCAAGAAATAAAGGGCCAACTGATGCCTCTAGGAAAATAGCCTAGCTGGAGGCTGATGTTATGGAAGAAATACGGTTTCTCATATGGCTCTTCCCTTATGTTTCTTTCTTTTTTTTTTTTTTTAAGGGTCGATGAATACAGCCTCTCTGGGGCTGAATTGCTTTTAGTGACATATTTTCCATGCTCTGTTTTGAGGATGTAACAATAGTTTGCTTTGTAAATGACTGGGGGTTGGGAGACAATACCTCGCAAAGGGCAGCAGAAAATAAGACAATGGCTCTTTTCATGGTGGTAGACTTACAAAGACAGGAGGTGTGGGATGTAAAGAAAAATATACAAAGGCCTTGTTCACAAGTTACTGTCCTTTCACACAACTGCTGAGAAAACCTGAGATAAGAAAGTATGTCCAGAAATGTGAGAAGCAAGGAGAGCTAAATGAAGTTTAAAACAAGAAGTAAAAACCCTTGAGTGTACAGAGTAATAATGGGGTAAATGTGCAGTGAGAAGCTGTTCAAAATGTGTAGCCAGAACCCCTGATTAAGAAGTTGGTCATGGTTCCACATTATCCATGGTGGAGGGATGTTGCCAGGGCTGGGGTCAAGGGTTGGCATGGTTGGACACTTGTCAAGAACCCACACCCCACTAGGGGGCCTACTGACAAGAGTCCCCTGGACCTGGTCCTCCTCTTCACTACTGCAACCAGCTTGTTTGGTGTCCTCTCAGTCTAGTCCACACAACGGTGGTGGTGAGAGGAAGGAGGAACATTTGATGCACTACCTATTTGCTCATTGGCTGTCTGCCTGCCTGCAAGCAAGCAGGTGGTAGCCATGATGAGGAAGGGGAGGAGGAGAAGCAGCAGTTGGGAACATTGATGGTAAGAAGGTAGACTCACTGAAGAAGGGGGGCACAGAGGGTGTTTTGCCCAAGGGGCCTCCAGAAGCTGGACCTGGCACTAAATGTTACAAATCTGGAGTCTGGCTTCAGGCACTGTCTCCCTGACTGTGCGCAAGACTTCCTCACTGCCCTGAGCTGCTCTTCAGCTATGTGGATAGTGTGCGTAACTGAGGTTTGGAAGATGCAATCTGTATGTTTTGTCCTATAATGGAGTCTGTTTCATTCTGTTACTATTGATATTTTCCTCGCCGTTACAAAACAAGAGTGCCAAACCTGTCATTCAGAGATAGGCTTGACAATATCTTCCCATCGAAATGGAACAACACATCTGCAGCATTGATTCCCAACTTGGGCCTCCAGATATTGTTGGACTACAGCTCCCATCATCTCCAACCAGCATGGCCAATGGTCAGGTTGATGGGAGCTATAGTCCAACAATGTCTGAGGACTCATGGTTGGGAACTACTGGTCTAGAGTGTCCTTCAGTAGAAGTTTTATTGCCATTTTTTTCTGGATTGGTTACAGTTGTCTATTCTTCTATGCCCTGCTGCCCAGTCAAGTAGGCAGGAAGAGGTGAGGAACTTTCCTACCCCTCTAAAACCAAAGTAGCAGAGGTCTGATGATCCTCCCTACTGTGTTAGGATAGGAATGTCCTTTTATCCAGCCATACAACTGGGGAGTGAATATGAGATCTGAGGTCCATTTCAGGGACTATTCTTCCTTCAATAGTGGAGAACTCAACCCAAAGACCTGAGATTATTTTTATTACTATTATTATCTAAATGTATGTCTCAAAGTGACTTACACACACAAATACTGAAATCCATCATTAACATAACAGGGAAGCCCCCCCCAATCAAAATAAGTCATGGGTGGGCAATTTCAATCCCATAGGAGTAATCCAGGCCACGGAGGTTGCCCATCCAGCTCGCAGAGGCTTGGGCTCTCTCTGTAGGCCCTGTCCATTCCTCGCCTCAAGAAATGGAACAAGACAATTAGTAACGGCTTTTCCCTTAGCCAAATATGACCACTCCATATTAGTGATACCCAAAGGGGTCGAAGTTGATAGGAAACAAGGAATTGTTTTACACAAGTCCATTCTGTACATGCTACCAGCAGAGAGCTTCTGGAACTTAAAGTCTGTGTTGCATATCTTTCATTTATTCCATCGCTTGCTTCTTTTTTTTTTTAAACAGGTGAAATGTAAGGACAATGAAAGGGAGAGAGGTTTTAGTCCTATTTGCACCCATTTTTCTCTAATAACTGGAAACTGAATTTGTCCTGTCCAGAATGTTTCACTGCCTTTCTCCTCAGCAGTAACAAAGATGCCACTGGCTACACGATGTCACAGACACAACAGTCACATTACAAATCTAGGAATCCAAAACACAGACTTGAGAAGGCAGTGCAGGGAAAAAAGACAGCAAATTACTATGGTCTGATATCTGCCAACTGGCAAAAAACAGAGAGACAAAATTTGGCTCCAACTCCAATCTGAGCTCCAAACTTGACCAGAAACCAGAAATATTCCAGGCAGGGAGGCTTAGTTCTGCACTAGGAGAAGTAATCATGTTGTGCGGGTCAACTCTAAGCATGAAACTGAACTTTTAAGACCAGCCTGCCCCAACATGGTGCCCTCCAGATGTGTTGTACTGCAACTCCCATAATTTCCAGCCAGCCAATGACCACACTGGCTGGGAGTCATGGGAGTTGCAGTAAAACACATCTGGAGATTGGGGCAAGCTGCTTAAGACAATGGAACCAATTACACAGAGGGGTGATGGATTCTCCCTTGCTGGAGGTCTTCAAGCAGAGGCTGGAGATGCCCCGGCTCTGGATTTCCTGCATCTAGCAGGGGGTTGGACTAGCCAACAAGACTTCTTCCAACTCTATGATCCTATGATTATGTGGTGCCTATAAAAAGTACTGCAACATATTGTGCAGAAAGGGGCACTTTGCATGGACTATAGATCTTGATTCAGTTCCAGGCTTCCTTCTCTAAAAAAGATGAATGTGAGACGTTTAGAAACGAGAGAGCGTCTCACCTTTTCTGTCAGTTCTCTAGAGAAATGGCTAATTCCCCCATTTAGGGAATTGAGGGAAAGAGGGGAACACAGTGGAATTATGAATTACTGTAAGGATCGCATATGAATGTTAGCACAAAGATCATTACCACTAAAACCTGACTTCAGCCAGCATTGACTAGCAAACTGCAAAGGCAGCCAGTATACACTGCAATCGCCAATCTGACTGATGCAGCCTGCTGGAAACCTTCAAGCCGCTGGAAGAAATGCTGCCCCAACAGCTGGTTTCTATCTTCCATGCTTTGGCCCACGTCATGTCTCTGAAAGAATCTTTTGCAGCTCCGGTAAGAGATATACCAGCAATGTATCAGCGAGAATAGAGGACTGAAAGCAAAACTGCAGAGCAATCAGGCACTCCAATGAGCTGCTTGTAAATCAACTCAAACGTGGCATGTTTCCACAATAAACAATACACTATTGCTCTTGCGCTGTTCCCACTTCAACTGTCCAGAGGCCAGCCAGCTGTGAATGTGCCATAATAAAACAGACCTGGAGCTGACACTCCTCCTGTTGGAGAGAATGTCTTCCTACAGTCGAGCAACCCTTAATGTGACTGGGGGATCTTAGATGCTGCACCAACTTTGTAGAAAGTCAGGTGGGAGCAATTTAAAACCCAGAATGGGCAGGTGGGAGCTGAACCCCCAACTTTCCTTCCAAACTCCTTTGTCCCTCTCATTTTTCTCCCCATGAAGGTTACTTCTGGTCTTGGAGGTTCACTGAGAGAAAGACAGCTGGGGCAAAGCCAAGGCAAAGAAGAAAAGCTTGGATGGTCATCCACTTCCCTCTCCTGCTACCCATGCCAGGCTTTAATGCTGCCTCCCTGCTTTATATGACTTCGACAGCAAACCCAATTCATACACAGAAGTCTGCTACTATAATATCCTGTTTGGCCCATGATTTTACCTGACGTTGAGCTGTTTGGAAGAAGTCTGAAAGATGCTTGTATTACTAAAAGCAGAGGCTCTGGAATCAACTCTTCATGCTCCTCCTAGGTTTTGCAACTTTCACATTAAGCAATTCTGGCCATTCCACCAGATCTTTCAAGAAAACTGCTGATCTCATATTTGTTGTTCTAAAATTGCATGCAAGATGCGGTGGCATCTCTTAAGTGACCAGCTGACAACACTGGTCACATTTGCTCCCTTTTAGTTCTTTCTTCCTGTCTTAATTCTTTGATCCCAGAATAACTGTTTTTATATAAGTTGTTGTAAGAGTATGCAATTAGCAGTCCAGTCTTATGCACATTTACCTGTGAGCAAGACACCACTGAACATAGGCAGGTTTCGTTCCAAGTAAACTACATGCACTGGATCATGCTGTAAAGCTTCCTTCCTTCCTTCCTTTCTTTTAATATTAAGGAGTTTTTATATTTGGGCAAGCAGCCTAGTAAAATTCTTGGAGGCTGGTAACTTTTGTGGACTTATTTATGAAGCTGGTGTTGCTCCATTTCTCTATTCAGTGTTTGTAGCTACATCCCATAAAACGCAAAGCTAACATTCAACCTAGGTTAGCTAGGCGAGACAGCCAGTGTGGTTAGACTAGAGCACTCTTCCCCAACCTGCTGTCCTCCAGCTGTTTTGTACTACAGCTCCCATCAGTACCAGCCCACCTGGCCAATGGGAAGGGATGGTGAGAGTTGTGGTCCAAAACAACTGGAGGGCACCCATGTAGGGAAGGATGGACTAGAATGGTGGACTGAGACCAGGGAAACTTGGGTTAAAATATCTGCTTGGATGACCCTCTTGGGGTAACCTTGGGCCAGGCACCCTCTCTTAGCCTTGTCAACCTTGCAGGGTTGGTGTGAGGATAAAAGACTGTAATTCCCATGTATGCTACCATATTCTCCAGGACAGTAGAGCAAGGGGGGAAATATGGATGAGTTCAACAACATGCTTTGCCTTCACCCCAAATCTTCAGAAGCTCAAAAAGGAATTTTACAAGCTTCTTACTTTTTCATTCGCTTTACAAAAAACAGGTTATTACCATCTGTTGTGTCAGTCCATTTAAATTTTTGGTCCTTGTTGAATTCCAAGCAAACACTTTCATGTTTTTTTAAAATACAGAAGACCCGGCAATTAAAAATGTCACAGGCCATTAGGGACAGCAATTTTTAAATGTTAAAAATTACCACACTTATTTTTTAAAAATCTGAGTTACGAGAGAACAAGTTCTCCTCCTGGGTTTAATTAAATAAGAGCAGATGGATTTGCTGAACTTCAGATGAAAAGAAACTAATTTATGGATAAGAGGTGAGCATGAGGCAAACAGAACTTTGGAGACACTAACTCAGCAGAAAGCTCATCCAGATTAAAGACTATGAATCCAGGATGAGACCCTGCTCCCCCGGTCAGTATAGTTGCAGTGGTATAAATAACACTGTGGCAGGTCCCTGTCATGTTAGTTTTCTATGCTCAGAGAGCTTTTTAAATTGAGGAACAGTCAAATATACAAACATCCCTCCCAACCCAAAGTAGCCTGGAGTGGTTTTTTCTAGGAAAAGCTTTACTATTTGACTGCATAAACTTTGACACGAAGACATTACAGTTCATGGGGTTATATCCAGTGCCAGCATCTGAGCCTCAGAACGAGGGGGCACTTGGAGAAGGGCTTCCACGGATTACCTTAAGGTACAGGTAGGTACATATCGTTAGCGTGTTGGGACCAGGGAGACCCAGGTTCAGATGCCCATGTAGCCATGAAGAACATTAGGCAAGATTGGACCAGTCACTATCTCTCAGTCTAACCTACCTCACAGGGCTGATGCAAGGATAACATGGGAGAGAGAACCATGTACGCCACCTTGCACTCCTCAGAGGAATGGTGGGACATAAACGCAACAAGTAGTATATACTCAATTTTCTGCTGTTTCACTTTCTGGGAGGATGGGGCAGCCAAGCATCAAAATCCCTGTTGATCATCCATCCATCCCAAGGAGAAGCCAAGAAGCCCCTGTGAGCAGAATGCACTGAAATCAATGAGAAGCCCTCCTCAGCTTCCCCTAGTCTTCTGGTTGTAGCAAAACTGCTGGCCAGGCCCAGAGTAATGGAGACATCTGCCCAAACATATGCCAATTTTATGTCCTGTTCTTGAAGACCCAGTCACTTGATAGGTCTACATTCAGCTTCCATATGGAGATTTGTTTTCCAAATCCTGCTTTGGTGACTTAGTGCATGCCCAGACGTTGGGGGGGCGGGTGTTGGCAAGATGTGGGGCAGAAGAACCTGTGCTGATATTGCACCTTGGATCATGTGGATCACATAGTCCACACTGGCTGCAATATGGTTTCCCTCTGCAAGGCTATCAATAGCTTCTAGTCATGATGGCGATATGCTACCTCTGGTATCAGAGGCAGTATGCCTATGTACACCAGTTGCTGGGGAACATGGGCAGCAGGGTGCTATTGTGTCCTGCTTGTGGGCTTCCCACAGGCAGCTGGTTGTCCACTGTCTGAGCAGAATGCTGTATGAGATAAAGCATGGCTCTCCTTATGTTCTTATGACCAGTACAGTCTTGCCATTGTATCCAGTGGCATTGTTCCAGTAGCAGAAGGAAACCAATGGTAGAACAGATTTCTCATTCTCCCCTGCAGCCCCCTGCATGCCCCCCTCCACAGCAGATTTGGAACATGTGTGCAGGGGCTGCAGGGGGAAGAGAGAATGGGGAAGTCCCATTGTATGAGTACACATCAGCTTGTGCAAGAACTGGATCCAAACCCTTGGCTCAAGAACCATCAGACCTGGTTCTTGACTTGCTTTGTGACCAAGGGGGCACAAGGTAAAGCATGAGTACACGAGGTAGAAGCAGGCCTGTGTCAGGGAACTCCAGCAACTTGAATCCCCTTGATACTCAGACTAAATGACTGGCAACTTTTGTAGGGCAGGTGTGGGCAACTTGTGGCCTAGAAATCCCATGATCCCTCATCATTGGCTATGCTGGCTAGGGCTGATGGGAGCTGTGCACCAAAACACCTGAGGGGCTGAGGGATGTCTGTCACCAGGAAAGCTGGCCCTTTGGGGGCTCACCGGATTTCCTCAGTGTCCCTGACTCAGCTTGCATTTGCGAGTCAAACTGGAAGTTTCTTCTAAAAATCTGGGAACTTTTCCAGTTGTTGTTGTTTTAAATTGCGTAAAAAGCAATTTGCACGAATTACGCACATTTTGGCCATAATTTGCACAAATTATGCAAAATGTGACCTTTATTTGCACAAATTATGCAAAATGTTACCATAATTTGCACAAATTATACAAATTACAGCTGCAATGTGCACAAATTGCTTTTAACACAAATTTTAAGAAACCACCGGAAATCCACAAACAGGCCCAACTTGATGCAGAATGAGTTGAGCCGGCTCGGGGGAAAGCAAGCCAAAGTCTGGGGGGCTGAGCTGGTGAAAGCTTGGTGAGCTTCACCCCTGAGATGGATTCCTCCAACATTCCTAGAGGAACCATGAGTTGCCCACCCCCGATAAAGGGGTTTGGTATTGTCACAAGACCTTCAAGAAGCTCACTGATGGCCTGGCTAGTCATCATACAGTTTTCTCCTTTGGCCAGAGGTTGGTGATGATTCCCAGGCTGAATTCTGCCAAGTTTAGGTTCTGCTTCAGGCTCAGGTCCTAATGCTGAGTCCTTCAAGGATCAGGAGCATGTGCTATTCAAGCAGTGGTGGTGGTGGGGAAACCTATTTTGGCATGTCATACATTGTAAAGTGGGATGTATTTGAACTCCAAGCCAAAACACTTAGCCACTGGGTCACTAGAGCCTAAAGAAACACTGGTATAAAATTCCTTATCTGTCTTTCAAGCTCTTTAGCTGAGCTCTAGCACATCTGGCAACACTTGGTTTAAAAGACAGCTCTCCGTTACCTTTTGATGCATTTACAAATGCATTTAAAAGAGATGGCCGGGATGATGAGATAAATGGGGAAAGGTGGGTCTATAACACCTAATAAGATGGCAGGTGGGAAACATATTTAGGAGCATCTGTTAGAGAAAGATGTTATGAGGGAAGAATGGCATTTGCCAGATGTCTGGATCAGACCCCAACATTTCGAGTTACAGCCATGTGTGTATGTGTATAGAGTTACAGTGTATGTCTGTATACAGCCGCTTTCCGCAACCTGGTGCAGACAGACATGTGCAAATCTCTATGGTCAAAGTACTTTCGAGCACTTCTGAAATGGCAGCTGACCTATGGAACCCTCAGCACGCCACCCAAGGGATGCTAGAAGTGGCTTGAATAATGGCAGAGTTAATGTGACTGACCCACTCCATCAACATTTTCAACACAGCCGCCTGGTCATGTGAACTGGCCTTTAATCCCCACTTAATTCTTAGAAGAGTGCTCAGAGGAGAACAATGAAAATGACAGACATCGGAATGTATGGTGTATAAGGAACTGGGCCTGTTTACATTAGGCAGGAAAGAGGGGAAGAGTTGATAGCTATTTTCAAGTTTGAAGGGCAGCTTAAAGGAGAGCAGCTGGAGACAGGACAAAGAATAATGGGTTCAGGTTGAAATGCAGCAGATTTAAGTTCAGAACCCTGAAAAACCTCCTAAGTGCAAGGATGATTGAACAGTGTAACAAATTGCTCAGGGGAAGTGTGAGGTCTTTCTATCTGGGATAGTTAGGAGATTTAAGCAGGGGGAGGAGACTGGCCAAGCCAACTCTCCACTCCAGCTCTGTCCCTAGAAATCCTTTGCTTGAGAACCAGGGTTGGACTCAATGGTCTTAGAGGCCCCTTCCAACCCTACTATTCTATGATTCTATGAACAATTTCTCCCCAGATTTGGGAGTTCCAAATTAACTGGTCTTGTTTGTGGAATGACACTAATGCATTAGAAATTTTCTATTCTTCCATTTTTATTTTTAATTATTATTACACTGGTATCCCACCTTTTCCCCTCGTGCTAGGAACACAGGATGGCTTCCATGGTCCTCCTCCTCTCCACTTTATCTTCACAACAACCGTGTTAGGTAGGTTAGGCTGAGAGTCAGTGACTAGCCCAAAGTTACCCAGTGAGTGTCACGGCCAAGCAGAGACTAGAACCTGAGTCTCCCAAGCCCCATTCCAAGACTCTAGGCACTACACCACAAATTTTGATTTCCTGACTTGGTACAGACTGCTGCACCTGAGCAGTTTGTCTCAGTTTTCAATGTCTTCTGTTTATTAAAGACTTTCCCCCATCGCTACCACACCACCTCAGGTTGCCAATGCAGACAAGTGCTTGTATGCACTGATGAAACATGGTGCAAAAAATGAAATTCCTTTTTTATGTGATGGTGCACATCATTACATTGAGATTCCTTTTTGTGCTGTGTTTCATCAATGACCACAAGTCCTTGTGCACATTACTAACCTGGGCCAAAAGCAAACAACAGTAAGTGAACAGAAGGAATGTAATGCTGCAGCAAACTGTGCATGCATAAGTTTTGGAATTCATTTCAGCAATTCTCTATGTTAAATCAGGAGGAAGGCAGAAAAGAAACACAGGAGCAGGGCCAGCCCCCAGAAGATGGGGTAAAATCTGCCCGTTCTTAACCAGAGTATTTTGATATAGTTCCATTTGGCAAGTCTAAGTATATCACCCCTTTTGGTTTCTATTTACTTTTTTTTTTTTGCTAGTACACCCTCTAAAATGAATCTCCAGTTTTATAAAAGATGGCATGCTTCTTTTTATTTATTTTTTCTACCTAACAAAGGAATCTATAGAGAGCTTCAGCTATTGGGCGGTATAGAAATAAATAAATAAATAAATAAATCTATATGTTTGACTTAAGGCTAGAGCTAGGGACAGATAACTGTTGGATTTTATATTTTCAAAGATGGATTGTGTGTTTCTTTGTCCCAACAGTCCTAGATACAACCTGAAACCAGCATAGCACGTAGCTGAGCCTAATCCAATTTAGGCTGCAAGCATATATAGCCTTATCTGGGAGCAAGTCCTGCTGAACTCACTTTCCAAGCATGCTATCTTCTCCTGCACTCCATCTTAAGATGGTGATGAAGTGCACTACAGGAGGTATGGGGAACATGTGGCCTTCCAGATGTTGTCAGACAACTCCTATAAACCCTAGCCAGCACAGCCAATGGTAAGGTATGATGGGAGTTGCAGTCCAATAACATCCAGAAGCCACATGTTCCCCCTCCCCTCACCACAATATCAAGCCACCTCCCACTAGGGATGTCGGAGAAATGCATTTGGGGGGTTGAGTTCCTAGGAACTCCAAGTTTTCCTAGGTTCGGCTCCCCGGATTTTGTTTCGGTTCCTGCTGTAGTGGCTGACTTGATTAGCAGTGAGTCAGGCCAGTTCGTGGATTTTTCAGGATTTTTGCACATTTTTTTAAGGTTCTGCAATTTGCACAAATGTCTGAGCAATCTGTGCATCTTTGGCTGTGATATGTGCAAATTGCTTAGATATTTGCACAAACTTCAGAACCTGTGGGGAAAAATGCACAAAAACAGTTCCTAGAGTTCAGGCAAAAGCCCACAGCTCAGCTCACAAATACAAATTGAGCTGTACACACCACAGAACACTGTCGAGTCAAAAAAGAACTAGATTTCCCAGAGACCGAGATTGCTACCTCACACCACATATTTTGCTTAACATCTAGCCTGATAAAAGTTCTGGGGAAATCAAAAGCCTATTTATTATTTTGTGACATTTCAGTTGGACCTAATACAAGTACTGCTCACCTATGGATTTTGGATTTTTTTTCCTCGTATGGATGGATGCATCTTCCTTTGCTTTTTGTCTGTCAATCCGTGATTGCTGAGATTAAGCAAATTCTGGACTACTTGCTGTTTGCCTTGATTTTATGGTTAAAATTTTAAAAACACACCAGAAGTTAAATTGTGTAATACATAATTTTACCTCAAGGTGGGGATAGAGACCTAAAATAACCTAACATATACAAGTCATGGCTTCTGACAGTCAAGCAGTGAACAGTTATGGCCGATTCATAGCGTCCTCTCAGTCTCTGGCAGCTGCAATTTTTAGTCAGCCTGTGTTGATGCCAAATCACACCAAGTGATGCTTGCCGTTTCACCCTAAATGCCAATGCAGCCTGAATTCAATGCATGGCTCACATCTACCTGGCCATGATATGAGACAGGTAGAAGTCAGCACAGGCTAGTTAAAAGCAAACTAAAGGCACACACCTATGCATGTTTAGACATAAAAAAGGCCTACAGCTCCCAGCATGCCCCAGCCACCCTGGGAGCTGTAGGCCTTTTTTCTGTCTAAACATGCATAGGATTATGCCCTGAGAGACTAAAGTCGTCCTTAGTTTGGCAACTTCTCTAAAGGCAGAGGGGCAGGGGCACAGGTCCATCCTTGCCTGTGACCACCACTCCTCCAACTTCCCCACGCTCTGGAGATCTTCTTCTTCCTCAAACAATGCCTCCCTTTCTCCTTGAAACTGCTTCCCTCCTTAAAACCTACCTATTTTGTTCCTGAAAAATCAGTGATAGCAGCAGATGTCCATGTGCTTTTAAATTACATTCCTGTGATGTGGGGATTAACAGAAGAACAGCAAAAGTGGATATTGAGGACCTTTACTTTGCAAAGAGACTCATACTCCAAACTTGGAAGGATAAACACCCACCACCTATCATTCAATGGACTGAAGACCTTACTGCTCTTCCCACATTTGAACATATCTCCTACAGCCATCACTGTTTGGATGCTTATTTAGATATATGGACTGCTTATATTAACATATATATTTGAAAGTGAAGTATTAAATCCTTCTTTTTCCCTCTTTTTCTTTGTATATTACGGGTGATGTAAATTATTATTGTGCATGGATATGTTTATGGTATGTTCTTTCTTTTCCTCTCTTCCTCCTCCTCCTGCAGCCCTTTTGTGATTCCCTCCACCCTTCTTTTGTTTGTTATTGTTGTATTTGAAACAACCACCTGTTCCCTCCTGCAGCCTCCTAGTTCCCATGTCCTATATTAACAAAGCCTAAGCATGTGCCGCTGAAATAATGGTATGCTCTTTCTCTGTATAGCTGTTCTCTCCCTTCCATCTTTACCAGTTGTTTTCCGGGCCAAATTCAAGGTGTTGGTTTTGACCTTTAAAACCCTATATGGTTCCGGCCCAGCCTATCTTAAGGAGCGCCTCCAGCAGCACCAGACAGGCCGCTTAACAAGATCAGCCTCGGATGGCCTTCTCTCTGTCCCATCAGCCAGGACAGCTAGACTGGTGGGAACGAGGGAGAGGGCCTTTTCTGTAGTGGCCCCCACTCTGTGGAACTCCCTCCCTAGGGAATTCCGTCATGCCCCCTCTTTAATGAGCTTCCATCGTGCATTAAAAACGTGGCTGTTCAGGCAGGCATTTGGGGTGGGTTAGGGTATTTTAGAAAATGTTTTTATTGTAGAATCTTATTTTTTTATTGTATGTTGTACATCGCCCAGAGTGGCTGGGTGACCAGCCAGATGGGCGATTAATAAATTAAATAATAAATAATAAAAAAATCTCTTCTTTCCCTTGTGTCAAATGTCATACTGGAAACTCCTTGGGGCAGAGCTTTGACTGTTTGTGCTCTGTAAAGTGTCATGTATATTCATGAGTATGTATATGCTGTGTGCTTGTTAGACCTTCCAGTTGTTATCAAATACCTTCATTCTGTACAGTTCCTTATATTATTGTCTGTTTCCATTACTGCTAACCTCTGTCCCTACACACATGTACTCCAGTTTCTCAAACTTCCCATGATTCTTTCCCACAACCTCTCTGCAGTCCCTGAGGCATTGTTGTCCACACTGAGCAAGGAAAGGGAAATTTTGCAACCAGAATTTACCCATATTACGTATCTTATTATTCATGCTTAAGTCAAACAGCATTAGAGTAATCCATTAATCATAATTGCTTGCAGACACTCTAGTTCTGAGAAATGTGACGTACACGTTATCATTTCACTTCTCCAGTCAATAAGGACAGTATTACAACAAGATGAATTTTGGTCAGAACCAGTTTGAGAACAGATTTTTAAATTACAAGCATTTGGTTATGAGCTACAATGCAATGGTATTGACTAGAATCAGGACATCACTTGAAGAATATGTGAATATGCTAGCTCAGCATCAGAACCTGTTTGAATGACAATACCCTGGAACATGTGAAATAATAAGGAACAAGAGTGTATCTCTGATTGTGTGTAGAGTGCCATTCTCATACAACTGAATAACCACATTCTACAGAATGGAAGTGTGGGATTTATTTCCTTCCTAGAAGTCCACAGCATGTTCTTCTCATCCTTCTCTTGTTTAACTGGTTCTGTGGGATCTGTGAGGAACAGGGAACACCCTTATCTGACAGGAAAGGGCTCTTGGCCAGTAGGAGAAAGCAGAAAGCTTCAGATCAAACCTGATACTAGGCCCTGAGAAGTCAGATGATGATGAGTCTGGTTACTCCTCAATTCTTAGAAGATAGGACCTATCTGGAAATTGTAAAGCTGGCTGATTCTGGCTGGATTGAAATACAGCTAATTGGCTGATTGTTCCTGCATTCTCCTCTTCTCTCTCTGCCCCCATAGCCCCTTTACAGCTGATGAGTGGTAGGTCTTCACTCATCAGTGGTACGATGAGCGAAGACCCAGATCACAGCAGCTGGCCCATTGTTAAAGCAGACAAGGCAAACCTAGAGAGCCCCTGCTGAGAGTGAGGAGCTTCTGCAGAGAGAGAGACTGAATGGGGGGAGGGGCAGAGAGCCACACTTGAGGTGATTGGGTATTGGTCTCATCCCCTTTGCCTTTGGCTCCACCCCTTTGCCTTTGGCCCCACCTACTACTGGAAGCCCCTGAGAGCTTCTCTGAAATGGAATTCAGCACTTGGGCTGAAAGAGGTTCTATACCCCTGCCTGAGAGCATGGACTAGGCCAGATGCACAAACCATCTGTCCTGGTGTAAGGCAGCTTCCTATGATCCAGGGGCAGCCACCAAGAAGGCCCAGCTCCATGTGGAGGTTTGTCTAACCTGTCTATAAGATGTCATCTGTAGCAAGATCTCAAGTGCCAGGAAGAAACACTACCTGAAATTTCTGGTAGTGGAAAACCTTTAACTTTGGTTTCTCTCATTCATGTATCCCAATCTTCAGCACAGATAGAAGAGTGTGGCCTATGGCCTATGTCATATTTTAATGCATAACAGGGATCAATATTATTACAGCTGTGACGGTGCAGATTAACTCCCTCTACCTCTGCTAATCAGGTTTCCTGAACTGTCAGCTTTTCTTAGCAATAGACAATGAAAGGTGACAAACCCACCAGTTAGGGTGGCTACTTACACATTGCCAACAAAAGAGGAAATGCATCACCAAAACAGAGGTCCAAAAAACAGGAAGTGGATTTGCATAAATTTGCATATACTGGTGTATATGTATATATGCAAATTTAGAAATAATAACTAGACTTCAATAGAAATGCAATTCATCTCACCAAAGTGGAGAAGACTATGACCAGATGAGCTGTAGGCCTGCTCCGTTCAGGTGCTAACTGCTGATGGGCAACTTCAAGGCCCCTGTTCTCCCCTTCCTATGGTTCTTAACTTTAAACCAGGCATGGACTGAACAGCCTTTCAAACAGAAGATGCCTTCAAATGGAGGACTGTAAAGAAGGACCTATGGCTACCCTACCACCAGTTGCCCTACATCCTGAGACTTCCTGAAATAATGCTCTAGAAACATCCCAATGACAAAACATATGCCACAAAGGATTTGCTGTGCCAAAGGACTTGCTGTTGTTGCTTTTCTACAGCAGACTAATCATAGCTGCCCTTCCGAAATGCATTTACACCCCAGAAACCCAGTCTGGACTTGCCTCTCCCTTACATACTTTGGAAGGCATTTCCCCACAGCATCACAACCTAATTGTTTGGGCAAGGGGAAGTGGCATGTGCTCTCAAGCCCGGGAAGCAGACAAAGCTGAGCTTTGAAAACCTCATCCATGAATCAGTGGCACTTGAACACTGGGCCAGGCAAGGCAAAGCCTCTTGTAAGCATGGAGAGACAATACTGGCAATAAGGGAGAGGGCCTTCTCGGTGGTGGCCCCCTGAGTGTGGAACACTCTCCCCAGGGAGGTCCTTATGGGACCAACACTGTTAGCTTTCGGCACCAGGGTAAAACTTCCCTCTACCCCCAGGCATTTGACAGCACAAGGCTTTTTAACAGGTCTTAGTGTTTTTATTGCTGATTGTTTAGGATTGTTTTTTATATTTTTGTATGATAATGGTTTTATATTATTGTATTATATTTTTTTAGAGTTTTAAGTTTTGTAAACTGCCCAGAGAGCTTTGGCTGTTGGGCAGTATGCAATAAATGAAATGAAATATAACCTCCCCTCCCTTGATACCAGAGGTTCTTAAGGGCAATTCCCAGACAGCTGCAATCTCACTGGAAAAAAGATGGTTGCCCTGTGGAAACAAGACACACATGGGGAAGAGTAAGCAGATTACAGGTTTCCATCTCACTTCTTCTCTGAAAGCTCGCGGGCATCTACAGGGGGTTCCTGCTGCAACTTGCGGAGAAGGATTTCAAACTCAGGCAAGGGTGCCTGGAAATCCCACAAGTATTGTGACAGAAAATTACTTTGGAATAGAAAATTACTTTGCATCAAGCACATGAATCATGTTCTATCACTCTCTCATCTCAGGATGTGCAAGACAGTTCCTGCTTGTCAGCTTCATACATAGTTTCTATGTGCTCAGATGACCCCAAATGGTCTCTTTCTTGTTTCTTGCAAGTTTGATTCTGTTAATCTCACTGCAGCAAGATCTATGCCAACACACACTGTTCTTATGCAACATTTTGCAATATGATCACCACGATCTACATACTTTTCTATTTAAATTTGATTCTGCTTGACAATCTCAGCTTTCATTTAATTAAAAAAAATCTAGTTCTCATGGTTGTATCTAAAAGCTTGAAAATGCGTATTGCAGCCTTCCCAGAGCTGTTGCTCTTCAGATGTTTTGGACCCCCATATGTCATGCTGGTTGGGGATGATGGAAATTGTAGTCCAACACATCTAGAGGGCACCAGGTTGGGGGAGGCTAGTGTGATGTTTGCTGAAGTCACCCCCCACCCCAAGAGTCTTAAGTACTGTTTCTGGCAGGATATCTGTTTCCTGAATTAGCAACCTGTCATTGTTCCTTCCATCTTAGGAAAATTGGTTATCTTTGGCCCCATAAAGTTGCTAACCCTAGAAAGAGAATTGCCCCAGGAGCAATTCACACAACCATGTTCAGGTGGAAGAGTTGCCACAAGATGGTACTTTTTCCCAGTCTCCTGGGACCCTAAATGTCATTTAAACAAATACTGTATTTCTTTAGGTTAAGAAGCAGGGGCTAAATCACCATTTGTTCTTTTTGTGGTTTACATGTATCAGAAATTCCACATCCATTCCACATCTATTCAGCCTTCTCCAACCTGGTGCCCTCGAGATGTTTTGGACCACAACTCCAGGCATTCCTGACCATTGGCCATGCTGGCTGGACTGACAGGAGTTAGTCCAAAATATCCAGAGGGCACCAGGTTGGGAAGGCTGATTTATTCATTTGGGCTGGGACCACACATCACCCACAGAGTCTTCCAAATAAACATTTGGCATCTCATCCCTCATCATATCACTCAGACAGAATCCTCTGTGTAAATTAAACTGTGACTGAAATTTTTGTTTGACTCTAAATCAGATGATATTAAAAGACCCATAATCACATGGCCCAGCTTATATGAACATTTTCCTCCACCAGATGAGAAAAGAGTGAGTCTCTCTGTCTGTGGCTGATGGTTTTAAATTGTTTTTGATATATGTTGTTGTGTGTGCTATTTTTTCTGTATACTTTAGATAATGTATTTGAATTTTTTAAATTTTTGTGAACTGCCCAGAGAGCATCATCTATAGGGTGGTATAGAAATATAATAAATGAAATGAATGAGTCTTAGACTCATGCAAGCTTGTCCCACCCACCTGCCCTCCCCACTCCTCTCCCTGCACAGAAAAGATCCACCACAATACTGGGTTTGCCTGTGCTAGGATCTTCCTGAACCAAATATATGCCTAAGGCTTGTTCCCTTCTGATCATGGGGAGAAAAAAAAAGGTTGTTTAAACAAAGCTCATGTGATACTGGGGCATGTAGCATCACAAGTCCATGTGATTTAGGGCTGAAACTAGAATCCGAGTTACACTTTGCATTTTATAACTGGAAAGTATAAAGTACCCAGGGAAATGTGCTTTTTCTTCTGTTTTCTTGCCTGTATAATTGCAGTGTGCCCATGATGTAACATCCTTGATTTTCTTTCAAAGCACGAGAAAAATTGATTACTAACTCCATGGAACTGGTACCTAAGAATTAAGCCCTCTTCTGGAGACTTCATCATCTGAGGACAGTGTTTAGATATCACACTATTTTGTGTTTATTTTCTTGTGCACCTGGATTTGTTTTTTTAAAGAGAATTCCTGAGTTTCATCCAGAGTAATTCAAGATCTCTAGTATAAGCTACTGCCTAGCTCAATGCTACTTCTAAATGTGTTAGGAGAGAAAAGGAGGAAGGGTAAGTTGGTACAATCCTATATCAAATAGAAAAGGTGTAATCAGAATTCATGTCACAACCAGCATTCCTGTTTGATCATACTTATAAACACAACCATGCTTCTTCCTCAAAAGGATGAGTTGGGGATTTATACGTTATTCCTCAAAAGGGATAGCTGAGCCTGAGGATGTTTAAATGGCATGGCAGCCTTGCAAATACAAACATTTTTCCAGCTCACTCACTCATGCTAAACATTTTATCAGCCCCTCCCCCCCACACACACATACTATTTGGCACAGGCTAATTGGAGGAACTCTGACTTGCCCTAGGTGAATAACCAACTGCAAGGAGAGGGGATGTCCAACTTTCAACATGCTGGGGAATGTTGGGAGTTGTATGACTTTTTTCAGTCTAAACATGCATAGGATTGCACCCTTAATTATTTGGGAGACTGCAGATATCATTGAAGGTAAGTCTACTTCTTAGAAGTGTCAGAGGAAGATCAGTGATCACAAGGGTGGTGTTAAGAGCTGGTTGCTCACAGCTCACATAAGATTGCGCCCTTAGTAGGCAAAACCAATGCTAATTGGATATTACAGTTCCAGGCCTTTGGGAACCTTGAGGATGCAATCCCATGCATACTTACCTGTGAGTAAATCTCTGTGAACTCAATGAGATTTTCTTCTGTGTAGACATGCAAAGGATTGTGCTCTTAAGTCACTGAAGCAATACTGGAAAATTCTTAAGTGTTTTGTATCCTGAAAATTACTCAAGTAATGCTGAAAATGGAACCTGGGAGCTTGTTTCAATTCCCTTCTTTTAGCTACATTTTCTCTATAAAGCAGCCAGCATTGAATATTGGCTACAGATTGTGACCGAAAAGTACAACGGGAAACTCCAAGAAGAGAATGAAGGAGTTTCTGAATCTAATTAAGTTTGATGACAGAAGATAGCCCCCGCACTTCCCACTCAGACCTCTACGAAGAATGTTTATATATGTTTAAGACAAGTCAATGCATAAAAACAATGGTAAAGCAGACACTGAACATGACAACAGATTTACTTACATGAAGGTTAGTGCACGAAGTGGTCCTTTGTTAAAGGAGCAGCTGGGAAGGGCTCTGCTGTTTATCTCATACAAAATGCACAAAGCAGCTATTTGTGTTTGTTCGGAGTTATGGGAGGTGGGCCGTGCATCCCAGCATGCAGAGAACAAAGCTGACATGCATGCAACATCTCTTACTCCCACCCACTGGTACTTCTTAGAATGTGGGACAGATTTGCATAAGACATCATCTGGAGCCAGTGATAACAGCTGAAGAGAGAGGCAGGGCACACAGGCTTTGGTAGGTTATGAATGGTTGAAGGCGGAGACCACACAGTCAGTGAATGCCCCCCCCCACACACACACACAAATCAACAGTGCCAGGAAATTCATACACAGGAGAAAGAATACATTTAGGGAAGAGAAGGTTACGAACACACCAATGACCTTCCACACCATTGGAAAGCTGCTCACTGGGAAATGAACTACACTAAGGGTGCAAACCTATGCATGTATATATAGAGAGAACAATTCTGCAACTCTCAGCATTCCCCAGCCAGCTGTTTTGGCTAGGGAATACTGGAGTTGTTTACTACTAGGGAGGTGTGTGTGTGTGTGTGTGTGTTTGTGTGTGTGTGTTTTCATGGAGGAGCATTCAAGAATATGATTCATCCCACAACAGTCCCAAGTGGTACAGCTCAGAATGCACATCAAATGCTTTGAAACCAGTAGCATCAAGAAAACCTGAAATGTACAGCTGACTTTTTAGCCTTGTCATTCATGGAACGAATCAGCAAGACCCACCATGTTCCAATGCTTGTCTTTACCCATTTCTACAGCTAGAACGAGTCAATTCTATTTCCCTCCTGTTGCCATTGCTTGGCCTATCGTTTGCTCCCTCAATGGCTGGTTGTAACAATGACAATTATGGCTCGCAGTTGCGCTGAAGTTGTTAGAAAGAAGATGGCTCTCAAGAAAAGCTGCATGTTATTTCTGTTATTGTTGTTGCTGCTGCATGAGTCACATCAGGCTCTTTTTCCAGCATTATTATGTTAGGAGCAATCCCTGGGAAGGCTTTGATTCCAGAGAGGAAACCTTTTTTTGGCAGAAACAATTTGATTCCCATGTGTTCTACATGATTTTAAAAAGGGAACAGCCTCTGGTTGTAAAGACCCAACTCCCACCAGTGTCAAGAATGGCTTCTACCAAGCTAAGGAAAATCAAGTGGGTTTTTTAATATACCCGTTGCAGAAGAGCTGCGAGTACGCTATTCCAGGAATACCTTGGAAGCTTTTCTGGCATCCTTTTGAGTTGGTGGTAATATTGTGGTTTTCTGGCATCCTTTTCAGCTGGTGGTAATATTGTGGGTTTTTTGCTGAACTCACATTAAATGCTGGATAGCATCCCAGGATGTGCTTGACAGAGACACCTATTCATGATCACCTAGCAGACTAGAAAATGGGATTTTAGAAAAGGTACAGTGAACACATGAATACATGCCACCAGTCATTACCACAGAGCAGAAGCATAGAGGAAAATATAACAGAAGCCCATGACTTACGATATCATAATGTAATTCAGTAGCAAAATGGCGATATTCAGCGCTGACCCAAGACATTTTGCTGCCTGATGTGGAGCTAAAATGCTCCTCTTTCCCAAGGGCCAACATTTTAATAAGTCCTGTTACACCATTCTGACAGTGATTCCTACCTTTGTCTATCCCTTCCCCCATGGGCTGATCCTGTTGATACTTGTGGAGAAAGACCTCAAATAGAACACCTGTCTCTTTAAACATTCACTGTACAGGACACAATGCCCCAGTTCCCCCACTATACTGCACCCTAGCTATCATGTCTGAAACATCTTCCAGATGCACAGACTGGAATTTCCCCCCAATGGATCCAGTCTGCCATGATTAAATAGGAAATGCCTCCCAGTTCACCTCTTATGTCTACCGTCCTGAGTTGCTGAAAAATGTTAATGGCCCATCTTCTTTTGTGTTGGACCTGCCATGTCCCAAGGGTATCAAGTTTACCTGGCCATGTCTGATTTCCTGGCCAATCAGGAGGGGAATAAACTTTCTTTGGTCCACCTGAGGGACATCACTTAGGTGGGAGATCCTGCCATTGGCACTTGCTGATGACCCAGCAAGATGGGACCAGAGTGACTGGGAGCAATTGTCTTTGACGTTCTGGCCAGCCTGGATTAACCGACACAGAGCAAGAGAGAGATTCCTTTGTATAACTGGGAAGGGAGATACATGAGATGCATCTGTCCAGTCTTGCTGCCATGGAAGAATAAGTCCTTGAGTACAAGAATTCTTAAAGAGAAAGGAAGGTGGGAGTGTTGGCTTCTGCCACACTGCCAAAGACTACTGTGGGCAGGGACTGCCGTGGTGCAACGTCATTAGTTGCTACCTAACACTGGCTCAGCTTCTGCACACAGCACTTTGTTGGTATAACTGCAAATGCATGCTGTAAAGCTTGGCATAGCTTATGAGTGGATCCTGCAGCGAAGTGAAATGGGAGGGATGCCTTTAGTTAGAATTGTGTCCACAGTGCCAGAACTGGAAGCGCCCCCTGTCCTGCCCCAGTTACACCAATTCAATGATGTGCTTCAGAAATGCTTGGCTACAAAAAAATGGCTCCTCCCAGACTGGGCAACACAGCCAGAGGTAGAGTTGTGAGGGCCTGGGAAAAAACAGAAAAAATGGCAGGTGGTGGCGATTGTGTTGGTGGAAAAATTTGGGGGAAGGCAAGATTTTTTTTTCTTCCAAATTTTCCAAAAAAACACCCCAACCCCTGGGAAAAAATAATTTCCCCCTGATTTTTTCTGGTTCCCCTCTGCCCATTTTTTCTGTTTTTTCCCCCAAGCCTTCATCTCTCTAGCCAGAGGTCCACAGATCTAGACATAGGCATGAAGAGGTAGAAGTTGGAGAAGAATACCAGTAAGAGTCCCAGCAAGAGTACCCAATTTAAGCCTAATTTGTTCTGCTGCATAAAGTCACCAAGGCAGAAAGTGAGTACAGAATTCATTCATGATGATAATGAAAAAAAGCATCTTCACCACCAAGGTCAACCTTCAAAGTCAAGGTGTTTGTGCCTGCCCATGCTATTAATTATTTAATATTATTTATTTATAATATAATATCTATTATTATTTTTGGCTGACAGATACAATAGCATCAGTTTTCTTGCAGACCAGATGCAACTTTCTCTTAGGTCATGTTCAAATGGTGCACACTGTTATTTTCCTGGCTCGCCTAGAAACAAAGCACATTTTGCTTTCTGACAAGTTAAGATCTAACCTTCTGGAAGCTTCTGCCAAACCAAACATTAATGCTTTAGATTAAAATGTCACAGTTTCCCTTGAAACTTTCAACTAAAACATTCAGCACTTGGCTGAATATGCTCCCTCAGTCCCCATCATCATGATTATGCTTGTACCCTGACTAAAAACTTTAAAAGCACCAGGGATTGTCTATGAAAAATTAAGCACTGCATGTATTAATCCCCTTTGGTACAAAAATGGTACAAAAGGTGTTCATTTTCCTGCACTGGGGAAAGACCACATTTTTCAATCCTCTCTTTCCCCACTGCCACTCAGAGATGGATGGGCTAGAAGCCAAGTTTGTGCTGCTAAGCTTGTTTTTCTATTTAAAGTGTTCATTTTTATTAATAACCCTTTAATGTCTACACACCAGCACTGAAGGAGTTGTATTTCCATGTTATGTCATTGGGAGCTATTATGTATTTAATTCCTGTGCCCACAAATCCATATGGACGTCATTAAACACATATAGCACAGCATTAAAATGCTATCCCACAAAGACCCTTACAAAAATAATAATTCCCAACCCCCATCCAAGGTCATGGGAAAGTGAAAAAGGCAAGGAGGGGCATCTTAACTTTACATTCCTCTAAAAGCCAGAGGCAAGTTTAAATATATCCCTTCCCTCAAGGTCCTAAACGAAATTCGAATTATAAAATTCAAAATTTGAAAATGTGCACAAACCAAGTATTAAACTTCAGGAAGTTTTGGCGAGGAGCTTGTTGTAAGTTGCCCTGATCCCTTGGTGGAAAGGGGATTAATACATGAGCTAAAATTAATTAAATACATATATGTGGGGCAGGGAACACAAAGATGCCTGATTTATACAGGATGCAGGCCACGGAGAAAGGCATTACATGCGCACCCAGCTTTACATGCACCTCCAGTCATGTTTAAATACACTTACCATATTCAATATCCCATTCGTGTATAAGCAAACCAGTGATCGATGGCCTGGACAGCTGTGCTGGCATGCTAATGTTAAATGCAAATGGCCAGTTCTTGTGGTAAGTACATCTAAGCATGACAAGGCACATGTGGAAAGCTTACACGAGTAAGGGCTTTTAATCTGCTAAGGTTTTTTTTAATTATAGAAAATACACATTTTAATTCAACAAAACTAAAATGTGAGAAAGGCATTCAATTTTGAATGTAAGCAAAATTTGAGTACCTCCTTCAGAACAAACACAACTTGGTGAACATTTGCAAGACATCTGTTGATAGGAGACCATGGTTCTGCCACACATTTGTTTTTCTACCAGCTAGCTGAGACTTATTTTCATAACCTTCTTAGAGTTCTGTTTCTTGACTAGCTCAGCTATAACCTTTTCCTGCCAGTGCCCTATTCTAATGGTTTGGGTCCCAGCTACTTTCATCTAAAACCGCTCTGCTGCCCTATAAATTTCAGTTTTGGGGAGGAACAGGACCATCCTAGAAGTGGAGCATCATCAATGGTATTTGGTTGTGTACGTGGTGCTATTCCCTTGTTACCTTTCTTCTATGTATCCTGGTAATTATAACAACTATTTCTAATGATGGTAAATCTTTTGTCATGTATGTCCTTTCAACAGGAGTTAATAGCACTCAGGCATATTATCAGCATTAGGACTATGTTTTTTGTTTTTTTAAAAACAGCTGTACATAAAAAGCTCATTGATATAAAATCAATCAATGAATGGGGAACAATAAATGACCGTATTACACTGGTGGACTTCAATTACACTTTGATGTTTGGCTGGTTTGGCCAAGTATTGTCAGTACTGAGACCAGGGCCTCTGTGGGTTCTGATGATTTTGATTCTGATTCAGAGCTGGAACTAGAACAATTAGACCAGAGAACGAGGGAGGAAACTCTCCAAGAGTCTCCAGGAGTTGGGGAAGAATTGTCCTAAGACCTTGACAAACAGGTGGCCCAGGCCGAGATACTGCCTCCGCTTAGTCCCTTCTGAGGAGAAGGAGGGGCACAACTTGGTCGACACAAGGGCGCATCGTTGGTCTAAGAGGATGGAGTTAGGGAGTGGGTTGAGTTGCTCTGCCAGAATAGCTACCCACCGGAGTCAATGCGGAAGGGAGCCACCCTAAGGGAGGGACTTAAGCAGTCTTTCGGGGTTTACTGTAGCTGTCTATTGTCAATTGGGTGGCAACTTCTCTACCTTGCAAAATACTTCCCTAAAAGGACCAGCTATTTAGGCCCTGGCCCCTGGGACAGTCTTTGAGTTTCACTGAAGCTATATTGTAGAAAAGCTTACCATTAGCATAATAAAAGCCATAATTAGCTTGAAGTTCGAGTCTCTGTTATGCTGATTGTGTAGACGGAAGGCTACTGTTCCTGAGAGGTATATGGGGCCAAAAGTCAACATTCCCAATGCATCAGTTATGCAATGGTCCAAAGAACAAAGAAATACACTAAGGGTGCAATCCTGGCCCTAGGATAAATAGCACCCTGGGCGAGGATTGCCTTTGGTGCCCCCTCCTCCCCCCAGTCAGTTTTGCAGGGCTGCCCAAAGGTTTTATGGGGCCTGGTGCAGATGTGATGTCCATCAAGAATGACATTGCTCAAAACCTTGATCTCTCTGGTACTGTGCTACAGTCTGCACAAGCCAAAGGTCGAAAAGGCACATTCTGAACAGTGGCAGTGAACTACACAACACAGCAGAACTATCACAGGTTTCACGTATAATATTGTTGGTTTTGTAGCAGTTCCTATCATAGAATCATAGAATCATAGAATAGTAGGGTTGGAAGGGGCCTACAAGGCCATCGAATCCAACCCCCTGCTCAATGCAGGAATCCAAGACAGAGCATCCCTGACAAATGGCTGTCCAGCCTCGTCTTAAAGGCCTCCAGTGTGGGAGAGCCCACCACCTCCCCAGGTAATTGGTTCCATTGCCGTATTGCTCTGACACTCAGGAAGTTTTTCCTGATGTTCAGCCGGAATCTGGCTTCCTGTAACTTGAGCCCATTATTCCGTGTCCTGCACTCTGGGATGATCAAGAAGAGATCCTGGCCTTCTTCTCTGTGACAACCTTTCAAGTACTTGAAGAGCGCTATCATATCTCCCCTCAGTCTTCTCTTCTCAAGGCTAAACATGCCCAGTTCTTTCAGTCTCTCTTCATAGGGCTTTGTTTCCAGTCCTCTGATCATCTTTGTTGCCCTCCTTTGAACCCTCTCCAGCTTGTCTGCATCCTTCTTAAAGTGTGGTGCCCAGAACTGGACACAGTACTCCAGATGAGGCCTAACCAGTGCTGAGTAGAGGGGAACTAGTACTTCCCGGGATTTGGAAGCGATGCTTCTATGAATGCAGCCCAAAATAGCATTTGCCTTTTTTGCAGCCACATCACATTGTTGGCTCATATTCAGCTTGTGATCGATGACAATTCCAAGATCCTTCTCGCTCGTAGTGTAGTTGAGCCACGTATCCCCCATCTTGTAACTGTGCATTTGGTTTCTTTTTCCTAGGTGCAGAACTTGGCATTTGTCCCTATTAAATGCCATTCTGTTGTTTTCTGCCCAGCGCTCCAGTCTATCCAGATCACTTTGAATTTTGTTTCTGTCTTCCAAAGTATTAGCTATCCCTCCCAATTTTGTGTCATCCGCAAATTTGATCAGCATTCCCTGCACCTCCTCCTCCAAGTCATTAATAAAAATGTTGAAGAGCACTGGGCCCAGGACTGAGCCCTGCGGTACCCCACTCGTTACCTCTCTCCAGCTTGAGAAGGTCCCATTGATAAGCACTCTTTGAGTCCGATTCTGTAGCCAACTGTGGATCCACATGATCGTTGTTTCATCTAGCCCACTTCGAGCAAGTTTGCTCATCAGGATATCATGGGGCACTTTGTCGAAAGCTTTGCTGAAGTCGAGGTATATGATGTCTACAGCATTCCCACGGTCTACAAGGGAGGTGACTTGATCAAAAAATGAGATCAGATTTGTCTGGCAGGACTTGTTTTTGACAAATCCATGTTGGCTTCGAGTAATCACGGCATTGTTGTCAAGGTGCTTCCAGATGGATTCCTTTATCATCTGCTCCAGAATTTTCCCAGGGATTGATGTCAGACTGACTGGTCTGTAGTTCCCAGGTTCCTCCTTTTTACCCTTTTTGAAGATAGGGACAACGTTAGCCCTCCTCCAGTCATCTGGCACTTCCCCCGTCCTCCATGATTTCTCAAAGAGAATAGACAGCGGTTCTGAGAGTTCTTCTGCCAGTTCCTTTATTACTCTAGGATGCAGTTCATCTGGCCCTGGAGATTTGAACTCATTCAAAGTAATGAGGTGTTCCTTGACCATATGCCTGTCGATCTCAAGCTGCAATCCTGCCCCTTCAGCCTGTACTTCGCCTTTGCCAGGGGGGTCATAGACCCTCTTTTGGGAGAAGACTGAGCCAAAGTAGGAATTGAGCACCTCTGCCTTTTCTTTGTCATCTGTTATCATTTTGCCATCCTTATTTAATAGCTGAACAACCATTTCTTTCCTCTGCCTTTTACTATGCACGTAGCTGAAGAAAGCCTTTTTGTTGTTTTTAGCATCCCTCGCTAACCTCACCTCGTTCTCCGCTTTAGCCTTCCTGACGCCATCCCTGCAATTCTGTGCTACCTGCCTGTACTCTTCCTTTGTTACTTGGCCTTCTTTCCACTTCCTATATGTGTCCTTTTTTGTTTTCAGGTCATCCCTAAGCTTTTTGTGAAGCCACATTGGCTTCTTCTGTTGTCTTCCACCTTTTCTTCTTGTTGGAATTGTTTGTGATTGTGCCTTGAGAATTTTCTTTTTTAAAAGTTCCCACCCATCTTGGACTCCTTTTCTCGCTAGCATTGTTTGCCATGGGACCTTACTGATCATTGTTCTGAGTTTATTAAAATCAGCTTTCCTAAAATCCAGGGTACGCGTTTGAGTACACTCGGCTTTTGCTTCCCTTAGAACCAAGAACTCAAGTACAACATGGTCGCTTTCCCCCAGAGTTCCTGTAACTGCTACTTTATCCACTAAGTCATCTCTGTTGGTTAGGATCAAGTCAAGGATAGCCGATCCTCTAGTTCCTTCCTCTACTTTCTGTAGGAGGAAGTTATCCGCCACACAAGTCAGGAATTTCCTGGAGGGGCCATGTTTTGCAGAATTTGTCTCCCAACAAATATCGGGGAAATTGAAGTCCCCCATTACTACTACATCATGCTTCCTTAAAACATTGGCTATTTGCTTTTCAAAAGTTTCATCCTTGGCTTCTCCTTGATTGGGTGGCCGGTAGTAGACTCCGACCACCAGGTTCCTTTTATTCTTTGCTCCATTTATTTCAACCCAGATGCTCTCGATGGGGCTACCAAGCTCCTCCTCCTGTATTTCTGTGCAGAGATATGTATTTTTCACATACAGTGCAACCCCGCCTCCCTTTCTGTTCCTCCTGTTCTTTTTGAACAAGTTATATCCTTCAACTGCTGTATTCCAGTCATGAGAGTCATCCCACCAAGTCTCAGTTATACCTATCAAGTCATAATTTCCCTCCTGTATTAAGAGTTCAAGTTCGTTGAACTTGAACTTCGTTGAACTTGAATCATTTGGTAAGCATTCTTTATTTTAGAATATCCATTATTTTTATCTTTAAAAATAATAAAGAACAGTTATAAACAAAAAAGGTATCCAACTTACAGCTTACACCTTATGGCTTTATTTTATTATTATTTAAATATTGCTCGTAGTATTTACAGTATTTGAAGTGCTAAGTGCTCGGTAACATTGCCTCAAAGTAAAGCTGTGTTCCATTGATTTTTGCCTAGCACAAATGACATCAAAATAGAAATGGAAAAAGACACATATTTTAAAGCTAAATTAAGGAAGATTATTTTTGTAGTTAGTACCCAAACTACCTGTAAAACCTTGAAAGGTTACAGACACTTGCTTTTTGCCACCCTAGCTCACTGTAGATAGTACATTAAAAAAAACCACAGCCACAGCTCAGCTGAGGTGCCCCCCTCAGCTCAGCTTGGTGCCCTCCTCAGCTTGGCGCCCCCAGCAACCGCCCAGTTCACCCACCCCTAAGTCTGGCCCTGAATCCTATCCCTGTTTAGACACAAAAAAAGTCCTGTATAGGATTGTCCCCCAAAATGTTTTTGTAGTTATTTTCCTATAGAAGACAGCTGAGCAGACTTCAGGCTTGCAGGATCTCCTTTGTCTTTTTATTACAGCTGTGAGATCCACCAAGCAGAGGCTGATACACTTAGAACTGAAGAATTCTCAGCCCAGGAATTTGTTTTGAGTACCAGAACTAAAGAGCGTTCACAGTTCTTCAGTGCAAAAATTCACTCCTGGTTACCGTAAGCTTTCTTCATTTCAGCAGTGTAATTTAGGGTGGTGAGGGGAGGAGTCATTTTCTTGCTGCTGTTGATAAACAATTGGGAGTCAGAAATCCTTGCTGATCTATTGCACATCACCCAGAGATCTATCAGTAGATCCAGATATACATTCTGCCCACCTCTGCCCTAGAATATGGATCATGCCCCCAAATTTAGCTTACACAGAATTTACTTCTTCAGAGATCAGGATGGATTTGATATCCATCCCTCGTCCCCCACCCCAAACTTCCTCTCTCTTTCTCTCACACATGCCAGGTGGTTGCTACCAACTGTGGTTTCAACAACAGTAATGGAAGTAGTGAAACCAGCCATGAAATGAGAAAAACACACTGAAATATAATAGACTGGGAATTTTATCCCCAAAAATGAAGCTAATGATTGAAAATGATGCCATTCTCCTTTCATCCAGGAACACCAAAGCACAAACTTACAGGAGAGTCTATTCTTCATCCTCTGCCAGCCTCATAATGCACTCTTCATCAATATGGCCTCTTTGATATCTCCATCAGGCAGAGGCAAGTGCTGTCCTGAAGCCCAAACATTACTATTTAATTTCCTGTCCCCTAGAGCCATGCCTTTTTCAAGCACCAAGTCCCCAATGACTATATGTAGCGCTCTCTGTCATTCTCATTCCCATAGAATGTATGGCATACATGATGAAATAAGTCCTTTTTCTGTTACTGAAACAGACCATTTGTCAGGGCAGCAGTGCTGTCTTTTCATAGGGCAGCTTCTTTTTGAGAACTTCTAAGCTGCCGATTCTGCTCTCCAGTGTGTCATTCTCTATACTCTAAGACACTGGATTCCCCTTCATAATCCAACAAATAATTGCTTTTGATTCAAATGTTAAGCCTACAATTTCTTTTTTTAAGTAATGGGTAGGTCAGATTACCGGCAAGTCATTTCCCGTGGTTTCTTGACAATTTTTCAGACTCTAATTAAAAGCAAATGCAATTGGACAGATATAAGATCCTGAGGTTTGCCGCAAGTGCTTTGAAGCCAGTCTTCCAAGGCGGGTGCTGAAACCTCTTGAATGTGGGATACATAACTTATTTGACTCTTGTAGTTGCCCTTCATTGGCATAGGCTAGAACACTTCAGTGCCACACTAGAACATACATAAGAACATGAGAACATGAGAAGAGCCCTGCTGGATCAGAGCAAGGGTCCATCTAGTCCAGCATTCTGTTCACACAGTGGCCTGCCAGCTGTTGACCAGGAACCCACAAGCAGGGAATGAGTGCAACAGCACCCTCCGACCCATGTTCCCCAGCAACCGGTGTACATAGGCCCACTGCCTCTGGTACTAGAGGTTGCACACAGCCATCAAGACCAGTAGCCATTGATAGCCTTCTCCTCCAGGAATTTGTCCAACCCCCTTTTAAAGCTATCCAAATTGGTGGCCATCACCACATCCTGTGGTAGCGAGTTCCATAGTTTAACTATGCGCTGTGTGAAGAAGTACTTCCTTTTCTACTGAGGATAACTACTGAGGATAAAACTGTCAGAGACACAAGGGCTTCAACTCTAGTCTTCACATTTCAAGGTGGTGCCTCTACAGCAGGGGTGCAGAACTGCAGGCCCAGGGCATTCATCCAGCCCAATGAGGGTCCCTAGAAGGCCATGCCCCTTTCCCCCAACCACTAATCATTTGGTGGGTTCCCAGGTTTTGTACAGTTTTTCCCCCATTCTAAAAGGTTGAAATGCCTCTCCTAAGGCTTAGTTACTGACAGTAAGAGCTTTAAGCTAAAATCTGCTACTATTTTTTTTGGCTGCTTTTGCCTTTGGCCTTTGCCCCTGAGAGCTTCTCCAAAATGGAATTTGTCCCTCAAGTTTAAAGAGGTTCCCCACTCCTGCTCTACGGAATAAACGTTTCTCCATCAAACCTTGATTGATTAATGCAACAACAACAACAACAACAAGCATTTATTTAGTACCTTTTGAGTGTTCAAAATATTTCACATAATCCTAGAAATCTCTCTTTCTTCCCACGGTAACTTGAACATTCATGCCGATCACATTACTTGACCCAGAGGTCTTCTGGCCTTTGCCACCCTAACTTCCTTTTTTGGCCTATGGTTTTGGACTGACTTCCTCACCTACTGCTGTTGCCATTCTTTCAATCTCCTGTTCTCTAAGAGGTATTCTTTCCCTGACATGATCACAGCCATAATGGCATTTCCTCTGGTAGTTGTTCTTAAAGTCAGGTCTAGGGTTATCTGTGAAATTTCAATTAAATCAGAAACTTTGATAATTTGATAAGCTGCCTGTCATTCTGAGTCAAAACATGAGGTTATTTGATCTGCTGTTTGCCTTTCTGGGGGCAGAGTGCATCAAAGACCATCAGCACAGACATGGTGGAAGATGGATGGTGTGGTGGTGAGTTTACCAAGCAATTTTTGGCATATTCACTGCAGACCAGAAAGTGTTTATCTATAATCTGTTTGTGGAGTTTTATCTTTTGGATACAGTACTCTTTAAAGAATCTAAAAGGCACCCACTAATCTTCATAGAAATGAAGATTCAGGAAAGAGAGCTTGTCCAGATCTTTCCTTGATTATTAAGTGTTTAGAGACACTGAGATGGTTTAGATGGGATGCCAAACCAAGGTTTGGTACTATGTGAAGAAACCTTTAAGAACTCTAAGGTTTGCACACTTCCTCCTCCTCCTTTGTTGTATACCACAATTCCCTCCTTCCCGTTCCAATTTGAGGCAAACCATCATTTCCTATTTCATCCAGACCAACAAACCATGGTTTGTCTCTGACCTGCAAAGCAGAACTGGAAACTAAGATCAACTCTGTTTTCCAGCCCTAGTATAGCAAAAACCATAATTTACTGCAGGGGTGGGCAACTTGTGGCACTCCAGATGTTGTTGGACTACAATTTCCATCAATCTTAGCCAGCATAGCCAATAGTGAGGGGAGGACAGGAGCTGAAGTCTAATAACATCTGGAAGGCCACAAGTTGGCCACCTCTGGTTTACAGGTTCGGGCAAAGTGGCAAACTATGATTTGTCACAAACAAGGAAGGGAGAGAAGGAACCATAGCACACAAGGGGAAAAAGAAAAACATGAGCCCAAGGGCCTTTAATGACCAGTCCAAGAAGCGCCAAATCATGGTTTGATATTACATCTGAACCGCACCAAAAAGTGCTTTTCTTCCAAATCCTATGTACAGATCATGGGAGGTGTTTAGCACACAAGCTGAGATATGAAACATAGGGCTCTCACTCCATTGGACAAATATTAGTCAAGTTATATAGGTTGTAACTGATCGATCCATTAATCAGTTAAATCAGGATAAGTTTTCATCCAAATAATACAACAGGTTTCCTTTAAAGCATACTTCTGTCGTTTTGGATTATGCATGTGTGTATCTCAGCAGCCACCTTAGAAGAGGCCATCCTTCCTGTGTGAGACAAAAGAGGGAACACCTCTTATGAGATGGCACCTGCCACCTGAAATCTTTATAAATGCTTACGTGAAAACAACATAACGTTGCCTGATTAACGAGACAACTTTTTAGTCAATCGAAAGGTCTGTAATTGATTCAACTTGGTGCGTGCATTGGAAGTGGGGGTGGGGGGAAAGGTTCCACTTCCTTCCATTAAACAAAAACACATACATAAAAATCTTTATATGTAAAAGGGCTGCTGGTGTCTGCTGTCCTCCTCCTGACCTGGAGGCAAAAAGAGGTTATCCAGTTGGACTGTCGACGTAAATTAAATTACATACCATAGCAAAACCTTTCAGATCTCCAGAGATATTAATTACCTTCCTAGAGAGCAGAGAGCAGATCAATATGCATAAAAGAGGTTTTTAGAAGCAGTGTTTTTTCCCCTTGGAAGGAGACTGGATAGGCACATACCTTTTATTATAAACTACCTTGGTTATATAGAACTTCAGGGAATTATACAGGAGGCTTCCCATGTGTCTACAATTTCCTGAATCAGCCTGCTGCTCTGTACTTAGACACATGGTTTGTTTGACTATCACAACATTTATATATTTATTTATTTACTGTTCATAGCTACTGAACCAATTCCAAGGCTTTAGGGCCAATATATGCAAATTTATCACACACAAAAAGAGGAAGGTAAGCCTTCAATCTCCTTATAGCCATTCACATGTTTCTATGATATTTCTGTTATAGTCCCTGTAGCTGATGGCCCTAAGATACTAAGATCAAAATACATATGGCTTCATAAGAAGCTCAGTTTTCCATTTTGAAGGATGTCTAATATCATGGGTCCTGAGGAAATATAGCATGGAAAGTAAGGAGAGTTATATAGGGCTTTTCTTTTAATACACAGGGAGGCAGAATGGGATAAACCAGATACCTCAACTGCTGGGAAGTGTAGAAATGTTTGGCATGCCCCAAATGATAGAGTTACAGAGGCATGCAGTGTGACTGCATGATAACATTTCCAGATGTATTAATCTGTTGCACCAAAAACAAGAGTCTTGCTGCACCTTAAAGATTAACACATTTATTCTGGCATATGCTTTCATGGACATTGTTCATGTCTTCAGGTGCATGAACCATTAACTTTAAATTGGCAGATTTATATACACATGCCAAGGTAGGGGGCAGGGATGTAAACTGCAGTGTTTAGAGGGAATTGAAATTTTAAAAGTACATATGAAACTACTGAAGTATAACGTAGATCAAGAGATTCAATTCCATTTCTTGTGGTTTGAATAAAGTTTTCTAAAATCACATTACATATGTTAATTGGCTCACCATTGGAATGATGTCGGTGATATCACCCAACGGCATTTTGTGAATGGCAACCATTAAGGAAATCATCACTGTCTGTATTTTTTGCATTACATTTCCTCTGACAACAGAGTTTATTATGCCCCCGCTTGCTGCCCACCTCAGCATTTGTATATAGATCTGCTAATCTGAGGTTAATGCTTCATGCATCTATGAAGTGGACACTGCCCATGAAAGCTTATGTCAACATAGATTTGTTAGTCTTTAAGGTGCCACAAAACCCTTGGGTGACATAACAGAGGATGATTTTTCTTGAATTCTATTCCTGATGGAGAGAGCAATCCTATGGTCCCTGGGAGAGTGTCTGAGGGACCACAGGAATGCTCAGAAGAGCACTTCTGAGGTTGGAGACAGCACGCCAACCTTGGAAGGGGAGGCAGAGATCCAACCCTCTTGCCCCACCCCCTCACAGCCAGCCCAGAAAGAACCATGCTGGCTGCCCTCCAAGGTTGGACAACCGACTTCGGAGGAGGATGAAAGAGGGGCATTCTGGTGGGTGGGGAGGGTAGAAGATCGGAGAGGCCAGGATATGAGTTATCTTGAGCCTCCTTCAATATCCTTCCCTCCCCCTATGAAGTGCCCTCACTAAAAAGCCCATCTAGCTTGGAAGACCGGAAAGTGAAGATCGCCTCCACTGGTCCTCCCACCCTGCTGACTTCAGCCTAGTAAGACATAGGAATCTCAGAAGCCTCCAGGTTCAGAGGCTTCTGAGCAGTGAGGGTGCAATTGATAGAACTGCACCCTAAAAGACTGTGTTGAAAGGAGAAGTGGGCAGATTTTGGTTTCTGCTATAGGGTTTTTGGCAATGTACTTCCCATCTCTGTGCCTTATTTTCTCTTTCTGTAAAACAGGTTACATCCTTTGTAAACATCAGCAAGAAGTGCAGATTGTAAATTAAGGAGGACAAGCACACAGTCTTTACACATGGCTATGTCCCCAACTCTGATCCCTCATGTAACCATACTGTCACAAGTTATTGTGTTCAGGGTCAGGGACAATGAATCTAGTCAGGTTTTACAGTCTTCAGGAAGCTGATAGAAAAACCATGTTCCTTTAGAAGCCACGTTCTACATCTGAAAACAAGTTCCCTTCAGTTTGATCTTGGAGAGGCAATTGTAGGAATTGCTGCATCTTTAACATTTGCCAGTCTATGCAAAGCTATTTCCAAGAAAACAGAGCTACACTTACAAAAATGTGGCCTTCAAGCAACTGCCCACCACAGCCTTGAATCAAAGCCCATTAGAGCCTGTGCAAAGCCTCCCACGGATTGACTTTAGCTTTGGGATTTGTTGACCGCATTGGCTTAAAAGCCATAAGGATACTTGATGGGGACAGAGCTGTGGTCCATCTAGTCTCAAATACCAACTTCAGCTAGTTAGTACCATCTGCATTTGGAGGAAGTGTATGAGAATCAATAAAGGAAGTGCATAATTATTAATCATATGGTTCAAACTCAATTTCAGGCCATCAGAGATTACGGAATGCATGAATATGTATTTCTATTCCAATATTATCATGGATAATAGCTGTTAATAGATTTATTTTCCAGCACTTTGTCCTGTCCATATTACCTTTAAACAGCCTTCAATCTGGTTCAAAAAAAGATTACCTCCATGTGTATTTGGAATGGGCAGAACAATCCTATGGTCCCTGGGAGAGTGTCCCAGGGCCATAGGATATGGCAGATCCCCCCTTCAGAAGCCATAGTGTCTCAGCCGAGTCTTCCCACCTCGCTCATGCCCTGATTAGGATGCAAGTGGGGCGGGAAGGAGGCACTCACAATATGATGAAAGTTCACTGCAAGCACTGGCCAAGATGTTTTCCATGCAGAGAGAAGGGCTCATGGAGCTCTGGGCCTCTATCTGCATGAAAAAAAGTGGATGGGGCTGCCACAGATGATGTCATGGGAGGGGGTGGGGTTTTGGGATGGAACTCTACTCACTTGATATCATCCAGCCCACCAGGTTTGGTCCAGGTGGCAATCTAGCCCCCGGACCAAGAGATGTGGCTTCCCCTCTGCCATAGACATTGCTACATTCTTGGGAGGAGGAATCTGAGATCAGACCATTCCTCCTACCCCATCCCTTTGCAGCCACCGTGGAAAGCAGTTTGGTGGCTGCTCTTCCTAGGTTGAAACATCAGAGCTCAGGAAGAGCTCAGGAAAAGGGGAAAGGGGTGGTACAATGGGTTTTGGACAGGGAGGGGAGGAAGGAAGAGAGGGCAGGATCTGAAAGCCTCTCTGTCACCCATCCCACCCAACGCGGTAGATAAGCTAGACGAGCCATGAGACTCATCTAGATGAAGCTGTAAAGAAAAGGAGAAACAGGAGGTGTTTTTACCTCCATCCTCCTCCCACCCTGCCCGCCTTCTGCAGGAATTGTGGGAAATTTACATTGGAGATTCCGAGCTGCTAGGCATGGGGAATCCAGGGCAGGCCTGAGTGCAATGTAGACACCACCTGATCCAGGATGCCATGTGCGAACGGCGGTCTGATGTCAATAAACAGGAAAGGAGTGGTCTTAGAGAGTGCTAGTGCTCAGAAAGTGGGGGATGCTACATTTGCTTTTATGCCCTGACACCCTTCTGCCTAAAGGCCAAGCTACATAAAAGCTCTGTGACCAGATCGCCAATGTTTTTATCTTTATTTTAAGGCAGCCATGGGGTGCAGGGGTGCTGGAGGAGGGTTTTCCCAGTCTAAATCCCCCCCCCCCCGCTGTTTAACCTCATCAGGAAAAATGTATCATGCAGGGCTAACAAAAGCTTTGGGGAAAGATTTAGACCAAGAAAATGTCAGAGGACGAATAGCTAAACACCTTCTCGTCTTGTACCACTGGTCTGATCAGATTCAGAAGTCCCTGCTGTTGCTTAAAGCAAAAACAAAACCATCTGGACATCCATAGCATATGTAGTTTGTCCCTCAATCTCCTGGTATCTGTTCTCCACTAGCAAGCAGCTACAAGACAGAAGAGGTAGAGGGACATTCACAACTTCTTCCTAGATGTGCTAATACCTACGGTATTATTACCATATTATTACTATGTATTAATACTACGGTATTATACGGTATTACGGTCGATTGCGTCTATGGATGGATAGGAGAAGATAAGCATAGGCCAAAGATGTTAGCAGCCAAGATTCTCTAAGCCTGGAGAGGATAAGGTAAGGGTCAGGAGATGGAAGCAGAGTTCATTTGCTCTAATGAACTTAGCCACCTTCATGGCTAAGACATGGATGAAAGGGAAGTGGTTGGCTAGGGCAAGCTTAGGCAAAAGGCTACATTGGTATCAGCTGTGAGGCATGGTGGCAAACTGCCAGTAACAGCTGGGAGGTGGTGTCTATAAGAAACACATACAATGTAGTTATTGGCAGTGTTCCAGCTGAACAGAGGCTGTATTTCTGCCCTTATTGTGATGGATTTTGCTTGCTGCTTCCAAAGAATAGGGTCTCCGGAAATTGTATCCGACATGGATCATAATCAAAGTCTTGCAAATCAACTTTGAGCATAAGTACATCTGGGAAGGTGGATGGTAATTAGAAGTTGATATTTAACTGGCAGGATTTCCCTCAGCTGATAAAGCCAATACTTTGATGACTTTAACGATTCCTTGAACATAATTCCGCAAACCAACAAAGCGAGAAAGGTTCTCTCCTTTGACCTCTGATTAAACTGATGCCAAGTTCGTTTGAATGTTCCCCTCGCGCGCACACGCACACACCCTAGCTTATGTTTGCCAAATTATAAGCCATTTCCATGGGATGTAAAATCTTAAAATAAAATGAAGTGTTCTCCCATCCTTTGGATGTGATATAATGTAATGACCTTTAGCTTCCTTCCTTGCAAACAAAAATTTAGTAGCGTAGGTGGCAGTAGAAAGCAACAATGGAACTTACTCTTTAGGAGGATTTAGGTCCTCTGGTCTGGCCTCAAAGAATCGAAAGACTTCATCACACTGTGAAATGTGAGGGGGAAGCTTCACCAATGCCTGTTATTTATAAATAAACAAACAAACAAATAAATAGTGACCCATTATAGAAACAAAGTAACAAGAAAGAAAAGGCTAAAAAGTTTTGGATTGCATCAACTCAGAAATACTTGTTAAGAAAAAAGAACTTCAGAATAGGACTGCAGACAAACTTTTGTGAAGACATAAACTGGACTATTTTGGGCTTTGCATTTGAAAATATGAACTTGATCATCAAACCGATTCAGACCTGCCACCTGGTGTCCATCTAATTCACCCTTCCCCAACCTGGTGCATTCCAGATGTGTTGGACTGCAAGTCCCATCATTTCCAGCCAGCATAGTCCATCGGAATGATGGAAGTGGCACCTCAACACATCCCGATGGCACAAGGTCAGAGAAGGCTGCTCTAGTTGGTCATCTGACATCTACCACACCACCAACTGCCTCCACCTCCTGGAAGCTAACGCCTTGGTCCCATATTAATCTACAACCACCATGGGAAAAGAAAGCAAAAACAGCAGATAGGATGAGTTGTGCTTGCATTTAGATGGTGATGCTGATAGTCGATGTTGCTGTCACATTCTTTCATCTTCCCCCTTCCCAATCAACACACTCCAGGATACCAGGCTTCAGGCTCACTACTTATTAGTTAAGGACTAGCTTCCTTACAAATGCAAATTCTAGGAAACTCTCAGACTACAATGAAAACAGCTAATCCACACAATTATGAATATCAATAGAGGAGTGGAAGGGGAAGTTAGAGAAGTTGCCAGCAGTCTGAACAAGAACGTCTCAGCCAGCCAGACTAGCTTCGGAGGGATGCCCCTCCCTTACGGTGGCTCCCTCCTATCTAGGCTTTCACACATAGCCAACCTGGTGAAGTGTCTGAGCTCCATCTCTAACTTTTCCCACTTCACTCTGCGACGCACCCTAGCATTTCTCAAGTCACGCCCCTCACTCTCCTCCTCCCCTGAAACCTAGGTTCTCATGGAGGAGGAAAGGGGGGCCCCTTCAGGCTGAGTCATCTGTGATTCAAGGTCTTGGGAAGAAGGCCTTGCCATACCTGAGCTCACTAGGGAGGGAGCCTCCCCCTGTTCTTGCTGTTCTCATTCTGAATCTGAGCTGCTAGACATCTCCACATGCTCAGATTCATTCCTGACAGTTGCACCTAGAGCATCTCTACACCAGCCTAAAATCCCACATTTAAAATGGGGCTTTCTGCTTCCATTTTAAATGCAGGATCATGACAGACTACCTTTACATGTCCTTCCTTCCCCCTCTTTCCTCCCTTCTCTGAGTCTTCCATATGTTTCATTATACAGCTGCTAGATGGCGCTGTGGTCTAGCTCCCCTTATTGCAGCTTTTCCTCTTTTCACAGAGGGAACTCAAGTGGAACTCAAGCACTGTAATTTGATAGCTCATTACCTCCAATCTTTTAAAAAATGGAATAAAGGTAATTTAGTGTGGGAGATGCCGTAGAGGTTAACAACATCATCTAAAGGACCCACAAACTTCCGTGAGTAACCAATCTCAATAGTAGGATAAAAGCTACATGTGAAGAAGCTCCTAGTCTCCCACTTACCTCTATCTATAAAGGACAAATTGTGAATCTTGTTGGCTACAGCAGGTAAGAAAGAAAGGTGGCTGAAGGAAATGATGGACCATTGCAGCAGGAAGCTCAAAACTTTATACTTTCAGTGATGTTCGGTTTTCAAAGAGAAAGCCAGCATCTATGAGCAAAGACCTTCTGACACTAACATTAGCTGTTACAAAAGGAAGAAGGATGGTCTTTTTGACACAAACAGAACTTATGCTTTATATTTAAGCAACAGGACTAGCTGCTTTGGGTCAAAACTTGTCTGTACTTATACCAGTGCAAATTCAAAACACACTCCTTGACAGTATAATCTTATTTGTACCATAATTCACCCGAAAATTACTTGTTACAAATTTAGAGTTCTTTGAACATTTGATTCATTGTAGTTAAAGATAGGCAGGGTTCCATTTTGTACTTCACAATGCCTCCAACCCAATTAATTTACTTTAGATTTATATCCTTCCCTGTTCCAAGAGCACTATAGTGCATCATGATTTGGGGCCTTGGTTTAGGGTTGAGATATGCTTTGATCATTATCCTGTGCAAAATGATGCCATGGGGATCCAGCCAGATGACTTAATTTTTCAAAAGAATTTTAGAAATACTCCTTTCCAATTTCTGATGGCTACTGTTTACATAGATGCTGAATAGTCATGCAATAATTCTGACCTGGGAAAATATTTATTCAAAGGAGTAAACAATGGCAAGGCTAAAGGGGCAGCTGATTTCCATTCCCTGCTTCTAAGTTAAGCTGGCACCAAAGAGTTCAATATACCCAAATTGTCTTAGAGGTACCATAAACCTATTCACCAGACTGATGAGGTTGCCTGGCTCTTAGGCTGTAAACTCAGATTTAAAAGATAATATTCCTTCCAGATCAGACATCCCCAACCTAGGGCCCTCCAGCTGTTTTGGACTTGAGCTCCTATCAGCCCTAACCAGCATGGCCAATGTTCAGGAATTTTGGCAATTGTAGTCCAAAACATCTGGAGGGAGCCAGGTTGGGGAAGGCTGTTCTGGGGATATTTTGGAAGTCTGAATGTTATGCCAATTAAGGCTACTGGGCTTGGACCTGACTCATCTACTACATGTCTGATCTATGGTTCCCTGCCACAATGTTCTGTGCCCATGCAATTTTTCCTTTAAAGCAATTATTGTCAATTATTTCCATATTTGTGTTGCTATTGATAATGGTAGCCTTTCATGTTTGAAGATAATTTTTCCTTACCATTATTGTGATTTGATAAGATGGGTTTGACTGTGATTATGTTAATGGGGTTGGGATTTGTCTTGCTTGAGCCATGTGTTAAGAAAATCCATCCTAAGTAATTTCTACTTTTTTCAGGGTTTCCTGCATGCATTAGGAGTTGAAAAATCCCAACAGCTTTCATCAAGATTTATTTCTATAGATGATGTTTAAAGGCAAATGCTTCCCATTAATTTTATGGAATAATGTTATACTATTTTTATATAAATAGGAGGAAGGAATTACTGAAAATGTAAACACTGGTAGCCTATAACAGAATTAGTGCACCCTGAGATTTCTGTGACTGCATTCAGATGTCACTTTCTCTGTTCAGTTTGGAAGATCAGGAATAAGGTGTATTCATGTGCAATCTCTCCTCTCTCCTCCCCTTGCACACATGATCATCATCATCATCTGACACCTTTCGCAGAAAAAGACTCAAGGCATTTCACAACAGAGACCAAAACATACAAAAATTTAAAACAATTTAAAACAGCTAAAAATAATTAATAATAAAATACTAAGACCTGATAAAATAATGAAATTAAGAAACCCATCACATATCTGTCATATGTTAATAAATACTTCCTGATTTGTCAAACCACAGTTTATTATGACAAACTAAAAAACTGTGAGGTGACTGATCACTCAAAATGAGGATTGTAAACCATGTTTAGATCCTGGTTTACACTCCTGGTTTATTCAAACCATGGTCTCTCCATCCGGATGTCACAATAAACTGTAGTTTGACAAACTAGAAAGGGGTTCATTAAGCCAGGTATGAGAGGTGAGGTGGGAGTGTGAGCATACACAGCACATTCCTGATCCTTTATTGGAGAAAAAGAATATCACTTGTTCTCACACGTACCTGGGAATAAATGCCATTGAACCCAATAGGGCTTATTTCTGAATAGACACTTACAGCCTTTTCAGACTACAAAATACCCAATATTTTTCTCTACTATTGAGCTAGCCCTATATTGCTCCAGTAGTGCAATATGTGGTCCCCGTGCAATCAATGGGCTTGTGTTTCAAAGGAACAGCTTTGCTGCAAATGACAGTCATACCCCAGTTTTCTGCTTTTACTTTTAATCAGAGTATATATGCACTTCAGCCCCAGAGAAGATGAGCACACAAAATACAGAGGCTTTCTCTCCCCCCCGCCCCCCGCACTTTCCTTTTTTAAGGAAAAGATTAATGAAGTGGCAAGGCACTGCTGTAAGGGGAAAGGGTGCACTGGCTCATGTTTGCCCTTTTAAAAAAGGCTAACATATCCCTCTGGCACTTGAGTGGAGGGAGTGGGGAGTGCACAGCCTCTAAAGAGGTTTTATTTTTAGAAATCTAAATTGCTTTTTAAAAGCTCACAAAGAACATAAGAGCCACAGTGGATCAGACCAAAGGCCTATCTATCCAGCATCCTGTTTTCACAGTGGTCAACCAGATGTCCATGAGAAGACCACAAGCAGGACATGAGCGCAACAGCACCCTCCTGCTCATGTTCCCCAGCTATTGGTATTCAGAGACACTCTCTGAACTGAAATTGTTTGGCGGTCATTCTCTTTTCTACAGAGAAACCTGGGAACTATATTTCTATTAGGCGTGCTAAAGATGCACCTTCACTACAATTTCCAGGAAGGGGTGGGTAGGCACAGAGCATGAGTTAAACTGGTATAAGTAAAACCAATGTAGGCTTGTTCTGTAGATAAGCCCTCAGCTGATATGATAGTTGTGGAAAATAATCACTGTTTCTCAGTGACCACAATCCATGCAGCAGAAGATTCAGGGCAGACATCTGGATCCCACACAAGTGGATATCAACAATACATCTTTCAGAGTAAAAAGAGATTGTCTAGGAAAGCCCTTAAATTCAGATAAATTTATTATCTGCCTTCACCTTGTGAGTCTGCACTTTTCTAATTAGGATGGCAGGTGGTTTGCAGATATAGGCCACTCAGGCTGCAATCCTACACTGACTAGTGATGGAAAGTCCATTTCTGGTCACATGTATTTCATTTTCACATGTATTCATTCATAAATCTGTTTCATCCTATTTCCACATTAATCTGCAATTCATTTTTTTAATCCATTCAAAAATAGCATTATGTATCTTTAAATACTATTTTGACTGTATTTTCTCTTAGAATATGCATTTCAATATGCATTTTAATCTCAAAATAAGCATTTTAAATGCATCTTGATACATTTTTTTGACCCAAGAACTGCATCACAACATTCAGAGAAGTGTGAAATCTGATGGATATCTACATTCTGATACACACATTGGTCCAGGATCAGGTGTAGATCAGGTCAGTCATATTAGAATGTTAAATATCATATTATTCAAGCACCCCTAATATCACTTACATGGGAGTAAACCCCATTGAACTCAATGTGTTTAACATCTGAGTAAACATGTACAAAACTGCATTGGCAGACTTGTAAATATGGTGGGTTGGATCCAGGCTATCATTCAAATCAACGTGAATACTTAGACATGACTTAGGTCCCACTGATTTCAAAGAGAAATAAGTGCTACTGTCTTAGTCGATTCAATCCACCATGATCATTCAAAAGAGGCAAATTCTCACACCTCTAATACCTAAACAGCATGTGACATATGAATCAGCCCTCTGTTTCTACATCACTTATCACATGGGCTAGTGCACAGCATTTGGATTTGGCACATTACCTGCAATGAAACCCAATATTTGGCAACATTATATTGATGGTTTTTGATATACTGTTTCAATCAGATGGAAAGAGGAAAAGGTATGTTAGTGGAGAAGCAATTAATACAATTGCTAATAATGCAAGAGCAAGAGAAACAGAAAGAATATGCTATCTGTTCCATTCCTCATTTCTCTTGATGGTGTGCACTGTTGTTAAGAAACACATAACTGATTTTGCATATGTGGGTGTTCTTAATCATAACAAAAAGAGCTACAGAAAAGATGAACGCCACCAGAGCTCAACACTTTAGTTTTCCCAAAGGAACAGGACCCAGGACTAGAGGTGCTTTGGTTTAACCCAGCTGGGGTCTTCTTAGGTTTGCTTGTCTATTTCTTTATTTCTTTATTGTTTACATTTATGTTGCACCTTTCCACTAAAATTGGTGCTCAGGGTGGTGAACAGTAAAATATAAATAAAATAACAAACTTATAATTAAACCATGAACACTTACCAAAATAAAAACATACCCCAATATAAACACAGCAACTCAAAACACCAATAAAAGGGGGCAAAACATCACCCACCAAATTAAAACATACTTCCATGTTCTTCTGTAGGTGTGGGGTAGAAAAGGGGAATGGACAGGGTAATAAAAGATATCTCTGGCTCCCTCTGGGTGAGTGAATGAAGGGAATTAAACATTTTGGCAAATAGGGATGGAAAACTCATCCTATGCATTAAGTGCAAGATACAATGCACACACATTTAGAGGGTCTTAATTCGGCTGTTGAGAAGCCTTATTAAATCAAGAAATGTCCCTGGTATGGCAAGCTCATAAAGAAGTAGATCTTTCTTTTAGATTTTAGTTTTTAGATTGGCTACAGCTCTGAAGTTTAAAGAAGAAAGCTGCTTCAGATAGATGGGTTTAATTCACACAAAAATAATGCCAAGTCTGCTAACAGGGCAATTGTCCAGGGAGATAAATTCCAGTGGGCATGAAATATTTACAAGTGCAGTTCGCACCGTCTTTCTAAATTACCAGCAAAACATTCCAAGTTTTGTTGTTTGTGTTTCTACATGAAAAGACATATCCCTTGCTGTCTCTGCTCTCTCACTCTCTCATCTTGCTTCTTAAAGGCTTCCGTTACTGTGCCAGAAACAGCCTAATTATCAGAGCACAGCTATTTACTTTAGCTGCTGCTTAGCAGCAAAACATCACACAGTCCTTGGGAGGTCTGGTGAGCGGAGGTAACCTGGGCATATCCCCTGTTAGCCATGAAGCTCATTGGTCCAAACAACATCTCTCGCCTACCTCATAGGATTTTTGTGAAGATAAAGGGGAGAACTATTTATGCTACCCTTGATCTTCTTGGAGGAAGGGCAGAGTTATAATGCAATGATTCATGAATCTTGGCCATTCCACAGATAAGTTTTACAACCTGGGCAACCTCCAAAGAAACAATACATGTGTTTGTGTGAGTGGTGGCTGGAAAGTTCTCAGCCTCAATGGAATGAAATTAGGCTATTCAGCCACCTTTTGCACCTTTCTGGTGTGAACTTCATTAAGGGCCCCCTAACTTTCATCCAATATTTGAGCACTGTTGCCAACTGGTCGGGGGGGGGGGGGAACTAGCCTGATTTGCTCCTGTCCTTTTAACAGGGGTTTTATCTGTAGAAATCAGCAGATAATGATTTTTATGACATGGAACCTCCTTATTGCTTTAGAATCTACAGTGCAGAACAACTGCTGTTACAGAAATTAACTAAAGGCAATAGTTAATGCTGCTAAAGAAAATACTAGTACCTTAGGAAAGCATGATTTACTTTTCCACTGCATCCCATGTAAATGCATAAACATGAGGAATCCAGTTAGTGGATATTGACATGATCACATTCCGAATCTATATGTTCCAGGGATCATAGAATAGTAGAATCATAGAATAGTAGGGTTGGAAGGGGCCTACAAGGCCATCAAGTCCAACCCCCAAATCAAGTGTAACATTCTAGCAGACAAGGGACTGTGGCCTTTTAAGGACTGCGGTAGATGGAACCCAGCCCTACCAACAACCCTATATATGTATCTTCACCCCAACCAATGCATGATTTTTCCAGCCCAAGCTGTGGCTTGAACTTTGCCTAGTATTGATGATGAGCAATTTTGACAATGGAAGGATTTTGATTCCGCTAAAAGAGTATGCTATGGTAGGTTTCACTGACAGAGAAAGTAAACAAGGCCAAGATTAATATTGACTAGCAGTTAGATGTACATTTAGTTTATCATTGCAGCTACCATTGCTTTAATAATTTCTCAAACATGCACTGCTCCGATATGACCCTCACCCAATAAAGAACTGTCTGCTTTCCAAATTAATTGCATCTCAGATAAGTAACCAGTTTCGGGGGGGGGGGGTCAGAGGTCACCCTTCCAACCTTGGAGTGAATTCCTGACTTCTGAGCAACACGTCTGTTCAGTGAACCCATGACATTATGTCTTATGCACATGTTTTGCACAGTTCCTGTCGGAACAATTAATGCAAAGGATACAGTATGAGGGCATGGTTATGGATAGCCATTAGGCCTTCATTTGCCAGACACTGCATCATTTGTTGCACAGACAGCTTGATCTCATAAGATAAGATTTCAGTTCCATTTCCCCAGCCAAAGAGTTTAGCATTAATGCGCTTTTTTTCTTCAGGCCCCAGGCTCTTAAAAAACTGATGCAAATTACCGTCAATATGCATTGACTACATTGTTTCTTCTGACCCTACTGGATGAAAAATGCAGAACTAATCTTAGAAACCCTATTTAATAGGGTCTATTAGGATCCCCATTAGTCAGCAAGCATTAAACCTGTGGGTGTCATGTCATTTCCTCCATATAACCATGTTCAGTGGGGGATTCATAAAACTGCTTAATATAGACTGGCAACTTACTAATATTCTTTTAACTAAGTATTTATACAGTTAAGATGTTGAATATATGGGAGTGTTTCCATACTATTCTAAAACAGTACGAAGCTAATTTTTGTTTATATTTTGGAGAACACAACATCATGACAGTTACTTGGGAATGACAGCTATCATCACAGGATCATGCTGGAAGAATGTTAACCTCATATTAAGCCTAATCATGTTCATGGTTACTCAGAAGTAAATCCCACTTAACTGAGTTGAATTTACTCCCAAGTGTGCATAGAACTGAAGCCTGACTGGATGAAGAAAGAGGCTGTTTAAGTGTAAGGGGCAGTAGGTCTTTCCAACTTTCTTCCAAAGCTGCAGTCTGCAATATTACAGATATGAACTTCCAGGAACACATTGAACCAGTACTTCAGGACCTAGGGCTCCTTCACATTGAACTTTTATCCTGCGATTGAGATTGCTCCTTCATGGCAGTTTGCGGGTTCTTTACATGATGCTGTGACCCTCCAGGGCATCTCCTGCGCTAAATGCCCTTTGTTCCATTTTTAAATAAATCGCAGATAATGAGCTATCAAATTACCCAGTTCTGTTCCGCTTCAGTTTCCTCCATCAAAAGAGTTAAAGCAGCAAGAAGAAGAGCGAGATCAGTGAAAGATAATGGAAGACTCAGATATGGGGAGAAGGATGGGGGAGGGGGAGGGGGGAAAGGAAGGGCATGTAAAGCGAGTCAGTTGTGATCCTGCTTTTAAAACGGAAGCAGAAAGCCCCATTTTAAATGCAGGATTTTAGGCTGGTGTAGTAATGCCCCTACACTCATTTCCTTTCTGGGCTTTTACCTTTAAAGCTCCTCCTTTTATTCTTTCATTATAAAAAATATTGGATGGGACTCCCTCCTGGCCAGCACAGGGTCCAGATGCAATAGTTACTTTTGAAATAAATAAATCCTTTGGAAAAGACCATGGGACTCCTATGTAGATCTGTGGAACACTGAACATTCTGGATTTGTGATGGATTCGGGACATTTTGAATCACTGGTTATAGGAGGTATTAAAGAAGTAATGAATCATCACAGGTACAAAATGGCTTGATTTCATTTAAGATGAAGGCCCATATTATCTATTGTCATTTCTACCACACCTCTGGGACTCAAAGGGTAAATTCTGAAGCATAAGCTGCTTGCCCATTTCCCCTTATTTTAGGCACTAACTACATGTTACTTTAAAGATATTGCTAGTAGCTATGTATTTTTTCTCCCTTCCTTTTTTTTTTAACTCTAAAATAAATGCAGGAGGCCCAATCCAGATTGGAACCCTAGCATGGGGGTAGTGAGACTATGATGGATGAGTACTATTGCTTATATTATTGTTGCCTTTTAAATTTTGATATTTTATACAATTTTAATATTGTTGATGATTTAATTATATTTTTAACTTTGGCATATTCCTATTTATATGTTTTAAATGTACAAGTTTTAATGATGTAAAGCTGCCTTGAGTCCCACTATTGGGAAAAAGGTGGGATATAATAATAATAATAATAATAATCCCTTTGCTCACCCCCACACTGTGGTCTCGATCCCAAATAGAGTCGGAAGCAACTGACCGAATAAACAACAAACCTGCAATTTACATTGCCAAAAAAGTGATCTATTTTTTCAATGGATCACTTTTGGGTAATGTAAATTACTGGTGTGGGGAGACCAATATGGAACAGGATCACATGTAATGGTGCATTTGAAAACATACCAATAAGATAAAACAGTCCTGTTCACCTAACCTCATTCCTCATAAATTCATTTGGCTGACCATCGCTCACTGTAATATCACTCTTCCAAGAACAATTCTTACCCTGCAATATTCATCAATGGGCTTTAGTCTCTTCACAGCTACGTCTCGAATGTGACTTCTTCGGAATAGGATTTTACCTGGGAAGAAAGAAGATGCAAAGATTTAGTGTGGGTGTAGGGCTTTTCTACATGAGGCATTTATCGTGCACTAGTCATCCCCTGCTCATGGTTGTTTGCAGGTTCTTTAGACGATGTTGTGACCATCCAGTTTCACTTCTGCATCTAAAGGGCACTTTTGGCAAGTTATTTAGCGCAGGAAAAATGCAGCATTTAATTGTGAAAGTGAAAGGAGCAGTGGTTTTCACTTGTGTATTTGCACTATTCCACTATACCACAGTGCCACCTAGATATTATGTAATGGGAAAGCAGGAATGGCAGTGCTCTTCATGTAGTGCTCGGACCTCAGTTCTGCAATGAGACCAAAAGCAGCTTGTTGTTGTTGTTGATTCGGTCAGTCACTTCCGACTCTTCGTGACTTCATGGACCAGCCCACGCCAGAGCTTCCTGTCGGCCATCACCACCCCCAGCTCCCCCAAGGTCGAGTCCGTCACCTCCAGAATATCATCCATCCATCTTGCCCTTAGTCGGCCCCTCTTCCTTTTGCCTTCCACTTTCCCTAGCATCAGCATCTTCTCCAGGGTATCCTGTCTTCTCATGATGTGGCCAAAGTACTTCAGTTTTGCCTTGAATATCATTCCCTCAAGTGAGCAGTCTGGCTTTATTTCCTGGAGTATGGACTGGTTTGATCTTCTTGCAGTCCAAGGCACTCTCAGAATTTTCCTCCAGCACCACAGTTCAAAAGCATTTATCTTCCTTCGCTCAGCCTTCCTTATGGTCCAGCTCACGCAGCCATAGGTTACTACGGGGAATACCATTGCTTTAACTATGCGGACCTTTGTTGTCAGTGCGATGTCTCTGCTCATCACTATTTTATTAAGATTTGTCATTGCTCTCCTCCCAAGAAGTAAACGTCTTCTGATTTCCTGGCTGCAGTCAGCGTCTGCAGTAATCTTTGCGCCTAGAAAGAAAAAGTCTGTCACTGCCTTCACGTTTTCTCCCTCTATTTGCCAGTTATCAGTCAAGCTGGTTGCCATAATCTTGGTTTTTTTGAGGTTTAACTGCAACCCAGTTAAAAGCTACAGTGCTTTTAAACTGCTGATTAACAGCCTCATGTGGAAAAGCTCATAGATAGAAAGTACTTATATCCTGCATTCTCCTAATGCAGAAGAAGGTAATTACTTCTTAACCTCTTCCTATCCAGCCTATGAAGCTTCATGGCTTCCATCAGTACAACTCTCCAGTGGCTTAGCCATGGTTTTTTCTATGCTCTGAAGAGAAGAAAATACTCCCTTGCACACTGTGTAAATATATTTTGACTCTTCCAGACCCTGGATGGAGAGAAAGGGTAGGTCTCTTCATAATGCCATTGTTTAGTGGCATAGACTTATGACAGGATAAGCTCTAGAACAGTTTGTGTATGTTACACTTTTTCACACTGTATGAAAATCTATGAAGCAGGTACTGCCAACATTCTTAATTAATGAGATTATATTGTTGTAGCCATGGGTAGCTGGACATAGCTGTAAGGTGTCAGACATCCTAAATGGGGAATCTGGCAGCAGGGCTCAAATATCCTACTCCCTGCACCACCCTGCTTAGAACCAGCCACTGCAGATGGCTACAGAGTGACAGTACTACAGCATCCACCCCAGCAGGAATCCAGTGACAAAACAAGCTGGTAGGGATCTGTCTCTATAAGCTGCTGACTTTGGCCTGGCCACTTAATCTGAGCATCTCATCACTGAAAAAACAGACTTGAGCTATTTTTCCACCTGCATGGATATCGCTGGAACCATCAGTGGGCCTCTAGGTCAACAGATCAGACAAAAGGGAAGGGTATCCTAAAAGAACTGCAGTGTCCCAAGGCCAAAACGGCAGTAAATAATTTAAACCTAGGAAATGAGCTCTCACATAGACCATGATGCCAGAGAGGGTATTCTACAGCACAGAAGTTGTCAAGTAATTATTTTGGTATTCCTTTCTATTTTTTCTTCTAAGCTCCAACTTTTATTCATATTGAAAAAGACTAGGTAGGTAGTGGAAGATGATATCAGTTCAGGATGTCAGCAGAATTATTCAGTTCTTTTATACTGCCAGTGTAAGAAAACTGACCTTCTAAATTTCCTTCCTTTTTCAGTCAACATATTGCTTACTAGCACTTGATTTTGAAATTAATTGTTGTTTTTAATTCAAAATTTCACTATGCTGAAATAGGGGGAACTCTGAAATTGCACAAGAGCTGCCCATTGTTTTTATTTTGACACACATCTTGTCAATTGTAATGCACTTTCCATTCTCCCTTTGAAGAAACAGCATTTGGAAACAGTGACTTAAAAGAACCCCTTCAAATGCCAGGAGAAGGGGGTGTTGAGTATGTTACGAAATCCTGCAGTTGTCTAGCCTGGTTCTGAAACTGACAAGAAAAAGCAAAGGGCATTTGCTGAAGAACACATGCATGCATGCACGCACACACGCACACACACACACACCTAAACAATTTTAACAATCAACAATAAGAAATTACAGGACCTGATTAAAAACCTTATCATATGCTGCCAAATGCCTGAGAGTAGAGGAAGGTCTTAACCTGGCACCAAAAAGATAACAATGTTATAGCCAGGCAGGCCTCACTGGGGAGATGGTTCCACAATCAGGGGTCACTACTTTGAAGGCCCTCTCCCCCATTGCCACCTTCTGAGCCTCCCTCAGAGGAGGCACCCAGAGGAGGACATTAGATGATGACTGTAATAGACACACTGAAAATTAAAGGTATTAAAATGGCGCCGAGAAGCAGTTGCTTCAAAATGTCAGAAGAAGGGTTATGTGGTGACCATGAAGGGTCAAGAAACAGGAGTAGGCCCGACTTTGATAGCCCTTCTGCTCCTGACCCCTTGAAAGGCCCTGTCCCTCTGTATCTGTCAGGAGTGGTGAGAAAAGAAGATAGGAAGAAAAGCCTAATAAAAAATAAACTAGAAACTAGAAAGAAAAGGAAACTTTCCTCTAAATAATGTTCAGCAGGCTCTTATAGAGCCACTCTGCAGCCCTGCGACCTAGTTGCAAGGTAGGTTGGGTCTGGGGAATGCCAAACCCTCCCAAGAGGAACCTGTTCACCAGCAGGCTCTGTCTCCTAGCTCCATGGCAGTGGTGTGTGTGTGTGTGTGTGTGTGTGTGTGTAATATCCCAAAGGATACTGACTGCCCTGCTGCCATTCCTCAGAGAACTCTGTCCATTCATATCCTGCTACACTGACACAAGGCAACATGGCCTCTGTGACTTGGTTTTGCCAGTGATCAGGCACCAGAAATCTGTGAGGCTTAATTAAGGGCAAAAAGCGACAGAGTGTCATAGTGACAGAGTGTCAAAACCAAGCCTACAATGGAGATTTTGCTGATTTCCTGGCTCTGACAACTGAAGCAAAAAACTATATCTGTAACCTAGACATACGATTGTGATCTTCCTGTCTATATTTTATATTTCATATTTTTATGCTGTGTTTTTATTGTAATGCGATGTGAATGTGCTATACAATCAATCAATCAATCAATCAAGGCAGAAATCCTTCCTTGAAGTTGTTGCACTGAAAAGCATAAAAACATCGTGTGTGTGTGTGTGTGTGTGTGTGTGTGTTTAACTAGAAAGGAAGAATAAAACAGCCCCTTCTTTTCAGCAACACAACTAAATGAGCGAGGATTCTGCACAGTTCCCATGCTCTGGTTTCCCTGTTTCCAATCCAAGCCACAAACAGAAAACCGGACTAGTGGTGACCATATTTTAGAGAAAGTATAAAGCAACCAAAGACATGGAACACATCAAAGATCGCCTGAAATTCTAATTCAGCTTTGCTAAATAGATAGTTTATAAGGGGACCTAGTTGCTGCCAACAGCTTCAAAGTACCATAATAAGTGCAAGACGTGAGCACAAGGAACGACAAGGTAAGTATAATGTCACGTGAAGAACAAAGAGTAGAAAAATAAAAATAATGAAGGGAGGGGTGAGATCCCAGGATATTCATATTTTAATTAACTCCTTAAAGGAATGTAAAAATTATACATGTGATCATAATACTATGACATAAGTCTGGAAATCAAACCCAGGAGGAAGTCACCCAAATGAACTGCTTTGGCAGCTTTTGCAAAACAGCTATGAAATTGTTCCAAACCTGTCACATGGCTATATTCCCCCTAATAGCCTGATCCTAATCATATTTACTTGGAAGCAAATCCCACTGACTTTAATGGACTTTTCTTCTAAGTGCATTGAGAATCTCAGCCTAAGGGAACTGTATCAGATTTTGCACATTTTCCTAGTGATACTGAGTGGCACTTCTCCAGTAGCATTGTCACAATTACAGCTATTTACCTTATGGCTGTGAGAGCCGGACTATAAGGAAGGCTGAGCGCCGAAGAATTGATGCTTTCGAACTGTGGTGCTGGAGAAGACTCTTATGAGTCCCCTGGACTGCAAGGAGGTCAAATCAGTCCATCCTAAAGGAAATCAACCCTGAGTGCTCATTGGAAGGACAGATACTGAAGCTGAAGCTCAAATATTTTGGCCACCTAATGCGAAGAGAAAACTCTCTGGAAAAGACCCTGATGCTGGGAAAGACTGAAGGCAAAAGGAGAAGGGGACGGCAGAGGATGAGATGGCTAGATAGCATCACCGATGCAATTAATATGAACTTGAGCACGCTCCGGGAGAGTGCACAGGACAGGAAGGCCTGGCGTGCTATGGTCCATGGGGTCACGAAGAGTCGGACACGACTGAACGACTGAACAACAACAAAAACCTTTTAGCTGGCCCCCAAAGGTGAGTCAGGACATGTGTACAACATAAAAGGTAATGCAATGCATTCTCAGAAGGCTTAAAGACAAGGTCGGGTTTGAGAGGGAGGTCAGGGATTGATCATTTAGTCATGATGACTAATAAAGAGGACACTATGACGCTTCAGAAAAGGCTTTGCTGAAGGTCTTGGAGAAGAGACTTAGGGCTAGAACAGGGGTGGGCAACTTGAGGCCCTCCAGATGTTTGGCATACAACTCCCATTGCCCCTCACCATTGGCTATGCTGGATAGGGCTGATGGGAGTCATAGGCCAAAACATCTGGAGGACCACAAGTTACCCACTCCTGGGCTAGAGAATATGCAGTATGGGTACCATGTGGAGGCCTCTTTAATTGTCCCCAAGTTGACAACTGTTGTGAGATGATAGCTAATATGTCTGGAGCTCAGGCAATTTTCTCTCAGTGTGGAGAAACATTCCACCAAACAGTTTACCACATGACAACCACTGGTATATGGGGTTGTCATGTGGTAAAGCTGTCTCCATGCGCCCATCAAAACTTGGACATAAGCTTTCTTCCATGTTTCCACTTCCTTCTCCTCCTTTAAGGGCTTATGTCCAAATTCTGATGGCCACCCAGATCACCCAGAGAGAAAATCAGTGAGGAATTAGAAAAATGGGGGGGCCCCCACAGGCAGAGCCATTTTGGACCCTACAGGGAAGCAGGAGAGATGAGGAGTTGTGGCCCAGACTTGGCATTTTCTGCTGTTGATTTTTCTACTATTATCCCTTCCTTTCCTTACACTTGCACACAAATTTATCCACACATGTAACAATCCTGCTGAACTTCCCCATTTTTGAAGCAATTGGAAATGTATCTAATTGGTATGATTTATTACAATCACAGAATCTGTTTAGTGCTTTTAGTACATCGAAGTTGGCCTCTTGTGTATAATCTTCAGCCACAGGGAAACTTGAGCTACTGTTTAAAGATTTTTTGAAGGCCTGGGAGATCGAATATCTCAATTTCTTGCCAAGAGATTTATGATAATCTGTATTGGCCCATCTTCAGGGAGGGAGTTCATCTGGCACAACTCAAATCGTCTTGCTGCTTCAATGCATCCTTAAGCCTTCATTAGATCCATGTGATTTGCTCTGGTATTAAAAAGCAAAGATGTTGTTCCTAACATCGTTGCAGCATGTTTGGAGAGTTGAATAAATGAAACCGTTTCTTTAAACTGATCTCCGCACACACCCCACCCCACACACACCACTTAAGGAAAGATGTTTCTCCTCTTATCTATTTTCATTGAGCACAGATATATAACTGAGAAACAAACTTCCTTTATGCTTCTCACCATGACATTCCTCCCGTCAGTCTGCAGGAGAACGAACACTGAATCCTCTGTTACATACAATAAAATTAGTAAATGGCCATTGAAGGCTGGCTGTTTGAAGGAAACCAGTTGGCCATCAACAAGAGGAAAGAGGGGGTTGGGGGAGTGTTTTGTGGGCAGAATGGCCATTCCATCTTTCTCATCAAAGCATGACCAACAGCCAGTGAGTTGCACAAATATGTCAACTAAATTTACAACCCCCCACCCCCATTGTCATTTCACAGTTAAACAGGAGGAGAATGGGAGTTGGAGTTTGGAGTTGCAGTCTAACATATCTGGAGGGCACCCGTTTCAGGAAGGCTGATGTAGACAATACTGAGCTAGGCACACTAATGGTCTGACTTGGTACAAGGCAGCTGCCTAAATCTTGCCTCTTGAAAAGTGTAAACGCTGCTATACAGATACTATGGGCTTTTCTACACAAGACATTTATCGTCTGCTTTTCATTCTCCATTCACTGTTGTGTACGGGTTCTTTACATGATGTCGTAACCCTCCAGTTTCACTTCTCTGTCTAAAGAGCACTTTTGGTGAGTTTTTTTTAGAGCAGAGAAAATACAATATTTAATTGTAAAAGCAAAAGAAAATGCTTTTTTCACTTGTATATTTGCACTATTCAATTATGCCACATTGCCACCTAGAAATTATGTAGCGAAAAAGCAGGAAAGGCGATGTTCTTCGTGTAATGTTCGAATCTCAATTCTGCAACGAAACCAAAAATAGACACAGCGGATTAACAGACTTTTAACAGCCTCATGTAGAAAAGCTGTATATATGCTAGGTAGGGCTGTGTACTGCTTCAGCTCTGGAGCCAAATTCTGAGCCAAAGTGGGGTGCTTCGGGCCACTTCAGGCCACAACTGAAGCAGGTTGGGATCAGCCCGAAGCAACTCAAAGTGGGTTGGGTTGCTCTGAAGTGCTTCTACGTGTTCAGAGTGACCTGAAAGCCCAGCCACCCAGCCGCCCCTCCACCCAGCCACATGCCTCCCCCCACCATCCAGCTACCCAGCCGCATGAGCCCCCCGCTCCGTACCTGGACCCTTGGGATGTGCACTGGCAGCTATTGGCCTCTTTGATGGAGTCGCCACTGTGACTTCCTCTATTCCCGGAGATTGAGTTCTGTGGAAATGGCGGATGTAAGGCTGCCATGTAAGCAATGTTACAGGCGTAAACACCTGTAATATTGCATAGAAGTCGGCCTTATGGCTGCCATTGTCACAGGATTCAATCTCTGGAAGTAGAAGAAGTTGCCAAAATGGCGACTCCCTTGAAGAGGCCAAAGGCGCCCATCCCAAGGGTCCAGTATGGGGCAAAGGGCTCCAGTATGGGGCAAAGGGCTCGTGTGCCTGCAGTTTTGGGGAGGAGGGAGGACACTTCAGCCATCAGAATCCCACTTCAGTCCCGGAGCCCGAAGCGGGTCAGGCTGGACCCGAAGCAGCCCAAAGCAGGTTGGGCCTGCCTCGGAAGCCCCAAAGCAGCCTCTGAGGCAGGTCAGGGGGTCCCTGCACAGTCCTAATACTAATTATATTCTTGCTTAGCCTTCAAAAGCAAGAAAATGAAGGCTTAATTGCAAATAACAATTGCATTCACAGACATTTCTACTAATAGAGGAGAATCTGTCATTATAAACCAAAGTGTCCATGTAAGAATAAACACCCTCATGCCACATGGAACTGTCACATTTCAACAGCCTTTGCCCCCAATGAAAGCAAACACATTAAGAAGCTCACGCAGGGATTACTGTTCTGGCCAATTACTTCCTCCCCTTTCGAAAGGAAAAGTGTCCTAAGCAAAAGTGACAGCTGGATTACTCCTGCTTAGTCTTTGTTCCACAACTAAATTATTTTTCCCCCTTTACAGGAAGGGGAGCATTAGATATACATAGATGTCTTTTTTTCTTTTTTAAAGACAAATGGATACCACAAAAACCTAGGAGGAAGGGTGTGAACTGACAAATGTGCTTTTGGATCCTGAGCAATTGCATCTGAATCTAGGGAGCGTAACGTAGCCAAACTGGACGGGCTGCTAGAAAAACACTGGCCCAAACAAGCTGGGCCTTCTTTCCAAGCACAGCCAAATCGAAGCGAGACCTCCCCAAATACTGCCTGCCTTTGTTTCTTTATATGCTGCTCACTAGGCAGGGCTGGCCATCGTTTATAGAATCCTGACACCGGAACCTCACATAACCCTCAAAGGGTGGTCAGGGTTGTAGACTTGTGGTCTCCGATTCCACCCTGATGATGGATAGACACTATCGTCTTCACAGGCACGTGAACTAAACACATTGAGAGCTCAGCTGAGCCCTCCTGTCCACATCTGAAGGCCGTGGAGACTGGAGGGATTGGATGTGCTGTTTGAACGCATCCATCAGCCTTCGCCAAGCTAGTGCCCTCCAGATGTGTCTGCCTACATGCCAGCTGGGAGTGCTGAGAGCTGTCATCGAACACATCTGGGGGCACCATGCTGGGGAAGTCTGCCATAAACAAAGGCAGACTTGTGTGTAGAGCAACCTTCCCCAACCTCCAGATGTGTTGGATGACATGTTGGCTGGGGATGCTGCGAGTTGTAGTCCAACACAGTTGGAGGGAGCCAGGATTTTCAAGGAGCTCCCATGCAAAGTCAGGCAAATCTTTCAAAGAAATACATGTTCCTTGCAGGCCCATCCTTATAGTGCCAAACCATGGGTTGGCATTACAGCTGAGCCAAGCCAGGGTCTCTTCCAATCAAGAAGAAGCCAAGTGGTGGCTCTGCCTTTTCAACCAGGCTCTTTCATTTTCCAAATGACTGAAGGGGGGACGGTGCAGACAGGAAGTGACAGGATCCCTATGCCATTTGTTTTCCTGCCAAAATGGACTTTATATCTGGAACTCCCAATAAGGTCTTCATGGCCAGCCCAATACATTTTGCTGCCTGAGGCAGAGCAGCAAATGGTCCCCCCAGCCCATCCCCATGTCAAGCTGTATAGTACCCAAGTTCAGCCAAGTTATTTTGGTACTTGAAGCACCTCTCCCTGGAAGTAAAAACACAATAATAATAATAATAATAATAATAATAATAATAATAATAATAATAATAATAATAATACATTAAATAATTAACCATTCACTCTGTCTTGTGGTAGGGCCTGCCCTGAATTTGTTTCACTGCCCAAATGGACTTTATATTTGGAACACCCAATAACGGACATACTTACCTTCTAGCATTTTAAACTAACTGCTCTTATCCTTCAAATAAGTGTGAAAAGAAAAAGGAAATGATAGCGTTGTGTGTGCCCCAATCTCAGATAAATTTCCTTCCTTGTCTTTTCTTTAAGTCTAGAATAACTAGCCCAGTTTTGTTCCACACCAAGATTACTGGGTCTTTTAACTCTAAAAATATTGCCCTTTGCACATCTTCTAAATACTTTACAATATAAGCTGTCGATTGTCAACTGTCAGGTATTTTACCTTTGAAATAATTCATTTTTATTTAGGGATGTCAGAGAATTCCGCCACGGATCTCGGTGAGGCTGAATGCCAGTGAACGGCTGAACGGCCTGCCACCCCCCCGCCCCCGCAGATCCACCCCGGGACGAGACTTACCTGGGGCGGATGTTCTGGACAGCGGCGGCTCCAGAGGCAGCTTCGGTGCAGCAGCGGCAGCGGCTGGTCTTCTGACCGGCTGCTGCCACCGCCGCCACCATTTGCAGTCTCCCCCCCCATTTGTGATATCACATCTGGGTAAAAAATATCACGTCTGGGTAAAATATCACATCTGGGTAAAAATATCAATTTGTGATATCACGTCTGGGTAAAAAAACAAACAAACGCGTACACAAATGGCGGCGGCTACGGCCACCGCCATTTGCACTCCCTATTTTTGGTTGTCTTAGTCTACGTAAATATTTACGTAGACTAAGATGGTGAAAATGGGAACGCAAATAGCGTCCGCTACGCTATTTGCATTCCCCCTTAGTTTCGCCATCTTAGTCTACGTAAATATTTACGTAGACTAAGACAACCAAAAATAGGGAGTGCAAATGGCGGCGGCCGAAGCCGCCGCCATTTGCGTACGCATTTGTGCTTTTTTTACCCAGACATGATAGGCTATGTAAGTCTTTACGTAGCCTATCACGGCTGAATACAGGGATGCAAACGGCAGTGGCTATGGCCACCGCCATTTGAGTCCCTGCTAGCCAGCGGCCAGATGTCCGGCTGCTGGCGGAGCCAGCCGGCGGCTCCGCGGAATCCCCGTGGAGCGGAGCTGGCCGGCCAGGATTCCGGGGGGGAGGCACAGAGCGCCTCCCCCCCCGGCGAGGATTCCGGGGGGAAGGACGGAGCGCCTCCCCCCCCCAGCGGAACCCGGCAGAGCCAGGTAAGGGGGGTTTCGTACATCCCTATTTTTATTAGGTTCAGTATTGGATGGCGGGGTATGTATTGGAAGAGGGGGGGTTAAAAATGTTTCTATTGATCCCATAGCTTGATCAGGAAGGGCCCATAGCTCAGTGGTGGAACACACGCTTTGCATTTACAAGGTTCCAGATTCAGTCTGTAGCATCTCCAGGTAAAAAGAGTCCAGATTCAAAAGAAGTGTGTGAGGTGGTGGTAGGGGGGGTTGGAAAGCCACTTCCAGCCAGAGTAGACCAGGCTCTCCCATCCTGGCACACTCCAAATATGTTAGACAACAACTGCCATGCCCCACCCACCATGCTGGCTGGGGATTATGGATATTGTAGTCCAACACAACTGAAGGGCACCAGTTTGGGGGAGGCTGGAGTAGACAATACTGAGCTAAATGCCAGCCTGATTCAATATACAGAAGCTTCCTATGTTTATATCTACCAACTCCCCCATCCTGCCCAAAGCAGCAAGTTCCAACCCTTGACCTGCCAAACGGACTCACCTTCCTCCAAGTCAAAACCTGCCCTGCCTCTGCCTATTGATTATCCCACCCACTAACCCCCAGTGGTGTAATGGAGAGTTGCAGGGGAGCGCATCTCCAAGGCTTTTTCAGAGCAGGAGTGAGAACATCAATCATCTGCCCAAGCATCAGAGTAATTAACAGACCCTTCTTGCTCTTTCAAGTGAACGAGGTGGTAACAATGCTTTCATGTTTACTATTGTTTGTGACATTAGCATTGAGGAAGTCAGGCCAAGTCACTATTCTATGACAATCAGATGAACCTAATAAATTAGGGATTATGCTACGTACTGCTCCACTATGGTGTGTGCGTGAACACACATACAGGATCAATTTTTTACTCTGCTGCGGGGTGGTGAAGCTATGGGGGCTCTCATGATGAGCTCTTGCACTTCAACATTTATTACTATATCACTACTGGCTCCACACACTGACCAGATATTCTAAAAACCACAGTGGCGGCCCAACCTGTGAATCCTCCATAATTACCTCTTACCATCCTCATGCTGACTGCATTGGAGTTATTGTCTTATATAGTTGGGAGCTAAAATAATATATGTGTTCCCATACGTATAGGCAGAGAGAGAGAGACAGAGACAGAGAGACAGAGAGAGAGACAGAGAGAAAGACAGACAGACAGACAGACAGACAGATATATAGATCTGCCTGGTGAAAACCTCTTTTGAAGAAAATACCTGTACTGGAAAGCAACATTGTACTTTTCATTCAAAACTAATGCCTGTAATTTAGTGCGAATGTTATCTAAAAATATCATCGCAAGCATCATCAAAAAGTAGCCCATCTCACTCCTTAACTGGAACAAAACCAGCTTATAGCCTATGTCAATCATACAGCACAAAATAAAACAAGAAAGGCTGTTAATATATTTATCTTCTTATTGCTATTTCAGGAGACACAGATGGGCTGGTAACAGGATCTCTTATTCCATAATTTATGAGTACATGTGTCTCAAACAATTTTCCAGTAGGGATATTAATCGCATCCTGTTCATTTTGAAGAAAACTCCCTCATAGTTTTATTTAGAACTAGTATGGTAAATCAGGCATGGTATTCACCTCAACTCCTTCGGATTACAATTCGAACCATACCTACCTGGAAGTAATCCAGCTGGAATCCTTCCTTCCATCTTCCTATTTTCTTTCCTTGGGCTGTAAGCCCATACACATACCCAGGACCAAGACCCAGTGGACCAGATGGGACTTAATTCCAACTAAACCTGCATAAGATCAACCTGCTGGCTGTTTCCAGATCTCAGCTTCTCCAGCAACGGTAGCTGCAAACCCAGAAGCAAAAGGGAGGCTGCCTCTTTGAAATGGTAATGGTTATCATGAGCATTTGAAGCTATAGCCTCCGGTTTTGCACATGGCTGCTGTACCTCCATCCTGATTCCGCTAGTACATTTGGAATCACAGCTGATAGAACAGGGGCTGGCAGAGTTGCCATCTGGAATCAGTCTTAGAATACTTGGTGTACCCCTCCCGGTCTTTTCTAGTTGCCTAGTTTTAATGGCCTTTTTATTAAATCACAGATCCAGCCCAAGCTCACCAGGAGAAAATTATAGTAAAAGAAAGGGGGGAGGGGTGGATAATCATCATGGAAAAGATAGGTGGGGATACACTGAATTCCATTATCATATAAATAGAAACGAAGTATGGCCTCTAACTAGCGTGTCTGAGAATAGCAGTGCAGTCTAAATGCTGAACAGCAGTTGACAGTCAGACACAAAGACCTGACCAAGGAACAGTACTGGTTTCCTTGAGTGCAGTGTCTCTTTTGGAGGAAATCATGTTTTCAAGTCATACAGTGCCTTGCATAAGTATTCACCCCCCTTTGACTTTTCCGTATTTTATTATATTACAACCTGGAATTAAAATGGGTTTAATTGGCATTTTTACCATTTGATTTATGCAACATACTTAACACTTTGAAGGTGCAAAATATTATTATTGTGGTACAAAAGTTAATTAAACAAAAACAAACTAGCATTTGTTGGTTGTGTAAGTATTCACTCCCCTGAGGCAATACTTGGTAGAAGCACCTTTGGCAGCAATTACAGCTGTGAGTCTTTTGGGGTCTCTACCAGCTTTGTGCATCTGGATCCTGCCATTTTTGCCCATTCTTCTTGGCAAAATTGCTCAAGCTCTGTCAGGTTGGAAGGGGACCGTTGGTGAACAGCAATTTCCAAGTCTTGCCACAGATTCTCAGTTGGATTGAGGTCTGGGCTTTGACTGGGCCATACGAAGACATTCAGGTTCTTGTTTTTAAACCACTCCAGTATAACTTTGGCTGTGTGTTTAGGGTCACTGCCATGCTGGAAGGTGAACCTCTGCCCCAGTCCCAGGTCCCTTGCAGATTGAAACAGGTTTTCCTCTAGGATTGCCCTGTATTTGGCTCAATCCATCTTGCCCTCAATCCTGACCAGTTTCCCTGTCCCTGCTGATGAAAAGCATCCCCACAACATGATGCTGCCACCACCATGCTTCGCCATGGGGAAGGTGTTGTCAGGGTGATGAGCACTGTTGGCTTTGTGCCACACATAGGGTTTTGCGGTAAGGCCAGAAAGTTCAATTTTGGTCTCATCAGACCACAGAACATTTTTCCACATGTTTTGCTGTGTCTCCCACATGCCTTTTGGCAAAATCCAAATGGGATTTGATATGGGTTTTTTTCAGCAATAGCTTTCTTCTCACCACTCTGCCATAAAGCCCAGCTTTGTGGAGCATCCGGGTGATAGTTGTCCCATGGATGGCTTCTCCCATCTCAGCTGTGGACCTCTCCAGCTCCTTCAGAGTTACCATTGGCCTCTTGGTTGCTTCTCTGACTAATGCCTCCCTTACCTGGTCACTGTGTTTTGGTGGACGGCCTTCTCTAGGCAAAGCTGCGGTTGTGCCATATTCTTTCCATTTTGTTAAAATGGATTTAACGATGCTTTGGGGGATGTTCATAGTTTGGGATATTTTTTTATAACCCAGCCCTGATTGGTGCTTCCCCAGAACTTTATCCCAGACTTGTTTTGATAGCTCCTTGGTCTTAATAATGCTGTTTGTTTATGCTCTTCCAAAAACTCAGGCCTTCCAGAAACAGGTGTATTTAATCATGTGACACTTGAATGGCACACAGGTGGACTCCAAGCAACTAATTGTGGGACTTCTGAAGGCAGTTGGTTGTTCCAGAGCTTATTTAGGGGTGTCATAGCAAAGGGGGTGAATACTTATGCAATCCAGACTTTCCAGTTTTTTATTTGTAAATGATTTTGTAAAATATGTAATTTTTTCCCTACTTCGACGTTATGGACTATTTTGTGTAGATCACTAACAAGAAATCCTAATTAAGTCCATTTTAATTCCAGGTTGTAACACAACAAATTGTGGAAAAGTCAAAGGGGGGTGAATACTTATGCAAGGCACTATATGAGAATGGGAGAAAATCCTCATAACTATTTAACTTTTTTGGGGGGGGGGCAAATCATGTGGTGCAATCCTATACATGCTTACTCAGAAGTAAGTCCCACTGAATTTAATGGGGCTTACTCCTGGACAGGTGTGCATAGGTGTGCAGCCTAAGTGGAGCTACTTTGCATTCTCACTTTTTCTACAAAGTTGAGAAGTATGGGAAATCTCTGCCTCTTTAACTGTGATGTTGCTACTCTGGTATGCTGAGAAATAGAGTTTATTAGTTGCCCTATAATTAGCAGCTCTTGGGGCGATGTGCAATAAAACACAAATAAAATCCATATAAATCAAATCAAAGCATCATAATAAAACAGTAAATCAATGAATCAATCAATTAAAAACAGCAATCAGTTAAAAGAAGCAGAGGCCAAAATAGACATCACAAAAAACTAAAATTATAGCAGAGACAAAACTACTTAAAAAACAAAACAAAATAACAACAGAAATATAAGAAGACTAAAAAGGCCTGAGAGAATAAAAAGGTCTTTGCCTGGGTCCAGAAAGATAACAAAATAGGCAGCAGGCAGACCTCTCTGCAGAGGGTAGACTATAACTGGGATGGGGGCGGGGCGGGCTACTACCAAAAAGGCCCCTTTCTAGTGCAAGTATTTTTAAAATTCTAAGGAGATGGGATCTCCATCATTTTACACATGCACACAAACACACACACACACACACACACAGTGTCAAAACAATTGTTGCCACTCACTTCAATTTAAATATACTATATAGTACATCCCTTCTGTTTAAACCTTTGTATGTAGGTCTGTTCAGTGGTAATTTAAAACTCCATCACTATTCAAATAGCAGGCACAGACATTTTTTTTTAAGAAACAAGCACTTTAAAAGCTGCATGCAAGAGTTTTATAATGCAAGTGAAAGGGTTGAAACTACTTTTTGATATAACAGCTTATAGATGCAGAGTTGTTGTTGTTTTTAATGTTCCTTCAAGGGTGCAATCCTACACTTGTTTAGAAAATGGTCCTACAACTTCCAGCAGTGCTGGATGGGGAGTGCTGGGAGTTATAGGACTTTTTTTTCAACATACACAGGATTGCATCCTAAGGAACTTTCTTAATTAGTATTAAAAAACCCTTCCCCTCAGATAGCTGAGAGATGCAAATATACTTTTAAAACTCTAGAGTGTTTTGCAAATAGACCTTCAAAATGTTAAGAGTTTGACTAACCATTCTTAGGGAAATGCCTTTTCTTTTAAAAAGCTATAATCTAGTTTGGAGGTTTGGCATACTAAAATATTTTAGATTCAGTCCTCATATATACATTTAATTGCACAGAAAGCTTTCTTCTACTCTTGAAATGCTGCAAACATCAGGGTGATGCATAACAGCTGTAGTATTCTTTGCTCCCCAAATATTTTGGCTGGGACTCCCCTTGGACCTCTGCATAAGGGATGTTTTGAGCACAACTTTTGTAACTGCTTTAGTATCGCCAGCATCCCTGATGCAATAGACAAGCTCTCAAGGGTCTTAATCCCACCCCTCCTTTGCTTACAAAGCTTACATTGTCCCTGGACCATCGCTCAGAATGGGAGTCGCTCAAAATTGCTCCTTCGGCCAGGTATCTAACAAGAATCAGTGTATTACTGGAGTCGCCTCGTCTGGGATCTTTTGCACACACAAAGGGGTTACTGATGGCCACCCTGTCAATTTGGCAGTGGGTCTGTGGAAAAGAGCTCCACCAAAGAACCTGCTAAAGATCCAAGGCTGGGCATAGTTCTATGCTCTCCCAAACTCTGTTTGCTTCCTTAGCTGAGCTGTGTTTGTTTCCCCCTCTGCCCCCCATTCCCCTGCAGCTCTCACTATAGTGATTTTATACAGACATGGAAAAAGCATGTTTATGTTTTTGGGGATGGTGACAAGGGAGCCAACTGGAAACAAGAGCAAGCATATTATTAAAGATAAGCGTTGCAAAGTACAATCCTAAGCATATTTACTGTTTACTAAATCCTATTAAGTTCAATGCGACTTACTCCTACTAAATGTGCTTAGTGTTACAATCATTAAGAGAGCAATTCTATGGCCACTAGACACTGTCTAGCAGGCCATAGATTATGCTCATTTCCAGGAACTGACCTCCCTCCTCATCCACACTGCCTCAGAGGCAGCATGAAGCCCCATCCTCTGCGCTTGCAAGAGGAGCGCGGAGTGACGGAAAAGGGGCGGGGCTGGAGGCTGTTCTGGGGCGGGGAGAGCAGAGCTGCAGGTACGACACATCCAATATGTCGTACGGGAGCTTCCTCTCCCAGTCAGCCCCCCCGCCACTAGATAGCCGAAAACAGCTGCCTAATGAAAAATAGTAAGGCAGGAGAGGCACGGAGGGAACGATCCCCCCGTACCCCTCCTGCCTTGCTTTGTATAGGCGGTCACCTCCAAGGTTGGAGACGGCTGTCTATCTAGTTAGGATTGTGCCCTAAAGGTCTTTCACTACCCATGTTATGGGTTGGACTTCATGTTGTTTCAGTCTTTTGTCAGGGCTGCATCACTATTGATAAGGATCTTAGGAAACCGAACTATATCTGTGAAAATGCAGAAATTGTAAATCCTTTAGGCAACAATGATCATTTACTAGAAAAGGACAGTCAGTTCTGTAAATGGCTTTGCAAAGGATTTATTTTAAAGTTTTCTAGACGCCCTTCATCTTAACGGATTCCAGGGTGGAGTACAGCAACAAAAGTATAGTATAATAAAATATGTCATCATCCTTTGAAATTCATTCATATTAGGGATGTCAGAGAATTCTGCCACGGATCTTGGTGAGGCCGAATGCCCCCGAAATCTGTGGCAGAACGAAGCCCCCGCCCCACCACCCCGCAAAAGGCACACGAAACGGGACACTTACCTGGTGCTGTTTGCGCTGCTTCCCTATTTTTGCCATGATAGGCTACGTAAATATTTACGTGGCCTATCACGGAAAGAAAGGGAATGCAAATGGCGGCCATCATAGCTGCCGCCATTTGCTTTCCCTTTTTTTTTTCTGTGATAGGCTACGTAAATATTTACGTAGCCTATCATGGCAAAAAAACAGGAACGTAAATGGCGGCCGCCGTAGCCGCCGCCATTTGCGTCCGCAGGCTCCACACGGTGCCTGCGAATGCACCCGGTCGGCGGCTCCGTGGAGGTGTCGCAGAGCAGAGCAGGCCAGGTTAGGATTTTGGGGAGAGGTGCGGAGCACCTCCCCCCCACCGCGAATCACCCCGTTGAAAAGGTAAGTGGCTTTCGTACATCCCTAATTCATAAATATATATATATATGTTGTTGTTTATTCATTCAGTCACTTCTGACTCTTCGGGACTTCATGGACCAGCCCACGCCAGAGCTTCCTGTCAGCCATCGCCACCCTCAGCTCCCCCAAGGTCGAGTCCGTCACCTCCAGAATATCACCCATCCATCTTGCCCTTGGTCGGCCCCTCTTCCTTTTGCCTTCCACTTTCCCTAGCATCAGCATCTTCTCCAGGGTATCCTGTCTTCTCATTATGTGGCCAAAGTACTTCAGTTTTGCCTTTAATATCATTCCCTCAAGTGAGCAGTCTGGCTTTATTTCCTGGAGTATGGACTGGTTTGATCTTCTTGCAGTCCAAGGCACTCTCAGAATTTTCCTCCAGCACCACAGTTCAAAAGCATCTATCTTCCTTTGCTCAGCCTTCCTTATGGTCCAGCTCTCGCAGCCATAGGCTACTACGGGGAATACCATTGCTTTAACTATGCGGACCTTTGTTGTCAGTGTGATGTCTCTGCTCTTCACTATTTTATCAAGATTTGTCATTGCTCTCCTCCCAAGAAGTAAACGTCCTCTGATTTCCTGGCTGCAGTCAGCGTCTGCAGTAATCTTTGCTCCTAGAAAGACAAATTGTCACTGCCTCTACGTTTTCTCCCTCTATTTACCAGTTATCAATCAAGTGGGTTGCCATAATCTTGGGGTTTTTTTGAGGTTTAACTGCAACCCAACTTTTGCACTTTCTTCTTTCACCTTCGTCATAAGGTTCCTCAGCTCCTCCTTGCTTTCAGCCATCAAAGTGGTATCATCGGCATAGCTGAGACTGTTAATGTTTCTTCCAGCAATTTTAACTCCAGTCGGCTTCATCAAGCCCAGCAAGTCGCATGATGTGTTCTGCGTACAGGTTGAATAGGTAGGGTGACAGTATACAACCCTGCCGTACTCCTTTCCCAATCTTAAACCAGTCCGTTGTTCCATGGTCTGTTCTTACCGTTGCTACTTGGTCGTTATACAGATTCCTCAGGAAGCAGACAAGATGACTTGGTATCCCCATACCACCAAGAACTTGCCACAATTTGTGATGATCCACACAGTCAAAGGCTTTAGAATAGTCAATAAAACAGAAGTAGAAGTTTTTCTGAAACTCCCTGGCTTTCTCCATTATCCAGCAGATATTGGCAATTTGGTCTCTAGTTCCTCTGCCTTTTCTAAACCCAGCTTGTACATCTGGCAATTCTCGTTCCATGAATTGCTGGAGTCTACCTTGCAAGATCTTGAGCATTACCTTATTGGCATGTGAAATAAGTGCCACTGTTTGATAGTTTGAACATTCTTTAGTGTTTCCCTTTTTTGGTATGGGGATATAAGTTAATTTTTTCCAATCTGGTGGCCATTCTTGTGTTTTCCAAATTTGCTGGCATATGGCATGTATCACCTTGACAGCATCATCTTGCAAGATTTTAAACAGTTCAGCTGGGATACCATCGTCTCCTGCTGCCTTGATATTAGCAATGCTTCTTAAGGCCCATTCTACCTCACTCTTCAGGATGTCTCGCTCTAACTCACTGACCACACCGTTCAAATCTATCCCCGATATTATTATCCTTCCTATACAGATCTTCCGTATATACTTGCCACCTTTTCTTGATCTCTTCTGCTTCTGTTAAGTCCTTGCCATCTTTGTTTTTGATCACACCCATTTTTGCCTGGAATTCACCTTCGATGTTTCTAATTTTCTGGAAGAGGTCTCTTGTCCTTCCTGTTCTATTATCTTCTTCCACTTCCAATATCTATCTATCTATCTATCTATCTATCTATCTTCTTTTAGGAAGCATTATTTGGGTGAACTACACATATTTTTCCCCATGCAAGAACCAGAAATGATGGGGAATTCAGATTCCCAACATTTCTGTGTTGCCAGTTCGTGTGTTAAAAAGGCAGAACTCCACAACGGAACGGATGGCATTGGTACAGCTATACATTTTTTCTATGCTCTTGTGCTTTGCATACCAATGCTGGCTAGATTTAAAGTAGATACAAGACTTGCTAACAGAACACATTAACTTACAGCAAAATCTTTGCTTCCTCATAACCATTGAACATAACATATGTCCCTTGACAGATTTATGGTACTGTAAATTATAGCCAATACATGTGCAATACTTATTACACAATATTCTTATTGTAATCCATAGCTCTTAATGTGTAAAACCCTGAGTCAGAGGGGAAGGTACATAAAATGGTGGCAAAAGAGATCAGGATGATGGATCATCGTACTAGTGAAGAAAGATTTATGTGGCTGGGGATTTTTGTTTGTGGAATAATGATGACGAAGGAGGAACAAGATGATGATACAGTCATGAATATACAGTCATGAATGGTGATGATAGAGCAAAGGGAATGAAATCAGTCTCTTTCACAACACTAAAATTCAGTTATCCACATAAATGGATTGTCAGACTAGGGCTGAAAACAGTATTAAGGCTGGAATCCTATGCATTCTTAATAGGGAGTAAACCACATGGAATTCAGTACGACTTACTTCTCGACAAATATGCATAGGATTGGGCTGCATGTCACACAATACCTGTCATTGCCATATGATGTTGCAATGGTCACTGGTACAGATAGCCTTTAAAAATATTAAAAGTCATGGAGAACATCAGTGGCCAGACCATTTTTATGATACTATCTTGGTTTAGACATAAAGGGGGGCAGTGTGGTGTAGTGGTTAGAGAGTTGGACTATGGCTGGGGAGACCCAGGTTCAAGTCATCACTTTGTCATGAAGCTCACTGGGTGCCTTTGGGCCAGTCACTGACTCTCAGCCTAACCTACCTCACATGGTTTTTGTGGGGATAAAATGGAGAGGAGGAAGATCATGTATGCTGCCTTGGGCTCCTTGGAGGAAAGGCAAGATATAAATGTAACATGTAAATAATAACATAAATAATAAAAAATAGAAACCATGGTTTCCTGATATAAGAATGAGCTATGCGAACTATGGGCTTGTGCACTCCCCATCTCTTCTCCTTTACTTTCTGTACCTGTGAGGAGATCAAAACCTTGCTCCTTCTATTAAATTCACTGCAGTTCTCCATGACTTCCAAATTCAGGTAACTTGTTTTAAACTATGCTTAGTGTAAACAAGCCAGGAGCTAAAACTTTGATTTGATCCTGATTTGTTCTCACTAATCATAACAAACTACTTTCCTGTGAGTTTGGATGTCATGAGGAACCGTGGTTAGTTTAAAAATGAAAAGGTCTCTCCTAGAGAGCACAAAGGAGAGGAGAGTGTGAGTGCATGAACTTGAGACTCGCTGTGGGTCAATTTCTATACTGGGAAACTACAGTTTATTGTTATGTCTAAACCAAGCCCCTGAGAAGCCCAGGAAGTAAATATTATCCCCGCCCCTCAGTTGAGGTATACTGCTTCTCAGCATTGATGTGTCCCACCTCCATAGGTGAAACCTGAGGTAATTGCCCCACTGTCGTCCTCCCCCCAGAGCATGTCAGTGGTTATTAGCTACTATGACCAATAATTGATAATTTCATACAGTATATACCTCTGACTCTCTCATCCAGGACACCTCTTCACTTGTGTAGCAAAGGCAACTGATTTACATCAAAAACAACACATTGTCTTGTAGCACTTTGGAGACAGATCTATTATGGCATACATTTTTGTGCAATAAGGTCCACTCCATCAGATACAGCATTTAGCCTTCAGCATGGTAGCTCCCTTCCTATGGAACTCCCTGCCCCTGGAGGTCAGGCAGGTGCCAACACCAGCTTGTTTTTGGCACCTCCTGAAAACAGCTCTTTTCTGGGAAGCCTTCCTTGGTTAATCAGCCTCGGTTTTATTGGCACTCTGTTTTTTAAAGAATAATTTTAATATCGTGTTTCATTCTTTGTATCTTTTGTTCATTTTATCTCTTGTTGTTTACTGCTCCAGAATCTGTTTAGATGTGGAGCAGTATACAAATGTTGTAAGGAAATAAATACATATATTTATGTCAGTACATGAGGAAAATCAATCTACTTTGCTTCCGTGGAACAAATCACTTGTTTAATGCCTTCGTAGGCACTGAAGTATTCCCAAAAATAGCACATTGGGTTTCTTCTTCTGTTATCTGGATGGCATTTTAGACATCTAATAATAAAGCAGAAGAGGCAGACCAGGAACAGAAGTGATTAAGTCCAACACTCTTCCACATTATCAGTAGTTTAGGCAAATTCCTGGCTGCCATCTGCATAGCTATGGAATCAGAAATTCTCATGAATATTCAGGCTTCTAGTAGCAGCATGCTAACATGACCTCTTGGCATCTTAGTAGCTGGCTGAGCCTGCAGTACCATCAAGCAATAAATGAAGAACCATTTTTTTCATTATTGGTTACAGCAGCAGTGGGCAACTTGTGGATTTTTGGCCTACAACTCCCAACAACCCTCGCTATTGGTTACGCTGGCTAGGGCTGATGGCAGTTGCAGGACAAAAATCTGGAGGGCCACAAGTTGCCCGTCCCTGGGTTACAACATAGAGGGGTAAGCAAAATGGAAACCATGATCAGTTTTAGTAGGTTTTAGATTCTTGTTAAAATCCTGAGCACTTTGATGTTCATTCACTAAATTAGTACATGCCTGGCTATAACAATAGCAGAAAAACGAATGGAAATGCAGCAGCTGTGTTTCATTAAGGCTTAGAAACCAAGGTGGAAGTAAAAAAAACAGAACCAAAATTAAAATGATAATAAATCTCTCAAGTTTTATAGCAGTCTCTGACTATTTAGTCATACTATGGCTTCTTGTTACCCAAGCGCAAAATTGAAATTGCTCTATGGTTGGAAAGACCTTTATACAACACATTCTTAAACTAACTTCTCTCTGTGACAGTGTTTGTTTATAATCCATTTTTTATTGCTTAACATTAAAAAACTGAATTAACAAACACTCTCTAAAGCATTCTAATCTGGCCTCACATCAAGAACATGAGCAATGCTGAACAAATGACATCATAAAAGTGCAATCTGACTGTCGAATGAGTCCCAAGTTTGCATAAATTCTAGGAAAATCAAGTAGTGCTTGCATCAACAAAACAAGAAAAGTAGCTGTACCACTTTAATAGGTTCTGTATCCCCAAAATGTCCCTGAATGCTATAACGTTCCCACCTCTGTTTGAACCATTGGTTATTGGGCAGATTAAACATATAAGAGAGAGAGAGAGAGAGAGAGAGAGAAACTGTGTTCCTTGACCATGGGTGACAACAGCCTGTTTGCCCTTATAATACAATGACTAGCTGAGAGAGAACAAAAGAAGCTCAAATGCACCTTAAACTGTGAGAAAACATTTGGCCCAGTTCCATTAAACAATATGAACAACTTTGTTGAAAGCTGAGACTAAATGACAGCAGCATCACAAAACAAACAATGAACACCTAATTTTACAAATGCTTCCTAACTTAATATTGTCAGCAGGGCAACATATTTTCCTATCCAGACATGTGAAACCAAAGTAATGCTGTGTCAGGAACTCTAAAAGATGCGTTCATCATTCATACTACTTCACCCTTATTGCCAGTAATTCTGATTATTCAAATTCATACTTCACAGGAGTTATTATTTTGTCCATGACTTGCAGAATAATGAAAATGGACGGGTATCTTTTAACTTTGGCTAAATTCTACAGATAGCTTCGCCCAGCTCACTATATGGCTACACACGGTTTGCTAATTTATGCCACTTTATGCATTACAACAAGCCGAGTCTCTACCTAAATACACATTCACCTGGTGCTTACGACTATCAGAATTGTTGTTTTGTGAGTGTTTAACACTTGTTCAAAGGCAGACGTATCAATTCATTCCCAGGAACACACAAATTCGGCTCACCATTGAAAGGAACTGCTTCTTTGGGCATGTGTGGTATTAAGCATCCTATTTACAAAAATGCTGGCTTAGTGCAGTCCAAAGTCACCTATCCTCTTAAGTAGTGGTTCTTTAGCTAGTATTTTGCTGGGCCTCAGAATGTACATCGTGGCTTCCAGTGGGCCCACAGTAGCTTTATACCCCCTACAAGTCAAAGTGTAAAATGGTGCCTTGTTGGCCACATTAAAGGTCTGTGATGATCACATCTGAGAGCCCTACTCATAAGTATGCTTAGAACTGCAGCCAATAATAATTTCCACAGCTTTGGGAGGGAACAGCATAGATCTATTTCAAGTCTATTCCAACAACAATAATAGTTTTTCATGTTCCAAAGCGAATTTTTACCCATTTATTTAATTTATATCCCACCTTTCTGCCAAAAATGGCACTCAAGGTGTCTAACAATAAGAAAATATGGATTAAACATGAAATTGTAATTAAAATATCATATAAAAACAGATCCATTCAACACACAATTAAACACACACAATAACAGAAAGAAACAGAACCCAACTAGGTAAAACTCCCTTCATCACCTCATCAACTTACATGCCAAAGGCCTGCCTGGATAAAAACGTCTTTGCTAGCTGGTGGGAGGACAAAAGAGAGGGAGCAAGGCTAACCTCTGTCAGCAGGGAGTTCCAGAGCCTGGGAATGGCCACTGAGGAGTCCCTCATGTCTCTCATGTGTCCCCCCCCCCACTCCACCAAGGTGCCTCTGATGGCAGCAGGATTGAGAGAAGAGCCTCTCCCAAAGATCCTAAAACCAAGGCAGTGTCATATGGGAGATGATGGTTGTGAAGGAGTGCCGGAGCTAACTCCAACATCCTGTAAGGTAGGACAGGCCAAACTTGGCCTCCAGCCTCAAAAGACACCCAGTAACCACCCTCTCCTGTCAAGAGACACTGAATTTAGCACTGAGGCTGCACAGAAAGGATCACACCAACTTGGAGTTGGATAACTGTTTATTATAGGGAAAGGGATAGAGGGAAGGGGAGAATTAGAGGTGGTAGGTTGTGCAGAAGATTACAAAGCTGAAACCTTGCAAGGAAAACCAGAGCATACACAGAGAGCCGCACCCCCAAGCAAAATAACCAAACTAGCTAGCCTATCTTTTCACATACCTAGGTACGGGCCTCCCAGGATAGCATCCCACCGACAGCAGGTCCAAACCCCCCATGACGAAGGGAGATGCCACACCTCTCCCTTGACCTCTTTTTAAGGCCCAGCCCCATCAACCCAGAGCAGATTTCCCTTAGCCAATCTCCAGCTCAGCCCCTGAAGGGACAACCTTTGTCCAGAAGAGGTAGGATCTTCCCACCAGACCCAGCTGTTATCTCTTTCTCAATTAACAGGGACTGAGCATGGCCTTGAGCAGCAGGGCCAAGTTGCTGGCAGATAACACACTATTCCAGGTGGACACCTGGGACGTGACGCCCAGGCCTGGTCTCATGGTGGTTAACAAGCTGTCATTCTTGACAATGGTCTTTCAGGTAGCCCAGTCCCAAGCCATATAGGGCTTTATAAGTCATAACCAACACTTTGAGCTTTGCCCAGGAACAGACTGGTAGCCAGTAAGGCTATTGTAACAAGAGAGTCATGTGCTCTCTGTACCCAGCCCTGGCTGGCAGCCTGGCTTCAGCATTCTAGACAAGCTGAAGTTTCCAAGTTACTCAGACTGCTGAATTTCTCTGTCATCTCACTGTTAAAGTTCTATTAGGAAAGAAATTAGCAATTCTACACCCAACAGTCCTCATTATCTCTTATCAGTGGTCTGCAGGTCTGCACCATAGAAATTGTGTCAGGACTAGGGATGTGCAATGCTGTGCCCAATGGGGTTTCACAGTGTTTTCATTCTGATAAGCAGGGACAGACTGTAGCAGATTTTTCCTTCCGATTCTGGAACGTTCATATATTTTTGCGCGCATTAAATCAATGCTTTTGGGGGCTCCCATGATTTGCACAAATGGGATCACTGGATCCCTTTTTTAAAAATCTGAAATCTGCATATTGTACGACTTGCTACAGATCGAGTCAATGCCAGCGGGAGAAAACTGAACAAAATTCGCTGGGACTGAAATGGTAAAATCCATCAAGACTTTGCTCTAAAACGGAATTCTCATAGAACTGTCAGGACTCACAGTCTTTGGCTCTGTGTGCAGCTGCTGCCCCATGTTGTGAGCCACCGAACTGCAGGCTGCTGTATGTACCAGGGCAGTTAAGTACCCTCAAGCTCTGGAGTGACTCCATCCATCCAGGCCAGCCACTAAACCTCTGGGACAGGAAGGAATAAAAGAGGGATTCCCATTCCAGTTAAGCCTTGCCTAAGCAGTATGATCTTCCTGAGCTTTGGACTGTTCCTGTGTCCTTTGGGTGCTGCTCATTGCTGTCTCCTGGTTTGTCTTTTGATCCTGGCTCACTCTTTGGTCCTGACCTCTAGCTGCTGTTTGCCTCCCTGTTAGTCCCACACTTCTTTTTTTGGTTCTAGATTCGTCCCCTGGCTCAAATCTGGGTTGTGGGCTCCCAGTTCATCTTAGACAGCTACTTAGGCCTCAGAGCCAAGAGTAGACTCATATGTGCAGCTGGGAACCCTGCAAAAAGCAAAGTCCTTGATAGCATGTATGAGCCTCTGTACGCACAGCGTGTTGCAGATACGCGAACGAGTGCACGGCAGAGGGACTTGCCACCACAATCCTGCTAGGCATGTTGGGTAGGTGCATGTTTGAATGCATGCATAGTGCTTAAGTGAAATTACAAACTGGTGCAACTTTGTGACCAGAAATATGAATACTGACTCTGCCTTGTAAATAATAACCAAATGGTTTCTCCTCTTCCTGCTCCAGTCACCTGCCCTTTCTTCTCACTCTATCTGTAACCATTTGTGTGCTGGACACACAGCCATTAACCATGGGAGTTCAAAGGAGGAGAAGACGGTGATTGCCTTGGGCCATAATGGCTGGGAATGATGGGAATTGCAGTCCAACACATCTGGACGGCACCATGTTGAGGAAGTCTGCTGTAAGTTATGCACTGAGTGAAGAAGTACTTCCTTGTATCTGTCCTGAATCCCCCACCATTCAGCTTCATGGGATGACACCTTCCCTCCCGCCCCCCGGGTTCTAGAAATATAGGAGTGGGAGAAAAAGTCTCTCTATCCAATTTCTCCATGTCATGCACAATTTTACACACTTTGATGATGTCTCCTCTTTGTCACAATTTTTCCTAAAAACCCCAAACATGTAACCTTGTCTCATACAGAAGGTGCTCCAGCCCCCTGCCCATTTTATTCTCATGGAATTTTATTGTATTTTGAAATAAATACAGGCAACAAAAAGGAAGATCATAAAGAACAATGTAACAAGCTCACTGAAGGAATAAAGAGATGCAGTTCCTTTTCCAGCTCTACAAAATCCTTTTTGGAGATGAGCAGAATTGTACACAGTACTCCAAGTGTGGCCACCCCAAATATTTGTGAAATGACATTATGATATCCTGGCAATTTTATTTTCAATCTGTTTCCTAATAATCTCTAGCTTGAATTTGACCTTTTCCCAAAATACTGTGTACAGGGCTGATATTTTCAAAAACCCAGTTAGTCCAGCCTCTCAACATACTTTTAGTCACTAATCAGACCAACAGGATTAATTTAAAATTTAACTAAGGTTACTGATGTTTCAACATACCGAAACCACAAGGCTAATGACTAATCAGATGAAAAGAAAAGTGAACTTAATAATCAAGGTAAGAAAACTTATCTGTAAGACTACACAACCGCGGCTTGTATCTAATGGTGTTCTGCCAGCGGAACAGACACCACTGGTTGATTGAATTTCCCCTGGCGGCCCCCTGTGCACCCCTTAAATTTGTCCCAGAAGACTGGGGGATGTCCAGAGCAGATCTGGGAAATAAGTGGAGTTGCAGGAGGGAGGAGGGGAAGGGAAACTCCCTTTGCATAACATTGGATTTAGTCCAGTATGAGCAGTTAGTATATAAAATTTTTACATGATTTTTTCCAATAACCAGAACCAGATGCTCAATTTTAAAATAAAACATTCAAACATCTTCTGCCTTGGTTTAACCATAACCAAAGCAAGACATAACAGAGCTTGTGTATTCCAAATGCACAACTATATTCCTTTAACCAAGGGAGTCCCTCTTAGGATGAACTAATTAGCCAATGGTATGACTGACTTTTAATTAGAATTTTAAAGACTAAACCAACAATTTAAGCTGAATTTCTGGGACCACACCACTGTGATGTGTGAGATAATCAGCTTATTTAAAGGTGAACAGGGCTAACATTAAATGGATAACATCACCACACAGAGTCCCAAAGATAGACAGTACAGGTTTGTCTCAGGGCATAGTTCAAGTAACAATTCTCCCCTGTTTCTACTACATCAACTACTGATTCTACTACATCAACTTTAGGTATGTGAGCTGGAATGGAGAGGTACTCCAACTTGTGAATGCATATAGAGCTGTATCCAAAACTGCTGCTGCACTTCCACTCATTTAGTTGCACCAGCAGGGCCCACCGCTAGTGCAACGGGGCGTTAGCACTGCCTAAGGCAAGCCTGGAAACATGTGGAAAAACTCTTTCCAGATTGGAACAGACAGGGCTGGTCCTAGGATAAGTAGTGCCTTTGGTGCCCCCTCCCAGTCAGTTTTACAGGGCCACTCAGAGGATTTTGGGGGCCTGGTGCAGATGTCCATCAAGAATGACATTGCTCAAAACCTTGATCTCTCGGCCACTGTGCTACAGTTTGCACAAGCCAAAGTTCAAAAAGCCACATTCTGAGCAGTGGCAGTACACTATGCAACACAGCAGAACTATCACAGGTTCTACTTAAAATATATTTTGTTTTGTAGCAGCTCTTATAGTAAGATTTCTTTATTTTAGAATTTCCATTATTTTTATCTTTAAAAAAAAAAATAAAAGTTATAAATAAAAAAGGTATCCAGCTGACCTCTTACAGCTTATTTTACTATTGTTTATACGGCTCTTAGTGTTTACAGTATTTGAAGTGCCAAGTGCCTGGTAACATTGCCTCAAAGTAAAGCTGTGTTCCACCGATATTTAGCTAGCGCAAATGACATCACTGTGGACATTAAAAAAGAATCATACTTTAAAGCTATTTGAAAGAAGATCATTTTTGTAGTTAGTACCCAAACAATCTATAGAACCTTGAAAAAAAGGTTACAGGCACTTGCTTTGTGCCACCCTAGCAGACAGTACATTAAAAAAACACAGCCACTGAGCTCAGCTTGATGCCCCCCTCAGCTCAGTGCCCCAGGCGACTGGCCAGCTCATCCACCCCCTAAGGCCAGCCCAGGGGACAGGTCAGCAAAGTTCCTCTCTTAGAGCTCTGCTGACCTGCCCCATTCTGGAAACAACAGTTTCTGTTCATTTCTGGTAACTTAAGAACTGTTGGTGTTGGGTCATACTGCCATGCAGGCAGGGTACGATACTAACCATACTTTTAGTAACTGTGGTAACTGCCAGTGCCAGCTCCAGATATGGATGGCGCGGGCACCCTATTCCATCCGGGAATTGGGCAGAACCCCCTCGCCTGCACCCCCGAGGCGCGCTTGCCAAGCCCCTGCCCCTGCTCGCCGAGCTGCCCACACGCACCTGGGTGGCCCTGCTGAGCTCTGCAATCACTTTTTGTGTGTGTGTGTGGGGAAGCAATCATGAAAATGTGCATATTTGCGTATACACAAAATGGGGCTTTGAATCACCCATATACGCAAGATTACAGGCGTTTGCTTGCCTGTAATCTTCCGTATATGGGCCATTCACAGACCCATTTTGCAAATAAGTAAATGTGCGCATTTTCACAAATGTGCATACTGACATGTACATGAATGTGTGTATTTTCGCAAATGTGTGTATTTGCTTTTTTGCAAAATGGGGCCGTGAATAGCCCATATAGGCAAGATTACAGGCAAGCAAACACCTGTAATCTTGCCTATATGGGCTATTCATGGTTCCATTTGGCGTATAAGCAAATACACACATTTGCAAAAATGCGCACATTCACGTATATGCAAAATGGGAGCAAGAATGGCCCATATAAGCAAGATTACACGCAAGCAAACACCCGTAATCTTGCGTATATGGGAGATTCATGGCCTCATTTTGTGTATACGCGAATGTGTGCATTTTTGCAATTGCCTTAAAAGCGGGGGGGCAATTGCAGAGCTTGATGAAACCACCTGAGTGAGTGCAGGCAGTTCAGCAAGAGGCAGGGAGCTTGAACGTGGGTCCAGGTGTGCGTGAGCAGGGGCAGGGGCTGGGCGGGTGCCCAGAGAACCTGGATGGGGTGTGCCTGCCCATCCCTAGCTCCAGACTTCTGGGGACCCTTGCATAGGACACCCTCAATAGGCCCCCTCTCTCAGTGAGTCTACCTTCTCACTGCCATTGTCACCAGCTGCTACTGCATCTCCTCTTTCTCACTATTGCTACCACTTGCTTGACAGACAGAGCCAGTGAGCAAGTAGGCAGTGGCATCTATTGTTCCTCCTTCTCACCACCATCATTGTCTGGGCTAGAACAAGAGGAAGGTGAACAAGCAGGCTGCAATGGGGAAAAGGAGAAGCAACACCTCAGCAGGTGCCCAACCATGCCTACCCTTAACACTGGTTCCTGTGACTGGCAGTACAATCCTTTGCATATCTACTCACAGGTAAGTGTGTCTAGAATTGTAGCCTTACAACTCTTTTCTAAGCATGAATCATCTTATCTCTGGCCTCCAGAGATAGCTATCTTGAATTCCCCCCAACTGGCTCAACGAAACTGCCCAAGTCAACTGGAGATGTATTCTTCCCTCCTCCCAGCTGCATCCAAAGAAGATTAAATCTTCTAGGTTTCTGTGTGTTTGGACAAGCCCTATATTTAGGCAACATTGCTACTGTTTATAAAAAGATGATGTGAAAGACAAGATGGTCTATTTTCCCACTTTGCCATGAATATACTGTTTTAAGACTGTGTTCAAAACAGCCAATTTCAGGTCTAAACTAAATTACCAGCATTTGTTCCTTACTTTATGACAAGCAAATATCAAATTTGCACACCATCTGCACTGCATTATACCAGATGCCTGGGCAGATGAGGACAGATAATATAGTAAACCAGGATCTTTTATAAATCAAACTCCCTCTCCAGTGCAAAGTTTAATTTGTTTTCTAAAAAAAAAAAGGGCAAAATCAAAACAGGAGGATAAACTTCACAAATTAATGAAGTTTCTTGGAATTATCTCTCATGTCTCTCTGACATCATGGGAACTTCATGCTTAAACCTGCAGTGCAACAATCCTTTCAAGAGAGGAGCACAGAAGAAAGGTTATACAGGTGGGTACTGTCCATGGGTCTGAGGTTAGGGATGTACAGGTTTTGTTAAGAGGCACAGGAAAATTCTCTTTGTATTCCATATATTTCCCAGCCTGAGGCTAACAGGTCTTTCTGTCACCAAAGACAGTAAAAGTCTAACTAACCTCTTTTCTCCATGGCATTTTTCAGTGTACAAAATTCTTCACAATAATGACGTTTATCACCCCAGCACCAACCCTAACAAGCAGAGAAAGCTGCAACCTTATGCACATTTACTTGGGAGCAAGTCCTATTAAGCACAGGGGATGTGCTTCCAGTTCTTAGCAAAGACACAAGGGCTCAAGCTATGTGAGTTGCTCAAGGATGGATGGTACGTTTTATGGATGATTGGATGCTCAAACTGGGGTCTAGTGCAGCCAAACCAGTGCTCTTGACTTAACCACACCGGCTCTCACGTGTTTACACTCCTATGTTGTGTAAATGTATTGCCAATTTTCAGCATTGGGCTGTGCCCCTTCTCAACCTTACAGTTTCTCAGGAAGTAGACAAGCGAGGGGAAACACGGGGCATTGTGAATAGAGCGCTCTTTCTTTAAACAGAGGCCCCCTGCCAGGGAAGGATTCTGTTGCTTTTTCCAGCACAGGACTGGAGACTGGTTATTCCCAGGAAACCCTGACAGCTCTATAGTTAAACCCTGGAAAGCTGGAGGAGGCGACACTGTTGAAAAGTAAATATTTACGTAGTCAGGGCTTTCCTTCCTCACCCCCCACACCCTGCCCCTTTCCCTTTCTTAAAATGTCATAGATCAGCTGTTTTGATGATTGGCAGGAAACAAGTTCCCCTCATGGTTGGCAGCTTAACACCATTTTGCTCGGTCTTGCTCTCTGAACATATCCAGCACTCATCCTTTCTTTTTTCCACATCTATTGCCCTCTTCAAGAAGAGGTCAGTTTAGGAGGTTATTATGAGAGAAAATCTGAAATGGTTGACTGGTATGATTTAGCAGCATACAATCCTATACACTGCCAGCTCTATTTCTGGGCAGAAAGAGCACCACAATTAGAGCTGGCTGAAATCATATATATGGAAGTGGGAATGACATATAAGGATCTCAGTAGATCCTGAATGGGTGGAAAGGGCATCCTAGGGCTTGGGCTGGCAGGTCTCCATGTACGATGGACTCACATTTTTATACCAGGGACTGAAGAAAAGCTTGCAGGGTGGGAAGAGTTCCAGCTTGAATTGGAAAGTAACATTTCGAAAAGCTAGAACTTGGGGTGGACAAGGCAGCGAGTAATGTATATGTACTCAGTCCTAGGATATCAGAGAAATGATATTATGGCTGAATCTTTTGCGATTCATTTTAAAACTTATGTATTTATTATCTTTATATCCCACCTTTTTTCCATGACACTGTTCAAGGCAAGCAGTCTCTCATCCAAGCATTAACCAGCCTCAGACCTGCTTAGCTTCTTAAAGGCTTGATATATCTTATGCCCTTGGATCTGCCTCTGGGAAATTTGTTAATGTTATCCCAAGTCCTCTACATCAAGGATGGGCAGAAGGTATATTGGGATCTACTGATACATCTCTCAGTGATTTGAAGTTGACAGGCCAGACTTATCACTCCCAACTGTTTAATGCTAACAGCAACATAATTGAGGGCAACTCCTTATCCTAAATTAGACGGCTGTAATGAAGAAAGATTAAGCTAACCAGGAATTGATTTTTTGTGTTGAAGGACAGTGAGCTCAGTTCAGTTCTGGTACTCACAGCAAGTTTTTTGGCTCAGAATCCTTCCATTCAAAGTGCATGGGTTGGATCCAGACTTAGACCCACTTAGAGTAGATACACTGAAATCAATGGGACTTAATTTAGTCATGAGTAAATTGGTAGATCTCAGGGTTCTAGTAAAAACCTGCAAGCCTCAAGTCTGCCCATCCCTGATGTATAAAACCAAACTGCCTCCATGAAGGCGGGCTGAAAGCAGCATATTGGCAGTGTTGTAAGCCTTAGGAAATGTGTATTTCCAAGCAGTTACTCAAATGTCCTCTGGTATGGAAAGGAAATCCTTTGGTGAGGTGCTAGTCAATTCCAAAGTGACCACCCTTACTGAAACCCTTCACCTATCTTAATGGCCCTTCCAAACCTTTGAAGTTAAGCTCTGTGAGTCTAGATTGCATAATCTTAAAAGGAACCTCAGTTGGAGAAATCTTTTTTAGTATATTGAAAGTAAAGACCAGTTTTAAAGAAAGTGCCTAACACCTGATTATGGGACCTTTATGAATATTTGCTGGTGCTGAGATTAGCATCTTAAAAATTAGTTCAGCCCCTAAACGTGTATTGGAGCAGCTCCTTGGGGGCTATCTCTACCTCCTTTCTGGGATCCCTTTAAAAATGGTATTTTGCCTATAGAAGGTGTCAGAATTCAAATATCTGTCCAGGGTCAGATTCCTGCTCATGCCAGGATAGTTCTGTCCATTCTGAAGATGTGAGTATGTTGCATATAAAGATTATAAGGCCAGCCTGCACTCCCACCCATGCAAGCCTGTATATCAATATTAACTTTATTTTGCTTTTTGCTTTGGTTTTCCCCTAGAAGTGCCTGTATCTCTGACATTTACCTATCTCTCCATGTAACAACAACAGCAGCAGCAACAACAACAACAACTCATATCCCACCTTTCTGCCAAAGGATGGCACTCAAGATGGCTAACAATAACATCTGGATTAATCAATAAAATACTTTCCTGTATTCACATTTTCTCAGCTGATGTGAATAGGAACATAAGAAGCTGCCTTGTACTGAGTCAGACAAGTGGTCCATCTAGTTCAGTACTGTCCACACTGACAAGTAGCAGTTCCAGTCAGGAATGTTTCCCAGCTCTTTCTGGAGATGCTGGGGAATTGAACTTGGGGCCTTCTGCACAAAGTATGTGCTCTAACACTGAGCTACTACAGCCCTTGCCACCAATATGTGAATATGCATCTCAGTGTTATTTTTGGGCTGTAAGTTAACTGGAGCATTCGAAAGGAAAGCATGGATTTATTCTAACCATGATCTCATTATCGTTAAAGAACCAAACAGTGAGACGTGAAAGACTATGGAATACAAAACCTTTGGAGAAGAAAACTGCTGTCAGGTTTGCCAAAAAGCAAAACATTTACATACACATCTACCCATCTACAAATTTGCAAGGCACAACCCAGTTTTGATTACAGGCCATAATTTGACTTTTTTTAAAAGAAGAATAATTATAACAGAAGGTCATACTCATCGAGTGAGGACACAACAAGGTAATTAGGATTTTCCACAACTCATGCTGCCTTTTGAAGACTGTAATCTTGAAACTGCAGTTAAATGTGTGTACCAAATGTAAGATCATATCTGTCAGAAAAAAAATTATTCCTCTTTCCGCCCTCCCTTAACTCAGTTGGCAAACCATTCTTACCCTGGTCTTTAAAAAAAATCCCCTGGTAAATTCATTCTGTACTTGAAGAAGATTTCTATTAAACTATGAAACCCAAGGATAGAAGATTGCAACCTGGGAGGTGGGGGGAGGGGAGAAGAAATACAGGGAGCCAGTTATTACTTATTGAAAATATTTATATGCTGCCTTTTAGGAATAGTCCTCACCATGAAAGGAGAACCAATGGAGATACTTTTGAATGTTCAAAAACATATGAATCCAGTATTGTAAGGAAACACCAGGTCTCAGGAATTAGCAGCATTAAAAAAGTGACAGAGTTTTTCTCCCTGTCCCGGAATACTAGAACCTGGAGTCATCCACTGAAGTGGAATGGTGGGACAGTCAGGACAGATAAAAGAAAGTACTTCTTCACGCAGTGCATAGTTCAACTATGGCATCCGCTACCACAACATATAGTGATGGCCACCAATTTGGATGGCTTTTAAAAGTGGATTAGACAAATTCATGGAGGATAAAGCTATCAGTGGCTACTAGTCATGAAGGCTGTTCATTGCCTTCTATATCAAGGGCAGTATCAGTTGCTGGGGAACATGAGCAGGACAGTGCTATTGCACTCATGTCCTCCTTGTGGGCTTCCTGTCTGGCAGGCCACTGTGGGAAGAAAATGATTGACTAAAAAGGCCTTTGGTCTCATCTGGCACAGCTGTTTTTATGTTTACGCTTTAAAAAATATTATTGTGGCATTTATGGATCCATTTAATAATGTTTTCATGTAGTGCCTTCCTTTTTTTTTGCACATCACCTGGGACTGGCCAGAAAGGAATGCCCAACAACTATAACTCAGGAAGCTTTGCAATCACATTAAAATCCATTTTACAACCATTTTTAAATGGGAGAGCAGAAGATTAAAGATATTGTGGCAAGCAGTGCTAGACAAGCCAACTGAAAAGTAAATCTTGCAGCCCAAGAGGAACAATAAAATAATAAGGAGATTTGCAAAAGCTCCCACGAATCCTAGCTGTGGTTGAACTGTCACATGATGCCTCTTCCAGTTTCCCTGGAGTGCTGAGAGAAGCAGCAAAGCTGTTGGGAGCCAACACAACACTCCACACTGTCACAGTGTTTCAGCGTCGTTCTTTTGAAAAATCCATCCTCTCCCCATTAGATTTCAGTGCCTATGGCAAGTCTTTGCAATATTAACATCTAGGGGAGGTTTAAATAGGAGCAAACATACCACCCCTGCTGCTTATTCCATTAGCCAGGCTGGAACAAATCAAGCAGCTTAGAGGTATTCCTCTTCCATACTAAGGCCCATGTCATCCCTTGCCTTAGTAAGCCTCAAGTCTCTGCATGATGACATGTGCAATAATTTTGTCATGTGCCACCTCAAACAATCATCTGGTCTTCTAACCATATGAGACCCAAGATTTAAAAATAACTTCTGGCAGGGAACAGTTTTAGCTAGCTCTTTCGCTCTTGTTTTACATTCAGACATTTTGGCATCACTGAAGAATGGCCATTTCCTTCCAGCATACTATGCATTCCCTTCATGCTTAGAATGGACAGGAAATCCATTCCCAATCCCATTGCATTACATAGGGCAAGTGATTCATTTCCCACAAGAGTTCCCTTAACATGGCACAAGGTGCTACTTTATCATGCAACAAGTGCTTCTTAACTGAAATTAGCCAGAAGCTCCAAAGAGATTTACATTTCTTTAACATCTTGAAGAAGATCACATACACAGGCTGCACATACAAACCAATTTCCTAACATATTTAGCCCTGCCCTATTGTTACAGACCTTTTTTGCTGCAATATGAACTGCTAAACTCTTCGTTTTATTCAACAGATGCACCGATAGAAATCTCAGTGAAATTCCATTAACGCTGTTAGGACAGGATGTCTGGAATACCAGGAATTGAAACAAACTATCCATGTACTTAAACAAAATACTTCTAGAAATATAAAGAAGTACAGGAGCCATGTATTAATATTTCCAGCTCCTAAGACAGAATCTGTGCTGTAGCTGAATATAAAGAAACACAATTGCTACCCTACTGGTGGCAGCACAGGTTTTACTTTTAAAAACAGATTCCACTACCAGGCCAATGTAATACCGATAGCAGAAAAACATCTCTCCCCTCCACAATCTGACAGTATGTAAGTGAGATCGCAAACCTATAAACGCTTACCTGGGAGTATGTCCCACTGAACTCAATGGGACTTACGTCTAAGTACATATGTACAGGATTGTGCTCTGAAATATATTTGGGTTGATGGACTGGAGACAAAGGAATTGGTTGATTTTTCACTAGCATTTTCCTTCCAGCATTTCCAGTCCTGTGTTTTGAGAAGTGAAAACTGAAAGCCCAAAATTTAGACTGAATTTACTAAGACTGCGATCTTACATGCACCTACCTGGGAGTATGTCCCAATGAACGCAATGGGATTTACTCCTGAGCAGACATGCACAGGATTGCACAGCAAATCCTTTTCCATTGTCCATCGGAATACAGAAATTAAGCTAGGTATCTGATACGTCCATGGACTGAAACTGTCCATTTTAGACATTTTGAAAAGCTTCTGGTCACAGGCCAAATCAGGCCCCTTTGTACATTTCAGCAATTATAACTTCTTCTGATGGCTGATTGGACATTTTGCCACCACCAATCAATGACTGTACTGCAGAGTTCATCAAAACGCAAAGGAGTATAAAGAGAACAGAGAGTGCCCAGTTCTACCCATGTGGGATAAGCTTATGTTGAACACGAATTAGTTTGAGTTACATGCTCAGATCACTGTTCAAGTCATCTGGATGAAGGTAAAAGCTGCATCTGTCTGCTCGGTCCCTGAACAAGCTCCCTGAGCTGGTTCTGCAGCTGCAGACCTGCCCACGTTCTTCACCTGAGTAGCTCTCCCCACCCACATGTAAAAACATATATTTTATATATAATGTATATCCACCTGAGATGCAGTTCATTGGCACGAGGTCTGCTTTTCTCGTGAGTGAGAGGAAAATCGAAGCAAAGTCCGGGCACGTCTCTTGGGGGGAAAATGCATTTAGTGGTTATTCAAGCTCTTGCGGCGTTGTTCAAAATAGGGCAGTTCTCAGCGTCACTGTAAACATTCCCCCCGCCCATTGCTCTCACCAGATGCAGGAATTTGGGTGGAGTCCCAGACAAAAGCTGAGGTGAACACACAGGTATAAGCTTTCTGAAAAAACATCCAGAGATGCTTAGTCTTTCCCATGGGATTTGTGGATCTTCTGAAACTACTATTCAACCATTAGTACAGCTCCATTATCAGGCAGCTGAACTTGACTTAGAAAATCAGAGGGTAAGAGGAAAAAACATGAAGAAACTGGATTTATTCTGGCTCTGTCATAAACCTTCACTTTACTTCTTTAGCACAATTCCACCCCCTTACCCTCCTTTCCTCCCTTGTCGCTCTCAGTGCTTTCCCATGGCACGTTAGGAATCTCCCTTTATAGCTGTTGCTCACAAAAATCTCCCCTCCATAACCTCGCCCCTATCTGTATTCTCACCCAGGGCTGGCCGAAGACATTTTTCTGCCTGATGTGAAGGACAAGATGCCCCCTACTCCCATTCCATATACAAATGCCAACTAGGCTGGCAGCTGAATTGTACTTCCAACACTGGCAATGGGACAACATCCTCCACTGCACCTGAAGGCAGCAGATTAGTTTAGGGGGCACAGAGCAGGCTGTGTGGCACACAGCTCTCTCTTCCAACACCATGCTGCCACCTCCTGGCATCTGCTGCCTGAAACAGCTGTCTCACTTTGCCTAATGGTAGGGCCTGCTCTGCTCTCATCCATCTCACAGTGACAATCAATCATTGCTTTTCCTTGTTTTGTTTTGTTTTTACAGATTTTGTTTTAGAATTGTTAAGAACACTTTTAGCCTGTGAATATTCTCCTGTATTTGACACTCAAGGGAAAAAAGTCCAGTTTGATCAGGATATAAATAATTCCATATCAAACTTTTTAATCCTTGAGCCAAAATAGAGCTAAGGTATAGTGATTGGAATGGGAGACCAACTGGGAGACTGGGGTTTAGATCCCCACTTGGCCACGAAATCTAATAGATGTCTACAGCGAAATAACTTTTCTCCCCCTAACATACCTCAAAAGATTTGTGCATACTACCCTGAGTTCCTTCAAGAAAGGATGGGATACAAATATGATTCATAAAAATAAATATAAGTCCCCCATATCCATAAAATGTAGGCTCCTTAGAAGACAGAAAAAAGAGGGAGATGTATACGGTGCTGGCTCCAGGTTTCTGAGGGCTCTTGAGCAAGGCACCTTCAACAGGCCCCCTCCCTCAGTGAGTCTACCTTCTAATCATCATTGTCACCAGCTGCTATTGCTCCTCATCCTCTTACTCATCGTTGCTATCACTTGCTTGCTTGACAGGCAGGCAGGGAGCCAGGGAACAAGCAGGCAGGGGCATCTACTGCTCCTCGTCTTTCTCACTACCACCATTGTCTGGGCCAGAGCAAGAGGCAGCTGAACAAGCAGGTTGCAACAGTGAAGAGGAGGCACAAGTCTATCAGGCTCATGTCAGTGGGCCCCTGCTGGGAAATGGGGCTTCAGCAGGTGCCCAACCATGCCCACCTTCGACGCTGGCCCAGGGTGTATATTGTAATTAAATTGGCAGTTCTCTCAGCTAGATCATCTTCCAAACCCAACCACCAAATTTCTAGCTCCCTATGATCTCATGTATAGGTTGCAGATTGATCTAAACTGCGCTGGAAACTTAGAAGTTTCAAAATTCAGCACAAAGATCCTATCTGGCCTCACCCATCCCGGGTTGCTGCTGCTTAAAACTAGTTGCCCACCATCTTTGAGCTTTTCTCACTATTGACCTCACTTTACCTCCAGTATTAGAACACTACTCATACACAGAATGCTGAAATTTCAATGCATGTGGACAGGTTTGCCCTTTGGGAGGAAAAAACTCCTATCAGGCCTTTGGGATAGAAAGGACTACGTGCTCCATGACTGTTGGGGAAACAGTGAGTAAAAAAAATGGAAGGCAGGAAAGAGCTACGAAACCATTTCATCCAGGGCCTAGGCTAGTGGTGGAAGAGGGCTACAGAGAGGCAGAAGCTGGGAAGAAATTTCACATCTTTATTCTAAATGAGCAGCTCTAGAATATTTACATAAAGTAGCAGTTGCAGAAATAATAACATTATGTGGTGTGATCAGTCATGACTCATCATTCTTCTCTTCTAAAGACAAGGTACGTTGACCAACCAGTTCGTAATTACTTTGGGAAAGGCTGGCTACTTCACGAGACAGGCATACATATCACATTATTGTTACTATTATTAAACTCAGCAGCATTTTCAGTATCCAAAGCACCTTATAGTATTTACCTCATTAGCAAACCCGTTCCCATGCGATGTTAGGTACATTTCAGCCCAGTGATTTCAACTGTCTTAGGTATGCATAATTCTGCATAGGATCAGGCTGCACTTCTCGACATCCCTGTGAGGCAGGTCATTAATGTTCTCCCTTTTCAGGGCGGGGAACCAAAGCAGGGAGTATGCTATTTGCTCCATGTCTGAACACAGGGAGTCCAATGACAGCTTTTCCCATAAGAAGAGCCATACTGCATCAGACCAAAGACTCATCTAGTCCGGCATTCTGTTCATGGTGGCCAACCAGCTGCCCCAATGGGAAGCCCACATGACCACAATAGCACCCTCCTGCTCGTGTTCCCCAGCAACCGGTTTACAGAAGCATACTGCTTCTGATTCTGGAGGTAATATATAGCCATCATGACAAGTAGCCATTGATAGCAGGTCCGGTATCAGGAGTCAGCATGGTTGAGCAGCAGCTGAGCACCTAGAGGCTCAGAAGGGCCCAACCCTGCCCCTGAGCTTGCCATCCTCCTCCTCCTCCTTGCTCTCCAACCCGGTCAGCAAAAGGAACTGCCAGGACTGAGCCTCCAGGCCTCACAGCGCCCATTTTAAAATATATTTTTAACTTACATTGTGAGTAACAGTGACCTGAACCAATAACACGTTGCCTTTTGTGGGAGGGGGGACAGCCAATGAGGGCACATAGCGGTCTTTACTTCGTTCCTGTGTCCTCATTGGCTGAACGCCCCCCCAAAGGCACCACCTGATTGGTTCAGATTGCTGCTACTCAAAATGTAAGTTTTAAGAAAAGTTAAGCGTGTGCTAGGGTTGGCCCCAGGTGCTTTACCAGCAGGCCAGCGAGGTGAAGAGGAGAAGGAATCACCCTGCCTGCCACCGCCCCAACCTCCACCAGGTAATAAAAGCTCAGAGGGAATGTTGACTGGGTGGCTGGCTGCTGGTGGTGGTGGGCTTGGGAGGGCAGTTCCAGTGGGTGGGCAGGCGGGCAGTGGGCTTGGGCAGCTGACAGGTGGGCTTTGGTGGTGCACATGTTTTGGTGGCAGTGGCAGCCGCCAGTGGACTTAGGCAGTGGGCAGGTGGGCTTTGGTGGCAAGAAGCAGATGGGGGGTTTCAGCAGGCAGTGCAGTAAGGGGTGGCAGAGAGGGGCCCATTGCCAGCATTATGCCAATGACCCACTGGACTCTGGCACTGGCCTGTTTGATAGCCTCATCCTTCACGACTGATAGCCTTATCCATGGCCAGACCTCTCTCAAGGATTTCTTCCATTTACTAGCTACTGATAAAAAAAAAAGTCTTCCCAGAGTCAACAGGTTGAATTTCCAGTCTGCCTTTAAAGCAATAATTCCCAAAGTGTGTGCTGGAGCACAGTCATGGGTCTCATTATTATTTTCCATTTGATGTGTGTGTGTGTGTGTGTGTGTGTATAAAATGGGCTGTCACCTGATAAATAAATTAAAAAATATTTGACTGCACTCCTACACCCACTTAACAGGGAGCATGCCCTATTTAACTTAGTGGGACTTACTTCTGAAAAGACATCTATAGGATTGCACTATCTCTTAATTGATTAGTTGACTACATTTGCATATCAGTACAGTCAGTCATCCTGAAGCAAACAAAAGAAAACAAAAACAGTTGCTTTGTTTTTAGTTGATGCATGCCTGTATTGTAGCACACATTATCTTAGAAGAGGCATTCCTTTCTATATGTGTGACAGAATGTCTCTTCCAACATGGCATTTGCCATCTGCAGTACTTATACGTACTTGTATTTTGTTTTGTTTTTTAAAAATAAATTCTGCTGCTTTATTAATGGGGGGATGGAATACCTTTTAGTTGACCGAGGGGTTTTTAATTGATTATTCTCATAGAATCATAGAATAGTAGGGTTGGAAGGGGCCTACAAGGCCATCGAGTCCAAGCCCCTGCTCAATGCAGGAATCCAAGTCAGAGCATCAATACTCTAACTGATTAATGAATGAAATCTTGGAGGCCTGAGATTAAATATTCTTGTTGTTTGCACATTTTAACACACACATCATAGTTTGAACAGAAGAGGAAAAGAGGAAATTGACAGATGTGTCTAAGAGCAAGTGCCGTCTTTTTGTTGTACGCCCATACTAAAGCCAAGTGCTGGTATGTCATTGCTATACTATTATTAGCCTAAGGAGGAATCGACCACTCTCTAACAGCAGAAATAATGTGTATACCAAAAATCTTAGAATGTACGTAAAGCAGCTTTCGGTGAACGCAGTGGTGATTTTTAGACCATCAAGTTCCTTTGTCACACTTTTTAAAAAATAATACCAGTATTTCTGTGCCATCTTTCATGGAAAAAAGCCTCCCAAGGTGGCTCAAACACAAAATTAAATCATAAAATTCAATTAAAAGTCAATTAATTTAAGATTACAGAACCAACATACGTTCTGATCCAGCACAGCAAATCCACTAAAAAAAAGAAAACAGAGGCAGCAACAGTATAAACAATTAACAAATCCAGCCTGGCATCTTTATAACTAAAATCAGCATGAAAAAGATTTTTTACTAGAGTCTATCTAAAAGCCAGCAAAGAAGCAGCCAACCCTTGGGAGGAAGTCTATAAGTATGGGGCCACCACTGAAAAAGCCCCGTTTCTTCTTGTGCCTACAAATTTAATTGGTCTTGACGGCAGGCCTGGGATCTTAATGTCCAGGCAGGTTCATACAGCTGCAGGTTGTCCTTCAGACAACCTGGTGTAACACTGATCTGATTGTTTGGAAAATGTCCTGTCATTCATAGCTAAAATGAAAATATATTACCCCTTCCCCCGACCTCCATGTGTTACTCACATAAAAGAGCAAACTATGGTCAAAGGAGCAGTAGAATCACACCTAGCCATGCCCCCAATATTGCACAGCTTCTCCCAGCCCCTTCCCCACTATCCACATATTTGCATATACACCTGAGGCAGGGAAGCCTTCGTGTGTAGAATTTGGGGGAGCCTTCACACCTAGAGGTCTACCTGTAAAGCCTTCCCCACCTCAAATATCCTTCACATGGCTGGTGAAGACAACATTGTTCTACCGAGGTTTGCATTTATTGGAAAAGACACAAACACACACACGCGTAAATACCTTTTGGGTTGAAAGAATGGCATGCCTGCAGTTTTAATCCAGAAAATAAACTCTGTCCCATGCATCAAATGCTTGGGATACATTATGTTAAAGGGTGTGCCCTCCCCCCATGCCCGGCCTGCCTGGCCATGGGTGGGGGATGTTGCGGGGGGGGAGGGCATGATGAGGGCGAAGGCCATTGGCCCTTGCTGTCCATATCAGGGTAGAGAGGGGGTGAGCCGGCCGATATTTAGGCCGCACCGCCTCCATTTCCTCCTTCATTCCTGCTTTTCTAGCTGGAGTGTAGGTGGAAGCTTCATTAGCGGTGGTGGTGGTGGCAGCAGGAACATTCGTCGAGGAAGAGGAGGCTCTGTTCCGTGCCAGCTAGGAAGAGGAGGAAGCGGTGGGGCTCAGTGGCGGTGGCTGCAGTGGTGAGCTGCCGAAGAAGCTCCACCATTCTGCGGCCCCTCCGCTTTTTGGGTGAGGGGGTTCTTCCCCATGCCTCGTTTCCGCCACTTTAGGCCTGAGCGGGGGGAGGGGAAGTTGTCCTGCACCCTGACTCGCCTGTTTGGCTGTGGATTTGGCAGCCGGTGGCAGTATGGCCTTGCCACCCTAACAGGAGGAGGAGAGTTCTCCCGGCATTCCTGAGCGGACCATAGGGCCTGCATTTTGGTGGTCGGCAGCTGCTTGGCCTTGCCACCTCAGCAGAGGACCGACGGAGTTTTCCCATGCCCTTGAGTGGCCTGGAAGCGCTGCTGGTTCGGGGTCTGCAGCTGCCTTTCAGCCAACAAGGGGTGGGGGTGGGGTTCCTGCCCCTGGAGCTGCCTGCAGGGCTGTCTGTCACTGCGGACGGTGGTCTTGGGGGCTTTCCCTACTTGGGTGGATGGGGGAGTTTTCCTTGTGCCCCTGAGTGGCCACCAAATTCCCGCCTTCTTTGCGGCCTTGTAGCCAGTCAGGGGGTTCTTCCCCCTGGGCTCCCATTGCAGCCCAATTTCCCGCCCAGCAGGAGGGCGCTCTCTCGGCCAGCAATCCCCCCCGCCCAGTGTGGCCCGAATTACCGCATTTTGTGCAGGCGGTGACGTAGGCCCAACAGGGCTAAATGGGTTTTCCCCTCACAGCCGGAGCAGCCCACAAGCCTGCAGATTTCTGCGGATGGCCGCTGAGCTTCCTTGCTGTCCCGGCTATAGAGGGTGAAAGGTTCCCGCCCTCCAAATTCACCAAAATAGCCGCTTTTGTGGTGGGCGGGAGTGGCGCGGCTTTACAGGCCCAGCGTGGGGCTTAGTGTATTTGCACCTCCCGATCAACTGGGAAGGCCTTCTCTGTCCTGCATGGCCGCAACACAGCCTTGTGATTAGAGAGAGAGACAGAAGTGAAAGAGTGAGAGAGAAAGACAGAGAAGGGGGAAAGGAAAAGCAAAAGGAAGAGAAAACACACACACACCCTAGTCATATATAACAATACTTCTCTTCCCCATACAAATTTACCAAGTAAGGTGTGATGCCACCAAGAATGGGTTCCAGGGGAAAAACGGCAAAGGCAAGGCCCCTTGCCCTCCGGCAAATTGCCATTCCTGTAGGGCCGATTCTTCTTCATCCAAAGATGAGGATCCAGACATGGCCCTGATCATGTTGAGGCTCAAGGCTGCCAAGAGGGACAGGGGGTTCCCAACATTAACCACCCTGCCCGGTGGGTTTCCTGGAGTTCGGGTTCAAGGGTGACTAGAGGGCAAGCTTGCAAAGACTTGTTGTTGTCTATTTCAGCAAGGCTGGAGGCCATCGAGGCTTCTAACAGGTCGCCTCTGGGGAAGCAGCATCTGCAATGGCCTCTGTTTCCGGGTGTTCAATTGTGGAGCAGCCCCCTCCCATGCGTGCGTCGCCGGCCTCCACTACACCTGCTCCGGCAGTCCTTGACTGAAGCAAGACTCCTGACGCCACAACCGATTCTAGCTCAGGTGAGATTCTGGGACCCGATGTCAGAGTTGGATCAGAGCCCATAAAGCCCCAAAGCAGTTCTGATTCTGAGGAAGAGATAGAAACCGTGGGAGAGGAACCCACGCATTGTTCAGAGGTGCCACCAGAGGGAGAGTCCTTCCCTGCTCACATTCTTGAGAGTGGTAGCGACCCTGGCAGGCAGGGGGAGGGACAACTGGAGCTTCGGGATGCTAGGCGCTGGCGAAGGGACAAGCAGGAGATGGAGGGAGCTGAGAGGAGGCACTCAGCCCTCTTGGCGCGACATCAACAGCTGCGCCCTGATGCCCCACGGGAAAGGGGTGGACTTTCACCTCCTAGCCCTTAAGTTCAGAGGCTTCCCGCCTTTTCCTTCCAAACGGAGATCAACTGATTCACAAAGGTTACAACCTAGGGATGTCAGAGAATTCCGCCACGGATCTAGGTGAGGCCGAATGCCAGTGGATTCAGCCCCCCGAAATCTGTGGTGGAACAGCCTGCCACCCCCCCACGCCCCCGCGGATCCCCCCCGGGACGAGACTTACCTGGGGTGGATGTTCCGGGTGGCGGCGGCTGCAGCGGCTGCGGCGGCTGTTCTTCCGACCAGCTGCCGCTGCCGCCATTTGCAGTCTTGTCGTTTTGGGTTGGGGGTTTTTTACAGAGGCGTGATAGGCTATGTAAAGACTTATGTAGCCTATCACATCCCGGTTTAAAAAAAAAAAATGCATACGCAAATGGCGGCGGCTATGGCTGCTGCCATTTGCATTCCTTATTTTTCGCCACCTTAGCCTACGTAAATATTTACGTAGACTATTACGGCGAAAATAAAGGGGAACGCAATTTGCGTCCCTTTTTGATTTGCCGTTTTAGCCTACATAAATATTTACGTAGGCTAAAACGGTGAATCAAAAAGGGACGCAAATAGCGCCCACTACACTATTTGCGTTCCCCTTTATTTTCACCGTAATAGTCTACATAAATATTTACGTAGGCTAAGACGGCGAAAAATAAGGAACGCAAATGGCGGCGGCCGTAGCCGCTGCCATTTGTGTACGCGTTTTTTGTTTTTTTTTACCCAGAGCCCTCCGCGGCCGGAAATCCGGCTGCGGACGGCCCTGGCCTGGGCCTGGCCGGCTGCTCTGTGGAACTGCCGCGGAGCACAGCCAGCCGTCAAGGATTCCGGGGGGAGGGACAGAACGCCTCCCCCCCCCCACCATGAACATAATCCGCGGAAAGGTAAGTGACTTTCGTACATCCCTACTAGAACCCCAAGTAGGCAGCTCTCTTAAGTTTCCCTCATTAGGCTCATGCAATTCGCATCTGTAAGCATCATTAGGTTGAATGGAAATAAAGCTTTGGAAAACAGCCCTATCATCTGTGTGTTGATTCTGGCTACTTGAGGATTTCAGAAGGCAGCAAGGGCGCTCCTGACACCCGAGGGGGTGGCACCACCAACCGGTTGGAGCCTGTTCCCGCCATATGGGTGGTTTCCCTTTATGGCCGTTATAGGTTGGCCATCCCACACCCCCGTGAGGGGTATTCTGGGGTTTCCTCCACTGGGGGTACCACCATATAGTTACGGCCTGGGATCCATGCACACAGCCAAAGCTATGCCACACTGTCCGAGGCTGCACAGGTGGCTCACGTCCCTGCGTTGACCCAACCTCCCGGTGCCGGACTCCGCAGGCAGGGTGGAGGTGGTGGAAACACCCACAGCCCCTCTGGCTTCCGCGCCTCGCACGGCCAGTGAGGTGGTGGCTCCTCAACAGGCCTCACCCACTGTAGCTGCTTGCGCCGCTGTGTGGCATAGCCCCGTAGACGAAGGCTCTGCTGAACTCAGGGCAAGTGACAGCAATCCCTATGCCCGTGTTGATAAAGGGGCAATCCCGACTGGGGGGAACATCTACCCCCCTGAGTTATCACTTATTGCTGGCCACCAGGGAAAAAATACTAAAAGGAGAATCTGTGGATGTCTTTTCCCTGTTATTCCGCGAGTCGGAAACAAAGGATGGGGAGAAATCTGGCAACAGGGATCAGGAGAGGGTCAGGCATAGAAAGGTGTCCCGCACTTGGGCCAATTGGCTGCCCAGTTTCTTAATTTACATGGGTGTCATACAGCAGAAGCACCCGGAGCATGGTTGGGTCCTCACTAAGTATTTAGACATCATATACACGGCCTACACTGAATATGAGGGTGGAGCTTGGCTGGCCTATGACGAATCTTTTCATATGTGGGCCACTTTTGACCCTGCATTGCGCTGGGACACCAAGGACCAGGACCTATAGCTCCAGTTTATGACACCAGCCAGGCTGGGCTTTGGTGATCAGTCCGACAGCAGACGCATTATATCTAAGCAGACCCCCGCCTCAGCTCCTAAGGCTGGGGCAAGGCAAGCAGTTCAACACCACGCACTCTGTTGGGAGTTCAGCTCCAGGGGTATCTGCTCCAAAAACCCATGCAGATTTCACCATGCACGCTCCATTTGTGGGAGCCAGCATGCCTTCATCAGCTGCCCAAGGGCCAAGGGTCATTGGGGCCCAAATCAGGAATGGCAGGGTGGCAGAAAGTCGAGCGGTGGCCCACAACCTCTGCCAAAAGGGGCCCAGTCCAATTAAGCTGGGGCCTTTGGGACGCCTCTTGAGGCGGTACCGGCCCTGGGACGACGCCCGTTATCTGGAGGAGGGATTTTCCCATGGTTTTAAGATTCCATTTCTTGGCCAGCACCGGGCCCAAATTTCCCGGAATCAGAAATCTATTGCGGGTTTTGAACATCTAGTCAAAGAAAAGATTGACAAGGAGGTGGCTGCGGGGAGGGTCATTGGCCCGCTCAACTCCCCCACCCTTCCCCAACCTCAGGGTCTTTCCTTTGGGCATAGTACCAAAGAAGGTGGTGGGTGAATACAGGCTGATCCATAACCTGTCTTTCCCCAGGGGGGGATCTATGAACAACACCATCCCTGAGCACCTGTGCTCAGTGCACTACACCTCCTTTGACACAGCAGTATCAATGGTGAAGGTTTTGGGCCCTGGAGCCCTCATGGGGAAATGCAATATCAAATCCACATTTCGCCTGCTGCCTATCTGGCCCAATGACTTCGACCTTTTGGGATTCAGCTTTCAAAGCCAATTTTATGTTGACAGGGCCCTACCCATGGGATGTTCAGTGTCCTGTGCGATGTTCGAGAAGTTCAATTTTTATTCTGCTGTGCCTTTACTCTGTTTTAACCTGTTGTGATGTATTTTTAAACTGATTCAGTAGTTCTATGCCTCTCTCGTGCTGGTGTTTTAACGATTCAATTCATATATTGCATTGGTTTTTATCTGTTAGATTGTATTTCTGTGTTTTTAATCTGGAAGCTGTTGGGTCCTTTTGAGGGCCCAATTTGCTAAAATCAATCAATCAACCAGGAGATAAATAAATGCATGCTGGGGAACTCTGATTGCACACGGGTACTCACATTTGTGTATACAGGGGGTTAAGGTTGTATGTGTGTCATGTAGACTTTATAGGAAACACCAGCCAAATGTCAGTGCACCCACAGCAATCATGCAAGCTGTGAAGTTACCCAGAGAATCGCTTAAGACTTTGGATAAAGGTTGCCGTGTCAAGCGTGGAGCTGCCCAAAGTCTCCAGCCCTTTGCAAGAAAGGAGCCGGATGCCTTCCCTAGAAGCAGGATTTCATCACAAGCCTCTCATTGCTTGATTTTCAATTCAAGTTTATTGCTAGGCATTTGTTTCAAGAAACGAAAGGCTTTGGCTGTACAAAGACAGTGTGTTTTCTAATTAAAGGAGCCACTTAATTCAACAGTGTTTGAAGATGTCTGACATTTAGCAGACTCGTGTGTTTTTTTCAGAGCAGCCTGTCCCCTTTCCAGGCTTCATACTAGCAAATTAAAGAAAGTGTCTTCAGTAGCTAAAAAAAGAAAACAAAACATAAACCGTTGGGACAGGAGAGGGCAGACTGACTTTAAAAACAAAACATAATAAGAATGAAATGCCAGCTCCATATACTCTCACTGGGCTAAAGTCATCGAGTTAGTAATGAACCTGGCACTCACAGTCTGGACTATAAGGGAAGAGGCAACCTAGAGTTATATCCAATGTTAGTCTAATTTAATCCCCATTCACTTCAGTGGGACTACTCTAATGATATTAACACTGGATATAACCCATAGTGCAGAGCAGCCTTCCCCAACCTGGTGCCCTTCAGATGTGTTGGACTACAACTCTCAGCATGCCCCCAAAAGAGCAGCAATTCTGCGTGTTATTTTTTTAAAAATCAGATGGTTTTATTGTGCATTAATTTCCCACACCAGATTTCTTTATCCCACTCATGCAATGGTATGTCAAGCTGTCTCTCTCTAAATAACAATAGCAGGAAGTGAATGTTCCATGGCCCCCAGGTATATTCCAAAAAAAGTACAGAATTGACTTCCAAGAGTCAATTTTTTCTCCAACCAGGGGCTTCTGTGCAAAGATGCATGAGAGGCAGAAGTTCAACAGGTGTAGGGTTTTCCTCAGCAGATGCATCTGTTGGATTTCTACCTCTTCAGCAGCTGTTAAAAGACACAGACTTGGACCCTAACTTCCTTTCTATGAACAGAAAAGCATTCATCTCCACAGAACAGGGATTTCCCACCTCCCCCTTCCCTTTGCATCGTGAAGTTGTAGTCATGCAAAATACACTGCACAAATGGCACCTGCAAAAATCACAAGATGAATGGTAATGGACATTTGAACAGGTAAATGTGCCTTCAGGTTGTATCATCCTCAACATGTGGTGCTTCCTTTAGCCATGGTTCATCTCCAAGGCTAGCATGGGAAGCTTGAGGCACTGTGTAAGCAGCTTTAGGTAAGAGAACACAGGACAGGTCAGTTTAGAGTAGGGGGGCTGAACCTCAGGTCCACAGGCCCAATCTGGCCCACCTGGGCTGCCTTCACATTAAAGAAAAAAATCTGCAATCCTACAGTTGTGGAGCCCTTCCGCATTTTCAGCAGGCTCCCAGATGGCGACCACGCAATTGCTGAGAGGGGAAGCGTTTAATTTTCAAGGTTCCATAGAACTCAATGAAACAGCGCCATCCAGAGGTTATTTTAATTGCATTACATTCAGAGTTTTAAAAATGATTCATTAGTTCCAGGTCTTTTTGAGATGGAATAACCAGGAAATACCTCTGGATGTGCCCTGGAGGTTGACGATGTCATGAAAAGGACCCGCAAACTTTTGCAAGTGAGCAATCTCAATAGCAGGACAAAAGCTCTGTGTGAAGAAGCCCCTGGAGGCTGAATCTGGCCCTCCAGGGTTCCCCAGGTAGCCATGCCCTTTCCCCCACCCCCTTATCATTTGGAGGATTCTCAGCTTTTGAACATTTTTTTTCTCATTCTAGAAGTCTGAAATGCCTGTCCTAAGTCTTGGTTACCGACAGGAAAAGTTTTAAACTAAAATATGCTGGTATATTTGGTATTTTGGCCCAGTCCCACCCCTTTTGCCTTTGGCTCCGCCCTCTTTTGCAATCTTCCCCACCCACCACAAGAATATGGCCCCCAAGAGCTTCTCTGGCTGCCTTTACATTAAAGTAAAAACCTGCAGCCCTCCCATTGTGGAGCCTTTCTGCATTTACAGGGGGCTCCACGACGACGGCCATGTGATTGCTGAGAGGGAAAGTTTTTAATTTTCAAGGTTCCATAGAACCCAGTGAAGCTGCACCATCTAGTGGCTGTTTTAATAGCGCAACAATCCAAGATAATCTTGATCCCTCATTTTCTCTGGAACTTTTAAATATGGAATAACCAGGAAATACCTCTGTGTGTGCCCTGGAAGTTGACAACATCATGAAAAGGACCCGCAAATGTCGGTGAGTGAGTAATCTCAATAGCAGGATAAAAGCTCCATGTGAAGGAGCCCTCCGAAATTGAATTTGGCTGAAAGAAGTTCAACACCCCTGATTTAGAGCTACATCATGGCCAGAGAAGGGATGGGGTACAGGCTTTGCCAAAATAAGCACCAATGAATGAGCCCTTGAAGTTATCTACCAGAACAGCAAAACATTATGCAGATGTAGAGTGCAACCCACTGGGAAACTCATAAGACATGGAAGGAATGAGAGTTCCAGAATTGTTCACTTCAACAAAGCTGGCACAGGAGATGTTACTAGCAGATTGTCTCCATAAACTGCCCACACTTACGTGTTGAACCAGTGGAACATTTGGTAACAAGATCCTCTCCCTCCCTCACACATGTACATACAGTACATGTTACAGTACTAACCAGCAGGAAATTCTGTCTTTGCCAGAAGAGGTTTTATTTTAAAAAAACAAAAGGGCGGGGGAACGACACAAATTGTAGTTGGTTATTTGGCAGGTACCATATGATAGTGTGGTCACTAAACTTGAGCCGGACATCCTAGAGAGTGAAGTCAAGTGGGCCTTAGGAAGCATTACTAACCACAAAGCTAGTGGAGATGACAGTATTCCAGCTGAGCTATTTAAAATCCTAGAAGATGATGCTGTTAAAGTGCTGCACTCAATATGCCAACAAATTTGGAACACTCAACAGTGGCCACAAGACTGGAAAAGGTCAGTTTACATTCCAATCCCAAAGAAGGGCAATGCCAAAGAGTGTTCAAACTACCGTACAATTGCGCTCATTTCACATGCCAGCAAAGGTTATGCTCAAAATCCTACAAGCTAGGCTTCAGCAGTATGTGAACCGAGAACTACCGGAAGTACAAGCTGGGTTCCGAAGAGGCAGAGGAACTAGAGATCAAATCGCCAACATTCGCTGGATCATGGAGAAAGCAAGAGAATTCCAGAAAAAAGTTTATTTCTGCTTCATTGACTACGCTAAAGCCTTTGATTGTGTGGATCACAACAAACTGTGGCAAATTCTGAAAGAGATGGGAGTACCAGACCACCTTACTGGTCTCCTGAGAAACCTGTACGAGGGTCAAGAAGCAACAGTAAGAACCGGACATGGAACAACCGATTGGTTCAAAATTGGGAAAGAAGTACGACAAGGCTGTATATTGTCGCCCTGCTTACTTAACTTATATGCAGAGTACATCATGAGAAATGCTGGGTTGGATGAATCACAGGTCGGAATTAAGATTGCCAGGAGAATTATCAACAACCTCAGATACGTAGACGATACCACCCTAATGGCAGAAAGCGAAGAGGATCTAAAGAACCTCTTGTTGAGGGTGAAAGAGGAGAGTGCAAAAGCTGGTTTGAAATTCGACATTAAAAAAACTAAGATCATGGCATCTGGCCCCATCACTTCCTGGCATATAGAAAGGGAAGAAATGGAAGCAGTGACAGATTTTATTTTCTTGGGCTCCAAGATCACCGCAGACGGTGACTGTAGCCATGAAATTAAAAGACGCTTGCTCCTTGGGAGGAAAGCTATGGCAAACCTAGACAGCATAGTAAGAAGCAGAGACATTACCTTGCTGACAAAGGTTCGTATAATCAAAGCTATGGTTTTCCCAGTAGTAATGTATGGCTGCGAGAGCTGGACTATAAGGAAGGCTGAGCGCCGAAAAATTGATGCTTTCGAACTGTGCTGCTGGAGAAGACTCTTACGAGTCCCCTGGACTGCAAGGAGGTCAAATCAGTCCATCCTAAAGGAAATCAACCCTGAGTGCTCATTGGAAGGACAGATACTGAAACTGAAGCTCAAATATTTTGGCCACCTAATGCGAAGAGAAAAGTAACTGGAAAAGACCCTGATGCTGGGAAAGATTGAAGGCAAAAGGAGAAGGAGACGGCAGAGGATGAGATGGCTAGATAGCATCACCGATGCAATGAATATGAACTTGAGCACAGTCCGGGAGAGAGTGGAGGACAGGAAGGCCTGGCATGCTATGGTCCATGGGGTCACGAAGAGTCAGAGACGACTTAACAACTGAACAACAACAACAACCATATGGTGGCTTCACTACTGGCATCGTGTATGTGTGCTGGGTCATACTGAGGCCCTGCTGTTCTAGTACCTGCCTGGCTGCTCTTACTGCATGGGTTCAGGAGCTGCTTTTAACATAAGAACATAAGAGCCATGCTGGATCAGACTATGCAGTCCAGCATTCTCTTCCCACAGTAGCCAACCAGATGCCCCAATGGGAAGCCCACAAGCACGACATGAATGCAACAGCACCCTCCTGCTCATGTTTGCCAGCAACCGGTATACAGGGCATACTGCCTGTGATACCGGAAATATAGCCATCAATAGTCACTGATAGCCTTAACCTCCATGAATGTGTCTAATTCCCTTTTAAGGCTGTCCAGGTTGGCGGCCATCGCTATATTCCATGGTTTAACTATGTGCTGTGTGAAGAAGTACTTCCTTTTATCTATACAAAATCTCCCACCAATCAGCTTCATTGCATGACCCCACATTTTAGCATTTTTGGAGAAAGAGAAAAACATCTTTCTATCCACTTTCTCCACACTGTGCATAATATACACTTCTGTCATGTCCCCCTATACAGATCTTTTTTCTAAGCTAAACAGTCCTGAATATTGCAACCTTCCTTCATAAGGCAGTTGCTCCAGCCCCTTCATCACTTTGGTTGCCCTTTCCTGCATCTTTTCCAGCTCTACAAAATCTTTTTTGAGGTGCAGTGACCAGAACTGTCCACAGTATTTCAAGTGTGGCTGCAGCATAGATTTTCCTAACAACAGAAATGCTTAGAGGCAAGCATTTCTTTGTATATGCCTTACCTGCCCTCCCCTTCCTACACACACTGCAATTTAGATTTATCTTCATGGGTCATCCTTGGAGAAAAAGTTTATTTTTATTATCCTGTAGCTGAAAACAAAAGTTAATCTTTTAATGGGAAACTCCCATGTATTCAGAAAGCAGTGCAATGAGCCAACCTACAAGCCAGCTGCCATCATGCATCTAGCACCTAATAAAACAAGAGAAAGATGGTCTTGATCATGTGCACCAGTAATTAACTATGAGCTGCAGTTCCCAATGCCATCAAACTTCCTCCTCTGTGAGTTCAGCTGGGAGCACTTGAGCAGAGACAGATGGAAATACTCTCCATGATGCAAATCTTGGTAATATTTATATACCTCTCTACTGAACAAATCATGTCAGAGTTGAAGGACTGGTTTTTTGTTTTGTTTTGTTTTTTGGCCTGTCTCCCTGAAACTCTCATGCACACATAATCTTTCCTTGTTCCTTAACAATTAGGGTAGTATTATGTGCTAAGTTCCAGTAATGCACAAGCAATCAAAAAAGAAAGGAGGACAAAAGCGAGCTAAACTTTTACCTGCTGCATCTTCCAGTTTTAATGTATGGATATTATTTCAGGCCCAATCGCTCTGCGATTGCCACATCCAGTTACCTGATTGCCCCACGTTGATTTGCACTCACATTACCCCTCCTACACTGGGGAACAAGGTGTGGGGTAAGGCTGTGCTCAGAGAATTCGCAGCTCCAGGTGGCGGCAGCAATGGAAGTGTCAAGGAACCTCACCACTCAGGAAACTCTCTGGGTCACTGTGAATTCCCATTGATACAAATTATATTTCCAGCATGAAGTGCTGGTGTGCGGATATAATAATAATAGGCATGCCATAATAACAATTATAATTATTATTATTATACAGTGTTCTAGATTATACTTAGACCAGGATTAGCACTCAAATGTGCACCTGCATATGCATTCTCGTATTGGATTAACTCCACTGCCCAAGTCCTTCATGGTTGCCAATGTCTGGGCCTATGTAAAGAATCAAAACATCTACTCCCATATATTTGGACAAGTGACTTCCACTCGTGTTGCCCATTTGTCAATAGAAAAACACCAAATATGGAAACACTGTAGCCTACGCAGCTCAACTACCTTTTTGAACTTGTGTTCTACGATGTTATTGTGCTCATCCTTGAAACTATGGTTATAAACCAAATCCTTAAGTTTGAAAATGTTTTTCTCTCTCTGGCAAGACACAATTTAGGAAAAGGGTATGCAGGTTTTACATTCCAGAAAAAGACTGCCACAAAAATGTGGTGATATGCTTGCCTTTCCAGTTTTACCCTGAACATATGACCATAAGAAGAGCCCTGCTGGATTAGACCAAAACTCCATTTGGTCTGGCTTCCTATTTTATGACCAGATGCTTCTGGGAAGCCCACAGGTAGGGCATCAGTACAACAGCCATGCCCTACTATTCCCGCCATCCCCTACTTCCCTTTCCCCTCAGATGTGATGGCTTCAGGTTTTTGAGGGCCCATGGGCAAGGCATCCTTAATGGGGTCCCTCCCTGCGTGAGTTTACCTTCTTGCCACTATTGTGACCTGCTGCTACTGTCCTCATTCTCTTTCTCATAATTTCTTCAACTGCCTGCTTGACAGGCAGAGAGACAGGGAGCAACAGGCAGTGGCATCCACTGCTCTTCCACCTCACCACCACTGTTGTCTGGGCCAGAACAAGAGGCAGGTGAAAAAGGAGGCTGCAAGAGTGAAGAGGAGCAAGTCCATTGGGCTCTTGTCACTGGGCCCCTGCTGGGGAATGGGCCCACAGCAGATGCCCAACCATGCCTACCTTTGATGGTGGCCCTGCCCCCCAGCATATTGTTTCTGATCCTGGAGATTACATGTAGCTACCATGGCTAATAAGGGGACGCGGTGGCTTAGTGGTTAAGACGCTGAACTGCAGACCGGAAGGTCGACAGGACAGCAGTTCGAGACCCGAGTGCCGTGTGACAGAGTGAGCTCCCGTCTTCAGTCCCAGCTCCTGCCAACCTAGCAGTTCGAAAGCAAGAAATTGCAAGTAGATAAATAGGTACCGCTTTGGCGGGAAAGGTAACAGCGTTCCGTGCACCTCGGTGTACAGTCATGCCGGCCACATGACCACAGAAGCATCTTCGGACAGCGTTGGCTCTTCGGCTTAGAAATGGAGATGAGCACCACACCCTAGAGTCGGACACGACTGGTTGGGGACACCTTTACCTTTTTTTTTTTTACCATGGCTAATAGCTGCTGATAGACCTATCCTCCATATATTTGCCTAATCTCTCTTTAAAGGCATCCAAGCCAGTGGCAGCAAATTCCACAGAAAGACATTCTTTTATATGTACTAAATCTATTTCCAATCAATTTCATAGGGTAACCCCGTGTTCTAGTGGTAAAAGAAATGGAGACAAATTTATATCCACCTTCTCCACGCCATACACAATTTTATAAACATCATGTCCCTCACCCTCTTAGGGCACAATCCTAAGTAGATAGGAGCTCGGAGGCGATCACCTATCCAAAGCAAGGCAGGAGAGGCACAGGGGGATCATTCCTGACTTGCTGTTTTTTTGCTAGACAGCTGTTTTCAGCTGTGTAATGGAGCCAGGCCTGTAACCAAGTCACCTGTAGTTTTAGAGGGGCCTAGAGATCCATAGTGCTTTGGTTTGGTTCATTATAAGTGCAATTTCCTTGCTGGTGGGCTTCTGAGCTTGTGAGATGAGTCAAAGGTCGATATCGCTGCCTCAGCATGTTCCATGCTAATGAGCTACCGTTTATCTTATCAGGGCCTAGGATGTGCCTGAGAAGTGAGGCTCTGTTTAAGCTATTTTTACAGGTGGCTCTGCTGGGAAAGTTCTGATTGTTTTCCTTCTGAATAAGTACCATTAGTCTATGCTGGGAAAGTTGCAGATGAATGCTAATGAATGCTTGCTGCTGTCATGCTGCCTCACTGCTAACATGTATGATATGAAACCCATTGTATCCCTTGGCTCTGTGTTTAGAGAATCCATCTGATCCAACCATTATGTACACCTGTGTGCTGTAAGTACTCAATAAAGTCTCCTTGTAAGCAAACCTGGATCTGGCTTATCATTATCTTGGCACCTCCAAACCTTAGCAGCCCACAGCCAGGGTATACAGGCTGTCTAGCGGTGGCGGGGGGGGGGGGGGCTGCCCAGGAGAGAAGCTGTCGTACGACACATTGGATGACTTGTATGTGCAGTTCTGCTCTCCCCACCCCGGAATGCCTCCCAGCCCCACTCCTTTTCAGTCGCTCCGCGCTCTTCTTGAGAGCGTGGAAGACAGGGCTTCTCTGTGCTGCCTCTGAGACAGCGCAGATGACGGGGGAGGTCAGTTCTCCAGGAACCGACCTCAGAGTGCGGGCTCCGAGGTCGGTTCCTGGAAATTAGCATATCCTATGGCCCGCTAGACAGTGTCTAGCGGGCCATAGGATTGCTCTCTCCATCACCTTTTCATTTTCTAAATTAAAAAGTCTCAGATGTTTTAGCCTTTCCTCATAAGAAAGGTGCTCCAATTCATTGATCCTTTTGGTTGCCCTTTCCTGCACCTTTTCTAGCTCAGTGTACCGATGTATGAGAAATTAACTTCAGCTTGTTTTTGATCTGGATTTACCGAGTTCACGTCTTCCCGACCAAACATGGAGTTGGACACAATCTGTGGTTGAAGTCCATACTTTTCTGAGCTTGCAGTGTGATTTGTGTGCCAAAGAAATTCATTGACAGCATGCATACATTTGGAAAATGCGCATGGAAAAATGCAGACTTTGGAAAAATGCACGCAAATATTCTTTAATCAATGAGAAAAGAATGCATACATTTCAAAGATGCAAACAATTGATGGATGCATTGGAAAAATACATACAACAATATGCACAGATTTTCATGCGAAAGGGGGGAAAAGCTCACAATCTTATATGGACTTGAGCTGGAACAAGCTTTGAGATGGAATTGGGGGAACTTCAGTAAGCTCTAGCTAGCTCAGTGATATCGCTAGCTCAGTGATATTCTTTTTGAGATGGAGCAACCAGGACTGTATACAGCAGGGGTGGGCAACATGTTGCCGTCCAGATGTTTTAACTACTCCCCATTAGCCCCAGCATGTCTAATATTTAGGGATTGTGGGAGTTGTAGTATAAAACATCTGGAAGGCACTAGGTTACCTAGCCCTGATATGCAGTATTCAAAATGCAGGTACACTTAATTTATATCAAGGCTTCATAACACTGGACTTTCTATTTTTTAAACCACTTCCTAACGATCCTTTTTATGGAAGTTGCCATTTTCACCGCTGCTACATAATGAGTGATTTTCACACCTTCAGAAGCTCTTTCTTGGTTAGTCACTGCCACTTCAGACCCCATCAGCCTACTGGGAATTTAATATATTGTTTTCCACTAATGGTGCTTGCCCAGATCAAGACTCAAAACCAGTCAAAGTAAAAGAGTTATTAGGAGCATCTCTACACCAGCCTAAAATCCTGCATTTAAAATGGGGCTTTCTGCTTCTGTTTTAAATGCAGGATCATGATGGACCCCCTTTACATGTGCTTCCTTCGCCCCCTTTCCCCCTCATCTGAGTCTTCCACATGTTTCATTATACAGCTGCTAGATGATGCTGTGGTCGAGCTCCTCTCATTGCAGTGTTTCATTTTTCATGAGGGATCTCAAGTGGAACACAGAAGCTGAAATTTGATAGCTCACTATCTCTGATCTTTTAAAAAATGGAATAAAAGACATTTAGTGAGGGAGACACCCTGGAGGTTAACAATGTCATCTAAAGGACCCGCAAACTTCCATGAGTAACCAAACTCAATAGCAGGATAAAAGCTCTGCGTGAAGAAGCCTTAGATCTGGCTCTATATTCTGCTCCATTTCTGAATTCGTACAGACTCTGTTAACAGCCAAGCTATTAGCATGACTTTAAAGGCCATGTCTAAAACCTGATCTGGATGCAACACCTTTGGAAGAGCCTACCAATTCCCTTAGAGGGCCTTAAAACCATCTATCTGTCAGTGTGTTCAAATTCATCAATAGGTTGTTACCTGGAAGAAAGGGGATGATTCTCTGCTTGGGATCTTTCTGCCCTCCTTCAATAGGGAATTTATCCAGAAGCTGCATCTGCAAAAGAAATATTTAGTGTGAACAATAGTCCATTGCCCCCCTTTTCCCACTCCCTCCTCAGCATCAACATGGCCCATTTCTTGGATTACTCTTGGCTGCAACAAATTAAGAAAGTTACAGGAGCAGCTGTGATCACGGGCAGGAAAGTTAAAAACAACAACACAGTTCTGTGAACTCTGATGAAGAAAAGCAAGGTTCCCAAGAGGACAGGGAGGATTACATCAGAATTGGGATAGGACCAAAGTCTGGCATTCCAGCAATTCCCAAATTAGCCATTTTGTACTTTATAGAACAAATGCTGGAGGTTCCACCGTCCCTCTAAGAAAGACCACCCACCTGGTGAGAACTGCTGCCTTAGAACCACCAGAGAGGTTATTTCGATGAAGCATCAAATGTGGTTGTTGGCAGACCTCACCTATCTCCCACATGTTACTGTGCTTTTCTATGCATCTTGATGGGCAGGCATACATGGAGAAGAGAAGTTTCCTGGGGATCTGGAAATACTCTCTTCTTGCAATCCCTGGGACATTGTCTGAACAAAATGAATTCTTACAAAGTGAAAAGTTGTATCAACCTCTCTGAAAGACTTTCCCTTCCTTGCTGACCACACACTGTCTGCATGCATAACTCAATGTGCAGTCATAACAAATGGCATGCATTGGGTTCATAACATATAGAAAATCTGGCTAAACATTTTATAATATAATAAATAAATATTTAATCTATACAAATATTAAAATCATACTAAGGCAGGGGAAAAAATCTCAGTACACTAAATAACTGAGTATGAATGAAACTTTTGGGTGGCTGCTTTTCTTTTCAACTACCACAAAGAACCAAATACTAAAACCAAAAAAAGCTTGCGAAGTTGCTAAGTTTTGGGACAGGAACAATCTGATGCTGGTGTGTGAGTGTAGTCACACATGTGGGTCATATTTCTTCAGCATTGTAGGAACAAAGAATAAAAGATTCTTCAAGGAGGTGAGGAGGTGATCACACCCTCTGGTTGGAAGACCTAGGAATTGGAATGGCTGTATGGTGTGAATACTGGACTATGACTGACAATGCAGAACCCAGTAAATCTAGGCCATCATATAAAGCAGGGCAGAGTTAGCCTTTACTGCTGTACACATCAATCCAGACACATTTTACTAAAGACTTAGAACCTAAGGGAAAGAGGCTGGTTAATAGTTGTTTTGGTGAGATTTCATGCAGCACAGCCCCTAATATCTCTTCTGTATCTCTTACACACCTGATGCTCAGGGCCTATCTTCATGAGCAATTTAGTGTGAAGTTAGAGCAGTTTGAGTTCCTTCATCACTAATCCGCTGCCAACCAGCTGCTTCCTTTTTATAAAGCTGCATTTGCTGAAACTCCTTTTACTCCAACTTCTTTTACTGAAAGCGGCTCCCTGGCAGTTTTACCACAGTGTGCCATGTCCCCCCTGCATTAAATCCTGGGCGCGCCTCTGTGACCTGGCAGTGACATGGTCAAGGGGGTGGGATGCCCCATTCCCTTGTTTCCCAAATAGAAGTAGTTTTTCCCATTGAGAAAATCCCCAGGAGTGCAGCAGCAACCCCTCACACTACTGCAGTAGTGGGGACACCCATTCACCTTAGGTAGCCTACTTTTAATTTTTAACATATCCTCCCCTTCTGTGCATGTTTACTCAGAAGTGAGAAATAAATCTCACTCCCCTGCAGTGAAAGGGTTAAAGGCTAACTTTAGTAAGTCGCCCTAATGTGCTCTTTTGCTTCTCTGTGGCGCTTTTAAATTGCTATTGCTATGTTGTACTTCTTTGATGTTCTGTAATTTCTCTGATGGAAAGTCGTTTCTCTGTTATGTAAAGTCCCTTCTCTGCTTTATCACTTTATTGCAGTAACAATTTTTTGGGTTTACGAAGCTTCTCACTGCAAGCAGGGAGAAAGAGAAGGGGAGAAGGGGGCGGGGGTTGGAAGCAATAGTCAAACGTGCACACATGGGGAAAAATTGGGTGAGAGCAATAACTCCGCAGCAGATTGCTGGAATGCGGTGAAATTGGGATGAGGGAAAGCTATCAGGGGGAGCCTTCAGATGCTGCACTGGAGAATTGGGGATTTTGGCTTCTTCAGGGAAATCTGCACACATGGGGAAAATTAGTTGCTCTCCATTCATAATAATATAGTAGCGGCGGGGGGGGGGGAGCCTGGACATGGACAGGAAACAAGCCTTTCTCATTGGTTGAACAGCCCCTGCCAGTTTGATGGGAGTTCAGTTCTACTCCCCCCACCCCAACCCGGAAGTATGTTCCTTTCAAGCACTGTCAAGTGTCCCTGACAGACCAAAGCCAATTCCATGAAAATCCAGGAAATACTCTAACACGCTTCTCATTCCGTTGTTGTGAAGATCCCCCCTCAGTGTTCCATAATGTTTCTACCCCAATTAAGCTTTCTTAGCACTAAGGTCAGCTTTCAGATGACAATAGAAGTTGTTGCTTTTATAAACCAATGCTCATACAAGCACTAGCCTAATATGGTACTAATAATACAATATGTAGTCCCTTGGCAATATACTGCCTTCATACAAAAGGATAGCTATTCTGGGAGACTTTACAAGGCTTAACAAGGCTATTGTCACCCCATCAGTGTTGTTGCTAGGAGAACTTAACCAGCCATCTTTTTCTTTTAAACAGAATGCTCATGCTGCTATTGTTGTTGCAGCTTCATAGAGGGAAAAGGTTGCGACCACTTAACTAGAGTTCCCACCTCAGGGAAATTCCCCAGCCTACCCCTTGCTCTATAAGATCTTCCATGTCACTGCTCCTACTCCATAGAGACAAAAGGCAAGAATAAGCTGAAATTGACAAAACTTTGTCAAGTTCACTCATTTTTTACATGAAACTTGAACTGGAGGCCACCAGGTGAAGGGGAGCAAAACGTGTCAATTTCATTTTTAATGCTTCTTTTGCATCAAAAGCCATGATCGACGAAGACTGCTCGTTTACTGTATGTTTTAATTTAAAAAGTAAAATTGACAACTGTTTCTCCTTCAACTCTGCAGTTCAGCTACAGTTTCAAGGCAAAATAAGGTGAAAATGACAAACACTACAGTTTCAACTCCAGAAACACCGGGGAGATGGCATTCAGAACAGGTAAGGGCAGAGGTATAGTTGGATAATTACACTCCATTGCAAACCACATCACAAACCACATCTCCAACTAGGTGTTACAAATGTCAGTTCAAGCCTTAAAGAATTGCACTATGAGTGCAATGGATTGCAATCCAAAAATCACTATAAACCACTACTCCAATAAATAAATAAATAAATAAATAAATAAATAAATAAATTCAGGGCAGCACCTGGGTGGAAAAATGTGAATTCAATGGTTTGGGAGTAACATCAGCTCGATTCTCAGAATAAATGAGTGAATAAATGAGTTAAAGAAAAAAAGAAAAACCTGAGATAGAGCCTCCTCCATTACCAACCTGCCCGGTCACTGAGGTCATCAGAGGGCATGTCCCTGGTGGTTCCACATGGACCCATGGCCCAGCTGGAGTCCATCAGGAAAAGAGACTTCAGTGTAGTGACCCCCTTCCTGTGGAACTCCCTGTTTTCAGAGGTCAGACAGGCACCAACATTGTGTTCCTCTCAGTGCCTCCTGAAGCAATGGTTGTTTTGAGAGGCCTTCCTTGAGTGACCAGCTATGGTTTATTAAGTTCAGAATCTGTTCCTTTTAAAATGTTTTAATTGTTTTAATATGGTGTTTTATTCTTTTATCTTGTTGTTCACTGCTCCGAAATCTTTGATGTGGAGTGGTATATAAATATTGTAAGATAGATAGATAGATAGATAGATAGACAGACAGACAGACAGAACGGAACCATCCTACAACACCTTAATCAGTTGCTAACCCTGTATCTTGCTACCCCAACAGACTTCAAGCAAGCATTTCCACTAAGATTTTGCAAGCATCCTTTCCTCCAAATAAAGACACACAATGTTCTTTCTCTCTCAGCAGTGGGAGTAACCTGCTACTACCAGTGTGGAAGGAAAAAGACCAATCTGTACGGATAGTCAGGGAGGAAAGAACCCAAAAGTTTCCTTATCAGCAAGTCATTCTGATGAAGAAACAGGTTCTGGTTTTAATGCTTCTTAGACAATTTGCTTCTCTGACTATGGGTGGAGATGTGTGTGTGTGTGTGGTTATTGGCTTTTTTTTTTTTTAAGGGATGTTTTGTTTTCCTGTAGACAGCATTCAGGCTGTCAGGGGTAAGATTACTTTTGTTCAAGGGAAAATGAAGCTATAGTTCAGCTCCAGGTTTTGCTGTCACTACGTTTTTAGCCAGGAAGACGTGTTTCATTTTACTCCAAGAGTGACTGACTCAATGTGGCCAGAGCTGAGACAGACACATTCCTTGGGTTATTCTTGGAGGTAGGCTTGTTTGGCTGATGTGGGCCAGTTCTAACCACATCAATGTGGTTGTGTGGCATAGGACTAAGCACTATTTATCCACAGGGCAGATATCAGTGGAACAGATGCAGCAAATTACAGCTGTAGAATCCCAAGAGCTTCTATCAGCAGAGTACTCATATAAGAAAGATACAAGTGAAACATGCTGACTATAAATGTTAGCAATTTGGAGACCTGATTGGAGGATCTAAACCTTGGGGGAGGGGAAGAGGGGTGCACTGGCAGAGCATATGTGACCTGTGCACCAGTAACTGCATGGGAGTAGGGAGTCAGCTAAAGGTTAACCAAGGCTGATAGGTGAATATCAAATTGAACATATGGCCACCATCCATCCATTAAAGGATACTCAGTACTGCTAAGGTTGAAGCCTGATATTTTATTCATCTTTTTCTTCCTACAAATGAGCTAATTATTATTAACATTAATTATTATTAACATTAAACTTTAGTTCAAGGAATGGAAAGAAGTTGAGATTTAAACAACCTGAAAGTGGGAGGAAGAAAACAGACAGATTTGTCCATCCGTAGCTGCCAATCAGTATGGGCAATATATGATGCCAGTGTGAGATGGATGGTTTGGCTTAGCATAAGGCAGTTTCCTAGGATCTGAAGAAGAGTGTTTGCATACTCCAGATTCTTTTGCCCTGTTGCAGAGGGCACTGAACTCTCACCTGTCTCTCTACAATGCAGAAGTCGCGTTCGCTGCTCTCTGGCCAGTATTACTTCCTGTGCAATGGAAGTGCTGCCCGGCCAAAATCAATGCAAGAGAGGTCTTATGTGCAGAAGAATAGCATACTTGATGACTCTGTACCCATGTTTTCAAACTAATCCCTGCAAGCCCAGTGGCTTGAAACTTATTGTTAGTTCCTTGAATTAAGCATGGAAAAAAAATGTGAAAGCTGGAGATGCCAAATGAATGCAGATAATAGTTGTGCAGTGACAGCACTGTATGCATGTATGTGTTTGTATGTATGTATTTCTATAGCATCATTAAGAATACAGGTCCCTGCCCCAAGGAACATGCTGCCGGACAGCAATAGCAAAATTAACTGGTTTGTAATGCTATTCCTTTATTTATTTAAATGTGTTTTAATATTTTATTTTATTTGATATATATAAATGTAAGAGTTGCCATTTGGCCCAGATAGGGCCTCCAAAGCAACTTACAATTAAAATATATGTCACTCTTCAGTAATGCTACTCCCAGAGTTGCTATCAGATTGGTAAAATAAAACAACAAAATCATAAAACACATGATTAAAACAGACTTATGTAAAAACAAAGCTAATGTTCATAATACATGATGGCCCAAACTATCAATACGGTCTTAAATCCCCTCTCAGTATGGAATTCACTGGGCGAACTTGAACAGATCAGTAGATGCAGCCTTTATTTCCTGTTCTGAGCCAGCACAGAAAGGAATGGGCTTGTGCTGTTGGTAGTCAAGTGTATCAGGGTGTGCCTTTTAAGTAAGGAAGGTGGTGGTATAAAATTGACTATATTAATAGCAGGTTTAGTTTTCAAAATAAATTCCATTCCCAAATGCTCAGCATAGCCTGATATTCAGGTTGAGTTTCTCCTTTCCCATGCATTGTTCTCTTACATTAAAAAAAAATGTTCAAATGGTTTCGGGTGGCTGGTGGAGGAATACTCTGTTAAGATAGTCCAATATAAAGTAGCTGATCTTCCACAGACGCATGCTGTAAAATTTGAATTAGGGCGGCCAAGTAAGTCACTTGGATCCCTGAAGCTTTATAGCAAAATTTGTGTTGCCTTAACTTGGCCACTCCGATTTCTGCAGCCTGAAAACCCACAAGAACCAATCACCTCCTGTAGAGGAAATCTAGATGTTAGCCAAATCTGCCTTTGAGATGCAGAAAGAACCTGACTGAAGCCAACATGGAGAGCTTATCCTTGTTGGTTCTGAATGCGCATTTTGCCTGACAAATAAGTATGTGAGACTCAAAAACTTGCACCATTTTTAAACCACAGGCTGAATAAATACTTTAAAGAACTTAACCCTCCTGTACATTAATATAAGCAAAATAAGCATAGCAAAACATGGGCTACATAGAAATTAAGACTAGATTTTGCAAACAAAATAGTTAAAAATCCCTTGTTCAGGTTTAAAATGTACCTCAAAGTGTGTTAGGAACAAATTGCATGATGGGATGCGATGTTATTTAAGTGAGTGCTCAGGCTTTCCCCCTCTGCTATTTGCATGTTGTAGGGTGTGTATTTTTAACCATATATCCATGGTTGCATACCAAATTAGGATATGCCAAAGCAAACGTTTCACTACCACCCAGAGGATAATAAATGCAAATATGTTTATGCAAGTGACATAAACCAAATCAAATGACGTGATGTGGACTGGCCTGTTCTTCAACACACATTTACATGGACTTAGGTCTACTAGATGAACTTGAGCACACTCTGGGAGAGAGTGGAGGACAGGAAGGTCTGGCGTGCTATGGTCCCTGGGGTCACGAAGAGTCAGACACGACTTAATGACTGAACAACAAAGGTCTACTAGGGAGCAATCCCACTGGGCTCAGTGGGATTTACTTCTGAGTAAATATGCTTAAAATTGCTCTTCATGTCCCACTGATTCCACTGGAAATTATTGCCAAGTATGCACGCTTATTAGGGTGCAAGGAACACAATATGAATCTAAATGAGTGAAAACAAGAACAATGGTTCACCTAGTTCTAACATCTTTATTTTGTGTATGCAGTATGTAAAAGGGAAGTATGGGGTACAGGATCTCATTATGAAATATTTGAGCTTGATTGATATACATTTCCTGGGCCAGTGGTCTGATATGTGCGGTGGAGAAGAAGCATGCTCTTCCCCTCTTCATCTGTATAATTTCACATTTAGGGCACAATCCTATCAGGAAGTCAGAGGCCTACGGCCATCCAGTGCAAAGCAGGAGGAGTGGTGGAGGCGATCTTTGCTCCGACCTTGGATCCAGCAATCCGAACTATCCTATGGCCCCCCAGACTCTCCAGAAGTTGTTAAACTGCAGCTCCCATAATCCCTCACCATTGGCTACACTGATGAGAGTTGCAGTCCAACAACCTCTGGAGGGCCACAAATTGCATGCCCCTGCTGTACAGAGTGCCTGCCTCACATGTGACTGTGTGTGTGTGTGTGTGTGTGTGTGTGTAGGGTGTGTGTTAATCTATTATTTATTTATTTATTTATTTATTTATTTATTGTACTTGTATACCACCTTTCTGAAGGCAGTTTACAAAAATTTCAGAAACATAAAACGATAATCAGATAAAAGACATAGTAAGACATTAAAAACAACCTTTAAAAGCCATAACAACCATTTTAAAAGCCAGGTTAAAAACATGTATCTTGATCCCCTTCCTGAATACAGAGAGAGTGGGGACCCACAGGGACTGGGTTCCAGAGTTTGGGAGCAACACATGAGAAAGCCCTTTCCTGCATGCCTAACAAGTGGACCTCTGCAAGCGAGGGTGTCTTCAAAGGGGCCTCTCCTGCTGATCTTAATTAAAGAGCAGGTTCATGCCAAGATATACGGTCCCTCAGATAGCTAGGCTATCTAGGGTGCAATCCTATGTGTGTTTAGACAGAAAAAAGTACTATAACTCCCAGCTTTCCCCAGCCAGCACGGGGAATGCTGGGAGTTGCAGGACTTTTTCTGTCTAAACATGCATAGGATTGCACCCTTAAAGCTTTAAAGGTTAAAATGAACACCTTGAATTGAGCCTGGAAAACAATTAGTAACCAGTGGAGATCTTTCAGTCCTGCATTTTGCACCAATGTAAGCTTCCAAACGCTCTTCAAGGGTAGCCCCATGCAGAGTGCATTGCAACAGTCTAACTGTGATGTTTCAATGAGCAGATATGTAATGACATATGTACATGCAATGACATACCAATGCCTGGAGCATATCCTCAATCTTTGTGGGTTTTTAAAATGAAAAACAGCCTCACCCCCTGCCATTTTTTTCAGCTTAAGACTCCTCAGCCGCAGTGGTGCCCTTTGGGACTGGTGGAATGACGGTCAGGTGAAGCCATGGATAGGTGGAGCCAGCAGTCACAATAGGCAGAGCCTAGGGTAGGGGGTTGATCATGAGTGCAGAGGTTTGGAGGATACAATCCACATAACAATACAGGGAAAAAAACACTCCTTTGAATCTACATGTTTCTGCTCGAGCAGCAATCCATTGCATAGAAAAGAGAAACTGAAACCAGTAAATAGACCGAGAACCTGTGAGCAAAGGTAGACAGGAATATCTACGCGATGCAGAACCCCTGCCCCTTCCTTTGGCTGCTTCCAAATGAGGATGTATCGTGGCGTCTCCATGGCTTATTCACTTAAATTCTACAGGAGTCCCCTCAGCAGCCAGCATCTATTTGAAATCCTCCTGTATCTTCCCAGTCCTGTTGTTTTCTACCAGAGAAAGTCTGATTTTTTGGAGAAGGATGGAAGAGAAATGCAACCTCCATAGGAGGAGATGCCCTCATCATCCTGCTGCAGCTCCAATCCAGATAAGGCCCCCCATGCCTGCTATTTGCATTGGAAGGAATGCTCCCATTCACACCAATGGAAGCTTTCCTTCCAATGCAAATAACAGGTGTAAAAAGCCTGATCCAGATTGGAGCTGATGTGGTAGATAGATAGTTAAAGCCCCCCTCCCACCCAGAACCCCACTCTAGACTGAGCCTCTCAGCATCAGCTATTACCTTTAAAAAAAATAACATTCACAAAATCACAAATTGCCTGAAGGGCATCACATCTAATTTGACACCGAGCCTGCTTTTTCAAAAAATGCTCTTTGTTCTGTGCATTTCTATGTAACCCATCATTTGAGCAGATCTAGACCCTTTGCAGCAACCAGTGTTTATGCAACAAAACACCCCCGACCCCCACAAAAGAATCTTGTGGCACCTTGGAACAGCTCTTCTGGATTTTCAAATGTTGGTAGGCTTGCGCGATCTGAGCTGTCGCATGTGTCAAACTGAACAGCCTGTTACTTTTGTTTGATCTGCTCCCCACTGAAACTGCAGCTGACATCAGAAACAGAAAACAATCACTCTGAACACAATGGCACATGAGTTTGGCAATCCCAGCCGAAATAGTATCCAGTAATGGCCACTGGGGATTGTACTGGCTAGCTAAAATATAACTGAGAACAACCTGCCAAAGAAAACAACCACCAGTTTTGATGACAAGGTGGAACAATGCTTCTCTCAATTTCTCTCCCCCTCTCTTTTTGCAACTTGTAAAACCCTTGAGCTGTTTTGCCCAAATCTCCCTCATTCTTACAAACATACATATTTCCCTTGACTTGGGTGGGGGTGGGGGAGGCTCTAAGCTGGAGTTCAGATAAAGACTCTCTAGAGGAGAGATGGGCAGCCGGAAGCATAACAGATCTCTTGCCTTTAGGAAAGCCTGGTGGGAGTTTCATACATACTGCGGCCAACAAGGCGGATAGTGTCACAGAACAGAGCTCATAAGCCACAGCCGTCAGTATTTTTATCTCTGTCATTTCATGGTTTGACTTAGGGTGGATCTTAGAAGCAGTTGAGTGGATTTCAGAGAAGTTCTGGGGTTTTGCTGGGTTGAATCCAATGTTAGTCCTACTTAAGAGCAGAGCCAATAAAATGAATGTGACTTGTTAGACTAACATTAGATACAATCCACTGAATACAGCCTTTTATATTTTCCAATTAGTACAGCCCTGATTTTCATAGTGAACCATAGAGATCAGTTTTCTAATTGCATATACATAAAGCACCACTTTAATTTTTTTCTAAAAGCCATACAGAGTTTTCTAATGCAGGAGAGTCCTTGTCTTTAAGCAGAGAGCATGTGGCTTTATGGCCTTGGTTGGCACTTAATTTTTAAGAAGAGTGATCGTTTGATTTGTCCTAAGTCTTGCCATGTTTCCTTTTGCTAGGCAGAAAATTGTGGAAGACAGTCCAACCAATTCCCCTTCTCTTCCAACATTGGAAATTGGAGGAAACCTAGGGGCAGACAGTATCCCAAATGTTTACCTTAAAACCCCTAACCTGCCCCTGTTTAAGACTCTGAGAGACATAGTACCACAATGCTTATCTGAATCCTTCTCACAGCACTCTATGCCAATATAATTTTTCTCAGTTGTGCAGTATTTATCAATGTTGCTGCACCCCCTTCCAGACTAGCACTTCCTCAACCTTGTGCCCACCAGTTGCTTTGGATTTCAACTCCCATCAGCACCAGCCAGCATGGCCAATGGCCAGGAACGCTGGGAGTTGCAGGCCAAAACATCTACAGGGCACCAGGTTGGGGAAGGCTGGTTTAGAATGTCAGACTGGGGAGATCCGCATTCAAATCCCCACTGAGCCATAAAGCTTGCTGAGTGTCCTTAGGCCAGTCACTATCTCTCAGCCTAACCCACCCCCATAAAGCTTGCTGAGTGTCCTTAGGCCAGTCACTATCTCTCAGCCTAACCCACCTCACAGGGATGTTGTGAGGATAAAAGAGGGAGAGAAGAACCATCTATGTTGACTTGAGCTCCTTGGAGGAAAGGCAGGATATAAATGCAGTAAATGTGTGAGGCCCAGAGTTATTACCCACCCTAAAAGAGGATCTGCCCCTAATTATAACTCATCCTTTTCTTCTTTCTTTCTTTGTTTCAGAAACAGAAAATGCCCTGGCACACTGACAGATCAGAACCTTACAGTACACTCTTATGCGTGCTTATTCAAACATCATTAAAGCAAATGGATCACTATTTGATAACATACACATTGCAGGTGCAGGCTGTGGATGGGGACCATGGCAGGGAGAAAAGGGTTAAAGTTGCCCCATTTCCCAGACTAGGGTCCTGAATGGGATCCCTGTGCTTACTGTAGAGTGAAAAAAAAGTAATGTGTGCTCTGGCCCTCAGAAGCAAGCCTCACTGAGTTCAGGGGGCATAAGATTGCAGCCTTAGACCTAGAAAGAAAAGGTGGGTCCTGAAAAGAAAGAGGAAATTGGAAACAGGATGCCAGCTGCCTTTCAAAACAAAAACGGTTGTTAGGAAAGCATGACACTAGAGGGGTGTAGCGCTACAGAAAAAAGATACTTCACGTGGGCTGGGTTTGGAGCTCAGCTGTTGCAAGGCTGTCTTGTTTTATTAGAGGGGAAGGGGCAATTTTGGCTTCAGTAACCAGATAAACAAACACAATCACCAAAAAACTAAAGCACACCAACCTATTTTCAGTCAGCTGCAGGGCAGTGCTGTGCAATCAGCCCTCACAGCCATGATATGCCACTAGCGCTATGGAAGCAGCTAAGAAATTATTTTTCAGAAGCTTTTCGCATGCCCCTATTGTTTTTTTTCAACCAAACAATGAACTTCAGGTGTGTTTTTTTACTAATTCATCTGGCTGACTTGCGATTCCGACTTATTATTTATAAAACTCGTGTGTGTGTGTGTGTGTGTGTGTGTACGTACGCGCGCATGCAGCCCTTGTGACACCTGCCCCCGCCCTGGTATTCTACAGCATTTAAAACTACAAACCAGATAGCACTACAGCTAATCCATAAACAAGCAGGAATTAGAATAGATCAAAGGTCTGGCAGAAGAAACACGTAACCCATCTGCCAAAAATAAGATTAATGAAGGGGCCAATCTAACCTCTCTTGAGAATGAGTTCCACAGTTAGGGTGCTACAACCACAAAGTCTCTATCCCCTACCCCAGCCAAATGTTCTTTTCTTGGTGACAGAATGCAGTGCAAGCCCTCTGAAGATGAACATAGTTCATGGACAGGCTCAGGTGGAAGGAGGAGGTCCTTTCAATATCCTAGTCCTAAACCATTCAGGGTTTATAGGTAATAATCTGCATCCTGAAATGAGGCCGGAAATGAACTACTTATGGAGGAAAAGCAGAGCCACAGTTACACTGCTGCCGACTGATGAGTCATTGGTCATGAGTCCGCCAATGCCAACAAAACCAGGGCTTGTCCTTATGGAAAGCAGTAGAAGGGTCAGAGTATGACAGCATCTCCTTCTACCTGTGTGTGCCTCCAGGATGTCCAAGGATGGGCTTGAACAACATACGGCCTGTAGGCTGACTGTGATCCCCATCCTGTCTGTGTCTTGGGAGAATTTCAAATACCTATTTTTTGCTGCCCTTTCCCACATCTTTGTGGTGGCATCAAAACGAGCAGTGGGGATGGAAGAAGGCATTCCCTTTCCTTGCTTCTGCAGTCCCTGGATTCAGAGGCACATGGCGGAGTTTGCATTAGTTTTTTCCCCTTACCCTGTGGCAGCCAGCCATGGCCCATCTATGTACGTGTGACTCCTTCGCTGATGTGAATTGCTCCGAGAGTGAAAGTCTTGTGTGTTGCTGCCACCAAACTCAGTGAGGAGAAGTGACAAGAATTGGAAGAAGAGGAGGTCAGAACAGAGCAAAAAATAGAGACTGGGGGGGAGGCAAAGCAAAAGGAGAGAAAATTGGTGATGGAGGAGGTTTCTCTCATCCCACATGGTGGAAGGAGAGAAAGAGAGGGAGGCAACAGACAGGGGTATAGAGAGAGACACTTGGTGGTAGAGACAAAAAAAGAGAGCACCCTTGGGGCTGCAGAAAAAGCTGTAGCAGTGCAAGGAGAGGAGAAAAAGAGGAGTTAACTGAGATAGGGGGCTGTAGAGAAACCTGTGGATAGGAGGATACTAAAAGAGGGTATGATAGTGATGGAGGAGCTAGAGAGAAAAAAGAGCTTGAGCTATGGGTGCAGTAAGAAGAAAGAGAATTATGACGTGGGGAGAGAAAAGGCAGAGGACTAACAGAGAGAGGGGGTGATCTGTGTTGCTGTGGAGAGGGCACACTACAGGGTTTAGAGAGAAAAGGAGGATTTACAGGGAATGGGTTCAAAGTAAGCATAGGCTGCAATCCTATCCCTACTTACCTGGGAGTAAGCCCCACTGACCTCAACAGTGCTTACCTCTGAATAAGCATGTAAAGGTTTGCAGCCTGCAAACTGTAATGAAAATGCTTCCCCATGGCTAGCATAGCAATAGAAGTTGAGGAAAATATAAAAATTGGGCCCCAAGAGTGGTTTCAGTGCCTGAGGGGACCCTGGGGCCAAATATTTCTGATAGAAGAAATTAAGACTTAGCTGATACACAAACAACATTCCTGGATTCACATTCACTGTAGTTTCGTGTCACTTTATGGAAGGGGAAAAACCACCACCACACCAGGCTTGAAGCAAATCTTCTTTTTGACAGGTGCTGAGATATAGGCAGGTTTATTTCTACGCTTCAAGCTTTCTCCAAAGTGGAATGGCAAGCTGAAGATAGCAAGCAGAGAGAGGGAGTCTTTGAAATCTCACCCTGGCTTGGAGCCTTGGAGATTAGCACTGGCGTACGAAAACAGAACATGAAACGAAGCACAGAAAGTGTGTGTGCTGGGGGTAGGGGAAGAGGTGGCTTTCTCTACCTTTTTATCTGGAATTCAAGACTACCTCTGGGAAATCAAGACTAGCAGGGGAGAAGAATCCTCACCTGCTAGCAGGATGGGCCTTGGCTATTAAAAACACACAAATCAATGCCATGACAGACAAACCAGGGAACTGGAGATGAGAGAGAGAGAGATACTGCCATTCCACAGGGGAGGCAAAATATTAGGCTGGGCAGATTTGGTTTCAGCCAGACTTGGGGTGTGGTTCTTATGCTATCTCATCAGAAGCCTCCTGAACAAAGCTGAGGGAACATAGTTTGATCACTTTTGCGAGTAACCAAGGGCAAGTATAGACATTACAGACATCGCATTGAGGCCACGTTGAATCATTCCAGGCGGCAGCTATTGCCTCATGGTGAGCCATTTGTGGGTGGCAGCAAGGGCTGTCAGAGAAATCCAAAACGGATTCAAATGACTTCAGACTTCTATGAATCTGACCTGTGGATTCCACAGTGGAATGGGATTTTCCGAGTCATGTGAATTCTGCAGACTTGGGGACTGTTTTTGTTTTACTTTCCAGAATTGCACGCAAAGTTAGTTGTACAAAAATATGCAAGTGGCGACACGAATGTGGGATTACAGGAGAGGCGAGGCAGATAACAATTGATGAAGTTGATTAATTTATTCATTTTATCAACTCAAGAAACAAACCTCAAGGGAGAAGACTGCAAGAAGGGATCTTATGGAAAAGAATATTGTCCTAAGCTACAGCTTGGAATAAATGGAGAATTTATAGTTTCCTTTTATCAAACTACACACAACAGATGGAAACGCAGCATAGGAATTATATTCTATATATCTGAGGCCCAGGTGCCTCTCCCCTCCAAGCCTTCATTTGTGCTAATTAAAGAAAACAGCAGCTGCTCTGAAAAGTAAAACTAGCTTGGCAGAGTGGGATCAAATGGAATGATTAACACACCCAGCGTGCCTTTTTGGAGCAGGGTGGCTTTCCAGGAACCTGACTCAAACAACAACAAAAAGCAGATCAGATGATGTGAAGTGATGGGCAGTGAAAAGGTTTTGGCTGTGGCCTTGATAGGAGAGGGAGGGGATTTCCAGAAAACAGATCTCCCTGATGAGAGTATGGCTGTGAAGATTTATAGAGGTGACATGCTTGGCTCACCTTAATTTCTGCCCTGAAATGTTACTGATTTTATTCATAGTGCTGTGTTAATTAATAAGCTTCTTACTGGGAAATCTGGTTGTATCATATATATTATTCTCCCATGACATCAAGGCCGGCCCTACCATTAGGCAGACTGAAACAGCCACCTCAGGCAGCAGATTTTTTTGGTGCCATGAAAAGGCAGCAGATTGTTACTTTGTTCTTATGGTATTTTTAATGACATGGATGGGGAGGTGTTTGTGAGATTTTCTGACTCATGTACCAAGATAACTTGGCTAGCTTTGAGTATTAGGCCCATTGACTTGGGTGGGTGGGGGCACCATTTGCTGCTCTGCCTCTGCCCTGGGCTGGCTCTGCATGGCAAGGCCCTGGGCCCAGGTTTCCAGCACTACTAAATGTGTCAGCCATGCTACAATCCAAATAAATGTGGCAGGAAAAGTTGTATGTATATCCAGCTCACCTGGATGAGGATAAGTATTCAAGCAAGGCAACTCTGCATGGAAATACAGCAATCGGATTAAGGCTGGAGGCAGGGCAGGGCGACAGCTGCAGCTACAGCAAGGACCAAAATGTAGAGTTTCAGAACAGTGAGTGCAGCTTTTGCTAAATGACTGAAAAAAGGGGCTCAGATATACGTGACAGGTCTTGTAGGGAACCCTGAGCCCACAAGCATAGCCTGGTACAAGGGGTGGCATACTGAAGGCTTGAACCTAACACCAACTACCCTCCTGTCATACTGCTTGAGCTTCTCTCCTCCTGTCCTGTTCCCATCCCTGCACACAGCAGATGAGTCCCAAAGGAAGCTCCTCGCTCTCAGAAACATCCACAATCCCTCCCTCCAGACAGATGCCCAATATATTTTGGATGAACTTTCTCACCCTGGGCTTAATCGCCTGGACCAACCTGCCAAACCGTAAAGAGAATTTCCCTACAGATCAGGGGCAGATGTGTAATGGTCAACTGGTCTTCTCTGCATGTTGTAGCTCAAGGCACTCAGAATTCCCAGGCCCAGCTCAGAGGATGCCTCTTGAGTCCTTTTCTCTTCTAGTGTGCTGGACCTTAACAAGGTTCGTTTCAACTTAGGATGAAGGCAGACCATTGGTCCATCTACTCTGACTGACAAGAGCTCCCCAGGGTCTCAGAGAGGTCTGTCCCATTTCCTGCGACCTGAGATCCCTTTTAATTGGAGGTGCTTGGGAATGAACATGGGGCTTTCTGCATGTAAAGCCTGTTCGCTACCATGGTACCATGTATTTATTTGTTCATTTATTTTGCATTGTTTTATTCCTGCTGCTGGTTTTATTTTTGGATTCACTGCTGCTGGTTATATCTTTCTTTTATCTGACCTGCTTTATTGTTATTATTTTATTGGTGTGTTGCATTTCACATTTTTAATCTGTACACTGACCAGAGAATTTTGGTTATGGGGCAGTTTTAAATTGAATAAATCAAAATAAAATAAAATAAAATAAAATAAAGCATGTTCTTTACTATAGAACTAGGGTATCATGGGACCCTAATTTTGTCCCTATCCCTGGAGTTATGATAAGGTTTTCACATTTTTCTCTGTCAGGGCTTCTGTTCCATTTACAACAGCTACCCTATGTGTAGACAGCCCATGTGGTATGTTTGTTGGTTAGATTGTTGGACTAGAACCAGGGAGACACAGGTTAAAATCCCGTAGGTCTCAATCCTATGGGGATAGGCGGCTGCCTCCGAACTTGGAGGCAACCACCTATCCAATGCAGGGCAGGAAAAGCACGGAGGGGATCATGCCCGCCGTGCTTCTCCTGCCCTGCATTTGCAGCTAGATGGCCAATTTCGGCTGTCTAGCTTCAGGAAGGCAGAGCGGTGGAGGAGGCTGCCAGACAACACATAAGATGTGTCCTACCGGCATTTCCGTCTTCCCCACCCCAGAACGCCCCCCAGAACACCCCATTTTGGCTGCTCTGCGCTCCTCTTCCGAGCAGGGAGCACAGGTCCGTTCCACGCTGCCTACAAGGCAGCACGAAAGTGGGGGAAGGTCGGTTCCTAGGAAACCACATATCCTTTGGCTGTCTAGCCGCTGACCAGCAGCCATAGGATTGCTCCTTTACTAAGCCATGAAGCTCACTAGGTGATCTTAGACATCTTATTATCTCTCAGCCTAATCTACCTCATAGGGTTGTTGTGCAGATAAAATGGCAGGGTGGAAATCCATGTATACTGCCCTGAACTCTTTAGAGCAGAGGGAGGTAACCTGCAGGCCCCAGCCTAATTTCAAAAGCCCTCTGCCCCCTGTATATGATAAGTTCAGACCTTTGGCAAGAGCAATCTAGCAGCCTTCTGGGTGGGAAGGAAGAGGGAGAGAGAGAAATGGGGTGGCAGAAAGAAAGAAAGAAAGAAAGAAAGAAAGAAAGAAAGGCAGGCGGCAAACAGGGAAAGAGAAAACTTTTTAGAAAAACACATTTTACAATGTTTTTATTTGTTTATGATTTTTGTTTTCTGATTTTTTGTGAACCGCATTGGTTGGTTCCAGAAAGGCAGTATAAGGCTCAATCCTATGCATGTTTAGACAGAAAAAAGGCCGTATGCTGGGAGTTGTAGGCCTTTTTTCTGTCTAAATATGCATAGGATTGCACTCATAAGAATGTAATAATAATCAAAATAAATAAAATCAAAATAAATTAACTCCCACTTTTGGCTCTGGCCCTGCCCACTGCTGGCTTTGGCCCCATCCACTGCTGACATGTGGCCCTGAACACATTACCCATGAGGGAATGTGGCCCTCAGCAGAAAAAAGGTTGCCCACCCCTGCCCTGGAGCATAACTGTGTTAAAAGTTTAATTTTATGTGTTAAATTTTAGTTATTAGAAGAAGGGTGGGTTCAAAGATAATATATTTTTACACAAGAAACATTTAATGCAATCATGCCCAGGCCAGATTTACCTGCTAAATTTCTACATGTCAGGCAGCTGTTAATTTAAGAACCTTCTGCCAGAGACAAAGCTGACAGACCGTGCTAATTTATTTATACCTGTCTAGGGAGAAGGAAAAGAAGAGGGGACGACGACAACTTTCTCAGTAAGCTCCAGCTGCCATCCCTCCTCCTAAAGTGCTCTCAGACAGAAAGGAGAGAGGCTTGGCTGACAGCTCCACTCTGATTCCAAGTGCTTTTGTACCTGCAAAAACTGACCTGGTATTTAGCCCTATGAGAATGCAGAAAACTCCGTGAACTAGCAATTAAATTGCCACAGGGATATAATAATCGCAGGCTATCCCTTTCTGAACGCTCAGGTGGGATCTGTGGTGTCCAAAGAGCCATAACACCATCAGAACACACAAAGGCACAAAATATTATACAGGCACAACATATTATAGATAAGGCAACCTAATCGATACTACTCTTTCATTACACCCAGTACTCCAGTTATTTTCAGAGATTCCATTCTTATCCTGTTCCTGTTAAAGAATATGATGCCAAATCCTTTTATTACCTTGAAAGGACAGCAGTAGCAAAAAATAAATTAAAAATCACTGCCTAAACTTTAGCGGTGACCAATCTTTCCACAAGTGTGCAGGTGTGCCCTGTAGTGAATAAAACCTAATCCAGGTTTTACTCACTACAGCAGGTATGGCCTTCCAGATTTTGTTGGATTACAACTCGCATCACCGCAACCACTGGCCATGCTGGCTGGGCTGATGGGAGCTGGAGTCCAACAACGGTTGGAGGGTCACAGGTTCTTTGCCCCTCCACTACAGTATGAGATAACATGTGCTAAAGGGGCACTATAGTAATATATAGCTCCCTATGCCTTGGCGTAGTTTTTCCTCTAATCTACTCAGTGCCAGAAAGCAGGTATCAGCAAATACTGGAGACAGAAGCTGCAGTTCAGGCCTCAGTCTATTCCACAATCCTGCTTGCAGGCCCTCCTGCTCCTCTTCAGGTGTGCCACAACCTCGCAACTCCTGTGCCACTCGCTGATGCCCATCCCACAGGTTAGCCACCCGTGTTCCACACTGCAAGCTTTGGGCAACAAAACAGTGTTTCCCAAGAATCTTCCAGGTTGCTCTTCCTTTTATTTTCTTTGTCAACTGAGATTATTAACTGAGCATGCTCTGACAAGCCTCCTGTTCAAACAAAGTTGCTTGAGTTGCCAGTTTTCCTGCAGGGGCTGTTTCTGCACCCATTCTCTGTCCTTCTTTAGGGTTAGGCCTGTGTCATCCTGCCTCATGGCCTTTCCTGTTAATCATTATCTAAATATTTGTATTGCTCTCACTTGCCCAGATCTGGCAGAGGCCTCCAACTGGGTTCCAGTCACAATCCTAATGCAGCCTCCCGCAACCTGGTGCCCTCCAAACTTCAACTTCCATCAGCCCCAGCCAATATGGTCAGTGATCAGGAATGCTGGGAGTTGTAGTCCAAAACATCTGGGGAATGTCCCTAACCCAGGTTGGGGAAGGCTGTCTTAACGAATTTAACGTGACAAGTATGGTCACTGTTGAAATATGCAGAACTATATAAATATTTTGTAACAATCAACTATAAAATAATGTAGCACAGAGGTTAGAGTGTTAGATTTTGACTGGTGTTCAAGTTCCTCCTTGGTCCTGAAGCTCACTGAGTGGCATGTCACTGCTTCTTAGTGAGGTATTTTTGATGGTAAAGTCTTTGGGACAGAGACCTGTCTTTTTGTTGTTACACTGTGCAAGCACCATGCATGCTGATGTGTGCGTGTGTCTGCCTGTATATCTAGCTAACCTTAGCCTAACTTTCCTCACAGAGTGGCTGTCAGGATAAAACGGGTCATATACACTGCCCTAAGCCCATTGGAGGAAGGGTAGGATACAATTATGATAAAAACAGCAATCTTGGCCTGCCAAACCTACAGCAGGTCCAAACGTTTCACTTTCTAAACTGAACTGCCTTTTGGTCCTGCAGTGTCTATTAAAAAAATCACCTCTTCTAGCCTTCCCCAACCTGGTGCCCTCCAGATGCATTGGATTATAATTCCCATCATCCGCAGCCATCATCCTGTGGTCACTAACTACATACATTCATTTCCCATCTGATGTAATCAGCCTCTGGGCCTCTTCCAAAATAATCCGGTGTATTCATGGATTGGATTTTGAAAGAGACTGCATGACAGTCTACGAGTGCACGTGTTACATGGGAATTGGTTATCCATATAATTTCTCTGGCACAGAAGCCACTGAGGAAGTTGCTACAAAAAATCTAGGATCTTGCAGACAGATCCATCTAGGGATCCATTTAGTTAGCTTCCACTAATATTTCCACATGGAGGTCCTCGTGGCATCACTTCAAAAGCCAGATTTTGCAGTACAAAAAAAGGTTACATTCGATATGGGTCTCTATATGCATTTGCTCCACACTGTTTTTGTTCTATTTTTTCAAGAGGTATGTACATTCTGATAGAATATATAGCAGAGGTAGGCAACCTGGCGCCCTCCAGATGTTTTGGACTACAACTCCCATAATCCCTTACCATTGGCCATGCTGGTTCCGGCTGGTGGGGGTCGCAGTCCAACACATCTGGAGGGCAACCAGGATGGGGAAGGCTGACCTTTTCTGTGGTTTCCCCTTTGATCACAACTCTTGGCTTAACTGCACCATTCAGATTACCAAATCGCCATTCCCTCCCTGCCCTCTATTCATGTAAAAAAGTAGCATTCAGGCACTCATAGGTGATTGCCTTTTCTGGAATTCCCCCTATCTGGTGTCGCCTGTCTCCCCGCTACCTGGTCAGCCTCACACTTTGTGTTTTTCTTTAATCAGAGTTGAGTCAAGAGAGAGTGAATTTCAAAGAGCCTTACTTCAAAGAGCCTTGCGGTCAATTAGAGAAGAAGGCGATATCACATGCAGGAGCCTTATGATGCATCTTTTCACTCAAAAGGTTGTGTCATACCAGGCCCCTCTTGGGAACATCAGCCCATCTGCGCCCTTCCTGTGTTTTCTTACGCCCACTTTGTTATCCAATTATGCCAAGGAAATTGAGTCTGAAGAATCCGTTTACCTAAAGTGTACATGCAAAGTGAGTGTCAGCCTGAGGTTCTTAGTTTGAATATCCACCTGACCCCAGAATTAGTGCCAATGTTGTTGCTGCTGCTGTTGTTGTTCAACTAAGAGTCTTGTAGCACCTTAAAAGCAAACATATTTATTATGGCACAAGCTTCCATGGACTGCAGTCCACTTCAACAGATCCACAAAGTGTTATCCTAAATTGACCAGGAATATACAAAAGCTTTTTCTGCAATAGACTAAAATGGCTACCCCTCGGGATTTGATTTATTTATTTTAGTATTTATCAGTCATCATCTGTGAGCATGGCATTTTAAACTCCCCTGAGGAGTTTATAATCTAAAATGTAATTTAGGGAGAAAGAACAGAGGAAGAGGAAGGAACTGGAGGCAGGGGTAAACAGAGGAAGAATGTGAGATTATTTCCATCCGTAGGCTTAGTTACCAGTTTAGGGTGCAATCCTATGTATATTTACATGGGGAAAGGTCCTACAACTGTAGGACTTTTCTCTGTCTAAACATGCATAGGATTGTGCCTTTAGTTCCAGTAGGCACGACGGGGAAATCAGGAGGTAGGGCAAAGCCTTCACGGAAAAGTTGGCTTTTCAAGACAAGTTTGAATTGACTCAGGAAGCCCTAAAGTCTAGTGACACCTTTAAAGATACAATGGGCAGTGGGGACATGTTTTTATTGCTGACCTTGGGGTGGCTTTTGACTACACACACAACTTCATTGTATAGATTTTGCCGCTGACACTGCTCAAAATACAAAGGGTATTTGCTTTGGGATACTTTGTAGCCTTTTCTTCCGTGCTCCTCAGCCCCAGCACCTGGCATCCTGGGGCTCTAGCACTACAGGTGTGAATGCCTGGGGCAGAGGTTGGGAATGGAAAAAATTGAGGGGGGGGGATTGCCTGGTTTTTTCCCTGAAGACTCCCCCCCCCCATTTTTCCAACAGAAAAATCAGACATTTGGGGGAACACTGAAGAAAACAACCTCCTATATATTCTTTTGGGATGAGTGAATGTTTTTTTAAGACAAGGTTTTATTCAGTCAAACTGTGTAGTATGAAGACTTTTGTGTAAGACGATCTACAGCTTTAGAGAACAGTTCCTATCTATAGTGTAGACCAGCCTAATGACCATGCTAGCTGGGGATGATGGGGGTTGGAATCCAACACCTCTGGAGGGCACCAGGTTGGTGAAGGCTGCTTATAGACATATGTAACACTCAAATCCAAGGTGCACATCTGTACCTAGTGTGTGATGCCACCTTCATGAGACAAACATCCAGGATCTGTTTGAGGCTGTTTCTGTCCAAATAATACACTTGCTTTTGTTTCCTACAAAACATATGGTTTCTATTTTCAGCTTTTATTTTTTCCAGGTTTTTTTTTTTTTCTCAGATAGGAGAAACTAAAATATATGTGCTTAGGGAAGATGCAGCAGTTGCATCTCTCAATCTCTCTCTCGTACTGGATATATTCACAGGTTTGTTTGTACAAAACTAAGGAGTTGATACTTTTGAGGCTACAATCATATGCACCCTTAACTAGGAGTAAGCTCCACTAAACAGACTTCTAAGTAAACATGAATAGGATTGCTCTGTACATTTCATAAACATGCCAGATAGTACAATTTTCTATGCGAGCGAGCTTATAAATAATGCATTTTATGTGGTTAAAGCAGTAAAAGAAGTTTCAGTTGCATAGGAAAGTTTGTTTTTACTGTTATTATTTATTTTAATTGTGTTTTAATGTATTTGTTTTGTTGTTGTTTTTATCAAGTTGTAAGTGTCTTCAGACAACGCTGGCTCTTTTTGGCTTAGAAATGGAGATGAGCACCACACCCTAGAGTCGGACACGACTGGTTGGGGACACCTTTACCTTTATTTGCAATTGTAGGTCACTTTGCAGTATAATTTTTCTTGGTAGAAAGGCAGGTTACAAATCAAATCAATCAATCAATCAATCAATCACGAATGAACTGCATATATTTCAATTCGATTTCAATTTTTTTCTGGGGATAACCCTACATTTTGCGCAGGATCGCACGCGCGCGCGCACACACACACACACACACAACCTCAAAAATTTCTGGAAATCTTTACTTCTCTTCCCAGAGTCCTGGCAGAGCCCGTCGCTGCCACCTGCCTTTCCCCCCCGCCCCCGTGTCCAGTGCTCCAAGCAGATCTGGGCAGCTGGATTAAGCCACCTTTTAAAGGGGATGCTGTGGAAAATTAAAATGGTGGCTAGACCTTACCATCTACCACCAAATGGTGGCTAGACCTTACTGTGCTGGCTGCTACCAATTACTGGTAAAATGCACAGATGGATACAGTGCCCCATTAGAGGGCACTTTGCCCAAGGCCTCCTGAAATCTGGCTATACTCTCAAGCCTTTTTCTGTAATTTTGCATGTGCCCACCCACTTAATTTCCATCTTGTTCTCTCTGTGTGCGCATACCCGTGAGCGAGATCTTTCACAATTATATGGCTTTGCACATTCCTTCATAAAATTAATTTTGTTATGCTCATCTATAACAATGGCAGGCAGGTACAGCCCTCCGTTTATGCATTTCAGTTATATCCAAACTACTAAGGCTGCAAAGCCTTATATCCGCTTTCCTGCGAGTAAGCCCCAGTGAACTCAATGGGACTTACTTCTGAGAAGACATGTCTAAGATTATCCTTTAAAGGACACGCATTTGACAAGGAACAACATTCTGAGGAGAATACATGGCATTTACTCCCAGCTTGGTAGCAGAGGAATGATGGTCAAGTACGAAGGTGGCAGAAGTGCCAGGAATTTACTGGGAGCATGACTGAGCTGCTGTAGAACAGACATAGCCTAGGAACATAGGAAGCTGCCTTATACTGAGCCAGACCACTGGTCCATCTAGCCCAGTACTGTGAGCACTGACTGGCCGTGGCTCTACAGGGTTTCGGGCAGGAGTTTTCCAAGTCCTACCTGGAGATGCTGGGAATCAAACAAAAGACCTTCTGCATGGAAAGCAGGTGCTCTACCACTGAGCTACAGACCCACTCTAGTGAGGTTTGCATTGATCAGGGATGTCAAACCCTTGTAATTCCATGCATCAAATAAATGTTTAGTTCTGATCCTTGGCAGGGTAGAGATTTCCACCCAGCTGCTCACAGTCTTTGTGGACCAATGTGATCTATACTGCAAAGCCAGAGGAATACTGAGCAAGAGCAATTTGTCATGAGATGTTAAGTGAAACCAACAGTAGCTCAGACCTCCCCTCATTTCTAGAGGAAAGAAAGAAAGGCACTTGCCTATCTGAGCAGGTAGAGAAGACAAAAACAGATTACAAAGAGGGAATGGGTGCTTTTGGACTCACCTTTGCCCTTTGGAATAATCTCTTTCCCTTCATCATTTTTCTTAGTTCTGCTCAGATGGAGGAAGAGTTATATGCCTTTTCCAGTAGTTAAAGATGCCTCTAAGATATTCCCCTCTGTCTTTGTCTCTCTCTCACACACAACAAAAACTCTCTTCTCATTGTTTACCCTCTAGGACTTTCTTGGTACATGCACTGAAGGAAAACCCAGAGACAGTAGCTGTGCTGGTCATGCTGGTTTTCCTAACACACCCTAATCAACAATGAAAACAGGAATTGGGTGTCAGCTTGATCCACATCTACAGGCGCTTGGAGGAGGGGGCACCAGAAAGGTACAACAGCTGACAGCCTCAAACATTTGGAAAGCTTAATTTGGAAAGCTTAATTTAGATAATACAGCAACCTAGAGAGAAAACATGGATGCAATATTTAAAAGGGGAAGGGACTCTCCAATAGTCCAACGCACATTCATTATCTAAATTACTGTACAACTGACACGGAGCACAAAGGCTAAAAATCCAACTATTTAAGGCAACCTTGATTAGTTCTTGCTGTACGATAAATTAAAGTATACAGCAAACAAACTGGCAAAACCTGAAACTAACCAGCCCTTGACAATGTTCAGGATATAGGTCCCAGACCAGGATAAGACATCAGTAATTCATTTGTCCTGCATTTCTCTCATGAGCTAAACTGAAGGGCAGGAATTGCTCTTATTCCCACCACTATAAATCTACGCTGACTGTCTCAATGTATTTATACCCAAACAGAGCAAAGGGGTTCATACCAGATTTTTTTTCCTCTTCAGATATGTCCAAGGCAATCATAGAATCATAGAATAGTAGGGTTGGAAGGGGCCTACAAGGCCATCGAGTCCAACCCCCTGCTCTATGAAGGAATCTGAGTCAGAGCATCCCTGACAGATGGCTGTCCAGCCTCATCTTGAATGTCTCCAGTGTGGCAGAGCCTACTACCTCCCTAGGTAATTGGTTCCATTACTGTATCGCAGTTTTCCTGATGTTCAGCCGGAATCTGGCTTCCTGTAACTTCAGCCCATGATTCCATGTCCTGCACTCTGGGATGATGGAGAAGAGATCCTGGCCTTCCTCTCTGTGACAACCTTTCAAGTACTTGAAGAGCGTTATCATATCTCCCCTCAGTCTTCTCTTCTCAAGGCTAAACATGCCCAGTTCTTTCAGTCTCTCTTCACAGGGCTTTGTTTCCAGTCTTCTGATCATCTTGTTGCCCTCCTCTGAACCCTCTCCAGTTTGTCTGCATCTGTCTTAAAATGTGGTGCCCAGAACTGGCCATAGTACTCCAGATGAGGCCTAACCAGTGCTGAGTAGAGGGAAACTAGTACTTCCCAGGATTTGGAAGCTATGCTTCTATTAATGTATCCCAAAACAGCATTGGCCCTTTTTGCAGCCACATCACATTGTTGGCTAATATTCAGCTTGTGATCTACAACAATTCCAAGATCCTTCTCTCTTGTAGTGTTGTTGAGCCACGTATCCCCCATCTTGTAACTGTGCATTTGGTTTCTTTTTCCTCGGTGCAGAACTTGGCATTTATCCCTATGAAATGTCATTCTGTTGTTTTCTGCCCAGTGCTCCAGTCTATCAAGATCATTTTGAATTTTGTTTCTGTCTTCCAAGGTATTAGCTATCCTGCCCAATTTTGTGTCATCTGCAAATTTGATCAGCATTCCCTGCACCTCCTCCTCCAAGTCATTAATCAAAATGTTGAAGAGCACTGGGCCCAGGACCGAGCCCTGCGATACCCCACTCATTACCTCTCCCCAGTTTGAGAAGATCCCACTGATGAGCACTCTTTGAGTCCGATTCTGTAGCCAACTGTGGATCCACCGGATCGTTGTTTCATCTAGCCCACTTTGAGCTAGTTCGCTCATCAGGATATGATGGTTTCATTTGTATCAGATCCAGAGTGGAGTCAGTGATCGGTGCTCTGCTTCCTGGTTGGCTGCCTGATCTTTCTCTTTAAAGGAAATATAATTTCTTTGCAATGCTACCTGTGATGTCAGAGATACCATGGAGAAACAGGAGGTCTACTTCCAAGGAAGAACTCTTCAGATGCTTACTCATGGGTAAATCTGCTAACCAAGACGAGTCTCACCTACACCTCAAAGCAACCTTCTCCAACCTGGCACCCCCCAGATGTGTTGGACTACAACTCCCATAATCCCCAGCCAGGTATGATGGGGTGGCACTCCAAAACATCTGGGAGGTACCAGGTTGGGGAAGGCTACCTTCAAATGAAGCCCTTTCCAGTTGACACATTTACTGAACCAGGAAAAAAACAAAGGCTCTGCCTGGATTATTTGGCATTCATTTATTATGTCTACCTTTCAGGATACAAATCCTACCAAGGCAGGTTACAAGTAACATGAAAATAAAATCACACTAAACAATATTAACTACTTTTTTAAAAACCCATCAGGCTCTTTCCCACAGGGCAGTTGGTGGAAGACAATGATGCCCAGCTCATCAATTGCTACTTCGCATCAATTGCTGGATCTTTTTTTTAAAAAAAGATTAATAGCAGATGTGGGAGGCCCCACTTTTTGTGGGTGTGGGGAGTGAGATTTAATCTTTGCCTCTCCAGCCATAGTCCCAACCAAAATCACCCCCACAACTGCACCTGCTATTAGCTCCAGGAAGGAAGAAACAGGCACCAAGGGGAACTTCCCTCCCAGAAGCTGGTGAGAGGGGCGATTTTCATCTAGAGTGCAGCTGGGGAGGAAAGGGTGCCGTGGTCCTGACAAAAATCCCTCTGCCCCTGCTATAAAAGAAAGGGGGGGGGAGATGAAACAACAAGTGATGCGTTTAACATCATCATCATCATTTACATTTCTATATCATCCAATAGCCAAAGCTCTCTGGGCAGTTTACAAAGATTACTAGACATCATGTCTAGTTTGGTTCCAAGACTGGCTGGTAGGCCCAGTCTTCAAATCATCTGTGAGTGGCAAGTGATGGGAGAGAATGTTTTGAACTAAGAGTATTTGAGAGTTAAGAGTTTTACCCTGCACACATCAGTGCATTTATTTCCCACCCACAATAATAACAAATGGCACTCCCACTCAGAAAATCTGGAAAATGCTCCAGGACAACAAGTCAGTGCTAAATGGCAGCTCAAAGAAACCTGGTCTGTGTCCACTTTGTTCACCCAGGCACTGTCTTGATAACATCCAAGCTCCTGGCAAACACTACCATAAAATTAGAAGAGGTGGGTACCGGCAGCAAATGGCAGGTCCATCTGTAATTTTCCAGTCTTGTTGGGGAAATTTCCCAGTGGTACTTCTAGGCAATAATGTAAATAAACTCCCCATAACCTTATGCTGGATATTTCTGAAAGCAAAGAGCTTCTCTCATCACAAGCCAAGGGATGTGAACACAACAGGCATTCTCATCCCGTTCTCTGCACCCTCCATAAAAGTGAATGACTGCATTCACTGTACAAAAGCGGAATTGTGTTTTAGGGCTGTGGGCGTGAACTTCATGCTATTTTCTGGTACCATAAATAACTGAGCACACACAGTCGTTAGCTGAGCAGAGGGGTGTGCGATTTGGACTTCGGAGGGGGTGTTTGCACTTTTACTACTCTGAAGGAGTTAATACATCATCATAATTCCCTGGCTGGCACCATCATCCTGTGGCCACCAACTACATACATTAATTTCCCATCTGATGTAATCAGCCTCTGGGCCTCTTCCAAAATAATCCAGTGTGTTCACTGATTGGATTTTGAAAGAGACTGTATGAAAGTCTACAAGTGCAAGTGTTACATGGAAATTGGTTATCCATATAATTTCTATGGAGCAGAAGCTGCTGGGGAGGTCTCTGCAAAAGTCTAGGATCTTAGACAGATCCATCTAGCAAAAGGCACAGCTTCCACCTAACATTTCCACATGTCAGTCCTCATGGCATCACTTCAAAAGCCATATTTTGCAGTATAAAAAAAAATTAACATTCAATGTGGATCTCTACATGCATTAACTCCACATTGTTTTCATTCTAATTGTTCCAGAGGTATCTGCATTCTGATGCAATGTATAGCAGAGGTAGGCAACCTGGCACCCTCCAGATGTTTTGGACTACAACTCCCATAATTCCTTACCACTGGCCATACTGGCTCTGGCTCGTGGAAGTTGTAGGCTAAAACATCTGGAGGGCACCACATTGCCTACCCCCGATGTACAGTATACTGCAGCCTTCCCGAACCTGGTGCCCTCCAGATGTGTTGGGTTGGACTACAACTACAAGGTGCTGGCTACATCTGGAGGGCACCAGGTTCCAGAAGGCTGGTATACAGGGTATCTTTAAGGGTACATCACTAAAATAATTGAAGCCTATTATTCTATCAGACAGCACAGAAGAATACACTTTCAAAATTGTAGCACTGTTATTTTATATTTTCCAGTGATGCACTCAATTTATACAAGACAAATGCAGATTTTGTGCACTATCCCCAAATTTTTGTTATAAAACAGGTGGAGATGTGAGAACCCCAGAAGGGCAGGATCACTCCTCAGGATCAAATTCACAGTAAACTGTTAATGTGAGCATCATGCCCCAGCAGATATTTTACAGGCTACCTAGTCTATTTTAATGAATGTCCTTCAAAATTATATTGAAAATGTGCATACTAATATATATTAAAAACTTAGAAACTAGAAGTAGTCTGTGTAAATCCTGTGCTAGGGCAGGATTTTGCCTCCCACCCCAATCCTCAGAGCTCCCAGCTTCTTTCCCTCTCTCTAGCTATTGATCTGCAAACTTTTATAATAGGATATTATAAATTTTGGGGGGAATGTATTAATTTGGGGGGAATTTATTAATTTACTTAATAAAAATATTGAATAATAGCTACAGACTTTTGCTTTATCTCACTGCAGAATATGGAATATTTTAGTGCAGTGATCCAGATATTCTCCATGTACAAAATGAGTGTATTATTTGGCCATGAACTGGTCTAGAGCATCCCTGATTTTAAAAGTGTAATATTCTAGGTGTAACCTTTGATTGCTGCTTAAAACTCAGTGTTTAGGTAAAATCCATCTGCCAGCAATTGTACTGAAAGATAGAACAGTCCTGGAAGTCAGACCCTCAAACACAAACACATTTGAAAATTTGAAGATTCTCAGCAGCTTTTACCCAGTGCTAAAAATACTTCCTCATTAATATGTAAATACTTCCTAATGAGGCCTCACATGGCAGCATCTTGATCTGATCTGAAGATGGAGTATGAGCCAGAAGCTACATTTCCCCAGCAGTCTTCAAATGCAGAGTTCTTTGATGTGTATCATTTTAAAGGCCTCACACTGCAAAACACTTGTCTCCAAGGCTGCTTCTTCACTAGCTTTATTCTGGAATTGACATAATTATTTCACTCAGTTATTACAGAGAATCCAGATAATGCTCCTGCCACACTGTTGCAGTTGAGTTTGTGGGTGTTGTCTTATCATTTTAAAACCCTGATTCACGGTGAGTTTTCTGACCTTGAACACAGTTGTAATGCCAGCCTGTCCAGTATGAACTGGCATAAGTCTATTAATGTACCTGCTTTTAACACCTGCATGAAAAACAGAAATTAAACTGATGAAGCTTTCCGCAACACTGCATCTTTATGAGGGAGAAAGTGGCTCAGTTGTATTTCTATCATTCAAAATAAGAAAAGAAAAAGGTAGCAACTGGTAATTCCAGCTTGAGTTACCACAACTAAGGTTGCCCCCCCCCAAACTGGTCATAGGTTCCTGAGGGAGGGGCTACAGCAGGGCCAGCACAAGATATTTTTGTTGCCTCAGGCAAAGGACATGATGGTGCCCCTCACCCACTGCACATATCCAATCCACTGGACTGGCAGTTGAGTCTTCAACCCTAGTAAAGGGTCAGTTTCTTTCACTGCCCCTGGGGGCAACAGGCTAGCTTAGGGGAAGCAGTGTGTAGGCTAGCTTAGGGGACTCAGGGGGAAATGGTAGGTAGCTGTTGCCCTGCTCCCTGCCACCACAGGCAGCTGCTTCACTTTGCCTAATGGTAGAGCCCACCCTGGCCACAGCTCAGTGACAGACCACATACTTTCCATGCAGAGGCCCAAGGTTCTCCACCTGAAGCAGCTTTACCCCAACCTGATGCCCTCCAGATGTGTGTTGGACTATGACGCCCATCAATCCCAGGCAGCATGGCCATTGGAGGTCAGAGCACCAGGTTGGAAATGGCTAAGTTAAAGGATAGCAGGTATCAGGGCTGGAAAAGACTTCTTCCCACACTGCCAGATACCACTGCCCACTAGAGTAGACAGTAATAGACTAAGGGCACAATCCTATTCAGATAGGCGGCCGCCTCTGAACTCGGAGGTGACTGCCTATCCAATGCAGAGCAGGAGAAGCACAGGGGGGATCGTTCCCTCCACACTTCTCCTGCCCTGTATTTTTGGCTAGACAGCTGATTGCAGCTGTCTAGCAGTGAGAGGGCTGAGTGGGACAGGAGGCTGCTGTACGACACACTGGATATGTCATACAGGCATTTCCGCCCTCCCCACCCCGGAACGCCCCCCAGAATGCCCCTTTTTGGCCGCTCCACACTCCTCTTGTGAGCATGAAGGATGGGGCTGTTCCGCGCTGCCTCCAAGGCGGAAGTGGGGGGAGGTCAGTTCTCTGGGGACTGACCTTGGAGCATGGGCTCCGAGGTCGGTTCCCAGAAAACCAGATATCCTATGGCCATCTAGCCGCTGTCTAGTGGCCACAGGATTGCTCCCTCCATTGACTAATGGTTGACCTGGTATAAGGCAGTCTCATATATTCATAAGTGTCATGCTGCCAAAGAAGCAGGGAGGAAAGAGACAGGATTTCTCTGCACGCTCCAAGCAGAAGAAAAACATTGCAACTGGTCCTTCTCTGATTCTGCAGTCTACAGAAGCCAATACCCTAACACAACCTTGCCTAACCTGATGCCCTCCAGATGTGTTGGACCCCCAGAACTCCCAGCCAACCTGGAGGGTAACCTTACACCTCCCAGAATGCTTAAATTCACCCATCGCTTCCAGTTGCATAATCTAACCTGGTTTTCCTTCACACCCAACCGCAGAACTGAGTCACTGGCTGTTGCTGCCAGCTCTTCTCTCTGGGCTGCTAGGATGCATCACTGTGCAAAATTTCCCTCTTTCTATCAAATGCTGGGCATGGGGGACTGACTTAAATATTGTACCCCTGTACAGATGTTGCACTCCTTTGTGCCAACACAAATGTTAGGCCCATTGCATAACACCTGAAGTGATTTCCATCAGCGTCCACATGCAGGCTGTAACTTTTAAATCAGAGAGGGATTTGCTGACATAAGGCTTCTCTACACAGAGGCTTTTTATCCTGCGATTTTACTGGGGCTTCTGTTTCTGGATACTTTGCGGATCCCCCCACTCTTTTTTCCCCTTATCTGCAAGTTCTATATGTTTCATTATACAGCCACTAGATGGCACCACTTCCTCTTTACACAGACTGCTTCTTTTTATTAGCTCATTATTTCTGTTTCAAATAAAGCTGCAGAAACCACGGGAGAGGCGCTGGAGATGGACAAGTTCATATAAAGGACCTGCAAATTTCTGTGAGTAACCAATCTCAATTGTAGGATAAAAGCACCATGTGGAGAGAAGTGCATAGACACAGGGTCCTACACAGGGTGGCTCTAAGTTTTGGGATGCAGGCTGTGCACCATATCTGCACTGATGCACAGCTACAGAAAAGTGACTGTGGCCATTGTGATTGTGGAATTAGCCACATGAAAATGTTTAAAGTCACCCTGAGTACACTTGTGTACTTTTGAGAGCACAATAAGAAATCTTTATGGGCCCTCCCTTAGTTCACTGGGAGCATCATGACAATGTCCTACTTGAATGCCTCATGAGTCTGTTATTTCCCATCTTACCCCAATTTCTATCTGCCAGTGGACCCAAGCTAAGTTGCCTTATCTCAAAACCTTGGGTATCACCATTTAATCTTGGAATGTGCTGCACTTCCCCCTATGCAGAGACTGCACGTTCAAGAGGGATTACTGTGCTGCTGTTTTATGCATTGCTGTTTCATGTTCTTGCTTGAAATTTGGCGTGCTTTATAGTTTGTATTTCAGTACCATACTAGAGCTCCCACATTTCCTGTGAGGCTAGACCTTGGCTAGCCAGCATAGTCAACTCCTCCAAAAGATGGGTCTTCTCATATGGCCATTCTACAGCGTAAATCTAAAACTCAAGAGAGGCCTCAAGAGTGCAACTAAGAGAAATGCGCACCTTTGAACGTGGGATTGGTTATATATTTCAAGGAACTGGAGAAAAGCCGGTATGTCATGCATTAGCCCTTTTCACATGGTTGCTGGAGACGAAGTTGATGGGACCCAACTGATCTCTTTTCTTACTGCAGGAGTGGCAGCACATTGCCTGCAAATTTATTTTTCCATGACTAGTAAATCTTTATCAACTCCCATGAACATTTCACCTTTTTTAGTTTATTTGGGAGAGACACTTCCAGCTCTCACATGTCTTGAGGCAGAGAGATCTGAAGGTAAGTAGCGATGTTTTATTTAGGGCCAGCGTTACAATGAAGTAACATGAAGTAGATATGATGTTTGGGGCTTCAGAGTCACCTACCTGCCTACTATTCTCCCAGTGCTCAGGGTGAGACAAGCAGGGAGGATGAAGGAAGTGTTGCAGAAGTCAACAGGTTGTGCCCTTTTCACCTTTTGCCAGGTGGGGGGCAAAAAAAAAGGAAAAAAGCTGGCAATGGCTCAAAGAGATTGGACTGGATTCACTGGAATCCAGCAAGTTCCTCCCACAAATATCTGCTTCTGCCTTGTTTTGCTGCAGTGGTCAGAGACAAAGCTCCAGTTTCTCAGTTATACTTCTTCTTGTGCTTGTTCTTCGACCTTCACTGCTCTCTTGAGGACAGTCTCCCCCACCACCCTCCCACTAACCTCAAAGCTAAATGGATAGCCATCACACAACCTACAGTTGCTTTATAGTGTGCTTGTAAGGTGGATACAGTTGAGGGGGAAAGCCTAAGGAATTGGTGGGAACACACTAATTGTCCTCTCCAGCTTAACAAGCCACGAGCATAGCTGGATTTGCAACAGATGACTGAAACATGCTGCAAAACCCTTACTACTGCTCAAAGTTCAAACTTAAATCCCTCATTGCTACAAGATGTGCATTACATTCTGCCATTTGATCATGTTTCAAGTTCCTTTGTGAGGTCAATATATCTATGATGATTTTTTTATTTTTTTTTTAGGCTGCAATCCCATGCAATCTTACAATGGAGCAAGCTTCATTGAACACAATGGGATGCAATTCTGAGTAACCATGCTTAGGATTGCACAGTTAACCAACAAAAGGAGAGCAGGCCGTTGCGATTTTGACCATCTTTGAGACAAGGAACTTTTTGCTCAGGTCCTTCACCCACTCCGTAATACAATCAAATTTGACTTACACGGGCAGGGGGGGGGAAGGGAGAGAAACTATATGTGATGTTAAACATAGAGTTTGGCATTGCATGTAACTTTTAAGCAGCAGCTGCTGGGGGTCCCCAATCAGGCGGGGCAGGAAAGGGAGGTCAACCCTTTCCCCTGCTTTGGTGTCCTCCAGCTGCTATTTGGCATGGAAAGGAAGCTTCCATTAGAAACAACTGAAGCTGTGGGTCATTACATGACATCCATGAATGATAATACTTAGTATTTAAAGAATGCTCTAGAGCAGGGGTGTTGAACCTCTTTCAGTCCAAAGGCTGAATTCCACTTTGAAAAAGCTCTCAGGGTGGGGGGAGTGTTGGGGCACATTCCAGTGGTGGGCAGGGCCAAAGGCAAATGGGGTGGGGTGAAAAATTCCAAAAATGCCAGTATATTTTTGCTTAAAGCTCTTACTGCCAGCAACTAGGCCTCCAAGAGGCATTTCAACCATTTAGAGTGCAGAAAAACTGTACAAAAGCCAGAAAAACACCCAATGTTTGGTGGTCAGGGGAGAGCGGCTGGGGCCAGGGGAAGGGGGCGTGGATATTGGGGAACCTTGGAGGGCCAGACTGGGGCCCCAGGAAGGCTGGATTTGGCCCATGGGCCTGAGGTCCCCCACCCCTGCTTTAGACTGTTCAAAACATTTCATATACATTATATTCCAATTAAGGTCAGTATTATTTGCCCCATATTAGAGAATAGGGGCTGGGCTGGGCTTAGGGATAGCAACTTGTTGAAGACCACCAAGTAAGTTGAGACTGAAAGGTGATTTGAACCAGAAATTCCTGCTCCCATGCTTAGCCACTACATCAGGAGTGATCAGAAGGTAGATCAAGATCTACTGGTAGTTCTCTGGGTGACTTGCAGTAGATCAGAAAGAGTTTTACTCCCAGTAGTTCAACAGTAGTGACAAGGAAAATACTTTTTTCTCACTCCTAAATTGGACTGCTAAAATCAAGAAAGTTCTGGGGAGGGTGAGAACGGGAATAGATTTGTTTGTGAAAGGATTTGTGTCCAAGCTCCAGTTCCGATACTGAAAAATTACTGTGCTGAGCATGTGCTCAGAGGCCCTTTGTTCTGCAATTGTGTGTCTGCCTTCTTGAGCCACTCCTCTGCATCTGGTTCCACTTGGTGGGCCGTGGGGTTCTAGCAAAAAACACAGTAGATCCAGTAAGCCTAAATTCTGCCCTGCACTGCATCACACAGGGTCCTATCAGAACTGTGGCATGGCACGAGCAGGTAACACAGGTTCCTGTGTTGCAGGAACAGGTAAATGAAGGGAACAGAGGAAGTGTTTACAACTGGGTGTACCTAAGAGAAGTTCTTTAGTTAGCCTATGGGAAATCAGCCATTTCCCCAGTGATCTTTGCAGCCTATCGTAGCATGCCAATTTCCTCATAGCCACCATGTCATTGATTGGCAGGTGAAATTCTCTCCAAAACAAAAACTGGAAACCAAACAGACTACTTTCCAGGGGGGAATGTTTAGACAATAGTGGCAACAGGAATGATAAACAGTTGATTTTAGACATTGAAGATAATGATGTGTTTCCCTGGGTGGGGTGGTTATCTAGCGCACTGACAGAATATCTCAAGGGGGGGTCTGTATTTAAAACAAACAATCAAACCAGTTAAGATAAGCCACTTTTTGGCTCAGGCATCAGTTTGCCTATATTTCCCCTACCCACCCTGGGCTCACATTTTTTATTCCTCACTTTCTGTAGAGCTAGTAGTGAAGGTACAAAGGAGGTATGCCTGCCACACTGTATCCTTTTCAGCATCAGGTTAAATCATTTTATTTGTCCAGGCATTTTAAATCATTGTATTTTCAGCTGGTTGGATTGTTATTCCTCCCAATTTTATGTATTATTGTTTAATGTCTTGTGCTGTTTTTAATTGTATTGTATCTTGCAGTCTCTCTCTGTGTATCTATCTCTATCTATTTGTCTGTCTATCTAAATTAAAGGTAGTTTCTATAGGCCAAGGTGTGATACAATATGAAAGAACTGTTGTATTTGGCCTGGATAGGATGTGCTTCCTGGGAGGAGCCAGGAAGTAGATCTGGGCAACACCCACTGCTTCTGGCCTGAGGAGAGAGAGGCCACAGCCTGAGAGAGCTCTGTGGAAAAGACTTTGTTTAAATAAAACTTAGGTTTGTTCAGAAGGCAGAGTCTGGCTGAGTCTGGGGGGTGCCGCCCATCAACTCTGAAACACTCACCGTATTTGCTTCACAAATATGATCTTGCCTGGATTAAGCTCGAGGAGAATGTGTTTGCAAAGAAGCCAAATTTACACAAGGCTAGTCCTTGTGCCAATGAGAAAAATACTTCCCCCCTTTCTCAAAGCAAGGTTGTACACAGTGCTGATTGGCTGGCCCTTGTGCCCATTACAAATCCATTTCCTCCCTTTCTCAGAGCCAGTTTTAAAGTGTAGAAGAAAATGAAGCTTTACAAAAATAAACAAAGCACCAACACATTTTAAGGCAGATAACCATGCAGACGCTTGCAAAAACAAAGAAAAGTCTGAAGCATGGAATAGGGGGTAGCAATCCACTTTTCCTTCAGACCGCAGTATGTGTGTCAGTTGAGGACTGAATGCGGTTGAGGGAGGAGAGTGGAAGCAGAGCTTGACCAACAGCAACCCTCTTCACACCCGCTCTTGTTTTGTCTATGGCAGTCTTTACTGTCCTGGATGTAGCAGTCCTCTGTGGAGGGCCAGAAAACCACTGCTTCTTTCCAACAGCCTGCTATCTGAGCTCCCAGCAACCAAGCAGGGAGGCTGTGGTGGTGCCCCCCACCCAGTGTCTTGTCAGGTCCTGAGATACCAGGTCACGGGCCCATGCCTGCCTGTTTTTCTGCTGCGGGGGCTCAGATAGCAGAGGGCTTAATGAAGAACTGTATGTGCCTTTCAGTAATTCTGGTGTTCTTTCAAGTTCACTCTCCCTGATTAAGCCAGATTTATTTCTCCTCAACAGATCTCATTATCTGACACTAACTACACCACCAGTTGGGCTTCTGTCATATACAGTTTATTTAGTTCCGCTGCGTCCCACCCAGGGATAGGTCAAGCAGTCAAATTGTATGGGGCTTGAAATGCAAATCTCCCCCTATCCCCCAAAATTGTGAGCCACTGTGTGTCAATTCTATTTCTGAAACTGATTGCAGGGTAAGATGGGCTGCAAGTGGTGGACAAGCCACCTTTCAGGGAAGGTTGACTGCCATTATTGATCTTGAGAAATCTGGGCTAAGTCTCCAAGGAACCCTAGGATATCCAGGAACTCAGTTTGAAAAGCACTGCTTTAAGGCATGAATAGGCACAGATTTCTTCTAGGTCCCAGACTGTCCATCTGGCCAAAAGCTAGAAGAACTGGACGGGTACCTAGGACATCTGGGTTCAAATCCCACCTTGGCCATGGCTTTGCAGGATCTCTTAGCTGAAGATCCCCATATGTAAAATAAGAGTAATGGGTTGCATCCAACAGTAGTCTAATTTAAGTCCCATTCATTTCAATGTGTCTACTCTAAATAGGACTAACACTGGATACAATCCCCTGTCCTATCTTGCAGGGTTGTCATGGGGATGATGATTAAAACTGCAAATGCACTTTTAAAAGTGCTATATAAACTATTAATGGCAATGTTAAGTTGTACTGTAACTAGAGCGTGGATGTTTATAAAGAAGAGGGCATTGCGTAACAACGATCAGCAACTGGCTGGTGCTGTGATGATGCTTCAAACTAGCTCGGGCAGAAAGAGCAGCACTACAGCTTGCAATCATAGATTTTATGGTAACATTTTTCATTTAATATGTCCTTCAGTACTCAGCCGTTCATCAGTGCTCTATAAATAATCAAGACGATCTTAGAAACAACATGCAATGTTTGCGAAGTTTCATAGCCATCCTCCAAAAAGCCCTACAGCACTTTCACCCCTCCAGACACCCTGTAAAACTCTTTATTTTTCCAAACATTCTGAGAGGCTGTGAGTGAATGACTCTCTCTTTGCCACTTTAAAGAAAACCCACTTGGATCAGCAGACTGAAGCGAAAGGGCCGTTCTCAGCAAAACGATACACAGACAGAATGTGCAAAACAAAGCCGTTCATTTATTTGCCTTTGCAATATCCCAATATTTCAGATGGCTCTTTGTGGTCAAAATGTCAACATGGGATAATGTGTTGCGTGGTTAAATTTCAATTTTATGCCTACCTTAAATCCTTCTGCAATGTCAGGCTGGCACAGGAGGCGCCTTCATTTTATACACAAAGTGGCTATGGAGTGTTTGCCTACTGGCTGAGAAGATTCTCAGCTGAAATGCCCCCAGCAATATGATTCCATGATATGGTGCATCAAAAGCTGCTATGAAACAGAACAAACCCCATCAGTGATCAAGCACTGATGGCATTTTAATTGTATCGGTATTGTACATGCTTGCTGAGGAGTAGAACAGGGGAATAAATAATGCTACTCAACACCCTAAACAAAGCAGTAAAATTATCACTGAGGATATTAGTAGCACTGGCTGTGGTTCGGCTCCTTTATGTGAGTGAATACCAGAGGTGGTATAAATAATACCATTATTAGTTGCATGTATGATACTACCCCCCTGGTCACTGGAGATCTAAGTAGTGTAATATCTGTGTAGCACTTGGCTGCCCAGCTTGCATCAGAATATAACCTAAGGCAACCTTTCCCAACTTATTGCCCTCCAGATGTTTTGGACTATATCTCCCATCATTCCTGACATTGGCCCTGAACACTAGGGCTGATGGAAGTTATAATCCTAAACATTTAGGGGGGGCATACTAGAGAAAAGCTTAACTAAAGTCTCAAATACACCGCTACCAGTGACTTTTATTCTGATACCACTGTGGTAGTAGTGTAGTTGAGTCCTTATTACTCCACGTTTTGCCCAAATGCAGCATGCTTTGCTTCTCTGTTCAGACTAAAGCTTCCTCCCAGGACTTAGCAGCTGGGGGGGCAATTTTAATCAGGGCTGTGGCATAGGGATGGGTAACCCCAGTCCTTACATGGCATGGTCCCGATTTCCTCCTCCCCAAGTGGTTACTATAAATAACAACTATCAGACACGTTAAATGCATACATTCATGTCATCTAATTTGGCCCTAGGTTGTCTAATTCTTTATTTATTATGTGTGCATCCTGCCCTTTCTCCAAACAGCCCAAGGGAGCATGCATTGTCCTCTCCCCCAATTTTATCCTCACACAACAACCATCTGAGGTAGGTTAGCCCAAGAGACAGTGACTGGCCCAAGGTCACCCAGTAGCCTCCAAGGCTGAGTGGGGGATTTGAAGCTGGATCTCCCCAGTCGTAGTCTAACACTCTAACCACTGTATCACACTGGCTCTCCCTAGGTAGCCACTGATGGATGTGTGCCAGACCAAAGCAAAGTCATAGCCTGGCCACGCACAATAGGGCTGTTCTGACGGAGTGCCTCCCTATTCATTTCTCCAACATGGTGGGGAGACTTCATTCTTTTTGCTCCCCTTCCATCCCAATTTTGATTACAGGAACTAATCCAGTGCCATCCCATTGACCAGTTTAAAGACTACACATAACTTCATAAGAGAAAGCCATGAAAATCACACTCCAAAGCCTGATGTGCAAAGCTTTCAAACAAACATGCTGATTTCCAGCCTTTTCCTCCCAAACCGCTATTTGATCTCTTCTGTTGGCTCTCACAGCCCCTCCCCTCCTTCCAGGTCATTTGAAATCAACCCAACATAGCGGATGTAGCTCCCACGGAAATGGGACAGAGCCAAGTCCAGCATGGGAAATAATGATGCAAGCTCCTTGACAGTAAAGCTCCCTAACACATGGCTGAGGGCTTTGCACTGGTTGAATATTCAGCATGTCACAAATGTATAAAACTTAACCAGAAGGCCACACCCTGCACTACTTGAAGGAGAAAAACACACACATGAGATCACATTCAGCAGAGGGCCATGTTAACTCATTATATGGTGAATCACTATGCTCGCAGAACGTTAGTATCATATCACCACTACACATAGCAGGGAGCAATTTCCACACTTTATTTATATATTTATTTATTTATTGCATTTCTGTACCACTGAATAGCCGAAGTTCTGTTCACACTGGCCCCTCTTCTGAAGAGTCTACTCAATAGTTTGCTGTGTGCCAAGTGTGTGATGAGTCCATTCAAGCCCACCCCAAAAAACCACGAGAGGGAGTTACTAATTCATAAAATAAGTTCACTGTCTAGCTCAGCCTTCCCCAACCTAGTGCCCTTCTGATGTGCTACAACCACCATCATCCCCAGCCAGCATGACCAATGGTCAGGGATGGTGTGAGCTGCAGTCCAAGACATCTAGAAGGCACCAGATTGGGGAAGGCAGAGCTAGCTTTTATTCCATGTGAGGCAGGGAATAAAATGGCCATAAGTGCAGTAATGTCATGGGGTTGGATTCAGAGGAGACAGCTGAATCCAAAGTTGCCCTTCTGCCCATAAAGGAATCCTTTCTTAGAAGAAGCAAAGTGAGTTTCAACAAAAGGTAGTCATAAGCATTCACCTAAAAAGTAACCATAACAACAGACACTAAATTTAAACTAGCAATTAAGATATAGAAGACACATTAAAAGCTCTCTGAAATAAGAAGGAAGGGTTTCACCAACTTTCTAAAGGTTTTGGACATCTGTAGGCTTCACAGGTGAATGGGTTCTATAAAACTGGGGCTGAACAAAGAAAGCCCGTTACATCTGATCCATTGTGAAGAGTTTTAAGGGGAGACGTGGGAAGACAGACGACAGTAATGCAGGAATCAGGCTAGTCATATACAGTTTTTGTATATGAAAAACCCTGCAGTTTTTCTCTAAAGAAGGGTAGGCCCAGAGCCGGCCCTACGATAAGGCAGAGTAAGGCGACCCTCTCAGGTGGCAGATGTTGGGGGGCAGTGGTGGCAGCCTTCTGGCTGTTCCTCATGAACTCTCTGACTGTTCCCTTCTGTTGGAGAACAGAGCTGTGTATACAATACCACACAACCTATCCTGGCCCCCCTAAACTCATCTGCTGCCTCAGGTGTGGTGGAGGACACTATTCTGTTGCCAGAGTGAGTGAAGATTCAACCTCCAGTTAAGATTCAACTGCCAGTCATGTCAGCTTCTATATGTGGACTGGGGAAGGGAAGCCATTTTGTTCTTTGTTCAGGCAGCAAAAGTATCCTGTCTTTGTAACACCATAATTCTACAGATGTTAGAAAGATAAGAATACAATTATATTTCTACCTCAGGGAATATTGCTTTACCAGGATGTAAATTAAACAGTCCCTGAAGGATTTATTTTAAAAGATGCAGCCAGATGGTGGCCCTTCAGTCTACGCTCCTGGGCATTCCCCCAACCCTTCAATATCTACAAAGCAGTCAGCAAGATGACATGTTGAGCATTGCCCTTTGGATGCAACCTGGATATCAATAAGATGTTTCGCCTGTTACTGCATTTTCTGGACTGCCCTTAATCAATTGTATTTTTGCATGGATATTTTCAGTGATGCCGTGAGCTGCCTTAAGCAATTGTGGAAACGTGGGATACAGATGTTTTGAATAAATACATGTAAATCAACACATCTCTAACATGTGCCAAACGTGGACTGCTGCAGTTCCCTGTGCACCAATGTCCCTCAAGACAACCTAGAGAACAAGGGCACCTAAAGTGCTGAGGAACAAAAGAACCAGAATAAAAGGGTGAGTATTTGGGCGGCCGGGGTAGGGGTGGTTCTTGCTGTGTTTTCAAGTGGGAATGGGAGAAGGATGCATGTTGTTCGGCAGACGTTTTCCACTGATGCTAAGCCCCCCCCCCCACTTATCAATGGGACCTTTCAAGCCTCCTTCTCCCCTGATTGGAGACATCATTTCCTGTCCGACACACTAACCCCATTGATAACTTTAGCTTGATGGGAACTTTTCAAACCTAACAGGAAAGTCCGGGAGACTTACAAGAACACAGACAAGGGGGTGGGGTGGAGGAAATAGCCGATGTTTAACAAAAAGAAAGTGCTGGGACTAAGAGTTTCACTACAGAGGACAGTCATTTTAAAAAGTTGCTGTTATCAGCTTAGAAGCCACAACCAGATGCAGAGGAACTCAGTGGCTCAGGTATTTCTTCTCCATGTCCATCTGGCTACTTCAGGAAGGAATGCCAACAGAAGGAAATATAAAGAAGGGCTTGCCTTCTCCAACTTTATTCACACCATATAAGACACTGTGTTCTGAAGCTCATAAAACTGGCCAGAGGAAATGTAGCACATATTTATGGGAAATAGCAATGCTGGAGCTCTCCATGCACAACAGTAGTTGGAGTTGCTCAGCTCCCAACCCAACTTTGGACAACTGCTTCCCAATGGACATCCCTAAATGGACTGTGAAAGAACAGGCCATTGTCAGTTTCAAAAAGCTGAGCCCATATTAAGTTGCTCCTTGAAAGCACAATATCATGAATAGATCTGGCACTTTCATGATGTGCCTGTGGTGCTCTTCTCCAACTATAGAAGCAATTGCAAACTAGTGCAGTCTGAACAGACAGCAGCCCTTTGCCACACACTTCTGATAGAGATCAAAGTGGCCTCCAAACTGTAATCTAACCAACTGTACACTACCCAGTATTCCATCACTTCTTTCTCATGACTCATATCTTAGTTATTTCCTGTTTCCATAGAGAGAGAAATAGATACAGTGACCCGATTAAGACATATCGCCACTGATTTCACCAATAGCAGTTGGTCCCTTTCACAGAAATGCTGCAACCGTTATGAAGGCAAGTCTGCATCTGATGAGGGGGGACTACCGATGTCCATTATTCCACCTCTTCTCCTTTGAGATGAAGCAAAGCTAGCAGCACTGTATGAGATGGGATGCCTGTATAAGTTGCTTCATGACAGGAAACACTTTTCTGATAACTACACTTAAGGGATCATTGATGATTGTATAAGCAGTATGTGGATAGTAAAAACAACCCCCCCACACAAAACAAGCAGTGTTATTCCAGCCGTGTTTAGGGAAAGAGAATAGAAGGAATTGGGAACTTGTGTAGTCATTTTTCAGTTTGTTGGGGTTCCCTCCCAGTTTATGGCTAGCTGTGGTTTAAAGCAGAGGTGGGCAGAAGACAGCTCTCTGCATGATTTGCAGCAAGGGTTATTAACTGCCAATTGTCTAACAATAGCAACAGCGAAAAAAAGCTTTTCCCTCCTAAATTAGGTTGCTGAAAAAGAATGCTTGGAGGAAAACCAGGAGTTGATTTTTGTATGAAAGGATTTGTGAGCGTGGTTCTGGTACTGATCACAAAGTCCTGGGCTCCACATATGCTATAAGGCATCCTGTTCCTTAATTCTTAGCCTCCATCCACCTGCCTAAGCCACTATTTTGCAGCAGGCTCCAATTGATGGATCTCAAGTTTCTAGTAAAACACAAAGTAGTTCCCACAAGTCTGAAGTCTGCCCACTCCTGGTGGAGGGGATACAATGAGCAAGAGTTGCTCTAAGGAGGCTACTGTTACTGACCTGGAGCTGATGAACTCAGACGACATTGAGTGCTCTGGAGCACAGATGAACAATCTGTTAATTTCCATTTCTCTCAGTTTCTCATTTTTCCACTCTTAAATTGGGTTCATCTCAAACTTTGATTTTTTTTTTTTTACATTTGCATGGAAATTCATATGCATTTTTGTGTGCATTTCTCCTGACACATGCGTTTTTATATGCAATTTTGCCTAATATACACATATTTTTTGCAAGCAAATTTCCTAATGTAATGCTTTTTAAAATATATTTTCACTAATGTGCACAAGTTTGTATGTTAATATATGCATATTCCCTAATATATGCATGTTTGTATACGTTTCTGGATTGGAGAGCTCCATTGCAAAATTCGGAGAAGTGTGAATTTAGAAGGATGGCTGTCCTCGGTTTGCATATTGGTTCGAAAGTACAAAATTAGGTAGGTAGGTTTGCGTGAACCTAACAAATTTATCCCCCATTCTTATTTTGGATGTGGTTAAGAAATAAATTCAGTGCACAGAATTCAAGGCAGGGAAACTTCAGGGAAGCTAGTGAGAGGAGGCAGAACATGCCAAAGATAAAATGTCAGCAGAATCACAAGCAGGGGTCCAAACCCTAGGAGGGAACATTCCTGGAAACTAGCAGCACACTCTGGACCTCCTCTTTCTAGGATGCAGGATGAAACTGTACCACTACCCATCAGTGAAGACCATAGAGGAGCATAACATGGAAAGACCTTCTTCAACAAACACCAGGACAATTTCTCTTTTCTTCAGCCAATTCCATCTCCTGAACATTTTTGGATGTGGCTTCTCTAATAATACAAAGTTTGCAACATGCTTAGAAGCCATTCGATTTAAGCTACATATTCTTGAATGGCACTATTAGACAATGTAGGAAATCAAGACCACACATAATGTCTCCACAGAAGAAAAAGCAAAATCAGTTCATTACCTGGAGGTCAAAGAACTTGCTGTATCTGCGGTAGATCATCTGGCAGGTGGAGTCTGACCATGTTACTTTTATGATATATACCTGCAGAGACAGAAAGAAGCATGTTATTATTCAGCTTGTCATTCTAATGCTGAAAGCACTGGCTGTGATTTAGAGGCTTCAAAGGCAAAGCTGAGATCTATTGCTATATACAAGGATGGTTTAAAAAATGCATAATGAGATTCATAATTTCCCCGATAAGCTGCCTGTTTCTGCATTTTCTCCTTTTTGCATTAGAATGAGAAGAAACGGACAGAGAATTCAAAGTATGGCCACACCATGCACTCATATGCAGTTTTATTTTCAGCCCTTTCCCAATCGCTCCTACAGAAAGTTTCAGGAATGTTCAGCTTTGACGCCAAGACATCTTTACTGGGTGGTACAGATAATTTAGACTCTATTGGTATAAATATATATGTGTGAATAAGAACATTTATGCCCCCACATTTGCTAAGGAGAAGCAGAGTTCTTCCTGCCTAACCAGGCTATGCCCACTGGGTGGGGAAGGCATTTGTGTTCATAACGGTGTCATGAAAATACTCCAAAGCACATACATTTTAAGGCTGATTTCACACATTCTGGTCCCCACATAGAGTCCACCGATCATGTGGCAGTGCGCCACACATAATAGGCGGGTTCACACAATTGCAGCTGGGGAAATAAGCCACAGTGGCTTATTTTCCCCACCATGTATCCTGGTCATATACCAGAGGGATTCGCATAATTACCCTTGACAGCATGGCTTGTTGGTGGCCGTGGGTAACAAGCCACCCAGAACAGCCCAGGAGTTCTAGGTGGCTTGTTACCCATGGCAACAACCCACCCTGTCCAGGTTCTCATGACATAACAAACCGCACTGCCAAGAGTAATTACACAATCCCCCCAGCATGCAACTGGCACATGCAGTTTGGTTAGCAGGCCACTGTGGCTTATTAACCAGCCTGAGATTGTGTATGAGTGTCTGAAAATAGTTCCAGTCACAAGGGATTTCCATGCCAGCACCCACCAGAAATCAGTATAATGGATTTCTATGATCCACACGTGGTGTGCCATTTTCATACGTTCCTACCCCCCCTTGGAGCACTGCCACACACAAGCAGTTTTCCAGCAGTTTCCACTTGGCGGACATAATGTTTGAATCTTCTCTTTGGCATCAGCAACATGGAGCTTTAGTTCAAGAAGAAGAAAACAAAAGGGCAGTAATGAAACATCCCACAGTTTCCAGTATGCCAACTATGTTTTTTTTAGAATTCTTGCCTTATTAAAGAAATCCAAGTTTATTCATATGATTTTAATCAATTACATCTGCACCAATTTTCATTCAGCTAGAATTATTGTTCTGAAGAAAAAACATTATTTCTTTGTAAGGTGATGAATATATGTGTCACAACAACAGATATACATATGTGTTTATGTCATGTACAAAGCCCTAAACAACTTGGGACCAGGATACCCATGAGAGCGCCTTCTCCCTTACCAACCTGCCTGGTCACTGAGGTCATCAGAGAGCATTCCCTGGTGGTTCCACATGGACCTATAGCCCAGCTGGAGTCCTGCAGGAAAAGAGCCTTAAGTGTGGTGGCCCCCTTCCTGTGGAACTCCCTGCCTCTGGAGATCAGGCAGGTGCCAACGTTGTGTTGCTTTTGGCACCTCCTGAAGACATTGTTATTTCGAGAGGCCTTCCTTGAATGACCAGCTACAGTTTATTAAGTTCAGAATCTGTTTCTTTTAAAATGTTTTAATTATTTTAATATGGTGTTTTATTCTTTTATCTTGCTGTTCCTCACTCCAAAATATTTGATGTGGAGTGGTATATAAATATTGTAAATAAAACAAAATAAACAACAGGTACCATCTCAGGAGAGGCATTCCCTTCTGCCTGAGAGAAAAGGCCTCTCTGAGATGGCACGTATAATTTTTGTGTTAAAAAATAATTAAATTTTAAAGAAAATCTATTCCCTGACTAGTTGTGTCCTCTTATTCAATTGATCAAAATATCTAAGTAAGCAATCAACTAGACATTGCAACTCTTCTTCTTCTTCTTCATTTCAGTCTTCCCCAATCTGGTGCCCTCCAAATGCAATGGACTACAATTCCAAGCATTCCCCAGCCACCTTGGCTAACTGGGGAATGCTGGGAGTTATAGGACTTTTTTCTGTCTAAATATGCATAGGATTGCGCCCTTAACGTATTTACTATGTACTATAAAGGTCAGTGGAGTGATCACGGCCAATGCTACTGAAAAGAGATCCTCTGCTGTGTCCTTAGAATGACTTTGAGCTTTCCCAGAGGTAACAAAAGATAAGGATCTGGAAGGAGGAAATCAAAAAAAGGCTGGAGTGCCAGAGGCAGACTTCATCTCTCAGCTTCAATGCTTCTTAGCAGCAGAGAGTCACACCCCTTCACAGACTATGTAAATGTCAGGCTGTCTTTCCAAGATTACAACTGGAGAAGCAGTGTGTTCCCTCTCCCTGGCCTGCACACCAGCCTCAGTGCTCAGTGCTCTGGGCAAGGCAATAGCTTTCAAGCTTTTAAAGATAAAGGCAGCACACTCACTTGTGCCACTGAAGGGAGGGGAAACCCCCAAGGGAACTTTTATTTTCTTTTGTCTCTTTTCATTGCACTTCAATTATAAGACGGGTGGGGGGAGCATCCTTTCTATTTCAATGCATGATAGCAATCTTCCAGTTTCTATATAAATAAATATACTGTTCCAATAACAGAGGGAAAGGATGACAATCTTCCCTCAGAAACATTAAATCTTTGTTTCCTTCCTCTTATCCTGACAGAATGTGTGTACTCTCTATTTCTCAACATTGCATTAACCAGTCTTCTATATGTAGCAGCCTTGTGGTCTACAGAATTAAAACTATTGTTGTCATTAATAAGCATCTCTTCTGCAGACCTTTTAAACAACTTGACTATTGAGTATCCAAATACAGTGGGTATAGAACTCAATTGTAAATAGGGTGGCCTTGTGTCCTATTTTACAGCAGACTGTCCTCTATTTGAAGGGCTGTCCTGCCCAAGTCAGGTTGAAAGATAAAGAAGCATAAGAAGGGAGACCAGGGGCCTTGAAGTTGCCCAGCAACACCTAGTACTTGGACAGCAGACTCAGCAGGCATACAGCTCACCTGGTGACCATCTTCCTTACGATGATGAGGTATAATTCTATTTAAATTATAGCAATTATTTACATCTATACATTTGCATAAATACATATAAATTAGCATATGCAAGTCCGTATCCTCTTTCATCTGCTTTTTGGCGATCCATTTTCTTTCTTTTGGTGATGCATAAGTGGCCATCCTAATTGTAAATTACGTAATACTCCAACATTTATATTCTTACTCTCCACCCTCCCACCCCCAAAATGCTTGCAAGTGCTTAAAATCTGCCATTAGCGCACATTGTTTCGAGCTTTTTCTTCCAATATTTTAAAGGTCATCCTTAGGGAAGGGCTGTAGCTCAGAACCTTTCTACTTGAGGCTTTTATTGTGTGCTCATGATTGCTCACTCATGGCAGTTTGCAGGTCCTTTACATGATGTCGTCATCCTCCAGGGCCTCTCCTATGCTTTGCAACCATTATTGTGGTTTGTTTCCCTCATGACAAAAGTGTGGTATTGTTCTGAATGATGCTACAGGAAACTCATATAATTGCACAATTCTACTATACCACAGTGCCACATTGGAACATATAGAAAAGGAACATATAGAAAGGCAGAGGAAAAAAAACTCCTGAAAAAAATAAGTGTAAAGGAGCCGATCTTAATCCCACAAAGAATCCGGAAACAGAAACCTCAGTAAAGGTGCAGGTTAAATGCTTGCATGCAGAAAAGCCCTCAGTGGCAGAATGCATGCTTGCATGCAGAAAGTCCTAAATTCAATCCCTGCATCTCCAGGTATGAGTTCAGGCAGAGAAAGATTCCTGCTTGAAATTCTGGAGAGCTGTTGCCAGTCACTGTTGACCAAATCAAACTAGACAGACCACTCATTTGGTCGATATAGGGCAGCTTCCTATGTTCTAATACCTATTTCTCCAGGGATGAACCTTGGTCTGTAGGATGTGAAGAAGCAGAAGCTGCAACCTGAAGTGCAGCATGCAAAACCCACTGTTCTCTTGTCAAGGCAAGGGTCAGAAGTCATGTTCCTAGTATTTATATGGGGTGTGGCCAGTGAAAAAGTGTTATACCACCTGCCAATCACGGAGACTAATGCCGCACACTATTGCTCTAGTTTACCTGAAGAGGACTCAGCCTAGTCAGGTCACGAAGCTAGATCCCAGCCTCAGCACCATGATGTTCCTAGTTCCATCCACAGAAGTCCCTGGCAATTTTCTTTCCATGTTTCTTCATTCCTGCTCCACAGAAGGTGAGTTATCCAGCAGCACTTACACTGCAATCAAAGGCAGAATATACTAGGAGGCTAAAGTCGCTTTCTGAATCTGCCTCTATTATGCATTCTACACATCATCTTAAGATTGTTTCCCAAAGCCAATAAAACTAGTTGGAGATGTGATTAATGATATCACAGAGGATGCTGACTGATGGTGTCAGATAAGACAAATGAGATGCGTCAGGTCCTTTGTTCAGGCAAATGCAAGTATGAAAGGAGAAAATATGGGAAAGGGAAATTGAATGCTTTAAACTCTGGGAAATTACAAATGGAATGCTTTTGTTGGAACACTATTTTGTTTAAAAGGTACTATTATTGTACAACTAGAATCAAATAATAGAAAGCTGCCTCCAGCGTCACAAATACCACCCACCGAAAATGGCACGGCAGTAACTCAAGCCTCCAAGGTGCTCTGGGGATTCTGAACAGCAGGGTAGAAATAAATGAAAAGAGGCAAAAGCGATTTTATGATCTAGATTACTTTAAGACCAAATCTTATTTGCAGACAAAAGAGCCATGCACTGAATTGCCTGCAAATGAGGTTTGGTCTTAAAGCAATTGCTCTTGTCTCTATTTCAGGGGTGCAGAACTCTTTTGTGCTTGCCCTGAAAGGCAGCCAAGAAACATTTTAAATAAATAAAATAAATGCTGGAGTGGGGGATGGTTTGGCCCCCCCATTCCACAGGCTGGGTAGTGTCACGGGGTGTAGGCCGGCTCCCTGACATCACCCCCCACCTTTTCTTTTCTTTTTTGTCTGAGAAAGCCCAGGCCATCCCACACCCATACTGCTCCCTCCATTGGGATCATCCTGGGTGTTGAGACTTGCTTGTGTGGTAAACAGTGGCTACTCTCCCCAGCGCAGGTGAATTCCACCATCCGCTCCCACTGCTATCTCTCATCTCAGATATTCCAAGATATGATCTGAAGGCACATGAGACAGTCACCTTGCTGAAGCTAAGCAGGTCTGGCTCTGGTCAGTGCTTGGGGTGGGAAAATCACTTGGGAAACACATGTAGCCACCTTGAGTTCCACAGTGGTAGAAAGGTGGGATATAAATGTAATAAAATAAATGAATATCTCTCTACTAGCAGCAGGGATGAGAGACGGTAAACATTGGGATGCGCGTGGAGAACAGCACAAGCCCGTCCCAGTGCCCAGGCTGTTCTGAGATCTAAGATCACGGACAGCTGCGGGGATGAGGGATGGTGCGACTTGCCTGTGTGGGGAAGAGCAGCCACTTTCCCCAGCATGAGTGAGTCAGGACCAGGCTGGCTGGCAATGCTACTGCTTTCTCTGATCTGGGATTAGAGATAACAGTGGGAGTTCCACTGCTGGTGCAAGCCAGCCATGGAATATCCATGGATATCTCTGATCTCGGATCAAAGAAAGCAGTGGGGATGCCCTCTGAGGGGATTCCTCCGGGGGCAGGGCTTGGAGCCTAATCCCTGCCCCCTGGAAGAACCCCAAGAGGCGGCATAGGCCAGATTGGGTGTCCCATGGTTAGCTTAAGCCCACGGCCCAGAGGTTTTGCATCCCTGCTCTCTTGTCCTTTAATAAAATTCCCAGACAGCTTGGAAGCTATGCCAGTACAGATTTGGTGGATGGAACTCATGACACCAGAGGCAGCTTCCCATTCTTTGAAGCAGCTGCAGAAAACAACTGATACATGATTTTTGTGGTGCGGTCTATGACTTCAGTTATGATCGATGATCTGACATTGTGGGGGGGGGGATCCTATATAAAAATTCAGAGATTCCATGAGGCTGGATCCATGTTTTTGCACCACAGCAGCATTGGAAAGTGGTGGATCCATAATATCTAAAGTCCAGTCCATGGGCAGGGAAAGTAATATGTGATTTGGCAGTGGGTTTGATGGCATTCTGTGCAAAAATCATGAGGATCCATGAAGATCTATGCCTTGTATCCATGTTTTTGTTCCATGGCAGTGCCAAAAAACAATGGATCTGTGATTTTTTCCAGAGCTATACATGGGCAAAGATGTGACCTGTGATTTGATGGGGGCAGGGAGGGGACTGTGTAAAAATGATGCAAATTCATGGAAATCCATGGTCTGGATACATGAATTTGCACCATGGCAGCACAAGAAAGTGATGAATCTATTATTTTTATGGTGCAACGCATGGTCTCAGATGTGATCTATGATTTCATAATGGTCTGGAGGGAATCCCTTGTAAAAATGATGCAAGTTCAAGAGGATCCATTTTTTATTTATTGGATGGGGATTACTCCCTAGTAAGTTTAGGACTGCAGCCTTAACCTTTCAAATTTGCATAACAATGCAATGTTTGCTTTTTGAACCAATAATGGAATGTGGTTTGTGGAGTAGAGGAGGTGGACAAAGATCTACATCACTCCCTGATGTCCTCCTTCATGACACTCATCATACTACCTCTATACATGCCGTAACTGCAAAAGCTACAGATTTACTGCCTGGGAGATGTACTGATTTTCCCATATAGATAGTATAGCACTTTGGCCCATTGGAAAAGACAGTATCCCTTTAGGAAAAGTATCAGCTTGGCAAAATGGTTGCAGATTTTGCACCACAAATGGAATTAAAAACAAAAAAGATTGTGCAGAAAAGCTCCTAGAAGGATCTTGACAGATAACGTTGAAATATATTTATTACTGCACATATAGGGTCAATGAGAGATGCAGTATTATGGACTGGCATGTCAGCTGTTAAGTATTATTTAATGGTAGCTCTGCAAATCTTTGTGTGATATTTCAAACACAGCAAAAATATTTTATGTACCATATAATGCTACATTTCCCTCTTTGCTGTTGACAAAGGGCAACAAGATGAATGAATGATCATATACAAGGTCACATTTAAAAGGCTGCTGTTGGGTGGGAGTTTATTATCAAAAGCATTATTTTCTCTGGAAAACACCCAGCTATCCTTGACACAAATCCAGAGATTAATGTGGCATCATGTCCTGATGTCAATCTCTGCTCTTTTGAAGAGGATATCTTGTTGTCTGCATCAGAAAGGACGCGCTGCATTAGGAGGGGTTATCTGTTCGCCTGGTAGGGGGGACAACAACTCCCCTGTCCTCCATTAGGACATTCCAAAATAATAGTCAAAACAGGTAAGTTGAAAGGAAATAAATTTTAGGGTGAAATCCTATGCATGGTTAGACAGAAAAAAGTCCTACAACTCCCAGTACGCTAGTAGGATTTTTTTCTGTCTAACACGCATAGGATTGCAGCCTTATTGGCTCACCAGTTCTGTCACTCACTAGCCTAGGGGTAGGGAACCTCAGGCCCAGGTCCCAAAACAGGCCCTCCTGGGGTCCCCAAATGGCTACACCCCTTCTCCTCACCCTACCCCCTTTCTCCAGACCTATCATTTGGTGGATTCCTGGCTTTTGTGCAGTTTTCCCCCATTCTAAAACAGTGAAATGCTTCTCCTAAGACGTACTTACTGGCAGTAAGAGCTTTAAGCTACAATGTGCTGGAATTTGGGGGATTTTTGGCCCCATCCCCTTTGTCTTTGACCCCACTCGCCACTGGAATGTCGCCCCCGAGAGTTTCTCCAAAACGGAATTCGGTCCTCTGGCTGAAACAGGCTCCCCACCCCTGCACTAGCCCTACACAGAAGTCCAGTCCCATCTTATAATGAGTACTTCCAAAGTCAAGTTTTTTCCCCATTAGCTCCTGTTTGTTTCTCTAGCTTGTCTTCCCAATATGTCTCTCACAGACTAGCATGGTACCCCCTACCTGGATGCTACTGTCACCACAGAGGAGGAACCATTCGGGTGTTCTGGCATGACTTCCCTGACGTGGGAAGTAGGTAAGGCATCTGGAAAAAAGGACTTGTAGTCAAGTACTAGTGGAGGTGCTGACAGGCCCTTCCACCTGCTCTGTCTCTGCTTGCCTTGCCTCAGTTTGTGCAGGGACTGTGACTATGAGCAGACTTCCCTCAGGCCCTGGGGTTCAAAGGACTGTCTTCCTGTCCTCCACACTGGGGCACATAATGAAATCCTTTTTGCAAATAAACACGTTAATTTTCACAGTAGAACTAAAAGATGATCACAGCAGAATTTTCACAGTAGAACTAAAACGTTATCCTGTGATAATCCTTTTTGTACTGCTAGGTATGAATGCAACCACCGCTTAGCCTTGTATACACTGCAGTTGTGACTAGAGAAAGGCAACAATTGTTTTTAATTAAGGCAACATCTTGGTATCTAACAAATGTCTTGCCTGGAGAAGAGCTTCTTGCCATGTATGTTACAGGAGTCATTATGAGATAAGAACTTAAAGCCTTGTATGGAAGTCCTCTCCTCCCCTTCAAAGGACCTAGGATACATAAATCAAGGGTCTTATACTGTGAGGGGCTTCTTATGTCTTACTCTCTTACCAAAACTGCCTCCTCATTTTCATCTCCAGTTTTACAAAAGGTCACCTGCTCATACCATTCAGCACAGGATGAGCCGGTGGGACTTTGTGACATCCCCCTTATGAATGAAAGATGGTTGAGAAACATATTTTTGCAAGCACAGATTTAGAGAGTTTCCAGATTGGAATCACCTACAGGCTGACATTTCAAAGATCCTAAATATGGGACCAGAAGCATTCTAAATGGCATGGTTCTCCTCAGCCTTTGAAAAGAGGAGACAATTACGGAATGGGCATTACCATAGAGCAAGAACATGTTTACCTTACATGTAATATGTGAATATTGTTGGAAATACATAGGGATGACAAGTCAATGTCTGTTAACAGTTTTCATTCTTTGCTTATGCATAGCAGTTGAAATTAGAGATGGGGGAGAAATTTGTTCAGTTCACATTGGTTTCATACTTTCAAACCACTATGTGAACTGAACCTCAGTTACCCTTCAAAATTCGCACTTCTCTGAATTTTGCAATGGAGTTCTTGATTTTAAAAATGCATACAAAATACATATATTAAGGAAAATAATGTTCAAAATGCATTATATAAGTAGAATGGCTTGTAAAAAATGTGCATATTAGGCAAAATGTATACAAAATGCATGTATCAGTAGAAGTGTACACCAAAATGTTGATGAATTTTCACGCAAACTTTAAAAAAAATTATCAAAGTTCAGGACGAACTGAACTTAATACTGGAGAAAGACTCAAAGTTCAAGATAAATCAGACTGAAAATTGGAAAAATTAGAAACTGAAATTGAAAGATTCATCCATCCCTAGTGGGATAGACTCCTCATAGGTACATAAATGTCTAAGGGTTTTTTTTTACTGCTGTTGTAAATTATCATTATGCTTATTTTGCATACATTTAAATATACTCTGCAATTGTTACAAACTATATTTCTTGCATTTCTATATTTCAGCTGACCTGTTAACATTTTCCCCCTCTACACCAACATATAGAGCAGGGTGAGCAACTTCAGAGGGTCCAGGGCCCATTTCCACATTGCAGTGGGGGTTGCACTCCCCACTGCAGTCGCTACCACCAAATTGCTGCTGAATTTTGGCAGCAAGAAAAAAAGCTGCATTTTCACTTTAAAACAAGATGAGTGGGGAGCGTATCTCTTGTTTTAATGCAACATTGTGCTCCCAGAAGCCCTGAAGGAGCATGATTTTTCATTAAAACAAGGCATGACTTCCCTGCAGAACCACAACAGTGGCAACCAATTTCTTTTTGCCAGCCAGAGTAGAGACAGTAACGAACTAGATGGACAAACAGTCTCACCTGGCACAAGGCAGCATCACAGCCAATGCTTCAGTTAATAAATCTACACATGGAGTACTTGACGCTCTAGCTGTAGTATTTATATCTCCCATATTTAACTGCATGTCAAATTTTCCAGTTCAAATTTCAAACATATGCATCCCTGAAGAACTGTGTTGTCAGGTCTGGAGCTGCACTTAATAGAGGCATCCATTATATTTCACAACGGTGTGATTCTTTAGAGCAGTGACTTTCAAATGGTGAATCTGGGGTCCTTAGAAATTTGTTTGGGACTCATCAGTGAGAACATCAGCAGGGCCAGCCCTGCCACAGACAGAGTGACGCAATGGCCTCAGGCAGAAGATGCTGGAGGCATAGTGGCAACCTCCAGCACTCTAAGCCCTCCCCAGCCATTCCTCTCTTTTGGAGGACAGAGGTGTGTGTGCCGCATGTCCTGAGTTGCACCCCCTAAACTAGCCTGCTACCCTAAGGTATGGTAGAGGGCACTGTCCTGTCACCACTTTTGAAGAAATTCAAGTTCAAGTCCAGTTCACATCTGTACTTGCAATGTGGGGTATGGGGAGGGGAGAGAAACCATCTTGTCTTTTGCCTCAGGCTACAAAACGTCTTGGGCAGGCCCTAAAGATCAGTAATACACTTCACTGATAAATGCTCACTACAACCACTAAATGTGCATAATCTGCATCACCTATAAACATCAAGTGTATACAGCTCACATTTTATGCCCAGGCATTAAATATTTTATACAGTGTGGCCTGATCTTACCTTTGCTATGTCAAGATATGTTCAAGCCTGTCTTGGTTCTGTACACTGCCTTGTGATAAGGCCTCATGCTCAAACCCACACACTTAATATTGTTTATTTGAACACGAAAATCTTCCAGCACTGATTCTTAACCTTGCAACTGACCTCCAGATGCATTGCCCTATAAGTGGACCCAGAGCCTGGGAAAGAAAAAAAGCAGTATAGTCCCCAAAGCCCTTCAGGCCACTGTCAAACAATGCTAATTCTCTGGGGACTTCCTTGCTCCAAAGAGTGGAAATTGTTCAAGGGGTGCCTTGTTGAATGAGGGAGTGTTCCCCCCGCCCTCTTTCAGAGCAAAAAGGAAAAGAAAGTTCATGTAAGCTCCAAGACCCCCAGATTCACAACACTCAACATTGTTGGCTGCGACACACTTAATTTTGGCTTACAGCAAAGGGGAAACATAGCAGTGAATCCAGTTGTTCTTGCCCTCATTGTAATCACTTCAGTCTCTTGTGGCCATAAACGAGGCAGAAGCTTTAATCAAGCAGCAAATCACTATGGGTGCCTTTGATCATCTCCCCCAAACATAATAAATCTAGTTGACAAATAAGTCTGACAAGCTAAACTGTTAGACTTTAACACAAAGATCGACAACTTACAAACTCTGGATCTAGACACATGCAGTGTAAACACTGGTAGAATAATAATTCATGTATATAAGCATATTCGTACCTTACATTTCCATAGCTATCAAGATATGGCAATCACTTGCAGAAATGGCTCCTTGACTGCAACATGTTTCAGCTATAGGTCAGAGATAATGACTGAGTAAGGGTACAATCCTATGTATGTTTAGACACACACAAAAAATCCTGTAACTCCCAGCATTCCCTAGCCAGCATGGACTTTTCCCTGTCTAAACATGCAGAGCATTCCATCCTAAAACACTGAGCATTAATACTGAGCTCTACTGACTCCCCACTGTTGTCATTCAGGAAAATGTTCCTATCAAAGTAGAGGCCTTTATTTGTGTGTACTTTACCCTATTGTGCACACTTTATTTGCAAACTGCATTGCAAATTTTAGGAAAATGTGAATATTCTGTTCATGTGTAGGTTCAGGAAGTGCATATTTAGTACCCAATGAATTTCTTACCCATCCCTGCCAGCATCTGGGTCATTCGCTTTTCACCACACACTTCCCTTTTCACATATGTGTATGGTGATACCCCAACCCCCCATTTAACCTGAATGATATGCCATTCTATATGAATGGCTTACCACATGAGATCAGCTGCCACATGGAGCACTTTAAACTGACCTCTACATAGCCATATGAGACAGAATAGCCTTTACCTGAGCAAACATTAGCCCAGGGCCAGCCCAAGACATTTTCTGCCTGAGGTGAACGACTGCCTGAGGTGAAGCCCCCTCTCTCCCGTTTCATCTAGAGAAGCTGACTGGAATGACAGGTGAATCTTCAGTACTGGCCCTCCATTTCGCCTGTGGGCTGTAGTCTTGCCTAGGGAGTACAGGGCAGCAGGTGCTGCTGCCCCCTCCACATCTCACAGCTCTGGAGGGGAATGGCCAGGGGGCTGCTGCCCCCTCCACATCACTGAAAATCTACTACGTCAGGCAATCGCCTCACTTTGCCTAATGGTAGGGCCTGCCCTCCCTTAGTGAGAAGTTCTCATTACTCAAGCTGAAAGGGTGTTTCTTTTTGTGAAGTTCAACAGAATTGCTGTCATGCTGATGGCAAACAAAGGGGCTCAAGAGTGATGATCTATAGATAAAATATTTGTGCAGTTTGTTTTGAGTAGGTGCCGCAGTTACTAATTTGTGAAAAACAAACATTTTTTTTCATGGAAGGCAGCATTCATCACCTTCAAAAGGCCCTTTTATGGCCTAGCTGAATGAAGTAACTAAGGCTAGGACTGGAAGGACAAAAGTAAGCATTTACATTCCAGCAAGATTTAGAAACCATGTGGCCCTTTCTGGAGTTTCTCTGGGCTCTCATGCACTCAAGCTGTAAAGACCCTATCAAAGTGAGCTCACAGATAAACCATAAAGCTTCACTGGCAGTCGTAAGGCCTAACTACCCCCAATGAACCACTTATTTCCTTCAAAACAGCATTGGAAGGGGGCAATTTGGAACGGAGGGTGTGCTTAACCCTTCCCCAGCCCACAGCTTTTCTGCTGTACCTCCCCCTGTCCACTCTTCAGCCACTTTCCCACCATAGAATTCCAGGTGAAAGTTTCTGAGGCAATCATGCATTTGGAACTATATGGGTTGGAAAGTAGGTGGTGGAGAAATGGATGGTAAAAGCAGCTTGTAGGGCAAGGGTGGGCAACCTGTACCTCTTCAGATATCTTGGCATCCAATTTCCATCATCCTTCACCATCAGTTATGCTGGCTACAGCTGATAGGAGTTGTAGGCTTAAACATCTGGAGGGCCAAAAGTTGTCCACCCCTGATGTAGGGCAAGGGCAAAACATCCCCTCCCCCTACTTCTCCACTCCAAATTGTCCCCACCCAGCACTGCCTTGTGTTACATGTATTCCCAAGTAGTATGTAATTAGGCCCTTGGGGATATTTTCCAGAACATTTTACAAACAGAGTTAAAAGATTACAGTTGCCTCTGGAAGGGGAAAATGTCACTGCATCTGTAAGACGAGGGTGCAAAGAGAGACATTTCTGGGACACAATCCACAGCTTTGGAATTCCCTTACTTTGGGGACTTGTCCAAGTCCAACCAGGGTCATTTTTTTCAAAGTGCTGTAAGGCTTTGTTTGACTTTCAGTGGCTAGGGTTAAGCCAGCCCAAGCAACCTCTGAACCTGAACTGTAATTTGATATAGTATCTTTATACTAGTGGGAATTTTATTCTATTGCCTTTTTAAAAGTGTAATTACTTATTCCCAAGCCATTCAGATGAGGTGGGTTAGGAACCTAAAATATTTAAGTTGATTTCTCACTACATTATCAGCTGCCAAACTGCATTCTATGTTTTCCATCACTAAGTATGAAAGAGTGGGGGGAGTTTCCAGGCTATAAACCAAATACAACCTATGATCCAGGCATACCAAAAGAAGTACTTTTGCTCCGATAAAGTAACATCTGCTATACCTGTTAGAGCCCTGTGTATCCTTTAGCCAATCCCAATCCCCTTTTTAAGTTGAAAGCCTATTCCAACACATCACTGACTCGCAAATCTCCTTGACAGGGAAAATTAGCCCAGCACAGTTTAGAAGACGGCCCTGAACCTCAGGAACAAAGCCAAAGGCTGCATCTGGCTGCAATACTGAACGTCAGTTCCACAGTTAATCAACTCAGAGACTTCACTGAGGTGTGACATTAAAGAAACAACCCGCAATTGACTATCTTCATAGGTTTTCACACAGGGAAGGCAGCTGGCAATCAAACCCTGGGTCAACCTTCACTCTAATAAACTTGGCAAAGTGTTGTCCTTCTTCATCACCAAGGCACAGGGTCGGGGGTAGTTTAGCCATAGAGAGCACATACTTTGCATGCAGAATGGCACAGGTTCAGTCTCTGGCATCTTCAGCCAAAGGGATCAACATAGCTAGGACAGGAGATGAACTGTGCCGGAGTCCACTGTCAGTCAAAGTAGACCCCTGATTTTCAACTGATGGATCAGGAGGCAGTACTAGGTCACAGCCTGACCTAAGGTGGATCACAACAGAATTACTGCCCACCGTACAAATCTATGGTACAAAATGAAGACATGGGTCCTCAAATGCATGTTTTGGCTAAAAGTGAGTCTTGGGTCTGAAAGGATTGAAGACTACTGACTCAATAGATGAGCCTTCCCCAACCTGGCAACATCATAGCCAATAGCCATGCTGGCTGGGAATTATGGGAGTTGCAGTCCAACACATTTGGAGAATACCAGGTTGGGGAAGGCTCATCTGGGCTAGATAGACCAATGGTCCGACTCACTGACCTGGTTCTCCTGTAACAAGAAGCCATCATGGGGGAATTTCCCAGCAGGGCTTTTCACTGCAGCAGCAGCTGCCATTCTGAATATTCAAGCTGCAGCAGGAATGCACCATAGCTTGTCATTACATGCAAAACAGCAAGGGTGGGCTGTTGGGGTGCTTGACAAGCTACCCAGTATCCATGGGCTATTTTAAGGTTGTAGGTGGCTTGTCAACAAGCCACCCTCACTGGGTTTGCATGTAACAACAAGCCATGGCGTGCCCCTGCTGCAGCTTGAATATTCAAAATGGTGGCCGCCGCCACCATGAGTTGCCCCGTGGGGAAATTCCCCCATGGTGGCTTTGAATAGAATCATAGAATCATAGAATAGTAGGGTTGGAAGGGGCCTACAAGGCCATCAAGTCCAACCCCCTGCTCAATGCAGGAATCCAAGTCAGAGCATCCCTGACAGATGGCTGTCCAGCCTCGTCTTGAAGGCCTCCAGTGTGGGAGAGCCCACCACCTCCCTAGGTAATTGGTTCCAGTGTCGTATTGCTCTAACAGTCAGGAAGTTTTTCCTGATGTTCAGCCGGAATCTGGCTTCCTGTAACTTGAGCCCATTATTCCGTGTCCTGCACTCTGGGATGATCAAGAAGAGATCCTGGCCTTCCTCTCTGTGACAACCTTTCAAGTACTTGAAGAGCGCTATCATATCTCCCCTCAGTCTTCTCTTCTCAAGGCTAAACATGCCCACTTCTTTCAGTCTCTCTTCACAGGGCTTTGTTTCCAGTCCCTTGATCATCTTTGTTGCCCTCCTCTGAACCCTCTCCAGTTTGTCTGCATCCTTCTTAAAGTGTGGTGTCCAGAACTGGACACAGTACTCCAGATGAGGCCTACCCAGTGCTGAGTAGAGGGGAACTAGTACTTCCCGGGATTTGGAAGCTATGCTTCTATTAATGCAGCCCAAAATAGCATTTGCCTTTTTTGCAGCCACATCACATTGTTGGCTCATATTCAGCTTGTGATCGACAACAATTCCAAGATCCTTCTCGCTTGTAGTGTTGTTGAGCCACATATCCCCCATCTTGTAACTGTGCATTTGGTTTCTTTTTCCTCGGTGCAGAACTTGGCATTTATCCCTAGTAAATGTCATTCTGTTGTTTTCTGCCCAGCACTCCAGTCTATCCAGATCACTTTGAATTTTGTTTCTGTCTTCCAAAGTATTAGCTATCCCACCTAATTTTGTGTCATCCGCAAATTTGACCAGCATTCCCTGCACCTCCTCCTCCAAGTCATTAATCAAAATGTTGAAGAGCACTGGGCCCAGGACTGAGCCCTGCGGTACCCCACTCGTTACCTCTCCCCAGCTTGAGAAGGTCCCATTGATAAGCACTCTTTGAGTCCGATTCTGTAGCCAACTGTGGATCCACCGGATCGTTGTTTCATCTAGCCCACTTTGAGCTAGTTTGCTAATCAGGATATTGTGGGGCACTTTGTCGAAAGCTTTGCTGAAGTCGAGGTATATGATGTCTACAGCATTCCCATGGTCCACAAGGGAGGTTACTTGATTAAAAAGTGAGATCAGATTCATTTGGCAGGACTTGTTTTTGACAAATCCATGTTGGCTTCAAGTAATCACTGCATTGTTTTCAAAGTGCTTCCAGATGGATTGCTTTATCATCTGCTCCAGAATTTTCCCAGGGATTGATGTCAGACTGACTGGTTACACGCTTCTCGTTACTTGTGAACTAAACCAATGTGACACAGGTTTACATGTTTATAATGTTGACTTAGTCAACCTTAGGACACTTCCTGAGTATTTCCAGTTGGTGCACAATCTCCAGCTGAGTCACAATTCTACATATTTATCAGGAGGGATTTTTCTTAATGTAATAGTTCTACTAAATAAACATACATACAAACAGAGAACAGGGGCACGGGAGAGAAGAGAGCGTACACTGTTTATGTGTTGTGCACTTCTCAGATTTGTGTAAGGACTAAAAAATGTAAAAATGTTAGTCCCATTCCTGCAGTGATTGCATGACAACTATTAAAACGTAACTGGATGGGCCGGGTGGTTGTGGGGAGAGACGCTTGCTCCAGGAAAAAATCCTGTTGGCCCCTTTTGGGGCTTCATTGCTGGGAAGAGAAAGGGAATGCATACCCTTCAAAGAAAACAAATAAATACATAGCTTACATATTCTCAAATTGTGGGCTCCAAAATTCCTGCTCTCTCTAAGCCATGCAGAAAATAAAGGAACTAAAATAAGCCAGGTGTTTTAGTGGGTACATCCATTGAGACCACATTCCCAAGTACTAGTCAAAAACAGAAAAGTAATGGGTTTGTTGCTGGCTGGAGATAATGGGAGTTATTGTCCACCATATCTGGAAGGCTTTGCACCAGGGATGGGGAAACTGTGACCCTCCAGATGTTCTTGGACTACAACTCCCATCACCTCTGACTGGGTGACTGGGGATGACGGGATTCAGAGTCAAAAACATGGTGGGGGGCACAGGTTCCCCGTTCCTGTTTTACACATTTCTTCTAATGCACAAGAATGACATACGGAGCATTCCCTTACTTGAGTTCTCCACTGTTTTTTGTAAACCAGTGCAAACCTAGAGATGCCTATGACAACAGGTTTACCCATTATGTGGCCGATCAAGCCTATGCTCTCTGCTCCTGCACATTTATAAAATACATGCAGCAAGCCAATGATACATAGATGGCAGTCTGGCTGCTGCCTGAGCGGCAACAGACTATTCCTCTGGCAATGAACGGACAAGCCCTTTCATCCTTTCCATAGAGACTTAAGAAATAGGATGCTGAGAGTCCCACATAAAATGTTTCACTGATTAGAGTAGTTGCTATGTGTGAGTGATGCATTACTTGGATGCAAAGCAAACGTTAATTCCATTTCAGTCTAAGTGCACAAAGGGGAAGGTTGGTGACCTTGATTTCTGCCTCTACCATGCTGCATCTTTGTTGTAATACTGTTCTGATGCTCATGGGTGCAGGACTGGTGGATGATATTTCAAGTTAATTTCAAAGCAATTTCCTACTTGGCTTAGAATGGCAGCATCATTTCTACTGGCTGAACATGAAGAATTTAGGCTGCAACTTAAACTCCTCTTCTTACTCCTCTCCCCTGAAAACCACTCCCATGAACACAATGAAACTTACTTTTGAGTAGACATGTCTAGGTTTGCGCTGTTATTTATGTTATTTTAAATATGCTTAGGCCACCTTTCAGGATAGAACCCTCCCAAAGCATCTCACAACAAATATGAACAATAAAAATCACAGTTCCAACAAGGCAACACTATTCAAAACCACAAATTACAAACATCAAGCATTTAAAAATCAGCCAACAGCAATCCCCACAATTAAGAAACCTTTAGAAACACAGTTCAAGCCAGCACATTAACAATCTAAAAGCCAAATGTTTTAACTTTTATCAACCGCCCAGAGAGCTTCGACTATGGGACAGCATAGAAATATAATACTAATTTTAAAAAATAGGTCAAAACTCTGGAGGACCCAAGCTGCCCACCCGTGACTTAAAGCAACCTGAGCCTGCTGCTGTGCTGCCTTTAATTACTATGGCTGATGGATATGGGAAGGGCGTAACTGAAGTCTTCTCATTATCAAATGGGCATACTTCAACCATGTTCATCAAAGCCAACAAACATGCTGTAAATGAATGTGTGGGATCTCAGTTAGAAACCTGGTGGAAGAGAGGAGTTATCAACTGGCCTAAATCAGACTTGCAGTAGAGGACTTGTAACCTGTAGAAACCTGTTTGACATTTGCTCAAATCCTTGGCTATATAAAAAGACAGTTGACCTACATGGCATGTAGAGAAATCAGCTCAATCGTGCCAGAGGATCTTGTTACTACAACCTTCCCCCTGGCTCTCTTTCCTCTCTGATTCACATACCATCCTGCAAACTCATTCGCGATAAAAACATCCTAGTGGCAAAGACTGTGGAATGTCAGATGAAACAAACAAGCTGCACAATCCTATGCATGCTGACTTGGAAGGAAGTCCCCAAAGTTCAATGGGACTTACTCCCAGATATACAGCAGAGGTAGGCAATTTGTGCTCCTCCAGATGGTTTGGCCTACAATTCTCATCATCCCTCGCCATTGGCTATGCTGGGTATGGCTGATGGGAGTTGTAGGCCAAAACACCTGGAGGGCAACAAGTTGCCCACTCCTGCCATATACGATTGCAGCCTAGGTTTCTTAGGCTCCAATCCTATACCTATTTACCTAGGAGTCGGTCCTACAGAAATAAACGGGACTTACTTCTAAGTAGGCATATATATATAGGATTGTGCGGCAAATAGCCCAAGGCGATTTTGGGCTCTGTTTAACAAGGGTGTGGAAAGAACTGGGATTCTGTGCCAAACTGACCATCATAGCATTCCAAGAACATAAGAAACAGAAGAATCTTATGTCAATTATTGGGCATCGCCAATCTAAAGTGTGCCAGTGACTCAAGCTTAGAACATCTGGGGTATAGTGCAACTTTACATGTTTACAAAGATAGTGCAACTTTACATGTTTTCACAGGGCCAAACTGGACATTATGGCAGTAGATTTATGTTTTGACAGGAGGCTCGGTCCCAATCACATAGAACGGGAGGGAATGGGGGGGGGTCCATTTTTAACATGGGGTGAGGAGTGCAGGGCATGCCTGTAATTTATCTCTCTGCTGTCTGTCCCTGGACTGGGCCAACATCAACATCTGGTATCCTCAGGCAGCTGTTGCCCCACTGATGCTGCTGCCTGTCCTCCCCCTCCCCACAGTGTGTGGCTACAAGCCATCATTTTAAACTTCCCACAGTGCTCTAGAGTGCCCAACATAGTATCACTCTGGAGCACTGTGGGAACTTTAAAATGGCAGCTACCTGGCTCCAGTTGGAAGAGCAATGCCACCAGGTAAGCTCAGTAAGGGGGGCAACCTTGGGGAGAGAGAGCTCATCAGTGGGTACTGTACTGGGGGGGGCGCTCAAGTCTGGAATTGATGCAAGGCTGGGAGAGAAGTGTTTGGGGACAGAAGATCTAGGGAGGCATATCACAGCTGCAGAGGCTCTAACTCCTCACCTGCATGCCCCTTTTGGTTTTAAAAGTAGCCCCCCCCCCCTTCAATGTGATTGGAGAATGGATCTGCTGCCATAGTTCTCATTTGGCTCTTAGCTGGGAACCGATATTTCCATACTGTGCTAATTACTGGAAACCAGTCCAGTAATTAGCACATCTGAGGCACTTCTGCACAGGTCTGTGGCATGGATTGGATTAAGCCGTTCTGTGTGTCTGATCCACACAAGTTACATGCACTCTGAGCTCAACCAATAGTGGCCCATTACCCATCTGCAGAGCAGACATTACAGCCCATCTGCCCAGTACAAAGGGGGAGCCAACGTGGGTCTCATTCTTCACACCATCAAATGCACAATGCCAATGCAAAGTTCTCTCACGGTGCATCGTGGACATTGTCTCGCAGACAAGTCCATCACGGTCTGTAGGGTGTCCAAGAACTCACTTTTCTTGTTGAAAGCAACAGATTCCTCAAGAGCATCATCACAGAGAACTGGTTTCCAGACTTTCTACTTGCAGGGAGCCCTTTTGAAACAAACTTGATTGATGAAGAACCCCTGTGTGTTGCAGAGGATTCTGGGGAATATTCTAGGGCATATCCTCAGTTCATGTGGAGGTACTGGCCAGGTCTGTGGAGGCCTCGCTATTGTCCTGCTTGAATTGACAGTATGACTCAGAATAGAGATGGGCAAACCTCAGAATTGTGGGTCTTATGTTGTTTTTTCTAGAACCCCAAGATCCATCAACCAGAGCCAGGCATAAAAGACGAACACTTAGAATTAAAGCATTCTGAGCCCAGGGATCTATCTATCTGTCTATCTGTCTATCTATCATTTAACTATATTTATGAATCACTGATATTAAAATTTCTAAGCGATATACAAAGGGCAAGATTGCCTTTCTGGGAATGCCTGTTGGAAAAGGTATGTTTTTAGTAGACACTGAAACCCAAAAAGGATGGTGCCCAGTAGTGTAGTGGCAAATTCAGAAGTGCAGGGTCCCTTCATGAGAGTCACAACCATGCCCCCTCACTGCCATCCCCCCTTCTAAGATTGTACAACCTTGTAAGATATACAGCCTTCAACTGGGATCCAAAAACAGTGCACCTGAGAGTAAGGCAGTGGTATTTCAGTTGGATGTCTGAGAAAAAAACGCAGGATGTTCATCTCTTTCACCCAACCACCCACTCACTCACTCACTCACTCAAACACAAACATTTTAGGTTTTCAAAATATGATACTCTATGGAAGTTTCAGCCTCCCAACCTAGCCCTCATGGACAGATTCCTTCTCATTTAAACAGCCCCCTTGCACCCTTCCTTAGCACCCCAACATTACCCATTAGCCTTTCCTAAGATCCTTCATTATATCTCTCCCATCCCACAACAGACACGTCCACACACCCAGCTGGACTGAAACACACACGCGTGCACACACACACACACATGCACACTTACTTTCTTTCTCCTCTCGCCTCAACTGGTGTTTTTTTTTCTGTTTCCCTTCCTTCCACCAGTGTTTGTTTGCCCAGATACATGCCAACCTTGTACTGAAAAGTGTAGCTGACAGAGCAGGATGCATTTGGCAATTCTGCTTACTATAGAAATTAATGTTCAAGAGTGAACAGTGCAATCCAATGAGTCTTTGTTTTGAATTAAATTTACAGAGATCTTGCATACGGCTGCAGCTAAGGCACACTTACCTGGGAGAAAGCCCAATTGGCAATTGAACACTGGGGGACTGACTTCTGAGTAAACATGCATAGGATTATGTGATAAATCCTAAAAACTGGCACAAACCAGCCACCTGCCCTGCCCCATAAGTAAATAATGGTGGCAACAGCACCCCCTCCTGCTGTTGCCATGGCCAGCAGCAGCAGCAGCAGCCCTGAACAGGAGGCCAGTATTGCAGGAGAGGGCAGCGCCGGGCGCGCAGGCACAGAGCAGGGACGGGTGGAGAAGCCAAGAGCTGGAGTGGGGTGAGAGAAGGCTGCAGAGCTCCCTCAGGCTCCCTCTCTCACTTGCTCCCTTTGTCTGGCCAGCAGCCAAGAGGCAGCCACCTGCACTTCCTCTGCTCCCTCCTCCTTCCCTAGCAGACTGCGACCCGGCTGGGGGCTGGCTTCAAAAAAAGTGCCGGAGCGACGTCCCAGCATGACCCACCACCACTACACTGCTGATGGTTCCTGCCTAATTTGTAGTGGTAGGGAGTTCCGGAGAGTGGGTACTATGACACTAAAGGCCCTATTCCAAGCTATGAACCTCCAAAATCTTGGATACCACCTGTAGTTTAAAGTACCAACATTGAACTGAGCTCATAGTCATTACACACAAAAATCCACTCCTGCTTTCCCCGAGCTTTCTTTATTCCAGCAACATAATGGGAATTGGGAGGGGAGAGACATTTTGTTGTTGCTATCATTAAACAATTTGGAGACAGAAATCTTTGCTGATCTACTGTAAATCACCCACAGATCTATCAGGAGATCCCAACCTGACTTCTGCGCACCCCTGTCATAGAACACACTAAAAGCTTTCACACAACTGTACATGAAATCCTGTAGTGGGGCAGAGGGGAGGGGGAGCTTTATCTCTGGGAACTTTGTCTGCCATTACTAAGATTCTCATTGGGGAATGCTGGATAAGCTTCTGAGGAACCCATGGAACACAGTGTGAAAGTGCCTGTCACAGTGCATGAAAGATGAGCCTTGCTTCCTAAGGCACTTCGCCAGTACTTTATTGCCCCAACCATTTTCTTTCCCATGAGCTGTAAAAACACAAAGCAACTTTCAAAACTAAAACAAGATAAAAACCTGAAGTCCCCACACACACACCCGCCAACTGGCTCTACAAACAGAGCCCTCCCCCTTGTAAGGTCTTAGAAGCAGGGGTCTCTAACCTTTCACAGGATTAGGTCCTTCCAACAGAAGCAAGCACTCCAAAACACCATGCCTAAACTTGATTACTTGCAGCCAAACAATGCAGTCCTCGGCATTCCTGCTCAGAAGGGAACACCATTGAGCCCAATGGAACTTACTTCCAGGAAAGTGTGTTTACGTTTGCATCCTTGCAGCACAACCCTATGCATGTTTTCTTCAGAAATAAGCGCCACTGGGTTCAATGGGGTTTACTCCCTAGAAAGTGTTTTAAAATTGCAGTCTTAGGGTGCAGTCCTTATGCACATTTATCTGGGAGTAAGTCCCACTGAACTCAGTGGTGCTTACTTCTGACTAGATGTGCATAGGATTGCGCTGTTGTTTACTTAAATGGGCATCCGGCTTACATGCCCTATCCTAGCAAATGCAAGCAAAGCAACTACTTTTCCTCTCTGCAGGCACAGAACTGCTAATGGAACTGCAACCTTTTAGAAACAGCAATCCCACTGGTGATGTCATCTGGAAGTACAGTTGGAACAAAAACGTGTATGCTCCACAAAAGCTCTATCAAAACAAAATTGTTTTAGTTACATTCCCTGCACTTGGCTCCCATCATTCCTGCCAAAAGGAAACATCGGCCAAGAGTTGTGATGCTTTATCAGCATTGTTTGGGGTTGGCTCTCAAAATCTAAACACTTGGGAGTGGACTAGAAAAGAAAAGCCGTGCCTAATAGAAAAAATAGCATTATACTGAGAAGTAGATAAAGCTTATAGATGGAAAAGATTACAGTGTTAGGGATACTCAAGAACACTAGAATCCCTTGAAATCAGACACACAATCCTGTTGGTTGGAATTTGGCTCAGGAAACATTAGGTGCAAATGGTGCAGTGGAATTCTTCTCCAAAATCCCTCATTTCCTAAATCCAGAGTATGTCCAGCACATCACCTTATGCAATTGCAGTCTTATGTAAAAACAGCAATCCCATTTATCCACATTTATGGTTATCTTCATAAGAACATAAGAAGGGCCCTGCTGGATCAGACCAAGGGTCCATCTAGTCCAGCATTCTGTTCACACAGTGGCCAGCCAGCTGCCCACAGGAAACCCACAAGCAGGACACGAGTGCAACAGCACCTTCCCACCCAAGTTCCCCAGTCTTCATATTCCGTATAGTATTTATACTTTTTCTATTTTCCCATTATTTTGATTGCATTTGTTTTCCTGTCCTGTCCTAGGATAAATGACAAGATATCCTCATTTTAGCTTTTTAGCTTTCTAGATTTCTAGCTCTGCTGTTTTAAATCTGTGTTTTAAATCTCTGCATTGCTGCTAGGTTTTATTCTGGTTTTATTCCGGTTGTATTGTTATATTGTAGTTTTAATGTTTTTATATTTTTAATTGTTTTACTGTGTGCTTTTTGGTTTTAATTTTTGTGAACTGCCCAGAGAGTTTCGGCTATTGGGCGGTATAGAAACGAATTAAATAAATACATAAATTTTACCCTCACAGGAAAAGGCGAAGGTGAGAGAGGAGCGAAGCCACCTCCCAACTGAGGCACCCGGTCAAGGAGCAGCCATTGAGCCAGTGGCTCAGTCAGCTTTTCTCCGACTGGATCCGGACTGTGGATGGTCTAGAGAGGCACCAAGACCTTATGCATCCTTTACTTGGCAGGAAGCATCAATGAGTTGAGCGACTTTTACTTCCAAGTAAAAAAAAATATTTCCCTTTTAAGACCTTGGTTGAGAGGAGGGCTTTCCCCCCAAAGAAGGGTGAAGGGGTATGTAGGGTTTGCCATGGGTGGTGAGTGCAGAAGTACAGACTGCAAAGAGGGAGGTCTGTGTGCACATTCTGGGGCTTCATCTACATGGCACTGCTTCCACCCCCCACCCCGTCACAACTGCACAGCAATGCGGCTTCGAATTAGCATCCCCTGTGATACACTCGCGATTTACTGCACACTTCCCTAACAGACTCGCCGTGCCCTTTTTTTGCCATTATACTTAAATGCGCAGCTGTGCAGTCCCGTGAGCATGGGGATGTGACATTTCATTGGCTGTTGTGTATTTTAGGGATTCTGTTGTGTCTTTCCCTCCCTCGTTAGTTAAAAATGAGTTGTTTTGTGCTCCTTCATTTCCACGCCATCTGTTTGTCAGTTCCCCAGCCCAAGAGTCTTGTGATGGTTTGCACTCACAAAAGTGAGCAGTATGTGCCTAGCCATCGCTCCGAAATGGTGGCTGGAGCGAAGATGGTCCTCCTCCAAGACACTCCCCCCCCCCGGCCCTTGTTCACAGAGTCCAAAAGCAACTGTTGCGAAGATACGAAGCTGCAAAAATGTGCGAAAGTGTGATTAAATGACTGAAAACACCTCTCTGTGCAAAGAGGTGCAAAGCTGCAAAGGGATGGGGGGAATAAAGGGGTGTCACAGAGCAACACAAGCACTATGCACACCTACAACACGCCCACCGCAAAATGCGAAGTCAGTTCGGGGAAGGAGCAGACGGCCTACAACCACAGGGAAACCCACAGCAACCCCCCAAAATCGCAGCAAAACGCCACCTCGGAAATCCACAGTTTCCAGGAGAAAACCACAGATGGCTGCGAAGTGGCGAATGCGTAAGCTGTCCCAAGGGACCTCGACTTGCAGCCACCCCGGAGTTAAAGGCTCATGTAGATGCAGCCTGGGTTTAGGTCCCCAACCTTAACCAAAGCTAATGGCCCAGGTTTTTAAAAGGTCTGGTGAGCAGACCAGCATGCTAGTTCACATGGTTCTGTCAGGGTGGAAACTGAGCCAATGGAACCCCAGAGCAGTTCTGATTCTGAGGAGGATCAGCAATCCGTGGGAGAGGAGCCAGCTCATCCCTCACAGGCACAGCAGCTGGCAAAGATTCCTCTTGCCGGCATTCCTGAGATAGATAGTGATCCTAGCAGTGAGAAAGTGCGGGAATGGGGCTTGCTAGACGCTCGACGCAGACACAGGGAGCGACGAGCAATGGATGGCGTGGAAAGGAGGCGTAGTGCCTGTTTGGCGCGCAAGCAACGGTCGCGTCCCGTGGACCCAAGAGAAAGAGGGAGGATCTCTCCCTAGCCCATAAGTTCAGGGTCTTCAAGTGACTCTCCTTCAAATGGGGATCAACTGCCTACTCAGCACATCGGCTACTCTACTGTTCCTTGCTTAGTCGCTGGTGATTAGCATCTGAAAGAGTCATTAAGTTGTAAAAGGATTAAAGCCTTGAAAAGAATCCTTTCATCTGTGTCTTGAGTTGGCTATTGGAGTCTATTGAAAGAGGCCGCTAGGGTGCTCCTGACAGGTTCTTCTTGCCAGCAAGAGTGGCTTAACAACCTAGGGATGCTTTGTCCCTGGCTTGGTTGGCATGTCTTCTGAATTTTAGCTCAAGGTCTTCCAAACATTTAGAGGGGTAACTGTGGATACATCTTGTCTCTAGCACAGATGTTTATAATACCACTGCTTTCCCGAGAGCCCTGTAGCAGGTGTGAGGGGCCAGTATTGTGTCCAGATCCAAAGAAGAGGTAGAGGTAGGCTGGCCATATTTCCTTGAGACAAAAACGGGATATTGGGATGACAAAAACGGGACGAGGTTATGTAATATTCCGTAGGCTATAAGAGACCTAAAAAACAACCATGCAAAAGAACATGGAAAGGGGCGCAAATGAATAACACTAATTTATTGCATATACACAAAAAAACCTCATAAATATACATATATAAAATACTTATAAAATATCACATGAGCAGTAAAAAAATCTGTATGGCATACCACACTGAACATTCTAATGCAGGACTGCAGTGGCCAGGCTGCAAAAAATTATAAACATACACCAAAAAGAAAAAAGGAATGAACACCCGACTGCTATCACAAGCCGGTATATGCTAATGTCCCACCGGAGAGTTCCACTGTAATAAAAAAATAGCTAACAGCCTGTTGAACCAAAATGAGCCTGAAAAGTCCGAATCAAACTGAATGTAGGGCAGAAAGAATCTCTAGGGGCGGAATGATGGTAGAAATAACAGTAAGACTCACCTTCCTGGCTCCCACACGCTGAATGGGGCTTAGCAACCGCCTCTTGAATTCCCCGCCACTGCAGACAAGCAAGGGGGCGGCGTCTGATCGTCACTAGCTCAAGAAGCCTGGCCCTGGCTGGATAAAGTAAAGGGAACTTCCTCTTTCGTCACACTAGTAGTTTTACTGCACGCATTGATTAGCATAGAGCCTTACGATAAACGCATTCAGCTTTTTACAAAAAATTAAAAATGGGACAAAATTGACATTTATATTAAAACGACGGGACAGTCGGGAAATATGAAAAAAAAATGGTACTGTCCCATTTAAAACGGTACGTATGGTCAGCCTAGGTAGAGGTCAAAATGCCAAAACCTGTCCTCCAATTTCCTGAAAGTTTTCTTCCCCCATGAAAGAGGCTTTCATTTTTCTGCCTCATTATTTTGAATTTCTTTTGTTGGGTTTTTGAGTTTAATCTCTGCAAGGTGGCTGAGGCTGTGTGTGTTTTTTCTTTGTATTACACGTCTCTCCATTGCTCTGCAGCTTTCCAGGATGCCTGTGCTTCTGGATCTGAAAAAGCCCTGTGGGAGGAATTACTTCATGACATCTTCCCCTAGGCTTTAATTGAAATGTGGGAAGCTGAAGAGGCTACAGGTTGCTGGAGAGATGATTGTACAATGAAAGACAGGACAATCACACACTCTCCAGGGCCACCTCATAAGTAAAGTAAGCACAAGAACCCCAAACCCAAGCCAAGAGAATTTCTCCAAAATTTTCTTCTCCTTTGAATTCATTTTCAAAAGCAATTTCTTTTCTATAAAAGAATGAGAATGGTCAAAAAAAGTTAGAGAATTTTTCAGCTCAGCACTAGTCTGTATGCAGGTTTGGAACCTGTTTAAAGAGTTATTCCATTTGAGAGCAGAATGTAAAACCATCAAGTTTCGAGTGAGATCTTTTTGCCTGGGAGTCACCAACCCATTTAAAGACCATCCCAGTGCAATGTGAAGGCAAGAGTGATTGAGGTGACATGGGAAAGTACTGTAGCTGACGTCTTTGCAGACTTTCTAATGACATCAAATGCCTGGAAGGTCTCCAGTAAGGACTGGCCCTGCCCCAGTAATAACAGCTCATAATCTCTTGGCTTGTCTCAAACTGTGGTGGACGACTTTTTCACAGCCACATTTCCAGCTCTTTTGATTTCCTGGATTGCAACAAAGCAGCATGCCTTACTTTTACCAGAAGTTCTAGTTGTTGTCAGTGGAAGACCACTCACTTGAGGTCATCAGTTTGCGTTCCCAGGCCTATTCTGCAAAACACTGCCCACAATTTGCACAAAAGGCTGTTTTCTTTATTTATAGCAGTAGAAAAGCCCAACAAAACCTCCTGGGAAAGCTCTGAAATTGCCAAACCAAAACTAAATGGTGTACTGAGACACCTTGAATAGAGCTGGATTCAGTCTAGAAGGGGATTCAGCTGTGCTATAGCGCTCTTGGTATAAATGGGTCTAATGGATGCTTCTGAGAAATAGTATGATGGTATCAAAGATGCCTATAGATGCCTGCCCTTTGCTAGATCAGCCAATCCCAAAGTCCAACATGATTTAAAGCACCTACGTTTAAAGTACCAAGTTGATGGCTATAAGACAAATTATTTTCTTTTAAACAAGGAGACAACTTGCACTCAGTTGCTTTACAGCAGATGTGGACAGACTTCAGGCTTGTCAGATTTATTGTGTGTGTTTTTTCACACACACACTAGTTCATCCACTAGAGAATCCCTCTCCAACCTAAGTGTCCTCCAGATGCCTTAGACTACAACTCCCACACCCCTGACTACTGGCCATGCTGGAAAGCACCAGGTTGGGGAATGCTAAACCAGAGCTAGGTGGAGCTCAGGGGTGGAGCCAATTGCTTACTGCCCCTTAGGAACCATGCACCGGAATGACCCGCATTTGAGTTACTGCACATCAGGGGCTGCTATCAGCCTAACTGAAGGGGGAGTTGTTGTTGCTGTTGTTAAATGATTAGGAGTAAGAAAACATGGCCAATCTACTGCAAACCACCCAGAGATCTCCCAGTAGATCCCAATCCACCATCTGCATTTCCCTGTTTTAAAGTATTCCACAGCATTAGTACCTCCTCAGGTTCCCTGCACTATATATTGCAGTCCTGTTATATTGTATTCCTTTGCTTCCCTAGAACCGTACAATGCTCTTTCAACAGAGGTGAAACATTATCAAAAACAAAAGTTTCTACCGTTAGTAGCTACCACGTCACAATATCAACCATTTTGATTCCAAAGTTCCAGTTCCTTCAATTCAGACAAGGGCTTACCCATTCACTAAAAATCCAGAAACGCTTGTACATGCCTGTCCCATTGCAGGCACACAATCCTGCACCTCCAGCCCCCCAAGAATGAAGAATATGATGTCCCAAACCATTCAGTGAATGGAGGAACACTTGCTCTCTGGAAGCTACATATTGCACATGGAGGGCCTCGGGAGCCAGGGCCAGCCCTAGCATTAGGCAGAGTGAGGCAGTCGCCTCAGGCAATGGGTCCTGGGAGATGGCAGCAAGGTGTTGAAGAAGAGAGCTGTGGGGCATGTGACCTGCCCTGCACCCCCTACATTATCCCTCTGCCTTTAGGTGTGCTGGAGGATGCTGTCCCATTGCCAGAGTTGAAACAGGATTCAACTCCCTGTCAGCCTTTGTGCTTGGAATGGGAGGGGGTGCCATCTTGTCCTTTGCTTCAGGCAGCAGAATGTCTTTGGCTGGCTTTGTCAAGAGCTTTTAGTTGAGGGAGGCAAAGTGTCCCCTTTCACTTGAGCCATTTTCCTAGCAGACAGTAGAAGATATTAAAATAAAAAGTGACCTACAGCTCCTCAAAGTCACTTAGGTGTGCCTTGCGATAGCATCCGCTTGGCCTGTAAGTCCGCACCCACACACAGAAGTCAGAAAGTGTTTCCCTCTTGAGCTCTCTGTCTCTTCCCTTCCTCTTCCCTGTTGGCCTGCTTCTTTTGAACATTTAAGGATGGAAGATTCATTTGCATCGTATGCCTATTACTCAGTCCACAAGCTGGAAGGGAAGCCAGGAAGAAGCTTGTGGAGTCCTTTTTCATTCTAGTTTGGGGGGGGGGGGTGCGCGCGTGCGCGTGTGTGTGTGTGCATGCACGTGTGTGTGTTTAGAAGGGACCTAAAAGATAGTCTAGCAAGACACTCTATATCTAAGGCCAGGTGTCCTGCTTTATAGTCCTCTATTTGAAGGGCTGCCAGTCCAAGTCCTGTTTAAAGATAAAGGACCATGAGAAGAGAGACCTTGAAGTTGCCCATCAGCACTCAGCATCTGGGCAGCCAACTCAGCAGACACACAGCTCACTTGGTCCCAGTCTTCCCCACTATGGTGAGGTATATTTCTATTTGAATTATAGTAATTATTTGTATCTATAAACATACATTTGCATACGCAAATCTGTGTCCTGGATTGTGGGGGGGGGGGGTTGCCCTCTTTTTTAGTGATGCAGAAGTGCCCATCCTATATCCAAGGACCAAACTACAGTCAGGGCCAGAAATATTGGAACAAGGATAACTGTTTTGGCAGTTAGCCTCTGTACACCCTCCTTCATGGAGCCCTGCCTTGTTGTGGCGAAGGGGCTTGCGTAACTCAGTGAATCCATAAGCTATGCCATGCAGGGCCACCCAAGACGGACAGGTCATGGCAGAGAGTTCTGACAAAATGTGGTCCACTGGAGAAGGAAATAGCAACTCACTCCAGTATTCTTGCCAAGAAAACCCCATGGAACGTATCACAAGGCTAAAAGATATGACGCCGGAAGATGAGCCCCTCAGGTCGGAAGGTGTCCAATATACTACTGGGGAAGAGCAGAGGGTATTTCCAAGTAGCGCCAGAAAGAGTGAAGCGGCTGGGCCAAAGCTGAAAGGACACTCAGCTGTGGATGTGTCTGGTGGTGAAAAGAAAATCCGATGCTGTAAAGAACAATATTGTTTAGGAACCTGGAATGTCAGATCAATGAATCAAGGTAAGCTGGAGGTGGTCAGACATGAGATGGCAAGATTGAACATCGACATCTTGGGAATCAGCGAACTAAAATGGACAAGCATGGGCGAATTTAATTCAGGTGACCATCATATCTACTACTGTGGGCAAGAATCCCATAGAAGAAATGGAGTAGCACTCATAGTCAACAAAAGGGTGGGAAAAGCAGTACTGGGGTACAATCTTAAAAACGATAGAATGATCTCAGTATGAATCCAAGGCAAACCATGCAACATCACAGTAATTCAGGTCTATGCCCCAACCACTGAGGCCGAAGAAGCTGAGGTTGATCGGTTCTATGAAGACCTACAACACCTTCTAGAACTAACACCAAAAAAAGATGTCCTCTTCATCATAGGGGATTGGAATGCTAAAGTAGGAAGTCAAGAAATCACCAGGATAACAGGCAGGCATGGCCTTGGTGTACAAAATGAAGCAGGACAAAAGCTAATAGAGTTTTGCCAAGAGAACACGCTGATCAGAGCAAACACTCTTTTCCAACAGCACAAGAGGCGACTCTACACATGGACATCACCAGACGGTCAATATCGAAATCAGATTGATTATGTCCTTTGCAGCCAAAGATGGAGAAGCTCTATACAGTCAGTAAAAACAAGACCTGGAGCTGACTGTGGCTCAGATCATGAGCTTCTCGTTGCAAAATTTCAGCTTAAATTAAAGAACATAGGGAAAACCACTAAACCATTCAGGTATGACCTAAATCATATCCCTCATGAATATACAGTGGAGGTGAGGAATAGATTTCAGGGATTAGACCTGATAGACAGAGTGCCTGAGGAACTATGGACGGAGGTCCGTAACATTGTTCAGGAGGCAGCAACAAAATCCATCCCAAAGAAAAAGAAAGGCAAGAAAGCAAAGTGGCTGTCTGATGAGGCTTTACAAGTAGCTGAGGAAAGAAGGGAAGCCAAAAGCAAGGGAGAAAGGGGAAGATATATCCAACTGAATGCAGAGTTCTAGAGAATAGCAAGGACAGACAAGAAGGCCTTCTTAAATGAACAATGCAAAGAAATCGAGGAAAACAACAGAATGGGAAAGACTAGAGATCTCTTCAAGAAAATTGGAGATCTCAAGGGAACGTTTTGTGCAAAGACGGGCATGATCAAGGACAAAGAAGGCAGGGACCTAACAGAAGCAGATGAGATTAAGAAGAGGTGGAAAGAATACACAGAAGAACTATACAGGAAAGATCTTCATGTCCCTGATAGCCATGACAGTGCGGTCACTGAACCTGAGCTGGACATCCTCGAGAGTGAAGTCAAGTGGGCCTTAGGAAGCATTAGTAACAACAAAGCTAGCAGAGATGACAGTATTCCAGCTGAGCTATTTAAAATCCTAAAAGATGATGCTGTTAAAGAGCTGCATTCAATATGCCAACAAATCTGGAACACTGAACAGTGGCCACAAGACTGGAAAAGGTCAGTTTACATTCCAATTCCAAAGAAGGGCAATGCCAAAGAGTGTTCAAACTACCGTACAATTATGCTCATTTCACATGCCAGCAAGGTGATGCTCAAAATCCTACAAGCTAGGCTTCAGCAGTATGCGAACCGAGAACTACCGGAAGTACAAGCTGGGTTTCGAAGAGGCAGAGGAACTAGAGATCAAATCGCCAATGTTCGCTGGATCATGGAGAAAGCAAGAGAATTCCAGAAAAATGTCTATTTCTGCTTCATTGACTACGCTAAAGCCTTTGATTGTGTGGATCACAACAAACTGTGGCAAATTCTTAAAGTGATGGGAGTACCAGACCACCTTACCTGTCTCCTGAGAAACCTGTACGAGGGTCAAGAAGCAACAGTAAGAACCAGAGATGGAACAACCGATTGGTTCAAAATTGGGAAAGGAGTACGACAAGGCTGCATATTGTCACCCTGCTTATTTAACTTATATGCAGAGTACATCATGAGAAACACCGGGTTGGATGAATCACAGGTCGGAATTAAGATTGCCGGGAGAATTATCAACAACCTCAGATATGCAGACGATACCACCCTAATGGCAGAAAGCGAAGAGGATCTGAAGAGCCTCTTGTTGAGGGTGAAATTGGAGAGTGCAAAAGCTGGTTTGAAACTCAACATTAAAAAAACAAAGATCATGGCATCTGGCCCCATCACTTCCTGGCATATAGAAGGGGAAGAAATGGAAGCAGTGACAGATTTTATTTTCTTGGGCTCCAAGATCACCGCAGACGGTGACTGTAGCCATGAAATTAAAAGACGCTTGCTCCTTGGGAAGAAAGCTATGGCAAACCTAGACAGCATAGTAAGAAGCAGAGACATCACCTTGCCGACAAAGGTCTGTCTAATCAAAGCTAGGTTTTCGCAGTAGTAATGTATGGCTGTGAGAGCTGGACTATAAGGAAGGCTGAGCGCCGAAGAATTGATGCTTTCGAACTGTGGTGCTGGAGAAGGCTCTTACGAGTCCCCTGGACTGCAAGGAGGTCAAATCAGTCAATCCTAAAGGAAATCAACCCTGAGTGCTCATTGGAAGGACAGATACTGAAGCTGAAGCTCAAATCTTTTGGCCACCTAATGCGAAGAGAAAACTCTCTGGAAAAGACCCTGATGCTGGGAAAGACTGAAGGCAAAAGGAGAAGGGGACGGCAGAGGATGAGATGGCTAGATAGCATCACCGATGCAATGAATATGGACTTGAGCACACTCCGGGAGAGAGCGCAGGACAGGAAGGCCTGGCGTGCTATGGTCCATGGGGTCACGAAGAGTCGGACACGACTGAACGACTGAACAACAACAGCTCTGTACACCACCACATTGAAGTTGAAAGGAAACACACCTAGACGGGAGCGAAGTCAGGACTTTCAGCTGTAATTCAAGGGGTTTGACAAAAGTGGGGCACTAACCATTCAGGAAGGACAGCCAGTGGCATACACACACACCCAGCGTTGGTGGCTCATAAGTAATGGAACGAATGGCTGACAAGCAGCTGCATGGCCAGGGGTGGCCTGTTTCCTGGGTACCCCATGACCAAGCAAGCAGATAAAAGGCCTGGAGGTGGTTCTGAGTGTGACATTTGCATTTGGTAGCTGCTCACTGGAATTCCCAACATGAGGTCCAAAGAGGTGTCCATGAGAGTGAAGGAGGCCATCATTACGCTGAGGAAACAAAATAAACCCATCAGAGAGAGAGCAAAAATAGTGGGAATGGCCAACACAACAGTTTGGAACATCCTGAAAAAGAAGGAATTAATGGGCAAGCTCAGCAACAGCAAAAGGCCTGGAAGACCACAGAAGACGACTACAGTGGATGATAGCAGAATTCTGCTCATGGTGAAGAGGAACCCTTTCACAACATCTAGCCAGAACAAGAATGCTCTTGAGGAGGTAGGCATGTCATTGTCAACATCTACAGGCAAGAGACGGCTTTCTGAATGTAAATAAGAGGCTAAACAACAATGTGCAAACCACTGGTAACACTCAAGAACAGAATGGCCAGATTAGTCTTTGCCAGCAAACACCTAAAAAAGCCTGCCCAGTTCTGAAATAAGATTCTTTGGACTGATGAAACCAAGATTAACTTGTACCAGAATGATGGGAAGAGGAAAGTATGGAGAAGGAAAGGAACAGCTCATGATTCAAAGCACACCACATCATCTGTCAAACATGGTAGAGGCAGTGTTCTGGCATGGGCATGTATGGCTGCCAATGGAACTGGGTCACTGGTGTTTATTGATGACCTGACTGCTGATAAAAGCAGCAGGATGAATTGTGAAGTGTACAGGGCTATACTTTCTGCTCAGATTCAGCCAAATGCTGCCAAACTGATAGGACACCACTTCATATTGCAGATGGATAATGACCCAAACCATATAGCAAAAGCTAGCCAAGAGTTTCTCAAGGCAAAGAAGTGGGATATTCTTCAATGGCCAAGTCAGTCACCTGATCTCAACCCAATAGAGCATGCTTTTCACTTACTTAAGACAAGACTGAAGGCAGAAAGACCTACAAACAAGCAGTAGCTGAAGGCAGCTGCAGTAAAGGCCTGGCAAAGCATCTTGAGGGAGGAAACTCAGCATTTGGTCATGTCCATGGGTTCCAGACTTCAGGCAGTCATTGACTGCAAAGGATTTTCATCCAGGTATTAAAGGTGATCCTTAAGTTTGACATGATGTTGGTTTGTTCCATTACTTATGAGTCACCAACGATGGGTGTGTGTGTATGCCACTGGCTGTCCTTCCTGAATGGTTGGTGCCCCACTTTTGTCAAACCCCTTGAATTACAGCTGAAAGTCCTGACTTCGCTCCCATCTCAGTGTGTTTCCTTTCAACTTCGATGTGGTGGTGTACAGAGGCCAACTGCCAAAACAGTTATCCTTGTTCCAATATTTCTGGTCCTGGCTGTATATATATGCATGTTTACGAAACATATGCTTGTCCATTTACCTATTAAGCACAGGGAGGGCTACTTTCTATATCAGAACAGATCAAATATCCAGAGGGAAGGGAACACTCTTCTGACTCACCTTGCCATGGTTTAAGCCATTTCTTCCTAACCTTGCTCATTTTCCCCTAGCCTAGCTCACTTCCAGTATCGGAGCTAGACTGGGAAGAAATGACTGAAATGTAGGTCTCACCATATCTGAGGAGAGTAAGTCTAGGGACACATCCTGCTAGCAGCCTCCTGAAGAAAAGAGCACAATGCAGGCTATCAGAAATGCTCTAGGGAAAAGGCAGGTAATGTTCCCCCCCACCCCCCGACATACTACTGGGTTCCTGGGGAAAAACTAGTTGTGTATTCCAGGGATCAATGCTGTTCTCATTTAGCTGCATATTCATTTAAAGGATCTCTTTTCATTTTTGCATTGAGTATCTTTTTACCTTATGCAAGATAGTAAACAGAACTAACTTTTCCCTGCAGAAGCCATGCTTTTTATTTACCTCTATCATCCCTTCTGTCCCTTTAGCAATCTCTAAAACTGCCTTCTCCAACCTGGTGCCCACCAGGTGTGTTGAACTGCAACTCCCATCATTCCCAGCTACCATAGCCAATGGCAATCCCATCTTGGCTGGGAATGATAGGGTTTGTAGTCCAACACATCTAGAGGGCCCCAGGTTGGGGAAGGCTCCTCCAAGGTAAGCACTATTAATTTATACTGAGTCATCAGAACCCTATTCCATTCATAATGGTCTAACATATTCCCCTTGCTTTTTATTTATTTAAAAGATTTCTAGGCACTCTTGACAATAAAATTCCACTTGAAGAGCTGAACATCTGAGCTGCTGTTGAGCATGCTTGCTGGATCATGTTGACTTCGTAAGGCTTACAACTCATGAATAAAAACAGGAGCACTGAGGAGTGGCAAATAGTGAAATTATTTCACGTTCACAGAAATTTTGGGAATAAAACCTATTTTTAAATGTCAGGAGAAAAGAGCGTAACATAAAAAGTGTTCTCTGTTGTCAACCAATCTCATCTTATACTTCACTATAATATATCTCCATTCCAGTCTAGACGGAAACACTCACTTAGGAAAAAAATGTCCTGGCTTATTATAACTTTGTTTAACATTAAAGCTAAACAGTAAGCTAAGCAGAGTGCAACTACAAATGCACTCTTTTATTATTACCATTTTAAAAAGAACTTGCTTCCCATGTTGCAAAAGGAAAACAATATAATGTGACCAATTCCCTGTCTAACTCTGTATACCGCAAAGATAATGTTTTCTATTAGTCTGAAACCTACATTCGCATCACACATTTTGCAGGTAGAAGCATGGAGGCATATCACATGACAGAAACACTCAATGTTCCCATTTTAAAAGGAAATGTTCCCCTAGGGTATTCTTGACTTTTTCTTTTTTACTTTTTAAATCATCCTTCAATTCTGAAGTATCAGATTTCTAGACTTGGTGCAGGAGCATTGAACAAAATATGTGACACAAGCTAGATTGCAAGATCTTTGCTCCCAGATTTTGTACCTGCATTCATTCATAGGTTATCTCAACCTTCTCCAACCTGGTGTCGTCCAGATATGGAAGACTACAACTCCCATTATCCCCAGTCAGCATCTCACTTCCTGCTTCTACATGGCAGCAGCAATCCATGGTTACTACTTGTGGTCCCCATAACTTGCTTTTGGGGGCAATGGTGGGTCTACACATTATGGGCACTACTGAGGCCACTTTTGTGCCCCACTGATTTCAATGGTTCATAGTGCAATCCCATACATGTCTGCAGAAGAAAGCCCCACTAAATTCAATGGGACTTACTCCCAGGTAAGTGTCAACAGGACTGCAGCCTTAATGCTTCAGTTTCTCTTACTGAAATCAGTGGGTAATACCAGATGTTAATCCTAGAGTAGATCTATTGAAATGAATGGAGCTTAAGTTAGTCATTTCAGTGGATCTACTCTAAGTAGGAAAGACACTGGACACTACCCAGTGGAGTTTTAAACATAGTTCACTTTGCTGGATTACGTGCCATTAATATAGAAACTGTGTGACAAATTCTCTGAGGACCTCTTCACTGAGGGTCCTTTGGGGACCAGCTTGTCTCCAACTCTTGCATCAACTTAATTTGCCATGATTCCAGGATAAGCCCACTGGACCTACGCTCTCTAAAAGCTCCCCGCAGCAGCTGCCCTAACTAGAGCTGAATTTAGCTTTGGCCAAGCCCAGTAGCAGCCAACTTTTTTGGTAAGTGTGACATACATTAAGTCCTAAACACCAGACATTCTAGTGTGTGCAACATTTCCAGAGCCTTGGTGTGGTTCACCTCTTGCCTGCTGAGCTTGGTGCAGGCAGCAGACTTGTACTGTAGAGGCAATCAGCTTCCTGTAGCTTACCTCCAGGGCCACAGATCCCTTTTGCCTGTACCAAAAGGTCAGCCCTTTATGTCCTCACTAGGTGCTGCTATTGATTGGTTTTGACTGGAATTGTGATTTTAATTTGTTTTAATCTTTTAATTGCCCAGAGAACTTTATGTTTGGTTGACTCATAAATGAAATAAACAGCCATGTACATAGATGGTGAGAGACATAGATATAGATGGATGGATGGATGGATGGATGGATGGATGTTGTTGTTCAGTCGTTCAGTCGTGTCCGACTCTTCGTGACCCCATGGACCATAGCACGCCAGGCCTGCCTGTCCTGCACTCTCTCCCAGAACGTGCTCAAGTCCATATTCATTGCATCAGTGATGCTATCTAGCCATCTCATCCTCTGCCATCCCCTTCTCCTTTTGCCTTCAGTCTTTCCCAGCATCAGGGTCTTTTCCAGAGAGTTTTCTCTTCGCATTAGGTGGCCAAAAGATTTGAGCTTCAGCTTCAGTATCTGTCCTTCCAATGAGCACTCAGGGTTGATTTCCTTTAGGATAGACTGATCTGACCTCCTTGCAGTCCAGGGGACTCGTAAGAGTCTTCTCCAGCACCACAGTTCAAAAGCATCAATTCTTCAGCACTCAGCCTTCCTTATAGTCCAGCTCTCACAGCCATACGTTACTACTGGGAAAACCATAGCTTTGATTAGACGGACCTTTGTCGGCAAGGTGATGTCTCTGCTTCTTACTATGCTGTCTAGGTTTGCCATAGCTTTCCTCCCAAGGAGCAAGCGTCTTTTAATTTCATGGCTACAGTCACCGTCTGCGGTGATCTTGGAGCCCAAGAAAATAAATCTGTCACTGCTTCCATTTCTTCCCCTTCCATATGCCAGGAAGTGATGGGGCCAGATGCCATGATCTTCGTTTTTTTAATGTTGAGTTTCAAACCAGCTTTTGCACTCTCCAATTTCACCCTCAACAAGAGGCTCTTGAGATCCTCTTGCTTTCTGCCATTAGGGTGGTATCATCTGCGTATCTGAGGTTGTTGATAATTTTCCCGGCAATCTTAATTCCGACCTATGATTCATCCAACCCGGCGTTTCTCATGATGTATCCTGCATATAAGTTAAATAAGCAGGGCGACAATATACAGCCTTGTCGTACTCCTTTCCCAATTTTGAACCAATCGGTTGTTCCATGTTTGGTTCTTACTGTTGCTTCTTGACCCTTGTACAGGTTTCTCAGGAGACAGGTAAGATGGTCTGGTACCCCCACCTCTTTCAGAATTTGCCACAGTTTGTTGTGATCCACACAATCAGAGGCTTTAGCGTAGTCAATGAAGCAGAAATAGACGTTTTTCGGCAATTCTCTTGCTTTCTCCATGATCCAGTGAAAGTTGGCAATTTGACCTCTAGTTCCTCTGCCTCTTCGAAACCCAGCTTGTACTTCCGGTAGTTCTCGGTTCGCATACTGCTGAAGCCTAGCTTGTAGGATTTTGAGCATCACCTTGCTGGCATGTGAAATGAGCATAATTGTACGGTAGTTTGAACACTCTTTGGCGTTGCCCTTCTTTGGAATTGGAATGTAAACTGACCTTTTCCAGTCTTGTGGCCACTGTTCAGTGTTCCAAATTTGTTGGCATATTGAGTGCAGCACTTTCACAGCATCATCTTTTAGAATTTTAAATAGCTCAGCTGGAATACTTTCATCTCCGCTAGCTTTGTTGTTAGTAATGCTTCCTAAGGCCCACTTGACTTCACTATCTAGGATGTCTGGCTCCAGTTCAGTGACTGCACTATCATGGCTATCAGGGACATTCAGATCTTTCCTGTATAGTTCTTCTGTGTATTCTTGCCACCTCTTCTTAATCTCATCTGCTTCTGTTAGGTCCCTGCCTTCTTTGTCCTTGATCATGCCCGTCTTTGCACAAAACGTTCCCTTGAGATCTCCAATTTTCTTGAAGAGATCTCTAGTCTTTCCCATTCTGTTGTTTTCTTCGATTTCTTTGCATTGTTCATTTAAAAAGGCCTTCTTGTCTCTCCTTGCTATTCTCTGGAACTCTGCATTCAGTTGGATATATCTTCCCCTTTCTCCCTTGCTTTTGGCTTCCCTTCTTTCCTCAGCTACTTGTAAAGCCTCATCAGACAGCCACTTTGCTTTCTTGCCTTTCTTTTTCTTTGGGATTGATTGAGTTGCTGCCTCCTGAACAGTGTTACGGACCTCCGTCCATAGTTCCTCAGGCACTCTGTCTATCAGGTCTAATCCCTGAAATCTATTCCTCACCTCCACTGTATATTCATAAGGGATATGATTTAGGTCATACCTGAATGGTTTAGTGGTTTTCCCTACATTCTTCAATTTAAGCTGAAATTTTGCAACGAGAAGCTCATGATCTGAGCCACAGTCAGCTCCAGGTCTTGTTTTTACTGACTGTATAGAGTTTCTTCATCTTTGGCTGCAAAGGACATAATCAATCTGATTTTGATATTGACCATCTGGTGATGTCCATGTGTAGAGTCGCCTCTTGTGCTGTTGGAAAAGGGTGTTTGCTCTGATCAGCGTGTTCTCTTGGCAAAACTCTATTAGCTTTTGTCCTGCTTCATTTTGTACACCAAGACCATGCTTGCCTGCTATCCCAGTGATTTCTTGACTTCCTACTTTAGCATTCCAATCCCCTATGATGAAGAGGACATCTTTTTTTGGTGTTAGTTCTAGAAGGTGTTGTAGGTCTTCATAGAACTGATCAACCTCAGCTTCTTCGGTATCAGTGGTTGGGGCATAGACCTGAATTACTGTGATGTTGCATGGTTTGCCTTGGATTCATACTGAGATCATTCTATCGTTTTTAAGATTGTACCCCAGTACTGCTTTTCCCACCCTTTTGTTGACTATGAGTGCTACTCCATTTCTTCTATGGGATTCTTGCCCACAGTAGTAGATATGATGGTCACCTGAATTAAATTCGCCCATGCTTGTCCATTTTAGTTCGCTGATTCCCAAGATGTCGATGTTCAATCTTGCCATCTCATGTTTGACCACCTCCAGCTTACCTTGATTCATTGATCTGACATTCCAGGTTCCTAAACAATATTGTTCTTTACAGCATCGGATTTTCTTTTCACCACCAGACACATCCACAGCTGAGTGTCCTTTCGGCTTTGGCCCAGTCGCTCCACTCTTTCTGGCGCTACTTGGAAATACCCTCTGCTCTTCCCCAGTAGTATATTGGACACCTTCCGACCTGAGGGGCTCATCTTCCGGCGTCATATCTTTTAGCCTTGTGATACGTTCCATGGGGTTTTCTTGGCAAGAATACTGGAGTGGGTTGCCATTTCCTTCTCCAGTGAACCACATTTTGTCAGAACTCTCCGCCATGACCTGTCCGTCTTGGGTGGCCCTGTACGGCATAGCTTATGGATTCACTGATGGATAGACAGATATATAGATAGATATCTGTATCTATCTGTGTATCTGTGGATGGATGGATAGATAGATAGATAGATATCTGTATCTATCTGTATATCTCTATCACAGTAAACCCAAGAGGAAGGGTTAGCATTTATACTATAGATATGTTAAAATGATACATTTCCATTTACTGGGATTATTATTTTATAATATTTTGTTGTCTGAAAATTGTAAAAAAACAATATTTCTTATTCTGAGATAGTAAAAAAAACAAAACTAGTCAACACAGGAGTCAGATTCTGTCCTTCCTGTGCCAAACAAAACTCTGGCGTATCATGTGCTCTACGCTTAGTTTGCCTGTTGAGAATGGACCTGGAATTTGTTCACTCCCCCCTCCCCCACTTCCTCTCACATGCTTCAAGCCCCTCCCTTATTTCCTGGTTTGTAGTAACCATAGGGTGTCCTAACATCCAAATCCAAAGGATAAATTATTCTTACCGCAAACCATCACTTGCCTACAAACCAGAATTAGAAACCGTGAATTGAAGTGGGTTTCCAATTCTGGTTTGAAGGCGCACAATGGTTTACAGCAACTTGGACACTGTGGCAAACGACGGTTACCCCACAAACCAGGAAATAATGGACAGAACTTAACTGTGCAGGGATTTGGATTTGGCCTGGCTCAGACATCTCAGCTAGGCCATGCTGGCAGGTGGCCAAGGAGAGGGTACTGCCAGGATGCAAAAGGTTCACTCCTTTCAATCCTCTGTACATTTACAGCCCCTAGGCATCACTACCAGCTTTACCAGAAAGCAGTGTGAACCAGCCTGCTCCAGTTCACCAATTCCAGAAGGGACACCAGTTTCCTTTCCTCTGGTCCAGAACAGATGTGTATCGGTGTTATTTTGTCTTTTCACTTTAGGTATGAAATTTAAAAGGTTGAGAATGCCCTGTGTAATTTTTTCACTGGCTTAACAAGACCATGGATCAGTTCTAACTGATTAAGCAATAGTCTGTTCTGAAGACCAGGCTTTTGTACATTCTCTCTCCCTGGATGCATTTTGCCCTAGAGGAAAGCACCTGCGTTGTGTGCAAAAGGTCCTAGGTTCAATCCCTGGCATCTCCAACAAAAAGGAAACATTGGAAGCAAGGCAGAGAAAGACCTGGGTCTGTGACCATGGACAATGGCTGATGGCAACTGAGCAGGGGAGGCTGGTGGATCCGATTATGGTGGGGCGGACCTTCCATTCTGGGTGTTAGTTACACCCTAACCCTAAAGGAGGTATCCAAGGTGCTGGACCCTATCCCCCAAATGGCTCCAGCAGCCTGAATAGCTCCATTATTATTATTATATTTATACCCCACCTTTTCCCCAATACTGGGACTCAAGGCGGCTTTACAACATTAAAACCTATACAATTAAAACCTGTAAATAGAAATATAAATAAAGGTAAAGGTGTCCCCAACCAGTCATGTCCGACTCTAGGGTGTGGTGCTCATCTCTGTTTCTAAGCCGAAGAGCCAGCGCTGTCTGAAGACGCTTCCGTGGTCATGTGGCCGGTATGACTGAACACCGAGGTGCACGGAATGCTGTTACCTTTCCCACCGAAGCGGTACCTATTTATCGACTTGCAATTTCTTGCTTTTGAACTGCTAGGTTGGCAGAAGCTGGGACTGAAGACGGGAGCTCACTCCGTCACACAGCACTCGGGTCTCGAACTGCTGTCCTGCCGACCTTCCAGTCTGCAGTTCAGCGTCTTAACCACTAAGCCACCGCGGCCCCAGAAATATAAATACAAGTGTACAAAAGTTAAAAATAATTAACTCATCAATATTAAAATTGTGAAAATATCAAAACATTAAAAGACAACAAGAAAAATAGTATCCGTCCGTCATATTTTCGCAGGTCCAGACTAATTATCCCCAAAGGCCTGCTGGAACAAAAAAGTTTTTCAATGCCTACGAAAGCATATCAAGGAGGATGCCACTCTCACCTCCCTGGGAAGGGAGTTCCAGAGCCTTGGGGCAGCCACCGACTTTAGACTTCTGGCTGGTTGTACCTAAACCCAGAATGGAATCTCCACCCCACTGAAATTGGATCCACCAGTATCCCCTGCAATTAACAATACTAGGCTAGATGGACTCAGGGTCTGGCTCAGTAGAAGGCAGCTTCCTATGTTCACACATAATTGATGCCTGAGGCTAAAAAAAGAAAAGAAAAAAAGATGTCAGCTCTACCGAGACACATCAAAGCTCTTGATTACATACACGTTGACACAGCATTGCAAACTGCTTCCCAGCCAGCAATCCTGCTTTGCCAACTGTGAGCTGTTTCCTTTTGTATGAACACTCAGTCGTGAAGAGGAAGTGACATAAAAATGGCTGTTGACAAAGAAACAGCCTATACGCTGTGTAAAAAAGCCAGCTGTTTCCTCCGAAGACAGACTATACATCTCTGAGTATCAAATGCCGTTACTTAACCTTGATTCATCATTACCTAATGGGAAATACAATTTTAGACTGCAAATTGTGTCATCTAGGATGAGGCTGATATATCAGTTCTACTGACAGTTAAGCTATGGAAGAAAAAAGAGGGATTAAAATGATGATCTTAGTTTTCAGATGGCACAAAGGAATGCAATTAAAAAAAACAGGCCATGCCTTATGCAATCAATGCATTTGCATGAAAGATGCATTCGTATGAACAAAAGCTGGCAGAATTGCACACTCCTGTAGGGATTATTCAGGAAAGCTGATCTTGATTCTGAATACTGTACACTCATTTTATGTACAAGGGAACAAGGCAGCTGCCTTAGGCACCATTTGGCAGAAGGGTGGGATACAAATGTAAAAAGAATGAATGAATGAATGAATGAATGAATTTACCACACAGAGAAAATCAAATTCAGCAAAGTTTTGGGGTAACATCCCAGAAGTTTCTTCAACTTTGCTTTCTGGAAAATAAACCATCTTTCTCTCTATGGTGGCTAGAGGTGGAGATATACTGAAGAAAATATGGCTCTAGAAAAATCCATTCTGTCTCCTGTTCACTTGTTGCTTCAGGCAGTATATTTAAGGTATATTATTTATTAGCAAATGGACCAGGTTTGCATGAGTTGGAAAAGCCCTTAGTTTGATACAGCAAAGCCTTCAAGCAAACTTGAAGCTGTCAAAGTATGGCACAGCTGTCGGAGTGGGACACATTGTGCCCGCCCTGTCTGAGTGAAGCCATGGCCACTGACATCCCTAGGCATGGTCCCTGTCATGGTGCATTCTTATAGCCCCCTGAGGCAGGGATCTGCCCGTACTATTTCCAGCCCATACACAGCAAGGGGGAGGGGGCAGGCCTGGAACTCTTCCCCTCAACCTATTAATTTCTTCTGGCTTCAAACTGTGTGAACTGCAAAGCTATATGCTGGAAGACTGCCCCTAGTGACTGGCAATGTTACTGCAGGCTTCAACCACACACATTAAATGCATTTAAAAAACAAAATAACCATGGGTTGTACACCTCTAGGGTCCCATTAGTGTGCATGTTACATTCCAGGTGTCTACGTTTCATGGTCTTGGCGCTGTGGTGCTGACAGATGCATAGGCAGACATCTGCTTTAATTATAATAGATTTATGTATTCAGTGCCATCAGTGGTTGGATCCAGCGCAGTCCTTTCACAAATGGAATGCATCCCTCCAGCAGCAGCTCCTGCTCCCAGAATTTTCACCACCACTTCCTACTTCTCCTTGAAGCCTCCTGCGCCACCAGCCACGCTGTTCTGGAGTATCTGCCAACACTCGAAAGCAGACGGAAGCACAGGGGCCTCAGGAGAAATTGCAGGGGAATCCTGCTTCCATATGTGAGAACATTCTGTGAGCAGAGCTCTGCTCCTGGATCTCTGGACCCAACCCAATGTAATGGCACTTTGTAGCATAAGGGAAAAAAGCCGGCCACAAGCAGATGCCAATCTAATGTTTCAGCAAAGAGATAAGGGAAAGATAAGAGAGGCAAGGGATGGATGTGAGCAAATGCAGTTACACATACTGAGGCTTAGTTAGAGTTGGTGATATCTCCTGTATCTCCTGAAATCATGGAACTCAGAATACATTTGGGGAAGGTATTGCTGAATCACACTCACAAATATTTGACCATGCGCCTCCTTATACATATCCAAACATCTGAGAGAAAGTGGGAGATAAGAGTGGGCAAGCAACATGCTGAAAGTAATCCCCTTGCAATGTTGACCTTGGGTGGAAAATGCCACAGATGTTTCTTTTCTCGACACAGGCAAAAATCAAGCTTTGCATATTGCAATAGTGAGATATTTAAAACCAGATTGAACAAAGTGCATGTAAAGGGCCTGGGGGGAACAATATCATAATGGCAGCTGGATTCACTTAGCCAGCACTAATGTACAGAAATGAGGAAAAGACATACATGTATGTGCCTTAGGCCTGAGGCTGTGGATGGGTTTTGATCACCCATTCTCAATATGCATCCTGAAGATCAGGTTAAACATTGCACATGAAAGCACTCTTGGATGAACCCAGTCAGCCAATATCGATTGGATATATCAGACAACCTGGTAGGAGTCTCAGAAATCAAAAGGCATCCTCCAGAGAGCTTGAATGGGAAGAAGAGGATCAGAAGCACTAATTAAGTTGTACCTGTGTTGATTAATTCATGTAGAAGCAGGGAACAGTTTTCAGCACAGCATAGTAAGTATAATGTTGGAGCTGCATGACCATTGGAAGGAGTCTACATGACCTACTATTGGAAGGAGTCTACATGACCTTAAAATCAGAGTCTTTTCCCTACCACAGAATGTTGAAAATATCAGCTTTCATTTTGTTACAAGAGCAAGTTTCTACCCCTCATGGTTACAAAGGAAAAATTCAGAGACAAATGCAATTCTGCATTCTGCTGCCACTATGCTCTAATCTTTTTTTACCCAGACCTTGAAAATACTGGAATTAAGTTTTGAAAATCATACATTTGATAACAATTGGGAAAAAAACAAAGCACATAATTTAATCAACCATAAGCATCTAATTTGGTTCTATTAAGAACAGAATGAGTCTTTTATAGCCAAATAACTTGTAAATGTATAGCATCAGATCAAGTCTAGATTTGATTTCTGGTGTCCTCTTAATGATAGAGTAGTTTGTCCACTTTACAGAGGGCAAATACTTGCTTAGAACCTGAAGAACCTCAGCTTTCATCATTTTCAAAATCATGTTACTTTTTTAAAAAATCCGTAAAGGAACTGAGCAAAATTAAGTAACTCAGTCACTATCAAACAGACATAACAGAAACAGCCACTTCTATTCTGTGAGATTGCATGTTTAGGGTCAAATGTATTTTCTGAAATAAAACCAAATGATTTAAGAATACCTCTCACTACAATTTCTTTCACATTCCAGTCTTCAAAAAGATGTGTGCCCTACAGCCAGCCAATGAAAGTGCTAAGAACCAGTTCACAGAGAACATGTTGGCTGCATTTGCTATTAACACAGAGTAGAAGCAATTTTCAGAGGGGTAGCCATGTTAAGTCTGTTGTAGCAAAAATCAGTAAAGTGCCCTGTGCCTCCTTAAAAATGAACAAATTGATTAAAGCATAAGCTTTACAGTCCATCTTATTTCATGCAGCTGCATGAAATTTTATCCTGAGCTACAGGTATATATACACATGTCTTGGGAATTGGGGGAGTAAAGGGCTTGGGAAGAAACAGTGAGGTCAGAGAGAAATGAAATGCACAAAGTACAGATAGTGACAATTGTGTTATTAATAGCAGCCATCCACAAAACAGTTATTGGTGATGGCTAATTAACACAGATAGTTCACCCAGATTATTCCACATAGTAATATAGACGGGGCTACATGTGAATAACTCCCCAGGACTCGGGGGCCAACCTTCCATGTGCTTACTCAGACTTTACTCCTATTAAGTTTTATGATGCTTATTTCAAAGTAAGTGTGCAATGGGTATTGGATTTGGTTTCGGAAGAATGGCGGGCAGTCGGGTGTGAATTTACCCAGAGATATGCAGTATTTAACGCAGTAAGTACACTAATTTGCTAAAGCGGTTGGCAATTTTCATGGTTTTAGAGGTGGTTCTCATAGTTACATTCACAAACAGTGAAGACCACACTTTTTGCTACTAACAGAAGCTAAAACAATGCACAGTAATCACTCTTCCCACTGTGTACCTCCTAGCTGATAAGGATGCTCTTCCTACGCTGTGAGACACTTATTTTGCTGCCAAGAGAGAAAGGCCCCCCTTTCTCCTTCTAGTGGAGGGAGGGGTAAGTGTGTGTGTTTCCTGCCAGTTTGAACTAAATGATGAGACCAGGCCTGATAAAATCCTGAGCAGACTGGCCTGCTACCTGTTCTCATCTGAGTGGGGGAAGGCATGCCACCTGCTCAGATAACCAGCCCCATGGGAAGATGCCCGTCGCTCCCCTGGGAACCAGAGCAACTGAACTGAGAGTTAAGGGTATGTGTATGCTTTTTTTTGCTCTTGCTTTCTCTGCACCCATTTTCCATCAACAAACTCATTCTTTCATACAAGTGGACTTGAGTTATAATGGTATCCTTAAATCTGGTTAGTGCAGGTCCTGAATACACCAGGCCCCAGTTTAAGACAAATGAAATGCAGCCAGAGAACATTAGGTGCAACACAGATCTGTTTTGAGCCATACTGCAGCCCAGATATGTGAATGTCACCCACAAGGTGCTAATATTAATCTTCTATGGCACAATTACTCAAAGAAGTGAATCACTGTTTGAGAGAATAATGCAGCCTTCTGTTCTCTGTCACTTCAGTATTCAGGCCAGGGTAAGCATGGCTGGGCACCTACCAAGGGCCCACACCCCAGCAGAGGCCCACTGACAACAGCCTCCTGGAGCTGCTTCTCCCCTTTATCACTGCAACCTGCTTGTTCCCCTGCCTCTTCATCTGGCCCAAACAATTGTGGTGGTGGGAGGGAGGAGCAGTAGATGCCCCTGCCTGCTTACTCACTGGCTCTATGCCTGTCAAGCAAGCAAGTGGTAGCAATGATGAGAAAGATGAGAAGCAGTAGTAGCTAGTAACAATGGTGGTGAGAAGGTAGACTCACTGTGGGAGGGAGCCCATTGAAAGTGCCATGCTCAAGGGCCCTCAAGAACCTGGAGCCAGCACTGATTCAGGCCTCTGTGCCTGGGTTGCATCTTGTTTCATAATGGCTGAACACACGTGTATTTCCGTTTGTAGGGCAAAAATGCAGTAGCCTGGACAACTGTTGGCCACAGGCTTCAATGGCTTTAAAGGGGGATTTGAAATATTAATGGAGGTAGGTCTCTCCATGGGTATTAGCCATGATTGCTAAACAGAACCTCTGTATGCAGGGGCAGTGTCACTGAATACCAGTTGCTAGGGAGCAACAGTGGGGACCATCTTTGCCTTCAGGCCCTGCTTATGTGAAACAGGATAGTGGATGAACTCTAGTAGCTAGATCTACACTAGTGCTTTTTATAGGTATTGAAGCACACTGATAACTATTGGGGCACATCAGATATTCTGTATACTGCTTTTCTGGTGTTATTTCCTGCTTTTTATTCTGTATCATCCAAAATACCACAGATGTCATTGTGTGCACTACAAGGTATAAATGTGCAAGAGGGATATAAGCTTCACCATGATGGAATCTTATCGATATGACACGAAGTGTAGATCTGGTCCTGGTCTAATCTAGAAGGGCTCTTCTTGTGTTTTTATTTTTTCAGCACCAATTCCTAACATCAGGAGCTTGAAGCCCAAGAGAGCTTAGTACCAGTGACTAGTACCAGCCCAAGGCATTTTGCTGCTGGAAGTGAAATCCAAATGGTGCTTCCTTGCTGCCTGAATCAGTATGCAATTAATTTCTCCCCCCGCTAGGGCCACCACTTTAAAACATCATTCAGATACCAATTCCTGCCTTTGCTTACTGCCTCCCTGCCTACCACTGCCACCCCAAGGTGGCTGCCTGAAGCAGGTTGCTTCAACTGCTTCATGGCAGAGCTGGCCCTGACTGGTACCCTTAAGTAGGGATGTACAGATTTTGTTAAAACAGTTCTGTCTGTGTTTTGCAGGTTGTCAGGCATCTTTCTGTTATCCACTCATTAATGGAATTTGATTTTTTTTAGAGATGTATGAGAATGTCATTGTACTCATGCTAATGTGCATTTGCACCAATGCACATTAGCACAGGTGTACATTAGCCCAAGTGTGCATTTGTGCAAATCACCCCCAAAAGAAAAAAAAAAAACAGTCTGCAAGTCTGCAGAATCCATACCACTAAGAAAAACCCTGTCCTTTGTAGAACCTGCAGGTCAGATTCATAGAAATCCAAGCTCATTTAAATCTGTTGCAGATTTCTCCAACAACCCTCCTCTTGATAGCATATGTGGAAACCAATGTGATGTTTCTCCACAATTGGCAGGGAAACGTGAAGCCAAGATTTGAAAGAAACAAAATCACAAGTTGGTCTTGTTAACTTGGCAAACAACTTGTGGGCAGGGGTGGTGGGGTTAAATTCTTTCTAGTGTAAAAAAGCACTAGTGTAGATCTAAGTCTTTCAAGGTTAAACTCACAAGATTTCCTCCACAGGGTCCTTGGCAGAAATGGGGAGAAAGATGACAATACTAATAATGCTCATTCATTCATTTTCATGCATTCATTGAATTCCTGCTAGAGGATTGGTAAGGACTGATGAAAGAACCTCTGCCTTTATGTCTTTCTCAAAGGGTGTGATTACTCCTTGTCTCCTTGGCTATTTCAGTTTAGTTCAAAACTGTGATGTTGGCATGACAAGATATAATGTTGAAAACTGTGAGAGCACATTCCCTGGCTACCTATCAAGGAATGGTTGGAAATGTGGAGCTATTCCTTGGTGTCCGGTTCTGGACTTGGGAATGAGGCTGAGTTACTTGTGGCCAGTGGTGATGGCGAAAGCAGATGGGAACCTGTAGGTATGGAGTACTAAAGGTAAAAAGGTAAAGGTGTCCCCAACCAGTCGTGTCCGACTCTAGGGGGTGGTGCTCATCTCCATTTCTAAGCCGAAGAGCCAGCGCCGTCTGAAGACGCTTCCTTGGTCATGTGGCCGGCATGACTGAACACCGAGGTGCACGGAACGCTGTTACCTTTCCCGCCGAAGCGGTACCTATTTATCTACTTGCAATTTCTTGCTTTCAAACTGCTAGGTTGGCAGGAGCTGGGACTGAAGACGGGAGTTCACTCCATCACACAGCACTCGGGTCTCGAACTGCTGTCCTGCCGACCTTCAGGTCTGCAGTTCAGCATCTTAACCACTAAGCCACCACGGCCCCTAAGCCACCGCGGCCAGCTCCAGCAAAACATTTCACCCACATTCATCTCTAAGTTCAGAATATTATGAAAACATGATGAGAATTCCAGAAATATATCCATTCTTTATTTAGTAGCAGGTAGCTTTGAGATGGGATACCAAATTTGCCACCCCTCTCAGGATCTCAGTTTTTATGGAAAATAAGGCAGTCTTTGTGAGCAATCTGGATTTTCTTGTACTTTCTCATATTGGGGCCAAGGGAGTTGGTCTCAGTCTCTCCCATGGCATACCGACCACTACACTTTCATTCATACTGACCACTTGGGACTTTGTTCCTGCACTGTCTATGTTTGTGTCCTGGCCTGCACCCCACAGGAGCACAGCAAGCACTGCACACTGAACGAGCTCCTCAGCTAAAGAGAAGAATCGAGGGTTCACATACGGTCACTGAGCAGGATCTCCAATGAGAAAGTCAGGCAATAACAATTTGCCAATAAAGAGTGACAGAGAAACCAGGACACCCCTTAAGAAAGCATCAGGGTCCTCAGACACATCTTCCAATCAGCTCCAGAAGGAAATGTCCTTTGCAGTGCTGATTTGTAAGGCTCAACTGGTAGTTCAGGAAAATATACACCGAATTCCAGGGGAGATACACAGATCTGAACGCATCATAAGCAGAGTCTAGAAGAAACTTGGTTGCACCTTTGCCAAATGTGCATTGAGGGCAAAATAATAATTGGGTCAAACAAGCCCAGATGGCTCAAATAGCACAAGATGTGCCTCAACCTGTACAGGAACGGCAAATAATGGCCAGCCAGTGTGACCAGAGGGCAATATTCTTGTGCATGAATAAACTGGGCTGCAGAGGGTCTAAACATCATCTAGTCTAGTCTGGTCTCCTGCATCAAACACAGAGCATATGAACATAAGAGCCATGCTGGATCAGGCCAAGGGTCCATCTACTCCTGCATTCTGTTCACACAGTGGCCACCCAGCTGTCAACCAGGAACCCACAAGCAAGGCATGAGCGCAACAGCACCCTCCCACCCATGTTCCCCAGCAACTGGTGTACATAGGCTCACTGCCTCTGGTACTGGAGGTAGCACACAGCCATCAAGAATAGTAGCCATTGATAGCCTTCTCCTCCAGGAATTTGTCCAAAGGAGGAAGATGTGTTATTGTGGCAGGGGTACTTCATTGGGAGCAGGATTGTTAAAGTCTGCAGAGATAGGGAACATGTGGCCCTCCAGATGTTGTTGGACTGCAACTCCCATCGTTTCTCACCACTGTCCACGCTGACTAGGGCTTATGGGAGTTGCTGCCCAGTAACACCTGGAGGGCCACATGTCCCCTATCTCTGCGGACTTTAACAATCCTGCTCCCAATGAAGTACCTCTGCCACAGAGCGTTTTGTTTTACACCCACGTAGCCATGTGTGTGCTTTTGAGATGCCCTGGGAAGGTGCCAATTCCTCACCGGAGCTTGTTCCAAGTGACTTTTGGTGTCCAGCTCATTGCCTCTCTCACACAGAACCGTATCCCTGAGAGATGATTACACTAAGTGAAAATGCTCGCAAAAGCCCCTGCACTGATCTTTTTGCCTGGCCACAAAGGTGCTCCGTAAGGTTTACGGGGGACGGGGGGACACAAACTTTAAAACCCTACCTCACCTGCCTCACTTCTCAAATCATTGTTCTGGCCCTTTGCAATCATATGTCCCACAGCCAAGCTGGTATGATGCTTCAAGGATGACGCCGAGGGCACTGCCAGGACATGCTGTATTTTGTAAAATTGGGCATTAATGACCCCCCAGCGTTATTATTCATCTCTCTGTACTCACATAGTGCTTGGAAGGGCTTCGCCTTTTTTCCACGTCCACCACATTAACATCCAGCACGCTGTAGGACAGCATCTTCGGCCCCAGGAAAACCAGGAAATGCAAACAGAGTCCAGATGTATCCTTGTATTATGATGAGTGCGCTTATTCTTTCAGGATGGTTCCTTAGCGCTCATGGAGGAGGATTTCCTAGGAAGCTGATGCTTTCTCTTTCTCTGTTCCTTTCCTCCGCACGCCCCGTTGACTGCACAAGACAAGCAAAACTTCCCAAATGTTTACAGAAGGAGATGTTTTCAAATATATATATATTTTAAAAAAACAAACATGCGGGGGAACTATACAAATATTGAAGAGCGTGATTTCACACACGCACGCACAGTCCTTTTTGCCCCTGGGAAGAAGATCAGAAAAGTCTCCAGTAACTTTCAAAAGAGCCTGGGTCTTTTCATCCTGGTGGGAGGGGATTCTTCTGGTCCAGCCCGCGCTGGTGTGGACGGGAGTCGCTATTCAGCCTTTGGGGAGAGGATCAAATGCTGCAGCCCCTTGACGGGTCTCTCGCGCAGCGCCCCGCGCGCGTGCTCCTGGCCGCCCGCCTCCTTTCCCTCCTCGTCCTCTTCCCTTCCTACACTGGCGCGAGTCGCCGCTCTGATGTTGTCTTCGGCCCCAGCGCCTTGCTCCTTCCTTGGCTACGCTCGCCGCCGCCGCCGCCGCCGCTTCTGCAAGCGCCCCTGGGGAAGGCTGGCAGGCAGGCTGGCTCGGGCAGAGGGAGATGTGCGCGGCTCCCTTCCCCAGCCTCTCCTTTCGCCTCCTGGTGCCGTAAGCCTCGCTCCGCGCCGAACAAGGCGACAGGCTGGAGGACGAGGAGCGGCGCGGCGGGGGCGTGGAGCGGCGTGGAGGCAGGAGGGCTGGCTCGGCTCGGCTCGCCGGGCAGGGCAGGGGCGGGGAGGGGAGGGGAGGGGGCTCGGTCTTCCCCGGACAGGAGCTCCGAACGGGGAGCGGGCGAACCCCTCTCCACGCGCCGAGGGGGGCGCCGGGCCGGGCTGTGGAGGAAGCGTGCCTCCCGGTCGGCTCCGCCTCCCCTTCGGCACGGCTTGACTGGCGGCTGCTGCGGCGGCTGCTGCTGGCGGCGAAGTCCCCTGGAGACCGCCAGAGAAGAAAGGCGGCGATCCCCCGCCCGCCCTCTGGAAATGCGCGACGACCTGGGAGGAAGGGGAGATCTCCGGCTCGAGAACAGGCGCCCTTCCGGGGTTGCCGCAGAAACAGCGTGGCGCGGGGACCTGCCGTGCCCGGGTCTTTCCGCCCTACCTCGAAAATGCCCGATTGGTTTTAGTAGTTCTGGCAGCTGAGGCAAAGGCCTGGCGGCTGAGCCCCAGTCCTTGTCCCTTCTGGCCCCTCACCGCCCGCCCCCCATCCCTTGCCCAAGAGAGAAAGAAAGAGTTGCATGTTAATTCACACTTGTGCCAGCTGGAAATGATGGGAGTTGTAGTCCAAAACATATGGATGGCACCCGGCTGGGAAAAGCTGCGTCAAGTAATCTTAAGTCTCTGGATATAGCGGTCTTACACCCGCACACCGTTCTTTAGATCAGCCTTCCCCAACCCGGTGCCTTCCAGATGTGTTGGACTGCAACTCCCATCAGCACCAGCCAGGGAATGATGGGAGTTGCAATCCAACACATCTGGAGGGCACCCGGTTGAGGGAGGCTGCTTTAGATTTTATGTATTCATTATTACATTTCTAACCCACCTTTTCCGCTTTTGCAAGGAACCCAGGGTGGTTTACATGGTTTTCCTCTCCATTTTATCCTCACAACAACCCTGCGAGGTAGGCTGGGTTGAAAATTAGTGGCCCAAAGTGAACTTCATGGCTGAGTGGGGACTAGAACTCAGATCTCCCCAGTCCTAGTACAACACTCTAACCACTACCATGCAGTGGCTCAGGTGGTAATGTCTATTACTTCACTAAGAAACTTCAAATGTGGTAGGCCAGGCCATACCAGCTGCATCTGGGGGTCTTCCTGCCCATTCTGCTGAGAGGTCCTGAATGTCTGCCCCAAAGACCTTGACAGCACCACTGGGCAGCAAACAACTGGAATCTCAAAATATATCCATTGTGGATTCTGGCAAAGGTTGCCTCATAACATGGGAGTACCCTCTGGAAATGCAGTTAGTGCTGCTTGGACCAGGAGGAACCCCAGCGACCATATGCAATAGTAATTGTGTGGTTTTAATTGTTAACTGCCCAGAGAGCTTCGGCTACTGGGTGGTATAGAAATGTAATCAATCAATTAATTAAGGGCATTCCATATGCCCTTTAGCATAAACCTGCTCACTATCCAATGGAAGGCTGCAGCTTCGCCAAAGTAACTTTCACGCTCTTCCCTGTAGTTGGGGACAGTGAGATGGAAAGATCTTCTCTTAGTTGACTCCCCTAAAATTTCCACCAATTTCTAGTAATCACCAACTTTCTTCTTAATTAGATGTCGCATTAGGATTTTCACATTTCCCTCTTAAAAGGTGTTAGTTCTGCATGCACACCTCTAGCAGATGTTTTTATTTTCCCAGAGACTCTCCAACTGTATTGTTTCAAGAGTTGGTTACATTTGTAAGACAGGAAGATTTCTCATGGGGCACAGTATTGTTAAGGGTTGAGATACCAAGGGGAAAACCTGCCACCCACATTACAAAAAGATGACCACAGTGAAAGAATGCACTCCTGTATATCATGGTGAGCAGGGTTAAATAGCAACAGAAGAAGGAATTGACTCTACCAAATTCTACCCCACAAAGGGTAAGATTACCACAGACATCTGTGAATACTGATGTACTGTGATTTGGTTTATATGTGCAGACGTTCCAGGGAGATTTACAAAAATGTTCCTTCAGGTAACTGGGTCCCAAGCCATGTAGAGCTTTAAAGGTAAGCACCAGCACATTGAATTGTGTGGTATAATGGGTGGACACTGGGGACACCTGGGTTCCAATCCCCTGGTTCTCAGTCCTGGGAGCTCAACAGGTGGCCTTGGACAAGGCACTATATATCTCAAGCTAATCTAGTGACTCCCAGGGTTAGTGTGAGAATAGATTAGTATAACCACATGTACAGTCAGGGCCAGAAATATTGGAACAAGGATAAGTGTTTTGGCAGTTGACCTCTGTATACCACCACATTGAAGTTTAAAGGAAACACATCCAGATGGGAGCGAAGTCAAGACTTTCAGCTGTAATTCAAGGGGTTTGACAAAAGTGGGGCACCAACCGTTCAGGAAGTACAGCCAGTGGCATACACACACCCCCATCGTTGGTGGCTCATAAGTAATGGAACAAACCAACATCATGTCAAACTTAAGGATCACCTTTAATACCTGGATGAAAATCCTTTGCAGTCAATGACTGCCTGAAGTCTGGAACCCATGGACATGACCAAATGCTGAGTTTCCTCCCTCAAGATGCTTTGCCAGTCCTTTACTGCAGCTGCCTTCAGCTGCTGCTTGTTTGTGGGTCTTTCTGCCTTCAGTCTTGTCTTCAGTAAGTGAAAAGCATGCTCTGTTGGGTGGAGATCAGGTGACTGACTTGGCCATTGAAGAATATCCCACTCCTTTGCCCTGAGAAACTCTTGGCTAGCTTTTGCTGTATGGTTTGGGTCATTATCCATCTCCAATATGAAGTGGCGTCCTATCAGTTTGGCAGCATTTGGCTGAATCTGAGCAGAAAGTATAGCCCTGTACACTTCACAATTCATCCTGCTGCTTTTATCAGCAGTCAGGTCATCAATAAACACCAGTGACCCAGTTCCATTGCCCATGCCATAACACTGCCTCCACCATGTTTGACAGATGATATGGTGTACTTTGGATCATGAGCTGTTCCTTTCCTTCTCCATACTTTCCTCTTCCCATCATTCTGGTACAAGTTAATCTTGGTTTCATCAGTCCAAAGAATCTTATTCCAGAACTGGGCAGGCTTTTTAGGTGTTTGCTGGCAAAGTCTAATCTGGCTTTTCTGTTCTTGAGTGTTACCAGTGGTTTGCACCTTGTTGTGAAGCCTCTTATTTACATTCAGAAAGCTGTCTCTTGCCTGTAGATGTTGACAATGACATGCCTACCTCCTCAAGAGTGTTCTTGACTTGGCTAGATGTTGCGAAAGGGTTCCTCTTCACCATGAGCAGAATTCTGCTGTCATCCACTGTAGTTGTCTTCTGTGGTCTTCCAGGCCTTTTGCTGTTGCTGAGCTTGCCCGTTAATTCCTTCTTTTTTAGGATGTTCCAAGCTGTCGTGTTGGCCACTCCCACTGTTTTTCTCTCTCTCTCTGATGAGTTTATTTTGTTTCCTCAGCCTAATGATGGCCTCCTTCACTCGCATCGACACCTCTTTGGACCTCATGTTGGGAGTTCCAGTGAGCAGCTACCAAATGCAAATGTCACACTCAGAACCACCTCCAGGCCTTTTATCTGCTTGCTTGGTCATGGGGTACCCAGGAAACAGGCCACCCCTGGCCATGCAGCTGCTTGTCAGCCATTCGTTCCATTACTTATGAGCCACCAACAATGGGGGGCAGGTGTATGCCACTGGCTGTCCTTCCTGAGTGGTTTGTCCCACTTTTGTCAAACCCCTTGAATTACAGCTGAAAGTCCTGACTTCGCTCCCATCTGGGTGTGTTTCCTTTCAACTTCAATGTGGTGGTGTGCAGAGGCCAACTGCCAAAACAGTTATCCTTGTTCCAGTATATCTGGCCCTGACTGTATGCTGCCCTGAGGTTGTTGAGGAACATGTGAAAAAAGCAATATGTGGGCCAAACTACATATTACAATAAATGCAGACTTTGCACTTCCTTATTTTCTCCTTAAATAGGATCTGTGCAGATTGTGACAACAGCATGGGTGGAAGTGGGTTGACACTCTCTCCTTACCCTCCTGCTATGGTCCATCCTGAACCTGCTCCTCGCCCCAAGGAAGGAGCTATTAGAGAAGCCCTGTGTTGCTTAGGGTGCTTGATTCTCTGCAGTAAGCTTAGCAATAGTGTGATTCCAGCAGGTGTCCTGCAATGAGAGGTTTTACACTGCTGCCATTGTCAGCCCCCCATCCCCATCCAGTATCAACTCCATATTTACCTTTTATGGTCACTTGGTACTTCTGCATTAACATATCTATGAGAATATCTTTGGTAAGCAAGTAAAATATTCCAGTTAGTGCTAATTAGACATGCCCAAGAACCGAGAACCCTGCTGAATTCTTGAATCTTGCTGTTTGTTGGAGCGAGGCATATACATGACATATTATGAGCCCTTTGGGAATATGTGGACATTCAAGACTGATTTTATGGAGCCATCCATGTGTGTAAATGTTATGCGGGGTGTGGTCCTTACCGAATGGATGACAGCAAGCTGTAGCTTACAGAAAGCCAGCAGTGTACCCTGTTGTGCACAAACGCCTTGCAGAAAATGGTTGTGCAATTAGCAACAGGACAGGATCCCACCATGCAGCAGGAAAATGTAGCACATATCACTGCCAAGAGCCAAATTACTATGGCAAATTACAAACAAGGGTACACTAGCAGCAATGATATCACCCATGGAATAATTTCTGTGCAGGATAAATTATTGCATGGTGTACATCATGAATTGAAGCCTTGTGTAAACAGGCTGCAAGGCCCTGTAGATGGCATCTTTGGAACTCCTTAGGAGGTGAAAAGTGCTACAAAGAACTGTGCAAACAAGAATTACACACTCACAATCCACTGCTGAATTGAAAGAATATGCAAAGGTTGAGGACAGTGCTGTATACTGAAACCAGGGGCTGCTAGATCTCACCCTGGAATGTTTACAGTCAATTCCCACACTCAATTCATGTGGTGTTCACAGGATTTTTAAAATCACAGGTGACCTTCTCATTGGTTAGCACATCATGATAACCAATGTGACAGTCATCATATTAAACGGTAATAATGCATACCCATGAACTTGAGCACACTCCGGGAGAGAGTGGAGGACAGGAAGGCCTGGCATGCTATGGTCCATGGGGTCACGAAGAGGCGGACACGACTGAACGACTGAACAACAATGCGTACCCATCTACAGTCACTGTAAACAGTCCAGAGCACTTCCCTTGGTGCCTTGTTTTAACCAAGTCCTAAAGAGCTGTTTTTAAAGTTGAACAGCGTGCTCAGTTTCTCCATACCTCCCCCCAAATTAAACACCTATTTTCCCCCTCTCACAAAAACAGCATATTGCCCTACAAAACTGGGATGGGGAACTGCCTCCTCCCCAAGGTCTCATTGCCTGGCCCTAATTCTTGGTCAAAATATAATCACATCATTATTTTAATCTCACAAACTATGGATCCAGAGGAGAGCAGGTCTAGCACTAGAAAATCAGTGTGGCACAGTAGTTAGGCCAGAGCAGGGCTGGGGAATGGAATATGTGGCCTCCACACATGTTGGACTGCAATTCCTATCAGCCCCAGTCATCATGGCTAATGGGGAGAGATGATGGGAATTGTAGCCCAACATCATGTGGAGGGCCACATATTCCCACTCCTGGACTAGAGTGTCAGGACTGAGGAGACCCAGATTCAAATCCCTACTCAGTCATGAAGCTCACTCGATGATCTTGGGCCAGTCACTATTTCTCAGCCTAACCTGCCTCACAAGGCTGTTGTGAGTGAAGATAAAATGGGCTGGGGTGGGGAGACCCATAAATGCTGCCTTGAGCTCCTTGGAGAAAAAGTGGGATAGAAATGTATTAAACAAATAAATAGACTCTTCTCTCCAGCTCAATGGAACAAACATGCTCAAATTAATAAGAACAGAGAATATGGAGGACCATTCATATGGGGAGTGCACTTTCTACAGGCTGCAGACAACAGGGTCTGGAACAGGGGAAAAGTATTCTTCCTCTCCCAATAGTTCTCCAAACTGGGAGCCCCATTTTTATATTCTAGAGAGCTTAATTGAAAGAACCATCCCCATCCATTTATATGGAAGAAGAGAGTCTGCAAATCTGGAGCACCAGAGGGAGAGACCATACATACTTTCCTATCACCACAGAGTCTAGGCCCTAGAGTCCTCTCTCTCCCCACCCCACTTTTCTCTTCCCCCTTCCTTCTCAAGCTGCCTTCCAGCCCCCAATGCAGCATGTAGGCTTTAAAACAAATCTCCCACTGGCACCAATGGAAGATTTTTAATAACCCAATTGCTGCACAGTGGAGTGATGGGTGTGTGTGCACGCCACACCGTATAAGGAGGGTTAAGCCTTCCCTCCGAAGCAGTGACCCAATCCCATAATAGTTCCCCACCCCTTCTCGCCACACAGCCAAAGGCCTCTCCAAATGGAACTCCAGGTTGCAGCCACTGTCTCCTCCTTCTTAGAACATACTTAAAAGAGCCACCTCTATTGAGTTATATTTGTGTTGGGGATGGGGGGGGCAGGAAAAAGGGGATTCACAACAAAGAAAAACATTGACTGGGCTAGCATGCTGGCCCCTCCCCATCCCTGGGAATATATACACATGTGTATGGTATATGAACATGGTGTGTGGGGTTGTGAATACGTGAGTGGTTTATGCATGTGATGTCCTTTCCCTTCCAAAGGTGTGAATTAGGGCTGTGTACCACCTTGTCACAAAGCCCAAATAACGAGGCAAAGCGGGCTTATTCAGAGAAAAATCCTCATGGTATGAAGCGGGTCAGAGCAGTACCGAAGCGCCCCCCCCCCCGAAGTGCCTCCTCTGCCTTATATATTCAGAGCTCTACTCAATGCCTGAGCAGTCCAGACAGGCTGTCTCCAAAATGTATCAACTTCTGAAAGCTCATGCAAAGGGGCAGGAGGAGGAGGAGGATTTAATATAATATTATATAATAGTATTTAATATTAGATAATAATTATTAAATAAAAATAAATGGAATTATTAAAAAAATATGGAAAGGAGACATGAATATATCTAATACAAATATTATTAGATATTATATTAAATATTATTTAATATATTATCTAATAATATTTGTATTAGATATATTCATGTCTCCTTTCCATATTTTTTCTAACTAACATAGCTTTTCCTCTCTCATTGCTGCTACGCTCCCCCCTCTCCTGCCATTCCTGTGTTTATGTCGCTTCTGGACTCTGGAAAAGGCTGCATTTGTTGTTTAAGGTCGACCTGGTTTCTCCATTCTACTACCTTGTCATTTTTGTCTGTCAATTCTCTTTTTTAGATATTTAAAACCTAGTCTTATTTCAATTTTTAAAAGCAAACATTGACTTCTAGGCATGTTCCTACTCCCCCCCCCCCCTTGAGTCATATTCAAGCATTTAGTTTTTTCTTGCTTTCTAAATTCTTAAATAAAAGCATATTATAGCAGCCTACGCATGTAGTGTTTGGTTCCCCCCTCCCCCATTGCTGAAGTGAACCGTCTGTGTCTTCTCTGTGTTAATCCTCCCAAACCAGAAATTAAATTTTTTTTTTAATTATTGTTTGCTGTTCTTGGCTCTTATCTTATTGCCTCTGCTATCATCCTGTATTTCTTGAAGTTAACCTGCCTTCCATAAAAGAACATGAAATATGAAACAATAAATTAAAGACACCCATCCTTTGCTTAGGTAGTTCTGCTTTTCTTTAGCTCTTTTGTGTCTGTGCCCATGTCTGTGTGCATGCTAGGTTGTTGTTCCGCCAACAACATACGTCCAGATTTCAAGACAGTGTTGAAAAATCATGAGACACATAGTATTTATATTAATTACCTTCTTATTCCAATAACACTCCACTGTGTGGCAAAGCAATCCAGCACAATATGAGGCATCTTTGGGGTGTTGGCAGGGGCAGAGATGGGCGAGGTGCTGCTGTCACTAGCAGCACCATTAGGCAAGTTGTCTGTCGCCTAGTCCAGATAGCGCACCTCAGTGCAGTCAGGCAGCAGAGTGCAGAGGCCAGTTGCAGTGGTTCAGAGGTCACTGTTCGAGGAGGCTGGTGTGGGCAGGTGCAGTAGTTGCACTTTTGCCCAAGGTGCAGCAGCATCCTGTAGTGGAAGAGGGGAGCCCGCTGATGGACGGTATGTCAGAGGTGTCTGATGTCCTCAGCATGGTGGAAGGTGAAGAGGAGGAGATCCTCCAGGGTGTGTTAGAGGAGAAGCAGCAGACAGAGGCTCCAGCACCCAACCCCTCTTCCATTGTTACCCCGCTCGTGTGGTGTGCCCCCAGACTCAAGGCAGGCAGTCTGTGTCTCCTCCTCCCCTGAAACATCAGAGCAGCATCGTGTGGGACCAATTTGAGTTGGGAGCGGATCCCAGTATACAGTGTGCCGCCACTGTAAGGCATCTCTGAGCAGGGGAAAACAGCCAGGGCACTACAGCACCAGCAGCCTGCTCCTGCACTTAGGAGGCAGCACCAATCGGTCTTGCTCGGGGAAGAGGCCCCCACGTCCCAGCAGGCAGGCAGCAGGGGCAAGCAGAAGGCCGGTAGTGCTGCCGGAACTCCTGCAAGCTCTCCAGCTCTCACCCCCAAGAGGCTTAGGCAGGCCACCATGGAGGAGATGGGGTGGGGGAAGGATGGGTCCACCAGGTGAAGCTTCCAGCGTTCAAAAATCAGTAGCCCTTCTGGGCTAGGCACTGACTGTGTTCATTCAAGATACATTCAAAATACTTATTTAGTGTGTGCTTAGAAATAAACAAAAACAGATAAAAAATAACCTCTTCCAGCCTGCCTGCCATGTAATATGTGTATTCAGCTACAGAAAGGCTGAGCCAGTGATTCTTCTGAATAAGGGTTGTTTTGCACTTCAAAGAAACCTGCAGCAGAGATAAGGGATAGTGACCTCTGCTTCAACACACTTTTCCTTCTGAGTTTGGTCTGAGTTTCTCGGAATATCAAATTCAACTGGCTCCTAGCACACAAGCCAGTGGGCCAAAGTGCCTGGAATTTGACAAGTGGGATGCCCTCAAGGGGGGCTGAGAGGGGCCCAGGTGTCACGCACGTCTGTGGAAACAGGGAGAAGTTATGTCTCTTGCTTTCTGTTTTTGTGGGGAAAAAATCAAATTTCACCAGCGCCTTGCACACAAGCAGTGGGCCAAAGTGCCTAGACTTTGGTGGGTGGGATGACCTTGAGGCGTGCTGGGAGGGGCCCAGGCTCAACACCCATTGGTGGAAACAGGGAGAAGTTATGGCTTTGGCAGTTTTCCTGGAAAAATGCAAATTTCACCTGCGCCTGGCACACGAGCCAGTGGGCCCAACTGCCTGGGCTTTGGGGGGTGCAGTGCCCTTGAGGGGGGCTGGGAGAGGCTAAGGTGTCGTGTGTGTGTGTGTGTGTGTTTGTGTGTAAACCTGGAGAAGTTACAGCTCTTTGCTTTGAGAGTTTCTGTGGAAAACATCAGATTTTAACTCCACCTAGCACAAAAACCACTGGGCCAAAATGTCTGAAATTTTGGTGGTGGCCTCATCTCCAGGGGGGTGGAGAGGTCCCCAAATGTCATGCCTGTATCATAAAAACTAAAAAGGTTATGACCATTTGTGTTTTCCATGCAAGTTAATGGGAAAACACCAAAAACAGGCGATACGGATATCCGAATCTTGCTTCTGATCTGAGTCAGAGAGGAGGGGGCCACTTCAGAGGATTCGAAGTAGCATCCGAAGCAGACCAGGGCTCCATGAACAGCCCTAGTGTAAATATTTGTAAGCTTCCATTAAATAAAAAAAAGTATAGTCCTTTCAATCCCAAGGGTTCAGGATGGGTAAAACACTATACTAATATTTGTGTAAATTGACTTCAGGGAATTATTGCCCACAAACAATTTGAGGATACTTTTATATGACACAGAATTGGACCCCAGCATCTACACCAGCAAAGAGCCTTCTCAGGTTGATTTTGAGACATATGTATTTAGTAGACACAATACAAGATGAAAAAGAAACAGTATATTGATGCGTGAATTTACAGCACAATCCTGTGTGTGTCTATTCAGAGGTAAACCCAACTGACTCAAGTGGCATTTCCTTTCATGTACATATGTACAGGATTGCAGCCTAACAGTGCAGTCTATACATGTCTATGCAGAAGTAAGTCCCATTTATTTCAATGGGGATTACTCTCAGGTGAGTACAGGATTGTAGCCTAAATGACCTACTCACTCTCCCGCCATCATACTCTCGCCCTGTACAGATTAAATTCAGACATAACCCAATTAGCTCCGTAGTCTTGGAAAATCTAGGATTACCTTCATGGGGTGCAGCGCTTTAATTTGTGGGTTATGCCTCTTACCATATTAATTTCACATACAGGGAACAAACCAAGAAAAATGTTCTTTGTTTGCTTTTAATAGAACTAAATGTGAGGGGCAGGCTGCCCACCCCCACCCCCTTCCCATGACATAGTGGGTGAGGTTCCTGATGAGTGAAGGAGGGGAGAGAGGTCCAAGCCTTAAGAGGATGGTTAGCCAAGTTGCCGTTTTAAATGTGTGGATGTCACAATTATCTGCACAGTTCTGGGGGGAAAAGCTTATTTTATTGAGGGGGAGGAAAAAAACACACTTGTAAATGAAGGCACCCACAGGAGAGAGTATGTTGGTTTATCCTAGCTCTCTTCACATCACAAGCGTCTTTATGCGTCTGCCTGTCACAGAGGCTTCATTTGGCAGCAGCCCTCTTTTTTCTGTGTTTCAGGTGGTCTTTGCAATGCTGGTAGTCCCAAAACTTCTTGTAAATTGAGAACTTGATCAGGAAACAGCCGAGAGAAAATAAACAAGGACAGCCCAGCCTTCACTGTGCCAAATTCACAGAGGCTATTTTTGTTAAGACATTTTAAAACCTTATTATATAGTGAAAGTGAAGGGGACATACAGTCAGGGCCAGAAATATTGGAACAAGGATAACTGTTTTGGCATTTGGCCTCTGTACACCACCACATTGAAGTTGAAAGGAAACACACCCAGATGGGAGTGAAGTCAGGACTTCCAGCTGTAATTCAAGGGGTTTGACAAAAGTGGGGCACTAACCATTCAGGAAGGACAGCCAGTGGCATACACACACACACACACACACCCATCGTTGGTGGCTCATAAGTAATGGAACGAATGGCTGACAAGCAGCGGCATGGCATGTTTCCTGGGTAACCCATGACCAAGCAAGCAGATAAAAGGCCTGGGGGTGGTTCTGAGTGTGACATTTGCATTTGGTAGCTGTTCACTGGAACTCCCAACATGAGGTCCAAAGAGGTGTCCATGTGAGTGAAGGAGGCCATCATTAGGCTGAGGAAACAAAATAAACCCATCAGAGAGAGAGCAAAAACAGTGGGAGTGGCCAACACGACAGTTTGGAACATCCTGAAAAAGAAGGAATTAATGGGCAAGCTCAGCAACAGCAAAAGGCCTGGAAGACCACAGAAGACGACTACAGTGGATGATAGCAGAATTCTGCTCATGGTGAAGAGGAACCCTTTCACAACATCCAGACAGGTCAAGAACGCTCTTGAAGAGGTAGGCATGTCATTGTCAACATCTACAGTCAAGAGAGGTGCAAACCACTGGTAACGCTCAAGAACAGAAAAGCCAGATTAGCCTTTGCCAGCAAACACCTAAAAAGCCTGCCCAGTTCTGGAATAAGATTCTTTGGACAGATGAAACCAAGATTAACTTGTACCAGAATGATGGGAAGAGGAAAGTATGGAGAAGGAAAGGAACAGCTCATGATTCAAAGCACACCACATCATCTGTCAAACATGGTGAAGGCAGTGTCATGGCATGGGCAATGGAACCGGGTCACTGGTGTTTATTGATGACCTGACTGCTGATAAAAGCAGCAGGATGAATTGTGAAGTGTATAGGGCTATACTTTCTGCTCAGATTCAGCTGAATGCTGCCAAACTGATAGGACGCCGCTTCATATTGCAGATGGATAATGACCCAAAACATACAGCAAAAGCTAGCCAAGAGTTTCTCAAGGAAAAGAAGCAGGATGTTCTTCAATGGCCAACTCAGTCACCCAATAGAGCATGCTTTTCACTTCCAGAAGACAAGACTGAAGGCAGAAAGACCCACAAACAAGCAGCAGCTGAAGGCAGCTGCAGTATAGGCCTGGCAAAGCATCTCGAGGGAGGAAACTCAGCAATTGGTCATGTCCATGGGTTCCAGACTTCAGGCAGTCATTGACTGCAAAGGATTTTCATCCAGGTATTAAAGGCGATCCTTAAGTTTGACATGATGTTGGTTTGTTCCATTACTTATGAGCCACCAACGATGGGTGTGTGTGTATGCCACTGGCTGTCCTTCCTGAATGGTTAGTGCCCCACTTTTGTCAAACCCCTTGAATTACAGCTGAAAGTCCTGACTTCGCTCCCATCTGGGTGTGTTTCCTTTCAACTTCAATGTGGTGGTGTACGGAGGCCAACTGCCAAAACAGTTATCCTTGTTCCAATTATTTCTGGCCCTGACTGTATAAATGTACTCTGTCAGCAAAGGCAGGCACAATATAACAGGTTCAAGATAATAGCACCTACCAACCTATACTTTTTTTATATATTTTTTTTTACATGTCCTTGTACAAACTGAACAACGATGGCCTGCTTATTTCAAATGGGCCCAGCACACGTTTTCTTTTGTCAAACAAGTTTATGGAACTTGAGCATGCTTGAGTGCACATTTAAACTCTGGTCAGCAAATGACCTTGCGACCCACTTAGGGCAAGAGGACACCAATCCAGTAAACTTGATACTGGAGATACAGTATACACTTTTAGGGCTTAGGTCCTGCTGTGCAATATGAGACAAGAGCACAACAAATAACTTTGCTAGAGCGGTCTCTGCCTAGAGCTGAGATGCTTTCTACAAAAGTCACAAATGTTTTCAGTTTCCTCCTCTTCTTACTGGAATAGAGCAATGGAATAACTCCTCTCTGTTTTAGGTGAAGTAACCACCAGTTCTTGTGCTCGATATTCAGAAATCTTTACTTATGTCAAAATCCGAGTTCAAGAAGAGGACTAGAAAAATCATAAACATTGGAAATATCATTGGTTTGAGATGCACAAACACAGCAGAATTATAAGGCTTGACAATACTACTGGATAATGCTACTTTGGGCTACAGGTAGCTTGCTGTATGTTCTTTCCCCCACCTCCCAGGAAAAATCCCGCTCACTGCACAAAGAAAAATAGAATGCCAGACTAGTCTAACCCCCTCTCCATGAAATTAGGTTTTAAAATAACACTCATACAGTTAATGTGTGCAAAAATATTTTTGTTAAGATCAGAGAGAGCATTTGAAGATGTGATCCCTTTCTGTTATTTAAACAAAACAACCCAGTTTACAGCCCAGTTAAGAGGCTGCATGATTGACAAACTAGAATATATTAGAATACAATTTCTGATTCACCGGTACAACTAGGTGCCCTGTTTAACAGACAGAACATCTAGTCCAACTCTGTCATAAGTATTTCTCTCACCCAGCCCACATATGTACATCTGCACTAACCCTATAGTTATGCCACAGGCAAAGTATAAGAACATGCCCCATGGTTTCTGTATGATTATGGTAATCGTTCAAGAAGCATTGAGCTTAGTGAGATAAAGCGAATCAAGATTTCGACTAACCGAATAATACCTCAAGCCTTTTCAAACATTTTGGAAAACATTTTTGAAAATAATAACATTTGTTGTTGTTGTTCAGTCGTACTTGAATGTGCCCTAAATAACAAGGTCTTGCTGGCTTAGAATCTGTTGTCGGAAGTGCTGCAGTAGTCTAGTGTTGCAGATGCAGAAAAAAAAAGTACCGCTCATGGCCTTCTGAGACCTGCTCTTCAGGTGTCTGAGCTACTTGACCAAATATTACATTTGCTTGCCTCACTGATTTTGCAAGCTGTTGCTTGGATCTCTGAGCCCCATTTGTACCTGCCTCCAAATCTAACCTAGCTGTGCTTCTAAACTTGGCTGTTTGGCTATAGCACAGCTTAGCTACAGATTCTGCACTAGCCACTGGATATGGCTATGAAGCTTGACTTCCCATCTCTGATTCAGTGTTAATTTTCTTTTGGTTGGGATATGCTTTACTAACAGCAAATTTACTAGCTCCAGCCAATCCTTCTTTCTATATCACATAGCTTGGGTTCTTGGTCAGCTCTCTAAGCAGTATGTGTCTGTTTTTCTCTCTTTGGGCCATGACATAAAACATATTCCATTTAAATCAGTTGGTTAAACCTTTATCAGTACATAAAGAAACGTCTTTAAAGAACATAGTTGCATGGTCCATCTGTTGTTCATGTTTGCTTCAACAGCACCACACTGTGGCTAGATACATACTAGCAGATGTTTTGCCATACTTCCCAAGATACGTTAGCAGCACAAGACACATAAATCAGATCAACAGAGTAGAATTTCTAAGCGAGGAGACCTAAGATCTATTTTATGGATATTATATTACTGAAGTCATGAAACAATGCATCTATCTTATTCCATGAGACTCCATTTTTTTTCTGAAAGAACATTTCAAGAGAGAGGATATCAGAAAACCCATTTGCATTGCCCAGTGTAAAGGAATGCTCTTTTGGCATCAAAATAACAAGGGTGAGAAGATGAGACAGCGTTTTAAATTTTTGCAGCAGAAAAAAAGTTTTCTCTGGCTAGGATTCTTCTGTGAAGAAAGTAGGGTTGCCGGAGAAATCCACAACAGATTCAAATGAGTTCGGATTTCTATGAAACTGAGCTGTGGTTTCCAGAGTGGACCGACTTTTTCCAAGTCAGGCAGACTTGCAGACCAGTTGTCACTTCTGGGGGGCATTTGCAAACTAATGAAATTCTCGTACAACCCCTCCCCCCAATTCAGCCAATGAGCAGACAACGGAATGAAAGACACCTGACAATCCATGAAACACGGACAGAACAGATTTAACAAAATCCGTACATCCCTAGAAGACGGACATTAGAAAAAGGGAAACATCCTGCAAAAATCCCACAAAAAACTAAACTCTGCCTAATAAACCCCAGGAACCAAATTGCAAGATACTCACTGCTTCAAAAGAAAATGCCCAAAGGCAGAAATACTTTAAAGAAAAAAAAGCACTGAATGTTTACCCAGGTCACTTATCTACCACATAGCACAAGGACAGCAGATCTGGCATTGTTCGCTTCACACATGTGGGCATGACAGTCATGCATTTACAAATAAGTCCACGTGGCAGCTGGAATGACACACAGGGACTTCCTGTGCCAAAATCATAAAGTGCTGGCGCAAACAAGAGGCTCTTGACAGACAGTATCACTTGGAGCAAGGATCTTATCTGCTGGAGGCCTGCCATAAGGATGCATGTGCTAAACAAGGCCATTTATAGATCATGAGGCATTCCATCAGCATTATGGAATATGGGGTGAGGATGGGAGAGAGACAAGGTCCACAGTCTAACAAAGTATATTTATTAAGATATATATATTTAAGTATTTTCCTCCTGAGCATTCTTGGGGTGTTTTACAATCAAGAAACTTCCAACATAAAACACTACATATATAATCTCTCTCTCTCTCTCTCTCTCTCTCTCTCTCTCTCTCTCTCTCTCTCAGCATGTACATTTCACTGCCATTCTTCCTTGTGATAGTTCCAGAAGTGGTGCTCAGCTGGGAGTACCCTCTGGAATTGTCTCCCCTCCTATTTTGTGGAAGATATAAATAGTGCCTGCTGTCCCTTTTAGTCTCTTGATTCTAAACGTGTTTTTACACATTTGAATGTTCTTTAGGAAGCTATTGTAAGGCTCATAGCTTAGGAAATATCCCCTTCCTTATAGCATTATCTGAACAGAATGATGCCGTATTTCTGGTGGCAAACCTTTGAAGGTCTGGAGAGTGGTTGACTTCTTGCTGGGGGGAAAAAGGGCAGTCACTGCAGCTAGGACTGTTCTTGTTGTGAGAGGCTCTAGTTTGAGTGCTTCACCCACTACTAACAAAGGGGTGCAAAACCCCAGGCCCAGGAGCCAAATCCAGCCTTCTGGGGTTCCCCAGATGGCCATAACCTGAACCAGATAGTTCAACTCCCTCCCAAAGTCCATCCTAATGATCTGCTAAGACCTAAGCCTTAAGAGATGAATTTTAACTTTTCAGAATTGGGGAAAAAATGCACAAAAGCCGGGAAACCACAAAACTATTGGTAGTTAGAGGAAAGAGGCATAGTATGTCACCCTGGGAGCCTGGGTGGAGATGTCTCAGTTCCTATAGTAGACAACGGTACAATCCCTTTTGAGCAGATTGCTGTTCTTCAAAATAGTCCGTGAGTGGAACAACATGATTGGACATACAAACTGCTATTTATGGAGTATGTGAAAGGCACATACCATTAACAAGTATGTGGGTCTTGAGATTTGCCCACAAGACATCCCTTTAGCAATGTGATCTTTAATTCAGTGTGATTTCCAAAGTTTACAAATTACCAGTGGACAGTATGTATATGGTAGTTTACAGAACATTAAAAATCTAAGACTCAAAGACAGTGCAAACATCTAAGGAAGGAGGCTTCAGTGCATTCACACTGCATCTGCCTATTGAATTATGAGGGCTGAATGCAAAGTTCATTGTTTTGTCTCCAATCCAACCACAAGAGGGCATTCATAACGTGATAGTGTTCCCTATTTTAAAAGGTCCCTGTGTTTACTACCTGGAACATCAGAAACAGATGCGTGTGCTTCAAAAATAATTACATGTTCTGAAATCTGGAGTAAAACAAAATAAATAAAAATGTCATCATGCAGCATCTTCTAAGTTAGAAAAGATGGAATAGGAACACAGTTGAGTCCTCAGTGTTGGAGTTATTCTTAGTGCTGACTGGCTAAAACATGGTTCAAGAAGCCTGTGGCATCCGTTGCTTTAAAAGACAATGTAGTGTCCCTCCATGGTAGTGACAACATCACTGTTAGTCTCCAACCAGTCCAGGAGACAACAAACCACAGCTTCAGTAACGTAAGGGCTATAGCTCTGTTGAATACAACTGAGAATGTGACGGCGATGGCAGCCCTTTTCAGCATCTATAGAAATAAAGTAAACTAGAATGTTAAATGGATGGACTGTGTGTGTACGCATTTTAAAAACTTGAATGTGTCCTATTAAATTCCATAGGAGAATCTCACAAAGCGAAGGTATGCAGACTTTTCACACACAGGAATTACCTTGCAAGCCACAATTGATTGATTCATATATTCAATCACTGTCAAATATTTATGTATTGCCAGTATCTCCTGTGACCAAACTATTGCATTGCCTCTCATTCCTCAAAAAAAGTATAAAGTTGCATACACTATGTGTTACACTTAGCCTTTGTTGTTTTCAACTGCAGGACCAGTCATCTAGTCAGAAACAGCACCAGGTCTGACACCATTATCCATAGCAAAGTGCCTGCACAACACTTACATCCTCTAAGAAGAGGAGGCCAATCCTAGATAAGCAGGAAAGGCCCCCATTTCTTGTTCTAGAGTCTAGTTTACTGGCTAGCTGCTTACTGGGACACATTTGAAGTTTGTTGTTCTGAATAGTCCCACCTATATAAATACTGCAGTATATGCATGTGTAATGGGGAGAAGTATATTTCTGTCTCTCTCACCCTTACCCCTCCTAACAGATTGGGCTATTCCATTCAAGAGCCCTTCCTACCAATGTGCACTAGCTAGATCCATCCTTTGGCTGCTAAGAGCAAGGAATGAATCCTTTGCAGGGGCATAAGGCTGAGGCCACTTTCTTGCCATGGATTGGGGGAATGATTTCCTCAGAATTCCACATTCTCCTCCAAAGAGAAAACAAACATATGTACACATCACTGATAAATCATAGAACAGTAGGTTTGGAAAGGGCCTACAAGGCCATCGAGTCCAACCCCTTAACCATTAAGAAGTTCAGAAGTATTAAAAACTCCTAGAATACTCTTAGCTAGAAACAATAAGGGCATCTCTGCTATATAAAAGCAAAACAAGTGAAACCAGCCTAGCTTCCTTCATAGGATAAATGGTGTGATTGAAAAAAGGATAATTTTTATATGTCATTTATTTCAGCCAAGTTTTTGACACATGGCACTCTCATAAGTTGCAGAAGAGCAGTGCTTTTGTCTTCCTCTTATGGTACAGGTATATATATACACTTACTCTTCTTGGTTGTCATGTTTTATATGGTTTTTTTTAGTTCCTCAGGTGGTACTTGCTAAAACATGAACACCTTTGCCAGAGGTGCAACCAGTAATATTCTGATAAAGGATTGTACATTTTTATGTAGTTGTCACAGAGACCAACTGGACAGTGTCTGTGACTCAGACAAGACTGGCCTCTGTCCTATTGCAGAATTTTGGAACTATTTTTAATTTAAAGTTCTTTGATTATTATTTCAGCTCATTACTGCATGAGTACTTTCTTTCTTTCTTACAAGAGCACTGATGTGGCCCTTCTAAAAAGGGAAACGTATGCAAGGCCAACACCACCCACTTACCCTGCATCAATCTTTTGTTTTGATTCTTCCCTTTGAAGAAGGAGGGTGCACTTCCTCTTTCACATAATGCTTTCACTTTTGTAGTGTAATCTGCCAGTGTTTTCAATTCCTGTCGCTAACCAATCAGAGGCCTTCATGGATGAGCTGGACAGTGTTTACATTAGAGACCACTGCCAAACACACACCAGACACTATTAAAAGGATTCTCGTGACTGTGCTCCTCCCTTATTCACAGAGAGGCTGCCTGTGTTTCTTAGAGATGCAACTTTCTCCAATGTGACATGCAGAGATACAGATGGGCACGAGGGGAGACCAAAAGAGATCGAAGCCAATTTATAGGGCCACAAAGAAGCACATGAGCCTAGATTTTGCCAGCAGGTATGAAAACTGCCCCCATGGGTAGGTGGAAAAGTTCAGAAAGAAGCCTCAAGTACAAGATAACTTGTTTGGGTGCTGGCTCACCACTGACACTTCCATTACCACATTTCGTTTTGCAGATACCATACCTGAAGGCATTTTCCCCAAATTGGCAGATATTTTCCAGAAGATTCACAATGCTGAATGAGAAGCAGGGTGAACCAAAAGCAATCTTACTTCATTGCAAAAAACAAGAAGAAATGGCATTAAACATTACAACAAGGGAGGTGACAGATATACTCACCCTCTCCTGCTGGACTAACAGTAGCCAATTCCACCTTCCCATAGTAGTTACTTTGGTTTGGTGTATGATTATTACTTAAATAATTTAAATTCAATTATTCCTTATTTGTATGGGACTGTGTTTGCAATCAGAGAACTGCCCATACTTACATTTTGGCCTCTTACAATCAGCTCTGAGGACTTCAAGGGTCACTCTGTGCAATTTTCTATCCTGTTCCGTCACCTAGAGGACAAAGGAGACATCCCTAAATTAGAACAACGTAGATTATAATATATGAAATATGAGAGCCAGGCCTACCATTAGAGATCACTGTATTCCCCCCACTCCCCACCCCAAATAACATAATATTGGAAATGAACACTCCAAGGTATGTTCTTCAGCATGCAAAGAGATTCCAAGCTTACAAGAGTCTAATTTAAAACCATCCCTCTGTTCAGAGGGCTACGGTGGAACAGACTACCCTGTTCCACCAGGATTTCCATTTATTTACTCTTACCTTCTAGATTCCCCAGGTTATATATATGGCACAGTAAAGACCTTAGCTCTGTAAGCATTCCATGTGCACCTGACCATCTTAAAGTGCACCTTCCATGTGTACTAGCTTATTCGCATGTAACATTATCATACTAGCAGCATACTCCACATAAGCATATTTAAATGTGACCAGATGCGTGGAAAGCTACATGGGTAAGGGCTTTACCTGTTTATACAGCTTGTATAAGCCATACAACATGTATAATCCAGGCCTTAGATACGCACATAATACAGATCCTTGGGATTCTTTGATTTCTGGAAAAGAACACCCTTTTCCTGCAGCACCTTTATTGCTTCTGTGAAGGTGTCCCTAATCAGTTTGGAGAGGGAACCAGCTTTGGAATCCATCTGAGTGGGAAAAACAGAGAAAAGGAGCCATATTTGCATAACGAGGCATGAGTAGCATGCAAGTCAGATGCATTTTGGGGTTGTTTATTTGGGTCTGCACAGGGAATCAAAGCACTCAGAAGCACTCTCCTTTAAATTGCCACAAAGGTTTTGCCCTGGAGATTAAAAAGGTTCGAACAAACCTTACTTCAGCAGCTGGAAGAATTGGCTGCCTAAGTAATTACCTCATGAGACATTGATCCACTCCTAATATGAAAAGGGAAATGAACTAAGGGGCTGCAAAAGGAGAGAAGCGTACGCTGATTATTTGCTTTGGTCTAGTGCATCAATCCTGTCTGAAGACAGACTTAATTAAGAATACTCTCTGTGTGAGCTGCCACAAGGCTCAGCTTGGATAGCTCCTGAAAGAGAATTGCTAATGACGAACTTCCCAAGACTGACAGAAAAAGCACAAGAAATGGATGTTCACTTGGAAGTACAAGAGAGGAGCTTCTTGGGAATCCGGACACCTATGTTTTATTAACCTTTTTCTTTGCTGTACAGACAGCTTCACATTCTTGTGCTTGCTTACGCCTCAGCCCACAGCATCACCATTTGGATGATTACAGACCACGCTCTCCCACTTTGGGCTAATCTATTAGTATGCTGGTTATGGAGGACCCTGCTTCAGTTGGGGGGGGGGGTCCTCTGCACTCTAGTATAGGCCCACCAAAATATATACATTTCATACACCTCCTTTCGGGCTGTTCACACAACACGCTAACCCACACTCAGCGGTTGAGTGTGGGTTGTTGTTGAACTGTGGGTTGTTTGCTGAACCATGGGTTAGCATGTTGTCTGAACCCAGGACATTTTCTGCAGGGTGGCTTGTTAACCATAAAGTGTGGCTTGTTAACCACCTTGAACAACCCAACAAACCATGGGTTCTCAAAGTGACTTGTTCAAGAAAAATAAGCCACACATAACAAACCACCCCACAGAAAGTACCCTAGGTTCAGACAACACGCTAAACCACAGTTCAACAAATAACCTACAGTTCAGCAACAACCCACACTCAACCACTGAGTGTGGGTTAGTGTGTTGTGCAAACCCAGTCAATGTGTCATTCGTCCATACGTTCCCTTCTGTTTATTTAAGTTGTTATCACTTCCTTCAAGGAGCTCAGAACAGCAGACATCCCTTCCCCATATTCTGTCCTCACAATCACCCTGCATGGTGATTAGGTTGAGAAAGAACAACTGGCTCAAGGTCACCCTGCCAGCTTCATGCCTGAGAGCAGATTTGAACTGATGTCTCCATGATCCCACACTCTTGTCTACTATCTACTGACTCTCAGTGTAGCCATAGAAGACAACTGTGGAGTGTAGATCTGGAGATCTACACAGAGATTTGGCCAAGAGAAAGGGACGGAAAGAAGCAGCAGGAAGCAATTAGACTAAGAACATATGGAGGATGGAGTAAGAAATTCAAATAGGTCATATATAAAGGAAAGGGAAAACGAAGAAAATGTACCTACGACTGCAGAGCAACCAAATGTATTGATTTTCTTTCTGCTTTAAAAAATGTAACCCTATTGTATTCCGCATGAAATCTGAGATGCTCTGTGCTAACCTAAGGATTGCTTGATTGAATTATTTGCTTGGAAAGCCCAAGATTTTGCAACGTACCTCCCTTGTAAGTTTACCTAGCTAAAAGAGTATAGTCATGCTGTAGTCCAACGCAAATGCCCGCTGTGCACATATGTGTATACATGTGTATATTACAAGTATTACATATGCTCCTTTTCCATTGCTTCTCCTTTTCCCCCGCTCGGTCCAGTATCTCTCGAGACCCATCCCTCTTCAATGCTACACTGCAGACCTGACAGTCTGCACAGGTCAGATGTGCATTGCTAATCTTCAGAATTAATTTGGCTGAACACCGAACATCCCAGTTAATCAGGCTGGAAGGGATCTTCTGGTCCAGCCCCCTACCTGCAGAAAAGCTCTTCAAATATTTCCAAGGAATAGGATTCCGCAGTTTTCCTAAGCAACTTGATAAAATGCCCAGCTGCTCTCGTAATAAGGAAGTTTTCCTTCACATCTATTCCAAAGCCTGCCTTCCTGTAATTTAAATTCACTTCCTCATCTGTGGCAGTAAGAAAATACTTGGTCTTCTAGATATATGAAGACTGTTATCAAACCAAAGTCTTTTCTTGAGGCTAAAGTGACCTAGTTCATTCAATGTTTTTTTAAAAATTCTATCCTCTTTTTAGTGAACTTCTAAATTTTCCTGTATTATTCTATTCCTTCCTTAAAAACTGGCAAGTTTAAAAATAGTCACAGAATTCCAGCTGCATGTTAACCAGAGAAAAATCTATGCTGGCCAAAACCAAAAGACAAACACTCTCCCCACTCTGTGAAAAAAGTTGATGTATTGCAGTTTCAGTGCATAATGCGGTGCAATGCACTGTTGCTTAAAGAGCTTTTGGTCAATCCCTTGGATGCATGTGAAAAAACAGATATTTTGCAAAACAAATCGTTGGTCTGTTGGGTTGGTAGTTTTGAAGCTGGATACTGCTGGAATATATGGGAAGCTGCCAGGAGTTGTAAAGTGTCTCTTCCTGTTCCCAACCCCATAAATCTGATTCTGTGTGGGTTAGATAGTGATAGCATGCAAGAGCGCATGCTGTCTCCCAGTTGATACTATATAAGGAAAGCAGGCATGCAAAAAATGAAGAAGAGATAATTCATCTGTACTACAGTGTGTTCCAGTCTTCTGGATTTGAAAGTCAACAGAAGTCCAGCTTAGTCTATTTCAGGTATAGGGAGCTTATCCGAGGAGTGACAAACTGGCAGAAAGAGCAGGTAGACTATCAGCAACAAATCTGATTCCAAGGATGCAAACGAGAGGACAAAAGTTCTGTCTCTTTGTTTTTTATTTATTATCACACTTATATCCCACCTTTTTTCCTCCAAGGAACGCAGGGAGGCTAACATGGTCCTCCTCCTCTCCATTTCATCCTCACAACCACCCCGCGAGGTAGGTAAGCCTGAGAGTCAGTGACTGGCCCAAAGTCACCCAGTGAGCTTCATGGCTGAGTGGGGACTAGAACCTGGATCCCTAAGTCCCAGTCCAACACTCTAATCACTGCTTAACACAGGGCCTCATTTATGAACTAGCTTGTACTCCCAAAGGAGAACAGAAACAGCAGACAGTTCCGGAAACCCCAAAACAACCATGCAGCTTTTTGAGGTCTGTCACCCGGGCTTAGGATTTCAGAATTTAACATTTCATTTGGTCCATACTCTGCAGTTTTATTTCATTCACTAGCAATGTGCCGTGGCGGTTTACTCCCCTCAGCACATACAGAGGAACAGAGGTGAAATGGACAATCTAAATTCCCAGCTTAAGGCCTAGGATGACTCAGGGTTCCAAGGACAAATGGATGGATAATAAATGCAGATGACAGTACAAATAAATGAACACAGGATTACATAAAAAACCTTCATGCTAAATATATGTTTCCTACTGGCTTTGAGATCACCGACAGAATAGGATGGCCCTCTGTGATGTGGTGTCCTCCAGATGTGTTGGACTATGATCCCCATATGGGAATTGTAGTCAACACATCTGGAGGGCACCACATTGGGGAAGGCTGGAATGGGGTGTGTGAGAGAAGGCAGGCAAAAAGATTCACACAGATGACATAGCTAGAGGATTCACTGCAGCTAGCAATTTGTTCCGCAGTAGAATGGAATCACAAAATAGCATTTTGCGGTGTTTCACCACTGCTCATCTCAGGAAATTGAACACAGCAAATTATAAAAATAAAAGTGGTTATGTATTTCTTTCAGGAAACAAAACAAGTGAAAAAGAGAGAGCTTTCAAGATGGAACTGGACTTTCCCCAAGCATCCAAGCTTGCAGCATCCCAAGCCAGGCAGAGAAATAGTTCTTTGACTAGCTGTTGTAATGGGCACTGTTTTCTGCTAATACAGAAAGGGACAGGCTTAAGTACAGAACATGACAGGAAGGGCTTCTGTGGTCTCTGGCAGACCCAGGCCTTATTTAAGGAAATGGAACAGAGCTTCCACTCAGCAGCCAGAATCTAAACCCAGCTCACATTCTCCAACTATCAAATGGGGTTCTGTTCCTCCCTTTTCTCCATGAGTCCACTTGGAAAAGTTTGGATCCAAACAATGAAGGAAGAGGTAAGCAAAAAGAACACAGCGCACCAGATGCCTGGGAGGGATGAGCTTTAAGCCAAATGATAGTCTCTGCAATTTCTTTCAGTGTATCATCATATGCATTAGTACAGCAAGACAAGGAATCACTCCAACTGATAACATTTGACACCTGTCCTTGTCTTGGTATTAGGGATTCCAAAAGGAACCGAAGTTCATCAAAATTAATTAAGGCATGAAGAGCAAACATCTATTCAATAATATGACAGAACTCAACAGACTTCAAGATCTTTTGCACTTTATTTTTTCAACTTGTTGCTCTCTGAACTTTTTTAAAAAGCTAAACGCTATTACTTGAGCGCTCACCACTAATATCACTGAAAATAACCATTGAGGTGCTAATCACACATTCCACATGACAGCAGCAATGGTTGCTCTATCAGGGGCTGGCATGGGTTAGGAAGATTCATATTTTCTCGAAGTACAAAACTATAAAACCATCCAGTACTGTAGAAATGCAATAATCCAGCAACAGAAATGCAGGGTCTCTGAACAATGTGGAAACAGCTATATTCCTCAAAGGCAGGAGTAGGTAATCATTTTGGGTCTGCGGGCACATTTTATATTTTGAAATGTGCCCGTGGACACCACCAAAAATTGCTCTCAGGGTGGGTGGATGCCCTTTCTCCTCCCCTCTGCTCGCTATTTCCTCCTCCTCTTCCCCCCTCGCTATCCAAACCAATTGGCATCACGTAAGGATGTTCCCAGTACCCCTTATCTTAACAGGTGCACAGCATGAGTTAGCACAGCCTTTTGCTCAGAATCAGCATCTGAGCATGCACTGAAGCTAATCTTATCTCCTTATTAGTAGCTGCCAAGCCTTAAGTCAAAACATGGCACACTGTGACTCTGGAACGCAGCCATACTGTACAAAGCTATTTCTTTCAGTGCCAACTTTTAATTAAGTGTCACAGCCTTATGTTCAGGGGTGTTAAATGCTATCATATTTGTTGTTATAAGATCACAAGTTTGGGGTCTTCTTGCACATGGGTCAAGGGTCCTCTTAAAGAGAAGTCTGGGGTCTTTTAGGGGATTGTCTTGTAGGTTTCTCCACAACCCGCAATCAGACAGTGCAACCATCTCAAGACCAAACCAATGATTTATCATTTGAGGCAGTTTGAGGAAGTTTGAAGCAGCTTGAATCTCCTGTTGGCAATATCATTTAACCTTTTCAGTGCCTGATTAACAGAAGGGGGTCCCAAGAATTGGTATGTGATGTTCAAGGTCAATATTTTTTAACTACAAAAAAAGAAAAAGTGATGGGCTGATTGAGAGCCAGCTTTATGGAGTGTGAAATTACTTAAAACCATGAGGGGTTGAGCTTTTTACTCAGCTATCTTCTAAAGGAAATGTGATTCTGGCTGGTGTTCCTGGACAGAAGAAATGTGAACGTGTGAAGAAGGGGAAGGGTATTATTCACAATTTTGCCAATGAGCAGCTGACGCATATGACTTGCTAGAGTCATGCGGTAAGTGTATAACTGAGCAGTAATTTTAACCCAGGACCCCTAAGCTCATCCAATACGTTATCAGAGAGATTACATTAACCCCATTGTGATTACTCACTATACTGAGCTGGGGAAGTCAAAGGGGATCTGCTGTGGTTGTAGCAACACTATTTCCTTATGTGACTGTAGTGACGGATGTGCTTGGCCCTTAACCCATGGAGCTGAATAGCTTGGGAGAGCCTTCATCTTTTACTAGAATCACTTATTATGGCAGCTGGTTTGTGAAACAGATTCCTTCTCTGCTGTTTTACATTACAGTATTATATTCCTGTGCCAATGAACAGCGGGGGTCTTGTTAAAATCCAACCCTATTTGCTTTATTAAAATTCAATGACAAGCATTTCCTTTATGAAAACACATGGTTGCCAGGAAGCAACCACCAGGAAGGAGATCACAGAACCCAGTATGAATGGGAGGCAGTTTTGTTGTTACTTTAATTCAGTGAACAGTTTTCAGGAGATTTAAATATCCTCCCACACAGCTGGGAATCTAAAACAGAACCTTAACCAAAAATGTAGTTAGACCCAAAAGGAAAACTTGCCCCAAAGTTGGAGTTTTCCCCACCCCCTCTGTAACATAAAGCTTGGCCTTTCATTGTACCTAAAGAGACACAGATCTCTATACCGATGTTCAATCTTCACTGTTAACACTACAGCAAGGATTTTAAATAATTCTGTATGTTCCAAGTCCAGATTGTCAACTGATGTGGGTATACATAACTTCACATGCACTGGAGATGTGCAAATTTGCACCAGGAGGGTATATGGCTCATGACTTTATTCTTTACGCTATGAATCTTTTGTAAACAAATTTCTATTTAACCAGAAATTTCAAACAAGTACTTACTTTATGTACAACTCTGATTCCAATTAGAGTTTAAAGCCTGGAGCCTCCTAAACCCCCAACCCAAAGTTTTACTCTGAACAGACTGAAAAGTCCAACACGACGAATGTGTAATACAGAGCAGATGTCAGCATATTCTGTAATTTCCTACAGAAGGTCCCATCTTTTCAATATGCTGGGTCTTAGTTATCTTGCCCTTGATTAAGTTCAGAGCCACCCAGTCCTGTTAACCAACTGATACATTGCCTTTAACAGGCACCCCACACTCCAATAGAATTCCCTAACATAATTCTCACAGGTATTAAAGAGATTAAAAGTCACTATTAAGTTGCATTGTTTAGTACACTTTATAGCTTTAACAAGCTTTTTCATTTCAGTATTTACTGCATACACTTGATGCCCTGTGTAAAATCTGGCACTTCATCCAGTTTCCTGAGAATCAAAGCTTCCACTACCTTTAAAAAATAAGTTTTTAGTCCTCGTGACTAGGGACAAAAAAGTGAGAGTACCTGGGCATTTATTTTAGAGATTCTAGGTGGGCATACCATTAATTGGTGTAGATTTTGTTTTCTTAAACTAGTAATGATTGCACAGCCTAATATGTTGTTCATGGTAATTGGTAAACATTCTTAATTGACCTGAGATGCCCTGAAAATGGAGATAAGTCACCTTTACTCACTTGCTCAGCAGTGGTACTTGGTCCATGCTGCATGACCTGAGATACCAAATCTTCCACTGTCTCCAACTCTTGCTGATAGAAGCTCTGAATCTTTTTCCCCAACAGAAAGTCTCTTATTTTTTTGCTCAATATGGTGATGGAGCCTAACGAGTCTGCTGCACCTTGGCTTCTATCAGCAGAGAAAAGATCAAATGAAAAAATAGGGAGAGAAGATATTGAAAACTGACCAAAATACAAAGCTATCTAAAACTAGGTACTTAACTAGACTATTAGAAGATTTTCAGTGTTGCTGAACACCCAAGCACTGTAAGTCCAAGTCTACAATGATATATACCTATGCGCTGGTTTAATTTCACTCAGAAATGTCACTGTCTTGTATAATCCACACAAAGTTTCGGGATCTGGGTGGCATGCATGCACAATCACCGCAAATGTCTGGAGTGGTGTTGGCACCAGGTCCTCCTGTGCTACACCCTCCCTATTTTCAGAGTGCTACAATTGTGGCAACGCTAGGCTTACTGCATGGTCTACAGATATTTAGTTTACATCCCACCTTTCTGCCAAAGTGTCTAACAGTATTTTTTTCAAAGATACCACCTCTCTCTGCTTAATTGCAGTTGACACAGAAAAGATTGCAATTGGCAACTATGAAGCTCCCAATAGTCCCTCTATAATTTTGTTGTGGAGCATTTGGGTCCCTGGAACTGGGTTTGGGAATAACTCAGTAGTTGGGGTGATTGCAGCCCAAATGCATGGGATGAGGGCCCATTTCTTTGCCTGGTGTGGTGGTGATCTCGGGACTATAGGTAGAAAGCCAAAGCTACACACACACCTTTGTGCATTGCTGCAAGTATCCCAAGTGCTGTGGAATAGGAGCCATGTTTTGATGCACTTCTGCTCCCAGTGTTTTGGGCTCTTGCAACATGAAACATTTTACACTAGTGGTGCCTATTGGTGTATGTAAAGGGTGGAAAACAAGCTAATTTTGACCCTCTGAGTGCCCTGTAGCCACTCTGGATTATCCCTGCCTAATATCCGTTTTTTCTTTTTTCTTTTTTTACAATTAGGAGGCAACAGCGGGGGACAGCAGCCTATATTTTGCCCACTGCTGATGTATATGCACCATATTGTGTAGCAATCCACTAGACTAGATCTGCTTGACAGTCAAGGGTTTTTAATATGGCTTCTTGTTTGCCAGAGCATTCAAGATAATCGTAAGATGTGATTGCTGACTGCATCTGGCTGGGTACTCCCAATCTATGGCTCTATGTACTCTAGACACATCACCTGCATCACTTCCCTTATAGTCTTATCCCTGCCTCTGATCTCGTCTCCCCTTCATGGCTTCTCCATCATACCAACTCAGTTTCCATATGAGGACAGCATTAAAGGCTGCTTTACAGCCTCCAACTTGCCCTGGCTCATGCCCTACTCTTAATATAAAACAGCCCTCCCCAATATGATGCCCTCCAGATGGGCTGGACTACAACTCCCAACATTCCCCAACTTCCCCAGGTTGGGGAAGGCTGATGTAAAACCTACCCTCTCAGATTGTCTGTATCTCCTGTCCTTAGCTCATACTGACCTCTGTGCCTCTTCTGGAAACTGGAATGGGTTGTCATAAATATCTCTGTATAGATGGGGGAGTTTTAGCATCCTTGAAATCTGAACTTCAAACAAAGGATCATCAATTTTGTCTGAAAACATATAAGCAACACACAAAAAAGTACAAACATATGTAAACTTCAACTGCTCGTTGTAATAATATATTTGTTTTTATATTTGATGTACAGAGTAAAAATCAGATTATTCACAATGCCAGAATATCAGAGTCTACTCGGTGTCCTACCTGGAACTTAGTGGGGCAATACATGGATAGGGAGGGGGCACACCGTTTGCATTTGAACCTATGGAGCTGGGTTTGAAAGATAGCTCCTAGAAAGCTGGGGAGTCCTGTTTCATTGCCCATTGAATTGTGCGGACTGTTGCCGTAAAAAAGAAACAATACAACCTGGATGTTGTACATGGTCATCCACAGCAGCACTCATACTGGTGTGGATCAGAGACTCAAAGTGGCCCAGTTGTGACAAGAAAAGGCCTTGGTGCAGCTTAGATGAATTGCAGGTTGCTCAGGCTGCAATTATGGGAACTTTAAATGTCAGGATAAAAATGCAAACTGCTGGAAGAGTAACTGCTCACAATACATGGAGGCCTTGATTTCTCGCTGCTGCCTGTAGATTCGAATGCAACCACGGACTCTGACCAGATCACCAATTTCTAGCCTTGTTTTTTGGCAAACTGCTATTTGCAGCTTCCTTATCTGTTCAATTAGATCCAGCCCACTTGAGGTACTCGGATGCGATTCAAAATCTGTGGAGGAATAAATAAATCTCACATGGTGCTGCCTTATTAACAACATCTGAAGTGGAAAAGCTAAAGGGATTTTTTCAAATATCATGACAGATGTTGCTCAACAAACCATGAACATTAAAAGGCAACTTCACAGGTGATATTAAACACACTTTATTTTCCAAACTTACAAACTGCCACCCACTCCAAGTGTCTTGTAACCTTAAGCAGCACTGTTAATGGAAGAACACACAACAGTGGGATGGGGGATAAAAGGAGATACTGCAGGTACCCTTGACTATGGCTGTGACTCGACAAAATAAGACATCATTACAAAATGTAAGTAGAAAGCAGCCATCATGTGAGAGTTGCTTCCTGAACCCCTCATGTTTTAGACTCCACCCCTATATTTTCTGGAATGCAATGTAGTTACTTGTTCTGCCTTTAAAAATAATATAGTCCCTTCTATGAGGAATATACATTTTCACGTAACTATTTACGAAGTTTCTTAAAAGTACAAATCCTTGAAACCTAGAGTGTGCGTTTAGTTTGCTGTGATAACATATTCCAAAATGTGAGTCTTTCTACTTCATGACTGTATGTCATAAGAATATCTAAATATTTAATCAGCAGCTGCCAGCATATTCAAACATATTTTGTTAACTTCAGCTGATAGATGAATGCAGGGCATCTCTGTTTTCAGGAAGTGTTCCTTTCAATCTCTCCAGTGGCAAAACACATCTTTTCCACACTGGACCCATATGGATATACTATCCAACTGTCTGTACTCTTACTGTCTGTGTCTATTTCATGACCTTTGATCATGCTGGATCAAGTCACAATACATGAAGTAGTTTTTAAAGTCCCACTGGACTCTGTTTACATTGCTCTTCTTTAGTCTGTTTAGTGCTACTCTTCTGCAATTCAGACTTTTAACAAACAAAAAGAATCCAAAATAAAAATCCCCAGCAAACCTCACTCTGCATAAACGGAGCCTTGATATTATTAGAAACAAAACAAAAGCTGCCTCTTGGTGCCTGCCAAGCTACAAATGCACTTTGACAGAACTGCATGCTTATTAGTTCACCATTTAAAATTCAATTTTTGATCCTGGGCAGCATGAACTTTAATTGCAGACATCTGACCAAACTGCCTCTGAAGAAATTCTTAGAGTCAGCAGGTTACTAAATATTCTACGTTTCTTTTTTGGACTTTAATTCCTCATTAGATTTTAGAGCTAAGCCAATGTGACTTCTGCATTAAATATTATCAATTTTTCCTGACATTACTGAACTGAGCTTTGAATTGTAGGCTTCTAATATATTGTTTGGATTTAGGTTTGACAATCTGACCCTAACTGTGTATTAATAAAGGTTTTCCCAGCTACTTTCAGTGCATCAATAGGCAATAAACTGCAATATTTCCTTACCCACTGCCATTATATTCTGCACAATGAAAATAGCTGGGGGAACAATGGACAGTAGTAAGAACTGTGGCAGTAGGAAGTGGTCCAAGAATAGAAACAGGAAAGCACAGTACCAGCTAGGCTTACAGCTGATCCATAAGTCAAAGCGTCTGTGTGACTATATGTTGGCCCATTAAAAATGCTTTTTATAGCCCCCTGTGACCTTTTGAAAGAGGGGAGGGACAAAATCTGGTCATGTTATATCACAGGTATTTGCAGGTAACAAGAGAAAGTCATCTCCACTGAAGCATGGAAAATATGCCTCTTATTTCTTTTTCCACCATTTGGCCCAAAAGCGTGCTCAGGTCCATTTATTTTTACAGTTCATGAATATGCATGAACTTCTACATACAAACAAGAACTCATCACTTGGTAATATATTTACATTTTAAAGCTTATTATAACAAGTGTTCAGAATGGGACATAAAATGCATAACAGAAAAGAACAGAGAAAAAATCCATGCAAATGGAAAGATAGGCAAAAAGAGAGCCCAATAGGTCTCAAATAATTTGGCTAGGATTGGAAGACAGCTGTTTAGGAAAAAAACACACCAAAAAATGCCACCCATTTTCAGAGTCTGCCTCCACCAAAGTGGAAGAGATACATTGGGAGTTAAAATAAGGAGGCTCTTTGGCCAGATCTAAAGGCTTGAACTTAAACTTCAGCCAGGTAAGTATTAGCTGTGAGTGAAGAGATATCAGAGTTTTTCCTTTACTGGTAATCACATTAAGCTAGAATAATATGACAAAGCAAACAAGAGAATTGTATAAGCATCTGAAAACAACCTTGACTTCGATATATACTAATAAATACATCTGAACATTACCTGACAAAGATTTTTCTGCCAAAGTATTTTTCCAGCAGGTACAACTTATAACACCTGTGCCATCATCCACTAGAAGACAATAGCAGCAACAAGTCATGTTGGTTACGGTTTGCCTTTCCAGAACTACAGGATACAAATTTCTCATTGTACCAAGCCACAAACATTTTTATCAGCAATTTTTGTTTGTACCTCAGCATTTTTGTTTGTACCTCAGAGCCAAACCATTTCTCAAAGGTCTACCAGCTCTCTCCCACACTCTCTCTCTGTTGCAACGGTTACTATTTCCTACTGCAGCATTTAACAAATTGGAAGTGGCTGACCAACTGTTCTCATCCAAGTGGACAACATGCAGTATAGATCATCCTCTAAAATTCTTCCTCTTACAGCCCTTGTCTGGTGGTGATGAAAGTGCCTGCACAACAGCGAAGCGAGGAAGACAATCTAAGATAAAGAGCTTGTTTACATGTCACAACAGGCCACTGTGGGTTAATTTACCCGCCAGGGCTGTCGGGTTCTGCTGGGGCTCACGGGTGCCACGTTTGCATGGCATCCATGGGCGCCCAGCTTGCCATGTCATGTGAACCCAGGCAGCAGAGGTTGTTTGAGGGTTAGACAACCCTCAAATAACCTTAAAACAAGCCATGGTGTTATCTGAGGGTTGTCTAACCCTCAAACAACACCTGCTGCCTGAGTTTGCATGACACGACAAACCATGGCAAGCCAGGTGCCTGTGGGTGCCCGGCATGCCACAACAGCTGCCATGGATAAATTAAGCCACAATGGGGTGTTGTGTCATGCAAACCAGATCAAGCACAGTGGGGCTAAGCTGGGCTATGGGAGTATGGGAGGGGGGAGATGAAAATGACCATTTATGTTGTGGACACTGGCAAGACTCCTTCCCAATGGGAAACTATTCAACTTGTTATTAATGCCAGTCTTCTAATATCTCAAATATATTTCACTTTACTTTAACAGATTTTTATTTTTAGCAGAACCCCCGCCCCACCTTCCATTCTATTATCTGCAGAAACACAGTCACTACATAGAGATCCCTTTTATGAAATATCTAACACTTATCATACCTCCCGAAATAGATGCAAGATAGGCAAGAATTGTTTTCATTTGATACATAAATTGTATCAGGGACAGGACAACATCCAGTATTAACTGCAGCTTGAATAAGATCACAGAGAAAATTTGAATGACAACAGAAAAAGCCTTACATCTACTCTGATATACAGCTGCCAGCTTTTGGTTCCCACTTGAACCAGATGTTCACAAGGAGCTGGACATCCATAATTTCTATCAAAGCACCTGTATCACATTTAGACTGGTGGCATTGTTCACCTAGCTTCTTCTCATTTTTTCCTGTGTATCTTCAAATCAGTTACTGAACCCCTTTCAGCAACACGATACTTGGCCTGATGGACCAAACTTACCTAGCAAATTTGTACTTATAACAGTTGTGCATTGTGCACTGTCAAAGGCTTGCAAGAAGAACCCTCTTTTGAGAAACACGAATATAAATAAACATTAAAATAAATAAATCCAGAGTTTTCAGTAGAGAAGCAGGAGAGGAATTCATGTTCCCTCCCTTTTGCAATTTCTCGCCAAGCAGAGGAGCGTACTATAGCTCAAGAGACTTGGGCACTCAATCCAGCTGATGCAACATTTGCTAACTAGCTCCCCAGCTAGCACAGCCTCACTTTTAAACTGAAATATGGAAGTGGAAATTATAACTTATTTTGGCCAACTCAGCCTGATGGTGGCAGAGGGAAGGACTGGGAGAGGCAGCCTGGCAAGATGCCTGGGAACTAGAAAAGGACTGAACATGTGGGGGAGATCGACGGACACAAGGGGAAGCAGACAGAACAGTCCTAAGGACAGAATAGAGCTCAGCCCTTTTGCTAAATTCGCTTTCAGCACATGATACTAAGCAGGTGTGATCTTGTTCCATCTTTGTGAAAGGTAAATGAAAGAAAAGGGTCTTGACACACCGAGTCAGTGGTGAGGGGAAGGATGGCCAAAAATAGATAGGAAGAAAGCACGATGAAAGCAAAGCCTCTCCCTTCTGACCAAAGAATCTCCAAGGAAGAAGCACTAAGAACAACAGCAAAATGAGCATTTCTGCTCAGGTGTGGAAATTCATGCACCCCGCTCTCTGCCTCGGAACAGTCAAAAGACCTGAAATCCTGGGGCAAATGAAGTAAGAAGTATGCATCACCCACCATTTCATCTAAAGCACAGGTGCTACACCTGGCTTCTTATCTGCCCTAAGACATCAAAAAAGCCCCATAAGGCAGTACTGGCAGATTGTTCCATGCTGTTGCCTTTAGGTTACAGGGTGTCACAAGTTTCTAACTTATGCCCCATAATGTTTAATGTCTACATACATCTGCTTCCAGAGAGTTGGGCGGGGGTGTTATCAACATGCTGATGATACCCAGCTCTGTCTTCCGTTTCCATCATCTATCCCTGGGGAGGCTGTGGAATATCTACACTGGTGTCTGGGAGCAGTTTTGGAGTGGATAAGGGTGAATAAACTGAAGGTTAATCAAGATATCAAGTATCAGCTGTGTCAGTTTACGTGTCCACTGGAGAGGGGCAGGGAGAAAGTGGAGGTGGGGAAGAAGAGGAAACTAGCCTGCTCAGGCTACGTAATGTCTTAAGGTAAGTATCTGGAGGCGGGATTAGGACTGGTGTGTGCCATGAGGCTAAAATACTCCCTTCCTTGAATTATACAGGGATGTTTCAGTAGTGAAAAAAACGATACTGTTTCCTATTCCCACTCTCCAGAACCCCATCCCACCCCACTATATAGCTATAATGTGTTCTGTTTCAGGGCTGGCAGTCCCAAACATGAACTCTCTGCACTCATAGGAAGATAGGAAGTTGCCTCATACCAGGTCAAACTATTTGTCCATCTAGCCCAGCATTGTCTACTCTGGCAGCAGATCATTAGTGTCTTGGGCAGAGGTCTTTCCCATTACCTGCTACCTTTTAGCACAGCAATGGATGGCCTCAGGGGGTTGAGAAAGGAAAAAGTTGTCCTTTCCCCTTCCTGTTCACTATGGGGTGAACAGGACTACCAAGTGCCCTGTAGGAAATCAAGTGCCCTCTGGGTAGAAATAACACAATAAATTTGAACAAAAAACAGAGATATTATATACAAAGCTGCCTTTTACAAGGACAGGCCACTGGTCCATTCAAACCACTACAGTCCACTCTTACTGGCATTCTACTGTGCTCTCCAAGCCTACTTCCTGAGGTTCTTTTAATTCAAGATGCTACAGACTGAACACGAGACCTACTGCATACAAAGTCTCAGCTCTGCCAGTAAACTGTGCCCCCTCCCCTTATTGTTAAGGTATGTCTAACACAGGGGTAGGCAACCTGGTGCCCTCCAGATGTTTTGGTCTACAACTCTCAGAAGCTCCAGCCAGCATGGCAAACGGCCAGGGATTCTGGAAATTGTTGTTCAAAACATCTGGAGGGCACCAGGTTACCTACCCCTGGTCCACTGTGTTTCAGAAGGATAAGCTTCTTTCTGATGCTCTTCTAAAAATCAAAAGCTTGATGTGTGCTTGTGTGTATGTGCAAATGAGTGTTCAGAGCATGTGACCAAATGATTCAAGTGGCCTTTCAAAAAGATAACTGACTCCTCAATAAATCAATTTAAACATATACATCCTTGGAGAAGTTAAGATTGGGGCTCTGTTTCTCTACTCCATACTTTTCTACTGAGATGATTGGTTGAAATGGAACTGGAAACATTCAGAATGGGGCCACCATTGACAAGTTTACAATCTATGTCCTGTACACAGAGGAAGCTTTTCTACATCTCACTTTCATCAGAGTGCCTTCCAGAATTTTGCCCTCTATCTATATTCGCAAAACATCTGGAGGGTGCAAGGTTGAGGAAGGTCTATTGCAGTCCCTTCATACATATAGACCAAACTTCCTCAAGGCTGGTCTATATGTATGAAGGGACTGCAATAGAACCATCATTATGTCAGGCCCCAATTATCCATTTTGATACATTCCCAGAGATAATCCCATGTGAATCTATATATTATAAGGTATTAAGGCTGTAATATGCCCACTTGCATAGGAGTAAGCTCCACTTAACTCAATAGGACTTACTTCTGAGTAGACAAATAAAGGATTGCACTATAATACACTCTTTGAAGTGTTTACAAATACTTGTAGGTGATTTGCAAAGATGTATTAGTATTAGCTTGCCTTTGCAGGCAGCATTGAGCGTACATTCAAGATGTTCATTACTAAAAAGCATTAAGAGCTTTTTCTTTCCTTTCCTTCCCCGCTCCCCAACTTTTTTTTTTTTTTTTTAAGAATACGTCAATTGTCCAACCAAGCATGGGATCTTCAACTTCAGGGTACTAATGGCTAATAAGAATGGAGAAAGAAACAAAGCTAGCAGGAATCAGAACTTCTTACCTCCATAAGTATAAAAGGCATCTCGTTCTTTGGTTAGGACCACAGTTCCAAGAATATCCACCTGCCTTATTGGATGTCGATTATAAAAGAATATACCTAAAAGAGGAGGAAAAAGTACATGTTTCTAGATTTGTTTCTTTAAAATCCTGTATTTCACAATCCTCCTTGTACCACCCAAGTGCTCACTCGTTTTAGTTAGGCAATGCTAACTTCAACAACCACCCCACATTACTACTTTATTCATAACTTGATCAAAAAGTATCACCATTGTCATCAGCTCTTGATTGAAGGATTGCATTCTTGTTCCTCAAATCATTGTTGTTGTTTATTTGGTCAGTCGCTTTTGACTCTTCGTGACTTCATGGACCAGCCCACGCCAGAGCTTCCTGTCGGTCGTCACCACCCTCAGCTCCCCTAAGTTCGAGTCCGTCACCTCCAGAATATCATCCATCCATCTTGCCCTTGGTCGGCCCCTCTTCCTTTTGCCTTCCACTTTCCCTAGCATCAGTATCTTCTCCAGGGTATCCTGTCTTCTCATGATGTGGCCAAAGTACTTCAGTTTTGCCTTGAATATCATTCCCTCAAGTGAGCAGTCTAGCTTTATTTCCTAGAGTATGGACTGGTTTGATCTTCTTGTAGTCCAAGGCACTCTCAGAATTTTCCTCCAGCACCACAGTTCAAAAGCATCTATCTTCCTTCACTCAGCCTTCCTTATGGTCCAGCTCTTGCAGCCATAGGTTACTACAGGGAACACCACTGCTTTAACTATGTGGACCTTTGTTGTCAGTGTGATGTCTCTGCTCTTCACTATTTTATCAAGATTTGTCATTGCTGTCCTCCCAAGAAGTAAACGTCTTCTGATTTCCTGGCTGCAGTCAGCGTCTGCAGTAATCTTTGCTCCTAGAAAGACAAAGTCTGTCACTGCCTTCACGTTTTCTCCCTCTATTTGCCAGTTATCAATCAAGCTGGTTGCCATAATCTTGGTTTTTTTGAGGTTGAACTGCAACCCAGCTTTTGCACTTTCTTCTTTCACCTTCATCATGAGGTTCCTCAGCTCCTCCTCGCTTTCAGCCATCAAAGTGGTATCATCGGCATAGCTGAGACTGTTAATGTTTCTTCCAGTGATTTTAACTCCAGCCTTGGCTTCATCAAGCCCAGCATGTTGCATGATGTGTTCTGCGTACAGGTTGAATAGGTAGGGTGACAGTATACAACCCTGCCGTACTCCTTTCCCAATCTTAAACCAGTCCGTTGTTCCGTGGTCTGTTCTTACCGTTGCTACTTGGTCGTTATACAGATTCCTCAGGAGGCAGACAAGATGACTTGGTATCCCCATAACACCAAGAACTTGCCACAGTTTGTTATGATCCACACAGTCAAAGGCTTTAGAATAGTCAATAAAACAGAAATCGATGTTTTTCTGAAACTCCCTGGCTTTCTCCATAATCCAGCGGATATTGGCCATTTGGTCTCTAGTTCCTCTGCCTTTTCTAAACCCAGCTTGTACATCTGGCAATTCTCGTTCCATGAATCGCTGGAGTCTACCTTGCAAGATCTTGAGCATTACCTTACTGGCATGTGAAATAAGTGCCACTGGTCGATAGTCTGAACATTCTTTGGTGCTTCCCTTTTTTGGTATGGGGATATAAGTTAATTTTTTCCAATCTGGTGGCCATTCTTGTGTTTTCCAAATTTGCTGGCATATGGCATGCATCACCTTGACAGCATCATCTTGCAAGATTTTAAACAGTTCAGCTGGGATACCGTAATCTCCTGCTGCCTTGTTATTAGCAATGCTTCTTAAGGCCCATTCCACCTCACTCTTCAGGATGTCTGGCTCTAGCTCACTGACCACACCATCAGATCTATCCCTGATATTATTATCCTTCCTATACAGATCTTCCGTATATTCTTGCCACCTTTTCTTGATCTCTTCTGCTTCTGTTAGGTCCTTGCCAGCAGGCTAAGTAGCATTATGGGTGGACACGGGCTTGCATTTATTTGTTGCAGTTTAGAGGTTTAGGATTACACTGGGAATGTGCTCAGCTTGACTGTCCTTGTCTTCAGTCTCATCCAAATAAGTGACACTTACTAATTTGTTCAACCACCATTCGAATTATCTTCTCCTTGATTGGGGCAATTCTTGTCCGTAAATATCTCACTCTCTCATGCCAGTATCCTGTGAGAAAGTTATCAAAGTGCATATTTCTCAGACTAAAGTTGCAATCCTAAATATACTTGTTAGGGAGTAAGTCCCACTGAAACAATGGACTTTCTTCTGAGTAAGCATCTTTGGATTATGCTACACAACTCCTAGCCTTGACTTACTTGAGTGACATAAGTCCCATTCACTTCATATTGCCTTCTCCTGATAGAGAACTGGCCATCTTTTTTGCTATTTGACTAGCAAAGCTGATTATGCCCTCAGTTTTGTTGCAGCTATCCTACGGAATGAGTCCTGCCCAAGAGCATTTAGGGATTCTAAGTGGACACTGAAATTATTTTTTAAAACTTAAAACTAACACGCCTCTTAATTCTGCATGATATTCTCCAACTAGGAAAGCAAATGCAGTCTAATTGACTGTATTACACATGTGAAGTGTTTAATGAAAATGTACTTTAAGTTCATTTTTCTGGTTTGCCGAAGGAGTCTCCTACATTTGGCTTTAATTTTGCCAAGAAACACGGTGCAGGTTTACAATGTGACCAGTAGACAGCTGTGTCCCTCTCTCTTCTGATTTGCATCTCAGGATCCGTGCATATAAACTTACTTTACATTCTCCCCGATGGTAGATGTCTCCCACATGGCAAGTTATTTGTGTGCAGCAGCTCCTAATATGGATTGATGTGGCAGCTGTTCGTATGTGGCAGCTGTTCCACATTCACTAGCCCTCCCACTTGCCATTCCAGAACAGAGCTGAGGTCCTATCCAGATGGTGGAGGCCTCACCCCGGTTGCTGGCAGTAAGATACTTTTGCCCTTAGTAGCATAGCCTTACAAACACTTTACTTCAACCAGAGCTCTATTTCCACTGCTCATTACCAAGGCAGCTTGGCCAGAGGAAAACTGGCCTGGCTGGAAACTATATTACGTTTTTAAGCGTTATTTTTGCCTAGTCTGATCCAATTTAATATTCAGAATTGTTCCTTCATGCTCTGAGAAGCAAGGTCCCAAGATTCTCATAAGTAATAAAGAGCAATCAAAAGGTCAGTCCTAGGCTTCCATGGAAGAGATATGAGTAATGCTGGGTAGAATGAAACAGGAAATCAGACAAAGTATATTGCTTCCAACAACATTTCAAGGAAAAAATAAGAGGTGGGGCATGGTGACACAGAAACCAAGGAGTTTAATAAAAGGGTGGTTAGAAACTGATTTTTCCCCTCCTTTCTCTTGCCTGATGTCATGGCAGTTAGGAAGCATTGCTTAAAAATGAAGTTAATGTTACTTATTACATCAGCATGTCCTTTCACAAATAAATAAATCCTTCACCTGGCTTTATTTATTAAAACTGTGGCATTCTTGCTTGCTTGACCAACTTCAATTTCCTTAGCAAACACTTCCTGGTCTGTTTTAGTTAGTCTTCATATGCTTTGCCTTGAACTTTCAGCAGGACCTGCTACAGAGGTAAAACTGACAAAACGTTTCTCTAGACCAGTGGTTTCTAACCTTGGGTCTCCAGGTTTGGTTGGACTACAGTCCCCATCATTCCTGACCATTGGTCATGCTGGCTAGAGATGATGGGACTTGGAATCACTGCCTAAACCAACTTTCCCCAGCCCGGGGGCACCAATCAGCCACAGCTAGCATAGAAACCTGGGTCAGGAAACCTGCGAGTTGAAGTCTAAAACATCTGGAGGGCACCAGGTTGTGGAAGGCTGGCCTAGACACTGTTTTGAGATTACTCTGGTAACATGTATGTTACACTATGAACTGGTAACCTGGAAAGATTATTACAGTCTGGGAGTCAAGGATGTAAAGCAATTGTATACAATTAACTCTATAAAGTTCAAGGAAGAATCAAAGACAGTAGAAAGACTAGCTTTCTAAAGATTAAAACACAACAGTTATGGTATGGTATGCATCTTCTTTTTATTAATATAGTATTATTTAAAATTAAACTTAAAGTATACTTATAGTATTATTTAAAATTTAAATTTAAAAAATTGCATTATAAAGACAATATACAAAACTGAGAAATCGTATAAGTCAATATGTTTTTAATGAATTTTTATTTTATAAACATAGGAAAAAAACATTGTAAGTAAGCTTCCAAAATTTAGTAAGTGGAAGTTTAATGTTATTTCAAATCCTCAAAACCTACCATTCAATTATCTGTCACTATTGTTCAGATATTTAATAGGTCTACTTATTTTCATTTCTCATGACAAACTCAACTAAATAAATTACATTATTTACTTAATTTAATGGCCAATTTAAATATTTTTATTTTAATATTAATTAGCTCTACATAGCCTACAGGTGACACATCAATTTGTTAAATTGTACCTTGTACTTTTACAGAACAATCCTATGGCCCCTAGACAGTGTCTGGGGTGCCATAAGATGCTGCAGATCTCCTCCTCCACACCTGCAGATGGAGCTATGAATGTGGAGGAGGAGGAGATCCGATCATGGCTCTTCCCCCAGTCCCTCTCAGTTGCTGCTCCTCTTTCTGAGATTACAACAATGACCTCAGCAGAGGCTGGGGAATGTGGGAAGGAGACAAGCTGGGGAGCAGGAAGGAGAGGGATGGATCTGCAAGATTCAGAAGCTTCTCCATCAGCTTTCCCCGCCTACTGGAAGGTAGAGAAGTTTGATGGGCAGCTTTTCCCCAGTGCCTCTTGCATTAGCCCACTGTGTTAACAATTATTTATGCTTCTCTCATGTTGTTGCCACATGTGAATCCCAAAGAAATGTGTGCTTCCTGTTTTCACCTCATAGATTTAATATTCCCATGTTCCCATACAGAACATGCATTGACTTCCTAAACACAACACATATATCACACTCACTATAAGTGGAATATTTTTGAAGAAATTAAAAAATGAGGCAAAGAATGTGACCAAACCAGAATTTTAATCTAGTCAGGGGTATTTGGGGGAAATCTCCAATACTGATGAGTGGCTTTGATTACCAGCCTTGTAAAAAAAATGGTCTCCCAAGTTACTAGCCTGCAGCAGACTTTACTAGCTCACCTAGCCACACAGAGCTTAGCCATTTGTTGTCTAAAGTAAATTTCTATTGAAATTATGAGTCTAGTTGCTTGGAGGCAAAGTGAAATGGTGAAGAGCACTTTTTGTAAAAGCTTGCACCAGCTACAATCAGATATTTTCAGTGGTGAGACATTGCTCTCACTCTGAACTAGCTCACTGACACTGTCACATTGCGAAATCTGCTTGGTTATGTGGTAATGGGGAGTCATCATGCTCACTATGTAATCCTTGATTTGCTGTGATCACTTCCCAAGACAAAGCAGTCTCAGTCTAAAAAAAAATAGTACTGAAGCAGCTACTGGGCAGACAGCAAACTGCAAGCAAGGAAGAGAGTTTCAGATATATCTTTCCCTCTCTGAAACCACAACCTTTGAACTGAAAATAACAGAAAAATATTCAGCACATCCCACATTTTAACTAACCACAGGCAATCAGGTGAGTCATTGTAACCATGCAAGTGTTTGACTCATCGACTCTAGAAAGGATACTTACATTAACTCTTCATAACCCTCACTGGCAGCTAGTTGTACTAGAGAGGTCAGCCTGAAGTGACCTGCTGGCAGTTCCAGCACCATATTTCTCTTCCCCCACCCCGCTGCCCCTGCAACAGCTTTACATCCCACTATATGAAATAGGGTGGAGAGGGGGAAAGATTTCAGCACACCAATGGCAAGAGAAACACCCGTCTTGTTGGAGTGGTCTACTCAGTTAGGCTTCCTTCCCATGCTCACGAAGGCAAGTAAGGTGTCAGACAGAGGCCAGGGAACACTAGCAAGGGTTGGATTCAAGTGCTTCACACTCTGGGAAAAACAGATAGGGACCTGACATACACAGTGATAAGGATCCTCTCACTTTCGCTTGCCCTGTCTTATCCGGCCTCTGAGCTTCTTTCAAGAAGCGCAGAAGGGAGGGGAAAAGGAGGGAGAAAAAGGCTGATATCTGGGATCAGATTGTCAACATTACAGTTTAGTACTGCTAGGTTTTTCATTAAAGCCAGTGATGCTGTTATGCATTTCATAGTCATCTTACCACTTACCTGGAACCTGTTTAGACTCTTTCATTTCGAGTATGTCCTTAACATATAATCTTGCAAAGGCTGAAAAGATAGGATCCAAGCCCCATAACAGTGAAGGAACCTCTTCTTCCACTTCTGTGGCTCCAGCAAACATTTAGAAATTAATGATTTATCCTCAAGAGAATGGATCAACCAACCACAAGCAGAGCTTCTGATGGAATGTTTGTAAGACTGGGGTGGAAAAAATCATACGTGACATAAAATTCTCAGATACAACCATCTCTTAATTCTACTCCATAGAAGTAGTAAAAATATATCATAGTCCCTGAATTGAAATGGCTAATAGTGAGCAGCAATATATAACCACTAACTTTGCTGAAACTGAAGAGTGAAACACTATCCTAGAGAAATAATAATGATAGGAGGACAAATTACATTAGAATTTCAGCATAATTAATTCAGATTGTCTCTTTCTTATTGCATATTTTTCCATTCAGAAAATAGAAATCTTGCCCAAATGAGGGGAACAGAAAAAAACAAACTGGAAAAACAAAGGTGATAATAAAGCAAGTGCAAAATGTCTTTTGAGTTGCAGATTATTAAGAACATTAAGGGTGCAATCCTACGGCTGCTAGTCAGATTCCTTGGAACCGACCTCGGAGCCTGCACTCAGAGGTCAGTTCCTGGAGAACCAACCCCCACCCCCTCCCACACTGCCTCATAGGCAGCGCGGATCAGCCCTGCGCTCATAAGCCCAGCGTGGAGTGGCAAAAATGGGGCATTCCCGGGGGGTGGGCCAGGGCGGGGAAGTCAGAAATACCGGTACAACACATCCTATGTATCATCTGGCTGCCGCTTCCCGCACTCTGAGGTCCCGATGCTAGACAGCCAAAATCGGCTGTCTAGCCACAAAAGCCGGGCTCGGGGAGCAAGGAGGAGATCTGCTCCTCACCACTCCTCCCACCCTGCACTGGATAGGCAGTGCCCCTGGGCTCGGAGGCAACCATCAATCCAGATAGGATTGTTCCCTAAGACTTCTTCCATATGTTCCTCCCCACATGCGAGTCGGACACGACTGAACAACAACAACTGGTCGTATAAAAATAGCATAATTATTGCTTGATGGCATACTATCAGTAACCTTTATGTTAAAGTTTGGTATTGGAAGTTGGTATTCCAGAAGTGTAACATAAATTACTTTGGGGGGGTTCTGAACAGCTAGCTACAACAGCCTTCCCAACCTGGTGCCATCCAGATGTTGTGGACTTCAATGCCCATCAGCTCCAACTACCATAGCCAATGATCAGAAATGCTGGAAGTTGTGGTCCAAAATATCTGGAAAGCATCGGATTAGGGAGGCTGAGCTAAATTTCTATTCAGATATACAAAGAGTTCCCTTTTCTACTGCCCTTCTCATGAAAGAAGGCCCACTATCATCCATAGAATATGCTGAAGATAAGATTAACAGGAAAAAAAACAAGCAATCAAGAACCTGTTTTCCATACTTCAAATCCAGCAAAAGCATATGGGGCTTTCGCACCTAGCACCTGTCACTTGCCAAGGAACTATAGTCCCCCTTCCGCTTCTGATGGGGTTTTCCCCGACACATCATGGTTGCTCAGATGGGAGGGCTTCCTAATCCTCCAGTGAAAAGTGCCAGAGATCATTGTAACATCATGACTTGTTAAATTAAAATCAAATGTTACCAAAGCTATCACTAGCATCGTGGGGTACATTCTTTCAATAAGGAATGAAGCATCGTGAAAGAGAGGGAATAAGATAGTAGTACGGAACAAGAAGCTCTAAAGAAAACTGGAGAAGCAATTGTCATTAAGGTTAAAGACAATGAACCAATAAAATTATCACACAAAGCAAAGGAGGAGAGTGATTCCCATGTCAGAGGTAGCAGACAGGAGAAGAACGGAGGTCTCCTTTATTAATAGCTCCAAGAGATGATTACTTTAAAGAAATTAGCAAAGATAGAAGAGCCTAGTTAGGTTGTGATAAATTGGAGAATAGGAAACATCAGAACTCTGATTAGGAAATTGGGATAAAAGATAAAAGTAGGCGAACCATAGAAAGGTGAACAAATGGACAGTGTATTTAGGGAGCAATCCTATGGTTGCTAGACAGCGGCTAGATGGTGATATGGTATTGTGTTATCCGGGAATTGATCTCGGAGCCTGCGCTCCGAGGTCAGTTCCCGGAGAACTGACCTCCCCCCACTTCTGCGCTGCCTCTGAGGCAGCACGGAACAGCCCTGTCCTCCGCGCTCACAAGGGGAGTGCAGAGTGGCTGAAAAGGGGAGTGGCTGGGGGCATTCCGGGGCAGAGAGGTCGGAAATGTCTGTACGATACAACCTGTGTGTCGTACAGCAGCTTCCTCCCCTACTCCGTCCTCCTGCAGCTAGACAGCTGCAATTGGCTGCCTAGTCAAAAATGCAGGGCAGGAGAAGAGCAGAAGGAATGATCCCCTTTGTGCTTCTCCTGCCCTGCTTTGGATAAGCAGTCACCTCAGACTTTGGAGGTGGCCTATCTGGATAGGATTGCACCCTTATTTACTTATAGCTAGGCAGAGAGTGGTAAACAAGCATATACTTTCCAGGGACAGGAAATAAAATACAGTAGCGATGAAGAGATGAAGTTTAAGAAGCGAACCAAGATCAGCAAATATTGTGAAAAAGGAAGTGGTCAAGGAGAAGGGCTGAAAACTAAAAAAAGAAATTAAGAAATGCCCAATTCTGAAGTAGGAACAAAAGAGGTTAAATACTAGTAAGTGGGCTTGAAGGGTTTATGGGGGCAGGGGGAGTAATTTTACAGTCTTATCATATATAACTAAAACAGAAATTTTAAAAATCTGATCATGTCACTGCTGTGATTTTCCAAAGCAGACAGTGACAGAAGTCTACACTTATCCTCTCTACCCCAGTAGCAAGAAGGATTCAGAATAACTAAAATCATTCTCTGTCTGGAGCAATGAGCTCCAGACACAAGCTTGTGTCACAAAGTCAGTACAACTTAGAAAAAAATTACTACTGCCACATATAACACAACATCTATTTGTGCTAAATGTTTCACGCAGCATTGATTCTATGCAAATTTACTCAGAAGTAAGTCCTACTGCAGTCAGTGGCACTTTTGAATAAACACCCAAAGACCATATGCAAGAACAGAAGAGAGACAGTAAACTTGCCAGATGAAAAGAGAGCACACTTTAATGCAAAAAATGCTTTATGGTAGGAGACTGCATTATTTCCTTTACAGCTGTAAAGTAAAGTAAGCTACAACTCCAGTCCTTGAGATATCGTCATGGATGTCTCTTGCATGAAACCACTGCAACTCTATTATAGTAACACAATGTTAGATATCAGAGGCAAACCTTTTTATTCATAAAAACAATAAAGTTTTGTGGCACCTTAAAGCCAAACAATTCAGATGCATGAAGCTTTTTATTCAAGACAACTACATTACTGGGGGCACACCAGGTGTTTTGGAATGCAATTCCCAGCATCACTGACCATGGTCATGCCGTCTGGGGCTGATGGGAGCTGAAGTCCCAAACACCTGGAGGGCACCAGGGGGAAGGTCCCGTTAGCTTATCTTAAAACTAACCTATTCAATTATCCTCCCAAATTTCATTTTGTTCCTAGCATACAAACATAACAAGAGCCCTGCAGGATCATACCAAAAGTCGATCTCATCTATCATTCTGTTTCTAACTGTGGCCCTCTAATCCACATACTTCTGGAAAGCCCACAAGCCTTAATGCGCTGCAGCAGCATTCCCCGTTATCTGGCCCAGGATCTTGTATTCAGCCCCTGATCCTGGAAGTTCCACACAGCTGTCATGGTTAACAACCATCGACAGACCTATTCTCCCATGGTTTTGTCTAATCTCCTTTTAACGCCAGTAGTCATTGCTACATCCCTTGATCTAAAGTTAACACGGCAGCCTAACAAAACAAAAAATAAAAGACCCCCCCCCCTACATAAGCATGTGTGTTTTAGGGCATAACCCTATTCATGTTTCGACAGAAGAGTCCTACAATTCCCACCTTGCCCGGCTGGGCATGCTGGGAGCTGTAGGACTTTTTCCTGTATAAACAAGCATAGGATTGCACCCCTAAATATTTCCCCCCTCCTATTCCCCCCTCTCTCGCCAACCTGCCTTTTATAACATGTTGCCTGATGAAGAGATCTGGAGATCTCGAAAGCTTGCACATTTTGAGGGCCTACACGGCTGCCTTTGTTTTTTTATACACGTGTATCTATAAACTTCCCCTACTCCTTTCCTTCTACCATCGATTCGCAAAAGAAGCCCCTGAAACAGCTCTCACTCAGCCATCAAGAAAGAACCTGCTCCATTAACTGGCCCCTTCACACGGGGATGCACCCCACGCTCTCCCGCGCCCGCCAAGGCGTTTCGGCCCCCTCTCGGCCCTGATTCCTTGGCGCTGTCTCACTTACCCGCCGAAGACCTCGGCGCGCTCCTATTGGCTCTCTAGCGCGAGCCGGGCACACTCACGAGCAACAGAAGGCGGAGAAAAAACCGGAAGGAAATGTACGTCAGACAACCGCACCGACCCTTTGAGCTCCTCCCCCTCCCCCCTTTTTTTTCCTTACCCTGCTACAGGGGTTGTGTGTGAGGAAGAGAACGGTAGGGAGCGCGAGTCGAGGAACGAAGCCGTCGGCCGAGCTCGGAAACAGGCGCGCATGCGTGGGTTCATGGAAGGCGGGCCCTGAGAGCGGGCGAGTTGGGAGCGGCCGTTCTTGGGTCCTTTCGAGAGCGGCTGAGGAGGCGGGCGGAACTGCGCGTGCGCGACAGCCTTGGGAGGGGACGGAGAGAGTGAGTAGCGCGCTGAGGCTTGAGGCACAGGCGGACTTGGGTGGGGGTTGGAGAGGAAATCGGCAGAAGGAGGCTTATTGCTCTGTCCCGCCTCTTATCCGGAGGAGACGGAGGAAGTGGGAACAGTGAAGGCGGCGGCGGCGGCGTCTTCCCAGCTGTGTGGGAGACTGAAATCTGCTTCTAGGTAAAGGTCTCCGTCCTTGGCGTCCCCCGCCCCCGTAAGGAACGGCGCTGCTGCTAATGGTACTGTGGAGGACGCAGGTGGGGGCTGCTTCCCCGGGAAAAAGAGCTCGCCTCTAGCCCACTCCGCCTTTCTACACGGGAAGGGGGAGGGGGTCTTTGACACGCCCCCTACAAATGGGGCACCTCACTTTGCACATTCCTCAATAACTCTAGTTGCCTTTCTCATGAGGTAAATGGCCAAGGTGTGTGTGTGTGTGTGTTTAATAATCATCTTTCTCTGTGTCTGGCGGGAGAAGAACAAGAGTTCGTGTGTGAAGGGCTAGATTATTTCTCAGTTTCTTCTTCTCTCCCCATCCAGCAGGTGAAGAGCTGTCTCCAATCCAATAAGAGTCCTACTCGTCGTCGTCGTCTCCCCACCACCACCCGGCATGTGGGTGAGGATGTACATTTTCCACAGCTTTGGAGTGCTGAAGGTGTTGTCTGCCAAGGAAAAGAAAGCCTGTACCTGAAGTGACACCTATATATGCTGCTAAATAAGTAGTATTGGGGCAGGATTTGAAGAGAGCCATCTGCCCTTCTGTTGTTTGGCACAAGTACTTTCCACCTGGTGTGGGATACGCCACCAAAAATACTCCACTGGGTGGGGTTTTTTCACCCTCAGAACTTCTGAACTCTGTGGTACTAGGCCATCAATGCACTTTTTCAGATAGTATCCTTGAGGCCTTGCCATGTGCTGTTGTGTAGTTGTTACGAGCAAGAAACTAGTGTGAGCATGTGATTCTTAAGTTACTAAAGCTGGATTTGGTGAACTTGGAGAAGGTGCTCATTGCTGTTCCTTTGGATGTTGGATTGTATGCTGCATCTAAAGACCTAGGGTGACAAATTGTGTCCTTGTCTGCTCCTTTGCTGGCAGCGTCAGCATTGTCACGAGGCGTAATAGTCACAATTTTGTGCCTTTTATCCCTTTGGATCTTAAAGCAAGCAAAAAAGACTATTGGAAAGAATCGAAGGACTGCTTATTCAATCTCTCAGGGCAGGGTTTTTGTTGCATTTTTGAGCTAGTTAAAATAGGCAAAAATGTCCTTCTTTAACTTTCGTAAGATCTTCAAACTGGGAGGTGAAAAGAAGAAGAAGCAGTATGAACATGTCAAGAGAGACTTGAATCCAGAGGACTATTGGGAAATTATAGGAGAACTGGGTGATGGTGCTTTTGGCAAAGTATTTAAGGTAAGAAATATTATTTTGCCTTATGGGGTTCTGTTGTCTTGAAATACACTACCCTTCTCTAGAGCCTGTCTCTTCTGAATCTCACACTATACTATACAAATTCTGTAGAATGCCATTGGGTGTTGGTCTGTTTTTACATCTTATAGTAAGGATGGTGGTTTTTATATTGATCATAACTAGCTGTTGACACAAATGGACTTAGAATGCTTAATCATTGCCAACAATAATAGAAACAAGGAATGAAAGCAACTCTTGGGTTATAGGCCTACACTTTTTCCCTTGGCTATTACCAAGTTCTTTTTTGTCTGTCCTTTTTCTGCTGTGTCTGGTTTTGCTTTAAACTCATAGAAAACAGAGGAGCTTCTTGTATGTATGTGTGTTGAATTGTCTTCCCATGACTACTTTACTCTTGCCAAAATGTAAGTATGAAAGTTTTTGTTAAGTGCGTTTTGTTAAAGTATTTAATGTTTTCTTCAATGGTATGTTGCTGAAGTAAAGTACAATTAACTGTTTTAGTCTATGTGAGTATTTTGTTTGGGTTTTTCATAAAATATTGTTTTGTAGGACTTTAGTAAATGTTATATATTACACCAGCTTTTCTTCACCCTGAGTAGATGGTTTCTAAATATTAGATATTAATAATATTTTTATGAAGCTCCTAAAAAAGAAGAAACCTATGCGTTCTAACCAGATACAGTCCTTTTCCTTTTGGATTTCACACTGATGATTTATGGTGGGTGGAGAATATATTTGATATCTTATAAAGGAAGATAGTATTTTAAAGCATGAGATCATCAGAGCAGATTTGGGAGGTTTACATAATAGAGATTGGTAGAACAGGTACATAGGTTGTTGACGGAAAAACACACAAAGCATTACTGCAATTATCCGGCATCACTAACTTCATTTTGGTAGATGTGAAATATGGCTGTAAAGTCAAAGCTGAGTTCTGGTGTTTTAGGATTACACTGTGTTTAGAAGAAAGACATGTGAGTAAATTTAGAACTCCTTTAAAAAAAAAAAAAATCAGCCTTGCCCTAGAACAAAATTTTTTGTGGTGACATGTACCATTTTAGGTGGATGCACATTAGTTAGAGATATATTGAAATGGATGTTTACAAGATACTATAGAATATTCATGCTGCAGTCTTAAGTACTGGAAGTCTAATTGGAAATGGCTGTATTGGGCTGAGCTATTTCTGAATAAACTTGGTTAGGACTAGTGCTGTTCATGGTTTGAGACCTTTCTGCCAAATAAGTAATGCATCTTCAATAACAGTAAACATGCTCAAAAGTTCCTATTTCATGTAAAATCCGCAAAAGCAGTTTACAGTGTCTGCAGCAGGGAGACTGCTGGGTTAATTCATATAATTAGGCCTACCCCCTCCTTGTGAAAAGTAGGTAGTCTCTCCATGACTTTGAATATTTGCTGCTGATGTTAAGTAAACAAATCACCTTTTTACTGTGGTATTAGGAGAGAGCATATATTTGCTTCCTCGGGTAGCAGAACATAAGACCCCCCCCCCCCCCCAGTCCTTCATACTTTATGTCAATGCTCTGCGGGGCTATTCTTGAAAAGCATCCAGAGACTACAGTTAAAGTTTTGTCACCAGACTGTGGCCCCCCCAGTGACTGAAGTGCAGCAGATAGTCATGAAGGGCAGGGTCTTCTCAGTTGTGGAGAAGCCCTATGGATCCCCCCCCTCCTGGGCTCCTTGCAAGCAACATTATTGTCTTCTACTGTCTAACCAAAACATGACTTTTTCTGGAGGCTCTGAGAAAAGATGACCGCAAGTTGTTGTTTTGCTAGCTCTTCCTACTGCTGTGATAGGGCTATGCCTCTTCTTGCTGATTGTTTTGTAATCCACTGTTTTACCTTTAGTTCCTTATCCTCTTGGTGGTTTTATTTAGTCTTTATTTTCAGCTGCTTTGGTTTCTTCAAAGAATAATACAAGAGTGAAATTGCTATGCCAAACTGAGAATCGAGGTCTGTTGGAGATTTATGTTTGCAATTAAAAAAAGTTACTCTATACATTGTCATGAGTTTCGAGAATAAAATTATGTCGTTGAAATCTGCCTTTTTAAAAGCATGGTCTTTTAGCACATGGTGGTTACCCTGCTCCAGGTTTTCTTCTATACAACTGATTATTTCTACTTGTTCCAGTCTGGTTTCAACCCAGGTATGGAACTGAGAATATCTACTTAGCCCTGGTGGATGAACTGCACTGGGTAATAGATGGGAAGCTTGGCACTCAGCAGCTTCTAATACCATCAATCATGGTATCCCTCTGGACTGCCCTCCTGTGATTTTATGAATTTATTTAAACAGGTTCTAACATGCCCTTCAGCCTGAAGGATTCCATGGAGGAATATATACTGATGGATTCCATGGCGGAATAGGCTTCAATTCACCATTTTCACTCTCCTCTGGCCCTTTCTGGAGGGCAGGTTCCAGAAAGTAGTACTGGGAGACTGCTGCTCTATCCCATGGCCTTTGGCATGTGGGCTTCTGCCAGGTTCCATCTTTTCTGCCGTGCTCTTCAACGTCTACCTGAACATAGTGGATCAAGTTATCTGGAGATTTGGGCTGGTCGTCTGTATGCTGATGACTCCTAGCTCTGTCTCTTGTTTCCATCATCTGTTCCTTGGGAGGCTTTGGAAGTTTTGGAGTAGAAGAGCATGAGGCATTAGCCAGACAAGGCAGAGGTATTGTTGATTAATGGTACCGATAGGCTTGGAGTAGGTATTTAACTCTTCTTTAAACAGGTTTGCACTCCCGCAAAGCACCAGGTTTGTAGCTTGGGAGTTCCCCTGGAGCCGGCCCTACTTATGCGCAGGTGGCCTTTCACCAACTCTGTTTTGCTAGCTGTACCCTTTCCTGGAGAAATCAAAATGAGCTTCAGTCCAGCCTTCCCTAGATGTTTTGGACTTCAACCCTGTCAGCCCAAACCATTAGCTATTAATGGTCAGGAATTCTGGGAGTTGCAATCCAAAACATCTGGAGGGTTGGCGAAGGTTGCTTAAGGGCGCAATCCTATTGTGATAGCTGGTAGCCTCTGAAGTCGGAGGCTGCCAAGTATCCAATGCAGGGTGGCCATAGCACGGAGGTGATCCTCGCCTCCGTGCTCCGGCCGCTCTTCATTTTTGGCTAGGTGGCCAATTTCGGCTGTCTAGCCATGACTTCAGGGAAGGAAGGAGGCCACGTGGAGCATAGGAAGCCGTGTAAAGCGGCTTCTGTAGTCTCCTCTACTCCCTGCCCCTGGGACCGCCCCTTTTCACTGTCTCCATGGTCCATTTCTGAGCACGGAGACATAGCCAGCCTGGAGAGAAGCATGCCAACTGTGGGGGGAGGGGGAAGGGAGCACGGTTTCTGGGAACCAAGTTCGGAGCCCAAGTTCCCAGAAACTGAAAAATCCTATGGCCCTCTAGACAGTGTCTAGTAGCCATAGGATTGCTCCCTCCATCACATCCAGGTTGGGTTACCATAGTGCACTCTTATATGGCTTGCTCTTGAAGATAGTTCTGAAACTTCAGTTGGTTCAGGAAGATGTGTCCAAATTCTTATCTGGCTTCATCCAAGATGGATTGTATTAAGCCAATTTTTAAACTAGTTTTGCTGGCTTCCAGTTTGTTTTTAGTCTCTCCCTTCTTTAAAGACCCAAACAGCTCGAGATGGAGTTACGTTGAGAATTATCTCCCATGGCAAACCTGTTTGAACTTTGCTCTGTTTCTGAGGCCTGTCTTGCTGTCTTTCTGCTGATGATGCAGTACAAATGGTGGAGATGAGGGAGAAGGTGATTTATATTGAGGCATCCAGGCCATGAAATGATCTCCACAGATAGATTTTCTAGTCCTTTTATTGCCTGCTTTCAAATGTATACTGAACACTTCTTTCAGTAGGTGTTAGGGCCTTTTAAATGATTTCTGTTTTCTTCTGTTTGCTATCTGCCGGTTGTATTGGATTTTAATTGATTATATTGTCTGTGTGGTTTTTCATAGCTCAATCCTATGGTCCCTGGAGAGCATCCCAGGGACCATAGATTTTCTTCCCCAAGGCCGTAGAAACTGCTGCAGCCTTGGAAGGGGGCTCTACTATCTGATCCATCCATCCGTACCCTTGCAGCTGCTGTGGAAAGAAATTGGAGAGGTCAGAAAGGGAGAGTGCCGGTGAACAGAGAGAGGAAAGATTAGAATATGAGGAGTCCTATAGCCTCTTCAGCCCTAGTCCCACCCCTGACAGTGTGCCCTCTCTAGATGGGCTCAGAGGCCCATCTAGAAGAAAAAACAAAACACAGAGGCCAGAGGGGGAGAAATTGCCTCTGTCACTCCTCCCACCCAGCTGGCAGCAGCTTGGCCGGGCACTGGATAACAGAAGCCTCTGAGTTCAGAGGCATCCATCTCTTAATGTTGTAAGCTGCCTTGAGTGTGCATTTACACAGAAAAGCAAGGTGTAAATGTTAGAATAATAAATAAAATTATTGTTTTTTCCCTTCTCTTCCCTCTTGCAGCCACCTGCATCCCCCACCCCAAAGCCTCTCCAGAGGGTTGGGCGGAACCTCCAGGACCATTTTGGATGGGGCATGAGGGATACTGGGTGGTGTAATCACCAAAGCTCCATCCAATTTGGGGCAATTCCCAGTATCCCAACTTTCCTGATAGGGTTTTTTGGGGTGGGGTGGGGTGGGGGAAAGAACGGTATGGCAAACTGTACTTCTGTTCACTTATTTTAGAATTCAAGCCTGTGAGTTGGACTTTGATGTTCTTTTCATGTCCCATGCAGGTTTTCTACTGGTGTTCTTTCTACATCAGTCATGATTTTCATTGCATTTTGTGTATGTTTGTGCTTTAGTTTAAAAAGTTTAGATATCTCTTCAAAAAGAGAGCTTCGGTTATTGGGCGGTATGGAAATGAAATAAATAAAATAAAATAAATAAATAAAAATAGCCAGGAAGTAGTATACTGGATTACAAACAGATTTTGAGTCACAGTAGTTAGAATTTTATGAACTTGAACACACTCTGGGAGAGAGTGGAGGACAGGAAAGCCTGGCGTGCTATGGTCCATGGGGTCACGAAGAGTCGGACACGACTTAACGACTGAACAACAAGTTACAGTTTTATTTTACTTTGTAAACATAGTTGAAGGGACTTTGCCACAAAAAGTGGCATAAAATATTTTAAATAATGAAATAGGTTTTTTTGTAGTATTTGTAGCATTGTAGATAAACCCATTCATTAGATCAATGCACACTGGTGCTATAATCCATGGTTAAACATATTTAATTCCGCAAATCAAGGGAGTATATTATGCAGGTTAATTCTTGCCTTTTTATATTAGTCACTCGTGTGCCAGGTGCATACCTAATGAGTAATACTTGAGTACATGGAGTGTATATGTAGAATGTATTACAGATCCACCTATTCCCTTACAGAGCAGTAATCTTTTTCAAGTTGTAAACTAGGGGTGCAATCCTATGCATGTTTCGACAGAAAAAGGTCCTACAAATCCCAGCATTTCCCCAGCCAGCTATGCTGGGAATTGTGGGACTTTTTCTATCTAATCATGCATAGGATTGCGCCCTTAGTCTTGTAAATCTCAAACTTCTTCATTCGTTTTAAAAGGAGGAAGCAGAGCACCAGAAGGGTGTTTGTGCTGTGTGTGTGTATACCTTTGTTTTAATGTATTTATGTAACATGACAGATTTTTTCTGATCACCACTTTAGTTTTGTCTTGGATGTATTGCTTCGTAGGCACCATTTTAGGAACAGTGTCCTGGTGGCACAGGTGCATGGGTTGGGGTTTCTCATAGCTTATATTGTGTTCAATTTTCAGTTTCTAGTTCATGAATTGAATTTATTAATCTGAATTGGTTAAGGAACTAAGAATCAACTTTCCAGACTCCTGTTAGCTATTCATATGTAATTCCTAGGTCCAGAGATGATAATGCATTACAGGAGGTCTTTAAGCATTTTAAAAGAACTAGTGAGATGTATTCAGTTGTGTCCCTCTGCTGACAGGAGACTCTATGATCCAGTAGAGGCTAGGGATGTGCAGACTAACCCCCCCCCCCATTCGGGTTCTCCGGGCGCCTGTCCTGCCCCTGCTTCCCGGTCCCCCGACCTCGCTCGAGCCCCTCCTATGCTTGGTGAGCAGCCCGCACTCACCCCAGCGGCCACGTTGAGCTCTGCGGTCACCATCGTTGTTTTTTTTTAAAAAAAGGTGATCGCAAAAATGTGCATGTTCTTGTATGTGTGAAAATGCACATTTTGCAAATTTGCATATTCTCATGTGTGAAATGTGCATATTTGTGAAGGCACACATTAGTGCATGTGCAAAAATATGCATTTTTGGAAAATGTACATTTTCGCTCATACGCATATATGCGCATTCACAAAAATGCACATTTTCATGTGCGTGCAAATTTGTGCATTTTTGTGACAATGGTGCTTTGTGAAGCTCAACTAGGCTGCTGGGGTGAGTGCAGGCCATTTGCCAAGTGCAGGCAGGGGGCGAGCAGGGGCTCAGTGAGCGGGGCTCGGGGATACGGGCAGGAACGTTTGCGCTGGTACCCTGGATTGAATTGGGTGCCCATGCCAACCCTAGTGGAGGCTTCCAATACAAGAAATGAGAGGTAGGGCAACCTTAGTTGATTCCTCCTTCCCTCTTCAGCCCCCTGCCCTCTCCATATCTGCTCTAAGGGTTCCAGGGCCATTTTGAACAGCATAGGAGGTAGTGTGGGGACTGGAGAATAAATTTTGTAAAAGTCACCTCCCCTTCCCCACTCTTCCACTCACGGAAACCTCTACTGGATCACAGGCTTTCTATCAGTGGAGGGATACAATTGGATACAACCCAGCCGTTTCTTTCAGCTTTCATTTCCCCCCTAACCATCTTTAGATTTGTGTCTTTGTGTGGGGTGTCATTGTCAGGATTTGGGTCTAGCCTCCCTGATTTGGTTTCTGACTCAGATTCAGAGCTGGGAGCAGAGCTAGAAGTAACCCAGCCGGGACAGGGAGTAGGAGAGGAAATTCCTCAAGGCTCTCCAGGAGACAGTGAAGAACCTTCCTAGAGGATTATCGACCAGGAGGGCTGTGCCCAGAAACCATCTTCCCCCTCCCCGTGGGAACCTGGTCTCTGTCAGAGGGGGAGGAAGGACCAGGCCTGACAGATGCCAGCGCTCACTGCCAAGTTAAGTGGGCAGAGCCGAGGGGAGGTGTTCTGCCAGAGTGATGGCCCGTCAGAAGGTGAGTCAAGAGGATCCTCCCTGAAGGGAGGAGCCCAGGAAATGCTTGTAGAGCAAGGTGAAAGATCCATTCAGTAGTTGAAGGGCAACTGTCCTGTTCTCGTAACAAAAGCTCTATTTTGTTAATTAGGCCCAGAGGCACCTCCCAACCTTTATCTGTGAAGAGGTGCAATTAACTGAATAAAGCACTTATGGATTGCTAAGCCAGTCTCTGTTGCTTCACTACTGGAGGAGGGCTTGGAATCCTTGACAGTCATATCTGTAAACAATTCCTGGCATGCTTGTGAAATTCTGCAGTAACAATTGAAATGGAAAGGATCTTTTTATCACTACATTTGAATCTTAATCTTAACAAATTGACACATTTATTATAATACTTAGTCTTTCAGTATGGAAAAATGGTAAATACCTATAATAAACACTTTGTATTTTAAATGTTCATTGGGCAACTGTTAAAAGCCCCCCCCTCCCCAGTCAAAAGCATTATATAAATTATTCTGGGATTTGATTTATTGACCAACTATAGTTTTGTAACTCAGTACAGTTAACTGTATCAAAGCATCATATGTAGATTTCTGGTAGTGTTCATCTTATAACTCTGCATGAATTAATAGATGTTTCTGAATTTCCCTGTTCTACAAGTAATAGGCTAGGTAAACCTTTACGTAGCCGATTACTGCAAAGAATAGGGACGCAAATGGTGTCCGCATAGCGGACGCCATTTGCATCCCAGCAGCCGGAAGTCCGCCAGTGGGGGAAAAAATCCCCAGTTCATGGAATAATTGGACCAGTCCCTGGCACCAAAAAGGTTGGGGACCACTGCTCTAACATAAAGCATCCAGGCACTGCTTATCTTTGTTGGGTATATTTGCTTTTGCATCTGGGAGTCTATACAACAGTAGGGCCCAGGTTTATTCAGCAATTCATTAGACATAAGAACATAAGAGCTGTGCTGGATCAAAACAAGGTCCATCATCCACTTTTCTCTTCACACAGGGGCCAACCAGCTGCCCACAGGAGCCAGTATGCTTTGATTCTGCTGTGTTTGGCTTGTTACCTGTTTCCTTGTCAAGACAATGCAAGTTGAAATTGGAGTATTACACTGTGATATAATCTATCAAAGTAAATAAGTGGAACTCCACAAAAATGCTGAAGACTGTCTCATTTAGGGCTGTAGAAGAGGGCACTCAGACTGCCAACCCAAAACCACACAGTAACTTTGAAACAGTAGTGTGGAAGATTTTCAAATAACCCAGCTTTGTTCATACTTGTCCTGTTGAAGTAGAATAACAATCCAAAATAAGCTGACTATAACAAAACTGGCTGCTGTAATAACAGTAATACATAATAATAATCTAAATCAGGCTTGTTATAGTATAGTCAAAAGTATTTGTACTACTAGTTTGTGGCTATATGTGGCTATCTGATTATCACTGTCATTTTATTCTTACTTAGTGTCACATTGCACCATTAGATGTGCTGCTATTTCCTGACTTAAAGTGAGCAAAGTATCTGGTTTTCATTATAGCAAATGCTACACTTGTTTTTATCAGTAGGAAGAGAAATATTCCTCCTGGTCTTATAAGTGTGTTCTAATGGCAAGCAGTCCCATTAGAGTGAAAACAGAAGTTGCTCTTGGTGATCATATTACATGCTTGAACATTGGACAGTAATAAATGATTGCCTCAGGTTACAGAATTTTCAGCCACTTCCTTTCTTCAGAATGAAAAGCTTTATAATGGCATATTTTTATTTCTGAAGAAAGCATTAAGAATAGGCAGTTCATTAGACAGTGACTGCTGTGTTGGTTAGAAATGACAGAAGATGGAAAGCAGATAAATGTTTCTGACAAAGGGTTCTCTGATGTGTGAAAGCTTATGCTACATAAAATTTGTTGGTCTTTAAGGTGACACAAAACACTCTGCGAATAAAAGATACTGTATAGGTGTTACTGGGCAGACTTTCTCAGTTGCAAAGAACTTCGTGTGAGGTAGAATGTAAACTTGACAAGATCTTAGTACTGCTTCCAACATTGATTCTCCCTACTCATATCTTAGTCACACACAGGAAAAGAGAAAGAACTTTTAATTTATAATATCCAAAAGGTGTTCAAGTATATATCCTACAAACTATATTGGATAATGTCCTTGGATTGTGTGTGGAAACAGACAGTGTGAGGGTTGCATCCAGAGGACCCAGAGGATAATCTCAGTATACAGTATGATGTGGGAGAATGCATTCCTTAATATACTTGGGTCCCAAGCCATTTAGGGATATAAAGTTTAAAACCAGCACTTTGAATCGTGCTTGGAAATAGACTGGGCGTGACTGTAGCCATTTTGGGACTGGCAGATGTGTTTTCTCTACCCAGTTGCAGTCAGCAAACTATAAATCTTTATAGCTACTTGAGCACAAGTCAAAGGCAGCCACATGCACAAGATCTTGCACTAATCCAAATGGGGTGTTTCCAGAGTATGGATAATGGTAATAACTCTTAGCTGCCTGTGAGACGATGGGACCAGATTAGGTGCAACTTTCCATTTTCTTGGTTAGGTTGCCTGAGCAACAGATGAGTGGGAGAGGGCAGTGAGCAAGCAGTGCTGTGACAAACAACACAAGTATCAGTCACTTCTCTTTGACAGTGCAGTCAAAGTACTGAACCAAAATCTCCCACCATTTGTGTGCAAGGAAATGGACCAGTTTTGGCAATTTTGTGGAAGAAGACAAACTTTGGTAGTGTGAAACTTGCCACCTCTATCAAGTGGTTGTAGTGATCTCGAATGTTTTCCCAAAAGACAGAGCAATGTTACATCATGGTGAAGCATCACTCCAAGGGATATGTGTGTGGGGGCGGGGGGAATGGTGGTCACCAAGAAGAACTCCAGACATGGTAGTAAGTTTCCTTCTCCACCACCACCTATATTTCCAGGTGGGTTTCTCCTCCCAGTCACCTGAAATTCTACATGGAAAACCTTTGGCTGAGCATTTCTTAATATCTACTAAAGTGGAGGTCACTCACCCCATGCTCCTCATTCACTTCACTTCAGTCGCTCCACCAATTCTCCTCTCCTGCTTATTACCAGCTCTTGGGGATAGTGCTTGGTACTGGATAATGCTTTGGAAACTGTGTGCAAGCAACTCCATTTGTCTGTGTTATAACTTCAAAAGGGTTATGCTCTTAAGACGTTGGAGGAAGCCATGTATGCAGTCTCCACAGCACTTTCATGTTAAACACAATGCATCACAGTGGAAGTATATATATGTGTGTGTGTGTGTGTGTGTGTCTTTCACTAGAGCTATTGGTTATGAAGCCACAGGAGATAATAAGCCACGTGCATCGTGTTCATCATACTGTTACTTTGGAAAGGGATGGCACCATGTGCAGCTCTACCTTGACTGCATTAAAGTTTTCTGAATGTCGTCTGGCAAAAGGTCTTATGCTGCATTCTGGATCCAGGTTACTTAATCCTTTGGTTCTCAAATCGCATAATCAGTCAAAGGTGTGGAAAAGGTGTCACATATGCCAGTTGTATTTACCCTGAAGTTATTTTAGGGTAATGGTAGGCTGAAAAGATAAGATGAGGAAAAAGAATAAATAGTCTGTGTTTGCAAGAAGGGTATTGCCCTGACAGTTGTCATTTTTACTGATAGTGTGATTTACCAAATCTTTGATAGATATAGCAATACTAAACAGTGCAACAGGGGGAAAGAATCTGGGTGTTACATGTGGAAATATTGAAGAGGCAATTTTCTTGTAAATGAATAGTGCTAGATAAACTGCTCCTATCAGGGATCAAGAATTGAAACGAAATGTACATGAAGAAGTGGGAGCAGGGTAACAGTCGTGGGACCTGTACTTTAAAATTTATAGAGTCTACCTCATAACAACAGTGTGCTGTTTGAATGTTTCTTGTTTTACTATTCTAAACTTAGTAAAAAAAAAATCCTGTTTGGAAGAAGACATTTTGACACAAAATGATCACTTCAATATGTTCTTAAGGTTTGATAATTGCAGATAAAATGTTAACACTTGCAAAAATATGCATAGGTGTGCCTTCTCTGTGCATCTAGATGTAGTGAATTAGGTCACTTTTTTATATCACACTTACACTAAGAGCTCAAACTGATATACACATAATTAGCAACAGTTGAAAAAAGCACTTCCAATTTCTGAGTTGCTGGGTTGCACCTTATTTTTCTAACTGTGGCTTCATCCATGGGATTTGTAGCATTCCTTCATTAGCCCTATTAAGCTCAAGCTGTGGCAACATTGCATTTCAGTGATTTGGAAAGAAATTTATATTATGTTCAATTTATATTCTGAAGCTATATTTAATGAAGCACTTGCCAAACAAATGGCTGGCATAAACATCAATGGAAAAATAATTAACGGAGTTCGATACACTGATGACACCATGGTAATGAGAGACAATATATCCAACTTACAAACATTTCTAGATTGGATTAATAAAGCAAGTCATGAGTATGGACTTAAAATAAACATCAAGAGAGCGAAATATATAGAGGTGGTAAGCAAAAAGTCTTTCACTGCATTTAATATTACGATAAATAATGTGCCAGTTGAACGAGTCACAAGATACAAATATCTAGGAACTTGGCTCAATAAAAGAAATGAACAAACATGAGATAAATGCAAGAAATGAAACAGCATTTGTTAAAATGAAACAGTTATAGTGTAATCAGGACCTTAATCTTGCATTAAGGATTTGGATGGTAAGATGTTGTGTTTTCAATATTTTATGGAATGGAGGTTTGGACACTTAAGAACAATCTGAGGAAAATTGAATCCCTCAAACTTGGGATATACCAACACATGTTGAAGATACCGTGGACTGACTAACAAATGAGAACATACTATGCAGAGTAAGCAAACAAACAGACTAATAAATACCATCAAGAGAAGAAAAATACAATGCCTTGGTCATATTATCTAAGGTGAAAAATAAACTATACTCCAACTTATTATACAGGGAAATTGAAGGAAAAAGATGAACATCATGATTAAAGAATTTGAGAGGATAGTTTAGCTGTACTTCTATACAATTATTCAGAGCAGTGCTGTCAAAAACGAAAATAGCTGTAACGATAGGTAATCTCTGATTGGAGATGGAACCAGGAGGAGGAGGTAAAAATTAATTTAAAAGAATTTCATTCACTTCAAATGGACCATTCCAATGACTCCAGTGAAATATCAAGAATTGATTGATGCCCGAGTTCCATTGTTTCCCTTTTTCCTCCCCATCCTTTTTATTTTCCATTTTTGTGTCATTTTAGATTGTAAGCCTGAGAGTAAGATCTTTTCATTGATCTGTAAGCCCATCTGGGAGCCTTTTTAGCTGAACAGCAGGGTATAAATGTTTTAAATAAAAAGATAAAATGATGTTAAAAAGGTGATTGCTAGCCCCACAGTCAGCTCCAAAATGGTGTTTCAGAGTTGGGTTGAAGGTGGACTTCAACCTTCTGGATCCAAAGCCACCCTATTCCTCCAAGAGGCCCCAGGATCACTGGAACTGGTGCAGGTAAATTCCTCCTCATTGAAACAAGGAGGTGGGGAATGCTGGAGAACTCTCTGGCGGAAAAATACTCCCTATTCTCTTGCCTGGCACGAGCCAGTAGAGCTTTGGAAGTGATACATCTGTCACTTTACTCCTATTTTTGCATGATATCTCCAATGTCATTGTTTTTGAATATGTTTTTATTTATTTTATATGAATGAAATAAACAGTACCAAAATTACCAACAACCTCATCAATGTCATTGTTGTAGAACTTGGACACCTTCCACTTAATTGCTAACTTGGATCGCCCCTACATTCATTGATAGGTTGTGGAACATTTTACATATTTATAAATGCAGTGTTTCATTAAAAAAACATAATGAATACAATACAAGGTACATTGGGCAACTAGAATATTAATCAAATGTAAAATCAAAATGTGTAACTTTTTTGGAGTGACTGTCCCTGGGAAGCATGTTTTGTGACTGAAGTGTCTGCAACTGTGTTATCAGGTATTAAAATGTTGACAAGTATTCCAATAAAAATAATGTCCAAAGAAAACTTCAAGCTCGTTTTGAGTATAAAATGTAAACCACAGTGTGTACTAACATTTTCTCCTAAAAAATAGTTGAAAACCTTCTGAGATATTTATATAGTGTATGGCATACTCTCTTTCTAGTTTTGTTGACTAAACATACTAAATCTGATCTCAGTTGATTTAGGACAGCAAAAAAATAAATAAATCAGACATTTTCCAATTCAATTTTTCCTGGAAAACTCACATCACTCTTTTGTATTGTATGAGATCCTACAATGGTCAGCACAAAAGCCCAATTCACACTTAGAGCAAACTGCAAAATCAAATAGTGGTGGGTTAGGAGGATTGTGCCTACATTGCATCCAGTCTTGTGTCTCCTCCAAGCATTCGATAGTACATATGTGTACATATGTGATGCCAGTACATATGTGATGCCAGTTTGGGTAGACATCCAGTGCCCAATAAGATGCAGCCATTATCTAGGAAAAATGAGGCTTAAGGGTCGTGATGTTGGACTTGCATGTTAAGTTGAATTCAGTCCTACTGCAGCTCTGTTAACTCCAAGCCGCACAACTTGTTATCCCCCCAAAATGTATGCAGTTTTGTGCTTTGTGCCATCAACCCCAAATCATCTGCTGCCACTTTGCTACAATTTTTGCAAGTGGCTCAGCCTAGAAATTTAGAAGTCTATGGGTATGTTGATTAATCTGCTTCAGAAATCACACATGGCCTAGTTAACACTCCAAAAACCAACTTTGAATCCCAGAGTCTAGTATTTCCCTCAAACTATGGCAGAGTTTTGTGGCAAATATCAGGGGTGTTGAGCCTCTTATTCTCCTCAAAATTAAAAGGTACCAACATATACGTTTGCTTACTCAGATGGTAGTGGGTGCATGAAATGTGGGCAGTAAGGTGCTCCTCTCAAAGCCTTGAGAGAGACAAGACAAGATTAGCGCACGCGCGCGCGCACACACACACACACACACACGGAAATAGATTGAACAGGGTTCGTTATCAGATGGCCTGCCAAGAGGCAATTCTTCTACTTTCATTTTCATCTTTATTTAAACAAGCCTTCCCTGATTGACCAGCCATAGTTTTATTATAATTTGATTTTAAATATTTTAATACTGTATTTTGATTGTTTTCTTTTGTTTATTGTTCACTGCTTGGGAATCCTGGTGGAAGTAGAGTGGTGTGTGTGTGTGTGTGTGTGTGTGTGTACCTATCTATCTTGCAACTAAACAAGTTAAAATAAATGAAAGGCCATGACATACTGTCAATAGACAGGCAATAATGTTGTTGCTAAACTAAATGTACCTTTATTTTCCTTCCTTTTCATTATCTGAAAATGATCAGTCTATATTAATCTACAAGTGGTGTAAATTTGTTGCCTTTATGAAAAAGTGCATAATTATGCGTTGGTGGGTGGGTTCACACATCATGCTAAGCCACCCTGTGAATAAGTTATGGTGGGTTGGTTGTTCATAGAACAACCCATAGTACACCCGACAGACGATTGGGCAGTGTGGCTTGTTCTCCCCTCCTCCTCCTTCAGTCCTCCAGCCAGCTCCGTCACGTATTCCAGGGGGCTTTGTGGCAAAATCCGTCTTGTCTCTCCCTCCCTGCTCTGATCACCTCTTTTCTTCCCCCCCGCTTTTTTTGATGCCTCAAAAATGTGCAGTTGGGCTAATAATAATAATAATAATAATAGTATGTGTTGGTCTTTCACAAGTGTGCACTTAAGGGCTGTCTGACATGTGGAGTCTTTCCTGGTTAATTTTCCTTGTATGTTTCAGCTGTCAAAGGGAGCCCTGAAGTGGAATAGGTAACTCACAAGGAAATGGACAAGATGAGGTTGAAAACTAGGAGTAGGTAACTTACAAGGAAATTTTTGATGAGATAAGGTTGCATATAAGCTAATTTGCGCACAGTTGCAAAGGACCAGGGGAAAAATAATAGTGAGAGAAAGGAGAGACCCAATATGGTGTGGGGGGGAGTCAAAGGAGTAAATGCTACGAAAGGCAGCAGGGGATAATATCTCCTCCGGGCAAAGTGATCCTCTTCGTTTTAAGTGTTGAACTGACACTTCTCAATGTCCTCCAACTTTTCAGCATTTTTCTGACTCTCTAGCTACTCCAGGAATGGGAGATACTAATTCTCCCAACTTTTCGTGGCTCCTTTTCAGAGCAGTTACTGCTGCAGTTACTGCAATTCCCTGACAGTTTTTAAAAAATACGGAAAAATAAAAACAAAAAGCCGGGGAACTTGTGACAGTCTTTCCAAAGTGCTGTTTCAGCATTAGTGGAAGGGCAGTATTTGACGAGATCGCAAAGAGTGGCACAGGCTTTTTTGCTGTTGTTGCCAAGCGGCTCTGTAGCTGATCGCAGCAACCCACAATACAATTGGTCTCCTGGGTTCGGTCAACACGACAACCCACCCTGGACACGAACAATCCTACAACAAGCCATGGGTTCTCAGCGTGGCTTGTTCCTGAAAAATAAGCCACCTGCAGAAAACACTCCAGGTTCAGACAACATGACAAACCGCCATGGCTGGCTGCCCATGATAGGTTGTCATGTAATGCAAACCCAGTCAGTATGTTATACCATGCCCAGTTGGCTGCATATTTGTACACATGTAAAAATGTTACATGCCTCCATATGTGAAAATGGTCACCAGTTTTGTCTCTTGGAAGCTATAACTCACAATGATTTTTTAAGGTGCTTTCTCCTCACCTGTATTCCTTGCCTTTATGGTTCACACTTTGGGCTATTATCTCTCCCTCATGGGATTTTCATCATTCTCACTACAAACGTTATGGAATTGGGGCTTCAGGAAAACAATCTGCAGCATTCATGCCCTACCATTTGACTCTCTAAACGCAATGTAAATAAGTATTTTAGTGTCAGCTGATGAAGCAGGAACTAGCATAACGGAGATCAAAGTGTGGCTTCAGGGCTGCATGAGGCTCTTTCACAGGTTAACTGCAGCTTCTTGAGCCAATCAGGGGTCTTCACTTTGTGTGGCTTTTGGCATTCTCCTTGAATTGCTGACAGACTGGACAATCTCTCTCCTCTGAAGCACTTGGGCTCCAGTCACTGCTGCAGGCAAAAGGGGAGCATCTGTCACGTAGCATGGAGTAGCAATTGAAAAGGCACAAGCAGCATGCAAGAAAGAAGAGGGTGGAGACTGCTAAAGAAGCAAGAAGAAGGAGAAAGAAGCAGCTGCATAAGAAGTGTGGATGGTCTGGAAAGGAGGAGAGAGTTGCTGGCTGCCAAAGAACTGCATGGAAAGAAGAGAGTGCAGACTCATCCAAAAAGAAACACGAGAGAAAAGAGGGGAGGCTACCAAAGTCTGGGGAAGGGTGAGAGATCATATAGAGCTGCCCCCTCTTGGTGTACCCATGGTCACCTTGCAGGAGTTAAGCTCAGTCATGAATACGACTGGCTTGCTAATCAATGCCTGAATGTGTAGCTCCATTCTGTGTGTGCTTACTCCAATGTGTGCCCCACTTTTGTACAGTGGTGCCTTCTTTACAAGTAATGGTGCACAGGAATGCAGCTTCAGGAAGGGCAATCTCACCTTTACGATTGTTAAATAGGTTCCTTCTTGTAGAGCATACAGTGTCCCTCTTTCTTTTCCCCTGTGATTCATTTAGCTCTGAGTAAATAGAATCCTAGAGCTGAAAAGAAGCTATGAGAAAGCCTGTGGTACCATCAATATCATTTCATAAAGGCAGGGCCATCAATCAAGCAATCTGCACACTCTACATTCAAACAGAGACTGGGTGCATCACAGAAAAAAGCCAGTGGAAGAACAGTGTGGTGACATACTTCAACTTTTCGCAACCATCATGCACTTTTTAAGGAACGGACCAATTTTGCACCAGTTGTGGACAAAACTGGTGACCATTTTCACATATGGAGGCATGTAACATTTTTACATGTGTACAAATATGCAGCCAACTGGGCATGGTATAACATACTGACTGGGTTTGCATTACATGACAACCTATCATGGGCAGCCAGCCATGGCGGTTTGTCATGTTGTCTGAACCTGGAGTGTTTTCTGCAGGTGGCTTATTTTTCAGGAACAAGCCACGCTGAGAACCCATGGCTTGTTGTAGGATTGTTCGTGTCCAGGGTGGGTTGTCGTGTTGACCGAACCCAGGAGACCAATTGTATTGTGGGTTGCTGCGATCAGCTACAGAGCCGCTTGGCAACAACAGCAAAAAAGCCTGTGCCACTCTTTGCGATCTCGTCAAATACTGCCCTTCCACTAATGCTGAAACAGCACTTTGGAAAGACTGTCACAAGTTCCCCGGCTTTTTGTTTTTATTTTTCCGTATTTTTTAAAAACTGTCAGGGAATTGCAGTAACTGCAGCAGTAACTGCTCTGAAAAGGAGCCACGAAAAGTTGGGAGAATTAGTATCTCCCATTCCTGGAGTAGCTAGAGAGTCAGAAAAATGCTGAAAAGTTGGAGGACATTGAGAAGTGTCAGTTCAACACTTAAAACGAAGAGGATCACTTTGCCCGGAGGAGATATTATCCCCTGCTGCCTTTCGTAGCATTTACTCCTTTGACTCCCCCCCACACCATATTGGGTCTCTCCTTTCTCTCACTATTATTTTTCCCCTGGTCCTTTGCAACTGTGCGCAAATTAGCTTATATGCAACCTTATCTCATCAAAAATTTCCTTGTAAGTTACCTACTCCTAGTTTTCAACCTCATCTTGTCCATTTCCTTGTGAGTTACCTATTCCACTTCAGGGCTCCCTTTGACAGCTGAAACATACAAGGAAAATTAACCAGGAAAGACTCCACATGTCAGACAGCCCTTAAGTGCACACTTGTGAAAGACCAACACATACTATTATTATTATTATTATTATTAGCCCAACTGCACATTTTTGAGGCATCAAAAAAAGCGGGGGGGAAGAAAAGAGGTGATCAGAGCAGGGAGGGAGAGACAAGACGGATTTTGCCACAAAGCCCCCTGGAATACGTGACGGAGCTGGCTGGAGGACTGAAGGAGGAGGAGGGGAGAACAAGCCACACTGCCCAATCGTCTGTCGGGTGTACTATGGGTTGTTCTATGAACAACCAACCCACCATAACTTATTCACAGGGTGGCTTAGCATGATGTGTGAACCCACCCACCAACGCATAATCATGCACTTTTTCATAAAGGCAACAAATTTACACCACTTGTAGATTAATATAGACTGATCATTTTCAGATAATGAAAAGGAAGGAAAATAAAGGTACATTTAGTTTAGCAACAACATTATTGCCTGTCTATTGACAGTATGTCATGGCCTTTCATTTATTTTAACTTGTTTAGTTGCAAGATAGATAGGTACACACACACACACACACACACACACACACCACTCTACTTCCACCAGGATTCCCAAGCAGTGAACAATAAACAAAAGAAAACAATCAAAATACAGTATTAAAATATTTAAAATCAAATTATAATAAAACTATGGCTGGTCAATCAGGGAAGGCTTGTTTAAATAAAGATGAAAATGAAAGTAGAAGAATTGCCTCTTGGCAGGCCATCTGATAACGAACCCTGTTCAATCTATTTCCGTGTGTGTGTGTGTGTGTGTGTGTGCGCGTGCGCGCGCTAATCTTGTCTGTCTCTCAAGGCTTTGAGAGGAGCACCTTACTGCCCACATTTCATGTACCCACTACCATCTGAGTAAGCAAACGTATATGTTGGTACCTTTTAATTTTGAGGAGAATAAGAGGCTCAACACCCCTGATATTTGCCACAAAACTCTGCCATAGTTTGAGGGAAATACTAGATGGCGAAATACTAGACTAAGACGGTGAAAAATAAGGAACGCAAATGGCGGCCGCCATAGCCGCTGCCATTTGCATACGCATTTTTTTTTTAATCCAGACATGATAGGCTATGTAAGTCTTTACGTAGCCTATCACATCTGTGTAAAAAAAAAAAAAAAGATGAGACTGCAAATGGCAGCGGCAGCAGCCTGTCGGAAGACCAACCGCCGCTGGAGCCGCCGCCATCCAGAACATCCACCCCAGGTAAGTCTCGTCCCGGGGGGGATCCGCGGGGGGCGGGGGGCCGGCAGGCCATTCCGCCACGGAGTTTGGGGGCCCGAATGCACTGGCATTTGGCCTCACCGAGATCCGTGGCGGAATTCTCTGACATCCCTTATTGTGAGTTTATGCCTGCAGGAGAAGTATGTACTTTACCATTGTCATCTTTAATAGCTGAAATAACATTTTGATGTTGGTGCTTTTTAAGACGATATGCAAGGATCTTACTAGGACGTTCACCATTTTCCCAATATTTCTGTTGTAGACAAGCCAGATTAAATTCCGCCTGATGTGAAAGGATATTATTCAACTCATACTTAGTATTCTATAGCTCTTGATAAAGTTCTGCTGTGGGGGAAGTGGCAAACTGAGTTTTGAGAGATTTCAGCTTCTTATTTAAGTGCGTCTGTTGAGTTTTTAAAGCTTTTTTTGATAGCAAGCATAAGAGATAATTCGGAGGCTAGTAAAAAGTCAATGGTGCATGAACCTGCTGTACCCTCGTTAGTACTGAAATACTCTGTTAGTTCAACTAACATCTGGGTTTTAAACTTCTCATTATTAAGAAGTGAAACATTAAAATGCCAAAGACCAGGGGCCTTAGGAGTATTAGAAAATTGCAGTTCCAAAACATACTGTAGTATGATTTGACATACTAAAGTTGTAGAAATCAAAAAATAGTCTAATCTAAAGCAATTATGGTGAACTGGTGAAATAAAAATATACTTCTGTCAGCAGGATGTAAAATTCTCCAAGCATCAATTAAACTATATTCCATCATATAATCCTGAAGTGCCAGTCCCACCACAGATTGAGTCTTGGGAGAAGGTGTACTCCTCTATAACAAAGGATCTAAAAACTTCGTTAAAGTCCCCACCCACAATCAAATATTCATAGGTAACATCAACCGGGTTAGCAAAACAATCATGAAACGTAGCTGGAGAATCAATATTTGGCCCACATACATTGATCATAATAATTAATTTGCCCATATACCTCCCTACCAAGATCAAAGAAATGCCCCTCAATATCAAAACTCACCTGTTGAACTGAGATAGAAAGTCGCTTATGAATTAAAATCGCAACCCCTTTACACTGTGTTGAAGTGTCTGTGACATAGGACTCCCCAGCCCAGTCCTTTTGCAACGTCTGCCAAACTGCAGCCATCAAATGAGTTTCTTGTAAGAAAGCCATGTCAACATTAAGCTCTTTTAACTTATTAAGAACTCTTTTCTGTTTGTTTACATTTCACAGCCCCTTGACATTCCATGAAGTCATGTTAAACATTGAAAAAGCAAAAGCAAATTGTTTGCCCCACCCAAACACATCTTTCTAGATTTACAAACAATTACTAAATTTCTATACCATAATTGGTATAACAAATACATCCTTAATTTACATTTAGGACTAACCATTTCAGGCTTCATCAAAATAATTCTTGTTACGTAGAAACTGCGAAAAAAAATAAAATTATTCCAAAATATGAACAAAAGTTGAAGATAAAAACAACAAAATAAAAAAAACCAAATAATCCGATTCGTGTCCACCTACCATAAAAAGTGCCAAAACCCCCACCCCTAACAGACCAAAACAAAAAAAACTAATTAAAAAATAAAACCTTTTGCCTTCCGTTTGGACCAACGTGTAACCGCAATGCTCAGCTTGGCCCCTTCCGCATATTAAATACTTACACAGAACAAAATTACAAACATACAAATTTAGCCAACAAGAAATAGTAATAATAATAATAATAATAATAATAATAATAATAATAATTTTATAAAAGAATTAAAAAGCCAGTTGGATATTTTAACTAATATTGTATCTGGAGATGTATTCATATGTGTACATACATATATGCGTGCACGCGCACATGCACACACGCACACACACAGACGCATATGTGTATACATATACATACACATGCATGTATGTACCTACATAACCTTAATAAGCTAAATTTAATATAGTAGTTACATATAACCTGTATTTACTCAAAATGTGTAAATTAACACACTCAAAAACAGGAATTATGTATACGTTATATGTATACAAAAGGAAAAAAAGAAAAGGAAAAGGGAAAAAAAAGAGAAGGGGGGAAGCAATAGTATACAGTGCATTTGATCTGGCATGCCACCCAGACTTCTTATCAACTATAACCCAAACAAAGCTTAACAGTGAAAGCTGGCAGAGGGACAGTAAAAAAAAAAAAAAAGATAGAAAATGGCAGGATTCCAGCTCAAGGAACTGAAGAAGGTAGATCCCTTGTTTTGATTTTAATGCCAGTGAGAAATGATTCTGCAGCATCAGAACTTAAGAACTTCTTCATCTGGCCTTCAATAAAAATGCAAAATGTGGCAGGATATTTGATATGATATTGCAAGTTAATTTGCTTTGCTAAATTTCTAAGTAAATTGTCTTCTATCAGCGATTTTTTTAGTATAATCAGGAAAGAGCATAATCTTGTCATTGGCTGGCCCCCACTGAAGCTCACCCTGCTCTCTTGCTAAATCTTTCATGGAGGCATGCAGAAATTGAACAATAACAGGTCCCGCTCTGATGCCTCATGTAGAACCGGGAACACGATGAGCACACTCAATATCAAATGGAAAATCAGAAGGCAAAGCCAATAACTCATGCAGAAATTTATCCATGAACTCAGCAAGAAAGATCTGTAGCCAGCTCTCTAAAGCCAAGAATACGGAGATTAGCTCTCCGAGCAAATGCCTCCAGTTGAGAAATTCGAGCAGACAGAACATAATGAGATGCATCCATAGCAGTTTCGTGAGCAGTAACCCAGTCTTCAAGTGCTTTAACTTTCGAGGCCATCTTTTGAAGACAACTATTCATCGAGTCCACAGACCCTTGAAGGGTAGTGATGGAATCCTGAATTGTTTCAAGCTTCTTTGTCTGCACTGATAACTACAAAGACATATTTTTTTAATCAAAACAAGCAACTCCTCTCCCTCTCTCGGGTCTTTAGAAACCTTTGCTGGGGGGGGGGGCAGTTGGGGGAGTAGGCAGCATTCCCAAGCCTTTCTTCCTCCTCGATGTTGCCATCCTCCTCTCACTTCTGAAAGTACAACAAACAAATAAAAGTGCAGAAACATAAAATAAAAGCTTAAGCAAGTTTAATTGCAAATAACCAGATAGCTTGACAGCCTCAAAGAGGTAATTTTAAAGCTGGAACTTGGGAGAGACGCAGCGAAAAGCCAATCACGACGCCATCTCCAACCAGAAGTCATAGGTTTGGATTCATAAAGAAGCCACATAAAGCTTTGATTACAGGGAACCTATTTTTGAATGAGCCAATTTGACAGATAAAGAGAAATGTTAATGGTCTGGAATGCAGCTCCTGTTCTGTGGTAGAAAACAGTACAAACTAACCCAAAAGTTTGGCCTAGCTTTTGAGAGGATACCAGACTTATGGATTTATAGTTGGGGCTTGGGGTCGTTAACTAGGAAACCCGACCAAATATGTCAGTACACAATTAAGAAGTGGCAGTACAAAACTTGGGATCTGTGGCCCAAAACAATATAAAACAAACACAAAACCTTAGAATATGTTTTGAGGAACCATAACAGTGTTGGTTTGGGTGTATTTTGTAGGACCACACATTGGGTGTGTCACCTAAACACTTGTGGGTAGCAGCACAAAACTTTGGCATAGGTTTCAAGGGGATACCAAATTTAAAGGGTTTGTAGTTAACAGACTTAACTTCTGCCAACCTAGCAGTTCGAAAGCAAGAAATTGCAAGTAGATAAATAGGTACCGCTTCGGCGGGAAAGGTAACAGCGTTCCGTGCGCCTCGGTGTTCAGTCATGCCGGCCACATGACCACAGAAGTGTCTTCGGACAGCGTTGGCTCTTTGGCTTAGAAATGGAGATGAGCACCACACCCTAGAGTCAGACATGACTGGTTGGGGACACTTTTACTTTACCTTTAGTTAACAGAGCTTTCTTTTGCCCCACCACACATTCATTCCACATAGAAGCCTGATGTGTGAATAGAATAAATTGATTATGGCTACCAGCCCTTTTAACATATTGTCCTGCTTGAATTTTAATAAGTTTAGCTGTGTTTCTTCATTTGAAAGTTAATGTGACTTCACAATGTACAGTAGTAAAGCTTTTTTTTTTTTTAAAGGCAAGACATGATCAACTATGTATTTCACCTTTGGCTAGTTCTATTCAGCTGTACATAAACAAACATGAAATATACATCTGCATCCGAATTGAGCAGGAGCAGGCCTCTGGGTATTCAATTCCTTGTTAGAAGTGGTCTGTGCATGTGAGGGAGTGTGTAAGACAGTATGTGGAGCTGCATGCAGGATGTTACAGCTGGATTGTGTGCACATCTGCGCCATCAACTGCTGATAAATGAAGTGATGACTTCTGCAAAACAGAAAGGGCTGAAAGAAAGCCAAGTGCTTAATGCTAATAAGGAGACACTATTGGTCAGTGGTAGATCACATGCTTTACATGTAGCCAATCCCAGGTTCAGTCTCCATATTAATAAATCTTGGGTAGGAAGGCTGGGAGACTTTTGCCTGACAACTTGAAGGGCCTCTACCAGTTAGTTTGCCTCTGTATAAAGCATCTCTGCATCTTCAAAAATCTACTGGTACTTAGGGCTGGAGTCTTTAAAATGTGCTGGTTTACAGGGATTTTTGAAATTTTCTTTAACTAGGTTGGGAATAAGCGGACTTCTTTCCTGATTTTCTTTTAGATATATAAATAGGGCATTTTCAAAACTGTTCCAGTAAACGTCACTTATGATGCAATCCTCTACATGTCTTCTCAGAAGTAAGCCCCACTGATTTAAGTGGTACTTATTCCAGGTAAGTGTTTATAGGATTGCAGCCTTAAGGAAAGGCTGGGTAATCTGACAGACAGGCATCTTCATTTGTAGTGGTCATTCTTGTTCTGGAATTGGGAAAAAGTAGATTTGAAGAGGTGGTCCCTGAAGACCAAGGATGGGCAACATATGGGGCTTGGGGGCTGCATTGTACCCCTGGAAACCTGCAGGTGCTGCACCCCTCTGCTGGTGCTGGAAGTTACCACTGTTGTCAAAATCCTAGCGAGTCTGCTGTTTGGCAGGCTGTTGGTAACCCCTTCTGCAGAGAAACAGTGCGTGAGGGGAGCCATCCATTTTTTGCAGAAACAACAATTCTGCTGGGAAACAGGGCACACGGAGAGCATTCACCCAGTTTCCCAGCAGAGTTACACTCCCAACAGCCTACTAAACAGCTGTTTTTCAGGCTGTTGCGTGCCCAGAGTTTTGCTGGGAAACAAGGGGCACACTTCCCAAGCACCTTGTTTCCCAGCAGAATTGCTGGAATTTGGGATGTGGCAGCGATCGGGTGGGAGTGACACAAATGGTCATGATGGGCCACATATTGCCCACTCCCACTGTAGGCCAGTGGTATGATATAAAGTCTGAGTGAGATACAAAGGAAGCAAAATGTCACCAAAATGTAGTTATGCCATGCTGGCTTCTGTATGGTCACCCACTGTAACTAGAAGGTGCCATACAGCTACCCGACCAGCATAACACACCTAGCCCCCCAAAGCAAAATCAAAACTATGTATCACAATTTATTGATTCAACACAACAGTGATATAGGTAGAGTATTTATTTGCAGGAGGGGTTGGTACACCATGTTCTTTCCCAAAAGATCTTTCAACCTGCACTGGGAATGTGTCATCCACTCAAGCAACTGTTTGCACCGAAGAATCGATGCTTTCGAACTGTGGTGCTGGAGAAGACTCTTACGAGTCCCCTGGACTGCAAGGAGGTCAAATCAGTCAATCCTAAAGGAAATCAACCCTGAGTGCTCATTGGAAGGACAGATACTGAAGCTGAAGCTCAAATATTTTGGCCACCTAATGTGAAGAGAAAACTCCCTGGAAAAGACCCTGATGCTGGGAAAGATTGAAGGCAAAAGGAGAAGGGGATGGCAGAGGATGAGATGGCTAGATAGCATCACCGGTGCAATGAATATGGACTTAAGCACACTCCGGGAGAGAGCGCAGGACAGGAAGGCCTGGCGTGCTATGGTCCATGGGGTCACGAAGAGTCGGACATGACTGAACGACTGAACAACAACAACAAGGGAAGCCCACCTATAATCTTGATCAGAGGTTTTGCAAAAACCACAGATTATCTTTCAGTGTTTTATAGCCATCAGTTGAGATCATTCATTCATTCATTTATTTATTTGAAATAATGTTGCCTTGTCTTTCATCCATGGTTTCTGAGTCTTCTCCAAAATTAATTTGCAATATCATAATAAAAACACAATACTTGCAAAAGCTAAAAAGCATCAGCAGTGAAATAAGAACAGCAGCAGAATCCAGTTTAAAATGGCAGAAAATAAAAACCAAAACCTATGGAAAGCCTGGGTGAATAGCAACATCTTCAGTGGGTATCTCAGTACTATAAAAGGGAGGCCAGATGAATGGACAGGGAAAAGGAATTTCACAGGCAGGGTGACATAGGTGGCAAGATCCTGTCCTTCAGTGCCACCCACCTCAATTCACTGCAGATAATTGTTATCAAAGGATCTTACCCTATTTTTAGGAATGTTTCTGAGTGATATTATTTGAATGATGCTAGAACTAAATCATTGATGGAAATCAGCCTTCAGATTTATCCCTTGCAAACAGAATAAGTGACATACTCTGCAGTCAACTTCTTCCTGCCACAGGGGACTTGCTGTAATGCTGCTGTAGCTGTCCTTCCTCTCCAGTTGCTGCGTTTTTGACAGATATTGCAAATGCATACTCTTTCCCCCCCCATGAGACGTGTATGTTTCATCTTGGCCTAGATAATTAAGCTGAGTAAAGCTACGGAACTACTGAGGAAAACATTGTGCTTAACCAGACATTAAAAAGTGTGTAGTCATTGCCATTTTGTAACTATAACTTCATAGATTGTACATAGCCATGTTTGTGAAGAAGTAAAATAACCACATATCATGATAGCCATGATAGTGCGGTCACTGAACTTGAGCCGGACATCCTCGAGAGTGAAGTCAAGTGGGCCTTAGGAAGCATTAGTAACAACAAAGCTAGCGGAGATGACAGTATTCCAGCTGAGCTATTTAAAATCCTAAAAGATGATGCTGTTAAAGTGCTGCATTCAATATGCCAACAAATTTGGAACACTCAACAATGGCCGCAAGACTGGAAAAGGTCAGTTTACATTCCAATTCTAAAGAAGGGCAACGCCAAAGAGTGTTCAAACTACCGCACAATTGCGCTCATTTCACATGCCAGCAAGGTTATGCTCAAAATCCTACAAGCTAGGCTTCAGCAGTATGCAAACCGAGCACTACCGGAAGTACAAGCTGGGTTTCGAAGAGGCAGAGGAACTAGAGATCAAATCGCCAACGTTCGCTGGATCATGGAGAAAGCAAGAGAATTCCAGAAAAACGTCTATTTCTGCTTCATTGACTACGCTAAAGCCTTTGATTGTGTGGATCACAACAAACTGTGGCAAATTCTTAAAGTGATGGGAGTACCAGACCACCTTACCTGTCTCCTGAGAAACCTGTACGAGGGTCAAGAAGCAACAGTAAGAACTGGACATGGAACAACCGAGTGGTTCCAAATTGGGAAAGGAGTACGACAAGGCTGCATACTGTCACCCTGCTTATTTAACTTATATGCAGAGTACATCATGAGAAATGCCGGGTTGGATGAATCACAGGTCAGAATTCAGATTGCCAGGAGAAATATCAACAACCTCCGATATGCAGATGATACCACCCTAATGGCAGAAAGTGAAGAGGATCTAAAGAGCCTCTTGTTGAGGGTGAAAGTGGAGAGTGCAAAAGCTGCTTTGAAATTTGACATTAAAAAAACAAAGATCATGGCATCTGGCCCCATCACTTCCTGGCATATAGAAGGGGAAGAAATGGAAGCAGTGACAGATTTTACTTTCTTGGGCTCCAAGATCACCGCAGACAGTGACTGTAGCCATGAAATTAAAAGATGCTTGCTCCTTGGGAGGAAAGCTATGGCAAACCTAGACAGCATAGTAAGAAGCAGAGATATCACCTTGCCAACAAAGGTCCGTCTAATCAAAGCTATGGTTTTCCCAGTAGTAATGTATGGCTGTGAGAGCTGGACTATAAGGAAGGCTGAGCGCCGAAGAATTGATGCTTTCGAACTGTGGTGCTGGAGAAGACTCTTATGAGTCCCCTGGACTGCAAGGAGGTCAAATCAGTCAATCCTAAAGGAAATCAACCCTGAGTGCTCATTGGAAGGACAGATGCTGAAGCTGAAGCTCCAATATTTTGGCCACCTAATGCGAAGAGAAAACTGTCTGGAAAAGACCCTGATGCTGGGAAAGACTGAAGGCAAAAGGAGAAGGGGACGGCAGAGGATGAGATGGCTAGATAGCATCACCGATGCAATGAATATGAACTTGAGCACACTCCAGGAGAGAGTGCAGGACAGGCAGGCCTGGCATGCTATGGTCCATGGGGTCACGAAGAGTCGGACACGACTGAACGACTGAACAACAACAAAATAACCACAACAAAAGCACTTATGAGTCTGTTGCTAATGCTGTGGTTGTTGGCATGGGAATGACACTCAAAACAGTAGAGGTGTGTAATAGCCATCAAGACAGCCACAGAGTGCTCACTGAAATGCTGCATTTAGCCCCACCCATCTTGTCACCATGACTGTAATATCTCCCTCCCCAACCAAGAAACACAATTGAAGAGGAAAAGAGATTGCCTTACTTTTACTGTTGACATCCCACCACTGCTTTTCTTCAGCTAAATTTAGTTGCATCCTTTATCAACTTGGTTCTTGGCCTAAGAGTATTTGCTGCTATATTTGGCAGCATCAGCTTTTGGTCGGGGGGGGGGGGGTGTCATTGCTGGGGCTTGTAAGACTTGAAACTTGTTTGTGATGCTCTAAACATTATATGTATTTGCCATCAACTTAATTACTTCATTTACTCATGGATATATCTAAACAACTTCTTCAAACTGCGGTAGATAGAAACGGATTTGGTGTCCCTAAGCATTGCATATTACATGTGTCATTGCTTTCAGATTACATAGAGTTTTCTGTTTTCATGGATCTGTTTCTAGGATTAACCTGCAACATCATGTAATGTTGTCTAGGAAAATTTGTAATACTTCTCACTTCCCCCTTCCTGTGGTAGCTTCATACCAGAGGACTGGCAGACAGCTGCTCTAGTAAAGGAGGACAGAGCCAATGAGCATGTCATGCTGGCAAATCGTGGGTCAATTAACCTACAATTTGCAGGGACGTGTGGAGCATCCAAGCCATTTCCAGTTTGAATAAACAACCTATGAACCCATCAACAAACCATGGGTTAATTCTGGCTTGTTTAACGCATAAACAACCCAGAGCCTCCAAGTTTGGATGTCACGCTGACAACCTATGAACAGGGCATTTGTAGGTTGTTTATTCAAACTGGAAACAGCTTGCATGCTCTGCAGGTCCCTGCAAATCATGGGTTAATTGACCCATGATTTGCTACCATGATGCGTGAACCAGGTCAGCATGAAAGCCCTTCAGCAACAGAAACTTGGAGAGTGGGAGAAAAGGAGGCAACAAAGGGATAGGGAGAAAGGGAGGGGATAGTGCATTTGTTATAATGTTAGTAGTTATCTATAAAGTCTCGTGAAGATAGGGAAATGCTCATAAAAATATATAAAATGTCTGCAATGTAGATGAGTGAAGCAACTGACTTAAGTTTTGCTTTAATGTCTCTTACAGGCTCAGAACAAGGAAACAAAAGTTCTTGCTGCTGCAAAAGTGATTGATACTAAATCTGAGGAAGAACTGGAGGACTACATGGTTGAAATTGATATCCTAGCATCCTGTGATCATCCTAATATTGTCAAACTTCTAGATGCTTTTTATTATGAAAATAATCTTTGGGTAGGTGTTTGCTATTGATCAGAGTTGGACTGGGAGCCAGGAGAACTGGGTTCTAGTCCCCACTCGGTCATGGAAACTCACTGGGTGACTTTGGGCCAGTCACAGACTCTCAGCCCAACCTACCTCACAGGGCTGTTGTTGTGAGGATAAAATGGAGGAGGAGGATAATGTAAGCTGCCTTGGGTTCCTTGCAAGAGGAAAAAAGGCGGGATAGAAATGTAATTAATTAATTAATTAAGGTGCTAAACTTGAGTTAGTGACTAAGTAATACCTCTGTGCAATCTGGGTTTTTATTAATGTTTTGACATGTGTCTGCAGTCTGCTAAGTCAATTGGGGTTGGATTCGATGGTCTTATAGCCCCCTTCCAACCATACTATTCTATTATTCTATTCTATGATTCTATGAATTGGGAGTAGGGAATGTTTAAGCCTTCCAAAGAGTAGCTTAGGCTTATATGTTCTTGCTGTTGGTGAGAAGGAATCTATTTCAAGAAATCTGGATTTGTTTATGAGCACAAAGCGATAGACCTCTTCCCTCAAACTCAGATTTGAGGGTTGGGTTTTTTAAAAAAATATCTAACAATGTGGATGTGAGGAACAGATCCAGTCCCTCTCCTGAATTCTCTGGCATGAATGTAGGACTTGTGTTGGGATGGGATGTACTTGGAAATGGTGACAGAATTCATTCCAGCAGAAGATAAGAACGTAGAGGAGCGGGGTTGTTCACTCATCTGGCGCTGGGTTGAGATTAGGGCTGAGTGATTCTGTCAAGCTTGATTTTGCTCAGATTCAAATTTTTTCTGTTCCATCCAATTTTAACATCAGTTTGAGATTTGTTTTTTAAAATTCTACATTAAAATGTGTTCATATTTTTGTGTGTCTTTATCTAAATATCCTAAATATATATTTTTATGCATTTTTACAATATATGTATTTTTGCAAGCAATATTCCCTAATATAGTGCAGTTTTATGGGCACTTTTCCTTTTTATACACATTTTATGTGTGCATTTTTTTATTTGTGAACTACATCACAGAATTTGGGAAAGTACGAATATCGCCATTATCACTTGTATTCTGGCTTATGCATTGATTCCGGAAATGTAAATTTGATAATTTCACATTAAAATGATAACCCAACAAATTTCTCACCCATCCTTAATTGAGATTCATTCGGAAGTATGCAAATTTGTCTTTCTGCTGTTTACTTTTGAGTACTACCCAACCTAGTGCACAGTGATTGAATGGGTCTTCCCTTCCCTGGTGGATAGGGATCAACCTTGCACTGTGCTTTTTTAGAGTGTCTTTCACTCTAGAACAAGGTAAGAGGCTTAGTTTTCTCTGACCCCCTCCTCAATATCCCCCTCTGGTAGCCTTCTAAAAACAGTAGGGAGAACTACGAAATAAAAGATAAGGTTAATTTGCATGCTTGATTTAGATCTCAGGATTCTGATTTTTTTTGGTGCAGATTTTAGTATAATTTGGTTTAGATTTCTGAGTTCTTAACAGAAAAAAGACAGCCCTACCCATATAAGTATCACCTCAGTTTGATTCAAGAATATGGCCTCTAGAGGAAAAAAGGGAGTTGCAATGATTCTCAGTGAGTACGCGGTGAAACAGTAGCAAAGTACTAGGCTTTCTGAAATCACTGCTTGCTAAACTTTAGACGCAGAACTCTTCATTTTCATTGCTGAGTAATGCATACACTAAAAGCCTGCCATTTTGTCTCATCAACAAATCTCTCAGAACAATTGAAAGCATAGAGGAGAAAGAGACAGTCAAACATCAAAACCTAAGGGTATTAGTATACTTGGTACGGGGAGTTTTGATTCAGTTTCTGTGCTCTACTAGCCAACACTCTATTTCAGTCCATGCATTTTTAAAACAGAACATTTTTATTTTTATATGCAGATTCTCATTGAATTCTGTGCTGGTGGTGCTGTAGATGCTGTAATGTTGGGCAAGTACATGTTTTATTTTACACAGTTACTTAGCTACAATTTTGTATGTTAACAATAATTAGGTTAGTTATCCTGTGTTGCAAATCTATTTGTTTTTAAAGTATATAGAACTTTTAAAGTGGTTAATATACATTTAAGGCACTGTAATTAAGCATAAAACACCAAAAACACTAATCAGAACCTGGCCTACAGATTCCCTCAGCAGCCAAAATCTTTCCAAAATAAATAGGTTTAACAACTCCTCAGGCTATAAGAAGATAGCAGTTTCTGATCTCACTAAAGGAGGTCATTCCAAGGTCTTGGGGGAACTGCACTAAAGCCCCTTGAAGAGTGTTGGCTCAACCTAGTACAAGGGCCAGCACAAATTCCCAGACTTCCCCAGTGTGCCACTCTTACCTCCCTTGATTTAACTCAGAGGAGAATGGTGTAGTTTGGAGCCCAGCATAACTAATAGAACTGAACTGGTTCCTCCCCAGCTTCTCCTTTTCCTCACTGCTCCTCCCAAATCCATCTTGCCTGGTGGATCATATATAATTTTTCTAGGATAAAAGAGAACCATGCTGCCAGTTCTGGTCCAAGAAAAACGTACTTCAGATATCAATAGTTGGGAAACAATAGTGCACATTTTTCACAATTTAGTAATTCTGTTAATTTTAGCACTTTGTTATACTTCACTTTGATTGGATGCATACATTTGGAGCGTGCTTGAAAATGAAAAAAGTTCATAAAGCATTCCATGAGTATTGCAGCAACCTACTTGATTAAAGGTGAAGTCTTTTGAGACTTGGAAGAAATGGATTATTTCACCCATAGTTTAAGATATTTTTTAAACTCATTTTGTAGACATAAATATTATGTTTTAAATAACTGTTTTAGTTTAATGCATAATAGCCAAAACAAGTTCAAATACAATTTGCTGCAGCAGTACTGCAGTATAATAAAAGAAAGGGCATTATTTTAATTTTATTGTGAATATTAAAGTCTGTATGGTCTGCTTTTTATCAGGTTGTATTTGTAAAAAACAATAAAATTGAACATTTTGTTTCACTTATTATCAAGACCCTTTGCAGAGGAAGGCTTTTTATATCTGAGTGTTTTTTCTTGTAGAACTTGAGAGGCCTCTAACCGAGCCACAGATAAGGGTAGTTTGCAGGCAGACACTTGAGGCACTGCACTATCTGCATGAAAATAAGATCATTCACCGAGATCTAAAAGCTGGTAATATTCTTTTCATGTTAGATGGAGACATTAAACTAGGTGAGTATTCTACAGTTTAAAAATTAAACTAGTGTAAAAGGAGATCTCTTGATTTACATTGGTTTTTGGCACTACTTTTATATCAAGAACAATAGTTTCCCAACAGGTATAAATCACTTTTGTTGACCTGGAAAAGAAATTAGTTCGTTAATGATCCTAATTATGCTTGGCAAACTTCGTTGAGATTTCAAAGGGAACAGGTGTAGGCCTGTTCCAATATTTGTAATAAATTGTTTAATGTTTATTAAAACCTGACATATGGCTTTTGGCACACACTTGTAAAAACCTTTAAATGCCGATGGTGGGTTAGATATATGAGCTTGCTCGCTCTTCTAACCATGCTGTCCAAGCAAATGTCTAAGGAAGATTGCAAGTAAAGTGTGATATCAGTATTCCCCTAGTTTTTAATCCCTAACATCTGGCAGTCAGTGATACAGGCTTGATCATATGCTATCCTTGTGTGGTTGCTGCTTCTGTGTGGTCAGATCCCTTGCTATGCTGGTCATGCTTTGACCAGAAACTCCATATGGGAAAGTAACACCATCATTTGTCCACTAAATGTAATTGCCTGAGTGCTCAGAAGCAGCACCCACTCTGCACAGAGCTTGTGAGTGGTGACCAGTATCTTTTTGAGAGGATGATGCTGTTAAAGTGCTGCACTCAATATGCCAACAAATTTGGAACACTCAACCGTGGCCACAAGACTGGAAAAGGTCAGTTTACATTCCAGTTCCAAAGAAGGGCAATGCCAAAGAGTGTTCAAACTACTGCACAATTGTGCTCATTTCACATGCCAGCAAGGTTATGCTCAAAATCCTACAAGCTAGGCTTCAGCAGTATGTGAACTGAAAACAACAAGCTGGGTTCCGAAGAGACAGAGGAACTAGAGATCAAATCGCCAACATTCGCTGGATCATGGAGAAAGCAAGAGAATTCCAGAAAAAAGTTTATTTCTGCTTCATTGACTACACTAAAGCCTTTGATTGTGTGGATCACAACAAACTGTGGCAAATTCTGAAAGAGATGGGAGTACCAGACCACCTTACCTGTCTCCAGAGAAACCTGTACGAGGGTCAAGAAGCAACAGTAAGAACCAGACATGGAACAACCAATTGGTTCAAAATTGGGAAAGGAGAACGACATTGCTGCGTTTTGTCGCCCTGCTTATTTAACTTATATGCAGAGTCCATCATGAGAAATGCTGGGTTGGATGAATCACAGGTCGGAATTAAGATTGCCGGGAGAATTATCAACAACCTCAGATACGCAGACAATGCCACCCTAATGGCAGAAAGCGAAGAGGATCTAAAGAGCCTCTTGCTGAGAGTGAAAGTGGAGAGTGCAAAAGCTGGTTTGAAACTCAACATTAAAAAAACTAAGATCATAGCATCTGGCCTCATCACTTCCTGGCATATAGAAGGGGAAGAAATGGAAGCAGTGACAGATTTTACTTTCTTGGGCTCCAAGATCACCACAGACGGTGACTGTAGCCATGAAATTAAAAGATGCTTGCTCCTTGGGAGGAAAGCTATGGCAAACCTAGACAGCATAGTAAGAAGCAGAGACATCACCTTGCTGACAAAGGTCCGTCTAATCAAAGCTATGGTTTTCCCAGTAGTAACGTATGGCTGTGAGAGCTGGACTATAAGGAAGGCAGAGCGCTGAAGAATTGATGCTTTCGAACTGTGGTGCTGGAGAAGACTCTTACGAGTCCCCTGGACTGCAAGGAGGTCAAATCAGTCCATCCTAAAGGAAATCAACCCTGAGTGCTCATTGGAAGGACAGATACTGAAACTGATGCTCAAATATTCTGGCCATCTAATACGAAGAGAAAACTCCCTGGAAAAGACCCTGATGCTGGGAAAGATTGAAGGCCAAAGGAGAAGGGGACGGCAGAGGATGAGATGGCTAGATAGCATCACCGATGCAATGAATATGAACTTGAGCACACTCCAGGAGAGAGCGGAGGGCAGGCAGGCCTGGCGTGCTATGGTCCATGGGGTCACGAAGAGTCGGACACGACTGAACAACAACAACAATCTTTTTGAAAAAGATGACATTGGTTAGTTCATAAACTACAGTAGATCTCTTCTCTGAGTGTTGTCTAAATTCTTAAAAATCATGTATGCTATAGGCTGTCAAAATATATTGTGGCAGTGGATTTAATAGATGAAATATACATAGAGTGCAGAAGTAATGCCTATTGTCTTAAGGGACAAGACGAGCCTATTGAGTTCCAGCATTTTGAACATCTGTTTGACCAGTTAGTATATGCCTTCACTTGCGATGTTTGTTTCATTGGGTCAGCAGCAGACTCATTTAGATTATTGTTTTATTCCTCCTTATTTTAGTCTCAAAATAAGGAAATGAAAGTCCATCTTTTCTGTTCATACTTCAGTCTTCAGGACTGTGTCTATCTTTATCCTTTGTTTTTGTGATAGCTGCTTGCTTTTAAGTCATAACTTAGCCTGTGGTACTAATGATGTCCTAAGAGTATTGTAGGAAAATCCACATTAATTTCTGGGTGTGGGATGAATAGCGGGCATCCACTGTCTCTACTTTCTTTCCACAGCTTTAGTCAGAATAATTGAACAATAATTTATCTGTATTTCAGTAGTGGTAACTTGGCTTTTTAAATTCAGTCTTCCTAAAATGACTTTTTCAGCCACATATTTTGAAGTAGCCCAAGTCATTCCATTGTACTAGTTCAAAAAGTTTTGAAAACTGCACTGTTTTACATTAATTTTTGCTAAGCACTCATGACATTAGTGGAAAAATATTTTGATGGTTGTAAGTTGTATTGATCTTTTATTGCTGGTATTTGTAGGATGTTTGATTCCCCCCCCCCAGTATTTTATTTCAAAGTATTAAAATACATAATCACATCAGCTAAATCAAAGCAATCATATTTGTCATTCCTACAAACAAGGGATTACCTTTGATAAACATCCATTTGTCTGTTGTCCTGACCCCCAACAAAATGAATCAATTTAGTAATTACAACAGCATTCCACACTCTATACAACCAATCCAATAGACACTGGGATTTCTTTTTCTTCCAATAATAAGCTACTGTGATTTGGGACTTGTGACGACCTGGCATGTCTACACTGCCAGTGTTGCAGTGTAGGGCTGGTTCCAAGATACCTTTGTTTATTTTGCTCAGAGGTAGGCTGGCACCACCCATGTATTAACTCTTATTGAATATTAATATTTCACAACTCATAATCTGGATATGTGGGAACCCAGGCTTATGTTTTTTATATATGGAAAATGATAGGCCCTTTTCCAGACCTTCCTTTAAACTACTTAACAACTAGGTTAACATTTTTCCAAGCAGTCCAGTGCATGAGTAAGGCCAATCAACTCCAGTTTCCAGTTCAACATATTTATTAAAGAACCAAGTAGAGAGAAGTTCAGAAATCAGTTGCTTTTAAAATAAAATGGAACATCAAACTACCTCACTAAATCTTACTAATCAGGATTCTAAGAATAACTGACCAAAGCAGTTTACTGATGGAATGAGACCACACCTGGGACTCCAGGGCATGGAAAGGTTTTCCTTGACTCGTTGCCAACCACCTTAAGACAAAGAAAACATTTTACAATCACAGTAATTCTATGGGGCCTGGGCAACTTCCAGAGAGGGAAAATTCAAACTGATCAAAGAATAGTCTGGGAGGTCCTGATGAAGCACCTTCCAGGTGATTTCTATAGTGCCTACTTACCATAATTCTGAGTCAGCCTGGAATGTGTAAAGATCTAAATTTGAAGTCTTATTGCAGCCTGGCCAGGTCTGCTGCTTCATTACAGGTGTACTGTTATTTGGAAGCTCCTCTGATTGCAAGGGCAGGCTCCCAGCCTTTCTTCCAAGTCTGAGAAGTTGCACTGGGTTTCGAGGAATTCATAAAGTGTCTGAAGCATCCATTTTTAAGCCTTTTTTACCTTTTTAGCGCTCCATAGCTTGAAAACAAGCTAATTTTGTCACTTTCGCATTCCATAGCCATTCAGGATGCCTTTTATTTTTTTATTTTTTAATTCCTGGCAAAGGTAGGTGCAGCCTGTGGGGAGATCTGGGGAGTGAAGGCATATAAGGTTATGTGCCAGTACAACATTTTTTTTAATTTAAGAAGCATTGCGGAATATGAAAACAATTGTTCAATTCCAAGAATTAAGTAAAATGTGTTTTCCCCAAGATTTGTAATCAGGGATGAGTGAGAAAATTGACATGGAATTAGGAAGTAAAAGGGGTGTTTTAGTGAGAGGGGGCGTTTTCTGATTCACGGGTAGAGGGAAGTGACACCACCTTGAAATAGAAATGTATGTTGGTATGAGTGGGACTCTAAATTAGTATTTCTTTCTCTCTTTTTTTGAAGCGGATTTTGGAGTGTCTGCTAAAAATACAAGGACAATACAAAGACGAGATTCTTTCATTGGTACTCCATATTGGTAAGCGTGGCATTTTGTAATCTTTTCAGAGTGAACTCAACATACCACAGCTTAGGTTGGATCCAGGATCTGCTTTCTGTGGACAAGGGTGCTCCGCTCACAGAAGGTGCCTTAGCCTAACTTTTCAGGATACCCCACTCAGCAGGGTCTGTGTAGCATTTTCAGAAGGTTGGAGCTGCCGTAGGGAGGGTGGGGTGTGGAAGTCCGTTCCCGCCAGCCCAGTTGCATGTGCCTAAATCTGCATGTAAAACTATAACATTGTATACTTTAAAAACTCACATAAGATAAGCAAAATGACTATGTTGTTCAATTAGAACATTTTACAGGTTTTATTAACATTATATGTGTATCTCCTAGCTATTGAAAATATTGCTAATTGTAGATAATAATTCTTAACAATTCTTTCTTTTTCTCTTTCCACCCTAGGATGGCTCCTGAAGTGGTAATGTGTGAGACATCTAAAGACAGACCTTATGATTATAAGGCTGATGTTTGGTCTTTAGGTGTCACTTTAATAGAAATGGCTGAAATAGAACCACCTCATCATGAATTAAATCCAATGCGCGTTCTGCTGAAAATAGCAAAGTCAGAACCACCTTCATTAGCACAACCCTCAAAATGGTAATTCTGATCGGCAGTGGGTTATTAATCTTCTGTAAATTATACAAGAGAGGTATTAGTCCATAAAAAGTAGTATTTTTGTTTTGAATGTTTATTTTGCCTTTTATCTGAAAGTCACTAGAAATTTCAGGTGACATTGCTGGTAATAGTTTTTTCTGTTAAAATAATCAGAGAAGGACCCAGTGAGCGTTACCATTTGTTCACTGTTTTGCTTGTCCTGTTCTTATGCTGATAGGTCAGTTTATGACAAACCCAGACAGGAGAAACAAAAAAGGATGTCAGCATCCAACTTGTTATGTATAGCACTTGTTGATTTTAGCTGCCTTTATGCAGGTCTGCCGATTTTAAAGACTTCTTAAAGAAATGTTTGGAGAAGAATGTAGATGCCAGGTGGAACACTGCTGATCTTCTGCAGGTATGAAGAATGAAGTGTCTCAGTACTGTGTTTGGGGGCCATAGTATAGTTCAATTTCCTGGCTCCGACCTCAGAGCCAGGAAACTGCACTCCTTGCGCCCTCCCTTGAAGCCGGCGCATAGAGAACCACACCAGTTACCTCTCCGTGCTCGGAAAACGGAGTGCGGAAACGGGGAAAAGGGGGTGTTCCTGGGGGCAGGGAGGGAGACAGACCAGGGCAGCTGCACTACGACCTATCCTATGGCTGCCCCAGCCTCCTTCCCTCCCCCTCTGAGGTGCTGCTGCTAGATGGGCAGAATCACCCATCTAGCAGAAATGCAAGGTGGCTGGAGTGCGGAGGTGAAGATCCCGCTATACATTGGATACTCGGCAGCATCTGGGTTCGGAAGCTGCCAGGTATCCACATAGGATTGCACCCTAATTAACTGATGATTTGCCACCATGATGTGTGAACTGGCCCATTTTGGGGAATGTTCCTATCTGGCATTGGTCTCCAGAGAAATAGGAGTCCTCACAAATTGATAATTCCATACCCTGCTTTTCTAACCATATAATGGTCAAACTAACTAAGAACTTATATTTATTGCAGTTTTAAAAACACAATACAATACTTAACAAAAAAATAAATACCAAGAAGCAACTCTAAATTCTTCATTAAAAGAGCCAAATGCCCAGTGGAATAAAACAGCAAAGATAGGACCGAGTAGACCTCCCACAGGAGGGTGCTCCAATGGAGAAAGGGTTTTCACTTGTGCCCATTGCCAAGCTTGTGGCACTGAGGGATCATGGAGGAGGGCCACTAATGTTGACCTGGTGTTCAGGCAGATTCATACAGCAGGGAATGGTTACTATGTGGATAATTAAATTTGCACCTATATTTATGTCTCAATTCACTGTTTCTCTTAGCCTATGAAGTAGCTCTCATGTCTAATTGCCAAACAGGTTTTTGAACTTGGGTATTCAAAGAGCAGTTTGGAGGCTCTAGGTAGAGATTCTGACAAAATATCTCAAAATGTTGTGGATGTGCATGGGCTCCTCTGGATCCTAACCCTTGTTTATTGCTGATGAATGTTTGAGAAACTGTAGTGCTTATTCATCTCCATAACTGTGAACAAGCTAAGAAGAATAAATGTAATGGGGTGAATATGACTTGGTTTTATTTAGCTACATTTATTGCTTCAATTCAAAATAATTAGATTTAAGACAAATGTCTCTTACATGCGTCCAGGCAGGAAAGACACTCTGCCATACAAACAGTCTGTGCTTCAGCCATGCAAAAGATATAGAACTCTCAAGAGTGAATAAATGCAAATGGGCTTAGCTTTGTAAACATAAGAAGCTAAGGAAGGATTTTTAAGAAGTTATAATTGGCATAAAATTCCATAAAATTCTCATTTTTGTTTTGAAAGGGAGAACCATATTCTGGCCGTATGTAGCAAAATATCTTACTATTAAATGGCTTTTAATTGTGATTGTTTGAAATTGTGTGTGCTTTTTTTTTTAACAGCATCCATTTGTTACTGTAACTTCCAATAAACCAATCAGAGAACTGATTGCTGAAGCAAAGGCTGAAGTTACAGAAGAAGTAGAAGATGGAAAAGATGAAGATGAAGAGGAGGAATCTGAAAATTCTCTGGTCAGTTAAAATCTAGACTTTTAAAAATATGTAATTTAAATTGCAGTCCAAACCCATGAATTGTGTTTATTTCATTGACCTGTTACATAAGTGACTTTAGGATCGGGTTCAGACAATCAGTGGAGAAACAATGCAGCAGCAGTTGTTTCCCTCACCTGCACTGGTCGCACAACTGGGATTACCCTAATTACCCACGCCATATTGTGGGTTGCCGTGCCATCCAAACCCGGTGCATGAGACAGGTGTAATTCATTTTTACCCACTGTACAACCCACGCTTTGCAGCATGGATTGTAGGGTGGGTGAAAATTAACTATGCCCTCGCTGCACCATGCACTGGGTTCATATGACACGGCAGCCTGGGACTTGGTGCGGATAATTAGGGTAATCCTGGTCACGTGACTGGCATGGGCAGGGAAAACTACAGACGCTGTGTTGTTTCCCCCACTGATCGTCCGAACTCACCCTAGGAGTACGTTAATGCATTTTGTGGGACTTCCTGACATGCTTTCTATTGTATATTGCACAATTTTGGTTCAAATGTTGAAGTGAAAGAAAAGTGCAAACTAGGTAAACTTAAGTTTCATTAAAGAATGTAATTTAAAGTATACAAAGTGTATTTTATAGCCCCCTAGTTGTAGGCTAATTTCTAGAATATCAAATAATGAATATAGACCAAAGTACATTGTCATTGCTCGAGCTATGAGTGCCTCCCCTCTGTGATAGGTCCCACATTGACCATCTTGTGCTTTCAACAATTATTAAAGTGTGATTGTTTACCCTGGCTTTTCCCAACCATTAATTTGTCTAAATGTTACTGTGCTTTTATAATGATGTATTGTTCTATAATGTGTTGTAAACTGCTTTGGGATTTTTAAAATGGGAAGTGGTATATAAATACTCTTTAAAAATATGTAATTATGTTTTCCCTATGAATTAGTATATTTGCATACATGAGTAGGTTGTATTTTATGTTCTAGACAGTCATTGAAGACAATGGCAGGATCCAGAGAACCGTAGGTGGAATTGCACTGTGTGACTTTTCCACCACTTTCTGATAGCTGCAAACCCTTACACTCCTTGAAAAGTTATTGTTGAGACTCGGGGGGCCCACCAGAATTGTGTGCAATGGGGGCCAAGGGGCTGCAGCTGGGGAGAGAGAACCAGCAGAAAACAGAAGTGTCTCCAGCTCACACAAGTTGCTCTCTGGATCCTGCCCAGTATATATTACAGTTGCAAAAAGACCAAGTTAGCGACCGCTAAAATGCCCTGTTCATTATACTGAAGAAATGTTAAAATCATGTAGTGAATCATGTGTCTATGAATTTCACAAAATATCATAACTTTTACGTCTCCTCTGTGACCCATTTGAAAGAGTATGGCTATGAAAATGGGTTCATTTAGAACTGGTAAAAAGAAGCTCTGAAATGGTTACAATTATATTAATGTAATTCTGTTTAGGTGGGTTTAAAAACTTGATAGTACTAATTCTTTATAGCTAAAATATGTAACTAATTATATTTTCAATGCACACTTTTAGCAGTTACCTGCAAATAAGCGAGCCTCATCTGACCTCAGCATTGCCAGCTCAGAAGAGGATAAACTTTCACAGAATGCCTCCATGCTGGAAGCTGTTTCTGAAAAAACAGAGCGTCAATCCATAGAAGAGACTAGTAGTAATGGACTTGAAGGTGAAAAAATGAGTGTGGAGCCTGACAGAATTGAAAATGAGAAATCCACTGAAAGCAGAAGTGACACCATGCAGGAAAAACTGCAGAATGGATCTGCATTACCTCATGAAGATGAGGAAGCAAAGAAAAGTGAGGTTGAAAAAATTGGTCAAAATGCAATATTAACTGAAGATACCAGGTCACAGAAAGAAGGAAAAGAAGTTGGTACAGTAATATCTGAAACTAATGTTACACCCTGTCCAAAAACAGAGAAAGAAAATGATTTCTCAAATGAATCGATGATTGAAAATAAACAAGAAATAACACCTGAAACTGAATACAGCAATGCAGAAATTACAGAAGCAGTTGCTAAAGAGACTGATGTGAAAGAAGAAGAGAAAGGTAATAGCATAGACCTTCAAGAAAATGTAGCTGGGGAGGAAAAGACTACAGAAGGAATGGAAGAGATTAAGGAGTTGGAAGAGGATAACGCATGTGAAGAGAGTGGCTTGAAAGGATCTGAAGGTCAGAAAAATGAAGTGACTGCTGGTACTGAAGAGTCTTGGGTGACAGGTACAGATGAGTCCGTTGGTGAGCTGCAGAAGCAAATAAAAGAAGGTAGCAGTAGTATTGAAGGGACAGACAATTGTAGCGAAGCTGTGGTCACAGATGCAGGTAAAGTGCTTGGAAGTGCTGAGCAACCACCAGAGTGTGTTTCTGAGGATGCTCAGGGAAAGGTCCCCTCTGAAACTACTCTTATTAAAAGTGAGGACAAAATCGTGGATTCTGATCAGCAACTGGCTGAGAAATATAGTGAAGATCCTAACAAGACAAGCACCACAAAAGAAACAGAGGTTGGGGTTTCAGAAAGAGTGGAAGACCCAGAACAGAAGCCAGTAGAAGGTGACTCTAAGCATGTTCAAGAGACAAGGGGAGCTGAGGAAAGCAACATTGAACTTGAGGGTAAAATTGCAGAACCTGAATATAAATTAGAAAGTGGAGCTGAGGAAAACCACAAGAATAACATTCAAATAGGCACAGATCTTGCAGTAGCTTCCTGTGAGTTACCAGTTACAAATGAGCTTAAAGATACTGCAGTCAAGCAGCCATGTGAACATGAGCTGTCTCCAATACCCAATATAAGCATTAGCAGTGCAGAAAATGAGACAGAAGACAAATCTGGCAATCAGGGAAGTGTTGAAAATTCACAGCATCTTGATCCTGAAAGCTCTAAAGAAAACGATACAGATTCAGGCACGGGTTCCACAGCTGACAATAACAGCATTGATTTGAACTTGTCCATTTCCAGCTTCCTCACTAAAAACAAGGAGAGTGGATCAATATCTTTACAAGTAAGAGTCAATGATTATAAGTAGCTTTTGTAATTAAAAAGATGTACAGCATGAACCTGCAGTATATCAACACCAAGAATATATGCAGGATCTTTTCGGTATGTGACACATGTTTTCACATGTGAAAAATAATGTAACCACTGTACCTATTTTTTTTCTGTTTCTGTACTACATTTCTACCTTTTGTCTAATTATATATCAGTCTTTGCCAATAACGACCCGGTTCGCACTATCAAAACCATCTGCTGTGGCTTAAGCCACGGTGGCTTGTATCCCTGGCATGTGCTGGGCACCATTTCCCTAATTACCCGCCCGGGCACAGCTTGTCATGTTATTCAAATCTGGACAGCATGGTTTGTTTGAGGGAGAAATAACCCATGGCCTTTTGTAGGGTTATTTGAGGATTGTTTTACCCTCAAAACAAGCCATGCTGCCGAGGTTCAGATGAACTGAGAACTGCACACAAGCAGGTAATTAGGGAAATCAGGGAACACGCCGCAGATTAAAACCAGCCACAGTGGCTTATTTAAACCACCATGGCTTGTTTTATTGTGCAAACTGGCCCATTGTATTTTTTATGAAGTACCTTGTACAGTGATGAATTCCAAAGTTAATTACTGTAGAACAAGCATCTTAATGCTGTAATCCTAAACATACATACTAGAGAGCAAGTCCCATTGAACTCATTGGGGTATAATTCTGAGTAAACTGAAGTTTGCTGAGTAAACTGTTTACTTCTGAGTAAACAGAATTTTTTAGAATTCTGGGTTATAGTCAATGGGGCAGTGTGCTAGTGCACATTGCCCAGTTGCTCCCACTTGCAGTAGGAGTGGCTAAACAAACCATGGACCTTCCAAATTTTTCTTGGGTTATTTCTCTGGCTTGTCTGGGGAGAGATAAGCCAGAGTTCCTGATTCAAATATAACACTATCCAAACCATGGACAGAAGAATACTTCTCTCAGAGCTACTTTTAGGCCTGGTTTGCATATCATGATAACACTTAAAAAAAATTTTTTTTAAAATCTGGGTTCTCCTAACATGCAAACTGGGCCTAAAAGTATTTCTGAGAGAAGTATTCTTCTGTTCTTGGCTACTGTCATAAAAACAAAGGCAGGTCGTGTTATATCCAGTAGTTACTCAGGAAATTACTGCTTCTTGTTCACATATCCAGTAGCTGCATAGGCTATCTGGTTGAATAAATGAACTCCCTTTAAAGAACATACCTCAAAAACAAACTTCAATTTAACTTTGACATGTTGTGAAAAGAAGCAGAAGTTAAATTAAGGAATTCAGCTTCCACAGTATGGTAATTCTGTTGACTGGAGATGGGTTGCTTTGGACTTGCAGGCTTTGAGTTCTTTTTCTTTTAAAAATGAATAAAGTTGGACAGTTGTGTTTTATGTAACCCAGAAATAATGCATCATCTTTTATTCAGGAAACTAAAAGACACAAGAAGACATTAAAGAAAACTCGCAAATTTGTTGTTGATGGCGTAGAAGTAAGTGTGACTACTTCTAAAATAGTCACCGACAATGATTCTAAAAGTGAAGAGTTACGATACCTTCGGTGAGTTTGAAAATATCATTTCCAAATGAGAGAGGATTTCTTCTCTGGCAGTTAAAGGAACTTCTCTCTCTCTCTCTCTCTCTCTCTCTCACTCACACACACACACACACACACACACACACACTCTCTCTCTCTCTCTCTCTCCCCCTCTCCCTCTCTCATGTGGGCAGACTATGTTTAAGAAAACTGCTTGCTTTGTCTCTTTAAATAACCATATAAAATGCAGGTACTCATTTCTTTTCTCAAATGTTATCTGTCCTGAATTCAGAATTCAGTCTGTTTCCTTCTCCCTCACAATACCATTTTTCTTCTCCTTACTCTCAGGCGTCAAGAATTACGGGAGCTCCGACTTCTCCAAAAAGAAGAACAGCGAGCTCAACAGCAGCTTAGTAACAAACTATTACAACAACGAGAACAGATATTTAGACGCTTTGAACAGGAAATGACAGTAAGGTTAAAATTTTCACATGCACACATATATTGTGCAGATGCATAATTTCGAGTTCTTTTATTATGGTCAAATAGTTTTGTGCCAGATCTTTGCGCTCTGCTATTTTTGAGGCAAAGAATGGGTTTCAAGGAATATGAAAAAGCCACACTGAAATCATCCAGTGTCCGTGAGGATGTATGTTTCTTTTCTCCCTCCATGCCTATTCGCAGCCACGTTTCCCTGACTTCTGTACCCATTAGTGCTGCAAGTCTTGATCCAGTTCTGATCATGTGAATGGTTACACCAGATGGTGGATGGGGATGTGAATTTTTGGATGCACATCCCTGTTCCGTTATAGCTAAGTTAAATACGTGCAGGCAAATTGAGGCAAGGAAGAGTTGGCCTGGTTGCCTCAGTAATGGGTGCATTTCCTCCTCTCCTTTGCACCTTACAATCCATCCCCTTCCAAATACTTTGTTTGTTACCTTTTCACAAAGGGATGCAAACAATTTTCAGAATGGAACTTTTTTTCATGGGGTCATCTTCCTGTTTTAGCTCAGCACTACTCTTAAAAGAGTGTATCAGACTGCACTTGTTTTGATTTTTCTTGTTGGCACCTTAAAATTCTTGATATGACTGCATACAGAAAAGCAGCCTAGAAGTCCTCTCCTTTCAAGCATAGCCCTGCCCTTCTTGCAACATGTCAACTCCAGTTGACATGGGTCAACTGAAATCCAAGCTGCTGCAATGTTAGCCCTGTGTGTAGTTGCTTGCTGCCAACAGTGGGTAGAGCGATGAAGCTGTGCCCTTGTGGTATAACTTGAGATTGTTATACCACAAGGTAGTAGACTCAGGAAATGAATGTGAGGTTATTATGTGTGTTGCACAGTGGCTCTTAGAAAAGACTCCTCCTATGAATTTTTAAATGAAAGTTGTGAACTAGTATGTGGTAAGTTCATTGTGTTTTAATCGGTTTTTATAAGACAGCAAACATACCTACAGAAACATAGCCAGGCTCTCCTTGCCCCCAACCCTAGGTATTTATCAACTCTAGATAAATATCAAGTTTAATGGAATTACTTTTCAGAGTAAGAAGCGGCAGTATGACCAGGAAATCGAAAATCTAGAGAAACAGCAAAAACAGACAATAGAGCGCTTGGAACAGGAGCATACAAATCGCTTACGTGATGAAGCAAAACGCATCAAAGCAGAACAAGAGAAAGAATTGTCCAAATTTCAGAACATGTTGAAAAACAGGAAAAAAGAGGTAAAATCTATTCATTTAGCTGCTGGGGGAAGTATATTTGTTTCTGGTCCCCAATGATGACTACATTCCACATATAAATTGTGGTTTGTAAAAAGGCTGTATCCCCCAACAATAGTAGATGTATTCTTTTAGTAATTTTTTAGTACTGAGAAGTATCTTACTGTTCTAAAACAGTTGTATGCAATGAGAATAGCAACCTTAGATATGAGCAAAGAAAATACAGTGAAAATGCAACTATGGCTTTGACATATTTTCTAAATTTTAACAACGTAACACTAAGAATAGTAGGATATTGATTTCCAACATCTTGATTTTGGTGTTTCTGTTAACACAGTAGCTTCACCACTGATTGGAATAGTAAGAAATGTTATGTAGTCAAGACCTGTAACAGAGAGGGAATTTAAAAGTGGCTTAGGGATTCAACAGGGAGAATTGCCGGAATGCATTGCACACAGATTTGGCACATTTGCCTCTTAGCATGCTGGCCAAGGATTACATATACCAGTTATTAAGATCTTATGTATTGTATTACATGGGTGTAAAACTAGCACAAAAGAGGATGAGGGGACTGTGTATTAGTTCATGAAAAGGATGTCATGGCAGAATTTTTGTACTTTTCTGCATAGGAATTTCTTTTTACTTGTTCTTGAATGTGTATAAACAAAAAGCTGACTTAGTTAACTTTATGCAGATGGGTTTAGAACTCTATGCCATAGAACACTGCTTTGTACTGCCAGAAAACCGTAAATCTGCAATCTGAATAAACTTCATTTACATACATAATTCTTATAGAAAAATTTGGAAAATTGATGCCTCAGAACAAGACATATGTGGGATTGGTGTACAATACTCATTAACAACTGAAAAATATTTAGGCAATGATAATGGAGTAAAAGCTGTTTTTTATTTTAATTTAGATGTAGTTCACTTAACTAGAACGTAATTATGGCTTTGGTTGTGTTTTAAGTTAATTGAACCTATTTGAAATTTTTATTCCCTGATTACACCAGGGGTAAGGAAGAGAACTGTGCAAAATGAGGACACTCTACCCAAAATATGCTTGGTTTTTTAACTGTTTTGCCTACTTTTTAGCCATGATGGCTAAACATTGCTTTGTCAAAGTAAAACCAAAAGAAGGCTGATAATTCCCAGACAAGTCATCAAGTTTGGTGAGGCATATAGTGGCCACGTTCAGAAGATTGTGGGGGTGAAAGAAGCCATAGCTGGTTCTTTCTGTGTCCCTGCGCTTGCCAGTTGTGCGACTGCAATTTACATGATTACCTGCAGTGCAGCACAGGTTGCCATGTTGCCCAAACAAGGAGCAGTGGGGGTGGCTTCTCACCCATCCCACAACCCCTATTGGAAGTCGTGGGTTGTAGGGTGGGTAAGAAGCTACCCCCGTCACGTCATGCACTGGGTTCGGAAGACACGGCAGCCCGCACTGCAGATAATTATATAAATTGCGGTCGTGCGACTGGCATGTGTGAGGAAAGAACCACTATGGGTTCTTCGGCCCCCATAATAATCCGAACCCAGTCAGTATGACTGAGGCACATAGTATGATTGCAGATTTCTAGACCCTCTTCTGGTTTAGTTAAGAAAAAACCTGTTTCTGCCAGTGCTTTTTTGCTAAGCACTATATAGTGTCAGTATAATGTGAAATTTTAATCTTGAAGATACATCAGTCCTCTGTGTATTTTAATCTGTACAATATTTACTTTTTCTTGCTGAATTTCTTGCACTTTGAGTCTCTACTGGTGATTGGGTCTCAAAAGGGGAAGCTGGTGAAGAGATTTAATGCACTCAAAGCAATCTTTTTCACAGAAATGGGAATAGCACGTGGTGATTTGGGCTTTGTTTTCTGTTGGTTCTTCTAGTGTTAAACAGCCATTTGTTCTTGGATAGTTGTGAGCTGTATATTTCTTTTGAATGAAAGAATGTCTCGAGTACTGAATCTCTTCATGAGAGTATGAAAATATGCAATCAAACTTTCAGTCATCTATTGAATCTTCATTTCCAGTAGATTACTTGATTCTTGACAAGATTATCTTTCAGGTCCTTTGTATCATACAAAAATCATACATTGCTGAAACATCATTATAGGGCAATGCCAGTTTTCTTTGAATGTCAATAGCTAGACAAACTATATAAAATTGAATACTTGATTTACCCTTTCCTATGCTATGTAAATTTCCCGCTACAGATGTTCTTTCTGTTAAGAAACTTGTTCTTTTGACAACTGTGTGTCAACTTGGGTATGACACAGTGTTGGTAGTAGCTGTTCTTTTCTAATAATGTTAATCTAAACATCCTGCTGTTTTGGAGCTTTGGCCATTACAGTAAAATCCTTTCCATTATCATTGGAGGATAATTCCTTTTTTGATTACTTTCTTCTTGTAGATACTCTAAAAATTGCTTGTGAAAGCACATATTTAGTATTTGCATGCAAACAGAAGCTAGTTTGTAGAATGCCATTAGCATGTACACTTTTTTCTAGAATGCAGTCAGCATATGCTTTGAGCATGTCTGCTTCCTCCATCCACTTTCTCCCAAGCTAACACTTCTGGCTTTGCATGCTTTTTTAATGCTTGACCAGCCCCTCTCGTATTCACCATAAATGCTTGCTGTGGAGAAAAAGGGTTGTTTTCCCCACCTTCTGCATGCTTGTGCACTGTAGGTTTTTAATGAAGTGGAGAAAGCACCAAAAGAGCTGAGAAAAGAGCTCATGAAACGCAAGAAAGAGGAGCTTACTCAGTCCCAGCATGCTCAGGTAACCGCAGCAGCTTCATGCTTCTAAAAACCCCAAAGCAGCTTTGTTCACATAGGTTTAATGTTTTGGAGGGTGTGTGTGTGTGTGAGTGATTATGATATTTATTTGTGATGAATAACCATTCCTGAGATGGCAGCTCAAGGTTTGTGTCATTTAAACAGAAATGCGGTGTATTTGGTATTTTAAGTAACATTTAGTTATTTGTAGAAAAGTACATGCAAACTCATAAAATGTAATTTATATTAGGGCTTCAAAAGTCTCTTCTTTAGATAGTGTTGTGAATATGAAGCTGTAATGCCTACTTTATTTATACATTTAGTATAAAGGATAGCATTATCAAAAGTGTAAAAGTAGCAGATATTATTTTCTTCATTTCACATGTTCTTTTACTGTTGCATCCTTTCATCTCAGATTGTGCAGTTGATATGATGGGTGTCTACATTCACTATTTTGAATGGCAGCCAACTCTCAGAACAGCCGTAATGCTAAGGAATACAGATGCAATGCTTGAGGGGTGAGAGAGGGAAGAAAGTGGGGTCATATAATAATAAAGGCAGAGTCAGTATGCATGATAGACTATCCAAAGCAAATTTATCTAACACATGGAGCAGAATCTTGCTTTTGTTAGGCAGATCTTTTTCACAGCAGTGTATCCTTCTTTCTTCCAAAGACCACTGTATATATTGGAATGTGTACTTCTCTTGAGACTGTGCATTTGACGAGTTGTACCTCTAGGCAATATTGTATCACATGAGTGCTTAGTGCAACTGAGTAACTGCATTCCTTAATTTACTGGAGCAGATATTAATGGGGCACAGTCAGTTATGGTGTGGATTGAATGGGAGTAGGTTGTGGAGCAGTAGTTATACTGCCATCTGGCCCGCAGAACCTTAGCCAAGGCTCTGCCCCTTCAGGGCTAGCAGGGAGAGGAATCCCTGCTGTTATCACCAATCCGTAATCAGAGATGAGGGATTCTTTAGCACACCCCACGCTTTGGCCGGGGACCAGATGATGTTAGGGGGCATGGCTCCTTCCTCCAACATCAGGCCCATGGAAGACTGGGTGGAGGTTCATCCAGCCACCTACCCAATTTAAGTTCCCCACCCCTTATTTATAGTAAAATGGGTAAATTCTGAAGAAGGCATGACATTCAGTTTTTGCTTTGCAATTGATGTCTCAATGAATACATGTAACTTTGATTCCAAAACTCTACTACTTGATCAATACTGTGAGTATAAACATAGCTTCAGAAATTGTCTATCTCTAAACAGAAGTGATTCTGTAGAAGAAAACTCCTTTTATCAAGGGGTTGTTCAGGCTATGAGTCCTACAGTCATTTTGCTAATATTTAGCAATTAAGTGCATGGTTTGTGGTTGCATTCTGACCTGGGAAGTGCATTTATTCTGCTCCACAGGGCGTTGCTCAGGTTATGATTCAGTCTTTTCAATTGTCCTCATGTACCCTCTTCAATGCAGTAATGCAGGATGTAAGTCCAACAAACCCAAAAGTGAATATTCCCTCTGTAGTATTAGTTTGTTTTTCTTTGACACACACATGTGCTGATAGATTTCTAAAAATGCATTCATATGCACAAAGAGATGGCTGTGATGAACAAATTGAACCAATGTGATTTGTTGCTTTTCAGTACATGTGTGAAACTGAGCTATGTTTTGCGTTTTCTGTGTGCTGTGACACTTGGGCATTCCCCACAGTGCTTCCTGATATCATCTGGCAATGGGTTTTCCCTGCTCCACCTGATAAGAGGTAGCCATCTTAAGGTTTGACTCATGGGGCAAGGAACACCCTTTTGACCTTTCTCTTCTCTGCTTTGAACAGTAGTGACAGTCTTTTAAATCCTCCCCTCCTTTTTACCTTTGTGTTCTCTCTTTCCCTCCCAACAGGTGACAGTTGGGGCTTTTAAGTGTGGGGTAGGATCTTCACCACTCATATTTTGCTTTCCACACCTTCTTGAAATGGCCTTCCAGTGCATGGCTGTAGAGAGAGCAATCTTTACTCATGTAGTAGACCATCTAGTTTCCCTTTCAGTACTTTCAAACTGCATTTTTAAAGTAACTAATCAAATATCTGGATTTTTTTAATTAAGTAACAATGGCAGTGGTCACAAACCTGAAGTCTTTTCTTCACCATTCCAGCTGACATTTTGTTCACAAATGCCACAGAATAGGGTTCAGTCCCTTGAAGCTCAGATTCTAACAGATCTGACGCTTTTTTTCTTTTGCTGCTTTTCACTAGCATGTTGATATTGGTAAAATATTTTTATTATTGGATGCTACTTGCAATCCAGCAAAACCTATAACTTGTAAGTAGGTATTTTGGGATTAACATTTTAGAGAGAGAGAGTCAGAATCAAGAATGTTAATACATTGTAAACCCAATGCAAATAAATTTATGCTGATTTCCTTAATATCTGTGTAATGAAGGTAACAGTTTTAAAAGGCAACAGTGAAGGTTGTGAACATAATGCTAGTGATAATCTTAACCATGGGAACATGCAGCAGGCATCCAAGTCTTCCCTCCCCTCTCTGCCCTTGCCTGTTAATTTTCTCTTTGCTTTCCTGGTTAGCATTAACTGTGGTCTAGTGTTATGTTACAACAGTTCTAACTATGGTTAGCCCTTAAGTTAGGATGAGACAGTATAATAAGAAGCTGCTTTGCAGGCTCTGATTAAAACGAAGCATGGTTAGCACTGGTGCAAACTTAATGTTACACAATAGGTAATGCTAACCAGAGGGAATTTGCATAGGTGAAGGGAAACAGGGAGAGGTAGCTTGTGAACACAATGCTCCTAAAATTTTTAGAGGATCACTAACATTACATCAGTGATTGTTGTTTTTTCATCCTGCCTAATAATCTTTGATATATTGTACTTTTCTAATTCAGGTGAAGAAATAGAACCACATGATCTCACATTTTGGGTATTTAACAATGTTTTTCACGTTCAAAAAGCATAGTTGCAGTGATCTAGTAATTTTATGGTGTGCACATGGCAATGGATGCCTTTTCTTCCTCATCCCCCCCTGCTCCCCTTGATTAGCAGCTTTTTAATCCAGGCTAGTTTTAAAAAGTGGGTTACCAAGTGGCAAAGCGAAGCTGCTGTTAGGAAAACAGGGGAGCATCCTGGTGTGAGTGCATATATTCCTTTATGGTGCTTTGGTGTGGGCCTGGTGAGTCAAGTAGGAACAACAGATTGAAGTGACCATTGTCATCTTTATAACTGGATAACTTAGTCTAATAGACATTGCCTGAAGATACCAAGCAAGTAAAGAATTACTATCAGCTTAAATAATTTCTGCGCAACCTGAGTTAACATCAGCTTTGCAGATTTATTCACTCATATCCATAAACTACATGTTTTCTTGTATGAAGACCTTTGGAACTACAAGGGTATCAGAGGTGACTCACCTAAAGGAGGAAAACGGTGGGCTTGTATTAGCATGAATGGTCCCTATTCTATTTTATATAAAATATTTGTATGTATATTGTGTTTTCATTTACATGCATTTAAAGGAAAATAACACCAAGTATTCAAGCACTGTGAGATATTCACACAGACACTTTTCAAACAAAGAAATAATTGTTTGGCAGAATTACAGTTCTTTGAATTATATTCTGTCTGCTGTTCTTTTCACAAAGCTCCTGTACCCCCAAAAGTGGGGAGATGGTAAATAGTTAGCATGCAGCCACTTCCACTTTGTAATGCGTAAAGTGGCACGTATGCTTGGTTGGGTTGAGTTGGTTGGCTGTTTTTTCCCACCATTATGTAAAACATGCACCTGAGAGTTGTTTACCCTAGCTTCCCAATTACACAGTAGACATTTTGCAGCTAAATACAAGTTTCTAGTGTAGAAGTATTTTCCATGTCATTGAGGACTTTAGCCTGTAAATACTGGATTTTTAAATGTGGCAGTGTTGGCCTTTTAGCATATTCACATGCCATTTTCTTGGTCTGGATATCCCATTTTACTGTGTCCTGCTTTAGACTTGGGTTTAAAACAGGGGTGGGGAACATATTGGCGGGAAATGACCCCTGCCTTACCCTGCCCTCTATGGATGATGTCAGGGGTTGCTATGTCGCTGAGGTCATCTGGTCCCCAGCCGAAGCCCCAACTGGAGCCAACCTTCACTGTATATGGGCTTTCCCCAGCTGTGGAAAACTCGCATGCAGAGAAGCCACCTGAACAGAGGAGATGGCTGGAGCATTCTAGCTGCTGCATCAGTTGGGGTGTCTTTGCCCACACCACATGTGACATGGGGCGGACAAAGCACTTGGCATACCACTTCCCCTCATAATTCATAGGATGAGTACCATGCTAAGTAAGGGGAATCCTTCTGGTACCTCCAATCAATGATCAGAGACAACAGGAGGATTCCCGGGCCCAAGCTCCCAGTAGCCTTTAGGGGCAGGGCATGGGGAGGGGTGTGGTTGGGGCTTGCAGAGGAAGCCAAGGCCTCTGTGGGCTGCATTAAGCTTACCAGCTGGAGCTTCCCTGGCCCTGGTTTAAAACTTTAAATTCATCACCATCTTTCTGTGCTCTTTAAATGCTACCTTGTTGCACCACTTCACAAAGTATTTTTAAAAGGAATTGTGCTGAGACACATCTGTGTCTGATCCATGAAAATATAATAATGAAAACTTCATAGGCATGCTTATCTTGAAGAACATTTGCGTAGGCCAGAAGTTTATAAGCTGCCCCATGCCTTGCACATATTCTGTAAGGGAGTATAAAAATCTTTTAAATAAATAAAATTCTGTGAAAGGCAGGTGTACACGCCTAATTTTCTCCACACCTTTGCACATGAGATGATTCAAACCAGCTCGCTTCACCCTCCAAAGAAATGTGATTTGTCATCCTAAATTCATTGTCAACAGATAACAAGACGATACCTACTATTAACTAGGAAAATACTATAAACAATCCGGAGTCAGGAGCTGGATCTGTGCAGCAAATATTCTCGTCTACAGTGGGCAAAAGAGACACTGTGGCTTAATATTTTCTTGCATTGCTTTCCAGGTTTCCTTTTCTCCTTGAAAATAGTGATTAGCGCAATGGGAAAAACAATACCCCCTTCTCTCAAAAAATATTAATCCTGCCTTATCCACAGTTGTTTGCAGACACTTATTTTCTCTTTACTGCTCATTTTGATCATGTTTCCTTTTGTTTCCTTCCTCTTTAACTGATCCCAGACATTTAGGGGGTATATACTGTGCATTATGATGTAGCAGCACTGCATAGTCAATCAGATGTGGCTATTTGTTGGCATCACTAAAGGAAAATGAAACCCATTTGGAGTGAGGGCAGTGCTTGTGCTTCCGATACAGGTCCCGTGAGCTATCCTAGCCACTCAGGGATCGCAAAATGAACACTTCCACAACTCTTTTTGCAATGATCTACAAAAAAAAATTATTGGAAGATTTGAGTTTGTGTAGGCGGCTGTTTTAATTCTGACCAAGATTTTTGTGAAGCAGGCCCATTTTTCAGCTCAGCCCAAATCTGTCACTTTTGCTTTCCACTCACTCCTAATCAGCATTAGTTTAATTGGTAATTACTGGTTCTATGCAAATTCGTGTAGCATTTTAACTTTTAGTCCTTAGAAAGCTTTAAATATCTTGAATGGTTCATTGCTTTGTGTTTTATTTCTGCGGGGGGGTTTTCAGCCTGGTATACAACCACATAACATAACATAGCAAAGCAGTGGATCTAGCAAGCTACTTGCACAGGAAGACATCTTACTTTGGCAGACAAGTGACTGCCCTCAAGACTGTCACATAATCTGGTTGCGTTTCAGCCAAATGATAGATTTGGAGAGAGGGGGATACTTTGAGGGAAGATGAAGAAAGAACTCATATGGCCATTTGTAGTTCCCTAATGTATGTTCACTACTGTTCAGAGATGCATGATTCCCCATCACCCTTTATGGTGCTGAGTTCTGCAAAAGCTGCTGTATGTGCAGCAAGTCCACTTACTCTGTAAAGTTTTAACTGACCCTTGGTTTTGAATCTGGGAAACCCACATTCACATTCCTGCCATCTCTGAAGTGGGTGGCCTTGTGGGAAAGTATATGTGTCTTTCTCTCTCAACATAACCCACCTTACACGGTAACTCTGAGACTAAAATGCTGCTCTGAACTCCTTGGAAATAGGGTGGGATACAAATGAATACATATGGGAGCTGTGTATAATTGATTCATTTTGAACTAATTTCTAATAGGAACAGGAGTTCGTACAAAAGCAGCAACAAGACTTGGATGCATCACTAAAGAAAATAATTCATCAGCAAAAAGCAGAGCTAGCCACCATTGAACGGGATTGTCTTAATAACAAGCAACAGCTCATGAGAGGTATTTCTCCCCTTTGTGTCACTCTTGGATTAAAACTTTATGAACTTAAAAGAAGTGCTAAGGGTTCTGGCCACATAGTACTGTTCACATGCATGCCCCATGGAAATGAATAAGAATACTTCTGGAGTACCATCCTAAATCTGTTTGTTCAATGAATGTTGGAAAATCCAGTTAAGACTGTAACTGTACTTGAAAGTCTTCGTTCATCAAGCAGAAAAATGATGTTAAAAATAAATTTAAAAATGTGTTCTCTGTTTTCAGATGCTGCCAAACCTAATTGTGTTTATAATTTTGGTCAAATATTTGTCAGATAACTTAATGTTAATCCATTTGTTTGGTTCATTTTCTCAATTTAATAATATTTAGTTATTTTATGGTTATTTTATGAAGTATACTGTATAAGGACTATTTTGGAGTGATTTTCTCAGTGACCTTGAAACACTTTTCTTTTCCTCTAGCCCGTGAAGCTGCAATATGGGAGCTAGAAGAGCGACACTTGCAGGAAAAACACCAACTGCTCAAACAGCAGCTGAAAGATCAATACTTCATGCAAAGGCACCAACTGCTTAAACGGCATGAAAAAGTTAGTGCAATCCGAGTTTCTTGTATTCTTTGCCTTATATCCTGGTTCTTACTGTAGAAGCCTTCCTTTGCACTTGTTTTAGTAATTAAAATAATTTATTTAATAATTTATTTAAACCATTTGATATGCCTAATCTCAGTCATAGTGTTTGCAATGTTTGAACTTCCAAAAGAGCATCTCAAATTCAAGCTAGAAGGGAACGACGCACTAATACATTAGATCATAAAGAAATGAGAGACAATGAGTTGAGTATAAAGGGAGAGCCACAAATGTTAAAACAGTAGGACAGATGCTATAAGCCACATATCTACATCACTTGGCTGATTATTCTATAATATGTTATTTTTATTAAATCATTCTATACATTGCATATAATTTATATCAATTCATTTCGTTATTAATAGAACCTACTATAGCTATTTCAGCAGAACTACATGTTTAAATTTTAGTCAGTATTGTGGATTTCTGTTTATTGTTATTGAACTGTTATTTTTACATTTTTACCTTCAATTTCTCCAAGAGAATGTTATTTTCAAATACTTAATATTTATAGGGAAAAAAAATATATTAAATACTTTGTTCAATGGAAATCTATTATCTCCCTGCCACTTTGTTTTGTTTTGTAGGAAACAGAACAGATGCAAAGATACAACCAGCGGCTTATTGAGGAGCTAAAAAATAAGCAGACTCAGGAAAGAGCCCGACTGCCCAAAATCCAGCGCAGTGAAGCAAAAACTAGAATGGCAATGTTTAAAAAAAGCCTAAGAATTAACTCTTCAAGCACTCCAGAACAGGACCGTGAAAAGATTAAGCAGGTAAGTAGTTTTAAATGGTTAAAGTTCAAATTATTTGTGTGAGGGTTGAAGGGAGAGATCTGTGTACAGACACTGTACATTTCCATGACACTCATGGACCCTTAAATTAATCTGAGTCCAAGAAAGTGGTATCTTTAGCTATATTCAGTTATCTGCTTGATGTTGATTACTATTAAACTCTTCAATATAGTGAGCCAATTGTGACTTGTATTGTTCATGGATTAGATTGTTTAGGAAAGAACCAAATTAATACAGTATGTACTAGGAATGAATGATGATGGTTTCTATAGATAGTGGTTGAGAACACCCCTCCCTTTTCATCAGGCTAATACTAGCAATTGCAATATAATTACAGTGTTCTTGCTTGTTACACTGCCATTTAATTACATGCATAAATCTACAAACATCAAATAGATTTTAACTCCTTTTTTCTGAAAGTTTGCTATTCAAGAAGATAAGAGACAAAAAAATGAAAGACTGGCTCAACATCAGAAGCATGAAAATCAAATGCGAGATCTTCAACTGCAGTGTGAAGCTAACATTAGAGAACTGCACCAGCTACAGGTGAAACACATAAAACATAGTGTCTGATGGAACCGTGGTAATCTATATTGTGTCCTTTAATGTATTTATATACAGGTCTATCTTAATTATGGTGCCTTTTCGTTTATGAACTGCATTTACATGGAGCTCTCCTGCATGGAGATGTGTTCTGCGATAATCTTGTAACTCTGTTACTGGGGGCAGGTGTGTGTGTATTAAAAACAAATCTGTACCATTTTCTTTCTGAAGAACAGCTAACATATAGTTAAGCAATATTAACATGCATAGTCTGTGAACTTCGCCTCTCAGAAACTGATCATCTTGTGATGGCAGGAATACTTGGATGGTTTCTAGCAATGAGCCAAGCTTGGGCAACTATAAGTCCATCTGTAAGCACCTCAAAAACAATGCAGTGATTACTCGAAGCCAACATGGATTTGTCAAGAACAAATCCTGCCAAACTAATCTGATCTAATTTTTTGATCAAGTAACCTCCCTTGTGGACTGTGGGAATGCTGTAGACATCATGTACCTCAACTTCAGCAAAGCTTTCGACAAAGTCCCCCATGATATCCTGATGAGCAAACCGGCTCAAAGTGGGCTAGATGAAACAACGATCCGGTGGATCCACAGTTGGCTACAGAATCAGACTCAAAGAGTGCTTATCAAAGGGATCGTCTCAAACTGGGGAGAGGTCTCTTCTCGATCTCTTCTCGATCATCCCAGAGTGCAGGACACGGAATAATGGGCTCAAGTTACAGGAAGCCAGATTCCAGCTGAACATCAGGAAAAACTTCATGACGATTAGAGCAATAGGACAATGGAACCAATGACCTAGGCAGGTGGTGGGCTCTCCCACACTGGAGGCATTCAAGACGAGTCTGGACAGCTATCTGTCAGGGATGCTCTGACTTGGATTCCTGCATTGAGCAGGTGGTTGGACTTGATGGCCTTGTAGGCTCCTTCCAACGCTACTGTTCTATGATTCTATACGTCTAATTGCATTTGTGTCTAGGTGGCAATAACCAAATAGCCTTGCAGGTAACAGGGCTTGCCCTCTATGAAGTTGTTTCTCTTTAGTTTAAAGGTTGTGGATGGAGGCTGAAAGAAGTTAAGCTATTAGTAGTAAAGCACTCCACTCTGTCCGAGTGGCAGTAGTGTCAGATGTTACACCCAAAGTTCACAGTCTTCTCAGACTGCTGTGCTTAAGTTGATATCAGTGACTAGTGGAAAGAATCACCCAGTGGCACGGAGAGCTAATGCCCATTCTGTGTCCATTCTAAGAGCCTCATGGATGAAAGAGGCCGATTAAAGTGGCACTGTACCTCCCTGAGCCAGATAAATGGGCGGGGATGGATAATGCAGCCTATTAGAACATTGTGTAATTCAGAGCTGTGTAATACTGTATGTGAGATGTGATTTTTTTTCCTTTGCCTGTTTTAGGTTATCAAATGCTCAATCCTTTTCAGCCTTCCTTTCAAACTAAAAATAGCTCTAATAACCTATGGCTTTAAAGAATTGCTACATGAAACCATGCACTAGTATTTCCCACAAGTGAAACTATAAAAATCCTTTTAAAGTTTTAATATGCCTTTTACTTTACATTGTTCATTCTGGAGCACCTTTGTGTGTGTGTGTGTGTGTAATCTATACACACACACACACACGCACACTATGTTCCACAAATAATTCCAAATTCTGAAATCAAGTGAACCATTTACAGGAATACTCCTCAACCTAAAGCAATCTGAGGTTCCAACTGGAGTTTTAGAGTAGTATTGTTCCTCTTAGCTAGAATTTTAAGGCATAATTGTGTTTTCTTGTCCATCTAGAGAGAAAGCTTTCTGAAGTGTCTGTTTGGGGGTCCTGGATGAGCAATGATACTTGGATCTGCAAAAATGCTGAATTTGTACAGGTGCCTGTGTACCTGATGTACTTTGCAGGAAAAGGGGGGCACCTGCAAAACGGAATACTCATCTGAGGCTTGGCTTTCACTGTAAGAAATGAGCAGACAAAACTAGCGAGGTGTGAAGCAAATTGGTACACCAGGGCAATGGCACAAGGTTGTTAAAGCAAACAAAGTTCCTATAATGAGGACCTTCAGAGGCCCTCCTTCAAGACACCCCACCTTCTGAAGTTAGGCAAGTCATGAATGGGAAGAGGCCCTTCTCAGGTGTGGTGCCCTGTATGTGGAATGCCCTTCCCTGTGAGGTTTGCCTGGCGCCAAATTTGATATCCTTTTGGTGCTTGGCAAATATCTTTTATTTGTCCGGGCCTTCCAGCCTGTTCTCCAGCTGGTTTTTGACTGCTCATTTTCAATGGTCTTATGAGTTTCTTTATTGTTTTGACTAGGGATGTACGGATTTTGTTAAATCTTCTCCGTCTGTGTTTCAAGCCAGTCTGCTGTGGAAACTGTGGGTCAGATTAATAGAAATCCAAACTACTTTGAATCCACTGCGGATTTCTTTGGCATCCCTAGTTCTGGCCTATTCTTACTGTTTCTGTGCCACCCATTTTATATATTGGTTTATTGTATGTTGATACTGTTTTTCTTTGTTGTAAGCTGTTTTGGAAATTTCGGTAAACTGGAACAGCAGATACATACATAAAGGATAAACAACAGCTAGGGGGAGGATATTATGATATATCATGAGGATATCTAGTCAGGCGATCACATAAAAGTTTGTACCTTTTTAATGAGGTAGAAGATTTTATATGAGAAGCAAAAATGGAAGCTTCAGTAGTGATAGATTGGTGTTGACTGCATACCTCTGCTTGCACACCAAAAACTGCCAGTCAGATGTACTATAAATCTGCTGATACTAGCTCTGAGACATGTTCATAGTTTTAGTTTCTGAGAAAGTGAAAAACATCTAATATATATTCTTGGTGCCATATTATAGGAATTCAAATAATCATTGCTGTTGAAAAGCAATGAAAAGTAATGATAGTGAGCATTACTAAGGTAGTATGTAGGAATTATTTTTGCCACTATACAGACTAAACTAAAGAATTAGGTCAGCATATGCTGCTGTACAAGTGGCTAATCATTTAATCTGGTTCAGTTTTACTAAGGGATTATCTCTATCCCATTTTCAGAATGAGAAATGTCATCTACTGGTTGAACACGAGACTCAGAAACTAAAAGAACTGGATGAGGAACATAGCCAAGAACTTAAAGAATGGAGAGAGAAACTGAGACCAAGGAAAAAGGTAACATATTGCTATTTCAGTTCTTTTTTTATTGTGGTCAACATACCAGAGATAAAAACAGTGAGATGTATTTACAAAACAAAATATAATGTCATAAATAATATCACCTCAGACATGGAACTATTCCTAAATAGATTCCCTTAGACATTTCCCCAGAAACACCCTTCCCACATCAGATAGTTGCTTCCTTATTCTTACTGCCACTGACAAGGATTTGGCCACAACTAATGTAACTGACAGAATTTTATCTGGCAGCAGATATTGAACATAAAATTGGGTTGATCTACCTAGTAAAGTAGTCAACACAGGGGTAATCATTTGCTACCCAGTTCTGGTATAGAAATTGAAAAATGAGAGAGCATGTTCCACAGATTACACTTCTTCACTGTTACATGGACAAAACTGCAAGGGCAGGGGAAACCAAAGGAGGTACTGATATTTGAAAGCAGACCATTACAAATTGGGAGAAATAGACACACCAACAGAGTGCATTACTTTTGAGATGGGTCTTTTGTTTGCATGGTGACCCATGACATTTCCACTTTCTAATATACAGTTTTTACTGGAAAAAAGCATAAATGACACAGCTACATCTTAGGGCAGCCACAGACTGAGGTACCGCATATAGTATAATATAGAACTCCAGTTGCTGCACTAGCAACTTAAATGAAGAATTATTCTGTATTGAATATTAGCAGCAGTAACCATGACAAAGTTAGAATGGTTATGTGGGTTCAAGTAAATGTTCAAAATACCTGTGCATTTCTCTAAAAAAAAATAGCATTGACTTTTCTTAATTCTATGGAGGGGTGCTTCTAGACAAGGCTTTTATAGCCCCCTGCCTCATTCACAGGATTTTATGGGGGGCAGGGCATGTTGTCCAGACAGTGTCTTCCTCCCATAACCCTCCTATAGTTTCCCACCGCTTCCATCTTTTTTTCTTACTGTGAAAATCTGTTAAGGAAAAGACAGAACAGCTTCATAATGCCTCTGATTGCTAGCGCTAGCCCCCCTTTGTCTGGAAACGCACAAGATCAGCTTTGACACACAGGACCGAAGCATTTATTCATCACGGTTGACATTGGTGTCATCTCTATGTAGGGCCCACTACCCACCACACTATAAAGCCCTGGTTGGCAACTAATACTTAATGAGGCCAAAGATGCTGGCAAAATTCTTGTTAATACCCTCTTAGGGAGCAATCCTATTGGGATAGGCAGCCACCTCTGAACTTGGAGGTGACTGCCTATCCAATGCAAGTTGGGCAGAGCATGGAGGGGATCCTCTCCACGTTCCAGCTGCCCTGCGTTTGCGGCTGGACAGCCGATTTCAGCTGTCTAGCCACAGGACCTTGGAGTGGGGAGGCGGAGGCCAGATGATGCATAGGAAACATTGTACCGGCACTTCCGCACTCCCTGCCCCAGGGAACGATCCCTTTTGCCCTACTCGATGCTGTTCTTACGAGCACAGAGCCCGGGGATGTTCCATGCTGCCTACAAGATGGCAGGGGGAGGGGGCGAGAAGGCGGTGCTCCGGGAACCCACCTCAGAGCGCAGCTTCGAGGTCAGTTCCTGGAAACCAACCGATCCTATGGCCATCTAGCCACTGTCTAATGGCCATAGGCTTGCACCTTTGGAGTATTTGCCAGAGTCCTTCCTTTAGGAACCTCAGTTGCTCATTTTTCCTGTGTCCTGTACATTAGGATTGAGCAGTTATGGTGCATTATAAGGGAGGGCTTTGCCAAAGCTCCCTCTTGCTATTCACACTGTAGGAGAGGGAGATTAAAGAGCCATTTGCCTGTGCTTCAACTTGTGTATACACATGTGGCTGAGATGTATAATGTGTATGGGGGGGGGGGTTGAGATTAGGGCTCTCCTGCACTTAAGATGTAAGGGTGGGGGCAGATTTACAGTTGTCTACAAAATTAGAATTCCTGTGGAGAGACATTTTTGAATCAAATTACATCTCTTTCGTCTGTTTTATTTAGCAAAACTTGCCGACAGAATTACAAGTACTTCAAGATCACAGTTGGAAATTCTTTCCCTAATATCCCATTGGAAAAGGAAAGGTTCTTCCTGTGCAAGCACCGGGTCATTACTGACCCCTAGAGGGACACTGCTTATGCTGGCGTTTTCATGGCAGACTATAGCAGGGTGGTTTGCCATTGCCTTCCCCAGTCATGACTACCTTTCCCCCAGCAAGCTGGGTACTCATTTTACCGACCTCGGAAGGATGGAAGGCTGAGTTGACCTGAACCGGCTACCCGAGACCCGGCTTCCTCTGGGATCGAACTCAGGTCGTGGGGAGAGTTTCAGTTGCAATACTGCCACCTACCACTCTGCGCCACACGAGGCTCTTGTGGCACTTTACATTATTGCAAAATAGTTGGTTTTATAGCTTGTTTGATACAAACTAGAACAAAAACTAGCATCAAGTCCATCATGTTTATTTTGTTTAACTGTTGTTTTTTGTCATTAGACACTAGAAGAGGAATTTGCTCGGAAGCTTCAAGAACAGGAGGTTTTCTTTAAAATGTCTGGCGAATCTGAATGCCTTAATCCTTCAACACAAAGCCGGATTTCTAAATTCTACCCAATTCCTAGCCTGCACTCCACTGGATCATAAATGTTGAACCTCTGTGAGGTGGCTTTGAGTGTACTTTTTAGCATTTTCAATTAACCATCTTCAGCTTCTGGAAAATAAAATCTACACCTGCATCTAAGAATCTCAGTGGAACTTCATCCACTTTCAGTGGAGACAATCAGTGATGTCAGAATTTCCCCTTCTTGTTTTCATGCTGGGAAACAATTTAAAATAGAAGCACAGATGTCTTGAAATCTGATATGGTATTTTTCATGCGTTTCAATAATAGATAGCCATTTCAAAACTGCTCTGAAAAACTGTAGTATCCAACTATGTTGGTACTGAGAAGCAAGCCTAAACTATTAGTGATCTTCTGTAATGGCCCAAGAATAAATACAAAGATTCTTAGACAAAGATACTACTATAATTATAATTCAATCTTCTTTGTGTTATGCCCATTACTCTGAGGAAATGGGTTGCTAGTCTCACCTTTTCAGTGCCTGAAACCATTAAAATGCTGTTCCCCCCCAAAAAAAAACATGTTTATCACTAAAGAAACCCACTGTTATATTACTGTAAAAAAAAAATGCTTGCTGTTGCTGCTGCCACAATTGTTGTCAAATTTTTGCACTGAAAAACCCTGTTCAACTTTAAACTGTACAATTCTCCCTTCCCCTCTTTCTGGCTGGTAGTGTTTTACAAACGGAAAGGAAACAGCAGAATTTATTTCTTAAAACGAAGTGTGCAAAATGCACTCATTCTCTCCCCCACTCCCTGGCAAAAACACACATTATAGAAATATGAATTGGGGAGATTCTCTCCTTATCAAAGTAGCGGTTTGAGACTCCGGAACAGTAAATGGCTGTGGCTGTCCTTTTTCTTACAAATCAATGCTGATATCTCTGGTAGCAAGAGATCCTTTTTTTATTTCAAAATGTATGTTGATCTATAGAAGGGTTGAAGTTAAATATATAGACAAACGGTTTAATCTGCTGCATTGTTTTGCCATGAAGTAACTAAGCGTAAAATGGTTGTATTTCTAAAATTCATAGTTGTACTATAACTTATTTTCTGTGGGGGTGGAATGGAAATATTTATGTTAGCAGGAGATGTGCCTGCATTCAACAAAAACTAGTCTTTTGAGGATTCAGATTTGAGTCATATCAGGAAGCAGTATTGTAAACTGTTCTTTTGGTATGCCAGTGTTAGGCTTGTAATATAAATGTTGGTTGCTTCCTATCTTCTGCAGCCTAATCTTTTAGTAGATAACTCTGGATAATCAACTGTAAGTTTTCACATTTTGCTTTCATTAAATGTGAGAACAGTCACTTTCTTATAAATTTTATATTATGTCAACAGCATTCCTGCATGCAAAGAAAGTGGATTATAAAATTACATAGTACTTTAATCAAGTGTGACCAATAATACTTTAGCTACAGAATTCAGATATTGAGCTTGGCTTTGTCTGATTGTTTAGTTGTGACAGTATAGTAAGAGTAGTTTGACGATGCATGTTTTCAGTTAAATTTTGTTCTTCCCAAATAATTTACTTTTAACAAGTATATCCTAGGTAGCCTTAATACCTTACGTTTTATTTTATAAATATGTATTGCGTACCAGGTTGTAAATTCACATATACATCACTAGAATGTTGCATTTTACTGAATACAAAGTTCTTAAATTTGTTTATTCTGAATTGCTTAGGGTGAAAAAGTATTCAAAAGCCTTTACTTTTTTAAGCTTAACCTTTATTAAATAACTAGTATTAACTATAACATTAAATACTGTTTATCTGTCTAATCAACAGATAATCTGTTTAAAAATCTCAAGTTCATTGATTCTTTTGGGGAATTGTGTATGTCAGCATAAGTTTTTCTTGTTACCTGTTCTCTCAATATTTACTGTTCTGAGGGGGTTCACTTCTGTGGTGATACAATTCGATGGGAATTATATTGCATCTATGTGTATCACGTCTCACAAGAAAATCAACAACATAAGAATTTTACTCTACTTGGTCTCTTCCTGCATTGGTGATTGTCTGCTGGGGGGGGTGTCCTTCTATCATTGTTGCCCTATACTGAACATAGCATGTTTCACACCTTACAAAATCAGGCCTTGATTACCCCAAACCCATCCTAATTTCATTACACAGGCTCAGTTCAAATGCCAAACCATAGTTTGACTATCAGAAATACGTTTGTGCCTTCCCTCCAGCATTCACTTGCTCTCAATCTGTCTCCACTTCCTGACTCATGATAACCACAGGTTGCCATGACATCAGAATCTGAGGAACTACGGTTATAGCAAACCAAAACTGGATACCCACTTCAAATATGGATACTAGTTTGCAGTATCCATATTTTTCCTTGATTTGGACATCACAGCAAACTAGTTACTGTGAGCCAGCCAATGGCAGGAAGGAATTGGAGCATGCAAGGGGAGCACACAAACAGAAAGCGTATTCTTGAGATCCAAATCATAGTTTGGCTGTGCTGCCTTAACCATGCCACACACAAATAATTAGGGTAAGAAAGTTAGCAGACAGATGAATGGCTGGCTGGCTAAGATTGCTTCTCCCCTACCGACCCCCACCCCTGCTACCTAATGCTATGCAATTGTCATTTTGTCCTGTGTTAAATGATCTTTCCACCTCTTCCTGTTTCATTGTACCAATAAGAAGTCTATTTCGTGGGCTGTAATTTTTTAATTAGATTAAGTAAAGGACCAAAAAGATGTCCCTATTTTAATCAGGTGGCAGATTTTAATTTTTTAAAAACAATAGAAGTACTTAAAGAAAATTCAGATGGTAAATAATATTTTTGGAGGAAACATTGCATCCATGTGAGAGAAAAGAGGGAATGTCTGTTAAAATGATGCTTACTACAACACATATGTGTATCATCTAACAACAAAGTGTGCCTCCTGTTTCTGAACAATTATTAATCCATATACAAATTGAATAAGCTCATTGACCAAACCTCATAAAATAAATTGACTAAGGTTTCTTTAATTGGGTGAGCAAAGGTAAATTCTTGCCTTATGAAGTGCAAATCTGAAAATGAAAGTACATAAGAGTTGATGCCAAAGGAATATTGGAAGACTAGATCTCCATTCCCTTCTCCTCTCTTCATTAATTCATGGAAGCCAATGTGTCAAGCTACAGTCATCTTCCAACATTTGCAAGATGCGTTGACAAGCAGATATGCATGCAAACACATGGCCCAAAGGAAAACTCATGTAGGGTGCACATGCAGCTTGCATGTCTTACCTACGTAATTTCATCTTCAGACATCCAAGTGGGAAGTCAGTAAGTGGAATTACTGACACCTCTGCCTGTAAGAATGTCTTCTAACAGTTGAAGCAAGTTTTATTGCAATTAAATTGCAAATTAGCGCAAGTGGAACAAAATTCTTGTGCATCCTTAAAATATCTGATCTCATCAATGAGCAGACAATGGAACGAAAGATCCCTGACAATCCACAAAACACAGACAGAACAGATTTAACAAAATCCGTACAACCCTAATCGGGGTTAGGCTTTAAAATTATGCTTTTAGTAGTGTTTCTAATTACCATCTGGTTGGATCATCTTCATGGTTAGCCTAATTTGCAGAACACCCTTTCTTTATACTGTATCAAAATCAGGACAAACATTGCTTCCATGTGTGTTGACTAATATTTTTAACTATTAGCGAGTGGGAAAATAATGCAATTGTCAAGGTGAGGACTGTTCTCATGTATTCTTGCTTGCTACATGCTATTACATTGCCCTAAGTGGGTACAACAATTGCAAAGAACAAACTCATGATGCTGTCCTCTCCCACGTTGGTATTCATTAATACTTTTTACATTTTTAAATTAGCAAGCTTAATTTGGTTAGCATGTCCTTCACCAGACAGCAAGAGATTTAAGACTGGTGCAGTGTTACAGAACCTCTGCACGATTAACTATGTAATTCTATAGTTGATGCTCTTTCAGCTCAGTTGAACTCTGCAGTTTTGAAGCTATAACGAATTCTTGTGCTCTAGGTGGATCTGTGGCTTTGGCACCTGAATCTTTGAACACATACATGATTGGTTTCAGCCACAAAACATTGCCTGCCTGCATTGTTACTAAGATCAGGCCTTTTATTAGATGGCATTATAAATGGCTTCATTCACCGATAAGCTGACAAAGCATAATATTCAGTTTTTCCTCTCGGAGTTCAGTAAAATTGCTCTAAGCAACACTACAAAAGCATCATTCTGAGCTCAGCTTTGTTGTGTCAAAGGAGTAAAAATTCTACTGAATCACTGTATGATGTTAACATAGCTCAGATCATACTGCCTAAGGTCAGTTTTCAGTTCCATTCCTGATCCTACTCTCATTGAAATCAGTGGAATATACTTAGGAATACAGCTGGTTCTTAGATCCTAAATCATCTCCTTTGAAATTTGTGGCACTAATGTTTTAGTGCATGTCCCAAGAATGCTATCCTTGGTTTTTTGAGGGCAGGGGAACTGTTTCTCTAGAAAGTCTTCTTAGAAAAGCAGTTGTTCTGCCTTCTGAAAAGTATGATTTTGACATTTCCCTTTTCAAATGGAACTTAGTTTCTTTCATCTGTAGGAAAAGACACATTAAGAATTCAGTAAACAGAGCTGCGGTTCAGTTATTGCTATACTTGAAGCCTTTGCCTGCCTGGCTGCTTCCCTCAGTAGTAATTTTTTTTTTATTTGATGAAATAGAATTCTCTCTCTCTCTCTCTCTCACTCACTCACACACACACACACACACACACACACCCCACCAGGCTTTGAAATTTCATTTTCATTTCAAAATATGCATGCTGTCTGCACACTTCCAACCAAAGAATTGCTACATCTCAGCTAGGATTTTCTCCAGACTGACAACTGTCTTCCATTTCCTGTCTTGCAGGAATGTTTAGGTTCTTCTTCGTGGTCTCTGTGCATCACACATATGGGATCTGCACAGATGACCACTCGAAGAACCACAGTTGCAGGTAAGCAACCTGTCCTTACTTCCAGCAACTCCTATTTTACCCACTTCTCAGATGAAAGTACTTGTGTTTTTATGAGGAAATATTTGATTACCCTCAGCTTATATATTCAAATGTGACAATGTGCACACACTCCGCAAGCAGGGTGGTCCTGAACTGTCTGGGGAACATGCCTGGTCGACAGCTGGTTGGCCACTGTGTGAACAGAATGCTGGACTAGATGGACCTTTGGTCTGATCCAGCATGGCTCTCCTTATGTTCTTGTGGCATATGGTTTTTGGCCCCCCAAGGTGGCTTCAAGTTTAAAAACACAAAAAATACAATATACCAATTAAATCAATACAATGGAACAAGAGATGCATCAAATAACTGGGTCAGTTTAAAAATACATGACCACAAGAGGAGCTAAAATAGATTAAAGACAAGGCAGAATAAAAAAGTATTTGCCACCTTCCTAAAACCTGAGAGAGGGTGGGGAACCAATCAAGCCTCTTTTGGGAAGAAGTTCCATGATTTAGGTGCCGCTACTAAGAAGGCCTGCTCTTATGTCCGCACCAGAGATCGCAGGACATAGAGCAGGGTCTTGGATGTTGAACTGTGTACAAGCAGGTTTATGTGAGGAGAGGCAGTCCTTCAGACAAACTGATCCCAAGCTGTTTTGGTTTTATATGGGAATGACCAACACAAGTCAGTGCAAATGGGGGTGGGTGGGGACCCTCATATAATAGCTTTTGAAAAACAAACACCAGAAACCACTCTGGCCACCGTATGTTGCACCAGCTGGAATTTCCAAACATTTTTCAAGGGCGGTGTCACATAGAAAGCATTGCCATAGTGGCAATGTGACCAGATAGTGGGTGATAGTAGCCAGTTCTGCATGATCCAGGAAAGGGTGCAGCTGGTGCGTAAGCCAAAACTGAGCAAAGACAATCCTGGCCACAGGTGCCACCTGGGCCTTCAGGAGGAAGGCTGGGTCCAGGAGCACTCCCAAACTGCAGAGCACAACCCCATCGAGCGCAAGTTGTATCTCTGAGCCTGAATCGAGACTCCTATTGGCCAAAAGCAGAGCACAACCCCATCCAGCACAATTTCTAACTCCAAGCCTGGATCATATCTTCTATTGAACAAAAAATACTTCTGTCTGCTATGAATTAAGCCTCAGCTTACTAGCTCGCATCCAATACATCACTGCACCCAGACAACAGTTCAAGACCCCCACAACTTCACTGGTATTACAAGAAGAGAACAAGTGAGAGAGCTGGACATCATCTGCATATTGATGACACCCAGCTCCAAATGCCTGGACAACCACCCGCAGCAGTTTCATATAGATGTTAAAACAGTATGTGGAGGACATGATAGAACCCCGCAGAATCCCCAGAGCTAAATTCCATAGGGTTGAGCAGCAGTTTCCCAACATCACCTGGGACTTACACACTAGGTGAGTCGAGCCACTGTAAATCAGTTGAAATGAAATGTGGGAAATGAGCAAAACATATGAATGCTGACCCCTTCCCCCCTCTACCAAGGTTTTTGTTCTATTTCAGTATCAAAAGCAGCTGAGAGGGCCAATGGAATCAACAGAGCCACATCACCTCTATCTGGTTGTGTGTGTAGATCATTCACCAAGGTGACTTGGCCTTTGCAGTTCTGAAGCAGCCTGAACCCAGTTTGGAAAGGATTCAAGTAGTATAATCTTAAGAGCCACCACTATTCACTCAAGTACTTTGCTCAAGAATGGCAAATTAGAAGCAGGTTGCTGGTAAGGGTGGGAACTAATGACTATTTTTTCAGCAGAGATCCAATCACTGCTTCTTTCAAAATGGTACCTCCTCAAAGGAGGTGTTCACAACTGCCACCAACTATCCAGCCAAACCTTTTTTAGCCACCTTCACAAGCCAGGATGTACAAAATAAAAAAAGCACATGGACAGCTTCAAATCTCCAAGCAACTTGTCCACATCACTAGGTGGAATAAGCTGGAAACTATCCATCAGATAAGCAGATGCCACCGACATATCCCTGCACCCTGCTCTAAATGTGAAGGCCAAGACAGAGTGGATGCAACTGATTTGATGGGAAACATGTTTAGCACATTGGTTACAGCAGACCAACAAGGGTTCCTTCTCTCCACCCATGGGATTTAGATGTACTCATCCCTTCACTTGAACCAGTTCTCCTGGCCAACACAGAGCCAATGCACTGGAGATGAAAAAGTGAGCTTTCTTTGCCACCATCGCTGCCACATGAAGGCTCTAAAATGACCTCTAACTCACATTCAGACTTATCCCAGCTTTTCCTCCACTGTCACCCTAACCGTCTTCCCAGGCATTTCATTGCCTTCAGCTCCTGTGGATAACCAGGGAGCATGGGCTGTGAATAATGGTAAAGGGTATTTAGCAGCAATTGTGTCAACTGCCTAGACCATCTCCCCATTTCAGAGATCAGGTGGCAAAACTACTACTGGGAAATTATTTGCCCAGGACAATAGAATTATTTCAGATTCTCCTATCTCCAGATTCTCCTATCTCCAGATTCTCCTATCTCCAGATTCTCCTATCTCCATCCTCCTGGTTGGCAGCAGATACTGAGACAGGTCCATGGAAGCCATTAATTCCCGAGCCACAGCAAATAAGGGGGTCTCAAGATGGATTTTGAAATCTGCCAAAATGTGTAGCTTGGAGTCTGCTGACACCACCACCCTGACCCCCTCTGCTAGCTCAGGCAGAGGGGGATTGCTGAGCAGTGGGGTGGGCAGCACACCAACAAAACCAATGAGTGAACAGGACCATCATGCCCTCCATGATCAGTGTTAGACTCCAGGCCAATGTCCATTTCCAACTGCCAAATTTTTGGCTGCTGATGCTAAATTTGCGGTGGCTGCCAAAAGACCTGTTTGCCACCACATTTCAACAACAAACGGCTACAGAGGGTTAATGACATTTGCCCTCTAGTAGCAAACCACCAGTTTAATTGCCACTGCTGCTGAATCTGATGGTAGTAGGAGTGCATCTGGGGGGGGGGGGTTCCTGAGGGTCAAAAGTGGCCCCTGGCCCCCATAAATTTGCCCAATTCTGCACTAGTCACTTATCACTCCTGGGGGTACTAAACTATTTGCTGCTGTCCAGTAAGGTGCGCTAGAGTCAATTCTCAGGCTCTCTCTACACCAGCCTAAAATCCTGCATTTAAAATGGGGCTTTCTGCTTCCATTTTAAATGCAGGATCACAACAGACTCCTTTTACACATGCTTCCTTTTCCCCCACCTCCTTCTCCCCATATCTGAGTCTTCCATTATCTTCCGTTGATCTTGCTCCTCTTCTTGCCACTTTTTTCATGGAGGGAACTCAAGCGGAACACAATGGGGTAATTTGAGAGCTCATTATCTGCAATCTATTTAAAAATGGAACAAAGGGCTTTTAGTGCAGGAGACACCCTGGAGGTTCACAGCATCATCTAAACAGCCTGCAAACTTCTGTGAAGGAGCAATCTCAATCACAGGATAAAAGCTCAGTGTGAAGGAGCTCTCAGAATCCTTTTGGGATGTAATGTGTAATGAATTTCAGGCAAACTGCAATGTGCTTATTGTCTTTTGTGATGCTGTATTGCCTGATATCTAGCTATATTTTCTTTAAACTGATAATGTTTAAGAGAGAGGTAACGAGTGGGGAGAGGTAACGAGTGGGGTACCGCAGGGCTCAGTCCTGGGCCCAGTGCTCTTCAACATTTTTATTAATGACTTGGAGGAGGAGGTGCAGGGAATGCTGATCAAATTTGCAGATGACACAAAATTGGGAGGGATAGCTAATACTTTGGAAGACAGAAACAAAATTCAAAGTGATCTGGATAGACTGGAGCGCTGGGCAGAAAACAACAGAATGACATTTCATAGGGATAAATGCCAAGTTCTGCACCTAGGAAAAAGAAACCAAATGCACAGTTACAAGATGGGGGATACGTGGCTCAACCACACTACAAGCGAGAAGGATCTTGGAATTGTTGTCTATCACAAGCTGAATAAGAGCCAACAATGTGATGTGGCTGCAAAAAAGGCAAATGCTATTTTGGGCTGCATTCATAGAAGCATCGTTTCCAAATCCCGGGAAGTACTAGTTCCCCTCTACTCAGCACTGGTTAGGCCTCATCTGGAGTACTGTGTCCAGTTCTGGGCACCACACTTTAAGAAGGATGCAGACAAACTGGAGAGGGTTCAGAGGAGGGCAACAAAGATGATCAGGGGACTGGAAACAAAGCCCTATGAAGAGAGACTGAAAGAACTGGGCATGTTTAGCCTTGAGAAGAGAAGACTGAGGGGAGAGATGATAGCACTCTTCAAGTACTTGAAAGGTTGTCACAGAGAAGAAGGCCAGGATCTCTTCTTGATCATCCCAGAGTGCAGGACACGGAATAATGGGGTCAAGTTACAGGAAGCCAGATTCCGGCCGAACATCAGGAAAAACGTCCTGACTGTAAGAGCAATACGACAATGGAACCAATTACCTGGGGAGGTGGTGGGCTCTCCCACACTGGAGGCCTTCAAGACGAGGCTGGACAGCCATTTGTCAGGGATGCTCTGACTTGGATTCCTGCATTGAGCAGGGGGTTGGACTCGATGGCCTTGTAGGCCCCTTCCAACACTACTATTCTATGATTCTATGTCTGAATATTCTGAATTCTGTAGTAGTGCTGAGTATTGTTAAGACGTTGGTTGGAAACTGACATAATTAAATGACACAGAATGCCCAGAAGTTCCCCTCATAATTTAAAACAATTTTAGAAGCTAACATGCTGTTTGCCTCGATTAACCATTTAATTGGCCCAGTTCTTTAGTAGATGAGTCCAGGAGAGAGAGGTAGGTGTTGACACTGTATAGTTCTGCCATTATTCAGGGCTAGTAGGAAAGCTTGCAGAAATAGGACTGAAATAGCCTCTGTGGTTGTTTGGTTTCACAAAATGTGACTGTTTGAACCCCTGTCGAGTTACATTCCAGGTACCTTAGCTCAGGAAAGAGGAATAGCAAGTCTTCTGCCAGTCTGTGTTTGGTACCTTGAAAATCCTCTCTGGCTTGCCCTCTTTTGGTACTAGCTGCATTTGCCAACGAATGTGGGCATGGTCTCTCTTAACGGAGCTCCCTTAAGGGAGGAATGGGAACTTGCTCACACTAACCAGAGCCAGAAGATATGAAATGTGGCCCTAACAACTTTCAAGTCATTTTACAACCAGTTCATTCCTACAGAAGAAACTGTTGCTAAAAGTGATGTTTACCTCCGTCAGTGTTTGTAAGAAACAAACATTTCTTCTACGCACATTCCATCATCACTTTGTCAAATAGATGTTTTATGTACGCATATCGACAGCGCAGATGGTCATGTTTGAGCTGGAGTGTGTGTGCACACTTGTTTTTCTCACTGTGCATCCCACTGCTCCATGTGAAATTAGCCATCTCACCCCCATCCAGACCAGACCCTTCAGCTGTAGCTGGGAAATATATTGTGACCCACACCATTCTTAGGACAGGGTGCAAAAGAAACTAACAACTTTTAAAGTAACTTTATTTTTTTTAAAAGCAAATGTCTCAGTAACAGATACAGCTGGTTTAAATGCACAGCAAACTGCTTTATATGTCGAAAAGACCCTCTGTTCAATAGGATGCTTGTTCCAAACTCTCATAACCAGAAAAACAGCACGTCCATTATAGGGCATTCATCTCATCCTGTATGTGCTGTTATAACTAATACTTGAGCTACACAAAACTGGAATTCCTTTTCCATAGTTCATCATGACAATGGCCACAAGCTCAGAAAGATACTTCATGTGTGCTCAAGGGTTTGTGTACAATACTGGATCACTTAGCTTTTTCTTAGGTTAGCAGGCTGCCTGCCATCCCACCCAGATAATGCCATATCACAAACTGCTTTGGAAACTATATTGAATGGCAAAGGTAGTTTGCCAAGTCGTTGTAGGTCTTTGTAGGTCGTTGGGAGAAACAAGTACAAAGACTGAGCACGTGAGATTAGTTGCATGGTGTGCGTGTTTTTGCAACGTGGCCCACCACGTCTAGCACTTCCACCATCTCCCTCTTTGTAATGGACAAGGTTAGTTTTGGTTTGACAAGATGACAAACTGCAATTATTGATTTCCACTTGTGTGCTTGTTGGGGTAGGCAATAAACAGGTTGCCAGCTCATCCAAAATTCATCCTTCCAGCACTGGTGTTAATCTTCCTAATGTGTGTATTCCTTCTCTTTTTTTGTGGTGAATTTTGAATCCTTTACCATCAGTTATGGAACACTAAAGTATATCTTGTAGCAAATGGAGAAGCTGAGGCTGAACTATACTCAAGTAATGGTTTTAAAAAGGTACAATTCCATAACATTTTAAGATGTCGCTGATTCAGGATTTAAAGTTTCAAAATATGCAACAAAATGTAAAGTTGCGAGTCTTGCTGATTAAGTTTCACTTAGCTTAACACTCAAGACAGCCCTGGGGTATATAGATTCTTGCTCACATGTCTTGCTTAGCTAAGCTGTTTGGGTTTTAGTGTCTCTATAACGCTGTGATACACTTCTTGTGTTTTTACTGTGGGTCTAAATCAGAAAGTGTATCACAATATAATATTTCAGGGCCTAAATCAGCAAGTTTATCTCCATATAGTATTCCACGGTTTTTAAGTGACTGACCATACCAAACCATTTCCCACTTGCTGTCATAATGTATGTGTACTGATGGGACTAGAGAATTCATACCATGCAAAAGTAGCAACATGTTAAGTTAATCTGATTTAGGCCATGTGAAAATAAGCCTTCCTGCAATGGCACATACCTGTTGACTGTATTCCCCTTAGTGCATATAATTCATGTGAAATGAGCATTACATATGCTCATTAAAGACAGCAACCAGCTTAAGAGATGCTCACTGGAAACAGACAGCAGTGGGAGAAATGGTTATAGATCAAACTGCTCATTTTTAAGGCGCAAAATGAGAATGTGCTATTGCACTTAATACATGCTAAAAGTCTGCTTAAACATACCCCTAACTATGTCTGTCGATCATAATACTTTAGTGTCTGGTTTCCACTAAAATGAGACCAGAGTGTAAACAGGCTCTAATTGGGAAGCTTTATATTAAAATGGCACCTTTAATGTAATAAAAACCACAGCAAACATGTTTTTTTTTTATCAGTTCTAACAAAAGTGCTTAAATATTAATAGCCCCAAAGTCCTTCACATTTTTACAGTGTAATTAATAATAGGGATTATAAAAAGGATAGCCTATGGTTATGCATCCTGCTGGCATATATCTGGATATTATTGCATTTGGCTTAGCCTGCTCTTCTTTAATCCAAATCCTTGGTCATTTCGCATATGCCTTCTACTACTTCAAGGTAAACCACATAATTCCTGAATCCAATCCTTTTATTTTTGGTTCAGTTTCTACTGAAGACTGTTCATTCTAATCTTCATCTGAGGAAATGGAGCTGTGTGTGTCCTGGATAGTAACTAAAACTTTGGGAGCTATGCTGATATAAAATCAGGCCTAGTTGAGGGTTATGCCCGGTTCCAATCCATATGTGGTAACAAGAAAGGAGTGATTAGTTCAGTACGTATTACTGGAAGCCACCCAAATCCTAGACGTAAGAATAACATTTAAGAAAATCATTTTTTCCCCAAACACCAAGTCTTAGTGGCAAGTAGGTGGTCATTTTCTGGAAGTCACTGGAAATTGGGGCTTTATCTCTACTGGGATCAAAAAAGCAACCATAAACAACTGAGGAAGTCTCTGCTCAAATTTGTGTTCTTAGATTAAACTCCTATGCTTCTCCTTTTCCTTCGACCAACGTATACTTGTTCACCTAAGAGAGATGAGATGACGAAAGGATTATTTTAGAAGGAAACAGCATGTTGAGTCATTACTGTGCTATGAGAGACATACTGACTGGGTTTGCACGATCACCACAGCCCATGGTGGCTTATTTAAACCACAGTGGGTTGTGGCACATGCGGGCTGCCCTTCAAGCTGTGGCAGGCAGGCACTGTGGCTTATTGTGTAATGCAAATCCAGTGAGGGTGGCTTGTGTGAGGGTTAATCAGCCCATGTGTTATGTGAGGGTTCTTTTACCCTTGCATAAGCCACCCTTGCCAGTTCACATGACATTATAAGCCATGGTGCCCACCCACCACGGCTTGAATATTCAAAATGGCCATTGACATGCGTCACAACCCTCTGTGGCTTAAAGAATCCACGATGGGCTGTAGCGATCGTGCAAACCACCCTACTGTGTTTTTTGTAACTATATCAAAAATTCATGTATTCCATTGTCAATCAACTGACAGTCTGCTTGTTATTTCCTACATGGAAGTACTGTACATGCAGGTATTTTCTAATGTCTAAAGCAGCCCCACCAGAGTGGTCATTTAGCCATCATCCAAAGAGAGAACATGCATCACTAAAAAAGAGGACACAGATTTGCAAAATGTTTGCATACGCTAATTTATATGTATAGATGCCAATTTAGAATTACTATAATTTAACTATAAATGCAATACATCTGACCATAGTGTGGAAGGCTGTGTCCAGATGATTCCGTCCCTGCTCATTCAGCAGTTGTCCCTGTGCGGTCAATGGGCAACTTCAAGGCCCCTGTTCTCCTTCTCTTTTTATGGTTCTTTATCTTTTAACTGGATCTGGACTGGACAGCCCTTCCAGTAAAGAATGCCTTCTAATAGAGGTCTGTCCCCTGTAAAGTGGGACATATAGCTACCCTAACCCTCACCCCTTGATCTGTCCCAAGAAATGAAATCGAGAATTTTCTCCTTTCAGGTAGGAGAAAGGTACACAACTTTTCACTTTGCTCTGGCCACTGTGTATGGTGTTATGGGTCTCTGAAAGAGAGGGAGGGAAGGACATCCATGGTGATAATAGTACAGGAGTCATGTACGCTGGAACCATGATGAATGCTAACTCCTCGTGCTTGGGCCTGTACTGTGTTTGTCCACCCTGGAGCTTGTAAAAGTAAAAAAAGGACTCCATTCTAATTTGGAAAAGATGATAGATACCTTTCTCGCCCTTTTCACCCCTTGGTCCTCTTTGGCCTTGGCGGCCTGGTGGGCCCATTGGTCCAATATCACCTGGAAAAGTAGAGAACATTTTAATTTTATTGTAATTACCTGGCTGCTAATTTGAAAATGTTCAAGTGCAAAGCAGGTCTGCTTTTTGAAGAGACTATCTTCCAGAAAGCATGAAAAAAACTTCAGTTGTTGCCAACGTTCTTTCTTTAGCACCCACATGTGTGTGTGTGTGTGTGTGTGGGGTGGAATTACAGGGGAAGTAGCTTGGTGTAAAGGTTTAACCCCCCCCACCACCACCCTTACACACTTAAACTGAGCAAAAAAAAAAAGTTAGGATCAGCCACATGCTACACATGTAATGTAGCATGTAGTTTAGCCCTGAGACACAAGAGGGAAGCTATTGGCATGCTTGGGAGTACAAAAAACATTTACTTTTTAAATACCCACCTCAAGAACACCCCAGTGAGGAATGACCATGCTCAGTACCCATGAAATGTTGAGTCTCGGTTGGAAAAGAAAACAAAAAAATGGGGGAGGGACAAATGCAATGGAATATCCTGGAGGAGGACATGGCTGGCTGACTGGCTGGCACCATGAACAGGAGCACTGCTGTTAGGAGGTGAGCATACACTGCAACGTTTTGGGTTTCTTTTTAATATGCTCAAGAGGAAAGAAAGTACTGCTTAAGCAGGGGGAGGAGTCAACAATCTCCCTGTCCTGGGCTGCTTCCAGACTGGCAGCTCCTAAAGCTACCAATCAGAAGGCATTGTGCAGCTATTCCATCTTTCCCTCCTTAATAGATTTTTTGTGGAAAGAAAAAGATCTGGAAGAACCGGTGGGAAAACACAGGAGGTTTTCAATTGGAAGACAATGTCCCACCCCCCACTGGTGATTGCACAATAAAAGCCCCATCTGGAAACATCCCTGGATTCATGACGTTTGACATGAGCAGCATCTACATTCTTACCTTTGGGTCCTGGGAATCCCATCTCTCCTTTCTGTCCAGGTGGTCCTGGAATAGTTCCATAAGCTGTAGAAAACAATCACATTAAAGCATGTCTGGATCTCTACTTCTTTGTCTAATTGGCAATTATAAGAAATATTGTGGCTGCAAACAAGAGTGTCCCAAAAGCAGACCAATGTCTTTCACAATGAGCTCTGCTTCTTACCCTTTCAGCAAGGGTCCAGTGCTGCCCAATTAGGGCAAGCCATTTGAAGAATGAAAAGATATCTGAGGGACTGCGTCATCCTCTTCTGAACGACTGGAAATCCAATTTGTCACAAGGCCTCAGTGGTGTAGCTAGGGCTCGATCTTGGAGCCAAAGTCCAAGGCCCACCCGCAACCCCCCAATGAACACCCAGAAAGTGGCAGGTGCAGAAGCCAACTTCATTTTATTCCTGTACTCATGATAGTGCTATGAGTCAGTGATTTAAAATGCAAAACTGCACATGTTCAGAGTGGGGTGTGTTGTTTTTTTTAAAAATCAGGACTAGCAAACAGTTTTGTCATTGCTGTAACGTATCAGGAATGCAGACACAGTTTTAAAGCATGGAATGGCAGTGAGAGGAGATAGAAAGAGAAAGGTTAGTTCTGTACTGCACAAGTGAAGTAATACACATGGCCATCTCCCTGGAAAAGACCCTGATGCTGGGAAAGACTGAAGGCAAAAGGAGAAGGGGACGGCAGAGGATGAGATGGCTAGATAGCATCACTGATGCAATGAATATTTATTTATTTATTTATTTATTTATTAAATTTATTAATCGCCCATCTGACTGGTCACCCAGCCACTCTGGGCGATGTACAACCCACCATAAACAATTTAAAACAATAAAATTTTACCATAAAATTTTTTTAAAAAAATACCCTAACCCACCCCAAATGCCTGCCTGAACAACCACGTTTTTAATGCACGACGGAAGCTCATTAAAGAGGGGGCATGACGGAGTTCCCTAGGGAGGGAGTTCCACAGAGTGGGGGCCACCACAGAGAAGGCCCTCTCCCTCGTCCCCACCAGTCTAGCTGTCCTGGCTGATGGGACAGAGAGAAGGCCATCCGAGGCTGATCTTGTTAAGCGGCCTGTCTGGTGTTGCTGGAGGCGCTCCTTAAGATAGGCTGGGCCGGAACCATATAGGGTTTTAAAGGTCAAAACCAACACCTTGAATTTGGCCCGGAAAACAACTGGTAACCAGTGCAACTCCTTCAGCACTGGAGTGATGTGATCTCGCCGGCGGCTGCCTTTAATCAGGCAAGCCGCCGCGTTCTGTACCAGCTGCAGTTTCCGAACCATCTTCAAGGGTAACCCCACGTAGAGCGCATTACAGTAGTCTAAACGAGAGGAGACCAGGGCATGTACTACCGATGGGAGCAGATGGTCAGGAAGGAAGGGGCGCAGCCGCCGTATCAGATGGAGTTGATACAGCGCTGTCCGGCTCACAGCTGACACCTGAGCCTCCATGGACAGCTGGGAGTCCAAAATGACCCCCAGGCTGCGGACCTGGTCTTTCAAGGGTAGCTGTACCCCATTCAACACCAGGTCAACATCCCCCAGCCTCCTCTTGTCTCCCACCAAAAGTACCTCGGTCTTGTCAGGGTTGAGCTTCAGCTTATTCCTCCCCATCCAGCCACTCACCGTCTCCAGACATTTGGACAGGGATTCTACGGCCAACCTTGGTGAAGATTTGAATGAGAGGTAGAGCTGAGTGTCATCCGCATATTGATGACACTGCACCCCAAACCTCCTGATGATAGCCCCCAGTGGCTTCACATAGATGTTAAATAGCATCGGGGAGAGGATGGAACCCTGTGGCACCCCACAAGTAAGTGGCCACGGGTCCGAAACCTCCTCTCCCAGTGCTACCCTCTGGTACCTGCCAGAGAGGAAGGACTGGAACCACCGCAATACAGTGTTTCCAATGCCCAACCCCTCCAGGCGGTCCAGGAGGATACCGTGGTCAACGGTATCAAAAGCCGCTGAGAGGTCGAGGAGAACAAGGAAGGAGCATTCACCCCTATCCAGAGCCCTCCTCATATCATCCACCAAGGCGACCAAGGCCGTTTCTGTCCCATGCCCAGGCCTGAAGCCCGACTGAAATGGGTCTAGATAATCAGTTTCTTCCAAGTGTGCCTTCAACTGCACCGCCACCACCCGCTCAATCACCTTGCCCAAAAATGGCAGATTTGAGACTGGGCGAAAGTTGTTCAGAACTTGAGGATCCAAGGAGGGCTTCTTTAAGAGCGGTCTTATCACTGCCTCCTTGAGGGCTGATGGCATCACTCCCTCCTCAAGGGAGGCGTTCACCACCGCCTTGATCCCCTCACCCAGTCTCTCTCTGCAGCTCATAATGAGCCAAGATGGGCAAGGATCAAGTAAGCAGGTGGTCGGCCTTACAGATGAAAGCACCTTGTCCACTTCATCAGGAGGAAGAAGCTGGAACCGATCCCACAAAACCGGTTTGCCATAGGCCGCCTCTTGCTCACTAACTGTATCCACAGTGTGCAGAGTAACACACCTAATCTGATCAATTTTATCTGCAAAGTGCCTTGCCAAAGCCTCACAGGAGGCCTTAGAATGCTCCAGTGGTTCCGGAGCCACAGGACCGACCAGGCTCCGGACCACTTGGAACAGCCTCCTGGGGCAGCACTCTGCAGGTGCGATGGAGGCAGCATAATATTCCTTTTTTGCTGCCTTCACCGCCACGTGATAGGCTGAAGATACAGCTCTAGCCCGTTTCTGATCGTCTTTGGAGCGAGACTTCCGCCACCGGCGCTCTAGCCGTCTCACCTCCTGTTTCAGAGCTCGTAACCGCGGATTGAACCATGGTGCAGTCCGAGCCCTGTTCAGGGGGAGAGGGCGTTTCGGAGCCACCCGATCTAATGCCCCAGTGATTGCGGCATTCCAGCCACCCACCAGGGTCTCGACCGAGTGGCTGTTGGCATGCCCCAGAGAATCCCCAAGCGCGTTCAGGAATCCATTTGGATCCATAAGACACCTGGGGCGGACCATTTTAATGGGTCCTCCACCCCTGCGGAGGGGTTGTGGAACCGAGAAGTCCAACATCACCAGATAGTGATCTGACCATGACAAGGGGGTGGTGGATATACCCCCGACTTCCAGATCACTCCCCACTTCTCCAGAAACAAACACAAGGTCTAGTGCATGACCGGCTACATGGGTGGGCCCAGTTAGAATATGGTGCAGCTCCCAGGAGGCCATGGTCTCCATGAAGTCCCGAGGTGCTCCTGTGAGGATGGCCTCCGAATGTACGTTGAAGTCCCCCAACACCAGTAAGTTAGGGGACTGTACACGCATATGAACTTGAGCACGCTCCGGGAGAGAGCGCAGGACAGGAAGGCCTCTACGCTACCTCTTACCTAATAAAGAAAGGGATACACAGCACACTAAAGATCTATAACTTACTTCTGAAGAAATCCATGAGGTCCGCAGTGATATTGCCATAGGAAGCAAACACTTTGCTGATGCCTGGGATGCCAGCAGGCCCTGGAGGTCCAGGTGGTCCTTGTACAGCATAAGTCGTCATGTCCTGGAGGAGCCCTCTGCCTGGGAAGTTTAAGCACAGGTTTGGAGTGGAACACACAAAAGAAGAAGGGATGGACGTTCCCCCCCTCCCCCAATCTGAACTGAAGGTTCTATCCTGGCTTTTTACATTGCTTGCTGTACATAGAGAAAATTTCATTCTATAAAGACTCGGTGCAAGGAGGCGTCTTTCTTCTTTGAGGCATTTTCCTGTCCTGTTTGTTTAAAGCCTTCTGAAAATTCTATAGAATCTGGAAAAAGACTCAACATAAAGGTCAGTCTTTGTGCGCTTGCTAATTAGATGCCTAATCAAGGACATGAGTCTGATGTAATGTTTGGCACTTATGGGGTGACTTTTTGAAGCAATCCCACTGAGCACATAAATTTTGTCAGATTGGGCTGCCACATAAACTTTGCAGTAATAATCCTCGATCCAACCATCTAGGATCGTGCTCCTGGGATTGTCCCCAGAAAGGTAGATAACCCATTCCAATGGCATGTTTTGTATGTGTGCAGTTTTGCAATCACTTTTTAAAAGCTTGTCAATGAATGTTGCCTTAGAATTGGCCCTGGGATCTACACTGCATATATGAAACTCTCCCAGAAGTAATGTGGCGCTCTGGCAGAAATGCTAAAACAAGAAAAAGAGTGGAGCATTCATCCATGCCCCTTTGAAGATGGCCCTATATACCATACAATACGTAGTTTGGGCAGGGTCTAGCCCACATCATCTCATGCAATGCCCGTCCCCCTTTTCCAGCAGCAAGTACTGTATTCCACTGAGGTCCAAAATCTGCTTCTTGTTTGGTATACAGTGCCCAGGAAATTAAATCCAACTGTTGGAGCGCATGCGTTTAAGAGCCATAGGTCCTGGTTTTAATTTCCAGTGGCACTTAATTAAATTTTCACTGTTACATGTTCCCCAATCCTGGGAGATCATTTTCACAGAGTGAGCCTGATACAGGGCCTCTTCAAACAACCACCTGCTGTGTGGTGGCTGCTTGAAAAGCCTATGCCTGCAAGCTCCTTGTACATGGCCATCTAATCCTGTGAATCTGCCATGCCATAAACATATGTTTGTAAGTGGGGTGCGGAGGAAAGGGGTTTGCTGCAACATGAATCCCAGGCATGGTTGTGAGCATGCATGTCTAGTGGCAAAACCCCAATATGCACAAGATTTTTCAGCGCTTCCCCACCATTTCTACATGCACCAGTGGTTGTGTGAATTGGTCCTATGGAAACGTGCTTTGCATTGCACTGTCTTTGTGGTTCATGCCACTGGGAAAGACGATTTCTTTCCTATGGTAGGAGCCACCTGTTTTAAATTAATTTGTAAGCTCCAAAGATTGCGCAGGTTAATTAAAAAGCAAGATGACTACACTATTGAGTCCACAAAACGTGTGTGTGTGTGTGTGTGTGTGTGTGTGTTCTCTTTAATACTTCAGTAACTTGCCAACGTCTAAGCATTTTCCCAAAATACTGTGTATGGTTTTAGTGAAACGGTTAAGATGGTAGTGGGTGATAAAAAAAAGAAAAGGAAATAGGGTTAGATCCAGGTGTAGGCACATGAATCTGGGCTAGGTGGAAGCAGACTTCTCTGCTCCCTCCTCCCCATGACACCCCCTCCAGCCCTCTGAAAATGCTACACAGAGGGTTGGGGGACTCTGCTTCACACCTTGGATAGCTCCTTTAGACTTCTCACTGGTTCTGACTGAAACCCAGAGCGGATTCACCAGTCCACTGACTTTGGAGCCACCAGGCTCCACTGGGGAAAGCTGTGGTGAAGAGGGTAGGGGCAATCCCTGAAAACTGGGCAGAGGCACCTTCCATGAGCAGAGCCTTTCCATTCGCAGAAGGCAGATCTTGGATGCAAACCAACAGCATTATAGTGGGTCTTTTACAGTTGTTTATTTTGTTCTAACTACAGCTATCTGCCCAAAGTACTTTATATTGCATGGGATAACATGTGAAATATGGAATAGCATATGATAACAGATGGGATAACATATACTTACTCTGCATGTTTTCTGACACTCTGGCTGCCAACTCATTGTAATCCAGCGACCCAGCAAATGAACTACTATAGGATCCTCCTCCACCCACTGATCTCATCTGTGATCCATCTCCTCCAAGTGATCCACCTGCTCCATGTGATCCAGCATAAGAGCCAGCTGCTCCAAGCGATCCAGCATAAGACCCATCTGCTCCAAGTGATCTACCATAAGACCCATCTGCTCCAAGCGATCCACCATAAGACCCATCTGCTCCAAGCGATCCACCATATTCTCCATTGCTTCCCAATGAACTGCTGTATGATCCTCCTGTGGCCAGCGATGCATCATAGGATAGGCCAGAACTCACAGACCTGCCATATGTTCCTTCTGAATTTAGGGACCCTCTGTAAGGTTCAGCCATGAAGTTGCCAACTGTTCTTGGGCCAGGTGGTCCTGGAGGCCCTGGAGGCCCTCTAATGAAGCTACGCACATCATCACCTACAAAACACAGTAGTGGGTTAATGGAGCTCTATCATGGACTCTGGTCTGGTGATAGATTGCTCTACAGGGGTGCAGAAGCTTGCAAAGGGTGCAAGAGGAAGTTGGGATACAGCTGAAGATCAGTAATAAAAATCCACAGTAGCAGGAAAGGATAAGAACTGGACACCTATCAGCAATGGGTTGATTATGCTGCATAGATCAAGACTCCCACTGGGGTGTTGTGGATCGTTGGGAAATGCTGTGCAATGACCTGCAATGGCCCATGCAATTGGGTGATGTTCAGTTCAGTTCCTTGCCTCCTTGTTCCTGGAAGGATATGCCACAGAAGACTACATGTTGGATGCTCATCAAAATAGGCAACAACTTGCAATTAACATGAAGATCACAAACACCTGAGACACAAATATTTATAGTGGGGAAGATGTTAAGGTGATTTGTACCTTACATTAAGGACTCACAGTTTTAGTGAGTATTGAGTTTATATAGGTGTGTGATGGTGGTGAGCACCCAAATAATCTAGACCGATAAATAAAAATGAAATAATTGATTAAACTCATTTGGGTTAAAGCAAGTGAATTAAATCACATGCTCACCCAGAGTTCTCAGCACAGTCTGAAAAACAGCCAGGCCCCATGTCAACTGCGGTTTATTTGGCTTCTTCTATCCTCTTGCTGTTTGTCTTCCATTGTGTTGCTTTGCCATTCAATGCTTATTGTTTTAATGATTTCGTGTAAGCTACTTTGGGTTCACTGAAGATAAAGTGGGATATAATTTTTTAATAAATACATTCAAGGTCACAGGCAGCATGGTCCCCATAGAAAAATCTGATTTCGGAACCTTTTAAAAAAAATGCAAGACAAGGCATCCTGAGACTGAGGTGGAAGCTGAGATGGTCCTATGGCTCCCATTAAGGATGCACATATTCAAGACAAGGTCTCTTCCATAAGCAAGACAAGCCAAAGGAAACCAGACAGAAAGAAATCTGATGGGTCTACCTTAAAACAAAACCATAATAAACACTTTCACTTTCTCAAGGGACTTTTCAGTCCAGGCTAACAGCTGTAGTATGTGTTTCTCAGCTGCTACAAAAGAGCTATGAGATCAGCCCTAGGCAGAGAGCCAGGATGAGGCACAGACTCGAAATTTCAAGATGAGCAACAGTGAGTTACGGCAAAAAGAATTGCAGAAGGGTGCATGAGTGTGTGTCTTACTAGTAAGGTACTGGATCAATTCACTCCTGAACTGGTCAGTCCAAACACCATCTCCATCAGATACAAGGCCAGTTCCTGCAAAGCCAGGTGGTCCCTGGGGGCCTGGTGGTCCAGGTGGTCCAGGAGGTCCAGAAAGTGATGAGTACCCCACACCTTGGAGGGAGAAGAAAGAGAAGAAACAGTTTTGGTTGTCAATCAAACATCTACCTAGAACGAGGCTTGTTTAGGAGGAGCAACCAGAGCCGTACCTTTTTGCTCTCATTTATGTTTAATGTTTGCCATTCCTCCCCCACTGCCCAGTGTTTTCCCAATTCTAACAGTGCAATTCTAGGGTTGTTTACTCAGAAGTAAATCCGACTGTGATCAGTGGGGCTTACTCCTAGTAAGTATACTTGGGACTCAGTTTTAAAACTTTAGAAGGGATCTCATCGCAATAGTTTTGTCAGAATATAACTTTTATAGACATCTGTCAAAGGCTCCCATTCTTTCTTAAAATAATTTCATTGACTTTTCAAGATGGCATTTGTATTTGTAACATTTTGATTCAGTATTGAGAAAGGGGGACATTTTTTCACCCTGTCAGCATTAAATACAAGTGGTTGGATCCAGATTTAGTCATACCTAAGAGTAGTCCAACTGAAATCAATGGGACCTCTGTCATGATTACCTTAAGTTTCATTGATGTCAGTGGGCCTACCCTAAATATGACTAAATCACAAACCCCTAGAAAGGTCAAAATGAAATTCTGATCTTTTAATTGAACAAAACTCCTAGGGGGAGAAAAAGTATCACATTGTTTTAAAAATAATAACTTGAAGTGTCGTATACAGTGACTGTATTTTTTCAGTAACCGTAATTCTTACATTGGCCAGTCCCAATGCTCTCTGGTCTGTCCCAAGACAAAGGCACCAATGTGTTTATGACAGCAGTTTCTCACATTTTTTATTATGGAGAACCAACCACTGGCAGAATTTCGGATCAGTGGATTGGTCCATTATGCCACTTTGTCACCAGTATCTTTTGTTGATGACTAAACCAGCCAGACCTTATAACTTTGAGAATTACTGGATTATTTTGCAGGTAATTGCATGTGGCTACATTTCCTGACTCTGTCCCAGAAGGCCATGAAGCTTCCCCCATCCCACTCCCAAAAAAGGCCCAGACTGCTATCAGCTACCCAAAAGCACAGAATATGGCAAATCTTCTTACTTCGTAGGTATGTGGAGATATCCTCTGCAGTGAGGGTGGAAAGAGAGCTGCCTGGTATTCCTGGTGGGCCTGGGGGACCAGGTGGCCCAACAATGCCACTAAACTCTGAGGCTGAAAGAGCAAAGGAAGTGAATAACCATCCCATACATGATTTCCCACACCCTGCCGTTTTCCTCTATGCAAGCAAGACACCTCTGTCCTTGTCCCCTATTGCCAAGACAAAATCACCATCAGCTACACCAGCCTCCCTGATCTGGTGCCCTCCAGATGTTTTGAATTTCAAATCCCACCAGCCCTAACCAGCATCAGGACTGCTGGGAGATAAAGTCCAAAACATCTGGAGGGCATCAGGTTGGGGAAGGCTGAGCTGCTCAAAAGGCAGAAAAACTATTAATAAGGGAGTGAAGACGGACAGGATGGAAGACTCGTATGTCTTGGTGAAATATGAAGACTATTCCTGCATTGAGCAGGGGGTTGGACTCGATGGCCTTGTAGGCCTCTTCCAACCCTACTATTCTGTGATTCTATGATTCACTTTGTAATCCTGGGGCTGGAACTTCCCCATGGCAACCCTACACTCTCCTGAAAATGATACACAGAAGGTCAGGGGACCCTGCTGAATGGAGCAGGCTGTGGTGCAGGAAGGGAGGTCCCTGAAAATCAGGCAGAGCAGAACCCTTCCATCCATGGAAAGCAGATCATGGATCCAGCTGCTGAATTATATTGGAGTTCTTTGTAGATTTATTGTAAAGTGGCTAAAAGCAACTATGAAGCAACTATGGTCATTGACAGCAATCTTACAGCTCATTCACACATGTAGCATGTCCCTGGGCTGCCTCCATTTCTCAATTGGAAATACAACCACTCCGCTTCGTCTATAGTAATCTGCCTCCTGTGAATGAGGTGGGGCTGGACCTTTGGATACCTCTTTCACTGAATAAAAGACCTAGATGTATGAACTCCATTTCCAATTTTTATGGACCCCAGAAATGGACGTAGAGGTGGCAAGTCCAAGTTGGGTGACAATGGACCATTAGTTATTGCTGGCAAGCCTAGTGTGATAAATTCTTATGTACATATCCCATAGTGGGTTGCCAATATGCATGGCCCCCCCAGGATGGCTTGGATTACAAAACTTACCTTGGAGCAAAGCTACGACATCTCCATAAGACGTTCCAGGCAAACCTGGGGGACCTGGAGGGCCAGGAAGCCCAATGCCAATTCCTGAGCCTAGAATATTAACAGACATTTAGAAATGAAAACGGGTAAGAAAATTGAGAAATGAAATATTTTATAGATTTTGATAGGGAACATGAAAAATAAGGTTATTTGCCACTCATAATTCACACTGATTGAGATCCTAGTCTGGACAGAATGTTGACAAAATGAATGGGTTAGTTAACAGATTATTCAGTCTTACTTAAATCCTTGGACAGGTGTATGTGAGGAGCAAGGATGCTTCCAGATGTGGCTTTGATTGTGCAACTGCCCTGCCTCATTCATGGAATGTTACTGGTTGTTCAGACAATGTTATCTGTCATTTGCGACCCTCCTGTATTTTCCCGTTGCTTCTTCCATCTTTTCTTAATCACAGGAAACCCGTTAAGGAAGGAAAGGCAGAATAGCTACACAATATCTTTTGGTTGCTAGCACTAGGTGTCCTCCATCTAGAAGCATCCTAGGACTTTCTCTTTGACTTCGGCGCTGTGCCAGATTTTAGTCTCGCCGTTCTTGTAGGAAAAATCTCTTAGATTCTTTGCTTTATGTAGAAGCTTAGACTAGTTGGCAATTGGGGTTGCTTAAAAATACAGATTGTTCTGATTTTTCTCACCAACGAAAGTCAGAATTATTATACCTTTATGACATGTTTTTTGCCTGGTTACTTCTGGCTTGCTTATCAAGAAGTTCCAATCAATACTGCAACGTACAGCTTCTTTCTGAGAATAGTGTGCTGAAGTAGCAAATGCATCAAAACATGGCTTACTGAGAGCATCTCTGCAAAATGAGCCCTTATTTTGAAAGCTGCCTGATAGTACTATGGCTGTTGGCAAATTAATTTGATTTGTGCCTCTTAGAATTACAGCGCCTCACAGTCCTAAATTCCTGAAAATGTTTACTGGGTAGGGTATCAGCCCATTAGTTTTCTCTGAGGAATTCTGTGAACTAACAACCAGAATCCATCCACAATAAATGGATGATTCAATACAGATGGAAACCAACAATAGTATCTTTTCACACACTACTGTAGTATTTCATCCAAACATGGCAGGGCATGTCCTGTCCACCCTTGTGGCAGAAAAACTCTTATGCCACAAAGTACTATGAATCACTATGTGGGAAAACAAACATTTAGAACATGGAATACTGAATGCTGCAGCCAGGGGCATTGCTAGACAGATAAAAGATTCAGGACCCAGGCCCATAGGATGCAAGTATGCTTAAAATCTGCATATGCTAATTTATAGCTCTATGTGCAAACTTAGAAATAATTACTAGGATTTATTTAAATTTCACAAGAGGCAAAGCCAGCCAATTAATTTCTCATTCAAACGATCTCAAATAAAATAAATTTTGCATTAATTTGTACCGGAACATCTCAAACCAATGGAATATGTTTTTTTCTAGGCTTAATTGCCATGCAGGGGGAAGTATTTTGGGGGCGGAGTGTGTGTGTTGCTGCATGTGGAAACAGGAGGGTTAACCCTTCCCTACCCAGCTGAAATCCCCCTTGAAAATTGCCCCCTGCGTGGCAATTAAGCTGAGGGGAAAAACCTTTCATTGGCACCAGTGGATATGGAGGGCTCTGTGGCATAGATCAGGGCCCCTAGGAAATAAATTCAGGGCCAGAGCCCCATGGGCCCAGGCCAAGCAACACCCCTGGCTGCAGCAATGAAACAACACGAGTGGTGGCATTGTGCTGATGCTGGAAGCCAACTCACAATCACATCACAACAAAGTAGCAAAAGTCAGGAAGAGTCTGTCATAATCAGATACAGCAGAGTGGTATTGCACAAAGCTATAGGGTAGCAGCAAATGGGTTGAGAGCTGCTTACACACACACAGTCTTTGGTAGTAAACTTTTCTAATGGGATTGCGGCTGACAGTAGTGTACAAGGGTCAATCTGTCCCTCACTGTGTGCCAATGGGGAAATCACTTCGTGCAACCTAATAGCTATGCATATCTATAGGGCTGGTTGTAAAAGGAGCCATTACTTGTCATATAGCTGATAACTCTTCTTGTCAATTCATCATAGTCCAGTGAGAGAGATAAGCCATCTCCTCCCAGTCCTGGAGACCCAGGGGGACCTGGAGGGCCTTGCGGTCCAATGAGATATGAACGAACTTCTTCTCCTAGGGGGGAAAAATACACACACACAGCTTTTACTTTTCTGTTTTCTCCAGGCGTACAACCAATTAATTCCTGGAACTAGCAGTATTTCTGACATGGTACCATATAGTTCTCATGATGAACACACTTATTCTAAAGCAATTTAACCATTTTTTAACTTCTAGGAATGTCCTCTCCATGACTGTAGCTTGCTGCATGTGTTGGCACCAATTACAGTAATTCAGAGACCATCTCAGTTGCATGTATAGCAGCTTTGCCTTGTCTCATTTTCCCATCACATTTATAGTAACAGGAGAGAAGAAGCCACTTCCAAGAAGTGGGCCCACAGCCTTTAATTTGGAGACTTAAATGTACACTGGGGGCGGGGGCGAGCATCACAAGAATGCAAAATAAAAAGACCCCAAATGTAAGCAATTGAATACCTTTCAAGTTATTTAGGGCACAAATATCCTAACTAGATAGGCGGCCACCTCTGAACTCGGTGGCGACCACCTATCCAAAGCAGGTCAGGAGAAGTATGGAGGGGATCGTTCCCTCTGCACTTCTCCTGTCCTGCTTTTTTGGCTAGACAGCTGATTGCGGCTGCCTGGCCATGGGAGCACAGAGTGGGAAAGGAGGCTGCTGTATGACATGTTGGATGTGTCGTACAGGCAATTATGTTCTCCCCACCCTGGAACGCCCCCAGCTACGCCCCTTTCTGGCTGCTCCGCGCTCCTCTTGTGAGCATGGAAGATGGAGCTGTTCCGTGCTGCCTTGGAGGCAGCACAGAATTGGGGGGACATAGGTTCTCCGGGAACCGACTGCGGAGCGTGGGATCTGAGGTTGGTTCCTGGAAAACACCATATCCTATGGCTGTCTAGCCGCTGCCTAGCGGCCACAGGATTGTTCCCTTAATAATTTTAATAACATAGAATTTGCTGTTACAAACAACTTTTTTTTTTCGATTGCCAAGTGCCCATCAATCTGTTTTCAGGCCAGAAAAAGAATATCATCTGCCCATCAATTTTTTTCTTGTCATGAAACGTGCATGCTGCCAGCCAGGAAAATGCATCCATGGCAAACGGGAGCAAACAACTGCTGTGGCTGCCCTATTATCCTTCAGAACACGCAATGAGGGGAGGAGAAGCAAGCAAAGCTGTGCGCAAATGGCCTCTCCAAATTCTCCAGCCCATTTAACCAAATTTCTCCTAAGGGAGGAGAAATTCTCCAACAGTTTCTCACAGATGGGGCTCACAGATATTGGCAGGGGCTGTGGCACAAATTCTTTCTTTTTTCCTGATGGTTTTTGGTTTATTGCACTGCTTCTGTTAAGTGGCAACAGCATCAACTGTGTTGAGGCTTCCAGTCTTTTGAGGCAGACTTTTGAATTTCTTTTGGTGGTAGTTTTATTTATTTATTTATTTATTTATTTATTACGTTTATATCCCGCCTTTTTTTCTCCTAAGGAACCCAAGGCGGCGTACATAATCCTCCTGTCCATTTTATCCTCACAACAACAACTCTGTGAGGTAGGTTGGGATGAGAGTCTGTGACTGGTCCAAAGTTACCCAATGAGCTTCCATGACCGAGTGGGACTAGAACCTGGATCTCCTGACTCCCAGTCCAACACTCTAGCTACTGCACCACACTGGCTCTCTTTTGAGCTCACCTAATCATTGAGGGTACCATCTGTCTTTTCTCTCTCTATTACACATCTTTCCATTGCTCTGCAGCCTCCCAGGCCACCTGCACTTCCAGAACTGAAAAAGCCCCATGGACGGAATTTCCTCATGATGCCTTCCTCATGATGGCTTTAACTGAAGAGCAGGAAGCCGAAGAGGCTATAGGTTGCCACAGAGATTATTGTACAATGACAGACAGGACGTTCCAGCACATTCCTCAGCCACCTCATAAGTAAGGTAAGCACAAGAACCCCAAACCCAGCCCATGAGAATTTCTCTGAAATTTCTCCTCCTTTGAATTTCTTTTCAAAAGCAATTTCTTTTCTATCACATTGAAGGAGAATGGTTGAAAAAAATGTAGGAGAAATTTTTGGCACAGCACTAGAAGTTGAGACTGCTTTACTTGGTTGTCAATCATCCTAGTACCTTTATGTTTGTTTGTTTGTTTATTTATTTCATTTCTATAACGCCCAATAGGCGAAGCTCTCTGGGCGGTTTATTTATTTATTTAGTAGCCATAATATTTGAAGGTGGGACTAGGCTTACTTATTACTCAGCAATTGCATTGACAATAGTTCTACCCCATAGGTACACATTTTCCTCGTATGTCCATAAAAATGCAATAAATAAATAAGTATAAGAGTCCTCCATAGTACTAACTCCCTACAGTCCTTGGGCTATCCACTTACTCTGTAGCATGGTGAGAAGATCTTCATAAGAAAATGTCGCTGAGGAAGAGATGGAAGAGGAGGACATCCCAAACGAGGAACCTGAGGCTAGATGGAGTAAAATATTCAGAAACACATCCCATACATATACAAAGAAATGGAAGACTGGTAGGAAAATGTTCAACACAGCAAAAGTAGCCACTGGATAATGGGGGAAAGCCACTTAAAAGCATGGTGGAAAGGCATCACAGCAGTACCATGGTCTGGTGAGCAGATTAATACCCTGCCTATGCTCCATGAACCTAATCTGTATGAATAATCAGTGGCACTGGGATGTTTCTTTTTTTGTAGCCCTCCTAAGCACAACTGCAAAAGGTCTATTGTTCCATCCAGCAGTATGACTCCCTAGTAGAGAGGTAGACAGAATTTAGATCAGGATCTGCAAGTAGATCTCTGTGTGATTTGTAGTAAATCTGCAAGGGTTTCCGACTCCCAATTGCTTAACCACAGCAAAACAACAAGAACAACACCCTTCCCGCCCCAATTAGGCTGCTGTAATGAAGAAAACTTGGGGAGAAAACCAGGAGTGGATTTTTGTGCAAAAGGACTGTGAGCTTAGGTCTGATACTGAAAACAAATCCTTGGTGTGAGCCTTGTGCTCAGAAGCACCCTGTTCCTTAATTTGGCTAGGTGTATGTTTACCCTGAGCCACTATTTTACACCTGACTCCAATTAGTGGATCTTGAGGTTCTAGTAAAAAACAAACTAGATCCTGGAGGCCTGATGTCTGCCCTTCCTGGCCTAGCGTACAAACAACAGTATTGGCATAGATCTGCCTTCCAATGTCATTCACTAGAAATGTATTTATTTTAGGCCCTTACACACATTTGGCCCCTGAATCTTACAAAGGGTACAATCCAGCCAAAGTAAATTGTGACTCAAACTCTACTGAAAGCTATAGAACTGACATACACAGTTAAAATACTCCAGACTGCAATCTGCAGACTGCACATATATTTGGGAGTCAGTTCCACTGAATTTAGTTGGACTCAATTCCACATAAACATGCATAGGATCAGGCTGCACGGTCCATCTATTTCAATGGGATTTAGTCCATAGTAACACAATGTAATTGCTTCTGTTATATGTCACATCTGATTTTGCCAAATCTTTGTCACACATAGCTCAGAAGAACTAGAGTGATCTTTTCCAATGGAGTGGGAGTTTTTTGCATCAACAACTGCCTTTTCATATTGACATTTACTTTTCAAAACCTAGGAAAACTGGCCCAGAATTCAGTAAAAATCAAACAGAAGTCCAGGAATTCAGAGGAATACTGGGATGGGATGGAGAGAGAAATGGAAGCCCTGCTGGAGCATGACACCAAGCTAAAGTACCAGAAACCTTTGTCTGGGTTAGAATAAGATGACCAGAACATGAAACATTTTAAGATGAATGCCAGTCCCTAAGTGAATCTCTGCCATCTCAACAGGACATTGTGTTGGGATACAAGCAGAGCCAAAGACCGGTAGAGGGAGCAAAAAGCTCTCCACAGCAGTGATGCCCAAGAAACTGGCATACCTCTCACAACTAGGACAGGAGCAAATGATGTTCTCGCATATATTGTGGTTCCATGTATAAAGATGAAGACCTAATTGGAAGAATGGAAACGTGGTACTTGACAACATGGTGCTTACTGGATATGTAGCTCATAACACGGCGAGCCAATTCAGCATAGTCCAAAGATTCACCCCCGATGGTGATTCCTGGGGCCCCTGGAGGACCGGGTGGGCCTTGTGGTCCAATCAGGTATCGCCCTATGCTGTCACCTAATGAAGGAGAAGGATGGAGTTAAATCACTACAGAAACAGAAGAGTGTTGTGATTTTGTGGTTCTCCTATAACCCTACCAGCATCATAGTGGGAAATCACTCACATTCTTCATTATTCTGTATTGCCCCTTAGCAGCTCTCACAGTATAGAATACATTTCCTGCTGTTAGAGAAAGGTTTGGGTAGAGTATTTGGGGATTCAGGCTCTTAACACATCGGCCTGCCTTATTAGTCCTTGGTGTAAGTGGAATATAAGCCTATGTTCTCTCACTCCCTAGGCAAGACCCATTGGCCATGCTGGCTGGGTACGATGGGTGGCTGGGTATGATGGAAGTTGTAGTCCAACACATCTAGAGGACACCAGGTTGAGGAAGGCTGGACTAGTCTGAGATGGATAAGACTTTGGGGGGGAAAGGTGCTGATACTCAGTGGTTGCTACTTGGCACATGTAACCTTGCCACTTGCAGTCAAGAGCATCTCAGACTGATGTAGGCTTTTCCTGGCATCCCAGAAGCCGTTGAACTGAATGCTGCCAGAAGTTGTCCATGATAGTATAACAGAAGGCAGAGGATACACAGCCTTGTGAAAGCCAAGCAAGGCTCTTTTGCGTACTTACTCTGCAGGTACTCAGCGACATACTGCTGAATCTCTTGCACTGACCCAATTCCTAGGCCTGGAGGTCCAGGAGGGCCTGGGGGACCTGGAAGGCCCTGAGAAGTTCTTGATCCAGCTGTACAAGTAAAGAAGTCAGTTACTTTGATTACCGCAGGAGCTGATAAGACAAGAATCCTTCTACCACCTAAGTGTGTCATATTAACACTAAGGGTGAAGAACAGATTATAAAGCAAACATGTGTATCCCTTTGCTTTGTCACACTATACAGAGGGAAGGGCATCCTTAACCCTTCATGTTCTTGCCCATTTCTCCCTGCAAATGTGTCCCTGGCTGGGGTTTTTTTGTTAACTGTTTCCCGCAGCCATGCTCTGAAACCAGCAGAAGCTTGGCTGTAAAGAAAAATTGGCAGAGCAGAGAGGGATTTGCAGGCAGGAACGTGTGTGTTTGTGCGTGTGTGTGTGCGCGCACACTCATGTGCATGTATAGGGTTAAGCACTCCCTCCTGCCCAATGAGTGTTCCCCGCAAATGTCTTTCCCCAGCCCCTGCAGTGATGTTAACTGGCAGGTTTAGGAAACACATTTGCCTGTATATGGCTTGTGGCCAGAGTATCTAAAGGAACATTTCCTCCCATTGCTTCCTATTTTGTACAGTTCTGAGCAAGAGATGTCTGCGATAAATGTTTCCATTGAATTGCCAATGTTATATTATAGTATACCAATTTTGTTTCTTTATAACAGCCATTGCACTATTTTTAAAAAACTGTCTACTCTGTGAATCACTTTGAGCACAAGGTAGTTGTAGGGAAAGTGGTGCAAAAGCTGACTGACTATGACTAACCAGCCGGGGGGGGGGGGGCAGGGGGAGATGTCACCTTCCTGACCTGAGTTGTATTGCATGTACCCCTGCTATGTGAGCTTAAAGCTTTTAGGGTGCAATCCTATGCATGTTTAGGGCCTCATCACACAAGGCTAAAATCCTGCATCCTTACCCGTGCTTCTGTTTCCAGGATTCTTTGCAGGATTAAGGTTGGCTCCTTTACGCAGGCTGACACGTGCTGTTTTTATTTCTTGGCAAGTTCTATATGTTTCATTTTACAGCCACTAGATGGTGCTGCTGTTATAGCACCATTACAGAAGTACATCCAGCAAGTAAAGCTCTTCCTAGCACTTCCTAGTGGAAAAATCAGACTTTCCCTGTGCTTTACAAAGGTGGGATAAAGGTCATAAACCACAGGAGGTGCCCTGGAGGTTTATGATGTCATGTAAAGGACCTGCAACTTCTGTGAGTAATCAATCTTGATTGCATAATATAAGCCCGGTGTGGAGAAGCCCTTAAAAAGTCCTACAATTCTCAACATGCTGGTTGGGGAATGCTGGGAGTTGTAGGACTTTTTTGTGTTTAAACATACATAGGATTGTGCTCTTAATTTATTTGCCCCTGAAGGAAGTTCACAGCTCTAGTATGCCCTAGCACAAGGGATGCAATGTTGGTTGACATCTTTCATGCACAAATGTGTACACTCTTTATGCAAATTAAGTGGGATTCTCTTACCTCCTCCGGGGATGCCTGGGGCTCCTGGTACACCTGCATCACCTAAAGGAAATCAGAGGGGAAAGCGTGTTTACTGACACCATAGAACAGGTTACTGAATCCATGGAGCATCTCTCTAATTGCATTACTATTTGGAGGGGTGGGGTGTGTGAGAAAGTCCAGGTCACTGTTTCACAGGATTGTATGATCTAATTTGCGTCATTGGAAAGAGATGAGAAGGGGAGCAAAGGGGTTTTCTCAAAGGGGCATTACTGCTGTCCCTTTAAAAATGAGATCCCCAGCTTCAGATGGGAACTTTCATTGCTGCCTATACACTTTGCTACTAGGGGCATAAGGAAACTGAGTGGCAGGGTTCATCATGGCATGCCAGAAGCTCAAGCCTCTGCACTCCCTAGAGTTCAGGACACACAAGGGGACAGGAGCTGTTCCTCACAAACCTTTGTCGCCTTTGGGTCCAGGTGGCCCAGGTGGCCCTTGGATGGCAACTCCGGCACCTGGTAACAGAGATGGCAGAGGAATCAGGAGGGTGATGAAGAGAAACTGGGGTGGGGTGGGGTGGGGGGAAAGGTTTTCACACACTACATTACATTGTTATGATGTACACCTAGGACGTTTTATGTAAAGTAATAGATATAAAACATGGATGCTACAAACACACATGTGGAAACACATACATCATACAGGTACCCTCACGAGGGATTCCCAGTGGGTTGAATCTCCTTGTCAAGTATACATCAGCACCTGATGAGCCAGGTTTGCAACCACATCATGTGCAAGGCTGAAATTCGATATTCATTTACCTGGGAGTAAGCCCCATTCAACTCAATGGGACTTACTTCTGTATAGATATGTGTACGCTCCAGGTAAGATGGGGAATGCATTTAGACTCACCTTGTACAGAGGATCCTGGGAGACCTGGCTGACCTGGTTCACCTGTAGGAAAGGTGACAAGTCACACAATATGACTACTACAGTGCATCACCATTTCCTGATCCCCATTATGGAATGAAAGAGTTGTTGTTACCTGTGAATCCTCGTGGACCAGGTGAGCCTGCAGATAAGAAGATCTGTTAGATTGCTGGTGCTTGTAGGGATGGGAAACACCCAGGGTTCCTTGTCATGGGCTAAGACCAGCACCACCACTGATAGATGTGCTAGATCAATTATTATTTCCATTATTTTTTATCAGTGTAGAAACTAGTTAAGTACAGTGTTGGAGTGAGACTACAGAAATGTCTCCCCCTGCATACAGACATGCACCATGACTCTAGATGTTTAATCAGTAACATGTATCTAGATTCAATAGCGTACATTGGTTTTGGACATGCCCATTCAGAGCTCCTTCTGCCAAATAGTGGCACTACAACTAGACTAGATTCTGGTTCTGCCAGCCAAAGAGATACTCTTGTTTGAGTCGGGAGTCTGCAGGTGCTTCCAAAAGAGGCTTTTATTGCGCTATTGCCCTGTCTCATTCACAGAATTTTATGGCGGGGGGTGCTACAGATGACATCATCTTCAACTTATAACCTTCCCATGTTTTCCTAACACTTTGTCCATCTTTTTTTTACCACAGAAAATTAAGAAAAGATGGAATAGCTGCACAATGGCTTCTGTTTTTTAGTGCTAGGAGCGATCTGTCTGGAAGCACCCTGCCTCTTGCTGCTAAGAAGACAGAGGCTATAACTGCCTCTGAAAATGGTGCAGCTCGGAAAAAGATCCTCGGCAAACTTTCCCAGGTCCACAGAGCAAATGACTGAAAAGCACTGTATTAGTGTAACCACCCCCAAAGTTTAGCATCTAGAATACATATTCCAGGCTGATGTGGGGCCACAAAAGGGACATGAAAAAAAAACACCACATCCTGAGAATTTCTGTTCGTTGCTTCCCGGAGATTAGATAACTACATACTTAGATTCAAGAAAACATCTGTTCCCTTGCTGTGTCACTGCTCAGAGTGAAAAACTGGCAACTTAAAAAAAATGCCTCTTGAGAAGTGACAATATCGCATTTGTTCAATCATCTCTGTGGTGTTTAACCCCCCCCCCACACACACACACATTTATTTACTACATCCTCCTCTCATATGGCTTTCCACTGGCCCCTCATCCTCCAGACTACTAATCAGGTCTGCTTACACAGAGCTCCAGCAACTTTGCAGCACTAGCTGCTCCCAGACCATTCACTGGGCCCAAATGGCAGGATTCCAAGTCACTCACCTAAATCTCCCTTTGGACCTGGGGGACCAGGTGGACCTGGTGGGCCGGCAAAGAAGGTTTCTGTATTGGGGGGAAAGAAGCAACATCAGAGACAGGCATACATACCAGGCAGAGTCCTGGGCACTCTTGACTGACCAGGGTTCTCCTGCCAACATTCAGTGTGACTTGGTTTGGCCAAGCTATTCCACCAACATCTCCCTACATTCACAACATGGGTACAAAATGGGCATGTGAGCTTACAAGCCAAACAGAAGCACCTACCAGATGTGGGCACAAAGGATCCTGGTCTTCCTGGCGGGCCCGGAGGGCCTGGGAGGCCTTCCCCTAAGCAAGAGAAAGATTGGCATGTATTAGTGCTGATTAATACATAGAGTATTAATTGACTACGCTAAAGCCTTTGATTGTGTGGATCACAACAAACTGTGGCAAATTCTTAAAGTGATGGGAGTACCAGACCACCTTACCTGTCTCCTGAGAAACCTGTACGAGGGTCAAGAAGCAACAGTAAGAACCAGACATGGAACAACCGATTGGTTCAAAATTGGGAAAGGAGTACGACAAGGCTGCATATTGTCACCCTGCTTATTTAACTTATATGCAGAGTACATCATGAGAAAGGCCGGGTTGGATGAATCAGAGGTCGGAATTAAGATTGCTGGGAGAATTATCAACAACCTCCGATATGCAGACGATACCACCCTAATGGCAGAAAGCGAAGAGGATCTAAAGAGCCTCTTGTTGAGGGTGAAAGAGGAGAGTGCAAAAGCTGGTTTGAAACTCAACATTAAAAAAACGAAGATCATGGCATCTGGCCCCATCACTTCCTGGCATATGGAAGGGGAAGAAATGGAAGCAGTGACAGATTTTACTTTCTTGGGTTCCAAGATCACCGCAGACGGTGACTGTAGCCATGAAATTAAAAGACGCTTGCTCCTTGGGAGGAAAGCTATGGCCAACCTAGACAGCATAGTAAGAAGCAGAGACATCACCTTGCCGACAAAGTTCCGTCTAATCAAAGCTATGGTTTTCCCAGTAGTAATGTATGGCTGTGAGAGCTGGACTATAAGGAAGGCTGAGCGCCGAAGAATTGACGCTTTCGAACTGTGGTGCTGGAGAAGACTCTTACGAGTGCCCTGAACTGCAAGGAGGTCAAATCAGTCCATCCTAAAGGAAATCAACCCTGAGTGCTCATTGGAAGGACAGATAATGAAGCTGAAGCTCCAATATTTTGGCCACCTAATGCGAAGAGAAAACTCCCTGGAAAAGACCCTGATGCTGGGAAAGACTGAAGGCAAAAGGAGAAGGGGACGGCAGAGGATGAGATGGCTAGATAGCATCACGGATGCAATGAATATGAACTTGAGCACGCTCCGGGAGAGAGCGCAGGACAGGAAGGCCTGGCGTGCTATGGTCCATGGGGTCACGAAGAGTCGGACACGACTGAACGACTGAACAACAACAACAACAACAATACATAGAGTTCGGCCAAGGTACCTCTGCAGGAAGCCTGATACATGTATGACTGGCTGACTCTTCTGGGTCACGTTGCAGCATAGGAAAAGTTTAACCTCAGAGGCTTTCGATCTGTTCTCTTTTGTTTTCAGACTATCCTTCTACCTTCATTCGTGACCCTCTGTTAGCAAACTCCATTGTCAATCTCCAATGCAACTACATTCGTCTAGAGGAGAGACAGCTTGTGGCATACTGAAATTTCAGTTATGCGGATTGATTGGGGTGTGGGGACCAGACAGGTGGATTTAATGGCCAGTGATGGCATTAGATGGTCTGTTGATGCCCCCCAGCTTTATGGATCAATGCTGGCTTGGTTCATAGCCATAGACCTCCTGTTCTTCCTTTGGAAGACATTCATTCTGCCTAGACCAAAGGTTTCGCACTATAGCAAGCCAGACCCTTCCTTGTAAATTCAATGGGGATTGTTCTGTTCATCAGGCTGGGGAGAAAAAGGGACACTGCCTTGCTCAGCTATTCTAAGATTATGGTTTGATTTTGGCAGGGCCGGCCCTCTCATGAGGTGAGGTGAAACCTCCACCTCAGGAGGCAGAGTGCAAAGAGCAGAGAATTGTGTGCTCTGCCCTGCACTGGCCAGGAAGATCTACCGCTGCTGTGTGCCACTCCCCCCATTGCTGCTGTGACTCCCACCACCCTCCCTACCCCATTGCTGCTGCCACCACTGCCACCACCTGCTCTGCAGATCCTCTCAGAGCAAGTGGCATGCAGATAGGCTCTCTGAAGTGATTTCCAGGGACACCCCCCCACACACACAATGCTGGGCTCTGAGAAAGGACTCCTCAAGCCAGGCATTTGGGTCTGGCCAGGTCTCTGAAGAGCCACCCTGGCTGCTTTTCCAACTGACATGGCTCTTCACAGAGCGGCAACAGGGTGGGAGACACGGTGCCAAAGGGGTGAGTGGGCTGGGCTGGGCTAGGAGACACACACAGATGGGGAGGGAGCAGGGAGACGGATGGGGCCAGCAGTCAGAGAGGGCATATGGACAGGGCAGGAAGGCAGAAGGGGAGATGGATGCATGGTGGGCGGGGTGGGGAGAGGGATGACAGACTCGGCAGGCAGGGAGACAGATGTGGTGGTGGTGGCTGGCAGGCAGGTAGAATGGGAGGGGGGAGATGGACACAGTGGTGACAATGGTGGGCAAAGGAGCATGTCTGCCTCAGGCGGTGTGACAACTTGGGCCAGGGCTAGATTTTGGGACTTGTTAATTGATGTCAAAGGATAAGGGTTACTTAGGCTGATAAACTTGCGTTTTCACAGAATCAATACCTCAATAATGCTTTGGGGATTAAAACCGTGCATTAACATGATGTTTCTTCAGAACAATAGAGCAGTTTGGGCAAATCCCCCAGAGAGGAGCTCTCAATCTATACAAGAGCATTTTACCTGCTGGGCCACGGGGTCCTGGTGGGCCCTGAACAGAAGCACCTGGAATATGGAAAGAAAAGTATTACTTTGGACTCTGATTTTAAAAAATAAATAAAAAGTTGGGAGTTCTATCCCAGCTCTTCCTTCCCTCCATACCTTCCAACTTTTGAAAATAGAGGAGACAGATTTAAAGCCTATTCACACAACCAGTGGGTATATGGCAGCAAAGGTAAAAAGGCCACAAATATATTGAGCATGCTGCCTTCCAGCCATGGTCAACAGGCTAGTGGTATGTGTGCAGCATTTGACTTTGACAGGATATGCACACCAGAGCTGTCTATGAGCTAGCACGCAGCACAAGTAGGAATTTCCTGCAAGTACCACATGACAAGTAGCTGTGTGAATATACCCTTTTTACTTCTGCCCTTGACCTAAAAGGTCTCTGCCACACACACACACACAAACACACACACACCACATACATATCACATTCACTAGGCCTGGCCAAATATTAAAGGTAAAATTGGTAAGGTTTTAAACCTTTAATATTTATTAAGATCACATTCTTAAATGATTATTAAATGCACACTTCATTTAGTTTGTTTTGTCCTGTTCTTAATTGACTTGGAATGTATGCCTTGCAAAGCCTATCTTGTATATCAGTTAAATTACACAAAATACAAACTCTTGAAGTAGCAACTGATCTCTTACATTTATCTTCTTTATCCTTATAAGGTACAAGCTCTTGCAAGGATTTTTGGTATGGCAGCAGCTCAGCTCTTGCAGAGTTAATTTTAATTTTTCTTACCTCTTGCTAATAAACATGATTTCAGAGCACTCCGTGATTAAAAAAATGCTTCCCTTCACTTTAGATCAAGCTTCAAAACGTTACAAAAGAATTTTTAAAATGATCAGCAAAACTGTTAGATTACTGCCAGGAATAGTAAGAGAGCAGGTGTTTATTTCTAAGGTTCAATATTAGAAGCACTCAGGAGTACTGATCTTTTTCTTATAGGAAGACGTATAGCACGCTTATGATTCCCACCTAGCTGCCCTCCATTTTTTCACTTTATACGGTCTGTGCACTCATGCAGAATACACTGTGGTGCATATACCTGGTGGTCCTGGTGGACCTGGTGGTCCCGGGGGTCCTGGTTTTGCTTGCATGTTTTGCAGTGCTAGGCAAAAAGAGAAAATGGAAATACTGTGTTTAAATTTACAGACAATAACTGGAGCATAGACATATTTCAGAGATGGAAAGAGGGCATTTAAAAAAAGATCTTATGGGTTAAAGCAGGGATGGGGAGCCTCCACCCACAGCTTGATACAGCCTGTGGTAGTAGTAGTCCCCCTCCAGTCTTCTTATTTTATACTAAACAATATGTTATGGTTCATTTCAACTTGGTTTTGAACAGAATAAAATAATGTTTCTTGTTCCAAAGTAAATATATATGATGAGAGGCTTAAACAGTCAATGTCTCTAGTCGACAGAACATATTTTAGAGATGGAAAGATAAAAGGGAAAGTGTGGGCCGTCTTGATAGACTCAGGACTTGACAGCTCAAGATTTCTGCATGTTTGGCTGGGGGTGGGAGGCAGGATCTTCAGAGAGTTGAAGTGTGTCTTCAGAATTCACTGTTCAGGGCCTGAATTTGTTCAGGGATCAGTTTGGTTCTGAGCAATTAATGATCATGAGGTGGGAGGTGGAGGAGAAAGTCTGGGTCTCAACTGTTATAGCATTCTGGGAGTCATAGTCTTCTGAAGGCATCATCTCTCTGGAACTTAGTATCCAAGCTGGCTTCACAAACACAAGCCTACAAGAGAAAGGTCACCCTACCTTCAACAGCAGCAATATCTGGTCTGACAGTTTCTACAATGCTGCTTTCACCCTGGAGGCCTCTCTCACCACGAGGACCTGCATCAGAACATGAAAAATAACGTACGATTTAATTACAAATACACCACTTTGGTTTGAACTCAAGGTGCTTGGTTCTGATTTCCACCTAATGCGAGTGCGTGCATTGTTTTTGAGCGCAATAAGGTTGAACATAATGTAGATGAGACCTGAACTGGTCCTCAGTCCATGTGCCTCACATGCCATTGATGATTTTGAAGAATAGGATGGGGAAAAACATTAGTGATTTCTTAAATCTCTGGTAGATGACTGTGGAAATGCTGAAAGTATAAAATGAGGGGAAATGAACAGGTCTGCCAACAAAAGCAAGCTACCCCCATGATTCGCATTATGGCTGCTTGTCATGCTGCACAGAAAATGATAGCAAGTAGCACAATGTGTGACACGGTCAAATGTGTGATGATCAGTCATGTGTATATGCATGCATCAAGGCATGTACATGTGCCAACATACACATCTGCTATCATCACACATGAGAATTAACAGGTGGGTTTTAGTGCCTTGCACGTAGAAAATTTGTAATATATGCATGTACCTTAGGCTGTGTTCAGACAATAAACTTCCCACACTGCACAATTTAGCACTAAACTGAAAGTGTTTGGAGGCAGCACCACAAAAGAACAAAAGGGAAACTAGGAAAGAAATTGCACAGGATGTTATGTGTGCGCGCAGCAGTTCTTCAAGAAGCCATCATTTGGATTGTATCACTTGTGTTGGCGCTGCCAATCCTCCAGTCTACCACTGGGACTAGAAGGGATCCTCCTGGGATTTGGCATGATACCCACATGGCTTGAAGGCGCCTGGGATGCTGTGGTTGGAAACACCACTATTCAACGGCCAAAATTTATTCATTTTATATATTACAATACTTATACTTTGGCTTTTCATTAAAAAAATGCTTGGTAAATATTAACAGAATAAAGCATAACAAGAACATAAACAAATAAAAAGGTCAGGGAGGCTGCAGATAAAAGTTACATTTAAAGATCCCAACTGATTCTCCATACAGTCAATAAAATGATCATCAGCTCAGTAGGGCAAATGCCTGCCAGAAAATGAAGGTCTACACAGAATGGCAAAAAACAACAACCCCATCAATGTGAGGACAAGGCAGACCTCCTGGGGTCTGTAGAGTTCCAGAGCTACAGAGAAGGCTCTTTCCTGCATTCCTGAACACATCACTGATGTTGGCAAGATGCACAGGAGAGCATCTCCAGTTGATCTTAATGAGGGGACATATATGCTGGTTGTCGAATAGGAGCAACTTGGTCTCTGCCTGGGTTTTTTACAATGTGGAAGGAGATAACATGGTTTGATAAACAAATAGCAAGGATAGGAGGAAACAGCAACAAGTGAAGGGAAAAAATGAAGCTAGGCTGGTGCAGGAAAATGCTATGCAGAAAAGCAGAGTTTCAAGGAAGAGGTGGTTTGATTATGGGAAAGGGGAGGCTGTTCCAGGCATAAAAGCTGAAAGCATAAAGATGGGGGAAAGGGACTGTAAGAAGGTGAGCTTATATGGAGCCCAGAGCATAAGACATGAGCATAAGGGAGCTGATAGAGACTGGGCAAAGAAAGGAAGGAAGCAGATGTTGGGCTTGCACTGAATGTATTACCTTGAGCTCCTGGAAGACCAGCTGGGCCAACAGGACCTAAATTCAAAGAATAAAATAACATGGGATCACCTTTCTCAATAGATGGAGAAATTGCCTCCCACCTCAAGAAGAAGTGCTGGAAACATCAGACAATATACTTGTCTGCAAAGCTGAATAAAATGTCTACAGATTTCAATAGCTACTGGCAGGACTCACAGCCCTCAGGACAGGTGAATTACAAACAAAGAATGTACACTTTCTTCCATGTCCTTAGTGTCTTTATACCTTTGTACCACCCCAAACACCACTTGCTTCTGGAACACAATGACCTGGTTCACAAGCCAGAGTATATGCTGAGTATGGGTTGTTGTTGAGCCATGAGTTGTTGTTGAATTGTGGGTTGTTGTGTTGTGTGAAGCAACCCATGGGTTCTCTTTGTGGGTTGTTCATAGTTAACATAGTTAAATCATAGTGCAGGGTTCACACAACACATTAACCCATGAGTCAACAACAACCCACATTCAACCCATACTCTGGCTTGTCGTGTTGTGTGAACCCAGCCACTGTCTTGAGCCTACTATATCTTAATGAGCAGACAAGAGAAGGAACCAACATGAAAAGGCACCAGTGAGTAATTCTGTCTGTGGCTGTGCTAGAGACACTAGATTTAGAAAATGTGAATCAATGTGCTCTTTGAATCTTCTCCAGAAAGGAAAATTAGACTTCTTCCTTCAGCAGTCAGTGAATACATCTGAGGACTGCTTCATAAAGACATCTGTAGACACTGTCATCTGTGAAAATTGGATGTCTCTTTTGTTGCAGTTCCATGGGTTATATCCAATGTTAGTCTATCTTACATCCCATTCATATCAATGGGTCTACTCTAAGTAGCATAAAACCAACATGTGTTTTGAAGCTATATCACAAAGTAGCGGCACAACGCTGGAGCGTAATTATGCATCATTCGGATTAAACATTTGTAGGATGCTCACACATGAGAGAATATATAGGGATAGTCCCCTACAGTAAGGTTTATGAAGGTGTAAGGATCAGCTAGAAATGCCATTCCATCATCATGTATGATGTATGCAGCACAATATTAGCCAGCGAATGAGACAGCCAGGAAGTAAATCTTGGGGCATAGCCTAAGAGCACAAGCTGAGGGCAATTATAGCATTGCACCATAACCACTGGTAAATACTAGGGAGAAAAAAGCAAGTAAAAGTGGCAAAGAATTAAAGGGGGTTCTCACCTGGGACACCAGGCGGGCCTGGGGGTCCAACAGCCCCTGGTGGGCCTGGAGGTCCAGGGAGAGCAATTGTTGATCCACCGTCTGAAACACAGAGACAAATGTCATAAATCAATTCATGAGAAAAGACTGCACAATGAAGGTATGGAGGCTATCGCATATGAGACTTTTCCTGTGATTACTGCAGTGCATACCTGAAGTAGTAACCCGGCCTGGCGCTCCAGGTTCACCTGCAGAAACACAAAAAGAATAGATGTTACCAGGCCTTCAATTAACTGACTGGTGACTGGTGACATGTGGATAATAGGTTTGTGATGTCTTTGGATGTCTGTCTCACTCAATTCTTTGTCAAAAGTATTATTATTATAGTAAGATTTTTGGGGAGGTGGCACTAATGCCCGTTGCCCCACATTTCTGATAGTTCTGTAGACCTTGAATTAACTGGTGACATGATTATCAGAATCCAGTGTATGTATGTGATATTAGAAAGGATGACTTCGGAGAGCTTCTGAACTTTCTGTAGTTCAGCTCCATTTTTCTCATCATCCCTATCGGATACTACAACTTTTGGGCCATTGGTGGATTTCAGGACCATGTCTGTGTGTGTGTGTGGGGGGAATCCTTCACTTCTACTCCTCACCTCATCTTGATTCATACATTCAAGCTGGGTAGTGCCGCTGCAATAGCACAGAGGAAGAGTGGCATAAACCCCTTTACTAGACAGATTATAGAGGCTTCTCCAGGAGCACCTGATTACCCAGTGGCCTGGTTTGTGTGATTCTTTGCCTGCTTCTTGAAGGAGGAGGAGGAGGCATCACCCAAACAGAGCCTCTGCATGATCAGGATTTCGCTCAGAGGGCCACAGAGCTAACTGTGCAGTGGAGGGGGAGGGCTTGTGCTGCTTGTTCTTGTCCATGCTGTTGCAGTATGCCCTGACTTGAATGTATGAACAAGGGCCTTGCCTACAGAAAACATGGAAACCCAACAAGCATTCAGACTCACCTTTAGAACCTGGTCGGCCTGGATTTCCTGTGAGTCCTGGAGTGAGTTAAAATGACAATTCAGAATGAATAATATTGTACTTCCCCAACCTACAGTCCTCCAGATGTTTTGGGCTATAGCTCCTAGCATTCCTGACCATTGGCTATGCTGGCTGGGCCTGATGGGAGTTGAAATCCAGAAATCTTCAGAGCACCAAGTTGGGGAAGGCTGCTGTACATCATAGTATAATTATTATATTGTAGTGTTATAAAGCTGGCTCATTCGGGGTCATGTATTTCAATCTCCTTCATTAAAATGCATACCTCTTATTCACACACACACACACACACACACACACACTTGCAAGGAGCAACCTGCATTTGTTTCATTTTCATTTGCTTTCATTGCTAAGGAGACCCAACCTCTTTCTTTCCTCCAGTACTTAAGACTGCAGTCTATACCCAAGCCCTCAGAGATTTTGAGTGGATTTGGAATGCATTATTTGGCAGATGTAACTGCATGGAGACACAATTGCTTATCACCTCTAATGATGTGGTAATCCCAGAATTACCAGGCCCACCACTCCACTGGATTTCCATAGCCAAAAGGTACAGCTGAGCTTTTCTTCATGCACTTACATCTGGCACATAATGGGGCTGTTCACACAACACACTAACCCACCCTCAGTGGTCGAGTGTGGGTTGTTTTGAACCATGGGTTGGCATATTGTCTGAACGCAGCATGTTTTCCTCAGGGTGGAAATAACCTCAGGGTTATTGTGTTGTCTGAACACAGCCAGGGTGGCTTGTTAACCACCCTGAACAACCCAACAACAAACCATGGGTTCTCAAGGTGGCTTGTTCAAGAAAATAAGCCGCACTGCATGGTTAACAAGCCACCCTGGCGGCGTTCAACCAACCCATGGTTCAACAAACAACCCATGGCTCAAAACAACCCACACTCAAACACTGAGTGTGGGTTAGCATGTTGTGTGAACAGCCCCGATAAGTGACTACTGTGCAGTTGCCAGTAATAATTTCCTACCCTATGCAAGTCTACACATGCTTACTTGGGAGTAGCCCCACTGAAGTCAAAGGAACTGATTTTGGAGTAAACTTGCATAGTATTGGACTATAAGGTTCTTTTGCCCCCATGGCAAAAATCACACCAGCTCCACAAAAACCAAAAATAATCGCTGCTTCACTGCTAGCAGTCTGATGAAAAACTATTTGATACACCATCAGGACCTGCCCACCACCCACATTATGTTACTGCTCTTCAGCAGTGACTTGAGTTCTTAAAGAGAAAAATTACATTTACCACCAAGTGGTGAAAGCAACTGTGGGATGCACAGGCCTTTGAAAAGCATATTTTACATTCCAACATTTAGCTTGTCTACCATCTGGTTTTAGCTGAATGGCGAGCGTCGCCATTCTCTCAGCTTAAGCTCTAACAACATGCATCCTCTCAACGAGGTGCAAAATTAATCCTCGTTGCCTGCCCAGCCAAATTCAACACTTTTGCGTGTCTGTCTATTAGTTCTAAAGCATTTGTCTCTTTCTACCCTGTGTCTTACCCGGTGGTCCTTGAGGTCCTGTGAGACCTAGGGAAATAATGGCAAAAGTGTGAAGAAGTTAGGAATTGTCTTCTGGAGGCAGACAGGTGGACACTCAAACAACTTATTGCAGAACCCATTTTTACCATGACCTTTAGTTTCAGCAAAGGGAGCATTGGCTGACAAACTGAACATGTTTTCAGCTGATTCAATGGCATCCTTTACTTCTCCCCATATCAAGGCCATCATTGCCAAGTCTGTTTTCAGCATCTTTAAATTCTGCCCCTTTCCATTTTGCATCTACAACTGCCAAAACTGTCTTCCACTCAACCTTTTCTCTCATGTCCTCTTATTTCCCTCATTGGGCTCTTCCCTTGAAGCAAGTTCCTCTGCTGTCAGCACTTTTTCTTCCTTTCACTGTCTTGACTAATGCTGTTCCCTATCACGAAGAATCAATTCACACTTTTTTTAATGCAGACATTGTGTTTGCTATCTATAGGTGTGTTCCATTTATAGCCTGGTGTTACTCATTCTCAGTAACAGGCCAAGAGATATTAAATCCCCTGGACAGCAGCCATGTCATTCCTGTAATTTCTAAGCAGTCTTGGAGAAGATATCATATATCCCATGCATGCATATGCAATCTGTATAATTAAAGGGTTGTAACATCTCCCCCAATAGAGCTGTTCACATGCTTTTAGGCATCCTTATCCCAACCCAGCACTATTACATGCTCCAAAATCTGTACCATCCATAGGATTTCCACTCTAGCTCCCAGGAGCCAAAAGGCCTCCCTTCCACATCCTCAGTCCTTCCTGACTCAAACTGCTTCCTGCCCACTCCTCTCCTGAGGGAGAGCTTGATGTTCCTTCAGGGCCAGCACCAAGGTCTGGTGTTCTATCTGCCCGACTAATGGGTTTTCTCAGCTCCAGTCTGCAAATTACTGTTCTACAAATTTGAATGGCAAAGGGGCAGTCTCCAGAGGGGAACAGGAATGTTTATAAGGGACAATTTATTTCCTTAACAAACAATAGGTATCTTTTAAGTCCACCTTGCATTACCTGGCTGCCCTGCATCTCCAGCGGGTCCAGGTGGGCCCCGTGGGCCTGGTATTCCCATAAGACCTTGCTCACCTAAGAATAATCGAGTTGAATATAGACAATTAGTATTTTCACTTTATACAATAGCAATACCCATGGAAATTCAGGGCCATTCAGATCAGTGGAACTGTATTATATCCAGGGGATACACTAATAGGAATTAACACTGAACATATTCAAACTCATATAACCTCCAAGTTAGATTACTGCAATGCATGCTATGTGGGGCTGCCCTTGAAGACTGTTCAGAAGCTGCAGTTTGTGCAAGATGTGGCAGCCAGATTAATAATTGGGACCTGAAGGTCTGAGCATATAACACCAATTCTAGTCTGCTTGCATTGGCTGCCTGGATGTTTTTGAGCCCAATTCAAGGTGCTGGTTCTAACCTATAAAGCCTTAAATGGCTCAGGACCGCAATACCTGACAGAGCTCTCCGGAACTGAATCTACCCAGACACTATGATAAATATCTGGTGCCTTCCTCTGACTGCCACCTCCACGAGAGGCTCAGAATGTGGCAACAAGGGAGAGGGCCTTTTCAGTGGTGGCCTCCCAATTATGGAATGATCTCCCCACTGAGCCCTGGTGCAATTAGTGTCATCTTTCCCACACCAGGTTAAGACTGTCCTCTACTCCCAGACATTTAATGGCATATGATGGGGCATCTATGCCAGCTGTCTGAACATGCCTAGTATTCTATTGAAATTGTTTTAAATTTTGCCTATTTTAATTTCTTTATGCTTTTTAAAAAATCTGTGAATTGTTGTGAACCTCCCAATGAGCTTTGGCTATTGGGCGGTATAGAAATGATAACAACAACAACAACATAATAATAATAATGGCAGAAACCCCACTAGAGTATTTCTCTGCCCAGCTCTTGATCCTATGCTATACTGCACTGAGGAACATGGCATTAAATGACCATGTAAATGAGCCTTCTGACAAGTATTTGTTCATTGTGTGTCCAGGTCCAGGTCCATCTGGTGTTATGTTAGTAATGTTTTTGTTTGCCATAAGAAGAAAGAGAAGAACAATAATTTACCTCTGGATCCTTGATGTCCATCTGGGCCAGGTGGACCTATGCACGGGACTCCATTAGTTATTGAAATTGCTCCACAGTATGTATATTATTTGCTTAATGCTAAACAGAAGATCTTTTTTTTGTTTTAGTTATTCAGTGGAATTGTTTAGATTGAATACACACATTCTCTCACTTACTTTTGGCTGAATCAATATTTATATTTAAGAAAGACCAGAATACATACTTACACCCTTGCTACACAAATGGGCTATTCACACACGACCCAAAACATGCACATACGTAGACCACACCTCTTACATCCTCAGATTGTGGGAAACATCATATACTGAGATCTATTTTTAATTCTTTCTTTCTGGGCTTTGAGGACTGTTAAGTTTCCCTCCATCAGATTGTTTTTCATTCGGAGTCTTAGGCTGAATCTACACATAGCAGTTATACCATTATCAGAACTATTGGTGCCCATTGGTGTCATGTGTACCAATAGTTATGATAACGGTATGATAATGGTATAACTGCTATGTGTAGATTCAGCCTTATGTTCCAAGAGTCCTAGAGACTGAGTGATCCATTGTAGATATCTTATATCATTATGGTATATTGCCACTCACCCGCTGATCCTTTAGCTCCTGGTTCACCTGTAGGCCCAGGCAGCCCCCTGGAGCCTGGTTCACCTGCAAATCAAACAAACAGAAATGGCTTAGATTAATGTGAACAATTGTGCTTTATATCTTAAGTGGTTGGTGCAAGTAGCTAAGCCTTAGGAGAGGCATTTCAGTCTTTTAGAATTGGGAAAACTGTGCAAAAGTCAGGAAACCACCAAATGACTGGTGGTCAGGGGAAAGGGAATGGGCCAGGGGAAAGGGAAGGGGGCGTGGCCCTCTGGGGAACCCCAGACAGCTGGATTGGGACTCCAGGCAGACTGGATTTGGCTCCTAGGCCTGAGGTTCAAAATTCCTGACTTAAAGAATTGCAGTTATGAAGCTTGGTCACAAGTGTTATACTTGGGTGAGCAGCTGGATGGAAGGAAGAGAAAAGATGGACGAGAGGGACCATGCCTCAGAAGTATGCCTCAGAACTATCAATGAACATCCCCAGATTGAGGGCTTGTGCCTGAATAAGGAATTGCAGCCAGGCATGCTACTGAGGAGGTTCTATCTTTTGAACAGAGGGAGGCTATGATTGTCCACAGGATGAGGGGAAAGCCCCTCATTTAATGCCTGGCCTCAAAGACTACAACTCCCCATGCATTCCCCTTGGTTGCCATGGGCCAATGTAGGTGTTCATGTGGTATCATTTCAAAATCCTTGATAAAGTCTTAACTTACCTGTAAGACCACGGGGTCCTTTCTCCCCTTGATCACCTAAATGGAAAATACAAGGATGGGAGAGGTAATATTATGTAAATAATGTTAAAACTTTCCCATCAAAAGCCAAGAAACTTTCATGACCAAAGTATGAATAATAGCCCAGTTACACTGGGAAAGGAGGAGTCTAATAGTGATTGAGAAAGCACATTGAATTGACTTAACATACCTTTGGGCCCAGGTGCTCCCATGGGTCCTCTTTCACCTGCATGACACAGAGACAATGGACTTAAAATAGAAGGAGGGTAAAATTACTGGAGGGTAAAATTGTTCAACCATAGTAGATGAAAGGAACAGTGAAGTAGGATACTGGTCAAATTCCTAGGGAAAGATTCCATGGACCCAAAATGTCCTAAATTCCCAAGGCAATCTGAACTGGACTAAGCAATAACCCACAAGTTGTAGGAATAAATGTGCTTGATTCCATCAGGCTGCCCCAGAAGAGGAGAGGAGAAGTGGTACTTCTCTGTTGGTCTGCTGAGAGATCATCTCCCTTTGGCTTCTCCTCTTCCTGAACTGCCTCCATTCTGCCATTATAAGAACTACTATGAAACTTTAAGAATTGATGCCTGTTTATTTTCTTCTCCCATTTGTCCTTTTGTGTTGGGACTTTTAGATTACAAGCCTGTGGGCAGGGACTGTTCTGATATTATGTAAGACAGTCCAGGGGCCTTTTTGGATGAACCACCCAGAGAGAGCTTCAGCTATTGGGCAGTATAGAAATGTAATAAAATAAATAAATAAATAAATGTGGAGTAAAAATGCCTTAAATAAATAAATAGATACTATCAGGAGGACTTTTCACCAGCAAATAAGAAATACTGCATGCAGTTTGGAACAAGAAGTAAAGCAATATTTCCCTTTCTTTTTTTAATTGCTCCATGCATGCATATATACACACTCTCAGTTTTTAGAACAGCCATTCTCACCAATTAAGTTAATTATATTTTTCATTTTTTCTTTGTTTTTAGTCTCCAGAAGTGCTACCACACTGCTGCCCTCCAGAAGTTTTAGACTTCAACTCCCATCAGCTAGCATGGCCAATGGTCAAGGATGCTGGGGAGTTGTAGTCCAAAACATCCGGAGGGCACCAGGTTGTAGAAGGTTGTGTTACCTAAACCTGCATTGGATACACTCCAAAACTTGCCATATACACTCAACAGCTGGTTGCAGAAATCTCTCTTCCCCTGCCGCCCCCCGCAGCATGTCCTACAGATCAAGTGTGGCTTTGAGTCATACCTTTACCACCTGGGATACCTGCTTCTCCCCTAAATCCTTGAATCCCAGGAGGACCTAAAAGAAAAGCAACATCAGGAAGAGTTAAGCATGTGATAACTGAGCACATTTTCTGAAAGATGGAAAAGAAGTCAGATGTATCTTTTACTTCTATCTCTTTTTTGTTAGTATAGCTTTATTTATTCATTACATTTCTATGCCGCCCAATTGCCGAAGCTCTCTGGGCGGTTCACAGCAGTTAAACCACAAAATGCATCATACGATACAATATAAAATGTACAAGCCTAAAACTATGATATAAAGTACAAACCACGATAAAACGTAGCAGCAATGCAGAGATTTAAAATACTGTAACAGATTTAAAACAACAGAGCTGAAAGAGTAAAATGCCTGGGAAAATAAAAAGGTCTGTACCTGGTGCCGGAAGGAGCACAACGTAGGTGCCAGGCTTTAGTATTTTTAGTATTTAGTCAGGAGGATGCAGTGTGCCAGATGCTGCCCAGCGACAAGACCTTGGTTTACTGTATTTTACAACATGCTACATAATGAGGATGTGATACTCACCTGGAGGACCATGGGAACCTGGTGAACCCGTCATGCCTGGCAAAGGAAGCATTGCAATGGTTCAGGAATTATGGGATCGAAATATAAACCATCAACCTGGCTTTGCAAAGATGTGTGGGCATCCATTAGGAAACTCCTCAACTTTAACAGTGTTCAACCAGGATTGTGGGGTCTGCAGGAGTCAATGTTTATTCAGCTGGCTGAAGGATGCAGTCAGTCCTCAGCCAGTTCAAAAGAAACTCCTCTAAACTTGTTGGCATTTGAGAAACAGTCTTCATGGGGCAAGGCTCTGTCTTAGTTTATATGGATTTAGTGTCCCTTTAGGATAAAGTTTATCTGATATACAGTAGATTTCTTTTTTAAAAAAATTGATGGCTGTACAGCAAATTTGCCTATGGCTGTGCAGTGAATGTCATTAACAGAGGACAATTGTGTTCAGACAACCAAGCGACTGGTTCAGACTTCTGGCAAGAGTGATGGATCCCTCCCCTGGCAGGAGGAAGTGGGATTCAGAGGGCGGTATCCAATGCTGCCTGTGCACTAGAAGGACCCACCGCTAATGTAACGGGAAGCTGCTCCCAGCCTGGGAGCAGCCACCAAGAAGGCCCTCTCTTGCATCCCCACCAAGCGTGACCCTGATGGTGGTGGCACCGAGGGAACAGGCCTCCCCCAATTTCAGGTCTTTATGCAAATGGAAATGAGCCAAAAAGCTCCTTTCCAGAACAGGAAAGGTTGGCAGACATTGCAGGGAGTCCTGCTGACCTGTCCCATTCCAGAAATGAGTGTTTCCGCTTGTTTCTGGGGTTTAGGAAATGCTTGCCTCATGTAGCATTAGCGGTGGTTCCCCCCGGTGCAACAGAAACTATAGGATACTGCCCAACGAGAGAGAGAGAGAAGGAATGGCACTGCCTACATTTGACTCCTGCCGCTGGCTTTGAGACACTGCCCGCAGCAGAAAAAAAGGCTCCCTGCCCTTGCTTGATAGACCACTGCTGAGTTTTTATGCCAGATACTCAATTTACCTTTAGAACCCGGGATACCCGGTGGACCTTGAGATCCTGGCTCTCCAGCAGGACCTACAGAGTGAAACGTGAGAGAAATCCATTAGATCATCTGCTGAAGCCCGATTCCTTCTGGCCTGTTTCTCTCATCATATTATATGGCTCTGCATCATGAAGATCAACTATACAATGCCATGGTTTGTTATTATACAAAGCATTAGCAGGAATATGCTTCTCTCCCGGACCCTGGAAATGGGATATTGCTCGTACAGGTGGATGACAACTGGAGGCGATGTGGTCTGTGAGGCAGTCAGGAGGCCTCGCTCAGGGAATTTATTTATTTTATTTATGCAGCACCTTTCTATCAAGAAATGGCACACAAGGTGACTAACAACAATAAAAGACAACATCTAAAATAAAAACGTAATTAAAACAATTGTAGAACAAATATATTAAAACACAATTAAAATGCAACAATAAAAAAATGAAAACAGTACCCAACCCAAAGGACAGGCAAAGGTCTACTTGAATAATAAGGCCCTTCTGTCTTCCTGCTGGCAGTTGGACAGCAGAGAAGGAGCCAACCTAGCCTCCCTTAGCAAGGAGTTCTACAGCCTGGGAGCAGCCACCAAGAAGGCCCTCTCTCGCATCCCCACCAAGCATGACCCTGATGGTGGGGGCACCGAGGGAATGGGCTTCCCCCAATGATTGTGAAACCCAGGCAGGCTTGTAGGGGAAAAGGAGGTATTTCAGGTAGCCTGGTCCCAAGCCGTGTAGGGCTTTATAGGCCATAACCAGCGCTTTGAATTGTGCCCAGAACCAGTTAGGTAGCCAGTGAAACTATTGTAACAAGGGAGTCACATGCTCCCTGTAACCGGCTCTGATCAATTGTCTGGCCACAGCATTCTGGACTAGCTGAAGTTTCTGAACAGATTTCAAAGGCAGCCCCATGTAGAGCATGCTACAGTAGTCCAAATGGGATGTAACTAAGGCACATGTGACGGTGGCCAGATCAGGATATAAGGCCATGGCTCAGCGACAGTTAGGCAGTGCTGTGGAATAGCTGTTCAACAGTGTTTTCCAGTTCCCTCTTTTCGTCACCTCACCCCTCAACGCCGGGCACGCAGACACATTCGATAGCAACCAGAACTCTATGGAGAGATAAGGTATTGTTCTCCCTGCCACAAAACAAACACCCAGATGGCTTTCTTTTATTGTATCCCATTACTCATTTGAATGACCAAGTGTTGGCAGCCCATATACCGAGTATTTGAATGGGACAGAGTCTTGATTCTCAGCCTTATGGATATCTATGATTAATGAATAATTAAAGAACAACAGGCAGTGCATTATTGGGAAACAAGCTAATCTCTTTTGGCCACAAGGCCCAAGTCTTCTGACATTTATGTCACTCTGACACATGCTGACCCTGGCTTTCAGTTCATCTGGGGCAAAGAGAGCTCCAGAAGGCCTACTCAGTGGCAAACAACATGCCCCATAATTCTCTGCAATACAGAGGGACCCCCCCACCCAAAATAATTTTGTAACCTTCAAAGACATCAATCACATTATGTGGGGAAGTGGGACACAAATTCATTTCTTGTCTTTGTCACCTTTCTCTCCAGATCCAGGCGGACCAGGCTCCCCACGAGGTCCAGGGGCCCCCTCACGCCCTCTTTGTCCCATGGGTCCTTCCATGCCAGCTTCACCTGTAGAGAATCAGTAGCTTAGGATCCAGGTCTGAACATCTGACCGGTTCTGCTCAGTGCAGCTTGTCACAAGAGAACACTGTCTATAGCAGGGGTGCAAAAAGTGCTGCCTGTGGGCCACAGGCAGCATCCTAAGCCCCCAGAACGCCAGGGAGAAAAAAAACTAGTGTATGGGGGGAAACAAGAAAAAATGCTCCAGTGTGTGTGTGTGTGTGAGTTGTATGTTATATGTGCGTGCATGTATGTGCGCACACAGATGTGTGCCCCCCCACCCTGGCAGACACTTGATGTGGCCCTCAAGATTGTGCACCCCGATATATAGTGGCAAAAGAATTTGAACTGTGTGAAGTTTCTAGTGTGGCCAGGTATCCTCTTTTACAGAAGACTGTCCTCTATTTTGAAAGTGAGCCTTGTGTGGCGCAGAGTGGTAGGCGGCAGTATAGCAACTGAAACTCTCCCCACGATCTGAGTTCGATCCCAGCAGAAGCCGGGTCTCGGGTAGCCAGCTCAGGTCAGGATGGCAGCCTTCCATCCTTCTGAGGTCGGTAAAATGAGTACCCAGCTTGCTGGGGGAAAGGTAGTCACGACTGGGGAAGGCAATGGCAAACCACCCCGCTATAGTCTGCCATGAAAAGGCCAGCGAAAGCGGCGTCCCTCTAGGAGTCAGCAGTGACTCGGTGCTTGCACAGGAGGAACCTTTCCTTTCCTTTCCTTTCCTTTCCTTTCCTTTCCTTTCCTTTCCTTTCCTTTCCTTTCCTTTCCTTTCCAGTCCAAATCTGGTTTAAAGACAAAGACGCATGAGAAGGAAGAGCTGGGCCTTGAAGCTGCCCGTCGAGAGCACCTGGACAGCAGAGTGAACAGGAAGGCACACAGCTCACAGTCTTCCACACTATGGTGAGATGTATTGTATATCTATTTGAATTGTAATAATCATTCCTAAATTTGCATCTATACATATAAATTAGCATATGCAAATTTTATTCAACTAAGTGTCCCCCTTTTTGTTGATATGTAAGTGGCCACCCTAGAAGTTCCCTCTGCTGAGGCCTAGGATAATGAAATGGCTGGCTTACCCATGCTGCCTTTCTGTCCTTTCTGCCCGTCAGACCCAGGGTGACCTTGCAGACCTGGAGGACCTGTTAGAGAGAAAAGAAAATATTAAAAAGAGGCGAATTGTGTCACTAACCACATGTTGCTACTTAGCAGCATGGGAGAAAATGGGGAGAACTTGAAACAAAATTAATGTTAATATCTGAACTTCAAATTTAGATTGCTGCTTAAAAATTCAAGTTTTCAATTAGCTGTGAAGTATAAACAGTTTTAAGGCTAGATTTATATTGTGTCTGATTCTGAGAATTAAATACTAATTTCTATGATGCAGAACCACTCCCAAGATTAGTTTTATGATTTCAAGTGAACGCCAGGGTCACATATTTTATTTTCAGTACTAGAGTTCTGTGGCAGATTTTTTAACATTACGTCAATTTCAGTGCAAGAAAAGTGCAGGGTCCAAATCCAACAATGTGTTGTTCGCAAAGTGTCCACATGGAGCTCTGCTGGTGCAAGATCTTCCCCAATCACTTCAACTGAGGGAACTACTCTATAGATGCAACCCTTTGTATGCACAGAGCAGCCCGCTCCATTGAGATGAATGGAGATGCCATGTGCAGAAAGGCTCTGTAAATACACTGAAACTCTAGAAGAGGCATAAGTGGTCTATATTTGAAATGGTAGCTGAAATGGAACAATAGGTTCCTTAATATTGCACATGCCAGATGCATCAGCAATACTCAGGGCCTAGCAACACATTACATGCATACACATGAAACAAACGCCTGAAAGAAGCTTTTCTTGGGAAAATGTTTTTGAAGGGAGATATTTGGAGCATAGAAATGGTGGGTGGGGGGTTGTTGTTGTTGTTGGTGCATAACACTTTCCACTCCCCACCTCCATGGGGATCCAAACATATATTTGCCCTTATTTGGAACCTCATGGTAGGATAAACAATTTCGGGGTCATATGGAGCAGAAATGCTGCAGATATGGGGAAAGGGTTAAGCACCTATTCCTCTCTGCTCCCACTTCTCATTGCTTCCTCCTGAAGATGTAGTTATTTATTTGTACAAATGTATATACCGCTGAACATAAAAATGCCACAACTGCCAGGGGCAGGGATCAGCAGTGAGGTGTTAGAAGACAGAGCTGTGGATGCCACATGGTTTGTCCTCCACCCCCTAAACTAGTCTGCTTCCCTCAGATACAGTGGAGGACAATGACCCATTACTGGTGTTGAAGTAAGATTCAACTCACAGTCCAGTTGGCTACTGTATATGGAATAGGAGGGGTGCCATTTTGTCCTTTGCCTCAGGCAGCAAAATGCCTTGGGCTAGCCCTGGCCTTGAATAACCAGGCTACTCTGCAGGAGGTATCAAAAGAGGGTTCTGTATTATCATCTTTCTTCATTATCGCCTTTCAAATGTGCACAACAGCATCAGCATAATATACAAGTGTATCATCATGTTAGCAGAGACTAAATTAAGCTGCAAGCCCATGCATGCTTCCCTGGGAGAAAGCCTCAATGAACACTGGCACTTAATTTTTTAGTAAACCTGCATAGGATTGCCCTGTAAGATTAGAGTGTGTGTCCTTTTAGTGATTCCAGTACTGCTTGCTTTATTTGGAGGACTCTGGATCAACTGAAGTTACTAGCCCAATTTTTAATTCTACTTCAAGAATGAATGATTAAGTTTTTGGGACTAAGAGCAGAGGCACCATCCTGCTGTTGTCTCCCAGACACTTAGAAAGTCTGCAGACAACTGGGTTTAGTGACTGTTCCTGAGTTCTGCTTACCTGGTATGCCAGGGAGCCCTTGGTCTCCTGTAGAAATAAATAAATTGAGAGGTAATGATGTTATTTGTCAATAATGGCTCTTTGTTCTTTCAGTTTCAACTAAGAGGTGACTGACATGTCTCTCTGAATAAGGTCTCCCTTGGCATCTAATGGCTATCCCCTGGATTTTGAGCATTTTACCTTCAACATATACATTTCTCTTCCACTTAGAGCTGTCATTATATTGTATCAAGCTTGCTCTCCAATAATATAGACTTTAGAATTTCTGAACTCTTTGTATAGTTCAGAGTCTAACCAAAATCTTTAGACCTGCCAGGCATACAATATGCCCATCTCTTGCTTTATAGCAATTGTTGCTTAATATCAGACATTAGATAATTTAGCATTTAGACTACTAATCCTTATTTTCTCTCCTTCTTTTACATATGCCAAGTTAGAAATATCTGTAAAAGTGTATTGCCCCAATCTGGCCATTTCTGGTAGCCATGAATGTTTCATTACATGCACACATTCAGATGAGCACAAAGGGGGAAATAATCCTTTGTGTTTTTTAAACAAGTATAATTTTAATGTGGTTTTCTAATCTTTGTATTCTTTTACTGTTTTATTTTTTGTGTTCACCACTCCGAAGCCTGTTCTAGATATGGAGCGGTATATAAATATTGGCATTCAATCAATCAATCAATCAATCCCAGATCCCCACTTGGGCATAACTTTGTGTAATATGACAATGGAACCGATTACCTAGGGAGGTGGTGGGCTCTCCCACACTGGAAGCATTCAAGACGAGGCTAGATAGCCATCTGTCAGAGATCCTTTGACTTGGATTCCTGCATTGAGCAGGGGGATGGACTCAATGGTCTTACAGGCCCCTTCTAACCCTACTATTCTATGATTCTAAGTTTTTGTGGATTTTTTGTTGGTCCTAATAAAGGTATTGCCAAACTGTGGATTTTGGATGTTCTCTCCTCATGGACCAGCATGGTTATCTTTGTTTTTTTATGTGCTTTGAAAAAAACAAAGCAAAGTTATTCCAAATATGTTGGTACTGGAGAATTTTGAACTCACCTTTTGGTCCTTGGAGGCCCATATCACCTGAGACAGAACAAAAAAAGGGGGGAAATGGTAAATCATGGGAAAGTTTTTTCAGGCTTTGCTCATTTTGTCTCTCCCTAATTCTTGTCATACATAGGGTCAATTTTGGGAGCTCATGAAAGGCAGAAAGCCCAGCTCCTTTGCTGAGCCAGTTATTCCCTATGTCACCTCTCTCTGTATTTCTTCAGAAGAAAGAAGATTTTCCTGTGATTTCTCTTAATTTTAACAAAAGGCACATCCATGCTATGAATTCAAACTTCTTTGAAACAGATTTGAAAGTGGTTTAACTATCGTGGGTTACTACAGAGAACCACATGAAAATATAGTATTCTAGGGAGCAATCCTATGGCCCCAAGATCTGGGGAGCCATAGGATATTTCAGATTCTCTGATCCGAGGTCAGAGACAGCACTCCAACTTCGGAGGGGGGAATCGGAGCTCCAACTCCCCTCCCCCTCTCCCTTGCAGTTGGTGCGGAAAGAACCATGCCAGCTGCTCTCTGAGGTTGGGAACCCAATCTTGGAGAAGGGGAGAAGGAGATGTTCTGGTGGGCAGGGAGGGGAGGAGACTGGAGAGGCCAGGATACTAGTTATCTGGAGCCCCCTCCAGCCTCCTCCCCTCCCCCTCCGAAGTGCCCCAGCTAGACAGGCAAAAAAGCCCATCTAGCGAAAAATGCAGGGTGGGGGACAGGGAGGCGAAGATTACCTCTGCTGCTCCTCTCACCCTGCATAGGGTGATGGTAAGCCTCCAAGTACAGTGGCTTACAATCATCGAGGGCACAACCCATAGGTTTAGAACTACATTCCTTGGTCAAGAGGCATGATCTTTTCTTTTTCTTTTCATGTTAAAGAAATCATCATAGACACTGTTTCAGTTATATGGCAAGCATAACTGAACAATAAAAGAAATCCCCATCAAATATTAAAACAGAAATGTGGCAGATGGCTACCTTTTTGTCCTTGTAAATAACCTGCAAAGGAAAACAGAACAGCAGTCAGATTTCTGTTGTACTAACAAAGCCAAGCTATTTCTGCTTTAATGCTATGGTAGAAGGCCATGAAATCAAGTGGAACATGTGTGGTTTGGAAAGCAAGAGCGTTTTATGCTGGAATCCTTTCAGTGGTCATCCTTATGCTTCCTCCCCATATCACAGTGAGGTAGCACAGTGCCATCCAGCATGAACATTTCCTAGAACGTATAAGAATAATGAGTCAAGATGGCCTCCTGGAGTAAGCATAAGGGAGCCAAATTTGCTCTCACCGTTGCCAGAAAAATGTTCCCTGATGTGGCAGTTGTATGAAAAGATATGGCAATTGGGTAACAGAAACACAATACATGGCATGGTGCCTTACAGTAGACATAGGGAACATTATGTCCCTATGTTCCGCAGGGCTTCCCCATCTGGCTCGCCAGCCTCTCCTCAGGCCCTTTTCCCCACTGCTGAGCTGTAGGGCTTCTCTACATGAGGCATTTATCGTGTGCTCGTCATTCCCTATTCAAGATTGCTTATGGGGTCTTTAGACAATGATGTGACTCTCCCATTTCACTTCTGTGTCTAACCAGCACTTTCGACGAGTTTTTTTTAGAGCATGGAAAATTCAGCATTTAATTGCACAGGCAAAAGAAAGTGTGATTTCCTCTTGGGTATTTGCACTATTCTGCTATACCACAGTGCCACCTAGAGGTTATGTCGCAGAAATGCAGGAGAGGAAATGCTCCTTGTGTAGCGCTCAGATCTCAATTCTGTGACGAAACCAAAAGCAGATCCCAGCTTTTCTGAGTTGTGAGATAACAAAGGGGCTCACTTTCTCACCCCACAGCGTAGCAGACAGTCAAATGCCCATGGAGGGAGAGATTGCTTTCTCTCTCTGTGGGCAATTTGCTGCCTTTCCATGTGGTGTACGTGTGTAAGAGAGAGAGAGAGAGAGAGAGAGAGAACGGGGTACATGGGAGCCATTATGGCGTAGTGGTTAGAGTGTTGGACTGGGACTGGGGAGACTCCCGTTCTAGTCTTCTTGGCCATGCAGCTCACCGGGTGACTTTGGCCCAGTCACCGGCTCTCAGCCTAACCTACCTCACAGGGTTGTTGTGAGGATAAAATGGAGAGAAGGTGGATCATGGATGTCACCTTGGGCTCCTTGGAGGAAAGGCAGGATATACATGTAACAAATAAATAAATGAAATGGTGTGTGTGTGTGTGTGTGAGAGAGAGAGAGAGAGAGAGAGAGAGAGAGGCAGAGGGAGATTGTGTGTGAATGGGGTGAAGGCTTAGAGACTAACTGGCTTGTTGTCACATAAGCTTTTGTAAGCAGGAGCATGCATTACATATCATAGCACTGCTTTCTTAGTCTGCTTTGTGTGTCTCATAGAGCAATAAACCAGACAGCCTCTAAGATTCCACAGCACTTTCACACCCTTTTTATTCCTGAGACTTCCTCACCATTATTTTCCCCACCCCCATTTGCTAAGACAGCCCTGTGCTTGAGGGGGTGGGAGAGAGACTAACATGGCTGTGCTCCTAGCGGAATCAAAAGAAAATGAATGTGAGAGCAAAAGCAAAATTAAGTGCAGTGGCTAAACCAGAACAAGTGAATGTGAGAAAAATGTCATAACCATTTAAAAAAATGTAGGGGGAAAGGACATTTTAAGAAATTACTTTGCATCCCATTCCTCCCTGTCCAATGAATTGCTTGTTGCAGTGGGGGACTACCCCGGATATTCCCAAGTGGCAGGAGGACAGAGTCTGTTTCATCAGTTATCATTTTAAGTGGGCTGAGCAGGTTTACAGGCTGGACACACATTCACAGAGGCCTTTTTTGTTTTGTTTTTTGGAGCACCAGTATTGAAAGGAATTGCAAGCATAATGTTTCTCGAGAAAGAGTTCATCTTGAAATACATTGTGAATAAAGAATATATGCGTTTGTATTTCCAGTAGAGTAGCTCTGTTAGTCTGTTGCAGCAAAAGCAACAGAGTCTTGTGTGGCACCTTAAAAGACTAAGGACATTTCTACATGAGGCTTTTATTGTGCACTCATGGTCAGTCACTCATGTTTTTTTTGCGGGTCTTTTACACGATGTCATCAACCTCCAGGGCCCCTTCTGTGTTTTCTGGCCATTATAGCAGTGTTATTCTCAACGGGGAAAATGTGATATGAGATTTTATCGTGCTCTGAAGCGTGATAAATTTCCGGTGAATTTCTGGAATCCTGCTATATCGCAACTATACCACCGCACCGTCTAATGTCTGTATAATGAAACATATAGAACTTGCCCTGGAAAAAAACACATATAACGGAGGTGATGTTAATCCTGCAAGGAATCCAGAAGCAGAAGGCCCAGTAAGGGTGCAGGATTTTATCCTCGTGTGGAGAAGTCCTAACATATTATTATGGCATAAGTTTTCATCTGGATTAGATGCATCTGAGGAAGTGAACTCTGGTCTGTGAAAACCTATGCCATTATGAATCTGGAAGTCTTTCAAGTGCCACTTGTGCACATTTGTGTGCATGTGCGTGTGCGTGTTTTCAGTGCAGCTTATTGTTTGCAATTTTTTCAACCCTGTTCTTGTTTCAAGGCTGTCTCCTAGCCTGTCCATCCAGCCCAGTTTTGTACAGTTAGGTAGATTGGCTTGGGTTGACCTCAAAGCCCATGTAATCCAGCTCTGTTTCCCTCCACATGAATTGTGTTCTAGAAAATACAGCAGTGTCGCTAAGGAACTCAACACGTTTTCTAGCAAATCCATCATTTATTGCCTAACCTCATGGAATTTGGCGGGCTTCTTACCTTGATTTACCTCTGCATCTAGCCTGGTCTTCATTAATGCCCACAGCTGATATTCATTCATATCACTCAGTCTTGCTCCAAGTTTGGCATACTGCCCATCTTTGTTCATGTGCACCTCTTGTTCACTGCCAACAGGATTAACTTGCCAGTAGCTGGCACGGGATTCAAGGCTCTCCACGCGAGATCTCAGCTTCCTCACTTCCTCCGCTGAAAGGTGAGATTAAAACAAAGATTTATGTGGTCCTTAGTCAAGTCCACTTTCCTCTCTTTGCCATCTAGGGATACAGTTCTAGTCCCTCTCTGCCTCCATTCTGCCTTTCCCAGAAGTGAATAATTTTATTGCACACAAAATACCAATAGAGAGAAAGAGCAGCAGATAATCTCCTTGAACAAGTCAAGAGAAGACAGAATTTTTAGAGTCAGCTTCTTTGAAAGATGTGAGCAATCAGAGTTTGTAAGTGAATATCCGTTCATACAACCCCAGAGCATTTCAGCCAGGAAACTCTGTATGATGATAACATGATAACGTGACCAACTAGCCTAGATTGGTCAGTCTTCTAGCTGAAATGAAATTATGTAACTAGCATGAACAGTTATTCTCCCTCCATTTCTCACAGGGGGTTAGTTGGTGAGACAGTAGAATCTGCTTTCGCGGTTTATTTACAGAAAACTTTGCCTGGCCCTAATAAACAATTCTAAACAATAAAAGAGCAAAGAAATAAAATGGTATCCCCAAGCCCATGCTTTCACCATAACCAGTAGTTTAATTTTCCTATCTATGCTTGCTTTGATTAGTCATTTGTAGAAGACACTAAGACAACCCCTTCTGTAGCTATAACCCGTCCTATCACCTGTTCAGCTATAATTTCTTACCCAGTGCGATAAGCCCAAAAAGTAGGCCAAGGAGAAGCAGCCAGGCCAGGAGCAAACCCAGAAGCCACTTCCACCAGCTACAACAGGAGGCACAAGGACACCAGGCTGGAGCGGCACCTGCCCCTCCACATCCATTATCACGTTGGATTTCTATGGTGAAAAGAGAAAAGAACAGTAAAGTCAAGTTAGAGCTTCTCCACATTAATGGAAAATCCCACTGCCTTACCAGGGCTTTCTGCTTCCAGAATCTTTGCGGGATTACGATCGGCTCCATTACACAGGTGGACATGGGCAACCACATGGTTTGAATTGAAACTTTCTGTTTCAGCATTTTTCCTATGTTTTCCTTTAGACATCACCATCTAGTGGCTGAAATATAGTGCTATGGCAGCATTACACACTACTGATTCTGCGCATTTTCTTTAAAGACTTGATTTAGTCTGGTATTTTTTTACAGCAGGATAAACCTGAAAAAGCACAGGAGGAGCCCTGGATGTCGTGTAGTGGACCCACAAACTTCTGTGAGTGGCCAATCATGAGCGTGCAATAAATTGCTGGTGTAGAGATGCCCTTAGACATTGGGGTGCGATGTCACAAAAGCCTAGGGTTTGGGGGAGGTAGTATTTCAAAATTGCCTAACAGATATTTAATTAGTGCATGGGGTATTGTGTGTGTGTGTGTGTGTGTATGTGTGTGTGTGCGCGTGTCTGCTCTGTTGATATATTTTTAGCTAAACTGTTTTCATATTATGCATAATACTGTATTTTTAAGGTTTTTAATCTTTGTAAACTGCCCAGGGAGCTTTGGCTATTGGGCAGTCTAGAAATGTAAGAAATGAAATGAAATTCAGATTTTTTTAAAATTAAGAAGTCATGAATTAATAGTCACAATCAAACAAAACTCAAAATTGTAGTCATATCACACTTGAATAATCCAATTTGGAATCCAAGCCATTCTTAACAATCTCCAGACTGCCTCGGAATGCGGAGAGCTTTCCTTGGCTGGAGGTATTTCAACAGAGGCTGGACAGCCACTTGTCTGGGATACTTTAATTGCATCCTGCATTGAGCATGGGATTGGACTAGATGATCTCTCAGGTTCTTTACAGCTCTATGATTCTATGCATTATCTCCCCAAAAATTGTGATTCTAAAATTCTCCGTGCAGCACTGTGTTGGCCTAATGCCTCTGACATTTGGGAAGTCTTTCCTGGCATTCATCCTTATTCTGCTTTCATCACATTTAATGCTGACCAGCCTAGAATAGTTTTTTTGTTCTTTAATCAAGGCTTAGCTTCCTTCAAATTTGTCCTTGGATTATGCATTCTAAATCTTTTATGGTCTTAATTCCTCTAAATTATCTCCACATTATCTTCATCTTTCTTAAAATGTAGTATCCCAAACTTGGTGAGAGTTGGTGTCATGTAGTGATTAAAAGCATGAGCTATAAGCAGAAATGCCCCAGTTTAAATCTCAGCCCAGTGATGAAAAAGGCAAAACTGATGGATATATTTAAGATTTTCAAGCTTTTCCAAGATGTTTCAAATAACTCTGCTTTTCCTCAGGGGAAATTCTTCAGCATCTAAATTAAGAAAACTATTACTTAAGGCTACAACCCTATACACACTCTTCTGAGAGTAAATCTCCTTGAAGTCAACGGGACTTGACTGAGGAGATTTGCATCAGATTGAACTGTTCACTTTTTCAACAAAGAGTCTTGTGGCACCTTACAAACTAACAAATTTATTCTAGCATAAACTTTCAAGCACAATATCTATGGAAGATTACACTACAATAAATGGGTTAGTGTTTAAGGTGCCACAAGACTCTTTGTCGTTTCTACTGCACAGACTAACATGGCTACCCCTCTGGAAACTGTTTACATTTTGTCTCCTTTAGGCAAAATGGACTTGTTCAACAATTGTGCAATCACACGGGATCTCTGCTGTCAATGTTCTGATTTCTAAAACAACAAGAACAGTGAGCTTGGGACATGATGGTCATTGAATAATGAATAATGAACAAGTGGCTAAGAAGGGGTTCACCAGTGTCACCCCAAGCAAACACTGACGTGTGATCGTCATGTGAATCCTTAAACACGCACGTGCATGACCCTGAGAATGCCGACTGGGCTATGGCTCTCCAGGCCAAGAGCACGGGACTTTACAGAAATGTATCTGCGGTCCACACTTTTTTGGCAGCATGAAACACCAGTGGAACACTGATGTACCTGTAGCAGACATGATTGCTGTGTGAAGTAAGAAAATGACTCAACAACAGTTCATTAGGGAGATGTCTGGCACTGAAACTCTGAACTCAGTCCATATATACATCAGAACACTAAGTGAGCTCTTCTACAGCTCCTGTTTATTGCAGGGGAATTCTCTGGTGGATTGTGGCTGTTTAGTTGCAATCCCCAATAGACTGGAATACTTTTTCTGCAGTGCCATTTACTTTAATTGGCATGTCCTTTGGGTTGTAGTTTTGATCTGCCTTGCCATATCAGCAGTTGGAAAGCAGAAAACCAGGGCCACATAAGGGAGACACATAACTACAGTTTTTTTAAAGTCCCCTTTTATGCATAGCCTCTTATTATAACACATACATTTAACCCAACAATATATTTAATCTGTTATTCACTGCAAAATGTTACTTCACTACTAAGGAAAAAGCACCCACCTGCATACGTGGCTTTGTCCTTTGTTGAAACAGATTTTAGTCCTCCTATTAGAACAAGAACAAAAGGATAACAGTCTTCTAACACACAGCCACACTCTTTGTTCTAAAAGAAGTTTAAACCATAGCAGCAACTGCCAGTCCAGTCCAAACAAGGACTATGAGAAAATAGCTGCCGTGTGGCTTTATTGGTCAGAAAATGGTGAGATTACTTAGCGTTTTTCATTGTCAAGGAGGGCAAATATTAGAATACTTCCTACAATTCACAATACAATTATAAATAAAGTGAACAAACCCTAAAAATAATAGTGCAAAAGCAGTTTCAAAAATGGGAAACAATGGTTGCAAACAGTCCCAAGAAACATACATTTAAGAAGTTTTAGGAAAAAACATTTTGACTACAACAAGGAGGGTCAAAAACAGCTCTAAAAGCCCCTTCCCCCAAAAAAGAGGACAAAAAAAGGCAGTTGCATCAATATATTGTTCCTAGTGTGTTTCTGGGTGAGCCAGAAGTGAGGTAGTCCTGAGTAAAAGTGATGTAGAAGGGAGGTACTCTGAAGGCAGAAGTGAGGTACCCAGAAGTGAGGTTGTCCTGAGTAGCTCTTTATGAAATTTTAGAAGCAAATGAAGATTTCCCTTTGATAAAAACAGATCTATCTTGAAACACGTCCGGAACAATTTAATGGTGCAGCTGTCTTTTTTGTTTTGGAAAGATTTAGAAATACCTTAAATTATTTCTTTCACCTGAAAAATCAAAATAGGTAAACATTCAGTACTAATTGTTTCCCATGCATGATTTTCTCCTGCGCAAGTGTGCATGACAACAGGGGAGAACAAAAAAAAAGACTGCCCTTGTGGCTCTTTTATCATGTATATATGTCAGGGAGTCACAATTGACAGGAAGCTCACAGTGAGTGTTCCTATGGTAAAAGAGTCACATGCACAATTTTTCAAACATGATAATGTACACGAGTGTACTCTTTTATTTCTATACCCATATAGGAAACATTTTATGTATGGAGTAGTCCTAATTTTCCACATCAAGGCAGTGAATCAAAGATATACCATTTGTTTCTGATTTCAGGTAGGAATCTCCTATGTAAGAAGAAGCTTGCTTGTCCTTCTTTAGGGTGTCTTCTGTATAACAGCCTGCAGATGACCCAAAACAAAACATATTTGGTGGTAGCTTAAAATAGACTTCACATGCAGCTTGTGTAAATCGGCCTAGTTCCATGGTCAACAAATTTCCCTCATTCATATTGGCTTAGAAGTGAATACATGGGATGATTCCAGTGTCCACAAGAAATATTAGTCTAGTTTTTACTTGGGGCGTGTCTCCATGAGCAATTTACTCCAAGCTGGCTATGTTTAGAGGTTGGTAGGGATATATGACATTGTGGCCATCCAGCAGCCACTTGGACTTAAAGTCTGATTCTTTTTCTTAAGCCAGGTTCTCCCGGTATAGTTGCTGTGTGTCCCAACCCCTGCATTTACCTCGGGTATGCTAGTTGTACCCAGGGGTGTGTGCCTTTCACCCTGACCCTGGTCAAGGGGTATTTCCTGTGTGTTTCCCACCCCTGCACAAACCGATTAGTGTCTACTCAGAAGTAACTCCCATTGTGGTCAATGAGGCTTCTCCCCTGAATGCCCACATCAGAACTTACAGAGATCCCCCTCAATTGAAATGGCACACGTTAAAGCCCAGTTCCCTAAGTGCTGTAAAGCGTAGTCTTGAGTCTCTGAGTCTTCGTTGTTTGGTTTATTGCCTTAGGAAGTAACTACTTCGACCCTTTGTTATAGAGATCCTGCACAGCATTGGGTTACAGTGGGGGCTGGTTTCCCATCTTTATGTTTACTGCTCTTTTCCCCATAACAAACCCATTAGTGTCTCCTCAGAAGTAACTCCCATTGTGCTGAATGAGGCTTGCCCTCTGAATGCCCACATCAGAATTTACAGAGACCCCTCTTAATTGAATACAGAGTTTTAAGTATTCATTCCCTGAAGCCTGTAAAGCGCCTTACCGAACCTACGATTCTCTGTGGCTTGCCTTAGAAAGTAACTACTTCACACCTTCCTGCAATTAGAAAGGGGGCTGGTTTCCCATCCCTGTGTCCCCCCGCCTTTCCCAGCACAAGCATATGTCTGTCTACTCAGAAGTAACTTCTATTGTGCTCAATGAGGCTTGCTCCTGAAATGCAAGTGCATCTGGAGTTTCAGAGGAAAGGAGAAAGAGGGGGAGGGGGGAAGCCTCTCTTATTGGTTGAGAAGCCTCTGTCAGTCAGATGAGATTCACTCCAACCCTCACCCCCACCAGGAAGTATGTTCTGTGAAGTGATTTTTACTGGTGCGGAGCACTCACTCATGGAGCCCTGCATGGACCAAAGAGCAGCAAAGCTGATTCCTTAAAAAAAAAATAATCCAGTACTCCTCCATTCGCTTCTCCTTCTGGTGTCCTGGAGACACCAGTACACAAACCCAGATAATCAACACTTGTGAATTTAGAAACAACCTGTGGTACACTGGGAGATATGATCAGCCTGAAGCTTCCTTGGAAAGTAATGTCGGAATAGCTCTGCTGATGAATAACTGCTGCTGTTATCTTATCAAAAATCCACAGTTAACAGAGAGGTAATGTGAGATATCAGACTGAAGGCCTATTTGCATAACCACTTTGGCATGTGGTTGCCACAGCAAAAACTGCGTACATCCTAGTTCTCAGCTCATGGCAAACCAATCATGTGTATCCTCATTCCTCACAGCACCGCACATGCTCAAAACACTGCACACAGCAGAGGATATACACAAGTGTGAGCTAGCACATGCAGAATGATTAAGCACTGCTCCTAGGACTACCACAGAGTTGTGTGGAAAGGTCTTGACAACACAGCTGAATGGGACCTGCCCACACTTCAGCTTAGGGGCTTTGATGATAAATCCAAAATGGCATGGGATAACTTTTTGATTAATGCAGAATGCACTGCCCATACTGAATCCATTTTTGAGCAGAAAGGTGGGTTATAAATAAAACTAAATTAAAAAAACCACCCTGATAGGCAGCATAGATAACTGTGCAGGGAGCCACCCCATGACGAACACCAGGTACCTCATGGGATAGGGCTGGGATACCTCATGGTACCTCATGGTACCAGGTACCTCATGGGATAACACACCCAAACCCTGAAAATTACCTCACAGAGATGCATACTAGGACCAATTCATATAGTACTGCAACAGCACAGGAACTGGAAGCTAGACAATATTTCTGTGGGAAGGAACCATGTTATTTTCTTATTTAGACATTACTGGAGTGCCCTAAAATTAGACCATGGGGAAGCAGAAGCTTCCACACTACTGTGGTGACTTCTGAATCAAGTGTAAGTCATCAGTCTGTGTGGGTCATGAGGAATAGGAAGGAAACAAACCTCCACTGGATGTACTAAAAACTTTCCCACTGTCTTTGGTCATGATCAACAGCTCCATCTCTTTCTTGGGAGCTACATTTTCTTTCTCTAGGAGCAGAAACTTGCAGTCCTTGCGCAGGAAGTCATCATTCTGAGAGCCCACTGTGGTGGCCGCTGGGTGGCATGGAAAAGGCAGAAGGTAAGGAATGAGACAATGATAGCATACAATAAGTGTACAACCCTAAATAGGACTGGCCCAAGATATTTTGCTGCCTGAGATGTCAGACGAGATGGCACCTCTCCCCGTTCCATGTACAAACCCAAACAGACTGGCAGTTGAATATGCACTTGAGGGCAGCATACTAGCTTAGGGGGTGCACGGCAGGTTGCATTGCACATAGTTTTGTCCTCCAACAGCTTGCCACCACTCCTTGCCCCCAAGTATTTGTTGCCTGAGACTGCCTAATGGTAGAGCTGACCCTGCCTACAGCTATTCAAGCCATCACTTTTTTTCAACCTCAAAATAAATGTTGTAGACATTTATACAAAAAAAATTGGCATTCCATATTTAGGGCACAATCCTATACTGAAGATCTACTGGCTGAGGGGATACAGGATTAGGCATAAGCCATGCTGAGCTAGCAGAATGCCAGATATGCCATTGCCACGGCCAAAATACCAGCAGAATGTCCCAGATACACAAGAGGAATGGCTCTGCCTGCAAATATTGGCCCCCAGGGTTGTCAAGGGGAGGTTGATTGGGTCCTGAGGCTGAGGTGCTTCTCTGCACAGTGTGAAATTTGGTGTCCTGGATCCAATCCTGCAGAACTGCCCAGGGTCTCTTGGGAGAGACCTACTGGGCTCACATGTTGGGGACACTGTGACACTGGTGTTTGTGTGTGTGTTGAGGAGGCATGATGTCATCTTGGCCACACCCTCATACCAGCTAGTGTGGGTTGGCTCCCTCTGTTTCTGGGTAGCATTGGGGTATATTGTCTGCCATATCCTGGGATTGGTGTTGCCAAAGATGCTGGGGCTTTGGCTGACATTGTGGCAGTGTTCTAATTTTGTCTTTCTCCCATGCCTCCCCCTCTTGTCCTGTGGTGAGCATGGACTGGATATGTCCGTTCCTCTGCCAGCATAGCAGTGGCATATCTATGGACCTGGCATCACTGCAGTATAGGACGGCTCTGCCCATTTCCGGACAGTAATCTAGAACTAGACAAATGTTGGATCTGGATAAAAATAATTAGGTTTGCTTCTGAGCCTTTAACAATTTTATGACAGATAGGAGAGGCACTTTTGGTGAAGTTTTCTTTAATAATACACCTCCAACTGGGTAAACTCCATCTATTGGATTTCTGCCTGACATAGCTGTTAAAGGCACAGGAGCACCGCTAAAAAAGGTGGAAACCTTGTTCAAAAAGAAGAAGAGAGGTTGCATCTAAAAGATAATTCTAATAGAATAATTTGTAATTTGGCCCTTTCCTGCCACTGCAGATGTCAGGCTAAATGTCAGTTTTAGGATTTGGACTAGTCAGCTTCATCTTCTATTCTGTGTAGGGATCTGACACCCTTCCATCAGCAACACCAGAAAAGGCACTGGAAACACCAACATTAGAAAGGGCACATGGAGAAAAGTCCATATGGGTAACAGCAGGGAACAATAGCTTTGCAAATCCAAGTTCCTTGCTTAAAATACTATTTTCCTAGGAATTTTGGTCAAGAAATTTCCATTGTCACTGGGATGTGGAGAACTCAGAAAATAATAGGGGACTCTATAATAGCTTTCAAAGGCTATAGCAGCATTTTCCAACCTGGGACCCTCCAAATATGTTGGGCTACAATTCCCATCACCCCAGCCAGGTATAATGGGAGTTGTCATCCAACACATCATGGGGAAGGTACCAAGTTGGGAAACGCTGGCCTATAGTGCATATCAGGGATGCAAATGGAAAGTAGCTCCGACTTTGATTTATCCAACAAGTCTGCGTAGAAAATTTTCTGTGGAGATAGTCTAACCTCTCTGCCAGACAAAGGACACCGGATTTGGTTTTGCGATTAGGTAGCATGGTGTAAATCAAAGCTTGCTCCACTTGAGGAAAACTGCTGCAAAACAGGCATTAGGGAGATGAACTAGTTCTCCAACAGCCTTAATATGCAGCTTTTATTCTTATTTCCAAAATGCAACAGCTGCATCTAGAGGACAATCCGGTTTACAACACCCATTGGTAGGGTTGTCTTGCTGTTAAGGAACGTTCCCAATCAGATGAAGAGGTTGTTCCAGACAAAGAGTTGATAGCACAATACATGTGCAGCTCTACAGAAGATTCATAGGGTTTTCCCCCCACAGTGTGGTTTCTGGGCTTTTCCAGATGCTATCCACAACTGTCACTGAGCTACCCAGATGATCCCACAACAACCTCGCAATCAGTGAATGATTCTCAGACTTATTTATTTATTTATTTATTATTACATTTATATCCCTCCTTTTTTCCTCTTGCAAGGAACCCAAGGCGGCTTACATTATCCTCCTCCTCTCCATTTTATCCTCACAACAACAACCCTGTGAGGTAGGTTGGGCTGAGAGTGTGTGACTGGCCCAAAGTCACCCAGTGAGCTTCCATGGCCGAGTGGGGACTAGAACCCGGATCTCCCGGCTCCCAGTCCAACACTCTTGCCACTACACCACACTGGCTCTCACTTCTGTTGTGTGGGGGAATCAGTGATTCCACTAGAGCAAATGATGCTGTGCTAGCAGAAACCACCTTCCAAACTATGCACAAGGGGAGGAGCCAACTAAAGTTCCACTTGCCCCCTCCACGCTTCAGCCACCCTGCATTTGTGGCTGTCTAGCCGTGGGACGGAGTGGGAGAGGTGGCTGCCGGAAGACACATAGGATGTGTTATAGCGGCATTTCCACCTTCCCCACCCCGGAATGCCCCATTTTTGTTGCTTCACACTCTTCTTCTGAGTACGGAGTGCGGGGCCATTCTGAGCTGCCTGTGAGGCAGTGTGGGAGGGGGGGAAGGTCAGTTGCAGATCTTGAATTTAAAAGCTGCTTGCAGATCTTGAATTTAAAAGGCAGTTCGCTAGCACTTGTGCAATGGGGAAAGGCAGTGGAGCTCCGCTAGCAAAACAATTTTTTCCACTAATGGTACATTGGATTTAGGCCAGTATTTCCCCAGCAAATACTGGGGAATAATTTTGTGTAACAATGGAAGTTGCACAAATGTTACAGGTATCTATTGGCTAACTCCTGCAACAATACTGTGAAGCATTCACAAGCCCCTCCCTCACTAAAGCACATCTTTTTGAACATGTCAGCCCTTGTAAAATGGTGTTCCCCTATTTTTCTTTTTCCTTATTCCATCAGAGACGGTGAGCTTCTCTTCTCCAGCCCTCAAGCGCGTGCCTGCTACAATATTGTACGAAACCCTCCATCCATGACCCTCTGTGTAGCATTTTCAGAGAACTGGATGGGGCTGCCATGGGGAGGAGAGGGCAGGGAAGTCCACTTATGCCAGCCCAGTTGCCCCTGCCTAAATCTGGATCCAACCCCAGGACAGCAAAGTGAATAATCCTGATTATTTACCAAGAGATAACACTGTCTTCCATTCTGTCAGTCTTCACTCCCCTACTAATAGAGTGAGACAAAAAAGTCATTCTGCCTTTTATGTAGCTCAGCCTTCTCCAACCTGGTGGACTTCTACTCCCAGTAGCCCTAGCCAGCATGGCCAATGGTCAGGAAGTTGTAGTCCAAAACAGGTGTCCTCTATTTGAAGGGCCATCTACTCCATGTTTAAAGACAAAGAACCATAAAGAGAGAGCAGCCAGGGGCCTTGAAGTTGCCCTTCAACTGTGAGCACCTGACCAGCCGACTGAGCAGGCACCAGGTTGCGGTCGTCCCCGCTGTGGTGCGATGCATTGTAGTTCTATTTAAATTATAGTAATTATTTCTGAATTTGCATCTATACATATATGTTAGCACATGCAACCTTTTTGTGAATCGGTGTCCTCTTTTGTCTTTTTTTTTGGTGATGTGTAAATGTCTACCTTACTGATGTTAATGGGATCAGAGCTCGGCGGAGGAAAAAACTGCCAGCAGGAGACAGGGAAGAGGCTTCAGAGAGGGTTTAAGATTGCTTGCCCATGCCCCCACTGTGTCGTTAAAATCAGCCCCCTTCCCCCCCTTTTCAATTTGATGGGGCAGATCCAGATTTATCCTGTGCTGCCTGTGCACTAGTGGAGCCCAGCGGTAGCACAAAGGGGAGTTAGCACTTTGTAACGGAACTGGAAACCAGAGGAAATGCTCGTTTCTATAATGGGCAGGTCAGCCGAGCTCCCAGAACGAGCATTTCTACTTGTTTCTCGGGGTTCCTTTATGAAGCACTAACTGCCTGTTGCATTATCTATGTGTCCCACTGGTGTAACCGAATGAGCAGGAGCACAGTAACAGTGCAGGATCCTGCCCGTGGATCTGCAGTTTTACATCTAGCCAGGTCCAAGTAGCCAGCCCATGTAAAGTCTAACTTCTCTATAAGGATGAATGAAGATCAGCAAGAAAATATTCCTTAATACAAAATAAATGATGTTCCCAAATGCCCTCTTCAAGAAATAACTTTTCCAGTACTTACTAAAAGTAGATTTTTAATATACCACTCTCCAGCATATAGATGGAACTGCTCAGACCTCTGATCATAAATGGTGAGCTCATTCAGGTTTTTATACTGAAGGTTGACTTCCCAATAAGACGTGTAAAGAGGAACAATGAGAACAGAAAACTGCAGATTCTAATGGGATTAAGTCCAACGGTAGGGAATTTCCTATGTGGGAACTGCAAATGCGGTAAACCCACCCATAAACAATGTCATTTGAGTACTGTCTGTCAGAAAAATGCAGGGGACCGATCATGAGACGAGCCCCCATGTGCATGTAGTTTGTATAGCTGTAGGCTCTGTTCAAAAGTTATGACGCACGAGTGGAACCTAGGAGCAAAGCCCCTGGGTGCAATCCTCCTTACTAGAGAACTGTATTAAAATAGTTTCAAATAAGTTTTAGAGCCTAGAAGTGGGACCTCCAACAAATTAATGCATTTTTATTTCAATAAATATCCTGCAATGAAGAGTGCCTTTGCGCAAAATATGTTTGGATCCAATTGTTTTCTGTTAAAGAAACCTGAAACTGACTTTTTGAAAAATGTTCCCATTGCTTTTGCTACAGGGATATTACATTTTCCCAGCACCCAGATACTGTCAGTAGTACAATGTGATTTCCCCCTGTAGCTAACGCAGCAATTGCTGTTATTACTGCTATGAAAAATGTGACTGGTATGACTGTCAGTAGCAGGGGTGGTGAAACCCTTTCAGCCCGAGGGCCAAATGTATTTTTGGAGAAGCTCTCGGGAGCTGCATTCCAGTGGTAGATGGGGCCAAAGGCAAAAGGGGTGGGGCCAAACACACACAAAAACCGACACCCCAGCACGTTGTTGCTTAAAGCCCTTACTGCCAGTAGCTAAGCCTTAGGAGAGGCATTTCAAGCTTTTAGAATGGGGGAAAGACTGCACAAAAGCTGGAAACCACCAAATGATTGGGGGTTGGGGAAAAGGAGGCATGGCCATCTGGAAAACCCCAGAGGGCCAGATTGGGAGCCAGGGGCTGAGGTTCCCCACCCCTGATCTACTAGATAGTGTCTGTGACATCACTAATGACCAGTGGAGGCTGGTAGCTCTGATGCCAGTGGGGTGGTGAATACATTCCAGGTTTCAGTCAGAACCAGTCAGAGCCACTGCTTTGCACCTTGGATAGCTCCTTTAGAGTTCTGACTGAAACCCGGAGCGGATTCACCGCACCACTGACATCGGCACCACCAGCCTCTACTGCTAGCGAAACAACAACAACACCTCCCCATTCCGTGGCAAATATGTGCATGCGATGCAGTGAGAAGCAGCACCATCCCACCAGTTCTGTAGAAATTCGTATGACTCGTGAAATGCAAGAAAGACTCACCAGTTGTAGACGAGGTGGAGACCCCAGTACTAGTCATGCCGGAGCTCTGCACAGCATTTTTCTTTACTCCGTATGCTGCTGGTAATAAAAGGAGAGAGGGAGGGGAAGAGAGAAAAACTTTTCGACTCGCAATTGCTGGAAGCCAAAGGAAGAGATCTAGATGTTTGCTTCCCCCCGCCCTGGGAGCACCAAACCAAAGATAGAGGGAAAGGTACCTCTCTAAGAAGAGGCACTAATGATTAATAAATAACCATGTAGCATTTTCTGAGACTTTGAAATGCTTCTCATACATCAGCTCAGTAATTGTTATAACAACCTGTAAGACTGGTGAGTCTTATTGGGGGAGCCTGGCATCACCAGCACTGCTGAGGTACTATGCTTGCTCTCCCATCTCCACTAATCCTGTTTGACTGTTTGGATCCATAGCATGGGGATCGGTGTGGCCCCGGCATGGTCTGCAGATGCCTGGTACTCTGGTCCAGCATGCCTGATTCTCACAAACCCCTTCAACAGGAAGCACCGTGAGTCTTATGTCAAGCCACCAACATCCCTTACTAAGACATGCCAAATGCGTGATGGACAGTGCAGTCCGATGTGTATCGTTGCACTGTGATTGGTGTATGGGAGTAAGATAGCTTTGTCAGTATCTGCAGTGGAATTAGGTGTTCTTATAAACTTGCTCCAGGTTTTGGAGGGTCTATGGGCAAGAGACCCTCAATGGGCCCCCTCCCTCAGTGAGTCCGCCTTCTCACCACCATTGTCACCAGCTGCTGCTGATCTTCCTCCTCCTCCTCACTGCTATCCCTTGTTTGCGTGATGGGCAGGGAGCCATCAGGCAGTGGCATCTACTGCTTCTTCTTCTCACCAGTACCACTGGCTGGGCCACAACAAGAGGCAGGTGAAGAAGCAGGTTGCAATGGTGAAGAAGATGAGCAACTCCAGGGGGATTTTGTCAGTGGGCTCCTGCTGGCATGTGGACCCTTGGCAGGTGCCCAAGCACACCTACCCATAATGCAGGCCCTTCCGAGTCCACGATTTGTACATCTAGCTCAGGACTGTGTATTCCAGGGGTGCAGAGCCTCAGGCCCAGGGTGAAGTCTGGCCCTCCTGGGGTCCCAATTTGGTCCTTCAGAGTTCCTCAGTTGGCCACACTCCCTTTCCCTTGACCACCAATCATGTGGTGGCTTCCTGGCTTTTGTGTAATGTTTTTCCCCACTCTAAAAGGGGGAAATGCTTCTTCTCGGGGTTAGTTTCTGGCACTAAAAGCTTTAAGCTAAAATTTGCTGGCATTTGGGGCCCTGCTCCTTTTGCCTTTGGCCCTGCCCACCTCTGGAATGCGGCCCCAAGAGCTTCTCCAAAATGGGATTCGGCCCTCAGGCTGAAAGAGACTCAAACACGACCTAGCAGAGCCTTTCCAAGGTTTCATACAGGAGTCTTTCCCATACCTAGAAATGCCAAGGATTTAACCTGGGAATGTTGACGTGCAAAGTATGTGCTCTGCCACTGATTTGCAGCCCTTCTGCCCATCCGCTGACCATCCAGCCATGGCTGAGTTTAGTGAATACACATGGCATCAAATTGGCTGTGAAATAGGCCTGTCTGGAGCTACGCCATGACTAACTATCCAGGGTGCATAGAAATAAGTGTTAGGGAGAAATATTCAACACTTATCCATCAGGAATGTAACTCCTAAGGCTCATGTTATGCCACCACAAATGGCTCAGATTCTAGGTATTTTCATAAATACCTACCTGCAGAGGTTGTGGTTGCACTGTTTCCAACACCAAGAGTTCCTGGAGCCAGGTTGTTTTGAACACCAAATACTGCAAAGAAAATTTCCCTGGGATGAGGGGCAAGTTATAAAAAATCAAACACAACCACAGAGACTCCCCTTTGGGAAGGATGGTGTGACATTAATCATCTCCAAATATTGAAGACTTCCCCTTTCATCCCACCCCTGCATTGCAGCTTGTTAACTGAACTGGTTCACCATATGCTTCATATTAACTTCTAATTATCCTCTCAAAAGTGCATGAGTGCCTATAACATCTCACGCTGGAATCTTTGGGAGATACCTTGACAGTTATTTTTTGGAGTTCAGTGGTGAATTTATGCCTTCTCAGTGCCATGACTACATTTCTAGGATGATTTGTCAAGCTGGGACTGCTCATATATCACAATGGAGCAAGATCAATTCAGACTGTAATATCCTTGCTCAGAGGAAAGGCATGGAGATCTCCCTTGCTGCCAACCAGGCTTGAAGGAGATCTTTGCAAAGTAGGGAAATAATCCCTGTCTTGTAGAGCTGTCCAAACCTGGACACCAGGTCTGGAGGATTGTCCCACTCTCTCCCTGGCTCAGAGGAAGGATGGGGAAATTTTCCACACTGGAACCTAGGGCTTCTCACACCAGGCTTCTTATCCCACAGATTACCAGGGCTTTTGCTTCCAGATTTTTTGCGAGATTAAGATCGGCTCCTTACATGGGCTGACACAGGCTTTTTTTCTGGGACATCCCTTGCTTGCAAGGTTGACATGTGTCATTATACAGCCACTAGATGGTGCTGTGATATAGCGGACATATAATGGAACTATGCAATTTCACATGGCCATTAAAGTGGATTGACATTTAATACTACATTATCCCTGATCTTTTAAAAACCAGGATAAAGGTCAGAAAGCATGGGAGATGCCCTGGAGGGTGATGATGTCATGTAAAGGACCCACAAACCTCTCTGAGGGACCAGTCATGAGCATGCCTGGTGTAGAAATGCTCCTAGTCTTAGGGATACACTGCAACACTTGTTGCAGGTCCCACTTGCATTGATATAATGTGCTTTTTATCAGTTGACTGATTTAAAGCCTTGGGAAGACTATCATGTTGAAAGGTGGCTAAGAAATGGATCTATTAAATAAACAAATGAACAACAAATGTTTGTCTCTGAGGTTGCTGGAGTTCCAAACCACCTACTGAACATGGACTTCTGTATTTACAAATGGGTGGATTTCAAGTAGTCCCACTGAAAGAAAGAGAACTTCTACAGGTGTACCTGCTCTCAGATGCCAGTAATACGAGGAACTGGAGAATGGTGAGCAACCATTTCCAGCTCCCTTCCCTAACGCTTCTTGGAAAGGTGACGGAGGGAGAAAACACACCTGTGGAAGAAGTACTGTGGCCAACATTCAGACCGGGGGAGCTGGGAGCCAAGTTGTTTGGGACTCCAAACACTGTAGGGGGAAGGCAGGCAGAAAAGGAAGAGTGTTGGCTACAAAGGCACAGGGACGAAAATGAAAGAAGCCTCTAAAATCACTGCACTTTGCAATACCTCCCCCTTTACCCTAATATCACAAGTAGTTGATAATATGGTCACTTCAATCACAACTAGTCTTCTGCTGTTATTCAGTGTACTCTGAGGCAATGATATTATTCAAAGGACGGCTAAGTTTAGTAACACTAATTTAGATGGCTCTATTCGGTGAGTTGGGTTGCACAGTAGAGAGAAATACATACACACACACACACCAGCCACCATCCTGAAACCTCAAGGTAACTGGAACAGCCACTCAGGAAATTTGCCTTAGAGGAAAATTCCTTCCCAACTTCAAGAGCAGTTAGACCCTGAGGATGCAGCAAATTCTGGAACTAACAGAGGGAAAGGGGAGCTACTTAATTGCAGAAAAATGGTCAAGTTACACAATATTCACCTCTCTCTCTTTCTCCTTAGCCCTTAAGGGTACAATCCTATGACTGCTAGACCTTAAGAGAGCAATCCTATGGGCATCTAGCCCAAATGACACAGGGCTCTGTAAGGCTGCTTCAGTGAATGTGTACCTGATCCAGTAGAGTGGGCTGCCGTGTTGATTAATGACGAGCTTTGGGCCATATTGTTGTGGTAGCCACTGAGAGATGACCCTGCAGGCAGGGTGGAGGACCACATGTACGATGGGAGGGCAGCATTCAAGATGGTTGTGTCATATGTCCCTGACACTGGAAGAAAATCAAAGAGCAAGATCCAAAATCAGATGCTTATGGTATTTAATAATTGGAGCAGCCTTCCCCAACCTGGTGCCCTCCGGAGTTGGGTTACAACTCCCAGTATCCCCAATGAGCAGGGCCTTTGCTGATGCTGGCTGGGGATGATGGGAATTATAGCCCAGCCCATCTGGAATGCACCAGTTTGGAGAAGGCTGAATTAGAGGGTACCTTTTCTTTCTGTTCATCTTACCTGCTCATCAAATATGAAATCTGGATATTATGTGCTTTTCTTTAAACCAACAACAATGGTTTCTAGTCCTCAGAATTATGGAGAAAAGCTGGAATGTGTGCTTAAAGCAGTGGAGGGCAGAAGGTAGATTGGGAACCACTGGTAGATCTCTGGGTGATTTGCAGTAGATTGACAAGAGTTTCTAACTCCCAACTGCCTAACAATGGCAACAAAAGTGTCTGCCAGACACTTTATAACATTTGGATCACATCTCCTGTGTCTCAGGGTCTATGCATCAAGAGGCCTAGCAGTCCTAGGCCACAGTGCATGTTACTGGAAGGAACATTTAAAAGGTAACACAAGGAAGTTGGCTTCAGTACAGATGGTTGAGGAGGTGCCAACTGTACACAACTGATGATTTTATTAAAAAACAATAATCAGGAAAATCATCTTTAGTCTAGGGCTACTTCTGACAAAATAAATGAAAAAGCATCTCCACTGAGAGATTAAAGACTGAAGCTGTTGTATTTAACTCCACTGTCTGGATATTTGGCGAAAGCATTTGCCTTTGGACAATCCAGTGATCAGCTATGACCTTCTTTGCACTGTTGTTACAGGCCTGGAAGTAAGGTTTCCATTTGTAGCCTATGCCACTCTCTCTACCTTGTTTTGTGATTTGATCAGTTAGAAACATGGTAGAATCTCCAATGTCTCAGGTGCCTCTATGGCAGGGTCTGGGCAACATCTGAGGGTTCGGGGGGCAACTTTGGCCCCCTGGACCCCACCAGGACGTGCACACACCCCGGCCACCAAAATTCCCGTGGCCACCATGCCAAATCACCAACACGTTTTCACAGTGCGCCAGCAGTGGTGGCAAAAAGTGGCATTTCCTCTTTAAAACAAAGAGCGCGATGAGTTTGAAAGGCAAATCTCACTTCTGGAACGCCTGGGAGAGCACGGTTTGCCGTTAAAATAAGGCACGTGCTCACCGAGTGCCTCGTTTTAAAGGGGAAATGCTGCTTTATTTGCCGCTGCTGAGGTCAAAATTTAGCAGTGATTTGATGGTGGCAACAACAGCACTTGGGGGGGGGCTGCGGGGGCTGCAAAGCAGGACGGGGGGCACATACTGCCCACCCCTGGTCTCTGGACTTCCAGCCATGACATACCTGATTGGGTGCTCTCTGTCACCACCTTGGTTTCCACAACAGCTTTCTTAGGTATAGGGAGTGTGCTTGGGGGAGACCGTGTTGGGCTGGCACTAGCTGAGCGACTTCCCCGAAGCAGTCGTTTAACATCGTCCAGTTCTGTCCCTAAAGAGAAGGGACATATTGTGATGTCTTGTCGTTCAAAAATCAAGGGTTCCATGGAATAAGCTCACATATAAACGAAGGCTCCCACATAGCAGACAAAAGGTTTATTCTATATCCAAATGGGAATCAAGCACCAACATAACCTCTATGCTAGGAACAGGCTAACCGAAAACACTTGGTAAGTTAAATGCTCTACAGCTGTACTGGGAAACAGTTAATCTTAAGGAGAGATTACACCGCATCTCCCTTTCATATAAAACTTGGGGTGGGTTAGGGTATTTTTAAACCATGTTTTAATGTGTAATTTTACTGTTTTAAGTTGTACTGTTGTACATTGGCCAGAGTGGCCGGGTGGCCGGCCAGATAGGCGATTAAGAAATTTGAGAAAGAAAGAAAGAAAGAAAGAAAGAAAGAAAGAAAGAAAGAAAGAGCTATGAAACTGCAGTCCAAAACCAAGGTCCAAATGCAACTCTCAGCTGAAAGCACAATGAAGTATTTAACAAAATAAAACTATCTCAGTAGAAAATGGAATACTTCATAATTTTTCATAAAAATAACTGATGCATCTGAAGTGGGGATGGACAGATCTGTCATGGAGTTCCTCTCCATTTCTCATTTTCTTAATCTTAAATTCAATTCATCTCACACTTTGAATTTAAAAAAGAATCTTTGCATGAAAATTCGTAAGCATCTTTGCACACACTTCTAATACATGCATTTTCACCTAATATACATTTTCAAGCAATTTTCCTAATATAATGTATTTTAATGTTATTTTCATTTATATGTGCATTTTTGTACACCTTTTTTTGACTGGAGAACTCCATAGGGAAATTTGGAGAAGTGCGAATTTCAAAGGTTAACTGATTTTCAGTTCACATAGTGGCTTGAAAGTGTGAAATTATAAATTCCTCCCTCATCCCTAATTTGAAGGTAGCTAATACTGAGTGACGGAAGCCTTGTTTCTGTTCTGGCTGGTCCTTTTCAAAACCAGGTGTGCTTCCAGACAGATAGCTTCTCGTGCTACCAATAAAAAGACATTGTGTAGCTATTCTGTCTTTTCCTCCTTAACCAATTTTTCATGGAAAGAAAAATAGTGGAAGAAGCAGTTGAAACAAGAGGATTACAAATGGAAGACAACGTTGTCTGGACCCCCCATAAAATTCCATGAATGAGGGCCAAAAAAGGCAATACTTAAATTTTTACTCTAGGGTAAGCACAGGGGCTCCAACTCATCCCTGAAAAATCCCACCCCAGGGTCCCAGTCTGGACTGAGGGCCCTGCATCTACTGTAGAGTAAAAATGGAAAAGACATCACTGCTAGATATGGCTTTAAAGTAATGTCTGTTTTGGCCCTCGGCAGGCTGGGCAGCTGCATAATAAAAGCTTCATCTGGAACACTCCAGGACTCCTCCTCCAAATAAGACCACACCACAAGTCATTTAGGGCACAGACCTATGGATTGCACCCTGGGTACTTGTAAGCCCCTGAACTTGGAGACTTACGAGTATCCTACGCAGAGAGGGAGGTGCCTTGGGCCTCCCATGCTGCATTTTAGGTAGATGGGTGATTTTGCCCATCTAGTGGAGGCTTTGGGAAGGGGAGGGAAGGAGGCTGGGGCAGCCATAGGAAAGATTGTAGGACTGCCACTCTGGTCTCCTCCTCTCCCCTCCCCCTAGAACACTCCCTTCTCCCTGTCACTGCGTTCTGTTTTACAAATGTGGAGAAGGAGCCACAAATGTGGAGAAGGCGTGGTTCTCTCCATGCCAGCTACGCAGGGAAGCAGAAGGGGCAGAGAGCACGGTTTCCTGGCTCCGAGCTTGGAGCCCTGTCCCTGAGCGCGGAGCCAGGAAACCGAAAAATCCTATATCCCTCAGACGCTGTCTAGGGGACATAGGACTGTTCCCTTAGCATTATACTGACCCTTATGCAACATATTTTTGTGATTCTCCATACAGTTCCTATGCCATAGATTAGGAACATGTTTTATGACATCATGGAAAAAAGACTACAGAATGGTCAGAGGAAGAGGTAATTACCAAACCTCATGGATTATTAATGAAAGAGATTCAGACTCAGAGATGCTTTTGTTCAAATGCACAAAAAACAGCTACACACTTACACCTGGTTGATGGAGAAGCACTCTGCAGCCTCACTCGGATTTCACTCTCTGTGCAAGACAAAAGGAAAGAAAAAGGTCATTGTGAAGTGTGAGGTGTATTGGTAACTTGATGCCCTGTATGCATCTTTGAACTGGAGAAGGTACATTGCTCTGGGTAGGTACCTTGGTCTGTGGTTTGTTTTGTCAGTACTCAGGCCCATTTGACATGCCTTCCTTAATTGCTCATTTTAAAATGATTTTACTGAAATGGGGGCAGGAGCTTTTATAAAATCGCACGGTGTTACAGTCCTAGTCCTCCTATCCATCTTGTTCTCTCCCCGCAAACACACATTTTTCCAGCCCTACCAGAAGATGCTGAGGATTGAACCTGGAACTTTCTGCATACAAAGCATGGGCTCTGCCACTGAGCCACAGCCTCTCCCTAATTCTGATCTTTCTGATCTGAGCCACAACTCCTCCATATTCTGATATTGCTTCCTCCAGTTATCAGCTAGGAACCAGCGAGTGAACGTCTTTGGAAAGGAACGTTCAGGGCTGGCCTAGCTGCACAAACAACCCGAGCAGTTGCTTTGGCCAGCAATATTTTAGTAGGGCTGAGTGTATTTCCTCTGTTCTGTTATTGCATTCCATGGCTTTGCTCTGCACTGTGTTCTTCACCTGCCTTCTGGTTTTACTTGGAGAATCTCTAACATTAATTTTGTAATAAACTCTTGCTCATTTTGCCATAGTTTTCAGCTCATGTTCCTTTTTTTCACCCTTAAAAGTTAGCACTGTACACCAGCACATACGCACTCTGATTAAATCAATGAAAAAATAATAATCTTGATGTGATCATACAGCTGTCTTAAGATACATTTTGAGACTGTGGTTTAATCAACACACATATGCCATGATGATGATGATGATGGAAGTGTGGAACCACAAGATCATATGGAGGTGCCTCTGTACTAGTTGATCCAAAGGTCACTGAAACTCAAAACTTTATAAATAATGTGTAAAAAGGGCAAAAAGGAGGAACCTGGGAACTACAGACCAATCAGTCATCAAACTCTGGGAAAATTCTGGAGCAGATTATCAAGCAATCCGTCTGTAAGCACCTTGAAAACAATGCAATGATTACTCGAAGCCAACATGGATTTGTCAAGAACAAATCCTGCCAGACAAATCTGATCTCATTTTTTGATCAAGTAACCTCCCTTGTGGACTATGGGAATGCTGTAGACATAATATACTTCGACTTCAGCAAAGCTTTCGACAAAGTGCCCCATGATATCCTGATGAGCAAACTAGCTCAAAGTGGGCTAGATGAAACAACGATCCGGTGGATCCACAGTTGGCTAAGAATCAGACTCAAAGAGTGCTTATCAATGGGATCTTCTCAAACTGGGGAGAGGTAACGAGTGGGGTACTGCAGGGCTCAGTCCTGGGCCCAGTGCTCTTCAACATTTTGATTAATGACTTGGAGGAGGAGGTGCAGGGAATGCTGATCACACTTGCAGATGACACAAAATTGGGAGGGATAGCTAATACTTTGGAAGACAGAAACAAAATTCAAAGTGATCTGGATAGACTGGAGCACTGGGCAGAAAACAACAGAATGACATTTAATAGGGATAAATGCCAAGTTCTGTGCCTAGGAAAAAGAAACCAAATGCACAGTTACAAGATGGGGGATACTTGGTTCAAGAACACTACAAGCGAGAAGGATCTTGGAACTGTTATAGATCACAAGCTGAATATGAGCCAACAATGTGATGTGGCTGCAAAAAAGGCCAATGCCATTTTGGGCTGCATTAATAGAAGCATAGCTTCCAAATCCTGGGAAGTACTAGTTCCCCTCTACTCAGCACTGGGTAGGCCTCATCTGGAGTACTGTGTCCAGTTCTGGGTACCGCACTCTAAGAAGGATGCAAACAAGCTGGAGAGGATTCAGAGGAGGGCAACAAAGATGATCAGGGGACTGGAAACAAAGCCCTATGAAGAGAGACTGAAGGAATTGGCCATGTTTAGCCTTGAGAAGAGAAGGCTGAGGGGGGATATGATAGTGCTCTTCAAGTACTTGAAAGGTTGTCACAGAGAGGAAGGCCAGGATCTCTTCTCGATCATCCCATAATGCAGGACATGGAATAATGGGCTCAAGTTACAGGATGCCAGATTCCGGCTGAACATCAGGACAAACTTTCTGACTGTTAGAGCAATACGACAATGGAACCAATTACCTATGGAGGTAGTGGGCTCTCACACTGGAGGTATTCAAGATGAGGCTGGACAGCCATCTGTCAGGGATGCTCTGACTTGGATTCCTGCATTGAGCAGGGGGTTGGACTCGGTCTTAGAGGCCCCTTCCAACCCTGCTATTCTATGATTCTATGTCTTTCGGCAAAAATAACCAGCAGCAAAAGACAAGACTAAGATCATAAGAACTAGAAGCCAAACTAGAGGAGATACATTGGAGATTGATGACTGGATCTCCCGTTTCTTTACATTTTTTTATTATTACAAAATAGGCACTAGAGCTGGTGGTGATTCAGAACAGGATCCTGGGAGAAGGAACCTTTTCTTTCCATGTCATTTTCTCCATGTAACTAACTACCTCCCCCAAGTGTGATCACCCTTATGGCTGCTTTAAAAGGGGGTGGGGTGGGGGAGGATATCTTATCACAGATCTCCAATGCCTTGTCTAGTTGTCTTAAGTCCATGTGCCCAAAGGGACGTTGCACACAAGCTTCCTGAATGACACATAGCAGCTCCCCTTTTAAAGCTGAGGACATTTTCAAGACCCACTTGTTAATTGGCATGGAGCTTAGTTGGCATGGAGCAATTCAAAGAAAACGGAAAAGAACACAAATCCCACTACACATGCCCAGACGCCCTTGGCTATGCCTCCTAAATCAACTCTTTGAATCTTTGTAAAGTGTATATATTATATTTTACCTCGGGTTTGGCTTCTCCCCCGGGTAGCAGAGGAACCTGTGAAAAGCAAAAGAAATATTGTTTAAAATTTTATTTGAAAAACTGAAAACAACGCTAATGTCTCCAAATCACAGCAGTAATACTGCTTAGAATACTGGTTGCTTCCAGACAGACAGATCCTAGCACTACCAATCAAAAGGTGTGCAGCTATTCCATCCTTCCATCCTTTAATGGGTTTTTTTGAGGTAGGAAAAAAAGATGGAAGGGGTGGCGGGAAAAAACCATGGAGGGTTAGAAGTTGATGACAGTGTTTGAAACCCCCAGTAAAGTCTTGGGCTTGAGGCAGGGTGACTGGTCAATGAAAGCCTTATCTGGAAGCACCTTTTTATTTAAATAAATAAAAATGTTCAACTATCAGTATTCATGATTTATCTTAGATTCCAGAAACTGGCCACTGCCCTTAATTTTGGCTTCCAAAAAGTTTACTGTAAAATAAAAGCCCAAAGTTGCCTCAGTTTAGCGCAATACAGGGCTGTCTCTTGGAATGGTTTTGTGGGATTGTACAATGATATATGCACATTGGATATTTCTCAGCATTTTTTTAAATAGAGGTCACCAAAACTTCATATTTATTTGCAATATTGCATCCAAGTGGTGCAACTCCAGCTGCTTGGCTCTATGTTGAGTTGATTCTGGGCCTACTTTGGCTTTCCCTTAGACAAGAATAAGACCTGCCAAGAATATAGGAAATAACCAAGAATTTGGCAGGTAACATCTTGTCTGAGGGAAACCCGAGTAAAGAAAGCCTTCCTTAAATGGACACCTCAAAACAGTACTTAACATTCCTATCCAAAGGCATGCTATTGGAAGTAATTAGAAAGGGTGTACATTTTGTATCCTCAGATTGCAGTTTCAAATTAATAATAATGACCTGATTTGTTCTACTGTGGGAATGTGGCCAAGACAAGGAGTAAGGCATTTATGGAGTCCCCACCTGTAAAAGATCAGGTGGTCTGCCCAGGAGCCTATGAAGTAGAATTTATTTAGGTATGCCAGACCACATTATTATTATTTTTTTTACAAACAATTGGATTCAGTGGTATTGTCTTCATCTTAATTGTGTTCCATCACTTTAGTGCACTTTCCTCCCACGCTCTTTGGCAGGGGGCAGGGAGGCTAAGCTAGAATATTTCTGCCCATGACTTTTCTTGCGCATTATCATTCATTCAGTACTAATAGAGCAATGCCCATGACACCATAAATAAGGGGTTGAGAAATGTGTGTGGTTGTGACAGAACCAAAAGCAGGTCTTTCATTGCTATTTTTTCTTTCTGATTTGTTTTCTGCCCTCATGCAGTGGGGAAGAATTAAAAACAAGGAGAGGCTCAGAAAGAATTGGAAGTTTGGTACTTCCAGTGACAGAAGAATGAGACTTCTTCAGTCCACTGAACTCTCTATCCCTTCTCACATCTCCCAGCTTCTTAGGGCCTGATTCTCAAGAATCTTGCATTGCAGTGGTACAGTCAGGAATAGGAAGCACCACCAGTAGTTCTACACCTGTGGTAAATAGCTTCTGGATTTGCTTTGGGCTTCCTGGCTCTACCATTAGGCAGAGTGAGGCAACTGCCTCAGGCATACAATTTTGAGTGTCATGAAAGGGCAAGAAATTGATAGTTATTTTATTTATTGTTATTGTATTTTGGCTGCCAGGTGGGCACTTCTGGGATATTCTTCCTCAAGTGCCAAATTAACCAGCCTTGGCCAGCTTTGGGAACTATACACCTTGACTTGGCAGGGGTAGGGGGCATTTCTTGCTCCATCTCAGACATCAACATGCCTTGGGCCAGCCCTGTGGTGGGACTCATATATCCACACTAGTACCACAGGATGGAATGGGGAAGACTTATGTTTGTGCTTCAGTGCACAGGACTTCTGTGGATGAGGCACCTCTGTTTTATGTCCAAATATTACACATATGCATCTCTGCTCCTTATCCACTAAAGCCATAACTATTAGAAAAAGCAATTTTTTTAAAAGAAAAGATTCTGCACTAGAATGAAATATGACACTTAAGAAAAGTATGCAAATCTATGTCAGTTGCACAATTTATTCCAGTGGAAATTAGGGTGATTGTCAAACCATAGAATTTTAAATTACTTGATCATACAATGTTTAATATGCACATGCGCTCAAGTTGGCCTTCATAGTATTAATAATGGAAACATACCGAAATCTTTTCTTGGAAACTCTGGAGAGGAATTTGCACTGGAGCTCCCTGGAGGAGAAAGAGAAGGTTTCATTGGAAAACTATACCACACCTTCTATACTGAAAGGGGCAGTCCAGTATACTGTATCAACACCGCACCACATTTCAAAGATGCAATATAGAGTATCTGGGGCTTTATTTTGGATGTAAACAGTTTCTGAAGGACATATACAGATCTATTGATAGAATATATCAATATTCAAAAGTGAGAAATAAATGATTATCGCTTCTGGAGTGTTAGCAGTGCATAATGCCATACTCCCAAATAGTTGAAAAGATCATGATAGATGAGACAGCAACTATTTTTTATTTCTTCTTTAATAGGACAGAAGAAGCCATTGGAGGAACAGATGGGTCCAAAATAGCTGAGATCTAGGTACTATAAAGGGCAAGTATACACTGGTAGGGTCCTAGGATAGTTGGAATGATCAGTCAATATAATCCTAACTCCGTATTTTCTTGATACTATGGGCTTTTTCACATGGAGCTTTTATCCTGCTATTGAGATGGCTCTCTCACAGAAGTTTGAGGCTCTTTAGATGACACCATGAACCTCCAGGGCGTCTTCTGCACTAAATGCCCTGTGTTCCATTTTTAAATAGATCACAGATAATGAGCTATCAAATTACCCCATTGTGTTCCGCTTGAGTTCCCTCCGTGAAAAGAGGAAAAGCAACAAGAAGTGGAGTGAGATCAATGAAAGATATGGAAGATTCTGATATGGGGAGCAGGATGGGGAAAGGGGAAGGGTAAAAGGAAGTGGGTGAAAAGGGAGCCATTGTGATCCCACATTTAAAACGGAAGCAGAAAGCCTCATTTTCAATGCAGGATTTTAGGCTGGTGTAGAGATGCCCTATGATACCTTCGTATGCTGCATGGCGGGTGGCATAGGTTTTTCGTTCAAAGGTTGAGCCAGGTGATTTGGGAAGAGTAGAGCAAGGAGTGGTGGCTTGCTTGTAGGAGGAAGAAGAGGAATTCATTCTAGCATTTCCACCTATAGATGAAACAAAACCTCTTCAGATATATGTACAATGGATTGGACTGAGATGAGAATGAAAGAGTTTCTCTTTAATTGCTTGGTTACATATGGTCTACAGATGAGCCGTAAAGTCTAGCTCTGTCTCTCTCTCTGTATATATATCCACAAATACATGGATTTAGTCTGCCTAATTCTAGAAAGACCACCTTCAGCGTCTTTCACTGAAGTGACCATTTTTGCCAGCACTAGTTCTGGAGAGTCTGTAGCCTTTTCCTCAAAGATGGGAGAGGTCCAGAGCTTGTTACGTTGGTATTGATTGTTGGCTCATCTTTAAGATAAGTATGACAAACAAAATATTGAATAAAATATTTTGTTCAAAATATTTGAAAATACTTATAGTCCATATTCAAAGTGATCTTTTACAACAAAATGTAAGATGGCAGATATGTTCTCAAGCCAGTTTAGTCTCAGTGTCTTCCTTGGAACAAAATCAATTTACTGTATATGTGAGCACTCTGGTGTCATTGTTGTGGATTCCAGTTTAAGGATTGTGTCCAGAGACACAAACAAGTTAATCTAGAGTACTTATTTAAGCTTGATTGTTTCTGTCCATTTTAAATTTAATTTATAGCCTTCTTCCCAATGAGAGTAAATCCCACTGAACTTAGCAGGGCTTCTTGGATGAAATGCACAGGATTGGGCTTGTAAACCAACTACAATTCTTTGATGCAGATAGTTATTATTCCCTGGTTTTTCTTGGGGCTCTTGGCTGTCTCCCATCCAGGGCATGGATGCGGTTTACATCTGCTTAGCTTCAGCGCTGCTATAGCATCAGATCCTCCTAAACCATTCACTGGGCCCAGCCAACCAGACTCAAACTCCATCACTGGTTAAGTGGTATATACTTTAAATGTCAGTGGAAATTGCATTTGGGGCCTGCTAAAGTTACTTAGGAGTTTTACAAAGCGTTTTAGCTCAACAACAACCCGGTGTGATAAGTTATACTGAGTGAATTGCCCAAAGCTGCCCAGAAAGCATTACCTTCTAACTACTACACTAGCCTTAGAAAGAAGGAAAAGCTACTAAGAACTACCACTATTTTGACAGAGGAATAGAACAACTGGAAAATAATCCACAAATCAATGCCTGGGTTTTCAGCCATAGTTCCATGGGGTCCAGTGTCTATTCATAAACTAAGTCCCAACTCTTGCATAGTCTCTGCTATCTCCTGCTCTGGTGGGAAGTTCAGCCCTGTTCCTTCCTCCAACAGCAAAAAAGCTCTGCCCTCAAAGAAGGAATTTGATGTGGGTTTTATAAATAAAAGCAAGCTGAATTTGGCAAGAGGACTGAATGGGCAACGGGCTCATTTCTGCCTCAGTGTCAGAGGCATAGCAAAACACAAGCCATGCTTGGAATAATGTGGTTAGTATGTGGTTTGCCAAAAGGACTGGCCAATGTATAACTTTCTGCCCTTGGATATTTGTCAGATCACCAAACAGAAGGATGGCTGTGATCTAATAAGATACAGTCATGTGAATAATGGGTGGGTGCCATCCTCCGATTTATGAAAAGAGAATATGCCCTTTGTAATCTCAGCAGAGGACTGTTCTTGTACATTTGCTTGTAGTTCTGGGGCTGGTATCATTGTTCAGTGGCCTCCCCATTAAACTGTTTTAAGAACAATGGACTTTTGTCAGGAAGCCTTTGCTTCCCTCCCCACAGCGCCAGTTTTTAAGCAAACTGGCAATGCACAGAATTAGACACACTCAAGAGGCTCTGGCCCTTTTAATGCTGCTGCTGCTGTGAGTGTCATACATTTAATTCTGATTAGTGAGGCACCCACGGAGATAGAGAGTTCCAAAAACACATTTCAATCAGGGGCATTAAAAGAAAACACAGTATTTGCTCTAGATCGATTAACTGAGAGTGTTCCTTCTAGAAGGTGAGTATCTGGTCTGTGGAGAACTCTGCAGCCAGAGGGTTTTATGATGTTCCTTGACATGATGTGGGGCCTGACCTGTGTAGGCTACCTCATACAGTACGTATAAGAAGTACTTCTTCACACTGTGCATAGTTACTAAGGAATTGCTACCACAAGATGTAGTGATGGCTGCCAACTTGGATGAATTTTAAAGGGGATAGACAAATTCATGGAGGATGAGGCAATCAGTGGCTGCTATTCAATGGGCTGGTTCACATGATTGCCACAGCCCACTGTGGCTTATTTGAGCCATGGTGGATTGTGGTGCATGCCGGTGGCCATTTTGAATATTCAAGCTGCGGCAGTCGGTCACCATGGCTTATCATGATGTCCAAACCTGGTGAGGGTGGATTGTTGGCATGGTTGACAAACCACCCAGAACCCATGGGCTGTTTTAGGATTGTGGGTGATTTGTTAGTTGCACCAACAACCCACCTGCACTGGGTTCAGACATCACAATAAGCAATGGCATCCACCTGCCATGGCTTGAATATTCAAAATGGCTGACGAGCACATGCCACAAGCCACGGTGATCAGACCGTGGTGATCAGGCAAACCAGGTGTTGGGGAACATAAATCCTGGAGAGTGCTATTACATTTATATAGGCTTGTGGGCTTCCTATTGGGGCATGTGGTTGGGTTTTAGTGGGAACAGAATACTGAACTAGATGGCCTTTGGTCTGATCCAGCATGGCTCTTCTTGTGTTCTTAAGTTTAAGTATACCACAACTAAACACCCTGTTTCAAGCACTCCAGTGGACAGTTTCTTGGATGGATAAATGAATATCTCTTTATATTCTATGGTGCATAGCTATTCTAGAGCAAACCAAATAAGTTTGTATGCAACTAATTTTTACTGGGAATTGTCACACTGGATTCGTGTGCCTCAACATGTGTAACCCAAGATACAGGGGTACATGGAAGGAGCCTCCTCGAAGGAGCCTCCTCCTTCGAGCCTCCTCGAAGATTGTTGTACAATCAGGTGTACTCTGGTAACAGTGCATTGTGCCAACTAATCCTTCTACCACCTGATCGAACCGTGGCTCGGTGGTGTGGTGGTGGCTACATTTTGGTGTAGCGGAGTTTGCTGTGGACATGACATGATGACAACCCAAGATACAACCTCCCTGCAAAAGGTTGAGTAACCACTAAAAGAAATTTTTGTGAACCGCCCAGAGAACTTCGGCTATTGGGTGGTATAGAAATGAAATGAATGAATGAATGAACGAACGAACGAACGAATGAATGAATGAATAAAAGATTACAAGGAAATTTAATTGTGTGGTGGCATTTCCTGTCAAAACGTATTGTATAAATTCCCACCTTAAGATTGCCATTTAAAATCTAGAAACTGGGTCTTAGTACTGTTTGTGGTAAGTATTCTCCTCCAAAAGTTCAGAGTAGGACACCTCTGCCCCCCCCTTTTCTGGTTATTTGCCAATAGTAAACATTTTTGTGACCCACCCTTTCTCCTTTCTTCTCACTTCCATTTATGTTCCTCATTTATTTGATCTCAATTTGAGAACCACTTACTGGCTGTGACATAACTGCTGCCATAGGTCCTCTTTTCCACTCCGCTCCCTCCACTATAAGCTGTTGATTTGAGCCCACTGCTACCACCTCCTTCTGTCAGAGAAAACACAAAATGAGACTCTGTAGGTGAGTCTCTCTCACAAACTGGTGAGAGAGGGTGACTTGCCCAAGATCACACAATGAGCTTTGTGGCTTAGCAGGGATTTGAACCTCAGGCATAGTCTGTCGCTCTAGCCTCTGCAGCACAAGTACTGGACACAAAGGTTCTAGATGCCAAAGCCAACCAACTATGTTAGTCAACATGCCTTCCTATCTAGGTCTTTCCACGCTGGTAATGTGAGGGGAGGTTGTATTCCAAAAGCTAAGGAAGCTAGAACTCCTGCTTGGAAGATGTGGACTGATGTTCTGCAGGAACGATGGGAGAAGAACGTCAACTGATTAAAAAACAACACTATTCTCACTATGTCCCATGGCTCAGAATAAAAAATGGAACTGGATTTTGTTGCAAGTATTCTTTTGAGCCATGTCAACTTCTTAAAACTCACATACAGTTTACATGAGTATGATGAACTCACATGCACAGAGGTGGCCCATACAGAGTCTTGCTAACTTTGATACGTGTCCTTCCTGTTACTCGGGCAGCGTTTCAAAAGAGCAACTGAAAGCAACAAAATGAGTCTCCCCTCACCCCAAATTGGATCTGTGGGTTTGGGGGCATAAATGCACAAGGATTTGCATGAGGCACAAATAGAGCAAATGAGGTGTGTGTGTGCAGACATGCTCGGAGCAAATTCTGTATAGCAGCCACTTACTTGGGGGAAGAGATGTCAGCCTGGTAGTAACAGTTTCTGTAATAACTGTAAATAAGAAGAAAAAGAAAAAAGAAAAAAAGGAAATGTAAGCACATGGGAGTGTAATATGCCAGGAGCTTCTCCTGCGCCAGCTCTACTGAGATGAACAGGAGCTACACGAGATCACTAAGGGCTCAATCCTATGCATGTTTAGGCAGAAAAAAAAGTCCTACAACACTCACCATTCCCAGCCAGCCATGTCCTTTTTTTGGTCTAAACATACATAGGTTTGTGCCCTAAAGGAATACTTCCTTTTTCAAAACTGCCATTCTTAAACTGAAGTTTGAAATTGAACCAATGTGTTGGATTGAAAGTTGCTTTGAATATTCATGTCTGCTACTATGAATACCATGGCAATTCAAAAAAGTGCTGAAATCCCAGTTTTACAGGTGAAATACTTATTAAATCATAGTGGGCTTTAACATTTATAAGGATTTATTATTCAGCAGGGCCAGTTGCCTGAGTCCCCATCAAATTAATAGCCAAAAACATTTCTGAGGTTGGCTACACACTGCTCCTGAAATTGCCTATCACATTAAGCTCCTATTGTGTGTGGAGTCAGATTAATAAGTGGGCATTTCCAATCCATATAAAAAGTCCATTTTGGAAGTCATTGGGAGATTCCATTTTGTAACTGGAAGGTTCCATTTCGTCCCACCACAGGACTGATTCACACAAATGGTTGTTTAAAGTAGATGAATCACCACGAGATGACTCTGCACTCTCAATATTCAGGTAGTAAAAGGTTCTCTACATGAGATCAATCTAGAAATCAAGCATAACTTAGGTTTCAGAAATGTGTAGAGGTGCTTTCGGAAGATGACTTCCGCCACATATCTATTGAAGAGGAAAGTGACCGTATGCTAACTTTTACCTCAACAGTGGTTAAGGAAATTGACTTAAAGATCACTTACGTCTCTCTGTGACTTCTGTTCCATCCCGCTTGTTTTTCTTTGTTACAGCGTCCATATCATTACTACCTCAAGGTGAAGAGAAAGAAGAAATGTTAACATACTACTGACCCCGTGGCTGCTACTCCCTGCTGTGGTGGCCACTGTCCAGTAAGGGCATGGCCACTTCCTCTCTTCTCAGCTGATGCTCAGTGGTGGCTGGGCAGTGCAATTCACAAACTTCCACACAGGCTACCACTGCCCACTTCATAGGGTTTTTTTTAATGAGAACACATGAGATGCATAAAGACTTTAAAGTGCACTGCAAATTAAAGGTGCTCATCTTTCTTTTCTTTTCTTTTCTTTTCTTTTTAAACTTATTCCTCCCAGAAGGGAAAGGCACTCTGTACGTCAGAGGTATTGTGTCTTTTGGTCCATTTCCACGTCCCTTTAAAATGCTCCAAGGTAATCTGCCCAGGCAGCTGGAATTGTTTAAATCCAGGCCTGGCAATGCTTCCAATGATGTTTCTAGGCCAGTGTCCTGAGAAGGGGGTAATAAGACTGAATAAGTTGAGAGGCACAATTTGATAAAAGTTTTTTTAAAAAAATCATTGCCTTAGCCTGTGAAGAAATAGTGTCATCTAGTGGTAGCTCAGGAGTACTTAGCCAAAGTTTCCTCTTATTTTTCAGATTGACTTCGTAGCTTTATTCTTCTTCTAAAAGGCATTAAAAAGTAGAAAGTGTACATATTTCTAAAGTACAACATTGATGTTACTTTTTCCTAATAAATAAGACAGAGAAGATTTTCTGCCTTGTGTCTGATACAGATACTACTGTAACTCATAAAGTCTCTCTTTTTGCTTTGGCAGCATCGAGAATTCATGCAAAATTTATTTCTGATAATGCAGTTGACTGGGGAATGCTGTGATTTAATTATCTTTTTAGCTGTTTTAATTTTTAAATTGTAATTATCTGTTTTCATAGTGGATGCAGTTTAATTTAAATGTATCTTAAATAATGCTTTGTGAACTTATTTCAGCTTCCAAGTATTTTAGATAATTGTTTTATGCCATATTTGTCCTAATTTGTTTTAGCTGCCTTGTATGTGAATGGCCTGTGGCCCAAGCAATAAAAACTGACTGACTGACTGACTGACTAATAAAGAAGAATGACTTATTAGGCTCAGCAAAGGACAGAAAGGGGTGCATGTTCTGCCAAGGGTGCACCAAAAAGAGAAGTAGTGAGCTGGCAAAGAGTGGTGATAGGGCATCATAGGTTTTGATGGGACAAGATCTGTCCTTGCACATGCAAGATGTTGGGGAACGGTGGTCCCGTAGGAATTTCATTGTGCTTATCCACAACTGCAATGCTGGTTGTGGGCACCTATGATTGCCCTCAGTGTGGTTTTGAGGAGGCAAGTAATTTTCCAGGGAAGGGCAACTATTCATGACCACCACTACCTGTCCCTATAGTGCCACCAAAGCATGGAAGCTATTTCGGTTAAAGAAAAACTGCCAGCATAGTAACTCATGGCTACACATTGAACTTTTAACAAACTCAGAGAGCAAATCAGATGGGCACTATCCAGCAAACATTAAACCCTTTTATGTCTCTTTGATTTTAGTGGGAGGGATTAAGCACATCCTTAACTCTCTGATTAAAATCAACAGAGCTTTAGGGCATTTCTACATGAGGCTTTTATCCCACACTTTTACCGGGGCTTCTACTTCCAGATTCTTTGCGGGATTAAGATCGGCTCCTTTACACATGCTTTTTTTCCAGAGTTTTTCTTTCTCTGCCTTTCTGTATGTTTCATTATACAGCCATTAGATAGTATAGTGGTATAGTGGAATTGCACAATTACACACTATAAATATAATGCCATTCAGAAATGGCACTTTCCTCAATCTAAAAAAACCCCATGATAATGGTTGCAAAGCACAGGAGAGGCCCTAGACATCACGTATGGGATCTGCAAACTACTGTGAGTGAGCAATCACAAGCGCACAATAAAAGCCTCATGTAGAAAGGCTCTTAAAGTGCTTTTAACTTTATCGGGAGTGTGCCCATGATTTTAAAATTCTTATGCAGAGACATAAAATTCTATAATGGTCTCCCAGAACAGTTGTAAGGATGAAGAATGTCACTGGGTTCAAGATACTGGCCAAACTGAAAAAAACCACAGTTTTTAAAGTGATGTTCAGTTATTGTCTTGATTTATGCCCCTCTCTAACACGCACTCTTCCTTGGGAGCATCAAGGATTGCCACATGGATAGATTACAGGCTGAAATGGAGTTGTGGCCCACTTCTAGCCTTGTTCACATGAAAACCATTTGTGCACTGAATAGACATAGGGGAGAGTGAGGTTGCAGTGGCCAGTCTAATTCCTAACGTATGCACATTCAGAAGATTGCATTAATAGAGCCTTTAGGGTCTTTCAGCAATTAGGAATCCTGGAAAAGCAGAGTTCCCAAATTCATGGCGAGAAACCTATTTGCCTACAGGCATAGATATGTGCATGTAGCCTCTACCATCTGCTGAACCCATGGAGGCTGGGAACATGAACAGTGGGTGCCATTCCATACACCCCCTCCACCCACAGACATTTAATGAAGATGGGAAGAGGGTTACAGGTGCCTTTGGGATGACTATGAGAATGATTTGGCCATGCTTGAGGACCTTTGGGAGGGGCTATGGCTCAATGGAAGAACACAGGCTTTGCATGCAGAAAGTCCCAGGTTCAGTTCTCAGCATCTCCAGGTAGGGCTGGAAAAAAATCCTGCCTGAAAACCTTGAGAGCTGCTCCAGTCAGTGTGGGTAACTGGACTAAACAGACCAATGGTCTGATGCAGTATAAGGCAGCTTCCTGTGTTCCTACTGATCGATAGATTTAAAGTTGTGAAGGAGTTTCCCCTCAGGCCACATTAACTAAAAGATGCCCACAGCAGCCGCTTTGTGTCTATGCTTGTACCAAAGTAAAACTTGTGGCATTTCTTATGGGATGGTACATTTACTTGTTCCTCGATGCACATTGTTTCCATGTAGGAAAATAAGATTTACATAGGAAGTGGCTCTCAGGCTAAATCTACCCGAATCATCTAAATCCACCTGAATCTCTTTCCAGCTCACCGCTGTGCCCTCTTTCTCCAGGATAAGGGCTGCTGGAAGCACTCTGGAAAACCCACAGCTTCTTAAACCTTGAGTCATAGGCAGAGTCGTAATAGGAATTAACACCAAACAAGCTCTGACATTGAAGGAAGATGCTTGAAAGATGAACCCAGAAGGAAAGAACAAAAAAGCCCTGAAGCCAAACCCAACCCAGTCTTTGGCTCTTCACTGCATCCCAACCTCACTATTTGGAGTTGTCTTGCATAGGCCTCTTATGTATGCCCCGTCCTTTGCTCACAACTGGCTTTGAGGATTCAAGAGATCCAGAATAGCAGGAACATCTTTCAGCCCAAGGCCCAGATTCCACTTCGGAGAAACTCTCAGGGCTGCATTTCAGTGGTGAGTGGCGCCAAAGGCAAAAATGACAGAGCCAAAATATCAAACATACCTGCATATTTTAGCTTAAAGCTCTTACTGGCAATAACTAAGTCTTAGGAGAGGCATTTTGACCTTTTAGAATGGGGAAAAAAACATGCAAAGGTCAGGAAGCCACCAAACAATCAGTAGCGGGGCGGGGGGGCAGAAGGGAACTGGCTATGGGAAAGGAGCATGGTCATCTTGGGAATCCACCCATATGCACTGTCATTTTTAGCCTATGGGGGAAATGCACATTTTGGCCATTTTTAAATTTTTTTACATATTTTTCTATGACTGAATTTGCATAACATTCTGGAAAGTAAAAAAACTGGTCCACAAGTTTGCACAATCTGTGCAACTTGGGGAAAGCCAGTCGGATTCATAGAAATCCATACTCATTTGATTCTATTGCTGATTTGTCCAACATCCCTAGTCACCATCTCTCAGCCTAACTTACCTCACAGGTTGTGAGGATAAAACAGGGAGGGTTATATTACCCTGAGCTCCCTGGAAGAAGTGTGGGATGAAATATAATAAATAAATTTCAATTGGATCTGATCATGCATTGCTGTAAGGTGGAGAATCCCCTCCCGCCGCCCCCCACCCCCGAGACCCAAAGACAACAACATTTTCAGGCATTTTTAAGGGCCAGACTCAAATGTTAACTTAAAAAATAATTTAAAAACCAGAGGTGATAGGACTCAAGCCTACCTAAAAAATCATGTTCTCTGACCCCAAAGCCCTATACTATAACAGCAAGTATGCATTTGGCAATGGTAACTCAGTAGCCATTGGAAAAATGACACTGTACATGCTCAGTCCTCTAAGTTATTACTCGGCATGCTCCTGGGCATGAAAGGCAGGTCCCAAGGCTGTGATCTGGTATCAGTTAAGCCCCTTATAGAGTACCTTGACTGTATGCATTTATTATGGGTTAAGTAAGTTAGTAGGCCAGAGGTTTTGATTTCTACACAAAACAGAAGACACCTACATCCCTTAGTTCCTTACAGCCAACCTACATGATAACCATTTACCATGTAGCTGGGCAGGCTTTTTCTTTACTCTTGTGTAAGCCCATGTGGCCCTGATTCATAAGAACATCAGAAGAGCCATGCTGGATCAGACCAAGGGTCCATCTAGTCCAGCATTCCATTCACACAGAAGGCCAACCAGCTGTCGACCAGGAACCCACAAGCAGGGCATGAGTGCAACAGCACCCTTCCACCCATGTTCCCCAGCAACTGGTGTACATAGGCTCACTGCCTCTGGTACTGAAGGTAGTACATAGCCATTAAGACTAGTAGCCATTGATAGCCTTTTCCTTGAGGAATTTTACCCCTTTTAAAGCCATCCAAATTGGTGGCCATCACTACATCCTGTGGTAGCGAATTCCATAGTTTAACTATGCGCTGTGTGAAGAAGTATTTCCTTTTATCTGTCTTGAATCTCCTAGCAATCAGCTTCATGGGATAAACCTAGGTTCTAGTATTTTGAGAGAGGGAGAAAAATGTCTCCCTATCCATATTCTCCACACCCCTATCATGTCTCCCCTTACCCTTATTTTTTCCAAGCTAAACTATCCCAGATGTTGTAACCTTCTCTCATAGGGAGGTGCTCCAGCCCCTTGATTGTTTTAGTTGCGCTTTTCTGAACTTTTTTGAGCTCCACAATATCTTTTTTTAGGTGTGGTGACCAGAACTGTACACAGTATTCCAAGTGTGGTTGCACCATAGATTTGTATAGGGGCAGTATGATATTGCCAGTTTTATTCCCAGTTCCTTTTCTAGTTATGCCTAACATGGATTCAGATCGGGACCAAACAAAAAGAATTGGCAATTGATGCAGAAACCAACGTAGAGTCTACACTGGAGCCCCTTTCATTTCCAAGACATTGCTGTGCCAATATTTCCCCGCCTCCTTCTATTGCTGCTATGTGGTCACACATTAATGAATACAGCATAATATCCACTATATTTGTAATCTGACCAAGTGCTGCATGGCAATGCATAATGCTGTAACGGCAGAAGTAGCAGGAGTTTGAAAGGTCATGTGTGCTTTGCTATTTGTGTTTATAGCACAAGCACATGCCACATGTATTGAGCTCTTCAGCTGCACAAGCCAGAGTATAATGCTGCAGTTGCAGGAGAAATGGGAAGTCATGCTCCCATTCCAAGTTCCCTTACAAAAAAAGTCTGGTAAAATGCACAGCTGGGCAGGAATGCACGTTTTAAAATAAAGTACACAGCTGTGCAGCTATGTAGGTACACATTGAAAATTAGTTCCCCCCTCCACACACACCCCAAATGTGGTTGACCAATAGAAGGAGGCAAAATAGAGGACAAACATGGATTCCTGCTCACAAATCCATTCTCCTGGCTGAGGTCAAAGGTGAGGGTAAGGAAAAATGTTGCCAAAGGGGTTCTACAGCTTTGAAACCACTGCCACCATAGGAGGTATGATACCACTATATTGGAACACATAATTAATAGCACATGGAAATTGCAATTGGTGGGGAAAAGTCATAAAAGTGGTCTGGAAAAAAGGAGAATATTGAGGGAGAAATAGTGTCAGGACAATGGGTTGGGGAGTGTGTCATGTGCTGTGCAAGTGGGCCAGATGTTTTAACAATGGGGGGGGGATCCTATTGTAGATTTCCCCTAAGAAACTGCAACACAACAATACTTACATTTCCTTTAAAGATCACCTAAGCAGGTGTGTTTATTTAAACTATGAAATGCATTTGACTGAATTATATTCATTCTAGGTATCCCCACTTAACAGCTAAATAGGAACAGAGCATTATTCTTTCAAAAGAGTATTTCTAATGAAGTAATAAGGGCAAAAATACAATTTTCAGCTAAACAAGACATCAGAGATTATCTGCACTACAAGGAGCAAGGGAAACTAGGATTTTATCTCAGAGTTCTTCAAATAGAAATGATTATTAGTAAAGATGTGATACAATTATATTCAAAGCAAGTGATTGCTTCCAACACCAAGGAAGCATGAACACCAAGACTGGTGCTAGGATTTTACACTACTAGTTTAGGGAAGGGAAAGGTAGAGCACATGCTTTATATGCAAAAGTTTCAGTCCCTGGCATTTCCACGGATGGCTGGGAAAGTCTTGTCCAAAACGCTGGAGAGCTGCTGCCAATCAGCACAAACAATACTGAGCTAGATGGACCAATCGTCTGACTTGGTATAAGGGAGGTTCCTAATCTGAAGTAAGGACCAATTCTGTCAATGCATTTCCGTTCTGTTCAAAGGGAGATGGAGACAGAAACCTCGCTTGCCAGGACTGAGCCTCAAACACCATTTCATAATCAATGGAAAGAGGGAGAGAGAGCAAGGGAGAGAGCGAGCAATAGTTTAAGGGTGCAATCCTATGCATGTTTAGACGGAGAAAAGGACTACAACTCCCAGCAAAGCTGGCTGGGGAATACTGGGAGTTATAGGCCTTTTCTCTGTCTAAACATGACAGAGAAAATGCATAGGATTGTGCCCTAAATCACTGGGCCACCGATATTTTGCTGCTCATTCGTAGCAAAGGAGCCAGCTCACAGCAGCTGGATTGGGAAGGTCTGTTATTGCTTGCCTCAACAGCCAGAAAGCACAGTCCTCTGAATGACACATTTCCCACGGTGCTGGGTGGAAGGCACAGCTCTGCTCCCTGCTAACATTGCCTTCTTGATTCCAGACTCCAGGAAGACTTGGGTTGTTTACACAAGCGAAGCAATGTCTGAGATTTTCATTTCCTGCCTCTTTGAATAGCATGAAAGGGCCTCAGTGATGTGAATGTATATTTGGGTTTTAACGTGCCTTTCGCTTTCTACACTGCATTAACCATCCAGAAGTGGTAGACTAGATACTTCAACGAGCATCCAACTTTTCATAAATGGTGCTCATTTGAGTCTGTCTTGTCTTTTCTGTCATGTATGAATGCTATTACTGTGGGACAGCATTTGGAAGAAAAATCAGACATATGAGCCAGCCAGTGTAAGTGTTATGCTTGCATTACAACTGGGTTTAAAAACAAATTTCAGACTCAAGTATGAAAACAACCTCAGTTTCTAAGAGTTGTGCCCACCCATCTTCACTACTGTCTTATATCTGATGTGGTGTGATACACCTTACTCATTCTTCCTCTCTACATGGAGTCTGGATTGTGTAGCTCTGTCTTGGGGCACTGATAGTTAAAGGATCATAACTTTGAAGTAGGCAGGATTTGACATCCTGGTTTCTTCAAGCGCCATGATCCTTTGAATCATCTCTTTTTGAGACCAAGCACTGTAGACCGCAGAGACAGAACCCCACCCTCAGATCCTTGCTTTCATCTCTTCTCAACCCTCCAACCTGAGCAATGGCCAAAACCCCTGTTATGAATGACCCAGATCAAAATTCACAAAAGGCTTGGTTTTTTTCAGAGCCTTTTCTTTAGCATTCCCTATACTTTCAACACAATAAAGGCAGCAATCTTTTTGTCCTATGAAGTGCAGAAGGCTTGGTACAAAGGCAGGATCCCTGTTAATTTCAGAAGGAACCCTTAATAGCCTGTGGAATAGAGACGTACACCCTATTAACACATTCATTTATAGCGTGGAGCAAACAGAGAGCAAGTTGGAAGAATACTCCAAGTGCCTCTATGATAATGGGCACATAGATTCAGTGAGATATGCCACAAGACTTAACCACTAAGACATGCTGCCCATTACAGACAGCTGATGGAGAATCCCGACCAGCCAACCTGGGCAAAATGCCTTCCTGATCCCAGATGTAGCGATTGCTTCTTGGAACACACCTCTGTTATGTTAAACTGGTTAGAAACTGGTCAGATTGCTTCTCATAATATACCTATGCTACATTAAACTGGTTAAAACTGGCTGCAGTCCAAGAATGTGTGTGCTACAGTCTGTGCCAGCTCCTGCCATTCCAGACAGCTACTTCCCAGTGGACTGACCCAGAATCAGCACTGGCTGTGTGGTCCATGCAGCGACTTCCCACACTCATCATGCAGGTGCCCCAAGAGAAAGGGGACCTGAGGCCTATCTCCATGGGCAATTTGCTGCAAGCTGGCTGCGTTTGGAGGTCATTCAGGGCACATGAAGTTATGACCATCCCGCAGCCACCCCAGAGATTTCGCGGAAAAAACGGATTTCCTGAGACTACTTTAAGTCCGATTCTTTTCCTTAAGTCAGGTTCTCTGCGCTATAGTTGTTGTGTGCTCCAACCCCTGCATTTACCTTGGGTATGCTAGCCATGTGTGCCTTTCATCGTGACCTTGGTCAAGGGGTGTTTCCTGTTCCTGTGTTTCCCATCCCTGTGTTTCCCAACACAAAACTCCCACTGTGGTCAATGAGGCTTGTTCCCTAAATGCACACTCCTGAAGTTACTGAATTCCCATCCATCGAAATAGAGCATTTAGGAGCCTTAAGGCACTAACTAGACCCCTGGAGAAACTCCCCTAAAGGTTGTGAAGCACTAGGTCAAAGTTGCATGTCTTTGATGTCTGGTTCATTGCTTTTTGGAAGTAATTAATGAGCAGCTTCAATTCTTCACAACATTGCATAAAAGGAGCTTGGTGGGGAGGAGAAAGGGGGTTAGAGAGGGGGCTGGTTGGAGCCAGGGTACATCAAGTGTTCATAGGGTTAAACACAGACTGGAGTAACTCCCCTAAAAGACTGGTATAACTTCCCTAAATGCTGTGAAGTGCAAGGTTGAAGCTGCGAGTCTTTGATATTTGGAAGTAATTAATGTGCCACTTCGATCCTTCTCAATGGGAGCTTCAGGGGGAAGGAGAAAGGGGGGTAGAACCTGGATGGGGTGGGAAAAGCCTCTCTTATTGTTTGAGCAGCCCCTGCCAGTCTGATAACGTTCACTTCTAATCCCCCCCACCCCACCTGGAAGTATGTTCCTGTGAAGTGACTTATAATGCTATGGTGCGCTCGTTCATGGGTCCCTGCGTGGACCAAAGCCGAGTCCTTGAAAATCCAGGTAATCCTCCATTTGCTTCTCCTTCCGTTGTCGTGGAGATTCTCCCCCCCACCACAGCTTTCCCTCAAACACTTCCTTCCTGCTCTGCTAGTGATGTGCTAAAACACCTGACCAAGAGAGCAGGAATCCATCATTTGGTCAAGCCTTTAGAATTCTGCTTTAAAAAACCCAAAGTTAAACAACCTGGAAGACAAAATCTTTGGATGGTTGAGAATAATATGGAGGAATCTACTCCATGCTCTTGAACAAAGGATGGAACCTCAGTAACCACTGCCTCAATCCTATTAAGTTGAATTATCTATAAGATAATGTATGTGCCACAAGTTGGGAGCAGGAACAAGCAAGAAGCAAGATTCCTCTAGGAATCAAATGTCTTCAGGGCAAGGAATATGTTCAGTACAACACACCCAGGCAGCTCAGAGGAGTGATCGGTACTGTATTTTGTAGAAGAAAGCAACAAAGAAACACATCAGAAGCCAAAAGCTAACCTGCCCTGCAGGGATATTCACTCATGGTCCCAAATAGGATCGTCAGACAAACTTCGTCCGTGAAAGCAAAATGATGCACTGCACCTCTTCCTCAAGAAGAATTTCTCGCAGCTCCTTAACATAAGACTATCCTGTCTGATATTCCCTCTTCAGTCACGTTTTCATGATGCTTCAGAACAAAGGGCAAGGGGAAGGGGAGAGATGTATTCCCACCCTTTAAGCCACTACTGATATACAAAGTTAAAACACAACCATAACCCTTCAGATCAGTTTAATCTTAAAATTACCTGGTTATATACCCTATATCTTCTAGGAGGCTACTTCAATGGTTTTACTTCTGGAGTAGTCAGCCAGAAGCCTTCTTCTGAAAACATTTGCCTGTATGGCAGTTTTCCCCAATGTGGTGCCCTCGAGATGTTTTGGACTTCAGCTTCCAACAGCCCCAGCCAGCATGGCCAATGGTCAGGAATGCTGGGACATGTAGTCCAAAACATCTTTGGAGAGCACCAGGTTGGGGAAGGCTACTGAATGGTATTATCTAGCAAAAGCGCTAAGCATTTATCAAAGCATTTAACAGTGCAATCCAATACATGTCTACTGAGACATAAGCCTAATTGACTTCAGTGGGACTTGCTCCCAGTTAAGCGTGCATAGGTTTGCCACCTCAGTGTTATTTTTCCCACTTTGCAGATAGGGGAAACTGATAAAGAAAGGTGAGGAAGCATGCCCAGCATCACAACTAGAGTGAAGTTGCAGAGACAAGAAAAACACACACTTAAATGAGAAAGTAACACCATATTAGGAATAAATTGTGACACTCAGAAAATCCTTGTCTTAATTATGCTAATTTTTGAGAGTTCATAACTTCTTAGTTGTATACATAATGACAAACAAGTATAGTAGTTCTGGATAAATTACTCCCTGCTGATGAAAATAACTCTCCCTGGCTCACACCTATTCTGTCTTTAAAAGTTAACACAACATTCCTTTGCTGCAAAGGAGTCACAAGCATTTTTGGAGATACAGGCAGTATACACAGAAACAGAATTCACATCTACTGTCCAGGGAGCCAGCACATAATAAATACATGTTTAGAATGATGTTGTATTGTATCTACTTTTCAAGCAGTTTATGTAATGCATCCTTCTTTGAAATGATGTAGGCAGTCTTTTATCCAATGGAGGCTGGTGCTGGTATCAGTGGGGCGGTGAATCTGCTCTGGGTTTCAGTCAGAACTCTAAAGGACCTACCTTGGATAGCTCTTTTAGAGTTCTGACTGGTTCTGACTGAAACTTGGAGCGGATTCACCGCCCCACTGACATCGGAGCCACCAGCCTCCACTGCTTTATCCAGGATTCTAACACAAGCGTATCTACCCACAGCCATAACTATAACCTTGTGAATATCTTTCTAATAAAGCTGCAGTCCTTTGCATGCTTACCAGTAAGTAAGTCTCACAGAATCCAGTGGAATTTACTTTCAAGGAAATATCCATAGGACTGGGCTGCATGTACCCGATGGGAAAAAAAAAATATTTATCCTGGCTTGCATTTTTCAGAGTTTTGGGTATAATGTCTCCTTCAATGCCCATTGTAAAGTTATTTTGTCCTGCAAAACTGAACAGGCCCAATGTGCATTCTCTACATCAATAGTTCCTAGACATTTTAATATAGAATGAGCAACCAATGCAGTGCACATAATTTGCCTGAGACTTGAAATGGAAATCTGATGGAGATATACTAGAAAGTGGTTTCTTTATAACTGTTCCGCTGTCTTGAATTACCTACCTGAAGTGCCTCTGCTGGTAATCCTTATTGTTTGCTTTCTACCCAGATTCCAGATATTGTTCCACAAGACCCTTTACACAGCTCTCCTTCAGTGGGTATGTTGTTTCTGTGTGATCCTCAGAGAATGTTGAATTTGTCTTGTATTTAATCTATTTTACCCCACCCACAAACACGTATGTTCTCTTTCCCAAATCTTTTCTCCTAAACAAGTCCTGACAAAGGTGTGTCATGGTTTCCTGCCTTATACTCCACCCTATCAATTATCTGACACAGCGACTTAAAAAAATCTGCCTCCAGGAATCAAATTTAACTGCTGAGAAGAAAAGCATCAACCTACCAGCTCAAATAGAGCGACCGTTTGGAACGCAAGAAGAGTCCTGGTGGATCAGACCATAGGCCTGTGTGGTCAAGCATCCTTTTTCCTACAGGGGCCAACCAGATGCCCATGGGAAGCCCACAAGTGGGACACGAAAGCAACAGCAACTGGTATTCAATGGCAAACTGCCTCTGAACCTGGAGACTCCATAAATTCATCATGACTGGTTTTATTTATTTAAAATCTCTCTGGGCCACCTTTCAGGGCAGACGCCCTCCCAAGGTGGCGTATAGCAGTAAAATGCATAAGACCAATACGATATTAAGAGCAATCAAAACACAATCAAAACAGTAAGAACACAATAAAAACAGCAATAAAACCCGACAAAAACAACAACAGTAATCATATTAGGAGAAGGCCAGAGTAAAATAATATGTCTTCAAGACTTTCTTAAAAGCCTGCAGTGTTGGAGCATGGTGGAGCCCCAATGGCAACTTATTCTAGAGGTGTGGGGCTACTGCAGAAAAGGCCCTCTTAGTGCGGTCATCCACCTAACTGCCCTCACGGGTGGGCAAAAGAGAAGGACCTCTCTTGCTGATCTTAAAGTGCAGGCAGGGTGACAGTAGCCATTGATAGACTTATCCTCCATGAATTTGTCTAGTCCCCATTTAATAAATGGAGACATGATCAATATGTGAGATGCCACCATACAGATAGGGAGCTACAAGGGACCAGTGAGATCATGTAGTTCAACTGAAAAGAAAAAGAAAAACAGGAAGGCACTAGAGGCAGGGAGGAAACCTCCAGATGCATACTCCCAATCAATATTCTTCTTGGTACTTGGAGGTTTATTCACCCTTTTCCCATATACATCAACCTTCTGTGTGGTAGAAGGAAAGCTCAAACTTAAAGCATTCTGACACATATGTTACAGAAGCCTCCCCCAACTTGGTGCCCCCCAGATATGTTGGACTTCTACTCCCATTATTCCCAGCCAGGACTGGCTGGGAATGATGGGAGTTGCAGTCCAACACATCTGGAGGGTGCTGAGCAGTGGAGGCTGGTGGCTCCGATGTTGATGGGGCGGTGAATCCACTCCAGGTATCAGTCAGAACTCTAAAGAAGCTTTGCACCTTGGATCAGTCCATTAGAGTTCTGACTGGTTCTGACTGAAACCCAGAGCAGGTTCACTGCCCCACTCACATTGGAGCCACCAGCCTCCACTGGCACCAAGCTGGGGAAGGCTGCGTTATAGGAATGTCAATTATGTCACAGAGGAGAGAATCAATCTGTAGATCATCTAGTCCAGTCCTCTCCACAGCTAAACATGTCAAAGCAGATTGGCCCATATTGTCCAGGTTACTGTATGCCATTAGCAAAATTGACCAATATATACCATGCCAGACGTGTCTATAGGACAATGAAGAACGTCAGTGAAACAAACTCCTATTGCTCTAGTAAGGAAGTTGTATCCAGTGATGCAGATAAGGGAGGAAATCTCAGTGAGGATTATTAGCATCTTCATTGTGTATCTGAGCAGCATTTGATCAGTTATATTTTGAAGCCAGGTGGCCATTTCATAGGAACAAACCATTGCAGGTCTACAGGATGTCTTTAAAAGGATGTCAGACAAATTCCTGGAGGAGAAGGCTATCAATGGCTACTAGTCCTGATGGCCATGTGCTGCCTCCATTATCAGAGGCAGTGTGCCTAGGTACATCAGTTACTGGGGAAACATGGATGGGAGGGTGCTGTTACAGTCATGTCCTGGCTTGTGGTTCCCTGGTTGACAGCTGGTTGGCCACTGTGTGAACAGAATGCTAGACTGGATGGACCCTTGGTCTGATCCAGCATGACTCTTCTTACATTCTTATGTTCTTAGTAGATTAATGGCCCATCAAGGCCACTGCTGCACCTCTGGTCACTCCATGGCTGATACTGGATCCTATAGAGCCTGGGTGGGTGACTTTCAGGGGTCAGGAGGCCTTGCTGCCCCCCTGGTCCCCACTGGAGACTGCACTCCTGCTACTGCCATGTTGCCAAAATTTGGCAGTGCAGCAGTAGCAGTGAGGAAAAATAGCCTCCTTTTAAAAACCAATTCAGGGTTTACTGCTGAAATGTGGTGGTGTGGCAGTGTGAGAAAGGGGGCTATTTTGCTTTAAAATAGCCACTGTTTGCCACCACCACTTCACTGACAAATTCTGGCAGTAAACCGCCACTTTTGGCTTTTAAAAACAAGCTATTTTTTCTCACAGCTGCCACACTGAATTTCAGCAGCAAATTCAGAAGCAGGGGTGGCGGGGGCAGTGAGAGCTGCAAAAAAAGGGTCAGGGACCCCACATACGGCCTGGTGGCCATATGTTGTGCAACTCCACTATAGAGTAAGTGTCCAAGAGCAAAGGATATGAGTGGAACATTCTACTTCTTTTTTAGTTGACACATTGAACTCATAGCCTGCACATGGTGTTCTTAGCTTTTGATTTCAACAATTCTGGTATTTGAGTGTGGGCAGGGGGTGGAGCTTAGGGTCAAGGAACAGGGCCACACAGGGAAGCAAGTGTGAGCAATCCCCAAAGATGCTGCTTTTATATCACTATGCTGTTCTGTCACCAGCCACCAAAGGTCCAAGACATTTCGCTGCCTGAGGCAAAGGACAAGATGGTGCCCCCTCCCATTCCATCTACAGAAACTGACTAGACTGGCAGTTGACACTATCAGCCCTGGTGACAGTGTCTTTCACCACTCCTGAGGGCAGCAGGCTAACTTCAGGGGCACAGGACAGGTCATGTGGCACAACATATTGCTGCCACCCCCCATCATCTGTCACCTGAGGCAGCAGCCTCATTTGGCATCTTCCTAATGGTAGGGTTGGCCTTGCAGTCACCTTGCTTCTAATGGCTCAGCAGAAATTGTAGGGTATGGCTACAGAGAAACCACTCACATGTGTCCTGCAGTCTCACATGTAACAATGTTTGAGATGATGTGTTACAGCCAGACTAGGAAACCTGGTGGGATATTGTGCACACACTTACTACGGTGGAGTATGAGTGAAAATGATGCTGCTGACTTTGATCATTGCTGCTATATATCTGGGCGGATAGTGCTACTATCCAGGTTAGTCACTAGATGGCACTAGACTTTATTGTCGGTGAAGTCAAGAGTTTCCTCTGTCCTGTTCTTGTTTAAGAGCGACAATAAAGTTCTTGTCTAGCGTCTCGACTGGTGTGTTCTCTAAGCTTTTCACAACAATATCCCACCCTTCCTCCAGTGCCTTTCATTTAATTCTCACAACAACCCTATGAGGTAGATTAGGTTGGAAGTTACTGACTGGCCCAAAGTCATCCAGTGACTGTCATGGCTGAGTGAGGATTTGAACTTGTATCTCCTCACTCCTCATCTGATACTTTACCACACTGGATCTGAAAAATGCCAACTTTACTCAAATTATTCTGGCACCCATGTCAGATTTGATGGGTTTACTCAAGGACAACTGGCCAGACCAATTCTCCCCCACCCCTCAGTCAATTGGTAACCCAACTTGCACGTCATCCATAGCATTCAAAGTCAGTACTACACATGATGATTACTATGGGAAACACCAGTGGTTTTTTTTGCAGCAAATGTATCAAGCCTGAAAGTAAGAAATGCATGTGTGTGTGTGCATGTGTGTGTGAGCGTGTGTGTGAGTGTGTGTGTGCGCATGCATCTGGGATGCCTGATTGAGCCAAGGTTCCCAGTCACATATTACATGGGTATTTAAAGACACAGGTACACACATGTATTACTTCCATTTGCTGCAGAAAACACCTGTTCAGCAGTCAGAACTTGAGTAAGCAAGGAAATACTTTCTGTTGAACCCTAGGGAGAAATGTTTTATAGGACTTCAGCTATGGGTTTGCAGACATGTCTGATGTCTCCAAGGGAGAACTGGGAAAGGGCTGTGCCTAACTCATAAGGCATATGCTTTGAACGCAAAAGGTCCCAAGTTCAATCCCCGGCATCTCCAGGTAGTGCCACTGCCAATCAGTGTAGAACGGGATCCGCCCAGCTGGTACCTTTCAGATGTTTTGGACTTCAGTTCCCATCAGCCACAGCCAGCATGCCCAGTGGTGCGGAATGCTGGGAGTGGTAGTCCAAAACATCTGGAGTGTGACCAGTTGGGAAGGCTGGTATAGACAATAAGGACTTAGATGAACCAATGGTCTGACTTTGCATAAGGCAGCTTCCTAAGTTCCTATATGATGTTAGATCATCTTGTGAAGTCCAGTGAGTAAGAAACCGGAAAGGTGTTTCTTGGCAACAAACTCTTTAGGGTGCTGATTTTATGAATCACATTCTTTTTGAACTTCTAAGATTTTTTCAAGGGGAAATCAGGATCCCCATAAAAGGAAACAGGAAGTCATTGTTGATAATTGATGACTCAAGACTTTGAAGAGAAGGTTTTAGCATCCAACTCTTTGAACCAGAATTCACTATACCAAGCTATGGCACCTAAATATTTATGCAGCTTCTTCACTAAAAAAATCACAACAAAAATTGTACAAATAGGAGTCTTTTCCATTTTGCTAGGTCTCTAGTCCTATTGGAAACTGCTTTCATCAGTACAAAGTTCTTTCTATGGGCCAAACTACATATTACACGGAAAGGCATGTAACAAAGCCCTAGGAGGAGAGCTTTTTAAAAACGAAAAACATCCTTGAGAGGCTGTGATTGTCAGTGGAGCAATAGTGGCAAAAGGTACTTAAACCTTTCCCTGACCAACTGATTTTTATTTATTTTTTACTGAAAATGAATCCCCCAGAAGCGTCTCTGAAATAGCCTTGCAACATCACAACCTCACAAAGCTTCTTTACATAAATAAACCATCAAGCATTATAATATACATTAATAAATATAAATACATGGGTCATGTTTAAACCCAAGATGAAAATACTATAATTCAGCATCAGTATCAGAGATAATTGTTACCCATGCTTATCAATCAATAACCCAAACAGTTCAACCAATAAGAGAATTGGATTTTTTTTTTTAAGCAATGTAGTTTCTTAGCCAGTGTGGCAAACAATGCCATCATGTAGGTGATATGAAACTCATTATCCATGTAAATGTTCCATCACAATCTCTTGTGGTGTTTTATTCAAATACTGAGACATAATATGTACCAGGCATTTCCCTTGGATGTGCTTATGATGGGCCAAATAATAAATACTGAATTATAGCTTCAGTTTGGGTGCATTCAAAATACACATTTTTTGATAGACAGATGGCATTGCTTGAAACCTAACTTCCAGGAAGGCCTTCCATGTGGTCCTTTAATGCAGTGATGGTAGACTGATCCAGTCCACAAGGCAATGTTACCTGGTTCCCTACCACAATTTTAATCAAGGTGTGTGGTAAACTGTTTTTCTCACAATTTCACTTTTAAAGAAAATAAAACATCAGGCTCCATGTACATTCATTTTTTAAGAAAAGTAACTACCAGGCTTCATGGTATATTTCAGGTACATTCATTTTGCTGCATTGCTGTTTTAGGTGCATTTGGGAAGTACAAAGTAATTGACAAGCTGCCTCTTGGTGGGTTGTTTTAGGAAGCATCCCATTCATTCTCAGCCGCCATGCCCCAGTCAATGACCTTACATGATTTGAGTGCTTGCGTTTTGTAACTGTGAAACCCTCCTTGCTAGCTGATATTGCATACCACACATTAGGTAGGATACCTTGAAATGTGCTTCTGTACTTTGCCATAACATGCCTGCATCCTTTTTTTATACATACTGTATATATCCTTCACACAATGGGGGCTTAGATACAACTGAACTGAACAAACTGGTTTGCCAGCACAGGGCGTTGAGCTTTAGTAGCTTAAAAGATAAAACCTAATGACATGCAAAAACTGAATCCAGGAGGCACATTATTCCTATCCTCAATTTCAAGAGAACCATACAGGATGGAGAAAAAGTCTGAGTGATGTTATTGTTATTGATCCATGACTGCAGCCCATGACTGATACAGAGGATACAGATTTGGTTAAAACCTGACAGGTTCATACAAAAAACAAAGGCCACACCTTAAACATTTCTGCTTTGCAAACAGTCAGCCATGGCAATAATTAATAAGCCAGTCTTGAGTTTTTTATTCATCTGATGACTCAGAAAATTATTGAAATCCTAACTTACACCCCTCTTTAATATCACATGAAAACAAACGTGTAGATGGTTGACTATATATAGTTGACACGTCCGTACACTTTTGTCACATAAAACCTGCATGGAATCTGGTGCGGAAAGTATAGGAAGAAGCTCCTTTAGAACTTCATGTTTAATTAAAATGAAAAGCAAATCTCTAGTTCAGTCTTCCTCAACCTGACCCCCTTCAGATGTTTTGGACTTCAATTTCCATCAGCCCAAGCCAGCATGGCCAATGGTCAGGAGTCCTGGGAGTTGTAGTCCAAAAAGTTTGGAGGGCACTAGGTTGGGGAAAGCTGTTTTAGTCTTTGTGGTGGCCAAGAAAGTGTTGGACATGTGGTCCTACACAATATGGCAAATGCTTAGAAGATGAGAGGTCTTATCAAAATGTCCATTTTGTGGGTTGGATGTTGGTTACTCCCATCACTCATGGAACTGGTTCAATTTAATGGTCAGCCCCAAGCCTCATTATGGCACAGACAATCTCACAAATGAAGAAAAAATAAAACAAAAAAGGACAGTGAAACACCACTGAGAACTGTTATAAAGAGCTTTTGAACAGATAAGGCAAGTTTTAGCCCTAGACTAAATTCAGCACTGGTTTTGGTTTGAAAAAATGTGATTGCTTTATTTTGATTGAACCGTTTAATATATGAAATATAATTTTTTGACTGCAATGGACAGTTGGACCTAGACATGCCTGAGGAAACTCATGTAAAAACGAACGAGTCACAGATTTGCGCTCTCTCTCTTATTTTATTATGGCTGACTATTGTGATTTCTTGGGTGAGAATTCCATTCTAAAGGGCTTGCATTTTTCCTGCTGGCTCTTGCCTGCCATTGCTGCACCTGTTTTTCCTGGGGCATATAACCTTGTCTACCAAGTGCAGACTTGCAACAATGGCAATCCTTTATTAAAAAGGTACATACCAGAGGCGTAAAATATTACCATCAAATTCACATGGGCAGACACCTATGCATGCCACTTAGCACAAGACGAGACATGAAAAGGAGAACATCAACAGACTCACTTCCTTGTGTCTGCCTCTCACGTGGCACCTTCCCAACTCCCCTACATTTTGTGTCTGTTACAGTGCAATTGGATGCATATCTGCCCAGAAGTAAGTCCCATTCAGTTCAGTAGTGTTTGCTCCCAGCACAGCAGGCACGGGCAACTTGTAGCCCTTCAGGTGTTTTTACCCACAGCTCACATGGTCCCTCACCACTGGTGATGTTGGCTGGGGCTGATGAGAGTTGTAGCTGAAAACATCTGGAGGGTCGCAAGTAGCCCACCCTTGCAGTATAAGATTGCAGCCTCAAGGCCTTAATGGCTAATTAACAAATAAACCAAAGACCAAGGGCTCCTTCACACGTAGCTTTTATCCCGCTATTGAGATTGCTCGCTCATGGAAATTTGCAGGCCCTTTAGATGATGTTGTGAACCTCCAAGGTGTCTCCTGCACTAAGGGAGCAATCCTATGGCCACTAGACAGTGGCTAGACAGCCATAGGATATGTTGTTTTCCGGGAACCGACCTTGGAGCCCGCGCTCTGTGGTCGATTCCCAGAGAACCGACTTCCCCCCACTTCCGCACTGCCTCGGAGGCAGCACGGAACAGTCCCATCCTCCACGCTCACAAGAGGAGTGTGGAGCGGCCAGAAAGGGGTGTGGCTGGAGACGTTCCAGGGTAGGGAGAGTATAATTGTCTGTAAGTCGTACAGCAGCATCCTTTCCCACTCTGTCCTCCCACAGCTAGACAGCCGTAATCGTCTCTCTAGCTGAAAAAGCAGGGCAGGAAGAGCGCGGAGGGAACAATCCTCCCCGTGTTTCTCCTGCCCTGCCATGGATAGGCGGTCACCTCTGAGTTCACTGGCAGCCGCCTGTCTAGATAGGATTGCTCCCTAAATGACCTGCATTCCATTTTTAAATAGATTGGAGATAATGAGGTATCAAGTTACCCTGCTTGTGTTCCTCTTGAGTTCCCTCCATGAAAAAGGAAAAGCCGCATGAAGAGGAGTAAGATCAATGAAAGATAATAGAAGACTCAGATAAGGGGGAGAAGGGGAGGGAAAGGGGAGAGGGAAAAGGGAAAAGGAAGCACGTGTCAAGGGAGTCCATTGTGATCCTGCATTTAAAACGGAAGCAGAACGCCCCCTTTTAAATGCGGGATTTCAGGCTGGTGTAGAGATGCTCCAAGACCTTCTCCTCAGCACTATTCTTATGCTGGCCCTGATCCATGGATAGGATAGTCTTTCTGCATGGGAATTTCTTGATCTTCTTACGAGGAAGCAGGGAAGGCATGTGGGAGGTAACGTGGTCAGCTTTCAAAATATTAAGAGGCACAAGCCAGCGGTTTTACACATGGAGTGGAAGGGCTTTCACAGAATATACCGTAGTGTAGCCCTCCCCATTCATGTCAGATATATCACGCCAGCCAGATGAGCCAAAGCCCTCCCCCATCTCACATATACTCACTTGCTGTGTCCATAGCTCAGCGGTGGAGCACATGCTGTGCATGCAGAAGGTCCCAGATTCAATCCCTGGAATCTCCAGTTAAAAAACAAAGCAAGATGTAAATATAGATCTGGGGTGCTGAACCTCAGGCCTGTAGGTCAAATCTGGCCTGCCAGGGTTTTACCGATGGCCACGCCCCCTTCCCCTGGCCTTGCCCCCTTTTTGATCATTTGGTGGTTGCCTGGCTTTTGGACAGTTCCCCCTCCCCAGTCTAAAAGGTTGAAATGCTTCTTCCAAGGCTTTGTTACTGGCAATAAGCACTTTAAGCTAAAATATGCTGATGTTTTTGATGTTTTAGCCCTGGCCTTTTGCCTTTGGTCCCGCCCACCATTGAAATATGGCCCTTGAGAGGCTTCTCCCAAATGGAATTCGGCCCTTGAGTTCAAAGAGGTTCCACACCCCCGGTAGTGATACACACACACACCGGATCCGGCGGCAGGAGGTGGGAAAGCCCTCTTTCTGCCTCAGAGCCTGGACAGTTGCTGCCAGTGGAAGTATATAGTGGTGGGCTAGATGGATAAATGATCTGGCATGGTATAAGGCACCTTCCTGTGCTCCTATAGCATGGGACAGCATGGGGAATAGTGGGCAACAGGCAGCAGACTTGGCAGATCAGCAACACACTTAGTGCAAGGCTGGCCCAAGACATTTTGCTGCCTGAGGTGAAGACCAAGATGGCACCTCCCCTCTCCACATTCCTCATACAGAAGCTGACCAGATTGGTAGCTGGATCTTTCTTCAACGCTGGTGATGGGACAGCATCTTCCACTGCATCCAAGGACCATAGGCTAACTTAGGGGGTCGTAGGGTGGCCATTTGTCCTACTCCATAGAGGACAATCCTCTCTTTGAAGGCCTATCAAAGGCCTGTCCAGCTCAAAGCCTCTTGAAATATAAAGAACCATAAGAAGGGGGGAGTGCAGAGGCCTTGAAGTTGCCCATCAACAGCTGGCACCTGAACAACAGCTGAATGAGCAGGCATAGAGGTCACCTGGTCACAGTCTTCCACACTATGGTGCGATGTGTTGTAACTTGTATTTCTATTTAAATTACGGTAATTATTTCTAAATTTGCCTCTATAAACATACATTAGCATATGCAAATATCATGCAAATTGCTACCCTCTTCTTTCAGTGATGCATGTCTTCTTTTTAGGTGATGCTTAACTGGCCACTTTAAGACCAGACCATGTGGCGCACACAACACTTCATTGCCACTTGCTCATTCCTCTGTCCTGGCCCCTGTTCACTTTGTTGTTGTTCAGTCGTTCAGTCGTGTCTGACTCTTCGTGACCCCATGGACCATAGCACGCCAGGCCTTCCTGTCCTGCGCTCTCTCCCAGAGCATGCCCCTGTTCACTACCCCCTTAAATAAATGGGGCAGGGCAGCAGTAGATTGCACCTGCAGTGAGAAGTACATGCATGATGTCAGCTGGAGTGTTTGGCCTGGGCTGGCTGCCTCTTTGCCTGCTCACCCTCTCAGGTCTTTCCCAATGGCACCTTCTATGACACCTGGGGAGTAGGCAGCTAGGCAAGAGAACCAGCCAGCCCAGGCCAGCAAAAGGCAAGCCAGTAGTTTGCCTTTTGGTTGATGGTCAAGTCTGGGCCGAATTCTTATTTCAAAAGCTGGAGGAGCTGTGGATTCATAAAATCCACAGTCCACCTAGTCCAGCATGCTTGGCACTGCTGTATCACAGCCTCCCCCAACCTGGTGCCCTCCAGGTGTGTTGGAGTGCAACGTCCATAATTCCCAGCCAGCTGGAAGACACCAGCCCAAACCCATATGGGCTGTGTTTATTGTTACAGCTCCCAAATTTGATAGAAACCCTCATTATTCAGTGTAGAATAAAAACAAAATAAAAATCCTTCCTGAATAAAAGGGACATTTAATTGCAGACTAACTAAAATGATAAAAGCAAACACTGGTCTACTTACTATCATTTAATAGGAATTTATATTATTACTAATCATTTCTGTAAGACGTTTTAGTGTACAAAGAGCATTACAGTTCTCCCATTTATCCTCACAAGAATCATGGGAAGTAGGTTAGGCCAAAATAATGTGTTGCCGAAGGCTTCTTGATGAACTTCATGGCTGAGTAGGAATTTGAATCTCCCACAGGCACCCCCACACTCTATCCAGTATCAGAGGCAGTATGTCTATGTACACCTGTTGTTGGGGAACATGGGCAGGAGTTTGCTCTTGCACTTCTGTCCTGCTCGTGGATTCCCAGTCGGCAGCTGGTTGGCCACTGTGTGAACAGAATGCTGGACTACATGGACCCTTGGTCTGATCCAGCAGGGCTCTTCTTATGTTCTATCCATGGCACCACACAGGCTTTTCCTGCCTCACTGGAAGAGGGAAATAAAGTTTGGGAAGGGTGGGTGCAATGGGAAGGAAGAGGTGCTCACTATTTGTTGGAATACAATTGCATAACAAAAAGATCCTAGAGGAACACGCACTTTCTGAAGCAACTTGTTTAGTCACCCCCTCAACCAGGGTTGGCATCAAGGGTAGGCATAATCAGGCACTTGCCAAGGGCCCAGACCCCAGCAGGAGCCCACTGACAAGAGCCCCCAGACATGCTCTTCCTCTTCACCATTGCAAACTGCTTGTTCACCTGCCTCTCACTCTCCCCCAGACAACAGTGATGGTGAAAAGGGGAGTAGTAGATGCTGCTGCCTGGTTTCTCAATGGCTCGCTGCCTGGCAAGCAAGCAAGTGGTAGCAATGATGAGAAAGAGGATGAGGAGCAACAGCAGCTGGTCTGGTGACAATGGCAATGAGAAGGTAGACTCACTGAGGGAGGGGGCCCATTGAAGGTGGCTTGCCCAAGGGCCCTGAAAAACGTGGAGCCGCCACTGCCCTCAAATAAATGAGGCATCAGAATTCTAATTTCTCTGATGCCGCTTGACTGTCACTCTTAGTCAGAAGCAGGTACAAAAAACCTGTCAAAGAGAGTGACAATAATGAAGGCCAGGTTTCCACTGGCAAGACAGGAAACTGATGATCCTATCTGGAGACGGAAGCAAACAGGTCCTTTAAATTATGTAATCCTACAGGATTTGATTCAAGGCCATGTGGCAGGTGTACAGCTGCAAGCATGAGTGCTCGGCCATTGAGTTCAACGGTGACAAACTGGTCTCGTGTTTAAGAACTCTGCACGTGTTTCATCACCTAAAATCTGGGACTTAAATCTGTTACGTTGCCCAGGGCTGACAAATTTCATTCTGGGATGGTTTAATTGCATGATGCTTGGTTCTAATTATTGCTTTGACATTAGGGATCTGGCAGCTTTATAGTTGTCTTTAAACTTGTACCTGCAGGTACAAGATACCCTGTTTTGCTGGTGAAGGACAAGCTGTGCCAAGTTCTAGCAGAACTCATTTAATTTACTAGCCAACAGTGTTTTTCCCCTTTTGACTTCAGTCGAGTTTGCTTGACATCACAAAGTTTTGCGAGGTGCTAGGTTAGATGAACTCATTATTTCTATGAACCTTGGATCTATACATTCCTAATGTTTTGGACAGATCCCCAAGGCTCCATCCAGCACTCTGGGCTTGCTCTCTATAACAGGGAAAATAAAGCCTGGCCAGTGGTAGCTCAAACAGAGGTGATAAAAGGGACTCAGGCCAGCATTTCTGATGCCTAGATAATGCAGATGTGAGACTCACGTGGCTACATATGATGCAGAAGGGAGTCACTTCGGGTTGCTGAGGATCCCATGGCTTGGGTGACTGAGGATTTTCTCCCTCAGTATGAAGGAGAGAAGTGAACAGCTGTGTGAACCATTCTTTAGTGATACTATCCAAAGGGATAGCTGTGTCAGTCTGTTGCAGCAAAAACCACTAAAAGTCTTGTGGCACTTTAAAGACCAACACCTTTATTATTTTTTATTTGTTACACCTTATCCAATGTTGGGAGGTACACACATAGGTAAAATAAGCACAGTGAGCATTCACAACAGCAGTAATTGTATTAACACCATCATTCTAGCATTGTTAAATTAACATACACCTGAAGTGATACTATACAATTTAGAGAAGTCTGGCCGATCTACATTGCGCTCGCCATTGCAATGAATTCAGTGTCCCGTCGAGTTAAACGCTCTCGCATTAAAACATGATTATTCACACTCACCCATTTTCCCCATTGCAGTGCTTCATCGAATGTGTGAGCTTGGTTCACACTCGAGCACTGTGCTGTTTTCCTGCATGCGCTTGTCTGATCTCGGATGCCAAGCGGGGTCGGCCCGGTCAGTAGTTGGATGGGTGACTGCCTGAGAATCAGGCTTCCTGCACTGAGCAGGGGGTTGTTCTATCCCTTTAAATGAGACTAAGTTTTACCCCCTCCTATCCCCCGCTCCGGATGTTTTTTTTAAAAATTAAGGCGTTATCCTCACAGAATCAGGGCTTCTCCGCAATGTTTTTTTTTCCCCCCCCTAATTCAGGCATGATCTTCGAAGCTTCAAAGTTGTGAACCTTTGAACATCATGCCTGAATTAGGAAAAAAAAACATCGCGGAGAAGCCCTGATTCTGCGAGGATAACGCCTTAATTAAAAAAAAACATCCGGAGCGGGGGATAGGAGGGGGTAAAACTTAGTCTCATTTGAAGGGATAGAACAACCCCCTGCTCAGTGCAGGAAGCCTGATTCCCAGGCAGTCGCCCATCCAACTACTGACCGGGGCTGACTCCGCTTAGCTTCCGAGATCAGACAAGTGCACGCACATCCAGCCCTTTGCTTGTTGCTGAGGGAACAGGGGCTGCTGAGGAAACTATGCGATCAGTAGCCAGAAGAAGACATGGGGCCGTCGAGAGCTGTGATTGGACAGGAGGGAAATACAAACACCGCCATATATGGACAGGCAGGGGAGGGGACTACGACTGGATACAGTAGCTAAGGCGGAAAATCAGAGCACATTAAGGAGAAATACTGGGATATTAGGGTATTGAAAGCGGGAGCACGGAAGTGGGAAATTCCAGTTCCAATTTGAGGCGGCTACTGCATAGTGTGAAAGGTGGGCAGTGAAACCGTATTGGAAGCGAAAAAAGGTGGTAAGTGTAGATCCAGCCCAAGTCTTCTGCTGGCAAACTGGATTACTGGGCCCTTTGCTTGTTTCCCTTTGCATCATCAGATCAAGAGTTTCAGACAGTTTCACAGTAATAGCATCCACGCTTTCCTCCCTTGATCTGACACGTAGCATTTAGAACCAGCCCTTTAATAAAAAGCAACTGCGCACAATACTGTGTTCAAAAGAATCCCTACGGTATTATTGCACCAATGTGAGCTCCGGAGCCCTTGTGCACAGTTCTGTAACAGTGTTTTAAAGTACTGCATGCATAAGCTTGGCAAAGGATATGCGTATGGGCAAAGCAACTCTGCTAAGGGAAGTTTTTGTTGTAACAGTGTACTCAGTAAGTTGGCTGGGTGCCCTACTTTACAGAGAGCAGTCCTCTATTTGAAGGTCAGGGTGAAAGATAAAGAACCATAAGAAGGGAGACCAGGGGCCTTGAAGTTGCCCAGCAACACTTAGCACCCGATCAGCAGACTGAGCAGGCACAAAGATTACCTGGCCACAGTCTTCCCCACTATTCTGAGATGTACTGCATTTCTATGTAATTACAGTAATTTTTCTAAATTTGCATCTATACATATAAATTAGCATATGCAATTTTTGTGCAATCCTGTGTCCTCTTTTGTCCTTTTAACAATGTTTAACTGGCCACCATAGTGACTGGACAACTGGGAGGGTGCCACTCTGAAGAAGACTGTTTCATGTTCCCTGCTTCCTCAGGCAGAGTATTGGAGGCATAGGAGTCCTATTCGGGCATTCTCAAACAGTGTTGTTTAAGCACATGAGGAGGAGCAGGAGTGAGCTAGCCCTGCCCCCTCTGTTGTCACTCTCATCACGCTGTGCCCCCGAAGGGTGACTCTGTGAAGAGGAGAGCCTCCTCTATCCATGGGGGCTGTCCCCGTGATCCAGAACACTGCTTATCCATATGAACTGGGTCTTATTTAGAAGTTGGCAGATTATCACGTATATTTTCCCTCCTGTCACTTCATGTCTTTCTCATTTAGCTTGAAGATCTTATAGTCCAACCCTTTGTGTAATGAAGAATTACACTCCATACTCCCAACTTTCCAACAGATTCGTTCATATAACAAAAATGTAGCCTGTAATCACCTAGATTAGAATGTGCTCCAAGCAGGCAGTTGTTGTTGTTGTTCAGTCGTTCAGTCGTGTCCGACTCTTCGTGACCCCATGGACCATAGCACGCCAGGCCTTCCTGTCCTGCGCTCTCTCCCGGAGCGTGCTCAAGTTCATATTCATTGCATCCATGATGCTATCTAGCCATCTCATCCTCTGCCGTCCCCTTCTCCTTTTGCCTTCAGTCTTTCCCAGCATCAGGGTCCATTTTCCAGGGAGTTTTCTCTTCGCATTAGGTGGCCAAAATATTGGAGCTTCAGCTTCATTATCTGTCCTTCCAATGAGCACTCAGGGTTGATTTCCTTTAGGATGGACTGATTTGACCTCCTTGCAGTCCAGAGGACTCGTAAGAGTCTTCTCCAGCACCACAGTTCGAAAGCATCAATTCTTCGGCGCTCAGCCTTCCTTATAGTCCAGCTCTCACAGCCATACATTACTACTGGGAAAACCACAGCTTTGATTAGACGGACCTTTGTCGGCAAGGTGATGTCTCTGCTTCTTACTATGCTGTCTAGGTTGGCCATAGCTTTCGTCCCAAGGAGCAAGCGTCTTTTAATTTCATGGCTACAGTCACCGTCTGTGGTGATCTTGGAGCCCAAGAAAGTAAAATCTGTCACTGCTTCCATTTCTTCCCCTTCTATATGCCAGGAAGTGATGGGGCCAGATGCCATGATCTTCGTTTTTTTAATGTTGAGTTTCAAACCAGCTTTTGCACTCTCCTCTTTCACCCTCAACAAGAGGCTCTTTAGATCCTCTTCGCTTTCTGCCATTAGGGTGGTATCGTCTGCATATCGGAGGTTGTTGATAATTCTCCCAGCAATCTTAATTCCGACCTCTGATTCATCCAACCCGGCATTTCTCATGATGTACTCTGCATATAAGTTAAATAAGCAGGGTGACAATATGCAGCCTTGTCGTACTCCTTTCCCAATTTTGAACCAATCGGTTGTTCCATGTCTGGTTCTTACTGTTGCTTCTTGACCCTCGTACAGGTTTCTCAGGAGACAGGTAAGGTGGTCTGGTACTCCCATCACTTTAAGAATTTGCCACAGTTTGTTGTGATCCACACAATCAAAGGCTTTAGCGTAGTCAATGAAGCAGAAATAGATGTTTTTCTGGAATTCTCTTGCTTTCTCCATGATCCAGCGAATGTTGGCGATTTGATCTCTAGTTCCTCTGCCTTTTCTAAACCCAGCTTGTACTTCCGGTAGTTCTTGGTTCACATACTGCTGAAGCCTAGCTTGTAGGATTTTGAGCATCACCTTGCTGGCATGTGAAATGAGCGCAATTGTGCGGTAGTTTGAACACTCTTTGGCGTTGCCCTTCTTTGGAATTGGAATGTAAACTGACCTTTTCCAGTCTTGTGGCCACTGTTGAGTGTTCCAGATTTGTTGGCATATTGAATGCAGCACTTTAACAGCATCATCTTTTAGGATTTTAAATAGCTCGGCTGGAATACTGTCATCTCCGCTAGCTTTGTTGTTACTAATGCTTCCTAAGGCCCACTTGACTTCACTCTCGAGGATGTCCGGCTCAAGTTCAGTGACCGCACTATCATGGCTATCAGGGACATTCAGATCTTTCCTGTATAGTTCTTCTGTGTATTCTTGCCACCTCTTCTTAATCTCATCTGCTTCTGTTAGGTCCCTGCCTTCTTTGTCCTTTATCATGCCCGTCTTTGCACAAAACGTTCCCTTGAGATCACCAATTTTCTTGAAGAGATCTCTAGTCTTTCCCATTCTGTTGTTTTCCTCGATTTCTTTGCATTGTTCATTTAAGAAGGCCTTCTTGTCTCTCCTTGCTATTCTCTGGAACTCTGCATTCAGTTGGGTATATCTTCCCCTTTCTCCCTTGCTTTTCGCTTCCCTTCTTTCGTGAGCTACTTGTAAAGCCTCATCAGACAGCCACTTTGCTTTCTTGCATTTCTTTTTCTTTGGGATGGATTTCGTTGCTGCCTCCTGAACAATGTTATGGACCTCCGTCCATAGTTCCTCAGGCACTCTGTCTATCAGGTCTAATCCCTGAAATCTATTCCTCACCTCCACTGTATATTCATCAGGGATATGATTTAGGTCATACCTGAACGGTTTAGTGGTTTTCCCGACGTTCTTCAATTTAAGCCGAAATTTTGCAAGAAGCAGCTCATGATCTGAGCCACAGTCAGCTCCAGGTCTTGTTTTTACTGACTGTCTAGAGCTTCTCCATCTTTGGCTGCAGAGGACATAATCAATCTGATTTCGATATTGACCATCTGGTGACGTCCATGTGTAGAGTCGCCTCTTGTGCTGTTGGAAAAGAGTGTTTGCTATGATCAGCATGTTCTCTTGGCAAAACTCTATTAGCTTTTGTCCTGCTTCATTTTGTACACCAAGGCCATGCCTGCCTGTTATCCCGGTGATTTCTTGACTTCCTACTTTAGCATTCCAATCCCCTATGATGAAGAGGACATCTTTTTTTGGTGTGAGTTCTAGAAGGTGTTGTAGGTCTTCATAGAACCGATCAACCTCCGCTTCTTCGGCATCAGTGGTTGGGGCATAGACTTGAATTACTGTGATGTTGAATGGTTTGCCTTGGATTCGTACTGAGATCATTCTATCATTTTTAAGATTGTACCCCAATACTGCTTTTCCCACCCTTTTGTTGACTATGAGTGCTACTCCATTTCTTCTAAGGGATTCTTGCCCACAATAGTAGATATGATGGTCACCTGAATTAAATTCGCCCATGCCTGTCCATTTGAGTTCGCTGATTCCCAAGATGTCGATGTTCAATCTTGCCATCTTCTGTCTGACCACCTCCAGCTTACCTTGATTCATTGATCTGACATTCCAGGTTCCTAAACAATATTGTTCTTTACAGCATCGGATTTTCTTTTCACCACCAGACACATCCACAGCTGAGTGTCCTTTCGGGTTTGGCCCAGCCGCTTCACTCTTTCTGGCGCTACTTGGAAATACCCTCTGCTCTTCCCCAGTAGCATATTGGACACCTTCCGACCTGAGGGGCTCATCTTCCGGCATCATATCTTTTAGCCTTGTGATACGTTCCATGGGGTTTTCTTGGCAAGAATACTGGAGTGGGTTGCCATTTCCTTCTCCAGTGGACCACATTTTGTCAGAACTCTCTGCCATGACCTGTCCGTCTTGGGTGGCCCTGCACGGCATAGCTTATGGCTTCACTGAGTTACGCAAGCCCCTTCGCCACAACAAGGCAGTGATCCATGAAGGGGAAGCAGGCAGTAGAGGAGGCCAAAATGGATTGCGCCAGATTCCTGTAGGACAAAGAATAACTTCAATCAGCTAAACTTGGAATTATGCTACCTGCCACAGAGAAATATTAAAATATGATTATTCACCAGACAACCTGACCTGGGGCGCATGGGAATTGTTCCTAATTCCAAATATAGTAAAAAGTTAAAAAATGGTTAGCAGGAGAAAATTATGATCTAGTGATCTATGGTTAACAGTCTGTTCAATGGGTCTGTTGCTTTTTTGAACTTTGCCTTCAAAGGAGCCATTTAAAAACAATAACTTGGCATTAAAACCTTGACACTTGGAAAAAAAACCAATCCTTGCATGCATGCATGCATGCATGCATGCATGCATCCATCCATCCATCCATCTATCCATCTATCTATCTAAATACCCCCCTTCCTACTTTTATTACTACCTTCCTTCATATAGCCTCAGGTTGGCTACCTTTTTCTTTAAAAACACAATAAACTTTTTTTAAACCCTGAATTTTCATATCAAAGCCCTGAAATTTGCTTCAGAAGCAGTCATATGCAGAATAATGTATACTTCAAAGCTTTGAATATAGTGGTAATTTATGCAGTAGCATAAGCAAAGTAGATGAAGCTATGCTACATACTACACTACTAGTGGTTGAATATTTTATAATGTAGTAGAAGTGCTGAAGAGATTGGGCTAACGAAGGAAGAGTAGCAAGGACCTCCAAAACTGGCTAAAAATATGGACAAAGAATGTTATGGCAAGTGGATTTTTGCCAAGTCACTACCATAAGTGGCAGCTTGCTTCATCAGATGAAGTAGACTAAAATGTGGTAGATTATGCTCACAGACACATGTACAGAAGGTAAAAAAAACCAAAGTTAATTTGGCAGTATGAACATCCCAGAAAACCTGGGATTTCAGCCAATAATCTGTATCTTGTGAAAATCTGTACAGTAATTAGTAAATGCTTTTATCATCAAAACATGTTAGGTGGCAACATTTGCAGCCTGGTGACTACTTTGGGCAACAGGATATAGAAATTAAAATATGCTAGAGGTTTTCATCTTCCAGAAATAAGCTTCCACCCATTAATAGTTTGGACCCATACACAGAGATTGACTTGACCCATACACAGAGCCTACGGTACTTGAACAAATGATATGAGTGTGATAATATCAATTACCCCCTGACTGGGTGTTTCTATATGACTATTTCCTCAAGCAGCTAATCCCATGTTCATATTGTACTCAGCTTCTCCACTCCCCCAGAGCTACCTATATTGTTCTGCTGCTTTTGGTGCTATACACCAAGGATGGGCAAACTGTACATCTCCAGATGTTTTGGATTCCATCTCCCAGAAGCCCCTGCCAGCATGGGAATTGAAGTCCAAAACATCTAGAGATCTATTTCCGCCCACCCCTAATGTAGAAGACAGAAGAGGGCAATGGCTTCCCAATATGCCATGAATATGAAAGAAAGGAATAAAGGGTGACCCACACAATAACTTTATTTCACTTGGCTCCCTTTGGATAATCAATGCTGTACCACAATAGCACCATGTCACATAAGCAGAAAATCATACAACTCAGGCTGCACTCCCATGAACACTTACTTAGAAGTAAACGCCATTGAACATAGTTGACTTGCATTTGATCGCTACATACAGGGAAATGGTTTTGTGTGGAGTTCCCTTTGGTGTAATACAGTCAGGGCCAGAAATATTGGAACAAGGATAACAAGTACACCACCACACTGAAGTTGAAAGGAAACACACCCAGATGGGAGCGAAGTCAGGACTTTCAGCTGTAATTCAAGGGGTTTGACAAAGGTGGGGCAATAACCATTCAGGAAGGACAGCCAGTGGCATACACAGACACACATTGTTGGTGGCTCATAAGTAATGGAACAAACCAACATCATTTCAAACTCAAGGATCGCCTTAATACCTGGATGAAAATCCTTTGCAGTCAATGACTGCCTGAAGTCTGGAACCCATGGACTTGACCAAATGCTGAGTGTCCTCCCTTGAGATGCTTTGCCAGGCCTAGGGATGTCGGAGAATTTCTCCATGAATCTCCGGGAGGCCGAATGCCAATGCATTCGGCCCCCCGAAATTGGTGGAGAAACGGTCCGCCACCCCCCTGGGATGTGACTTACCTTCGGCGAATGTCCCTGGTGGTGGCGGCTCCCGGCGGCAGTGCGGCGGCGGCCGGTCTTCCAACCGGCTGCCACCGCCGCTGCCATTTCCAAGTGTAAAAAACAACAACAACAACAACAAACGTGATAGGCTACGTAAAGATTTACGTAGCCTATCACGGCTAGATTTTCAAAAAACACCGTGATAGGCTACGTAAATGTTTACGTAGCCTATCATGGCTGACTTTGGGGGAAAAAAAAGCGCGTATGCAAATGGCGGTGCCCATGGGCGTAGGGATGGGGGAGAATTTCTCCCCGAAACTTCAGGGGGCCGAGTGCCAACGTGTTCGGCCCCCCGAAGTAGTTTCGGGGAGAAATTCTAAATCGTCACGTAGCCTATCACGTTTGTAAATCGTCATGTAGCCTATCACGGGTGACTTAAAAAAAAAAAAAAAGCACGTACGGCTAATGGCGGCCCCCATAGGGAGCCGCCATTCACGTTCCTTATTTGGTCCCTGTAGTCTACTTAAAGATTACGTAGACTACAGGGACCAAATAAGGAACGCGAATGGCGGCTCCCTATGGGGGCCGCTATTTGCGTATGCGCTTTTTTTTTTTAAAAAGGCACCCGTGATAGGCTACGTGACGATTAACGTAGCCTATCACGGCTGACTTTGCAGATCTAGCCATGATAGGCTACGTTAATCGTCACGTAGCCTATCACGGGGGCGTTTTTTTAAAAAAACTTTTTATTTCGCGGCCGGGCGAGGCGCCTCCCCCCCGGCCTGAATTTCGGCCGGGCGAGGCAGGAAGCCTCCCCCCCCCAGCCTGAACGTCGGGGGGAGCAGCGAAGCGCCTCCCCCCCCACCGCGAACAAGCTGCGAGACCAGGTAAGTGGCTTTCGTGCACCCCTACATGGGCGCCGCCATTTGCATTCCTTATTTGGGCACGTGTAGTCTACGTAGACATTTACGTAGACTATGGCAAAAATAAGGGCGCCGCCATTTGCATACACGCTTCCCCCCCCCCAAAGTCAGCTGAGATAGGCTACGTAAACATTTACGTAGCCTATCACAGCTGACTGCAGGGACGCAAACAGCGGCAGCTACGGCTGCTGCCATTTGCGTCCCGGCAGGACAGCAGGATTCGCAGCCGGAGGGACGGGGCGCCTCCCCCCCGGCCAGAATTTCGGCGGGGAGGGATGGGGCGCCTCCCCCCTGCCAAGAATTTCGGGGGGAGGAACAGAGCACCTCCCACCACCGCGAAGCAAGCTGCAGGACCAGGTAAGGGACTTTCGTCTATCCCTTGCCAGGCCTTTACTGCAGCTGCCTTCAGCTGCTGCTTGCTTGTGGATCTTTCTGCCTTCAGTCTTGTCTTCAGTAAGTGAAAAGCATGCTCTATTGGGTGGAGATCCGGTGACTGACTTGGTCATTGAAGAACATCCCACTTCTTTGCCTTGAGAAACTCTTGGATAGCTTTTGCTGTATGTTTTTGGTCATTATCCCCCTGAAATATGAAGCGGCGTCCTATCAGTTTGGCAGCATTCGGCTGAATCTGAGCAGAAAGTATAGCCCTATACACTTCAGAATTCGTCGTGCTGCTTTTATCAGCAGTCAGGTCATCAATAAACACCAGTGACCCGGTTCCATTGGCAGCCATACATGCCCATGCCATAACACTGCCTCCACCATGTTTGACAGATGATGTGGTGTGCTTTGGATCATGAGCTGTTCCTTTCCTTCTCCATACTTTCCTCTTCCCATCATTCTGGTACAAGGTAATCTTGGTTTCATCAGTCCAAAGAATCTTATTCCAGAACTGGGCAGGCTTTTGTGGGTGTTTGCTGGCAAAGGCTAATCTGGCCTTTCTGTTCTTGAGCATTACCAGTGGCTTGCACCTTGTTGTGAAGCCTCTGCATTTACATTCATAAAGCCGTCTCTTGACTGTAGATGTTGACAATGACATGCCTACCTCCTCAAGAGCGTTCTTGACCTGGCTAGATGTTGTGAAAGGGTTCCTCTTCACCATGAGCAGCATTCTGCAGTCATCCACTGTAGTTGTCTTCTGTGGTCTGCCAGGCCTTTTGCTGTTGCTGAGCTTGCCAGTTAATTCCTTCTTTTTCAGGATGTTCCAAACTGTTGTATTGGCCACTCCCACTGTTTTTGCTCTTTCTCTGATGGGTTTATTTCATTTCCTCAGCCTAATGATGGCCTCCTTCACTCACATGGACACCTCTTTGGACCTCATGTTGGGAGTTCCAGTGAACAGCTACCCAATGCAAATGTAACACTCAGAACCACCTCCAGGCCTTTTATGTGCTTGCTTTGTCATTAGGTACCCAGGAAACAGGCCACAGCTGGCCATGCAGCTGCTTCTCAGCCATTAGTTCCATTACTTATGAGCCACCAACGATGGGTGCGTGTGTATGCCACTAGCTGTCCTTCCTGAGTGGTTAGTGCCCCACTTTTGTCAAACCCCTTGAATTACAGCTGGAAGTCCTGACTTCACTCCCATCTGGGTGTGTTTCCTTTCAACTTCAGTGTGGTGGTGTACAGAGGCCAACTGCCAAAACAGTTATCCTTGTTCCAATATTTCTGGCCCTGACTGTATTTCTCTTCCTGCCTTGCATTTTCCCCTCTGAAGAATTAAAGCATTTTTCACAGTTCCTAGCACTCTGGATGATTAAATGAAGAAAAGCCGTACAAGGGTAGGGGGGGAAAAACCCCATAATTGTCAGCCACACCCTGTTAATAGTGTTAAATGTAACTGTCTAGTGTAATCTGGGTGATGCAACTATATGAAAGAGGAATGATTATTAACCTGCCACTTACGTTCTTTTCTAACATCGTCATTGCCTTTCTCTTATTTTTTTTAAATGAGATATCTCTTTTACAAAGTTGGTAAGTGCAAAGATAGCAAACCTCAGATCAACAATTCCGCTTTCATGTCAATTTGCTAATAATTAATGTATTTACTGATGCTTAATTTACATCAACATGAAGTTAATCTCCAGATGGGTAACCATGTTAGTCTTCTGCAGCAAAAGAAAAAAGGAAGAAAAAAAAAAGTGTCACACTCTGAAAACTTATTGATACACACAATTCAATACATGCCTCCTCAGAAAGTAAGTCTGTTTAACTCAATGGAGCTTACTCCCAGGTAAATTGGTATAGGATTACAGTGTAACAGATTTATTATGGCATACACTTTCATGGGCAACAGTCCATTTCATCAGATGCACAAAATGTCATCCTCAGCAGTTGTTAAGATGGCTGGGGAAAAAATGTCAATGAAGTCAATTTGAAATAATATGCAAAAGGTAGTCTGCGACAATTAAAGCTTAAATGCATGCAAAATAAGCACAGTGACCACACACACACACACACACACACAACATACACACATATTTTGCCTATCATCTATTATTGATCTGCCTGCTTACAGAGTATAACACTGCATCCATCTAATAAAGTAGTTCACAAAAGTGTTTGCCATAATAAATTTGTCCGCTTTTAAGGTGCCATATAGCCTCTTGGTTGTTTATGAGCTGCTGCAGTTTAGTTTTAGACTTCTCTATACTACCAAAACGTTATAACTCTGGCCCAGGTCGCATGGCTATTTAAAAATCAGAAAATGTTTAAATAGTGAAGTAAGCCGTAAAGCCCACATTGGAGTGGGAAGGGCTAAGCAAATTTCTGCAACAGCTAGTAACTGAGTACATCAGCTTCTCCGCCTTTGTGCTCCAGGCTATAGAAACATGATGACTGCATAGTGTGCTTTGTGTGGCAGGATAAATCATAACATGTGGTTTTCAGCTTGATCAATTTAGAAAAGGAATAATCTGACATGTAGACCAGGACTTACTTCTTAGTAGGGTGAGTAACAGCACCATCATCAGGATTTGGGGAGCGTGCTCTAGATTTCTTGCCTTGAAATAGGTTTGAGCTGAACTTTGTAATATGAAAAGTCGCTTAGGAAAGCTGCTGGGCAGGTTATCTTGACACCCCCGGCCCCCAATCATACTAGCGTTCATTCCATTTGTCAAATGTTAAGATATGTGCTATTATGGATGGTCTCCACAACATGCATATTTCCCTTGTGCAATGTTTGAACACTGGTATTGAAATGAAAGCTTCATTGATTAATGAAATCATGCCTATACAACACAACAAACATGTTACAGACAGGGTTTGGAATGAATTCCTGTACCATTAAACTAGTATGAGGGCAGAGAGTGACTCAGCTGAAACGGAGTAACAAATTCAAGAAGAACTTGCATCCCTGATCCTGGGGATACTTACTCAAAGTAAGTCTCACTGAATTCAATGGTAAATACTCAGTTCCATGTAAGTGTTCAGAAAAGGACTGCAGCCCTGGTTCATTTAGCACCATAAAAGTATCTACAGGGCTAGGCAACTTGGTGCCTTCCTGATGTTTTCAGTTATAACACCAACCAGCCCTGCCCAGCATGGCTGATGGTCAGGAATTATGGGAGCGTAGTGCAAACATCTGGAGGGTATCAGATTGCCTACCCCTGAAAAAAAGGAGAAATTAAGAGAAATGTTTTGCTCCTAGAGACAAAAAAGAAGGAAAAGATCAATGAAGAAGCAATAAAGAACACCAGAAAAGTGGTAGGGGAACCTGGTTAAACTGATTTCGGTGGGGTGGAGATTCCATTCTGCGTTTTAGTTACAACCAGCCAGAAGTCTAAAGGAGCTATCCAAGGTTCCTGACCCAGTTTGGGGATAGGGTCTAGCACATTGGATGGTTGTGCGGGAGTCCTGTTCTACAAAGGGTCTTTTCTCCCACGCCACACTAGCAATACTGATGCTGCTACTCAGAGACAGTGATGGGTCTGCATCCCAGCTTGGAGCAAGGACAGCAGGGGTCCCCCTGTGTCTGCACTGGCACCAGTGGGGACTGGGGAAGGATTTGTCAATCCTAAACTTTTTGTTGGCACAAAAGATTCAACCAAGGGTAATAATAATAAATGTTATTTTATTCAGAACCGGTATGAATAGCACCATTCAAGTGGAGATGATGGGGGCCTGAGCAGGATGTTTACAAACTGGAAATAATTATTTAGAAAAGAGGTATGACAGCCAAGGTTGCTTCTAGATTGACAGCTCCAATTACAAACAATCAAAGGCATTCTGCACCTATTCCACCTTTTCTCCTTAACACATTTTTTTTCTGGTAAGAAAAAAGAAGGAAGAATCGGTTGGAAAACATGGGAGGGCTACAAACTGAAGATGAGGCTTTCTGACTCCCCATAAAATTCCATGAATGCGGCAGTGCAAATGCACAATGAAAGACTAGTCAGGAAGCAACCTGAGATTGTACAATAACAGGTTGATGGAACAAGGTATTTTAAACTTAAGAGAAATTGGAAGTGGTGTGGGAATATTTTTTTAATATATTTATTTTGCTTTTATAGACAAATACTAGATTTCCCTATACAAACAGATCAGCAAACACCAGATTTTATAGATTTCCTTCAAGAAATGTAAAAAGTCGATTGCAAGGTTATTTTGAAAATACTCATTCAAAAAAGTAATAAATGAAATCCAGTTGAACACAAAATTCCATATTAATAATCTCTTCTCCGTCTTCCCGAAAACGGCTAGGGTGCAATCCTATGCATGTTCAGACATGAAAAAAAGCCTACAACTACCAGCATGCTCTAGCCACCCATACTATCTGGGAGGTGCTGGGAGTTGTAGGTCTTTTTCCTATCTAAACATGCATAGGATGTTTCCGGCTGCAATTCTATACTCAGTTACTTGGGAGTAAGTCAACTGAACGCAACAGGACTTACTTCTGAGTAGACATGGACAGAATTGCACTATAAGGCTGCACTCTTATATCCACTTACCTGGGAGTAAGCCCCATTGAACTCTGAGTAGTTATTTATTAATACTTATATAGTGCTTAATATAATAAACTCCATTGTATGAAGTTTTATTTTACTTTATTAAATTTCTTAATCGCCCATCTGACCGGTCACCCAGATTACATATCTACTTCTGAGTAGATATGGATAGGTCTCTGCTGTAATTGAGTTAATTTTACTATATTTAACGAACACAAAATTCTGTTCAGCCAATAATGGGTGGGAATAGTTTGACAAAATTTCTAGAAGACTTGGCTGCACAATTCCAGTAAATAAGTATCTGCACAGCACCTCTTTATTTAGTTCCCTTTCAGTCAGAAATGGCGAATTTACATCCTCTCTGTTCCTTTGTGCGCATCAAGTCATAAGAACTGAGACTTGTGGATTTTTACATGATCAAACGCTGGTATTTATTTGTTACATTTATACCCCACTTTTCTTCCAAGGGGGCATGCATGATCCTCCTCCTCCTCCTCTCCATTTTATCCTCACAACCACCCTATGAGGTAGAGCGGGCTGAGAGTGACTGGCCCAAAGTCACCCAGTGAGCTTCATGGCCGAGTGGGGACGTCATCCCAGCTCTCTCGAGTCCCACTCTAACCACTACCCCACTCTGGCTGTCCTACACAGACACGTTAGGCTGCAATCCGATAAACACTTGCTTGGGAGTAAATCCCATTGAAGTTAATAGGGCTTGCGTCTGTGTCGACAGGCACAGGATTACACTTTAGGTTGTTTGCAGCGCGATCCCGTGCATGTTAGCGCGGAAGCAATCCCCACTGATCCCAATGGGATTTACTACCTAAGGGCGCAATCCTATGCAGGTTTAGACAGAGAAAAAAGTCCTACAACTCCCAGCATGCCCCAGCCAGCCATGGCTGGCTGGGGCATGCTGGGAGTTGTAGGACTTTTTCTCTGTCTAAACCTGCATAGGATTGCATCCTAACGCTACAAAGACCCTAGGAATAAGACACACTAATTTCAACGGGAGTTCAGCGTAGACAAGCAAAGCGTCGCACTACAAGCGTACCTAGGCTTGCGCCGCCACGGCTACGACGGTGCAGCGGCCGCACCCTTAGGTGAGCCACATTTATGCCCATACGGCCAACTGCCTTTAACATTCTTTCGGCTGAGCCTCACTCCCAGTCTCGGCATGGCGGTTATTTATTCATCCCCCCATCACAAGCCTCCACCGCCTCTCTCCTCCCCTTCTGAGACCGTGGCGCAGGCGCGGGCCTACAGGCGTTAAGAGATCGCGAGAAGAGATTTCCTTGCGCTCACTCGCGGAGCATCCCTCAGAGCGGGAAGTTTAGAACGGCGGGGCCTTTTCGCCCGGGGAGCCTTGGCCTTTATTTTGCTTCTGAGGTAAAAAAAAAAAAAAAAAAAAAAAAGGAGGGGGGAGGAGAGCGCGCGAACCGTTATGAACAGGGGTGGAGCTTCTAGTCCATCCGGGACTTTTCGCATTTTGGCTCTGGTCAAGCCCCTGAGGAGATGCACCCTCCGGACCTGCCCTTACCCAAGTTGGGAGTTCCAGTGTTAAGAGTAATGAGCTCTTAAAGCTAATGTGGGAGGGTATTGGGGAGACAAGTGGTCAGACCTTGTCCGCACCCCAACGAAAACATTGGTTAGACTGGGGGCTCCTCACTAAATTGGATTGTGCACCTGTTATTCCTTTAACAGGCAGAAATTCAACAGGTACATTCTCTATGGCAGGAATTGGCGATTTGCCCTCAAGATTTTTTTTTAGCCTACAACTCTCATCATTCCTCACTTGGTTATGCTAGCTAGGGCTGATGGGAGTTGTAGGCCAACGACATATGAAGGGCCAGAAGCTGCCCATTCCTGCTCTATGGAAAGGGGGGAGAGCTTTGTTGAATTCCTGTTATGCAATTGTTATAGAAGTCTTGTCTTCCCCCCCCCAAAAAAAAGGTGTTGAGCACACCCACAAATAAAGCATTTATTGACCATTACGACTGAGCTTGTGCTTTCAACCCATTGAGCCCTATAGAATAGACCAGCTCTCTCCAATCTGGTGCCCTCCAGATATTTTGAACAACAACTCCCATCACCCCTTACCATTGGGTGGCTGGGGCTGATGGGAGTTGTAGTCCAAAACATCTGGAAGACATGTTGGGGAAGGTTGGAATAGGCTGACTCCCCCTTGAGGAGAAACTGTCTCTTGTACATATGCTTACCGTCAAGGGAATAGACACCAACTCCAACAGCACCATTCCATGAGGATGTTTTATCCAAACCTAATATAAGAATAGCTTTTCACTTGCAACTTACAAATTGGGCTATATATTATGTTTTTATGCAGTAGGTGGAAATGCTAGTTCATGTGGCATATGGGGGGTCACAAAGCTTGTGGTACCAGCTTATATTTCTAGCCGTATGCCTTGAATTGCTCATGAGGCCAGTCATTCCCTGACTTCCCCATTTTGATAAAAGATAGGCTGTATGAAATTTAATCAATGATGTATAAGAAGCTCTTAAATAGGAGCTGACTGGTTACTCTAAAGAATTCTGTTTTTATCTCTCCAGCATATTAGTCCATTCTCAAAATGGAAATACCTGTATTAAACAAACCTACATCATTATGTTCCACTCCAGAGAACTGCAAGACATCTACTCAAAGCAGCAGTAGTAGCTCCTCAGGGGAACAGGTGTGTAGCCTATCCCTATTGGTAGTCATTCCTATGCTCAGTGCTAGTCATTCTTTTGTCTCCTAGCTGTTCCTAAACTAGTACTATGTAAAATCACCTAACCCTTGGAGATACCTGCAAATACTGTTGTAAAAAAAATAAAGCAATCAGTAGTTTTGCTCCAAAACGTGCCCCCAATTAAGAAAGGTTCTGAGTTCTAAGTATTAATGTGATATGAAAAATAGATAACATGGGTGGAGGGAGGGTTGTGTATATATGTACACACATATATATTCTAAATTTGAGTGGGTAATTAACATTTTAGGTATGTTAGTGCTGTCTGGAGATAGACTGCTTTTGTTGTCATTCCCACAAATGTAACATTCCGCTTATTATCAAAAATAGTTGTTTGTTTGATCCTCTTAATGCTACCTTGTTACTTTCACTTTAGCCAATGAGTGCAACTCTTCGAGAACGTTTGAAGAAAGCAAGGCGGTCCTTTAATTCAACTTCTACTGTAGCAAAGCATCTTAAAATAGATGAAGTAAACAACTGTAGTACTTATGAAGAAAGGACCTTGCCTAAAGGAGAACCATGTTCTTCATCACAAGACGAGGGTAAACACTTGGAAAAAGTTACTGATAAACCCATGCATTTGAAAAGCGCTGTACAAGAGAGAGAACCCTGTATATCTGAATATACTGGATGTAATAAAGCTACACAGAATTCTGCAGAAGTTCTTTTGTTAGGCATGGATTGCAGACAACGTGAACTATTGGAGAAAAAAATGACATTAGTAAAGCAGATTCAGGAAAAGGAGGAACTTCTTCGGAGACTTAAACTGGTCAAGATGTACAGATCAAAGGTAAAAAAACAACGTTGAAATTCACATTTTTGAATTAAGTATGTTTTAAAGAAATGCTTGCCTAGATGGTTTAGTCCCATTGAGAGAGCTTTTAGCAACAAGAACATACTGCAGGGAAATGTTCTTCATGCTCTAACTCCCTAGTACTGTAACTGAGTGAAGTACCACATCAGCCGAAATATTAGTTCTGTTTGGCTCTGTGCAGTGTAGCCATCTTCAACCAAAGTAGAGATTAATAATAAGACACAGGATGCAGATTCCAGTCATGGAAACTGGGCACCCCCGCCCCACCCAAGGGATAGTATCTGTGTCCGTTGTCTATTCCCTGAAAATACTGAATATTGTGTGTATCTAGTCACATTGCTGAATAACTTAGAATTGTGTGTAAACACATTACATGTGTTTGTTTGCTTGTTGTTATTCAGTCGTTAAGTCATGTCCGACTTTTCGTGACCCCATGGACCATAGCATGCCAGGCCTTCCTGTCCTCCGCTCTCTCCCGGAGTGTGCTGGAGTGTGCTCAAGTTCATCGTTTGTTTGCACTTGTGCACAACTCTTGTTTAATTATTTTCTTTCCTCCTCTCCTTGTTGCTCATTAAAATTGTTAGCTTCCCTGAATATAAGCCATATCTGTTACATTAAAATTCTATGTGCATTGATGGTTCTGTGTAAATAGGAAGTAGTTTTTCAAGCAATTGCTGCCAAATTAGGCAGCAATATGGATAGTAACTGAACACCAAATAAAGATGATTACATTTTAAATTCAGTGATAAATCCCAACTTAATATCTGAATATTCTAATGATATTTTTGTTAAGTGTTGTTGAGAGGCCTGGTACTTCATGCTTTCAAATACAAGTTCATTGCAAACTGGGCGTGAAGAGAGGCTGGGGGTACAGGCAGGCAGGAAGGAGATATTGACAACCACAATGGATACTTTGGGGAGCTTAATAAATCATGGGATTTTCTGTTTTCTACAAGTGCCTGTGACTTACACATATGTAAGTCACATATGTGTGACTATTTAGGGCGCAATCCTATTGAGATAGGCAGCTGCCTCTGAACTCTGAGGCGACCGCTTATCCAAAGCAGAGCAGGAGAAGCATGGAGGGGATCGTTCCCTCCACGATTCTCCTGCCCTGCATTTTCGGCTAGACAGCTGATTGCGGCTGTCTAGCCACGGGAGGGCTGAGCGGGGGAGGAGGCTGCTGCATGACACATTGGATGTGTTGTACAGGCATTTCCGCCCGCCCCGGAATGCCCCCAGACACGCCCCTTTTCTGCTGCTCTGTGCTCTTGTGAGCGCGGAGGACAGGGCTGTTCCGCGTTGCCTCGGAGACAGCACGGAAATGCGGGGAGGTCAGTTGTCGGGGAACCAACCTTGGAGCATGGACTTCAAGGTTGGTTCCCGGAAAACAGGATATCCTATGGCTGTCTAGTAGCAATAGGATTGCTCCCTCCGTTGAATTTTAGTTGTATTACACACTGATACATTTTTTCTGTCTTTTTCTGTTTCAGAATAACCCAACGGAGCTGTGGTCTCTAATATCAAAATGGCGAAAAGGTTCCCAAGCAATGCTGTATGAGCTACAATCATCCTTATCTACAGATAACAAGAAATTAAGTCTCACTCAACTGATAGATAATTTTGGACTAGATGACCAGCTTTTACATTATATCAGAACAGAAGAAGACTTTATAGATGCATGATACGTTTTAAAAATGCATCTGGCTTTTCAACTGGATCACCAGACTGTTGTGAAAATCACATCATTCTCAGGTGGAGAAGATGACAAGAATATTTAAGGGAGGGCTAATTCTTTTGCTGACCTGTGTGGCAAACTGTTGTCTAAAAACATGAAGAAGCTGGCTATATTGTTATGTATTACATATTTTCTGGCAATTAGGTCTGTGTGGATCATTTATCACAATCGCTACAGATTGTGATAAATGAAAGTGCTTTTGTTTTTAATCTACACATGTACAGACTTTAATCCAGTAAGGGAATAAATTATCCTTGAACCTCTTATTGGACCACTAAATATTAAGTATACGGGTATGAGATTGCCGTAGTTTCCAAATGGATTTTCACTTTTGTGTGTACACTTGTTAAAACATCTGGGAATTATATGCAGATTCAATTTATATCCATCTTTTTATGATTTAATACAACTTTCTATTCTTCTTCTGCCCCAAATATTAGACACATGGGAAATGGCTAATATGGATCCAAAAACTATAATATTTTAAAGTATTTGCTTATAGCAAAGATCATTCCTAAAATGTTCATTCACCAAGCCCCATTCTGAAATGCCATTTAACTCAGTCCGTATGTTTAGGATTGAGCCTACAATATATTGCGCACTCTCTCTGGGACCTTTTATTGGGCATCAAGAGATGAGACAAGGCCTATCTTATACCCTCAAGTCTGCTTTTCAGCTGGAGATGTTGGAGAATTCCACCACGGATTCCAGGGAGGCTGAATGCCAGCACATTCGGTCTCCCGGAATCCATGGCGGAACAAAGCCACCTGCCCCACCACCCCGCAAAATGGGCCCGGAACGGAGCCTACCTTTGTCAGCCGTTCCGGTGTTCCTCGAATGGCGGCCGTCATTCGCGTCTTTCGAATGGCTGTGATAGGCTACGTAAGTATTTATCATGGCTATTTATCAAATCTATCATGGCTAATGCAGGGATGCCATTTGCGTTCCTTCCTATTGCCGTGATAGGCTACGTATGTATATACATAGCCTATCACGGCAAAAGACAGGGACGCAAATGGCGGCTGCCGTAGCCGCCGCCATTTGTGTCCCTGTGCAGCCCAGCGGCCGGATGCCCGGCTGCGGGCAGCCCCGCAGAGTTGCCGCGGAGCTGGCCGGGGAGGATTCTGGGGGGAGGGACGGAGTGCCTACCCCCCACCGCGGAGCCAGGTAAGTGTTTCATACATCCCTATTTTCAGCCCACTGCCTATTTAGGTCCTGGCCACTTCTCCCTCCTTAAACTGCATATATGGCCTCTTTGTCCCTTATATTCTCTGTTCTCATTATTCAACCTGTCTCAGAAAGCTATTTCTGTTCCTAAGGTCTGTGTGATATTTTAATTCCAGTTGGCAACTTTGTTCCTTGAAGTTAGAATGTTTGAATATTCCAGCTCAACAGTTTCACCATGACAAGTGCAATACATTATAGGTAATTCAAACTTAAATTTATTGCATTGTAAAATATGTAGTGAATAGTAGCTTTTTGGAAGTCAAAATGAGTTATAAAGTAACATCTATCAAACTACCTTAGTGTAGTAAAGTATGAAGTGTGATTAAAAGAGGGAAGACACCCCCCACACACACTTTCTGGCAGACCCTTATAAATCCACAAGGCTGTTTATTTCTTCTAGCTATGACAGCATCACATTGTTAGAAGTCTTGCACATCAAAGAAAGCTGGAAATGTTCTCATTCTTAGCCTCTCCACTTCAGCTTGAAGGATGGACAACTCCTGGGCCTGTGCTTTTGCAAGATCCACAAGCTGCTGTCTCTGTACAATATCCTCATAGTGCTCTTTAGCAATCTTTTGATTAAGCATCTCTGAGTCTGTAAAAAAAAAAATGTCCAGATTGTATCAAATCATAGAAATGGGTAGCAGTTTGCCAGCCCCACCTGTGTGATCTGCTTCTTTCAAATGTTACCAGGAACACTGTGGTAACAGCCATACCACAGAATACCATATTCTGTGGTTACCACAGAATACAGATGGCAACATATGAGCAGTTAGCCTATGTTATAGCAATCAGTAGTAGGCATAAAAAGCAACAGAGCTGATTCACATGTTACTACTTTTGGTTGTGAGATATTGGGAAAAGCATGCTTTTCATAATGTGTGTATGGTGGTGTGAAGATAATTGGCTGAGAAAGAGCAAGAGACAAAACATAGGTACAGAGGATTAATCTTTGTGTCAGAAAATGTGATAGGATCAGCAACCCTTAGAATGTGACGTACCAGTAGCCTCATGAATGTGCCGCCTTTCTGACACAGTAGCAAGCATTTCTTGTAATTCCTTGCTGAGCTTCTGGTTTGCTAGGCCTTTCAGACTTATCTGCTTCTCCAACTCTTTGATAACTTTCTCCCGCTGTTGCATATTTTTCTTATGAACCTGGCCATTGAAAAACAAACAGCATACATATAAGTTACTTGGAAAGTGTTGAGTAAAAAGTTGCTAAAGCAAGTTTTATTTCCTAGGTAAGGTTGCTTTTATTAGGTTTGGCTGTTTCAGGTAAATTTTTTGCAGGGTTTCTTCCCTATAAAAATGGTTATCAGGTGTCTAATAGCATTCAAAGAAAATGTTTAGTTGGCTGTAGTCAGAAGCTACAGATGTTTTAAAAGGTGAGGGTACTGGCGAGTGCAGAATTTATTATTTTAATCATTTTATTTTGCCTTCTCAGATGAGAGCACAACGTAAATTACATTAATAAATCAAATAAAACAGCAACAATAATGCTATCATTAAAACACATCAAATATCAGTAGCTTGAAACTAAAAATAAATGAAATCCATAAAAACCTGTCTGCTTCCTTTGTTTTTACGGTTCCAGATAGAAAGGTAGGTAGGGGTGTGTGTGTGTGTGTGTGTGTGTGTGTATTAAAAAAAACTGAACTGAGGGAAGGCATGTAGAAATGGAAGATCAGATCCAGACTTAGTCATACTTAGAAATTAGAATAGACCCACTGAAATCAATACGATTTAAGTTAGTGATGATTAACTTGCTTTCAGTGGGTGTACTCCAAGTATAACTAGTGGATCCAACCCAGAATTCTTAAGTGCTGTGAGTTTTGTTATTTAATTATTAAAAGTAGTTGTATGTCATTTTTCATGTCAAAGCCCTTGCAACGTGGCTTGTAAAAGATAATGCTTCATAGACATAGCAGAATAATTTAGCTGCACGTACATATCAGAAAACTATGATTTCAAATTATTTATAGTACAGTCTATTTGCAATTCTTCCAGTCAAGGCCCCCAATGATCTTCCTTTTACCCACCCACCTCTGATCCATTCTGCCCTTCCTATCCATCAACGCTGTTCCCATCCTTTGTGCCTTCCCCCACACTGGCTTCATTTCCCTCATTAGACTGTCGGATGCCTCATGTCGGTGGACCTTTGTTCTAACAATGGAAACATTTTGGAATGTGAACCTCACTCCCTTTGAGATATGGTTTAGACGAGGGCAAGTTGTTGCCCTCCAAATGTTTTGGCCCACAACTCCCATCGTCTCTCACTATTGGCTATGGATGCTGGGAGTTGTAAGCCAAGATTGGGAGGGCTACAAGATGCCTACTCCTGGTTTAGACTGTCTTGCCTTTCTGTTCTTGTATCTGCAAGGCAGGTACTAATTCAGCAGGTCATGGAGGCATACACACCACCTTGAGTTCCTTTAAGGAAAGGCAGGACATCAATGTAAATAAATAGTAAATAAAATTGAGGGGCTTTGCTGCTTCTTCCTCTGCCAGCCTCAGCAATGGCAGGTGGCGGTGGCAGCACTGGCTTCTCAGATGCAGCTGTATTCAGGTGTGATGGAAATCCCACTGATTTCAACAGAATTTAGTTTGAAAGAAGTATGGTGTTTGCTGTATATACTTCATGGAGTAAGTCTTAACTGTGTTTAATGGGGACTGACTACAAGGAGAGTTCAAATGATTGCAGCCTTGTTTAATCATTTGGGGATGGGGAATTGCGTGCAAACACTTCTGTAGGCAGAAAGTGATACAGCAAAAATAAGGTGGAAGAAAGTTGTTCAGTATACCAAACAGTTGGAGAAGAAGGCATGAGGAAAGCCTTTTATGAAGAGAGTCTTATATGCCCAGCTCTGCACATTGCAAAAGGAGGCAGGATGTTTGTGGGTGGGGGTTGTGAGTTGCATGCTGCAGGAGAAAATAAAGTTGTCAATATTGTGGAAAGCAAAGAATGGAGAAGAGAGCTGTTTAGATTTTTTTAAAAAATAGCATCAACTGAAACCCATAGCAGAAGGAGGTCATGCCAAAGCAAAAGATGGCAAGAGCAATGGTAAAATCTGAGCTAAAGTGGATGTGTTGAACAGGCAGAATGCTCCATACATGTTTGTTCAGTTATATCTAGAGATGTCAGAGAATTTCGCCACGAATCTTGGGGAGGCTGAATGCCAGCGCATTCGGCCACCTGAAATCGGTGGCGAAATGGTCTGCCCCCCCCGCCCCCCCTGGGACGGGACTTACCTTGGGCGAATCTTCCTAGCGGCAGCAGCTCCAGCAGTGGTTCGGCAGCAGCCAGTCTTCCGACCAGCTGCCGCCACCGCCATTTCCTGTAAAAAAACGTGATAAGCTACGTAAAGATTTACGTAGCCTATCACAGCTAGATTTTTTAAAAATACCGTGATAGGCTACGTAAATGTTTACATAGCCTATCACGGCTGAGTAAAAAAAAAAACCCGCGCGTACACAAATGGCGGCACCGATGGGCGCCGCCATTTGCGTTCCTTATTTTGGCACGTCTAGTCTAGGTAAACATTTACGCAGACTATGGTGAAAATAAGGGGAACGCAAATAGCGTAGCGTCTTGTTTACGTAGACTAGACGTGCCAAAATAAGGAACGCATGGGCGCCGCCATTTGTGTATGCGCGTTTTTTTTTTTTTTTTAATCAGCTGTGATAGGCTACGTAAACATTTACGTAGCCTATCACGGCTGACTGCAGGGACGCAAACGGCGGCGGCTATGGCCGCCGCCATTTGCAGACCCGGCCGGCCAGGATTCGGGGGGGGGGAGGGACGGAGCGCCTCCCCTCCCAGCCAGAATTTCGGGGGGGGGGAGGGACAGAGCGCCTCCCCCCCACCTCGAATCCCATTTCGTTAAAAGGTAAATGACTTTCGTACATCCCTAGATCCCCAAGGACATTTACCTTGTCTAGAAAATTCAGTGTTCCTTCCATTACTGAGACCTCATGATTGATCCGGCTATTGTAGTTTATTGCTGATAAGAACTGTGGAGTTAAAAGCAGAGAGAAAATCAAGCTAACAGGTGATGCTTCCAGACACTCAACCTTGGAGTTGTCAGGTGCAAATGGAATCCTATAACATAAGTAATCTTGCATGGCATGTTGGGACTGCTTTCACGTAACGCGTCGTGTTGCCCAAATCTTAGGGTAGTTCATGATGGTTTTGCTGACAAAGTACTTCTTACTTGAGTATGAATGAATGAATAAATGAATGGTTTATTATGGTCACAGACCCAGGTAGCACACACAGACTGCAATTTGGAGTAATAATAAATTTGTATATTATACCAGTCACAGAAACCATTCTGGGGTAAGACGCCAGTGGATGAGCACCATACTTCATATGAGCACCATTTGGTGGAAAGGTGGGATACAAATCAAATAAATATAGAAAAGAATTCTTAGATACAGCTATTGGCTGTATCTAAGAACAAAAAAGAATCTGTGTATAGAATTTATTTCCTCAACATACTGTTGTCCAACTTGATATCCTCATGGTAAAATCAGCATTTGGGATAGTAACTTACAATCTGGTGATCTTTTGTAACGTTCAGTTTTTGAATGTCTCGAGCCTTTTGGTTCAGATCATCTACCTGCATCTGCATTTTTTTATGTTCCCATTCCAGTTGAAAGATCCCTTTACGGAAATCTTTACTTTCCACCATGCTAGCAACTTTCCTTTCTCCTTGAGCCTAGAAAAAAAAGTACCTCTTAATTCAGCATACAATTTATCTCTGAATGGACTTCTAAAAACTCAATGTAAAGAGAGAAAATTGGGAAACTAACTTATTTCAGAGAAAGTGCTCTGCTTGAGAATTTAATGAATGTGTGGGCTTTTACATCACTCAGAGTTAAGAATTTCTGTTCTATTAATAGATACATGATGAGAGCAAGGAAAATGAACACAACAAATGTCATTTAGAAGCCAGGGCTACAGCCATGTCAATTACAATTTCATAATGTTTAAAGAGACCAAATCAGGTATAGTGTATCTGCAGAGGCTCAGTTCTTTTGGGAAAAAAACACCAATTACCCGGATTACGCTGTTCAGTTCTTCGATAATGCTTCTGTTGATGAGAATAGCATCTGTATAATCTGGTATTAGGTTAGTACCCTCTAACTCCACTTGCCCTTGTTTAAAGAGAAACTGGACCATCAAATCTAACTGAAATCTCATCTTCTGCTCGCGAAGCCTACAATCGCAAAAAACAAAAATATGTTTTTACTAACTGGTACATTTCTTTTAAATTTCTCCTTGATGAGAGATCACTTGTGGAGGTGATTATGGAGGATTTCCAATTTTTAAAAAGAATTTTTTAAGCCCTTGGTACAGCAAGCTGGACACATTTGTCTCATTGGGAAATTCCAAGTTAATTGTGCCATAGCAGATGTATTTGGAGTACTCTAATGGTGGAGTAGACTTTGGTTTGACAGGCTGTGCATTCTGCATGGCAGGAACGTCCCATGGATACATACCGAGGGCCCTAAACCCATAATGCAAAGTTTGAGTGCCTTTTGGACTGTTGGTGTCTGCAGTACAGCATTACTTTGTTAATGCTAGCTAATACTACGGTATCACTAAACATGAAATAACAAACTCACAGATTGAGCTCAGCAAAAACATGGTCAATGTCTTTCCGTAGCTTCTCATCATCTTCAATCCTCTTCTGAAGGAAGGTCTGCATCTCTGCTAGTGCTAGTGCTTTTTGCTTCACCTACACAAAGAGCAGAACAGCCTTTTGAAATGTTTACTTTGCAAATGTTGCAACTCAACATTTATTTAGCAGAGCCGCATGTATCTTGCACATTTTGAAAGTTTACGGTTCATACTTTAGGAAGCTTTCAGACATTACATTTATTTTTAAGCAGAGCATGCTAAATCATTGTTTTGACTTTATCCATTTGGTTTTGGAGGTTGTTCAGATGTTTTAGTCTGGTGGTCATAACTGGGGATTTGCTGCAGATGACCTCTGAATATTAATCCTTTTAAAATATTAAAAGGATTAAAATGTAATCTCCTTGCCTTCTGGATGATGTAGTGTCTACACATTGGTTAACGGGCGAGTATTCAATTCTCAGAATACATTGTTCAGATATGAAAATAGTTTGTTAAAACACAGTGGAAATAACTTTACTTACCAGCTGCTCGCCTTCCACTTTGGCTCGTCTAGCTCCACAGAAACGTTCCCAGCTGAGGAGGTCAAGACCCTCAGGTCTGTTTTCAGGTTCATCCATTTCAGCAATGGCTTTCATTAAATGGGTCAGAGCATCCTGCTGAGCTTTGGCAGAGCCTGGCCGATCACCATAGGGATTAGCCGCATCAACTTGAATCTTCGTCTTGAGAGCCCTTCCATTATGGACCACAACAAACAAATAAGGATTAAGTGTTTTCTGCTGCATGTTACATATGCATTAAAACAAGGTTATATATTAGGGCCACTCCACATTTCTAGTTGCGTTCATTTTGTGATGTTTATATGTATGTATGTATGTATGTATGTCCCCTTCATGGATCACTGCCTTGTTGTGGCGAAGGGGCTTGCGTAACTCAGTGAAGCCATCACGAAGAGTCGGAAGCGACTGACCGAATAAACAACAACAACACAGTATCTAACAAGTCAGCAGCACCATATACAAACATAGGACCTGCTGGATCATATGGAAGGTTTGTCTACTCCTATGGCCTGTTTCCCACAATGGCCAGACATAAATGATAAATAGCAGCAACAGTGTCAGCATGCAAATTCATCCTTCTCACTTTCTGCCTGGCTGAGGGCTGGTTGTTCATTACTTTTTGGCTGCTTTGTTCACTCAAGAAAGGTGTCTACTCACAAAGGCAGTGTATGTTCACCATGTTCAGAGCAACAGAATGCTTTATGATCTAGAACATTTATTTCACTGCTTCAGAGTTCACCGAAATGGCTGTGACTGGGTTTTGTGAATTCTTAACTCATACATTATAATGGGCATGCATGTACCTTAGTGCAGTGACTAAAGAAAGCTGCCCAAAGTAAAGCAATTGGCTCTGAAAGGGGCTGAAAAATTAAACATGTTTAGAAATGCCCTGGGCTAAAGAGTGAAGTGAGGTGAACAGTTCTTCAACCTAGGTCTTTTCCAAGTAGTCACTTTTCGCTTCTTTTCATCTATGCTGAGCGTAGCAGAAGTGCTAATATTTTCTGCTCTCCACACATGGCTAGTCATGCTTGCACTTTAAACAACTTTGAAGGTTAGTTTGACAATGATTTTTAACTTCCCTTTAAACCATGGGTGGGGAACCTTTTTCAGCCTGAGGGCTGAATTCCAGTCTGGGAAAGGGGTTGGGCTGCATTCCATCTGTGGGCGAGGCCAAAGACAAAGCAGCCATGGCCAAAATGCTATTATTGAGTTTAGCCTACTCAGAAATAAGCAGGATAAGACTTCTGCATGCCTACACAGAAGCAAGCAAGACTGAATCACTTAGCAGCACTTTGAAATAGCATCCCAAGTACCAAGCCTACTCACAAATCAGCACAATAGCTTCTGTACCCAAAAGTAAGCAGGACTGAATCACTCAGCAACTTCCTCTCCATGCCCCATCCCCTCCCCTGCAGGCAAAAGCTCTTATCGCTGATCAGCAGCTGACGGAGGTAAGAGCTTTTCCCTGTGCACAGTGAATAAGACTCCCTTTCTTACTGTGCAGCAGGGAAAAGCACTAAGTACTTGTGCAGCATTATATGGATGTGATCAAAGGTGCTTCATAAGGCTATCGGTTCTGCAGGTTTTCTGAGTATACTTATATAAATGTTGATTCTCCTTAATTACAGTACAGTTGTTTTTCTGAAGAGCATTTTCTTTTCTTTCTTTCCCTGTGAGGCAGATTACTATATATAGATCAAACCCCTTTAAAATAAAATCTTTTGCTAGAGTTGCGTACTGAAATAATGCACAACAAACAATCCAGAGAAGGGAAATAGGCCCTTCTGGATAGGTTCATTCTCTTTTTATCAGTGTAGAGTGGGAAAGAAAGGTGCGATGAAGTCTTGGAGTGGAGGGGAGGTGGACTAAAAGGACATTCTTGGCCCAACTGACTTGTAACAATCATGATTTCCAAGTTCCAGGTCAAATACAAGGTTGTGTCATGCACACTGGTTATATTGATACTTAGGCAATTTAATTTAATTCCTCTTCAAGGAACCAAGCACACTTGAGCTTTAACTCAAAGGCTTCAAAGATTCCCAAGCTGGGGCTTGTACAGATTCCTCAACTGCGATGAGTGATACGCCACATGGAATTGAGTATAATGAGCAATAATGCACTAGTTCAGGCAAGCACAAGGGGTTGGATCCAGATTATGTCACACCTTAGTCTCAGTGAAATCAACAGGACAAGTTAGTTATGACTAACTTAAATCTCATTGATTTTAGTGGGACTAAAGCATGACTAACTTAGTCTGGATCCAACCCCATGTGTTTATCAGCATGACAAATGAATGTAAGCTCATCTTTTACAATAATGGTTCTAGTATCACAATTATCCTGTCCTAGTTGCTACTTGTGAAAGCAGCTTAGCTGTGATGCTCCTAATCAGACTGTGTCCACTATAGAAAAGCATTTTCCTTCCTGCTGTAAGAGGAAGCACAAAGACTTTCAGGAAATGATTGGGACCACCACCACCAAAATCTTACCTTGGTCGACGTTTGTAAAGTTTGAATAGTTGATCAATGTGATGAGTAGGAAGATCTGAAAATTCCTTTCTAAAGCCACGTTCCATTAGCTAACAGTGAGGAGGAAAGCATAGCCCTAAGTTAGTCAGGATCGAGTTTAAGAGTGCTAGTATGTACCCATCTTTGTTCTGACATGCATAATGAGAACGATCTACAGAAAACACCTTATCAGGTTTAGATCAAAGAGTGTACAATGAATCTGCATAGTCACAGTTACATTGCATAGTATGGAAGCTGACTTTCTAGTGAAATATATAGCGCTATTAACAGAATCCCCTTCATGGATCATTGCCTTGTTGTGGCGAAGGGGCTTGCGTAACTCAGTGAAGCCATAAGCTATGCCGTGCAGGGCCACCCAAGACGGACAGGTCATGGCAGAGAGTTCTGACAAAATGTGGTCCACTGGAGAAGGAAATGGCAACCCACTCCAGTATTCTTGCCAAGAAAACCCCATGGAATGTATCACAAGGCTAAAAGAGATGACGCCGGAAGATGAGCCCCTCAGGTCGGAAGGTGTCCAATATACTACTGGGGAGGAGCAGAGGGTATTTCCAAGTAGCGCCAGAAAGAGTGAAACGGCTGGGCCAAACCCGAAAGGACACTCAGCTGTGGATGTGTCTGGTGGTGAAAAGAAAATCCGATGCTGTAAAGAACAATATTGTTTAGGAACCTGGAATGTCAGATCAATGAATCAAGGTAAGCTGGAGGTGGTCAAACATGAGATGGCAAGATTGAACATCGACATCTTGGGAATCAGCGAACTAAAATGGACAGGCATGGGCGAATTTAATTCAGGTGACCATCATATCTACTACTGTGGGCAAGAATCCCATAGAAGAAATGGAGTAGCACTCATAGTCAACAAAAGGGTGGGAAAAGCAGTACTGGGGTACAATCTTAAAAACGATAGAATGATCTCAGTACGAATCCAAGGCAAACCATTCAACATCACAGTAATTCAAGTCTATGCCCCAACCACTGATACCGAAGAAGCTGAGGTTGATCAGTTCTATGAAGACCTACAACACCTTCTAGAACTAACACCAAAAAAAGATGTCCTCTTCATCATAGGGGATTGGAATGCTAAAGTAGGAAGTCAAGAAATCACCGGGATAACAGGCAGGCATGGCCTTGGTGTACAAAATGAAGCAGGACAAAAGCTAATAGAGTTTTGCCAAGAGAACACGCTGATCATAGCAAACACTCTTTTCTAACAGCACAAGAGACGACTCTACACATGGACATCACCAGATGGTCAATATCAAAATCAGATTGATTATGTCCTTTGCAGCCAAAGATGGAGAAGCTCTAGACAGTCAGTAAAAACAAGACCTGGAGCTGACTGTGGCTCAGATTATGAGCTTCTTGTTGCAAAATTTTGACTTAAATTGAAGAACGTAGGGAAAACCACTAAACCATTGAGGTATGACCTAAATCATATCCCTTATGACTATACAGTGGAGGTGAGGAATAGATTTCAGGGATTAGACCTGATGGACAGAGTGCCTGAGGAACTATGGACGGAGGTCCGTAACATTGTTCAGGAGGCAGCAATGAAATCCATCCCAAAGAAAAAGAAATGCAAGAAAGCCAAGTGGCTGTCTGATGAGGCTTTACAAGTAGCTCACGAAAGAAGGGAAGTGAAAAGCAAGGGAGAAAGAGGAAGATATATCCAACTGAATGCAGAGTTCCAGAGAATAGCAAGGAGAGACAAGAAGGCCTTCTTAAATGAACAATGCAAAGAAATCGAGGAAAACAACAGAATGGGAAAGACTAGAGATCTCTTCAAGAAAATTGGAGATCTCAAGGGAACGTTTTGTGCAAAGACGGGCATGATCAAGGACAAAGAAGGCAGGGACCTAACAGAAGCAGATGAGATTAAGAAGAGGTGGCAAGAATACACAGAAGAACTATACAGAAAAGATCTGAATGTCCCTGATAGCCATGATAGTGCGGTCACTGAACTTGAGCCGGACATCCTCGAGAGTGAAGTCAAGTGGGCCTTAGGAAGCATTAGTAACAACAAAGCTAGCGGAGATGACAGTCTTCCAGCTGAGCTATTTAAGATCCTAAAAGATGATGCTGTTAAAGTTCTGCACTCAATATGCCAACAAATTTGGAACACTCAACAGTGGCCACAAGACTGGAAAAGGTCAGTTTACATTCCAATTCCAAAAAAGGGCAACGCCAAAGAGTGTTCAAACTACTGCACAATTGCGCTCATTTCACATGCCAGCAAGGTGATGCTCAAAATCCCACAAGCTAGGCTTCAGCAGTATGCGAACCGAGAACTACCGGAAGTACAAGCTGGGTTTCGAAGAGGCAGAGGAACTAGAGATCAAATCGCCAACATTCGCTGGATCATGGAGAAAGCAAGAGAATTCCAGAAAAACGTCTATTTCTGCTTCATTGACTACGCTAAAGCCTTTGATTGTGTGGATCGCAACAAACTGTGGCAAATTCTTAAAGTGATGGGGGTACCAGACCACCTTACCTGTCTCCTGAGAAACCTGTACGAGGATAAAGAAGCAACAGTAAGAACCAGACATGGAACAACCGAGTGGTTCCAAATTGGGAAAGGAGTACGACAAGGCTGCATACTGTCACCCTGCTTATTTAACTTATATGCAGAGTACATCATGAGAAACGCCGGGTTGGATGAATCACAGGTCGGAATTCAGATTGCCAGGAGAAATATCAACAACCTCCGATATGCAGATGATACCACCCTAACGGCAGAAAGTGAAGAGGATCTAAAGAGCCTCTTGTTGAGGGTGAAAGAGGAGAGTGCGAAAGCTGGTTTGAAACTCAACATTAAAAAAACGAAGATCATGGCATCTGGCCCCATTACTTCCTGGCATATAGAAGGGGAAGAAATGGAAGCAGTGACAGATTTTACTTTCTTGGGCTCCAAGATCACCGCAGACGGTGACTGTAGCCATGAAATTAAAAGACACTTGCTCCTTGGGAGGAAAGCTATGGCAAACCTAGACAGCATAGTAAGAAGCAGAGACATCACCTTGCCGACAAAGGTCCGTCTAATCAAAGCTATGGTTTTCCCAGTAGTAACGTATGGCTGTGAGAGCTGAACTATAAGGAAGGCTGAGCGCCGAAGAATTGATGCTTTCAAACTGTGGTGCTGGAGAAGACTCTTACGAGTCCCCTGGACTGCAAGGAGGTCAGATCAGTCCATCCTAAAGGAAATCAACCCTGACTGCTCATTGGAAGGACAGATACTGAAGCTGAAGCTCAAATATTTTGGCCACCTAATGCGAAGAGCAAACTCTCTGGAAAAGACCCTGATGCTGGGAAAGACTGAAGGCAAAAGGAGAAGGGGACAGCAGAGGATGAGATGGCTAGATAACATCACCGATGCAATGAATATGAACTTGAGCACACTCCAGGAGAGAGCGCAGGACAGGAAGGCCTGGCGTGCTATGGTCCATGGGGTCACGAAGAGTCGGACACGACTGAACAACAACAATTAACAGAATCTGGAGATTTTTACCAGGGCTGTTTTTATAATGTACTATAAAGTAAAGCAAAATAGTCACCTTCATCTTGTTGTCATTGCAGAGCCTAAACTTCATCTCTATGTGTCAGTTAAAAAAATATTGGAAGAGCAGGGGCACGATTTTGACTTTTTATTTCAGAAGTCTCAGGCCAGCACTGAACACAGTTTCAAAGGGCAACATTTTTCCCCTTATAATAACTATAAGACTGAGGGGGTGGGGTTAGCATATAGGCAGAAAGGGAACTTTCTTTTGTTTTATAAAGTATACTTCATACTTGGTAAGGCGTGAAGTACATTGGTGGTGCTTAATTAACAAGAGTTCTCTTTGTTGAACACAAACCTAGGGTCCTACAGGGAGAATGGTAGTAGAAAAAAATAACATGCTGTGAATACCAGTATAAACACCGTGTGGTCTCTAGCTATTTAAGTCTCAGCCTTTCCATTTACACACAAATACCTAATTGGTCAAAAATATGCTGGCAGTGTAGTACTGAGACACTACTATTGCTCCTAAAATAGTCACTGTTTCAACATATGAATGGAATATACACATGCATGACCCACAACTTAATTAAGCTGAAGTACTTGGAAATAAACCAGCTTAGTTCAATTAAACTAAATAGGGCCAGAGAGCTTAAATCCTACTGCTTCAGCTGAACTGCTTTGTGGATCTGGTATTTAGATTCTTACTTTGTCTTCAGCGATTAAGATGTCATAAGCCTCTCTGTAAGCCTCCACTTCTGCTCTGGATACCTTGACTGCTTCATTAGATAATGCCTGTACCAAAAAAGTGGATATGATTGACAGCTTTTGGAAAGTAGATCCAGTGAAAGATCTCACCTTAATACACAACTGGAGTAATGAGCAATTAATATGTAGCATACATGCATTTTTCCGGGAACAATTTAAGTTATCTCATGTCCTGAAGCTGACACTTAAGACACCCAAACTATTTTTTTCTTTAAAATTTATGATACTCCAGAGAATATTCTGCTATGGGCAGACAATGCCCAGTGTTTACTGCAACAGGGGCGTCTCTGTAGAGCCCATTGGTGGTATGTTCAATAAAATGAGAGATTTTAGGAGAGATTTATTTGTAGAGGCCTGGGCAGTTCTTTAATCCCTAAAGGGCAGGTTCCATAAGAAGCAGCTATTTTGTCAAATTCCAAAAATTATTCTTACCTTTTCCTTTCTCTTTTTACTAAGGTAGTGATAGAGCCCAGCTTCTCTTGTGCTCAGTTCTTCATGCAAAAGCAGTGAGTAAAGGAGGTTAGTTATTTTGAGTTCTTCCTAGGAAAAGGTTTCACAAGGGAACAGTCAGACCACTGTTTATAGAGAAGCAAGCCTGGTGAATATGTGTTCAAGCTTACCTGGTATATAACCATTTCACACTTGACCTTTTTCTCAAAGAGCCTATTCACGATTTCATCAAATGTCTGTGTAGTTTCCTGAACAGAGCTTTGAAGTTTCCTCAATTCAGTTTCCAGAATCTAAGGAAGAAAATGGTGTTTTAACCATGAAGGTGGGTATAGGATGCAGGTAAGAATGAGGCTGAAGGAACGTTAGTTTATGCTTCTTTTAAAATCTGAAACTCTTTGCTTTAAAAAAAAAAAAAAGATTCTAGACAGTCATGTTTGCAAGAACAAGACTGAAAATATGAGGTCTGAAATATTCAGGACCCAACTTCATGTTGCATTCATTATATCAAAAGTAACCATGTGTAAGTAAGGCTCTGATTGCGAAGAATTCTGAAGCTCCTGCATCCTCCTGTCCCAGAGTCTGAGAAAGCTGGAGAAGATCATAGATAAACACACAGGAGAGCAGGAATGTGGCCATATTCTCCTCTTTTATCTCTGCTTATCTTATTACTCCTTTAGCAGCTAATTGTTCCTAGGGAGAGGAGTGGGGGCGGAGGGAAGGAATGGACGCAATTAGCCAATAAAGAAGGGAGATGTTAAAAAAAACAAGCAAACAAACCACCCATATTGGTGGAGAAGAAAAAACATATTGATGAAGAAGGCAGCCAGTGGCTTCTACTTCCCTGAATATTCACCAGCTTTCTCTGTCTGCCTCTGGCAAAGCTTCAGAATTCTTAACAGTCACAGCCTGTGTCAATTTCTGATGTAATCTGTAGCTAGGCTGTCAACCTAAAGGCGCCCCTGTTCCATATATTTTGTTTGCAAATCTCTTTAGTTCTAGGCCCATTCCATGATATTAATTGTTTCTTTGAACATATGAGGGGAGCAATACCAGGTTTCTTACTTATCCCAATTGACTGGGAACATAACTGTATAGTCACTGTCTACCGCCACTGAAATAGTCCACCATTTTCATGTGACTTGTCCATTTTGGGCAAATAATGGCTCTGTATGTGAGAATGATAGAAAGGCAAATAGAAGACAATGAAACAACTACTAAAGTCATGAGACTTCAAGGTGGCTATAGAAAATAAAGAAAACAGGCCATGAATATCAACTTGACTCTCTTCGAAGTTCATCCTAGAAAGGAGCCAAAGACTGCATCATTCATGCTCATCTAATATTGTGGTTCTGTTACGCAGCTGCTCACCTCTCTCCACTTAAAACGGCGATCAAGTATAAAATGTGATAGTCAGTTTTAAACAACCTGCCCATGGGCTGGTTCACGTGATCTGGCTGGATGACCAGCCAGATGGGTGATTGATTGATTTATTAAATCAGTCAATCAATCACTGTGGGTTTCCCAAGCTACAGTGGCTTGTTTAAGCTGCAGCATGTGCCGGGCACCAGTTGCCTAATGACCTGTCCAGCCATAGCTTATGGTGTCATCTGAACCTGGGCAGCATGGCTTGTTGGAGGGGGAAGCAACCCTCAAATAACATTTGAATTACATTTCAGGGTTGTTTCTCCCTCCAACAAGCCATACCACTCAGGTTTGGGTGACATGGCAAGCGGCACATGGGCAGGTGATTAGGCAAATGGTGCCTGGCATGCGCTGCAGCTTAAACAAGCCCCCATAGCTTGTTTAATCCACTGTGATCATGCAGACCAGGTCAATACAAAATACTTGGGAAACTAGTTAAATCATCATATTACCTCATAAAAGAAAAACTAATTGTATCAATCATATACAGTATATGTATATTTGACTTAGATTTATTCAAAGTAGGTAAGAAGGCTTTCCTAAAAGAATGCCTGCTTGTGTCCTGCTTCCTGGGTTCCTGGCTGACAGCCGGTTGGCCACTGAGTGAACAGATTTCTGGACTAGATGGACCGTTGGTCTGATCCACCATGGCTCTTCTTATGTTCTTATAATGCGCCACATCTTAGAGAATGAGAACTCTGATCATCTTCTTTCCCATCTTCTTTCTGTTTACCTTTCGGTGTTTCTCTCTTTCTTCATTCAGTTCCTTAACTTTCTTCTCATATTCTTTATATATTTTTTTTTCATCTTCATTCCAGAGTGCTTCTTGTTTTGATGCAAAAGCAGGTGCTGGAATCTCCTGAATGTATCAAAGACAGAGAGAGAGAGAGAGAGAGAGAGAGAGATTCAAAAACAGCGTTGAATGTTTACTAGCATTATAATGCTTAAAGGACTTGTACCTTGAGTTTGTTATTTTCTGGTGATGCAGTGACATTATAGGGGCTATAAATGAACTGCTAATGGGCAGCCTTTAGGTTCACATGCTTCCAGTCCTCTGTTTTACACCTGAAGGAAGGAGACTGAAAGCTGCTTTTTTGATTTTGAAATAACCTTAGTTCCCTGTGACATGTGAACTTGGGGAACAGTGGTCTGTTTAAACTAGGGTTTGAGAACAAACAAGAATATGAAACCTTGGTTTGATCCTGGTTCATTCTCACTAATCATAATTTAAACAAACCACAGTTCCCCAAATTTGGATGTTACAGGGAACTGTGGATAGTTTAGAAGCAAAAGTGGAAGCTTTCATCTCTTCATGAGCATGAAAGAGAAGGGAGCGACTCATTGTTGTAAATGGAAATAATGGTTTCCTGTTATCTCTGACCTAGATCTTTGGCTTGGTTCAGATGTAACACCATGGTTTTGCACTACATGAACAAGCTTTCTCCTCACATTCTCCCTCTTCTTTCTCCTCTTACTTACTCCAGTTCATTTATTTACTTCCTCCTTAGCACCAACCATCATCTGAACCAGCAAACTATATTTTGTGCCATGATTTGAAGCTGGTTTGCAATCCTGGTTTGCACTATATAAAAGCCAGCATCTTAGCATTACTAACCAGTATCTTAAATCATGTTTACATTGTGGTTTAAGATTTTTCTTAAGAAACTGACATTTAACCACAGTTCCCCATTTTGGATGTAACTGGAAACTGTATTTTAAGCTACCTAGGACAGGTGCACCAATAAAGGTGCAAAAATAAAATGCAAAGAGAGTGTGTATGGGTTCAGCACTTGTTCATACCATGCCAAACTACAATTTAGCAAGCAGGGAATGTATATCTGAACTAGGCCTAAATAGATATTTCAAACTGGCTGAATTGTAGCTATCAACATCTGTAATCACTTTAGTTTCCAACAAAGGTCCACTAAATTTCCCTCATCCATTGCCCTTGCCACAGCTGGCATCACTGACTGTGAATGTGCCAAGTTTCAAATGCCTTTTGGAATTATATTTGTTCACACAGGCTTTCCTTGGCTTGTAATAACTATGATACCATTCTAGTTCATTTGTGTTTCTGCTGTAATACGTTAATTATTATTTTTATATTTGTTTAGGTTGTGTTACATATGTATTTTAGTGTAAACTAGTGTGATGTAGTGGCAAGAGTGTTGGACTGGGAGCTGGGAGATTCGGGTTCTAGTCCCCACTCAGCCATGGAAGCTCACTGGGTGACTTTGGGCCAGTCATACACCCTCAGCCCAACCTAACTCACAGGGTTGTTGTTGTGAGGATAAAATAGAGAGGGGGAGGATAATGTAAGCTGCTTTGGGTTCCTTGCAAGAGGAAAAAAGGCGGGATATAAATGCAATAAATAAATAAATAAACAGACCATTTAGAGGTAATATTATAATAAGTGGTATATAAGTATTATAAATAACTATATGTGGATACAAAAGACAGAGGGCCAGTTTTAACATAATGTTCTCAGCTTTATAAATCATAGTTTATTTCGCCAGAAAGTAGCACTGAGCATGCATGCTCCCAACCTTGTCCTGTTGCATTCCAGTTTCAGTGCTGTAATCCTGGTTTCTTTAAAGCATAGTGTCCTGCTACATCCAAATGTGAAACTGTGGTTTAATATTAGTTTACTAACTAGGATCTTAAACCAGGGTCAAACTGGTTTAAGATTCTGGTTAGTAATTTTGCATCAAACCACAGTTCAAAGAGATCAGATCTGCAACACCAAAGCCGGCACAAGAGGGAGAAGAGTGAAGGAGGTGTTCATGGGCCCAATGCTCGTTTCTGGCTTTATAAATGGTTTGGGACGTCAGGAATACTTAGTCCAAAAAGATCCAATGGAAAATTAGTTTATTATTAATTCACTTTTATTATTTATTCATTTCATTTATTATTAATTCACTTGCAGAAGATGATTTTCACAAGATCACTATTTTGTGTTGATTAACCAAGAAAGAACGTCATGTTTCAATTATAACTATGCTCTTTAATGCAAATCCCAACAGCTGCCCCGCACTTTAGGACTTTATCTCAATGTCATCTTATACGGATCAGCTCTCTGTCAATATGGTTTAATCACCCTCTTTGTCCTAATTAGAGTGACTGAAGCAGGCGACAGCAAGACATTTTTAATTGAGGGCTATTCTCAGAGAATACAGCAAGTTATGAGATCATTTTCCTGGGGCAGGCAAGACTGCTATGTTTGTGAGATAAGCATTACATCCCTTTGTGGTTATGTGGACTCTTCCTTAACTTTAACTGTGTTTTGACAGAAACACAACTCACCATCTTCAAAATATCTTCTTTTTTTATTTCAAGGACCCCATTCATCATGTCCATAAGGCCCCGCTCTCTTGCATTCTCCCCCTGAAAACAATGGCAAAATAAAAAGTAATGTAAAAGTGGAACATGGGATCAAAGAGGAGAAAAAAGAAAAGAAAGAAAAGAAAAGGCAGCACCATGTCAACAGACTACCTGAGCAGCAAGCCGTCTTTTATACTCAATCCTAGCCATAATTTTTTCTTTTGCTTTTTGCACTGGGGTCAAGTATTTTTCGACTTTGATCTGTGAAGACAAAAGGTTCAGGTTCGGCTTTTTCTATGAATCGACTGTCTGACAGTTCACAATGTTTTTTTCATAGTAAGCAGCCCAGGCTTCTGTGATTTGCTTAGCATCCTTGCTTCACAGCAACACTGGCTGCTCTCAGACCCTATTGATTCTGCACCCCCAAAAGGTCCACATCTTTGGGTGTGTGCATGCACATATTCAAGGTCAAATTCTAGATTACATAATTGTATGTAAGGTCACATTATAGATTACATATGTACTACATATGAGTTGTACAGTTTAATAGTGGTTAATTGACAGATAACAGTTTGGGCCTGCTCAATACTTGGATAAGACACCACTAGGAAACCCGACATAGATTACTCTCAACTGTGGCCCTTATCAGAAGGTGGATTCACACATGTGCCTTACATACATAGTGCTGTAGTTTTTGTAATAGCTGGAAGTGAACCATACACACAAGACTATGGACTTCTGTGCGGGAGGTGCATGTGTAAATCCATTCTTATTCTCCTTTCAGTCATGGTTGCTGACTGATAGGCCACAGAATTGTCATTTCCAAAGGCATTTGGCAAACTAGCACATTCTGAAATACCTGCTGTATGCGTATGTCCCTAAACAGTATGTATATGTCCCTAAACTTGAAGCCATCTTTGTCCTGTCTTGTAACTGTATACTTGCGATGGCTGGTACAGAATAATAAGCAGTCATCATAAAAGGAATCATCTTAAGATAGGTACCTCCATGCACTAAAGCAGGTACCCCATCTGCCTGCCCGGGAGAACTGGTGCCATGCCAAACACTGCCACATGCCTTCATTGCTCTTTCAAAGGATGGAGTTCTTCAGGTTACTTTTGTACTCTTAATATATACAGTGAGAACGATCTGTTCTTCAGATACTTAACCTCTGAATCTAGAACGGTCAGTGCTCGATCTGGTTTCTCATTATCTGTAAGAGTTGGCACCCATATCTCCTCCTGGATCTCCAGCTGGTGCAAGATCTCTGAAATCCTCATGTTCCTCTCCTTCACACGTGCAATTTCCATTTCTTTCATTCGGGTGACTGAGTCAAACTCCTTATTAAAAGCACTCTTTACATTGTAAATGATGTCCTGAAACAGCAGGTAAAAAGATGGCAATATTGCAAATGATAGGTGATACAATCACAAATCATATGATGAGGGTCACAGAGTAGCCCAATGATAAGTGAGAGCAACTCTGACCACCTGTTTCTAGGGACTCTGTTTTTATTGCTAATGCTAGTAACCATCCATTGGAAGGAGAAGAAATTTTTCAGAGTAGAAACTCCAATTGTAACAGTTAAGATGTATAAGTAGCTGGTATACTATAAGCACATACGTATAGGCTATTTTCAGCCTGGGAAAACCAAGTACTTCTTAGACAAACATATATAAAACCCAAGTGACTAATTCCTTGAACGCAGACTCAACATTCTTCTTGCAGTATTGGGCAGCTCTTCTATATAAGCTCAAAAGCTTTCAGTTTCCTCATTCTGCTGAAAGAAGAGTTTTATGAAATTCAAAACCTTGTAGTCCTCTCAACAGAAGTCGACCCAACAAAGAATATCAATTTTGTGCTAAACTCTGAAAGAAATACAGAAATACAATTCTATCCTAATAGAACACTAGTATTTTGTTAACATCTGCAGCATAATGCATTCACATATAAACCTGACATTAATGAATATTGCCTAACAAGGGCTTCCATATTTACTGACTTTCAAAGGATACCACAATAATACACAGACTCTTAGAAAGTACAGACCTGGAAGACAGGTCTGGTTGGAAAACTTCCTGACTGTTAGAGCAATGCGACAATGGAACCGGGCAGCTGGATGTTCCCAATCTCATCCGATCTCGGAAGCTCAGCTGGGTCAGCCCAGGTTAGTATTTGGATGGGAGACCGCCTAGGAATCAGGCTTCCTGCATTCAGCAGGGGGTTGGACTCGATGGTCTTGTAGGCCCCTTCCAACCCTATGATTTCTATGATACCTAGGGAAGTGGTGGGCTCTCCCACACTGGAGGCATTCAAGATGAAGCTGAACAGCCACTTGTCAGGGTTGCTCTGACTTGCACTGAGCAGGGGGTTGGACTCGATGGTCTTGTAGGCCCCTTCCAACCCTGCTATTCTATGATTCTATTGACACTGTATGAACAGAATGCTGGACAAGATGGACCCTGCCACCTCCTTTCATTAGGCTCTGAGCACCTTCTATCATTTTTAAACATTAAGCCAAACATTTGACTCAGATTTCAATGCTGTTGGCTAGGAGAAGCTGCATTCCTAAGTATACTTTCCAAACAGTAAGCCTATTGCACCAAATGGAACCTACTTTTGAGTAAACACAGGATCTCACTTTAAGGCTGCAATCTACTGCCAGTAATGCCCTCCCAACTTTGTCTTTGCAATAGGGACAGAGCACTGCAGAACTGTAATGGGGATATAATGCTATATGAGCAGAGGACAGGAAGGCCTGGCGTGCTATGGTCCATAGGATCACGAAGAGTTGGACACGACTGAACAACAACAAGAAGTGCCATGGAGAGCCAAAATTACAGTTCTGCTTCCAGTGGATCATGCAAGAGCAGTGCTTCAGAAACACTAAAGGACCCTAATGTGGAAGCGCCCCAGCTCTGATGACCAGAAATGACCTGGGGTGATGGTTGGGGGAGAGTGCCTGAAACAAAAGAGCATGGTGAGGTAAGGTCCCCTCACTCACACCCACCTTTTGTCATCAAAATGATACTTCCCCTACATCTCTTGCTTTGTATGTGAGTTGGGTAGACACATGAGTAAAGAAACATGGCTGCCTTATCCTGCCTAGTCTGGCCTGTAATCAAAGTAAATCATGGCAGGGGTGCTTGCATGATAATTTAGTAAAACAGTTATCAGGGTGAATCAGACTTTTTTCAACAACAAAAATCACAATCTTTTCTTCAGAGGTATAATGTCTTAGGGGGAAGGTCTAGAAGAGGCAGCTTCCTATTGATAAGGAAATAAACACTTATAAAAAAAGATACCCGTAACAATATAATCTGACTGATCTTCTCCTCTCGCGTGTGCAGTTCCAGTTGGTGGTATAAAACGGATGTATCTCCACCATACTGTGAACTCAGGCTCCCCACCAGAGCGTCTACTTTTTCATCTTCTTCTTCTGTTTTCTCCCCTTCCTCTTTAACAACTGAAGGTTGAGACTCAAATTCAACAATCTTCTTTCGAAGCTGGATATACATAAAACAGCACAGCAGGTTACAATGCTAGTGCACATAATGCCAGAATCATATAGATAAGGGGTGGGCAACTTGTGGCCCTCTAGATGTTGTTGGACTGAAACTGCTACCAGCCCTAGCCAGCACTGTCAATGGTGAAGAATTATGGGAGTTCCAGTCCAACAACATCTGGAAGCATACAAGTTGCCCACCCCGATATCCAAGGTTCCTCCTGTGCAAGCACCAGGTCATTACTGACCCCTAGAGGGACGCCGCTTTCGCTGGTGTTTCATGGCAGACTGTAGCCGTTTGCCATTGCCTTCCCCAGTCGTGACTACCTTTCCCCCAGCAAGCTGGGTACTCATTTTACCGGCCTCGGAAGGATGAAGGGCTGAGTCGACCTGAGCTGGCTACCTGGGACCCGGCTTCTGCTGGGATCGAACAGGTCGTGGGGAGAGTTTTGGTTGCAATACTGCCACCTACCACTCTGCGCCACACGAGGTTCTACCCCTGATATAGATGGTGTAAATATCTATGAAGTCTGCATGAAACAGTTCCAAAATTGGAAGTAAACACCCCACCCCACCACAATTCTGCAAGAAGGGTATATTATGAAAAACTAGGGCATGGTCTGAAGGCACATAGCTCAGCAATCTTGTTGAAGCTAAGCATGTCTGGGTCTCGTCTTCAGTTTCATGGGAGAAAGGAGGATATAACTTTCACAATTTATGCAAATTTGATTGCTTTATATAACTCTAGTTGGTCCTACAGCACTTTAAATAATTAATTTATTTAAATATAGGTTTTTATTAGAGGAGCTTACTTCATCTGATGCATGCTTCAGGTTACAGGTGTTTGTTAAAGGATTTTGCAGTACAATTTAGGATTGTCTGACAGAGTTGGGATATGGGAAAAGCAGTAGAAGTATAGGGAAGGCACTGGCTGACTATTTGCTAGCTGGGCAGGTTTAAGGTTTTGGTACTAGTATACAAAGCCCTAAACAACTTGGGACCAGGATACCTGAGAGAGCGCCTTCTCCCTTACCAACCTACCCAATCACTGAGGTCATCAGAGGGCATGCTCCTGGTGGTTCCACATGGACCTATGACCTGACTGGAGTCCACCTGCCTGAGAAGACCCTTCAGTGTGGTGGCTCTCATCCTATGGAACTCCCTGCCTCTGGAGGTCAGGCAGACACCAACAGTGGGTTGTTTTCGGCGCCTCCTGAAAACCAGACTTTTCCAGGAAGCCTTCCTTGGTTAACCAGCCTCAGTTTACTTGGCACTCTGTGTTTTTTAAAGAATAATCTTAATACCATGTTTCGTTCATTTTATCTTTTGTTGTTCACTGCTCCGAAATCTGTTTAGATGTGGAGCAGTATACAAATGTTGCAAATAAAAAAATAAAATGAAGAGCAATTCTGAGATGGCTAGTAAATCCCTGATAACAGTGCTTGTTGTGTCTTAGGACCAAAACAGGCATGATATTATTCACACAATTGCTAATTGCATGGCAGGTTTTTTTAAAGTAAATAGCAGGTGTGGGGGAGGGGGAATCCAGATTGGGACTATGGTATGGGTGGGGGGAACCTTGAACTCCTTCCCCTCATGGTTCTGATGTAGATCCCCTTCCCCCCATCTGCTATTAGCATTGGGAAGGAAGCTCCGATGCAAGTAACGGTTGAAGGAGGTGGAGGGGAGAAAAAAAGGCAAATGTGGGGAGACATGATAGAAGCGTACAAGGTTTTGCATGGTGTGGAGAAAGTACCCAGGATCATCTCATACCTAGAAACTGGGGTCATCCCATGGAGCAGAATGGTGGAAGATTCAGGACGATAACAGGATGTATTTCTTTACACGGGCTGTGCACGGACCCCCCGCTTTGCTTCAGATGCCGATTCAGACCTTCTGAAGCAGTCCCACTTTGCTTCAGAACAATTTGGACCCCATCTGCTTTGACTCGGATCTGAATCCAAAGCGAGATTTGGACATCCAAATCATTCGTTTTTGAAGTTTTCCCATTGACTTGCATTGGAAAACTCAAATGGCCATAACCTTTCAGTTTCCATGATAAATATATGGAAATTAGGGTCCTGGCAGCCCCCATAGAGGGGAGTCCATCTGCCAAATTTCAGACAGTTTGGCCCAGTAGTTCTTGTGCTAGGCAAAGTTAAAATTTGATTTTTTTGACAAAAACTCTCAAAGGAAGGAGCTATAACTTTTCACTGTTTCCACCGAAGTGCATGAAATTTGGAGACCTCTCAGCCCCCATAGAGGGGATCCCACCTGCCATATTTCATACAGTTTGGCCCAGTAGTTTTTGTGCTATGTACAGGTAAAATGTGCTGTTCTCAGAAACTTAAGCAAAGGTCATAAAGGGAGAATCAGAGAAGTTAGGTGTTTAAGTGGTGATTAGGAGGAGATCGCTATTCCTAATCTCTGCTGTAGGTTTCTTTGAAGCACAAAATAAATAACCTCTTTCCCACAGTACTACTCAGAATCACAGTCAATGACCTCAGGCTCTCTTTGGCTGAATTGCTTGGGAAAACGCTGGCTGGTTGGCTGGAAGCAAAGAAAGACACCAACCCTGCCAGGCGGGCACATTGACTTGAACTTCCCCCATCCCATTTCCTCCATGTTGGCCTCTTGGGAGTGAGAGATGGGAGAACTTGCAGGAGTTCCGGCAGCACTACCAGCCTTCTGCTTGCCCCTGCTGGCTGCCTGTCTGCTGGGATGTGGGGGCCTCTTCCCCGAGCAAGACCGATTGGTGCTGCCTCCTTAAGTGCAGGAGCAGGCTGGTGGTGGTGTGGTGCCCTGGCTGTTTCCCCCTGCTCAGAGGCGCCTTGCAGTGGCGGCAGGCGGCAGTGCTGGGATCCACTCCCATCTCAAAGTGGTCCCACACAATGCTGCCCTGACATTTCTGTGGAGACAGAGACTGCCTGCCTTGAGTCTCGGGGGCCACCACATGAGCAGGGTGAACAATGAAAGAGGGGTCGGGTGCTGGAGCCTCTACCTGCTGCCTGTCCCCCCCACACACACACACACCCCGTCTCCTCCTCTTGACCTTCCACCACACTGAGGACATCAGACACCTCTGCCGTACTGCCCATCAGCGGGCTCCCCTCTTCCACTACAGGAGATGGTGCTCCTCTGCCAACAGTGCTACTGCTGCTGCCTGCACCAGCCTCCTCAAACAGTGACCTCCGGGCACCGCGACTGGCCTCCGCACTCTGCTGCCCTGCTACACCAGGACACACTAGCCGGACTGGGGGAGAGCCAGCTTGCCTACCAGTGCTGCTACTCCCAGCAGCACCTCGCCCACCTCTGCCCCTGCCAACAAGACCCCAAGACCCCGAAGATGCCTCATATTGGACTTGCTTGCTTCGCCACACAGTGTAGTATTATATTATTTAAATAATGGCTTTAAATGTGTGTGTAGTGCTTTGCCCACTGTTTTTGGAAATGGGGACCATGTAGTGCTTTAACACACACTGCTTGCTTGTCCACACAGCATACGCACCCACACCCACAACAGCAAAAGAAAAGCAAACACTGAACTACCTATAAGGAAGGGGTGGGGAGACTAATTATAATCCTAACAGAAGAGAAAAGCAGTTTTAATTTTTTTTAAGGGAAAAGAGATCAAGGAGAAGGGAAGGAATACAGGAACTGAGAATGTGGGGCGGAGGAGAGCCAAGAATAAGGACAAGAAAGTACTAAATTTATAAAAAAATCTAGACGGAATGAAAGTAATGGCAAACTAATGGTTGAGAGAGAATTGAGAAGGTGGTGGCGGGGAGCTAAAGAACGAGGCAAAGCAACTAAAGTGAAATTTTCTGGTTTTTTTAAATGAACAAAGAAGAATGAAAGGTAAAACCTATTACAGAAGGGTGGGGTGGGAGGAGACTAAGAACCAGGGCAGAAACTCAAACTACGTAATAAATGTTTGGTTTTTAAAATGAAGAATCTACTAAAGAAAGAAAGAGAATAGTTGAATTAATAAAGAAGAAACACAAAGCTGCGCGCACACACACACCCCAGATCTTTCTCTAACAACCAGTGGCATTGCTAAGTTCTTAAAAGATCCGGGCACAAGCCCATAACACAAATTTGCATGTGCATATGTCCGAGTCTAAGAGTACCTCTAATATATATATATATACAGTATATGTGTGTGTGTGTGTGTGTGTGTGTGTATGTGTGTGCACGCGCGCGCTATGTATCATATGTACCACTGTTTATATTTTGCAGGTCTTTTCTATCTCTATTGCTATGACCTATGGTTAATGCATTCAACTGATCAGGATAAAAAGGCAAACTATCGAATAGTTCAATGAACTAGATTCAGAACTATGAGGCTTGCGGTTTTACATCAACAGTCTGACTTTGTTCAATCTCAGAAAGACGTATTTTTTTCATAGGGAAAGGGAGACTCCACCTTCAGATCTGCCAACTCAATCTTCTTTAAATACAGGATTCTCTCCAACATGTGCTGTTCTTCTGGACTCCGTTCTTTAAGGGGGAAATTCTGAACTTCACAGTGCGAGTGGAAGGTCTTTAGAGGGAAAAAAGATTCTGCAAGTGAGATATATCTCATTTGGCTTATTTTTCAAAATAGCGTTCAGTGTTTATGTGGATGGCTTTCCAGAGGGTTAACTGTGCTTGTTCTTTTTGCTACAACAGACTAAGAATCCTGTGGCACCTTAGTCTTTAACGAATGTATTGGGGCATACACTTTCATGGACTAAAGCTCATTTCATCAGATACACTTCATGCATCTGACAAAGTGGAATCTGGCCCACAAAACCTTTATGCCACAACAAATGTGTTAGTGTTATTCTTTTACATATTGCGAACTCTCATGCACCTTTTTAGCTAATAGGTGGGATAAAATCTGGTAAAGAAATATACAAAATATTAGTCTTCAAGCTGCTACAGAATTCTTTGTGTGTGCCTTTATTTCTAGGGGTTGGATCCAAACTACATTAGCTGAATTTTGGTCCCACTGAAATCAAAGTGAAAAATAATAATTGACTAAGTGAAGTCTCATTGATTTCAGTGGGAATTAAGTTCAACTAACTTAGTCTGGATTCAACCCTAAGAATAAAATTAAATAACAGCAATAAGTAACACAGAGGTCTGCAGCTTCACTCAGAAAACCTGAGTGAATGGATACAACCCACTGGGAATATTCTAGCACTGATTCCATGAAAAAGCACCCCTACCCATGTGTTGTTAATTTCAATAGGGTTGGGCATGTTCCAGTGAATTATGCAAACTCTGTCTGCTCCATCCAAACACTTACACGATCTGAACCTCAGGTCCTGCCGAAATATAACAGAATTGGGCTTTCTAATGGTCCATCTCCTCATATGGAGAAATCTACATGGCCACAACCTTACAAATATGTGTTCAAGGTGATACCTAACCCCTGCTCTTCCCCCACAGAGCACTGGCAATGTTGCAAAAGCTTTCTAATTATCTGGTTCAAAATATAAAGTTTGCCGAGCTCATAATGTTCATATGCATTATGATTCATTTCCCTTGGAAGTTCTTTTATTGTTTGCAATGTAAAACTAGTAAAAGCATCGGACTTGCCATTTATTGCAATTGTTGGAGAAAAGCATATAGCTGAACTCTAAGATCCTCACAGGAGCACCTCGGGACTTCATGGAGACCATGGCCTCCTGGGAGCTGCACCATATTCTAACTGGGCCCACCCATGTAGCCGGTCATGCACTAGACCTTGTGTTTGTTTCTGGAGAAGCGGGGAGTGATCTGGAAGTCGGGGGTATATCCACCACCCCCTTGTCATGGTCAGATCACTATCTGGTAACGTTGGACTTCTCGGTTCCACAACCCCTCTGCAGGGGTGAAGGACCCATTAAAATGGTCCGCCCCAGGTGTCTTATGGATCCAAATGGATTCCTGAACGCTCTTGGGGATTCTCTGGGGCACGCCAACGGCCACTCGGTCGAGACCCTGGTGGGTGGCTGGAATGCTGCAATCACTGGGGCATTAGATCAGGTGGCTCCAAAATGCCCTCTCCCCCTGAACAGGGCTCGGACTGCACCATGGTTCAATCTGCGGTTACTAGCTCTGAAACAGGAGGTGAGACGGCTAGAGCGCCGGTCGCGGAAGTCTTGCTCCAAAGACGATCAGACACGGGCTAGAGCTGTATCTTCAGCCTATCACGTGGCGGTGAAGGCAGCAAAAAAGGAATATTATGCTGCCCCCATCGCGTCTGCAGAGTGCTGTTCCAGGAGGCTGTTCCAAGTAGTCCGGAGCCTGGTCGGTCCTGTGGCTCCGGAACCACTTGAGCATTCTAAGGCCTCCTGTGAGGCCTTGGCAAGGCACTTTGCAGATAAAATTGACCAGATTAGGTGTGATAATTTGCATTATCTGCACCAGATTTGCAGATAAAATTGACCAGATTAGAAAATTGACCACTGCACGCTGTGGATACAGTTAGTGAGCAAGAGGCGGCCTGTGGCAAAGCGGTTTTGTGGGATAGGTTCCAGCTTCTTCCTCCTGATGAAGTGGACAAAGTGCTTTCATCTGTAAGGCTGACCACCTGCTTACTTGATGCCATCAGCCCTCAAGGAGGCAGTGATAAGACCGCTCTTAAAGAAGCCCTCCTTGGATCCTCAAGTTCTGAACAACTTTCGCCCAGTCTCAAATCTGCCATTTTTGGGCAAGGTGATTGAGCGGGTGGTGGTGGTGCAGTTGAAGGCACACTTGGAAGAAACTGATTATCTAGACCCATTTCAGTCAGGCTTCAGGCTTGGGCATGGGACAGAAACGGCCTTGGTCGCCTTGGTAGATGATATGAGGAGGGCTCTGGATAGGGGTGAATGCTCCTTCCTTGTTCTCCTCGACCTCTCAGTGGCTTTTGATACTGTTGACCACGGTATCCTCCTGGACCGCCTGGAGGGGTTGGGCATTGGGGACACCGTATTATGGTGGTTCCGGTCTTTCCTCTCCGGCAGGTACCAGAGGGTAGCACTGGGAGAGGAGGTTATGGACCCGTGGCTGTTCACTTGTGGGGTGCCACAGGGTTCCATCCTCTCCCCGATGCTATTTAACATCTATGTGAAGCCGCTGGGGGCTATCATCAGGAGGTTTGGGGTGCAGTGTCATCAATATGCGGATGACACGCAGCTCTACCTCTCATTCAAATCTTCACCAAGGTTGGCCGTAGAATCCCTGTCCAAATGTCTGGAGACCGTGAGTGGCTGGATGGGGTGGAATAGGCTAAAGCTGAACCCTGACAAGACCGAGGTACTTTTGGTGGGAGACAAGAGGAGGCTAGGGGATGTTGACCTGGTGTTGAATGGGGTACGGCTACCCTTAAAAGACCAGGTCCGCAGCCTGGGGGTCATTTTGGACTCCCAGCTGTCCATGGAGGCTCAGGTATCAGCTGTGAGCCGGACAGCGCTGTATCAACTCCATCTGATACGGCAGCTGCGCCCCTTTCTTCCCGACCATCTGCTCCCATCAGTAGTACATGCCCTGGTCTCCTCTCGTTTAGACTACTGTAATGCGCTCTACGTGGGGTTACCCTTGAAGACGGTTCGGAAGCTGCAGCTGGTACAGAACGCGGCGGCTCGCCTGATTAAAGGCAGCCGCCGGCGAGATCACATCACTCCAGTGCTGAAGGAGTTGCACTGGTTACCAGTTGTTTTCCGGGCCAAATTCAAGGTGTTGGTTTTGACCTTTAAAACCCTATATGGTTCCAGCCCAGCCTATCTTCAGGAGCGCCTCCAGCAGCACCAGACAGGCCGCTTAACAAGATCAGCCTCGGATGGCCTTCTCTCTGTCCCTTCAGCCAGGACAGCTAGACTGGTGGGGATGAGGGAGAGGGCCTTTTCTGTGGTGGCCCCCACTCTGGAGAATTCCCTTGCTAGGGAACTCTGTCATGCCCCCTCTTTAATGAGCTTCCGTCATGCATTAAAAACGTGGCTGTTCGGGCAGGCAGTTGACGTGGGTTAGGGTATTTTAGAAAATGTTTTTATTGTAGAATTTTATTGTTTTATTGTATGTTGTACATCGCCCAGAGTGGCTGGGTGACCAGCCAGATGGGCGATTAATAAATTAAATAATAATAAAAAATAAAAGATAAAAAGATCAAGAAACAGGAGGCTAATGAGAGACTGTATAGCAAATGCATGAATAAGGTTTTGCATAAGCTATACACTGTTTGGACTGGGGCAAATCATATAGGTTCATCAAACAAGCTAGTTCCTTTTCCATCAAGGCTCTGGAGCTTCCCTAGGCATGCCGATAGTTCCCTAGACTCTTACAAATCTCCTTTGAGGCATTTGTTTAGTTTTCTCTGAGCTGTGTCTTGGGCAAAACAGATGAAATTTTAAGTCAATATAATTGACTTGCTGCAACTAATGAGTCAAATTATGAAGTCTCAACTTTTTTACACGCATCCCCTGATTATGTATGTGAGTGTTTTGCAACCGGAACAAATTATGGAAATCAAATAAACATTTTCTCCTCCTCGCCCCCATTCATAATTTGGGCTGCAACCCTATACATACCTACTTGGGAGCAAGCCGCAGTGAAATCAATGTGACTTACTTTTGAGTAGACATGTATTGAATTATGCTGTTAATGACTGACAACTCTGAAGGTTTTCATTGCAAAGTCTGGTTTTCATTGCAAAGTCCATCATCATAGTTTTTCTAGGTCAGCTATATTTAAGTAAGCAAAGAATAATAGTATTTTGAAGCCCTTTTGATTTCCAAATGCTTTACATTCCTGCCGACATCAGTAAGACTTAAAAATGCAATTGTTGTTTGCTTACTAAATATAGTTGATACAGAACTTCAGACTGTGCCAAAATTTTGCTGAATATCAGAAAATTGTATGCTGCTTCAATGATAATTTACAGAAGGAGTTTTGCAGCCATTCAGACTGCAACAAAATCCCACATATATTTACTTAGTTCACACAACAGAAAATCAATCTTGGGACTCCTGTATTACAAGATCTAGGGACAGGTTTGTGACATGGGAATGTTTTTCTGGACTTACAGAGCAAGCCTATGCATGTTTAGACAGAAAAAAGTCCTATAACTCCCAGCATTTCCAGCCAGCCATGCATAGGATTGTGCCCTTAATAACTTTACTTAGTTATTAATTGATTACAACAGGAGAAAGTTACAACAGGAGAAAGGTGTGAAAGAAAAAGTAAAAGAACCTACCTTAACTGAACGTCCTTTAATAGACATGGCGTCCCAGCATGCCTGTTTGATGATTTCGCGTAAATAGCAATTGGCTAGATTTTCCATCTCTATATCCTTCCTTACCTTTTTCATAAGAAAGAAAACAAATGAGATGAAGGATACTAATTTCATTGCTTTACATTGTTATTCATGTAAACTCTGTACAGATATTAACTAGTGCTAATCTGAAAACCTTAGACATCAAAGCCCTTCTAAACTATTGTGAGCGCTCCAAGCATTAATCCCATGGCATTTCACAGAACTGGAAGCTTGGGTATACAAAGTATCTGTTTAGGAATTTCATATCTATGTCACTGTGTTCTTTAATCTCAGTGGAATTTAGATGTATAAATCTGTTGTTGTTCAGTCGTTCAGTCGTGTCCAATTCTTCGTGACCCCATGGACCATAGCACGCCAGGCCTTCCTGTCCTCCGCTCTCTTCCGGAGCGTGCCATCAATACAATGAAGCAAACATCTTAGAAATATGACTTATAGGGGCTATGTTCCTTCTAAACTTGTTCCTATAGATCAGCCTGTGATCTACAGGATCCCGTGTTGCTGGGAGTTGTAGCCTAACACATTTGGAGGTCACAAGGTTGGGGAAGGCTGCTATAGATTCTGGAGTTGAAAAGGTTGCAGCTGAATTTGCATTAGTTGCAGTATACCAGAACAGAATGAGAGTGTTTGCAGGAGGGCACAGCTGGTTTCCTGGGATACCAACTCCTGAAACCCATTGCAAGTCCTAATTTCTTTATACATTCAAAGGGCAAAGCACTTCTGTGTCAAGATAAGTGATTATAAGTAATGTAAGGGATATCATTTCTGGTGGGTGGAGTTCACAACTTCACAGAGAAAATCTCCAGCAAGGGGTATGGCTGAAACATCCTCCAAGTCCTGGTTAATGTCAAAAGGGGTTACTTTTTAAGAAAAAAACAAAAACAAAGGGGAAAGGGGAAAGGGGAAAACGGGAAAACAAGTTTGAAATAGGTTCTGAATATTGATTGCATATGATAGCCCAAGGGTGTCATGTTAGAATCTGCCAACTGTTGTCACCTAGGAGACTAGAATCCACCTGTAGTCTGAGCCTTTGAAGGCTCAGGCAGATGCTACAGGAGACAAGAAACACTAAAGCAACACCAGCCTTGGAATCTTTTCATCATCCACTTTCTCCAGTGTCTAGTCCCTTGCCCCAAACGCCAAGGCTACATCACTTTTACATAAAACTCCTGCATTTCCTTGCCATTACTACCACCCCAATTCCTTCTATAAATGTCATTATACAAAAACATATACATCCAAGAATCTGTAATTTATGCAAATGTTCATCGTTTTCCTTAATTAAAAAATAGTTTGAGTAGGAGAATGGAACATTGGTACTTACCTAGAAGGTTCCTTTGGGGTTGGTTTGTGGAAGGCATCCCATGGGTTAGCGCCCCCTATTGCCCAGGAAAAACAGAAACTGAGTTTTACACACTATTAGTATGAAGCTCCTCCTAGCTAGTTCCGTCCATGGCTAAAGCTCAGAAATTGAGGAAGAAAACATCTCTTTGTATCATAGGTAAGGAAGAACCACAGAGGAACAGATACTTTATCAGTAAATACATAGAAACAAATCTGAGAAAACAAACTTTGAGGATCCTTAGGAGAAGCTCTGGCCAGCCAAGTGCAGAGACGAGTGGCCAGATTACCTATGCAAACAGACTCGGTGGTGCTGCAGGGTGTGGTTGGGATGCCTTCCGCACACCAAACCAGAAGGAACCTTCTCGGTAAGTACCAATGTTCCGTTCTCCATGTTGGTGAGATGAAGGCATCCCACAATGGGACATGCTAAAGCCCTTATTTGGGTGGGAAAAATATAAGTCTTAGTCTGTTGTAGCGCTACTACCTGCTGGGGGACTCTGCTGACAAAGGATGCGTCCGCTAAGGCATATGTGTATATTTTGTAATGCCTTATGAAGGAATTAGGACTTATCCAGGTGGCCGCTTTGCAGATTTCTGCCAGGGGAGCATTAGTACTTAAGGCGGCTGATGTGGCTGGTGCCCTAGTGGAGTGAGCTGTGACTCGGAAAGGCTTTGGGAGATGTGAAGTCTCATAGGCCGAAACAATACAAGCTTTTAACCACCTAGCTAAAGTAGTTCTGGTAACCTTCTTGCCCATAATGACAGGTTGAAAGGAAACAAACAGTGAGTCTGATCTGTGAAAGGCCTCTGTCCTTCTTAGGTAAACATTAACAGCTCTGCAGACATCTAGCTTGTTCCAGGCCTTCTCCTGTGGATGAGAAGGGTTAGGGCAGAAAGAGGGCAGAATAAGCTCCTGTGACTATGGAACAGAGTGTTGACCGTAGGGATAAAGGTCGGACCTGTTTGAAGGACGACTTTGAGAGCTGCTCCACAAAGGAATCTTTTGATGTGAGGTTGTGAGCTTAGTGGCTGCCTACACAGCTTGGAAAGGACTGATGACAGGTCTGATGTTTGTCTGTGCAGGGTGCCTGGTTTAAACCCATTTGGAGGCCTTTCTGGAGAAAGGCTAGGAGTTCCTGGATGCCTGCCACCCATGGATTAATTTTTCCCTTTCACTTCAACTGCAGAAGGCCTTCCAGGATATTTATTTATTTATTATTAAATTTATTAATCGCCCATCTGGCTGGTCACCCAGCCACTCTGGGCGATGTACAACGTACAATAAAACAGTTTAAAACAATAAAATTCTACAATAAAAACATTTCCTAAAACACCCTAACCCACCCCAAATTCCTGCCTGAACAACCACGTTTTTAATGCACAACAGAAGCTCATTAAAGAGGGGGCATGACGGAGTTCCCTAGGGAGTTCCACAGAGTGGGGGCCACCACAGAAAAGGCCCTCTCCCTCGTCCCCACCAGTCTACCTGTCCTGGCTGAAGGGACAGAGAGAAGGCCATCCGAGGCCGATCTTGTTAAGCGGCCTGTCTGGTGCTGCTGGAGGCGCTCCTGAAGATAGGCTGGGCCGGAACCATTTAGGGTTTTAAAGGTCAAAACCAACACCTTGAATTTGGCCCGGAAAACAACTGGTAACCAGTGCAACTCCTTCAGCACTGGAGTGATGTGATCTCGCTGGCAGCTGCCTTTAATCAGGCGAGCCGCTGCGTTCTGTACCAGCTGCAGCTTCCGAACCGTCTTCAAGGGTAACCCCACATAGAGCGCATTACAGTATTTAATAGATTCTGGTGGTGGAGTCCTTGTGAGATGCCAGAAAGGGGCATATGACATCCTCAGAATAGCCCAGGGTTAAGTAGATGGACCTTTTAGCAGCCAGGTAGCTATTTTTAGCCAATTTGGGTGGAGTATTGGTCCCTGAGACAAGAGGTCTGACTTCTGGGGCAGGAACCATGGTCCTTGCACTGCGAGGACTAGGATCTTGGAGAATCAGGTTGCTGTGGTCAGAAGGGGGCTACTGAGACTATAGCTGCTTGTTCATTTCTGATTTTCTGCAGAATTCTGGCTAGCAGGGGGATTAGAGGGAATGCATAGAGCCTCTCTTTCGGCCAGTTGATGTACAGTGCATCTATTCCTTTAGCTCTGTAAGACTGGAATCTGGAGAGGAATCTTGGCAGCTTGTGGTTGTGTCTGGATGCAAACAGGTCCTGCGTGAGTGGGCCAAAGCAGTGTACAGTTTCCTGGAACACTGCTGGATATAGGCTCCATTCCTGTGGTTCTATTTGTTGTCAACTTAGTCCACTGTATGGTTCAGAATCCCTTTGATGTGTTGGGCTAATATGGAGGCTAAGTTCCACTCAGCCTATAACAGCATGCTCTGGGCCTCCAGGTGGAGGGAATGGGATTTGGTACCCCTTTGAAACATTGTGTGTGCTTGTGCCGTTGTGCTGTCCGTTCTGACTAGGAACGTGAGAATGTAACAGCTGACATGAGGATATCAGACCTAGCTGACTGCCCTGGGGTCCAGCCAGTTGATGCTGTGGAGTTTTTCCTCTGCGTTTTCTTTCCCTGAGCCAGGAGGGAGTTGCAGTGGGCTCCTCATCCTTTGAGACTGGCATCTGTCATCAGTGTGAGCCTATCTGGCTCCTGGAAGGGGCTGACTGCCTGTAGATTTTGGAGGTGTTGCCATCATCTGAGGGAGTCTCTGACATGTTGAGGGAGATGTAGAGGTGATTTCTCTTTGCTATTTGAGCTTGGAAGGACAGCAGGAGCCATTGAAGGGGGAGAGAGTGCAGTCTGACTCACAGGAGAATGCCAAGACATTAGATAATCAAACCCAGATGATGTGCTGTGTCCATTAAGCTGGTTATTCTTTGATAATGAACTGCCCTCAAACAGTCCTGAAGCTTGACTATTCTCCCTGGGGAGAGGAATATGAAGCCCTTGGTGGTGTTGAGTGGGCGCTAGGTGGCTCTTCTTTCTGTTTATGATGAAGTTGTGCTGGCCTAGCCATTCGACAGTTGTCCGCCGATCCTGTGAGGCTTGTGACTGGAAATAGACTGGATAAGGTCATCCAAATATGGGTAAATATGCCTGCCTTTTAGCCAGAGGTGAGCTATTAGAGACACCATGATCTTGGAGAAGGTGCGGGGCACCGAGGATAGGCCAAATGGCCTCACTTTGTACTGGTAATGACAATTCTGGTAGGTGAAGCATAGGAATTTTCTGTGAAGCAGCAAGATGGGAAAATGCAGATATGCCTCTATAACGTCTACTGATATCAAAAAGTCAATTTTGGAAGGGTTTCGTTGATGGTTTGGAGTGTCTCCATATAGAATTGTTGGTATCTGACAAACTTGTTCAGGTGTTTGAGGTCCAGCCTAGGTCTCTAGCCTTTGCCCTTTTTGGCGACAAGAAAGAAAATGGAATAAATACCTTCGTATTTTACAGTGGGAGACAAGAGGAGGTTGGGGGATGCTGACCTGGTGTTGAATGGGGTAAGGTTACCCTTGAAAGACCAGGTCCGCAGCATGGGGGTCGTTTTGGACTCCCAGCTGTCCATGGAGGCTCCTCTTGTCTCCCACCAAAAGTACCTCGGTCTTGTCAGGGTTCAGCTTCCGCTTATTCCTTCCCATCCAGCCACTCACCATCTCCAGATATTTGGACAGGGATTCTACGGCCAACCTTGGTGAAGATTTAAATGGGAGGAAGTTCTGCGTGTCATCCACATATTGATGAGCCCGCACCCCAAACCTCCTGATGATAGCCCCCAGTGGCTTCACATAGATGTTAAATAGCATCGGGGAGAGGATGGAACCCTGTGACACCCCACAAGTGAGCAGCCACGGGTCCATAACCTCCTCTCCCAGTGCTACCCTTTGGTACCTGCAGGAGAGGAAGGTCAGCAACCACCATAATACGGTGTCTCCAATGCCCAACCCCTCCAGGCAGTCCAGGAGGATACCATGGTCAATGGTATCAAAAGCTGCTGAGAGGTCAAGGAGAACAAGGAAGGAGCATTCACCCCTATCCAGAGCCCTCCTCATATCCACCAAGGCCGTTTGTCCAATGCCCAGGCCTGAATCCCGACTGAAATGGATCTAGATAATCAGTTTCTTCCAAGTGTGCCTTCAACTGCACCACCACCACCCGCTCAATCACCTTGCCCAAAAATGGCAGATTTGAGACTGGGCGGAAGTTGTTCAGAACTTGAGGATCCAAGGAGGGCTTCTTTAAGAGCGGTCTTATCACTGCCTCCTTGAGGGCTGATGGCATCACTCCCTCCTCAAGGGAGGCGTTCACCACCACCCTGATCCCCTCACCCAGCTTCTCTCTGAAGCTCATAATGATCCAAGATGGGCAAGCATCAAGTAAGCAGGTGGTCGGCCTTACAGATGAAAGCACCTTGTCCACTTCAGCAGAAGAAGAAGCTGGAACCGATCCCACAAAACCGGTTTGCCACAGACCACCTCTTGCTCACGAACTGTATCCACGGAGCACGGAATAACACTCCTAATCCGACTAATTTTATCTGCAAAGTGCCTTGCCAAGGCCTCACAGGAGGCCTTAGAATGCTCAAGTGGTTCCGGAGCCACAGGACCGACCAGGCTCCGGACTACTTGGAACAGCCTCCTGGGACAGCACCCTGCAGATGCGATGGAGGCAGCATAATATTCCTTTTTTGCTGCCTTCACCGCCACATGATCGGCTGAAGATACAGCTCTAGCCTGTGTCTGATCATCTTTGGAGCGAGACTTCCGCCACCAGTGCTCTAGCCGTCTCACCTCCTGTTTCAGAGCTCGTAACCATGGATTGAACCGTGGAGGGGTTGTGGAACTGAGAAGTCCAATGTCACCAGATAGTGATCTGACCATGACAAGGGGGTGGTGGATATACCCCCAACTTCCAGATCACTCCCTGCTTCTCCAGAAACAAACACAGGGTCTAACACATGACCAGCTACATGGGTGGGCCCAGTTGGAATAGGGTGCAGCTCCCAGGAAGCCATGGTCTCTGTGAAGTCCCAAGGTGCCCCTGTGAGGACGGCCTCTGAATGTACATTGAAGTCCCCCAACACCAATAAGTTAGGGGACTGCAGACACACATCAGAGACCACCTCAAGCACCTCAGCCAGGGAGTCAGTCATGCAGCGGGGTGGACAGTACACGAGCAGAATCCCCAGACTGCCCTTTGGGCCCAACCTCCAGTACATGCACTCAGCAACCTTGGTCTCCCAGAGAGGGGGTCTGGTGAAGACCAAGGACTCTCGGTAGATAGCAGCCACTCCCCCTCCCTGATCCCCAGCCCTCGGCTGCTGTGCATATGAAAATCCAGCTGGACACATGGCTGCCAGAGTTGGAGCAGCGGCCTCGGCCAGCCAGGTCTCCATAATAGATACCAGGTCTGCACCCTCATCCCGGATCATGTCATGGACGAGGGATGTTTTCTGGGTAACAGACCTGGCATTGCAGAGCAGCAAACAAAGGCCAGAAGGTGGAGTCATGCCTCCCCCAGCCATCCTTTGGCTCTGGACAGGCCCAGAACAGGGGACAGATATTACGCATCTCTCTCTTATTCCCCTTACCTGGCATGGCCTGCCCTTAGCGCTCCGCCAGTACCTGCCACCTAGCCTCGGTATAGTGTGGCCCCCAATGCTCACCCCACTGCCTTTGTCAGGTGGACACATGCCCCCTCTCTCCCACCTATCAGGCAGGCTACCTGCCCCTAAAAACACAACAAAATCTCCCCCAAACCCACCCCCCAGCAACAATTAAACAAAAATAAAAACAATGCATCCCCCTTACAAACACTGCCAGGCAGGAGTCCACAGGGAGAGCAGCAGGCCCTCTTCTGTGAGTGGTAGCTTCTCCTGAAGATACTGACTCTCCCAGGCCACCTCAGCCAGCCAGCCTATATAGCCCTTCCAGGAGGGACAGGTGGAAGTAGTCAGCACAGCTGGCTCAGTACCTGGGGGCCTGGTCCTGCAGGGACTGGCAGTCTGCCTGGCAGTATTGCCTTAGTGATCTGGGATAAGACTGATTTATCTAACTGAGCCGTGCTTGTGATAGATGGTGGTGGTGGCGGCGGCGGCTAGGGATGTACGAAACATGGTTCTGTGCTGGGGCATCCATGATGGGGGGGAGGTGCTCCGTCCCTCCCCCCAGAATCCTCCCTGGCTGGCTCCGCGGCAGGTCGGCGGAGCCGCCGGCCGGGGCCAGCCGCAGCTGGAGTTCCGGCCGTGGCTGGGCTGCTGCAGCTGCAAATGGCGGCCGTTGTAGCGGCCGCCATTTGCGTCCTTCCAGGCTGCCATGATAGGCTACGTAAGTATTTACGTAGCCTATCACGGCAAAGAGCAGGGGCACAAACGGCGGCTGCTATGCCGTTTGCACCCCTGCTTTTTGCCGTGATAGGCTACGTAAGTATTTATGTAGCTTATCACGGTAAAGGGAGCTACGTAAATGGCGGCCGCTACGCCATTTGCATGGCTACCTTTACTGTGATAGGCAGCCTGGAAGGATGCAAATGGTGGCCGCTACGACGCCCACCATTTGCGGCCGCAGCAGCTGGCCAAGATACCAGCTGCCGGAGCTGCCGCCACCTCCGCATCTGCCCCAGGTAAGCTTCATCCCAGGGGGATTCCGCAGGGTGGCGGGGGGTGGGAGGCTGTTCCGGCAAGGGTTTTGGGGGGCCGAATGCACTGGCATTCGGCCTCACTGAAATCTGTGGCGGAATTCTCCGCCATCCCTAGTGGTGGCTCTCTCATTGTTCCCTCTCTGAGCAATGGAGGAAGTGGAGGGAGGAGGGGCTTCCCTTTGCAAGTTGGAATCAAAACTGCAACTTAAAATGACCACCCAATTTGTTTGGCGGGAATCCTCTGTGAAAAAAATGAATTCAGTCTCACCCTTGATGTTGTTGGAGCATCTAGCCTTTGTTGCTCCATTACTTCCTCCTCCTGTTCCGAGTGGAGAGGGTGGCCTGCAGTGGGGCCGCAACTCCCTCAGCCTCGGCCACTTCTTTCCTCTTTTGAGGCCGGGATTACGCCCCTCCTGGCATCTAAAAGACTCAGAGAGGGGCCGTAGCCTCAGGCTGGTGATCTCTTTTTTGATCCTCTGTGGCTGGAAGACTCAGTAGGCAGCCGAAGCCACAAACTGGTGATTTTCCTGTTCCATTGTCCTGGCAGATCATCATTTTATCCGCTGATGGCTTCTTAAGGATTCTCACATGAGTCATTGTTTTCTTTTTCTTTTCAGGCTTTGAAATGGTTTTATTTGCTTTTTTTTTAAGGGGAGGGTGAAAAAAAAGGCTGGTTGTGAGAAAAAAAAGGTCAAAAAGGTAAGGTTAAGAAATTTTAGAAAGAGAGATAAGTATAGGCTTGAGATAGGAGGAGATGAGAATTAGCTCTGTCCTAGGCGAAATGCAGGGACAAGCTGGCTAGGAGGAGCTTCAGGCCAACAGTGTTTAAAACTCAGTCACATGGGTCCCTGCTTTTCCTGGGCGATAGGGGGAGCTAACCTGTTGTGGGATGCTTTCCTCATACCAATCTGGAGAATTCGGATTTCCTTATTTCAGATTCTGGAAACAGTTGAAGCAGAAGCCACAGTTGCCTTAGTAACTTGTTGGTATAGAAACACAGAGTTGGAAGGAACTTCAAAGGCTATGAGTCGGATCCAGTGGTGTCATTTTGCAAGCAGAAAGGAAACTGCTTCTGGCACAGATTTCCCCTCCCCACTGCAGCCACCCAAATCTGCTCTGGAGGGTTGGCGGGGGCGGGGGGACACTGGAGCAGATCTGGTGGGCATGCAGGGGGCTGCAATAGGAAGGGGAGGATGGGGAAGTCCTGGTACACCAGTGGACGTCCACTTGCATGACTTTGGATTCAGTGCCATATGTTTTTACCACGTCTGTGTTCTTCAATGTTTCTATGCTGCTTTTTAAAAAAATACTCAACCTCATGCTACTCATCACAAAGAGAAAATTTCTAACACTATTACTTTATACTTTGCCAATGACCCAAAGTAGTTACTTTAAAAGTTTCTGCCAGCATTTAATCTTCCTGCGTTCTAGTTCTTTGCTCTCTGTCCCAGGGGTCAGCAACATGGTGGCTGTGGCTGATCCTTGAGTGCACCCTTGATCGCCAAGCTTTTCTCTACCTCTGTTGAAGTCAATGGAGTGAGACTGCACCATTGACTTTAACAGAGTTGAGGGAAAGGGTGCCCTGCAGAAGGGCGAAAATTCAGAGAAGGGGGTGCTCCCAACATTCCCCTCCCACAGCAATTTGTGGTGCTGCCCAAGACACTTTTTTAAAATGTCACATGTGTCCGAAAGCTTGCCTAACCCTGCTCTAGCCAATGCGTCTTTCTGTTCTGCAGCTATCAAATTAAACTATCTCCCCACAAGTTGACCATACCCTTTCCACTTCTGTTTCACTATGCAGTTGCTGTTTCTCCTGTTCTTCTATGTCCAGGTTGAATTCTTGTTGGTCCAGTTTCTCAATTTTGGGTACCTTTGAATTTTCCAGCATCATTTCCTGAATCTATTTTTTTTTTAAAGAAAAAGGGTCAGTGAGAAAAGATCAGTGAGGGAGGCATGTAATGTATGTAAAGCAGCGGTGGGAAACCTGCAGCTCTCCAGATTTTTCAGACTGCAGCTCCCATCATCCCTGACTATTGGCCAAGTTGGCTCAGGCTGATGGGAGTTGGAGTACAATAAGATTGGAGAACCAGTGTTTCCTCATGCTGATATAAAAAGTGAAGGGCATCACCAAACATGCATCACCAAACATATTCCGCTCATGCACTGGGGGGATATTCATGACAACGGAATGAGAAACATGTTGGAGTATTATCTGGATTTTCATGGAATCAGCTTTGGTCCATCAGAGACACACAAAGCAAGAAAAACTGAGTGTATGTACCTTAGAAATCCACTTTTCATGGGTCACACAGTGCTTGAAAGCAACATACTTCCGGGTTGGGTGGGGGGAGTAGAACTGAACATCATCAACCCGGCAGATGCTACTCAACCAGCAAGAGAGGCTTGTTTCCCACCACTGTCCAGGCTCCCCACGGCTACCATGTTATTAACCCCAACAGCATCTAAAGGCTCCCCATGACAGCACCCCACCAGTGCTATTTTGCCCCGTTCCAGCCATTAGTAAGGGAATTAGAGCTCCCACCCCCTTTCTCCTTCTCCAGGGAGTAAATACAGGGGTCTAGCCACTTCATCCATTGACAGTCTGCACCTCTGTTGCCCAGTCATAAAACCCCAGTTGCACCCTTCCAGGGAGTAAATACAGTGAGCTAGCTGCTTCACCCATTCTCAGCCTGCAGCTTCTGTTGCCTGCTTTCCCCCCATTGAGACTCTGTAGCGTCCTTTTCCCATTGACAAAATTGGAGCCATGCTGTTTCAAGTACTAGCTATCTAACAAAAGGAGGCAGCTAGAAGCGGGAGCCTGCAGCCCCAGTATTTTGCTGTATCAAGGTGGTACTGTGAAAATTAAAGAATGCAGGACAGGGAGTAGAGGAGGCAGCCAGCAGAGGCAGCAGGCGCGCTAGCAGAGGGAGGCATGTCCAGCCAGCCCTTTCCCTCTGTGCAGAGAAGCAGCAAAGTAACACAAGCATCAGAGAAGCAAAATTACACAAGCATCAGAGAAGTGGGGAAGTAACGGAAGAACCAGAGAAGCGCATAATCATGGCTTTTAATGGGGCTGGGCTGGGAACTGGTGGCTAGTTATTTCCACTGATGGAAAGGATGTCCAGTGCAAGTCTGAAGGCACGGAGGAGCGCTCTAGTGCTTTGATGAGTTGGAAAGGCAGGCTAGTTACTCTAGCTATCTAGGTTACCAAAGTCATGGCCAGGTGAAAGACACATCCCTAGGAAAGCCCAATCATACTGAATTTAAAGTGGAGGGATGGACACACAGCAGCTGAAGTGCAGAGGAGCTGAATTAAAGAAAAACAATGGAGTAAAAGTACTCTGCAAAAATGTGGCTTCCCCACAGATAAACTCTGGGGTGGCTGCAGGCTGGCCATGATGTCATGTGCTGCAAAGGACCTCCAAACAGTCCCAATCCGCAGCAAATCACCCATGAAGACAGGCCCTAGGAAGTACCAGGAAGCCACAGCCAAACAGAATGCTGGAGTGCATCTAACGATTGTCCCTTGGGATTCACACCTCAATGGCAACACTTCGAGCAGCCTCCAGTTACTTGCTGTAATATTTGAATTAGCCCTAAGGACTGCAATGGTGCACCTCCATGCTGTTCTCCAATCCCATAAAGGAAGGAGGAAAGCCAAGTGTAATTAAAGGACTGTACACTAAACAGCTGAAGATAAGCACCTGACTTGGCCTAAACAGTCTACTCTGCAGGTTTCCAATAAGAAGCAACACGTGCATGTGAATAGGTTATTGTTGCTAGATATGCAGGGGCTTGCTCCTTTTTGCATGTGTGTGATAAAGCACAGAAAAAAGATGAAGGCTTTGAAATTAAGCCACACACTAGTTGCTCATCCACTCTTAAATGCCCTTCCTATGCAGCTGAAGCTGCCACAGGAGCCTCTCAGGACACTGACATGGGGAAGATCCACATGATCTCTTTTGCTCCCAGAGTTTGGTCATTCACATCAGTGCCCATCCATGTGGGGTCTTGTCGCGACCAGGGAAAGCACGCATGCCCCAAAGCCTCCCTGGCTCCTCCACAGAATCACAGAATAGTAGGGTTGGAAGGGGCCTACAAGGCCATCAAGTCCAACCCCCTGCTCAACATAGGAATCTAAGTCAAAGCATCATCTTGAATGCCTCCAGTGTGGGAGAGCCCACCACCTCCCTAGGGAATTGGTTCCATTGTTGTATTGCTCTAACAGTCAGGAAGTTTTTCCTGATGTTCAGCCGGAATCTGGCTTCCTATAACTTGAGCCCATTATTCCGTGTCCTGCATTCTAGGATGATCGAGAAGAGATCCTGGCCTTTCTCTCTGGAACAGCCTTTCAAGTACTTGAAGAGCGCTATCATATCTCCCCTCAGTCTTCTCTTCTCAAGGCTAAACATGCCCAGTTCTTTCAGTCTCTCTTCATAAGTCTTTGTTTCCAGTCCCCTGATCATCTTTGTTGCCCTCCTCTGAACCCTCTCCAGCTTGTCTGCATCCTACTTAAAGTGTGGTGTCCAGAACTGGACACAGTACTCCAGATGAGACCTAACCAGTGCTGAGTAGTGGGAAACCAGTACATCCCGGGATTTGGAAGCTATGCTTCTATGAATGCAGCCCAAAATAGCATTGGCCTTTTTTGCAGCCACATCACATTGTTGGCTCATATTCAGCTTGTGATCGACAACAATTCCAAGATCCTTCTCGCTTGTAGTGTTGTTGAGCCAAGTATCACCCATCTTGTAACTGTGCATTAGGTTTCTTTTTCCTGGATGCAGAACTTGGCATTTATCCCTATTACATTTCATTCTGTTTTCTCCCCAGCGCTCCAGTCTATCAAGATCACTTTGAATTTTGTTTCTGTCTTCCAAGGTATTAGCTATCCCACCCAATTTTGTGTCATCTGCAAATCTGATCAGCATTCCCTGCACCTCCTCCTCCAAGTCATTAATCAAAATGTTGAAGAGCACTGGGCCCAGGACTGAGCCCTGCGATACCCCACTCATTACCTCTCCCCAGTTTGAGAAGATCCCATTGATGAGCACTCTTTGAGTCCGATTCTGTAGCCAACTGTGGATCCACTGGATCGTTGTTTCATCTAGCCCACTTTGAGCTAGTTCGCTCATCAGGATATGATGGTTTCATTTGTATCAGATCCAGAGTGGAGTCAATGATCGGTGCTCTGCTTCCTGGTTGGCTGCCTGATCTTTCTCTTTAAAGGAAATATAATTTGCAGAAGTCGAGATATATTATGTCCACAGCATTTCCACAGTCCACAAAGGAGGTTACCTGATCAAAAAATGAGATCAGATTCATCTGGCAGGATTTGTTTTTGACAAATCCATGTTGGCTTCGAGTAATCACTGCATTGTTTTCAAGGTGCTTACAGATGGATTGCTTTATCATCTGCTCCAGAAGTTTCCCAGGGATTGATGTCAGACTGACTGGTCTGTAGTTCCCAGGTTCCTCCTTTTTGCCCTTTTTGAAGATAGGGACAACATTAGCCCTCCTCCAGTCATTTGGCACTTCACCCATCCTCCATGATTTCTCAAAGATAATAGACAGTGGTTCTGAGAACTCTTCTGCCAGTTCCTTTATTACTCTAGGATGCAGTTCATCTGGCCCTGGAGATTTGAACTCATTCAGAATAATTAGGTGTTCCTTGACCATATGCCTATCGATCTCAAGCTGCAATCCTGCCCCTTCAGCCTGTACTTCGCCTTTGCCAGGGGGGTCATAGACCCTCTTTTGGGAGAAGACTGAGGCAAAGTAGGAATTGAGCACTTCTGCCTTTTCTTTGTCATCTGTTATCATTTTGCCATCCTTATTTAATAGCTGAATCACCATTTCTTTCCTCTGTCTTTTACTATGCATGCATCTGAAGAAAGTCTTTTTGTTGCTTTTAGCATCCCTTGCTAATCTCAGCTCATTCTCAGCTTTAGCCTTCCTGACGCTATCCCTGTAATTCTGTGCTACCTGCCTGTACTCTTCCTTTGTTGCTTGGCCTTCCTTCCACTTCCTATATGTGTCCTTTTTTGTTTTCAGGGCATCTCTAAGGTTTTTGTGAAGCCACACTGGCTTCTTCTGTTGTCTTCCACCTTTTTTTCTTGTTGGAATTGTTTGTAATTGTGCCTTTAGAATTTCCGTTTTTAAAAACTTCCACCCATTTTAGACTCCTTTTCTCGTTAGTTTTGCTTGCCATGGGACCTTATTTATCATTGTTCTGAGTTTATTAAAATCGGCTTTCCTAAAATCCAGGGTACACGTTTGGCTACACTCAGCTTTTGCTTCCTTTAGAACCAAGACTCAAGTATAACATGGTCGCTTTCCCCCAGAGTTCTTGTAACTGCTACTTGATCCACTAAGTCATCTCTGTTGGTTAGGATCAAGTCAAGGATAGCCGATCCTCTAGTTCCTTCCTCTACTTTCTGCAGGAGGAAGTTATCCGCAACAAAAGTCAGGAATTGGAGGCCCTTGGAGGGGCCATGTTTTGCAGAATTTACCTCCCAACAAATATTTGGGAAATTGAAGTCCCCCATTACTACTACATCATGCTTTCTTGAAACATTGGCTATTTGCTTTTCAAAAGTTTCATCCTCGTCTTCTTCTTGATTGGGTGGCCGGTAGTAGACTCTGACCACCAGGTTCCTTTTATTCTTTGTTCCATTTATTTTAACCCAGATGCTCTCGAAGGGGCTACCAAGCTCATCCTCCTGTATTTCTGTGCAGAGATATGTATTTTTCACATATAGTGCAACTCCACCTCCCTTTCTGTTCCTCCTATTCTTTTTGAACAAGTTATATCCTTCAATTGCTGTATTCCAGTCACAAGAGTCATCCCACCAAGTCTCAGTTACACCTAACAAGTCATAATTTCCCTCCTGTATTAAGAGTTCAAGTTTGTTCTGTTTGTTTCCCATACTCTGGGCATTAGTATATAGACATCGAAGACCATGTGCTTTATAGTCTGGCTTTCTTCCTACACGTTTCTGAAGACTATTACTGGGCGCTATCAGAGCTGTTCTCTCCGTTGCGGTGCATGAGCCTTCGTCCGTTGTTACCCCCAACTTTATGTCTCCCTCCCCCGTAGGATTCAGTTTAAAGCCCTCCTGATAAAGTTCTTCATGCTGTGGCCAAACACATTCTTCCCAGCCTTTGTCCACATGGCGCCTCGGTCAAGGAAGCACTTAGCGTACCACTTGCCCTCCCAACTGGCATGCACAGTGATACACTACGTAAGGGGAACCCTGACTGTTATCTCCGATCTGTGATCAGAGATAAAGCGGGGATTCCACAGCACACCATTCTCCTTCCCAACTGGGAGGGGAAGCAATGCGCAGGAAAATCCCTGCTTTATCTCCCATCACAGATTGGAGATTACAGTGGGGGTTCCTCCCCGTGCCCCCGGTAGCTTCCAGGCAGCAGTGCTTGGGCAGGTCATATGGAGCAAGCCCAAGCCTCCATGGGCTGGATGGGGAACCTCCATAGAGGTTATGGCCCACAGACTGGACCTTTCCCACCTCTGTGGGAAAAGGGTCCCGATAGAACAATGGATTTAAAGGAATATCTAAAAGCCACAATGAAGTGGGCAGTGTTATCATAATAAAGGATAAAATGGAGAGGAGGAGGATAATGTAAGCCGCCTTGGGTTCCTTGCAAGAGGAAAAAAGGCGGGATATAAATGCAATAATATAAATAAGTAAGTAAGTAAGTAAGTAAATAAATAAAATCATAATGTCGCAATGGCTTTGGGGAAGCTGAAGGACAATGCCTTAATAGTGTCTCTGGAAGTAGTCTGACAACTGGTCCACACGTACCTTTTTACGGAGCTCTTTAATTCCACTTTTTATTTCCTTTCTCATTTCAGCAAACTTGCTAGTCTCATCCTTGATAGCCTGGAGGGTAACAGAGAGACAGATGGTAGAAAAGAATAAGAGGAGTGGAACAGAAAAATAATTAACAATACAATCTTGGGTATATGAAGCAAAGCAAAGGAAAACTCTAATGGGGATTATAATGTGAAAACCCAACTATCTGTATTTTCAGTCAAAACAACAACAACTCTGTTGGCTCTTTCATTTCCCTTAGCAGTGAGATAGACCAGAACTGAATCTGTAACATGCAGCAGGATGGGGCCCTTCCAACCAGCAGATCAGCTTTCATTAAGTGTCCCAATCTTGATTTGCATGTGCTATTTCTAGTATGGTCTACTGCAAACTTCCAGGGAGCGGCAAATGAATTTACTGGTTTAGATATCGCATTCCTGGTCCAACAAACCATGATTTGTTGGACTGGGAGCTAGCAATGAACTTGAGCACTCTCTTGTTTCTTTCCACCACCTCTGGCATGCTTTTCTTCAGAGGAAAACTTCCTGGTTTGTTAAACCATAGTTTGCTGTGACATCCCAACTGGAAACTACTGCTTGAGAGCTCCCTGCAAAGCAGGACTGCAAACCTGGACCAAGCCATGTTTTAAGTTTAGATGTCATTGCAAACTAACCCCCAAAAGTCTTCTATGAAGCTAGACATGGGAACCCTCAAACGTGTTGCACTTTCCCAACCCAGCAAAACATGGTTTGTTGGACAGGGAATGTGACATCTGAACTGGGCCAAAGAGATACCAAACAGAAATGAAAAAAGGGACACTAGCATAGATACAGCTGAAGTTGCTTGGCTTTCAGTTCTGATCAGTTTCCACAAGTTTTTTTGATACTGGTGTACTTTAAAAATAGGCTTTTTTTTGCAGGGTAGCATGACAATATGACAAGTTACCATTAAGACTTTACTATAGTACTGAAAATACCTTCACTGCTTTCTGGTCTAACCATGAAGTTTCACCAGATTTTGCTTGGGTCAGAAGATAGTATTCATCTTGATCTGTCATTTCAACAATCGATCCCTTATGGAACCTCATCTAAAAAATAATAATTAAGACAGAACCTGATATCCATTGACTTCTCCTGCAATACAATTATCTGCAACTCAGATATTTTTCAATATTTATATATAGCTGGTTACATATTTGATCTATGGTGTAATGGCTTTTAATATCTGTTTCTTAATTTTTCACACCACATTACTTTATGCATAGCGTTCATCAGTCATTTCCCCACACCTTCCCAGCTGATCCATATGCACAGACACTCTTCCATGTATTTCCACACATATACATCACAGGTCCATATAGCATTGGATATGCCATTACCATACCTAGTTTCATGAGTTTTATCCCAGAAATGAAAAAAAAACCCTGTCAACAAAAACAATAAGAACAAAGATGTATATCCTTTACAAGAAATCATTGTTCTGATTCTACTTCCCAGCTTCCCTCCATCCAATACATTTTTGCTGCATATCTTAATACATTTAAGAAGTGTAAGACCTGAGAAGTACTCTCAAAGGATAATTCATATGTGGGTTTTGATGTCATCGCCCACTCTGGCATGGACCTTAGAAATGAGTTTTCATGAAAAAGATAGTTGTTAAGCATGGTAAGAAGATACATCCCGAAGTCAACTGCATCCTTCATTTTGCGCTCTCCAAGCTTCCTGGGGGAGTGAGAAAAATGAGAGGAGAAAATTGGTGAGATTATATTGTTGCCCTTAGTAGATTGATCACATTTTTTTCAACCAATCAAGGATTGTAGCTGTTCTTTTTTGACTGATGTAAAACAAGTAGTTACAACAACTGATGGTATACTATCTCAACATTTTCCAAAGATTTTACCTTTGGACAATTTGCTTCTTTTTCTTCCTCCCTTGTAGAAATATTCATGTCTAGGCAAGCTGGCATCACACAGTCAGTCTACATACCCGCAGGGATCTCCTGAAGCATCCCACATTCTATGTATTTTGTGGCAGAGAATACCTATTTCTACAGATAGTAATGAAATCGTAGCATTTAAAATTAAAAACCTCAAAAATGTTTGGGATTAGATAATAATCCTATAAGTCAGCAATGGAGGATACTGCATATAGAGACAAAGTAAAATGTTTACATTGCTGTTGAATAGTAAAATTCAAAGTCTGAACGTCTGGTTTTACACCATACATAGGTATTCTTGAACTCATACATACTTCCATTTTAGGCAAACAAGTGCTCCATCTTGCATGCCATTGACAAGCATATGTTGCCCATCCAATGAGAATGCCAGTGATCTGATTCCCCGTCCATTATATGAATGGCAGTACTCTCGAGCCAGGACATCCTGAGAGAGGGGAAAGGGAAGAGAAAAAACCCACTTTTACCTGCTGGCCAGGGTAGTCATTCTGGAGAAGAGAAAGATCAGATTTGGACAATCCTGTGGGTGAAAAAACCCATCATTGGTTCTTCCTCTGCCTCCGCGTGTGCTGTGCGTGTGACTGTGATTTGCATAATTACCCGCGATGCAGAGCGGGTTGCCATGTTGTCTGAACTTGACATGTGGCAGGGGTGACTTCTTACCCATCACACAATCCATGGCTTGCATGCTGCATCACCAGTAATTATGCAAATCATGGTTATGCACGCAGCATGTGCACGCAGCATGTGTGGGGGTGGAGGAAGAACTCACATTGGGTTCTTTTGCCCCTGCAATCATCCAAACGCGGTCAGTGATTAGGGAGTAGTGAAGAGATTGGGAACATAGGGTACTATCCATTTATGCAATTGATGATAGCGTAAGCAACCTCCTTGGAAAACCCTAGTGCTACATCGATTGTGTAAGTGTGGCGGCAACATTGTATACTGCCCACTATGTCTACACAGGCCCAGTTTGTTTAATTATTGCAATTTGTAGCCCAACTGACCAAGCTTGGGAAGGCTTGCATTTGAAAAGTAAATACATATGAAAATATCTGGTGTGGCCATGTCCGTTTTAATGGTCATGTTCATGTTTAAGAAAGCAACACTGTAATTTAGGGACCAAGGCCATGGTTTAGAGCTACATATTCACATGAGTTTCTTACTGATGGTAGATGAGTCCTGAAAGTGCATGAAACACATCACTTTTTCATACTTGGAAATCGGGAAACCTATTTCACTGGACTTTCTCACTAGATTAGTGGGTGCATATTTGCTCTGACAACTTTAACCATGGCTGATGCTAAGTTGAGACTGAAGGGGGTATGCAAGCAAATCTTCTCATTAATCAGGGTTAAAATTAGTTAAGTTTAAACATAGTTAAGCTTATCAGGGAAGGTTGGGGAATTTATGCATCACAGAGGAAGGGTTGGGAGACTAAGCACATCATCCCATGACCAGTTCTCCATATCTTAACAGTAATTGAGTCATCTGCATCAGCCCATTCAATGTAATGTGTGGAATGGGGTTCTTGAACTAGGGCCTCCAGCAGCCAGTCTCCAGTGCCTTAGCTCATGTGCCACCAGCACTATGATTTTCAGAAAAAGTTCCATGGGTCAACTGTGCCCTATAGGCTTCAGTGCCAGCCTGAATATGTATTTATCTATTAAAATTATCTTCAGACTGCTCTTCATCCAAAGTTATCAGGGTGGTGCGCAAGGCATGAATAAAACTAATCATGCTAAAAACACAACACACAGTTAAACAACATCATAAAAACAAATGAGAGCAGCAAAAGAGCAGAAGAGACTAAAACCATAAACCAACTTTAAAACGACTGGGCAAATAAATAAGTCTTGGGCTGGTATGGAAATGCTTGTAAAGTTGGTGCTTGTTGAACTCCTGAAGACAGGGCATTCCAAAGCCTGTATTCTAATGTGTTTTATTATTTTAATCTATTTTAAATTATTTTTGTAAGCCGCCCTGAATGCCATTTTTTGGCAGAACAAACAGTTAGCTTAAACACCAATAAAATTTGTTTGACCGCTCTGATGAGCACAGGTTGAATGGGAATTATACTCTGACAATTACCATACTTGAAGCATCATGGATAAATAATAGTCCACTTTCTGCAGCTGAAGCTAACCACTTCCTGTGAGGTGACAAGCGCAGGAAAGCCTGTCCAAACTGTTTGCTTGGTATCTTTTTCTCTGAAACAGTGATTGGCTGGTCTTTCCAGGTTATCTGTGAACCAAACAGGTAATTACATATAGCAGATACAATGGAAGTAGTATTCAAGGATGCTCATGTCAAATAATTAAACAAGAACAGAACAGAACAAAACAAAACAGAGGGTTGGGCATTTTATTGTCTCCAGACAGAGCCAAATTAAACCTTATGCAGACTGTTCCTTGCAGCCCCCTTGGTTTCCTACTTACATCCCCATTTACTATGCTGCCCCCTATGAATAGACCAACCTCTCCTCTTCTCATCTACAAACCTCCTCCAGCCCTTCAAATCTCTCTTCAAATCCCATTTCTGCAAAACCATTTCTTAGATCGTTACAGCCTCAGCTTTTCCAACCAGTCTGATCCTTGTTAGTTCTGTTCACCCTGTGTTTGATAATCCTTTGCCTTGCAAGCCCTGTCCCCTTCTTTCAGCCCCTCCTTCTGTAGGCCCTGTTGGCAGAGACCACGTCGCTTCTGTGTTTTATACAGCTCATTCCTAAATGTAACACAGAAGTAGTAGCTGCTGCCCAAGACTCCACAGCCTTGCTTTCCCAGTGAGGATTTCATGATTCCCAGGTTTCCTTTTTCCTAGATGCACTGTGCAGCATAACACTGCCCACTGCAGCCTTTCAGCTTTGTAAACAGAGCCCTCCAGTATCCTCACCTCCTGCAAGGCAAAGTTGGGAGGTTGGCTGCAAGTGCCCCATTTGCAAAAGAATGCGGTGGCAGGTCCTGAGACTGCCAGGTCCTGGCATGTGTCAGTGATGATAATTTTCTGGACATCTAGGAAATCAATCCAGTTATTCCAAACTATTTGCACAGTGGATTTGGGAAGGCTATCATAACATTAAGGTTGGTCTGCTGTGGCACATGCAGTGTCAGCTACAGAAGGCATGTAATCTGTTGGAATGATTGAAGGACTGTAATTTGGTTCAGAAGGAGGTTTTGGTTACCTGTAAAAGATGTACACTACGGGTCAAGCTAGATGAAATATGAGAAGTGTTATTGTACAGTCTCTTTGAAATTTTGTTGTTGCTGCTGTTGTTAAATCACAGCCACACGATGCCCCCAATTATTATATTTTTTAAAATATTGATTTTTTAAAATTTGGAACTGGAGGTTTGATTTCTGACAAAACTAACAAGAGAGAGAGAGGTTTCTTTCTTTCCCTGCTGTGCCTAGACTGCTTGGTTGCACATTATCAAGTGAGTTACGGAGGATGGTTAGAATAGGCCAAGCTCTTGCCAGTAGGGGCCAGGGTTTGGGCTGGTTGTTTACCTGTCTTTGAATAGTCTACCCCAGTAGCTGCTTGTGGGAGTGGGTGGTGGTAGCATCTACTGATTAGTTAGAAACATGTGCTGCTGGCTTACTTTGTAAGGCAGGTGCAGCAGAATGTAACACTCCAAAACCAACACGATACCTTTGTGGAAAGCTGATATTTACAGATAAAAGGTGCCTGGCTAGCATAGGCAAACACTGTGCTGTCCTTTCTCATGACCAGAGATGTTATAGGGAACTCTAATTCATACGCATGCTTCCGAATTACATTGTCTTTCAACATCCCTCTTTCTGTGATGCACTCCTCATTCTCTGCAGATTTAAAAAGAATCACAGTGGAAGAGGGAAAGACAGAGAAAAGTTACTTCCATGTCAGTAGTTTTCTGTCTGAAAATATCAGTTATGAAAAAGTACAAGGCAAGTTTAAGTTCCTTGATCTGGGCCTATTAGAAGAAGACAACTAGGACCTGCACTAAAACGTTGCACAGTGGAGTGTCCCTGTTCAAGATTCTCTTCAAAGGGCCAGCCAGCCAGGCATGCCGTTTTCCATGATATACCATTCCATTCCTATTCCCCTACTTTTTGTCCCCAACATATCCCAACAGTCATTCTATGTTCACTGAGCGTGCTTAGTCCTCCTCACTGAACTGTTTTGGTTTCCCCCCGCCCACCCCACCTTTCAAGATTTTTCCCCTAGAGATTTTGTTGTTGTTGTAAGTCAGCAAACATTGGGTTTCCCCAAGCCTACTGATACCTCCCTCCTGTGCATGGATGGTGGTATTTTGGTGACATAAGGGTCCACAGTCAGATAATACTTTTTCTGTTAGTATATATGATTGTCAAAAACGGTTTGTGCTGGACATAATAGCACAATGTCACACAAGATTTCATTTTTACCCAAAACAATCTTTGTAGGAAGATTAAATATCTCTACTCTTGCCCTTTTGATATCTGGCGGACAAAGGAGTGCAATTACTTCAGATGATTCCTTCTCTATATCATAGAGTGAAGTCAGGTCAACAATCTCACTGCTCAGTGCTAAAATGAAAAGAAGTCAATATTTCAAAACAGGTGTAACATCAAATTAATATTTCCCCTTCTATCAGTATATAATATTTAAAGGCCTGCAAAAACCAAGCTATGATAATGATTTATTTTACTTAATTTAGTTCATTTATATTCTGCCTTTCTTCTATCATGGAACTAAAGGTAATGTTCATGGGGTTCCCAGACTGCTTAGAATCAACAAGGCGGCTACAAAAAAAATCTGAATAAACATGCTCAAAACTATGATACATTAGTGGTTAACCCCAAGTGATCAAATAATGAGCCAGTCCTCAAAATCTTGATGAACACGGAAATTGTTTAGAAACATTGTTTTCTCTACTCTCTGCAACACTGACTCCAGACTTTCTGCTGCAGCTATATAAGCTAAACATACACAATTATGTTTCAAGGAACCAAAGCGAAGATTCTCAGGGCATTTGCAAAAATCAACAGACTTGAAAAATGGCCCATAAATGAAGGCAGCATGCAAACCAGATGATATTCTCTTTCAAGGAGAAAGTTAATTCTCAAATAAATCTTAATCATATCTATAAACAATTACCATTGGCATATACAGGAAATAAATATCTGCAAATGCATATATATTACCTACACATCCAAGGACTTCAAAACACGTTGAGGGCATAGCATTTAAAATAAAGATATTTCCATCTGTAGTTGATGTTATGAGAAACTGACCACTTTGTTCATAGCTTTGGAAAAAAGAACAGCAAAAGCAGTACATTAAGATGCAAGTACAATTTTTGACTTGAAACATGGTAACTGACGCAGCCCTTAATGCCCACACTGATCCTAATTATTTACAATGTGAATGTCTGGAATTTAGATTATTTATCCCAGAAATGCCTATGTGATTAGGGCAGGTTTGGGCAAACTGTTCAGCTTCACATTACTGTGCAGTGGATCATCTACACATATAGCTGCATTTCAGTGATGTTTGAGCTGCAGCTCTTACTACTCCTCGGCATCATATTGGACATTAATACATCTGCTGGTGTGAAGTGGAATAAAGACAGTTCCAGCTTGAAACATAGTTTTAAGCTACTAGGTGATGCCCAACCCTAAGCAGCAGACAACTGGTGAAAGCTGGAGAAGTGCTGAACCCAGGCCCAGGCCTTTATAGAGGCAGCACCCCCTGTGCTAGATCCTTTTGAGGAACTGCCACCCTTAACATCAGGGACCTCATGCTCCCCAGTGCCTGGTAGCTAGTACAGGCAATACACAAGGTGGGGCCTGAGTGAGAGGTGACAGAGTGCTAGGCTCCAGCCAGAGAACTACCCCTTTAAAGTTCTTCACTCTTCAGGAAGGGGGAGGAGCCTGGAAGGGGAAGTTTGGCTCAAGAATGAAAGGTCCTGGGCTCCATACCCTTTTCTGGCAAGTAGTCTTCTTGGAGGTATCCACGGTCCTGAAGCTCTAGCCTGAGCTACCCTCAGGTATCTGTCATACCCAGTGGGCCTCCTCTTGTGGTCAGGACCAGACACTCTTCTCTGCTAAGCCCTGTTTAACTACTTACTGCAAAAATTGCACGGGAACCTCGGAAAGTAGAACCCGATGAACAACCCTAGGAGAGTCAACATCAGTAAGATCTACGAAGTAGACTTGGCCCTTTTTAGTTCCCACTGCGAGACAATGAGAGGACAGGCTACAAGCCATTGCAGTGACCTAGGGAAGGAACAAGTGACACTGAAGGTCTCCATGATAAGACTATATATAAAAAGATTCTAGGATGATAAGTATTCTCATTTTCTCAAGCATAACTTATCTTTCATGGGGTTTGAAAGACAAATCCACCTAATCTTGCATGAATCATTATTAGACCATCCTCTGCACAATATTTTTTATTAGGGATGTTGCCCAAACTTGAAATTAGGTGGTTTGTTAGGAGAATCTATTATGTTCATTTATTTATTTATTTATTTATTTATTATTAAATTTATTAATCGCCCATCTGGCTGGTCACCCAGCCACTCTGGGCGATGTACAACATACAATAAAAACAGTTTAAAACAATAATGCCATATGTGTACCGAGCTTTGATGAACTAACTTTCAAATGTTGTTGTTATTCAAACTGAGATTGATTAGAGCGTTTGTGCAGTCTGTATGACTAAAGTAATGTAAATGTCCTGTTTGCAATGCTTATGCAGTGATGTCACTTAACTCCTAAGCTTGCCAAGCCAATCAGTGTAAAATTGCTTCTTCACCTTATGGCTAAGATCAAGTGTGTGTAGTGTACAAAAGTTTGGTTGTGAAATCCTTCAACATACCAATCACGTTTGAAGAAAAAGCCATGTAGGTTAGTATCCACACCTTGTTCAACGTGTCATTTTCACTCATGGCTTTGCTTCCTTTCTATACCCAGCTAGTCAACCAAAGCCATTTTTCTGTAGTATCAGACAGACTTTTTTTGTTGTTTGGTAAGTAAAATTTAACGTTAGACTTCGGTGCTGATGGGTGGCACTGTGAGGGCGCTGGAAAAGGAATCCAAAGAGGAGGAGATGGGGAGTGGAGCAGCACAGCTTGGGAAGGCTGGTAGGGGAGGAGGAGACCTGGGCTTTGGCAGATGGAAGTGCCTCTTCTGCAGCTTCTGCTCATGCCACGGCCACTCACCCTGGCTTTAGCAGCTCCATACCAAGTGTAGGGCAACCATAGGGCATGTGAGAACAGCCAATCAGAGGAGAGAACATAATATAGTTATGCACTTTGTTGATGCACATTTGCGACAATTTGTATATAACCGAGATCTTGGACTAATGCAGAACTTTAGTCCAAGAGTGGATGGAGGAATTTGTAATTTGACTAGCAAATTACGCTTTCTGCTGGGGTAGGTTCATCCATCACTAGTCCTTATTTTATTACATTTTTTCCCATCTTAACACATTTGCCTAGGCAACTTCTTCAGGGAAATTTAAAAGCATGCAACGTAAAACAGCATGAATCCATAATTATAAAATCTTATAATATATTTCTCACTCCATACAGGCTCAATTTTCCTCTAAAAAATAGACTGCTTATTTTTCCTCTGCCAAAAACTCTACTGGAGAATTTTCTTACCTGAAATATTTGTGTGTGTCTCAAAACAGTATGTGCTTATTCTAGTGCTCTGTTGGGCCAATCATATTGATGGCATATATAAGGAGACAGATAATACATCTTATTAATTAAAAACTCGAATTCCATTTGTGTATACCAAGGTGTGTAGACTTAGCTTGCTGATAAAAGCGCCATTGTCCAATTGCCAAACATGCACCTCTCCTGATTCGGCTACAGACTACAATATAAAAAAGGGGGCGGGGGGAAACCCTGTAAGTAAATTAGGAGAGAAAGGGAGTGGTTGTTATAGAAAACAAACCAGGCTGATGACTTGGCATACTAGTCATGTTGGTACATCAGTGCACTCTACTTGCTTAGTACAAGTTTACGTAAGGGCCAAACTAGATGTGGTGGTAGTAATTCTGGGTGCTTAAACAAGGAACTGCCCCACATGTACATAGAAAGGGGGTGTGGGGCCCATTTTTTTTTAAGGGGCTGTGGAGGTGAAAAGCACAGAATGCCCCCGCACCCTGCAACTACCCATGACTTATCTTCCTGAAGACCCACTCTTCAGGCACTTTTGTCCCATCTGGGACTGTGATATCAGAAGTTATCCTGGCTCTGAGAAAAGCATTTAGGGAGAGGGGCTTGAGGGTGGTAAGACACAGGAGGAAGGAGGGTTCAGCTCCCCTCACTCATGAACCTTCTTTGCTTTTAAAATTAAACCCAACCCCCTTTTCTATATGATTACGGCAGTTACATGCTTAAACACAAAGAAGTACTGCTCATCTAGTTTGCCCATAAGATAGCTCACCGTTTAGGCAAATAATACCTAGGGAACAATAACTAAGGTGGCACAATAATTAAAGTAGCCATCTATTGACATGGAAACTGGCACAGCTGCTATTGATTTCAAATAGGAGTCTTCTGGTCTGAACCGTTGTAGTAGGATTGAAACCCCAAAGCCTACCACTAATACAGCATACAGGTCCGGTATAAAAAGAGTTTACTCTAGTTCTCAGCAGTTTTTCATTATTTTGGAGATTTTCCTTTTTCAGAGTCTACATCTAAACCTTGGATGGTAGTCAGTGTATTCCAGATTAGCTTCCAATGGAGGGAAAATGGCAAGGATCTACCTGCGGTGATAATGGCTAACGTCAGTGCTTATCGTCCTCCTCTTATTCCAGAGGATGATGTAAATGTACAACCACTTATTTCAGAGGATTACTACTCCTCAGTAAGTTATTTGCTGTCATAATGAGTACACAAAGAATGTGCTTTGTTATTTCAATTTATGACTGTGAACCATGAAGCGGAGGACAAGCTAGAAATTATACCATCTTCAGGGCCACCTTCACACATGACAATTTTTCTACATGGATATAACTGCAATGTAGGGCAAGGCATGCCTACTGTCATATATGATGAATGCACAAATTTATATTACTGCACAGACTCTGGAGACTATGACTGGGTTTGCATTATCACGGAGGAAAAATAAGTCACAGTGGCTTATTTTCCCTCTGCACATGTGCTGGTTGTGAGCCGCCTAATTGGCATAATTACCCTCTCCGGGCGCAGGCTGTTGTGACATCTGAACCTGGCAACGGTGAGTGGCTTGGGGTGGTTTACAAACCACCCTGAAACCCTAGAACAAGCCATAGTTTCAGGGTGGTTTGTAAACCACTGCAGCCACCCACCCTTGCCAGGTTTGGATGTCATGACAACCCACACCCAGCGAGGGTAATTATGCTAGTTAGGCAGCTTGCAACCAGCTTGCATAGGGACAGAAAATGAGCCACCGTAGCTTATTTTCCCTCTGTGATGGTGCGAACCCTCCCTATGTTATCTATCACTCTGCTCCCTGTTTATAATACCCTAAGCAGAAATGTTAGGCTTGCTAGGAAAATGTCTTTTCCTTCTCCAGCAGCTGAACTGAATGAAGGCTGGTTAGCTTCCATGTCATGGTTCTTGTACGCTGGAATAACAAGCTCACAAGCTGCTGGTTTGCTTAGATTCATGGAACTCCTTATGTAGTTGCTTAGATTAAATGTTATGCAAAATAAAAGCCAAATTGCAATAATCAAAGCAGATATAAACTTTCAAGTTCCATTTAGAAACTGGGATTATAATAACCTTCGCAAAGGAAAACTGCAACATAATAATGGTACCAGGGACTGTTATATCCCTGAAAATTCTGTATTTTCTCTTTTGCCATTTAATAAAAGTGATAATTCCTTACCACACAGTACTTGGTTCCTGGAACAATAAAATCAGCTGCCACGAAGTGGCTTATACTTGCATCCAACAATAGGGTAACAACTTCATAGCTATTAGGATTAAAGATGCAGACTGATCCCTGTTAAATGGAAATTCATTAAGGGAAGAAAAGAGGAAGTATTCAATCAGGATCCATATCCTTAATTATTTTAGCAAAATACACCCATCTTTCTCAGTTAAAATACTGACAACTATATTTTAAATCAAAGTGACTAACACACCATTAGGTAACTTGTTTGTCTTATGAATGTTTGTAATACTTTGAAAAACTGGTTGCCACTTATACTAACTACTTCATCTATGTAGCACCCATATGCAATTCCATCAAAATTTTAACAACTACTTAATAATCCTGATTAACTTCTAGTATTTCACTGCATGATAAGAAATGGTTGTGGCTATTTCCCCACAACAAGGAGAAAGTATGAAGTACCCAGATGTTGAAATCTTCTTCGGAAGTCTTTCTCCAGGAGCCTCCACCAGGTGAGGCGAGGCGCTTGGCTACTACGGAGATGACCTTTTCAGTGGTGGAACTCCAGTTGTGGAATGCTTTCCCCAGAGAGGTTCCTCTGATGCCCACATTATTCTTTGTTTGGCATCAGGTGAAAACCTTTTAATTTGCCCAGGCATTTAAAATACGTATATTCTAGTTTTTAACACTGTTTTGTAACTTGGTGGCCTATAAATGCTGCAAGGACACAAACATGTATTCCTTGCAGGCAGAAATAGCATTCCCAAGCTGGATGTTTCACTGGGGCTCTTGGATGCCTACTTAGTGCTCTTCCAGCACTAACTAAATCCAGTTTAAAATAGAAATCAGTCCTTGTGAAATGTGAATCTGGAAGAGATAGAAACCCTTCCAGCAACACCACCACAAGTAAAACGTGTGCTAAAATGCAAGTGTGAAGAGCATAAGAAACTTGCTAAGAGCTATTATGCCCTCTGCCTTTGATTTTACTGAAGCTTATGCCCACAGTTAATTTTAGATGTATGAATTAGGAATCAATCTTAAGGGCAAGGAGTCTGAACGACAGAACACTCTGATCTTGGAGGCTCTGATCTACCCAAAGTCTTGCTGGGCTCTTGCCAACAAGGTGGAAGGAACAGAAGTTTCTGTTTCGGCCCCTCTGCGGGGCTATTTTCCATTTCAAGGAAAAAAATCCTCAGAGCTGGTCTAAGTTGCCCTACATTGTGGGGGCATGGTTGGGGTATGACAGAGCTGTGGATTCAACAGATCCATGACCTCTCCTTCTCCACCCTCTGGTATGCCCCCAACATACCCTTCCCCCCACTCCCCGAGGTTGGAGTTCCAACCATGGGGAGGAAGCCATTGCGGAGGTCTGTCTGTCTGGGAGAGGAGGTCCATGCTCAGGTTTTCTTCTCCAAAGATGGAGTTCTATCTGGTCATGGAGAGAAAAATCTGCACAATCCTATGGCCCCTGGTACACTCTCCTCAGGACTGTACAATTGCTCTCTTAATCTGCTGCTTACTCCTTATTGGTATTACTTAGGTAAAAATTAAAGTTAGAGGAAGTCAGCCACCCAGCATCATCTGATCACTATCATTTCCCACGTGTACTGCATGCCCACTGACTATGTATGTCCCCATGTTATAGTGATTATGGGCTTGTTTTATGATGCACGAAAGAATCCCAATAAATACAAAAGCCAGAAACCTTATTTAGTGGTACTTTAGCCTTGGACAATATACCTTTTCTGTTTCTACCAATAAGTAAACATAATCAGGGGAGAAGATAAGACTTGTTATTGGCTCCTCCATTTCCAGGCAGTCTTCCATCTGAAAACTTGTGCCTTTGAATTTGTAACAACGCACAAAACCATCCTAGACAAAAACATACATACCATAGACAGTATAATTAGCAGTACAGTACCCAGACCAACCAGTTATCCCAAATTTTTTTTAGGAAATTCAGAGAGTGCTTGGAACTAAACTAGATCAGATGTTGGACATCCATGAATGGATCTCCCATCTTCAAAAAATTGCTTTCAAAATCAGAGGGGCGTGTGTGTGTGTGTGTACTGATAGGTGGAATTACACTGGGACAATTGCACAGGGTGTGTACATGTGGTGGTGGTGGTGGTGGTGTTAACCCTTTCCCCCCAACACTGTTTTCACCAAACACTTGGTACCCTACCAAAACAAGCTACTATTTGTTCTGTTCAGGAGAACACACATGAACTGGCAAATAGCAATTTAGGAAGGGGCAATTTAGATTGGGAACATGGTGTAAGATAAAAAGTTAATCCCTGCCCTCCACCAGTGCTGTAGTCCTGATCCAGTTTGTTCCTTACCCTGCCATTATTGTTTTTAATTTAAAGAAAGAGGATATCCAATGATAGATTTTCAGTGTCTCATCTAATTTGGCCCTTAGACCATATGAATAGGCAGTCAGCATCTGCACATTTGGTGCAACTCCAGGATTGCATTATGGGAATCCTAAACCTTCCCTGCTTGTCCATTTAAGTCACTAGAGGAGAGGACATCTTGCTTGTTGGCCATTGAAATAAAGAAGCTTTCCAGAGGAGGGGAAGAATGAACCTTAAGCTTCACGTCATATGACTCCTGGGTCCTATCAAAATGTTACATGTTAAGGCACATTTGACAAACAAGTGCAGACAACAGTATAATGGACTATAACGTCTCCTATTGAATAAGAAGTAAGATTTATTTTCCCCACAGTGCTTGTTTCCCAGAACAAAACCAGCCAATAGGATCCATATATCATTTGCATCCAATATTGTTGGATGTACCCGTTGTAGAAAGACTGCGGCCCAGTTTGGATGTAATGATTTCATTACATCTGAACTGGTGCGTTCATCTGACAACAAGTGTGGTGCTTGTGTACTCTGCCCCCACCCCTTTGTGCACCTTAATGCAATACTTCCAGGGTTTGGTAAACTGCGATCTCCCATCATATCAAAACCAGGAATGTGTGGTTTAAGTTCTGTCTAAGTTCTTACACACAGAATCAAACCACGGCTTGTAATCCTGGTTTGTAGTTTCCATTAATCTTCCATATTAACATGGCCTTCTCAATGCCAAATTAGATGTGGCAGTGAGCAGCCACATTTGTTCTCCATGGGTCTCCCCTGTTCACGTATAAAAATGGGATATGCACATTTTGTTGTAAACAGTAACCCTCCAACTTTCCATTTTAGATGTGAAGGGGGCAGACACATGAAAATCAAACGTGGCTGCCTTCATCACATGTATTGATATGGCTCTCAGTTGACTTCAATTAGAGTGCTTCTGTATTATTCTTATATTCTATAAGACCTTAATGTCTTCTGTATTAAGATGTTTGAAACCATTATTTACATATCGTTACTTTATTCATGTGTTTGCATTGCTCTTTTTCTGTTTGCAGTGCTCTACCATTATGTAATCACAGGGCACAATTCAGTATCCTGATAATCTCTCTTCTTATTAAAACTAAACCAAACATATTCTTAGTCCCTAAAAGGCAGTGAAGATAGGGGTTGAATGTGTGTGGTAATGCCTGGTGAAGTGGAAATGTGTAGGAAACCGTCTTCTGTGTGAGTGCTGCCTGTAGGATGATGCAGCAGTGTAGCTAAGCCACTGAGCTACACATAGTAAGCCCCCCAGTTTGAATCTCCCCCATAGTAAGCCCCCATGAACTTACAAGATGGCCTTCAGCAAGCCACTCTCTCTGGGCCTCAGTACCCCTATCTGCAGTGTAGGTGGTGATAATACTAACATCTTACTTAGTTGTTGTGAGACTTACACAGCTAGATGTGAAATGTTCTGAACACCTGAAAGCCCTATACAATTTATTATCATCATCTTAGAACAGGGTGGGAAACCATTGGTCTATGGGGCTGGATGTCACTGTGGAGCCTTCCACCACAAGGGGAGCATTTTCCAGATGGTCATAGCTAGTGAGCAAAGGGTTAAACCTCCCCAAGCACAGTGACACACTCCCCCTCAAAAAAATTCCCCTCTACACAGCCATTAGGCTTTTTAAAAAGCCTTCATTGTTCTCAATAAAGGCTTTTAAAAAGGCTAATTGTCACACAGGACAGGGAGAGAAGTGGGGAAGAGAGATAACTTAATGGATGCATTGGCAATGTGAACTGTGCCTGTGCTTATGAGAGGAAAAGAAGTGTGGGGTGGCTCTGACTCAGCCTGCCTTTGGGTCTAAGTATGCTAACCATTGGCATGTGGCCTCCAGAAGATTTCCAATGAGGGAATGCAGTCCCAAGAGGACAAAAAAGATTCCCCACCTCTTTTAGAACGTGGATAAATAGTTGTGGTGGTACTGTGACTTCTGTACTCCACATAAATCTTTGTCCTTCCTCATGACTTGCAGACATAATGGCTGCTGGGTTGTGAATGTACTGTATGTGTACTGAAAGGCAGGAAGGCTCACTTGTCCAAATCAGATGATACTATTGAGATTATGTAACTTCAAGAATTGGTATGTGATTTTGCTTGCTTTCCTCTTCCCTCCCCATTCCTTTTTCCTTTTGTATCATATATATTAGATGATGACCCTGCAGGCAAGGACTCTTATCTTTCTGATCTCTGTACAGCACTTAGAAAATTTAAGGCACTTCATAAGTGAATACTACTACTACTAATAATAATTCAAACACTTTATGGAAAATAAGTAAAACTACACATTTGATTAATTTCCATGATTTCAACAGGTTACAGAATTCATCCTCTACTCAGTGCTGGCTGAGTCCCTGGTTTCGCACAGCGCACATTGTCTCCATGGGGACGCTGGGCGAAGCCACTTGGCAGGTGCTGGAAAGAGTGGCCACTCCTTCCAGCACTGGCTGAGTCCCCTGCCGCTGGCATCTCAGATCTGAGATAACAGCAGGGCTTCCTCCAGGGGGCAGGGCTTGGAGGCTAAGCATCCGCCGCCCCCCCCCCCTCCACCAAAGGAACCCAAGGGGCTGGATGTGGAGCCTCTGCAGATCAGAGGTTCCACATCCCTACTCTACTGGCTCAAAATCTGGGTTGTCTTGACAAATATTTTTAAATGTCTTTCAAAGCAAAGTGTACATTCCTGTCTCTGCTTATAGTTACTTGTTTGCTTATTCCTGGTTTCTGCTTGAGGCACAGGACAATCTGAATGACATGAGCTTATATGACAGGGATCTTGGGTAAGAGGATCCACCCCTGGGGATTACACTAGGTGGCCTCTGGTATCATTATGTCTATTCCATAACTAGCAATGTATGAAATCTTCCGATTGCTGAATATTTACAGCATTAGACAAAAGGTTCTCTGAATGCTTGGCATCTTTACTGCCGGGGTTATGCACTGGGATCTCTAAAACACAGTTCTCTCTGCAGTGTTTGGGGCTGGGATTTATTTATGTCAAATGAACATGTCAATTAGCTAATATAAAAGCTATACTGCCAGGGCCTGGAAGTGACAGCCTGAGCCCACTAAAAAACCAGCCTCTTCTCTGTGGAAAGTTCAGGGGTACAAATACACTGTGTGTGCAGCAGTCCTCTACTATTCTTGCTCCACAAACTCTTGGGCAAGCAAGAGACTACAAGACTCTACCAAATGATGTCTTACATTTCCAGCTGCATACAGTCCATCCTTATGAAGTGCCATGGCGAGCAGGATCACGTTTTGAGCTTCCTTCCTTCCTTCAGCTATGTGAAGTATTCAGTACAAAGTATGAGATCTCAAAACATTATCACCTGAATTTCATAGCCTTTATAATGAACTGACAGCCTGTGAAAGCAGTAATGCCACACAGTAATGTGGCACAACCAGAAACCGTGTTTATTTTGTTTGGATTTATGTAGAAATGTATATCTCACACTTCTAGCACCCATGCACTACTCAGAGCAGCTCACAACAATTTAACACCACAGTACGATATAAAAGCGTACATTCAATAAAACTACAAAGGCAATCAAAATACAGTGGGAGATGCCATAGATAAAACAACCTTTAAACAAAACAACATGTAGCAGGCAAAAGCCTGCTGGAATAGAAACATCTTTGCCAAGTGGTGAAAGACTTTGGGCATTTCTACATGAGGCTTTTATCCCACACCTTTACTGAAGCTTCTGCTTCTAGATTCTTTGCAGGATTAAGACTGGCTCCTTTACACATGCTTTATTTCCAGGGTTTTTCTTTCTCTGCCTTTCTCTGTGTTTCATTACACAACTACTAAATGGTGCTGTGGTATAGTGGAATTGCGCAATTACATGAGACTTTCATTCCGCCATTTCTAAGTAATACTAGACATTCCTTGTTAGGAAAAAAAAAGCCACAATAATGGTTGCAAAGCACAGAAGAGGCTATGGAGGATGATGACGTCGTTTAAAGGACCTGCAAACTACCAAGAGCAAGTAATCATAGGCACACAATAAAAGCTTCATGTAGAAAGGCTCTTTGAGAGTGGGGGGCCACTCATACTTCACAGGGCTAGGTGTTCCACCATATTGGCGCAGCCATCAATACTGGCCATTTGCTTCCTATCAGATAACAGTGGACATGAAGAATACTATTATAATCCCTCAAAGTAGTAGTGAAGGCTTAGTGCCGGGACGTTGCCTCACAGGAGTGCCACTCTGCTGAGACAAGGACCACAATAACTAAACTAGGGGTGACAGAAGGTAGATCTCCAGATGTTTTAGACTTCAATTCTCAGAAGCTCCTGCCAGCATGGCCAATGGTCAGGAATGCTGTGAGTTGAAGACATCTGAAGATCTACTTTTTGACTACCCTTGAGCTAAAGGATCCTGGGTCATCACAAAATGATCCATGACTATCCGGTTACCCCATACAGGCCATCAAGCTTCTATATTAATTTGGATTTTCATATCAAATGGGACTAAGTGCTTATCCAAAGAGAAAGTTTAGAGAGCCCTGTATCTGATTTGTCTAATAGCAATAGATAAATCCCTTTTGTAAATAGCAGAACTATTTTTTCCTCCACCCGGAAGTATGTCCAGGCTCCCAGGGGGTTGTGATAGGATTATGGGTAGTTACAAATCCAGAGCAGAAAAGATCACAGCTGTCTTCTTGATGCTGTTGGTGCTGGAACCTTGAGTTGAATGGACCAGGGAGCATGAGAAGAAAGTGAAATGGAGGGCTCTAACTTTTGCTCCCTCCAAAACAAAGCCAAAAGGACGGTTTCACTTTATGACTCACAACATAAAAGTTAATAGTGGGAGCAAAAATTGTTTACCCAATGCTGTACCCAATCCTGATGCATTTTGTGCAGGTGTGCTCTTCAGGAGGGGGTTATTAATATTCTGTCCTGATGCACTTCTCCCTGAAACCCATCAGGATATGGTCCCTTTAATTGTCATTTTTACTCCACTACTTGAATCCTTATTGTCCTTCTGATAACACATGAAACCCACAGAGGGCTGGGAAGAGATAAAAGGAGGGCTCTTGACCACCATTCCAGATCCCAAACAACTGCTCTTCCCTTGCCCGTCTTCGATGACAACTGTGTGGCACACATGCAAGTGCTAAGGCATAGCCCTCGTCTCCCAGCCAGTTCATCCCCTCCGAACTGCCCCCCTTCTACACTGGCTGGGATGTTTGTGCACACACACAGGCATGTGCTCTCTCTTTCACAGAGTGGGAGAATATCTCCTTCTTATAGTACTATCCATCAGTTGTACCTATTTTTTAAGGTGCTAAAATTTGGTGCTTTGAGAATGAGCAGCTAATAATAAAACCTCTATAGGAGGCAATCACATCCTGGCAGCTTGTTTTCTTGGCTGTCCAATTATACTACCAGCACTGGAGAGCATTCTGAGAAAAACACCACGTCCCAGGTTTCCTACCAAAGAGCAATGCACATGAAGAATACTATTAAAATCCCCCAGAGTGGCAGATGCTTTCTGCAAAGGCAATTAGCATGAAAAAGTAAATACCTTCTCCTTTGATGGAACTGTGTGACAACGATCGAAAAGTTGCCCGTTTTTTTGCTGGAGAGGAAATGAAAATGTGTCAGTTGTGGCCTGTATTATTTATTGACAACTCTGCTAGAGCCAGATGTGATGTAATGTGAAGGCTTTGTTTCTTTTAATTTACACCAACCCACTTGTAGCTGTAAAGCAAATTCATATATTGTAGAATTTGAATGTACTGGTTTACTGAAATTCCTATTGCTGCTTCAGAGACAGAAGATTGTAATCATCTTCTACACATGGTGGGGCACTGGTTTGGGGACTGTATACCCCTACCATTATCTGTGTATCAGAAGGAATTTGTGACCGAGGCATACCCACAGATGGATGTGCAACTGACCAAGTTTCCACTTTCCTTCCACCTAGTTTTGAAGATGGAAGGAGTCTGTTTACTATTAGTATAATGCCTGTCTCTAAATAATGTCAAAAGCCACATTAAAGTACTTATTGGGATAGTTTTACATATAATACCATTAGGCTGCAATCCTATGCATCTTTAGACTGAAAAATGTCCTACAACTCCCAGCCTGCCCCAGCCAGCCACGCTGGCTAGGGCATACTGGATGTTGTAGGACTTTTTTCAGTTTAACATGCATAGGATTGCACCCTTAGTTAAAAATAATAAATATGAAGATTTTTAGGAAAATTGGTGACACAGTGATAAGGGCACCAATTGTGAAGGTTGTGAGTTCAAGTTTTCATATGGCATGGCTATACACACTAACTGAGGAATCGGATATACTTGATCGGGGAAGTCAGATGCTTCCTGGTACCGAGTGGGCAATGTAACTCTCCTGCATTTCAGAGAAAGTATATCTTAACAACAGCATCCAATCAGACATGCCATTTCAGATTTCCAGAGCAAGGAAGGGTGGTGAGGGGGTCAAGATTCGCAGCAACTTCACAGTTCAAAGGCCCACTCTTAAACAGCCACCCTTTAAAGAAAAGAATAAGAAGCAACAAGTGGGATTTGTGCCTTAGGCATGGATGTCTTGTAAATAATTAAACAGGCCTATATGCAAAAATTTACAACAGTGTCTGGAATGAGTGGGTTGCCCAGGTTTAGGTGGTCCTGAAGGAAAAGAATCACATGAGGTCTAAAACACTGTGTCCTATTCCCAGTGATTCAGAAAAGGCTTGGGATAATCTTTGGCTTCAAAACGATTCTCACCTTTAGCATCTGGTGAACGTTTTTGATGGACAATAACAGCTTTGAATGTGTCGGCACCGATTTTCAAAAAATATCCTTCTTCAGAGCCCATATACAGATCAGAGGTTGGTGTCCAGCAGTGGACAGTAGGGTGAACACAAGGCTGAATATCATCTTTAGGCTTCAATTAAAAAAAAAAATCAAGGAATTTCAGTTACAAAAGTCAATTACGCACAGACTGCAAGCAAGTGTACACCATTCCTCAATTTGATTTTTATTCAAAGTCAGGTAAGGATTTGCACACCATATAAACCATTATCAAGACTACTGAGGGTGCATTTACACGTACTTTTTGACACAGGACTATTTAGCCCTGGGATTGCAGAAATGAAGGGAGGCACACTCTGGCCCAGTCTACCAGCGAGGGGACCAATGGCCACTGACAGTTTGCATTCCCTGCCTCCCAAGAAGAACATCAAGGCAAGGAGAAGACCAATGCAATCCCACTGCTGGCCAGAGAAAGAGTAGTTGCAGGGGGCTTGTTTCCCCCATCTGCTGCCAAACAGAACACTCTGTTCCAACTGCCAATTGCCCTGAATCGCAGAGCTGAATCGTACACTCTGGACGAATCCACTGGCCAGGGAATTAAGAGCTGCTGGATTGTATGGGTTTGGGGTTTGTAGGGGTGTGTGTGTGCGCGTGTGTGCGCCTTGAAGATCATTAAGAGAAAGGTGGGTTATATATCTTTAATAAATAAATAAATAAATAAATAATACATTCCCGACAGTGAACCTAATAACATACTAACAGCGCCAAGTGTGGTAGTCCAAATAGTCCCCAGAAGATCTGCCACAGCTGGCACTGGCCTCTCTTTTAAAAATCCCCCCCTTTTGTTTAGGGCCTGGTGCTGGGAAGAGAAATGCTGGTCATGCAGTTGTATGTGTAGCCACCACCATCTCACTTACCCCTAATGCCTCTGGGCCCAATGTACACTGAGGCATTCAGAGACAGTGTGGGGGAATGAAGATGCTTTACTCAGCACTTATCTTCAGTGCTAGGTTGGCTGCCACCCAGTCTTCTGCTCCTGGCAAGCTTTCAGGGAGGGGTTGGAGGGCACCTTGCTCAGGGCCCCCTCAAACATGTTGCTGACCCTCCATACTCACTTTTGCACTATGCTATTTTATTCTGTACTGCTTGCATGCTAAAGTTATTATTACTTCGTGTTTTTCTTTGCTTTTATCCCCAAATGCATTGAATATTGAAAAAACAACTATCCCTTACCAGCTAGGAAAGCAGAGGAACATATAAACCAGAGAGAGAGAGATCAGCAATGCTTTAACCATTTATATATCTGTCCCGGCTTGCTGCGCTAATTGCTTTCTGTTGCAGGACTTAGAAACATAGGAAGGTGCCTTATACTGAGTCAGACCATTGGTCCACCTAACCCAATAGTATCGACACTGACTGGCAGCAGCTGTCCAGGGTTTTAGGCAGGAGTCTTTCCAGCCCTACCTGGAGATGCTGGGGATCAAACCTGAGACCTTTTGCATGCAAAGTGGGTGCTCATCCACTGAGCTGTGGCCCCTCTTCATATGGCTTTGGAAGTTACATTACTCTGTTGATGCTTAACAGCTACTGAAACTTCCAACATTACATGTAGAAGTGGGCCCTTAAGAGCAGGAGTATCTCTAGTTCTAAAGAGAGTGCCAAAAGCAGCTTAGAAGGTCACACGTATGAATCTCCTTGTAAAGTTTTCCACCTCCACTGGAGACGGTTGAATGCTATGAATGATCTGATATTAGAGCTGGAAACAATCACACGCATTTATGAATTTCCTTTAACTTTTCTGCCCCTGGGAGGATACACTGTCAGTTCAGGCATTTTTTAAAAACAACAGTAGTTAAAAAAGAAGAGGGACATCCCGATGCCTAAGAACTTGTGCATTCCATTTTCAGTTATGACTGGAAATACCCACATTTTCTTGAGAACAGTGCTCACTGTTCTGTGCCAATCTGTACTGGCTCCTAGGTAAAAGTTGTCCTTTCTCAGTGTCACTCCAATGCAGCAGCTCTTGACTACAAGTTTACCCATGGCTGAACTAACCTTAAATGTTTCTGCTTCATCCCCTACTAGGCCAGCAATGGCTGAATTGGGCAGCACAGGGCCAAAATAAAGATCAGCGACATTCGGATGGGAGAAGAAGCTGTTTTGCTCATCTATTAAAGATCCATCTTCACCAGGAAGCTTGACTGGCCTGAAGGAATGAGAAAAACGGCTTTTGGGAAACATGGGTTAAATACAGGAAAGTTTGATTTCAAAGCCAGTGAATCATGAGGGTTGCTTCATGTTATTTTTATAGCATGCTTTGGTAATATGCAAAGACCAGCTCCCATACACTTTCCCCCATGACACATAGATTATGCAGCTGATACAAATAATAGCACCCCAGTCCATAGACCACGACCCGAAAACATGCTCTACACTTCACAGATTGCAAAATACTCTGAAAGGGTGGTATAAAAAGAGTGGCATAAAGGATTAAACATGTCTAACTTTCTAATACCCTTACTTACTTTGACTTCAAAATGTGCTCTTCATTATTCCTTTCAATATTCCAAAGAGTAACAGAAGTCCCATCACACAAACACAACTGGTGCCAACTCATGGGATTAAAACTCATTGCGGACACTTCTACCCCTGGCAGTGACTGACTGCACAAGAGGACTTTCTTGTGCCAATCCCTAAACAAAAGTGAAAGAAAGCAAATATTAATTTGGTATTTATTTTTTCATTCTATTTTTTATTTATTTCATTTCTATATCACCCAGTAGCTGAAGCTCTCTGGGCAGTTCACAAAAATTAAAACCACAGAGTACAGTATAAAGCAATATAAAATATGAAAGCTTAAAACCACAATATAACAGAACAACCAGAATAAATCCTAAAAGCAATGCAGAGATTTAAAATACAGTTTTAAAACAGCAGAGCTAAAAGGCTAGGAAGCTAAAATGCTAAAATACTGGGAGAATAAAAAGGTCTTCACCTGGAGCGGGAAGGAGTACAAGATAGGTGCCAGGCAAACCTCTTCAGGGAGCTCATTCCATAGCTGGGCTGCCACAGAAGAGAAGGTCCTCTTCCTAGTAGCCACCTACCTCACTTCCTTTGGCAGGGGCTCCTGGAGAAGGACCCCTGAGGATTATCTTAGGGTCTGGGCAGGCACATATGGGAGGAGGCGATCCTTCAGATAACCTGGCCTCAAGTGGTTTAGGGATTTGAATGTTAATACCAGCACTTTCCCCTTCATGGATCACTGCCTGGTTGTGGCGAAGGGGCTTGCGTAACTCAGTGAAGCCATAAGCTATGCCGTGCAGGGCCACCCAAGACGGACAGGTCATTGCGGAGAGTTCTGACAAAATGTGGTCCGCTGGAGAAGGAAATGGCAACCCACTCCAATATTCTTGCCAAGAAAACCCCATGGAACGTATCACAAGGCTAAAAGAGATGACGCCGGAAGATGAGACCCTCAGGTCGGAAGGTATCCAATATACTACTGGGGAAGAGCAGAGGGTATTTCCAAGTAGCGCCAGAAAGAGTGAAGCGGCTGGGCCAAAGCCGAAAGGACACTCAGCTGTGGATGTGTCTGGTGGTGAAAATAAAATCCGATGCTGTAAAGAACAATATTGTTTAGGAACCTGGAATGTCAGATCAATGAATCAAGGTAAGCTGGAGGTGGTCAAACATGAGATGGCAAGATTGAACATCGACATCTTGGGAATCAGCAAACTAAAATGGACAGGCATGGGCGAATTTAATTCAGGTGACCATCATATCTACTACTGTGGGCAAGAATCCCATAGAAGAAATGGAGTAGCACTCATAGTCAACAGAAGGGTGTGAAAAGCAGTACTGGGGTACAATCTTAAAAACGATAGAATGATCTCAGTACGAATCCAAGGCAAACCATTCAACATCACAGTAATTCAAGTCTATGCCCCAACCACTGATGCCGAAGAAGCTGAGGTTGATCGGTTCTATGAAGACCTACAACACCTTCTAGAACTAACACCAAAAAAAGATGTCCTCTTCATCACAGGGGAATGCTAAAGTAGGAAGTCAAGAAATCACCGGGATAACTGGCAAGCATGGCCTTGGTGTACAAAATGAAGCAGGACAAAGGCTAATAGGGTTTTGCCAAGAGAGCACACTGATCATAGCAAACACTCTTTTCCAACAGCACAAGAGACGACTCTACACATGGACATCACCAGATGGTCAATATCAAAATCAGATTGATTATGTCCTTTGCAGCCAAAGATGGAGAAGCTCTAGACAGTCAGTAAAAACAAGACCTGGAGCTGACTGTGGCTCAGATCATGAGCTTCTTGTTGCAAAATTTCAGCTTAAATTGAAGAATGTAGGGAAAACCACCAAACCATTCAGGTATGACCTAAATCATATCCCTTATGAATATACAGTGGAGGTGAGGAATAGATTTAAGGGATTAGACCTAATAGACAGAGTGCCTGAGGAACTATGGACAGAGGTCCGTAACATTGTTCAGGAGGCAGCAACGAAATCCATCCCAAAGAAAAAGAAAGGCAAGAAAGCCAAGTGGCTGTCTGATGAGGCTTTACAAGTAGCTGACAAAAGAAGGGAAGTGAAAAGCAAGGGAGAAAGGGGAAGATATATCCAACTGAATGTAGAGTTCCAGAGAATAGAAAGGTGAGACAAGAAGGCCTTCTTAAATGAACAATGCAAAGAAATCGAGGAAAACAACAGAATGGGAAAGACTAGAGATCTCTTCAAGAAAACAGAGATATCAAGGGAACGTTTTGTGCAAAGATGGGCATGATAAAGGACAAAGAAGGCAGGGACCTAACAGAAGCAGTTGAGATTAAGAAGAGGTGGCAAGAATACACTGAAGAACTATACAGGAAAGATCTTAATGTCCCTGAATAGCCATGATAGTGCAGTCACTGAACTTGAGCCGGACATCCTCGAGAGTGAAGTCAAGTGAGCCTTAGGAAGCATTACTAACAACAAAGCTAGCGGAGATGACAGTATTCCAGCTGAGCTATTTAAAATCCTAAAAGATGATGCTGTGAAAGTGCTGCACTCAATATGCCAACAAATTTGGAACACTTAGTGGCCACAAGACTGGAAAAGGTCAGTTTACATTCCAATTCCAAAGAAGGGCAACGCCAAAGAGTGTTCAAACTACTGTACAATTGTGCTCATTTCACATGCCAGCAAGGTTATGCTCAAAATCCTACAAGCTAGGCTTCAGCAGTATGCGAACCGAGAACTACCGGAAGTACAAGCTGGGTTTCGAAGAGGCAGAGGAACTAGAGATCAAATCGCCAACTTTCGCTGGATCATGGAGAATGCAAGAGAATTCCAGAAAAACATCTATTTCTGCTTCACTGACTATGCTAAAGCCTTTGATTGTGTGGATCACAACAAATTGTGGCAAATTCTGAAAGAGATGGGAGTACCAGACCACCTTACCTGTCTCCTGGGAAACCTGTATGAGGGTCAAGAAGCAACAGTAAGAACCGGACATGGAACAACCGATTGGTTCAAAATTGGGAAAGGAGTACGACAAGGCTGCATATTGTCGCCCTGCTTATTTAACTTATATGCAGGGTACATCATGAGAAACGCCAGGTTGGATGAATCAGAGGTCGGAATTCAGATTGCTGGGAGAATTATCAACAACCCCAGATATGCAGATGATACCACCCTAATGGAAGAAAGCGAAGAAGATCTAAGGAGCCTCTTGTTGAGGGTGAAAGAGGAGAGTGCAAAAGCTGGTTTGAAACTCAACATTAAAAAAATGAAGATCATGGCATCTGGCCCCATCACTTCCTGGCATATGGAAGGGGAAGAAATGGAAGCAGTGACAGATTTTATTTTCTTGGGCTCCAAGATCACTGCAGATGGTGACTGTAGCCATGAAATTAAAAGACGCTTGCTCCTTGGGAGGAAAGCTATGGCAAACCTAGACAGCATAGTAAGAAGCAGAGACATCACCTTGCCGACAAAGGTCCGTCTAATCAAAGCTATGGTTTTCCCAGTAGTAACGTATGGCTGTGAGAGCTCGACTATATGGAAGGCTGAGTGCCAAAGGATTGATGCTTTCGAACTGTGGTGCTGGAGAAGACTCTTAACGAGTCCCCTGGACTGCAAGGAGGTCAGATCAGTCAATCCTAAAGGAAATCAACCCTGACTGCTCATTGGAAGGACAGATACTCAAGCTCAAATATTTTGGCCACCTAATGCGAAGAGAAAACTCTCTGGAAAAGACCCTGATGCTGGGAAAGACTGAAGGCAAAAGGAGAAGGGGACAGCAGAGGATGAGATGGCTAGATAGCATCACTGATGCAATGAATATGACTTGAGCACGCTCCGGGAGAGAGTGCAGGACAGGAAGGCCTGGTGTGCTATGGTCCATGGGGTCACGAAGAGTCGGACACGACTGAACAACAACAACAACCAGCACTCTGAATTGGGCCAGGAAATGGACTGGCAGCCAGTTCAGCTGGAAAAGTACTGGTATAATGTGATCTCATTGGCCAGTCCCAGTAATGATCTTGCAGCCCTATTTTGGACTAGCTGAAGTTTCTGGACTGTTTTCAATGGCAGCCCCACATATAATGCAGTAATTCAGACGAGAGGTTATCAAAGCATGGATAACTGTAACTAGTCTATCTCTGTCCAGATAAGGGCATAGTTGGTATATCAGCCTAAGCTGATAAAAAGTGCTCTGTGCCACTGAGTTCACCTATGCCTCAAGTGACAGTTCTGGATCCAAGAGCACCCCAAACTACGAACCTGATCCTTTAGGGGGAGTGCAACCCCCTCTCCAGAACAGGTTGAACATCACCTAGCCGGGCAGACGAACCACCCACTAACAGTACCTCCGTCTTGTCTGGATTGAGTTTCAGTTTATTGGCCCTCATCCAGTCCATTACTGTGCCCAGGCACCGATTCAGAACAGCCACTACCTCACCTGTGTTTGATGTGGTAGAGCTGGGTGTCATCTGCATATTGATGGCACCTCAGCCCACATCTCTGGATAACCTCCCCCAGCAGTTTCATGCAGATGTTAAACAGCATAGGGGATAAAATAGAGCCCTGTGGAACCCCACGGCATAATTGCCAAGGCACAGAGCATTAATTCCACAGCACCACCTTCTGGAATCAGCCATCCAAGTAGGAGAAGAACTACTGCAGTGTAGTGCCTCCAACTCCCAACCCAGACAACCTATCCAGTGTAGGTAGGTATCGGAAGCTGCTGAGAGGAGACTCAACAGGCTCACACTCCCCGTCTCTCTCCCGGCAAAGGTCATCCCACAGGGTGATCTAGGCAGTTTCCATTCCAAAACCAGGCCTGAAACCCAGTTGAGATGGATCTAGATAATCTTTTATTCTAGAGTGCCTGGAGTTGTCCTGCAACCACCCACTCGAGCACTTTGCCCAGCAAGGGCAAAGAGGCAAAGAGGGCAAAGAGGCCCAAAGAGGCTGGCACCGATCCCTCTATCAAGGAGGAATTTACAGCCTCCTGGACCCAGCTGGACATCCCCTCCTTGTGTGATGTTTTGATGCCATATTGATGTAATGCCCATGAAGGGCAAGGGTCGAGCACACATTTACATTTAAAATTTTAAAATGTTTTGTCAATTTTTATTCTGTCTCTCCAAAAATCTTGAGGCAGCTTAAAATAATTAAAAACATAAAACAAGTCATACACAAGTCATACACAAGTCATCTACAGACATAATAAAAAAACAATGTGATAAAAATCCTGCAACAATATATTAACTGAAAACAATTCAAGCAGCAAAAAAAGGGATCAAATGAGGCCCCAAATGCCTGCTGGAACTGATGGGCTTAGTTTTACATGGCTTTCTTAAAACTAACAGGGTGCTGAGCTGATATACCGTCTCAGACAACTTATTTCAGAATTTCAGGGCTACGGCTGAAACGGCCAATCTTGAGTGTTGTGAACTGGCAATTCTTATCTGTAGTGTGATGAGAAACATTTTAGAAGCTATAGAAGACTGCTATCAGTGCTTGTTGGCAGTGGATTATGATTATTTGGACTTCCACGTTTTTAAAAAATTTCGACTGAGTGATTTAACCTGCATTTTGCAGGCAAAAGAGTAATCTGAAGGCAGCCATTTGGAATAAGTGTATAGACAGACCACATTTGCACAAAATGGTAAGCCAGAGTTGTTCAGAATCCTGGCTTAGCCTCCATGAGAAAGCACCCTGGTCTATGTTGCCCAATCACTCTTGGCTCCTCCTGCAAGTGGGAGTGGTTAAACTAACCAGGGATGTACCAGTGAAGAAAAGCTTAGTGTTGCAAACTCCATATTATTCTGCTCACTCCCCTAACAAGCCTGGATCCGGAAGCCAACTTCAAAACTTCGCTTGCCTTGTTAGAGGAGCAACAAAGCAGGAATCCTGATTCAGACATAACTATAAGCTTTTCCTCCTTGGTAATTTCCTTGTTAATTTAGCCACTTCCTGGTTAGTTCAGCCACTCCCACTTGCAGGAGGAGACAAGCGGGTGCCATTAAGCAGTATACAGCAGCACGCTTGATTGTGGACAATATGCCAGGATTCTGAAGTATTTTGGCTTAGCATTTTGTGCGACCTTGAGTGTACGTGTGCAGGCTAAATATGTGTGATTAGGTGCTTGTGGACGTTATATATGCAGCAACAAAGAAGTAAAATAAACATTATTTTGTCTGAGCTGCAAAATTAGCTACAAATACCCAGAAACCCATTTTAAGACACACAAATTTATTTATTTATTTAATTAAATGCATTAATCGCCCATCTGGCCAGTCACCCAGCCACTCTGGGCGATGTACAACAATAAAAACAGTTTACACAATAAAATTCAACATTAAAAACATCACATTTCTAAAATTACGCTAGTCCACCCCAAATGCCTGCCTGAACAACCATGTTTTTAATGCATGACGGAAGCTCATTAAAGAGGGGGCATGGCGGAGTTCCCTAGGGACTATAAAGAACTATATCCCTGTCCATATTAAAACAATGTGTCCAACACTTACCATATTGAAAGGGAAAATTCTGGGAGTGAAGAGTAACTCGCTAGGTAAGGACTTGCATAACTGAATGCTAGCAAGGTATAGTCCAGGCTGGCTTGTCCTAAAATATAAAACAGCACAGATTTTATATCTCTGCATGCTTCATGCTATAAGTTGGGTGTTTTATTTCATTCCCTATCATACTATTATGCTGGGAAGTCTCATTATCTTTCAACTGTGAGTCATCATGACTCTTTGGACAAATCTGTTTCAACTTTTCCAGCCTGAAAGGAAATGGATGGATAACAGCAGGCAGTCTGAGGCCCAGCATCCAACAAACACAAAGTCCTAAAGACTGCTTCTACCCAACCTTTGCTTCTTGCTTCCAAAACAGACAACAACTACACAATGTATCCAGGCCAAGGCAGATATGTGCTGCCTCTTCTATATCCTTTTTAAGGAACCATTTTGCACATCCCTTGTGGTTCTGCTTGATATGAATTATTGTAACTTTCCCAGCATTGCTCTCTATTCCCCCAAGAGGAAGGAGGTAACTTCTGGAATATGTAGGCTGTCCAGAACAATTTTCTTTTGTCTGATAATTCCATAACAATTCACATTACTGTATCTAAGAAGATGATTTAAATCAGTATTATCACAGAAGAACTTAAAAGGTTTTCCATATCTCTGGTTAGGAGACAACAAAAATGAGATAATAGGCCCCATCCAAGGAACCACACCTACTCTGGACAGTTCTATGCATGGTTAGTCAGAAGTAAGTCCCAGTGAGATGAATGGGATTTACTCCCATGTAAGCATGCATAGGATTTGAGCCTGACTATAAGCACTTTAGCCAAAAGGAAGCTTAGAAAATGTGTCCTAAATAAGGGCATGGCCTGGAGAAGAGGGGCTTAAACTCTTTCTCCAACTTAAAAAGGCCCCTGGAAACTGCTATTTGGAAAATGACACTGCTACCTGATTTAGACACACACACCCTGTAGCTAATAACAGCTTTGTATGCGTGTGTGAGAGATTCCAGCAGGGGCAAATGGCTTGACAAAAGGATTAAACTCTTTCCAGTGCCATGCTTTTGATCCAAATCCGTCCCCGCCCCATATGGCTGCAGAAAAAAGATGTCAGGATATCCAATCACAGATCTCCCACATCACACCTTATCTGGCCTGAGCTTTCTCACCTACTTTTTAAAAATGAGCAAACTTACTTTTTTAAAAAATAGTGAATCTAGAAGACTGCAACTTTGGATTTTGAACTAGATAAATATTATCTCCATTTCAATGACACGGAACAAGTCTTAGAGGACAATCTTAAGCATCCTTGCTCAGAAGTCCTGTTGAACTCAGTGGGGCTTACTTCCTATGCACTTACTTGAGAGTGGAAGCCCCACTGAACTTATTTCTGGAACTTATTTTGGAGCAGACATGCCTAGAATTGTGCTTATATTCTATTTTATATTTCATAATAGAGACACTATTTGTATATTTTATAATAGTCATCCTTTTTGTATGGAACTTTTGCACCATTCTTTGTTATTTACCTTCCCTGAAAACACTAATAAACAATCATTTATGAGGCCTGCCTAGCGTCAGTTCCTTTTAGATTTTGAATAATTGCAAAGAGCTTTTTATTTCAGCCGGCCTTTAGGTGATACTGTTTGTAGATAAATGCTGTTGATCTGAATCTTGACTTTTATGGCACTGTTATTTTTCATTTTATTTATTTTAGTATATGTTATATGGGCTGCCATTCAACTTGAGTATCTTGTTTGGTAGAAAGATGGCTAAGGAATTTTATAAATAAATAAGTGAATAAAATACTTGTAAATAAAATATAAATGACTAGGAACAAAACACAAAAAAATGCATGTAAATCTCATGCTTAGCTGCCAAGATTGTCCACTGAAGTAAGTGTTAGGCATCCTTGAGGATGGATTTGTTCCTCAGGCAAGGCCATTTGTGAGGTCCAAAAGAAAAGTATGGTTTGGGATTTGTTTGAGGTCACACGCAGGAGATGGACAGGACATTTTATGGCACCTAGAAAATGTAGATATTTTAAGGGCGCAATCCTATTCAGATAGGTGGTCGTGTCCGAACTTGGAGGCAACCACCTATCCAATGCAGGGCAGGAGAGGCATGGAGGCGATTCTTCCCTCCGAGCTTCTCTTGCCCTCCACTTTTGGCTAGACAGGTGGGAGGGCGGAGCGGGGGAGGAGGCTGCTGTATGACACACAGGATGTGTCATACAGGCATTTCCATCCTCTCCACCCCGGAACACCCCCAGACACGCCCCTTTTCGACTGCTCCACACTCCTCTTGTGAGCGCGGAGCATGGGGCTGTTCTGCACTGCCTCTGAGGCAGCGCGGAAATGGGGGGAGGTCGGTTCCCGGAAAACCAGGTATCCTATGGCCACCTAGCCGCTGTCTAGCGGTGATAGGATTGCTCCCTCCATGGATTAAAGAAGACTACATCTTATTTTCAAGGCATTAATGAATCATTCTTAAAGTTCCACTTTAAAACTGCAATAATATACCCATTTACCTGGGAACTCAATGGGACTTTCTTCTGAGTAGATACGCATAAGATGTAAATGTGCTGTAAATGTATTAATTCCAGAGATTTTTGTCACTCATTGAAGAGTTATCAGAAAGTCATGATTTCAGAAAATTTCCCTTCACATTAAATTCCTTCTCATTCAGAAATATCCCAAGTCATTATCGCTCATGGAATAAAAACAATTGCTCCAACTTTTTGCACACAACATAAAACATATGCCCAAGTTAGCTAATGAGATGGTCTCCCAGGGGTTAGTTTCATGATACATTTTAGTGGGAAAATATCTTGATTGGGTGTAAAAAAAAATGTTTTACAGCTCCAGATGGCCTCAGGGCAGCTTACAAAATATTGAAAGTAATTATCAACAACAATCAAAGCATAACAGTTAATTAAGAATACAGTCACTAAAATTACAAACTCATAAAAGCAAGGGAGCAGAAAGATAAAAAAGTTGACATGCAGTGAAATCCTAAACATGTTTATTTAGAGGTAAGTCCCATATAACTTACTAGCAGCTTACTAGGGATTTACTAGCAGCTTACTCCCTCATACATGCATTTAGGTATGCAACCTTAAAACAGTACACACGCATGCGCGTGCGCCTACTGAAATTAAAAGGTCTTCTCTAATTTCAGGAGGGTAAGGATAGAGCTAGCGTGGCAGGCTTCCCAGAGAGGGAGTTCCAGAGACTGAGAGAGAGAGAGAGAGAGAGCGCTACTACGGAGAAATACCTCCACTTCATCTGCCAAAGAGGGGACCTGGAGAAAAGTATCTTCTTAGGATCTAAGTGTGCAAGGAGACTAGTAAGAAAGAAAGAGTTTTCGTAAGTAGCCTGGATCAAGACACTTTGAAAGCCAGTGCAGCTGTTTTAGCGCCAGTATAATGTACTGCACCCTTTGGCTCTTCCCTGAAACTAAATTGACAACTACATTTTGAACAGAATGGAAGGTTTCAAACAGTCTTGAAAGGCAGCCCCCATACAGCATATTATACAAATCCAGCCTACTGATGACCACAACATGTATGGTAGTGGCCAGCTTATATTTGCTCTTGATTTTATTTTTTGAATCAGACATAACTGGTCTCCCACCCTGCCTTCTGTCTTGCTCCATTTTTACAGAATTCACACATCACAAAACTAGTCTCTGAGGACCTCATACTGGGCTGATTCAGGGACATTTCTGTTTTTTTAATTTGGTCCTACTGCACAATTATTATTGGTGATCATTCTCATGACTTTTATTCACTTTATTCAAGGCACATTCCTATGCTGTCACACTGGCTGGGACATGGTGAGAATTGTAGGACTTTTTCTTTCTAAGCATGCATAAGATTGCAACCTTAGAAACTGAGCTCAGTAATGTTTTAAAACTCCATCATAGGCTAAATTTATGCATGGCAAATATGTATGGGATTGTTATGGAATAAAGCAACACAGGAATATGAATACTGATTCTCTACCTGGCTGGTCTCTTAATTCAATATATTTTTTTCAAGCTTTCCCCTAAAGCAAGTTTTATTTCAAGATGGTTTTGATTGAGGGTATCCACATGTTTAGTTACCTTTTAATTTGGCTACTTTCTTTAGTCCTGGAAAATTGTGGATATAGATTGTAGGATTCAGCTGTCGGTCAGAAAAGGCAACAACATTTTGGTTTGCATTCACTGCAAAGGCTCCTATACTTCCATACTGACATTGCACGATTGACCTGTCCTGTGTGTCGATGTTAATAAAAATGATGTAATTGCCGCATGGATAGCAGATAGTCCTGTTGTTGACAAAACCAATATTCCTGTTGGTGAATCCCTGCACCCACCTTGGGAGAAAAAATAAATTAGGATTATATGGCATTTTAAGAGAAATAAAGTTATTCTCCAGCATACAGTACTGGATGACATAAAACAAAATTTCCACTGAGCAAATCCAGTGCAGTTTGTGTAGTATGATTACATACAACACACTTAGATAGAAAAGTCTTTGATAAAGGGTGCAATAATCCTTGACCTCAATTCATATTGAATGAACGAACGAATGATAGATGAAATTCTTTTTGGACTTTAATAATGTATTTATTTCAACATCATCATCATTCATGGAGGTATGTCAATGACATACCTCCATAAATGAAAAACAGTGTAATAGATGGAGGGAAGGTCCCAGACTTCCTTTGTTGTTATCAACACTCAGTCACATTTATAGTTTATATGGATGTACAGCACAACTTATGGTTAGCCATTCAGAAACTTTAAAAAAAAGTTTAACCAATTAGATGCATCAAAAGCCAACACACATACCATCTTCCTGATGCACGTATAACCCAGGTTGATAAAGGGCCAGCTCACGGGGTATTTTTATTTGACTTGATCTGCAAATCTACGAACCCTTTCTGCATCTATACTCTTGAAGTATGTGTCTGGCCTGAAGGACAGCTCCGTGTGAAATCCAGAATTCTGACATGGGCAATACTGATTCTGGATTAACTAAAGCAGAGGCACAAATGGATGATCATGGGAAAGGCTTTGGGGAGATGGAGAGAATCTTTTAGAGATATGCTCCGTAGAGCAAATACTTGATCCTCCCTTACTACAAATGGGTGGGCTTTGGAGACTTGGTAAGAATGGAACTTACTTACTAGGTAAATGTGCAGAAGCATGCAGCCTTACAACGGAGGAGGAAGCAGTGATGCAGCTAGGGCTGGATCTCAGGGCCAAAGTCCAGGACCTACTTCCCAGGAGCCCTGCAAATGGCCACCCAGAGAATGGTAGCTGATAAGGGACAGCAGCAAACAGGCCCAGTGTCCGTAGCTGGGCAAGGGGCTGATGCTGGTGGTCACTGAAGCACCCTTCCTTTCTCATTTTTAAAAACTTTAAAAATTTTAATTTTTTTTTAAAAACTTTAAAAAATGAAGCACCCTGCCAGGCATGCACATGGTTACTGAAAGTCACTTTATATATTTTTACTTTAAAAATAGATTATCCTTTTCTATAACAAAACGATGCTGATACCCCAGAAAATGCGTCTAGCATCAGCATCCTATTTTATTCCCGTAGTCATGGTGGTGCTATGATTTAAGTGAATTTAAAATGAGAATCTGCACATGCTCAGAGTATCCCTTTTTGTATCAGGGCCAGCAAACAATTTTGCTCTACCCTATCAGGAATTTAGAAGCAGCTACAAAACATGGATGGGAGAACAAAATGAAGCAGGACATAGGCTGATAGAATTTTGCCAAGACAACTCACTGTGCATAACAAACACTCTCTTCCAACAACCTAAGAGACGACTTTATACATGGACTTCACCAGACGGTCAACACCGAAATCAGATTGACTACATCCTTTGTAGCCAAAGGTGGTGAACATCTATGCAGTCGGTAAAAACAAGACCTGGAGCTGACTGTAGTTCAGATCACGAACTTCTTATTGCACAATTTAGAATCAGACTAAAGAGAACAGGGAAGACCCACAGATCAGTTAGATATGAGCTCACTAATATTCCTCACGAATATGCAGTGGAGGTGAAGAATAGATTTAAGGGACTAGATTTAGTAGATAGGGTCCTGGAAGAACTATGGACAGAAGTTCGCAACATTGTTCAGGAGGCGGCAACAAAAAATGTCCCAAAGAGAAAGAAAACCAAGAAGGCAAGATGGCTGTCTGCTGAGACACTGGAAGTAGCCCAAGAAAGAAGGAAAGCAAAAGGCAACAGTGATAGGGGGAGATATGCCCAATTAAATGCAAAATTCCAGAGGTTAGCCAGAAGAGATAAGGAATTATTTTTAAACAAGCAATGTGCGGAAGTGGAAGAAGATAATAGAATAGGAAGGACAAGAGACCTCTTGCAGAAAATTAGAAACATCGGAGGTAAATTCCAGGCAAAAATGGGTATGATCCAAAACAAAGATGGCAAGGACCTAACAGAAGCAGAAGAGATCAAGAAAAGGTGGCAAGAATATACGGAAGATCTATTTAGGAAGGATAATAATACTGGGGATAGATTTGACGGTGTGGTCAGTGAGCTAGAGCCAGACATCCTGAAGAGTAAGGTTGAATGGGCCTTAAGAAGCATTGCTAATAAAAAGGCAGCAGGAGATGATGGTATCCCAGCTAAACTGTTTAAAATCTTGCAATATGATGCTGTCAAGGTGATGCATGCCATATGCCAGCAAATTTGGAAAACACAAGAATGCCCACCAGATTGGAAAAAATCAACCTATATCCCCATACCAAAGAAGGGAAGCACCAAAGAATGTTCAAACTATCGAACAGTGGCACTTATTTCACATGCCAGTAAGGTAATACTCAAGATCTTGCAAGGTAGACTCCAGCAATTCATGGAATGAGAATTGCCAGATGTACAAGCTGGGTTTCGAAAAGGCAGAGGAACTAGAGACCAAATTGCCAATATCCGCTGGATAATGGAGAAAGCCAGGGAGTTTCAGAAAAACATCTGTTTCTGTTTTATTGACTATTCTAAAGCCTTTGACTGTGTGGGTCATAACAAACTGTGGCAAGTTCTTGGTGGTATGGGGATACCAAGTCATCTTGTCTGCCTCCTGAGGAATCTGTATAATGACCAAGTAGCAACGGTAAGAACAGACCACAGAACAACGGACTGGTTTAAGATTGGGAAAGGAGCACGGCAGGGTTGTATACTCCCACCCTACGTATTCAACCTGTACGCAGAACACATCATGCGACGTGCTGGGCTTGATGAAGCCAAGGCTGGAGTTAAAATCGCTGGGAGAAACATTAACAATCTCCGATATGCAGATGATACCACTCTGATGGCTGAAAGTGAGGAGGAGTTGAGGAACCTTATGACGAAGGTGAAAGAAGAAAGTGCAAAAGCTGGGTTGCAGTTCAACCTCAAAAAAACCAAGATTATGGCAACCAGCTTGATTGATAACTGGCAAATAGAGGGAGAAAACGTGGAGGCAGTGACAGACTTTGTCTTTCTAGGTGCAAAGATTACTGCAGATGCTGACTACAGCCAGGAAATCAGAAGATGTTTACTTCTTGGGAAGAGAGCAATGACAACTCTTGATAAAATAGTGAAGAACAGAGACATCACACTGACAACAAAGGTCCGCATAGTTAAAGCAATGGTATTCCCCGTAGTAACCTATGGCTGCGAGAGCTGGACCATAAGGAAGGCTGAGCGAAGGAAGATAGATGCTTTCGAACTGTGGTGCTGGAGGAAAATTCTGAGAGTGCCTTGGACTGCAAGAAGATCAAACCAGTCCATACTCCAGGAAATAAAGCCAGACTGCTCACTTGAGGGAAGGATATTAAAGGCAAAACTGAAGTACTTTGGCCACATACTGAGAAGACAGGATACCCCGGAGAAGATGCTGATGCTAGAGAAAGTGGAAGGCAAAAGGAAGAGGGGCCGACCAAGGGCAAGGTGGATGGATGTTATTCTGGAGGTGACAGGCTCGACCTTGGGGGAGCTGGGGGTGACGACGCGTGGGCTGGTCCATGAAGTCACGAAGAGTCGGAAGCGACTGACCCAATAAACAACACAAAACACGGAATGTATTTGTGTGGGGGGGGGGGCGGGTGGAGAAGAGAAATGTTCGTGGCGTGCTTCAGAACAGGGCAGGGTCTAAGATGACCCAGCTGCACCTGGGAGGAAGGGTCTTGGGGAAGGCGCTGTCGGAAACAGTAAACACCAGGCAGCCCACCCCCACCCCCTTCGCACCTCACTTCCAGTTCAGCTTTCTGCGTAGAGGATCCCGGGCGGCGACCGGCCCCCTTGCCAGCATCCATGGTACCCGCTGTGTTGCCGGATCCTCCTCCAGCAGGGGAGCCGTTTACATCCGTCTCCTAGCAACACCTGCCGGTTCCGGCCATTGGCTAAAATGGAACTCCCCCCCGCCCCGCTTTGGCGTTTCAGGTCACGTGCTGTAAGTGGGGGGCGGGGGCGGGGGCGGGGGCGGGGCTGGGGCTGCTTTAAAAGCCAATCCCAGCGAAGTGTCTTTCGCACTTCTGACTCGCGTCCACCTTGTTAATGCTGGCAAGGGTTTGAGGATGGGCTCTCCCCACCTCCATCCCTGCTTCTGGAAGGAGACAAGCGCCTTTACAAGCTGCCTCCTTAAAGTTATTTTTTAATACGTTAAAGCGGGATATAAATGCTTAATTTTTTAAAAAAGTTCCTTTCCCATATGAAGATTTGGGCTGCACACTTAAAGGGAAGCCTCATTCAGCTCAGTGGAACTTAGTTCCATACGTAGGACGAAGATAGTGGCAGGCTGATTAAAGGAGGAATGTAGCCTTAAACCTTCAGGCTGCAATCCTGTTCACACTTATCTGGGACTAAGCAGCATTGAACTCAATAGGATTTCCTTCTGAGCAGACACGTGTAAGCTTGCATTGTTAGGCTTTCTGTCTTTCGCGACCCGCACAACAACTCTGTGAGGTAGGTCATTGCTCCCATTTTACAGCTGCAGAGCATGATCTGACCAAGGCTGTACGATGGGGCCTTATCTGAGAGTGACAATTCACCGAAGATGTTGACGTGTCAGTAGCGCACAGGTTTTATGCATTCAGAGCCATTCCAAGCTATCAGTTTATTGTGCAACAAATATGCATTTATTTCTTATTTGTACATAGGCAGCACATTTTGCTTCCAGGTTGCTTTTTTCTTGTAGAGAAAATTAGATTCTTCCCCCGAACAGCTCATTTATTGTTACTGCAATTGCTGTATGAAATAGAATTGTGCTACTGTCACAAGCATTTATGGAATATTTTTCTTATGTAATTATTAGTGCCAAGCAACACAATTCTCTCCCTCTCCAAGTTATAAAACATGAAAAGCTTTTAAAAATATATTTTAAGAGCACCCACTCCCCCACTGTATAGCTGCATAGTTGCAGCATCTATCTAGTCATCTCTTTTTTCAAAAGCAGGAAAAGTAGATGGTGGTGGAGCAGTGGACCAATTTGACCACAAGGCTGGCCCATCCAGCTTGTGGGCCTTGGCTGAGGCCCTTCCCCAAGCTCCCACTTCCCTCTCCCAGTTGGGAGGGCAGATAGAGTCTACACAATGCCCTACCATTTGGGGAATCTATTGTTTAGCTTCTTTGTTTTTAAATTTGGGGAAAACATCTTTAGAAGATGTTTCCCCCTTACCCACTGTAGCACACATCACGTGTGAGCAAGCACAGCTGCTCCTGCAACAAGGTTTTCCTCTGCCCAAGACTGGAGGATGCACTTAATTTATTAACATAAAGAAGGGTAAGAATCCCCCCCCCCCCGGTAACAATTTCCAGAGGGATTGCTGTATTATTTGGTTGCAGCATAAACAACAAAGAGTTTAAGGTGCCACAAGACTCTTAATTGATTTTCCTCTCTGCTCACACTTGCTGGTGTTTTGGGGCCAGGGGTTCCCTTAGAGAGGGATTGTGGCTCAGTGGTAGAGCAGCTGCTTTACATGCAGAAGGTCCCAGATTCAATTTGTGGCATCAATGCAGTTTCTGTCTCACAGTAAATAGCTGCTTCGGGTGCAGGGTGTGTATGTTTTTTGTCAGGACTTTGTGTTATGGCATCATTCATCATGTGTTATGGCATTCATTCATTGTGTGTGAGTCCATGTTGTGGAGTTAGCATGGCAAGATGTGTTTCTGTGAGTCCATGTCAAGGCACGTGTGTGAGTTTGTCACAGTGTGTCATGTGCGCTTAGCTCTATATTGTGGCCTTGAATGACTGTCATTAAGTATATCAGCCACATATCCTTACATGTGTCTGTGAGAGAGTCTGTATTGTGACATCAGTGTGATTCTTCCTTTTCCACACCTGCTATTTATACTTTCATTTGAGTCATTTTTCCACATTTTTACATATACAAAAGAAAAAAAACCTTGATCATACCAGGAGGGGGGTGCAAGGGATGGGGGATTCAGGGTGAGGTTGTTAATCACAGATAGATAGATAGATAGATAGATAGATAGATAGATAGATAGATTTCCTGGAGGAAAAGGCTATCTATGGCTATTAGTCTTGATGGCTATGTGCTACCTCCAGTACCAGAGGCAGTGATCCTATGTATACCAGTTGCTGGGGAACATGAGTGGGTAGGGAGGGTGCTGTTGCACTCATGTCCTGCTTGTGGGTTCCTGGTGGACAGCTGGTTGGCCACTGTGCGAACAGAATGCTGGACTAGATGGACCCTTGGTCTGATCCAGCATGGCTCTTCTTATGTAGGTATTCTCTGTGACAGGAGTACAGAAATTCTTTTCAGTCCAAGGGCCAGATTCAGTTTTGGAAAAGCTCTCAGGGGCTGCATTCCAGTGGTGGGTGGGACTGAAGGAAAATGGGGTGGTGCCAATAATACCAGCAGATTTTAGCTTAAAGGTCTTACTGCCAGTAACTAAGCCCTGGGAGAGGCATTTCAATCTTTTAGAAAGGGGAAAAAACTGCACAAAAGCTGGGAAAACGGCTAAGCAATCAGTGGTTGGGGGAAAGGGGTGGGGCCAAGGGAAGGTGGCACAGTTATCTGGGGAACCTTGGAGGGCCAGATTGGGACCCCAAGGGTTTGAGCATGTGGGGCCCAAAATACCAAAAATGCAAGCATATTTTAGCTTACAGCGCATGCTATCAATAACTAAGCTTTAGGAGAGGGATTGTAACCTTTGAGAATGGGAAGAAAACTGCATAAAAGCTAGAAAACCACCAAATGATTGGGGAATGTGGGTGTGGCCATCTGGGGAATCCCAGGGGGATGAATTGGGACCCCAAGGAAGGCTGGGTTTGGTCCTTGGTTCTGCACCTCTGCTCTGTGGCTTGGATTGATTTGCACTGTGTTATCTGTGTGTGCGTGTGGGTCCCTGTCACAGTATGTATGTACTGAAGTGGCTTGTGTGCAGTTCTAAGGTGTGTAGTCTAGGGTGGGTGTCATTCTGAAACAGACATGCATGTGAGCTCGTCTCATGTGTGCAAGTCTGCATTGCACTGCGTGTGTGAGTGCACATTACATTTTTGACTCTGTGTTGGTGTGTGCATCACTTTTCACTTAAAACGAAGGGCTTTTTAAATCCTAGAATCTAATTTTAATTCTCCATAACGCCTTGTGAGAGGGTAGGACAAATCTCAATACATGGCCTGCAAGATGAAATGCTTACCCAGTAGAAAGAAGTCAGCATGTTAATCCACCTATTTTAAACCTTCTTACTGTTGATACAATAAGTGAGTATTTTCTTCCTTCCTTGTGAAACTAGATAGCAATAGTATACAGACAGGTTGCCAAGCCTTCTGTTTTCTCTTTCTTTCTTTCTTTCTTTCTTTCTTTCTTTCTTTCTTTCTTTCTTTCTGATAGTTCAAGCCAGGCACACACAGATGTCTGTCACTGAGAAGAGCCAAGAACACCTTTTGGCTTGCTAGGCAAGGGCATAGGCCTCCTCCAGTTATGCTTGTTCTCATGTGCCATTCCGCCAGGGGATAAGTTGATTGAGCTATAAATACTTCAGTGAAATAATAAACTAGCAATAAAGAGATTGTGGAGCAGCATGCTAAATATTGGAGAGCTTCTAAACATGAAAAGCAAGCGATAAACCTCTGAAGTTGCTTTTAACCAACTTTCAAGTATAACTTGAAGTCATGAAGAGCGTGTGTGGTAAAATCTCAGTCTTCCATGCTGAGGACATGCCTGAGCCTTTTCACTGCTGAAGGACAAAGGCTAAGAGTGCAGTCCTGTGCTGTGCTGGCTGGGGAGTGCTGGGAATTGTAGGACTTCTTTCTTTCTAAACAGGATTGCACCCTAAGCAATCCACACCGCTCCCCAGTCATCTGCTGGTAGTACAGGCAAATAGTCCAAGAGAGCACCAGACATGCACATATGATATAGGTTTCCTAAAGTGCTTGCTCTAAGGTGGTGTCATCTTGGACACCTTCTGATTTGAAAGTTCTATCCTCGAATCCTAGAGTGGTTGTGCTGCTTCAGTGATAAAAGGCATTTTTCACATATTCAGAAACATTTTCCTCTTTATTACTTGATGCTTGCTAGGACTTGAACCCTTTCAGGTTCCAGACCTTATATTAGGGATGCAAAACCTTATGCCTGGGGGCCGAATCCAGTCCTCCCTGGGATCTCAATTCATTCCTCAGTATTCCAAGTGTGGTTGCACCATAGATTTGTATAGGGGCAGTATGAACTTGCCAGTTTTATTCTCAATTCCTTTTCTAATTATGCCTAACATGGAGTTTGCCTTTTTTACAGCAGCCGTGCACTGGGTTGACATCTTCATCAAGCTGTCCACCACAACCCCAAGATCTCTTTCCTGGTTAAATTAAAATATGCTTGCATTTTTGGCCCTGCTATATTTGCCTTTGGTTCCACCCACCATGGGCATGCAAGTCCCCAAGATATAAATATGCTTTATATCTTGTTCAGTTTAAGTGGTGGTGGTTATTAGTTTAATTATAAATTAAAATATGCTTGCATTTTTGGCCCTGCTATATTTGCCTTTGGTTCCACCCACCATGGGCATGCAAGTCCCCAAGAGCTTCTCTGAAATAGAATTTGGCCCCTGTGCTGAAAGGGGTTCAACACCCTGGCTTTATATCTTGTTCAGTTTAAGTGGTGGTGGTTATTAGTGCCGTAGGCAGGTCTGGCGAGGGAGAGTGGAAGAAACATAACTAGTGGCAAGCGTGAATGTGTTACAAAAATTGTGTTCTTTTCCCTGGTAGACTTTCCAATTCGTTTACCAAGAACGAGAGGAGGCAGAGATATGGTCCAACACGATTTTATTCTGCAGAATAAGGCAACCCTTGGGGCTAACGCTCCATCAAAGGTTACAATCAAGTGATGTGATTCAAAAGTTTATATAGGCAAGACCTTTGGGGCTGTCTTACGCTTGCGCTGTACTAATCTCTTTGTCTAGCTGAGAGGGAAACAGAAGACAGGCAGCACCTTTGACATATCTAGGCATGCGCAGAGAGGTAGCCTTGTACTCTAGTAAACACATTCTTGGCATTCTTGAGTCTCTGATAAGGCGCTGTGTCTTTGTTTAGCATGGCAGTCTCACACTGAGGTAAAACAGACATAGCCTAGCTTATAAAATCATGGGATAACAGACATACTACAACTGAAATTTCTATAACAAATGGATGCTCAAACCCAATTTGGCAACGTTATTGTATGTGCAACAACAGTCTGTGAGCATAGTGCTGTATTCAAATCAAGTTTGTTGTTTCTAAAACATTTAGAACTATGAAAGATAGATTCTCTTTGCAATCTAATGCACAAATTAAAACAAAAACAAGAAAAACATTTCAAAAGTGGTGAAAGCCACATAGAATCCTTGAAAATTAGGAAGTTATAAAAGCAAAAAAACCCCACACAGCTAGGATCTTTGCGTATCAAAATGCTGACTCATTACTGCTGAAGATTAAGCCACACTGTTCAAAGAAGAAGCTTGTGGAACCAAGTATAGGGCAGCCATGATGTGAACATAGGTGTTTCCTGCCATTGCAATCACCCTGCTGAGCAAGTACTTTCACAATACTTTTATAAATTCACTGGTTTTTATCAACCCTTTTAGTTGTGCAGTTTTCATGATATGTATTGTATTGTTTTTATTATTTTACTGCTTTTTCTGCAAGTCAGTTTGTGAGTAGATTTCCTAAAATTATTATGTATTAACATTTATGTACCACCTTATCTGCTGAAAAGCCATCAAGACAGTGTACCAAAAAGTGTGCTATGCATTGATGAAATAATGAATAAATAATTTTAAAAATTGGCATTTCACTGATCAAAAGACATGCTTTATTGGGTATTCCTCCTGCTCCTGATTTGCTGCTTTTAAATGCAAGAGCCAGGATTGGCTTTGAGTGTCTGCCAGCGCCACTGTTATGCTTCCAATCTCTACTTATGCTTAGAATTTTATTTTATATATATATATATATATGTGTGTGTGTGTGTGTGTGTACTCAATCCACAGCCAGGGTACCATTTTGACTTTTCATCCATGCTTGGGATGAAAGCTTCATGCAAAGATGTGCAGATGCTTAAAATCTATCTCTTCATAAAAGTGGGTGGTAGTGTGGGCTTCATCCATTGCACTTATAGCATGCAAAGATCACCAAAGGCACCAAATGTGTGATTGCAGTCCCCAAAGAAAGTAGAATGCCCCTTCCTCAAATAATAACATTAAGGGCCCAGTCCTATGCATGTTGATACAGAAAAAGTCCTACAACTCGCAGAATTCCCTATCCAGCATGACAGGCTGGGGAATACTGGGAATTGACTGATTTCAGTGTAAACATGCATAGGATTGCACTTGAATGTTTTTTTTTTTTAAACAACACTTTATTTATGGATCCTCAAGGTCTCAAAATGATAAAGACTTATGGACACCGGAGATCAGCTCAGCACCCATGTTTTGCCAATGCTGTATAGAGTTAATTCTCTTTCCTCTCCCTTCTCTCCATGTACATAATTGACTGCACTTCTGTTATAAGGATCGGCTTCCCACCCTGTCTTTGTGCCTTTTATGTCCTTTAGGGCACCATCCTGTGCATGTTTATATGGACAGAAGCCCTGCAAATCCCAGCATTCCCAGCCAGCCATGCTGGGGAATGCTGGCAGGTACAGCACTTTTTTCTTTGTCCAAGCATGCATAAGATTGTGCCTTTAATTGATCCATATTATATTTAAATAACGACTGGGAACTCGTAGCTCCAGCCTTCCCCAACCTGGTGTCCTCCAGCTGTGTTGGACTACAACTCCCATACTTTGGCTGGGAACTATGGGAGTTGTAGTCCAACCCATCTGGAGAGCACCAGGTTGGGGAAGCCAGTTGCAGCCTTCCTACGTGTGGTTAGAACTGGAGCCTTCCAGCCCGATTCTGTGCACATTAGTCAGGCTCGTTGCGTCCCAACTGCGTTCAATCGGAGTTTACTACCGGGGACGTTCAGCGGGCATTTAGGATGGCACGGCTTTTTTTCCCTTCCCGCCTGCCCACCTACCGCGACCTCCGCCCACTTTCTCGGTGCTGTTGCATAATAATAGGGCGGGAGGAGCCAACCCGCGTCGGGGCTCTTTCGAGCTCGGCGAGAAGACCGGAGCTTTCGGCAAAGCCTCCGCGGAGCGCGTGGTTCTTCTGCTATCTTTTACGGCAGGGATAATGTCTGGGGAATTCGCGAGAAGCTTAGGAAAAGGTGAGGGCCCCGCGTGCGGGGAGGCTGGCTGTATACAGCATTTCCCTTGCGGGTTGGGTGCTGGCCTGCGCTTCTCCTTATGGACGGGATTGTACCGCTTCCTTATCTCTTGCTTCCGGCTGGTCGCCGCCCTTGCTCTTTTCTCTGCCTTTTCCTTGCTTTAGGACAGGGGGTGGTGAACGTGTGGCAGCCATCGTGGAACTGCAGTTCCCATCAGCCCTAGCCAATGGTGAGGGATGATGGGAGTTGCAGTCCCGCAGCATGCTGGTCTTGCTGGTTGTACCACGACCTCTGCAGATTGCCCTCTCGCAGCAACCAGGAAACTGGCCTCTTCCGTGGTGCACCCACCTTGTGCAGTGACCTCCGCCCTGGTATTCTGGAGGTGCGGACTAAAGCATGCCTTAGGCGCCAGAGGAAGGCCCATTTCTCCACCTAGGCCTTCCCTGAGAGTGTGTGCTGCCCAGCTTATTAATTATGGTGTAGCATTAGTCTTACTGGCCTTATCAACGTGTGTGTGTGTGTATATATATATATATATATATATATATATGCAATTATATATTTTTATTTAGTTTTAATGTATACTAAAATGTATTTACATTCTCTTGTAAAGCGCTCAGAGGTATTTCTTAAAAATGGTAAAAGGTATATAAATCTATTAAATTACAACAACAACTGATATGCCACACATTCCTCATCCCTGCTTTAGAAGAAAGATTTTCCACAGGACTGCACCAAGGGAGAAAAGGATTAAATCCCCCCCCCCCCGGCCTATCAGCTTGAATGTTGGCACAATTGTTTATGGAATTTTGCACTTGCAGAAAAGTGAATGGTGCAGTCCTGTTCATGTCAATCGAGTAAGCTCGACTGAGTCCAATGGAACTTAGTCCCAGGTAAATGTGTGTGTAGATTGCGACCTAAACTACTCAGAGCAGCATGAAGCAAGGGGGTGGGGCACGTGAGCATTGCCTTCATGTGTCAAGCCTTATCTATGCATCTGAAAATATATTCAAAATGGCAAATGGCATATGGGGGTGAGAGGCAGTTCTAGTTTGTTTCTGGAGCTTCATATTGCAGCTGTCCGCATGACACGAGCATAGCCCACTCTGGGTTAGCTGGAGTGCGTGTGGCTGCCATTTTGAATATGCAACCCTTGCTTGTGTTTAGACATGACACCCCTTGAGTGGGGGTTGGATACGCAACACGGCACCCACCATATAACTGACGACGAGCAACAAGCTTCAGCGTGTCGTCTGAACCAGTTCACTGTCTACCCCTAGCCTACAGTCCTGTGTGAATAGAGGTGATGGGCCCCATAACTGCTTGCCAGATGAGGAAATGAGTGCTGCAAATCTAAACATATTCTGCCAAATCTGTTTTACAGTGCAATCCTGTTTGTATCTCCTCAGAATTAAATCACACTGAGTTTAGTGGGACTTGCACTCAGGTAGGTGGGTATAGGATTGCAGCCTGAAGCCCTAATATGAGAACACCATAACACTCCAATGCACAAACTGCTTACATTGCAGGCGAATGCAGTAGGATTACTCTGAAATACATAGCTTGGGGTCCTTGCACTCCTGGCACCTTTTCCTTTCCCCTGCTATCCGAATTAAGATGTATATTGTCAGGGTGAAATAAGCCATTGGAATTATTGCTTGGGTTGTGACAATTAAGCCTACCAAATATATACATGAAGGACAATTGTTAGAAAGGTTTCCTTCCTTCTTTTCTCCTCTGCTGTGTCCCCCTCTCTGCCCCATTTCATGGCCTGCTTGTTGTTTGTGTTCAGGGAAAGGCTATAATTTTGCTAACTCTGGCCAGAATGACCCAAGCCTGCTTGTCTTCCAGGAAGTTCTGCTCCAGGTCCTGTGCCTGAGGGGGTGATCCGCCTCTACAGTATGCGCTACTGCCCCTTTGCACAGAGAACACGGCTAGTACTGAAAGCCAAAGGAATCAAGTAAGATCCAGTACTCTTATCTTCCTCATTTCATTGGGGTGTTATGTTCTGCGCTACAACCCATTTTTTTAAAAATACCAAGTTCCCTTTTTAGTTGAAAACTGCTAGGTAGCCATAGAGATGTAAAATTTCTGGAAATGTTGAGGCCATGAGAAAAAAACTGTTTTTTCCTGGTTGGGGCAGGGGGATGGAAATTTGGGTAAAATTTGAAAAATAAGCAATATTTTTTAGCGCTCCTTCCAGATCTAAAGTCACTTTGTTGCTTTGAGACAGCCTTCGCCAACCTGGTGTCCTCTAAATATTTTGGACTTTAGCTCTCATCAGTCTCTGGCAGCATGACCAATGGTCAGGAATGCTGGGCACTGTAGTCCAAAATATCCAGAGGACACCAGGTTGGAGAGGGCTGCTTTAGGAACATAAAGCAGCCTTTCTGTTCTTAAAGTTATTTTATGTTTAACTTATATTCATAATTATATGAGCAAACTATTTTAGAACTTTTAAAAGTAAACTGAGTTAATAAATTTGTAATTACTGTCTGAATAGATTAGAACTACATTAAATGACTGCTACAGCATCTAAACAGAACAAGCCCAGAAACACAGGACTCTGTAGAAGAAAACTGAAACTGTCAAGAATGCACATTTGCTGTCAAGAATGCGCAGTGGTGATTCTGCTCACATGTTGGGGAAACTGAGCATACATGTCTATCAGTAAAAGACATTTTAGATCAAGAATGTTAATAAGGAATAAAAGAACTAACTATGCTGGGAATCTTACAGAGAGGATTAAAAAAATATTTTCCCCATGGCTTCATTATTTACAGACATTTTACTTTTCTAGTCTTTCTATAAAAGTGTTCTTATTACATAGTTTTTAGAAAACATTTTGCGGGGAGTAAAGGCTGAGTAACAATACTTTGTCTTAAATTCTAAAGGAAAGTGTTTCATAATCCAAAGCTGTTCTATTTTTCCAATTTGTCAGAACAAAACAAAAAAGGTCCAGTCCTTGGAAAAAACGGACACCCCTTCTGGGGGGTTTCTGAATGTTACTGTTTTTTTCTGGGCCTTCACATCTCTAGGTGGCCACTAGGTACTGCACGTTAGAGGTAGGAGTTGCCTACAAACTGGCACTTTACCTACCTTCTCAAACTTTAAAGTTACATTATTTTCATTTTTTGATGAGTTTTCTAGTTTAAGAACTAATCATATTCCAGCAAGACTACATTGAGAGGACCAGACGAAAGGTATCATGGGGGACTTAATAGGTAGCCTAGTGGAAAAGTGGAGAGAGCTGGGAAATTACTAATTCCTGGTGAACATTTCTGGTGCTCTAATAGCCTATCTGATGGAGTGTATTTCCCTCTTTGATTGCAACACTGCACAGGACTTGTGTAATCCTCCTTATTCTTGCCACCCATTTGGAGGCTGTGTTACCTTCTTGGAATTTTTTGCAATGTATCAACTGAAGTGGTAGAAGTTACCAGGTTACATTCCAGCTCAGTCCTCTTTTTATTGGATTGTGATGCAATAAAAAGAGTTATGACACTTGGATTTAAAAAAAAAAAAAGGTAAATTATACCATAGTGAGTGCCCTATGATAATACAATGCTAAGAATCTGTTTTTGTATACACAGTCCCGTAAGATTTGCCTTAATTTTGCAATAAAATCAAACATCAATTACAAGTTTATTTGTTGAAGAAATACTTGAAACCCTTTTCTTAATCTGGTTGCTTCAGAGAACGTGTCTCCCAATGTTCCATTAATGAAATTGATAATTCTTTACTCTTGTTCCCCTCTACCCCTAGTCATTTTTAGAGAATCAGGTGCACAGTGGAATGTGTCTGCGCCGCCTGGTATCATTTACCTTCAGGAAGCCTTGCAAAATAGTTATTTTTAGGCTGCTTACGCTTACATTGTGTGTTGCGGTGGCCAGCAACTTAAATTAGTGGCCCTAGAATCCAGTCACCTTCCGGTACACATCGACACTTTTCTTTTGAGTTGTAATGGCAACCAGCCAGTTACAACATGGTCTCAGTCCAGCTGTGGAATTTCCTCCAGGGGAATCTTCTGCCCCCTCTTTTTTAGTTTGGGTTGCCTGGTGAAGATGATACTGTCTAGGTAGGCTTTTTATTAGCCTTGTGTTTGTTTCTAATATTGACTCTGATGTCTGAATTGTCTGCTGTACTGTATTTCTGCCTTTAAGGGCGCATGGCTCTTGGGGTGCGTTGGGAATTGTAGGACTTTTTTCTATCTAAATATGCATAGGATTGTGCCCTAATTGTGTTAATTATGTTAATTGTTCTGTTGTATCTTCTTACTATTGTGGGTTAGGGTATTTTAGAAAATGTTTTTATTGTAGAATTTTATTGTTTTATTGTATGTTGTACATCGCCCAGAGTGGCTGGGTGACCAGCCAGATGGGCGATTAATAAATTAAATAATAAAAAAATAAAAATAAATTGATAGCTGCCTTGAGCACTATTTTATAGTGGAAAGGTTGGACGTAACTCTTCTATATAAATAAGATTGAAGTTCTACACCTCCCAGCATTCCTCAGCCAGCCATTCTATCTAAATACACATAGGACTGTGCCCTAAATAATATAAAGTTGACATCAGGATCGAAACCAGGGGTTAGGCAACTTGCTGCCCTCCAGATGTTTTGGCCTACAGCTCCCATCAGCCTTAGCCAGCATAGCTGATAGTATGCGATGATGGGAGTTGTAGGCGAAAACATCTGGTGGGCCACAAGTTGCCTACCCCTGATCTAGACCCTAATCTTCCAGTTACCAACGGTTAGGGATTGATTTTGGATTTCTGTAAGCAATCTTTGAAAGCCTTTTGAAAACGGTATATGGCCAGAGACTATTGGATACCGCTTAGAAACTTGGGTGATTTTATTACTGACTCTCATAGCAACAGATTGCTGGCAAAAGTAACCTTTCTGTGTTTCTTCATCTCATACGTTTTAGCCATGAAATTGTCAATATCAACTTGAAAAACAAGCCAGATTGGTTTTTTGAGAAAAGCCCATTTGGATTGGTACCTGTGCTGGAGACAAGCAAGGGTCAGCTGATCTATGAGTCTCCAATCACTTGTGAGTATTTGGATGAAGCGTATCCAGGGAACAAGCTGTATCCTACAGACCCTTATGAAAAAGCTTATCAGAAGATGCTCTTGGAACAGTTCTCTAAGGTGTGTACTGAAGGACATCCGGAAACCCATTTCAGTGTGTAAGACTAAAATACAGCTAAGAAGGGATTGGTATGTTTACACATAATCTGCTGGAGAACATGACTGCTCTGTTTTAATCTTTACATGTGTGGGAATGGGAAAACTGAATTCTACAGAGGAATAAACATATTAATGGAAGAAGTATAATAGTCTTAAGGTGACTGGGCATGCAGTCTTGTGCTGGGTATCACTCTGAGCTTTAAATGACCAGGAACTGGGTGCAACAAATAGTTTTTTTTCTTGTGCTATCATATGCTTCCTAAGGCATCTTGCACAGATTGTGGTCCAAGACAGATTGGATAGACTAACCATTCTTATGAATACATGAAGTAAAATTGAGAAAATTGGAATTTCTAGGACTAGGGACAGGGTGGGAAAACTGTGGTGAATGTAGGACATACAGACAGGGTAGGGTAGCAGCTATATGTTTTCCAAAAGTAGGAACGCTAGTCCCCAAAGGGGACTTTTGTCATGCAATCTAGCCTTGTTCTTCCTCTTGAGTCCACTTTGACTTTTATATCAAAACAGGGTCAGTCTGAGTGCTGTACAGAAGGGAAACATTCTGGTACAAGCTTCTGATGTGTTCCTTTCCTCTGTAGCTGAGGCATTTTCCACAGGTTGATTCCCTTCATTTTGCATTTTCTTCTATCCTTCCGAACACCATTCACTTCTGTCTATGACAATATAATGTATTGGTTCTTTCAGTATGAAGAACAGGTGTGATAATTAATAATGTTTGTTGTATGTTAGCTAAAACTTATTTTTTTGGTATCTGTAATATACCATTAAATGCAGGAATGGGAATAGGTTTGAATCCAATCAAGTAAATACCAAGGAGCAGTTTAGAGGAGGAAAGCAACTTGGTTTAGGTCACTACTACTACCTTTTATAATGCAGAAGATGGAAATATAAGGTCTACCAAGGTAAAGGGTTTCTTGAGTTCAGAACACTTCACCAGTGCACGCAATGCTGGGGTATAGCTAATGCCCTGTTATTGAGGGGGTTTATGTGGACAAGATCTCTCTCCTGGTAACACCTGGTGATGGTGGGATTGTCACTTTAATCAATCAGCATCTTCCTTGAATTAAAATGCCAAACATTTCTGCACCTTGGTAACATCGTAATTTCTGCTTTGCTTAGCTAACCCCTCTGAGCTACAAGTACTTAGTGGCCACCAAGAGTGGAGAGGATGTGTCGGCTGTGAAGAATGAGTACTGTGAAAAGTTTCTGAAACTTGAAGAGGTAAGAGTTAGTGATCCTTAATCCAGGGGTGGGGAACCTATAGCCCTCCAGATGTTGGGCTGCAATTTCTATCAGACCTAGCCAGCAGAGTCATTGGTGAGGGATGATGGAAGTTGTAGTTCAACAACATTTGGAGGGCCACAAGTAGCCCATGTCTATCCCAATCCCTTCCAGAAGCGCTACAAAACTTTGTCATGGGGTAGTGAGGTTCCCTGTTTCCTGACTGTGCTAAAGGTCCCCTTCAATTTTCTGGCTAAATTTAGGCATTTATTCAATTATCAAAAAATCTGCCCGTTTAAAAGACCAGAGTTGGCTTGAACTCCAAAAAGCCAGGAAATGGGAAGCTAAGGTGGATGGCTTAACAGATGTGCGCTGTGATCAGTGATTATGTTGTGCAGTGTCACAAATTGTGCTTGCTTTCAATTTGTCCTTCATGCACCCCCACTTTTCCTGGGCCTTTCAGGTCCAGATCCAAATCCTTTCATGCCCAAATCCCTCTCTCTCTCTCCTACTTTCCCCATAAAAAAAATAAATAAATGGAGGGGTATTTCATATCCAATCCACTCACCCTGAAGGTATATATTTCTCTCTCATCTTCTCCCCAAGCCCTGACTAAAGAAAGAGCGTTGGCATTAAATATCCACCCCCACCCCTGCCCTCAGTAGATTGACCTAGCATGTCTTGGCACAGTGTTTCTTTTTAGAAGGGGAGTGATGAAAGGAGCAGTAATTTGTCTCACAGACTCCCAGAGTATTTCTCTCTATTTCTCAATCCTCTCCCCCACCCCCTTAAACCGACACGTTTCTTGCTTGGAGATTAAACAGTGCAGTCCTATCCTTGTCTACTCAGAAGTAAGTCCCACTGTTTTAAACAGAGCATATTCCCAGATAAGTGTGTATATATGGATTGCAACTTGAATTTATGGCTCCACCCTTCCCTTTTTCTCCACCCCACAAAAGGAAGAAAGGCATGAGATACCATTTAAACCCCGGTTGCTGTTTTTAAACAGCACACCTTTGGATTTTTGTGAGAAGCTCTAATTTTTAGAAACAAAAGATTCCTCACCTCACCCTTTTTTCCTGTATACACGCATGCGTGCGCGCGCGCGCGCGCACGCACACACACACACACACGGTTGGTTCACACAACTGCTGCATCCCACTGTGGTTGCAGTGTGTGCGGGTGGCCATTTTGAATATTCAGCCCCCAGTGAGGGGTTGCCATGGTCTAAACTTGGGTGACAGAGGTTGTTTGAGGGTTAAACAACCCTCAAATAATATTAAAACAAGCCATGGGTTACTTGAGGGTTGTCTGATCCTCAAATAACCCCTGACACCTGGGTTCGCACGTCATGGCAAGCCACGGCAAGCTGAGCCCCTGTGGTAGTCATGCCAAAATGGTGCCTACGGGCGCCTGGCATAATGTGACAGCCCCCATGGGAAAATTAGGCCATGGTGTGCTGTCATTGGTGTGAACCAGATCATACACTTCATTTTTCCCTTTCTCACTCTTATAGTTAGAAGTATCTAAAAGGGCTTTGGAGCTGTTCAAGAGAAACATGAATGTTGGCCTCCCCTTCCCCTTCTATTTTCTCCTACACCAACATTTTCTGGCTGGGGATTAAGACTGCAATCCTATACACACTTAACTGGGAGTGAAATCGACATTCTGAAAAGACATGCATGTGGGTGCACTGTTATTCTTTGATCCCCCGCCCTAAATTACAGCATGAGACTTTTAAACCTCTGTGGCTTATATTCAGTAACACAACTTTGCAAAGTTAAAAGAGAATTCATTTAAAGATAATTTGGAGGAAAGGAGAAAGTGAAACTAAACTCAAATCAGAAATCACTGGTATGGGGAATTTCTTCTCCCCAGGACCATCACCACCTATGGGTAAGCTGCTCTCTCACTGGGCAGTCATACCTATGGGATTTCTTATTTCCAGCAAATACTTATATTTCATGGCCTAAGGAACTCTCTGCCACTATAACTCAGGATTCCTCAAGCTGACCCTTTTTCACCACCACCACATCTCTTAGTATACTTTAAAACCTCCTAACAGCTGGTATAAGAGACTTAGGGCACAATCGTATGCATGTTTAGACAGAGAAAAGGCCTACAGCCTTTTGCTGGCTGGGGCATGCTGGGAGTTGTAGGCCTTTTCTCTGTCTAAACATGCATAGGATTGCACCCTTAGACGTGAGATGGGCACCAACACTAGAGACAAGATGAACTATTAACAAGGTAATTTATTAAAGGGATATTTTGTACAAAAAGGATTACTAATATTTACTTTGGAGTTTTCACAAGACTGCTTAGTCACAGTTCTTAAGGATTTAACAGACATTAATGACTTCTTCTACCTCAGGCCAAATTCCCAAAACCTCCATCCCAGCCAGATCCACTAACAACAGGCCCAGCTCTTGGGTACAATCTTCCTCTCGCACCAGAGCTCCTCCTGTTGTGTTACTGGCTGCTTGGACAGTCTGTCTGGGTTTTTCTGCCTCTTTGAGTAACATTCTTTTGGCAAGATCTTAGGGCAGCTTCCTGACACAACACAGCCACCTACTCCCTACTGCAGTTTCTTATTTTTGTGGCTGTACTTCATGCTTTTAGGGCAACGGAAGCCTAATAGTTTGATCCTAAAAGCGTCTTCCTTAGGTGTGTACTGAAAGTGGTGGTTCTTCTGCAAAACTACTACTGGATTACTCTGAGCAACTGTGGGAGATATATATTGAAGGTTATCTGCTGTTGTCCACTAGGGGGAGCCATGCTCACACTTGTATAGATTTGTTTCTGTCAGACACTTGGGTTTTTGACAATCCAGGGTGTTTCCCCACAAGGCATTTACTCTAGAGTATCTACTTTTCATTCACTTACTTTTTACAGGGCGTCCACATAGTCCTGTCACCCAATTGTGGTCCTGCTGTGTTCTCGCCATGCTGTTTTCACCTTTTCCTAGCGTGCAGCAAGTTTCTTATGGGTTTAAGAATGGAAGAGGAACGCTGTCTTCGGCATGGTAGATTTCCTTAGGGGTACTCTTTTGTCTTATTGAAGAGGCATGGCTTTAACATTTGCAGTGACTTCTGGGGAGGCTGAGCTGTTATCACCACGCCTCTTCACTTCCCTATTGGGAGTGATCACCAGCTCTTTCTTAATCAGGCCCCTCCCAGGGCTTGCTCTTCCTCCCATCCCAGCTTTGCCCAAAGTCTTCTGTCACAATCCAGGGTTGTCGGGCTGATACCAGAAAGGAGCGATATGGAGGGGGCTGATTAAAAGCAACATTCCTCTTTCCAAATGCTCCAGGAACTTAATTTTTAAAAATTAAAATTCTGCCATTTCACTTTCATGCGCTCTGTCTCCCAGTGCCACAGGATTAAGTGGCATCTGCTTCTTGCAGCTCTCCAGCTCTCTTTTCCCCGTTGCTGGACCTGCTTCAAACAGCCAGTGGGAACCTCACCATGTGGGTACTGCTCCTTCACTGCTTGGGATGCCGAGGGAGGAAGGGAAGTAAGCAGCAGTTCCTTCAAGTAGTCCATAAGCCATTACTCCTGTGCTGGGGAAGCAAGCTGTTTCTGAAGAACTTTCTGCCCCTGGCGCCCTTCATCAGCACCCAGAAGCCAACAGAATCCCAGCACATCTATAGCCAGTGCCTTCTCCTCTTCCTTCCCCTTCTAAATTTGCTCAGTTTCACTTTAATGAAATAGTGCAAATAAGAATTATGCTAATGTAGATGCATTAGGACAGATTTATAGCATCTCTACACCAGCCTAAAATCCCGCATTTAAAATGGGTCTTTCTGCTTCCGTCCACAATGGACTTCCTTTACACGTGCTTACTTTTCCCCTTCCCCCCTCCCTCTCCCCCTTATCTGAGTCTTCCATATATTTCATTGATCTAGCTCCTCTTCTTGCTGTTATTTCTCTTTTCATGGAGGGAACTCAAGCGTCGAGCGGAACACAAGCGGGGTAATTTGATACCACATTTTCTCTGATCTATTTAAAAATGGAATAAAGGACATTTAGTGCAGGAGATGCCCTGGAGTTTTACGGCGTCATCTAAAGGGCCCGCAAACTTCCCTGAGTGAGCAATCTCAATGGGAGGATAAAAGCTCCATGTGAAGAAGCCCTTAAAATGCGTGGGGAGTTCTGTGTGTCACAAGGCAAAAATCCCTGCAAAGAGATGTGAGGCACCTGGGTATAAAAAAAGATGTGATGGCGCATCTCTAGGTGCAGATGTTCTACAACCATGGCAAGAAGAGCCCTCGGGCAAGATTTAGTCTTCCACCTCCCCCTAAATGTTTTCAGGGAACTCCGGGAGGGGACAAACACTGATCACCTGCTATGCCTGCTCACTGTATGGACAGAACATAGCAAGATGTACATAAGAGGGAAAGCACTATCCCACCCCCGAGACGTAGAAGCTCAGCTGCAATTCTGCATGCAACAGGAAGTGGACAAAGGACTATTGAATAATACCAAGAGCTCTCTGAAGCCTTTTCACCTAAAATCCAGCTGTACAACCCACATTGGCCCCTGATCTGCTGGGAAGTCCACTAAGGACCAGTACAGGTTAAAGCACCACACAGCTCTGCAGTATGGGATTAGAAGGGCTGAAATTGTACTTGGTTCAGTGTAAAAATGTTCCCTTGCGACAGGCAGTCTCTCTCCGTTTCCACGCTCTGGACTTGAGGTTTCTGCAAGTTTTTGTGGTGTGCTGTGCATTTTTATTAAGAAATGTCATATGTCTTTCCCTTTTAGATTCTAGTAAACCACAAGACTAAGTTCTTTGGCGGGAACTCTGTATCCATGATTGACTATCTGATCTGGCCATGGTTTGAGCGTATGGAGGCTTTCCAGTTACATGAGTAAGACCATTGAATCTTTTATACCTCTCACACTTGAGTGTCATTCTCCAGCTGCCCACCTTCCACCAGTCTCTTAGCCAGTTCCTTGGGATAACCAGTGAGAAGGATGAGCACTATTGACAGGACAGATCTGTCTCCACTTGTTCTACTTTATCTGTACTTTGCAAAGGGGTAGAGTGGGTGGGGGGAGAGAGGGAGGCAGGCAGGCAGACAAAGTGCGGGGGATCATTCTCTTTACTGGCACTTGAATGTGCCCATCTATCTTCCTCCAAGGCAAAGAACAGGTTAGGGAGGTAGATGGGGAAACACAAACACAAGGAGGGGTTATCCCTTCTCTTCTGAACTAGCGTCTATTGGCAAATTCGGTTCTGTTCAATTCAGCCTTGATCAAGACAGTAGGTTTCTTTCCCTTTGAGCAAGCAAACAAACCAGAAAGTCTTCTGTAGGCTATAGTTTCCTGTTTTGTCCAAGCTGGGAAACTAGGCTTAACAGCTTTGGAACAAGCCAGGATATTGAGCCAACTTCAAACCATAGTTTATTACCTTGGCTGGTTCCAAAGCAGCTAATCCCAGTTTGGACAAAATAGGAAACCTCAGCCAGTGGAAAACGTCCTCGTTTGTTTGCTCCCACTGTCAAAGAGAAATTAAGGGGCTGTTGTGCTTGGCAGAAATGTTTGTTCATATATCATCTTCTTAAGCTGATGTATGATCATCCAAACTCTCCCGTTAAGTCTAGCACAGCATTGCTAGAAAGTCAGTGTTATCACTGTGACTTCTATTGTGACTAGGTCACTCTTTTTTTGGTAATATATTCAATACCCATGGGATCTACGCTGAAATATCTACAGCTACTTGCATTTCATGGCTTTCTTGCCCCTTTGTTTTATAAAACTCTTTTCTGTATCCATGTGTGTAATATCTGCCAACTGGGGATAACGTTTCATGCAGCTGATGAAGCAGGCTCTAGTCCACGAAAGCTTATGCTACAATAAATCTGTTAGTCTTTAAGATGCCACTGGAGACTTTTCCCCCAGTACAGCTAATAGAGCTACTGCTACAGAATGTGTACAGATAGCTTACCATGTAACCCAAAGTGATGCACAAAACTTGATACTTGTGCGGCTTCTGTGGAAGGATTTAAAAGGATCACAATATTGGCAAGTTGAATAGTGTCATGTTATGCTCTGAGGTGTCTAGGGAGTAATTAGAGAAAGATCAAATTTCCTTGACTATTGAGCTTTTTCTCCAGCTACCACCGACCTTTGAATAGTTCAGGCTCAGTTTTCTGGGATTTCTATGAAAAATTGACTTTGTATCAGAATTATGTAATTAATTTATAACCCGCTTTCCCACAAAAATAGTGCTCAAGGTGGCTAACAATAATAAAATACAGATGAAATGTACCATAATTAAAAGAAACTCAGAAGTTAAAAAGAAATAAGAAATAAATAGCGCCCACCAGCTAAAACCTAGTTCAGTAAAGAAAACAGCTGGCCTGAACAATCATGCCATGCTTGTAGAATAAATCCAATAGAAGAAGTTTTACTTTCTGTTCTTTGGCATCATGTTGGGTCTGAACCAGTCTTCAAATCCAGCTCAGCTGTTGATACAGGACCATCACAAGTGGAAGTTCTTTGCTTCCCTTTCCTATTAATGTATGGAATAATGACTTGGCTTGGGACAGGATAAGTTAAACTTGGTAGAGCAAATTCACCAGGTAGCAGGTGTTTTTATTTCTAGGCTGTGGATAGCTGCGCTACACACCCCATCCCAGTTGGGATATGTAGTGCAAAACGAGGAAGAAGTGTCTTTTCTGGGCCACTCTGGAGGATAAATCTGTTAATTGATTTTAGCCATGCTGGCTAAATAGAACATGGTCAGAGGTAGTGTGTTTCCAAGTACCAGAGATTATCTTTTCCTTGCACCCTACACTTGTAAGCTTCCAGAGTCCTCTGGCTGGTAGCTGGAAGGAGAAAACTGGGGCCCAGTTACTTGAAGGGTTGCCTCTTCCCACATGTACCTACCTGGACTTTGAGGTTGTTGTTGGAGGTCCTCCTTTGGGTGCCCCTGCTTAACCGCATTGAGCACCATTTTTAGGTAGAAAGGGTAGAAATAAAATAAATAAAAATAAAATAAGTGCGATTCTGCAGGTTGTTATTAGGGAGTGATAGCACTCAAGTTCTGGAATGCCATTCTCCTCCTTGTATTTTTGGTCGCGAATACCTTTCTTTTCTTTTCTTTTCTTTTGCTTCCAGGGCTTTAAGAGAACTTTTAAAAGGCTCTTTAAGGATTTCTGAGGTTCTGGTATTTTGAAGCCTTAAGCTGTGCTGTGCTATGGGAGTTTGGGGCACTAATTGCTTTTTACTGGTTTTCCTTCCTGTCATGCTGTGATGTTATATTGTAACTATTTTGATTGTTTTGTATTGTGGGTTTTTTTTTTGTTTTTGTTTTATGTGCATTGCCCAGAGTACCCTGGTGATAGAGTGGCATAGAATTACCATACCTGAATAAAATACATGGATAGACTTTGGTCTAATCCAGTAAAATGGTTCTTATGTTAACACACCATGGGAAGTCAGTCATAGCCGGTTGCACAGCCCTGTGCTAGTCTCTGTCAGCCACATGGGCTGGAAATCCGCTGTAATTCAAACTGTCAGAATTTGGAAGTGCTGCAATGTGGCATCTGATCTTCTAAACTGGAGCAGTCTGGTTGTACCAATATCTACTTTGGGGCACTTTATTCCTTTAAAGAGGCCAAGCACAATGCATGTTGAGAATCTCCCTCCATCCTTCCATGCGCACTTAAGAGTAGAGGAAGCTGCCTTATGACAAGTCAGGCCATTGGTCCATCTAGCTGAGTATTGTTTACATTGGGGGTGCGCAACGTTTTTGGCCCTGGGGGCTGCATCCAGTGTTGGCTGGGGGAGCCAGGGGCCACAGTCACGTGCACACACATCTTCCCCGCAAATATTTCCCCTTCCTTTCTGCTGAGAGCTAGGGATTATTGGGATGTGTGTGGATGTAAACGCCTCTCCCATGCCCCAGTGATCTCCACCAAGATTGCTGTTCCTCCATCACTGCTAGCAGCAGGAAAACTGATCTTGGAAGCCAGGGAACCGTGTTCTCCCCCCCCCCCCCCGCCCTTGCAGGGGAAAAGTGGGTGACAAAGGGCTGCAGGTTGTGCACCCCTGGTCTGTGCTGACTGATGGTGGCTCTCCAGGGTTTCAGACAGTCTTTCCCAGCCCTTCCTGGTGATGCCAGGAATTGAAACTAGGACCTTTTGCATTGGGACCAGGAATTGAAACTGGGGCCTCCTGCATGCAAAACATGTGTTCTCCCACTGAGCTAGCCACATCCCTTCTCCTACTTTAAAGTGAAAATAGCCACAGCTGTCTCAAAACCTTTTCTGTTCTTCTACAGCTGTCTGGACCATGCTCCAACATTAAAACGCTGGGTTGAAGTCATGAAGCTGGATCCAGCAGTTCAGGCTACGATAACAGACACTCAGACCTGCAAAGGCTATCTTGAGCTGTATCTGAAGAACAGCCCCGAGGCCTGTGACTATGGGCTCTGATTGCTGATGGAAGCCCCTTCGACAAGGGACAAAACGTACTGGCAGAAGTATTGCTCCGGTATGCATATCTGGTACCTAAGGTGCATTATTGCTCAGTTTTAATATGGTATTGTGTTGGATGTGCAGTGGATTCTATGGCTGTGCTGAAATGACAGACCACCTGCATAAGGCTTTTGCTCTCAAAAGAAAGATGCATTAAACTGGGGCAGGAAAGCTTTTAGGGTTTGCCTATTTGCCCACCAATCAAGGTTGTAATGTTGTCTCTCTTCTGTCATCCTCATCAGTTTAGGGTAGGTGTCTATGTTGGCTCAGTTGCTGTTTTGATACTGATGATTGCCCTTCAGAAATAAACACACGTTAAATACAGATGTTTCCTGTTTCCTCTTCTTGGAGTGGCAAGCAAAGTTACACAGCTGGACATGTGAGTGTGCAAGTCAAACATAGACTATGCTAGCCTAAGCTTCGCTGGGCTAAACAGAGTGCCTCTGAGCATGTGTGGAGTGCCCCCTTGAAGGATGTCATGTTGTCAGGAGCGCCCTAGCGACCTCTTTCAGTACACTCCAACAGCCAAGTCAACACACAGACGAAAGGATTCTTTTCAAGGCTTTAATCCTTTTATAACTTAATGACTCTTTCAGATGCTAATCACCAGCGACTAAGCAATGAACAGCAGAGTGGCCTATGCTCCGGGTAGGCAGTTGGTCCCTGTTTGAAGGAGAATCACTTGAAGACCCTGAACTTTTGGGCTAGGGAGAGATCCTCCCTCTTTACCTTGGGTCCACGGGAGGCGGCTGTTGCTTGCGCGCCAAACGGGCGCTACGCCTCCTTTCCGCGCCCTCCATCGCTCGTCGCTCCCTGTGTCTGCGTTGAGCGTCTAGCAAGCCCCCCTCCTGCACTTTCTCACTGCTAGGATCACTATCTATCTCAGGAATGCCAGCAGGAGGAATCTCTGCCAGCTGCTGTGCCTGTGAGAGATGAGCTGGCTCCTCTCCCACAGATTGCTGATCCTCCTCAGAATCAGAACTGCTCTGGGGTTCTGTCGGCTCAGTTTCCAGCCTAACACATGTCTTTGCCTTTTAAAAAGTGGGGGACTTAAAGTAGGGAAGGAAATAAACTGAATGTACGTTCCTCCCACTTTAGGAACATAGGAGGCTGCCTTATACTAAGTCCGACCATTGGTCCATCTAGTTCAGTATTGTCTGCACTGACTTGCAACAGCTCTCCAAGGTTTCAGACAGGGGTCTTCCTCAGCCCTCCCTGGAGATGCCAGGATTGAAAATGGGACCTTTTGCATGCAAAGCAGTGCTTTACTGCTGGACTACAGCCGTTCCACTTTGCATCCTCCTATTCAGACGATGGGGCCAAAGGGTAAATTTGGGCAAGTTGGGAACCCTCAGAAATCGCATAATTGTTACTTTAAGGGGAAGGGGGGTTCTGCTGTGAGCAGTTTTATATTGCATAGGGCAGGGGGTAGGCCATGTGTTATCCCCGGACACCTTACTTGGTGCCCACCAAGGTGCCCTACCCCTCCCACTTCTTAAAAAAACACATTTTCTTACTGGCAGTTGGGATTGCTTGGAAATGGGTTTCTGTTGGTGCTGAAAACTGGAGGTCCAAGGAGATCTTTAGTGTGTGGGGTTCAGGCCCCACCTCTGCCTTGTGCTCAGTCTTGGGCAGGTTACTTGTCCTTCGCCACACCTGCCCTGGCAGCCATTTTGTAGTGGTGCCCCGGGCAGTTTCTCAAAGTTCCAAATGTGCCCATGGCCATAAAGGTTGCCTACCCCTGCCATAGGGATATTATTGGAACATGGTTCTCTGTTGTTGTTGTTCAGTCGTGTCCGACTCTTCGTGACCCCATGGACCATAACACGCCAGGCCTTCCTGTCCTGCACTCTCTCCCGTAATGTGCTCAAGTCCATATTCATTGCATCAGTGATGCTATCTAGCCATCTCATCCTCTGCCGTCCCCTTCTCCTTTTGCCTTCAATCTTTCCAGCATCAGGGTCTTTTCCAGAGAGTTTTCTCTTCGCATTAGGTGGCCAAAATATTTGAGCTTCAGCTTCAGTATCTGTCCTTCCAATGAGCACTCAGGGTTGATTTCCTTTAGGATTATCGCCTTTCAAACTGTCAGAGGTACAGTTCTTGACTTTTCCAGAGCTGTTGTGCCTTCGAAAGTTGTACACACTGCACCCCAATTATTTACAATTTAGCATGTAGCCAGCGTATTGGAGCATGATGCAGCTGAAACCAGCTAGTGGAACTAAGCTGCAAGTCCACCAATTAAATTTTTTTTTGTGAGTTGTCCTTCAAGAGGATGGTGCAGTTTCCTCAAGGCTTTTACCGGGGGAAATATCAGTGACTTCTGCAGTGGAAAACAATATCCCTGGGCTCAAACTACTCCACTGTTACCCAAAACTTTGAGTGTTTACAGACAAATACTGCTTGTGAGCAGGCTCCACTGTGTTCCTAGAATGGTTTGCTAGCTCCTTAATACATATGCTGCTGCAACAGAAACAAATGAAATATGCTACTTTGTAATTTACCAATTAGTTGTCGGCTATTCTGGTTCCATCACAACAGGCACAGAATAGCTGCTATAGAAGGGAAAACAACAGGGGACTGATTGATTCTGGGAGGGGCTGTAGCTCAGTGGAAGAGCACATGCTTTGCCTGCAGAAGGTCCCGCCATCTCCAGGAGGGCTGGAACATTCCTGCCTGAAAACACAGGGAGCTGCTGCCAGTCAGTGTTGACAATAGTGGACTATATAGACCAGGAGTCTGACTTGGTAGAAGGCAGGTTCCTATGTTGGCGGGACTCTTCTTAAATTGGGATCGGTGTGAGAGCTGCATGATTCTGGGTTCATTTACAGAATGACGGAAGCTCCCTTTTATGGGGAAGTTACAGTGCTGTGGCCGAAAGGATGAGAAACCAGAGAACGAGCAATGCTTGTGAATTTCCATGAGTAACAAATGAAGCATAAATCTCATTCAGCTTACCTTGAGGACCAGTGCATTCATTATAGCCAGCCCAGCAGAGGCTGCTTGTGGTTTTCTGAATTGGTGGAATGGAAACACCTCTTGCCTCTTTTGATGAGGCATGGCCCCAAGCACCTTTCCATCTGGTTGACAGGTGTCATGTGCAATGATTTTAAACTACTCTTTCCTGGTGGCAGCTGTTCTGTGTCTTTCAGTTTCAAGAGCCAGTGCAGACATAATACTGGCTCCCTGCAAGGCTTAGCTTGAAAATCAGGAGCCTGCCTCGGGACACAAAGCCTCCCATCTCTGGTGTGTATTCTTCCTCTGTCAGCCCTTAACTATGGTTTTAGCGTTCCATCTGCAAAGCCAGCTCACCAGACTATGGTGAAGATGGGAACCCCGTTAGTGTCTGTGCAGCTCAACTGCTAACCTTGAGAGCTATCTCTTCTTCTAATACCTCTTCCCCCATCCAGCTCAGGATGTTTTGTAACTACAGCTACTGATTCTTTCTAAACTGGGTGCTGGTTAATGCTATGTCTGCAGCAATAAAACCATCACTGCTCCATGATTTCATATTTAAGGAGCAGGCAGACCTAGAATGTATGTCAGAGTCCTGGCTGGATGACATGGGTGATCCGTGTTGGCATGGCTTGCCCCAGCGTGTTCTTGGTCCAGCACCAAGCTAGAGAATAGGTCTGAGGAGGTTGGGTCCCCTCTTCCTATAGTGGCAGTCCTTTTCTTGTGCAGGTATCCAATGCAGATAGTATCAGGCTTGGTGTTGGGGAGCCAGGACTAGACCAGGAATTTTTCTGGTATATTGACTACCCAGCGAAGTCTCCGAGTGATTTGGAAGATGTGGTATTTGGCCTGGGATGGTAAACCTCCCTGGTCTGAGGAATTTCAGTATCCATGCTAAAGCTGCCCTTGGTTCAGAATTTCATGATCTCTATGGGATAGTCCCATTGTTAATGTATTTTTGTGAAACTATTGAAAAGGGTGTTTTTAGTAGGGGGATTATAGGAGTTGATGTCAGGGTGGAAACTGAGCCAATGGAACCCCAGAGCAGTTCTGATTCTGAGGAGGATAAGCAATCCGTGGGAGAGGAGCCAGCTCGTCCCTCACAGGCACAGCAGCTGGCAGAGATTCCTGCGGCCAGCATTCCTGAGATAGATAGTGACCCTGGCAGTGAGAAAGTGCAGGAGGGGGGCTTGCTAGACGCTCGACGCAGAGAGCGACGAGCGATGGAGGGCACAGAAAGGAGGTGTAGTGCCCGTTTGGCGCGCAAGCAACGGCTGCGTCCTGTGGACCCAAGGGAAAGAGGGAAGATCTCTCCCTAGCCCATAATTTCAGGGTCTTCAAGTGATTCTCCTTCAAACGGGGACCAACTGCCTACCCGGAGCATAGGCTACTCTGCTGTTCCTTGCTTAGTCGCTGGTGATTAGCATCTGAAAGAATCATTAAGTTGTAAAAGGATTAAAGCCTTGAAAAGAATCCATTCATCTGTGTCTTGAGTTGGCTATTAGAGTGTACTGAAAAAGGCCGCTAGGGTGCTCCTGACAGCTGTCTTCTGACACATCTGGAGGGCCCAAGGTTGAGGAAGGCTGTTATTGACAACGAGTGGGTAGAAAGTAGATCTCCAGATGTTTTGGACTTAAAAGTCCCAGCATTCCTGATCATTGGGCGTGCTGGATGGTGCTTCTGGCAGTTGGTCTAAAACATCTGGAGATCTACTCTCTACTCACCCCTGTGCTAAGCTAGAGGGTCCAATGATCTGACTCTCTATAAGGCAACTTTCTACGTAAGCAAAATGCAAGCAAAGCCAGACATGTACTCACATTGTGTGGGAGCAACTGTGGAAGTGGCCGCATTCAGGCCAGTAGAGGTCCATGTAAAGGGTGTCTAAGAGCATGACATCAAAACCAAGCCACTGAAGGCACGTCAAGGGAAAACAGCCTTGGCACCAGCTGTCTTGTGAATGCCCAGGCATGTTTCATTAGCTCCTGCTTCAGCCTGCGTATTTTAGAAATTTTGCCAGGGGGGTAAGATTACCAAGGTCTGGTGCTGGGAAAACTTATGTGCCTTTTAGAGCCATCTAGAAGGAATTATTTCATTAGGTGCCGCTCTTCTCATTAACGGACGATGAAGTCTGTTGGCAGTTAAAAACTGAGAAATGTAGGAACAAAGGAAGCGGCCGAATACCAAGTTAGATCACTGATCCATCCTGCTCAATATTGTCGACACTGACTGGCAGCAGCTCTCCAGGGTTTCAGAGGGGACATTCTCAGCCCTACCTGGAGATGCCAGGGATCGTACCTGAGCCCTCATGCAAAGCAAGTGCTCTTCCACACAGCTATAATCCTCCCTGAAGAGCATAAGTGTCTGGAATTTGCCTCAGTCAGCAGAAGTGACAGGAGAAGCTTAGGCTAGTTTCCTTGGGCACAACTTCAAAAACAATACAAAAGCCTCTGGGGTTAGGACCTGCTGTCCTACCTATGAGATGGTAAACTGCAACCTAGACACGTTCCAGAACATTTTAGAGACTGGGTACTGAGTAAACTCATAATAGTGCTATTACCAGATGTATGCAGCACAATTCTGTGCCTGTTGGCTCAGAAGTAAGTTCCATTGTGTACCATGGGGCTTACTACCAGGTGTGTACCAGACTTGATCTGGTCAGAGCAATTGTACTGGTAGGTGGGGGAGATCTGTGACGGATCTGCCTTTTCCTAAGCCCTGCTGGCTCATACCAGCCACAGTAGGAGGTGGTGGGATGGCCTCCCCTCCCCATCCAATTGCCTCCAACAGGAGTGGAATCCACACCACCTCTCTGGCTGCTGTAGTCTCTTAACTCTGTTTGGGGCCATCCTGGGGTAATAAGAACGCCTGAGATCCTGTAAATACTCAAGCCACCCATGCCATGCCTCCAAAGTGCCGTGTTTTCAGCCCACTGCTGGCACGACAGCCACAGTACTACAAAGCTACACTGTCACCCAGGGAGGACCGCTATGGGTGGACTTCCCATTGACAGAGAGAGAGGCCTGCAGCCTCCAATGGCCCTTGAACCAGCCTCACAGAAACCATAGGACTGTTCTTTTAGTGGCAATCTTTCCCCAAATGAGTGTATTATACAGAAGATGTAGAAAGAGGAATATTTGTATTTTTTTAACAATCCTGGTTTGCTTGCTGGATCACACATTTTTTTGTTTTTTTCATAAATTCAGCCTTGCCTCTGTACAGTGGGATTTACTTCTGAGTACACATGCCTTGGATGGTACTATTAACATCTTGCTGCATGCTGACTAAATTTAAATGTAGAAGGTGTTTTAAAATCATGTTGCATACTAAAGCTGCAGTTTAATAAAGTATCTCATGGGTGCTTGACGATACCCTTGGTAGAGATAGCAATTCTTGTGAAAATGTTGTTTGAAAATCCTCAACTTCAGAAGTTTTTTATATACCATAAACATTTGGATTTGTTTCTCCTCTGAGAGATTTGTTTCGAGAGTGTAACGAAACTAGAAATAGTGCTGACTGGGAAAGAAGATAGGTATTTTCCACTTCAACCATGTAATTACTTAAAATAACTGAAGTTGCAATGGGTTGTTTAATAGGCCTATAACTGGAGCCAGTATTTTACAGGGAGTCAATTATATAGCACGTTAACAAGAATGGAAGAAACATTAAGATTTTAAGTGCAGAAGTTTCCTACAAAAATAACGCTATGAACACAAAGGTATTCCAGTGAGGTGTCTGACACCTCTTTTTATAGCCTCCTAAGACTTCTAGTCATTTGTGCAAAACCAATTTTCCAGAGCTCTGGTCTTTAAAAAAGGCAGAGAAAGGCTTTAACTGTTTCTTCCATCTTCACCTTAAGGTTCTTACATTATAGAAACTTTTCTTCAATCCTGGATTTATATCCTCAATGTAGGCAAAGAGAAGCACATTACATCGGATCTGATGATATTCCAGCACTACTTTCTGCTGGAGACTGGACTTGCTCAGCCTTCACTCTTAGTAAGGTTTGTCAGATAACATATGATTTATAGTGGGCTAATGGACAAGAGATATGTGAGCAAGCTGGTTCCAGTGGGATCTGTAACTAGCCAACCTACTGGATAGGTTTATAATTCTTACATGTGGTTTTTCTTTGCCTTCTATACTACTTGTGTGCACAAAATATTTTATTGACTTCTAGCTATTTGTATTGTGAATCTGTTAGCACCTTTGAACACTTTTATTAAATATAAGAACATATGAAGAGTCCTGCTGGATCAGAAGCTGTCCTAGTTGGCAGCCATCACTACATCTTGTGGTAACACATTCCATAGTTGAACCATGCTGTGTAAAGTACTTCCTTTAATCTGTCCTGAATCTCCCACAATTCAGCTTCATGGGATGACCCCAGGGTTCTAGTGTTATGACAGAGGGAGGAAAACTTCTGCTTTCTCCACACCATGCATAATTTTATACACTCTATGTTCCATCTTACTTGAGAACTACACCAGACTATGGGTTATGCTGTTTAACCCTCACATATGTTGTTTAACCCTCACATATGCATGGTGGCTGTGTTCAGACGACACGACAACCACCAGTTGGGGGTGGAATGTGCGAAATGCTGGCTGGCACACACCGCAGCTCATCATGGCTTAAACAACCCAAAGCAGGCTCTTTGATTGTGTGAACCAGCTCATTGTCCTTCAGCTCTGTTAAGAGCACCGGTTTACTGTTGGGGTCTGCCCATGACAAACACATGTAAAAATAAACCACAGTGTGTGCAGTACATCGTAAACTCAGCTGCCTGGCACCAGGATAATGAATGGGTTTGGCCTGCTGTTTTTCATATATAAATACATAAAAATAATTCTGGGAAATATTCTGCCCGTTAAGTCTGGTGCCAAGCATTTGTTTTCAGCTCTACACAGTTTTTAAAAAGAAGCATTAAGAGATGAAAAGCTAATGGAGTGAAACCTGAAAAAGTATTTTGCTGGTGTGTCAAGCTTGACAGGAGTAACATTTGATGAGATGTAGAAAAGCCATGTCCAAGAGCTTTGCATCACTGGATAGCTTTTGGAATTATTCCCATGTATTCATAGACATGAATGTATTTCACTGGTCATGGATAGAAATTCTGGATCCACTTAAGGGGTTTTGAGTACAAAAGTGTATAACAGCTATTTAAACTGCAACCCATTTACTTGAGAGTAAGTGCCACTGAACCCGATGGGACTTCTGAATAGATATGTGTAGGATTGCACTGACAGTCAAGTGTAGGAAGTTCTACAGAATTGGCATTTTCAATCTATTTTTACACTAGCTTAGGACAAAGTTAAAGAATTCCCCCTCAGTGATTTTTTTTTTAACCACTTTGCAAAATTCAGGACTAAACATCTCCCACTGCCAATCTTCAAACTATGTTTCTCCCATAAGAACTGTTGGCCCTTGAAAATAAGGCGCTCTTTTGCAAACTTGATATGATTTGCAACTTAAAACATAACACAGATTCTACCAATTCCAAGGACTGTAATGTCGATATAGGAATAAATTAGATTCCTGCTTCTTGCTTACACTATTCACAATAAAGTTATATACAGTGGCTAGAAAATTAAAAGCTGCATAAATATCAGCCAACAACATTGGGAAGAAAATGAGAAAAATATCTCGATTCCACCAATCTTCAGAGCCATTTGTAAACCCCAGAGCAAATACAAGTTTCCCCCATGGGGAGATCTGCTCATATCCTAGTTCTCAGAGATATTGCTACAGAGGTTCCTTATTTAGTGGGGTTGCCCGTCCATTGGGGACATGCATAGTATACTCATTTATTAAAGCTGATGTGTTCTTTAGCATCTCATGAAACGTGTCCATAGTTTTTCTGTAAGCACTTCGTTGCAGTACAAAGGGACGGAAAAGGTTCAGAGGTTCCAACTTTTGGAACTCCACAGGAACCCCCAGTTCCTCTGGCAGGTTCCTGTTTCCAATGAAAAAGTGGTAAAGCCTCTTTTCTTGCAAGCTTTTCTCCAAAAATTTGAGCATGTCTTGCAGCCTGGCCTCCAGATATCCTGAGGCCCAGTCTGCACCAGGATGGGTCTGTAGCAAATGCAGCATCACAGTTTTCAAGTGATAGTTGGTAAGGCTACTTGCTCCTGTTAGACTGCGCTGTTTCCCATGAAGGAAGGACAGAATCTGGAGGCAGCTGAGGTGGCAGGAGTTAGCTGGCAGGGTTTTGGAAACAAACTGGATGTATCTTTTCTCATATACTGCAAATGTGAGAAACCAGTGAATGTTGCCAGTGGGGCCTTCTGACAAGCTACTGCTTGGGAAATGGGAGATGAAATATATATCAGAATCAGCATATTGTACCACAGGGGTGAGGTTGAAGGCAATCATCTTTCCAGACCTGAACTTGATTTTTAGGGCACCAGGGGCATCCAGGTGGTTGAAAGTGAGGTTGAACTCATACTTGTGTGAAATTTTGTTCCATGCCTTGGTAAGTGCTACCTGGAACCATGTCATAACCTGGTCAAAATCAAGATACCGAGTGTCTTTGTAGCAAAGGAGGTCCTCCATTTGATTATTCTGCCTAGCTTGGCTCATTTTGCTATGGAGGAGGCACAGCAGGTCTTCCCCCAGCTTAGTCTTGTCACAGATACAGCCAGTCGAGTTCTCATCTGCCCGGCTGATCTTTATCGTACTGTAACCTTGTTTGTCTGTTGGGACGGATTCTCCTGAATACCAGGTCTCAAACTGGAAACAATATGGCTCCGGAGGGGTAAAAGGGACAATGAAGTCACATGCTAAGGGCTTGTGAGCTCTCCAGTTTTCATACACGCTCCCAACTCCTATGGATTCTTCCACTTCCATGTCTGCATCCCGGTTACACACACTCCTCAAAGCTTCCAACAAGTCATCTGCAAAGCCTTCCACAAGCTCACGGTTCCTGGCGATATCACTGGTCACAGTCTGGAGACATCTCTCATAGAAATGAGCCAGTGTGACCTTGTCTGGCAGGATGACCCCCTTGAATGCTTTTCCTAGAACAGTAATTTCATCTTCCTCATTGACATAATCTGGCCAGTTCCCTTCCTGGTAGTCTTGCCTCCAAAACTCAATCAGAAGGAAAACCACCATGGACAAAGCAGTCCAGAAATTCCAAGAGAGGGGATCGTGGTTGTATTGCTTTTCTGGCTCTGTGGCCTTTTCTGAAGACTTTGTTAAAGCTTCCTGCATCGCAATCTCCTCCTCCAGTTTAAGCTGCTCTAGCCTCAGGTTCTCCTCACGCTCTTTCATCTTCTGGATGACTTCTTGTGTGTTTTCAAGGACAGTGACATTCTCTTTTGGGAAGAGGAGTGGGTGGTTTACAATAGCTGTGATAACCACCAAACACACCCGGAAGACTCCTGCCGGCATGGCAAAACCTTTTCTGTGAGAAAGAGGCAGAGAAACACAGTCAGCTTTGTTCACAACTGCAAATCGACAGGAGGTAATTAACTGCATTCATAGCATAGGGGAAGAAATACACAAATCCTTTGCAATTCTAGAAATGTCTGTGAACTTCTAGATACAAGAAACAGTTATCTTTTGCTAAGAAGGTATTGTGTAACAGTCAGTATATTCCAGGGCCACGGTTTCAGATAAGTAGGTACTGCAGAGAGGAAACTGATTCCTTATTAGTGAAGCAGGAAAGGGAAACGTGTGACCCTCCAGATGTTTTAGTGTACAACTCTCATCAGTCCTAGCCAGCATAACACATGGTGAGGGATGATGGGAACTGTAGACTATAAGTTGCCCAGCCCTGTAGTAAAAGGTGGCCATATGACATGTCTAACTAATTCTTCATTAACACTTGCATTACAGTCCTATTTTGCCTGAATCATCTGCAGTGCTGTTAAGAGTCTCTTACTTGCATGGCCTAGCCTAGTATGCCTCAAAATACCGTGGTTCACAAAAAGTCTCTGCTCCTTGAACCTGGATCCCACAACAAGCTCTTTCCCTAACATGCATCATGATGCCACAATGATTGCTCCAATCTCAGGAAGGGGCTTAGCTAATGTTATCAGAGGATTTTGTTTGCGGAGGAATTCTTCCTATATACCACATCATCACTGTATGGTAATAGTACGGAGCCCAATAGAAGAAAAATCTGAAGACCCAACTGCATGGCAGATACAGCCATGTAATGGAACCATACGTAGCACATGTGGCCCACTCCAGTTATATCCTGCATGAAGAACTATGAACCACATGTGACCAGGAGGAGCAGGTAGGTGGCAATTCTTACTCCAGCAGACCTCCATTTAATATTTCCATAACTATGAGAATAAGTCCTGCTCCCACTTCTAGCCTGTAACCTAATGAGATACAAAGATATGCACCTACGCAATTTCAGAAAGAGGTCATAAACTTAACTGAATGTATCGTTTGGATGTCATAAGATTGTATTAGGGCCAAAAACAAATATAACTTTAAATCTTTATCAAGCAGCCATAACGTTTTCATTTTTACTCTGGAGTAGGTGTGGGCCCCCCCAATCCCGATATTAAAATCACCCTGCACCTAGTCTACAATAAGAATGAAAAAAAGATGTAGCTACTGGAGAGATTTAAAGCAGGGGTGGGCGACTTTTGATCCTCCTGATGTAGGCCAAAACAACTCCTGTGGGCTCTAGCCAGCATAGCCAATGGTGAAGGATGATGGGAGTTGTAGGCCAAAACATCTGGCCTAAAAATAAAATAATGTCTGTTTTGGCCCTTAGTCTTTTTTTACTTTGCAGGTTGATCTCCATTTAAGTGTCATGGGGCTCACATCACATCACCTATCCACATCTCCAAATACAAGTGAGACAAGGGTTTTCCTAAGAAGAACAAGGAACTGCAGCTAGGGAAGCCAGAAACAAACAAACAAACAAAGAGTTGGATACAAGAACACACACAATTTTTACAAGATGGAATGAAAAATGAAAGAGGATCAGGGGGTCATTTAAAATTGTCTTATCAATGGCACTAAACAATATAAAGCATTTCTAAAAGCAAAGAAAAACTGATAGTAAATACAAGCCTCCCTTTTTATATCACTGCTTTGCTTTTCTAAAAAAACTGTTATTCACTTTGATAAAGAACGAGTCACATATTTTTCTTTACTTGGAAATGCTTCCTACCAAGGGCTGATTCACATATGCGTACATTATTCATTGACAGCTGGATGTATGAACTGGCTCAACAGAAAAATATTGTGTTCTGGGAGGGAGGTTCTGTGGTAGAACAGCTGCTTTGCATGCCGAAGGTCCCAGGTTCAAATCCTGGCATCTCCAGGTAGGGCTGGAGAAATCCTGCTTGAAACCCTGCAGACCTGCCAGTCAGTGTTGTCAGTACTGGGTTTGATGGACCAATGGATTGGCTCAGTATAAAGCAGCTTCCTATGTTTTAAGTGGTACGTTCATTCTGTTTAACATACCACTTCCAGGATGGGCCATGCACACATGGAAGTAAAAAAAAAAAAAAGATGCTGCAGTCACCAGCACTGCATGTGTGGACTAGCTTTCACTTACCAATAAATCCCACTAATTTCAATAGTCTTGTCCTCCAAGTAAGTGTAGTAACTTGTACCTGACAACAAACGCAAAAATTACTTTAGATCTAAGTAACAGTACAGTAAGACTTCTTAAAAGAAGGATACCAGACATGGAACAACCGACTGGTTCAAAATTGGGAAAGGAGTATGACAAGGCTGCATATTGTCACCCTGCTTATTTAACTTATATGCAGAGTACATCATGAGAAATGCCGGGTTGGATGAATCAGAGGTCGGAATTAAGATTGCTGGGAGAATTATCAACAACCTCCGATATGCAGATGATACCACCCTAATGGCAGAAAGCGAAGAGGATCTAAAGAGCCTCTTGTTGAGGGTGAAAGAGGAGAGTGCAAAAGCTGGTTTGAAACTCAACATTAAAAACACTAAGATCATGGCATCTGGCCCCATCACTTCCTGGCATATAGAAGGGGAAGAAATGGAAGCAGTGACAGATTTTACTTTCTTGGGCTCCAAGATCACCGCAGACGGTGACTGTAGCCATGAAATTAAAAGACGCTTGCTCCTTGGGAGGAAAGCTATGGCAAACCTAGACAGCATAGTAAGAAGCAGAGACATCACCTTGCCGACAAAGGTCCGTCTAATCAAAGCTATGGTTTTCCCAGTAATAATGTATGGCTGTGAGAGCTGGACTATAAGGAAGGCTGAGCGCCGAAGAATTGATGCCTTCAAACTGTGGTGCTGGAGAAGACTCTTACGAGTCCCCTGGACTGCAAGGAGGTCAAATCAGTCAATCCTAAAGGAAATCAACCCTGAGTGCTCATTGGAAGGACAGATACTGAAGCTGAAGCTCAAATATTTTGGCCACCTAATGCGAAGAGAAAACTGTCCCGAAAAGACCCTGATGCTGGGAAAGACTGAAGGCAAAGGGAGAAGGGGACGGCAGAGGATGAGATGGCTAGATAGCATCACCGACGCAATGAATATGAACTTGAGCATGCTCCAGGAGAGAGTGCAGGACAGGAAGGCCTGGCGTGTTATGGTCCATGGGGTCACGAAGAGTCGGACACGACTGAACGACTGAAGAACAACCACCTGACAATGAATACTGCAGAGTCTACACATAAAAAAGAACCAGATCGTCAGATGCAGTTGGCTTTAATACAGTCAAATACATCTGAATTCAGCTTGATTACGACTATCTGCATCTGACATTTTGCCAGAGCATGTGCTTTTAGAACTTTTCAAAGGAGCTAAGCAACTGGTAGCATTTTGGTGCTACCTCTTCCATAGCACAGAGCTGGATTCAAGAAAAAAGGCTAGGTTGTATATTATCTGTCCACAGGAAGCCAGACAAAGCAAGGTTCAATATCTTCCATATTTGTGCAGATAAAGGGCACAAGGAACTTGTGACAGAAGAATTCCTCATGGTTCCAGTTTTCACTATAGCACCCAGTGAAATATTTACAAGAAACCCCCATAAGAAAATGTGTATAATGCAATATGGGAGAGCCCTATACTGACATTACACCTGCACAGTGCAGGCTCTCCTCACCTTTCTTGAAGATGGTCATGGGACCAGGCTGGCCTATAGACCTCTGCAAGTTTGTGGTATGTGAAAATGGGGTTCACTGCACAAGGACATCCTGTCCCTGGAATGAAGGCCCCATGAAGCCACGCTCTGTACAGCTGCGTATTAACGCACCATTTTCTGGTGATAGGAGGATGTCAAGCCCTCTACAAGAGCCCATTACAGTATATAAGGCTACTTTATAGAGCTTATCTCACACATCTACATAGCTTAAGGCAGTGATGTAGATACAAACACCTTTCACTTCTCCCAATAGTGAATGTGAATAGTGAATGTGAATAGTGTAATAGTGAATAGTACACAGGAAGTTAGCAATGCAGACTATCAGTACTGAAGTTGCCCCACAACAGGGAACTTAACTGTTGCTCCACAGTCATGAGAAAAGCAAACCTGGATGCTGTTCGCTTTTGTCCAGAAGACTGGTGCAAGAAGCCAGATACAAAACCTCTCTGTACAGAGGTGCTCTTTGATCACTGTAGAACAGCAAGGGGCCTGGTTTCACAGGGGCCCCTATGGCACAGCCTGGTGACTGATCCAGTCCTGCCTTTTTATGCAGGGGAGCTGCTTTAATATGTATCACTCTGTCCTTTGTGGTTCTAAGTCATTCAGTGTATATTCCATTACCTTGCCAGTGGCCACCTCTCCCTGCCCTCAGCCTGGCAGTTAGTTTCCATGGCAACAAGAGGGGGGTATGGTAATAAAGCCAGGTATTCCTTTACTTACAAGGGTATGGCATACAGATGTGTACGTTGGCAGAGAAATTAAATCCTTCCCAACTGCAAGCTACTGCTAAAGCACCACTTTAAAATTCATCATAAAATCCCCTTATTTTATGTACATATTTAGTACATTTCTAATCCACCCAGTAACTAATGTTCTCTGGGCAGGTTACAACCAGATAAAAAACTAAAATGTCATTTTAAAACACACTTAAAATATAAAATACAATACAAATAATTAAAAGAATAAAATACAATATAACACGAAACAATAAACAGCACAAGAATCGATGAAACAGCCATAACAACCTAGAACTAGGTATCTGAAAAGACTGGGAGAAAGTATTTTTGCCTGGTGCTGGAAAGAACAATGTAGGTGCCAGGTGAACCTCTTTGGGGAGTTTATTCCACAAGTGGGGTGCCACCACTGAGAAGGCCCTGTCTCTTGTAGCCACCCAGCTTGCTTTCTTTGAAGAGGCACCCAGAGGAGAGCCTCTAAAGATGACCTAAGAGTCTGAGCAGGTACATGGGGAAGAAACATGCCTTTAAATACTCTGATGCCAAGCCGTTTAGGGCTTATAAATATAATCCAGCTCATTAACAAGAAAAATTCATGCACAGGAAGCTCCCTTATCCAAAGTCAGACTACTTGGCCATCTAGGCCAGTATTCTCTGTCTGAAAGCACTTCTCAAGTGTTTCAGACAGGACTCTTTCCCTTGTGTGCTTAGAATCATAGAATAGTAGGGTTGGAAGGGGCCTACAAGGCCATCGAGTCCAACCCCCTGCTCTGTGCAGGAATCCAAGTCAGAGCATCCCTGACAGATGGCTGTCCAGCCTTGTCTTGAACACCTCCAGTATGGGAGAACCCACTACCTCCCTAGGCAATTGGTTCCATTGTCGTATTGCTCTAACAATCAGGAAGTTTGTCCTGATGTTCAGCCGGAATCTGGCTTCCTGTCACTTGAGCCCATTATTCCGTGTCCTGCACTCTGGGATGATCGAGAAGAGATCCTGGCCTTCCTCTCTGTGACAACCTTTCAAGTACTTGAAGAGCGCTATTATTTCTCCCCTCAGTCTTCTCTTCTCAAGGCTAAACATGCCCAGTTCTTTCAGTCTCTCTTCATAGGGCTTTGTTTCCAGTCCCCTGATCATCTTTGTTGCCCTCCTCTGAACCCTCTCCAGTTTGTCTGCATCCTTCTTAAAGTGTGGTGCCCAGAACTGGACACAGTTACCCAGATCTGGACACAGTACTTCGTGGTCGTTAAACTGGAGATGTCAGAGATTGAACTCAGAACCTTCTGAATGAAAAGCATGTTTGCTACCACTGAGCTATGGGCCATCCCAAGCTATGCAACTGTTTACTCCCAAGAGTTTTAACTAATCTACCAATATATTAGTGATAAAATAATATCCATGTGTTCTTGGGCTCATATTCTCCTTTGATCTAAAAAAATAACAACCCTACCACCTCTTCCCTTTACTTTATTAACTTCCTATATCTTCTCTTCCCCCTTGCCTCACTCTCTGTTGGGGAAATTTACTCTCACACACCCCTGTATACAAGAAATATACACAGTGCTGGCTGTTTATGCTGCAGGTTCTCCCTGCTTTTATACTCTGCACTGTTTACAGCCTTGTTCATCTCAAACATGCATGCTCATCACTCTGTTACTGCAAAACCTGGTAGTGATTTACCTGTGTGAATGGATCCTCACAAATCTAGCCAAAGCAATACTTTTCATGGAGTCAAATGCACAGTAAGCAAGTGCAAAGATGTCAAGTGGCACACATGCATATATCTGTGAAGCCACTCTGGGAGTCTTTTGACTGAAGAGTGGGATATAAATGCTTTGAATAAATAAATAAATAAACCAGCATAAATACCCATGTTGGTGGAACTCCGTCAGGATGTTGGGCATTTTACATAACACACCACTTCTCCAGATGGAAAGCCACACATCAAATGTAGGTGCTCTAACAGTGAAATCACAACCATGCTTTGCTGTAAACACACAAAGGACCTGTTGTATTGGTAGTAGGAATGACTACAGGAATCAGCTGGCCTCAAACACAGCTGTTCTTTATCCAGCACACACAGAAGTGAAGGCTTAGCAGAAACTCCACCCACTGTTGCTGCTCCCAATTCTACAGGAGCTGCCAAGGTTCAAAAACAATAACTAACCCACAATACCCCCTAGAATACATAACAGAACCTCTAACAGAATGTTTATCAAGCGCCACTTGTGTACAACAGCCTGCACAACCTGGGAATTCAGCCTGGTTGTGAGAATTCAGCCAGCCAGCCATGAATGGAGGCCTTGCAGGGGCTAGATGAGCCTGCTTCTGCTGTCTCAGATGGGCAGCAAAACCAGATTTACTGGTTACATGTCTGGTGCGCTGCATTGTGCTTAGTGAATCACAAGTTGCAGAGGCCTAGTGTACACCATGGTGCCTAACACAGTATTGCAAGCAAAACAATTGGGGCTCTGCCTTGCAGCCCAGACATTAAGAAAGGGGAGGAATGGAGGAGGTGAGGCAAGGGTAAAGTGATCAGCCGCAATTACGTTATTTAGGCTTTCTTGGGCTGATGGGTGGAAGGAATTGGGGAGTTATGGCAAAGGTTTCACAGAGGAGGAGGGTTTTGAATGAAGAGAGAGCAAGTGACACTGCTGGGAAGGAGTTTGAAGCATAAAGGGAAGCCAGAGAGAATAGGTGGTGGTTTGAAAAAGCAGGAGTCACAGAACCTAAAGGAGTAAAGGTCACAGGCAAGGGCATATCAAGAGCGAAGGACAGAAAGGTAGGGCAAGTCAGAAAAGGGCAAGTTAGTGGAAGGCTTTAAAAACAAGGACAAGAGGTTTGTGTGAAATTCAGGAGGGGCTGCGAAGCCAGTGCGTGGATCTAAGTAGGGGTGTCACAAGGACTGAACAAGGTGAGAAGTGAACGATTATGAAGCACGTGGAACCAGTGCCACCCCAAGATATTTTGTTGCCTGAAGTGGAACCCAAATCTACCTCTCCCACCACCGGCTAACACCAATACTTTAAGCCTTCTTGCACCATTTTAGACACGAATGCCTTCATATATTTCCCCCTCACTGTGCCACCTAACGCAGGTTGCTTCACCCTGCTGCGCAGCAGAGCCAGCCCCGTATAGAACATTTTTCCATACAAGGAGCAGTGAATGAAGAGAATTAGGTCTCCTTTGCTTCAAAAAGAGACAGAAAGGTGGTGGTGGGGTTATGGATGGTCAGGGAAAAAAACATTGTTTATTATTTAGATTATACTTCAGTTAGAAGGCATCCAGACGGACTTAAATATATCGTATTTTTAAAAAAGAGAGACATAGTTATTCTCCAATCCCACAGAGGTTGTGTAAAAATAAGCCAAAAGTCACCCTGCAGGTCAGTTCACAAGAGATCTTCAGGAAGTGCCACAGTTTCCTTTTCTTGGCTCTGTATTTTTTGAATTCTATTATGGAACAGTGTGTATATCTTGAGATTCAAATATAGCATGGCGGGGTGCCAGCAACTGGGCTTTGGTCCTGAAATGCTAAGGAGAGGCGCCTCTGAGATGGACATGAGCAGAAAAGGCACTTGACAGCAACCAGTGTACAGGCTGCATCATCCCCCCCCGTCCCCCGCAATTTCATTACTTTATCAAATGGATCTGGCTCCTGTGGTCAGTTTGAAGCAGTAGAACATATTAAAATGACATTTTTAAAATGAAAGAACATGCTCCTTTTAAAGATAATGTGTCAGTGTTTAATCAAGTTCATGACATGGGTTAGGCAGGAAGGTAGTTGAATAATCTGGAACGGAGAATGCTGGAAACTCCAAGAACGTGAACCCTCAATTCAGGTGCCTGGCTGCCCGGTCTTCGCCGTTCCCCACCCGAGATTAGCCAAAACAACGGAATACAGCTTTGGCATGTGTACTACGTAATTGTGAGAGATGTTTTTTACTGACAGCTGAAAAAAAAATACCAACAGCTAAGGTGAGACCTGATAAAATTCAGAAGAACCCAAGGCTGCCAATACTTCACAGTTGTTCTGGACCAGCCTTCCCTGTCCTGCCTTCCAAAGGTTGGGCTACAGAGTTGGACTACCATCATTCTCAGCCAGCAGAGAATGACCATACTGGGTGGGGATGGTGACAGTTGTAGTGCAACACCTCCGGAGGGCACCAGGTCAAAAAAGGCTGTTCTGGGCAAGCTAAATAAGGGCGCAATCCTATGGATGTTTAGACAGAAAAAAGTCCTATAACTCCCAACATCCCCCAGGTAGCATGGCTGACTGGGGCATGCTGGCAATTATAGGCGTTTTCTGTCTAAAATGCATAAGATTGCACCCTAAATTGGTTGGTTTTCATCAGGATTGTGACCCCCTCTCTCTACTCCCTGCCACATCCTCTGCTTGCAATTTCCTTTTCCTGCTGTCACTTCAGTTTGTGCAAAATAAATAAACGGCATAAAACATTCTGAAATCAGAATAAAATTGGGATGTAAACGCAGGCAATGTAGCCTAATCTACAGCAAGCTCATTTGCTCTGTGAAGTTCCTTATGTAGTCAAAAATGGCCCCACCCATACACAAGAGGGAACCCCAAGATATTTAGAAGTCCCCCCCCAAGCTTTAAGGGAACAACCCCCCATTTCTGCTTTTCAAAGCAGCCCAGTGAGTACTGAACATGACCAGTGACTACAGAATGCTGACTGACTGTTGCCAGGGGAATGGGGTGGGTAGAAAACTGGAGAAGAGAGGGAGTGGAATAGGTGTCCTGAAAGCATGCATGGTTGGCAGACTGGCTGGAAGCCTGAACAGCGGAACTCCATGTTGCAATATTTTGTTGCACATTCCACATGTTTAATTTAAACACTGTACTAAGTGATTCTGGTTGCTGAATTCAGAGGCTTTTCTTGCCTAAATCTACAGAGTGCCAGGATTTTCTTTGTAGCCAGTGCATATTCAGCATATGGAAAGTCCTGACTACAGGCAAGACCCAACAGTACTTTCAAGTCTAATGCTCAGTTATTTTAATCTCCCCCACTGAAACCTAAGTGACTTTAAAAAGTGCTTAATGTGCATTGCAGAAACAAACCACAGGACCAAAGCTTGACTTCTGTGTATGCATAAGTAGCCATAACGCTGAGAACAGAGTGAAACAGGCCTGGAGGTTTTCTCCTTAAGAGACCTGCCATTTGGATGAGACGCGATGCTAATGCCTTCATGCGCCATCAGCATTCGCCTCCGAGGTGAAAGGTGTGGTTGTGGCTTCTTTTTTGCATGTGTGAGTTTGGATTCATAACACCCATAGCCCCAGTGCTGACAAACACAAAAAGCTTGGTTAATTAATTTATAAATGCTTTATCGCCCTGCCCATGCATTCAGCTAGAACGAGGTGTCATCAGGACCTCACACTTTTCACAATTACCTTTATGGTGTGTGCTGGGGAAAGAGGAGAGTCACATTGAGTACAGGCCCTCGGGAGGAGTTTACTTGGCTTCCGTTATGTAGCGATTAAACTGCTTTGCTTTCATTGTGTCTGCGATTATGAAATAGGAAAATGCCTGAAAATGCCTCTGTTTGGAATCCTAAGGAGCCACGCCAGGTTTTCCACTTTTCCTTTCTTCCAGATTTTAGATACACCCACAAAGCTGGTAACAAACTCAACAGAAGCCAATCAATTTGGGCAGGGCCACATTGGTAGGAAGCTCAGACACAGGGGAAGTGGCGTTCAGATAAGCCTGCCAAAGGAGGTTCTGCTCAAAGCAAGAAGTACATTCTTCCTTTTCACACCAAAAATGCATGTGGCTCCAGCTGGGATTGTTAAAGAGGTTGAACATTTTTACTAGCTCCTTCTATGTTCTTCTGAAATGTGCTGGGATGAGTTAAAAAAAATCTGAAGGAAAGAGAGGAGGAGCATGTAAAAACTTGAGAAGGACCCTTGGCACAAGATAGGGCGTTTTCAGACTCTTGCTTAGGCAGCATTGTGCAGAGGTTATAAAAACTAGTTATGGTTATGGAGGAGGGATGGCCTAAGGGCTAGGATGAAAATCCTGTCAGCAAACTGCTGCAATCAGCAAATTGCTGAAAAGCTTTTTCCCAAGGAAATAAACGGAATCACTTAAGGCAGGAGTGGGCAACTTGTGGCCTTCCAAACGTTTTGGCCCACAACTCTCATCAGCCCTGGCTAGTATAGCCAATGCTGAGGGATGATGGTAACTGTAGGTCAGGGCATCTGGCCAACCACATGTTGCCCACCCCTGACTTAAGGACACTGCCTTTAGCGATGATACAAAAAAATTGCATTACAAATCCTCCCCCCGCCCTCTGAGGTGGAATACCAATCAGGGCAGCTGCTTAACAAGGAAAAACTGTGCACATTGCCTGAAATTATTTATTTATTTACACACACACACACACACACTTTTTATTTATTTATTTAAAATATTTATCATCCTGTTGCCAGAACATCCAAGGCTGCTAACAACAAGATTAAAAAATAGTAAAATCGTTTTTGAAAAGGGAGAAAATATATACTAACAAACCATGAAATAAATCAAATCGACAAAAATCCAGGAGAATACAAAAATCAGAAACTAGTTATATGCCATAGGCATGCCAAAACAAAACAGTCTTCACTTGGCATCTAAATGTTATCAGTGAGGGGGTGAGACAGATCTTCCAGGGCAACGAGTTCCATCCATATGCCCTTCATAGTTTGTGGCTTGTTTTCATTAGCCACAGTTAAGATCAACCACAGTTTAAGGTTTGGGTGACATGTTAAACTGCAGTTAATCTAAAATGGAAGCTTCTCGTCTTCTATTTGTGGTTGTGCTGAAGGGGAGAAGAGGGAAGGGTAGGAGTGTGTAAACCCAGAGAGAAGCTAGGTTAATTCCTGTAACACTAAAGCATGGTTTAACATTACTTCAAATGCAACCAACATACCAGAACCCAGACAAACTATGGTTAATGTTAACTATAGTTTATTGAAACAAGCCAACTTCAACAACACAGTTAGTGATCCTGCCATGTTAACTATGGTTTATTGAAATACTAACCACAGTTTCCAGTTGGGATATAACAAGAAACCTGTTAGTTAAAATCAGAAGCAAAAGGGCGGGGGGAGGGGAAGGGGGAGAACATGCGCATAAGGCTCAGACACGCAATACTAAATTACAGTTTAGCACAGGGCTAGGCAGCATGGTGCCTGAAGGCACAAATGTGCCCCCAGACACCCTTCTTGGTGCCCACCAAGGTGTCCTACTCCTCCCATTTAAAAAAAGAACACATTTTCTTACTAACAGCTTGGATTGCTGTGAAATGTTTACTCAGAAGTAAATCCCGCTGGAAAGAGGCAAGGCTGAATTAATGGAAAAGACAAAAAAAATATGATCCAGCAAGCAAACCAGGATGGTTAAAAAATTTCAAGTACTCCTCTTTCTACATCTACATCTTCCGTATACATACATACATTTTGGGAAATACTGACACTAAGGAAAGGGTAGGCAATAAGATGCCTGTGGGCACCAATGTGCTCCCAACACCTTTTTTTAGCTCCCACCAGGGTGCCCTAGCCCACCCAGTTGTTAACACATTTTCTTATTGGCAGCTGGGGTTGCTGTGAAACAGGTTTATGTTGGGGCCCAGAACTATTGTTTAATGTGTTGAGGTTCAGACCCCACCTCTGCCTTGCCTTTTAGGGAGGTTATTTGCCCTTTGCCATGCCTCCCATGGCAGCCATTTTGTGGTGGTGCTCAGGAGTTTTCCAAATTGCCAAATGTGCCCATGCATAAAATGGTTACCTACCCCTGGTTTACCATTATGTGTGCCAATATGTCCTGACAAACTGTAGCACGTATAAATTTCAAAGCCATATTAAAACATGATGGCACACAACTCACACAGGGGTGAGGGAGAGTGAAACGTTATATATAGGTAGCTGTTTCAGTGACATCTTCTGTCTTTTTCAAAGCTTGTGCTCTAAAGAGTGATTATCTGGGAATTCTTCAAGTGATCCCTGCTGTCATGCCATATATGCCATATGCTGAAAATTTTAAAAGATTAGGAAACTCCAGTTTAGAAAGAAGATCACCAAAGAAGATTATACATAGTAATATTACAGGTCAGGTCCATTGCCCATAAAACATCTCTCATCCATGACATGATCCTGGATGAGGGTGCAGACCTGGCATGTATTACGGAGACCTGGCTAGATGAGGCTGCTGCTCCCACTCTTGTGGCCATTTGCCCGGCTGGATTTTCGTATGCGCAGCAGCCGAGGGCTGGGGGTCAGGGAGGGGGAGTGGCTGTTATCTACTGAGAGTCCTTGGTCTTCACCAGACCCCCTCTCCAGGAAACCATGGTTGCTGACTGCATATACTGGAGGTTGGGCCCAAAGGGCAGGCTGGGGATTCTGCTCGTGTACTGTCCACCCCGCTGCACAACAGACTCCCTGGCTGAGGTGCTTGAGGTGGTCTCTGATGTGCGTGTGCTGTCCCCTAACTTGTGGGTGTTGGGGGACTTCAATGTACATTTGGAGGCCATCCTCATGGGGCGCCTTGGGACTTCACGGAGACCATGACCTCCTGGGAGCTGCACCCTATTCCAACTGGGCCCACCCATGTAGACGGTCATGTGTAAGACCTTGTGTTTGTTTCTGGAGAGGTGGGGAACGATCTGGAAGTTGGGGTATATCCACCACCCCTTTGTCATGGTCAGATCACTACCTGGTGGGGTCGGACTTCTTGGTTCCACAACCCCTCCGCAGGGGTGGAGGACCCATTAAGATGGTCTGCCCCAGGCGTCTTATGGATCCAAATGGTTTCCTGACTGCACTTGGGGATTCTTTGGAGCATGCAAATGGCCACTTGGTCGAGACCCTGGTGGATGGCTGGAATGCTGCAATCACCTGGGCATCAGACCAGGTGGCTTCAAAATGCCCTCTCCCCTGAACAGAGCTCAGGCTGCACCATGGTTCACCCCACAGTTGTGAGCTCTGAAGAAGGAAGTGAGATGGCTAAAGCACGGTGGAGGAAATCTTGCTCCGAAGATGATCAGACATGGGTTAGAGCTGTAGCTTCAGCCTACCACGTGGCGATAAGAGCAGCAAAAAAGGATTTTTGTGCTGCCTCTATCGCATCCGCAGAGTGCTGTCCCAGGAGGCTGTTCCAAGCGGTCCAGAACCTGGTTGGTCCAATTGTTCCGGAACCAACAGTGCATTCTAAGTTCTCCTGTAATGAGTCTGCAAAGCACTTTGCAGATAAAATCGACTGGATCAGGAGTGCGATTCCGTGCGCTGCGGATACAATTAGTGAACAAGGAGCGGACAGTGGCAGACTGGTTGTGTGGGATCAGTTCCAGCTTCTTCCTTCTGAGGAAGTGGACAAGGTGCTTTCATCTTTAAGGCCGGCCTGCTTACTCGATCCTTGCCCATCTTGGCTCATTATGAGCTGCAGGGAGAGACTTAGGGAGGGGATCAAGGCAGTGGTGAATGCCTCCCTTGAGGAGGGAGTGATGCCATCAGCCCTCAAGAAGGTGGATTAAAGCCCTCCTTGGATCCCCAAGACTTGAACAACTTTCACTCGGTCTTGAGTCTGCCGTTTTTGGGCAAGGTGATTGAGCGGGTGGTGGCGATGCAGTTGAAGGCACACTTGGAAGAAGCCGATTACCTAGATCCATTTCAATTGGGCTTCGGGCCTGGGACAGAAATGGCCTTGGTCACCTTGGTGGATGATATGAGGAGGGCTCTGGATAGGGGCAAATGCTCCTTCCTTGTTCTCCTCTCAGCGGCTTTTGATACTGTCAACCACAGTATCCCCCTGGACCACCTGGGGGGGTTGGGCATAGGGGACACCGTATTATGCTGGTTCCATTCCTCCATCTCTGGTAGGTACCAGAGGGTAGCTCTGGGGGAGGAGACTTCAGACCCTCGGCTGCTCACTTGCTGGGTGGCACAGGGTTCTATTCTCTCCCCAATGTTATTTAACATCTATGTGAAACTGCTGGGGGCTGTCATCAGGAGGTTTGGGGTGCAGTGTCACCAATATGCGGATGATATGCAACTTTACCTCTCATTTAAATCCTCACCAAGCTTGGCTGTAGATAGGGATGGGCAGGTTCCCTACCTGCTGGTCCGGGTGGGAATCCGCCCTTGCGGGGAGGTGATCTGTCACTCCCCCCAGAATCCGTCCGGGCCAGCTCCGCTCCAAGGCAATCCTGCGGAACCGGCCCAATCTATCTTAAGGAGCACCTCCAACAACACCAGGAACGCCGCTCAACGAGATCAGTGTCGGAAGGCCTTCTCTCTGTCCCATCAGCCAGGACAGCTAGGCTGGTGAGGACAGGGAGAGGGCCTTTTCTGTGGTAGCCCCCACTCTGTGGAATTCCCTCCCTAGTGACCTCCGCCATGCCCCCTCTTTGATGAGCTTCCACCGGGCTTTGAAAACCTGGCTGTTCAGGTGGGCATTTGGGGTGGGCTAGGTTGTTTTTTTTTTTTAGAGCAATGTTGTCTTGTTCAGTTGATTATGTAAATTTGTTGTTTCGTGTTATTTGTATTGTATGCTGCCTAGAGTGGCTGGCCTGCCAGCCAGATGGGCAGCTAATAAATAATTAAATCATAAATGATGTAGAGGCTACAGCAAAGAAAAGCCATTTACATTTCTGCAGTCTACATTTATACCAACAATTTATATCCATTTTAACAAGGTATTTCCCACTAGGTACACCTACAATAATGTTCACTCTTGGCAGTGTTAAGATGCTGAGTTTAAAATGATTCCGTTAATGTCATAAGGTAAAATAAGTTTTTATTTTAAAATTTAAGCAAAGTGCTTGTGCATACAGCAGAATGTAACTATTAAGCTTGTGCCTGGAAGAGGAATTCATGTTAGACTACAGCCTTGTATATACTGCTGGGGGTGGAGGGTCAAAAGTGAATAGTGCTGGGGGCAAGTGACTGTGTAGTTGTTAGGAGTACAGGATTGCAATCCTACACAGACTTCCCTGGGTCAAGCCTTACTTCCAAATAGACATTTATAGGATTGCAGTGCAAGGGTCTTAGGTGCATTCCAAAGCTTAAGCTGTAGAAGATAAAACAGTTCTACAGATACCCAAACAGAACAGATCATTTAGTCCAACCTTTGCTCTATTTATTTACCCCAGGAATAATTCAAATGCAAGACATATACTGACCAATTATCTGAGGGCCAATACTAGAACTGGGGGCAGCAGAGAGTGGGGAGAAAAACAGAGAGTCTGTTATGAGTTTAATCTTGAGAGAGGGGGTGGTACCAGCCTCTTTAAATGAGGCAGTAATTAGGCCACTCCTGAAAAAGCCTAATCTGGACCCAGATGATGTTAACAACTATAAGCCAGTAGCCAACATCCCCTTTGCTGGGCAAAGTGCTTGAGCTGGTGGTTGCCTGTCAACTCGAGGCAATCTCGAATGAAACTGATTATCTAGACCCATGAGGTTGCATAATAGCCTGCCCATTTTGACAAATGGCTGCTAAAGGAATGATGGCCAGAAAAATAACAGACTCATTTAAGAAAAGCTTCTTTACTCTAAGTCCAACATTATAGGAAAAGAAATCTAGGACAAAGTATGGAGAACATATGGATCACTCTCAGGTGGACCTCTTTTTGAAATTTTCTCTTAAGTTATTAGAGATATATCCATCATCGACTTTCAGTGATTGGGAATGAACCAGATGCAGTCTTAATCTTACCCAGTGAAGGGCAGGTGGGTCGGGGGGAAAGAGAGAGAGAATGGGTGCTTACATTTTACAGGTTAGGTGCTTTGTGTTCAGACACACCCTTTCACATTAGCAAACATGACCTCAGTGTGTCCTTGCACACCTTTATGTTTGTTGCATCCTCCTAGGTTATTCTGACACATTTTCAAGATTGTAGGCTATTTTGTACAGCCGCAAGAATGAAACGCTCTCATGTCTAGGGTTATCACTTCCCCTGCCCACCCTATTGCTTCTATGCAGAAATCAAGCAGGTGAAGTTTTCATATCACAGTTTATCTGTATCCCAGGAATGGCATTGACAGTTTCATTCAATGTCAGATTACAGTTTTAGGTGTGGGAGTAGGGCAGAAGAAAGATGGGAACCCTATTCTTGTCACCCACTATGGAACTTTTATTTTTATGCTTGCACACCTTTATGATAAAGATCTTGATAACAATCTGCTGCCACAACATAAAATAATACCAACAACAACAACGAGATTTGACTTGTCTTACTTTGCCCTTCCCCATCAATATGGCCTTGGAGACAAGCCAGACAGAAGCAGAATTGTATTGAAGGGCTATGCACTTTTTCTCCGAAATGGTTACCCGATCAAGTAATCTTCTACCAATTTTCTATCGAATAGGAATAGGATCACAGCAGATAAGACAGGCTCACCTGGGCTAACTTTGTAGAAATTCCAAAAGAGAAAGCTATCGTTTTGCCACGCGTCTCAAAATTCTCTCACCGTAAATAGTAGGAAGAAACATCCTGCTTTTGATAGCTCAGTGCCAGAGGGGTCAGTCACATGAACAACACTGGCCATTCTTTCCAGCATACATGCTGAGAATGTTTGGAAAGGATCTCCCTTTCAACTATTAGAAATAAATAATTTTCATGGAAATCTTGACGACTTTCCTGTATACAGGTCAAAGTGACTCCTCCTTTACCAGAGCATGAATGCCTGGCAATCCAAATGGATACACGGGGTCAAATATTTATTCCATCAGAAAACAATAGGATCTACATAGGGTTAAGCAGTTTAAGGACATTTACTTTACAAGCCAAACAGAAGCAGTATTGCATTGAAGGACTATGCACTCCCCCCACCCCTAAAAGTTACCTGATCAAGTAATTTTCTACCAGTTTGATCTAAAGCCTAACATCTTGATCCAAATTAACTTGAAAGGGATGCTGTGCTGAAGAGTCTTAGTACAGCCAACTCCAAGTCACCACTTCTCAATCATGAGAAGTACAACTACAAGTATTAAAAATAACATACTGCTTTGTTTGTTTTGCTTGAGTGAGGGATGTGCTACAATTACGTTCTGAAAGTTGCTCTGGTTTCAATGAGAAGCTTAAAAAAAAAGATGTGTCTCATTTGATCACAACAATGGCTTTTACAAACCACCTAAAATAACGTTTGTGAAAGAACGTCTTATTTTTTTCTAGATAACGTGAGCCTCAGACAGTTTTTGCCATGCCCTCCTTCTGCTGGCCAGCTCTGTTCTTATCAGCAAGGGAACAATTTGTAAGACCCAGCAATTTGTAAGACCCAGTAAGACCCCACAGATAACTGCAAAATTATCATGTAGTACATTTTATAGCATTTCACCATAACTACAAATCCCTATGTTCAAGTGGAAAACTGGGCTGTGCACACAAACATCACATTGGTCTATTATTGTAGGATCACTACCAGGCTTTAATTGATTTTTCTCTTGATCAATGAGGCAAAATATTTTTTACTCAAACCAAATAATTTGCTCCTGGAACCAATCCAGTTACACTATTAAATTATTTGTGCAATTACCTACTTATCACATGAGTCATTCTTGCCACTCTTACAGTACAATCCTATGCATGTCTATTCAGAAGTAAGTCCCGTTACATTCAGTGGAGCTTGCTCCCAGGTAAATGGGTGTAGGATTGCAACTCTAATCGTTCAGTAGCACAGAGAGGAGGATCTATCCAATCCATGTTACATACTGAAACAAACACAGGGCTCTAGTGATATCCCTATGTACTTGGGTGTCCCTCTCAAGCAATAACCATGCTGAGATCCATTCCCAGTTGCCATTCTGCAGTCTCTCACCAGCATGTATGTATGTATGTATGTATTTATATCTCTTTATTTTAGAATATTTATATCCTACTTCCATGCTCAAGGTGGCATACATGGGGTTTCTAGGCAGTCTATCGTGCAGGACGTGGGTGGCGCAGCAGCTTAATGACGCTGGAGTTTGCCAAGCAGAAATGGTCGACACTTCAATGGTTCGAGCCCAGCTCCGCATGACAGAAGTGAGCTCCCGTCATTTCATCCCTAGCTCCTGCCCACCTAGCAGTTCAAAAGCATACCATCTGCGAGTAGATAAATAGGTACCCCCATTTCGGTGGGGGGAAACGCTGGCAGTACTCTATGCGGGGAGCAGGAACTAGTGCTGGATCTGCCTGGACGTGATGGGCGGAGGAGCGGTGGAGAAAATGCCTGGATGAGCCGACTTCCCTAAGAATGCTGCTGGCCAGCTGATGCAAAGCTAGCTCCCCCTCTTATGGTGCAGCAGTGCAACAAAGACTTGCAACTATCGGCGCCAGAACATCTACTGTGTAAAAACATTGTAGACTCCCTGGCAATGTGTGCCATACGCTAAATGAATGAATGAATGAATAAATGACCAGTCCCATGCCTGCTTAGCCTCAGAAAATGCCTTGGGATAGGAAGTAGTCGAAAGAAAAGGAGAAAAGGTGGCAGAAAGCAATGAGAACACATGATGACAAAATGCACACTTGGGCCAAAACACTTCTCCACAACATTTACCAATTACCAAGAAAGGGAAGAAAAACAGATCTAGGTATAAAAGTAAACAAAAATTCACAGGTTTCCTCATCTCTCTCACACAAGTTATTGAAGCCTTAAGTCATAATATGGGAATTGTTGTGCAACACATCTGGAGGCCCCATGTTGGGAGAAGGCCGACTTAAGTTGTTTGCACCACCTGGGAGACAAGTTCCAATAACCTGGCTTGCACGTAATGCTAACCCATGGTTTATTTAAACCATGGTTTGTTGCCCTACCCAAGGTCTATCTGGCAGATGATTAAACAAACCATGGTTTGTTTTCTCAGTCCCTGGGTTGTTTGTTTCCCTCTTCCTTCACCCACTTGCTCCCTGTATCCCAACTGCCTTTGCAGCACTACCGTACTGGCAGCAACTGGGGTTTTTGACTGCTCTTGCCTGCTGCCTCTATACCCTGGTGAAACAACCCATGAACAACCCACGATTCTGGGTTCATACTTAATGACAACTCATGGTTTAAACAACCCACAGTTCACAACACAACAACAAAGCATGGGTTCTCTTCATGAGTTGCTTGTGGTTAACAACCTATAGTTAACTCACAGTTCCAGGTTTGCACATAATGACAACCCATGATTCAATAAACCATGGTCTAATTAACCAGGGTTGTTGTTATGTGCAAACCAGCTCAATGTGTCAATGAAGAAGCAGGAGGAATAGTCAGTGCCCACTTTGTACTTCTTAAATATGGAACACTACGGGCCTGATCACATGTAATGGCAGCAAATCCTGCATTAACTAACTCACAATTTGCCACGGTGCGTGCTGGGCGTGTGCTGCTGCCATTTGGTATATGCAACCTCCAATCGGGCTGATTGGAGATTGCTCCGTGTTGTCTGAACCTGGACACTATGAGTTAATCATGGGTTAAACAACCCATAGTTAACCTAACAAGTAAGAGACAAGAAGCCAGTGTAGAGGTTGAAGGAAGAACATCACATGGTGAAAACAAGAGAGGTTAATGATTTTAACAGCAGAATTCTTGGCAGAGCATAGATATAATAACAGAAGTCTAGAGAGGAGAATGTTGCAGTAGTCAAGGTAAGAGATGAGTGGAGTGTGAGGACGGATAATGATGCTGTCAAACAATATGGAGAAATATGGGGAGAAGGGCACTTGAGAGAAAAAATGAGTTCAGTCTTGGCTATACTTAGTGAGACAGCAATGCTAGCATAACAAGAGCAGTATGAACAAAATCCATATTTTTATTTGGAAAGGCACTCAGACACAAACTTGATACTAAAATGGAGTTATCATCTACTGCATTTGCTTTTCCTTTCCTCTGTGTAAGAGTCAAATAAACCAAAGACTGTAACTCTCATGAACAACTTATTTGGTAGTTGTGAAGACACTCACATAAAACATATAAAAAGCAAAGGTGGCTGTGTTGACCATAAGAAAAATGCCAAAATATATGTTAGGGGAAAGGGAGGAAAAAGTGACTGATGTTCAAGGTATGGAGTCTACATTTGGTTACAGACTCCATGGCTTGAAGATCAGCCATCCCCCCGACCCCGCTTTTTGCTTGGTTTACCATCTTGCCTGATGAAGGGTTCTGGGGAACTCAAAAGCTTGCACACTATTTTTGTAGCCTTCAGTTGGCCTAATCAAGGTTTTGCTCTAAGATGAATTTTAAAGCGAAACATCTATTGTTAACATTGCATGTAGTTTCTAAAAGGAGAGCTACATTTCTGCAACTCAGACACCCATTTAAAGAGAGCTAGGGAATAAAGAGAGCAAGAACAGACAGGTGCAAGGCCTCACCAAAACATTTCACCCACTTCCATTGCTGGGTTAAGCATACCACTATAACATTACGGGAGTTCTGGAGAGATATGTAATCTACTTTGACCACTGCAGAGAGATTGTGCGAAGGTGTGCCTTGGATGCCGCAGAATTACCAGATCTGACTTTCCTTTAAATTTCAAGATCACTCACCCTCTTCTTTCTAGAAAAACAACATGCGTCTCCATGGCAGATGCACCACATACAAGGCAATTAGCCCACATGTTGCTCATTTGGAACATGTCTGCAGTGAGCACAGACACTTGCTTAGCTAGTAGTTAGGAGGGCAACAAAGGATGGCTTTGTTCACTAGCCAGATGACAGGCTCCCTCCGCCATTAAAAAGCTAATTTACAGCATGGTGGGAACGATGCATCATGAGTCTGAGGACACACAAGTGGGACAGACTCGCTCCATGTCTATAAATTCTGTTTAGGAAGAAACGATGCCACTCCCGATGAAAAAGCAGTTTTCCACTAAGATCCTGAATCAAAGACTAAGGTCTAGGAGTTGGGGGGAACCCATCCAGGAAGCAGGGCTAAAACCTGTTGAAGAGACTAAAAGGGCATCCCCATTAAATTGGGCAACACATTGCATATCCCCAGTTAATTGGGAACACACACCCAAATGTTGATTATATTTAATACAACAATTTATAAAAAGTTGCACCATCTTACAAAAGGCATTCCCTTTTCACTCCTGCACAGGAGCAGATACCCCCTTCTAAAACGGTGCCTGCTGTAATATATGCAAGCTCCTTCATATTTTGCACAAATGAAAAATGCTTTCCCCTCAGATCTACTGTTTTATGTATATGCAAACTGATGCAAAATCGATAAGTTAACACTCATCTGATTAATCAAGTAAGCGAGAAATCCTATGGCCGCTAGTCAGTGGCCATAGCCCCGTGCTCCGAGGTCAGTTCCCTGAGAACCGACCTTCCCCCCCGCCCACGCTGCCTTGCAGGCAGCTCAGAACAGCCCATGCTCGGAAGAGGAACGCGGAGCAGCAAAAACAGGGCATACCGGGGTGGGGAAGGCAGAAATGCCGGTATGACACATCCTATGTGTCCTCCAGCAGCCGCTTTCCCCGCTCCGCCTTCCTGTGGCTAGACAGCCAAAATCGGCTGTCTAGCTGCAAATGCAGGGTGGCTGAAGTGCAGAGGGGACAATCCCCTCTGCACTTCTCCTTCCCTGCACTGGATAGGCAGTCGCCTCCGAGTTCAGAGGCGGCTGCCTATCCCAATAGGATTGCGCCCTAACATGTTCTTCAAATTGGTGACAGCCCTAATAAGTACTTCAGTCTTATCCCTTTCATTATGGCAGGTATCTTGACAGCTAAATACTCCCCACAGGGCCTAGCTCAGAGCATCCAAGATCTGGTAGGCCATAAGCAGTTAGCAGGAGCGAGTGCCAGGCCCCATGACAGAGCTAGTACTATCAAGTTTACCCAGGCATGTCTGCAGCCATTTTCTGCCTTTAGCATGGACCTTTCCTACTAATTCAGGATGGAAGCATTGTGCTTGTTTGTACAGGCAAGGTGCAGATTCCATCAGCCTTGAGAAGTTAATCCAAATAGCACAGTTTCTACAGAAACTAAACTTTGGGAAGTCTGTCTTTTTACTAAAGACAATAATTCTCAATGAGTAACAGATTTTTCAAGACACATTTATGACCTTGCAATGGTATTATGGTTCTTATACATCTAATTAAGCTGAACTACGTAAGATTGCAACAACAGAAATAAGGAACTGGTTCAACAAGACTGAACTTTAATTCCAATGCCAGTAAAGACCAAAAGAAGGGAGATCCTAGTTTAGACATAGAAGATGGATGTCTCAAGGCAAGTGATTCAACTCATACAGCTTTGATCATGAGGGAGGAGGTAGTTGCCAAGAAATCTTGTATAAAAGTTCTTTCGTGGCATTGGAATATCCATGTCAACCCAGAAGTGGATGAAGGAGAGAAGAAACTACTCCCAGAAGATATAGTATGGATAATCTAGCCAATAAGATTCCAGACAGAGAGTCAAACTTAACAGCACTATTACAGCCTATGGGCAATTTCTAGTTAGGTCTATATGTGTGAATATCTGTTGTTCCTGTTAGTATTATGGTAAACTAATTTAAATGTAGACACATCTAAGATTGCCCACTGCTTTCTGTCAAAGTTAAATTTAAAAAAAGAAAATGAAAGACAAAGGTGACCTAGGGCACCCCCCCCCCCCAAACCATATTAAAAAGAAAAAATTAGCTCAAGTTCTGGTTTTTTAAACAGAATTCTATTCATTTTCTTCATAGTAAATTCTTTTCTTAGTGTTGTGTGTTTGTTGTGATTATCTTTTTTCATGTCAGCAAAATGTTTCTAGCACTCTTTCTTATGGAGAAAATTAAGATATCACTGTGTTTAAAAGGCTCGGAAAGCAAATACAAAGACACCACACAACATTTCATGTCTCCATATGAACCCTGCCTTGACCTTAAGTGCCTTAAGTGCCACTGAGTGCCATTTTTTGGTAGAAAGGCAGAGTACACATAAAAATAAATAAATCTTCTTCTGAGGCCCTTTTCCAGGTGCCCCCATGTAGTGGATGGTTCTTGTGCGAACAGCTCTTTCAGTGGTGGCATCACAGCTGTAGAATGCCCTCCTCAGAGAAGCTCTCCTGGTGCCTACCTTGATGTCATTTTAGTGCCACGGGAAACCTTTCCATTTCCCTGGCCTATTCAACCTGTTCCTGCTTTACATTTGTGTTGCCTGGGCTATGTTTTTATACGTTCTAAAGAATTAGTGCATACATTTATAATTTATTTTTCTCTTCTTGTAAGCAGCCACTGAGAACTAGGTTATAGGGTGGCATATAAATATAATAAATAAACAAGTAAATAAATAATTAAAAAGATGGACGCATTCTCTCATAGTTTCTGAATGGCCCAGAATTCCCCAACTGGCTCAGAGCTGAGATAGGACTTGACATGTTCTACCCTGCCAGAAGTGGAAAAACAAAAAGCAAAGCAAAATTCTGAAAAAAATATTACCTTGCAGGGTAAAGTCAGTCTAACATTTATGGCTCATGAAGGGTGCACACTCTGTATAGATGCACATTTAGAAATGATGGCTGTAATTTAAATAAAAATACATCTCACCATAGTGTGGAAAACTGCGACCAGGTGACCTGTGTGCCTTTCTCAGTCTGCTGTCTAGTTGCTAAGCGCTGATGGGCTACTTCAAGGCCCCTGTTCTCCCCACTTAGGATTCTTTATCTTTATTCCAGACTTGGACTGGGCAGCCCTTTAAATAGAGGATGCCTTCAAAACAGAGGACAGTCCTCTTGCAACCCTTCAAATACAGGACTGTCCTCTGTACAAGAGGGCACCTGGCCACCCTAAGGGCACCGTCCCATGCATGTTTAGATAGAAAAATGTCTTACAACTCCCAGCATTCCCCTGCCAGCTATGGTATGCTGGGGAATGCTGGGAGTTGTAGGACTTTTTTTCGGTCCAAACATGCATAGGATTGCGTCCTTAGCCTCATTTGTTGTTGTTCAGTCGTTCAGATATGAGACTATATCAGCCATGCCCTGGAATTGTTTAGATTCATTAAAAAATGTTTGTAAACGTGCAAAATATTAGTAATCCTCATCTCAAAATATACTTTCCAAGACAGTCCTCAGTACTGAACAAACCGCCTAGACTTGTATTTGGTTGCTGCTGTTTGAAGTGCAGAAAAGTAACAAAAGCGGGCATAGAATGTGTTGTTAGAATATTAGAAGTGTAATATTTGACGTCTACATCAGTTCAGCTAATGTAACGTCGTGCCCAGTTGTCCAAATGTGTTGCTTTCCCTGATGTACCTCGGTCTGTTCTCTGCACGTTGCTCCATTCTTGCCTATTTACCTCACATCCTGCTTCTCTGCTGAAAAATGTGGGGAAAGAATTTTGCTTTTTCAGCTGAGCTGGCACGGACTGCCTCTGGCAGCATGTGGGCCAGGCGCCCTCGTACACAGCTGTATCCCTGCCCATGCCACACCCAAAGAGTGTCAACGCCCTACTCAGAGCTCTGAAAATGGGAATGTTTGCCTCCTAGAAACAATTGGCTATTAAAATCCTAAACTGGAAAATACGCAGCTGGACAGACATTTTGTGGCTCTATGAGTCAGGAGGAGCCGTAGCTCAGTGCACTTCCTTTGCATGCAGAAGGTTCCAGGTTCGATCCGCAGCAGGGTTCGATCCGCAGGTAGGGCTGGAAAAACTCTTGCCTGAAACCCTGGGGAGCCGTTGCTGCCAGACAGTGTTGACAACACTGGGCTAGATGAACCAAGGGCCTCACTCAGTATAAGGCAGCTTCCTATGTTCCTACGATTTAGAGATGCACACAGACACATCAAGGGCAAATCTTTTAGAAAGGGCTAGACACCTACACATACATGCACCTTTCTCCAGGTTGTGCCAGGTGCATTTGATTAAGAAGTGAGCAGGCCCCAAGTCCCTCTAACTCTTAGTGTTAATATTTCTGGTAGGGTGCTTCCAGGTGGCTGCGTCCTCCCATCAACCATAGCACATTTGCAAGTGCTAGTTCCTCCTGACACCCACAAGCTAGCCATATTGAGTCTAGTCCAAGTGGGGTAACAGGATCTGCATGGGTAACACCACACTAGCCATCATTGCTTCAAACTTCCATATTAAGAGATACCTGCTCTTTGAGGAACGGCCTGTTCCTGTGTTGGCAAACTTTCCGTTATCCGAAGTGACATCTGAGCAGGCTTCAGTAACTCCACTCACCATGCTGAGAGTGGTTCTGTGCTCTCGTGAGCGTGACGAATGGCCAGCCCTTCTCTCTAACTTTGAAGCTGCAGAGGTAGGCAGGGATTGTCCCAGCAATCCATACCCCTCCCCAGCTCCAGACTTGAGAAAAGACTGCCGGGGGGGCAGCTGCTCGGGTGCCAAGCCACCAGGCTCCCCCTGCCAGCCTCTCCCAAGGGTGAAGCTGGCAGGGAAAGAGGGCTCGTCTGGTGTTGCTGCACAAGGGTGATTGGGGCACTTTCGTGTAGCCAACACAGTCTCCAACCTGCCTTTCTCTTGGGAGAACACAGTGTGTGTGTGGGGGAGATTGTTGGGAAAGTGGGGGAGGACTGGTGGCTACATCTTTTTTTGGTTTAGCAGGCAAGGCCAAGGCAAACATTGTAATCCCCGGCATATGAGGGCCAAAATACCCAAGAGATGGGAGTTCAATGATGGAATCTCCCAACATTTGAATGTTTAGTTAAAAACAGTTACCGGGGGGGTGGGGGGGTGTCCAACTCTAATCAGAGCAGCAGTCCTGGGGGAAGAGGGAGGGTGAACTGCCCCACCCTGTTTTCCCCAGTCTAAATTGCCTTCTCCGCTCTCCCCCCATTTGCCCTGCTCAGGAAAACAAATAAGCATATGTTTTCCTTTAAAAATTCTTGTGTTGAATTTCTGTTATGTAACAAACTTTTCCACCTGCGTAATACCAGCTTCTAACAAAAGACAGGTCAGGAGGGCTCCACACTATGGTTCTCTATATAGAAAAAGAGGAAGAGGCCTTCTTCAAAGATGGAGAATGCAGTATTCTGTTCACAGAATGCAGCCCAGCCCACAATTATCAGTATACACACACACACGTTACAATCTTCAGTGTGTTTACTTGGATGTAAATCCCTGTGAAATCAATGGGACTGCCTTTCCAATAAATTTATCTTTCCAATAAAGATATTTAGAACTGGGTGCCTTCACAAGCATACGTCCAGACCCCCTCCCCACAAAAAGCTGGGGAAAACGGAAGGAGTGGAGCAGGGCTGGTTAAGCATTCCCCACAATGCTTTTGCCATAATAAAAGCAGGACTGTCAGGTTTTTTATTACAAACATTTTTGTGTAATGTGACAGTGTAAGTCCTGCTCCCAAGACTAACCTCATTCCCTAAGACACCCACCACATATCATCATAAGAAAGAGCTTCAGCTTTCCTGAATGAGCGTACATCAGTCTAAACCTCTGTGGTCTATGAAATGTGGTGCCTGTCCCGAGATCAAAATTATACACTCTGCTGGATCAGCATCTCTAGATAAGCAAACATAATTTCAGTGTTTGTGAAGTAAAAAAAAAAAGCCACAAAGTTCAAATAGACACAAGAATCTCGGGTTTTAGCTTTCAACCATCATACAGGAAGCCTCATCGTCTAACAGATGGCTACAGCGAGACCAAAGTTTCAAAGCCTAGCACAAATGAGAACTGTTGCATTTCAAGAGAACTGTCTCACAGCAGTCTTAAAACAGTTGGAAGGAATATTTTTAAGTATTCTCCCTGCTGTATGATGAGACTGAGGCATCTCTGCAGCCTTACTATGTATTCTTCCAAGTCAAAGAAAAGCCCTGCTGGATCAGGCCAAAGTTGCATCAGGTCTTGTTTTCCCCACGGTGGCCAACCATATGCCTGTGGGAAGTCCAAAGGCAGAGCATGAGGCAATAGCCCTTTCCCACTGTTGCTCCCTGGTATGCAGTGGCCATCCTGACTAACAGCCACTGATTTGTTTGATACCCTTTTCAAAGCCATCTAAACTATTCAGAAGTAGCCAAGGATTGTCTAAAGTAGTAGAGTTAAACGTGTCTAGCACAGAGGTGGGCACAAGGTAGATCTGAATCTACTTGTAGATCTCTGGGTGATCTGCAGTTAACCAGCAAGGCTTTCTGACACCAATTGTTTATACTACCTACATTATACTGCTGAAATGAAGAAAGCTTCCAGTAACCAGACGTGGACTGGTGTGCGGAAGGTCAGTGAGCTCCATTAAATCTGACACTCAAAACCAATGCCCAGGGGGCTCAGAATTTTTTCATTTTCATAGTCTGGGAGTACTCCTAGATCCATCATTGTTGCTGGAGGCCCAAGTGGCCATGGCAGCTCGGAGTGCTGTTTACCAGCTTTGGCTGGCTCGCCAACTACGGCCTCTTCTGGACAGGGTAGCTTGGCCACAGTGGTACAGGTGCTAGTAACCTCAAGGCTGGATTACTGCAATGCACTCTATGCGGGGCTGCCCTTGAGGCTGGTCCAGAAGCTGGAGCTAGAGCAGAATGCGGCAGCTCAGCTGTTGTCGGGAGCTGCCCCTTTTCAGCATGCAACTCCTTTGCTGGGGGAACTGCACTGGATGCCCATTCGCTACTGGGCTCAGTTTAAGGTTTTGCTACTAGTGTCCAAAGCCCTAAACAACTTGGGACCAGGATACCCGAGATCGCCTTCTCCCTTAACAACCTGAGATCATCAGAGGGCATGCTGGTGGTGGCTCCACATGGACCTATGGACTGATTGGAGTCCACCTGGAGAACAGCCTTCAGTGTGGTGGCCCCCTTTCTTTGGAACTCCCTGTTCTTGGTGGTCAGGCAGGCACCAACACTGTATTGCTTCCGGCGCCTCCTGAAAACAGGTCTGTCCCAGGAAGCGTTCCTTAAATGGCCAGCCATGTTTTTTATTGGCATTCTGTTTTTAATAATTTCAGTATGTGTCAGGATGGAAATTGAGCCCACAGAGCCCTAGAGCAGTTCTGATTCTGAGGAAGAACAGCAATCCGTGGGAAAGGAGCTTGCTCATCTCTCACAAGCACAGCAGCTGGCAGAGATTCCTCCTGCCAGCATTCCTGAGATAGTGACCCTGGCAGTGAGAGAGAGCTGGAGGGGGACTTGCTGGATGCTCGGTGCAGACGCAGGGAGCAACGACAGATGGAGGGCGCCGAAAGGAGGCGCTCCACTCGTGCAGCACTAAAACAACGGTTGCGCCCCGAGGACCCAAGGGAAAGAGGGAGGATCTCTCCATTGCCCATAAGTTCAGAGTCTTCCCGTGGTTCTCCTTCAAACGGGGACCAACTGCCTTACCTGGAGCTTAGGCTACTCTGCTATCTATCCCCAGTGCAGTTCCTTGCTTAGTCACTAGTGATTAGTATCTGTAAGAGTCATAAAGTAATAAAGGAATAAGGCCTTGGAAAGAATCCTCGTTGTCTGTGTCCTGAGTTGGCTATTGGAGGGGACTGCAAGAGGCAGCTAGGGCACTCCTGACAATATGGTGTTCTAACCTTTTATCTTTTTTACTATTGTACTTCTTATGTTCACTGCTCCAGAATCTGCTTTAGATGGGGAGTGATATACAAATGTAAATAAATAATCTCAGTTTTATGCCTTTTGCGCCAGGCTCTGGCTGGCAGATGTCAGGGTTCTAGTAAAAAAACAACACCAAAGTATGTCCCATGCAGCCCAACTCTATGCACAGACTCAGGAAAAAGTGCTAGTAAGGTCAGTGATGCTCACTTTCAGACAAGGGTGCATAGGACTGCAGCTCAAGGTTTAATGAGTGGCCAGCTTTTATATGAATGAATGGTCCTTACGGTAGGCCAGATGAATCGAAAGAAATGAGTGTTGAAAAGTTCTTCATCTTTATTTAAGCAGGGGCAGGGGCCTGTGGGCACCAATGCGCCTCCAAACACTTTTCTTGGCACCCAGCAAGGCATGCTACCCCTCCCACTTAACCCCCCTCCCCCCAATTAACATATCTTCTTACTGGTGGCCAGGATAGCTTTGAAATAGGTTTCTGTTGGTGCTGAAAACTCTGGGTTCAAAGGAGTTCTTTAGCACCTGGGGGCTCAGGCCCCACCTGAGGTCTGAGCCCCCAGCTTGCATTCAGTCTTTTGGGCAGTTTACTTATCCTTTGCCACACCTCCCATGGCAGCCATTTTGTGATAGTGTGCAGGACAGTTCCTCAAATCGCCAAAAGTGTCCACATGGCCCCCAAAGGTTGCCTACCTCTGACTTAAAGATAACCTTCACTACATGATAGTAGCTCTACTCTCTAGGGGCGTAAATTGAAGACTGTATTACTGAGAAGCCAAGAAACTGATACTGTAAAATGAAAGGGTTTAAAACCCTGATCCTAAGTACACCTATTAAAAATTAAGTGAAGCAATAGTCAACAAGTCTTACATCTGAGCTAAGTGTCCCCACCTTTTAGACCCATGGGCACACTTTGGAATTTGAGAAACTGCTCTGGGCACCACCACAAAATGGTTGCCACAGAGGATGTGGGTAGTCACATAAAGGCTGCCACGGGGGCCTGGCTAGTCAAAAGTGAGCTGAAGTGGAGCAAGGGAGAGAAAGGGCAAGGCAAAGGAGCAGAGAAAGAGCAAGGGGAGAGGCTAGGAGCAGGAGACACAGTAAGCTAAAGAGGTGGAGGGGAAATAGCGAGGCTAGAGGTAGGGCGGGAGAAATAATAAAGCAGAGGGGAGAGAAAGAGCACGGCTACAAAGTTAAGGAAAGCATACGCGTGGGGCAAGGAAAAGCCTCATGAGATGTGAGACGTCCCTCGGATGATCACGTCAGGCCAGGAAATGCATCTTTTGCAAATAAAACAAATGATGCATCAACATCCACCCAGCAAGTAAAATAAAAATCAAAACGCCTTAGCGGGGGAAGAGCACGGGAAGGAGTAAGTGGTTTTAAAAGCTGTCTTTTTTCTTCCGCCCCCAGTTCCTCGACTAGCTCAAAGATGTGCTGCCACTCTCTTTGGGGGAAGGGAACAAGCGAGGCGACTTCAAACGACGTGCAAGCCCGCCTGCCCCTCCGACGAGCGCCTCTCCGGGGGAGACGTGTGTTAGCCCCACCTCCACCCCTCCGAAGCCCCTCCGTCTGAGGATGTGAGAGAGAGAGAGGACGGGGGGGGGGGGGGAGGATCCGCTTGCTCGCCCTCCCGCAGTAGAAGACGATCTCCGAGGGCTGCGCGCAGCCGGGAGGGGAGAGCAGAGGGACTCTCTCCTCGACGCCGATGACGGAGGCGTCGCACGCTCATTGGTGCAACCACAGCAGGGACCAAACCTTTGCCACCAGGTTGTGTTTTCAGACACAAAGCAAAGACCGACCCCTGGGGGGGGGGGGCGCAGAAGCAGCAGCAGCTGCAAGACGTGGAACGGCCTTTTGAACAGCAGAGTGGGAAACTTTGTACTTACTTCGCCCTGCAGCAGACTTCTCTTTGGACGTCGCTAGACGATTAACACCGACCCCTTGGGCCCCTTTCACGGTTTTTTCATACCGAATTGCTCGACGGCCGACGGCCCCGCCTGGCCCCTCGCCCCTTTCCGCAGAGCATCCTGCCCGCCCGCCCGCTCCTTTGTGCTACCAGCCAGCGTTACTACGGTCGCTCCCGAGCTTACTCATTTCCTGAGGCTCGGCGCGCGCGTGTTTTTCGCGCTGAGAAACTCCCCCGCCCCTCCCCGTCAGAAGAAAACCCGCGCTCAACTTTCTGTCGAGTCCCGGGACGTTCTTAAGGTGGAAGGCAAAAGGGCAGGACAGAGCGAGAGATTAAAAAAGAGGGCAATCCTCGGCTTTCCGAACAGCACAAGCCCTCAAGCCTCCCCCCCCCCCCATTCAGGTTGCAGAGCCGGACCAACCCAGGCAGGTCGTTCCCGCAGGGGTTCCAGTAAGGCAGGCCCTTCACTGAAGGGGAACGAATTCAGCGTTGCGTGCGCCCTTAATTTTTGCCTGTTGTGCAACACGCGAGGGAAGGGGTGAAGCAACCACTTTCCGGAGTCTGCTCCTCGTGGCCTCTCGCAGCCTTGCCCAACCTGGCGCCCTCCAGACGTGCTGGACTACAGCTCCCATCAGCCAGCTGGCTGGGGGTGATAGGAGTTGTAGTCCAACCCGTCTGGAGGGCGCCGGGTGGGGGACGGCTGTTACACTGCATTAAATTTGACTGCAAATGTCAACACAGTTCCTCCTTGAAAGAAGCCCCTTCTTTCGAGACCGCCACTTTCAGAGGCACCTTTGGTGGCAACATCAGAAGAGCCCTGCTGGATCCAAGGGTCCATCTAGTCCAGCATTCTGTTCGCACAGTGGCCGACCAGCTGTCAACCAGGAACCCACAAGCAGGATGTGAGTGCAACAGCACCCTCCCATCCATGTTCCCCAGCAACTGGTGTACATAGGCAACTGGTGTACCTCTGGTTCTGGAGGTAGTACATAGCCATCAGGACTAGTAGCCATTGATAGCCCTCTCCTGAATTTGTCTAACCCCCTTTTAAAGCCATCCCAGTTGGCCATCGCTACATCTGGTGGTAGCAAATTCCACAGTTTTACCTACGCGCTGTGTGGAAGAGGTCCTCAGTGGCTGCTCCCTGGCTGTGGGACTCCCTGCTGAGGGAGGCTAGGCTGCCTCCCTCTCTGCTGTCCTTCTGCTGGTGGGAAAAGCCTGGCTTATTCAAACAGGCATTTGGTGTGTAAGCGGGTCTGTTGAGCTGGATGCTGTTTTTACTCTGCTTAGTTAGTCGTGTGTTTTTGTGTTTTAATGCATTTGCTTATTGTTTTTATCAAGCTTTATTAGTGATTGTAAGCTGCCTTGCATGCCATTTTTGGTAAAGAGGCACGGTACAAATCAAATAAATAATACTTCATGCAAACATTTCTCCCCCCACCCTCTAAATAGAGTGCCAAGAGCACTCTTTCTTCTTTTTTAACTTGTAGATACCCATAGTTGAGTCTGACCAATGGCCTGTTGTCACAACCAAGCATATTGATGTTAGGAGCATGGGTTCAAATCCCCATGGAGCTTTCCTTGGGCAAATTGCTATCGTTCAGTCCAACCCACCCTGCAGAGTTGTTGCCACAAGCTCCTTGGAAGCAGGTTGAAACACAAATGATAAGATACATTTAGGGCACAATCCTATGTATGTCCTAAAATTCCCAGCGTTCGCCAGCCAGTCAGCTAGCTGAGGAAAGCTGGGAGTTGTATGACTTTTTTCTGTCTAAACATGCATAGGATTGCACCCTAAGTCTGGGGTGGAGGGGAGGAACCAAACAGCCCAATGACGACTGGGCATACTCAGTGGCCAGAGAATGCATTCATTCATTCACTATATACCCTGCCTTTCCAACAAGACAAAAAGACAATAACAGCCATAGGAACTTTAAAATGAAAGATAAAAACTTGGTTAAAAGCAACAATAATACATTTAAAAAAACCAGATAAAACACACACAAATTATACTCTCTCACACACAAATTACAGAATAAAAGCAGCAACCATCCCAACAGATCAGCTTACATGGTGAAGGCCTGCTTAAACAGAAACATGGAAGAACAGCAAAGAGGGAGCCAACCTAGCCTCCCTAGGCAGGGAGTTCCATGATCTGGGAGCAGCCACTGATAAGGCCCTCTCTCAGGTTGCCACCAAACATACCTCTGAAGGTGGTGGCACTGAGTGAACGGGCCTCCCTCCCATGATGATTTTGAAACCTAGGCAGGCTTGTATGGGAGAAGGTGGTCATTCAGGAAGCCTGGTCCCAAGTTGTATCAGGCTATAAAGGTCATAACCAGTACATTGAGTTGTATCCGGAAACAGACCGGTAGCCAACAAAGCTGTCATAACAAGGGACTCATATGCTCTCTGTAACCCGTCAACAGTCTGGCTGGAACATTCTGGACCAGCTGAAATTACTGACAAATTGAAAGCTAATAAATCACTGGGTACAGATGGAAGCCATCCTTAAAGAATCCAAATTTGAAATTGCTGATCTTGTAACAAAAAATATGTACCATCCCTAAGATCAGCCTCTGTACGAGAGGATTGGGGAATGGCCAGTGTAACGGCAATGTAAAAAAAGGGATTCAGGGGGGAATCTGGGAAATTATAGGCGAGTTAGCTTAATGTCTGTTCTGGGTAAATTGGTTGAAAGCATTATTAAAGCTAAAATTAGTAAGCATATAGAGGGACAAGCCCTGCTGAAAAAGAATCAATGTGACTTCCACAAAGTTAAGTTCTGTCTCACTAACCTTTTAGAGTTCTTTGAGAATGTCAATAAACGTGTGGACAGGGGTGATTTGGCAGACATAGTTTACTTGGACTTCCAAAAAGATTTTGATAAAGTCCAAGACTCCTGAGCAAACTTAGCAGTCATGGAATAAGAGGAGAGGGCCCCTTATGGATCAGTAACTTGTTAAAGAACAGAAAGCAGAGAGTAGGAATAAATGGTAACTTCTCCCAACAGAAGGGTGTAAATAGTGGGGTCCCACAGGCATCTTTATTGGGACCAATGCTTTTCAACTTGTTCATAAATGACCTGGAATTAGGAGTGAGCAGTGAGGTAGACAGATTTGCTGATTACACCAAATTATTTAGGGTGGTTAAAACAAAAAGGGATTGCGAAGAGCTCCAAAAGGATCTCTCCAAACTGGGAGAATGGGCATCAAAATGACAAATGCGGTTCAATGTAAGCAAGTGTAAAGTGATGCACATTGGGGCAAAAAATCCCAACTTCAAGTATAGTCTGATGGGTTCTGAGCTACCTAGATAATTTCTTGTTTGAATTTTTGCAATGCATTATACATGGGGCTTCCTTTGACAACGGTCCAGAAGAAACTTCAGCTAATCCAAAACAGGGCAGCAAGATTGTTACCAGGGAATGGCCAGCAAGATCACATTACACCAGTACTTTTCCAGCTGCACTGGCTGCCAGTCCATTTCCAGGCGCGATTCAAAGTGCTGGTATTAACATTCAAAGCCCTTAACAGCTTGGGGCCAGGTAATCTGAAGGATCGCCTCCTCCTATATGTGCCTGCCCAGACCCTAAGATCGTCCTCAGCGGCCTTTCTCTGTGAACCCCTGCCAAAAGAAGTGAGCTGGGTGGCTACCAGGAAGAGGGCCTTTTCTGCTGTGGCACCCCGGCTGTGGAATGAGCTCCCTAGAAAGGTTCACCTGGCACCTACGTTGTACTCCTTCCCACACCAGGTGAAGACCTTTTTATTCTCCCAGGCATTTTAGCTTCCTAGTCTTTTAGCTTTGGTGTTTTAAATCTGTATTTTAAATCTCTGCATGGCTGCTAGGTTTTATTCTGGTTGTATTGTTATATTGTGGTTTTAATGCTTTTATATTTTACTGGTTTTAATTTTTGTGAACTGTCCAGAGAGCTTCGGCTATTGGGCGGTATAGAAATGAAATAAATAAATAATAGCGGTGACTGACCAAGAAAGGTACCTTGGGCTTGTGGTGGATAGCTCAGTGAAAATGTTGACCCAGTGTGCAGTTGCTGTGAAAAAGGCAAATCCCATGTTAGGAATAGTTAGGAAAGGAATCAGAAATGAAGCTGCCAAGATCATACTGCCCTTATACAAACGTATGGTGCGACCACACTTGGAACATTGTGTACAGTTCTGGTCAGCACATCTAAAAAAGGATATTGTGGGGTTGGAAAAACTGCAAGAAAGGGCAATTAAAATGATCAAGGGCCTGGAGCGACTCTTCTATGAGGAAAGTTTATAACATCTGGGACTGTTTAGCTTAGAGAAAAGGTGAGTGAGGGGAGACATGATAGAGGTGTATAAAGTTATGCATGGTGTGGAGAACGTGGATAGGGAGACATTGTTCTCTTATAATACTAGAATCTGTGGTCATCCCATGAAGCTGATTGGTGGCAGATTCAGGACAGATAAAAAGACGTACGTCTTCACACAGTGCATAGTTAAACTATGGCACTTGCTACCATAGGATGTAGTGACGGCCACCAATTTAGATGGCTTTAAAAGCGGGTTGGTCAAATTCCTGGAGTAAAAGGCTATCAATGGCTACTAGTCTCAATGGCTATGTGCTATCTCCAGTACCAGGGGCAGCTTATGTACACAGTTGCTGGGGAACATGGATGGGAGGGTGCTGTTGTGCTCATACCCTGCTTGTGGGTTCCTGGTCGACAGCTGGTTGGCCACTGTGTGAACAGAATACTGGACCGGACAGACTTTTGGTGTTCTTCTTATTGTCAGACCTTGTCCCAGTCTGGGAAGAACGATAGCCTGTGACACCAATTCTGAGTCAGAGGGGGATGCTGTGAAGCCAGGCCCAGCTGTGGGAAGGAGATATCTGAGAATCCAGTTCTATCAGGCCTCCCACCTGGTTACGAGCTGGGAGGGGGTGAGACTCAGGGTGCTGTTACAGCCTATCTTCCACTGCTGGGAGACTCGACCTTGACTGAGGCCCCTGCTTCTCAACCAGGGACATGTCCCATGGCAACGGGGCAGCAGGGGGAGGACTCTGCAGGAGAGGGGGCTTCTGGAGTGTGTCCCAAGATGCAACAATCAACTTAAGAGGCTGGAATAGAGGCGTCCAGTGAGGTGGAGCGCACTTGGCGAGCTAGGTTTCCATGCCAGGATCAAATGTCTGATAGCAATCTGTAGCAGCCACTTCTCTGTATTTAAATGAGAGCCACAGGCAGTAGAGTTTGCTGGATGCAACATATTTCTAACCTGAAAAGCTTCCTTGTCTTGTTTCTTTGATGGAACTATAAACTTGCTTGGACTTACTCTGTCTTCAGAACGCAAGTCTGTTTGGGCCTTTTGTTGGGAAATCCAGAAACTGATCCTGCTTAAGGAACTATATTGTTCCTTAACCATCTGTTCTCAGCTGATTTATATTGGGACTGTAAAGGCTCAAAACCAATTACTGGAATTATTGCAATAAAAGCTTTACTGAAACTTGTGCCTCACTGTTGGGAAGCCAGGACCGGACACTTATGTTCTGAACAGAGTATTGCTTATTTTGGGGGAATTCTAATCAGGCAATTAATATTGGGATGGGGAATGTGTGGTCCTCCAAATATTGTTGGATTGAAATCGCCATCATCTTTTACCATTGGTTATGCTGGCTATGGCTGATGGGAGTTGCAGCACCACAAACAGATAGTCTCAATTGACCATTGGGGTGAGGGGTTGTTCCCTTAAGGAGTTTTTCTTTAAATATTTTTTGTATTTCTGCTAAACTTGGGGATACAAAACATCTGAGCCAGTACTGTAAACCCATGTTATTTCTTGAAGCTAGCCATGGGCCCGGCTAAGAGCTAATATGGCTGCTCCAATAGTTACAGAAGCTTTGGCAGGTACCGTACAGATATGATTCTGGTATGACCGTCACCTGGGCCATGTTTCCACAACAACAGAAGGAGAAGCTAATGGAGGACTACTGGATTTTTAAAAAGGAATCAGCTTTGCTGCGCTTTAGTCCATGCAGGGCTCCACAAGGAGGTTCTCTGCAGCAGTAAAAATCGCTTCACAGAACATACTTCCTGTAGGGGCGGGGGTTGGAGTGAATGTCATCTGACCTGCAGGGGCTGCTCAACCAATAGGAGAGGCTTCCCCCCTCCCCCTTTTCTCCTTTCCCCTGAAAGTCCAGTTGCACCTGCATTTCTGGAGCAAGCCTCATTGAGCACAATGGGAGTTACTTCTGAGTAGACACACGTATGCTTGTGCTGGGAAAGGGGGGCAGGGGGAGAACACAAAGATGGAAATCAGCCCACATTTCAACCTGCAAGAGTTTTATACTGAAGGGTCAAAGTAGTTTCTTCCTAAGGCAATAAGCCAAACAAAGGAGGATTGGAGCCTTGAGACTGTGCTGTGCCATGTCAGTTGAGGGGGATCTCTGTAAGTTCTGTGGGCATTCAGAGGACAAGCCTCATTCAGCATATTGGGAGGAAACACCCCTTGACCTGCGTCATGGTGAAAGGCACACCCCTGGGCAGGGCTAGTGTACTCTAGGTCAATGCAGGGGTTGGCCACACAGCAACTATACAGGGGAGAACCCAACTTGAAGAAAAGGATTGGACTTTAAGCAGTCTCAGGAAATCTGTTTTTCCCCTGATAAGCTCTGGGGTGGCTGCTGGATGGCCACGACGTCATGTATCCCTGACAACCTCAATGAGCAGCCAGCTTGGAGTAAATCACTGGTGGAAACACCCCCCCCCCCACTAAAGATATCTTAGTTGATTAATCATGCACATTTTAATTGTACTGCCTGATTCTATATAGAGAGTTAGCTGCATCTACGTTCATAGATGTCAGTGGGTTTGTGTGCAACTAACGCTGTACTGCGTTGGACTGGTAATTAGCAAGGTGAGCATGCTAATGAGGTGTAGCAGCCTCACCTTGCCTCCCAGGTGGGGCCACTCTTGAGAGAGATTATTCTAAAAGAAAGGTGATCTAGAACAGTGGTGGGCAGATAGATCTGCAGTTGTTTCAGACTTCTACTCCCAGAAGCCCCTGCCAGCATAGTTAATGGTCAGGAATGCTGGAAGTTGAAGCCCAAAACATCTGGAGGGCACCAGGTTAGGGAAGGCTGGTCTAGAGAGTGGTATAAACACACATCTCTGAGGACTGATTGGTTATCCTAGCAAAACGCTCTTGATGGTGGTATCTTGTAACAAACATAATTCTGTTCCACGCTCTTTGCTTTTAACTTCCAGCCTTTTAGCACAGTTTATTCCTAACAGGATTATTGTGCATACTTTATTTGAAACTGTATCCCTGTTTAAGCATCACAAAAGCAACCATGTGTTGTTTTTTCCTTTATAGAATGAACTTTAGTGTGATCCCTTCATATATGGAAGAGCTACAGGCCTTAGGCTATAGGTTTTTTTTTTTTTTACTTACCTATTGTGCCTCTAACATCCACTTGCAACACTACTGCTATTATTTATGCTTCGAATAGAGAACTGACAGTTTTACAATCATTATTATTTATAAGGCTATGAAACAGATGAAGTAAACCTAAGGAATTAATAATTTTAAAAGCAAGCAGAAACTCTGGTAAAGATATTTCAGAGGTAGGTCGAAAGAAAATAGAAAAGCCCAAATCCTATTGGAAAATTCTAATCTCTCTTGCAGATAAAGGGATACCTTATGTTCTCTTAGTACTAGCCCCCTTACAGCAGCAATGCCCGGTAAGATAATGGTTCTAACATTATGAATAATGATCAGGCAGTTTTGGATGAAATTGTAATGAACTCGGAAGCAAATTCTGTCGAAACGAATGAGAAGAGTAATACATTGTTTAAATAGCAAACATGTGCCTGCCTCCTAATGCTAATGCAGGGGGGCATTTGAAGAGGGGAGCTGGCAGTGAGAAAGACAGTGCTCCTACTAACCCTTCATGAAATCACTGGTTCTCTCCATTTCCCAGCCCATGGGCTGTTCCTCATCCCCCTTCTCCACCCCATCTGGCTCTGGCAGAGGAAAGAAACACGACTAGGCTAGAAGTTTGCTAGAGTCGGAATTTGCAGGGTATAATTGGTGAGTGGGGAAAGAGCTGAACGCGCACACAGCCCAATGATTCTCCTCTGCAAATTCTGCTCTGTCCTCTGTTGCCATTCAGTGGCAAACGTGCAGTTGGGGAACACATGTGCAAAGGTAGCACGTAGTTCTTTTTGGAGTAACAAGAATAGCCTGATATGATACAGAGGCAGACACACCTGAGGCTATCTAGGGCGCTTCCAGACCAGGCTTTTATTGTACTACCACTTTACCTCATCAGTGGCATGGGGGGTGGGGTGGGGCAGGGGGAGCAGATGTTATCATTTTCCATTTGTAACCCTCCCACATTTTCCCACCACTTTTTCTGTTTCTTTCCTTTCTTTTTCTTACCACAGACAATACATTATTGAGGGAAAGACAGAGAAGCTCCACCATGTCTTTTGATCGGTAGCACTTGGCACCATCTGTGTGGAAGCAACCTGAATTCAACAGGCATAGGATGCAATCCTATGCATGTTTAGACAGAGAAAAGGCCTACAACTCTGGCTGGGGCATGCTGGGAGTTGTAGACCTTTTCTCTGTCTAAACATGCATAGGATTGCTCCCTTAGAGGCTTCTGACTGCACAGGATCAGGCTGCAAGAAGTGCAATTCTCTCTCTCTCTCTCTCTGTCTCTTTCTCTCTCTTCCTTGACCTCTCTCACATTTCCTTACCATGAAATATTGGATCCTGTGGTTTTATGTGCACATAAACCCTTGTTAATCAAAATCCTTTGCCGATTGAGTGGTTTTACTGATTCTGCCCTATTTAGGAAAAGCTTCTTATATCATGATGAGCCAGAAGAAGGTTGCTGGGGCTGTAGGCCTATGCACAGTTACTTGGCAGTAATCCTCATTAAGCTTACTAGACCTTACCTCTATGTGCAGATTCATAGGACTTGGCTGGAGAAGAAGCTGAGAATAGTGGGAAAAGCCAGACACTCTTGACACTACTGTTTCTGTACTGGATTGCAAATCCTCAGAATTTATACATGGGGCAAAAATGCTACCACTCCCATGATTTATCTGTCTTTGTCACTCACCTTGCATCTCATAGCAGCTTATTCATGGTTCTGAAGCAGTCTCCTATCCAGGTAGCTTACATGATAGACCTACTTGACTCCATCAGAGAAATCTGCTGCAGGCCTGTAATAAGAGCCCTGCGAGGAAGCTGCATATAACTCTAGTAATAAACCTATAAAGTTACCAATATCACTGTGCAGCCTGAAATTAATGGTTAAGATCCAGCAGACAACACAATCATAATGCCATAATATAAATATATCATATTGCCATCAGATCTCAAGAATGGTATAATAAAAGATGGAAATGGAACAGAAAAGAACAACCAAAAGGATCAAAGAGATGGAGAACCCCATCCATGCAATAAGACTAATGCGTTTGGGGTGTATTTAATTAAATAGACAAATTAGGGGAAGGCTAAGTTTAGCTGGTATATAGATCTCCACCGTAATATTATGGTTGTATAGTGCCACCTAGAGTTTGTCCTTATTATAATATAACATATCCGGGAGAGAGCGCAGGACAGGACGGCCTGGCGTGCTATGGTCCATGGGGTCACGAAGAGTCGGACACGACTGAACAACAACAAATAAGTGCTTTTTCCTGGTGTAAGGAATATCTATTCTCCCAAAAGGCTCATAGGTGAGATGGTGCTGAAGTTTCAAGATATTTGTTTATATCTATCTTGAGCATCCACAGCATGTATAGATGTGTCTGTATGCATTAGTTTGTGGCAGGCCATTTGGGCTCTATCTTGGGATACAGGGTTTGCTTGCTTTGCCTACTTCTAGAGTCATCTTCATCTTACAAAACTTCTCACAACAGTTGCATCATTGCACACATGAATGTTGCAATAGCACAGTAACATTATTTGAACAAACACAAGTCTTAATGAACTCGACAAGGGATGCACAACTCAAAGGCAGATGGTATCTGGATTGTTGGCTCACTTTTTTTGGTCATGCCTTAATCTAAAGCAGGAAATTTTACTCTCTCCAGACTGATACAATTTAATTTTAGGGTGGTAATGGCAGTGCCCACACTGATTTCCAGACATTTTCAATTCAGATGATACTCATTGCAATGCAGACAAGCCATGTATCAAATCACAAGAGGCCTTCACAAAGCAATTAGTGTAGACTTGCTTTTTATGTAGTCTTTGGTTAAGTCAGTAGGTTCAAAAGCCTACCAGACAGTAAATATTGGCAAAAATATCTGCAAAGAAGTAATGGATAGAGGAATAGATGACAGATGGAAAAATGAAGAAATGTCTGTATTAAAAATAAACTCTCAGGTCATACGGATTTTAATGGAATTCATTTCACTGGCTTCACTTTCATTGTCACTAAAATAGAATGGAGGCAAACAGTTCAGTAAAAGTGAGAGATTCTGAGAATATACAACAAATGAACATGCATTAAGATTCTGGTTATGCAGTTCATAACCACAGGGTATGCAGTCATTTTATAAATGTTAATTAAAGCCTGATCCACAAACCAGTTATGCTCTGCTGCTTGCATTTAAACCAATTAAGATGGAATTAAATCTGTTCCATGGTTTTGCTTGGCACTGGGGCACATGCTCTTTCAGTTTCCTGGTTCAAATCATCTCCTGTTCCACTCCAATGCCTTTCCTCACTCTCCCACAATCTGCCCTCCTTCCTGGAATATTCCTCACTGCTCCAAAATAGACTTTCTTATGCTTGGCCAATCCTACCCTTGTTCTGAGCTTTAATTTGAGCTAAGGCTCCAGAGGGCTATCTTGGAACATAACATAAAGGAACAGAGAGTGCCTCTGAGCATATATTGAGTATTTTTCCTTGCCCATGGAACAACAGTTATCAGTCCTCATACTTGTGGAATATGTAGGAAGGCCTTATCGGTCAGAAGGTGCAAATGCCTGGCAGACCTGAGCCCTCGGGCTTTTTTTGTTTGTTTTAGAAATTAAGCTCCTCCAAAACAACCCTGCTGCTAATGCAGTAGTTTAGCGACATTACTTTGTCTATGTTACATTCCTTCATATGCTCTAATTATTCCTATTTATTAGGTACTTTTAATTTTCTGCTATCAGTCGCTGTTAAATTTCTTTTTAATTTCATGGCTACAGTCACGGTCTGCGTTGATCTTGGAGCCCAAGAAAATAAAATCTGTCACTGCTTCCGTTTCTTCCCCTTCCATATGCCAAGAAGTGATGGGGCCAGATGCCATGATCTTAGTTTTTTTAATGTTGCGTTTCAAACCAGCTTTTGCACTCTCCACTTTCACCCTCAACAAGAGGCTCTTTAGATCCTCTTCGCTTTCTGCCATTAGGGTGGTATCATCTGCGTAACTGAGGTTGTTGATAATTCTCCTGGCAATCTTAATTCTGACCTGTGATTCATCCAACCTGGTGTTTCTCATGATGTACTCTGCTTATAAGTTAAATAAGCACTATCCCTGTTTTGCTTTGGGGAAGATTTTTGGGATTTCTTAATTTTTGTTTTGTTTTGTTTGTATCCATACACAGTGCGCTAGAATTGCTGCTGTTCAGGTTTCAGCCCTCTCACCTACTTTTTAATTAAATGTCAGAGTGCATCTTATGATCTCTAGTGCACATGCATATGAAGAACACACACAAACAGTAAGGTATTGTGTAGCACACAGCTTGCCAGTTCACATGGATGGTTAATTTTGAATGGTTGACAACGTATTATAAGGTGGTTGTTTTCTTAATACAGCATGCTGTAGGAAAAGAACATCCAGAAATTTGTAATAGAGTGTTGATGTCCCAGCCATTGATTCCTGGAGTGAGAATAAGTGTATTCCAAGTACACCAGAATGCCCCATGTTGATCTTCAAAGTGTTGGAGGCAGTGGAAGCTGGTGGCTCCAATCTCGGTGGGACTGTGAATCTATTCTGGGTTTCAGTAAGGACCAGCCAGAACTCTAAAAGAGCTATCCAAGGTGCTGAACCTATCCCCCAAATAGGTTCAGCACATTGGATAGCTCCTTTTAGAGCTCTGGCTGGTTCTGACTGAAAGCCAGAATGGATTCACAGCTTCACTGAAACCAGAGCCACCAGTCTCCACTGGTTGGAGGATAGACCTCTGCTGGTATGGGCACAAATCCCACCTTCCCCCATGCAAGGCTACTATAAGGATGCACAGCTATGTAAGAACTAAACCTGGGTTTTGATCCTTGCCCTACATTTGTAAGAACTAGACCTGAGTTCTGGTTTCATAACTGAGGTTTAGTTCTTACAGACAGCAGCAAATAATGAGGTACACCTATTTCTTCATCGTGCCACTTCAGATTGCAGTTGGGGGCTAACGTGCTTGATTCCTCCTCATACAAAATAATAACCCTGCACATAGAAAACAAGCTAGATTCTTTCCCCCCTTGTTCTAGTTTTCTACATGGAAGGATTTTTATTTTTGGTATGGTGGAGCAATCAAGCATGTGAGCCCCCAATAGTGATAAGAAGTGGTACAATTGAGAAACAGGTTTACACCAGTATTCTTATTACAAAGTGCTGCATGTTCTTCTTTAGAAACTGCTATTGGTTCAGAATACAGCTGCTAGGCTATTCTGAGGATAATGTGTTCTTCTTTAGAAACTGCTATTGGTTCAGAATACAGCTGCTAGGCTATTCTGAGGATAATAGTCAGGAACAAATTTTTGCCGGTGCTGAAAAAACTCCACTGGCTGCCACTCCATTTCTGAACACAATTCAAAGTGGCGTTCCCAAATTCATTATTATGGCTTCTCTATCCAATATTTTCTTCAGCAAAGGAGATCGTTACCTTGTCGTGGTGCTGGAGCTTGAGCACCTCAATGACGTCATGAGCTAAACCGTGAAGGGACACCCAAGATGGGAAGGTCATGGCAGAGAGACCAGACTAAATACGATCCCTGGGGAAGGAAACGGCAACCCACCCCAGTATTCTTGCCATGAAAACTAAATGGATCAGTACAACCAGAGATATGTCGGTATACCATTGGAAGATAGGACTCCCACGTCGGAAGATGGTCAAAATGCTACTGGGGAGGAATAGAGGATAAGTTCAACTAGCCTCAGATGTGATGACGCAGCTCGCTCAAAGCCGAAAGTATGGCTAGCAGCCGATGGTGCTGGTGGTGAACGACGAATCCGATGTTCTAAAGATCAACACACCATAGGAACCTGGAATGTAAGATCTATGAGCCAGGGCAAATTGGATGTGGTTACTGGGGAGATGTCAAGATTAAATATAGACATTTTGGGTGTCAGTGAACTGAAATGGACTGGAATGGGCCACTTCACATCAAATGACCACCAGATCTACTACTGTGGACAAGAGGACCACAGAAGAAATGGAGTAGCCTTCATAATTAATAATAAAGTGGCCAAAGCAGTGCTTGGATACAATCCAAACAATGACAGAATGATCTCAATTCGAATTCAGGGTAAGCCATTTAACATCACAGTGATCCAAATATACGCCCCAACCACAGATGCTGAAGAAGCAGAAGTAGATCAGTTCTATGAGGATCTGCAGCACCTACTGGATAGTACGCCAAACAAAGATGTTATTTTCATTACAGGAGACTGGGATGCTAAGGTGGGTAGTCAAACGACACCTGGAATTACAGGCAAGCATGGTCTGGGAGAACAAAATGAAGCAGGACATAGGCTGATAGAATTTTGCCAAGACAACTCACTGTGCATAACAAACACTCTCTTCCAACAACCTAACAGACGACTTGATACATGGACTTCACCAGACGGTCGACACTGAAATCAGATTGACTACATCCTTTGTAGCCAAAGGTGGTGAACATCTATGCAATTGGTAAAAACAAGACCTGGAGCTGACTGTAGTTCAGATCACAAACTTCTTATTGCACAATTTAGAATCAGACTAAAGAGAATAGGGAAGACCCACAGATCAGTTAGATATGAGCTCACGAATATTCCTCATGAATATGCAGTGGAGGTGAAGAATAGATTTAAGGGACTAGATTTAGTAGATAGGGTCCCGGAAGAACTATGGACAGAAGTTCGCAACATTGTTCAGGAGGCGGCAACAAAAAACGTCCCAAAGAGAAAGAAAACCAAGAAGGCAAGATGGCTGTCTGCTGAGACACTGGAAGCAGCCCAAGAAAGAAGGAAAGCAAAAGGCAACAGTGATAGGGGGAGATATGCCCAATGAAATGCAAAATTCCAGAGGTTAGCCAGAAGAGATAAGGAATTATTTTTAAACAAGCAATGTGCGGAAGTGGAAGAAGATAATAGAACAGGAAGGACAAGAGACCTCTTGCAGAAAATTAGAAACATCGGAGGTAAATTCCAGGAAAAAATGGGTATGATCCAAAACAAAGATGGCAAGGACCTAACAGAAGCAGAAGAGATCAAGAAAAGGTGGCAAGAATATACGAAAGATCTATATAGGAAGGATAATAATATCGGGGATAGATTTGACGGTGTGGTCAGTGAGCTAGAGCCAGACATCCTGAAGAGTGAGGGTGAATGGGCCTTAAGAAGCATTGCTAATAACAAGGCAGCAGGAGATGACGGTATCCCAGCTGAACTGTTTAAACTCTTGCAAGATGATGCTGTCAGGGTGATGCATGCCATATGCCAGCAAATTTGGAAAACACAAGAATGGCCAACAGATTGGAAAAAATCAACCTATATCCCCATACCAAAAAAGGGAAGCACCAAAGAATGTTCAAACTATCGAACAGTGGCACTTATTTCACATGCCAGTAAGGTAATGCTCAAGATCTTGCAAGGTAGACTCCAGCAATTCATGGAATGAGAATTGTCAGATGTACAAGCTGGGTTTAGAAAAGGCAGAGGAACTAGAGACCAAATTGCCAATATCCGCTGGATAATGGAGAAAGCTAGGGAGTTTCAGAAAAACATCTATTTCTGTTTTATTGACTATTCTAAAGCCTTTGACTGTGTGGATCATAACAAATTGTGGAAAGTTCTTGGTGGTATGGAGATACCAAGTCATCTTGTCTGCCTCCTGAGGAATCTGTATAACGACCAAGTAGCAACGGTAAGAACAGACCACAGAACAACGGACTGGTTTAAGATTGGGAAAGGAGCACAGCAGGGTTGTATACTCCCACCCTATGTATTCAACCTGTACGCAGAACACATCATGCGACGTGCTGGGCTTGATGAAGCCAAGGCTGGAGTTAAAATCGCTGGGAGAAACATTAACAATCTCCGATATGCAGATGATACCACTTTGATGGCTGAAAGTGAGGAGGAGCTGAGGAACCTTATGACGAAGGTGAAAGAAGAAAGTGCAAAAGCTGGGTTGCAGTTCAACCTCAAAAAAACCAAGATTATGGCAACCAGCTTGATTGATAACTGGCAAATAGAGGGAGAAAACGTGGAGGCAGTGACAGACTTTGTCTTTCTAGATGCAAAGATTACTGCAGACGCTGACTGCAGCCAGGAAATCAGAAGGCGTTTACTTCTTGGGAGGAGAGCAATGACAAATCTTGATAAAATAGTGAAGAGCAGAGACATCACACTGACAACAAAGGTCCGCATAGTTAAAGCAATGGTCTTCCCCGTAGTAACCTATGGCTGTGAGAGATGGACCATAAGGAAGGCTGAGCAAAGGAAGATAGACGTTTTCGAACTGTGGTGCTGGAGGAAAATTCTGAGAGTGCCTTGGACTGCAAGAAGATCAAACCAGTCCATACTCCAGGAAATAAAGCCGGACTGCTCACTTGAGGGAAGGATATTAAAGGCAAAACTGAAGTACTTTGGCCACATCATGAGAAGACAGGATACCCTGGAGAAGATGCTGATGCTAGGGAAAGTCGAAGGCAAAAGAAAGAGGGGCTGACCAAGGGCAAGGTGGATGGATGATATTCTGGAGGTGACGGACTCGACTTCGGGGGAGATGGGGGTGGCAATGGCCGACAGGAAGCTCTGGCGTGGGCTGGTCCATGAAGTCACGAAGAGTCGGAAGCGACTGAACGAATAAACAACAAATCCAATATTTTAGTATCTTAAATATAGCCCACTGTAAAGCGGTTTTTAAGAAGAGGGTTTACAGTGTCTCTACCCAATTGGATCTTTGGGCAGTTTCCAGTAACAACATAGCACCCTGGTTTGCAAAGACGAAGATTAATTTTGAATGTTGAAGTTATTTGACTATTATTTCTAATCCCCGTCTTAGATCAGCTCTAACCCGACTAAGGATGCAGCAGATGAAAATGGCAGTTTTGGAAGGGCATTTTAACAAAACGTGTTATGCCTCCAGACTTTGTCCTTACTGTAGTGGCAAAGTGGAGGACCTGCCTCGTTATCTGTTTTATTGCCCTATCTATTCCCAGAGTCATCCCAAGTATTTAGATCCCATTTTTGAGAAAAAGTTCATCTGGTCTGATTCAGAGAAAATAATTTTTCTGTTTACATGTCACAGTAAGATAATTCTCCTGGCACTGGCCAATTTTGCCTTTGCAACCCAAAGCTATAGAATAAAATTTTTCACTTTGTGGAATGATTAAAAACGTCTAACATCTGTTTTACTTGATTTTTATTCATTTATGTTTTTTGTATGCCTGTTGTAACTATTGGTTGAAACAATAAAAGCTTTATTACTATCATCATAATCAAAGTGGTGGTATTTGCCTTTAAACCCCCACATAGTTTGGGACAGAGATATCTGAAGGAATGCTTGCCCCAATATCAACATGCCCCTGTAGTGAGGTTATATTTGGAGGTTCTCCTCCAGGGCTGTGATTCCACCAACGATTTACTCCAACCTGGCTGTGCAGTGAGGTCTCTGTGTTTCCATGATGTTGCGGCCATTCAGCACCAGCCCCACATTTTATAGCTGAAAAACCGCTTCTTCTGAGACTGCTTATAGTCCGACTTTTCCAGCTTACTGCAGCTCTGTTACTGACCTGTTTCCACAATCGCACTGGGTCTGGTATCATAGTCCTGCCCATGAGGCGTGTAGCCCAGCCTTTGTGGGTGTGTTGCTCTGACCTCAGTGACTGAACCCTTCCTTGTTTTCCCGAAATTTCATCACGTTTTGGAGCAGGATGCTGAGGAACTGGTGCCCCTGGCACCTGAGTTGAGGCTGTTGGCGACCAGAGAAAGAGCACCTTCTTGTGGCACCCTGTTTATGACATTCCCTTCCCAGGGATGCTTGCCTGGCATCAACATTACTAACTTCTCAGCAGCAGGCAAAGATGTTTCTCTTCTCACAAGCCTTGGAGAGGGATGTATTTCAATCTCCTTTTTTAGCTGAATTATTAGGATGGGTTGGAGTATTTAGAGTGCAGTCCTATACATGTTTACACAGAAAAAAAAAGTCCTACAGCTCCCAGCATTCCCCAGCCAGCCATGCTAGCTGGGAAATGCTGGGAGTTGCAGGACTTTTTTCTGTCTAAACTTGCATAGGATTGCAACCTTAATGGTTTATATTGCTGCTGGTTTTTAAAACTGCTTTTCATTTTCATTATTTTAGATTGGTTTTATATGAAGGTTGTTCACTGCGTAATGTTTTTAGACAGCTTTGCTATTTTATTCGCAATTATTATTAATCGCAATATTTCACTACTACTTCACATTTGCCCAAGTCCTGAAGTGGTTTCAAAGTGAAAACACAGCAACTGACGTTTTTGCTGTCAGGAGCTCTTTTCGTTCTGAGGCTTTATTTATTTATTACATTTCTACACCGCCCAATAGCCGAAGCTCTCTGGGCGGTTCACAACAATTATGCTGATAGGTAGCTGAAATCCTATACCCACTTACCTGGAAGTAAGTCCCACTGAACGCTGACCTCAGTGAGACTTACTTCTGAGTAAACGCATATAGAACTTCACTGCATGCCGCCTTTCGAGGGCTTTGCCCAGAAAGGCGGCACGGAAATATTTGAAATAAAAACTACCGCAAAATAAAATACTATTAATGTGACAGTGGCGTAGTGTAATTTATTGCTGTTTTGGCGACACCCTTTACCTCCGATGAAAAAAGGCTGTATACGAGGTGATGAGAGGCCACGGGTGCCGCCACGCGCCCTGCCCGCGCCCGAGAGACCCCCTGCGGACCTCCCTCGCCCCCCAGCCTGGAGAGCGTCCCGCCAGCCGCCTCCCGCCAGAATGCGAGAAGGGAGGGGCAGAGGTTGCTAGGAGACGCGGGCGGCGGCCGTGTACACAGCCGCGGCGGCCGAGCGAGGAGGACAGGCCCTCCCGCCTCTCTCTCTCAGCGCGGGGTGCTCCGCCTGCTCCCCCCTCACACCCCGGGGGTTGTGCTCCCCTCTCCCCCGCTGCAAAAATGGCTGAGGTGAGCCCGCCCCACCCCCTCCCCCGACAGCGCAGCCTCCTCCCGTTTCTTTTCCCGTGGCAGCCCCTGCCGTCTCCCCCTTCACTGTAGCGTCCCCGCTTCCCTGCATTTTCCTTTCTTGAGCATAATACGTGGTTTTCAGCGCCCACCTCCTAATAGTACCCCTTCCTCCTCCTCCTCCTCCTGGGGCGCCACCAGAACGAAACAAGGCATGGTGGGCGCCCCCCCAGGTATTTCCAGTATCCCCTGCTGCTGCCCCTCGCTCGCACTGCGGGAGAAGGTAAAATAGCCTCCCTTTGTGAATCGCAGTAAACCTCATAACGTGAATTTCACCTGTGTTTTTCAGAGTCTGAAAGTTCCACTTTTTTTCTTTTTTTACTGCTAACATCAGCTTGGATCTAGGCGTTGTTATGCTTAGAGTAGACCCCTTGAGATCAGTGGGAAAAGTTAGTTACAACTAACCGAAACCACAGTGATTTCAGTGGTTCTGTGCTTAAGTATGGCTAACTGTGGATTCAACCGTATATCCTTTCTCCCCGTATTCTATAAAACGTTGGCCCGTCACTTTGAACATTTTTGCCACCCATTCATCGTTCCCCATACGTCAAGGGCGCACACTCAGACTTACTAACGACATTATTCTGGTGTACACAAATAGTTTGTGGTGGGAGGATTATACTCCATGTTAGTGACAGAACCAGGTGGTGCTTTTTTCTGGATTAACTGATCCAGAGAAGTACATGTATGATTTTACAGCTCTAATTTAAGTCTTATTGTGTTCCCCCCTACAATTCTTCTCCCCCCACTTTTTCCTTGTGTTACCTTTTACCCCAGAGTTCTGCAACCTGGTGCCCTCTGGGTGTGTGGGATTGCAACCCCCATCGTTCCTAGCCACCATGGCCATGGAGGGCACCAGGTTGTGGAAGGCTCTTTTACCCCATTCTTTTACCATACCTTTTGTCATGTCCTAGAACTGCCATCCATGAATTTGTCTTATCCTCTTTAAACACTTCCCATCCCATTTATATTACAGATTTGCATTCTTAACACATTTCTCCTGTTGCTCCATTCTGCCTCTGTTGCCCCTTTCCATTTCATTTTCTATTCCTTTGCCTCTCATCCTGTCTTCTATAACCTCTTCTTATCATCTCCTCTGAGTTTCCTGTCTCGTAATGTCTTCTTTCTCTGTATTGGTGACACTTTCTGGAATAGTTTTATGTTTTATTTTGTATTTAAATTGTTTTTTAATTTTTGTTTTTTTGTAAGCTGTTCAGAGAACTTTGTTATGGGGCAGCATACAAATATTGTAAGCAAGCAAATAAAAACTTGCTCATTGCTTCTTCATCACCATTTCTCCTATGGTCTTGACCAGACATCAGTGTGTCTTCCAGTAGTGCTGAAATAGAAACAGAGAGAAAAAGTTAGATGCCCCGACTAATGTCTGTCTTTTGTAGTGTATAACCTATGCTGACCCTACCTGATCGCCCCACTTTCTCTTTTTCTCCCCCCTTTTTGTTTCTCTATTTCCCATTCCCTCATCTGCTTTTACTTATTTCTCCTACTCCTACCCTGCCTCCCTCCTCCCTCATTGTCTCATAACCTGTTCCCATGTTTTTGCTTTTTCTCTAAAGTCTATTAGTATTTTAATTCTTCCACTCCCCCACTTTATCCATCAGTTCTTCCTTTTCCCCCCTCCCAATTGCCTGTTCAGGTCTCTTGCATGTGGGCCTCTGCTCTTTTTACAGGAATTTCTTTAGGAGAACCCATTTTCTTTGTGTCTTCTAATATAGCTGTCCTTTCCACTTTGTTGCAAACAGTCCTTCTGTCACTTCATCTTGCCTTTCCAGTTTTGTCCGTTATTAATTGAAATGTTCTCAGCCTGTGTTTCTTGATACTCTGGGCAAACCTGAGGACAATAAACCAATCTTTATGGGCTGAATAACTGAGTTTGGCATGAACTCAGACTGGGAGAATAAAACACAGGCCGCCTTGCTACTGTCCTTAGCTCACAAAACATCTTTACTTCAGTTTGATTTCACTCACATTTTTCTGTCAGCATGTAGTTTATCATGGGCAGAGAACACCATTATATTTTAAGCATTACGAATAGAAGCAGTTTTATTGTCAGGTGTTATATTGTGGGCCATACATTCAGTGGTGGTATGGTGATACAGTAGTGATATATATTTTCTTCTGGACCTAGAAATATGTTAGTAAAAATAATAAAACAATCCAATAGTTAAGAACACAGAGGAAAATGGGGTGATGATTAGTGATCAACATGTCTTTATTTAAGAACAACCTATTATTTCAGGCCAACTTAATTTTTGAAAAGTAAACAACAGTTTTAGTAGACAACAGGAAAGTAATTAACTTCTAGACATAGACAGGGCTTTTGGATTACTTCCACACAATTGTGCAAGAGTTTTCATGACTTTAAAAAAAGGTGATGGAGTAAGAATAACGCAGTGGGCTTTAAAAATAAGGTATATTAGTTAAATGATTTGTGGGGGGGGATGCCAACTGTTAGATTAGTTTGTAGGGTACGTGTGTAGTCGCCTTGGGATATTTTAGAGTTTTCCACAAAACTGGGCTTACTCTTACAACTTTCCAAAGAGTGCAAGAGTAATCAAACTAGTTCATAGAGCAATTACGTTATGTAACTTGTATGTATGTGGTCGAGATGCCAGTTCATTGGTTCATACATTGTGACAACTTATAATGGCAAAGGGTTTTGCAGATGTTCTGTTAAGATCTTAATTTACATTTACTAAAGTTAATATGTGAAAATATTTGGTCACAAAGATACTTATAGCACAATCCCATACATGTTTACCCAGAAGTAAACCCCATTGAGTTCCATGGAGCTTACTCCAAGGTAAAGGTACATAAGTTTGCAGCCATATTAGAATATAGTCTATAATGGGAGGGCAATCACAACCAGCCCTGATGTTATTTGATTCCTGGTGGGCATGTCGGGAGGATGATCCTCCTAATGCATCTGCTGGGAACCAGCTTCACTTCAGTGGGAGAGGTTCCATACACAGTGAAGCCACTTTGCCTGTCCCATGACTTCTCCCATTGGAGAAAGACTGTGGGACAGATGAAGCTGCCTGACTGAGCTGCTGGCTGGAGAAGAACTCAGAAAGCATCATGTGGGTAAGTCCTCAACCCACCCACATCCCCTGGTGTTGTCTCAGACCACAGATGGCCCTGCCCCCCTGGAGTATTCCTAGAAGGCTCCATAATCTATAATATAAGCCTGAAACCATTCAGTTCCATGGAATAATGGTCATAAAATGTGTTTAGGATTTGGTCATGTAGGATCAGTATAAGTACCTTCTGGTTTGTTTTTAGCACTTTGGGCACTATTCTATCACATGATTGATTTCTAAGCTTTTGTCTGCACCCTGAGGCCCGGAAACATTATAAAGAACGATGCTCAGGATTCTGTGAACATTTTGTGGGACTTCACAGAAGAGGGCCAGGAGATGCCTGTTCTCTATCCTTACCTAAACAGATGTTGGAAGTGCAATGGCAAGAAGGCACATGGAGCCCAGGCTTACTCACGTGCTTTCATAAGTAGGTCCCACTGATATAACTGTGGTTTTCTCTCAAGGATGTTTCCAGACCAAGAACTCCTAGCACTGCCAATTGGAAGGTGTTCTGCAGCTCTTCTGTCTTTTTCTTCTCAATGGATTTTCTGTAGTAAGAAAAAAGATGGAAGAAGCAGTGGGAAAACACAGGAGGATTATGAGTGGAAGATGATGACATCTGAACCCCACCCCTTCCTGTAAAATTCCATGAATGAGGCAGGGCAGTGGTGCGATAAAATCTGGAAGGGACCCTAAGTGTTCATAGGATTGCTGACTTAGTGTTATCTTTGAAGGCTTAGTGTCATGTTGGCTGATTATTACCTCTAGCCCACCTTCCTGTAATTTGGTACATGATCTGGTAGGCTGGGAAATTCAGTGACAACATGCTGGTCACACTGGGTTGGATCCAGTGAATTAGGGTCCCATTGAAATCAATATGAAAAATCAGTCATAATGACTAACTTAAATCTTATGGGTTTCAAGGGAACTAAGTTAAATTACTGTAGACTGCTATCCTATTGCATTCAGTGAAGCTTACTGCTGAGTAGACATGTATAGAATTACACTGTGTGCCTGGGTGCCACCCATTACATCAAATTGTGGTATTCCATACGCCGTAGAAATAAGGGTATCTTGCTAGAATTTGGTGAGCTCATTTTAACCTTTAGTTGTTCATTAAATGTGTGGGTAGGACTTGAGATGAGTAAAGTTGCATTTTCCTCCTGGAGAAATAGAAGTTTAGAATTTAAGGGCGCAATCCTATGCATGTTTAGACAGAGAAAAGGCCTACAACTCCTAGCATTCCCCAGCCAGCTTGGGAATTCTGGGAGCTGTAGGCCTTTGTCTAAACCTGCATAGGATTGTGTCCTAAGGCTGCAAACCTAAGCATATTTACTGGGAACTAAATCTCATTAAATAGAGTGGGGTTTACTTCTGAGTAAACACAGATAGGATTATGCTGTAAAGCTGCAGTCCTAAGCATACGTATGAAGGAGTAAGTCCCACTGAACATGGTGGAGCTTACTTCTGTGTAAAACATGCGTAGGATTATGCTGTGAGGCTGTAATCCTAAACAAACATACTAGGGAGTAAGCTTCATTGAACACAGTGGTCTTACTTCTGAGTAAACATGCATAGGATTATGCTGTAAGGTCCGTTTTGATGGTCAGACCTGCTGTGGTCTACTCAAACTCAGTATCTTCTTCCCAGTAATTAATTAGGACAAAGTGTACAAAAGTGCAGAAAAAATTGGAGTGCTCCATGGCTGTCAAACATATATGGCTTCCAGACAGTGACATGTCAACTATGTATTGTGGCCTGCCAGGTCCTTGATAAACTCTTTAGTTCTCCTGGGACTATAAAATTAGGGGTCTGGAATATTCTTTTAAGGCTGGAGTGATGAGTTGTTTTTTTACTCCAGAGTAAAAGAACTAAATAATAGTTTCCTTTAGAATGGCAGCTTCAAGGATCTTGTTGTAAACAAAGATTGTGGTGATAGAAATATTGGTACTGAAAATACTGTTTGTGTATTTATTTATTCATGTTTAATCCACCCAATAACACCAGTTCTCTGGGCGAATTACATGAAGCTAACAGAATAAAATACAATACACAAAACAACAACTGGATACTTTGCTTATTGGTAGGTCTTTATGGATGGGCTGAAGTGGTAGTCAAAAGACTCTGCTTGCCAGAAGAGGCTGCTCACTTGAAATAGGATGGAATGTAAGCTTCATATGGTAGGAACAAAGGTGCCATAATCACAGACGTTGTAATCAAAGGTATACCTTGGAGCTTTAATACCAATTTCTTGGTATATATTATTATCTTTGTCAAGATGACTTTGGTGATTGTCTGACAGATTCTACCTTTCCTTTTGTCCAGGAAAGGTATGACAAGCCTGCAATAGAAGAAAATGTCTTTGAAGCCTTGGAAAAAGACTTCCAAGAAGTCATCAGTGAGCTTACGGGAGATCAAAGCCTGGAGAAATTTCGTGTGGAATATGAAAAGCTCCATGCAGTACTGAAAAAGTCCTATGAGAATGAAAAGCGTCTCATGGCAAAATGCAGGGAACTGAATGCAGAGATTGTGGTGAATTCGGCTAAAGTGGCTACCGCTCTAAAACTCTCTCAGGATGATCAGACAACAATAGCTTCACTGAAAAGGGTAAATGGAAGAAAACATGACTCACACTCTTGATAAGCAAATACATAACTAAAGACGTAGTAATAAATGGAGCCTATGAATCTGTAAGATGTCAATGTTTCTATGATCCTTACTATGGGGACCAGGTATGATCAGAGTGACATCCCCTGACTATTGCCCTCCGCTCACTTGGTAATATTGGGGTAAAAAAGACCTTGTTGTGAAGATCAGATTATGTAGGGAAATATCTATACTAAATATTTAATAACATGTATATACAATATACATTCACATTCAGTTACACTGCATTGAAATTCAGAATATTTAAGCCATTGCTATAATTTGTAGAGCTCCCTTGTTCATTCCAAAACACCATGGAGAAGAGCTATGATCCAGTGAGTGCTCATGGAGAATCACTACCTTAGAGTGGGGTGAACTCCCTTTAGAAGGTGTGGGGACATCTGAAGATGGGGTGAAAATCCAGGGGAAAATAAAATGAAGCCTCCTTCTCCCCACCACCCAGTGTGTTGGATGTCCCTAGGAGGGTATCTTCCTTTATCCACATTTGTGGTAGGGACTATATCCCTACTATCCCATCATCCAACCTGATTTGAGGAAAAGGGAGCCTAGGAAAAGCTTTGTTCTAATTATAGTTTCCTGTATGTGGCTTTAGGACAGAACTGGAGATGTCTTTTTCTATGTATCTTAAGGGTTGGGTTAGTACCTCAACCCTTCAGCTTCTGCTGCAGCAGGCTGCATATGTTCATCTATGGAACCCATTATTGGTATTGGGATGGGAGGGCCACAAGGTATGAGCAAATTCAAAAGTGGGTCTCAAGTTAGAAAATTTAACACTGCTGTCAAGGCCTATAAAGACATACGCTCCTAAAAGCTTTAAAAATATTTGCTACAAGGCTGGCACTGCTTGCCCAATGCTTTGACATCTTTGGGGCTGCCCTTGCCACTCACGTTCTCAGCATCTAACACTGATTCTGCTCCTTTAAAAAACCTTTTGCTCAAAGCACTTGCAGCTCCTTCGTTGTCATCTGACTTGTATCAGTGGATCCCCTTCCAGTGTGTGTGTATGTATGTGTAGAGGACACTTTGGTTAAAAACCAACAAGTGATCTATTAAAGAACTATAACTCCTGGGAGCAACATCTTTTAAAGATACAAACTGTATCTTAAACCCTAAGAGTTTTGTGACATTGGAGGTGTGGATGGGTGTCAGTTCTTCCATAATCAATGCTTGTCCTACTGGCTTCCTATGCTTCCTCCATACCAGATGTACAGTCTGTGGAAAGTTAACTCTGTTTGTACCCAAGTTAACTCCATTTGCACCATGACTTGTATGTCATAACTCTCCTGCAGGAACTTATTTGGCCCCACTAGAGGCTTGGAGAGCCTTAAATCTTCAACTCTGTGCTTTCTGATTTTCAAATTGAATTACTTTTCAGTGACAAGTAATGCAGAGCTACATGGTTGTGCTGTACTTGCAAAATGTTGGTGACAAACTCCACGGGCAGTTTGTTGGCTTTCTGTGCTGTGCAGTGATAAAGAGAGCCTTTCTCATCGGGCAGCTGGTTGGGAGGAGGGGTAGTTTTCATCCCTATTGTTTGAACCTCCTTGCCCAGTGCACTGTGATGGGGATGCAAATGTCCTGCCCCCTGCTAATCTGTTCAGGGCCCTGTAAATCCCATCAGCAATACAGGTTCCTACTGTTCCTGGAGTCTCAATTCTCTATAGGAATCTATGCAGTGGCTTGCTTTGGAGTTGCAGTATTTAGAAGTAATGGATTCCGTTGAATTATGTGGGGTTTGGGGTCATATGATATTCTTATAAAATATTCTCTTTGCCTTTGTCTGTTTTGTTAAAGAACCTTGATCCGTAATACAAGTGGAAATGTTTCCTGGAACGCAAAATCATCTTTTAAAAAAATGAAAACTACTTCCAAGTGCTTGACTTGTACCTGGATTTCTTAATAATTATTTTGATTGTATGGCACCAATGGGGGATTTGCTTTCAGTGCAAAAGGTGGGTGTCATCACACGAAGCTGAAATCACGCACCCTTACTGGAGCCTTTGTCTTCTGGAGTCTTCGTGGGATTATGATTGGCAAAATAGATGCCCTTCCCTGCCTTTGGGGGGAGGGGGTGTTTCCTGTGTGTATAAGCCCCATATGTTTCATTTATACAGCCAGTAGATGGCGCTGCAATATTGTGCAACATTTCACCATTCTGAATTTTCACCACCTCTTTGTTTCGGGTTTTATATATTGCTGCATTTTTGGCCAGTTAAATCATGGTGGAATAAACTTAAAAAATGGCGGGAGAGGCACCGGAAGATGATGATGTCATGAAAAGGACCTGCAAACCCACCACGAGTGCACGATAAGCACCTCATATGATGACACCCAGTATCTTCAGAGGAGTGATTGGGAATGAAAGGGCTAATTTCCCCCTTGCCTGCTGCAATCCTGATGATTATCACACACATACACACTTCTGGCAGCTGCTATTTGCATTTTTAAAAACTTGCACATTAAATGCAAATATGGGTTTAGCTTCACACCTAATTTGGCCCTTAGTCTATAAGCTTAGCTTTTAAGCTTTCAACATACTTGAACAGAGGCCAATGTGTCTGTTCTTATACATCTTGTGCTAGGTATGTGTGTAAATGTGATCCTGAACTGAAGAGTAAGCTTTAGGAACTAGAAAAAGGAACAGTTGAGGTTGTTAACTATAAATGTGTTATCAATGCACAAGTAATCAAATAAAGGACTCATTCTCACATTCATTTTTTATATGGATAAAAGTCACCACAGGGTGACTTCCTTTTTTATTTTTTGCATAGTGAATTTTTCTTCTGAATGCATTTCCATTTCAGATGTGAATTTACTATATTCTGGAGAATAATAGAAAGCTAGAGTTTCCCAGGTGATGATAAATCTCATTCTCATCATGTTGGGGCACATTCAGAAATAAAGTTCATCACTGGGAAGCAATAGGTGGAAAATTGCATGAAAAAACACAAGGTTCTGGTTATTTAAAATCAGCCCACATTAACTACCATATTGCTTAACATGGAAATGTTCTGCATCAGTTTTGTCACTCTGAAAATCACTGTTGCTTGGTAAACATTAGAGCATCAACTCAGAGCCAAACTAGTTGCAATGTTAATTACATGATAGCAATTAATGTGTTCCTTTAAAAAAAAAAGTACTTAAGTATGTGTGTGTGTGAAATTCTAGGGAAACTTTTGACCATATATTCTAGTGGGTGTTAAGCTAGATTTATATAGCTGAACATAAACAAAGAATTTTAAAAATGCAAAACATTAGAAATATTGTTCCAGATTTCTAGATATGGATTCGTTGACTCAGAGTATTACTGTTTAGTGGCCAAACAATTGGCCACTGGGATAGAAGACTGATGGAAATCTAAGCATGAAAGAAAACTAAAAAGCTTGATTCATTAACTCGGAGGGAAAAAATAGCTTATTGTTCATTTTAAATTGTATATCATATGAAACAGTTCTTTTCTAATACTCACAGGAGATTGAAAAGGCCTGGAAATTGGTGGATGCTGCTTATGAGAAGGAGCAGAAAGCAAAAGAAACCATCATGTCTCTCAAAGATGAAATCTTGAACCTAACTAAATTAGTGGAACAAGGATCTGGATTATCATTGGGTCAAGAGCATAGGTAAGTTGGATCTGGAGGGGCTTGGGGAAATTGTCATACATTGATGCCTCGTTCTCATTGAGACTATGCTTATTCATTGAAGCAAAAAATCTTGCAAAAATCTGCATATATATTTTAGATTCATGGGTAAAAAGCTATGTATTTGCACCCTCTGGCCAGTATCCAGTAGGCTACTATGTGCTAACATAAATTTATGTGCTAACATAAATTATGATGTGCTAGGGTAAGGGACCTCTAGTGCAACAGCAATAGCATTAAGTGCTGTGATGTGATTTTTGGAGAATCCTGTCATGCCAGCTAATGCTATTTCCATTGCTCTAGAGCACTGTTCCCTAACGTGGCACCATCCAGATGTTTTAAGACTGCAACTTCCATAATTCCCAGCCAGCATGTGTCATGGATCTGCCACAAAAAGTTGGTGCACAATCTGCAATGTGCCTGAAATGATTACTGAAGAAAGTGACTATTTACACACACACGCGTGCTCACACACACACACAAAACAAAAGCTGTCTTGTCTTAGAGCTGCAAGCCCCAGGCAATGAAGCATGTTGCAAAGAAGATAATTAGGAATCCAGAAAATTCAATACACAATAGGGTAACGGATATCAATAAAGAAGATACAAGGAGGTTCACAATGAATTCTGGGTAACTGGTATAAAAATAATGGTCAAGATGAACTGAATGGTATCCAATGAGAAAATGCTGATTTAAAGCCCTATCACTTGGGCCAAAAAGTTATTTGACTAATGAACAGGTGTGAGACTGGATAATTCCAAGTCAAAAGTGTACTTAAAGTTTTTGCTTATCAGTTAATGAGCAAAAAATATTGTGTAAGGTATACACCCCTCCATGGATCACTGCCTTGTTGTGGCGAAGGGGCTTGCGTAACTCAGTGAAGCCATAAGCTATGCCGTGCAGGGCCACCCAAGACGGACAGGTCATGGCAGAGAGTTCTGACAAAATGCGGTCCACTGGAGAAGGAAATGGCAACCCACTCCAGTATTCTTGCCAAGAAAACCCCATGGAACGTATCACAAGGCTAAAAGAGATGACGCTGGAAGATGAGCCCCTCAGGTCAGAAGGTGTCCAATATACTACTGGGGAAGAGCAGAGCCGGACATCCTCGAGAGTGAAGTCAAGTGGGCCTTAGGAAGCATTACTAACAACAAAGCTAGCGGAGATGACAGTATTCCAGCTGAGCTATTTAAAATCCTAAAAAATGATGCTGTTAAAGTGCCGCACTCAATATGCCAACAAATTTGGAACACTCAACAGTGGCCACAAGACTGGAAAAGGTCAGTTTACATTCCAATTCCAAAGAAGGGCAACGCCAAAGAGTGTTCAAACTACCAATACACCTGCAGTCATTTCACATGCCAGCAAGGTTATGCTCAAAATTCTACAAGCTAGGCTTCAGCAGTATGCGAACCGAGAACTACCAGAAGTACAAGCTGGGTTTCGAAGAGGCAGAGGAACTAGAGATCAAATCGCCAAATCCATGATTTCGCTGGATCATGGAGAAAGTAAGAGAATTCCAGAAAAATGTCTATTTCTGCTTCATTGACTACGCTAAAGCCTTTGATTGTGTGGATCACAACAAAGTGTGGCAAATTCTGAAAGAGATGGGGGTACCAGACCACCTTACCTGTCTCCTGAGAAACCTATACGAGGGTCAAGAAGCAACAGTAAGAACCAGACATGGAACAACCGATTGGTTCAAAATTGGGAAAGGAGTACGACAAGGCTGCATATTGTCACCCTGCTTATTTAACTTATATGCAGAGTACATCCTGAGAAACACTGGGTTGGATGAATCACAGGTCGGAATTCAGATTGCCGGGAGAATTATCAGCAACCTCCGATATGCAGACAATACCACCCTAATGGCAGAAAGCGAAGAGGATCTCAAGAGCCTCATGTTGAGGGTGAAAGAGGAGAGTGCAAAAGCTGGTTTGAAACTCAACAATAAAAAAACGAAGATCATGGCATCTGGCCCCATCACTTCCTGGCATATGGAAGGGGAAGAAATGGAAGCAGTGACAAATTTTATTTTCTTGGGCTCCAAGATCACCGCAGACGGTGACAGTAGCCATGAAATTAAAAGACGCTTGCTCTTTGGGAGGAAAGCTATGGCAAACCTAGACAGCATAGTAAGAAGCAGAGACATCACCTTGCTGACAAAAGTCCGTCTAATCAAAGCTATGGTTTTCCCAGTAGTAATGTATGGCTGTGAGAGCTGGACTATAAGGAAGGCTGAGCGCCGAAGAATTGATGCTTTCGAACTGTGGCGCTGGAGAAGACTCTTACGAGTCCCCTGGACTGCAAGGAGGCCAAATCAGTCCATCCTAAAGGAAATCAACCCTGAGTGCTCATTGGAAGGACAGATACTGAAGCTGAAGCTCAAATATTTTGGCCACCTAATGCGAAGAGAAAACTCTCTGGAAAAGACCCTGATGCTGGGAAAGACTGAAGGCAAAAGGAGAAGGGGACAGCAGAGGATGAGATGGCTAGATCGCATCATTGATGCAATTAATATGGACTTGAGCACGCTCCGGGAGAGAGCGGAGGACAGGAAGGCCTGGTATGCTATGGTCCATGGGGTCACGAAGAGTCGGACACGACTGAACGACTGAACAACAATAAGGTATACACATCAAAAAGCCTGATATATACGTAGATGTCTAGAAAAATGTATAGACTTTGGTTGAATTGGCAAATTTCAGGTAAAGAGTTACCTTCTCAAAAGTAAAATTCAAAATTGAAAAGCCTGAAAAGTGTACGTGTAAACCTTTTATGTATGTTCTAAATTTATAAGAATGTTTAATAACAATGAGATAATGGAGGGAGCAATCCTATGGCTGCTAGTCAGCAGCTAGATGGCCATAGGTTATCTTGTTTTCCGGGAACCGACCTTCCCCCCCATTCCACGCTGCCTTGTAAGGAGTGCAGAGAAGCCCCATGCTCCGCGTGCACAAGAGGAGTGCGGAGCAGCCGAAACGGGGTGTTCCGGGGGCATTCTGGGGTGGGGAGGGTGGAAATGCCTGTACAGTGTGTCGTTCAGCGGCCTCCTCCCCTGCTCTGCCCTCCCACGGCTAGACAGCTGAAAGCGCTGTCTAGCCGATAATACAGGGCAGGAGATGTCCAGAGGGAACAATTCTCTCCGTGCTTCTCCTGCCCTGCATTGGATAGGCTGTCACCTCTGAGTTTGGAGGCAGCCGTCTATCTGCATGGGATTGTGCCGTAGGACTGTGAGCCCTAACTTTGGGACAGTTGACAATATTAGTTATGAGGTAATTTCCACACAAAGAGTATAAAGGTGTGCTGATTTTACAATGCAGGAGCTTCTTCTTAGAAGCTCACAAGGCCCATGTACCTGTTAGCCGAATAGCCTATTCACTATTGAATAGGGAACTTGGTACTTAAAGAGATCTCTTTTTTTTTAAACTATTAAGACAAGAAGTCTAAGAAAAAGAAAGAGTTAAGAAGTTCTATTTCTTGTCACGCTATCAAGATCTAAGTATCTTTAGCAAAGCTCTTTTTAACAACAGAAATTATTTTATGTCATTATATGCAAGTTATATTCTTATGTTATGTTGTAAACATATCTATAATAAAAATGATAAATGGATCAAAAAAGGTTTTCCTGTACTAATTCTTGTTAGTACAAAGCCTGAATTGCAACCCATGAAACAATCCTAGGTGTCCACTTTGTTTAGAAGTACTTAATCTGCTATTAGGTGGTAAACAGACAGCTAAATGCTCTCAAAGTACTGAGCTATAGACAGATAGCTTAAAGTCCCTCATCTGTAACACATGGCCAGTGGCCATGTTGGCTGGGAATTATGGGAGTTGCAGTCCTAACACATGTGGAGGGTTCCAAATTGGGGAAGGCTGTACTAGAGGTTCCTCGCACTAGTGCAATGTAATTTACATTAGTGCTGGTGTCTGATTGGATACTGCCCTTGGAGCGGATGATAAAGACATAAAGGTGTAGTTCCCACTGAGGTGATAAACCTGTTTGTGAGCTATACCATTTCAGACCGTAGGTGAGGCTGACATAGTTGAATACTCCTCCATATGCAAATATTTCCTACTTGAAGAAATCTAGCATGTTATTAAGAACTGAGGCTAGAACATTCATGCTAGTTGTCTCTGTGAAAGGATTTTTTGCTATAGAGGAGCATTTGATTCCATCCCTCGGATCCTAAACTGTCATGTAGTCAACAGGTTAGCTAAGCTAACCTACTCAGATCCACAGGGAGGAATGTGAAGATGCTATAAGAAAGGAGTAGGGAAATAGGTATTCAATGAATTAGAGGTTTGATGATAATATTGGGGGAAACTATGTTTAAATCAGTAAATGAACAGAAGAATAAAAACTACTACTGGGGTATTATTTATACTACTAAGATGTTATATTTTTGCCACAATTGGGTGCTTTTAGTAACTGCAATAGACATATAATTTAATTGACAGCTTTTGGGGGCTAATGGAAGGGGAGTAACATGCAAAACAGTTACATGCAAAACAGTTACTTTAAACTTCTATTTCCTGCAAAGCGCTTTGTGCTGAGAACACAGAGTAGGCTGCACATAGCTGACTGGGATCTCTTTTCTTCCAGCATGCGGGAATTGCTAAAATTCAAGGAAGAAGTAACAAAGGAACGAGACCAACTTTTGTCAGAGGTTGTAAAGTTACGTGAAAATGTAACACATATGGCAGATCAACAGCAAGAGGCAGAAAGGACTAAAGTTGAGGCAGACTCCACCATCACTCAGGTCTGTGCAACCCCCTAGGTAGCTGTCATTGTTGCCTTTGTCTAGAAGGCTTCTCTGCCTTTGCAGTTCATCTCTGTTAACTTGTCACCTGTTGTTTCACTTCCTAAACCGTTTTTCTGGCAGCTTAGTGAGAAATTGTCAGTGACAGGCCAACATCAGTGTCTTTAATTTCATCTACTGATCTCTGACATCTCTTTCTGGAATAGCTTGCCCTCTGTGGGGGCATTTCCCTTTTGCCAAATCTGCACCAACTGGAACTACTATTCTTCTTTTGATCATTCTTCTTCTGCTTTAATTTGAGTCTGCTACCATCCACACCCTCTATATCTATGTCTGAGTGGCTCCATACAATTTAAGTTTTGACTGTGCCGTTCCTATGTACTATATCTTGTTTTGTTCTTCCTCTAATTATCATTATTCCTAAGCTTGGGGTTTCTTGTTGATGCACATTGTGGTTCAAGTAATATTTCACAGGATGCACACAATTTTTCCTATTCTAGTTAGGTTCTGAAGTCATTATCTTGGAGACTTTGGCTTCCTCATGGAGTTTAATGTTCAGCTAGTGGCTAGTTTTACCTATCATCTGTTATGTCTACCACTTCTCCCCCTTTGTACGCCTTCTTGCTCTTTCTCACTCTTTGTTTATGATCGGCGTCTTTTAGGAATGTGTAAATTATTTGAAGCACAAGTGCTCAAAAATGGAAGGGCCCATGTTTGAAGAATCAATCTGACCCCAATTTGAGGCAGGCGTACCCCTCCCTACAAGTCCTCCTTTCTTGAGGAAGCAAACGTTATACGAGGAGATAGCGGGCAGTGGAGGGCTCCAGAGAAGCTGTATGTGCCTTTCCCACAGCAGCAAATGATAAGCAGTATGTCTTTTCCTGCTGGAGATCATTATTATTTACCATGGATTAGATCGCACCGTTCATGTATCTGGCACTTTACAAAGGCTGAGAGGGCAGGTCCCTACCCTGAATGGTATACAATCTATACAGTAGACAAGGAAAACTACTGGGGTGGGGGGATGGAGGCAGAGGTAGGAGAGGGAAACAGGCAGGGATCCAGGGCAGGCTGGATTGCCAGTTAATTCTCACTTTTTTTGTAAGTGGGGGACTGACAAGGGAGGTGGGCATCTCCAGCTGGGTTTTATGACCATTTCATTCACCATTTCATTGACGATTTTCAAGTACTTGCAAAATCAAGCTGGGTTTGTGAGAAGAACAGGATAGTTTTTAGCCATCCCTAGCTGCTATTGCATTTCCCCGCCCCACCCCCATTCCTGGAACAGTGTTCCCTTCTCTAGTCATCAGACCACTTCTTTGTCTTCCCATAAATCTCCCTCAAGCAAAATTTGTTTAGCAATTCTATTTCTGAATCACTCTAGTCTCATCTTACCTGGTCTCCCACTATCATTTGATCCTCAACTCGATTCCTCATGTAAAGCCTTGACTTCATCTACTTAAACCCACATTGCCCAATATCAGTTGTAAGTTTTGTGGCCAGCATTCTGGTCACTTTTAACACACTGTGCCCAACACATTTTATGGGTAAATGTTTTAATAGTAGTAGTATTGATACTGTTTAATAGTGTGTCTGATTAAGATCTTAATCAATTGTAAAATACAACATACAAACTATCCAGTGTCAAAGACTGTCAAAGTTACCAATAGCTAAGTATATACCTAGTGATTCCCCAACTTAAAGACAAATGAAGTATTGCCATTTTTCCCTTCTTCAACAGCTCCATCAAGAAATCCAGTTGCGTCAGAATGAAGCTTCACGGGATGCCCGAAAGAAAGACAAAATGGAAAGGGAACTGAAACAGGTCCAGACGGAATTAGAGAACAAGATAAATGATATGAAGACAATGCAGCAGGGTATGAATAGGAACAAGGAGGAACTCCTGAAATTAGAACAGCAACTCAAAGAGCAAAAGGTATTATTGTAAGCTCTTATGTTAAAATATCTCAAGAACAGACATGTATAGGCTCTAAGATCAAGTCAGATTTGGGGTATAACAGGAAGAGTTTCATTTACTAATTTCAGAACAGAATTAAAACACTGAGGGACAATACTGACTTTCTAGGCATTTTCCTTGACAATATATATTTTAAGGAAAAGCCCATCCCCAGCTCCACTCACACTGAAGTCAAATGAGAATGCTCCCTAATGATTTGCAGCAAGATATAACTATTATGCCATATGCACAGATTTATGCCCTAGTACCTTGTGTTAATTAAAACAGTATTGCTGAGTATCAGCCTTTAGTTTTCTCTCTATAGCACCTGGGGACTCTTTTCATACTCTGCAGCATTCTAAAATAATGTTTTTTTCAGCTCAAATATTTTAATAGTTTGAGTGCCTTTTAGAATAGTCACTCAAATCAGGAGAAATAGATGGAGACACTTAATGATTCACTGTGGGTAAAGACTTTCCCGCTCTCCCTCCATCTGCTCTCACCTTTCAGTTGGGAGCCAGTTTCCAGCAGTCACTGCTACCACAGCATGAACACAGCTGAAGGTGAAGGAACCAATAACTGACATCCATAGGTGGGGTGAGTTATATAATACTCAAGGCTGGGAAACACCAGGCACCAACAAGACAGGAGCAAGGCAGGAAGCCAGAAGACATGAAATGAAATGAATGTCTGAGACATTTCTGTGGAATCCTGTGAGATGATAGGGAACTTCTTTTTCCTATTTGTTTTTTTCTGTATTGCCAAGGAACAAATACGAGATCATTAGAAGGAAGGATTCTAAAGAGGGGATTAGTCTATGTTTGAAAAATTCTCCTGTGGCACATTAGGCAGAGTTACTTGTTTGGGCCTAGCAATACCTATTGGCTTGATCTCAACAATGATAGGATATCTTATTTTATGAGGCTTTTGAAACTGTCACATTGAAGACGTGGCAACCTAGACAGAATGGATGTTGCCTAGTAGTTGCAACTATGGAATATTAATTGGGCCACTGCCTATATAAGATATTTGTGGGCTTGAGCCAGTTGCTTCTGAGCCACTTTTCTTCATAAGTTAAAAGGAAAATGTCATATTTTCTGATCCAGAGATTTCTGGACCACAAGATTTCAATGAAATCAAATATATACAGTCATCATAACTAGTAGCCATTGATAGTGTTGCAGAACTCAGAGTCAGAGAGACCACGGAGTGAAAGAAAAAGAGTTTTTCTTTATTTAACACGGGCTTAAGGCTGGAATCACTTCCAAAGAGCCAAAAGCCCCGATTTACATCAGCACATTGTTTTTATAGATATTGTGACACATAGGAAATGGCTCCTCCTCTCCCTCCCGTGTGGGGTTGCAGTCCTCAACATTTCTTCTCCTAGCACCATTGTTTATAATACAAGAAATGGGTTATAGGGTAGCCATGATAAGCAGAGAACAGCAGAGAACATGATATACATATCACCATGACCTTAGCCTTTGTTGACAAGAAATTCCTGTGTCTCGTCAGCTTATAAACATATATTTCAGAGAGCAAGAGCTCAGCAAGAACATGAAGCATGAGACTGCATGAGGCTACTTAGTCTGACCCCCGATATGGCTGCTACAATAGCTTTATCAATGTGTATAATCCTCTTTGAAACATCTAATTTGGTGGCCATCACCATGCCTTGTGGTAGTGAATTCCCTGCCACCTGCAATCCTTTAGCTAGATATGCTAGGTATTAAAACTGGGGCCTTCTGCAGAAGTAAGGCATGCAGTCTACCACTGCGGAATAGTCCCATGCCCTTATTAATGTAGGATTTCCCTGCTAAAATTCATATGTCCTTGTCACTATTGCTGATTAAAACCATTTGATTCTCATGCTCATTTGCAGTTATTACAGGAAGTGTTGTACACTTTTTGCCAAATGGCAAACAGGCATTAAAATATTTGTCTTCCACCTGTGAAGGAGACTGGAAAAAGATTACACCCACGGTGTAATTCATTCCATCCCCGAACCCAAGCTGTTGAACAATTATCACATTTCTCAGCATATTCAATTACTAATGTGGTGATAAAGAGCATGTGATAATGAGAATAAAATGTGAGGGAAACATGGAAAAGTTTGAGGTGATACTGGGTTTTTTGAGGAGGTAATCCTGGAGGTATAGTAATCAACTGCATTGTGCCACAATCCACAGATCCTCAATGAAAGAGCCACGAAAGAACTGGAACAATCTACAGCGAGAAATGCTAAGCTCCAGCTAGAGAATGAACAGCATAGTTTGGCCATTGAACAACTCATGCAAGAGAACCAGCAGAAAACCATGGAGCTGAGAGTAAGTTCAAGGTTTTAAGCATACATCAGACATAATCCCAGTTCAGAAATAGCATTGTACATAATGGCTGTTTTATGTGTGTGTGACTAGTAGTTCAGATGTCTGAAGTTTTGCTCTTTTGGCACCAACGGAGACTTCCCTTGGAATAAAAATAACAGCTTTGGAAAGGCAATTTTTGTCAGGAACGTGGGAGAAAGGGTTGAACCTCTCCTTTCCTCTGGTCAATGGCTGCTATTTGCATAACAAAAAACGTGCACATTAATTGCATTAACATAATTAATTTCATGTATAATTTGTCCCTGAAAGTGAGTACACATGGAAAGTGACGGCATCACAATCTGCTCATAAACACTATTTTTTTTCAACGAAAAGGTTACTTTTCCAATTACTCTCTCCTTGCCCTTCTGTGTTGTTCTCTAACCCTTTGTGTTTTTTTGTACTGTTTTTGTGTCATCCTAGAGGTTCCTGCCTTTCAAAGTTAGGTCAATCTCTCCTTGAAATGAAAAACACTATATAAACCTAAGATATTGCCATTGTTCATCTGTTGTGTCTAATCTCCAGTCAAGAGCATATCTGTAGTTACAACATGGCTTATGTTAAAGAAGAGGACAGAAAACCAATATTTTATTGAGCTTTAGTAAAATACATCCTATTCTCCTAAACAGAGGAAGTCACTTGCTGATAAAGTGTTCTCTTTCAAGGGGCTCTGTTGGTGAAAACAATGAAAACAATTTACTAGAGATTTCTGAAACGTGTTACCCAGACTTGGTGTAGCATAAGGATTCACTTTAAGCACAACAGGCTATCAAGATTATTTTCTGATCCTTTTTTTATATACATAGAAGGTGACTGAGTCCACATGATTGGCAGCTGGCAGCATGGCTTAAACAAGCTATGGTGGCTTTCAGTGCATGCTGGCCACCATTGTGAATATTCAGACTGTGGCGGGTGATTGCTGCGGCTTATTGTGTTGTGCAAACCTGGGCTGTGTCACTTGTTACCATGGTTAACAAGCCACCCAGAAACTGTAGGCTTTTCTTGGGTTCTGGGGTAGCTTGCTAACCACAGTAACAATCTACCCTGCCCATGTTTGCACAACATGATAAGCCATGGCGACAGCCCACTGCACTTGAATATTCACAGTGTTGGCTGACATGCGCCGCAAGCCATCGTGGCTTATTTAAGCCATGCTGCCAGCCACCAATTGTGCAAACCAGTCCCATATGTTATTACAAGCTATTATAAAACCAGATAAACTTCCTTTAGAAGCCATGATACTTCCAAAGAGTCTTGTGGCATTTAAAAGGCTAACACATTAATTCTGGCATGTTTTTTTTGTAGGCAAAAGCCTAGTTCATTAGATACACAGTAGACTTGTACCTCTTTCTTTTCTCACATACAGAAGAGCACATGCATACTTATCCCTGGAGTTACATTTCCATAGAAAGACATATGCACATACATTTGCTGGAAAGATAGGTTTAACTTTCACACCTTGGTTCCTTTATTTTCCATTACTTTCATACAGAAAGCAGAATGCATGAGAGAACAGAGCAGGGGTGTAGTCTTTTGTTTACATAAGAACTGCATAATTGTCAGGGGTGTTTCTGAGTGCAGGGAGTGGAATAGCAGTTCAGATTCTGAAGGAGAACCGCCAGACATGGGGGAGGTGTTTTCCCAGGCTAGTCCAGACATGACTAGGTCGGCTTCTCAGGTTACAGATGTCCAGCTGGCTGAGGATGTGGGTCCCTCTTCACCCCCCCCCCCCATGATAGGCAGTGAACAGGAGGAGGTGAGGTTTAGGGAGTCTGACCTAATAGACGCAAGACGCAGGCGCAGAGCAAAGAGAGAGAAGGCAGGGGTGGAACTTAGATGGTCTACCCGATTGGCCTTGCACGAAAAGCTGTGCTTAGAGGCCTCACGAGAGAGACCTCCTCCCACTTAAGTTAGGCTAGTGAGACCTCCTCTTGTTAACTACCTTTGAATCCTCGAAGGCATTCCTTTGTAGACTGAGAGTCACTGAGAATTTGCATCTGTATGACACTGTGAAGTAATTGGATTAAAAGCTGTAGACTGAAGCCTCTCCTCTGTGTTTGTTTTCAGGCGTTGAAGTAAAGTGGGGGCTAAAGGAAACCTGACAATAATACCCTATCCAGGCTCTCCTGATGGGAAGATGATGCTTGATGCCATATTGGTAGAAAAGAGGAAGGAAGGCACCTTAGTCCTTAGGCTAGTTGTAGTGGCAAATGTTCCTCAGTAACCAAGACATTCATGAATCCAGAAAGAGAAAAGAATAGATTGGGGAGAAAAGAGGATGGAGGAACCTAAGCTGTGCTCTGCAAAACCTTACAGCCTCTAGATATTTTTGGAAGCATTTTTTTATTGGAGAGGACAATGGCTGTTATTGTTTTATTTTACCAAACACATGACAATAGCAGTGAAGGAAGGAGTTGAAGGAGTGTTGTCTCTCCATTCCTATTTCTTTGCCTTCCATAGGCGAGAGAAGATGAGTTGTCTCAGATGCGTCAAGAGATTGCAAAGCTTTCCAAAGTGAGGGAGGTTATGCAGCGAAAACTACGTGTTGTAGAAGAGCACAAAACACAAGCAGAATATGAAAGGGACACTCTTAAAAACCAGATAAGTGGACTGGAGAAAGGTAAGAGTCAAATTCAAAGCAATTATGTGGAAACTTGGTTTGAAAAAACTTTTCTCAAGTGTTAAGGGAAAAGGCAGGCTTTTGGATTTTCATGGTGGGTCAACTCTGTGGATTTTGTAATATTTTCAGGGGATCCTGGAAATGCAAGTATGCAGCTGTGAAATTTGGCCAGTTGTACCTCCTTGACAAATATCTACCATGTGCTTTGCATACATGTTTTTTCCTTTGAAACGTTACAGAAAAAATATGATTGACATGGTACTAATTGTTGGATAATAGGAACAACTCCGCATGCTTCCAAACGCTAGGGAGTGATAGAGAATGTCATGTAGCTTGATCAGTTCCTATTTCCTTCTCCCTCCCTTCCTCTTCCTTCTTCCTCTTGCCTAAACAAGCAGGTGCCATGCTGCCTCCAGAGAAGAAGCAGGTAACTGTATCTCATGCCTTCACTTACACTCCCGCACTCAGCTTTAGGGGGTGCTTGTAGTTAAACAGTATTAGATAGCCTTTTCTGACAGTGTATAAAAGCAGTAATAACATAAGTTGATTTGAACTTCTTTTAAACTGGCTGTAGCCTGTGTTTATTGCCTCCAATACTTAATGGTGTGTTGCCACAGTTTCCCTGTATAAAGCAACTGTGCTGTAAGTCAAACCAGATTTTCCAATACTAACAGATTCAGAAAATGGAGGAACTTTTGCAGAATGTGGTAGCAGTTACAGAATTCCAGTAGAAAATTGTTGAATGCAGAGTAGTAAGGAACTTGACTCAGCAGTTGCCATCAGCTGGGCTGAGAAATGTGTGTGGTGCTTGGCTGAGAATACAGTGAAAATTGTGGGAGTAGCTATGGATATTTAGTTCTTGCCCACTTCTCTTAGGGTGCAATCCTATGGCAACTAGTCAGCAGCTAGATCGCCATAAGATAGGTTGGTTCCTGGGAAGTGACCTGGGAGCCTGTGCTACGAGGTCGGTTCCTGGAGAACCCACCTCTACCCCCTCTTGCAGTGCCTCGTAGGCAGCGCAGATCGGCCCCACGCTCATAAGAGCAGCATAGAGCAGTGAAAACGGGGTGTTTCTGGGGGCAGGGCAGGCTGGGGAGGTCAGAAATGCTGGTACGACACATCCTATGTGTCGTCCGGCTGCCGCTGTCTGCTCTGTGAGGTCCTGTGGCTAGATAGCCAAAATTGGCTGTCTAGCCACGAAAGCCAGGCGAGGGGAGTGAGGAGGAGTTCCGCTCCTCACCACTCCTTCCGCCCTCTACTGGATAGGCGGTCGCCCCCAGGGTTGGAGGCAACTGTCAATCCACATAGGATTGCTCCCTCCATTGCAGGAATACACTGAAGTGATCCCTGAGATGAAAGAGGGGGATATTAATATTGAATAGTTCAGTGTATAATGACAGTGATGAATCTTCAGTACCTAAATCTAAATCCGTGTCCAGAGTTTTTTTTTTTAAATGACTCTTATAAACAGATTGAATACATTTGTTTTTGAATCACAGCCCCTATTATGGGGATCAAAAATTCCCACAGATTTCCATACACCTTGCCTCCATCATTTTGGGGGCAAGCTGTAAACATCACCGTTTCCTTTATTTCTTATGTTCAGGTTGTGAGTACCATTGCTTATGCAGCCAAAAACTCAGGGTGTATGAGACTTTAATTTTTGCTTGCAAAACGTGAGCATGCAAAATATTCACAAATTGTCAAACACGTGTTCGTGTTTGTCTTGTTCCTGATTCCCAGTTCCATTTGAGCAAATCTTCTCTATAGACTGAATCAGTCCCACTTTAATCTATGGATGAAATTTGTGCAAATTAGGAAATTTACACAAATTTGGGGAAATGTTTGCAAATCAGCTGGCTTGAGGGAACACCCCAAGGTTTGCAGAAATACAAAAAATCTTTAGAAAAAACCCTAGAGCAGAATCCTCCAAAATAGCCCAATGGGGACTGGACATGCTTAATAGCCATGAAATGCTGACTGACTGTTCGGGGGTGGGGGGCATAAAACTGGATAGCAGTAGGAACTGATTGAAGTATCCTAGAAGAGAGCATGACTGGCTGAACAGAAGCGTTTCACACCACAACATTTTATTGCAGGTCCCACTTACATATATTAATAGTGATCTCAGTTCTTGGGCTGCTGGAACTTAGTTATATGCCCCAAACGGCACCCTTCATGTACAAAAGGGAGGTATCAGCAGTCAGGTTTTCGGAACCCCAAGGTTTGTGGAACTACAAAAATTATTTAGAAAAACAATCTTCTGAACCCCAAGCATGCCCAGTGGTCATGGAATGTGGGAAAAATTGAAAACCAGGAGGGATTGGGAGTGGAATAGAGTATCTTGGAAGAGGCCAGGAAGAAGTAGGAATAGAATGGAGTATCCTGAAAGAGGGTTCATGGCTGGTTTTAGTCAGCCAGCCGTGAACAGAAATACTCCACATTGCAACATTTTTATTGCAGGTTCCATTTGTTAAGTTTCTAAAAAGGGATCATGAGGAGTTTCTCATTCAATGAACTGAGTTTAAAAAACTGACTCCATAATATCTTGATTTGTTCAACCTATGCTAATTCTGAACTCAAAGTTTGTACTCTTTTCCTGTGCTTTAGAGTTGGAATGTGCAAAAAAGCAAGCAGAGATGGATAAGAAAGCTATAGATGAGCTTGTGAGAGAAAGAGATATATTGAACAAGGTGAGTATGCACAGCAGATATTTCAGGCCTTTGCACATATCCAAAAACTACTTGTGGTCCTTAGTTGTGGTTCCCTATTCGAGCAAGGAGGCATCCAAAATGGGTTATGTCTCCCTACTGCCCAGAGCAAGGCAGGGATCACATGACCATGCTTTTGTTCAGCCCCTCAGCTCTGGCTCCTCCTCTCCAGTTTGTTCCCTGCCTTTGCCCAGGACACAGCTAGTCTCATTATTGTCCTCATTTCCGTACCTCAGATTTGTTTTCCCCTTGCTTTTTTTCTTCCTTTTTCTGTATATAGAAAAAGAGAAAATGGTTTCTTTCCCCCTTTTTTCCTGTATTTTCCTCCTTTGCTCCTGGGTGCTTTGCCTGTGAGAGCAAACATGCCAGCTGAACAACAGAAGAAGTTTGGATGACACAGAGTCCTCTGGAGCATGGGATGAAGAAACCAAGGTCAGTGGCAGGTCCAGACCTCTGGCAAAGCAGCTGAGGTGCTCTCTGACCGAAATGCAGCAGTGCCTGACAAACGAGGAGAAAATTTGGGAGTCAGACAGGCTGCTTCTCTCAGAGCTGCACACACAGCTATCCGGTGGATGTGGTTTTTCCCACTTCCACTCCAGAGCATATGACTCCTGCCCGCCATTTTGGGGCTTTCCCTGCAGTGCTCAAAGAGGAGGAGAGAGAAGAATTGGTCCAGGAGCCATGCTAGCCTCCTGCTAGGCAGCAGAAAGCCACCCAGTCTCATAAACAACAAGTGGAGTTTGTTGTTTTGGATGGGTGGGTAGCAGAGCTTGGGAATGATGACATGTGCCAGCCGTTTCCTGCCTTTTATTGACCATCTCTGAGGCAGCTTCTTCTTAGTACTCCCCACCAGGGAGCCTCAGTCATGCAGAATAAAAATATTGCTGAACTCCCTCCTCAACAGGGCCCCACCCCCACCAATTCTTCTAAGGATTCCAATAGTTTAAGGTGCAGTCCTATGCATGTTTAGACAGAAGAAAGTCCTACAACTCCCAGCATTCCCCACCCAGCATAGTTGGCTGGGGAATGCTGAGAGTTGTAGGCCTTTCTTCTGTCTAAACTTGCATAGGATTGTGCCCTTACTTACTCAGATCCAAGCAGCTGTTTCGGCAGCACTTCCGGGTTAACAAAATCCAGCAGCTCAAACTGTGTGTAGGAAGGATAATAATATCGGGGATAGATTTAACGGTGTGGATTTTGAAGACATAAGCTATGCCGTGCAGGGCCACCCAAGACGGACAGGTCATGGCAGAGAGTTCTGACAAAATGCGGTCCACTGGAGAAGGAAATGGCAACCCACTCCAGTATTCTTGCCAAGAAAACCCCATGGAACGTAGCACAAGGTTAAAAGATATGACGCCGGAAGATGAGCCCCTCAGGTCGGAAGGTGTCCAATATACTACTGGGGAAGAGCAGAGGGTATTTCCAAGTAGCGCCAGAAAGAGTGAAGCGGCTGGGCCAAAGCCGAAAGGATACTCAGCCGTGGATGTGTCCGGTGGTGAAAAGAAAATCCGATGCTGTAAAGAACAATATTGTTTAGGAACCTGGAATGTAAGATCAATGAATCAAAGTAAGCTGGAGGTGGTCAAACATGAGGTGGCAAGACTGAACATTGACATCTTGGGAATCAGCAAACTAATATGGATAAGCATGGGCGAATTTAATTCAGGTGACCATCATATTTACTACTGTGGGCAAGAATCCCGTAGAAGAAATGGAGTAGCAGTCATAGTCAACAAAAGGGTGGGAAAAGCAGTACTGGGGTACAATCTTAAAAACGATAGAATGATCTCAGTATGAATCCAAGGCAAACCATTCAACATCACAGTAATTCAAGTCTATGCTCCAACCACTGATGCTGAAGAAGCTGAGGTTGATCGGTTCTATGAAGACCTACAACACCTTCTAGAACTAACACCAAAAAAAGATGTTCTCTTTATCATAGGGGATTGGAATGCTAAAGTAGGAAGTCAAGAAATCACCGGGATAACTGGCAAGCATGGCCTTGGTGTACAAAATGAAGCAGGACAAAGGCTAATAGAGTTTTGCCAAGAGAACACGCTGATCATAGCAAACACTCTTTTCCAACAGCACAAGAGGCGACTCTACACATGGACGTCACCAGATGGTCAATATCGAAGTCAGATTGATTATGTCCTTTGCAGCCAAAGATGGAGAAGCTCTATACAGTCAGTCAAAACAAGACCTGGAGCTGACTGTGGCTCAGTTCATGAGCTGCTTGTTGCAAAATTCCGGCTTAAATTGAAGAATGTAGGGAAAGCCACTAAACCGTTCAGGTATGACCTAAATCATATCCCTGATGAATATACAGTGGAGGTGATGAATAGATTTAAGGGATTAGACCTGATAGACAGAGTGCCTGAGGAACTATGGACGGAGGTCCGAAACATTGTTCAGGAGGCAGCAACTAAATCCATCCCAAAGAAAAAGAAATGCAAGAAAGCCAAGTGGCTGTCTGATGAGGCTTTACAAGTAGCTGAGGAAAGAAGGGAAGCGAAAAGCAAGGGAGAAAGGGGAAGATATATCCAACTGAAAGCAGAGTTCCAGAGAATAGCAAGGAGAGACAAGAAGGCCTTTTTAAATGAACAATGCAAAGAAATTGAAGAAAACAACAGAATGGGAAAGACTAGAGATCTCTTCAAGAAAATTGGAGATCTCAAGGGAACGTTTTGTGCAAAGACGGGCATGATAAAGGACAAAGAAGGCAGGGACCTAACAGAAGCAGATGAGATTAAGAAGAGGTGGCAAGAATACACAGAAGAACTATACAGGAAAGATCTGAATGTCCCTGATAGCCATGATAGTGCGGTCACTGAACTGGAGCTGGACATCCTCGAGAGTGAAGCCAAGTGGGCCTTAGGAAGCATTACTAACAACAAAGCTAGTGGAGATGACAGTATTCCAGCTGAGCTATTTAAAATCCTAAAAGACGATGCTGTTAAAGTGCTGCACTCAATATGCCAACAAATTTGGAACACTCAACAGTGGCCACAAGACTGGAAAAGGTCAGTTTACATTCCAATTCCAAAGAAGGGCAATGCCAAAGAGTGTTCAAACTACCGTACAATTGCGCTCATTTCACATGCCAACAAGGTGATGCTCAAAATCCTACAAGCTAGGCTTCAGCAGTGTGCGAACCAAGAACTACCGGAAGTACAAGCTGGGTTTCGAAGAGGCAGAGGAACTAGAGATCAAATCACCAACTTTCGCTGGATCATGGAGAAAGCAAGAGAATTCCAGAAAAATGTCTATTTCTGCTTCATTGACTAAACTAAAGCCTTTGATTGTGTGGATCACAACAAACTGTGGCAAATTCTGAAAGAGATGGGGGTACCAGACCACCTTATCTGTCTCCTGAGAAACCTGTACGAGGGTCAAGAAGCAACAGTAAGAACCAGACATGGAACAACCGATTGGTTCAAAATTGGGAAAGGAGTATGACAAGGCTGCATATTGTCGCCCTGCTTATTTAATTTATATGCAGGGTACATCATGAGAAACGCCAGGTTGGATGAATCACAGGTCGGAATTCAGATTGCCAGGAGAAATATCAACAACTTCCGATACGCAGATGATACCACCCTAATGGCAGAAAGCGAAGAGGATCTCAAGAGCCTCTTGTTGAGGGTGAAAGAGGAGAGTGCAAAAGCTGGTTTGAAACTCGACATTAAAAAAACGAAGATCATGGCATCTGGCCCCATCACTTCCTGGCATATGGAAGGGGAAGAAATGGAAGCAGTGACAGATTTTACTTTCTTGGGCTCCAAGATCACCGCAGACGGTGACTGTAGCCATGAAATTAAAAGACGCTTGCTCCTTGGGAGGAAAGCTATGGCAACCCTAGACAGCATAGTAAGAAGCAGAGACATCACCTTGCCGACAAAGGTCCGTCTAATCAAAGCTATGGTTTTCCCAGTAGTAACGTATGGCTGTGAGAGCTGGACTATAAGGAAGGCTGAGCGCTGAAGAATTGATGCTTTCGAACTGTGGTGCTGGAGAAGACTCTTACGAGTCCCCTGGACTGCAAGGAGGTCAAATCAGTCCATCCTAAAGGAAATCAACCCTGAGTGCTCATTGGAAGGACAGATACTGAAGCTGAAGCTCAAATATTTTGGCCACCTAATGCGAAGAGAAAGCTCTGGAAAAGACCCTGATGCTGGGAAAGACTGAAGGCAAAAGGAGAAGGGGACGGCAGAGGATGAGATGGCTAGATAGCATCACTGATGCAATGAATATGGACTTGAGCACGCTCCAGGAGAGAGTGCAGGACAGGAAGGCCTGGCGTGCTATGGTCCATGGGGTCACGAAGAGTCGGACACGACTGAACAACAACAACAACATTCCCCGTAGTAACCTATGGCTGTGAGAGCTGGACCATAAGGAAGGCTGAGTGAAGGAAGATAGATCCTTTTGAACTGTGGTGCTGGAGGAAAATTCTGAGAGTGTCTTGGACTGCAAGAAGATCAGACCAGTCCATACTCCAGGAAATAAAGCCAGACTGTTCCAGACTTGAGGGAATGATATTCAAGGCAAAACTGAAGTACTTTGGCCACATAATGAGAAGACAGGATACCCCGGAGAAGATGCTGATGCTAGGGAAAGTGGAAGGCAAAAGGAGGAGGGGCCGACCAAGGGCAAGGTGGATGGATGATATTCTGGAGGTGACGGGCTCAACCTTGGGGGAGCTGGGGGTGGCGAAAGCTGACAGGAAGCTCTGACGTGGGCTGGTCCATGAAGTCACGAAGAGTCGGAAGCGACTGACCGAATAAACAACAACAACAACAAGGAATTTTGCTTTAAAATGTGCCATTTCAATTGAGGGGGAATCTCTGTAAGTTCTGATATGGGCATTCAAAGGCAAGTGCCATTGACCACAATGGGAGTTACTTCTGAGGAGACACTAATGGGATGGTTGTGGGAAAGAGATGGAAACCAGCTCCCATTTTAACCCACAGGATCTTTATAAGGAAGCTGTGAAGTAGTTACTTTCTAAGGCAATGAATTGGAGCCTCGAGATCATGCTTAATCGCACTTAAGGAATTGTGCTTTAAAATGTGCCATGTCAGTTGAGGGGCTTCTCTGTTATTTTTGTGGTCATTGAGAGGGCAAGCCTCATTCAGCACAATGGGAGGAAACACCCCTTGACTGGAGTCATGGCGAAAGGCATACCCCTGGGCAGGGCCAGCATACCTGAGCTAAATGCGGGAGTTGGGGCATACAACAACTATACCAAGGAGAACTCGACGTAAGAAAAAGAATCAGACTTTAAGCAGTCTCAGGAAATCCAGTTTTTCCCTGTTAAGCTCCGGGATGGCTGCTGGATGGCCACAATGTCATGTATCCCTAACAACCTCAACATGCAGCCAGCTCGGAGTAAATCGTGGGTGGAAACACCCCCAAAGGAGGAACCCGGTCTTGTTCACTTCACCAGGAGGCATTAGATCTCCTACATTGAGCAGAGAACAACCTCCTTCCCATAGTTGCACAGCACATCCAAAGTACACAGAATGTACAGATGGATTTCCTCAGTCAAACATAGATCGATTCAGAGGAGTGGAGCCTGAGTCAGAAGGTGTTCAGGGCACTTCAGCAATGCTTGTAGAGTGGTTCTGTTTCCTTCCTCTCACAACCACAAATTCCCAGATACTTCACAATGTTCCTAACATCAGGTGCAAAAGCTTAGGCTGTCTTAACTTCCCCATGGCTGCAGGGACGTCTCTATGCCTTCCCTCAAATTCTGTTTCTAGCCAGGGTTCTACAGAAAATCAAAGTAGAAAGGGCAGAGGTCATGCTGGTAGTTCTATTCTGGTCCTGTCACCTCTGGTTTTCGACAATCTTGCACCTGGCATACAATACCCCCTGTTTTTTCCCTGTGCCTCCACACCTACTACATCAAGAAACAATCTTGCATCCATATAGGGATGGCAGAGAATTCTGCCACAGATCACAGTGAGGCCGAATGCCAGTGCATTCGGCCCCCCGAACTCCGTGGCGGAACGGCCTGCCACCCCCCCCGCGGATCCCCCCCGGGACGAGACTCACCTGGGGTGGATCTTCTGGGCGGCTGCGGCTCTGGCAGCAGCAGCGGCGGTGGGAGCTGGTCTTCTGACCGGCTGCCGCCATCGCCATTTCCACTCTTGTAAAAGAAAAAGAAAGAAAAAGAAAGACGTGATAGGCTACGTAAAGATTTACATAGCCTATTATGACTAGGTTTAAAACAAAACAAAACAATGTGATAGGCTACGTAAATCTTTACGTAGCCTATCATGGCTGGGTGGGTTAAAAACCCCCAAAACCCATGTACGCAAATGGCGGCGGCTACGGCCCCCGCCATTTGCGTTCCTTATTTTTGCCCTCTTAATCTACGTAAATATTTACGTAGACTATGACGGTGAAAATCAAGGGGAACGCAAATAGCGTAATGGGTGCTATTTGCGTCCCTTTTTGATTCCCTGTTTTAGCCTACGTAAATCGTAGGCTAAAACGGGGAATTAAAAAGGGACGCAAATAGCGCCCGCTACGCTATTTGCGTTCCCCTTGATTTTCGCCATCATAGTCTACGTAAATATTTACGTAGATTAAGAGGGCAAAAATAAGGAACGCAAATGGCGGCGGCCATAACCGCCGCCATTTGCGTGCGTGGGTTTTTGTTTTTTGTTTTACCCAGAGCCCTCCGCGGCCGGAAATCTGGCTGCGGACGGCTCTGGCCTGGCCGGGCCTGGCCGGCTGCTCCACGGAGCTGCTGCGGAGCACAGCCGGCCTCGGAGAATTCTGGGGGGAGGAACGGATCACCTCCACCCCTGTTGAGGATTCCGGGGGGAGGGACGGAAAGCGCCCCCCCACCATCAACATAATCCGCGAACAGGTAAGTGACTTTCGTACATCCCTACATCCATATCGAGGTTGGCTGCACCTAGTTGCATGGAGTCTGAGAGGCAAGCTTACCAACTCCCAGGTTACTGGAAGGAAGTCATTGCTTTTTTCCTGGTGAGCTTGCACCAAACATATTTACAACAACTTGGAAGATCTTCCTGCAGTGGTGCAAATGGAAAGAAGCAGGCTACAAAAAAAGCAGACATTAAAATCCTTTGATTTTTGCAGGCAGATCTAGATCTAGGTTTAAAGGTAAATACCCTGCACAGGCAAGCATCAGCCTTAAGCTCAGTACTCTCAAAGCACCTTGAGTTCGCACATACACCTCAGGCGCTTCTTGAGAGGAGCTGTGCTGCTAAGCCCTCCAGTGGTGCATTGTTTTCCAAATTGTAGCCTACAGGTTGTATTTACTGCTCTCAGCAAGGCTCCCCTTGAACCTCTGTGTTGTTTCTCTCTCCATCTGCTCTCCTAGGACTTCTCTACACCAGGCCTTTATCTACACCATTACTGGGGCTTCTGCTTCTGGATTCTTTGCAGGATTAAGATTAGCTCCTTTACACGTGCTTTTTTCAGGGATTTCCTTTGTCTGCAAGTTCTATATGTTTCATTATACAGCCACTAGATGGTCCTGTGGTATAGCGGAATTGCGGGAATACATGAGCTGTTGAAGCACCATTAAAGCTAAATACTGCATTTTCCCTGTTAAGAAAAAAGTCACAATAATGGCCAGAAAGCATGGGAGAGGCCCTGGAAGTTGACAACGTCATGTAATGGACCCACAAGCTATTGTGATTGACCGGTCACGAGCGCACAATAATAGCCTTGTATAGAGAAGCCCCTAGATGGTTTGTTTCCTAGAGGCTATAACATTGGCCTGACAAACCGCAGAGCTGACTTCTTTCTGCCAGAGACCATCTCTGCACCCTGCTTCATCCCGAAGGTTAACTTTACCTCCCACAGATCTCAGGACCTACTTCTACCTTCATTTTGCCCCAATCCTTCTCACCTTAAGGAGAGGGGTTGGCATAAGCTAGATGTGTGTAGAGTGGTCAACACTTACCTATGTAGAACAGTGGAATTTAGGAAGTCAGATTCCCTGTTCATTTCCTTCCATCCCACTGCCATGGGGGAAAACGGGATCTGGAGCCACCTTGGCAAGATGGATTAAAGCTTGCATTTTTACTCCATATGAATTGCAACACATTCCAAAACCTAGACATATCATGGCACACACTACAGGGGCAGCTGCTACTTCTGCACCTTTCAGCAGTGATGCACCCCTGTCTAAAATCTGCAGGGAGACCACTTGGTCCAGTTCTGATACTTTTTTTTCAGACACTACTAATTTGCTACCTACGACTCAGCCAAGGCTGCTTTTGGGTGGGGAATGCTGCAGCAGGTGGTAAATAGATCTTAAGACTCAGCCTCTGTCCCTCCCATAGAATTACACTGATTGGCTTGTGCACATCCCATTGTTCATGCCTCCTTGCTTGAACAGAGAATGGAACATTGGATAGTCACTGTGAAGGTTTCTTCCTTTTCGAAGCAAAGGAGGCATCCACACCGCACACCCAGGTTCTTGGCTTAGTCATAATTATGTTTGTTTTATGCATGTCTGGCTGAGGCCTGCCCCCTCTGAAGGAGTGGGCTGAGTCTTGGTTTTTCTATAGAGACTGTAATAGTTACTTATTATTCTGTGCTTACTCTAACCTGTTGTTGAATACCTTCTGACTTCATGCTTTATCTGTTGCTTGGTCACAAATAGGGATGAGCGGATCACTGAGCACCATTCCGGTCCGTGGCATCCGCTGGGGGAGGGGGGAGGGGGAGGCGATCCGTCCCTCGTCCCCAGCTGGCCACAGCCAGACTCCCGGCCGCTGCCGCTGCGCTGCAGATGCAAACATTTGCATCCGTGCCTTAGGCCGTGATAGGCTACGTAACTTACGTAGCCTATCACGGCAAAGAGCAGGGGTGCAAATGGCGTAATGGGCGCCATTTGCACCCCTGCTCTTTGCTGTGATAGGCTATGTAAGTATTTATGTAGCCTATCATGGCCTAAGGCACGGATGCAAATAGCGGCTGCTACGACAGCCACCATTTGCAGCCGCAGCAGCCTGGCAGTGGCCAGAAGACGACCCAGAGCTGCCGCATCCGCTGCTGCCACATCTGCTGCCGCCAGGTAGGTCCGTTCCGAGGGGGATTTTGGGTGGTAGTGGTGGGGGTAGTCCGTTCCGCCACGTTCTCTGGGGGGCCGGCCTCACTGGAGTCCGTGGTGGAATTCTCCAACATCCCTAGTCACAAATGAACTGGAGAGGAGGAGCCAGGGTTGAGGAACTAGGCAAAAGCCTGGTTATGGCATAACTCATTGTGGATGCCTTCTGTGCTTTGAACAGCAAGGAACATGGATAGTGAGTATCCAGTGTTCTGTTTCATCATGTAAAAATTTAGAGTCTTAGGAGGGATATGCACACAAGAGAAAGCCATACATGCAACATGAGCTTTTGTTGCCAGTTCTGCTGCACAAATGCCCACTGCTGTAATAAAGATATTTTCGATAGCATTTGATCTAGAAATGGAATGCCCAGCATCATCTCCCTGTTCAGCTGGGAACTGGTATTTCTCCGGAGTAGATTGCCCAAGATTTGAAAGGGTTTCTTTCTTTCTGTTTGTTGAAGTGTGTTTGGGCTCAGGAATGGCATTTTTTCCCTCTGAGTTTCATTACAGCCAAGAAAGAAGAATAATAGATCTTGCAAACCATGTGGAGAAAGTTAACTATCTCTCTGATAGGTAGCAAACTGTTTCCATTGCAGCCCTTGTCATTCATATGTAGCAGATAATTCTCTTCATTGTAAACCACTGTCTGCTGTAAACATGCAAACCTGATATGGAGCATTCTGTTTCTTGGGGATGAGCATTTTCTAAATGAGATACTGGGTATAGAGTACCACCTCTGAAGAATCTTTACTTCGTTGATGAAGTGAGAATCAAACTAGATATTACATAATCTCTCAATATTTCTCTTTTCATGAAAAGCACCTGTGGCATGTTGCAGTCAGTAGTGGAGGAAAAACAGTGAGAGGGGAAAGAATGATGCATCCCCCTGCTGTTTCTCTGTTCCCAGCTGAAGCCTCCTATACCTGCTTTTAATTAAAAGAAGAAGAAGAAAGAATCAGGAAACGGTTAGATATGTTTCTCATGTAACATCTTGTGTGGCTCTGAGTGTCTGGCATTAATAAGCTGTATGAAAACACTAATTTTATAAGAGTACTAACTGCCTTGGCCTTGTGTTTGCAGAACTTGCTCAAGGCTGCTAGTGTTACTCAAAAGCAGATGAACCTTGTTAAACTCCATGAACAGTCAAAGAAGAACCTGGAAGAAGAAATTCAGAACTATAAAGATGAGGCTCAAAAACAGAGGAAGATTATCTTTCAGCTGGAGAAGGAGAGAGACCGCTATATCAATGAAGCTAGTGACCTCACACAGAAGGTAAGAGAGAGCTCTTTGCAGACACAGTTAATTCTCTCTTTCAGAGGTGACAAAATGACCCTTTTAGTTCTTAACTTTTCTGGATACAAAGATTTTAATAAAGTGTCTGTCTGTCTGTCAGATATATATATATATATATATATACCGCTCCTCATCAGAAGATTTTGGAGCAGTGAACAACATAATAAAACAATACAGTTATACATCAGTTATACGTCAGTTATACGTAATCCTCTGTGTATTCTAGGCATCTGAAAGAGTCTAAGTAGGCACATATTCTGCAGTTAGTGTTCGGAAAAAAATCAGCTTAAAACAAAGCTTTCTAACTCTTACTGTTGTGCAGAAAACCTTGAAGAGGTGTCAGCAATCCCTGCTTGGGGTGGGTTTATAGGACGCCATAGGTGCAGAATTTTGTAAACTTGGGTATTAGCAAGAGGTCTAGAATCTACATTAAACATCTTCAACTATGTTGCCAGAGAACTAATTCAGTGATGGGGTAAATTATGCAAATTAAGAAAATTAGCATCTATTTATTTAACTAGCACGCTTTGCTTAGGGTAGAAATGTGGCTATTGAGGACTAAATGATTCTGAATATTCCAGTTTTTGTCAGGGACTTAATTAGTATGAGCAACATGCATGCGGTTTTGTTAATTAGCAGGAATGTAGAAATGGAAGGACTCTGTAGAGGTTCTAGGAGCTCTGTTGAGCCCTATTCCCATCAGTCCATAGGTGGTGCTTTAAATGGGCAAAGATAGGCAGGTGCTCCCTAGAAAATTGCTTTCATTTGTCTCCCATTTGCAGAGCGTCATTAGAGGCATTGGTAGGAGGCTACAGTTAGAACTCTAGGTGTTGAATGAGTAAATATTTCCTGCTTTTGTTATCTCTAATAGCTTGAGTGAGTGAGGAAAGAGCTTGCCCCCTCAGAATCGCTTTCAATCTTTCTTTATGCTCACCACTCCAAATATTTTTTCTAGTGCTGCCACTATCTCAGTCACTAAAACTCACATTCAAACTCCTTCTGGCTTCAAAAGCTTGAGCTGAAATTGCTCATGTATTTTTTCAGTTATTTCTCCACTATAAAGAAACATGCTCTTTTCTAAAGAGCAAGGGCCTGCAGGAGAGGCCACCACCACCACCGGGGAAGAGGCGGGCCTGCTGCTGCTGGGCCTGTTGCTGCTGCCGCCGCTGCCGCTGCCACCACCACCAGGCCTTCCCTGGAGACTTCTGCCTGGCAGACCGCTAGTCCCTGCAGGACCAGGCCCCCAGGTACCGAGCCAGCTGTGCTGCTCCACCTGCCCTCCCTGGAGGGGCTACATAAGCTGGCTGGCTGAGGTGGCCTGGGAGAGCCAGGGCCTGCAGGAGAGGCCACCACCACCACCGGGGAAGAGGCAGGCCTGCTGCTGCTGGGCCTGCTGCTGCTGCTGCCGCCGCCGCTGCCACCACTACCAGGCCTTCCCTGGAGACTTCTGCCTGGCAGACCTCCAGTCCCTGCAGGACCAGGCCCCCAGGTACCGAGCCAGCTGTGCTGCTCCACCTGCCCTCCCTGGAGGGGCTACATAAGCTGGCTGGCTGAGGTGGCCTGGGAGAGCCAGGGCCTGCAGGAGAGGCCACCACCACCACCGGGGAAGAGGCGGGCCTGCTGCTGCTGGGCCTGCTGCTGCTGCTGCCACCACCACCAGGCCTTCCCTGGAGACTTCTGCCTGGCAGACTGCCAGTCCCTGCAGGACCAGGCCCCCAGGTACCGAGCCAGCTGTGCTGCTCCACCTGCCCTCCCTGGAGGGGCTACATAAGCTGGCTGGCTGAGGTGGCCTGGGAGAGCCAGGGCCTGCAGGAGAGGCCACCACCACCACCGGGGAAGAGGCGGGCCTGCTGCTGCTGGGCCTGCTGCTGCTGCCGCCACCACCACCACCAGGCCTTCCCTGGAGACTTCTGCCTGGCAGACCGCCAGTCCCTGCAGGACCAGGCCCCCAGGTACTGAGCCAGCTGTTCTGTTCCACCTGCCCTCCCTGGAGGGGCTACATAAGCTGGCTGGCTGAGGTGGCCTGGGAGAGCCAGGGCCTGCAGGAGAGGCCACCACCACCACCGGGGAAGAGGCGCGCCTGCTGCTGCTGCTGGGCCTGCGGCGGTGGCTGCTGCCACCACCACCACCACCACCACCACCACCTGGCCTTCCCTGTGGACTCCGGCCTGGCATTATTTTTAAGGGGATTTTTAATTGTTTTGTATGTGTGTGTGTGTGTGTGTTTTCTTTTTCCTGGGGGATTTTGTTGTGGTTTTAGGGGTGGGTAGCCTGCCTGATAGGCGGGAGCGAGGGGGCATGTGTCCACCTGATGGAGGCAGTGGGGGGAGTGTTGGGGGCCAGAAGATACCGAGGCTGGGCGGCAGGCGCTGGTGGAGCGCTAGGGGCAGGCCAGGTAAGGGGAACAAGGGAGAGATGTGTAGTATCTGTCCCCTGCTCCGGGCCTGTCCAGAGCCAAAGGATGGCTGGGGGAGGCGTGACCCCATCTTCTGGCCTTCGTTTGCTGCTCTGCAATGCCAGGTCTGTTACCCAGAAAACCTCCCTCATCCATGACATGATCCTGGATGAGGGTGCAGACCTGGCATGTATTACGGAGACCTGGCTGGCCGAGGCTGCTGCTCCAACCCTTGCAGCCATGTGTCCAGCTGGATTTTCGTATGCACAGCAGCCGAGGGCTGGGGATCGGGGAGGGGGAGTGGCTGTTATCTACTGAGAGTCCTTGGTCTTCACCACACCCCCTCTCCGGGAGACCAAGGTTGCTGAGTGCATGTACTGGAGGTTGGGCCTGAAGGGCAGTCTGGGGATTCTGCTCGTGTACCGTCCACCCCGCTGCACGACTGACTCCCTGGCCGAGGTGCTTGAGGTGGTCTCTGATGTGCGTGTACAGTCCCCTAACTTACTGGTGTTGGGGGACTTCAACATACATTCGGAGGCCAACCTCACAGGAGCACCTCGGGACTTCATGGAGACCATGGCCTCCTGGGAGCTGCACCATATTCTAACTGGGCCCACCCATGTAGCCGGTCATGCACTAGACCTTGTGTTTGTTTCTGGAGAAGTGGGGAGTGATCTGGAAGTCGGGGGTATATCCACCACCCCCTTGTCATGGTCAGATCACTATCTGGTGACGTTGGACTTCTCGGTTCCACAACCCCTCCGCAGGGGTGGAGGACCCATTAAAATGGTCCGCCCTAGGCGTCTTATGGATCCAAATGGATTCCTGAACGCGCTTGGCGATTCTTTGGGGCATGCCAACGGCCACCAGTCGGTCGAGACCCTGGTGGGTGGCTGGAATGCCGCAATCACTGGGGCATTAGATCGGGTGGCTCCGAAACGCCCTCTCCCCCTGTACAGGGCTCGGACTGCACCATGGTTCAATCCGTGGTTACGAGCTCTGAAGCAGGAGTTGAGACGGCTAGAGCGCCGGTGACGGAAGTCTCACTCCAAAGACGATCAGACACGGGCTAGAGCTGTATCTTCAGCCTATCACGTGGCGGTGAAGGCAGCAAAAAAGGAATATTATGCTGCCTCCATCGCGTCTGCAGAGTGCTGTCCCAGGAGGCTGTTCCAAGTGGTCCGGAGCTTGGTCGGTCCTGTGGCTCCGGAACCACTCGAGCATTCTAAGGCCTCCTGTGAGGCCTTGGCAAGGCACTTTGCAGATAAAATTGATCAGATTAGGTGTGTTACTCTGCACGCTGTGGATACAGTTAGTGAGCAAGAGGCGGCCTGTGGCAAACCGATTTTGTGGGATCGGTTCCAGCTTCTTCCTCCTGTTGAAGTGGACAAGGTGCTTTCATCTGTAAGGCCGACTACCTGCTTACTTGATCCTTGCCCATCTTGGCTCATTATGAGCTGCAGAGAGAGACTGGGTGAGGGGATCAGGGTGGTGGTGAACGCCTCCCTTGAGGAGGGAGTGATGCCATCAGCCCTCAAGGAGGCAGTGTTAAGACCACTCTTAAAGAAGCCCTCCTTGGATCCTCAAGTTTTGAACAACTTTTGCCCAGTCTCAAATCTGCCATTTTTGGGCAAGGTGATTGAGCGGGTGGTGGCGGTGCAGTTGAAGGCACACTTGGAAGAAACTGATTATCTAGACCCATTTCAGTTGGGCTTCAGGCCTGGGCATGGGACAGAAACGGCCTTGGTCGCCTTGGTAGATGATATGAGGAGGGCTCTGGATAGGGGTGAATGCTCCTTCCTTGTTCTCCTCGACCTCTCAGCGGCTTTCGATACCGTTGACCACGGTATCCTCCTGGACCGCCTGGAGGGGTTGGGCATTGGGGACACCATATTGCGGTGGTTCCGGTCCTTCCTCTCCAGCAGGTACCAGAGGGTAGCACTGGGAGAGGAGGTTTCGGACCTGTGGCCACTCACTTGTGGGGTGCCATAGGGTTCCATCCTCTCCCCGATGCTATTTAACATCTATGTGAAGCCGCTGGGGGCTATCATCAGGAGGTTTGGGGTGCAGTGTCATCAATATGCGGATGACACGCAGCTCTACCTCTCGTTTAAATCTTCACCAAGGTTGGCCGTAGAATCCCTGTCCAAATGTCTGGAGACAGTGAGTGGCTGGATGGGGAGGAATAGGCTGAAGCTGAACCCTGACAAGACCGAGGTACTTTTGGTGGGAGACAAGAGGAGGCTGGGGGATGTTGACCTGGTGTTGAATGGGGTACGGCTACCCTTGAAAGACCAGGTCTGCAGCCTGGGGGTCATTTTGGACTCCCAGCTGTCCATGGAGGCTCAGGTGTCAGCTGTGAGCCGGACAGCGCTGTATCAACTCCATCTGATACGGCGGCTGCGCCCCTTCCTTCCCGACCATCTGCTCCCATCGGTAGTACACGCCCTGGTCTCCTCTCGTTTAGACTACTGTAATGCGCTCTAAGTGGGGTCACCCTTGAAGACGGTTCGGAAACTGCAGCTGGTACAGAACGCGGCGGCTCACCTGATTAAAGGCAGCCGCCGGCGAGATCACATCACTCCAGTGCTGAAGGAGTTGCACTGGTTACCAGTTGTTTTCCTGGCCAAATTCAAGGTGTTGATTTTGACCTTTAAAACCCTATATGGTTCCGGCCCAGCCTATCTTCAGGAGCGCCTCCAGCAGCACCAGACAGGCCGCTTAACAAGATCAGCCTCGGATGGCCTTCTCTCTGTCCCATCAGCCAGGACAGCTAGACTGGTGGGGATGAGGGAGAGGGCCTTTTCTGTGGTGGCCCCCACTCTGTGGAACTCCCTCCCTAGGGAACTCCGTCATGCCCCCTCTTTAATGAGCTTCCATCATGTATTAAAAACGTTGTTGTTCAGGCAGGCATTTGGGGTGGGTTAGGGTATTTTAGAAAATGTTTTTATTGTAAAATTTTATTGTTTTAAACTGTTTTTATTGTATGTTGTACATCGCCCAGAGTGGCTGGGTGACCAGCCAGATGGGCGATTAATAAATTTATTAATAAATAATAATAAATAAATAATGTAAAACGATTGCATTGCAAGTAATATTCTGAGATTTATAGATTGGTCATGCAAATTCCAAGCCTTCCCTCCCCCCACCATATAAAAAGTTATTTTTCAGTGTGCAAAAGTATTTATATTTATCTGAACAATGTATATCTACCATTCCTCTGGATAGCTCAATGTACATAAATATTTGATTGCTGCTGTGTTTTTATTCTCTGCTGCTGTTTGACCCATAAATTAGCAATTAATGAACACTACCAGTGAAATCCTATATGTGTCTATTCAGAAGTAAGTCCCATTGAGTTCAGTGGGGTTTACTTCCAGGTAAGATTGTATAGGTTTGCAGCCTAAAGCACTAAAACAGCAAAGCATAAAAATACAGCAATCAAAATATTTAAAATGTTCAAAAATCAGCGACAGATTAAAAACATCAAATTACAAACCAAATGCCATACTTAAAAGGAAGGTCTTTCCCAATGTCCAGAAGGCCATTAATGAGGATGTGAAATGGGCCTCTCTCAGAAGGAAGTTCCAAAGCCTAGCTGCAGCTGATCTTAAGTACAAATTTTAGCAGAATCTGTCTAGAAATAGATGCCATGCCCTGTGTGTTCTGTTCACTCACCCTGGTTAGGTAGAACTTGCTTGCTTGACCTGCTATGTGGCTGTAACATGCTTGACTGTATGCTCAAGAGGCTGCTGAAGCGCACTACAGTACAGTGTATCACTGACCGGCATGCTTTCAGACTGTTTCTTCTCATTATTGTTGCCTGCTCACTTTATGATTACTTTTTGTAGCGTCATCTGACTAATAGATTTTTAAATCAGTTGTATATGATGTGTGCCTTCTTGTATGACAATACCTATAATTTCTTTACAATATTATCCCATCTAAGTGCGATTTGTTTGTATTACAGTATCTTGTATTGTGCTTATGGTGGTGAATCTTTGTCATTAACAGTACACATATCATCAGGGGTGAAAGGAGTGGGGGAACAAGCGATAGGAAAATGAGATAAATGCTTTTGCCTCTCCACGCTCTTTCTATTTGTTGGGTAAGTGTGGAGAGAATTGTTCATGTGGTGACACCATTTTAAAATTTCCCATCTCAGCAGAGCTACTGTCAAGGGCTCCTTGGAGGGCTCTCTCAGTCTAATCCAGTAGCCAAGTTCAGAGGCAGACAAAGGGATTCTTTTCAAAGCTTTATTCCTCTTTTACAACTTACAACTCTACAGGTAGCAACTAGATCTGAGCAGCAGCATCCCTATGCCCTAAGTTGGAACAGTTGGTCCCCGTTTGAAAGGCAGTTACTGGCAGACCCCTGAATATAAGGACTAGGGAGAATCCCTCCCTTTTTCCCTTGGATCCTCTGGGCGCAACCGTTCTTTGAGCGCCAACCGGGCTGTACGCCTCCTTTCCGCGCTCTCCATTTGGCGCCGCTCTCTGCGTCTGCGCCGCGCATCCAACCAGTCTGCTATCGGTGCTGGGTCACTCCCTGGACTGCTTTCTAATCTAGGAATGTTGGTGGGAGGAATCTCTGTCAGCTGCGGGCCCCGGGAAAAAGGGGCGTGCTCCTCTCCCAGGAGCGACTGCTCTTCCTCCGAATCAGAACTACTCTGGGATTCTATGGGCTCAGTGTCCACCCTGACAGCTACATCCCTTCCTAGTCCAGAGATGAAGAGCTATTTGTTTGTTTGTTTATTTATTTATTTAAAAAGTTTTAAAACTACATTTCAACTGTTGCTTCTGAAGTGGTAGTCAACACAGTCAAATAAATTTGCCCACCTGTGAGAGCAGTTAGCTGGGTGACCAGACGTGAGAGGGCTTTCTCTGCAGTGGTCCTACACCTTTAGAACAAGTTGCCATTGGCGGTCTGCCATGCTCCACCATTGCAGGCTTTTAAGAAGGCCTTGAAAACGTGTTATTTTACCGTGGTATGACTGCTGTTGCTGCTGTTGTTGCTGGCTTTTATTGTTGCTTTTATTGCTATTTTATTGTGTTTATGTTTTTATCCCTTTAAATATTTTAACTGTTTTTATATATTTTATTGCTGTGAGCTGCCTTGGGAGGGCTTCTGCCCTGAAAGGTGGCCGAGAATTTTAAAAAATAAATATAATATCTTAAAATTACAGACTAAAAATTAATATAAATACTGAAATAACAAAAAGGCATGGTAGGACTGATTCCAAAAGCAGAACGAAGTAGAATAATTATGTACTTCTGGAATGCCATGAGAGAGGGAGTCAGATGAACAGCTTATGGAAAAGCATTCCAAAACTCTCAAGTGCCAACTGAGAAAACCTTACTGTTACTGGTCTTTGTCCTTTAGCTAACATAGGAGAACAGAAGGAAAGGCAAATGACGTTTCTGTCTAAAGGAACAATTCCTCACAAATATGTCTTTTACCTGGTTCTCACATGCAGCAGACTGATGAGGTGAGAGTTCTGAAGTGGTAGAATGAAATGTGCCACTGCTGCTGCAGGTGGGGATCATATTTTTGAATGTTTGTGTGCATGTGTGTGCGTGCTTAAATCCTGCACACAGAAAATGAGCACAGCAGGGTTAGCACCTTCTCTGTCATTTGGTAGTTTTTAACTGCAGGGCAAATTTGTTTTCGTTATATAGGGGAATATTAAAAAAATCACACCTTCCACCTGCAGCCTGAATTGATAAATTCCACTCTACCATCTCAGGATTTTATCACCTCATTCATGGTTTGGAAAATTTACTTTGCTGCTAGTTTGTGCAGATTTTCCTTCTCTTAGCATTAGCTACAGTGCTACATTATATCTGCACCACTAACCATGGTTAGCTTTCAAGCCAGCGATTGAATCCAGGTTTAGAAGCTTGTTGGCAGACCTCAGTTAAGGCTAATCATGACTTGTACTAGTGCAGACATAATGCTGCTCCAAGGTTAATTTTAACCAGGCGAAGGAATATTAAGAACTGTAGGGTAGGTCAGCACAATATTATTAAAAAGATTTTGAGGCCTGTTAGGAAACAAGCACACCTATCATTGTAAGTTCTGTGAATCGCCCAGAGAGCTTTGGCTATGGGGTGGTATAGAAATATAATAAATGAAATGAAATGCCACCTCAGGAGGGACCTTATAAGCTGAAATGATTGTAGCAATTCTGAGTGCATGTAATGGTGTCCACAAAAGAAACATCACATGCCAGGAAACTTTTACATTGAGATCCTGTATTAGAAAGTGAAAGCTGGCTCAATTTATGTCTTTGGAAGTCCCTGACCCTTGTTGGTGCAGATATATTTTGCAAGAAGAGCAGGATGTGTGGACGTACATTGAGATCTTCATCTTCAAGTCTAGAATTAAGACTTGAAGATGAAGACTTAAAATCTCCATTTATCATTTAGTGCATGTCATACTGTTCTTCCTGGCTGCAGATACAAATCAAACGGCTAAAATGCAAACATCTTATCTGTGAATAGCCTGAACTAGGAAAGTACTGAAAGAAGAACTTAGTGAATAGGGATTTCGGTGATTTTAATGTTATTGAATTCCTTTCTTCCATTTGTCAAAAAAGATTTATCCATAACAAGGCATGACCTGCTTGCCAAATTACTCTGCTTAGAAGACTGGAAGAAGCCCCTACATAATAGTAACCTGGTTCGCATGATCCTGGAGGGAAAATAAGCCATTGTGGTTTATTTTCCCTCCCTACTTGTGCTGGTCACAAACCACATAATTAGCATAATTACCCTCGCCAGGTGCAGGTTGTTGTGACATCTGAACCCGATGAGGGTGGGTTGCTGGGGTGGTTTACAAACCACCCAGCAACCTTAGAATAAGCCATGAGTTTCAGGGTGGTTTGTAAACCATCCCAGCTACACACCTTCGCCGGGTTCAGATGTCATGACAACCCACGCCTGATGAAGATGTTTATGCTAATTATGTGGCTCGTGGCTGTCACATGCGGGGGTTATTTTCCCTCTGTGATCTTGTGAACCCAGTCAGTAACTCTAAAGCCCCTTTAAGTTAGTGTATATAATGAACAAACTTGAGAATACTGCTAAGTCAAGGAAGGGTGCCCAGGAAGCTTTAATAACTCAGTCATGCTAATATTTATTCCATGTACTTTCGCATGTACAATCATGCAAGATGTAATGAAAAGAATCCCTTCTTAGTTTATTATGGTTCTCTTTCTTTGATAAAAGAAGTGGCATCAGTGATTCCAGGTAGGGAGACTCACTGCTCCTTCTGGCAACATCAGAACAATATAACAACTCATTAAGAGTTTAGGAAAGTAAGCACTTGTGGTCATAAAAACAGAGACCATAAAAACAGAAAATGTTGTTATCCAGAAACACATTACATGGCTAATTTTCTGTGCAGGACAATATAGAAATCTGTTTTCTTTCTTTTACTGCCTTTTATTGTGTGTACACTTAATGCCATCCAAAGGAGCCTTTCAAATGTAGTCTGAAAAGACAAGATCACATAGTAGTGAATGAAGAAAAGAATGTATAGTTACTGCAGAGTTTGCAGATAACCAACTTAGTTCACTGAACAATGGCTGCAGTTTGAAGCATAGATACGTGGTAGTAAGACACATTGAACGGTATGATACTTTTTTGGAATAAACATGCTTATGGTTGTACAGCAGTGGGTGAAGATGAAATAAAAAAAGCAAAATGCAAACAGAACAAGGTTAGGGAAGCATTACAGTGCATGACGGGTGGGTCAGACAATAACACTAATGTAATTTTCCTAGATCTGGTTTCCTAGAATAAGGTTATTGAGAAAGGCATCAGCTAGATATAGCTTTAATATATTTGCCTCTTGAAGCATCTGAGAAACAGTTGCCTCTTTATATTTGGGGAGGGGGGCTTCAGAGAGCTTCCCAGGATCATGGAATTTAGAATCTTTTGAGCTGATTTGGCTAGCCACAACTAAGATTTTCATGCAGAATCTTTGTTTTGTAGATCTGCTCATTTTTATGCACTGATTTGTAATATTGTATGGTGTGCCAAATTGCAAGATAAAGTTGTTTGTGAGAGAAATAACTCTTACTACGTTTCTTATTTTTCCACTTTAGAACTATCAATTTAATTGCTACATAGATTGTTTGATGCACCTTCTGCACTTTGAACTGAATTTTGGTGGAAGGATGCCAGCTGCTTCTAGCTCAGTCTGAGATGATCAGGCTCTGCCCCTTGCATATGATCAGTTCCACAAAATGAAGAAAGTCTAGCATATACATTTTGAATTTCTAATGCAAGAATGTTTGAGTTCACAAAATCATACTGAAGAGCTAGAGATTCAGGGCGCAATCCTAAGTAGATAGGCGGCCGCCTCTGACCTCGGAGGCAACTGCCTATCCAAAGCAAGGCAGGAGAGGCATGGCGGGATCGTTCCCGCCGTGCCTTTCCTGCCTTGCTCTTTTTCGTTAGCCGTTTTCTAGACAGTCCCCCAGCCCTGCCCCTTTTCAGTTGCTCCGCGCTCGTCTTCCAAGCATGGAGGATGGGGCTTCTCCATGCTGCCTTGGAGGCAGCGCGGACAAGGGGGGAAGTCAGATTTCCAGGGACCGACCTCGGAATGTGGGCTCTGAGGTTGGTTCCCAGAATAGAGCATATCCTATTGCCTGCTAGACAGTGTCTAGCGGCTATAGGATTGCTCTCTCAGACTATTATTACAGTTTATCTTACATCTTCCAAATGACAGCATACAACAAATTGACCAAGTATGAATAATAAGTGCTATGTGAGATGTGTGCTTGTAGGACAAGAAATACTTTGAGTTAGTAAACAAAATTCAGATGGTAGAAGCTATTTGAGCCATGGCACATCTGTCTGAGAAGGCAGAAGAAACCCATGACTTTGGCCATGTTCAGACAATCTGTTCAGACAGGGCTCAGCTTAATGAACCTAAAGATATGAATGAGCTTTTTGCCTGTGCATACAGCCTTTTTTTTTTAATGTGTATGCACATTTTTTATGTGCATACAGCCTTTTTTTACAGAAAAGGCTTGTTCATACCTTGAACTGATGTAGCAAATGTTCTGCAACAAAATTTCCATCCATCTCTAGATATGGCTGATAGTTTTAAAAAATTGACCATCAAAAGCAAAATCAGTCTACTGAGGCTCACTAAGAGAAACTTTGTCCACCCAGCCCATCTGTAGTCATAATTGTCACTGATGTCTCAGAAAAAGAAAAAAAAGAGCTCAACATTCTAAGGGAAATGTTTTTTCAGTCTCAGTAGGCAACTCTTGAGACACTAGGTTAGAATTCCTTATAAACTATATTCATGAATTCATCCAGTTCATGTCTGGATGAGCTAAGGAAACAAGGGGAGGTGTTGCTTCCGCACAACAGTTTTAGAAATGCTTACTATAGCAAAGCCAGTCTCAGAATCTTGAATGCCAACTTGGAAAACATAGGGCAAAATGTAACATCACATTAGCAAACTTTCACCTCTTCCTTTCCCCCCTCCAGTCCACAAATTTGCTCTGGAGGGTTCCAGTCCTCTGGAGCAGATTTTGTGAGTGTGTAGGGGGCTCCAGGGCAGAGGGGGAAATCACCCCCTCCCCATTCCACTGATAGAAGCAGTTCTGTTGGTGGGAGTATTTAATTGGATGTCACCCATAGTCAAGTAATTTATTATTGCATTTTTGTTCATCAACTTTCAAATTGCATTGTTACAAATTCAATGACCTATTTTCTGATTTTGTTCCAGTCTATATAATCACAGAGCTAAGCTTCAGATTTGAAGTACATGTTATTGATTTTGATCTCACTTTTATTACTGTTGGCAACTTGTTTTTAACGAGGAAGAAGGAAAAAAGGAGTTAGATTATAAACTGGGTCTCTGCTTTCATTTTAAACTGTAAGCAGTTTTTAGGCATCTCTACAGTCAGCAACAAATGCACTGGAATACCATCACCACTGCTGTAATACAATGTCCTATATTTAGATGTGCTTTATCTCCCGAGTTTGTCAGAAGTATCTGATAGAGTAATCAGTTAATTAAGCCTTTACCCCAAAGCTAGCACACTGATAGCCCAACTGTATGCCAGCAGTGCTTCAGTTTTTTCAGTAGGGACAACTGTGCTGATTGCAATCTCTGCGGTTATTGAGTAGCTGTTCTGAACATTAGTGATGACTCCGCCTTTGAAGGGGCATGAACCTTTGTGTATCTAAGCCAGCCTTCCCCAGTCTGTTGCCTTCCAGATGTTTTGGACTGGGGAATGCTGGGAGTCATAGGAGGTTTTTTTCTGTCTAAACACACATGGGATTGCACCTTTAATGGATTATGTATCTGACATCATTAACGATGAAGGACATAACTCCCCTACTAAGCCTACCCATTATGTGATTGTCACTCCCCCCACCGACCGTTTCCTCCTTCTCAATCAATGTGGTATAGTATAGAGCAAAGAAAACAATCCAGATGTTTTGGTAACCTGGAAAGGTCTTAAAATGCAATATTCCTGGCACCTGCAATTTCTACACAGTAAACTATCTGAAGAATTGCAGGGTTTTTTTTTGTTTTTTGTTTAAACTGCTCAGTGTTGTTTGCTTCTGCTAATTTCTCTCTTTGTTTTCTCCTTGAGATGGATGCTTGTTTTCCTTAAAAAATCAAGAGTTAATGCAGACATGATTAGACAAATAACCTTGGGTGCTTTTAGCCTTGCAATGAGGTGTGCAGTACAAAAGGTATTAACTGACAGTTTTGAAAAAAAGAATGACAAGGATTTGAATTCCATTGGTGCTATAAAGAATATTCATTGGGTAAAATGATCCATACATTCATGTATGTATGAATGTATTTTCACCTTTTTTCTTCTTTTTGCTCTTTTGCTCTCCCCTTGAAATTAATTGCCACTCCTTAACCCTCTCACACTTTGGGAAAGAGCATGAGTTATTAGGGCACAAATCCTGTCTAGATAGGTGGCCACCTCCAAACTCGGAGGCAACTGCCTATCCGTGAATAGACACACACTCACAGGCCGCAATGCTATAAACACTTGGGAGTAAGGCCCACTAAACTCAGTGGGTCATACTTCTGAGTAGACATGTAGAGGATTTCACTGTTAATGTATTTTATCATTGCAGAGTACAGCTGAGCTTAGCTTGTTTGGGGAGAGAGCACCCCAGGGACCGTGGGAATGCTTGTAAAATCCTTCCAAGGTTGAAGACAGCACTCCAACCTCGGAAGGGGGAGTTGGAGATCTGCCCCCTCCCCCACCCCTGTGGACAGAACTGTGCTGGCTGCCTCTCTGAAATCCGAAACTCAACCTCATAGAGGGGGAAAGGGGGTGTTCTGGTGGGAGGGGAGGAGACTGGAGATGCCAGGAGAGACTTATCTTGAGCTTCTTCCATCCCCCTTCCTTCCCCTGCAAAGCACTCTCACTAGATGGGCTAGATGGGCCCATCTAAGAAAATCTGCAGGGCAAGAGGATGGGGCGGTGGAGATTGCTCCTCTTGCCCTGCCTTGGAGAATTAGACACCTCTGAGTTTAGGTGCTTCCAATCACCAAGGGCACAATCGGCAGGATTGTGTCCTAATTCTGCTTTTATATCTTGGGACTCTAGGTGTTTTTATTGTTGTGGGGGAAAAGTTAGAGGCACCCATTTTTTTCCTTGTGGGGTAAAAGCAGATGGAAGGGGTGATTTTCAGTGGCAAAATGGTGGGAGGGGAAAGGGTTAAGACCCCCCCCCAGTGCTAGTCTCCCTTTTTTAAATTGCAACCTCAGTGACTTTATTTTTATAAGACAAAAATATATGTAAAAAGAATCCATCGTCAGCCCAAGCCTGTCTTCAACTACATTTGTATATAGTGCATTGCCAGTCATCATAGGAGGATGGTTTTAATGGTGCTAATTTTATGCTTTCTGTGACAGGTCCTCCATCATATGGAAGATATCAAAGTGCGGGAAATGCAGATCTTTGACTACAAAAAGAAGATAGCAGAGTCCGAAACAAAATTAAAACAGCAACAAAATCTCTATGAAGCTGTGAGATCAGACAGAAACCTCTACAGTAAGAATTTGATTGAAGCTCAGGTACCAAAAGCAATTCTGTTCTTAGGTTCTTTCCCCCATTTTGGTTGAGCCAACCATTCTCGGGGAACATCTGGAATGGGAGGATAATGAGGACCAATGGTGACATGATGTTTTCCGTATTTTTGTCCCTCCTGTGGAAACAGTTTCACCAGAAACATTTTCGACATTGGCCTAAATATTTGTGGAAACAGACTTCTCTATGTGCTTCCAGGGGATAATCCCATGATGTATGTATTTGAAAGATGGAAGAACACCAAGAGGCAGGTTAAGCAAGTGACACGTCTCAGGTGGTTCTGGGGTTAAAGAGCAGCTGCCTGTGTCAGATTCCAGAGATTACTTAGAAATTTGCACCGGAGAACCTAACTGAAGAGCATTACAAATGAATGCCCTTCAATTACTTGATTATTTGAATTCGCTGTTACTTGAAAATAGATATCTTGAAAGTAGATGGACATCCAACGCTTAAGGGGGTTAAAGGAGAGTTAAATAGAATTGTATCTCAGTGACAGCTCAAGTAATTGAGGAAAAGTGGTGAAAATTCCCTTGGGTGTTCAACTGTGTTTTGTGTATAGACAGAAATGTGTAAAGATATACTAAGCAGCAAATTATTTTCTTTGTTTAGTTAGGGAAAACTGTAATATATATGGGGTAAGGCAAAATTCATGGCTTGAAACAGAGAAACAGAAAATATTTCTGAGATAAAGGTAGCTGAACAGGTTAGTAAAGAAGTTAGCTGAAAAAGTAGCATGGTAAGGACAGCATAACCCAAATTTGACCATGCGATTTCTAGTACAGATATGCGTCTGACTAGCAAAGGTACCCTTGCACCTTATGGAGTGGAGTGTTTATGATAGTGAGTTGTGAATTTATTCCAAAGCAGTGGGGCAAGAATTATACTATTGTGCATGATGTCACTATATTAGTTATGCCTTCTTAGTACCATGATGGAGATACCATTTCATGGAATATATGCAACAGTTTACCATTCCTGAGTTATGCTAAAGTAGTGTTGCAATAATTAGCTAATACCTTGAGGTCTTGTATGCAAATGAATAGACCTTGTGGGGCTTATGGAGGATACTGTCTTCTGCACTTATTGATATACTTTTTAATGGATTATTTTGTTTACATTTTCAGTTAACTGCAACATTCAAGAATGTGACAAGACATCTGGGGTTAAAGCATCCTCCTTTTTATTATAGCCAAGCTATAAAACAGTCATTCATCGTTCAGTAACAAGCCAGCCAGCCATGAAAACTAAATTTGTCGTATCTTAAAAACTATGCAGAATTGTCATCCCTCTTGGGATGTAAGCTAAATTGGCACAAGCTTGTTTGAGAGAGCAAAGCTCTTGGTAGACAGTTTCAGATTATTTAATAAGAAAAGGTCCCCAATTGCCCTGCCCTGCAGACAGTGTTTCTGATCTCCAAGGTGTCATATAAGCGCAGACACAGTAAAATCTTTTGAAATTCAGCCAAGGAGTTCTTGGCTGAATTTCAGTATTTGCTGGGATGGTTTCACATTTTTGGATCTTTCTGGTCCTGAGAATTGTTGCTTGTTCATTTAAATGCATGTAACCTCAGCCTTTGAAAAATTAATGGGGCCTTTTGTTTTTTCAGTACTGAAGTAGTATATATGAGAACATATGTGCATACTACCTTTTAAAATAGCTGGCTTCTTTCTTGAGCATTTGTAAATCATCTAGAAGAATTACACTCAATTTTCTCCTGTTCTGTTCAGATGAGTGATGGTGTGTGTATCAATATGACGAGCTCAATTTTCAAAGGTCATATTTTTTGTCTGATGCATTTACCTAAGTAAGAACCAGAGTTTTTATTTTGTAGTTGTATAGTACCTTGATAATACTGGAGTACTATTTAGGATTGCTTGGAAGTTTTTTCCCCTGAAAATGTCCCCATGTCCTAAACCACTGCATGACAAAGAGAAATTCAGCTGGTGAATCTTTTCCCATAACTAATTCTTGAAAATAACTTCATGTGCTCTATGACTGCTTGGAATAGTTTGTTCATCCCACAAATTTCCATACTATTTTCAGGGAAAGGGTGATCTATTTACTATTCCTTTTCTTCATCCTGGGCTTCTAATATCTGATGAAATAGGAGGACAAAGGGAGAGATGTCTGGCTGTAAAAGCTGAGGAATGAGTTTAGGGGTATTAAAGTCCTACCATACACTCCTAGTATTTTCTGGTTTTATCTTTGTTATTCCATACATTCAGTAGGTTTTGTGGCAAAAATATTATTTCTTCATTCTTACTTATCTTCCTCATATGAATCTAGTAGGTCTAAAGGAAGCAATGTTCTGATACCAATTCTTAAGAGACATTGGGAAAATCAGTAGGCATCTAAGCCATTCATTCCCAGCGTCCAACACTGTAATAACAAAAAGCATCTCAAGGATAAAAAAAAACCCCATTCCATCTTAATTGTTGTTGATATTCTTGTTAGCATTGGGAACAGACAACTTAGACTACAGTCACCTTCCCCAACCTGGTGCCCTCCTACATTTCCCATCATACCCAGCCAGCATACCCAGCCAGGCACTATATGGAAGGCTAGACTACAGAGTGCTTCTATTGGCATGGTAGAACTTTGCACCTGACAAACTTCCTTTCTATTAAAGAGCCCCCACACTCTGTGGAATGTTGCTGATATGGAGATTTTGCAAATAGTAGAAAGGACTGAAACTGTATGTACACATATGCCTCTTCCCACAAAATGCACACACTATTTGACACATCTGGTTGTAATTTACCATAGTTGTATTGCTATAATTTACTATAGTTGTATTACAGTTGTGTAGAAACTAACACAAGTCCCAGTTTAAGAGGCCAAAGAGTTGTCTCCTCTCATTGTTCTTCAAAATGCACATAGAGTGTTTTGTGAGCCATAACAAGTATTAAGGCAGGTCACACTTTTAAATGGGCTTTTGAGAGATTGTTTGCAACTCAGATTTATCCTGTGCTTAGCTGTAAACTTAGGAAACTATTTTTTTCAAGTGTGAAGGGAAAGGAAAGTTTATCACTTATAATCCATACTTACTGGGCAAGGTTTTGTAACAGTCACATAGTACAGCAGCCTCCTATTGGACACAGAGGCCAAGGCTATACAAGTTGTCAGCTCCACCTTCCGCTTTTGGAAAATCTGTTCTTCCTCCTTCCCCAGCAACTAGTTCTGGGATGTGAGGAGTGCATGGCTATTGTGACAAAATTATTGTGGGGTTTATATCTACCATTGCTTTTGGACCATTGCTATTTGTATATAATGAACACTTAATTCTCTCCTGTTAGGATGAGATTAATGAAATGCGAAAGAAACTGAAGATTATGACACACCAGGTAGACCAGCTGAAAGAAGAGATCTCTGCTAAAGAGGCAGCCCTTGTGAAAGTACATCTGGACCACCAGCGGATAGAAAAAGAAAAAGAGGCCTTAAAGGTAAGGCATTTCCACTTGAAAAAGTGAACCAGGATTCATCAGAGGTAAAGTTGAAGTGCTTGAATTGGCAGAAACTTCCTGCCTGCCTGCACGCACCTGTGTATCCTCAGCAAACCCTTTCTGTCAGCTACAAAATACTCCTGCTTTTTGCAGGCAGCTGCTGAAGGGCAGCACCAAAGTATATTGGTTCTTTGGAATGCCCCTTCAAAGTAGATCAAGGGCAGGAGCTGCTGCTCTGATGCTGCTGGTGAACTTTTACAGTTTAGCGTAACTTCAGTTATACTAGCAGCAGCTCCACCAGTTATTCCCACCTAAAGCATGGAAAGCTGGGAGTGTCCAGTTCTGTTCCTCAGAAGAGGAGAAGCTCTGTCCCTTCGGATATCAACATCTGGTGTCACCCAGCCTTGATGCTTGAGGGCACACTGTCTGATGGGGGCTATTTCCCTCTTGTCTGCCACAGGTTGCCATCAGTGGTTGCCGTTGTTGCTTAGTGGGTGAAGCAAGGGTATTGTTTTTGTCCTTTTATCCATCTTGGTTGTAGGTGGGGGCACTCTAGTATGACTGGAATAGGAGTGTAGAGAAGTTTTCTCATCTCTTAAAGCCACTAGTGAGAGTAGTGAGTTGTTCTGAGTTCCCAGATAAGAGCTGGTCTCAGTTAAGAGCAGGATTAGTTATGATTAATGTTGACCTCACTGGTTATATTAGTTTCTGCATACCATTTCCCCCCTCTTTCCTAAGGTGGATAACAAGGTAGGGCTGAATAAAAGCATGGTGATCTTGGAATATGTTAATGGGGTGTTATGGGACTGGGAGTGGGGGATAACTTGACTCTCTGGAGACTTATTTTTTGGTTTTAATGAATATTTACAATTAATCTTTGAGATGCTACATGAAGATAGTGATTTTAGGAGGTTTTCTTGCCCCCCCCCCTTGTATTAAAACAGAAGAAAAGATACACATGCAGACAAAGAGTTTTTAGTTTTTCATTACCAAATAATTGGTCACTACAATTTCCCTGTGAATAGGGTTTCTGTTTTTGCCCAGGCAGAAATTTACTAGTGGAAAGCCATAAATCTGTCCTAAATCAAAAGAAAAGCAGGAAATTACTTTCAGTATTTCTTTTATTTAAAGGCACTGAATATAGCACTGCCTGGCTGCATGATATGTACGTTTTCTCAGTTCAGTCCAATTTTCTTCTTTAAAAGATCAAGAGAAACAGCTTCTGTAGGAGATCATTTTTAATTTCACTAAAGGGGGGAAAATCCCTTCCTTGCCACGTTTTGCTTTGCTTTCTCTTTGTCAATTTTGTGCTGTGCTCCAGTGACTGTAGGTTTTCAGCCATTGTCAGCACATTATTGTTATGACAGGATGTCAATAGAACTCTGTTAAAAGGTGATGAATTTGGGTTCCTGATCCGTCTGAGAGTTGTTATATGAACTATGGAGAAAGCATTCAGAACCTTACTTCTTGTGCAAAACTTCTGCTTTAACTATTCTCTAATGCTGTCTTGTCACCATGGAGTCATCCACGAGCAGTTTGACAGCAGCTTGATTGCTATGCTTTTTTACTTGTTCACTTATTGATAACAAAAGTGTCTGTGGCCTGCTATCACTTTAGTGAGTGGCTTGAGGGCATTCTGCTCTGATACTTACAGAATTTCTGCTGAATACCTAGAATGTGGCACTGTCCAATTATTAGGTTTTGATTTGCATTGATGAGAAGGAACCCTGGAACAAATCAAGGTTTGGGGGCAATTGGATAGCCTGGAGAAATAAGGTTTGCATGGATGTTTGGGATTTGTTGTTGCTGCTGCAAAGTCAGACCTACCTTCTTCGATAACTACAATGAAAGTCAGGAAGGTTTGTCACAAGAATTGTATAATATTTGGATTTGGGAAATATGACTTTGGCTCTGTCTTCTCTTTCCTTCTGCTATAGTACTGTAGGGATTAGAAGTAGTAGCAAGGCACCATGGTTCCCAACAATAAATGACATGGTACAAATGGAGATAGTGGCAACACTGATGTTGAAAGAATTCAGACCTGAGAAAATATGCAAATAAGTAATTTTTCTGGGATGCATAAGAAATGAGGTCCTGAATCCTCTTACCCTAATCCAAAGGTGGACAACATCAGAGGGTCTGAGGAGCCAATTTTGGTAGTAATTCAGCGATGTGGCAGTGGTAACTTGGGGGTGGCAGGGGGTACACAGAAGGATCGGTGGAGGACATGTGGCCCATGAGCCTCATGTTGCCCACCCCTGCTGATTATGTATTTTTGCTTTGCAAAGAGGATTTTAAAAAATAAAGCCACTGCCTTCCCAAACAGAAAACAAATGGTGTTAACTAGCCACCAACTATTAGGGCTACCAACTTTTGATTTTATTACCTGAGTGGGACCAGGGCTTTGGACAGGTATGAGAGCAGTCCCCATGCCTGCCACTGTCACATCGTTCTGATACCCACCCTGTCACCCTTGACTCAGTTGAACACTAAGTGAATTTAAGCATGCACTCTAAGTGAAAACGCTGCTGCTGAGTTTTACTCAAAATGTTCTGGTTTACATAAGGTATTCTTTCACTTTTAGAGTGCCCAGTAATGAAAGTTTGCTGGGTTTAAAACTGTTTAAATGTTCAAAAGATATTTTAATGATCTGGTAAAATTCTGGCTTTTTCACAAAAAATATACTAGCAATGGGACTAGAAGCTGTTTTTGTTGTTCCTGATCAATTGGTAATTGAATCTGGTTATAGTGTTAATAAATTTAGGCCACATCTTCAGATGATCTTGTTATCAAAGGTTTGAAGTTGCATTGTACCTGCTACAGAGTTGTCACTAATACGGAAGCAAAGGGTGCAATCCTAACCAGATAAGCACACTTGCTAGGAAATACGTTCTGTTGAAAACAGAGAGATTAGATAGAACAAACATAATTTTTGAACCTCATATTCCTTTCGGGCAGTCTCAAATACAGCTGTTATGTGTTTCCCATCACAGAAGAGAATGTGAAACCACTATACATGCAGATTGTTAATTCACACCCTTGTATTTATTTTTTACACCAGATTCCAGATACACTTTAGACCTCTGCTAAACATAAGGCAGGGGTGGGTAACTTATGGACCTCTAGATGTTTTGGCCTGCAGCTCCCATGATCCCTTACCATTGGCTATGCTGGCTAGGGCTGATGGGAGTTGTAGGCCAAACATCTGGAGAGCCACAAGTTACCCGCTTCTAACATAAAGGGTTGTGTGTCAGTGGCTAGACTTTTACAATGCAAGACAGCATAGATTTATATGCACTTAATGCATTTGAACCAGCAAATTTGTTTATATCAATGGCTTCTGCCAACATCTAAAGCTACATATTATTTACAGCTTGTATTTTCTGTGACATAAAGAGAGCACTGCATTTTGATATAATAAAAAAGAAAATATTCAGCAATGCTGAACACATGAGCAGTTTTACACTTTCAGGCAGCTACTTTTACATGCTGTTGATTGCGTTTTAATACCAGGCAGCATCCATTTTTGTCCTGGTGATGGAGTTTGATCAGCAACCAAAACTGAGTAAGTGAAGTATGAATATTGTGCATGTGGGAAAATAAGTTTTATTGAAGAAAACAGTAGTGGAACAAAGTATTTTATTAGTGTGATAGAACAATTCTGTCAACTTAAATTATTGTTTTAGCCAAATATGCTTCACCATACATTTATTTTCTTACTTTGTCCATCACATTCTCTTGAGACAAAACACCCATCCCCATTTACTGGTATCAGATCCTTTTCAGAAACAGTTGTGACAGTGTAGGGTCAAATATCTATGCCTCTGCAGAATACTCTGTCCTAAGAAGGCATTATGTCCGAAATGGGCTGCTTTTAGAGAGATTTTGCTCCCAGGGATTGTAATGAAGTGACTGATATTTTTAAGAATACCAGAGGTTAAAGTACCACAGGAATACTTAGCATAGCATATGTATGATATTTGAAAATGATCAGCACACTTTGTGATGCTACCAGTGAACTACCAGCAATGAAAACAGCACCTAAAACAACTTGTGGCCTCCAGATGTTGAACTTCATCAGCCCTAGTCAGCATAATCAAAGGTGAGAGATGATAGGAGTTGCAGTCCAAGAACATCTGGAGGGCCACAGGTAGCCCACCCCAACCTATAATGTATGCTTGGTTATTGGATGAGGGTCTAGCTGCACCTTGGCAAAAGCAAACAAGAGCCACTTGTGCAAAGATGTGAGAATTTCTCTTCTGTTTGCTACTTCCCATTCAACATGATCACTTTTCCTTTGAATTTAGGACTGTTGCTTCCTGCATAATTTTGTCTATGCACTATCCTTTAATTAAAGATTAAAGGATCGTACATAGCCCTCTGAGTTCTCCATGTTTTTAGTTAGGTTCCTCTGAGTTCTCTGTGTTTACAAGAGGTGACCTATGAGTGAAGGTGACCTGAACTGCTGCCATGGTTATGGGCTTTGTCTCGAAGTACTCTGTGTCTTCTGCATGGGTGATACTGTTAAGTAATCTGATAGTAATGGTTTCATTATTTTGATCAGCCTTCTGTATGATTTATAGCCAGATCCTCTGTGTGTTTACTCAGCAGTAAATTTCATTGAATTCGGTAGACCTTACTTCTACTGCAACCTTTCAATAATGTCAGCAAATGTATATCATCCACTTGTAACAATTCCAGCCAGGTCTGATGAGTTGTAAAGATGGTGGTGGGTTATTCCTGTACACAACTGAATCTTCCAGTATCTAGCTTTGTTCATGTTTTTTCCTTGGTAGTTTAAGAAGTACTTGAGAATTGCAAACTGAGCCTAAATCACAGTGATGTTTCTCATGGGTATGACATACAATACAAAGATGTTGGACATAATGTTTACAACCTTTCTTTTATAAGAGTTTAGTGCACATTTACATGATATTTCTCATTTGCTCTTGAGAATCGGCTAACTGAATCGAACAAAACATGAGAAAACTAAACAAGAGTTCAGGACTGTCTAAATCTTAATAATCTTAAATTCCCAGGTTTATGAAGTGGGAAGTTGTTACTAAACACAATTTCTTTTCCTGTTTCTTTTGTTTCTGTCAGAGTGAACTACTTAAAATGAGACAACAAGCTCTGGAGACTAAACATTTTATTGAGAAACAAGAGGAGGAAGAAAGGAAACTCTTGAAAATTATATCTGAAGCTGATGCAGAGAGGATGAGGCAAAAGAAAGAGTTAGACCAGGTAGGCAGCAGAAGTTTCCCTATAGTGTCCAATGTGACATATCTGGAGTACATTTGCATCAGCCCACTAAAAGTAACATGTTGTACAATAGAATTATGCCAACTTATTCTAGCTAAATATTTGGCTGTCTGCCTGGGCAGCTGAATACCCTTGGCAATAATGTTTTATGTACTGTCGATATGTAACATTTTGATGCTGTGCTTTTGCTGATAAAGATACAGTCCCTAATGCTTTATGATTGACAGTTTTCGTACTTTCAGCCCATCTGTAGAATCTTGCCTTGGCCTGCCTCATTTCTAGGTTATTAGTGAAAGAGACATCCTGGGGAGCCAGCTGGTTCGCCGCAACGATGAATTGGCTCTTCTGTATGAGAAGATCAAAATCCAGCAATCAATTCTGAACAAGGGAGAAATGCAGTACAGGCAAAGAGTGGAAGACATCCGACTACTCAAGTTGGAAATCAAGAAACTTCGTCGGGAAAAGGCAATACTTGGCAAGAGCGTGGCTAATGTGGAAGAACTCAGGTAGAAAGACAAAAGTGAATAAATTTTGCTTGTGGCTGTGGCCATGACATTGCTTTTGAGACACCAGGGATGCTTGTTTTCATGCATGACAAAGATTTGTGTTGACATGTAAATTATTTCAAAGAAGAATTTGCTTCAGCTAACCTCATATGCATACTAGATTTAATTAAAATGAACCAACTAGTCAATAGCGAGGAAAAAGCAGTATTGTTTTAAGTGAAAGTTGCTGGCATCAAACTATCCTACTTCCTAAATTTACCTTGTTTGAGTTACTGGCAACATAAGCTTGACAGACAGCAGTGGGAAAGATGTTCACAGTTCAGTGAACTACTTAGTGGTGCCCAGAGCCCACATTAGCGGAACTGCTTTCTATTAGGCAATTCATAGGGGACACAGAACATTTGACATATTTATAAGAAACTGTAATATATTCTCGGTTTTCCATCCTTCCAAATTTATCAGGTGGCTTGATCTAGTAGGAAGATTTGCTGAAATTTTCATTGGGGATTATGCTTACTTCAGACTAAAACTTTATGGGTTTGCTGGATTTATCTCCCCTTTCTTTGGGCTAATACTTTTTTAAGAAGCAAAAAGGGCTTTTCTATACTTGAAATACATGTCTATTTGGGAAAACATTGCTGTATCGTCACTGTGGGCTTGTAAGACAAGTAGATTGAAGAAAAAGACTGTGCTTTCAGTGAGTTACTGGTTTGGCAAAGGAGGATTTAGTTCTGCCTTCTGTTAAGTAAGATTTATGCTGTTGGCCAAACTTCACAGACATTAATAGGACATCCTAGAGAGAGTTGATCTGTTAGTCCCATAGGATAAGAACAGTAACATAGGTATGGTGCTTGTTTTTAATTGGACTTATTTTGGTTGGTGAAAGTATACAAAATTCCACAGTACCTTTCACTGCCTTGAATAGAAAAGAAGCTAACGCTCAGCTGTCTACAAATGCAAAACACCTTTTAGGCAATTACGAGTGCAATCCTAAGGAATTGGTTGCAACTTCATAAGAGAAGCTTTTTGTGGTAGCTAGGAGGGGGTGGAAGGGAAGATCAGTGATTGGATCTCCTCCTCCATGGTCGTAGCTCTGTCTACACTGTCTGGAGCTACAGGATTGCTGTGTAAGTAACAGTGGAAACCTAAGCATTTTTACTCAAAAGTAAATCTTGTTGACTTCAGTGAATTTTATTCTGTAGTGAGTGTGCATACGATGCAGCCTAAGATTGTTATGAAAGGTATTCTATGACAAATTTGAAGCTAGTGTTCCAGTAGTGGCTATGGTCATAAGAAAAGAATTGGATTTTTTAAAAAGTGCATTGAAGTGAAACAACTGGCCATGGGAGTTTTTACTGTGAAATTACATTAGAGAGCTAAGAATTCCTGTTGGGTGGCTTGATATATTTGGGGTAAAAGAGAATTTTCCCTCAGGCCAGACTGACCATAAACTGAGAGGAGAGGTGAGCAGATTGCCTAATGTTAGAATATTGAGGACTGTGTCACAATGCAAAAATTGGGGAAGATGACCTTAAGTACCTTCCAGGTCTAGTGTTCTATGATTCTCTGAGGAGCTGGCATCCTAGAATGCTTGAAAATGTGGGATATACAATGGGCCAGTTCACTTGATTGCCACAGCCCACGGCGGTTTGTTAAAGCCAAAATTTATCATTGATGAAAGACAAAAACAGCCCATGGGTTATGCAAGGTTTGTTTAACCATCACATAAGCCACCTTTACCAAGTTTGCATGACATGATAAGCCACGGCAATGACCCACCATGGAATATTCAAAAGGGTGGCTGGCACGCATTGCAACCCACGGTAGGCTGCAGTGATCCTGCGAACCTGGTCTTTCTGTCTTTTATCAATTATAAGTTTTGGATCTGTGGCTAGATGCCTGATTATCAAATGGAAATACAAGTATATGCCACGATTAGTATGGCAAGATTAGCTTATGTTAATGGCATCAGCAGTTCTGTGTTTTAGTGAACTCTCCAACGATTGATAGAACTGCCAAAAAGAGTAATTTTATCCTTTGCAAAGCTAAGTAGCTTTGATTGCTGCTACTACTATTAAAGTTCTTTGGGTTTACCACTCTGGCTAAGAATTGTTTCAAACATTACAAATGAGCAGAGGGGTAGCCATCTTAGAATGTTGCACCAAAAGCAGCAGTCTTGTGGGACCTTAAAGACTGACAAACTTATTCTGGCATAAGCTTTCATGAACACTGTCAATTTCATCAGATGCATGAAGTGTTAACCTCAGATTGGCAGATTTATACACACATGCTGGGAAGGTGGTGGGGGGCAGAGGTGGAGATGTAAACTGCATTGTCAGAGGGAATTGAAATGGAAAAACTACATATGATGATTACCTTAATGTCTTTCACAAAACGTTCTTGGGTGGTAACACAGACATAATTAAAAAAATGAGCCATTTACCATACACACTGTGATTACAAACCTTTGTTCTTATTCAAACCATAGGAACTAGAGTTGAATCTCATCATGGATTGTATTTTAGCAATTTTGCTTTGATATCTGTCTTTGACATTCCTTTGTTCAAGAATGGCCACCTTAAGGTCATTCATAGAGTGTACTGGGAGGTTGAAATGTTCTCCCACTAGGTTCTAAACCTTCCTTATATCAGATTTCTGCCAGTTTATTCTTTTGTGTAGACACCGGCCTGTTTATCTGTTATAGAATGCAGAGGGCAACTGTGGAAGGTTTAGGGGCTATTCCCCCCACTCCAGATTTCCCCACAGGCTGCACTCAGTAGGGCACCAGGAGGAATAAGGCATCTGTAGTGCTATGGAATGCCAGAAGGCATTCTTTACAAGCTGATTTTAATCCTAAGCTAAATTTGACCCTTTTTGACACTTCATAGACCTGTGGCTGCCATTTTTTTTCACACACACCCAAATTTGGGGGCGATGGGCTGGGGGGGGTGTATGTGGCCTGCGGCCTGTATGTTGCCCATCTCTGCCCTACTGCATTCTACATAAGGTATTGCTGGCAAATGTTGGCATATATCACATTGGAAGATGAGCAGGTGCATGAACTTTTTAGGTTGTGGAGTGGATGGCATTACTAGTTTTTGTAGTAGTGTTGCCAGAATAGATGAGTTTGCATCTGCGTCTGCCACAGGGTCTGGTTCCTGTGTCTGTATCTCCGTTATGAAGTATGTTGTTGTTCGTTAGTATCCTTTTTAGGTTAGGAAGCTGTCTCCAGGCAAGTACAGGCCTACCATTCAAGGCCCGTGAGAAGGGAGTGTCATTTTCCAGGATGGGTTGTAGATCACTATCGATACGTTTGAGTGGTCTTAGCTAGGAACTATAGATGACAAGTGATGTTCTGTTGTTTTCTCTTCTGGGTCATAAGTTGGTCGTGGCATGTTAGTCTAAGCCTGACAGGCTGGATCCAGCTTGTGTTTATCTTCTTCTGATAGTAGGCATGATGGGATAAATATGATATTTGGACAGTTTCACCAATATTTTGCCATCTCTGGTCACTCATATGGCATCAAATCCTAGGTAATATTTGCTACACTTACCATGTTTTCATCTACCACATTGTATTGTGTTTGCTTTTTGAAACCACATTTCCAGTTTCCAATTGCATAAGTAAAAAAAGCCTTTGTGACAAATGGTCATGCTAGTATCCTGCATATTAGAGAGACCTATGAACAACAGCCTTCAGTAAATGGGGATAGTTTATTGCTGTTGGCAAGAGATGAATCATAGAATCATAGAATTGGAATGGATTTTTGAGATCATCTAGTCCAGCCCTCTGTTCAGTGCAGGCTGTGCAGTGTAGGATACAGCTACAGCATCCCTGACAGATGGCTATCCAGCCTTTGCTTAAATACCTTCAGCAAAGGGGAACCCACAACCTCCCAAGGCAGTCTCTTCCACAAACAGACAGTGAGATGTCTGAAAATAGCATTACTTCTTGAACTCTTCTACAATAAATGCTGGGAATGTTTTGCTTGAATAATTGAAACCACTATTAAATATATAGGAAAGAAGAATGGGGCTGAGCTATAGATGGTTACACAAATTTTTTCATCAAAGGAGTGAGTTAATATATATGTTGCTGTAAGGGCTCGTTTGCAGAGGTCATGATGTGTGTGTGTGTCTCCTTTTGAAGGCAGGAAGTTTATCATATGCAGAAGGAGTTACTGAAGGAACGGACACGCTGTAGAGCCTTGGAGGAAGAGCTGGAGAATCCCATGAATGTTCACAGATGGAGAAAACTGGAGGTACAGTGTTACATTCTAAAAAGCCCAGATTTTCAAATAAGTAGCATGGTACAAAGCATACTTTGTTTTAATGTTATGCAAATTGACATCACAAAGGGCAGACAGGCTAAAATTTACATACTATATTTGACAGCAGTTAATGACAGACAGTCTTCATATGCACAGTGCATTTGGAGGTTTTATTTGTTTTGCTTCCATATGGTATGATTGGAGAAAGCTTTGCAAAATGGAAACTGATCAAATCCCAGGCGGAGAATAGAGGAACCAGAAGGGCTGGACATAAAGAGCTGGTTCGAATGATTGTTGGAGCCACAGTGGGTTGCGGTGTCTGGGTTGCAGCATGTGCGGGTGTCAATTTTAATATCCAACCCCCAATAGGGGGTTGTCATGGTTAGTCATGTCATCCAAACCCAGATGGCATGGGTTGTTTGAGGGTCAAACAGCCCTCAAATAACCCATGCCACCTGGGTTCAGATGATACAACTAACCATGGCAAAGCCTTGCTGGGGGTTGAATATTCAAAATGGACACCCACACATGTCGCAACCCACTGTAGCATAATTAAGCCATGGTGGGCTGTGGAGATTGTGCAAACCAGGTCAAAGAGTAATAGCTCATTGGCTTAGACAGAAGGATGGAGTATTTAAACAGTTCAAAGAGATTTCTACCTTGGAAAAGGAATGACCTTTCCATTGTCAACTGTAAAATGTTGTGTAGGATGGAGTACACAGAGAGCCGACTCGCATGATCAAACAGCCCACTGTGGGTTGTTTAAGCCTTTGTGAGATGTGATGCATGCTGGCCAGCATTTTGCATATTCAACCCTGACTGGGGGTTGTTGTGTCATGGGTAGGGATGTCCATTGCTGGGAATTCCCGCCCTTTTGGGGCTCAATGGACTCCCGCTGACCACCCAACTCGGTTCGCATTTGCGGGCCAAAATGTGTTTTTTTTCCTGAAATCCGGGAACTTTTTCCCTTTTTAAATTATTTCGTTTAGAACAGGAGAGTTTTATTTCAACCTCAGTCCTTGGTGCACACAGCTTCCATTCCTCCACTCAGCCTTTTTGAAAGCTGGGGTGGGGAGGCTGGGAGGGCTGCAGCCTTTAAATAACCAGAGAAACCACCTAGAGAAACTTTGCACTCTCCCTTACTACCAAGCACCCGCTGGGCTTTCCCACATCTTCTGAGACAAGGCAGCCATGCATAGAATATTGTATATGTAATTTCTGTTGCGGGTGGCGTGTGGGGGGGCAGGAATAGGGGGTGGTGTAAAATATTTCTGGTCTACTGAAGGTGGGGAAGGGAGTCCTTGCTGAGCTAAACTTGCCCCCTGCCTCCTCCAGTGGGTCTCTGCTGGGTCTTTCTTTACCCTTACAGTTGTCTGGTCACCCCACTAAAGCAGCTTGGGGGAGAAGAGAGGCCAAGCCTCCATTTCCCACCCACTGTGGCATTAGGAGAAAACCCAGCATGGTGTCCTACTGTGGGGCCTGGTTGCAGAGCAGGCCGCAGGCAGGAACTCAGCACTGCCCAGCCTCCTGCCCTGGGCAGAGCCTCCAGAACCATTGGGCTGAAAGTGCCGCTTCAGCTTTCCCTGTGTTGCCAAAGCTGGTGCTGCTGAGTGGGAACAAATGCTTTTTATTTGTGCAAATAGAAATGTCTGCAAATTGTGGCCTCAGTTTGTGTAATTTTAGCAAATTGCAGCCACAATTGCATATTTTGTGCAAATTATAGGCGAAATTTGCATAATTTGCACAAATTGCAGCTGCAATCTGCACAAATTGCTTTACATAAATGATTTTTTTTTTAAAGGAAATTAATGAGCTGGTTTGACTCAATGTAGATCAAGTCAGGCCAGCTCGTGCGGAAGTGAGCTGAAGTCCAGCGGGCTGAGCTGACTAAAGCTCAGCGAATTTCACCCGTATGGATTCCTCTCCAACATCCCTAGTCATGGGCTTTTTGATCCAGGTCAGAGAGTAGTTCAAGTCAACCAGAATGGGCAGCTATAATTCTGGGTGGACAAGTGGGGGAAGAATCTGAGTAAATAATGTAGCATTGTGTATATCGTGTTGTAAGCATACATACTCCTTAGCTGCCAAATTGAAAGCTAAATAAATGAAATCAGTTAAATGTGGGCCAAATCCATCTGAACATTTCTCAAGCTAGTTGAGATTTCTGTTTTGCATGCACATTAGTCTTGGATGCCATGCAGAAGGTTATTCATCTGACCTCCCAAATTAGGTGTAACATTCATTTTCCTCAAGATGTCCAGCTGAATGTTTTGGCTGTACTGACTTGCCCTGTAGCCAGTTCTGATATTTTTATGTCATATTTTAACTGATAAAAGTATGATCACCTTTTCTCTTTGGAAGTAGATAGAATCTAGGATGGTGTAGTTTATTATAATTCAGTTCTAGTCAAAAACATGGAACCAAGATGATTTAATTAAAATGCTGAGCAATTGCTTATATTGGAGAAATATTTGCTTTGACCTGCCCTGAACTAATGGAATAGAGTAACCTATGGGTCCAAATCATATATGTAAATGGCAGTTCTTGGGTTCAATCTCTTTTGACATTCAAGTGTGACCAAGAAATGGAATTGTAGATGGGTCTGTGCCAATAAAAGCAACCTTGGTTCTCATTGGTGCCCATTGAATTCTGTGGGACAAAGTGAAAATGTTGCATTCTAATCTCAGACACAAGTGGAGCAAAATACCTATCTGTCCTAGATACTGGGGCCCACCAGTTTATCTTATATAAAATAATGGTTGCCATTCACTCCTTGGTGAAAAAATAAAATACTGAACTTGGAGCCAAAATTGTGGTGAAGGCGAAACCTACTGCTTACCTCTAATGCTGTGTGACCTAGCCTCTGCTGATACGGATCCCATAGGAGATTGCAATCCAGATAGGGATCATAGGGGGCTGCAGTGTGTTTCTGTGCATGCATTCCTCCCTCCCTTCCTGACTGTCATTAGATGGCATTCCATTATAATAATGGGAATTTTGCTAGAATATAAGTAAGACTGCAATGTTATCCTCACTTGCTTGGGAGTAAGTCCCACTGAACTCAGTGGGGCTTTCTTCTGACAAGATGTGCATAGGATTCAATTGTAAATGTGATAACAGGAAATGAAGCTTTTGAACCCTAGGTCACTAGAGGGGTTTTAGAACAGTTTGAACACCCAGTATATAGCAAAAACCAGGTGAAATAATTTGCAGCAGTGTCTCAGACATCGAGACATATCTGAAACAAATAATATGACATCTGTCTCATTTCCACAAATCAACACTTTGGCTATCTAAGACTTGAGGACGGCACAACTCTTCAGTTTTTCAGTCCTTAGCAATTATTTAAATAATTGGAGACATTTGTGTAAAAAGATGGGAGGATTCTAGGAAACCCTTGTCAGCGTGTTCTAGGCAACATCTATTTTGTGGTTGTTGAGCACCAAATAAAAGTATGAGCAGTCCATCTCCTTTAGGATCACAAGGGAAAATAGTGTAGCATATATACGGAAAATAAGTTTGTTAATCCCCCCCCTCCGCGAAAAACCCTGTAATTGGCTGCGTTATTATAGGACTCCCTTTGCTCTTGGGACATTGCTGTCATAGGAGATTTTTCTTGCAGCTTGTTGCGATGGCTAAACTTTCACATTGTGAAGAGGCTGGCCTGGAGCTAAATGGCAGATGCCCCAAGGCAAACAACTCTAATGTTGATTAGTGTTGATAAACTGTTCTGGGACAATGTGCATGTCAACACAATATTCCATGTGAGTGCCACTTTTGGAAGCAATTGATGACAGCATTCACTCTGTAACATTGTGGCAACACAACCTTTTGCCTCCTATGTATTCCATAAGAACCAGAACTTAAAATATAGTATAGATACTACAATCCAGAGTGACTGCTTCTTGAACTACTGGCCAGAAGACAAAGTACCTAATGGAGATAACACCCATATGACTATGCCCTGATGTGCACAAGATACTCTGTTGTTTGCACATAATCTTTTTCACTACTGACACTCTAATGGTGCTTCAAAACCTAAATAAAATGCATATGAAGATCTCTATGATTATTCTGTGTGGGAGCAATTTGAGCCTGGTATTGTTCAGGTTGGTAGCCTAAGCAGTTGGAGATTTTTCCACACCGACTGTCTCAGACTGCCTGTATGAACTTCTCTTTTCTTTCTGATCTGTTCATGTTGCTAAGGTAATAAATAACAGCTCTGAAATTTAAGCTTTATTCTGTAAGAAAGTTGCCCTCATTTGAAATGGAAGATATTCTGCTTTTCAGTTATAAGTAATCAGGCGCATACTACAAGGCACAGAGCTTAGAACTAAAAAAGTATATTTGTCATGCAGGCCAGCGACCCAAGTACCTATGAGTTGATACAGAAGATACATGCTTTGCAGAAACGGCTTATCAGCAAGACAGAAGAAGTGGTTGAAAAAGAGTTGCTCCTGCAGGTACAGTTGACATGCTGGATGTATCCTGTTCACATTTATATGTTCCTGTTGGGTCCTTTCCAGATTATTGGAGTGATTTTTCAACAATAAATGTACAGGTGTTATCTATTTGCTGTGAGGGATCCAAACATTTCCCAGGGCTGTGCTTCGATTTCAGGAATATTGTATTTTCCAAGCTTTCAAATAATAATATTTTGTTGCTGGGAAAATGCAATTCCTCTTCCAGCTAATGCAGTCAGTGGTGATGGTTTGGAATGTGGTTGTCTGAATGTGTGATGTGATGAATAGTGCCTGTGATGTGAACGATTGGAGGGAACAGAAGTCCATTTGTCTATTTCTAATGAGCACACTCCTTGTGTGAGATAGCTCTAATTCAGAAAGGCTTCCTGCTGCATTCTTGACTCATTCTTGCATATAATTTTGCTGGATTAGCACTACTTTGCTTTACAGCAACAGTGCAGGACCACTTCCATATGATGGGTGCAAGCTTGTTTTCAGTTCCCAAGATTCTTCCACCTGTGCAGTTCCCTTCTTCTGAACTGGCACAAAGCTATACTGTGTTTTGCTTAAGGCTTGCCCTACCACATAGTAACATCATTTTACTCACCCACCCTCCAGAAACCAAATCTCACTAGAACTTGCAGAATTATTTCTGAGAGGTCTAATAGTATGGAAGTGGATTGATTGATTGATTGATTGATTGTGTGGAAAAGCCTTGAATGTTGTTGAGATGTTCTGGTATTCTGCTGTTATGTATAATTAAACAAACTGCATATAATTTAATGAACTTTAGATGGCAGCACTAATTCACATATAGACAATCCCTGGCCTGTTACTGCTGCAATCCACAATTTCTGGGTAGTCTGCTTCCACTTATAGCACCCCCCCCCCCAAAAAAAAAAACAACAATTGCACACAACAGCTTTAAAAGCTACATCATTTCTTTGGTCAGGCCTTTCTTAATCATTTTGATTATTCCAGTAGTTATCAGGTCACTAGAGAATAATGCTGGTTGGATTTCATTTTTTGCTTATGATAGCTTCTGGTGGTAGATTTCAGTTGGGTTGTATTACCAGACACTGTGTCTGGTAGTGTGTTTCAACATCATTGCCTTTGCTTTCAGTGAATGCTAAGTATTTCCTCTTTCACACACGATTTCTGTAGTATATGCTGTGTGATACATATTTATACTGTTGGGAGTACCACTAATACCTGAAAGGATGGTTGCGTAACTTTATGGCATATCCTGAAAGACCTGTGTATACTCCATTTCATATAGTACTCAGCACAATGCCCTGTGTCCAAAAAGGCACCCTGAATTTTCCCAGCAAAGGAAAATCTGCTAAAATTCCGGGCGAGGTGGTGATTTAATCTGATGGTAGGACATGACAATGCTTGAGTTCATGTATGTGTTTTTTCTTAAGTGGAATTGTCTGACTCCTGTGATTTTAGGTATCAATATACTGAATGTAAATGCATCAAGTAAGTGGGAATTTTGCATCGCTGGGATAATCTGTTATATAGCTAAAGACAGGCACATTGAGTGCATATTGGAAGTCAACAGGAGTTTTTCCTTTTATTTAAGCAGGTTTTCTAGATGAAGTATGCTTTGCAATTTACTCTCTGTGAAAGCTGGGCTTTGTTAAAACCATTTATTTTCAGAAGCTCATATGAGGGGAAAATGCAAGCGCAAGAACAAGCTGAATGTGGAACCTTGTATTAAATTTTTCTACTCAGTGTTTTGCCATTAGATAGGTACAACCAGTGTCCTTGTGTCAATACAACTCTGAAGAGACAATTAAATTTTGTGAACCGCCCAGAGAGCTTTGGCTATTGGGCGGTATAGAAATGAAATAAATAAATAAATAAACAAACAAAATGAGAGAGAGAGAGTTTTTAATTTCCTTAGAAGGTTAAACATTGGTCTGTAAGAAAACCATATAGCAATTAATACAGTGTCAGAAAAGTTAAATGGACTGTAGATTCCACTAGGATGTGACCTCTTCATTTATCATCACCTTGTAGCTCATTCTTAGGGTTTGCTTTGGCACCTTTGAGCTGGTCTCTGCTGCTAGTTTAGTACAGGTAAGTGTGAGATAAAGATTTAACAGGTATCTGACTTGTCCTATCTGCACTCCAGCTCATTTTTGAGGACCAGGTCAGCACAATGTGCTTTTAATGAATTAATGTGTAAAATCAAGCCTGCTCCCTTCTTCTAGAGGTCAATGCCAATGGAATATGGATTGATTTAATGCATTCCCTCACCTTTTCTCACTTCACCTCTCCCTTTCTCTCCTCCTTCTCTCTCCTCCCTCTCAAATTATGGCATATATATGTGTTTTATTGTTAATAGGCTTATTGTCAGCAGAGGATGGGGAAGAGTAGCAAAATTTCTTTTTCTTGTAGTTGTATAATGAAAAAAAACATTAAAAGATAAATTGGAGAGAGAGAGAGAGAAATGTTTTAACTGTCCAAGCCTTACATCTGACCCAAGATATCTGAACTCACAACATGTAGTAAGTCATAATATTTTTATAATAGTATGTGCCTTGTTGAAAAGGGGGAGACTGAAATTGGCAATAGTTGTGGAGGCAGAAATTCCAGGAATTTGACATCTTGAATATTGTTACTGAACTACTCTACTCTGGACATGTGCTACTCTAGACATGTGTACAAACATGCGCTCGTTCTATGAGACACACATTTGCTTAAAATGACCTTTGAAATTGGTCAATAGAGCATCTATAGGAACCAAAATTAATAATGTGAATAATACAAAATTATCCTCATACACGGAGATTTCAGGATAACACCACTTGGCACATTTATTAACTGCTATAATGAACTTAAAATGCGCAAGTTGATTATGAGGAAATTAACTTGGTAAAGCAATGCAGTCTGAACACAAACATAATAGTAATGATGGACCTGCTAACCTTCTCTGAGAACTGTACCCTGTTACAGGGAAATCAGCTATGTTCTCAGCAAGGGTGAGCAGGGTGAGAGCTGGGAGTGGGGGGAATGGGGCTAGTTAGAGGGAAAGCTAAGCTAAAGGGAAGGGGGTTGTGATCTGGCTACACCTGTCATTCCTCAATATAGTTTATAAGGCAATGGCTAGGGATCTACCTGGAGCTTGTAAACACACTCATGTAATCTGTATACTTTTCTCTGGTGTCTCTTGCCTATGAAAACTTCCGAACAAGGTTGTGGGGCAAGACAGATGCTTCAAAGAACTTGTCTTCTTCACAAGTGTTCAAGGAGGGGACACCAGAGATACACGAAACCAAAGTAGGGGCCTCAGACATAACCCCTGCTACCAAGGCAGGCTGCACAAAAGTGGTTGGGGCTCTGACCAAGAGCAGCTTAAAGGTTAGAGCCAGATTATCTTTGCAGCACACATACACACACCTGCCTACACACATTTACTCAGAAAGCAGGGATTACTCAGAGAGGGCGGGTGTAGGATATGTTTATAGAAGACCCTCCAAAAGCTGTATATCTTTCCCTAGACAGAAGCCCTTTCATGGAAATTGGGAAGCATTGACACTCCAGGATTGGAGAGAGACCAGCAAAATGTTTCCTTTTAAAATTAGGCTTATGTTTCTCTAGCACAGCATCATTAGCACTAGCACTGGGGCACACTTGGATACTATCCTATATAACCCCTAATTTGCCCCTTAATAGCAAAATGAACTTTACTCCTAAAACGCAGATGGCCCTGCAGTAACTCCCCATAGGCATCCTATGGTAACATTCTTCTTTTCATCTTCTGTCATCCATGAAGTTAGAGGTCTGCATATCAACATGTATCAGCAGAAAGTATTTTTATATACCTTAGCAGAATCTGAGTCATTTTTTGTTGCCCATGTGTGTAAGACCAGTTAATTGTTCATACCTTGATATTGGACGAACAGATAGCTGATGTGATGCACTACTTCTTTCTTACCATTTGTGTAGTGTCCAGTGTGATTAATTAATTGAGATCTCAGCAAATAAACAGTTTGTATTTCTTTCTTAATTAAATGTATATCATTCCTTTCCTCCAAAGAATGATATGGTGACATATATGATCCTTCTCTTCCTGCCCCACATTTTATTGCCACAACAATCCTGTGAGATACGTTAGGCTGAGACAGAGTGACTGACCCAAGGTGAGTGTTTGGCATATATTTGCTCACAAATGGGTTCTAATTGATACTTGGAAACAAATTCTGACATTTTTGAAAGAGGGAGAAACTACCTCTCATCAGATGAAATTCCTTTCCAACTGAAATGATCAAAGGTGATTTTTGTAACTCCCAACTAGGGATGTATAAGAACTTCATTTCAGTTTGTTTTTGAGTAGGATTTATCCATGGACTTGGATGCAATCTGCAGTCTAAGTCCGTGTGTTTCTGAGCTAGCAATGTGATTTATGGACTAAAAAAATGAATTTGACATATGAAAAATGCGTACATTTGAAAAATGCGCACAAATACACTTTAATCAATGGGAGAAGAATGCACACATTTCAGAGATGTGCACAACTAATGCATACATTTGGGAAAATACACACAACAATATACAGGTTTTTATGAGAAAAGAAAACAAAAACAAAATGCTTCCAAGTCGGAATGAGCTTCAAGATTCAATTTTGGGAACTTCAGTGAGCTCAAGCTTTGCTGATTCACATGTCCCTTACTCCCAACACACTCCCTACTCCCAATGAGATTTATGATTTTCAAGCATCTTTCCTACAATTATGAAACTAGAAATATAACCAGAAAATAATTGTACACTGAAATCTTCCTTTTATCTAGAGACTAAAAATAGGATTCATAGTTGGGAATGAGAGAACTGAGAAGCGGGTGTAAATGTGCATATACCATGGCAATGTATACAGTTTTATTCCTGGATACGATATTTCATTGGTGAAGATAGTCTGAAATATTGAACTAGAATAAATGCTAGTATTGTCCAGAATGATCTTGGCTGTTTGGTATAACCCAATTGCTAACCATTGTAATGATTTTTGTTGTCAGGATAGAATATACTGTGCATAGCCTGAAAGCATAGCTCAAAAGCTTCTACCATGTATTTTTTGTAAATAATCTTGATGAAGGCCCTTGTGTCCACACATTGTTGACATTTTCCCACCTTTAGCTACTGTTCCAAATTGCCCTGCTCTCCCAGGAGCTGCTCTGCCATTGCAGGAAGAAATGAGGTCGTTTGTTGATTCCTGTCACTCTCTAAGCCTTTCTTTTATGTGGCTGTGGGTAGAAGGTGATAACCTGGAAATAAATGGGTCCCTATACACCACAGCTGTAAATGCTGCAGGAAGATTTGCCACTTCCAAGAGGAGATGAATTTTTATGGGTCTTTCTTTACATTCAGGTAAGTTTGGCCTCCTAAGCCTGGGAAGAGTGAAATTTTTGCTAGGGTGATACTTTTGCCATGCTAAACTGAGATTGCAGTAGTTTGATTAGAAAACAGTGTTCAAAGAGCTATTCCTGCTTTTTTGAACAATGGGAAATACAATGCACAAAGAAGATTAAAATAAACAAAGATCTTTGTCTACTGTTGGGGCATTCAGTATATTTTGGGTGTGTAATTAGATGTTATGCTAAATAAACTTTTGGGATTTCATATTATTCATAATAAAAGTGACTAGAGAGAGAGCTCCCTTATGCCCACTCCATTAGTTATGATTACATGCAAAGTGTGGAGAACATCTATTGTGCTGCATTCAACACAGCAGCAATAAAATGTTTGTAGAGGAGAAAAATTAAAATCTCTATAATTAAGAGAGCATTGGTGTCTCTTAACCCTTATTTCAGTCACCTCTGTCTTTTCAAAAATTAATGTTTGGTTTACTTCATTCGTATAGGCTGCAGTTCTGTTTACATTGGGTGATTGTTGTCAAGGTGGAAGACCTAGAAGGAAACATATCTGACCTCCAGCAAAATGCTTTTTGTGCTTCTAGCACCAGCCAAAGGATGGGGCAAGCACCTTATTGCTTGACTCTTTTGTAATGACTGTGGAGAGCAGACGCACAGAAGAGCTTTCAGTATCTGACAAACTTTGTTTCCTTTTCAGCAGCTAAGTAGTTCATCTAGTCTAGCTGAGTAGGCTGAGGGAGGAAATATGAAATACATTTTGAGAGCCATCTCCAATTGCTTCTTTCTCCCTGGAGCATGATGACAAAAGACTTACCTTGCTTGATGACGAAGAGGTGTACTTAAAAGTTATAAAGCTTGCATCAAAAGCCATTTGGACTCCAAGAGCAAGAAGTTTAAACTCTTGTTTCAGTGATGGACAAAAGGGAAGCAACCTAAGGGTTTGGAGGCCCTGTGGAAGTCATTCATCACATTTTGAAATAATGCAAATTGCACAGTAAAATATCAGTAATCTCTATGAACTAATGTTATAAACCCTTAAAATTAATATAAACAGTCATGGAAAACCTTTTACTAGACCTGATGCTGAAGAAGTAAAGTCTATGACTAAAAAGGTGATGTTGCCCCAAATTCTAAACCAGGGTTGTTGGATCCAGGACAAGAGTCTTTCAGACAGGTACAGGATATCATAGACCTGTCAAGAAAGCCATCACCAAGGCCATCTGTCTACAATGCTGATGTGGACTTCTCTCAGATTAACTTGATGGTATTTTGTAGACTCTCATATACTAAGGAAGAAATAAATCATGAGAGACGACATACATTCCTTACTTGCCTCAGTCATCCAGTTCAATATTTTTTTTTATGACTCAAGCACCATTCTGCAAGCTGCAACACTACTTAGAAGGGAATTGGACAGAGATGGCAAGGTTGTGGGCACACTCAGTGACCTAGTGGAACTAGATCCAAATAGGATGAAGCCTGACTTGCTTCAGCTCTGAGAAGCCATTTCAGATCTAATGTGGGAGTCCTGCAATTGGGGTGGGAAGCATATCTAAGCTCCTGCAACTTGAATTGGTTCATTCCAGTAACATGTTTGGATCAAGGATAGATGGACTTAATCTCAGATAACGCTGTGGAAATTTTAGTTTGAAACTGGGTTATCTGTTCAGACATCTGAGTGGCTGCAATCGAAATGCCACATATGCCTCTGGCTGAACACATGGTACTGCCAATGTGGCATACATCTCTTCGTAGGTTTGCAGCCTGGGACAGTTTTGCATATGAATTTGTGTGCAACTATATTGGCTGTGCAGTTAGGTAAACTGTTTCTTACTTTGAACTTTAGGAAAGGCAGAATGTTTTAGAAAGTTCTGCTTCGCTATCTGCTTATCTGCATCACTTGTATATTACATTGCACAGAAAGCCATTTGAAGAAGGACAGTTACAGGCAAGCAGACCTGTTTTTTCTGGATTCTTCCAGTGGTGGTTAGTTTTTAAACTATCACATGTTAGGGTACTTTTAGATGGACAGCTTCTAGCTTACCATTCAAAACACAGTGTGCAGCTATTCCCTCTTTAACAGATTTTCTGTGGTAAGGAAAAAGACAGAAGTAGTAGTGGGACAACATGGGAGGATTACCCATGGAAGACCTTATTGTCTGGACCCCCATAAAATTCTGTGAATGAAGCAGGGTGATTGCACAATAAACCTCATCTTGAAAGCAACCCCAGAGTCTATATTCTGCATTTTGCAACATGAGCAAAGCCGTCTTTAGCCACCACTCAGGACAGCAGTAAAAAGTCACTGCAAATATGTGTGTTGCAAAACTCCCTCCTGAGCCATGTTCACCTGGCACCATCTTTGTAACCTTTTGGATACCAGGCTAAGTCCGTCATGTTCATCTGAGCTTTTTATGGCAATTAGGATCTTTCTTGATGTGACTGCTTGTCGTTTGTATTTTTAACCCCCTATTTTATTCTTAATGGTTATTGTCTTAATTTTTTAATTACCATTGGTTATATATTTGTTTAAACCATGTTTTGGTTGTTTATGTTAGAATGGTGGTTTATGTTAGAATTTAAAGTTTTTTTTTAAAAAAAACTTTAAATAAAATACAATACTGATTATATTTTGGATGCCTATGGCAAAGGGTGCCATAGAGTGATTTACAAACAGGCATTTGCTTATTTCGGGTGTGAGTTTATTTGCATACTGTTATTAATTTTGTAAGTGAGCAAATTACACACAGTACATGAACAAAGTAATAGTAATTACCTTGTGGATATGGTTAGCATAGCTTTGGGAGATTGTCCCATTAAAACTGAATTATGCACCTTTTTATTTGTTTAAAAATCTAGCTGTTTCCCCTCAGGGCAACTTCCTTTTTTAAAATTTGATTTTTCTGTCTAACTGAGTAAAAGTCTGGCTTACTTAACTGCAAATTCAGACTGGATAACAGTGGGATGGCATCATATTACCTGCTGGTTGTCAGTCATCTTCTCTAAAGACTTGTCATGAACATAATGAAGGCAGATACAGAAAAGGTTTTAGCTGAGAGGAAATGCAAAAAGAACTGTCTTTATTCAAGAATGGATAGTGAAATCCTTGACATATGCAGAGTTCTTACATTGATTTGATAGTGGCATTTTTAAGCACTGAAAGTTCTGTACCCTTATGTCGTTTTGGTTTAAGATAGCTCTTGTACAGTTAATCAAAGCAAATATTTGTGATGAGATTTCCATTCAAAAATGTAAATATCAAATTTTTGAGCAGTAATTTCAACCTGAAGTTGATGTTTAGCCTTAATGTCAGAATTTTAATCTTAACATAAAAAGGTCACTGTGAAGTGTGTGCTGTATTGGTTCAATCTGATGATATTGGGATAGAAGTTTTCAAATGTTCCTTTCATTGTTGCCTAAAATTCAAAGTAAAACTTAAAACAATTAGTCAAATTTCTAGTATACATGAAATTTTGTTCCAGATGTATTGTATTTTTTAATGTTAGCAGTGACCAAATACTAGCATTGGAACCTTGCATATTGTATAAATGCCATAAACTTCCAGTGGTTGAAGTATTATATTGGGTTAGATCCCAGCCATGGTGTAATTAGGCAAATTTCCTCTGAAATCAATGGGCTATGCCCTGTGACATCAGTGGATGACTTGTTTTGTTCTGTTTCATTATCAGTAGCTTAGCCATTAAGAAGGCTTATAGCCAGAAATTTGATAGGAAGGCTCTCTGCTATAAGAGAGGAGAAGGCCTACTTGCATTTTCTCTTGGCTGCTATAAGTATTGGTAAGAAAAATGGGATCTATGAGTGTCACAGTGATGTATCCTGTATTGTGTATCAGTTAGAGGCCCATTCAGGCATTTGTTGAATTTGTGAAGGCTTAAACTGGGAAGTAGGCAAGGTGTGCATGCAAGTCCTGCCCTAGCATCCTTGCTCATGCTGGCTCCTCTTCAGGCCTTGCACAGTCAGTGCAAAGGTCTGAAGAGAGCTTCTAAAGGCTCAGTGATTGGGAACCCTGCTGAACTTGCAAAATTAAAAAATGGAGCCAGTGCATTTGGGGCACTGGGGTGGAACTTGTATGTGTGCCCCTGCCCCCACCCCAGTTTAAGCCCCCATCTGTTCAGTGCTTTGGTGCTTTAGTGCCAAATGTGGGAGTACCAGGTAAAGTGTCTAAAATTTCACCTGGGATTGCAGACTGAATGTGCTGCCCCCATTTTATTCCCTGTTTTGCTGTGCCATTGGGAACTGGAGCCAATTTAGCTTAGGGTGCATGTATGTTGTGGGAATCAGATGTATAGAATGAGTATACCCAGTCCTGGGTGCAGTGTGTTCTGTTGGAGTAATAGAGTGTTGTGAATTCAACACTTTACACTCTTTGTAAATGTCTGACTACCTCACAGCAGCACTCCTGTTGACTAACTGTGATAAGAGTGTCAGCTGGGCATCAGTATGCCTGGCACCATAGAGATGGAGCAGGGCTTACCATTTTTCTACAGACTTTCACTCTGAACTTTCAGGACCACTTTTGTCGAGGTCACAGCTTTATGCCAATATCAAGAGCAAAAAACACATGCAAATGGCTTATCATATGTGAGTATATGTTTGAAATATTTGAGAATTACTATGTTCAAACACAAAATTCTGTTTCTCCCCACTAAATGTGAATGTACTCCTTTTTTTCACTCTGAAAAAAGCAAGATGTTAAGAGGCAGGGAGTGGAAATGGCCCTTACTCTCCATTGTACTAATTCCATTCAAGGCTAGTTGTCCTGATATCAGTTGATTCCACTAGTATAAAGAAGACACGGTACCAGCAAATTTGGTCCTGGTATTTTCTTTTTGTTTCCTTATTGAAAACTCCTACTTGAGAAGACACTTGCCCTCACTTTGTACATTAGGCAGTTAGTATACCGATTTCTCTACAAAATTGCTTTGTTACAGGATCTTGGTTTGCTTAGGGTCACCACTCTTCCTTAGAAAAGGATTTCCTCCCTATGAAGTCTGCCTCTTGAGCTGTTCTCAGAAGGAAAAAGAAAAAACACACACCTCAAAGCAGATGTCTAATACAGCATAATAGTGTTGATGCATAGCAGCCTATGGAGCGAACACTGCCACATTTATTTCAAATTGCTTTGGACCTGACTTGGACCAGAATCTCCAGTGTAATATATAAAGTGAAAGATGTAGGTACCTCCATGTATTGCAGCGTCCTCCAGGAGTGCTTTCTCAGGCTCTCTTCACTTCATGACATCTTTTTTATTTTATTTACATTTGGCAGTTTGGCTGCCAAAATAGGATGTTGTTCAGAGGCTTTTGCATTCTGCTCCCTGGTTTAAAAGTTTTTGTTGTTGCTATGTCCTCAGCATGCTACAATATTTCTTTTGAACCCTCTTTAACTTATCAGATGCATTTATTTCTGATTGCTGTTAGTTCTGTTCCGCTACCTACTAGCCTTGTGGATTGTCATGCTGCTCTTGATGTGCTCTCTTCTGAAGTCTAAAGTTCCATAATACTGTCTCACTTAGAGTCCCATCACTCCACTTTCCAACTTTCTATGACTCAGCAAGAGCTACATCTTGTTGCCATCTGGTTCCTGAGTTCACGATGGTTGTATGCTCATGGTATCTGTTGCTAAAGAAAATTGTTCTTTTAATTTTCCCCAAAGTACACCAGCTAAGTTTCCCCAAACTTCTCACCAACTATACCCATTTTTCTCATAATAATAGAAATCAGGGTCACCGAATGAAACTGAATGGTGCAAGATGCAGGTCAGGTAAAATGGAGTATTTAACACAGTGCATAGTTAAACTATGGAATGCGCTACCGCAAGATGTAATGATGGCCACCCAGATATAGTGAAGGGGATTTGACAAATTCATATAGGATAAGGCTATCAGTGGTTTTAAGGAATGTTCTCTTTTAACATATGCAGGAAAATACACACATTTGGAGATATATGCATCTAAGGAATCTTCCAGTGTTGGTCATAGCACTTCTCAGCAGATTTGTACCTATTACATACATGCCTGCAAGTTTATTCCAAAGGAATCTTCCAGTGTTGGTCATAGCACTTCTCAGCAGATTTGTACCTATTACATGCCTGCCTGCAAGTTTATTCCAAAGGAAGTTGGTTTTTTTAACACACAGGAATCAAGGCATATACACAATGATCACATAGGGAATTAGTTGCATGGTAAAAGGCTCTATATGAATCAAGATTGATTCAATCAGTTGAACAGCCCTACAATGAACAACTCTAGGAATACTAATCAGTCAAGGCAGAAAACAAAATGAATAACATAGACATCTATGCACAGGCCTGAAAAAGTGGTGGAATTAGCTTAAATACCCACCTGGGTCCAAACCTGTAGGGCATGGAAGGCTAGGATGTAGACATGCACAATAGGTCTGGACCTAGATTGGGGTGGACTATGGTTCTGGGAGAGCTGAAAAAGTTGGGTCTAGTCAAATTGGGGTACAAAGGCTTTCTGGGAAGGGGAGAGATAGGTACGGGATTAAAGGATGGCGAGGTCTTGAAGCCGGAAAAGACCTATAATGGTTTGTCTCTAGCTGTGGTGGAAGCACAGTGGCTAATCCTTGTGCAAAGTCACCATGACAAGAGGGGAAGCCAGGACAATTGGGGAGGCTAAATTCACAATACTTATACTAATTTCCAGCACCTTGCATGTGCACACACACTCACAGTCACTTGACAGAAAAAACAGGTAAACTAGTGGAGGTTACAATTTATAGGGAAAGGACCTCCAGAAAATAGAGCAGAATTGAAAAGTTATCATGAACCTGATCCTTCAGGCACACACTCTGTCATTCTGATACAGGATACCCAAGTCAGCAAAATCATTTATTAAACAGTAAAAACGTAATGGTTACGCTCTTCAGAATTCTTACAGCTCCATGACAGCCATAGACCCAAGGCTTAGTTCAAGAAACACTCCAAAGCCCTTAACTACAACCATAGCACAGATCAATGTAACAATTGTTTCCAAGTCACAATCTCTACATCACAGAATACAAGGCAAAGTCAAGGGTCATAATAAATCTAAGCAGGATAACATTTCAGGCAATTCAAGATGTGGTTCAAAAGCAAGTTACACACTAGAGTACACATACACATAGGCCACGCTTATTCCAGCAATAGCATATATGTCAGAATCTCCACTGGACATACATAAAGGCAGACCAAAGTTCAAGAGCCCCGGAAAGTCTGTGCAGAGAGAAATGTTTTCTTTCAGGGCCTCTCTGGTCTATCCTGGGTGTTAGAGATGTTTTTTTTTCAGGGTCTCTCTGGTCCGTGCTCTAGGCAGACTAAGTCTAGGTATCACAATAACAGCAGGCAGGTGGAAGTCCCAAGCAGTAGAGCTATTCCCCCTTGGGGGCCTCTACTATGCTAGATTCTAGGCAAGCTAAAAACCCAGGTGTTGTGATGATCCCAGGCACTAAGGAAAGGTTAAATCCAAACAAGAAAATGGTCCAGGCAATAGAGACATTGTTTCCATCATCATATTCCATGGCAGATTCTTAATGATACAAGGTTCAAATGGACATGGGTCCAATCAGATGGAGAGTCCAGGGGAAGAGTTCTTCAAGCAGCTCAGACGGTGGTAAATCCAAACAGCAAGGATTTTGAGCAGTAAAGATGAGGATGTTCCTAGCAAAGCCCTGTAGCCTCAGCACCTGCTTAAATGCAAGGTTGGGGGCAGCAAGAGCCTTCCTTCTTGATGAGTCTAACTGATAGGAGATCCTGTCCTGTAAGCCAGCACTACGTTAAAGAAGGCATTTTTACTCCACTTTCTATAGAAACTCCCATTCCAAGAAACAAGTTTGAAACCCCGTCTTCCCCAACTGAATCTTCCCCAGCCTGTCTGGTTCCCAAAGATAGGCCATCAACTTTCTTTGCTGTAAGCATGTTTAAGGATGAACTTTGTAGCTGGCTAGCTACAACTCCCCTCCCTGTTAAAGCCAGGCAAAGTGAAGCTTTCACCATTCTGACATTCCGCAGCCCAAGCAATCTCAATCAGCCCCACTCTCTACCTGCTATCTGATAAGAAACCAGGCCGAACTAAACTCTTTCAGGCCCCAGGCTTTCTGCAACTGAATTGGATCTTTAAACCATCCCGGTCCACTTCTGAATTTAAAACTATAGGGCCCATAGCAGTGTTTGGGCCAATCCCAACAAAAGCTAACTCTCCAGGGATCCCACTGGATTTTTCCTGAAGATGGAGCTGGGGTATGGGGAAATTCCTGTGGTTGCTGGGGAGATGGAGCCTTGAAAAGGGCCGTAGATGGGTTGCTGCTTCAGCAAAAGTGGGTACTTAGGTGGCCAGAACTGGGTGTCCTGGGAAAAAAGGATTAATGAGGCTGTCTGGTAGAACCCCATGTTCCATGGCTTGAGAATGATCTCAGCCAGGAGGGAGTGAGATCCAGTGCATGCAGCCAGAACTACTGAGCTTACCACGCACCTTTGGAAGGCCAGGAACATGAATTTCAGCAATGAAATGAGGGTCCAAGAGCCAATGGGGCTGGTAGGGATCACTGGAACACCAGGGACCTGAAGTCCAGAGTTTATATAGGGAGTTAGTGTGGTGTAGTGGTTAAGACTGTTGGATTGGGATTTGGGAGATGTGAGTTCTAGTCCCTACTCGGCCATGAAGCGTACGGGGAGACTTTGGGTCAGTCATTGACTCTCAGTCTGACCCACCTCACAGGGTTGTTGTGAGGATAACATGAAGAAGGTGGATCCTGTATGCCGCCTTGGGCTCCTTGAAGGAAAGTGAGATATCTATATGTAATAAATAAATAAATGAAGTATTTTTAAACAAAGCCAAAGAAAAAGGGGAAATACCTTGGCCAGGATAAATACCAGCATTAAAAATTGGACTTCCCTGCCAAATCGTATCAAAATGTAGTCTTCCCGGAGTGCTGCACCCAAGATTGGGGATTTCCATCTGACCATCATATTTAACAGTATGCAACACATTGGAGGTATGTGACTCTTTGCCTGGGGTGTATTTATGCCTTTCTCCTGATTAATATGTCCGATTCCATCATGAGCCACTCAATTTTAGTGTGGCTGATTAAGTTATATTGCTAGATCTGGACCTGGGTATGTGACCAGATGCTAATGATCTAATGCCAGGCAGCCTGCCAATAACGGCTACTAATCATGATGACTATGTATTACCTCCAATATCGGAAGCAATAAGCCTCTGAATATCAGTTTCTAGGAAAAATAGAAACAAAGGTTTTGACAACACAGCAGAAAGCATTAAAGAAGGGACAAGGTGTACCTGCTTTGGGAGGGAGTTTCAGAGGTGGGTGCTGCTGGTGCAACAATGCTGGCAGTAGTAGGTTCCACACCATGTCTTACTTTCTGCATCACTCAGCTCTGGCAAATACGCTGATTCCCAGCTGTGAGCCATTGCTTGAGCAACATATACATTTATTAGCCCAGAAAACAAGGCTGTGAGTCTGTAATTGCAAATTAGGACCATCTTACACTTTCCCCTCACACTCACATTTGTAAAAGATAGAACTGGCAAAGACTATTTCTAAGAAATTAGCGACAGCTGCCGACTCAACTTACTGACGTTCGAGCAGGAGAAATTATCAGCCTGTGGTTTGAGCTCTGTGAGATAAAATGCAAGCTATGCTAGTGGATTAAGCAGCCTCATTCGAAAAACTATTCAGATTACAGTACTGCCACAGCGTTTTTTGTTGAGTCCAAGGACGTTATTATTTATCTGAAGAAGCAACTCATATGTGAAACAGGATTACACTGGATTCCTGTAAAGACTTTTTGGATGGACTTTAAGATCCTTTGAACAAACTATAATATTAATATGTATATACCAGTGATACAGATGCTTCTGTTACCTTCCAGTATAAGTACAATTGTAATCACACTGTTTTCATATGTATAATTATATTGTTCCAACAACAATCCTATTTTAAATAGATCACCACTACGTTCATTGTGTGTTTTCATATTGTTACAACATTGTACTAGTATTACCTGACCCATTTATAGTTGTGTGCTTGTTTGCTAATCTCTTATTGGTTTTTACAACTGTGGCCCTTTTTTGTACTAAAGACTATTTCTAAACATAATTAAATAATTATAATTATAATTACAGTTAAGATGGGATTATAATTAAATAATCCCAACTTGATGTGAGGAAAATGCCTGGTTCCTTATGGGTTGAACATATTACTTAAAAGTGGTATATTGCCATCTGCCAACGTTCCTAATCTGTTTGTCACTGAAACTGTCATGATAGAGGTAGCCCCTAGGGGGTCCCAAAGTTTATTGCTTGATGCCCTGTTGTTTGAAGTGCCTGCCAGATGACTGCCCAGAACTGATGCATTGTCAATGGTCATGTGTCTGTGTGCCTGAATAACTGGTGACCTTGGTTGCCTTGAAAAGGAAGGTATTCCATCATAGTGGATGCTGAGCATAGCCAGGGTGCCTGCCTTGCCACCAGTAATAGTCGTTCCCTTTTTCCTCTGATCTGTTTTGGATGATCACAGGCATAACACAGACCCAGTTTGCACAATCAAACAACCCATGGTTAACAAGCCATGAGTTGTTTGTGAATGCATGGGAGCAAGTGAGTGTGCTGGTTCCTGCCCCCTCACCTGCTTCTGCTTTCCTAAACAACTCAGGATTGCCCCGAGTTATTGTTACAGCCGAACCTTGTTTAGGGGTTAAACAATCCAGAATTAACCCATGGTTTGTTGGGTTAAACAACCGATAGTTAGCCATTATGTGCATGCTGGGTCACTGTACAGAGAGCCTAACATCTTGCAGCCTTTACTTGAGGTGTCTGATTGGGACTGCACCACCAGTTCTATGATTCAGATTACCCACCCACCCTAGCTATGCTAGCTGTGGCCTTGAATTAAACTAATGCTGAGCTGAAATGTTCCCTCAAGTTTCCCCCACCCCATAAAAATGCCAAAGGGGATGCTGTTTTCTAGGAGTGGAGAAATGTCCTCACCATTTTGGGGTGTGTGTGTGTGTGTGTGTGTGTGTGTGAGAGAGAGAGAGAGAGAGAGAGAGAGAGTGTACACACCACTCATGTAGCTTGCGTTCCATTTTTCCCCTTGCTTTTTTTTAAAAAAAAGCCCTGCAAGTTTCTCTCTGCAGCTTCCCACTGACCACACTTCCTAGAAATGCCTTGGGAGTGACACAATATCATATTGTGTCACGTCTCTTCCAAAGCATTCCAGGAAGTGCTGCCGGTGGGAAGCCACAGAGAAATGGCACAGACCCAAACACTCAACCATCTTGTACGGTTAAGTAAGGTAACTAGCAACCCCTTCCCCCAAATTTTGCGGAAATTTCTTCTCCCCTATAATCTATGGGTGTGTCTTTGTTTTGCTTTCACCCAACAACGGGTTGAAAAAGAACTGGCTGAGATTTTGACTGTCCTAGAATGGGCTGTAAATGTGTGTGTGTGTGTACATCACTCACCTTACGTACCTTACCTTCCATTTTTCCCCTTGCTTTTTTTTTTTTTTTTTTTAAAGTCCTGCAAGTTTCTCTCTGCAGCTTCCCACTGACCACACTTCCTGGAATGCCTTGGGAGTGACACAACATCATATTGTGTCACAGGTGGAATTTTTTGATGGCATTTTCCAGAGTTTACTCATATGCTGGGTGCTAGGAAAGCTGCTACTTATACTGAGAAGTATAAGTAACTTATTTGAAAAATGCTGATGTTTGCGCTAGCTTTTCCTCCCCTCCCAGGTAGACACATGAGAACAAAACCTTCAAAGGGAAGGAGGGGGACACTTTAATCTGCACTTCAAAAAACAAGCCAGGAATGGTAATGATCAAGTTAACTGCATCAGTTGGAGGTAATCAGCTGCATTTAACTGAAGGAAAATTGTTTTCCAATAAAAGCCAATTGTGATTATCTAGCATCAAGAGATGGAGAAAATAAAGTAGATCACTTAGCACGCAAATAATGTAGTTGTAATAATTTTCCCCCTCAATGTAGGTCTTACTGAGCCTTGTGCATTTACTTTATGTGCACAAAGAAAGAAGATTTTTTTTTGTGATAAATGTTCTTGTGGACAACAGCAAGATGCAAATTTGACAGAGGGATTAGACAAAATTGGATCAAAATTACAACCCTGGGGAATCCTTACCATTTTTAGCTATGTTGATAGTATCTCAGCTTGAGATATTTTCATGCCAAAGGTGCCAGTTATGAAGAGGAGAAAGTTGCAGCCAGAACAGGAATTAGTTTGAGTTTATTGTTAGGAAACCTCCATGAATATTTAATCCTTTTTATGTTTTTATTTAAAAGTTCCCTTAGAGCTAAAATGTAATTCTACAGGGTCATGAAATTTCACCCATGCATCAGATGGGATTTATGTAATTTCATCTAAGTTATCCTTGATAGATGGGTGTCAAGGAAGCCTTTGTTCTCTGCATTTTAATGGATGTGCTCCCTATGCATAAATGTTATTATTCAGGTGAAACATGGGCTCTAGGTGCACTCAACTTGCTGCAATTCTGACTGGCAGGCTAAACCAAGATGTGATTTATGTGCACATATTATATTATTATTGCACTTACCCCAGGGTAGGTTTCAGAACTTCAAGGGTCTTGTTCCCATGGAATGCTAGAAGATGGCTGAAACTCACCCAATGAGTTTTTGTTTTTTGTCTATCAAGGTTTGATTTATTCGTACTCAGAGGTATGAATAAAGCTAATGAGAGGTAAGTAAAATCTGTCATTTATAGGGCCACTTCAATATGATGATTATTAGTAACTACAGCAATTCCAGCCATATCTTGTGTACATCCAAATATTTAAGTGGACCTTCTAACAGACATTGAGATATAGCTGAAGAAACCAGAAGTTTAGCGATAGCATGTCTGCTCTGCAAATGAATTTAAACCTTCTTAACTGTTCCGGGTTTCAAGAAAGAAGCCCAAGACTCTAATATTTTTTTTCCTGCAGTTAACGTAACTGCAGCTTTCAGTGTGTAGTGTTGGGAGAAGAAGTTGCAGAATATGATTAGCTTTAACTACCTTGTCTTAAACTTGTTTTCTCTAAAGTAGGTCTCCATTGATTCTTACACCCTAGGAAGTTTAGTTAAGATTGCAGTTTGACCTTGAATTCTGAATTGTAACATAATGGGTATCTGAGTGAGTGCATGGGGCTCTTGTCTATGAAAGCTCATGCCACAATAAATAATTTAGACTGTGAGATACCACATGATCTTTTTTTGTTTTTTGGACAACTGACTAATACCACCAATTTCTGGAACTAGTTTTCTTTATCATTCAAGGGTAAAGTATGTCTGAAGTTATCTGCTAAGAACAATATACTTCGATTTTATTTTTACAGCTGAGGATCTATTCTTATATAGGTGTGTTTGGTTCATGTGATTTTTAAATTATTGTGAACTCCCTTGAGCTTGTAGAGAGGTGGGATAAAAATGTTTTAAATGAATAAAGTACATTTAGGGCTTGCTGCATGTTATCCCCCCCCCCCCCCGTTTTGCTTGGAATAATTGTGGTTAACCGCTTCTAGAGTCTTACCTACCTCTTCTGAATTGTCAGTAGGTGGCTGCAAGTAGTGATGGTACTCACTCCCCTGCAGCTCGACTTGGAATTAGGTATGGAAATGGAACCTGGGAGTGGGGAGTTCAGATTACAATACAAATGGAGGTGAGCATTACGAGTCCTTGAAGTTCACATTCTGAACCAGAAAATCATAAACCCGGGCTACTTCACTAGCTACAAGAGGCAACGACAGCTGTTGCCTCTTACCATGGTAACCACTAACATGTAATGTTAGTTGAGATAATCTTGTAACTCTAAATTGGCTATACAGAGATGGCTCAAGAAGCAAAGTTTACATGGCTTCTACTGTGTTCAACAGATTAGGAGCATCTGTGATGATATGAAGAGGTTCTATGTTCTGTTTTAGTATCATCTTACAGTACTGTTGTTTTGTTGCCTATCTTTTGCACAAAGGATCTCACTTAATTTCTGCTAATCCTTTATTCTGTTAGTGATTTTCAGTATGTTTACTTGGAAGTAAGCCCTACTATGTACAATGGGATTTGCTGCCATGTAAATGTGTATGGGATGGCAGCCTTAGTGTCCCACAAAAGGGCACTTTAACTATTGATTTGTTATCTTAGTAAGGGAAAAACTCCTCCTTGCCCTTAACCAAAGAGGAAGGCAAGCCAACAAAATTGCAGAAAACAATTTCCTTATTGCAGAAAATGTTTATACTTTGTCCTTAGAAAACATGCTGAGTATAGTGATAATATGTTCAACTCATGTCATTGGAAGGCAGGGTGAGAGCGAACATCTTGTGAGAGGCTGTAAGGTATCTTCTTCTCTCATTAAGTTGTTTTGAAAATGTTAGTCATTTTGGTGCAATCTGCCTCATACTGCAGGGAAAAAAAATATACTCCTCAAAAGCAGTTTTAAGGGCCAGAGAGGGATGATATTGCAGTATCTAGGCTACTATGAATTCAATCTGAAGCAGGGAGATAATTGTGCATCCCTTCAACTCTGTGGAATTTTCACCCATAGTTTTTCATTTTGTTAAATCATGAACCTCTCTGTCTATGAAGATAATGCTGTCTCTTGGAATGGAGGTTAACAAATTAAAACAACAAAAATACAGGCAATGGCAAATAAAAACAGTAAAACACCATCAAATCAATACATTAACTAAAAGTCTAAAATTAGCAGTAAGCAGTATCTTTAAAAAGATTATCCTCCTCCAAAGATTCAACTAAACAGAATTGTTTTAATCTCCTACGCACAAACACAGGTTCGTATGAGGTAGTAGACATCCTTCAGGTATACTAGGCCCTGAACATTAAATGCTTTAAAGGTAAGCACCAACATTTTGAATTGTTCCCTGAAATCAACTGGGAAACATTGTAGATCTTTGAGTAAAGGTATAATATGGTCAGAGTGATACGTCTTGGTTAACAACCTGGCCATTGAATGGAAAACCAACTAAAGCTGATAAAAAGCGCTCCTGGCAATAGATGCCACCTGAGTATTCAGAAATGAGCCAGGTCTCGCAGCATTCTTCAAACTGTGAACCTGATCCTCAAGGCCAGTTTGAATACCAACTCCAGGGATCACTTAACAATCACCACCAACATTTCTATATTCCCTGAATTAAGCTTCAGTTTATTAGTCTTCATACAGTCCATTACTAATTCCAAGCATGCCTTTAGGATGCTAGCCACTACACTTTTTTTTTAAAATTCGTTCAGTTGCTTCTGACTCTTCGTGACTTCATGGACCGGCCCACGCCAGAGCTTCCTGTTGGCCGTCGCCACCCCCAGCTCCCCCAAGGTCGAGTCCGTCACCTCCAGAATATCATCCATCCACCTTGCCCTTGGTCAGCCCCTCCTCCTTTTGCCTTTGACTTTCCCTAGCATCAGCATCTTCTCCAGGGTATCCTGTCTTCTCATTTTGTGGCCAAAGTACTTCAGTTTTGCCTTGAATATCCTTCCCTCAAGTGAGCAGTCTGGCTTTATTTCCTGGAGTATGGACTGGTTTGATCTTCTTGTAGTCCAAGGCACTCCCAGAATTTTCCTCCAACACCACAGTTCAAAAGCATCTATCTTCCTTCGCTCAGCCTTCCTTATAGTCCAGCTCTTGCAGCCATAGGTTACTACGGGGAGTACCATTGCTTTAACTGTGCGGACCTTTGTTGTCAGTGTGATGTCTCTGCTTTTAACAATTTTATCAAGATTTGTCATTGCTCTCCTCCCAAGAAGTAAATGTTTTCTGATCTCCCAGACCATGCTTGCCTGTAATTCCAGGTGTAGTTTGACTACCCACCTTACCATTCCAGTCTCCTGTAATGAAAATACACTACACCTAGATTAGATGAAAAGGAGAAAATGAAGTGAATGCCATCAGCAAGTGATGGCCTTATTCTGAATTCATAGGCAATTTCCTCTAGCCATTTCATGTACATGTTAGATAGCATAAGAGATAAGATGAAACTTTGTGACATCCCATATAGCAGTTGACATGGGGTGGGGTAGAATTCTCCCAGAACCAATTTCTGGAATTTTCTCAATTGTAAGAATGGAGTCACTGCATTGTAGTACCCTCCTATTTCCAGCTCAGGTTATCATTGTTTATGGTATCAAAAGCTTCTGAGATGTCCAGGAGAATCAATAGGATCACACTCCCCTGTATATCTCCCACCATAGGGCATCCACCTGGGCAACCAGAGTAACCTCTGTCTGCAACCCAGACCTGAAGCAAGAACTAAGGTAGATCCAGGTCCTATAGGAGGGATTTTACATAATTTAACATGATCTTAGTGGAACATATGTCTTATGAAAACACTGACTGTCTTACACCTTGAGATTCCGTTGGTGAATAGGTAGGTTCCCTTTGAAGGAGTACCTTACTAAGCAACAAGGGACTGTCTGTATTGCCAAATTAGCGCTTGCCTTCATATCTGCCCCTCACTGGCAAGCAACTATGAAGTTAATGCATCAAATTGTATGCAATTTTTTCCTGTCTACTTGCCCATTAACAATGTGTCTCTCCTTTGATATTAATGTTGGTGCCCCCATCACATGCCAACCATAATCAGCCCAACATGGGGACATGAGGCCTGATTTCACAACTGGTAAAATCTGAAAACATGGAAAAACATGGGGGGTTTTTTGTTTTTGTTTTGGAATGAATGTCACTAGTCACCTACAGCCAAATTAACATCTTATTTATTTATGTAATTTATTATTACTCAAATATATATACCCCTTTCCACAAAGGTATCAAAGCGGTGAACATAAAATATGTCATTGAAACCACAATAAATATAACAATAAAACACACAATACAAACTTAATCAGCAGTAAAACTGCACACTACAAACCATAGTTGGCTGGGTCACACTTCAAGGAAGCCTATGTGAAGAGATGAGTTTTAAGAAGATGTCTAAACATCAGAACTGTGGGGGCCTGTGTAATGTCAGTTGGTAAAGTGTTCCAGGGGTGGGTGCTGCAGTGCTAAATGCTCTACTGCATGTGGCACCATCGGAAGTGCTCCTGCTGATGATTGCAGAGATCAGGCAGGGACATAAGGGATGAGATGCTCCCTAAGGTAATCTGGTCCCAAGTTGTTTAGAGCTTTATACGTTAGCAACAACACCTTAAACTTGGCCCGGTAGCTGATTACTAAAAAACAACAACAACCCTGCACTGGCTGGCAAAGGTGTAACCTATTGTCAGAAAAGGGCCCCAGTTAGTTTCCTCACCACTGCATTCTGCACCATTCTGTATCTTGTCCCACATCTATTGGTTTTGTGTCATAAAATTGGCCCTGTGTGCCTGTTACAGTAGTGGGAGGAGGGGTAAGTTTCACTACAGGTGGATCCCTTCTTTGTAAGAGCGTCATTCCCACCACCACCACCACCACACTCTAACACACAATTATGATTGGTTGCCATCACAGGCTGATCTTCATCTGAACAGTCTAGGCTGTCCAGCTGTATGAGAATATTCTAAGACCTATTGCCAAGGACCCCTTCCTTCAGTCCAGCTCTAAAAACAAAATAAAACAAAAAGAAAGGTGTTTTGGATTTACTTTCCCAAATGATTTAGAATTTACCTTGTGAAATAGAACATAAGAGGTAGCATAGCAACCATGCAGTCATATGTGTGGGGAAGGTTTGAGTAAGAAATTTCCTTTTAAAACAATGTAGCCTGATGTCCAGAAATATAAAGAAAATTTATTTTGGGGAAAGGGGTAAAAGGGAAGGCAACAATTCCACACGTGCAGAATACCAAACAAAAATTAGTAACGCCAATCTAACTTAGATAGTAATTTTTTCTTTCTTGAGTAGAATCTTGGATTTTAGAGCATGTGCAGTGTTCCTTGCAGAGAAGAGGGACTGAGGGTAGTTGTTACCAGGAAGACTCATGGAGGATGAAGTCTCACATATTTATGGGCATCTGACACCAGTGAAAGCATAGCTATATTTCTGACTAGCAACTAGCAAATCTGAAAACTACTTAGAACTGAACCCACCTTCTTAATGACTCTAAATGTACATTATAAAAGAGGTAACTGGTTCCATCAAGATGTGGCATTGTGAAAAAGAGCTTTACCGGAGAACAAAGGTTTGGATATCTATCTATTCAGGTCTGCAGATGAAGTGGGCTAAATTTCAGATGCTCTGGGGGGATATGTTGGTTAGAATATAGGGTTTGTTATATTGTCCATGTTCTCCTGTACTGAAGGTATGAAGCTTTGCAATGCTGATGAAAGGAGGTGGAACAACTTTTTAAAATGAAGTCAAAAATGGCATGCACACCACAATGAGTGAGAGATGCAGACTAACTGATTTATATGTAGTGAACTGTTTTAGGAAGCAGCAGCTTTTAGTGGTGTTTGCTGACATATATGAAATTTTAGCACAAGAATAAGACCTTTGGAGAACAGTTGATTAAGAACATTCATATTGCAGATATTTTGGGAAGCTTGAGGCAACTTTTTCCTACTGTTGGGAAGTGAAGGTTACAGTATGCTAATTTCTCATGTGCCACATAAAACATTTCATTACAGATATTCAGAGCTGAAAATTATTTTATTATGCCAAATCTTAAAAAGAAAAAACACACAACCTCACTGAGCTTACGGAAGTAAAATGAATAGAGCAATGTATAATTATATTAACAAAATATACCACCCTCCTATGCAACAGCTTGCAGAAGAGTTCTTAGCCCTGTTGGAAACGTCAGTGCTTCATGACATCATAAACAAAATGGTTTTGGAGTTCAGTGCTGTTGACATTTTATTTATAATGCCAAGAAACACAAAACCCCCAAAGCAGATCAGCTGATTCTTGTTTTCTTCAGCAATGCTGTGTCAAACTGCATAGACATGTAGACTTACTAAAGTTTCTCTCCTTCTCCAGTAATTACTATTAAGGCTTTTGCCAGATTAAATGTTTTTGGCCTTAAAATAATAAGCATCACAAGTTTTTAAAATATTTTAAACTTACAGTTAAAATGTGGCTCATAATTGAGATTTCTTTGGAGCTTTGATTAGGACATCAATCTCACTCTAATGAATAACAGTAGCTCAGTATACCTCCATTTTGCATGATCTCAAAAAATCTTTTCCTGCAATACCCCAAACTGTTATGGAAATCTACTACTAAGCAGAGTGTGTGGAACTTTTAGCCTGTTTTTGTCTAGGTAGTTGCTAAGAAAGATTGTGAGAAGCCATTTTGGCTTCTAACATGCTCTAGATGGTGATGAGATTTCTGGGAAGATTGATGTTGAACTGATTACGTGGCACCTAGCATCTGACATACATGCTAGAACCACTAATATTTGCTCAGCCTGTACATTTCTTAATAATTTGATTTCCTAAAAGACACCATAAGCCCTACAAAGGCACTCTTGAATGTCTCACCATATAGGGATGGAGATATATAAAACATTACTTTCATTTGCTGAGGCTTGCAGATGTCTGGAACAAGTGAATTTTTGTCTCTCAGTAAAATGTATGATGTTGCTCATATTTGTGCATAAGAGACAGGAAGAAATGCTGAAGAAATGTATAACAGGGATTTGCAAAATGTATCAAGAAGGCTCTTGGTGTGTAACAAAGATACTAGTTATTTCTGAAATACGTAACCAAGCCAACACCACTGGAATACCAGATCTGTAACAGCCACTTTGAGGGTGAATACATCTTCATTAGGAGTAAGACCATTGATCATTTCCAGTTAAAATGACAGACTGGGCTTCCTAATGACAGAGTTAGTATTTGTGTCATTTTTTAGACAACTTCAACATCCTGACTCACAAAAAAAAACCCCAACCAAAATCCCTATCAAAATAAACACCCTAGTGTGTTCAGAATTATTAGCTACTGCATTGGCTTTTCCCCGGGCAGCATTCTGTTACCTCTAGGGAAGAGGTCTACAGGTGCATGTAATTCAATAGTTTGAGATACTGGCTTTTGTTAACCAACTTGACTTGAGAGCACAAAGCGGGCAAGCAGTGTTCTTCAGCACATGAATTGCATCTTTAGTGTAAAACTTCTTTGCTGTCTTTTCTCTCTCGTTTTGTGCTTGTGATACAATTGTAGTTCGGATTTTGTTGCGTTATATGAGCTGGCCTGTGGATATATTGCTTGGTGGCAGGGGACAAGTAATCACATGCTGTACACATCAGATTAGCAGAGGTTTTTCTGTGGGTTCTGTTCTTCTACTGCTAGGTCCTGCCCTGATCCAGGATAAGATTTTTAAAATTTTATCTTATGAGTTGGCAACCCTAAGTTGGTCGCATGTTGTGCATAGCACAGTAGAGATCAGGTAGGTTCCTTGACCTGGCTTTGTAGTTGCAATTCTCTACCTGAATTTAGCTAGGGCACTAGCCAGAATAAAATTTGATTAAGACAGTAGCTAGTTCACATTCAGAAGAAGAAGGAAACACAGGGTATTAAAATAAATTGAGAGACAGGTTCAGAAATACATTGTCATGTTTTAGTGTAGAAGCAGATCCATAAAATTCTTCGAGTGCTACTAAAAAAACAAATCTCGGACTGGCAGGATTGCACCCCCTCAAGCTCCTGAGCTTTATTTATACAAAGTATATTCAAGGCAGGCACTGACACAAACAGTGAAATCCCCCAAACTTTCACTCTAAATTTTGATGTGGAATACTTGTATGCAATACTCATGGTGAGAAGGGGACTGGAGATTGGCAAGAAATCAGGGCCTTTTTTGTGGCTGGCCCTTCTGTAGTTACTGTCCCCATCCAGAATTTATCTTTGCTCTATCCTTATTGTCATAATTTTCCAGGTGTTTTACATGAATTCACTTTGTTATCTTTTCCTTCTAAGACTTCATCATTTATGTATTCAATTGTGCATATTTATTTAGGGAGCAATCCTATGAAGATAGTCAGCCACCTCCGAACTTGGAGAAGAACGCCTTTTCAATGCACAGTGGGAGGAATGTGGAGTGGATCATCTCCTCCATGCTCCAGCCGCCCTGCATTCATATCTAGACAGCCGATTTTGGCTGTCTAGCCACGGGATATCAGAGCATGGGGTGGGGAGGCTGGACAATACATAGGAAGTGTCGTGCTGGCACTTACGAACTCCCTGGCCCCAGGAACGCCCCCTTTCCCCCTGCTCTGCGCTGCTCTTACAAGCGTGGAGTGTGGGGATGATCTGTGCTGCCTACGAGGCAGCGGGGGGGGGGTACCGTCCTTGGAGCACGGGCTGTGAGGTCAGTTCCCAGGAACTGACCAATCCTATGGCCGTCTAGCTGCTGTCTAGCAGCCATAGGATCGCACCCTTATTTATTTATTTAAACATTTATATCCTGCCCTATATCATTAGGATCTCATAGTCCATCCCATCTCAAAGGTGAAGGACAGAGACCATTATATGAAGCAATCTGAGCATTATGCCACTGCATTTTATTCAGTTCAGTTTAATAAAGCCTTTATTGTTTCAACCAATGGTTACAAGAAGCATACAAAAAACACAGATGAGTAAAATCAGATAAAAGATATGTTACACATTTTTAATCGGTTTGCAAAGTCAAAACATTTCCTCTATAGCTTTGGGCTGCAAAGGCAAAATTTGTCAGTGCCATGATAATTGTTTTGTTATGTCATGTATCGAGAGCATCTGGGTTAAAATAAGTGGAGCAAAGAGTAAAAAGAACATGGTGGTCAGAGTCTACTACCAGCCACCCAATCAAGGAGAAGATGAGGATGAAACTTTTGAAAAGCAAATTGCCATTGTTTTAAGGAAGCATGATGTAGTAGTAATGAGGAACTTCAATTTCCCCGATATTTGTTGGGAGACAAATTCTGCAAAACATGGCCCCTCCAAGAAATCCCTGACTTGTGTTGCTTATAACTTCCTCCTACAGAAAGTGGAGGAAGGAACTAGAGGATCAGTTATCACTGACTTGGTCCTAACCAACAGAGATGACTTAGTGGATAAGTAGCAGTTACAGGGACTCTGGGGGAAAGTGACCATGTTATACTTGAGTTCTTGGTTCTAAAGGAAGCAAAAGTTGAGTGTAGCCAAACACCTACCCTGGATTTTAGGAAAGCCAATTTTAATAAACTCAGAGCAATGATAAGTAAGGTCTAATGGCAAGTGACTGTAATGAGAAAAGGAGTCCAAGATGGGTGGGAGTTTAAAAAAAAGGAAATTCTCAAGGCACAATTACAAAGAATTCCAACAAGAAAAAAGGTGGAAGACAACAGAAGACGCCAGTGTGGCTTCACAACAAGCTTAGAGATGACCTGAAAACAAAAAAGGACACATAGCAAGGGAGGCTAAAAGCAACAAAAAGGCTTTCTTCAGACACGTGCATAGTAAAAGACAGAGGAAAGAAATGGTGGTTCAACTATTAAATAAGGATGGCAAAATTATAACAGATGACAAAGAAAAGGCAGAAGTGCTCAATTCCTACTTTGGCTCAGTGTTCTCCCGAAAGAGGGTCTATGACCCCCCTGGCAAAGGTGAAGTACAGGCTGAAGGGGCAGGATTGCAGTTTGAGATTGATAGGCATATGGTCAAGGAACACCTAATGACTGGAGGAGGCCTAATGTTGTCCATGTCTTCAAAAGGGCAAAAAGGAGGAACTACAGACAGGAACCTGGGAGCTACAGACCAGTCAGCCTTACATCAATCCCTGGGAAAATTCTGGAGCAGATTATAAAGCAATCAGTCTGTAAGCACCTTGAAAACAATGCAGTGATTACTTGAAAACAATATGGATTTATCAAGAACAAATCCTGCTGGATGAATCTGATCTCATTTTTTGATCAGGTAACCTCCCTTGTGGACTGTGGGAACGCTGTGGACATAATATACCTCGACTTCAGCAAAGCTTTCAACAAAGTGCCCCATGATAACCTGATGAGCAAACTGGCTCAAAGTGGGCTAGATGAAACAATGATCCGGTGGATCCACAGTTGGCTACAGAATCAAACTCAAAGAGTGCTTATCAATGGGATCTTCTCAAACTGGGGAGAGGTAACGAGCGGGGTACCGCAGGGCTCAGTCCTGGGCCCGGTGCTCTTCAACATTTTGATTAATAACTTGGAGGAGGAGGTGCAGGGAATGCTGATCAGATTGGCAGATGAAACAAAATTGGGCAGGATTAGGGATGGCGGAGAATTTCTCCCCGAAACTTCGGGGGGCCGAGCGCCAACATGTTCGGCCCCCCGAACAAGTTTCGGGGAGAAATTCTCCGCCCGTCCCCTGCATCCCCCCCGGGACGGGACTTACCTTTGCCGAATGTCCCTCCCGGTGGCGGGTCCGGCCAGCAGTTCGGCGGGTGTTCATGCGGGGCGGGAGTGGCAGCCGGTCTTTTGACCGGCTGCCGCTGCCGCCATTACAATAAAAGAAAAAAAAAAAAACGCCCCCGTGATAGGCTACGTGACAATTAACGTAGCCTATCACGGCTAGATCTGCAAAGTCAGCCGTGATAGGCTACGTTAATCGTCACGTAGCCTATCACGGGTGACTTAAAAAAAAAAAAGCGCGTACGCTAATGGCGGCCCCCATAGGGAGCCGCCATTCACATTCCTTATTTGGTCGCTGTAGTCTACGTAAATCTTTACGTAGACTACGGCGAAAATAAGGGCAACGCTATTTGCATTGCCCTTATTTTCGCCGTAGTCTACGTAAAGATTTACGTAGACTACAGCGACCAAATAAGGAATGTGAATGGCGGCTCCCTATGGGGGCCGCCATTAGCGTACGCGCTTTTTTTTTTTTAAACTTTGGAGTTCGCGGAGTTCTAGGAGTTCTCCTAGCCCTGCTAAACTTTTGCATACTGGGCTACAATCCCAGAGGGTTTGGAAATGCCACACTGTCATTTTTTGGTGATAAGGTTTTGCTGATGAGGAAAGAAGTACCTTGGATTTCCTTTTGATGTCCCCCTGACACATGGCACTCTTAACCCAGTGACAAATTAATTGGCAAGATTTAAAAGATGTTGTGAGGAGGCATCAGGGATCACTGTACAGTCCTCTTAGGTATTCCTGGTTGCCTAGCAGCAGTAGCCAGCCACAGTTAGGGCTGGCTAAACAGAAGAAAAGGGAATCAGGACAGGGGCTCTTTAAATGGGAGGAGGAGGGAGGAGGAAGAAGTGGAACAGAAGAGGTGGAACAAAAAAGCCTGAAGGCAAGAAGCTCAAGGGGGAGGAAAGAAGGAGGTGGAGTAAATAGCTCAGGAAGAGTGGCTGAAAGGAGCAACTAGAAGTAACAAAGACTGGAAGATAAAGAAAGGGGGAAGAGCAAGGGGAGAAGAGCAGTTGGGTTCCTTGAAGGCCAGGGACCTAAAGCAAAGGAGGGTCTGCTAGCAAACCCCAAAAGACCTACCTGTGTAGTCAGCAGCCTACAGGAACTGGTGGATGAGAAAAGACAGGCTTAATTCCCGAGCAAGCTCAGGAACAGGTCATCCTGACTCTGCAAGTAAGTACTCATCAACCTCAAGCAGCAGTATGTCAGCAGTCCCTCAGATTCTACAGCTACTGCTCTGGTTTTACCCAACCACAGCTGCCTACATTGTAGACCTTCAGCCTGCTCCAGCAGATACTTACCAGTATTGCCTTGAGAGCCTTACCTCATACTGTGACCTTGTATCCAGGACCATGCAGATACTTTCAGTTATTGATCGAGAGACTCTGTGCCTTATCCTGGAACTACTTACTACAGGTGCTGTGAGGAGATCCTGCAGCTACTGATTTTACTGATCCTGTGCTGTAACAGGAATTAATAAAGTCTATAATTGCTGCATTTATGTGGTCCCCGTAGTTATTTGGGATGGAAAGACGACAGAGGGACATGTTCCCTGTGGCAGAGGGGCACACATTGTGATAGATGTAGACAGTGTTTAGTGGAGAAGGACAGTGGATGTAATACAAGACAGGTGGTTCTGCTGCTGCTAGATTATGGAGGTAATATATATTGGACAGGTAACCAGTTTTTGTTGTGTAAGATAGATTTCTCTTTCTAACAGAAATGCATGTGTTGTCTCTAAATAGGGTTATTATACACCCCATTGCACAATGTTCAAAGGACTTGGTTGGTCCTTGTTGATGGTTATGAGAAATAAATTGGAAACCAATTGCAAATAAGACCTGCCGTCCATCAACTTTACTCACATTACTAGGCCCACTCACAAACTACAAATCCCCACAACATTCAAGGCTGGAACATGAACACTGGCTAACTTTGTTCTGAAACCTTTATTATTTGCTGCAATTTTCTACACTTACTACGGATGGAAAATACAAACAAGGTGAAAAGGTTCAATCCCATTTTCAATGGCATAATGAAATTTCATTTAAGAATAAATCTGAAAGAAAATTTACATTGGTACTTTGTTGTGGGCAAGTTTATTTCTAGATATATTTTTGTTCAGTTTATACAGAATATACAGTAAATGTTACTGTATATTGTGAGCATATTATATAGTGGCAATTTCTGTGATTATTATGAGATTTCCTTGTGAAAGGAAACTGAACTTATAAATGGTGTGTAACTTCAGGTATTTTTTATTTTATCTTGGTGTCTTAGTTCATGGATGCCTAATTTTAGACTTTTTTGTAAGTTCTAATCATAACAAGTTTTTGTAAGTTCTAATCATAACAAGAGCAGGCTCTCAAGTGCCATCTTCCAAATCGTGAATTGCTTTTGAAAATGTTGGCCCATTCCATGCAATTGAGAGATTAATTATAAGAATGTGTACAGTAGCTACACATTTTTGGTACATTTCTTTATCCACACCCAGGATCCTGATAGGAAGAGTTATGGTGTTACATAGCAGCAAGTAAAACAGCCAAAAAAGATGATCAGCAAAGCCAGCTTAAATGTGAAGTAAAATATTTATATAGCTTCAGTTATCTTCCTTCTGTGTCTCTTTCTATTTAAATACTTCTTTCCTCCTTTCCAGTCGAGGAGTTATGATGTATACATCTTGCAGAAGTGCAGTTTGAAACTTATCGGCAGTTAAATACATTTAGTAAAACCATAAAAACCATGGCCAATGATGTCCCTTTTAACTTTGCTCTCCTTTTCTCTTGTAATTCTGCATCATTTGTCATTTCAAATGTTGGTTTCACTAGGCAGAGAAGATTCTTGATATTTGTCATCTGTTTGCACTGTAGTACTGTTCTTGTTTTTTTAAAGGCAATTCAGATAGTGGTAGCTTTTGCTTCTTTGCTAATAGGCAGGACCAGTAACCCCTTCATGGATCACTGCCTTGTTGTGGCGAAGGGGCTTGCGTAACTCAGTGAAGCCATAAGCTATGCCGTGCAGGGCCACCCAAGACGGACAGGTCATGGCAGAGAGTTCTGACAAAATGTGGTCCACTGGAGAAGGAAATGGCAACCCACTCCAGTATTCTTGCCAAGAAAACCCCATGGAACGTATCACAAGGCTAAAAGAGATGACGCTGGAAGATGAGCCCCTCAGGTCGGAAGGTGTCCAATATGCTACTGGGGAAGAGCAGAGGGTATTTCCAAGTAGCGCCAGAAAGAGTGAAGCGGCTGGGCCAAAGCCGAAAGGACACTCAGCTGTGGATGTGTCTGGTGGTGAAAAGAAAATCCGATGCTGTAAAGAACAATATTGTTTAGGAACCTGGAATGTCAGATCAATGAATCAAGGTAAGCTGGAGGTGGTCAAACATGAGATGGCAAGATTGAACATCGACATCTTGGGAATCAGCGAACTCAAATGGACAGGCATGGGCGAATTTAATTCAGGTGACCATCATATCTACTATTGTGGGCAAGAATCCCTTAGAAGAAATGGAGTAGCACTCATAGTCAACAAAAGGGTGGGAAAAGCAGTACTGGGGTACAATCTTAAAAATGATAGAATGATCTCAGTACGAATCCAAGGCAAACCATTCAACATCACAGTAATTCAAGTCTATGCCCCAACCACTGAGGCCGAAGAAGCTGAGGTTGATCGGCTCTATGAAGACCTACAACACCTTCTAGAACTAAAACCCAAAAAAGATGTCCTCTTCATCATAGGGGATTGGAATGCTAAAGTAGGAAGTCAAGAAATCACCGGGATAACAGGCAGGCATGGCCTTGGTGTACAAAATGAAGCAGGACAAAAGCTAATAGAGTTTTGCCAAGAGAACATGCTGATCATAGCAAACACTCTTTTCCAACAGCACAAGAGGCGACTCTACACATGGACGTCACCAGATGGTCTATATCGAAATCAGATTGATTATGTCCTTTGCAGCCAAAGATGGAGAAGCTCCATACAGGTCTTGTTTTTACTTGTCTAGTAAAAACAAGACCTGGAGCTGACTGTGGCTCAGATCATGAGCTGCTTCTTGCAAAATTTCGGCTTAAATTGAAGAAAGTAGGGAAAACCACTAAACCTTTCAGGTATGACCTAAATCATATCCCTGACGAATATACAGTGGAGGTGAGGAATAGATTTCAGGGATTAGACCTGATAGACAGAGTGCCTGAGGAACTATGGACGGAGGTCCGTAACATTGTTCAGGAGGCAGCAACGAAATCCACCCCAAAGAAAAAGAAATGCAAGAAAGCCAAGTGGCTGTCTGATGAGGCTTTACAAGTAGCTCACGAAAGAAGGGAAGCGAAAAGTAAGGGAGAAAGGGGAAGATATAGCCAACTGAATGCAGAGTTCCAGAGAATAGCAAGGAGAGACAAGAAGGCCTTCTTAAATGAACAATGCAAAGAAATCGAGGAAAACAACAGAATGGGAAAGACTAGAGATCTCTTCAAGAAAATTGGAGATCTCAAGGGAACGTTTTGTGCAAAGACGGGCATGATAAAGGACGAAGAAGGCAGGGACCTAACAGAAGCAGATGAGATTAAGAAGAGGTGGCAAGAATACACAGAAGAAATATACAGGAAAGATCTGAATGTCCCTGATAACCATGATAGTGCGGTCACTGAACTTGAGCCGGACATCCTAGAGAGTGAAGTCAAGTGGGCCTTAGGAAGCATTAGTAACAACAAAGCTAGTGGAGATGACAGTATTCCAGCCGAGCTATTTAAAATCCTAAAAGATGATGCTGTTAAAGTGCTGCATTCAATATGCCAACAAATCTGGAACACTCAACAGTGGCCACAAGACTGGAAAAGGTCAGTTTACATTCCAATTCCAAAGAAGGGCAACGCCAAAGAGTGTTCAAACTACCGCCCAATTGCGCTCATTTCACATGCCAGCAAGGTGATGCTCAAAATCCTACAAGCTAGGCTTCAGCAGTATGTGAACCGAGAACTACTGGAAGTACAAGCTGGGTTTAGAAGAGGCAGAGGAACTAGAGATCAAATCGCCAACATTTGCTGCATCATGGAGAAAGCAAGAGAATTCCAGAAAAACGTCTATTTCTGCTTCATTGACTATGCTAAAGCCTTTGATTGTGTGGATCACAACAAACTGTGGCAAATTCTTAAAGTGATGGGAGTACCAGACCACCTTACCTGTCTCCTGAGAAACCTGTATGAGGGTCAAGAAGCAACAGTAAGAACCAGACATGGAACAACCGATTGGTTCAAAATTGGGAAAGGAGTACGACAAGGCTGCATATTGTCACCCTGCTTATTTAACTTATATGCAGAGTACATCATGAGAAATGCCGGGTTGGATGAATCACAGGTCGGAATTAAGATTGCCGGGAGAATTATCAACAACCTCCGATATGCAGACGATACCACCCTAATGGCAGAAAGCGAAGAGGATCTCAAGAGCCTCTTGTTGAGGGTGAAAGAGGAGAGTGCAAAAGCTGGTTTGAAACTCAACATTAAAAAAACTAAGATCATGGCATCTGGCCCCATCACTTCCTGGCATATAGAAGGGGAAGAAATGGAAGCAGTGACAGATTTTACTTTCTTGGGCTCCAAGATCACCGCAGACGGTGACTGTAGCCATGAAATTAAAAGACGCTTGCTCCTTGGGAGGAAAGCTATGGCCAACCTAGACAGCATAGTAAGAAGCAGAGACATCACCTTGCCGACAAAGGTCCGTCTAATCAAAGCTATGGTTTTCCCAGTAGTAATGTATGGCTGTGAGAGCTGGACTATAAGGAAGGCTGAGCGCCGAAGAATTGATGCTTTCGAACTGTGGTGCTGGAGAAGACTCTTACGAGTGCCCTGGACTGCAAGGAGGTCAAATCAGTCCATCCTAAAGGAAATCAACCCTGAGTGCTCATTGGAAGGACAGATAATGAAGCTGAAGCTCCAATATTTTGGCCACCTAATGCGAAGAGAAAACTCCCTGGAAAAGACCCTGATGCTGGGAAAGACTGAAGGCAAAAGGAGAAGGGGACGGCAGAGGATGAGATGGCTAGATAGCATCACGGATGCAATGAATATGAACTTGAGCACGCTCCGGGAGAGAGCGCAGGACAGGAAGGCCTGGCGTGCTATGGTCCATGGGGTCACGAAGAGTCGGACACGACTGAACGACTGAACAGCAGCAGCAGCAGCAGGACCAGTAAAACAGAAATCCTTTGAGGAAGGGCTAAGCCTGGACAAACACATATTTTAAATTCCTAAAAGAGCTAATAGAAATGGAAAGATAGATAAAAAGGTATGTTGTGTTTCTAATTATTCATCTGGAATGAATTGCATGTTCTCCGGCAAATATTTTCTCCATGAAAAGAGGTTTTTAGATGAGCGAAACTGTTTCATGACGTTACCGCCCCAGCTTATTCTTCAGCACAATTCTTATGTTTTAAAATCAACTTTCTTCCTATGGTGAAAAAGCTAATTTGGAAAGAGGCAATGCTTATTTAGGAAACATTGCTCTGAATTAACTTTGTTTGCCCTCAGTAACATAGTAATATAGAGGAACGCCTGTTTGAAGGGGAGAAATGGTGCCAAAGCTACGGCCAGTTGAGACTCATTGTGACTCATTGGTGCTGCCAGCCTGCCACAATTGGATTATGACGTAGAGGGATGTGGGCTGTGTGAATTTGTGTCATGGGGCATCTTCTCTTTGCGTGCCCACAACAACAAAAGATCATCAACAAATACCCCTACCAATGACAAATCTCCAAAAAGGGAGGATACTTTTCATGATGGAAGAGAAAATGTGACACACACACCCCCAGACCATTTTTCAACTCAGCCCAAGATGCATGTTTAGGCTTCTAAAACCAGAAGTTTTTGGTTGGGATGAGGTGGAAGATTAAAACTGTGTGTGTGTGTGCGGGGCTGGGGGTGTGTGTCTGTCATATTTAGTGAATTAGAACTTTTGCTTATTTTCACTGATTATAACAACCTAAGGGCACCAAGGTACCAAGTTTATAGCAAGCTAGAGGAAGAGTTTTGTTAACTGATTGTACAATGGCCAGTAGAACTCTTTCTTGTGAATACTGCAAAAATCAAATGTTATAGTGGTTTTTAAAGGATTCAAGTCATTTGTAGAAGACATGAGTCTAATTTAATACTAGCAAGGAATTACAATCCTGACCATTAGTATGTCCCCATCTCTGACTTTTCCAATCTAGGAAGAAGTAATTTCATATGGGTTTCTCAGAATACCCTAAAACTCCAATCTTCCACTGAATAAGCCAGCATTGGCCACGATTCAAGAAAGAGCATTGGACTGAATAAACCATTGGTCCGATCCAATATGGAAGTTGGATACAGAAGATATCCCATCTGTCATAAAATAGAACTTTTGGCTGTGGTAGATAAACTCAGGGGACAGTTTTCTTTCTTTAAGGAATTTCTGCTTCATGAAGAAATTATGAATGGAAGGAGGCCAGGTGGAGAAGCATTCTGAAACCACCAACACTTTTTTGTTTCTTTATCTTCTAGCATCTGAACCATTTCTAAGCTGTGTCCACCACAGGGCAGACACTCCCTGTAAACTGCCTGTGCTACTTTATCCCACCAGACTTTATGATTTTATTTATGAACATACATGGACTGTTGCCAATTGTGTGTATCTAACTTGTCCTCTATTGGTTTCCAAAAACACGTCAGAGCTTCATTTGATAAATTTATGCTTTAGTACTGAACTTAGAATAGACAAATTATCCTTCTTATAATCTTTTCAAGGGCCAGTCAGATACAGGTATCTTTCCCTCAAGTTATTTATTATTTATTATTATTTAATATATTTATAACCTGCTGACCATATTTAAAAATATGGTTTACAGTGCATTAAAATGCACACTATACAATAAAATACAACTAAAATATATAATAATTGCTAAGACATTTATTTAAAACTTAATAAGAACATGGAGGGAGCAATCCTATGTGGATAGGTGGCCGCCTCTGAACTCGGAGGTGACCACCTATCCAATGCACGGCAGGAGGAGCCCAGAGGGGATCCTCTCCTCCGTGCTTTAGCTGCCCTGCATTCATGGCTAGACGGCCGATTTCGGCTACCTAGCTGTGGGATGTTGGAGCATGGGGTGGGGAGGCCGGACGATGTGTAGGAAGTGTCATACCAGCACTTCTGCACTCCCCTCCCTGCCCCCAGGAATGCCCTCTTTTGCCCCGCTCCGCGCTACTCTTATGAGCCCAGAGCCTGGGGACAATTCACCCCACCTACAAGGTGGCAGGGGTGGGGTGGGTGTGCCAAGATTGGTTTCCAGAAACTGACCAATACTATGGCCATCTAAGCTGCTTTCTAGCTGCCATAGGATTGTGCCCTACTGTAATTACAAACACCTATGGCCATCTAAGCTGCTTTCTAGCTGCCATAGGATTGTGCCGTACCGTAATTACAAACACCATAATTACAAACAGACTGGGCAGAACACCATAATTACAAACAGACTGAAGTGGTCTGACCATGACAAAGGGACATCTGTTAATTCCTCCACTTTCAGATCACCATTCTCCTGCCCAGTCAAGAAAACCAGATCAAGTGTGTGTCCTTTTATATGCGTTGGGCCGATGACATGTTGGGACAGCCCCATGGTTGTCATGGTGGCCATGAAGTCCTGAGCCGCCCCGGATACAGCGGCCTCAGCATGGAAGTTGAGATCCCCCAGGACCATCATCCTAGGGGTCCTCAACACCAAGTCAGAGACCACCTCCGTCAGCTCAGACAGGGAGTCTGATGGGCAACAGGGTGGGCAGTACACCAACAGAATCCCTAATCTGTCTCGGGTACCCAACACAAGGTACAAACACTCAAAATCTGCACTTGAATGAGCAGGAAGCCTGGAGAGGGAGATTGAATTCCTGTAGACTATGGCAACCCCCGCTCCCAGACCCTCAAGTCGGTGTTGGTGCTGTACTGAGTACCCAGGAGGGCATAGCTGGGAGAGAGTGATCCCTCCCAATTCCCCCACCCAGGTCTCAGTAATATGTACTAGGTTGGGCTCTCATCCACAATCAAATCATGGATGAGGGAGATTTTATTTTGGGCTGACCTGGCATGCAGCAGCAGCACCACCAGACCTGAGGGCAGACTGGTAAGGCCGCCAGGAACCATCAGGTTGGGGGAAGAACCAGAAGAGGGCACAGCTGTAAGGTGTCTAGCCCCTCTTCTCCTCAGCTGGCCTGTTAATCCCCAAACGCCATACCTCCCCCTGCCCGTGACCACAGTTATCGTGGTACCTCCCCAACCCCCTGAGTTGCTCAATAGTCCTCCCAGGCACATATTAAAATATTAAGATATAAAATATACAAGAATATAAAAGAATATAAAAGATAAAAGAGATAAAAGAGAACAGCAGCTAAGAAGGAGCAGATAAAATCTTTGTTTACCCCTTTGTCCCTGGTCTTTAACACTGCTGCCCTCTGCTGTTGCTATTTGCTGCTGGTATCTGTAGCTGCTGGTGTCTCTGGAGAGGTGGTGGGTGGGTCTTCATGTGCTGTTCCATGCATCTCCAAGTGCGACGCTAAGTGTCTCTGGAGTACTCTTGGTTTTCAGCACATTTGTGTTCTGCTCAGTTTTTACCTCTACCTTTGCCTTTGGGGCATTCATTTTAGAAAGTCCATTAGGAACTGAATTGCTTGATCTAGTCTTACTTGATCACTCTCAACCCCATTCTCCCACCTTTGCTGAAGCTGGGGATGAAGATGCCTGGCTTATTCGCTTTTTCTCAAAATTGAGTCAGTACTGTTCACTCAAAAGAGAGCTATTCCATAACAGGTCTTTACTTGGCACCTAAAGCATGCTACAGTTGTTACCTCCCAAGTACCTGGGGGAGGTCATTCCACAAGGTGGGTTCCACCCTGGAGAAGGCCTGCTTTCTGGTTGCTGCAAGATGGCAATCTGCAGGCTGTAGTACAATGAGCAAGGCCTCCTCCAATGATCTTAATGATCACACAGGACTGTATTGGGGAAGGCGATCTGCCAGGTAACCTGGTCCTGAGCTGTTCAGGCCTTTATATGCCAACACCATGACTTTGTACTCAGCTTGGTAGCTATTAGGTAGCCAATGTAGTTGCTTCAACACCAGTGTAATATGTGCACTGGCAGGCACCCCACTCAGCATCCTGGCTGCCACATAGTACACCAGCTGCAGCTTCTGGACCAACCATGAGGGTAGCCCCAGATAAAATACACTGCAGTAATCTAAACATGAGGTTACCAATGGCCAGGCTATTCCTGTCCAGGAAAGGGCAGAGCTGATATTCCAACCTGAGTTGGTAATAGGTGCTCCTTGCCCCAGAAGCCACTTGAGCCTCTAATGACAATGATGAATCCAGGAGCACCCCCAAACTATGTACCTGTTCGTTATGAGAGAGTGCAACCCCATTTAGAATGGTCAAACTAGGGATGTACGAAAGTGACTTACCTTTCGTGGATTATGTTGATGGGGGGGGGAGGCGTTCCATCCCTCCCCCCGGAATCCTGGCTGGGGGGGAGGCGCTCCGTTCCTCCCCCCGGAATCCTCGAACGGCCGGCTGTGCTCTGCGGCAACTCTGCAGAGCAGCCAGCCAGGCCTGGCCTGGCCGGGCCAGAGTCATCCGCAGCCGGATTTCCGGCTACGGAGAGCTCTGGGTAACCCCCCCCCAAAAAAAAACAACCGCGTACACAAATGGTGGTGGCGGTGGTGGCGGCCATTTGCATTCCTTCTTTTTGGCTGTCTTAATCTACGTAAATATTTACGTAGACTATGATGGCGAAAATCAAGGGGAATGCAAATAGCATAGCGGGCGCTATTTGCGTCCCTTTTTCATTCACCGTTTTAGCCTACGTAAATCTTTACATAGGCTAAAACGGTGAATCAAAAGGGGATGCAAATAGCGCCCGCTACGCTATTTGCGTTCCCCTTGATTTTCGCCGTCATAGTCTACGTAAATATTTATGTAGATTAAGACGGTGAAAAGAAGGAACGCAAATGGCCGCCACCACCGCCACCACCATTTGTGTACGCGGTTGTTTTTTTGGGGGGGGTTGTTTTTATTTTTTGGCCGCCGTAGCCGCCATCATTTGCGTACGTGTTTTTTTTTTTTTTAAACCCACCCCCAACCATGATAGGCTATGTAAAGATTTACGTAGCCTATCACGTCTTTTTTGTCTTTTTTTTTTTAAACCTAGCCGTGATAGGCTATGTAAATCTTTATGTAGCCTATCACGTCTTTTTTTTTTTCCCACAAGCCTGGAAATGGCGGTGGCGGCAGCCGGTCAGAAGACCGCCCACTGCCGGAGCCGCTGCTGGAGCCGCCCGGAAGATCTGCCCCAGGTAAGTCTCGTCCCGGGGGGTATCCGCGGGGTGGGTGGGGGGGTGGCAGGCCGTTCCGACACGGAGTTCGGGGGGCTGAATGCACTGGCATTCGGCCTCACTGAGATCCGTGGCGGAATTCTCTGCCATCCCTAGGTCAAACTCTCTAATTCCCATACCTGGGAACCACCCACCCATAGAGTTCCCATCTTGTCAGGATTCAGTCTCAGTTTATTGGTCCTCATCCAACCCATCACTGCATCCAGGCACCAGTTTAGAACATGCACGGCCTCTCCTGATCCAGATGTTGCAGAGAAATAGGGCTGGGTGTCATCAGCATAGGGATGTATGAATCCTTTACCTGGCTCCGTGCAGGGGGATCCGCGGTGGGGGGGAGGCGCTCCGTCCCTCCCCCCAGAATCCTCCCTGGTCGGCTCTGTGGTGGCTCTGTGGAGCCGCTGGCCAGGGCCATCCGCAGCCGGAGTTCCGGCCGCGGCCGGACTGCTGCGGCTGCAAATGGCTGTTGTAGCGGCCGCCATTTGCGTCCTCCCAGGTTGCCGTGATAGGCTATGTAAGTACGTAGCCTATCACGACAAAAAGTAGGGATGCAAACGGCAGCCGCTACGCCGTTTGCACCCCTGCTCTTTCTGTGATAGGCTATGTAAGTATTTATGTAGCCTATCACGGTAAAGGCAGCCACGCAAGTGGTGTAGTGGCCGCCATTTGCGTGGCTGCCTTTACCGTGATAGACTACGTAAATAATTACGTAGCCTATCACGGAAAGAGCAGGGGTGCAAACGGCGTAGTGGCCGCCGTTTGCGTCCCTGCTTTTCGCCGTGATAGGCTATGTAAATACTTACGTAGCCTATCACAGCAGCCTGGCAGGACGCAAATGGCGGCCGCAATGACGGCCGCCATTTGTGGCCGCAGCAGCCAGCTGAGAGATCAGCCACCATCGCCGGAGCCACCGCCACCGCATCCGCCCCCGGTAAGCTTCATCCCGGGGGGATTCCACAAGGTGGTGGGTGGTGGGAGGCCGTTCTGCCACGGGTTTCGGGGGGCCAAATGCCAGTGCATTCAGCCTCACTGAAATCCGTGGCAGAATTCTCCGCCATCCCTACATCAGCATACAGATGGCATCTTGCCCCAGAACTCCTGAGTGCCTCTAGGGACTTCATACAGATGTTAAATATATGGGGGACAAGATGATCCCCTGTGGCATCCCACAGCATAGTTGCCAGGAAGCCTTGGCACAGTTTCCCAGTGCTACTTTCTGGAACTGTCACCACAAGTAGGAACAGAACCACTGTAGCACAGTGCCTCCACTTCCCAACTCACAGAGCCAGTCCAAAAGAATACTGTGACCAGCAGTATCAAAAGCTGCTGAGAGATTAAGCAGGCCCAACAGAGTCACACTCCCTCTGTCTCTCTCCCACAAGAGGTAATCTATCAGGGCTACCAAAGCTGATTCTCTTCCAAAACGAGGCCTGAACCCAGATTGAAATGGATCGAAATAATCAGTATCCTCCAAGGACTCAGTTGCCCAGCCACCTGGGCACCTTTCCCAGAAAAGGGGTATTAATGACTGGGCAGTAGTTGGTATAAATGTCCAGATCGAAGGAGGCCTTCTTCAAGAGTGGATGCACCACTCCTCCTTCAATGCGTTGGACACCACTCTATCATCAGAGATGCGTTCATCACTCCCTGGATCCACTCGGCCAACCCCTCCCAGCTAGCTCAAATGATCCAGGATAGGCAAGGGTCGAGAGAGTAGGCTGTGGGCTGAACAGCTACAAGTGTCTTATCTATATCCTCAGGCCTCAAAAACTGAAACTGATCCCATACAGCTGAAGCAGACAGTGCATTAGACACCTCAGCAGATACTGAACAGTGTTCAAGTCACCATAAAGCTGAGCGATTTTTAAGTTATAGTTACATTCTTTGAATCACAGACTCTTGGAACTGGAAGGGATCCCATGTGTCCTCTAATGGAGAATAACTTATGCCAAAAGAATTCCTAATGGGAGTTCCAGTCTCTTCATGAAAATGTTAAGAGAAGAAAATTTCACAGCTTCCCTACTCAGCTATTCCTGAACAGTTCTAGTATTGTTTGTTGTTGTTTAGTCGTTAAGTCGTGTCCGACTCTTCGTGACCCCATGGACCATAGCACGCCAGGCCTTTCTATCCTCTGCCCTCTCCCGAAGTGTGCTCAAATTCATATTCGTTGCATCGGTGATGCTATGTAGCCATCTCATCCTCTGCTGTCCCCTTCTCCTTTTGCCTTCAATCTTTCCCAGTATCAGGGTTTTTTCCAGTGAGTGTTCTCTTCGATTAGGTGGCCAAAATATTTGAGCTTACGGGTGGACAAATACGTCAATTTCAGTTTCTCTTTGTTTCTCATTTTTCCAATTTTCAATTCATTCCATCCCATTTTTGCATAATTTTTGCATACTTTTAAAAATAAAAATCCATACATAAATTTGTATGTATTGTCATGCACATTTCGCCTAATATACACAGGTTTGTATGCATTTTTGCTAAATACTGTATATGCATTTTTGCAAGTAGATTTCTTTTTTGTACTCACCACCACCACCACTAACACATTTTTGTGTGTACTTTTCATTAATGTACACATTTGTGTGCATATTTTCTGTTTGGAGAACTGCATCCCAAAATTCTGAGAAGTGTGTCTACTGAAGAATACTGCGTTCCAATTTGTATATTGTTTAAGGAGGTTTGGACCAAACTAAATTCTCCATCATCCCTAACATTGTTAGCCCCTGCTGTTTGACCTAAAGCTATATTCCTGTAGTTCAAGCCCATTGCTTTGCGTCCTATCATCATATTTATTTACTAAATTTCTTACTCTCGTTTCATTATAAAATAATCCCAAAGCAAGGTACAAGCAATAAAACACAGTAAAATAATGCAGCATTAACAACAGCATAATCAAACAGAAGAGAGGAGTAGCAGATAAATAAGTTTACATAATATGGCAGAAGAAAAGCAGAAAATTTAATCAGAAGCCTGGGTAGACATATAGGTCTTTAGCTGGTCTTGAAGCTTGTAAGACTAGGCACCACTCATATATGAGGGGGGAGGGAGTTCCACAGTCAGGGTGCCTGTATTGAGAACGCCCTCTTTCGGGTTGCAGTGTATCAAACTCTAGGCAAATATGGTACCATCAAGAGGGCATCCCCACTCGATCTTAGGAAATGTTGAGCAACTGTTTTCCTTCATTGACTGCATTTTAAAATATTAAATAAGCCAGTATGTCCCCCATCACCCTCTTCCCACCCTCTAAACTAAATACAGACATTCCCTCAGCCTATTCCCATATGACTTGCCATTTAGACTGTTTATAATTTTTGCTACTCTTTGAAGCCTCTTTGACTTGTCAGTGTCCTTCTTGAACTGTTATGCATCAAAATGAGCACAGTATTTCAAATGAGGTCTGAGCAGAGCAGTAGTATTTTTACTCCTGAATCAGGGATATAAACCACTGTTAATGCAATTTAAAATGGGATTGCCCTCTTGTGCCTCTGAATTACATATACTCTTGACTCGTGTTCGTTTTGTTACTATAGCTCCTAAATCTTACTTGTGAATACTACTGCCTAACTGGTCTGCACTAGTTATAGTTTTGCCGTTCATTTTTTAAAACCCGTAGCAGATTATGTTTGTCCTCCCAGCCACTGAGGTTATTGAGATGATTTTGAACTTTTAGGCTATGATCTGTCAGTTTTAGTCTGTCAGTTGCACCGGTTTGGATGCAAACTTGGGGCTTGGATGGGTGCAGAGTTGTCTGCACCCATCCAAGGGGGAAAGGTAGAGTGGGGAAAGGTAGAGTGTATCAAAATAGGTGTGAGGGGCCTTGAAAGAGGTCATGCAGTAATATTCCAACATACTTAAATTGCCTTTTAGCGCATATACTTAAATTTACCTTTTAACAGAAATATTGCTAGCCCACAAAAATATCTTAATAGCATGCCTGTCCACAAATGTCCATATTGGTTATTTGTGGCATTAAAGTGAGGGCAGGGGAGAGAACCAACTTTTGTAAGATTACCCTGACTGTTTGGCTGAAGGGAATTCTTCCTTGCTACAGGCAGCTAGGTTATTTACAAGCCTAGTTTAGCAGCATGTGTATGTGCATGATGGTGACGTGGAATTGGTGGTGCTGAACAGGGCTTTTTTGTCTCTTTTGTGCCCCTCTGTTAAATTAAGGTCTTGTCCACTCACCTTCCTCTGAAATGTATCTCGTTATAAAATGAGGGCAGACTTTGAATAATATAAACTGAACAACTGTGCCTTGTGAAATCCTGATACACATCCTCCTACAATCCATTGTTTCCGTTCTGAGGGTAGTTCTTAGATATTGTCTTTAAGCTTTCAGTATTTCTCCTTCCAGTATTTTTCCTTTCTGATTGGTGCAATTACAATGTTAGAAATAGGGATGTGCGAACTCATCTCCATCCAGGTCCTCCGGATGCCCGCCCAGCCCCTGCCCTACTTGTTGGTCCCTGGACCACACCCAAGCCCCTCCCACGCTCGGTGAGCAGCCTGCACTCACCCCAGCAGCCTCGTCGAGCTCTGTGGTTGCCATTTTTTAAAAAAATGGTGATCACAAAAATGCGTATGTTTTTATTTATTTAATTAATTTATTTATTACATTTATATCCCGCCTTTTTTCCTCTTTAAGGAACTCAAGGCGGTATACATAATCCTCCTCCTCTCCATTTTAGCCTCACAACAACAACCCTGTGAGGTAGGTTGGGCTGAGAGTCTGTGACTGGCCCAAAGTCACCCAGTGAGCTTCCATGGCTGAATGGGGGCTAGAACCCGGATCTCCCGACTCCTAGTCCAACACTCTCGCCATTACACCACACAGGCGAATGCGCATATTCTCATGTGCAAAATGCACGTTTTTGCAAAGGCACACAGTAGGTGTGCGAAAATGTTCAATTTTTGGAAAATGTGCATTTTCGCGCATACTCAAAAACATGCACTTCCAAAGATGCGCATTTTCACATATGCAAATATGCACATACGCAAAGATACGCATTTTCGCATGTGTGCAAAGATGTGCATTTTTGTGATGGCCATTTTATTTCTCAAAAAATGGCAACTGCAAAGCTTGACGAGTCTGCCAGGGTGAGTGCAGGCCATTTGCCGAGCACTGGCAGGGGGCGAGCAGGGATGGGCTTGGTGAGCGGGGCTCGGCGGTGCAGGCAGGAGCGGGTCTGCTGGATTCCCAGACTGAATCGAGCACCTGGGCCATCCCTAGTTAGGAAGTGATTTATTGGCTTCAGTGGGACAACAGCAGTGTTTGTGTGAATGAATAATATCTTCAGTGTAAGACCTCTCTCTGTAGCTGTTTCCATTGACTAAGCTTTATCTACACAAGCTAGAAACAAATCTAGTGGCAAGCTAGATTTGCAAATGCAAGCAAATAAGAATACTTAATTCTAATTAAACATTAGTTAGCTCTTTCAGTTAATGACCTATCCAATTGCTATCACAAGAACTTCAGATAGCTTCTGGCTACTGAGGTGGGAACAAAAGCAACACAATTGTTTCTGTACTTTACCTAGGGATGTCAGAGAATTCTGCCATGGATATCGGTGTGGCCGAATGCCAGTGCATTCGTCCCCCTGAACTCTGTGGCGGAACGGCCTGCCCCCCCGAGGATCCCCCCAGGACGAGACTTACCTGGGGCGGAAGTTCCAGACGGCGGCGGCTCCAGTGGTGGCTTCAGCGGCAGCGGCTGGTCTTCCGACCGGCTGCCGCCGCCATTTGCAGTCTGTTCCCCCCCCCCTTCGTGATAGGCTACGTAAAGACTTACATAGCCTATCACATCTAGGTTAAAACAAAAACAAAAATGCGTACGCAAATGGCGGCTATGGCCGCCGCCATTTGTGTTCCTTATTTTTGGCCATCTTAGTCTACGTAAATATTTACGTAGACTAAGACGGTGAAAATAAGGGAGAACGCAAATAGCGTAGTGGATGCTGTAGTGGATGCCATAGCTGCCGCCATTTGTGTATGCGTTTTTTTTAACCCAGACGTGATAGGCTATGTAAGTCTTTATGTAGCCTATCACGGCTGAATTCAGGGACGCAAACGGTGGCGGCTGTGGTTGCTGCCATTTGCGTCCCTGCTAGCCAGCGGCCGGATATCGGATGATGGATTCCAGGGGGAGGCACAGAGCGCCTCCCTCCCCAGCGGAACCCGGTGGAGCCAGGTAAGCGGGGTTTCGTACACCCCTAACTTTACCTGTCTTTCAAAGAATTTGATGTTTAATACAGATTGTACTGTTGGTTATCACAACTTCAAGTAAGTCTCATGTTATATAACATGCACATTACACTACACTGTACACTTGCAATCATGTAATCTAATAATGTACTGTCAGTGGAATGGTCCCATGCTAGTTTGATCCTAAAACTCACAGCTTTGTGGGCCTAGCTGAATAACTTGTGGTCACCACATGCTCCTGTGATCTACGGATGGATGGTAAAAAGTCACTGGAGTGAGCTTTCCCCCTGTATTCTAGAGTGATTTTTCTGAAAGACATGGAATGCTTGTTTACCTGGAGCACTTGCAGAAGTATATCAACAAAGACAATCTCTGGATTCAGAAGAAATGGTTTTCCTAACCCCTACTTATTAGAGTGGTGTTAAGGAAGCCCTGGGGGCTCATGGGTAAATCCTCTGAGACAATTATTTTAGGATTTAAGCACACCAGGGGAGCCCTCCACTCTTCAACAGTGCAATAGCATGAGGGCTTGGAGAAATAATGCTAGATAGACATAAGTAAGTGGGAAAGTCCTGATTTTTCTGTTTATCCCAGACAAGGGTATAATGTGATTTTTAAAAATGGTTGTTGTTTGAAAGTGTTTTAGAAATATTAGCTTGGACCCTAAGAAAAATTAACCAGAGCCTGAGCCAGGAACGTTCAAAGACTGCTGGAAGAAGAGATGATGGGTAGGGAAGAGAGCAGAAAGTGAGAAGGAAGAACAAAGATAGAACAGAAAGTAGGAAAAAAGCTGGAGAGAGGAGAGCAGAGAGAAGCTGGGGAGAGACAAACAGGCAGAGAGAAGTTGGAATATAGGGGTGGGGGAGAAAAAAGTGAGGAGTGAATAGAAGTTGGCCTGAAAAGGTACTTGGGGTCAAAGGAGGTTATAGAGAAGAGTAGGAGGAGAGTTTGAAATGAGGCATGAATGGGAGTGGACAACAGAAACCAAATCAAGGGACCAGATTATTGAGGAGATGAGAGAGTGGTTGGCTCCCACCAGACTGCCCCTAGCAGCACAATAGGCAGCCATGGTCATTGGAGATATGGATGTTGATATTGCTTGGGATTCTCCCGTAGTCCTGCAAGAGCTGTGAAGCATGAGCAGTAGATGGCAGACAAAGAGTTAAAGGCACAGGACATAATATAGAGATATAAGGCCATAAACGGGAGGCAAGACACCAGTCCTTTCCCCAGGAACAGGGAAAAGAAGCTCGGTAGCCTGAGAACAAAGCTGTATCTCTATAGGCTACAATATTTAGGGCACAGTCCTATTGGGATAGTTGGCCGCCACCAAAGTCGGAGGCAGCTGACTATCCTATGCACAGCCGATCCTCTCCTACGCGCTCTGCCCGCCCTGCTTTTGTGGCCAGACAGCCAATTATTGCTGTCTAGGCAGGACACTTCAGGGGGGGGGGGGTGGGGAGGCTGCATGGCTTCGTAATGAAGCTTTTGTGGTCTCCCTGCTCTTCGGAACACTCTCATTTCATCCTCTCTGCGCTCCGTTTCCAAGCGCAGAGATGGGCAGCTATGCTGCCTACGATGGGGCAGGAGATGGGGTGAGGAGCGTGGTTTCTGGAAATCGAGCTTGGAGTGCTGGCTCCAAGCTCAGTTCCCAGAAGCCAAAAAATCCTATGGCCGTCTAGACAGTGTCTATTGGCCATAGGATTGCTCTTCCCCTGAAATAAAATCAATGTATTACAGCAGTGCATGAAACAATAGATCATAGATCATAGAATAGTAGAGTTGGAAGGGGCCTATAAGACCATCGAGTCCAGCCCCCTGCTCAATGCAGGAATCCAAGTCAAAGCATCCCTGACAGATGGCTCTTCAGCTTTATCTTGAATGCCTCCAGTGTGGGAGAGCCCACCATCTCCCTAGGGAATTGGTTCCATTGTCGTACTGCTCTAACAGTCAGGAAGTTTTTTCTGATGTTCAGCCAGAATCTGGCTTCCTGTAATTTGAGCCCATTATTCCATGTCCTGCACTCTGGGATGATCGAGAAGAGATCCTGGTCTTCCTGTCTGTGACAACCTTATGATAATGCTTCTTTTTTGTTTATGCTATTACATACTGTGATATCCCAACAGGTTGAAAGCCAGTATACTGCTTTGTCTAGAGAGCTAGTTTGGATCTGGGAAACCAATTTTCCTTTCAGTCCTGAAACCCTCTGGATGACCTTGGGTTATCTCAGCCTGACCTATCTTGCAAGGATAAAATAACATTGCCAGCTTCCTTGCAGGAAGAGCAGGATTAATACGATAAACAAAATAGTCTCAGGTTTCTGTTTGGGAAGGTTAAATAAATGTTGTTTGTATATGTATGCAGATTTGAAACATTATGTTATTTCAACAGAATATTGCTGTTGAATAACAGTCTTAACTTATAACTGGGTACAAATTACTGATGTATTTATGCGGAGTGTATTTGGGAATACAAAATGCAATATGAAAATTGTGTCAAGTAATTCTTGATGGCAAGGATTAAGTTTGACACTGTACATTAACCTCCAACAGTGAATGTTGCACATGTCATTACCACTTCCTCTGATTATATTTGCAGTGTGTTATATGCAAAACACTCAGAGGTTTTTAAGCCTGATCCCACAGTCAGGAGATACTAAAATGGACAACTGCAACTACTAGAGTCTTGCATCAGCCACCATATGAAACATGATTTATTACACCTGCAAAAGTAGATAAGAAGAACTATATGGTTTCAGATGCATGTGTCATAGTTAGCAATCTGAAGGAAATGGCAACCCACTCCAGTATTCTTGCCAAGAAAACCCCATGGAACGTATCACAAGGCTAAAAGATATGACGCTGGAAGATGAGCCCCTCAGGTCGGAAGGTGTCCAATATGCTACTGGGGAAGAGCAGAGGGTATTTCCAAGTAGCGCCAGAAAGAGTGAAGCGGCTGGGCCAAACCCGAAAGGACACTCAGCTGTGGATGTGTCTGGCGGTGAAAAGAAAATCCAATGCTGTAAAGAACAATATTGTTTAGGAACCTGGAATGTCAGATCAATGAATCAAGGTAAGCTGGAGGTGGTCAAACATGAGATGGCAAGATTGAACATCGACATCTTGGGAATCAGCGAACTAAAATGGACAGGCATGGGCGAATTTAATTCAGGTGACCATCATATCTACTATTGTGGGCAAGAATCCCTTAGAAGAAATGGAGTAGCACTCATAGTCAACAAAAGGGTGGGAAAAGCAGTACTGGGGTACAATCTTAAAAATGATAGAATGATCTCAGTACGAATCCAAGGCAAACCATTCAACATCACAGTAATTCAAGTCTATGCCCCAACCACTGAGGCCGAAGAAGCTGAGGTTGATCGGTTCTGTGAAGACCTACAACACCTTCTAGAACTAACACCAAAAAAAGATGTCCTCTTCATCATAGGGGATTGGAATGCTAAAGTAGGAAGTCAAGAAATCACCGGGATAACAGGCAGGCATGGCCTTGGTGTACAAAATGAAGCAGGACAAAAGCTAATAGAGTTTTGCCAAGAGAACATGCTGATCATAGCAAACACTCTTTTCCAACAGCACAAGAGGCGACTCTACACATGGATGTCACCAGATGGTCAATATCGAAATCAGATTGATTATGTCCTTTGCAGCCAAAGATGGAGAAGCTCCATACAGTCAGTAAAAACAAGACCTGGAGCTGACTGTGGCTCAGATCATGAGCTGCTTCTTGCAAAATTTCGGCTTAAATTGAAGAACGTAGGGAAAACCACTAAACCGTTCAGGTATGACCTAAATCATATCCCTGATGAATATACAGTGGAGGTGAGGAATAGATTTCAGGGATTAGACCTGATAGACAGAGTGCCTGAGGAACTATGGACGGAGGTCCGTAACATTGTTCAGGAGGCAGCAACGAAATCCGTCCCAAAGAAAAAGAAATGCAAGAAAGCCAAGTGGCTGTCTGATGAGGCTTTACAAGTAGCTCACGAAAGAAGGGAAGCGAAAAGCAAAGGAGAAAGGGGAAGATATAGCCAACTGAATGCAGAGTTCCAGAGAATAGCAAGGAGAGACAAGAAGGCCTTCTTAAATGAACAATGCAAAGAAATCGAGGAAAACAACAAAATGGGAAAGACTAGAGATCTCTTCAAGAAAATTGGTGATCTCAAGGGAACGTTTTGTGCAAAGATGGGCATGATAAAGGACAAAGAAGGCAGGGACCTAACAGAAGCAGATGAGATTAAGAAGAGGTGGCAAGAATACACAGAAGAACTATACAGGAAAGATCTGAATGTCCCTGATAGCCATGATAGTGCGGTCACTGAACTTGAGCCGGACATCCTCGAGAGTGAAGTCAAGTGGGCCTTAGGAAGCATTAGTAACAACAAGGCTAGCGGAGATGACAGTATTCCAGCTGAGCTATTTAAAATCCTAAAAGATGATGCTGTTAAAGTGCTGCATTCAATATGCCAACAAATCTGGAACACTCAACAGTGGCCACAAGACTGGAAAAGGTCAGTTTACATTCCAATTCCAAAGAAGGGCAACGCCAAAGAGTGTTCAAACTACCTCACAATTGCGCTCATTTCACATGCCAGCAAGGTGATGCTCAAAATCCTACAAGCTAGGCTTCAGCAGTATGCGAACCGAGAACTACTGGAAGTACAAGCTGGGTTTCGAAGAGGCAGAGGAACTAGAGATCAAATCGCCAACATTCGCTGCATCATGGAGAAAGCAAGAGAATTCCAGAAAAACGTCTATTTCTGCTTCATTGACTACGCTAAAGCCTTTGATTGTGTGGATCACAACAAACTGTGGCAAATTCTTAAAGTGATGGGAGTACCAGACCACCTTACCTGTCTCCTGAGAAACCTGTACGAGGGTCAAGAAGCAACAGTAAGAACCAGAGATGGAACAACCGATTGGTTCAAAATTGGGAAAGGAGTACGACAAGGCTGCATATTGTCACCCTGCTTATTTAACTTATATGCAGAGTACATCATGAGAAATGCCGGGTTGGATGAATCACAGGTCGGAATTAAGATTGCCGGGAGAATTATCAACAACCTCCGATATGCAGACGATACCACCCTAATGGCAGAAAGCGAAGAGGATCTCAAGAGCCTCTTGTTGAGGGTGAAAGAGGAGAGTGCAAAAGCTGGTTTGAAACTCAACATTAAAAAAACTAAGATCATGTCATCTGGCCCTATCACTTCCTGGCATATGGAAGGGGAAGAAATGGAAGCAGTGACAGATTTTACTTTCTTGGGCTCCAAGATCACCGCAGATGGTGACTGTAGCCATGAAATTAAAAGACGCTTGCTCCTTGGGAGGAAAGCTATGGCCAACCTAGACAGCATAGTAAGAAGCAGAGACATCACCTTGCCGACAAAGGTCCGTCTAATCAAAGCTATGGTTTTCCCAGTAGTAATATATGGCTGTGAGAGCTGGACTATAAGGAAGGCTGAGCGCCGAAGAATTGATGCTTTCGAACTGTGGTGCTGGAGAAGACTCTTACGAGTGCCCTGGACTGCAAGGAGGTCAAATCAGTCCATCCTAAAGGAAATCAACCCTGAGTGCTCATTGGAAGGACAGATAATGAAGCTGAAGCTCCAATATTTTGGCCACCTAATGCGAAGAGAAAACTCCCTGGAAAAGACCCTGATGCTGGGAAAGACTGAAGGCAAAAGGAGAAGGGGACGGCAGAGGATGAGATGGCTAGATAGCATCACGGATGCAATGAATATGAACTTGAGCACGCTCCGGGAGAGAGTGCAGGACAGGAAGGCCTGGCGTGCTGTGGTCCATGGGGTCACGAAGAGTCGGACACGACTGAACGACTGAACAACAACAACAAAATGATGTGTAAGAACTATAGTGAGAGACCTTGCAAAATACAGCTCAAATTAATGCTGAAAAGATGAAGATGTTTATATATTATTTTTTATTATTATAAGCAAGATTCAGAGCAACAGTATTTAAATAGAATAAGCTCTTACTATGATCAGTTCTGAACATTAGGAATTGTAAACTGATTTCTTTAAAATAAACCAATAGGAAGGTATGGAAATGTGAAAGGTTGATTTATTATAAATATATGGTGCAGTATTTTTCATTAAAATACTGCAGAACTCTTTTTTGCATGTGTGCCCTGTTGTGTTTTAGATATGATGCACAGTAGATTGTCCAGTTGTCCAATGTGAGGGTCAGGTGGAATTACTTCTGCATTTATATCTATCACGCTAAGATAACAAAGATGATTTTCAGGTTGGCAAGAAGCAAGGCACTACAGTTCAACAAACAGAGCTAGCTTAGAAATGTATTTATGCTGTGGTTCTTTCTTATCTTTCTGTACTGGTGTCCTTATATTAGCATTCCTTCTTTATGTTCTAAAATGGGAAGAGGGTAGGTGTAACTTACAAGTTGGTTTCATTCCATTTTGTCTCCTAGGAGAAAGAGAAGTTGTATGTAGAACTGAAACACATCTTAGCTCGTCAGCCAGGACCAGAAGCAGCAGAACAGTTGCAGTTGTATCGGCATACCCTGCGGGAGAAGACCAAGCAACTTAAAGTAGGAGTTCTTTCCAAAAATTCATTATAGAAATAGGTCTACATTGTACTCCCCCAGCCCCAGGAAGTAAAAAGTCATTATTATCAGGCACAGGAAGACTTGTGCTCTAAAAATTCCTCTGAAGTTGAGGAAGTATTCATTTATCTCTTTTTTTCACTACACCATGAGTTTCACCACAAAGAAGCAATTATTATTTACTTATTTTAGTTATTTATTATTACATTTATATCCCGCCTTTTTACTCTCGCAAGGAACCCAAAGTGACTTACATGATCCTCCTCCTCTACATTTTATCCTTACAACAACCCTGTAAGGTATGTTAGGCTGAGAGTCAGCGACTGGCCCAAAGTCATCCAGTGAGCTTCATGGATGAATGGGGACTACAACCCAGATCTCCTGAATCCCAGCCCAGCACTCTACCCACTACATCACACTGGTTCTCTTATTATGTACGCTTTGGCCCGTGATAGTCTAGTACAAGAATAGAGACAATGCATATACACAAATTAAGGGCATAATCCTATGCTTGTTTAGACAGAAAACATCCTACAGCTCCTAGAATTCCTCAGCCAGCCATGCTTACTGGGGAATGCTGGGAGTTGCAGGACTTTTTTTTGTCTAAACATGCATTTCATCACACTCTAAGGCTTTCAGCAGTTGGGTGCAAATAATAATTCATGTAGTAATATGTGAGAAGGGATCACATTTTGTTACTTGATATGGAGCAGCAGATGTCTCCCACATACACAAGGCATGCTGCGTAGTTCTCAAGGCAAAGCAAGTTGTTTTGGCATTTCAGGCAGAAAATCCCACAAGCACTTGTCTCCCTGCCTGGCAGCAACTAACAATTTGCTGCCCTTTTATGACATCCAAACTCTGCTGCCTGAGGTGACTAACTCACTCTGCCTAATGGGAGGGCTGGCCCTATATATGAGGGCAATGTGATTTACAGTCCTCACTTCAATTACTTTTCACAACACATCAGCAGCTATTACTTATCATAGCTAAATGGAACCTTCATGATTGGAGACAGCATACCTCTGAATACCAGACTGGCAATGCAATCTTATGCATATCTACTTAGAAGTAAGTTCCATTGTGTTCAATGGGACTTACTGTCAGGTATAGGATTGCAGCCTAAAAATACCAGATGCTGATGACAAGCAATGGGGTTGGTGGTGGGGATGGTGTTGCCTTTGTGCCCTGCTTGTGGGGCTCTAGGAAGTATTCTAGATGGCCAAATTAGAAACAGAATACTGGTCTAGATGGAGCTTTGTTCCAATACAGCAGACCTCCTCTTACATTCTTAACTCTTTAAGCCGATTACAAACCAGTAAGCATAGAAAAAAATAATCTTTTGGCTTATAGCAGTGAATCACATGAAGTATGCTTTTAGAGAAATTTCCATAAATTCTTTACACATGATTTGCTGAAGAAAGCTAGTGTGTAAATTTCTTAACTGTGTTGAGAGTAGCATTTTGTGGTATAATGTTTGTTTATAAAATTAAGAAATGAAAATCTAATTAGAGCATTAATTTACAGCCTATTACTATAAATGTGCATCCCACTTGGGCCTTTGGAGACAGTGCCAGAATTTTGTATGAGACTTAATTTATTTTTTAAATGAGCAAGATTTTCTAATGTGCCAGTCAAAACCATTTTCCTTCTGTCCTTAACAAGCTAGCAGAAATGGATTGAGAAAACATTTCTAAATCCTTCATCTTTTTCTAACAGTACATCCTTGTATATTAGTCTCGCATCTTATTAGGGGGCTGACAACAGTAATCTCTCTTAAACCCTTGTCCCTGTAAGGCAGGATTTCCTTGGTGAGAAAAGCTTGTTTATGTCTTCTGGAATCACTTGAAGCTCCATGTTAAGAAGCAACATGGGTTATATGTAATGTGGTGCTCTTCCTTCATTTTTATTGGCATGAAAATGTAATAGAGTATACTCTGAATTTTTTTTTCTGTCCATGCATACTAAGGATGTCTGCAAGAAACAAAAATCTTAACCACTTGCCATAGATGGTAGTAACTAGGGATATAGTGTATACCAAGGATAGGAGATGGCCATCAAGGTTTTTTATATTGATTCAATGTATTATGCATTTGATAAAATATGTTTGATAAAACCTAGCAGTTACATATGTGTTTAAAGTTTATGGCTCTCATAGCTATAAAACTGGCTTGGGAACATAAAATAGCAGTATATGCTAATATCTGAGAAACAAGGAGAGAAGTATGAAAGGTCATTTTTTTCTAATCCTTATGACATCTAAGCTGTTTTAAGATTTGCCATGACTATCTTAAGGTTTTTCATATTATCAGAATGTCACAGCCATTCTGCTGACAAGCAACACAGTATACCTGTGCATGTAATATGTTAATTAAAATAGCCTATATGTCACAACTATGCTATTAATATTAGTACTAATGTAACTAAATGAAGCAGATCACCCAGACTCTACTGGCTCATATGTTTCTAATGTTTTCCATTCAGGTTCTAGCTTTTTGTTAAATTTTTGTCATGTAGATTTCAACCTTTCTGTACGCAGGCTTCTGGTTGGTTTACCTGCATATTCCAAGTGAATGCTTTCCATAAGTATTTTTTGTGAAAGATACATTATTTCTGGGAAAGTGTTTTTGTTAGTTTAATGTGCAAACAGATTCTCATGGCTAAATGCTGGTGTGATGCTAATATGTGAAAAATATTACCGAAGATTTAATGCTGACAATATGATTTTATTTATTTATTTGTTTGTTTTATTTAGAACATTTCTTGGACACCTTTCAGGGCAGAACCGTTCCCAAGGTGGCTTACAGCAATGAAATACATAAAAACAATTAAAATATTAGAAGTGATAAAAACAGCAATAAAAGCGATAGGGTTTTTACTGTAACAACACTACTATCCAGATCTTAACAACTGAGCAGACTCATTTGAAAGCAAGCAGTCTTTCAAGTATCTTAGTGCTATGCAATTTAGGGCTTTAAAGGTCATATCTAGCACTTCAGATTGTGTCCAGAAACAGACTGGAAGCCAGTGTAGCTGTTATGACAAGGAAGTAACATAATCCCAGTTTGGCTGTCACAAGGTGTCCTCACATGAGGCAGAAATCCTTCACCCTATCAGGCTTTCTTCTTCCGGAGTCTTTCTGGCATCACGATCGGCACAACAAACGTGCCTCACCCTTTTGGGTTTTTTTTTTGGCCATTTCCCTTGTGCGGAAGTTCCCTGTGTTCCGTTTATACAGCCACTAGATGGTGCTGCGACATTACGGCGATATCGTGCATTCCCAGAAATACATGTCCTCTTTAATGGTGGTATAATTTATTACTGCATTATCGGTGAGTTAAATAATTGTGGGTTAACCCAAAAAACTTCAGGAGAGGCACTAGAAGATGACGACATCATGAAAAGGACCCACAAATTTCCATGAGTGACCCACCACGATTGTATGATAAAAGCCACATGTAATGGAGCCCACATTCTGCAGCAGCTGAAGTTTGTGAAGATCTTTCAGGGGCATCCCCACATACAGTGCATCATAGTAGTCCAATCTGGATGTAATTAAGGCATGGGTCACTGTGCCAGATTTGACATCTCTAAGAATGGGTGCAGTTGGTGCAGTAATCTTGAGCTGGGAAAGGCACACCTGACCATAGCTGACAGCTGAGCATTCAAGTTTGACATTGGGTCAAGAAGTACCTCCAGACTGTGAACCTGAGACTTCAAGAAAAGTGAAACCCCATCCCAAACAGGTTACATTCCTACTTCCAGATCAGCCATTCTGCTGACCAGCAACACCTCTGTCTTGACTGGATTGAGCTTTAATTTGTTCACCCTTATCCAGCCAATTACTGACCTCAGACACTGGTTCAGAACCTCAACAGCTTCCCTGGAATCAAATGGAAAGCAGAGAGAGAGAGTTGGGTGACATTAGCATACTGACAGTTCCACATACCAATCTCCAAACACCCCCATTAGTTTCATGGAGATCTGAAGAGGGGACAAGTCCTGCAGGACTCCACAGTTTAATGGAATGGTGATGATCAGCAATCTCTCAGTGACACTTTCTGTAACCCACCCTCCAGGAAAAAACCTGATCCACTGTAGGACAGTGCCCCCAAATCTCATCCTGGCTGGGTAATCCAGAAAAATACCATGGTTTATGGTTTCAGAAGTTGCTGAAAGGTTCAGCAGAACCAATAATGACACACTTGCCCAGTCCAATTCTAGGTGTAGCTTGTCTACTAGGGTGACCAAAGCTGTCTTCATTTCATAGCTGAAGCTAGATTGAAATGGGTCTAGATTGCCTGCCAAAAAACTAGACTTGAGAAGCCACCACATGCTCAAGCACTTTGCCCAAGAATGGAATATTAGAGACTGGCTGGAGGTTATCCAGCATGGGTGAGGTTCAAGGTATTTCCCCCCTTTTCTATAAAGGATTTATTTATTTAGACTTATTAGCCGCCCATTTGGCCAGCTACCCGGCCACTCTAGGCAGTGTACAATACAAATAACAACATAAAATACAACAAATTTACATAATCAACTGAACAAGCACATGGCTCTAAAAATTGTCTTAGCATTCAGCAGTCCTCAAATCCACTCATCCAATCTCCCCCTGGCAACCTTAATAAGACAGAATGGGCACATATGTTAGGCCTTGCCCCTCCAAGAATCCTATCCACATTCTACAAATTGAATGTATCCATAACAACTGGACAGGTAATTTCCAAAGGTACATCCTGATGACCAGCTCTAATGATGATGGCACCCAAGTCTGACTGAATCCATGTGACTTTATCCACAAATTGTATAATAAATTAGTTACGGCTTGTTGTTGTTGTTGTTCAGTCGTGTCCGACTCTTCGTGACCCCATGGACCATAGCATGCCAGGCCTTCCTGTCCTGCGCTCTCTCCCGGAGCGTGCTCAAGTTCATATTCATTGCATCCGTGATGCTATCTAGCCATCTCATCCTCTGCCGTCCCCTTCTCCTTTTGCCTTCAGTCTTTCCCAGCATCAGGGTCTTTTCCAGGGAGTTTTCTCTTCGCATTAGGTGGCCAAAATATTGGAGCTTCAGCTTCATTATCTGTCCTTCCAATGAGCACTCAGGGTTGATTTCCTTTAGGATGGACTGATTTGACCTCCTTGCAGTCCAGGGCACTCGTAAGAGTCTTCTCCAGCACCACAGTTCGAAAGCATCAATTCTTCGGCGCTCAGCCTTCCTTATAGTCCAGCTCTCACAGCCATACATTACTACTGGGAAAACCATAGCTTTGATTAGACGGACCTTTGTCGGCAAGGTGATGTCTCTGCTTCTTACTATGCTGTCTAGGTTGGCCATAGCTTTCCTCCCAAGGAGCAAGCGTCTTTTAATTTCATGGCTACAGTCACCGTCTGCGGTGATCTTGGAGCCCAAGAAAGTAAAATCTGTCACTGCTTCCATTTCTTCCCCTTCTATATGCCAGGAAGTGATAGGGCCAGATGACATGATCTTAGTTTTTTTAATGTTGAGTTTCAAACCAGCTTTTGCACTCTCCTCTTTCACCCTCAACAAGAGGCTCTTGAGATCCTCTTCGCTTTCTGCCATTAGGGTGGTATCGTCTGCATATCGGAGGTTGTTGATAATTCTCCCGGCAATCTTAATTCCGACCTGTGATTCATCCAACCCGGCATTTCTCATGATGTACTCTGCATATAAGTTAAATAAGCAGGGTGACAATATGCAGCCTTGTCGTACTCCTTTCCCAATTTTGAACCAATCGGTTGTTCCATGTCTGGTTCTTACTGTTGCTTCTTGACCCTCGTACAGGTTTCTCAGGAGACAGGTTAGGTGGTCTGGTACTCCCATCACTTTAAGAATTTGCCACAGTTTGTTGTGATCCACACAATCAAAGGCTTTAGCGTAGTCAATGAAGCAGAAATAGACGTTTTTCTGGAATTCTCTTGCTTTCTCCATGATGCAGCGAATGTTGGCGATTTGATCTCTAGTTCCTCTGCCTCTTCGAAACCCAGCTTGTACTTCCGGTAGTTCTCGGTTCGCATACTGCTGAAGCCTAGCTTGTAGGATTTTGAGCATCACCTTGCTGGCATGTGAAATGAGCGCAATTGTGCGGTAGTTTGAACACTCTTTGGCGTTGCCCTTCTTTGGAATTGGAATGTAAACTGACCTTTTCCAGTCTTGTGGCCACTGTTGAGTGTTCCAGATTTGTTGGCATATTGAATGCAGCACTTTAACAGCATCATCTTTTAGGATTTTAAATAGCTCGGCTGGAATACTGTCATCTCCGCTAGCCTTGTTGTTACTAATGCTTCCTAAGGCCCACTTGACTTCACTCTCGAGGATGTCCGGCTCAAGTTCAGTGACCGCACTATCATGGCTATCAGGGACATTCAGATCTTTCCTGTATAGTTCTTCTGTGTATTCTTGCCACCTCTTCTTAATCTCATCTGCTTCTGTTAGGTCCCTGCCTTCTTTGTCCTTTATCATGCCCGTCTTTGCACAAAACGTTCCCTTGAGATCTCCAATTTTCTTGAAGAGATCTCTAGTCTTTCCCATTTTGTTGTTTTCCTCGATTTCTTTGCATTGTTCATTTAAGAAGGCCTTCTTGTCTCTCCTTGCTATTCTCTGGAACTCTGCATTCAGTTGGGTATATCTTCCCCTTTCTCCTTTGCTTTTCGCTTCCCTTCTTTCGTGAGCTACTTGTAAAGCCTCATCAGACAGCCACTTGGCTTTCTTGCATTTCTTTTTCTTTGGGATGGATTTCGTTGCTGCCTCCTGAACAATGTTACGGACCTCCATCCATAGTTCCTCAGGCACTCTGTCTATCAGGTCTAATCCCTGAAATCTATTCCTCACCTCCACTGTATATTCATCAGGGATATGATTTAGGTCATACCTGAAAGGTTTAGTGGTTTTCCCTACGTTCTTCAATTTGAGCTGAAATTTTGCAAGAAGCAGCTCATGATCTGAGCCACAGTCAGCTCCAGGTCTTGTTTTGACTGACTGTATGGAGCTTCTCCATCTTTGGCTGCAAAGGACATAATCAATCTGATTTCGATATTGACCATCTGGTGACGTCCATGTGTAGAGTCGCCTCTTGTGCTGTTGGAAAAGAGTGTTTGCTATGATCAGCATGTTCTCTTGGCAAAACTCTATTAGCTTTTGTCCTGCTTCATTTTGTACACCAAGGCCATGCCTGCCTGTTATCCCGGTGATTTCTTGACTTCCTACTTTAGCATTCCAATCCCCTATGATGAAGAGGACATCTTTTTTGGGTTTTAGTTCTAGAAGGTGTTGTAGGTCTTCACAGAACCGATCAACCTCAGCTTCTTCGGCCTCAGTGGTTGGGGCATAGACTTGAATTACTGTGATGTTGAATGGTTTGCCTTGGATTCATACTGAGATCATTCTATCATTTTTAAGATTGTACCCCAGTACTGCTTTTCCCACCCTTTTGTTGACTATGAGTGCTACTCCATTTCTTCTAAGGGATTCTTGCCCACAATAGTAGATATGATGGTCACCTGAATTAAATTCGCCCATGCCTGTCCATTTTAGTTCGCTGATTCCCAAGATGTCGATGTTCAATCTTGCCATCTCATGTTTGACCACCTCCAGCTTACCTTGATTCATTGATCTGACATTCCAGGTTCCTAAACAATATTGTTCTTTACAGCATCGGATTTTCTTTTCACCACCAGACACATCCACAGCTGAGTGTCCTTTCGGGTTTGGCCCAGCCACTTCACTCTTTCTGGCGCTACTTGGAAATACCCTCTGCTCTTCCCCAGTAGCATATTGGACACCTTGCGACCTGAGGGGCTCATCTTCCGGCGTCATATCTTTTAGCCTTGTGATATGTTCCATGGGGTTTTCTTGGCAAGAATACTGGAGTGGGTTGCCATTTCCTTCTCCAGTGGACCACATTTTGTCAGAACTCTCTGCCATGACCTGTCCGTCTTGGGTGGCCCTGCACGGCATAGCTTATGGCTTCACTGAGTTACGCAAGCCCCTTCGCCACAACAAGGCAGTGGTCGCTAAAACGGCCAAAATATAAGAGCCCTCTGACTACCTAAAATAACTCCATTGGACAGCTGTGCAGTTGTGATGATGATGAAAAAGTATTATTTCTTTGTCTGTCATTGCCATGGAGTGTGTTTAGTTAGATTCATTTCAAGTCTTCCATAAACAACTCTATAGCTGTTGTCCTTGCTGTTTCATTATGCCTTATGAACCAGGGAGGTAGCTTGGGTCTCTTTGGTGGGAGAGCATGTTCAGGGTCGATAGCGTCAATTGCGTGGGCCATCCCCCCATTCCAAGGAGTGACCAAAATTTTGACAGAACTGCCTGTAGCATTTCAACATTTTCTTTTCAAAGGCATATTTTACTCCAACCAATATTAACATGATCATATTAAGTCTAGTAAATGTTAGTCCCTGTAGAAATAATAATAATCTTTCATTGTTTCACATTATTTACATAAGAAATAATTATACAGCTCAAGTGATATGAAAAAGAATGAATGTACATGGTATTATGGGTCCCTGCCTGTCATATCCTTTAAAAAAAAATCATATCCTTGTTTCACATTTGGTTTTTGAAAGGTAAAGTACAATACACTCTATTCAGGAGTGTAACAAAAAAGCAGGTGAAACTTAACACCATCTGATAACACCCTCTGAAACTTAACACCATATCCCAAGGATTCCTTGATCTGTACCCTTATCACAACACACCCCCATCCTTGAAAATATGTTAAAAATCTTAGACTTTGCAAAAGTGGCCCAACCTGACTCCAAATAACTGTGTCCAGTCTACTGGTTGTGGATTACTATCCAACATATTCAAGGTACTATGGTTGATGGTATCAAAACGCCACCAAGAGATTAAGGAGAAAACAGCATTGCACCTCCTCTGTCTTTCTCTTGTCATAGAACATTCTACAGGGTGGGAAACCTCTTTGAGCCCAAGGGCTGAATTGGTTCTGACATGTGAGGGCCAACACCCCAAAGTGGGTGTGACCACTCTACTGCTGGCATGGGCTCCCAGTGTGATTGTCCAGGCTCACTCACACACTCACTCTCATGCAGACTTTCCCCCAGTGAAGATGTATACCAAGGAGCTACACAGCTAAGCGGGAGAGGACACTTGGGAGTGATCGTGTCAACCACCCAGCTCATCTCTGCATTCCACAGATTGACCAGGGTTTCGACTGGAGTGCCAGCCATACAAGCTGGAAAACACCCCAAAGCTTTTTGGAATCCATGAGAATGCATCAGCCCCTGGGAGTGGACCATCCAAATAGAGCCTCCGCTGTTAGAGAGGGAAATGGTTGCCACAACTTTCAATCTCAACAGGAAGTGATCTGGTGATGAGAAGGGATTATAAAATCCTCTACTTTTAGACCACTAACCTCCTGTCTGGTAGAGAAAGCCAATTCTAGCATGTGTCCTGCTACATGTGTGGGTTTATGTCATCTTGAGAAGCTTCATGATTGTAATGGCAGTAATGAAGTTCTGAGCTGCCCCAGATCCAGTTGCCTCAGTATGGTTTTTCAATTTATTCAGTGTTTTTGTAGCCTACCCTTCTTCCAGTTCTGAAACACAGGGTGGCTAACAACCAAAATAATAATAAAAAACCCATAAATGTTGTTGAATGTTGAGAATCTCCACAACAATTGTCCTGAGAATCCTCAACACCAATCCTGAGACAACCATCAACTCACTCAGGGAAATTGATGGGCAGCAGAGTGGGCAGTACATCAATAGAATCACCAATCTGTTCAGCTTACTCAAAATATAAAACATAAACACTCCAGATTTGCACTGAAAGGACAGGAAGCCTGAAAAGAGAGATGGAATTCCTGTAGACTACAGTGACCCACCGTCCGCAACCCCAGACCCTATTTTGGTGCTGAACTGAGTACTGTTGGAGGCACAACTGGGACCTAACTCCCCAGCTTCCAATCCAAGTCTCAGTTATACACATCTGGTCAGTTTCCTGATCCATAATCAACTCTTGAATGACGTAGATTTTATTTTGAACTGATCTGGCATTCAAAAGCAGCATCAGCTGGGCTGAGGGCAGGCCAGTAATGCAACCACAGACCCTCTGGTTGGGGGAGAGACCAGAAGAGGGGGATAGATGTCTAACATGTCTTTCTCTTACCCAGCATATCAGTTCACCAACATTATGCTTCCCCTACCTGTAACCTCATTAATTGCCTCCACTCTCCCAGTTGTTTACATTCCACTTCTCTCAGTTGTTTAGTTAGTTTAATTAATCCATACAACAGTTTCACAGGTGACAATGGGGCAATTAATCGGATTTGCCAGATGGTACAAACATGGGGATAAGGTTGTCACCCCCACACCACAGACAGTTTCCAAAACATACAAGCCTGGACTCATTATATTCAAAACCTCAGCCTCCTGTCTCTCACTCTGGCCACTAAAATCCACAACCCTTAAACTAGGGACCAAACACATTACTTTTCGCTGCTATCTCTGTCAGATGGGGTGGCCCTTGCCCTTGTTCCACCCCCACAGAGGCTCCCCCAAAGGAGAGACTCCCTTTTGGTTTTGCCGTCACCTACAACAGGCTGGACAGATATCCTCTCCCTCAGATTTGCTTGAAGCTGGATGTTGATGCCCCTGGGAGGAGGAGCTGCTGCATCCACTCTGTTTGGATGCAGCAGTAACAAAGAATTAAAACATCCTTCCTGTTTCTTAGCTCTCTCCCAGCTGTGTGTCTTTGTGCTGACTGTGTCTTCTTCTGCTGCTGTGAGGCAGGGCTTTTGGTTTGATTGGAGAGGAAGAAGCCCTATTCAGTCTTTTGTTAAATTAGATCTGAAATGAACAAATTAGTTGAGTTCTGCCTTAAGAGAAGAGATGGTGGGCCAAGGATTGATGAGAGAGTGAAGATGCATATCATGGCAGTGCAAAAATATGGCTCAGTGCTGTACAAAACCTCACGGTGAGTTGCTCTGGAGCCCCATGTTTACTGCCATACTGGGGGGATGAATTCCAGAACTGGTGCAGACAGAGCTCCTTGCCTTGATCTTAAAATAATATCCATTTGCAGTGCTGATGAAAGCTGGTTATGTGCAGGGTATTGTGCAGACTGCGGGGCTTAATTTTGACCCTTGAAATTTGCTCAGTGCAGGTTTTAAGATACAGGCAAGTGATCTCTATCCAATGGTATCCATTTCAGCCAGGTACCTTATGACATAATTAACTCTCCCCTTTTTGGAGTGGTCAGAAAGGGCATATGCCCCAACAAAGCCGGTCAGATTGGACAGTCTGGAATTATATACACTATTCCCAAGCAGATGCTGCTTGTTTCATCCATGTACCTTATGATGTAATTATTGGCCCCAAAAAACTGTGTGTGTGTGTGTGTGGGGGGGGGTGCAACCCCCTAAATGCCCCAGCAGTTGCACATAAGACTGGCAGTTTTGGAGATGCCACAACTTTTATAAGATATCTGGATAGTCAAACCTTTTGTACCTTACGGCGCAAGGTTTTTGACATGGGCTCTTGGGCTACAAGAGACAGCCTTCAGCCACAATTCTTTAAAAGCCAAACATGAAGGGGAAGAGAGCAAAACACCTGTGGTATTTATTTGTTGTAATTGGTTTTGCTTTGGCTTTTTAAGGTTTTGTCTTCTGAACTGAATATGTACGAATCACAGAGTCAAGAATACAAATATGAAATTGAAAGGCTTGCCAATGAGCTTCTGAATGTAAAGAAGAAATACCTCACTCAAAAACGCAAGGAACATGAAAACAAGTAAGACACAATGCTAGTGGTGGAAATAATAATAGCAACAGTATTTAATACTACATTGCTGTCCATCTGAGATATGGTACTAACAGCACCTTTAAGGTCACCTCTGTGTGTGTGCATGTGGGTGTTTGTTCCCAGGGGGACATTGGAGAAATTGGCCATTACTGGGAACTTTCTCTAAGCATTATGTGTGGAAATGCCCTCAAATAGTCTTTATTTTGAATCAGTGTATAATGAGAATATAAAACTTACATTGATGAGAGTGTAAATGCGATTTTTCTTCTTAGATTCATCCTATATCAAGATAATTCATGTGTATATTTATTTATTATTTATTATTAAATTTATTAATCACCCATCTGGCTGTTCACCCAGCCACTCTGGGCGATGTACAACGTACAATAAAACAGTTTAAAACAATAAAATTCTACAATAAAAACATTTTCTAAAATACCCTAACCCACCCCAAATGCCTGCCTGAACAAACATGTTTTTAATGCACGACGGAAGCTCGTTAAAGAGGGGGCATGGCGGAGTTCCCTAGGGAGGGAGTTCCACAGAGTAGGGGCCACCACAGAAAAGGCCCTCTCCCTCGTCCCCACCTCTAGCTGTCCTGGCTGATGGGACAGAGAGAAGGCCATCCGAGGCTGATCTTGTTAAGCGGCCTGTCTGGGCTGGAACCATATAGGGTTTTAAAGGTCAAAAGCAACACCTTGAATTTGGCCAGGAAAACAACTGGTAACCAGTGCAACTCCTTCAGCACTGGAGTGATGTGATCTCGCCGGCGGCTGCCTTTAATCAGGCGAGCCGCCGCGTTCTGTACCAGCTACAGCTTCCGAACCGTCTTCAAGGGTAACCCCACGTAGAGCGCATTGCAGTAGTATAAACGAGAGGAGACCAGGGCATGTACTACTGATGGGAGCACTTGGTCTGGAAGGAAGGGGCGCAGCCGCCGTATCAGATGGAGTTGATACAGCGCTGTCCGGCTCACAGCTGACACCTGAGCCTCCACGGACAGCTGGGAGTCTAAAATGACCCCCAGGCTGCGGACCTGGTCTTTCAAGGGTAGCCGTACCGTACCCCATTATATGTGGCACAAGTAGCCCAAGAGTAGCTTATAGGCACTTTTTAGTGTCTTTTCTGCCTGTGTAGCCTAGGGATGGCCATCGCATGGAAAGGGAAAGGGCCTTTTTGGCCTTGCCAGATTTCCCCGGAGCCCTCAGCTTGGCTTGCATCTGCGAGTTTTTTCTTGGAATTGGGTTTTTATTACTGCCACAATTTGCACAAATGATGCAAATTAAGGCAAAATTGCATAAATTACACAAATTGTGGTTGCAGTTTGCATAAATGGTGATTTTAAGGGAACTCCCCCCTCAAAAATCCACAAGCTGGCCTGACTTGATACAGATCGAGTCAGGCCAGCTCGCTGGAGTCTGAGGGGCCAAGCTGCTGAACACTCGGCAAACTTCATCCCCCAGACAGATTCCTCCGACATCCCTAGTCTAGCCTTTGAGTTTTCCCCAAATCGAAGGTGGCAAATGTCTGCCCTTGTCGTGGTAAGGAATTGGCTATCTCCCAAAGGATTTCCCTATAGAGGATATTCGTGTTCACCAATTTAGTGCAAACCCATAAGTTTGAGAGATGTATTACAATGTGGTATGATAGAAACCCAAGTCACTACTGAAGTTTGGGTGGTGCAGCGTGTGCAGCCTGCACTGGCCTCACTGCTGTTGTCAATTGCTGCCTGTGTGGACAGGTAGAGAAGTAGATTGGTCTAATAGGATGGGCTCTGTGTGCCTTATGATAATTGGATATGTAAATGAGTTACAGCTCATTCTTGCAAAAAGTTCACACAGGCTACTGCTTATGTCTGATGATCAAGGCACCTGGAATCTGTTGGGTATCTTGAGAGTAAATAGCTTGTGCAGTGCAGTAGAAAGAATTTGCAGACCCAGAGCATTCTGTCTCTTTCCCTTGTCATTGCCTAGCTTTTTCCATCCTCCAATGCCCTGGTTTTTTCAGCCACCCCTCTCTTCTCTTTGCCCCTGCTTGTACATCCCTCAGTTTGCCATTATGCTGGGTTTGCCATTTCCAGACTTATGTTAATAAGTTCCAGTCCCTCCCAATTATTCCTTTTTCAGTGAGAGCTTTATTCTCTCATAACTAGGATATTACAGATATACCTTTGCTCTCTTTTCATATCAGTGGAAAGCTCTTACAGATAGTCCTTAGAGTCTGAATCCACTCCCATAATATGCAAGCTGTGTATACAGTTTGTCTGCCCTACTTCAGCTATTGTGTACAAGATCTTGGACCATCCCCATTTTTGAAGATTCCCAAGATCGCTGCTGCCAACTGAAAAGCATTACTTAATTTTCTGATTTTCTGTCATTTTATGCTTGGCTCCAAGAACATCTCAAGTGGTTTGGTTAAACAGAACTGTGCTCTTTATCCAATCACTTGTATGACCACTTAAGACACTGCAATTTTCTAATAGAGAAAACGCTTACATGCAGGTGGGGGGAAACCAGTGTAATAGCGTTTAAGACCAGGGCTTCATGTGTGATGATCAGGCACATATCCATTTAGCTCTGTATATATGTTTGGCTATTTAACTGACCTAATATTCTCTTGATTTTGTTCTGCAGTTGTCTGTCCAGATTAGGGATGGAGGAGAATTTCTCCCTGAAACTTCGGGGGGCCAAGCGCCAACGCATTTGGTCCTCCGAAGGTTGTTCGGGGAGAAATTCTCCGCCCCCCCACCCCCTGCCCCCCCCGGGATGGGACTTACCTTTCACGAATGTCCCTCCCAGCGGCGGGTCCCGGCGGCGGTTCGGCAGGTCGTCAGGGGCGGGGGCGGCAGCCGCCATTACAAGCAAAGTAAAAAAAAAAAAAAACGCCCCTGTGATAGGCTACGTAACGATTAACGTAGCCTATCATGGCTAGATTTGCAAAGTCAGCTGTGATAGGCTACGTTAATCGTCATGTAGCCTATCATGGGTGACTTTAAAATAATAATAATAATAATAATAATAGCGTTGCCCTTATTTTCGCCGTAGTCTACGTAAATCTTTACGTAGACTACAGGGACCAAATAAGGAACGCGAATGGCGGCTCCCTATGGGGGCTGCCATTTGCGTACGCGCTTTTTTTTTTTTTTTTCAAAGTCACCCGTGATAGGCTACGTGACGATTAACGTAGCCTATCACGGTTGACTTTGCAGATCTAGCCGTGATAGGCTACGTTAATCGTTACGTAGCCTATCACAGGGGTGTTTTTTTTTTCTTTTTTCTTTTGAAGTTTGCGGCCGGGGAGACGGGGCGCTTCTCCCCGGCCTGAATTTCGGCAAGGCGGGAAGCCTCCCCCCCGGCCTGAATTTCGGCTGGGCGAGGAGGGAAGCCTCCCCCCCTGGCCTGAACTTCGGGGGGAGCAGCGAAGCGCCTCCCCCCCACTGCGAAGCAAGCTGCGAGACCAGGTAAGTGACTTTCGTGCACCCCTAGTCCAGATTTTTGCATCCATGCTTTTCCCTCTATCTGTGGATTAGATGTATATCATGCAGTTCAAATAAATGAAGTAAATAAATAAATGAATTAAATGATATCTTCCTATTTCCCCACTTCCTACCCTAAGAACCTTCACTAGTACTGTCAGGGTTGTTTCTGAGTGCAGGGAGTAGGATAGCAGTTCAGATTCTGAAGGAGAACCGCCAGACATGGGGAAGGTGTTTTCCCAGGCTAGTCCAGACATGACTGGGCCGGCTTCTCAGGTTACAAATACCCAGCTGGCTGAGGATGAGGGCTCCTCTTCACCCACCCCTGTGAGAGACAGCAAACAGAAAAGGGGGGGGGGGTTGGAGAGTCTGATTTAATGGATGCCAGGCACAGATGCAGAGCAAAGAGAGAGAAGGCAGGGGCGGAACTTAGACGGTCTACCTGATTGCCTTGCGTGAGAAGCTGTGCTCAGAAGCCTCGTGCAAGAGAGGTCCCCCCCCCAATTTAGGCTAGTGAGACTGCCTTTCCCTTCAAATGGCAGGCAACTCTCTTAATTCCTTTTGAATTCCCCTGAAAGCATTCCTTTGTAGACTGAAAGTCACTGAGAATTTGCATCTGTATGACACTGTGAAGTAATTGGATTAAAAGCTGTAGATTGAAGCCTCTTGTCTGTGTTTGTCTTTGGCATTGAAATAAAGTGGGGGCTAAAGGAATCCTGACAGCTTGCCCACCATCTCCTCTTTTTTTTTCCTCTCCTCCCTTCATCGGTCTCTTTCAGTGCCTGCACTCTCGGGTGGCGCCATGGAACAGGCTTTGAACACATTGACGCAGGAGAACCAGGCTCTTTGCGATCAGCTCAATCATTTGACGGGTGCTGTTCAAGCCTTACAAGTGGCCACTCAACCCCCTCCACCCTGATCCCTCCCCATCAAAAGTGCCCGGTAGCACTGCCGGAGAAATTTGCTGGAGACAAAGGACTGTTTCAAATTTTTTGTGCCCAATCAGAACTGTATATGCATCTCCGGCCAGAGGATTTCCAGACGGACCAGATTCGTGTGGAGTTTATCATTAACCTGCTTTCTGGTGTGGCGGCTAAATGGGCCTTGGCACTTCTCCACACTAATGACCCCCTGCTGGCAGACTGCCAGGGTTTCATGACTGCTATGGGGGGTTTTTTTGGTGACCCCCTTCTTGCGGAGATGGCGACTTGGGATATTCGCCGCCTCAAGCAAGGCAAGGACTCTGTTTCTGGTTATGCAACCAGTTTTCGCTTGCTCTTGCAGGATTTACAGTGGAATGATGTGGCTCTAGTGGCCCAATTTTTGGATGGCTTGAATTATGAGATCTTAGATGAGCTAGCGCAGGTGCCACCTCCCCCCGATGCTGGCTGAGTTCATCCAGTCGTGCCTGCAGATCGACAGTCAGCTGGAAGGGCGCCGCCAAGCCAAGAAGAGCTCTGTTAGCTGGGATTTCCCTCCCATTCCCCCGTGGCTGCTGCCCCCCCCCCACAGCCCTGCCGCAGGAGCAGAGGAGACCCCTATTCAACTGGAAGTAATCCGATCCACACTGTTGCCGGAAGAACTTGAGCAGTGGCGCGCTGAATGTCGGTGCTTCAGGTGTGGAAAGAAGGGTCACTTTGCTAGATTCTGCCAGTCCCGACCGACAGCCCCACTTCCGACTCCACCTCCTGTCCCCAAGCCTGACTAGGTCACTCCCCAAGTCTGTTGGGGGTCTCTAGTGAGGCGGGACCATCCGCAACCAGGGTACGCCTCCTACACATCTCTCCCCTGGCCCATCTGCTGCTTCCTGTGCACCTCCATTCTTCCCAATGGGGGGAGGGAAGATGTCATGGTGCTGGTGGACTCTGGGGCTACTACCAGTTTTACGGACAAAACATTTGCTTGGCAACACAACATTCCTGCTCTGCTCCTGCCTGCCCCATTGAAAATGGAGACTGTTGATGGGTGTCCTCTCTCTTCTGGAGCAGTCACTCAAGATTACAACTCCAGTCACCCTACGTTCCCAGGGGCACGTTGAGCAAATCCAATTTCACCTGGCCAAGGTGCCCCAATACCCAATTGTGCTGGGCATATCCTGGCTCTCTAAACACAATCCTCAGATTTCTTGGAAGCTTCATAAGTACAGTTTTCATCCCCCTACTGTCAGCAGCATTGTTTCCCGGGAGCTAAGCCAGCCCTGGCTCAAGCATTAACCCTTTCTGCTCCCTCCTCGTCTTCCTCAAGCACTTTTTCTGCTCCAGTGAACCTACCAGAAAAATATGTAGCCTACCAGGATGTTTCTGACAAGAAAGAAGCTGACCAACTGCCGCCCCCCCACCGGCCCTATGATTGTGCCATTGACCTGATCCCAGGAGCTACCATCCCGGCTGGCCAACTATACTCCATGTCAGAGCCAGAACTCTGAGCAATCAGGGAATTTTTGGACACTAACTTGCAGCGCGGTTTCATTTGCCCTTCCACCTCCCTTGCCAGCACTCCTACTATGTTCGTGAAGAAGAAATTGGGGGAGTTCTGTCCTGTCCATGACTACGGAAACCTCAATGCCATTACTATCCCTGACAAATACCCCCTCCCCCTTATCCCTGAGATGCTGGAGCGCCTGGGGCAAGCCAAGATTTTCACTAAGTTGGACCTGCGTGGCACCTACAATCTGATTTGCATCTAGGAGGGGGATGAGTGGAAGACCAATTTCTCCTGCCGGTACGGATCCTACGAATACTTAGTCATGCCGTTGGGCCTAGCGTCAGCTCCCTCTACGTTTTCACGCTTTATGAATGACATCTTCTGGGATTATTTGGACACTTTTCTTATTTATCTCAATGATTTACTTATATTTTCTTCAGACCCCACTCACATCAACATCATGTGACAGCTGTCCTACAGCACCTCCGGGAGCACCATCTCTTTGTTAAGCTGGAGAAATGTGTGTTTGATTTGACATCCTTGGACTACCTGGGTTATATTATTTCAGCCGAAGGTATCAAAATGGATCCTGCAAAGGTCTAAGCAGTTCTCTCCTGGCAGGCTCCATCCACTAAAAAGGACTTGCAGCATTTCCTGGGCTTTACCAATTTTTACAGAAAATTCCTGCCCAGCTGTGCAAAGCTGACAACTCTTCTTGCAGACCTCCTCAAAGGCAAGAAAACTCCCTTTCACTGGCCCGCCTCCACCCAATGGTCTTTTGAGGAGCTCAAGAGTCTATTTAGCTCTGAGCCGATCCTTTTACATCCCGACCCATGGAAGTTTTTTGTAGTGCAAACAGACTCCTCTGATTTTGCAGTGGGGGCCGTGCTCTTCCAGCCAGGAACAGCAGGGGTGAGCTGCAGCCTTGTGCTTACTATTCCAGGAAATTAAGCATGTCCGAGCGGAACTATATGACTTGGGAGAAGGAACTGTTAGCCATAAAATCTGCCTTAGAGATGTGGCGACATCTTTTGGAGGGGGCACAGCACCCAGTTGAGGTGAGAACTGGCCATCGTAATCTGGAACATCTTTGGACAGCCTGGGCCTTAAATCAGCATCAAATTAGGTGGTCTTTATTTTTTTCACAATTTAACTTCCAGATCCGTCACGTGAGAGCCACCAACAACCAACAGGCGGATGCACTCTCCCGTAAGCCGGAATTGCAGCTGGGTGGTGAGGAGAGCCCCTGCCCTGCCCTGATCTTTCCCCCCAAAGTTTGGCGGCTGCTGTTGAACCTCACTCTTGGATACAGCTCCTTCGCACCAAACAAGCTCGGGATCCCTATGTGCGCAAGAAGGTGGCAGAATTGGGACAGGCCGCTGGCGCCCCCAAGTCTACCCCTTTCTCCTTGCAAGGTGGACTGCTTTACCATTCACGCAGGGTCTATGTGCCTTCCAAATGTCCCCGAGAAAAAGTCCTCTATCAGTGCCACGACTCCTCCACCGCTGGGCATTTTGGCTTCTCTAAGACCTTATATGGTGTTGCGCAGGACTTTTGGTGGCCCTCAGTGCGTTGGGATGTCAAGATCTATGTCGCCTCCTGTGATACCTGTCAACAAGCAAAGGACTCCACAGGCAAACCTGGTGGCTTGCTCTATCCCCTGCCTATGCTCTCTAGCCCCTGGAAGCTGCTGTCCCTCGATTTCAGTACTGACTTGCCCCGCTCACAAAGTAAGACCACCATTCTGGTGGTGGTGGACTTATTTTCTAAGATGGCCCATTTCATCCCTTGCTCAGGGCTGCCCACAGCCAGGGACACAGCAGAACTCTTTTTGACACATGTTTTCCGGCTGCATGGCTGGCCTGAAGGGCTTGTTTCGGATCGGGGGTCCCAATTCACGGCTCGTTTCTGGCGGCGGGAGTTGCTTGCAGTGCTAAATGTGACACTCCGGCTTTCCTTGGCTCACCACCCCCAGACGGATGGGCAGACCGAATGCACCAATGCCACGCTGGAGCAGTACCTACACTGTTATGGAAGCTACCACCAAGATAACTGGGTCGCCCTGCTGCCTCTGGCGGAATTTGCTTATAACAATGTGTGTCATGCCTCCAGGTGCCAAACTCCTTTCTTTGCAATTTTGGGTCCCATCCCAAGGCCTTCCCCTCCTCGCTTGGCCTTGCCTCAGTGCCCGCTGCCCATGAATTTTTAGAGGAATTGCACTCTGTACACCACCTCTTACAGATCAACATCGAACAAGCTAAAGTAGCGTATAAAGAAACTTTAGACCGGCATCACCAGCCCAGCCTGCCCCAGCACGTTGGGGACTGGGTGTGGTTGTCCACCTGATACCTCCCCTCCCACCCCCACCTCCACCAAGAAGCTCGCAGCCTGATGGACAGGCCCTTTCCAGATTACGGCACAGATTAACCCTGTCGCTTTTCGACTGGCTGTCCCCCTCTTCCTGAAGGTGCATCCTGTTTTCCATTGCTCTTTACTTTCCCCACTAGCCTCTGGTGACCCACATCGCTCAGACTGCTCCCCCCCACCTCTGGTGTAGGTGGAGGGGGGAGGAGTTTCAATTAGCATCTGAAAGAGTCATTAAGTTGTAAAAGGATTAAAGCCTTGAAAAGAATCCTTTCATCTGTGTCTTTAGTTGGCTATTGGAGTCTACTGAAAGAGGCTGCTAGGGCACTCTTGACATTATAAAAACAGTACAACCAACTCCAAGAAACCATATAGTTTATTTTATTTATTATACGAATTTAGGGCTTCCCATGAGGTTATCAAAGCGGCGAACATACCTTGTCATTACCAGTAAAATAGAACAATTAAATGACAATGTAGTTATTTGAACCATAGTTCTCTTCAGGAATTTTTGAGAACACACACAAATCTTGTTAATAATAATAATTATTATTATTATAAAAAACAGGTTGCATCTGGATAAGCCTGTGTAAACCTTGGGGCTTGCTTGCTTTCCCCCTCCCCCCTCCAGCGTGGCCACATGGAAATAGAAGTTTTCACTTCTATTTTTGATTAACTGCACTTTAGCATTGTGTCCAAACCATTAACTGTGATTAATCTTAAGTATGTTTTTTTTTTAAAAAACTAGCAAGCGTCATAACCCCTGGTTTAAAGCTGACTTGTTTCTAAGAAAACACAGTTAAGATTTACCACACTTTATTGGGTTCAAACAAAACAACAATCTGTGGTCATGTAAGAGAAGGAGAGGGAAAGAGAGAGCATGTGAGTCTGGTTTATTGTGATGGAACAAACCTATGTGAGCCATTGTGATGTCTAAAAGGAGCCAAAGAATACTATCACTTCACAATGGTCTGATGAATTTATTGGAATATTTTGCTGTATTTTTGTATCTCAGTTCAGGAAAATATGCCCATCACATTGCTCTGTTGGGAACTCCTCCCTTTTCTCATTAAATAACTGAGTGAATTATTAAATTGTGTTCTTTTCTCTTAAGTGTTAAAGGCAAGCTATAATTGTTCATCCTACAGCATAAATTCTAGTAGCTGCAATGGTTCAAAGTTATATAGGCAGCGTTGGTATTGTGTAGAAAGAACAAACTGGATAATTGTCACTCTAGGTCTGTTAAATGTAGCTAACATGATTTATTCATTAAAATTCAACAAAGGAAAAATATCTCCCCTTTTTGTCTTTGATGATTTCAGTCTTTCATTTGAAAACAAATTATCATTTGGATGAGCAGTACTAAGATTAGAAATTCCAAGTGACAAACCTTACACTTATTCTGCTTCTAATGAGAAACACTGACCATTTCAAGAAGGGTAACATTAGGAGAGCTCATTTAGTTCTAATTTTTAATAATTCTGCGTACCATCAGCAGTCACTTAATTAGATCCAAACAGGCATCTAAATGTAGCTGTTTAACTTAACAGGCTTTCATCAACGTATTTTTAATGATCTCCTGATAAAATAGTTGCAGCTATGAAAACTTTAGGAACTTTTGGAAATTATATCAAGAGAGAAAGTGTAAAAAATACATCACATCCCTTTCCTTTCTTCTTTCTTGTTTTTCCTCATCTCAGGGAAAAGGAGAGAGCCTTGAGTAACATGGAACGTGACTACGCAGGACAGAGAAGCAGAGTTCCACGCTTCACTGGAGGTGGTTTCCCACTTAGCAACCCACCTCCCAAAATTGTGGCCTAAACCATTACATCATCATGTGTCGTGACCTGCTTTGGCATCTGCTGAACTAAAATGTTGTTTTGGGATATATATTAGATATTGTTGTTTTTAAAATAACTTGTAGCAAAATGCTTACTTGAGATCACTGTTCTTTTGATAAGAAGTAAAACTCTGGAGTAGACAGTGCTGTTCGTTATGCCTGATTGATTGAATGCAACTTATAATGATGTCAGTCCTTACTCTATAGATATCACTGGAGCAGATATTCCTGTTTTCCCCTTTTCTCTTTTATTTTTTACAATCTTAGATTGCATTTCTAAGCACCCTTGATAAGAAGTAAGTTCTGTTGAAATCAGTGAGGCTTACATCCAAGTAAATACATTGAGGATTGGCAGTTAAACCTGTAATCAGCTTTTAAAGATGCATAACTATCTTGCTTCAATCTACCTCTCCTTAAATATACACCCTAAAACCCCAAGAAAAATATCTAGAATGCCAATACCCTACTTTGAGAAAACCCAAAGCTTATAATTCGTGACCTTAATGGAACAGCATTAATTTATGAAGTTATACGGTCATGTGTGTTATACTATTGCAAAACAATAGGAAGATTAGGCAGGTATGGGAGCACATAAGACTACGCTGGTGAATATATTTCATTTTTATGCTAGCTACCAAGTATGATGGTAACATCTTTGACTGTATTTAGACTGTCAGTTGGGAACATGCCTGTCTTTCATTCGTAGTTTCTTATGTACCAAATCTGGAGACTGAATCTAGCCAACCTTACTTTAAATCCTGTTAAAAGGAAGACACTGAGTTAGTTTTTCAACATTTCAGCATTGTTTATTTATGAAGCCGCACAGGCCTCATCACACTCCAACTTTTTCAACCCGTAAGAGATTTAATTATCATTCTTTAGCAAGCCATATAACAGAGTCACTGTGTGAGGTCATGAAGGATGGGGTGGGGGGAAATTAAAATAAAACGTTTTGAAAGTGGCTTTGGTGTGGAATGCTTACTTGCTCCTTAACGATGAAAAACTAGTCCAAAGAGAAATCCTGATAAATATTTCATATAAAAAAAGCTTTTGCAAACATATTGATCATTGCTGTGGTGGAATACAGAATTAAATGTTAAAACTGTGGTGGAAAACTATTAATATAAGTGTTTAATTCACAGAAGTCAAATAAAATATGATGAGGAATCATTTTGCTTGTATGCCAAGGACCATGATGGTGAGTTATATAGTGCTTCAATTTCTGAAGCAACTATCATTCTTATTAGATTTTCTGTATCATGTTTTCTGAAGGTACCTATGGGTAAAATATGCCATAACTCTTACTTAGAATTAGACCATTTGAAATTACTGAGATTTAAGTTAATCATCACTAGCTTAAGTCCCATTTATTTCAGTGGGTCTACTCTAAGTATGACTTATTTTGGATTTTACCCAGTGATACCTAAAATTATTTTTCATAACTTTTTCTTATAATTGTTACAATCTACTCACTATAAGCAAAAGATGGACCAGAAAGTCCTAGTATCCCATCTCTGGAAGGAGTTAGCAGCAAAGAGTCTTCAGTGGAAAACTTAAGTGAATGTGTAGAGCAATTACAGAATGCTTAATCTTTTACTGGGCACACACTCCTAATTTTTAGATTTTGCTCAAGCTTCCATATCTAATCACATCACAAACTACTGGGCTTCAGATTTCCCTTTTGTAGTTTCTAAATAGCTTCCCTATGGGGTCAAATTCAACTAATATCCCTATGTTACCAAGGGGTTAAATACATGTGACAATAGCATGACCTGTGTCTTAGAATGGGAAAGAGGTGCTGAACACTTTCCCCATTTCCAACCACTTCTCTCCAGATGTATTTCTCCAGGCTGTGCTTATTACCCACCACCCAGCAAGGGGAAATGTGGCTGGGTAGTGATTATGGAGGGAAAAGGGCAGGTGGGGGCAGGGTTCAGCATTCCTCTCCCATACTAAGATGTGCGTTGTGTTGTTGTCAAAGCTGTTTAGTCTAAGTGTGGGCTACATGCAGCCCACCATGGCCATTTGTGCAGCCCTTCTGCTTTCAACTGACCCACTTTTAATTATTTATTAAATTTCTATATCACCCAATAGACAAAGCTCTCTAAGCAGTTCCCCAAAATTAGAACCGTAAAATACCACATGATAAATGTAATATAAAACCTTTAAATAAAACCTTTAAAGAATAAAACCAAAGTAAAAACCAACATCAGGGTATCTAAAAACACATTTTAAAAGACAGCAATGTAGGTGGCATGTAAGCTTCTCTGGAGGGGGCATTCCACAACCAGGGTAGGCACCACCTCACCTCATTTGGCAGAGGCACCCGGAGGAGGCCTCTGAAGATGATCTTAGGGTCTGGGCAGGTATATATGGGAGGAAATGGCACCAAGCTATTTAGGGCTTAAAGATAAAACCAGGACTTTGAATTGGACCTGGAAATGGAAGGGAAGCCAGTGCAGTTCACAGAGCATTGGTATAATATATCAACCAGTCCCCATTAACAGTCTTCCTATTTTGGATGAGCTGAAGTTTCTGGACAATTTTCAAAAGCAGTCCCATGTATAATATATTGCAATAATGCAAATGTTTTCGCACTTTACAACTATTTCCCCCCCCTCACACACACACACACACACACATACCTATTCTATTTAGCTGTTTTCACAGATGGCTCTTATAAAGCACCCTAATACAAAGAGGCAGCAATATTGACTGGAGCTTTTAAAACCCCATGTGGTGCTGCATATAATAATAAGCAGCATGTATATACAGCACAGGTTGCAGACGGTTCTATGAGTGCTTCTCAAGTTAGTGCTAAAAAAATACACCAACTATTTTCTTTGTTTCTTTTCTTGCACATGTCCAAATAGCAATGCAAATGTCTCATCTGGCTGGATTCTGTTTCTTATTTTTATGCCATTGTTTGGTCCGTACTCCCCTCCTCCTGAGATTTCAGTGTTACTTTTCAGAAGTGTTCTCTGTTGGCAAGCTGAGTAATTCTCACAACATTCCTGTATATAACTACTCAGAAGTAAGAAGTGTTTAAGTTTAGTGGGGTTTATTCACAGGTAAATTGGAACAGGATTGTAGCCTCTCTGAGTGATTTTTTTAAATTAAAAATGAGAATTCAGGAAGCTGCAAGCTATCGTCAGTTCTTTTTGCTGCTTTGGGGACAGTTTAGAAAATAGTGAAAGTCTTGGAAGTACCTTTAAATGGTACATTTCTTGGTTAACATTACATTCTTTTAAAGCTCCAATCATATTACTTTAATAACAATGTGCATAATCCACCAGAAATTTCAGCTATGAAAATGCGATTAAAATGACTAAGACTCAAGTCAGAGCCTACCCAAGTGGCAGGCCTGAATTTAATACAACTATCATTCATAGCTCGGAATGGGGAGAAATTAGTTTGGTTCTCATTTTAATAAAAACTTACTTTATTTGCACTTCCCATAGTAATATGTGAACCAGAATGCAATTGTCTTTTGGTTTTCATGTTTCTCCAATTTTTGCAATACAGTTTTCTGATCAAAAAATGAGCACAAAAATGCATACGTTATGGAAAATTGTGTACAAAATGGCATATATTAGGGTAAATTGCTAGCACAAAAACATATATTTGTCCATCCCTGTTCATGTCACTTTTACGAGATGTCCAGATGGCAGTTGTAAACAACTGAAAAGTGTTCAGTGAAAGACAGGTACCTTCCCTCCTCCTGTGCTCTGCAATAATAAGATTTTAACATCTTGTTACCCACTGTGAGCCTTTAGGCTAAAAATAGAAGAAATAAAACTAAATCAAGCCTACACTCAATTCATGAAGTATGTCACACATCATGGGGAGAGGAAAGAGTAGCAAAGTTGTTACTATTTCTATCGAAAGAGGGAAAGGGTGTTAGTGATGTCAAACTTGTTTTCTCCAAACAAATAATTAAGGTTGTAATTTATTCAGTGCCAAGAAGTGCCCTTAAGTTGCTTTCCCTTGACTTGCCATCCTTTCATGTAACCCCCATTCAACCTCTGTAATGAATGGGCCGACACATTATAAACAATAAAAATGTGTGCTTGTGTCATGATTAGGCATGCTGGAGAAATTAGAAATGGACTAAAATGAATTCAGATTTCTACGAATCTGACCTGTGGAATCTGCTGCAGACTGGCTTCCTTAGGCTGCATAGAGTCTTTTTTTAAAAAAAAATCCCTAAATTTCCACAAATTTATTTGTAGGAAAATACGCAAGTTTCTGCAGAGACATATGCCATCCTGGAAAATATATGTGGAGGAAAGTTGAATGGAATGGGGGACAATACACTAAATGTTATGTATTAATGTAAATTACATAAATAGTTGTGAACCCCCTTACGGAATTATTTGCCTATAACAGAAACCATGAAACAGAAACCATGAAATCCATGAAACACACACAGGATGGATTTCACAAAATCCAGACATCCCTAGTCATGATACGTGGCATTTGTTGGTGTGTGTGTCTGCATGTACGCAAGTCCAAAAATGAAAAATGGTCACAAGGAAAAAGGGAGTTTTAAAAATTTGGCACACTTCATGGACAGTACCAAAGTGGGAAGCTATCCATCTACTTGCCCAGGTTGTTCATGCAACAGTCATTGTCAGCTGCATGGACTAGCAAAGACCAATGTACGTGGAAGCCTTTCTTGACTGTACTGGTAATTAAATGCACTAAGAAAAAGTGCATTTGACCCAGCTGTGTGGGTATTTCCTAGCTAGCTTATGGGAGTTTTAAACATCATTTTCAAAAATGCTTTCACAACTTTCTTGAAAAGCAGTTACATGTGTGCATTTTTATTTTGTTTTGTTTAAAACAAAATTGTTTCAATCTCTAGTACAGATTGTAAAAACACATGGACAGAGTTGAAGGCATAGCTGCTTTACCCTGGCACAGTGCCATTAATGTCAACAAAGCTAAATTTATTTATATCAGCAGGTAATCTGGCATGCTTATGTATAGACAGGTGGCTCTGCCTAGGATAAAATGACATATGCTGACTTTAGCAGAATAATTTCTCTGGTTTCCCCCCGCCCCACGTTTTGACTCTTTTGTTAGTGAAAACAGCAAAAGCAAAACTGAAACATCTCAGGTTTCTGGTGAGCTCATATTTTCCAGTGATATTTGAGTCCTTGTCCCATATAATGTCAACATGATGCACTTAAGCACTTCAAAGTTAATCATGATCGGCTCTCTCAACTGAGAGAGCTGATCATGTGCTTAACTCAGTAAATCTCTCAAGCCTACAATCCTAAACACACTCATTAGGAAGTAAATTCTATTGAACTGACAGAACATAATTTCATTTAAAAATGTATATAATCAAGCTGTGAAGTGCTTAACCCCAGCTGGATCTTTCCCAGTAAACTATAAGATTGGGTGGCTATGTTTGTTGTACTTTTTTGTCAATGTCACAAAAAGGAAGGTGGCTTGTGATGTGTGGCTCTAGCTTTCTGCACTGAGTGCTAAATTAGGGAGAACTGGGTTCTGACATGAAGAATGGTCTGCCTGGGTCAAATAGTTCACTTTTCTCCAATTAACGTGTACTAGATGTAAAAACTATCAAATGGAAAAGGAAATTTAAATTTTTTTTTAATAAGAAACAAATGTGTTGATCTTATCTCTTACACTTTCTGCTCAGAAAACCAAGCACCTCACTAGGGATGTACGAAAGTCACTTACCTTTCGCGGATTATGTTGGTGGTGGGGGGAGGCGTTCCGTCCCTCCCCCCGGAATCCTTTGCGGCCGGCTGTGCTCCACGGCAGCTCCGCGGAGCAGCTGGCCAGGCCCAGCCAGGCCAGAGTCGTCCGCAGCCAGATTTCCGGCCGCGGAGGGCTCTGGGTAAAAAAACAAACGGCGTACGCAAATGGCGGTGGCTACAGCCGCCGCCATTTGCATTCCTTATTTTTGCCCTCTTAATCTATGTAAATATTTACGTAGACTATGACGGCGAAAATAAAAGGGAATGCAAATAGCGTAGCGGGCGCTATTTGCGTCCCTTTTTGATTCGCCGTTTTAGCCTACATAAAGATTTACGTAGGCTAAAATGGGGAATCAAAAAGGGACACAAATAGCGCCCGCTATGCTATTTGCGTTCCCCTTTATTTTCGCTGTCATAGTCTACCTAAATATTTATGTAGACTAAGACGGGCAAAAATAAGGAAAGCAAATGGTGGCGGCCATAGCCGCCGCCATTTGTGTATGCGGTTTTTTGGGTTTTTTTAACCCACCCAGCCATGATAGGCTACGTAAAGATTTACGTAGCCTATCACACCGTGTTTTTTTTTTAAACCTAGCCATGATAGGCTACGTAAATCTTTACGTAGCCTATCACGTTTTTTTTTTTTTTACAAGAGTGGAAATGGCGGCGGCCGGTCAGAAGACCAGCCGCCACAGCTGCCGCTGCCTGGGAGATCCACCCCAGGTGAGTCTCGTCCCGGGGGGATCCGCGGGGGGGCAGGCCATTCCGCCATGGAGTTCGGGGGGCCGAATGCACTGGCATTCGGCCTCATCGAGATCCGTGGTGGAATTCTCTGGCATCCCTACACCTCACCCATTTAGTTAATTGTTTTAGAACAGCCTTCCCCAACCTGGGAGTTGTAGTCCAGAACATCTTTAGGGCACCAGTTTGGGGAAGGCTGTTTTAGAGTATCATAAATGTCAAATTCTGGGTGAAATCTGTGGTGAGGCATATAACTACTATATGCAGATGATGCAGCTATTATCTCAAGGACTCCAATTGGGCTTACAAGAGCATTGTGGAAGTTGACTGAATACTGCAAGGAAGATCTGATGATCAATTATCAAAAAACAAAAATCATGACTTTTGCAAAAACTCCAAAAATCAGATCATGGATGATAAACCAGCATAAGATTGCAGGTCTCCCAATTCAGATATTTAGGGGTAGTCCTTCAAGCAAACGGTTCCAGGAAGGCTCACAGCGAATATGTGGCGTTAAACGCATAGAGAAGCTTGTCAGCAATAGCACAATTTATGAGAATGAAAGGCGACCACTATATCTCTTTAGCCCTCCAATTATACCGAGCAAAAGTACTAGCGCAATTATTTGCGGCCCTCAATTGGGGCCTTTCCCGAAGACCCAACTATTAGAACGTGTACAATCAAATTTTTTGAGGGCAATATTGGGTGTTCTTAGGGATGTCTCCAATGCAAAGATAATATTAGAGACTGGCCAGATCAAAACTGAAGCTAGGGTTTGGGTGGCTATTCTTGTGTACCAGCTTAGACTGTCATATTTTCCTACTGGCCTTGCCCCACTAATTTTGCAAGATGATTTTAAATCCAGTTGGATTCAGTCAACTGAACAGAAGATAGCTTTCTTAGGTCTTCCCTTGTGGACTTTATTAAATATGGGTTTTGAACAAGCAATGGAGACTATCAAGCAGCGCATTGCAGATATTGAGAGACAAAGTGACCTCAATAGTGCCCCAGAATTCTATCTTAGGGAGGATTACAGATACATCGTAATAGCTGCACCCTATTCTTGAACAACTGGAACTGCATAAACATAGAAGGGCATTTACCTTGGCCCGTCTAAATGGACTCCCCTCAGCAGTTTTGGAGGGACAGTACAAAAAGATCCCCTGGTCAGACCGCCTTTGCCCCTGTGGCATGGAACAGATAGAAACTATAGAGCACGTTTTGCTGTGGTGTATATTTTATAGAGATATTCGTGCTGCACTCATCTCCCCACCGATGAATCGCTTTCCGGGATGTACAGGACAACAATATACCTACATATTGTTGTCTGACACTAATTCAACATTTACATATAGTGTCGCCAATTTTTTTGCGGCCGTGATAGGAGTTCGAAGAAGGATGCTGAGGGAGCTTGGACTTACCTAGCTGGATGAAAGACAAAGTGTGAAGAGTAATGTAATTCACCCAATATGGCTGATATGCATCACATTAGTACTACACTGTTGAAGTGTCTATTAATTTGATTGGGGATATATGGCAGATAATTTTAATGTAGTTCCTTTTTTGAGCTGGTTTTTCACCGTAATAAAGTTTTATTCCATTCCATTCCATTCTGTTCTAGGTGAAATCCAAAGTTGTTAATGGTAAAGGATTAAGGGGGAATGGAGCTGCTGTTGTGTGCTGCTGTTTTGAAGGCATGTGTAAAAGCTGGTAATTGCCATCACCTCAGTACTGCTTCTTCTATAAAGGAGCAGATGCCCATTTCTAGGGCTGTCAATCCAGTTCCCTTTACCAGATTGAAAATTCAAATCAAGGAATTTCAAGAGGAAATATATGCCAGTGTTGCTTGTCTGATCAAGAGCTTCACCTCTTGTCTTCTCAGGGGATCCGTCTCATAATTTACTTCAGTGCTGCAGGGTAAGTGATTTTCCATCTGCTTTTATCATCTGCCAACAGCCCAAGCCAACCCTACTGTGAGAGCAGTGTATGCTTCTAGCACTTTTGCCTTCTCAAATCAGTATCCCTTGAACTCAGCCCCAGGTGCCCAGAACTCAATCCTAATTTTTTCTTTTTTCTTTTATTTACCTTTGTGATATTTTTATCAATACGTGGCAAAGAGTGGTCCAGATTATTGGATGGATATGTTGAGGTCTGTGGTAAATAATCCAATTCTGTGATTAGATTCCCTCAACTTCCAAATAGATGATGACAAAATATCCTTATGGCCTCTTGATGACTAACAAATTCATCTTGGCATAACCTTTTGTAGGCAAGTTGAAAGCTCATGCAACAATAAACGTATTAACCCTTAAGAGGCCACAGGACTCTCTATTGCTTTGCTACAACATATTGACATAACTAATATTCTGGAATTTGTCCCTCAACATAAAATATGTAATCTTTGTACAATATATTTGTACAATATATTGTGTTTGATTTTTTTTTCTGTGCTGACTGGATGTTTTGGAGAGGGAGTGGGATAGTCAAAAGGAATGAATGAGTGGTACTTGGCAAGTAGGTCGCCAAAAATTCAAAGTTACAATCATGTAAAGAATATCCAAAGACTCCGTGTTTTCTTTTTGCATCCATGAGGGCTAGAAACATAACTTTTTACAGGTTTTGTTCCTAAGCATTTTGACCACTCTATGTCCAACAACTAGGTATTGCAATTGCATTAATACCAGGCCTACTAGTCACTTAGCCTGTTTTAAATCAGTTATTAAGTCTATTTTTTCTTGTGGGATGACTTATTTCACTAATATATGGTCAGTTAAAAGGCACATAAATGTAAAGAACCATAGTATGCAAATCAAGAACCAGTCTTAAGGAAGTAGCTTCTAAAGCAATTAGGAAGGTAACAGCCAGCAAGGTTGTTATAGCAGTTTATATAGATGCAGAGCTGGGGTGGGGGGAGTGAGGTATCAGTCTGGGATTCTACCTAGTCTCACAACATTTTGTTTCTAACACATTTGCTTTCAGATTGGTACATGTACTGTTTTAAGTGAGGTGAAATCAAGGCAGTTGTGCATGTATGCAGGAATTTATTCTGATCATTTTTTTTTCCTGTGGCAGCTGATGAGGTCAGATTTGTAGGACACTACCTGGATTTTTATTAACATATCTGTAAAATGGAATGCTAGACCTGACTTCTAGTCAGCTTTGGGGAATACAAAGATAATTGACCTCAGGAAACTGCCTCGGGCAGTCTCTTTATTATTTTTATAGGAATGTCCCACAAACCAATTACCTCTTACAATGGGCCTTTTATTGAGGCTATTTACTTTAATATGGTTTTTAGAAAGACTAGCCTAAAGAGAGTTTGGAATCCCAAGACAAGCTCAGTAGGGTTTATTTGATGACTTTCGTTGGAGTAACAGCTAAGGAGCATGGAGTTGTCAAACAATAAACCCACTAGACTATATTGGCACCTAAAGCACAGTATGTATAGCAATAGACTTAAAAAAAAACTCCTCATGCCGTAGATCCACCAAGATGACCTGGGAGCAAAATATTTCTTTTATTTCACTCAGGATGCCACATTTTTGCTTCCAAACAAGGTATGTTCAGTGGTTCTGACTACTAGATACCTTGAGCATTACAGAGGGTGCTTTCAAAGCAAATACCTTTAGATTATTTAAGATGAGCTGCCCGTTACAAGGGAATTTATTTATGTATTTATATATTTGTTGCAATTGTGTCATGTTCAAGCCAAGTCCTGGCTATATGTTTAACATATTTGTAACCCACTTTTTCAATAAATGTTTCCAAGGCAGCTAAGAAGACTTACTAAAAAGAATCCTAAACCCGATATCATACAAATAAGCCAAAACTATTTAAAAGACCCTATAAAATGCTAATTAACAGCAATGTTAACCATAGCAGCAGAAACAAGAGAGGAACCTAATCAAGGCAATCCAAAAGCCATCTGGAAGAAGCCTGCATTAGCTAGGGAGCTTGAGGATTTGCCTTGGTCCACATTTTTAAGCAAACCACCCTGATTCACACTTCCCAGATTAATACATGGATTAGAATGCAGTTATGCATTGTTTTTTTGCATTTCCCTAAATTTTGCGATACAGTTTTTGGCTCAAAAAGCATACCAATGCATACAAAATGTGTACTTTAGAGGGAAATACATGAATTGTGTATTTTGTGGGGGGAAATGTCCAAAAAATAATGCAAATGTTCATTCAGTTTTTATTTTTTTTAATTGCACATGGATGCAGAAAATGGGATGGAACAGACTTGTGAATGAACACATGAAAAACTGACATGAACCAGAAATAGACTGATCCATTCCTAGCTAGGGCCAATCCCACTCAGTTTCAGAGATGGAGATTGGTGCTGGCCATCATAAGCCAGGCAAAGGAGAAGTCAAAATATGTTTGGCCAGTGTTGAGGGAATCCCACTGAGATACTTCTTGTGTGATCTGAAGTCAGTTGGAGAGGAGGAGAATGTTTAGGGCTCCCCTGTCTCACTCTTCAGTGTCTGAGAAGCATGAAGGCAACTCTGCTCCACTCTCGTGTTGGGTATCCCTTGATAAAACAGTTAAGTTGCATACCTGAGTGCCAACACAATGTTGCAGTATTAAATGTTGGGAACTTGGAAGCCAGAGCCAAGTCAAAGGGACTGAAGCCAAAAGCCAAGACGCTATGAACCAAGACACAAATGCTTAGGCAGAATCAGAGGATGAGAAACAGGTGAAGAAAAGCAAGCCAAAGAGAAGGAAGCTACATCTGGGTCTCAATAACAAAACAGGTAGCCATCAACATTGCAGTAACACTATGTCCTGATTTGATTTTCTTTAACAACAAATGGTCAATGGGATCTGCCAGTGAGAAAAATCAGCACATAGGCTAAAATAGCTTAAATACCATATAGTAGTTCACACACTAGAACCAAAATGGGTAATAGCCTAGGTGCCATCAAGATTTCTTCACTGGTTTCATATTGTATTGTAGTATAGTCACATTGAAATCTAATTGCTATAGTGTTTACTTGTACATGTAGCTTGTTAATAATGAGACTGAATATCCAGCAAATTCCAGGTGGTAGGGGCTTGAGGGATTTATATGAATTTAACAAGTTCCTTAGGTAAACACATTGCTGCTGCTCCTCCATTCATCCAGCCAGAGATAAAATAGTAGAGAAGGGAATGGAGTGTCACTGGCAAATGATACAAATACAGAGACTATTTCCAAAGACAGATGGAGTGTAACTCCCCTGTAATTTTCCTCAAATCATCTTTAAAATGGTATGGTATGAGATCCAATTCAGAATGGGAATGGTGCAGAAGAAATAATGTGCTGGATACTTTAAAAAAGGACAATTTGCACTTCATGAAGTTTTCAGCCTTCAAAGAGGAGAAAAATCCCACAAAACCAGGTACGTGTATCCAGAGAGGATGATTTTAGTATAAACGTATTGTTAGTGACCTGTGGAATGCAAGAGCGTACACGCTACACTCTGAGCACAAAGTTGGTAGATATAGTTGAAATACTCCTGTGTCTTTGAGGGTGATGATTTACTGGGATAATTATAATATATCTGCAGATGAACCATCCACGCTTTAGTGTTGTGACATGTTTTTCTTGCAGAGCTATTAAAGTACACTTAGGGCGCAGTTCTATGGCTTGTGCCCTCATTGCTCATAACCCTCTGAATTCAAACATTTTCGAGATTCCTATGCCCTGCCAGGCTGACCGGCAGGGCAGATGGAGCAGCAGAGGTGATCTTTGCCTCCCCCTCCTCCCATCTTTTGTTGCTAGATGGGCTTTTCAGTCCATCTAGCAAGGGTGCTTTGGAAGGGGAGGGCAGGAGGCTGGAGGAGGGCAGATAAATCATATCCTGGCCTCTCTAATCTCCTCTCCTCCCACTGGACCACCCTTTCCCCCTCTTTGAGATTGATTTTCTGACCTTGTAGAGGCAGCTGGCTATGAGGAGTTGGGGTCAGGGGGCTGGATCTCTGACTCCCCCTTCCAAGGTCAGAGCACTGTCTCCCACTTAGAGGAAGAATCCGAACCATCCGATGGTCCCTGGATGGGATGCTCATCCAGGGACCATAGGATTGCTCTCCTCAGGATCCTTCTAAATGGACTTTGTGTTTATGGAACATGTAGGGTGGATTCAGATGACTGGGAGCCATGCAGCAGCTGCTTAAAGGCTTACCACATGTCAACTGCAACCACATGGGAAGGTTGCCTGTTGCCTCCTATTCCAACTATGTGATTAAGCCCAGCATGACCACTCCTTCAAATTTACTCATGCTTATGGATAACATAATGATGATATGCACCATTATAGGACCATCTGGGTAATGGGAATCTGTGCCTGGTTGGGTGTTCTTTATACTTCTGTTATTGGGGGCCCTGTAAAGCTTACTTTTTTTAACTGAACCCTGGCTGAGCAAATAGGAGACTGCTTTGCTAGTTGCTATTGACCTTGCTTCTGCCTTAAATTGATTTTGCTCTCCACGGAAGAAAGGTGTAGATGCAAGGGGATCAAGTTACCAATTGGATATGTCCTAAAATCCTAAGCATGCTCATTTCCCCACTAAAGCTGCATTCTCAAGCATGCTGTACTTGTTCATTGAACATAATTCTGAGTAAACACACTTCTGGCAATGACTTCCAGCAGGGTCTCTGGGAGGCAATTCAGATCTAGGAGCACTCTGAAGCTGCAAACCTCATTTAGAGGGAGTGTGACCTCATCCTGAACAGGCATTTCTACCACTTTCCCAACACTAGGATCACCTACCATTTCCAAATTCAGACAGTCACTCAAAGATGAGACCAGCACATCTGGTTCAGATGGAAAAGAGAGAGCTATGTGTAATCAACATGCTCATGATTATCCACTTCAAACTTCTGGACAACCTCTCCCTGGCAGCTTCATGTAGATGTTAAGTAGTAGACAAGGCCAATCTCTATAGAATCCTATAAGATAGCTCCTTTGAGAAGAACAATAACCTTGCACTACCTTCTGGTATGTTCCATTGAGATAAGAATGGAACCATTGTAAACTAGTACCCTTTATTTCCAGCCCATATAATTGATCTGGAAAGATATCATGATTTCCAGTGATGGCATTGGAAATTGCCTAAAGGCTCATGGAGAATCAACAGGGTCAAAGTACCCAACTTATGAAAAAGCAGAAGAGTTCTAGCAGAAGAGGACTCCCAGCAGCTGTGTAGGAAGGAAGTTTCAGTCTGTTTCCTGTGTCCTAGCTGAGCAGAGCAGAGGAAGCTGCTCCAGCTGCTCCAGGGGATATACAAGGAAGCAAGCTTGCGAGCAAACAGGGAGAGGAAACAGGACTTTGCCAGGGGAGTTCAGCAGGGAGGTCAAGGGGGAGGCCCCTAACTTTTTTTTTCATTTTTAAAACATTTCTTTTTCTTGTAACACACACTTCCATACCAGTGGGACTGTGTTTTTAACCTCCAGTGAATAGAGGACAAAGCTCAGAGGACAAAGCTATTCCAGTACAATCAGAAAGCTAGAAACATACAGTCAGGGCCAGAAATAACTGTTTTGGCAGTTGGCCTCCATACACCACCACATTGAAGTTGAAAGGAAACACACCCAGATGGGAGCGAAGTCAGGACTTTCAGCTGTAATTCAAGGGGTTTGACAAAAGTGGGGCACTAACCATTTGCATACACATACCCCCATCATTGATGGCACATAAGTAATGGAACAAACCAACATCATTTCAAACTTAAGGATCTCCTTTAATACCTGGATGAAAATCCTTTGCAGTCAATGACTGCCTGAAGTCTGGAACCCATGGACATGGCCAAATGCTGAGTTTCCTCCCTTGAGATGCTTTGCCAGGCCTTTACTGCAGCTGCCTTCAGCTCCTGCTTGTTTGTGAGTCTTTCTGCCTTCGGTCTTGTCTTCAGTAAGTGAAAAGCATACTCTATTGGGTGGAGATCAGGTGACTGACTTGGCCATTGAAGAACATCCCACTCCTTTGCCTTGAGAAACTCTTGGGTAGCTTTTGCTGTATGTTTTGGGTCATTATCCATCTGCAATATGAAGTGGTGTCCTATCAGTTTGGCAGCATTTGGGTGACTCCGAGCAGAAAGTATAGCCCTATACACTTCAGAATTCATCCTGCTGCTTTTATCAGCAGTCAGGTCATCAGTAAACACCAGTGACCTGGTTCCATTGGCAGCCATACATGCCCATGCCATAACGTTGCCTCCACCATGTTTGACAGGTGATGTGGTATGGTATGCTTTGGATCATGAGCTGTTCCTTTCCTTCTCCATACTTTTCCTATCATCCTGATACAAGTTAATCTTGGTTTCATCAGTCCAAAGAATCTTATTCCAGAACTGGGCAGGCTTTTGTGGGTGTTTGCTGGCAAAGGCTAATCTTGCCTTTCTGTTCTTGAACGTTACCAGTGGTTTGCACCTTGTTGTGAAGCCTCTGTATTTACATTCATGAAGCTGTCTCTTGACTGTAGATGTTGACAATGACATGCCTATCTCCTCAAGAGTGTTCTTGACCTGGCTAGATGTTGTGAAAGGGTTCCTCTTCACCATGAGCAGCATTCTGAGGGCATCCACTGTAGTTGTCTTCTGTGGTCTTCCAGGCCTTTTGGTGTTGCTGAGCTTGCCAGTTAATTCCTTCTTTTTCAGGATATTCCAAACTGTTGGGTTGGCCACTGTTTTTGCTCTCTTTCTGATGGGTTTATTTTGTTTCCTCAGCCTAATGATGGCCTCCTTCACTCGCATGGACACCTCTTTGGACCTCATGTTGGGAGTTCCAGTGAACAGCTACCAAATGCAAATGTAACACTCAGAACCACCTCCAGGCCTTTTATCTGCTTGCTTGGTCATGGGGTACCCAGGAAACAGGCCACACCTGGCCATGCAGCTGCTTGTCAGCCATTGGTTCCATTACGTATGAGCCACCAATGAAAGGGGTGTGTGTATGCCACTGGCTGTCCTTCCTGAATGGTTAGTGCCCCACTTTTGTCAAACCCCTTGAATTACAGCTGAAAGTCCTGACTTCGCTCCCATCTGGGTGTGTTTCCTTTCAACTTCAATGTGGTGGTGTACAGAGGCCAACTGCCAAAACAGTTATCCTTGTTCCAATATTTCTGGCCCTGACTGTAAAGGGAATAGAGACTATGGAAGGACAAGACTCTCCAGTGGTGGTGACCTGCAAGGTGTGTGCAGTGTTTGTTTTCTTGCCTGAGATCAACATGGCCTACATATGCAACAAGTGCAAGTTGATCACACTGTTGGAAAAAAAAGTAAGAAGACTGGAGCAGCGAGTGTCGACCCTCCAGGGAATAAAAGAACATAAAGAGTTCTTGAACAGAACAGTGGAACTACAGCAGCAAAGTGAAGAACAGAAGATAGAAGGGCAACAGCAAGTGAAACAGAAGAGGAAAATGCTGAAGTGAATAAAAATGAAGTAGAGGATACTCCTTGGAAAAGGGTGACAGGACCAGAAGGACTAGAAGCCACTCTACACCAGCGGAAGCAGTGAAGCTATGAACCATTTCCAGCTACTTGAAGATGAGGCTGGAGGACAGCCTGAAGAGGAAGAATTACAGGGCAACCTGCATGAGAGCCAGCAAGAGGCTGAAGGTCAGTCAAGCAGAGGAAATGAAACCAAGACCTACAACCACAAGAAGAGAAGAGGAGTAGTAGTGGGAGACTCCTTGCTGCATGGGATCGAAACCCAAGTATGTTGCGAAGATGCATGGACTTGCCAGGTATGCTGTCTCCCTGGAGGATGGATTAGAGATGTGACTGAAGGGTTGCCTACACTCATAAAGCCCACTGACAGGTATCCCTTCTCATCCATGTGGGAACAAATGATACCACCAAGTGGAGATATGAAGAAATCATGTCAGACTTTGAAGTTTTGGGAAGGAAACTCAAGAACTTTGGGGCTCAGATAGTTTTCTCATCCATCCTTCCAGTAGTTAGAAGAGGGATAGAAAGGGAAAGAAAAATACTCCAGGTGAATGACTGGCTACGAAGGTGGGGCTGGCGCGAGAGATTTGGATCATGGGCTATACTTCCTGGAAGGTGGATTGGTGGCAAGGGATGGGTTGCACCTCACAAAGGCTGGGAAGAATGTATTTGGCCACAGCATGAAGAACTTCATCAGAAGGGCTTTAAACTGAATCCTACGGGGGAGGGAGACGTAAAGTTGGGGGTTACAATGGATGAAGGCTCATGTGCCACAATGGAGAGAACATATCTAATACTGCCCAATAATAGTCTTCAAAAACATGTAGGAAGAAAGCCAGACTATAAAGCACATAGTCTTCGATGTCTATATACTAATGCCCACAGTATGGGAAACAAACAGAACGAACTTGAACTCTTAATACAGGAGGGAAATTATGACTTGATAGGTATAACTGAAACTTGGTGGGATGACTCCCATGACTGGAATACAGCAATTGAAGGATATCACTTGTTCAAAAAGAAGGAACAGAAAGGGAGGTGGGGTTGCACTGTATGTGAAAAATACATATCTCTGCACAGAAATACAGGAGGAGGAGCTTGGTAGCCCCATCGAGAGCATCTGGGCTGAAATAAATGGAGCAAAGAATAAAAGGAACCTGGTGGTCGGAGTCTACTACCGGCCACCCAATCAAGGAGAAGACGAGGATTAAACTTTTGAAAAGCAAACTGCCAATGTTTTAAGGAAGCATGATGTAGTAGTAATGGGGGACTTCAATTTCCCTGATATTTGTTGGGAGACAAATTCTGCAAAACATGGCCCCTCCAGGAAATTCCTGACTTGTGTTGCAGATAACTTCCTCCTACAGAAAGTAGAGGAAGGAACTAGAGGATCGGCTATCCTTGACTTGATCCTAACCAACAGAGATGACTTAGTGGATCAAGTAGCAGTTACAAGAACTCTGGGGGAAAGCGACCATGTTATACTTGAGTTCTTGGTTCTAAAGGAAGCAAAAGTCGAGTGTAACCAAACACCTACCCTGGATTTTAGGAAAGCCAATTTTAATAAACTCAGAATAATAATAAGTAAGGTCCCATGACAAGCAACTCTAATGAGAAAAGGAGTCCAAGATGGGTGGGAGTTTTTTTTTTAAAAAGAAATTCTAAAGGCACAATTACAAACAATTCCAACAAGAAAAAAAGGTGGAAGATAACAGAATAAGCCAATGTGGCTTCACAACAAGCTTAGAGATGAACTGGAAACAAAAAACCACACATACAGGAAGTGGAAGGAAGGCCAAGCTACAAAGGAAGAGTACAGGCAGGTAGCACAGAATTGCAGGGATGGCATCAGGAAGGCTAAAGCTGAGAATGACCTGAGGTTAGCATGGGAGGCTAAAAGCAACAAAAAGGCTTTCTTCAGATATGTGCATAGTAAATGACCGAGGAAAGAAATGGTGGTTCAACTATTAAATAAGACTGGCAAAATGTTAACAGATGACAAGGAAAAGGCAGAATTGCTCAATTCCTACTTTGGCTCAGTCTTCTGAAGACTGAAGGGGCAGGATTGCAGCTTGAGTTTAATAGGCATATGGTCAAGGAACACCTAATTACTTTGAATGAGTTCAAATCTCCAGGGCCAGATGAACTGCATCCTAGAGTAATAAAGGAACTGGCAGAAGAACACTCAGAACTACTGTCTATTATCTTTGAGGAATCATGGATGACAGGTGAAGTGCCAGATGATTGGAGGAGGGCTAATGTTGACCCTATCTTCAAAATGGGTAAAAAGGAGGAACCTGGGAACTGCAGACCAGTCAGTCTGACATCAACCCTGAGAAAATTCCGGAGCAGATTAAAAAATAATCAATCTGTAAGCACCTTGAAAACAATGCAGTGATTACTCAAAGCCAACGTGTATTTGTCAAGAACAAATCCTGCCAGACAAATCTCATCTCATTTTTTGATCAGGTAACCTCCCTCGTGGACTGTGGGAATGCTGAGGACATCATATACCTCAACTTCAGCAAAGCTTTCAACAAAGTGCCCCATGATATCCTGATGAGCAAACTAGTTCAAAGTGGGCTAGATGAAACAACGATCCGGTGGATCCACAGTTGGCTACAGAATCGGACTCAAAGAGTGCTTATCAATGGGATCTTCTCAGCTGGGGAGAGGTAACGAGTGAGGTACTGCAGGACTCAGTCTCGGGCCCAGTGCTCTTCAACATTTTGATTAATGACTTGGAGGAGGAGGTGCAGGGAATGCTGGTCAGATTTGCAGATGACACAAAATTGGGCAGGATAGCTAATACTTTGGAAGACAGAAACACAATTCAAAATGATCTTGATAGGCTGGAGCGCTGGGCAGAAAACAACAGAATGACATTTAATAGGGATAAATGCCAAGTTCTGTACCTAGGAAAAAGAAACCAAATGCACAGTTACAAGATGGGTGATACTTGGTTCAACAATACTACAAGCGAGAGAATTGTTGTCGATCACAAGCTGAAGATGAGCCAACAATGTGATGTGGCTGCAAAAAAGGCCAATGCTATTTTGGGCTGCATTAATAGAAGCATAGCTTCCAAATCCCGGGAAGTACTAGTTCCCCTCTACTCAGCACTGGTTAGGCCTCATCTGGAGTACTGTGTCCAGTTCTGGGCACCACACTTTAAGAAGGATGCAGACAAACTGGAGAGGGTTCAGAGGCAGCAACAAAGATGATCAGGGGACTGGAAACAAAGCCCTATGAGGAGAGACTGAAAGAACTGGGCATGTTGAGCCTTGAGAAGACTGAGGGGAGATAGGATAGTGCTCTTCAAGAACTTGAAAGGTTGTCACAGAGAGGAAGGCCAGGATCTCTTCTCAATTATCCCAGAGTGCAGGACACGGAACAATGGGCTCAAGTTACAGGAAGCCAGATTCTGGCTGAGCATCAGGACAAACTTCCTGACTGTTAGAGCAATACAACAATGGAACCAATTACCTGGGGAGGTGGTGGGCCCTCTCACACTGGAGCCATTCAAGATGAAGCTGGACAGCCACTTGTCAGGGATGCTTTGACTTGGGGTGTGTTTCCACACTATTGGCTTCACTTTGTTTGCAACTTTGTTGCAATGTTTCCCCAATCTCAGCTTCTCCTTTTCCAGTTTCCACAGTGGTTAAAGTCCCGGCTTATCATCGCTGTAGCATAGGGCTCTGTGCTGTTTCCACTGACCTCTAATCAAATTATTTTCTTGATGGCCGGCTGGGTGGTGTCTGAGTGGAGTCTGGGTTGGGTATGACTGCCTCATTCATGTTCCCGCCTCTTCGGCCATGTTTCCAGGACAACGGAAGGAGAAGCTAATGGAGGAGTACGGGATTTTAAAAAAGGAATCAGCTTTGCTGTGAAGAGAGGCTTCCCTCCTCTCCCCGCTTTCTCCTTTCCCCTGAAAGTCGAGATGCACCTGCATTTCAGGAGCAAGCGTCATTGAGCACAATGGCGGTTACTTCTGAGTAGACACACATATCCTTGTGCTGGGAAAGGGGGGGACACAAAAAGAGGGCAACTAGCACCCATTTTAACCCAGAGGACCTCATTGACCACAATGAGAGTAACTTCTGACAAGACAGTATTTGGGTTTGTTGTGGGAAAGAGAGTGAAACCAGCTCCCATTTTAACCCACAGGATCTCTATACAGAAGTTGTGAATGAGTTACGTCCTAAGACAGTGGACCAAAGCCTTGAGATCATGCTTAATTGCATTCAAGGAACTGGGCTTAAAAGTGTGCCATTTGAATTGAGGGGGAATCTCTGTAAGTGCTGATGTAGGCATTAGGGGTGCACGAAAGCCACTTACCTGGCCTCGCAGCTTGCTTCGCGGTGGGGGGGAGGTGCTTCACTGCTCCCCCCGAAGTTCAGGCTGGGGGGGGAGCCTTCCCGCCTCGTCCGGCCGAAATTCAGGCCGGGGGGGAGGCTTCCTGCCTCGCCCGGCCGAAATTCAGGCCGGGGAGGAGGCGCCTCACCTCGCCCGGCCGCGAAACAAAAAGTTAAAAAAAAAACAAACGCCCCCGTGATAGGCTACGTGACGATTAACGTAGCCTATCATGGATAGATCTGCAAAGTCAGCCGTGATAGGCTACGTTAATCGTCACGTAGCCTATCACGGCTGACTTTGCAAATCTAGCCGTGATAGGCTATGTTAATCGTCACGTAGCCTATCACGGGGGCGTTTTTTTTTTTTTACTTTTATTGGAATGGCGGCGGCGGCAGCCGGTCGAAAGACCGGTTGCCGCCTCTGCCCCTGTCGAAGACCTGACGAACCGCCACCGGGACCTGCCGCCGGGAGGGACATTCGGGAAAGGTAAGTCCCATCCCGGGGGGGGTGCGGGGTACGGGGGGTGTGCGGAGAATTTCTCCCTGAAACTACTTCGGGGGGCCGAACACGTTGGCATTCGGCCCCCCGAAGTTTTGGGGAGAAATTCTCCCCCATCCCTAGTAGGCATTCAAAGGCAAGCCTCATTAAGCACAATGGGAGTTACTTTTGAAGAGACACTAATGGGTTTGTTGTGGGAAAGACAGTAGTAAAGACCAAGATGGAATCCAGCTCTGTTGTAACCTGCAGGATAGCTATAACGAAGTGATTAGGGATGTACGAAAGTCACTTACCTGTTCACAGATTATGTTTATGGTGGGGGGGAGGCATTCCATGCTTCCGTCCCTCCCCCCGGAATCCTGGACGGGGGGGAGGTGCTCCGTTCCTCTCCCCCGGAAACCTCTGCGGCTGGTTGTGCTTCCCGGCAGCTCCGCGGAGCAGCCAGCCAGCCCCAGCCAGGCCAGAGCCGTCTGCGGAGGGCTCTGGGTAAAAAAACCCAAAAAACCCACCGCGTACGCAAATGGCGGCAGCTATGGCCGCCGCCATTTGCGTTCCTTATTTTTGCCCTCTTAATCTACATAAATATTTACGTAGACTATGACGGCGAAAATCAAGGGGAACGCAAATAGTGTAGCGGGCGCTATTTGCGTCCCTTTTTGATTCCCCGTTTTAGCCTACGTAAATATTTATGTAGGCTAAAACGGGGAATCAAAAAGGGACGCAAATAGCGCCCGCTACGCTATTTGCGTTCCCCTTGATTTTCGCCGTCATAGCCTATGTAAATATTTACGTAAACTAAGACGGGCAAAAATAAGGAACATAAATGGCGGCGGCCGTAGCCACCGCCATTTGCATACGCGTTTTTTTTTTTTAACCCACCCAGTCGTGATAGGCTACGTAAAGATTTACGTAGCCTATCACCTCATGTTTTTTTTTTTTAAACCTAGCCATGATAGGCTACGTAAATCTTTATGTAGCCTATCATGTCTTTTTTTTTTTTTTACAAGAACAGGAGTGGAAATGGCGGTGGCGGCAGCCGGTCGGAAGACCAGCCGCCGCAGCCGCCGCCACCAGAGCCGCCGCCACCCGGAAGATCCACCCCAGGTGAGTCTCGTCCCGGGGGGGATCCATGGGGGGGCGAGGGGGTGGCAGGCCGTTCCGCCACAGATTTCGGGGGGGGGCGAATGCACTGGCATTCGGCCTCACTGAGATCCGTGGCGGAATTCTCTGCCATCCCTAGCTGCGATAGGGCAATTCATCGGAGTCTCTCTTGGTTGCTTAAACACATTTGAGGAATTGGGCTTTAATATGTGCCATTTCAGTCGAGGGAGAATCTCAGCCTCATCCACCTCAATGGGAGTTACTTTTGAGGAGACACAAATGGGTTTGTTGTGGAAAAGAGAGCGAAACCAGCCCCCGTTTTAACCCATAGGATCTCTATACAGAAGTTGTGAATGAGTTTCGTCCTAAGGCAATGGACCGAAGCCTTGAGATCTGCTTAATCACTTTTAAGGAATTGGGCTTTGATATGTGCCATGTCAATTGTGGGACTTCTGTGTTATTTCTGGTCATTGGGAGGACAAGCCTCATTCAGCACAATGGGAGAAAAACCCCTGACTGGGGTCATGGGCTGTGTTCTAGTGCTTATTTTCAATGATATTTTAAAAGTTGGTCCCTCAGCATCCTGCTCCAAAATGGTGATGACACTTCTGGAAAACAGGGAGGGAAAGGGTTGAGTCACTGAGGTCAGAGTGACACACCCACAAAGGCCGGGCTATACACCTCATGGGCAGGACTATGATACCGGACCTAGCGCAATTGTGGAAACAGGTCAGTAATGGAGCCGCCATAAGCGGGGAAAAGTTGGACTATAAGTAGTCTCAGAAGAAGCAGTTTTTCTGCGATAAAATGCTGCACTGGAGCTGAAAGGCTACGATGTCATGGAAACACAGAGACCTTGTGGCACAGCCAGGTTGGAGTAAATCACTGGTGGAAACACAGCCTTGGATTCCTACATTGAGCAGGGGGTGGACCCGATGGTCTTATAGGCCCCTTCCAACACTACTATTCTATGATTCTATGGGTCCATTTCAGTGCTGACAATCAGCTGCACAGTGGCATGCTAGGAACAGGTGTAGGGAGGGAAGGTGTGGTTGGACTCTGAAACCTTGTATGCAGAGAGTGATCCATACACTGAAAAAGGATAAGTTGATATTGTCAAATGAAAGTGCAGTGGCTGGGTCGGGGAGCATACACATTTTCAGATAGTGTGGTTCTGTGCAGAGCGCTGCTATGGGCAGTTGACTGCAGGGCTTGAGTGAAAGTAGTGTTCTACCAAACATTGGGTATCTGAACATTAAGCAAAAAACTTGCAAAACCCCACATCCTTTCTGGAACTTCCTGCTTTCGGTTTGTTTGCGGGATTAGGAAGAGCTTATTTACACTGCAGCCATGTGGTTTGAACTGAGGGAGTGCCCCCTCCCTCCCTGGCATGTGTGCAAAGGGGGCGGGGGGGAGTCTTGTTTTCATAACTTCTGCTGTAGTGTTTTCTCGCAGCCCCCAGGAAACCTCTGACTTGCTTCTGAGTAGACATAAAATGTAAGATCGTGCTGTAAGTCTGCAACCCTTGGCACACTTATGTGGGAGTAAGCCCCATTGAGCTCAATGGAACTTACTTCTGAGTAGACATAAGATCATCCTGTAAGTCTGCAATCCTCAGCACACTTACTTGGGAGTAAGCCCCATTGAACTTAATAGGGTGCTCTCAAATAACAGAGGATGTTTTTTGAGCTTGGTGGGTGGGGGATCAGATGTGTCTCCCTTTGTTGCAGGGAGGCATTTTACCCTCTTCTCCCTCCAATTGAGAAATGTGGAGGCAGGAGTCTCAATCAGCAGGCGATTCTTGCCCTCGCGCCTGTCAAATCTCCTTGGGTCTCCTTCCGTGCAACGCTGCTCCCATCCTCAGTGCCTTCGCCATCTTGACCACACCCCCAACAACTGAAAACAAATGCCCACAGCAGGCAGACACAGCGGTTTCTTCCGCTATTGGAGAATTTCACAGGCACATAATTGTGCACATAATTCTGAAGGAAAATCGTGTGAAATTTGGCACTCCTGGAAAAAAACCCACATTTTTTGTGTTTGGGGAAAACACGAGATAGCCTGGGGGAAATTGCGGGAGGCGCCTTGGACATTAATGGCGTCATGCAAAGAGCCCACAAACTTCTGAGAGAGAGCCATCTAAATAGCAGGATAAAAGCTGCGTTGTGATGAACCTCATTATTTAGTGAGAATGTTTGGTTTGATTGCAGGGTGGGGAGGAGAGCGCAAAAGGACAAACTATCAGTTTGGGGGGCTGGATTTTGATTAGGTCAGCTGACTTTCAAGAAAACAGAAGGAGGTGAGCATCCAAAGTAAATCACAAAAAAGAGAAACAGGTTCTCAGGATGCAAAAAAATATTTATTGTAGGAAGCCCAATGCATTTTGGCCTTTTTCTAATTTTTAGGCCTTCTTCAGGGGGTAGAGAAAAAAAGTGTGCAGAATTTTTCAGCAAACGATTGCCTTCTGTGTCAATCTACTGGCAACTCTAACCGGGAATTCTTTTATTTTACCATGAAAGATATAGTATGATTATGGAGATCAGCATAGACTCAGTTTCTCTTTTGCCATGAACTTCATTGCATGTCACCAGTAACACAGGAGACAATCTTTTGCTGAAAAAATTCTGCAGACTTTTTTATCCCCTGAAGAAGGCCTAAAAATAAGAAAATGGCTGAAACATGTCGGGCTTCCTAAAATAAATATTTTTTTTGCAACCTGAGAACCTGTTTCTGTTCTTTGTGATCAGCTGACTTTCAAGACATCTTGAAGTCAGTTTAGGTAATGTATCAAAATAATAGCCAAAAGAGCTCTTTCATTGCAGCTATAGTCACAGAAAGTAACAAGAATGCAGAGTTAAAAGAACATGTGTTATAGCCTACAAAGATTATTCCACTGATTTCTCAGTGGAGAAATCATGCATGGACAACGTTTTCTTTTTCTTTTTTTTAACGATACAGTGAATTATTAATGTTTGTTCTGTTTCGCAAAAAAGATTCATGACTGCCAGAGTTCAGGCCTGGTATTACATTTATATGTATGAACCAAAATAAAGTATTTTAAAGGTGGAATGTATATTCAATCAGGTAACGTTATTTGACTATTGTACAATGATTTCTTTTTCACTTCTCAGAAAAAAACTGAAGTATTAAACATTCCGGCAATGATTATTTTTAAGGCCTGTATTAGAGTGGGGGGAGGGTTAAAAAGAGGGAACTTTGGAGAACTTCCTTTAAAAAAACTGTAGCTGCAGTATTTTCTAGCTTTATTGAGTCTATACAGCAGAGATATAATACTTTAGTTTGTGTAGAGTGTTGGCCATAGACCAAATGTTGGCTCAGACATCTCCGGTGCCTCTTCCTTTTGTTCAGAATTCAACTACCTAATTCTTTAAATCGCATTTGGCTATAATTCCACTAATTTGCTGCGTGATTAGCATGCATGACTTATCATTATATACTAGCAGAATGTGGTGCATCACAGGTAATAATGATAATAATTATAATAATAATAATGATGTAGTAATGATGTAATAATAATAATATAATTATGATGATGATGATAAATTTATTTATATAGCACTATCAATGTACATGGGACTTTAAAAAGTATAGCAGGTTCTTGCCCCAAGGAGCTTACAGTCTAAATCTGACACAGGGGTGACTACAGAGGAAGTGGAGGCAGGGTTAAAAAGGGCTATAATGTGTGTTATTATTTCAGTTCAGTGTACTCAGGCTTAGTTTCAATAGGACATGGGAACTAGGGGTGTGTGCTAAAGGCTCCAGGGAAAAGATGAATTTGAGGAAGTATTTGAAGGAAGAAAAAGAGGATGCATCACCCAGATTGTCTGGCAGGCAGTTACAAACAATACAGGACAGCAGGCAAGAAAGGTCTGAGTCTTTTCAGAAGCGGGGGACCATCATATGTTTGAAAGTGGTGGAGCTGGAGGAGCAAAGGTCACAGGCAAGAATGTATCATGATATAAGAGTGGAGAGATGAAAAGCAAGGGAATGGATGACTTTGAAGGTGAGGACAAGGAGCTTGTGTTGGATCCAGGAGCTGATAGGAACCCAGTATAGGTATCTAAGGAGGGGTGTCATGTGATCAGAATGACAAGAGAGGTGAATGATTTTGGCAGGGAGAATGCTTGATTAAGATAAGGGGACCAAGGTGAGATGCTGGTAGACCTAGGAGAAGAAGCTTACAGTAGTCTAGATTAGGTATGTATGATCAGGGCATAAACCAGAGTCTTTTTTGAGGGGGCAGAGAGCAAAGCTGCAGTTTTGCGAGGGAGAAGTAACATGATTTGGTGGTGGACTGAATATAGGGAACAAAGGAGAGGAAAGAGTCAAAGAAAAAGCTAAGGCTTCCTGTTCAAACAGGGTGGACATTGTCAATGGATAAGGAGACTATATGAGGAGAGGAGGGCTTGGAAGGGAAGGTGAGTTCAGATATACTGAACATGAGACAATGCTTAAGCATTGAAGTGGAAATATGAAGAGAAGTGATTGGATGTGCAGGACTGGAGGGAGAGGGGAAATTCTGGGATAGAGAAGTAGACCTTGGTGAAAGCTTATGTTGAAAGTCAGCTTATAAATCCATAAAATAGATAAATATTATTTATACCCAGGGACAAATGGTAGAGAGAGAAGAGGCCTGAGGAAACCAACTGAGAGAGAAAGCAGTGGAAAGGTTTCCTGCTATATGGAAACACTGAAAGAACAAGTAGAGATAAAGAGAGCCATGTGAGGATATAATCACAGAGACGGAGGGTATAAAGCGGGTGTTGACTGTTTTTCAGCCCAGGGCCCGAATTCCAATTTGGGAAGGGTCAAATTCCAAATGTGGGGATAAGGGCACAGGGGGTGGGGCCATGGACAGGGGGTGGGGCCAAAGCAACGTGGGCAGGACCAGATGTAATTCGTGCCAATTTGGCCATTTTCCCACCAAGCCCATAAGCCATTGCTCAGTCCTGTGCATGCAGAGGAGTAAGGCCCCACTGCAACAGCTTTCAGGCATGCAAATCACAGTTCATTTCTAAAATGTGGAAGTGTTTACATTTGAAATAGCCAGGATTTAAATGCTCTCTGCTACCTCTGTTCACTGATCTGAGGTCCCCAATCCCACTGATTGGAGTAAGAGTGGGCTTTCCGTGCACTGTGCTGAAAAAAGGCTGACTTTCTTGGGAATCCCAGTTCTTATTGCCAATCAGTGAGAGGGCAATTTCAGTGGAATGGAGGGGGAAGAAACCAGATTGCAGGAGGTCAAGAGCAGTGTGAAGGGAAAGTTGCTACAGCAGGAGTAAGCAACATATTCCAGAAGTTTGGAGGGGAAGGGTAGAAGAGCAGTGGAGTGGGAAGATTGGTCAAGGTGATGCTTTTGGGGGATGGGGGAGACAATAACCTGGTTTAATGCAGCAGGGAAGGAGCCAAAATGGGGAGAGAGGTTGATTATGTGGTTGAGAAGAAGCATAATGGCATGGGAGATGGTAAACAGGATGGGAGGGGATCAAGGGGTTAGATGATTTTTTAAATGTTTTATGATGTTTTCACTAATATCTATTTTTGAACTCTTTTATTACTGGTTTTTAGTGTTTGTTCCTTTCTGTACATTGCTATTTGTATTGTATTTTATTAGTTTTTGTAATCTGCTTTGAACCATGTGAGATAAGGTAGGGTATAAATGTGTAAATATATATTTAAATAAATAATAAAACATTGTAGCCAACTCATCAAGTTAGATGGGAGAAAGAGGGAAAATTTGAGAGATTAATAATAATAATAATAAATAATTATTATTTTTAATTAACTGCTTGTCAACGGAAAAGCTCCGTTGACAAGCAGTTAATTAAAAGGTGACTTACAAAGATAATTGTTAGGTGACTTTGTAAGTCACTTGTTAGGTGACTTACAAAGATAATTAATAAGACAGTCCCTGCAATTTTTGCTTACAATCTAAAAGACATGACACAAAAGGAAATGAGATTGGGAGAGTGGGGGTGGGGAACCCAAATTCAGTACTAGTTCTCAGTTTCAATGTTGTTATAATGACTAGTTGAAACAGAAACAGTTCAAGGTGAGGAGGAGCTCAAAGTTTCTGGTGTGTCAGCAGAGCTGATGGAGTGGCCTTGTTTCCCTTGTTCCCTCTCAGTCTGATGGAACGGCTCCTGACAGGTGATGGAGAGAGGAGCCTGATGGAGCTGGGTTCTATGATGGTTGTCCTGCTTCCCTAGAAGGTAGGTCTACAGAAAGAAAAGAGATCAGAGCAGATGCTTTTGACTTCGTAACTGAAGGAGGTAAAATCCTGGGCGGAAAGTGAGGTGGGGGGAAGCGGGTGTTGAGGATTTTGAGAGTTTGTGTGGATCAGAGAGGATTAGTAGTTTTTTTTGGCCAAGTAGATGGCAAGTATGGTGCAGGAGGGGATGGGCGTATAGTAGAGGAAATCAGTCAGATCTTTTTCCTTTCAGAGGCCTTCAGCTCTGAGAGTATGAATGAAGATGACCTGGTACTGTCAATGAGCCAGCATGCTAGTTTGACCAGCTCAATTGCTCCCACTTGGCTCCTACTGCCAGTGGGAGCAGCTAAACAAGCCAGAGGCACTCCATCCCTGAGGGCAGATCTTCATTTTGATTGCTAGCGCAAAGAAGTCGATAGAAATTCAGTCGCATTAAAACGTGATTATTCACACTCACTCTGTTTCCCCGTTTCAGTACTTCCTTGAAACTGTAACCCTGATTCATACTATTCAATCGGAGAGTCTTCAAGGCGGTAGAAGTGGGCAGATTGTGGAACGGGAGCAGTCTCTTTTTACTGGTTCTCCCAATTCCCAGCCCTCTCCCCCTCCTTCCTTGTTCTATGGACCTCAACATTAACTGTTTCAGCAACTGCCCCCCCTTTTGTTTCCTGCCAGCTTAACTCTCCGAAGCTTCAATCCTTCGGAGGGACTGCTTCTTCCGTGTGCCATATTTTGTTTTGCGCGATATGAAGATCAGAATCTGTACATGGCTGGCTGTATTTTTAGCTGTCAGTCTTCCCTATTTTCTGTGTGCGTGTGTATGCACGCACGTTCATCTTCCTGTGTGTGTGCGCGTGCCTGTGCCTGTATACGCGGGACCCAGTGAAGCCTCTCTGGAATGAAACTGGACGATATTGCTTCTGCTCTGGGTTACCCTGGCAGAGGTGGCCGAGAAGGTGCAGTTCCTGGAATTTCATATCCTTTCATGGGCATTCCAGAAAGGTTGTTTGCTGGGAGGTTGCCTGCAGAGAGGAAAAACACCCATTGACAGCATTCTTGCCTTCAATCTAATACACACCCGAGAGTAACTCACATTGAAATCAATAGGACTTACTTTTGAGTAGGCATGCACAGGCTTAAGCTGTAAATTCCACAAGGTTTCTCCAAGATCCCACTGAACACAGCAATGCTTAGTTCTGAGTAAGCACATTGGCTGTAAGCACATTGAATAAACACATTGGGAAGAAAGTAAAACATGGATCCATGCAATCTAGGGATGTCAGAGAATTCCACCATGGATCTCAGTGAGGCCGAATGCCAGTGCATTTGGCCCCCTGAAATCTGTGGCGGAATGAAGCCCCCCGCCCCACCACCCTGCGAAAGGCGCACGAAATGGAGCACTTACCTGGTGCCGTTGGCACTGCTTTGCAAATGGCGGCCACGTCTGTGGCCGCCATTTGCTTCCCCATTTTTGCCGTGATAGGCTACGTACGTATTTGCGTAGCCTATCATGGCTAATGCAGGGACGCCATTTGTGTCCCTGTGGAGGCCGTGATAGGCTATGTAAATATTTACGTAGCCTATCACGGCAAAAAAAGGGAATGCAAATGGCAGTGGCTACGGTGGCTGCCATTTGCGTTCCTGTTTTTTTGCCATGATAGGCTACGTAAATATTTACGTAGCCTATCACGGCGAAAGACGGGCGCAAATGGCGGCCGCTAAGCCATTTGCGCCCCTGTTTTTTTGCCATGATAGGCTACATAAATATTTACGTAGCCTATCACGGCAAAAAAACAGGAACGCAAATGGCGGCGGCTGTAGCTGCCATTTGCGTCCGCAGGCTCTGCAGGCCTGCGAATGCACCTGGCTGGCGGCTCCGCGGAGTTGCCACAGAGTGGAGCCGGCCGTCTTAGGATTTCAGGTACCCCCCAAATCTCCCCCTTCGAAAAGGTAAGTGACTTTCGCGCATCCCTAATGCGATCAAAAAGGGATCCTCATTATTTCATAAGATTTTTAAAGGGGAGACCCCCTAAACCACTATGTGTGCAGCCACAGCCCCAAAGCGGGGATCTGAGGGTGGGATCCCCAGTGATCCTCATGATTTGAATGAGACACATGCCCCCAAACACCATCATATCACAGAGCTCACCTGCCTCCATGGGCTGAAGTTGAAAAATATGGCTCTTCCACCAGCCTAAAATCCTGCATTTAAAATAGGGTTTTCTGCTTCCGTTTTAAATGCAGGATCACAACTGACTGCCTTTACACACGCTCCCTTCCCCCCCTTCTCCCAGTAGCTTAACTTCTGCTGTACTGTTTTCTCACAGCCCAAATCCTATGCACTTACTTACTTGGGAGTAAGCCACATGGAACTCAATGGGACTTACTTCTGAGTAGACAAAAGATCGCCCTGTAACTCTGCATCCCTCCAGTAAGCCCCATCGAACCTAATAGGGCACTCTGAAACATCAGAGGACTTTGCTTCTGCGCTTGGTGGGGTGGGGGATCAGATGTGTCTCCCTTCATTGCAAGGAGGCATTTTACCCTCTCCTCTTTCTGACTGAGAAATGCAGAGGCAGGAGACGCTTGGGTTGGGGGGGGGGTCTTCGAAGCTTCGAAGAATGCCCTGTTTTTGTCCCCTGCTCATGAGATGATGTTGAAATTGTCCACGGACATTTTTATTGATATTAGTCCGTGAATAGTGATGACTGTCTGCCTGGATGTGTGAGTGTGTTTGTCCTGCTGTGAGCGTGGGGGGGACTGCTAGTGTGCAGAGAAATCAGGCTGGGAAAGCTATGCTTCTTTGAAGATTTGAAGTTAACCCCTTAATTTTTAAAAAAATAAATAAACCAAAGCAGAGGATAGAAGGAGGTAAAAGTTAGTGTCATTTGAAGGGAGAGAACAACCCCTTGCTCAGTGCAAGAAGACTGATTCCCAGGCAGTCTCCCATCCAAGTTCTGACCAGGGCTGACCCTGCCGAGCTTCCCAGATCAGACAAGAGCAGGCACCTCCAGCCCTTTGCTTGTTATTGAGAAAACTTCCAGTGCTGAGGAAGCTATGCTATCAGTAGCCGGAAGACCAGATGGGGGCATCGAAAGCTGTGAGTGGGCAGGAGGGAAATACAAACACCGCCGTATATGGACAGGCGTGGGTGGGGACTACGACCTTATAAGGTAACGAACACGGAAGAGTAGAGCACGTGAATGGGAAATACTGGGATATCAGGGTATTGAAGGCAGTAGCAGGGAGGTGGGGAATTGCGACTCCAATACGAAGATGGTACGGTCTAATGTGAAACACGGGGCATGGAACCTGATTGGAGGCGTAAAAAAACATAAGTGTAGATCGGCCCGGAGTTAGTTAGTATTATATGTCTGATCCCAGAACTCTGGTTTGTGTCTCCCCCAACTACCCAGAGTTGGAACCCAGGGTTTTTTCCTGGGGCATAAATAATTTTTGTTAACAAGTCAACCTTAAAAAAAAAATACTATTGTTTTAGAATGTCATGCAATCTTTTATGTCTCTGTTTGTGTATGCATGTGTTCTATATATAATACAGGAAGCATAAAGAGTTTCAAAAAGTATCTCCATCACACAAATGATCTTCCCTTATGATATGACTGCTGCAATTTGATTTATTTTCCAAGCACTGCAGCAAATGGCATAAGTGCTTACAATACAAGATAATCATGCTGGTGATGGATTCACAAGGATGAGATGCATTATACATAATGAAGGGGAACCTAAAAATAGCAAATGATTTGTCTTATGTTCTGTACAAAGGTAAATATGTCAACATACAAATTTCATGATGTGTATTGATTCTAGGCTTGTACAGCAAACAGTTTAGATATGGTGATAAAATCTGCCCTGTTTTACTAACTTCTCCTCTGCTCCATTTTCAGATTATTTCCCCTATGTTGGAATAATAACTCTATATACAGCTGCTTACTCATCTTTTGTTCTAAAATGTATTGAATTTTTCATAATTGTTCTCTGGCTGAATGGCTTGTGACACTGAGATGAGAACAGAGGCAAAGTAACAAACTTTATCAAGGGAATAATCCAATATATGAAGGTAGAGCTACCAACCTTTCAGCTGGTTTCTGTTGCTATGCCTTAACAAGTTGATACACAGCAATTAGCAGGTTAAGCTTTACATGATATAGAGGTGAATGTTATCACCAACTAATTGCAGCATATCAAGCTACCATTGAAGGCATCACTAGTTGAAAAGTTGGCAACTCTATCTCAGGGATTTATTTAACTCCTAAGCATTTAAGTCAGGCATTTGAGCAAATGTGTGGGAGCTTAAAATGAGGAGGGGACTTGGGCATGCATGCAAGCCCCACCTCACTCTGGCTCCACTTCAGACCTTTGTGCATTCAGCATGAAGGTCTGGAGAGGGCTTCTAAGCAAGTTTGGCTGAAAGCGTTTTGATACCTCCCCGCAAACAGAAATCATGATAAGCATGGACCAAGGTCCTAATAGCAGGGAGACTTCTAAGCATTTAGAATGCATTTCACAACTTTGTGCTGAATGTGCAACCATCTGAAGTGAAACTACTGCATGCAGGAATGTTGGGAATGGGATTTGTACATGTGCCTCTGTCCCCCTCTCCAGTCTATTTATTTATTTATTTATTTATTTATTAAATTTATTAATCGCCCATCTGACTGGTCACCCAGCCACTCTGACTGGTCACCCAGCCAGTCTAAGCCCTCAAATGCCCGAACAGGGTTCTAGTCTTTGCTAAGATGTCTGAATAGGACTCCCACCTTCATTCTCTGTAGAATTACCCTCAAATAATCAGCTCTTGTCCTAGGCTTGAGCTTATAAAAGCAAGCATAGGTCTAGGGCTGGGATGACTTCTCTCCCCTGAATTACTGTTCTGACTGAATTGGGGTAGGGATTTTGGGGAGTTGTGGGCAAAGTGAGTTTCAGGGTAGCCGTAGGGTTGAAAATGCTGATTAAGCTGGTAAAGGCAGCCAGAGCAGAGCTCTGGCCACCATTTCCTCCAGAAAGTTTTAACAAGCAGAGCTTTTTTAAAGTGGCAAAAAGAATACAGAAAAGAAACAAACTGCTTTTCCCTCCACTAAAGGAGCCTTCCCCAACCTGGCACCCACCAGATGAGTTATACAACAACACCCAGCACTCCCCAGCCAGCATGGTTGGCAGGGGGATGCTGGGAGTTGAAATCCAACACATCTGGTGGGTGCCAGGTTGGGGAAGGCTGCTGTAGAGGAAAGCAGCCTTTCCTCTTGAAACAAGGCCAACTGTTTTTGAGACACGCTGCCTGCCAGCAGCATGTCTCACTTCCCCCATTCCCATGGAAGCTTAGCGACATTCCCATGGAAGCTTAGCAGAGCTTACTAAGGTTGTGTCTTAGTTTTTAAAACTAATGAAAAACCAAACAAATGAGCATCATTTGTTTCATTCATTTAGATATGAAAACGAATGAGAATTCAAATGAATAAACTGAATGAAAAGTTGGTTTATTTGTTTCTATTTGAATGAAAAATTGAAACAGCCTGGAACAGGTCATAGAAGGATTCCCGGGAGTAGGGTGGGGTGGAGATCTTGACAGATATCAAATGGCGTGTATAAACCAGGGCCCATTGCCCAATCTATCTGAAATTTGGCAGTCTAGTCCTTGGTACACAGTCTGTGTGTGGGGAGGTGTAGTAGACTGTGTGAAAATGTCATGCTATTGGGGTAAAAAATATGGAAGTTACAGGCAGCAGTAGACTGGCTGAGTCTCCCATCAAAATCAGTGGAAGAACTTAAACAAATGAGAAAATGAAATGCTTGCAATTCAAATGAATGGAAAATGAAATGAATGCAATTCAAATAAATTATACTTTTAAAAATAAAAATGGATAGAGAAACAGAACAATGGTTTTCCATTACACACCCCTACTAAGAATGACCATCTCTCCATGTTGAAGACTGATGGACAGAGGCAAAAGGATTTTGGACTGAAGGGCTTGGAATGGTCACCAGGGCTCACTTGGAAATTCCAGCTCTCATGCCTTTGTTCATCCTCTCCTATTGTTGTTGAATAGGTGAACATCTCCAGTTGTACCTTCCAATAGCACAGAATGATACTTGAGACCACAACTTGTCTAGGGTACCTAGTGTTTTCCCTCCTCTTCTCTTTGTGATAGCTTAAATTACTTTTTCATTATTTTTTAAAAAATATTTAAGCTTGGCTGTCTTTACATTAAAGAAAAACATCTGCAATCCTACCATTGTGGAGCCTTTCCACATTTATAGCAGGCTTCCAGATGGCGATGACATGATTGCTGAGAGGGGAAGATTTTAATTTTCAAGGTTCCATAGAACTCAGTGAAACAGTGCCATCTAGTGGCTGTTTTAATAGTGTAACAATCCAAGGTTTTGTTGATACCTCATTTTCTCCTGATCTTTTTAACATGGAATAACCAGGAAATACCTCTAGATGTGCCCTGGAGGTTGACGATGTCATGAAAAGGATCTGCTGTCAGGAAGGCCTTGGTGGCCTCTCTCAGTAGAATCCAATAGCCAACTCAAGACACAGACGAAAGGGAATTCTTTTCAAAGCTTTAATCCCATTACAGCTTAATGACTCTTTCAGATGCTACTCACCAGCGGCTAAAGCAAAGAAACAGCAGCGTGGACTATGCTTCAGGCAAGCAGTTGATCCCCATTTGAAAGAGAGTCACTTGAAGACCCAGAACTTATGGGCTAGGGAGAGTTCCTCCCTCTTTCCCTTGGGTCCATGGGAGGTGGCCGTTGCTTGCGCGCCAAACAGGCGCTACACCTCCTTTCCGTGCCCTCCATCGCTCGTCGCTCTTTGCATCTGCATCGAGCGTCTAGCAAGCCCCCCTCCCGCACTCCCTTACTACCCAGGTCACTATCTATCTCTGGAATGCCGGCAGGAGGAATCTCTGCCAGGTCCTGAGCCTGTGTGGGATGAGCTGGCTCCTCTCCCACAGATGGCTGTTCCTCCTCAGAATCAGAACTGCTCTGGGGCTCTCTGGGCTCAGTTTCCACCCTGACACTTGTCTTGAGAGTTTGAACACCTTTCAAGCATTATTTGGCAACTTACTTTGTAGCCTTGGCTTTTTAAGTAGCAAACGTGCACTTTCCCAGAACTCACGGAGGTCATTAATCTTTCTGAACGAATGAATAGACTCATGGAACTGGAAAAGATATGAAGGATCATTAAGGCCACAATCCTAGGCATACTTACTTGGCAGTAGGCCCCACTGAACTCTACGGGATCTCCTTTGGTGTAAACATGCACAAGATTGCACTGTAATTGCAGCACCATGCACTGTTCTTGTATTCATTTCAATTCAACCTTAGATGTCCTTTAGTTTTCCTGCACTTGTTTCTCATTGCCTTTTCAAAGTCATATCTCTCAACCCTAAAGCAAAAGGAGAACAGATATTGCCCCCAAAGCCACAAAAACAGAGAATAGGGGGATACCCAAGATGCATACAAAAATACGAGCGTTAATTGTGCTGCATATATTAAAAGAGATTAAAAACATAACATCTAACTGATACCTAACTCAAAGGAAGTCCTTCTGGAATTAATTATAGATGGTTCTAAAATTTATAAGCTCAGAGAGACAGCTTTATCTTCTGAGAACTCCCTGGTACAGCAAACTTGTACTAGGGAGCAGATGGTAGCCATTTTTCAAATTAATTCTCATTGCCATCTGAATCTGCTGCTAGCCTGCTATGTGTGTGTATAATAAGGTTTTGTGATTTCTTGTTTATCCATTTGGTTATGTTTGGTCACCTACTCTGGTGTTAATGTGTCTGGAGAAGACGGCCATAGTAGACAATGTTGTCAGTCTTTGGTTCTGCATCCCTTTCTTGTCCTCTCACCTCCAGACCCACAGCATTTCTCACTAGGGATGTCAGAGAATTCCATGACGGATCTCTGTGAGGCCGAATGCCAGTGCATTCGGCCTCCCGAAATCCGTCGCAGAACGAAGCTCCCGGCCCCCCCACGAAAGGCGCACAGTACGAAGTCCCTGCAGCCCCCACCCCACGAAAGGCATGCGAAACGGAGCACTTACCTGCTCCCATCCACGCTGCTTTGTGAATGGCAGCCGTCCTGTGGCCGCCATTTGCTTCGTCTTCATAGCCATGATAGGCTACGTAAATACTTACGTAGCCTATCATGGCTAATGCAGGGATGCCATTTGCATCCCTGCGGAGGCCATGATAGGCTACGTAAATACTTTATAAATACTTACGTATCCTATCATGGCAGGGGGGAAAAAAACCCAGCGTACGCAAATGGCGGCAGCTACCGCCATTTGCGTACACTGGGTTTTTCCCCCCCTGCCGTGATAGGATATGTAAGTATTTATGTCTGGCTGCGGGATGTCTGGCTGCGGGCGGCCAGAGCTGGCCAGCAGCTCTGCGGCTTGGCTGCGGAGCGGAGCCAGCCAGCCAGGATTCCGGGGGGGAGGACTGGATCGCCTCCCCCCCGTCGAGGATTCTGGGGGGAGGGACGGAGCGCCCCCCCACCGCAGATTGCCCGGCGCGGAGCCAGGTAGGTGTTTCGTGCATCCCTATTTCTCACCCCCTTTCTCTCCATCCACTGCAGTTAATGTAAAATATTCCAAATCTTGTGATAGCACATTGAATTGATAAAGCAGCCTTCCCAACCCCTGATCTCATTTTTTGACCAGGTAACCTCCCTTGTGGACTGTGGGAATGCTGTGGACATCATATACCTTGACTTCAGCAAAGCTTTCAACAAAGTGCCCCATGATATCCTGATGAGCAAACTAGCTCAAAGTGGGCTAGATGAAACAACGATCCGGTGGATCCACAGTTGGCTACAGAATCGGACTCAAAGAGTGCTTATCAATGGGACCTTCTCAAACTGGGGAGAGGTAACGAGTGGGGTACCGCAGGGCCCAGTCCTGGGCCCAGTGCTCTTCAACATTTTTATTAGTGACTTGGAGGAAGAAGTGCAGGGAATGCTGATCAAATTGGCAGATGACACAAAATTGGGTGGGATAGCTAATATCCTGGAAGGCAGAAACACAATTCAAAATGATCTTGATAGGCTGGAGTGCTGGGCAGAAAACAACAGAATGAAATTTAATTAGGGGTAAATGCAAAGTTCTGTACCTAGGAAAAAGAAACCAAATGCATAGTTACAAGATGGGTGATACTTGGCTCAACAATACTACAAGCGAGAGAATTGTTGTCGATCACAAGCTGAAGATGAGCCAACAATGTGATGTGGCTGCAAAAAAGGCCAATGCTATTTTGGGCTGCATTAATAGAAGCATAGCTTCCAAATCCCAGGAAGTAGTAGTTCCCCTCTACTCAGCGCTGGTTACGCCTCATCTGTAGTACTGTGTCCAGTTCTGGGCACCACACTTTAAGAAGGATGCAGACAAACTGGAGAGGGTTCAGAGGCAGCAACAAAGATGATCAGGGGACTGGAAGCAAAGCCCTGTGAAGAGAGACTGAAAGAACTGGGCATGTTGAGTCTTGAGAAGAGAAGACTGAGGGGAGATTTGATAGCGCTCTTCAAGTACTTGAAAGGTTGTCACAGAGAGGAAGGCCAGGATCTCTTCACCATCATCCCAGAATGCAGGACATGGAATAATGGGCTCAAGTTACAGGAAGCCGGATTCTGGCTGAACATCAGGAGAAATGTCCTGACTGTTAGAGCAATACAACAATGGAACCAATGACCTAGGGAGGTAGTGGGCTCTCCCACACTGGAGCCATTCAAGATGAGGCTAGACAGCCATCTGTCAGGGATGCTCTGACTTGGATTCCTGCATTGAGCAGGGGTTTGGGCTCCATGGTCTTATAGGCCCTTTCCAACCCTACTATTCTATGATTTTATGAACCCGGTGCCCTCCAGATGTGTTGGACTACAATTCCCACCATCCCTAGTCAGTATGTCCAGGAAAGGCCAGTGATCATGCCAGGTGTGAACAATGCGAATTGTAATTCATTGCATTTTGAGGGCATTGGGTTGGGGAAGGCTGAAATAAAGCAAAATGAGTATTGCCAGGGCCCAGCGTCAGCACTGCAGTGGGCCTTGTAGGTTATAGCTAAGATTTGATTAGAAGTAGCCTGGAAGGGCTTGGGCCTATTCAGCCCCTGGAATGTCAGAATCGGTGTGAGCTTATTCTCGGAGCAGAGCCAGGAGGTGTCACCCAAGTCCCTGTCCACCTGTGGTCTGGCCTTGGCAGGCAGGGAGGCTGGAAGCTGTCTGTGAGAACCTGACAGAGGTGGGGTGGGGTTTGCAGAAGGGTCACCCAGGTTGAAGCGTCACTGCTGGAGGGCTGAGCAGTGCCGCCCTGTTTAGACAGGGGCCTTGCTGAAAGGCTAAAGGCCCCTTGTCTGTGAAGGGATCCGGAGGGGGTGTCTTACAGTCACGCCTTCCCTTTTAAGCTGATGCAGAGGCGAAGAGCCTTTGCTAGGAACATCTCGTCTTCATTGCCTGAAGCCTTCTCTGTTTGGATCCATCATTGTCTGGGCTTTTGGAGGCACTTTGCACATGAACTAGAACTTTGGATTGCTAAGGACTTGCCATGAAAAGTACTGTGAGGCTTTTCATAGACTTGAACTCTCGTTGCTGTGGATTGTGTGTGTCTGTCATCAGCTCAGCGTACTGTCAGGCTGGGTTTGATCTACGACTTTAGGACTTTGTTCTGCTTGGATGCATGCAGTGTACAGTTACCGATGTAAAAATGGTGGCACGGAACTCCCTGCATGTCTGGGTTGATCTTGATAGGCCTTAACCATGTAGCCTGGAGTTATCAACAAAAGAGTCAAAGTTGGATTCTCTATGGGTGTGGTTTGTTTAGGCCCTTCGAGAAGCTATCCCCTGATTCCTGATGATTCCAGGAATCATTCCCTTTCCATGTCCAGGGTTGGAACCTTGTGAAAGGATTGCCAGGGTTAGGTACCCAGGAATCCAGTGTCCCTTCCCTTGTGTTCAGAAGTGTGGAGAACGACAACGGGGAAACCACGTTGATGAGGATCTCAGTCACAGTACTGGTGTTTAGCTTTGGACTGTTCTGGAATTACATAGAACCTATAGCTGCTGACCATCAGCTATATGATTTTTGAAGAGTGTAACCATTAAGCTTTTGCTGTGGGATTTCCTGCAATAAAGAAATCTCACTGATTTGGGTGTCTGGTGTCAGATTGCCTGAGTGTGCGTGCTGGGGGGATTGGGAAGCCTGACAAGTATATTAATTGCAAATGTATATGGTTTTTCATTTCAAGGGCTTCCTTAATCTAAGTTTCAAATATTTTTGGTGCCAGGGTCATCCAGCCCTGGCTATATTGCCCTCCTTTCTTGTACATGCAATTTACCCTGTCATCCCTAAAATAAGGTATTTCAGGTGAGTGTAGGATTGTGGGGGGAGGTTCTGGACCATAGCATTCTAGCGATTGGATATTTGTTCCTTTTCTCTTTATTTTTTATGAGCACCAGCAAAGCCTAAATTGAATTATACCAGCTGGCTTGTTTTATTGCAGCCCTCCTGTGTTCCGATCCCTCCCCCTCTTCCAACTGGAGTTTTAGCAGACCACACTCCATACTAGGCCACAATCCCTGCTAATTTGGAGGCTATTTCTGGTAGAGTGATCTCGGGATGCTCACTGTGGCGTAATAAGTAGTTTGGACCCAGAAGCCTTCCTCCTTTTCTCCCAGTGCCGATTGCCTAACAGATGCCTGGATCATCATCATGCATCGACTTGCAGCACTGAAGTTATTAACATCTGATTTGTGTGCAGATGAAGCTGGCCCATGGTAGTAATCATTTTTTTCTAATAGTAAAAACTGAGTAGCTTTTAGACAATAATGGAACTTTCATAATATTGGTCAAAAGGGAATGTGTCATTCAGCATGTTTGTATCCTTTTCACCACTTACCCCTTTTAATCACCACAACATTGAACCTTAGTTCTTCTCTTGAAGAACAGGGAACAGCTTTCCCTTTCATTTGTGATAAATGGATGTTGTTGTCGATGATGATGTTTTAATCTGATCACATCAGGAGCATCTCTACACCAGCCTAAAATCCCGAATTTAAAATGGGGCTTTCTCTTTGCATTTTAAATGCAGGATCACGACAGACTCCCTTTACATGTGCTTCCTTTCCCCCTTTCCCCCTTATCTGAGTCTTCCATATGTTTCATTATACAGCCGCTAGATGGCGCAGTAGTGTAGCTCCTCTTATTGGGCTTTTCCTTTTTTCAGGAGGGAACTCAAGGGGAACTCAAGCACTGTAATTTGATAGCTCATTATCTCCGATCTTAAAAAAAAATGGAATAAAGGTCATTTAGGGAGCAATCCTATGCATGTTTAGACAGGGAAAAGTTCTACAACTCCCAGCATGCCCCAGCCAGCATGGCTGGCTGGGGCATGCTGGAAGTTGTAGGATGTTTTCTGTCTAAGCATGCATAGGATTGTGCTCTTAGTGTGGGAGATGCCCCGGAGGTTGACAACATCATCTAAAGGACCCGCAAACTTCCCTCAGTGTGCAATCTCAATAGCATGATAAAAGCTCCATGTAAAGAAGCCCCAGGTTAGCGTTCGTCTTGATGGAAAAAGGGGTCTGCATATAGAGGCAGAGAGGAGAAGGCCTTTCCATACAAGTAGTTTTAGCCTTTGTGCAATGCTCTTGCAAATCCCACTTTAGTGACAATAGTGCAGTACCATATTCCCATATAATGGCTCCTGAATAGCTCAGCTGCAGTGTAGAGGGATACTTGTGCTGTTATTTGCAAAACAAAAACCTAACTTATGTGCACTGTGATGCAGGAAACGGAAAGTGTGTAGTCTCCAAATAATTTTTTGAAAATAACAACAACAACAATACTCAGCATCAGCAAAAACTCAGCAAAAAAGGAAGTATTGCTAAGGCATGGATTAACTTTACTATGTGGTCTCTTTAAAAAAGCATTGCTAGATAAGGGCTACTGAGCAGGACTTACAGTGTTCTCAAAATAAATGTAGAGCAATTGAAATAAAACTTTTAAAATGTTTACAAAATGGTTCAGGCCTGCAGGATAAGTGTGTGGATTAATGTGTTTTTTAAAAAAATCTCAAGCTCACTGCACTGAGTGGAAGGAGCTGTTTGTACTGCAAATGCACGGTGAACATCACAGGCTTAACAGAGGACAATATGAAAGAAACAAAACTACTAAGAATTGCAGTAGAGGGCTTTGGATGCACCCCCATCCTAATGCGCAACCTGGTGTGAAATACATTCAGTCCTTATTTCTCTTCATAGAGCTTATAAGCATACTGTAGATTAGGGATGGATAGCCCATGGCCCTCAGCCTGATTTCAAAAACCCTCTGCATGTGATCAGGAGTGATCTGTCCCTTTGCTGGTGGTCCATTGTGCTGGAAGGAAGGGGGAGAGAGAAAAAAGGGGGTTGGCAGAAGGAGGGAGAAAAGACAGTGGCAGAATGAGAAAAGGGGCAAGTCACCCACTTTTGGTCCTGGCTCCTACCACTGGCTTCAGCCCCACACGCCGCTGAGATGTGGCCCCTGACAGATGACTCATGAGGCAATGCAGCCCTTGACCAAAAAAAAAAATTCCCTGCCCCCTACATAGACTATGGATAGGTATTCCGTGGGTCAATAAGGAGCTGAAAACTGAAGTCCTTTATTATTCTTAATATTCCTCCACACGTGGACCAGTTCCCTTTCAACAGGCAGATTTTGACAGAGATCTTGCATATGCCTTTGGAAAAATGTTCACATCCACTGCTTTGTATTCTTTGGTAGTGAGATGTATGTGCATGAGATTTATGTCCCCTTCCCAACTAATGCTAAGTTACCTATGCTGTCTGTCAAGTAAGTATGCCTCTCACTAGGCTGTGGCGTCCTAATACTTTAGGATCAGAAGGTGGTGTACCGGTGTAATGTCCCTGTGATAACCTACAAGTTATGTTACGCATCAGATGTACCAACCAGCTTCCAAGAGGAGCTTCATGTGCTCAGCCTATTTATTTCACTTGTACACCCACAATTCACTGTGGGTTCTAGTTATCAAAAATTCCAAGTGGTCCTATCATCATCCTGGTCATAATGGACTTCTTTAATTAACTGCTCATTATTTTGGGAGCTAATTTTCAGAGGATTTTAACATCTGACCACAATTGTGGGTGCTGCTGATCCCTTAATTTTTGGAGAAGATTCCCCTCTGCCATGTGAATAACGTAGCGATGTTTCAATTGGAGCAATGCTACAGTTTTGCTACAGGTTCCTGGAATATATTGGAAAGGCTCGGTGGCAGAGCCCCTGCTTGGCATGCAGAAGGTCCCAGGTTCGATCCCCGGCATCTAGGGATGTCAAAGAATTCCGCCACGGATCTCGGTGAGGCCAAATGCCAGTGCATTCGGCCCCTCGAACTCCGTGGCGGAACGGCCTGCCACCCCCCACCCCCCTGTGGATCCCCCCCGGGACGAGACTTACCTGGGGTGGATGTTATGGGTGGCGGCGGCTTTGGTGGCAGCGGCTTTGGCGGCTGGTCTTCTGACCGGCTGCCGCCGCCGCCATTTGCAGTCTTGTCGTGTTTTTTTTTTTTTTACAAGACGTGATAAGCTACGTAAAGATTTACGTAGCCTATCATGGCTGGGTTAAAAAAAAACACAAATGTGTACGCAAATGGCGGCGGCTATGGCCGCCGCCATTTGCGTTCCTTATTTTTGGCTGTCTTAGTCTACGTAAATATTTACGTAGACTATGACTGCAAAAATAAAGGGGAACGCAAATAGCGTAGCGGGCGCTATTTGCGTCCCTTTTTGATTCCCCGTTTTAGCCTACGTAAATCTTTACGTAGGTTAAAACGGCGAATCAAAAAGGGACGCAAATAGCGCCCGCTACGCTATTTGCGTTCCTCTTTATTTTCGACGTCATAGTCTACGTAAATATTTATGTAGACTAAGACGGCCAAAAAGAAGGAATGCAAATGGCGGCGGCCGTAGCCGCCGCCATTTGTGTATGCGTTTTTTTTTGTTTTTTTTACCCAGAGCCCTGCGCGGCCGGAAATCCAGCTGTGGACGGCTCTGGCCTGGGCCTGGCCGGCTGCTCTGCAGAGCTGCCGTGGAGCACAGCCGGCCATGGAGGATTCCAGGGGGGAGGAACGGATTGCCTCCCCCCCGTCGAGGATTCCGGGGGGAGGGACGGAACGCCTCCCCCCCACCATCAACATAATCCGTGGAAAGGTAAGTGACTTTCAAACATCCCTATCTCCAGGTAGGGTTGAAAAAATGCCTGCCTGAAACCCTGGAAAGCTGCTGCCAGTCAGTGTCGACAATACTGGGCTAGATGGATCAATGGACTGAGTCATTATAAGGCAGCTTCCTGCGTTCCTATATTTATTTTCAACGCACTGGTTTTTCAAAGCACAAGTACCAACCTGAAACTCTGGTAAACCTGGAAACCAACTACTGCACCATTCCAAATTCCTTAAAATATTTCAGTGAAAGGCACTTATTTTTCTTCTGCTGGGTTAGACTTCTTCATCTTTAAGTCAACCATGAGCATCTCTAATGAACCCCACCCCACTTTCTGGCTCCGGTGGCAGATTTGCTAACCAGTGTGCTTCTTTTTATAATCCTGCTCTCTCCAACCGGTTTTCCAGGTTCTAATATCTTATTTCTCCATTAAATAGGCTATCTTTTTTAAACCCCTCTTAGATAAGAAATGCTGCACAGTGAGAATAATGTCACCACCATAAATATTGTGCATCCAGGGAAAGAGATAGTCTGCTTGTACATCTGTTTTGCTGTGAGGATCAAACTTTGAAAGCTGAAATATGGTCACAGTGCAAAAATGCTACACATAGCTGAAGCAATACCAGATATTAGGTTGCCTTGAAGGTCCTGATGGTGAGGTTCGGAACTACATAGCTAGTCAAGATGTTGACTAGCTATGTAGTTAATGCACTTCAGCATTAAATATTTTCTTATCCCATCACTTTTGTGTCAGTTAAATAAAACTGACCTATAGGTAGGTGCCATGCCTATAGGTAGGGCCTATTGTGATTTTATGCTTCAACAGCACCTAGAATGAGCTTATAGGAGCAGCAATAATCATAATCATATGTGAATGCCATTTTGTGCATGTTTGTATTTATTCATTAATTATACACAGTTTATCCAATATATGCAGTAGTGGAAACGTTATTTAATTCTTATAATTAAAAATAAAATGCTTGCCTAAATAGAAATGTTTTACCTGCACATCTGAATGGACCAAACTTCTGATCTACTGGATCTCTGATAGCTGGGGCCATTACCAAGAAAGATCTATTAATAGTTGAATATAATCATACCTCTGAGGGTTGTGGTGAGCTCTGGAACAAGGTTTGACCATTGGACAACAATTAATGGGGAGAAGATACTTCCACAGGTATTCTGGACTCAGGCTATACAAGGCTTTACAGATAAGAACCAGAGTTTTGAATTTAGCATGGAAACATATTGGCAATTTGTGAAGCGCCTTCAAAATTAGTGTTATATGCTCCCAGCAGCAAAGAGCAGGTAATCTGATTGCCACTTTCTGGATCAACTAAAGTTTCTGAACTTTAAGGACAGTCTGGAATACAAGAGTATTACAACAGAGTCAGAGGTTCCCAGGGTGCATATAGCAGTGGTCAGCTCACTTGTTATCCAGGAAGGAGAGCAGCTGATGGCTGGGATCATCCCATGCATGGTGGAGAAGGAAGGAGTCACGTCACAGGCCCAATCATGAGTATTTCCTTTGTCTGCTCATCTGGGTATAGATAGTGTATTAACCTGAACACCAGGAAGTATCGGTACTATTCCTGCCACCTCCCCCCTTTTCTACCTAAATTATTGTTGCTAACCAGACTTGCCCCTGCCCTCCCAATGCTTTGCCTTGTGGAACCTGAATTTAGAGGAGTGGGACTGAAACGGCCCCTTCCTGTTTCCCATTGCTCTAGTGTGTTCATTCCCACTGTGCAGCTTATGAGGTTGCCTCCTTTGAGCTTGCCATAGTTGCTTTCATTCTTCCTTGTCCCAGTGGCTTACTTCCATCTCAAGGAGACTGATCCCCTCACACAGACGTGTTCTGTGCAGGGTTAGCATTGCCTGTCTGGAACCCTGTCTAGGCTAGATCCCGCAGGGGTGTATTGGCTAAGCACTCCTAGAATCCAGGATAAGCTGAAAGTGGTGAGGATCATGGACAGCTCATTGTGGAGCTGCTTCCTTGGTCAAGGTGAGGTGAGTTGACAAGTAGTAGGGCCTGTTCGCGCAGTCACAGAGGGGGAAATAAGCCATGGTCGCTTATTTCCCCGCTGCACATGCTGGGGGAATTTGCATAACCCTACAACAGCCCATGGCTTCTGGGTGGCTTGTTAACCATGGCAAAAAGCCACTCACTAGGTTTGCACAATATGGCAAATCACATTTGTATGTATGTCTTTGTTAAGGATTCTCTTTCCCTATTAATTGTGGTAGAATGTGTAGTAAATCTCTCTGATGGTAACATTTGGAGAAGTACATTGTGAGTGAGGGAGAAGAACTCTAAATCCAAAGACACTTCCTTGGTTAATAAGCTCCACCTTGCCTGGGCACCATGTTAAAGACCAATGTGGAAAATTATCTGAAAAGTAAGATTTCATTGCTTGAAAAATATTCAGGATCTGTTATTCGAAAAGTAAGATTTGAGAGTTTTGTTTAAAAAATAATAATTACACAAGATCTAAGGTTGGTGACTATATTGACATGTAACCACTCAAGATTACTCTTGTATGAAACTAACAATAGAAATTCCAGTTTAAATCTCTTCTTTTCTAGTCCCATATGTGGAAAACCCAGCTGCCTCTTTGGATTATAGCTGGTTCCAGTTCTGCTGTCACTACTTCATTATTATCAATTGTTCAAGTAAAGTTTCCAGGTTTTGTCACTGTTTCACTGGTTTTCACTGGTTCATTGGTTTTGTAGTCATAATACAAATACAAACTAATACAAATCTCCACCGTGGCTTATTTCCCCCTCCATAATCATGCAAATCTGGTCGGTGTTTGCTGAAGAGTGCTATTCCAGTAATAGTTTGGAACCAACTGCAAACTTCCATGGACAAGGAGCCTGGTGAGTGTCTAAAGTTCTGCCTCCTCAGAGGAAAGCTTTGCGTTTAAGGGAACTGTGCTATATTTTGAAGGAACTTGCTCTGGCAGGGCTGGAAAGCCTTCTGCTTTCCCTGGAAGTGGTATGGTATCAGTCCAAAAGAAAGAAGATAGACTATCTCCTCAGGCAGACAGGAAAGAGGCATTGTAGACACATGGAGCTCCCTCTTATGTCCCACCACCTTCTTGGCAGGACCATCCCACAACTGAATGAGTCCTCAGAGAACGAGAAGGACCCTGTTGCTGACTCTAGTACCATGACAAACGTTTTGCCCCACTATGAGACTTTAAATCTTGTTTTTTTTGCGGGTGGGGGGGGCTATTACCTATGGGTTCTACTTAGAGCCTTCCTTCAAACCACTGGGATAGGGAGCTGTTACGAAGGGAATAGTATCCCTTCCTTCTGTGTGTGGACCAAGCTGTTACCCTGAGAATTCAAACACTTACTTCAGAGGAGTTTATTGCTCCTTCTAATCATTGAGGTACAGTCTGAGCTGTGGTGGAACAGGCAGTGTGGGGTTTTCCTGTCAGGGTGCTTGTGTATTAGGAGGTGGCATGCAGTCGGTTAAGTGAGAACATCATAGCAGTAGTGCCAACACCACGTTATTTGGTGTTGTGCCCCTAACTGGAGGCATCGTCCTCCTCCAAGGAGCTAGAGCTGACAGAGATGGATGATGTCAAGGAACCACCCATGTCAGAAGACCTGGGGGAGGCTGGGCCCTGAGGGGAGACGACCATGGGTCTGACCTTGCAGGAGGTAGAAGCTGGATGGCCACCTCTGAGGCGGAAGCTGGAAGACCACCTAGCCCCCAAGACCATCATCATCTTAACAGGGAGGCCAGTAGGGCTCCTTTGAGACGGAGTGCTTGGTTACAAAGGTGGATCCTGAAGAGGAAAAGATTCTGTGGGAGCAAGGCCCTCCACACATGTAGGACTTTTGCCACAGGGTCTGTAATGAACTGCAGCTGAGCCCTGGGTGGAGCTCTGGCTATATAAGCTGTCGGTCAGAGCTTACTAGCTGCTGGAAACAATGTCTTACTTTCAACTCCAGTGTCCTGTTCCCTGACCTTGTGACTGAATCTCTATGCTACTGACTCCTGCTTGACTCTGCTTTTTGGACTTTGTTTCTGTTTGACTGTTGTCTCGTGTTTCGGCCTTGGCTGTGCCTTAGATCTCTCTTCTTATAACTATCAACTTGCCTGGTAATACTGTGCTTTGAACATTGCCTGTACCCTGACCACTCCTGCCTTAAACTGATTCCATACTGAACCGCTACATCTATGCTTGGATATTTGCTTGCCTGATTGACTTTGTCTGTTGGATTTGCCACTTTATTTGCCTGACACAGCCTGAGTGAGACATTTGGTGCTTTCCATATCTGGCTAACTTGGCAGCATCGGGAATGACATTGTGATTGGTGCATGGCACTAGAGACTCTGTAAGAGTGGCTGCTGTTGCCACATAGGCTCTCTGTTCTACTGCCGCTGTTATGCTTTAGACTTGGGTCCCAGAACTGCATAGGATCCCAACTAGTGGTGTAAACTGTGGCATATCACTGGGCATCTTAGGTAGATCATTGGATTGTCCTGCCCATCTGAGATAAATGACCTCTGGATATCAGCTAAAAGCTAAATTAGCAAAAACTATTTATTTATTTATTTGATTGATTGATTAAACACCCATCTGGCTGGTCACCCAGCCACTGGGCGATGTACAAGTATAGAACAGTTTACAACAATTAAATTGTACAATAAAAACATTATTTTCTAAAAATACCCTTACCCATCCCAAATGCCTGCCTGAAACCCCCACATTTTTAATGTGCAGTGGAAGCTCATTAAAGAAGGGGCATGGCAGAGTTCCCTAGGGAGGGAGTTCCACAGAGTGGGGGCCACCACAGAGAAGGCTCTCTCCTTCATCCCCACCAGTCTAGCTGTCCTGGCTGATGGGACAGAGAGAAAGCCATCCAAGGCTGATGGTGTTAAGTGGCCTGTCTGGTGCTGCTGGAGGCACTCCTTAAGATAGGCCGGCCCCGAGCCATATAGGATTTTAAAGGTCAAAACCAACACCTTGAATTTGGCTCGGAAAACAACTGGTAACCAGTGAAACTCCTTCAGCACTGGAGTGATGTGATCTCGCTGGCAGCTGCCTTTAATCAGGTGAGCCGCCGCATTCTGTACCAGCTGCAGCTTCCGAACCATCTTCAAGGGTAACCCCACGTAGAGCGCATTACAGTAGTCTAAACGAGAGGAGACCAGGGCATGTACTATCAATGGGAGCAGATGGTCGGGAAGGTAGGGGCGCAGCCGCCGTATCAGATGGAGTTGTTACAGCGCTGTCCAGTTCACAGCTGACACCTGAGCCTCCATGGACAGCTTGGAGTCCAAAATGACCCCCCAGGCGGTGGACCTGGTCTTTCAAGGGTAGCTGTACCCCATTCAAAACGAGGTCAACATCCCCAACCTTCTCTTGTCTCCCACCAAAAGTACCTTGGTCTTGTCAGGGTTCAGCTTCAGCCTATTCCTCCCCATCCAGCCACTCACCGTCTCCAGACATTTGGACAGGGATTCTACGGCCAACCTTGGTGAAGATTTGAATGAGAGGTAGAGCTGTGTGTCATCCGCATGTTGATGACACTGCACCCCAAACCTCCTGATGATAGCCCCCAGTGGTTTCACATAGATGTTAAATAGCATCGGGGAGAGGATGGAACCCTGTGGCACCCCACAAGTGAACAGCCACGGGTCCGAAACCTCCTCTCCCAGTGGTACCCTCTGGTACCTGCTGGAGAGGAAGGACCGGAACCACTGCAATACAGTGTCTCCAATGCCCAACCCCTCCAGGCGGTCCAGGAGGATACCATGGTCAATGGTATCAAAAGCTGCTGAGATGTCAAGGAGAACAAGGATGGAGCATTCCCCCCTATCCACAGCCCTCCTCATATCATCCACCAAGATGACCAAGGCCGTTTCTGTCCCATGCCCAGGCCTGAATCCCGATTGAAATGGATCTAGATAACTGGCTTCTTCCAAGTGTGCCTTCAACTGCATTGCCACCACCCGCTCAATCACCTTGCCCAAAAATGGCAGATTCGAGACTGGCGAAAGTTGTTCAAGACTTGGGGATCCAAGGAGGGCTTCTTTAAGAGTGGTCTTATCACTGCCTCCTTGAGGGCTGATGGCATCACTCCCTCCTCAAGGGAGGTGTTCTCCACCGCCCTGATCCCTTCACCCAATCTCTCTCTGCAGCTCATAATGAGCCAAGATGGGCAAGGATCAAGTAAGCAGGTGGTTGGCCTTACAGATGAAAGCACCTTGTCCACTTCATCAGGAGGAACAAGCTGGAACCGATCCCACAAAACCGGTTTGCCACAGGCCGCCTCTTGCTCACTAACTGTATCCACAGTGCACGGAATAACACTCCTAATCAGATCAATTTTATCTGCAAAGTGCCTTGCCAAGGCCTCACAGGAGGCCTTAGAATGCCACTGACCACCGACCAGGCGCCGGACCACTTGGAACAGCCTCCTGGGACAGCACTCTGCAGACGTGATAGAGGCAGCATAATATTCCTTTTTTGCTGCCTTCACTGCCACATGATAGGCTGAAGATACAGCTCTAGCCCATGTCTGATCATCTTTGGAGCGAGACTTCCGCCACTGGCGCTCTAGCCGTCTCACCTCCTGTTTCATAGCTTGTAACCGCGGATTAAACCATGGTGCAGTCCGAGCCCTGTTCAGGGGGAGAGGGCGTTTCGGAGCCACCTGATCTAATGCCCCAGTGATTGCAGCATTCCAGCCACCCACCAGGGTCTCAGCTGAGTGGCTGTTGGCATGCTCCAGAGAATCCCCAAGTGCGTTCATAAGACGCCTGGGGCGGACCATTTTAATGGGCCCTCCACCCCTGCGGAGGGGTTGTGGAACCGAGAAGTCTAACATCACCAGATAGTGATCTGACCATGACAAGGGGGTAGTGGATATACCTCCGACTTCCAGATCACTCCCCGCTTCTCCAGAAACAAACACAAGGTCTAGTGCATGACTGGCTACATGGGTGGACTCAGTTGGAATATGGTGCAGCTCCCAGGAAGCCGAGCCTTGTGTGGCACAGAGTGCTAGGCGGCAGTATTGCAACCAAAACTCTCCCCATGACCTGAGTTCGATCCCAGTGGAAGCTGGGTCCAGGAAGCCGGCTCAGGTCGACTCAGCCTTCCATCCTTCTGAGGTTGGTAAAATGAGTACCCAGCTTGCTGGGGGAAAGGTAGTCACGACTGGGGAAGGCAATGGCAAACCACCCTGCTATAGTCTGCCATGAAAACGCCAGTGAAAGCGGTGTCCCTCTAGGAGTCAGCAATGACTTGGTGCTTGCACAGGGGGAACCTTTCCTTTCCTTTCCTTTCCTTTCCTTTCCTTTCCTTTCCTTTCCTTTCCAAGAAGCCAAGGTCTCCATGAAATCCCAAGGTGCTCCTGTGAGGACAGCCTCTGAATGTACGTTGAAGTCCCCCAACACCAATAACTTAGGGGACTGCATATGCACATCAGAGACCACCTCAAGCACCTCGGCCAGAAAGTCAGTCGTGCAGCGGGGTGGACGGTACTCGAGCAGAATTCCCAGACTGCCCTTCGGGCCCAACCTCCAGTACATGCACTCAGCAACCTTGGTCTCCTGGAGAGGGGGTCTGGTGAAGACCAAGGACTCTCAGTAGATAGCAGCCACTGCCGCGCCCCGATCCCCAGCCCTCGGCTGCGGTGCATATGAAAATCCAGCTGGACACATGGCCGCCAGAGTTGGAGCCGCGGCCTCGGCCAGCCAGGTCTCCGTAATACATACCAGGTCTGCACCCTCATCCCAGATCATGTCATGGACGAGGGATGTTTTCTGGGTAATAGACCTGGCATTGCAGAGCAGCAAACAAAGGCCAGAAGGTAGAGTCATGCCTCCCCCAGCCATCCTTTGGCTCTGGACAAGCGCAGAGCAGGGGACAGATATTACACATCTCTCCCTTGTTCCCGTCACCTGGCATGGCCTGCCCCTAGCACTCTGCCAGTGCCTGCCACACAGCCTTGGTATAGTGTGGCCCCCAACGCTTGCCCCAATGTCTTTGTCAGATGGACACATGCCCCCTCTCTCCTGCCTATCAGGCAGGCTACCCACCCCTAAAACACAACAGAATCCCCCCCATATTAAAAAAAACAATTACAAAATCCCCTTTAAAAATACTGCCAGGCAGGAGTCCATGGTGGGGATAATGGTGGCAGCGGCGGCACTGCAGCAGCAGGCATAGCAGCAGCAGGCCACCCTCTTCCTCGGGTGGCGGTAGCTTCTCCCGCAGGCCCTGGCTGTCATGTACCAAAGTACATTTAAATATGGTTTACTGCTTCAGTTTGGATTCCAAGTCCTTAAAAAGATGCACTTTTGAATAAAACAAACAGGGAAAATAAATAAGGATTAAAATAGTTCAGCCAATTTGAAAAGCACAGTTTGCTTAATATCTAATAAAAGCTTCCCCCATCCTTGTAGAGGATGTACTTTCTCAACATGTCAGAGTTTTACTGACATTATCTCAAGAAGAATTATGGAAATAAAAGGACAAATCCTTGGCTAGCTCTCTTTATGGCACATTATGCCCCTTACAATCAGTTTTGGAACAGGAGCATTTCATACCTTCTTATAAAAGTTTATACTGTATATTCCTCCCTTATTTCTGAAGAGATGACTCAATTACATCTTTATATCCTGGAAATCACGTTAGTCTTCAAAGGGCTTTGTTTCCAGCCCCCTGATCATCTCTTTTGCCCTCTGCTGAACCCTCTCCAGCTTGTCTGCATCCTTCTTAAAGTGCTGTGCCCAGAACTGGACACAATACTCCAGATGAGGCCTAACCAGTGCTGAGTAGAGGGAAACTAATACTTCCTGGGATTTGGAAGCTATGCTTCTATTAATGCAGCCCAAAAGAGCACTGGCCTTTTTTGCAGCCACATCACATTGTTGGCTCATCTTCAGCTTGTGATCTACAACAATTCCAAGATGCTTCTCTCTTGTAGTATTGTTGAGCCACTTAGAATCATAGCATCATAGAACAGTAGGGTTGGAAGGGGCCTACAAGGCCATCAAGTCCAACCCCCTGCTCAATGCAGGAATCCAAGTCAGAGCATCCCTGACAAATGGCTGTCCAGCCTCGTCTTGAAGGCCTCCAGTGTGGGAGAGCCCACCACCTCCCTAGGTAATTTGTTCCATTGTCGTATTGCTCTTACAGTCAGGAAGTTTTTCCTGATGTTCAGCCGGAATCTGGCTTCCTGTAACTTGACCCCATTATTCCGTGTCCTGCACTCTGGGATGATCGAGAAGAGATCCCGGCCTTCCTCTCTGTGACAACCTTTCAAGTTCTTGAAGAGTGCTATCATATCTCCCCTCAGTCTTCTCTTCTCAAGGCTAAACGTGCCCAGTTCTTTCAGTCTCTCCTCATAGGGCTTTGTTTCCAGTCCCCTGATCATCTTTGTTGCCCTCCTCTGAACCCTCTCCAGTTTGTCTGCATCCTTCTTAAATTGTGGTGCCCAGAACTGGACACAGTACTCCAGATGAGGCGTAACCAGTGCTGAGTAGAGGGGAACTACTACTTCCCGGGATTTGGAAGCTATGCTTCTATTAATGCAGCCCAAAATAGCATTTGCCTTTTTTACAGCCACATCACATTGTTGGCTCATCTTCAGCTTGTGATCGACAACAATTCCAAGATCCTTCTCGCTTGTAGTGTGGTTGAGCCACGTATCCCCCATCTTGTAACTGTGCATTTGGTTTTTTTTTCCTAGGTGCAGAATTTGGCATTTATCCCTATTAAATGTCATTCTGTTGTTTTCTGCCCAGCGCTCCAGTCTATCCAGATCACTTTGAATTTTGTTTCTGTCTTCCAAAGTATTAGCTATCCCTCCCAATTTTGTGTCATCTGCAAATTTGATCAGCATTCCCTGCACCTCCTCCTCCAAGTCATTAATCAAAATGTTGAAGAGCACTGGGCCCGAGACCGAGTCCTGCAGTACCTCACTCGTTACCTCTCCCCAGTTTGAGAAGGTCCCATTGATAAGCACTCTTTGAGTCCGATCCTGTAGCCAACTGTGGATCCACCGGATCGTTGTTTCATCTAGCCCACTTTGAGCTAGTTTGCTCATCAGGATATCATGGGGCACTTTGTTGAAAGTTTTGCTGAAGTCGAGGTATATGATGTCTACAGCATTCCCACGGTCTACAAGGGAGGTTACTTGATCAAAAAATGAGATCAGATTTGTCTGGCAGGACTTGTTTTTGACAAATCCATGTTGGCTTCGAGTAATCACGGCATTGTTGTCAAGGAGCTTCCAGATGGATTCCTTTATCATCTGCTCCAGAATTTTCCCAGGGATTGATGTCAGACTGACTGGTCTGTAGTTCCCAGGTTCCTCCTTTTTACCCTTTTTGAAGATAGGGACAATGTTAGCCCTCCTCCAGTCATCTGGCACTTCCCCCGTCCTCCATGATTTCTCAAAGAGAATAGACAGCGGTTTTGAGAGTTCTTCTGACAGTTCCTTTATTACTCTAGGATGCAGTTCATCTGGCCCTGGAGATTTGAACTCATTCAAAGTAATTAGGTGTTCCTTGACGATATGCCTATTGATCTCAAGCTGCAATCCTGCCCCTTCAGCATGTACTTTGCCTTTGCAAAATCTTTACGTAGACTACCGGGACCAAATAAGGAACGCAAATGGCGGCGTCCATAGGCCGCCGCCATTTGTGTACGCACTTCCCCCCCCCCAAAGTCACCCATGATAGGCTACGTAGCGATTTACGTAGCCTATCACGGCTGACTTTGGAAATCTAGCCGTGATAGGCTACGTTAATCGTTACGTAGCCTATCACGTTTTTTTTTTTTTTTAACACTTTACCTTGTAATGGCGGCGGCAGCCAGTTGGAAGACCAGCTGCTGTCCCCACCCCCGACGAAAGGCCGACGAACCGCCGCCAGGACCCGCCGCCGGGACGGACATTCGCCAAAGGTAAGTCCCATCCGGGGGGGGGGGCGGGGGGCAGAGAATTTCACCGCCGATTTCGGGGGGCCGAATGTGTTGGCGCTCGGCCCCCCGAAGATTCGGGGAGAAATTCTCCGCCATCCCTATCTCTTCGTAGCTCCGCTTGGCGGTATCATTTGTTCCCACATGGATGAGAAGAAAGGGATACCTGTCAGTGGGCTTTATGAGTGCAGGCAACCTTTCAGTCACGTCTCTAATCTGTCCTCCCGGGAGACAACATACCTGGCGAGTCCACGGGTCTTTGCGACATACTTGGGTCTCGATCCCACGCAGCAAGGTGTCTCCCACTACTACCACTCTTCTCTTCTTCTTCTTGTAGGCCTGGGTTTCATCGCCTCTGTTTGACTGACCTTCAGCCTCTTGCTCACTCTCATGCAGGTTCCCCTGTGATTCTTCCTCTGCAGGCTGTCCTCCAGTCTCATCCGCAAGTACCTGGAATTGGTTCCACAGCTCCACTGCTTCCACTGGTGCAGAGTGGTGTCTAGTTCTTCTTCTCCTAACTGTCAGCCTTTTCCAAGGAGTATCCTCTACTCCATTTTTCTTCACCTCAGCATTTCCCACTGCCTCATCTTGCTGTTGCTCTTCAAGCTTCTGGTCTTCCCTTTGCTGCTGTAGTTCCCCCATTCTGTCCAAGAACTCTTCGTGTTCTCTTATTCCCCGGAGGGTCGACACGACAGTCGCCACTCCAGTCCACTTACTTTTTCTTCCAGCAACTTGCACTTGTTGCAGGTGTAGGCCATGTTGTTCTCAGGCAAGAAAAAAAACATTGCACACACCTTGCAGGTCACCACCACTGGAGAGTCTTGTCCTTCCATAGCCTCTTTTCCCTTTTTGTGTCTAGCTTTGTGATTGTTCTAGACTAGCCTGTGCCTGCTCCTCTACTCAGTAGAGGTTAAAAGCAGAGTCCCACTGGTGTGAAACTGTGTGTTACAAGATAAATAAATGGAAAAAAGTTAGTTAAAAAAAAATGTTAGGGGCCTCCCCCTTGACCTCCCCTGCCGAACTCCCCTGGCCAACTCCTGTTTGCTCCCCCTGTTCACTCGCTCTGGTTGTTCGCTGTCTGGGAGCTTGCCTGCTTCTGTAGTCCCTGGACCAGCTGGAGCAGCTTGCTCTGCTCTGCTCTGCTCAGCTGGGAGGTGGGAAACAGACTGAAGCTTCCTGCCCAGACAGCTGCTGGGAGTACTCAGGCCACACCCCTCCAATTCAGTTGGAGCTCTCAGAAGCACCTGGTGAGCTCACAGCCAATCAGAAGGATAAAGGGCAGCCCGCTGGGCTTCCTGCAGCCCACTTACCTCTTAGCCTCTGTCTCCTTTGTCTCCTTTGTCTCTTCAACCACTGCAACTCCCCTGGCCAACTCCTGTTTGCTCCCCGTGTTCGCTCGCTCTCTGGGAGCTTGCCTGCTTCTGTAGTCCCTGGACCATCTGGAGCAGCTTGCTCTGCTCTGCTCAGCTGGGAGGCAGGAAACAGACAAGTTCTCACCTAGGAAAAACAGACAAGTTCTCACTTATCCCCCATCTTGTAACTGTGCATTTGGTTTCTTTTTCCTAGGTGAGAACTTGGCATTTATCCCTGTTAAATGTCATTCTGTTGTCTTCTGCCCAGCACTCCAGCCTATCAAGATCACTTTGAATTGTGTTTCTGCCTTCCAAGGTATTAGCTATCCTGCCCAATTTTGTGTCATCTGCAAATTTGATCAGCATTCCCTGCACCTCCTCCTCCAAGTCATTAATCAAAATGCTGAAGAGCGCTGGGCCCAGGACCAAGCCCTGTGGTACCTCACTCATTACCTCTCCCCAGTTTGAGAAGGTCCCATTGATAAGCACTCTTTGAGTCCGATCCTGTAGCCAACTGTGGATCCACCGGATCGTTGTTTCATCTAGCCCACTTTGAGCTAGTTTGCTCATCAGGATATCATGGGGCACTTTGTTGAAAGTTTTGCTGAAGTCAAGGTATATGATGGCCACGGCATTCCCACAGTCCACAAGGGAGGTTACCTGATCAAAAAATGAGATCAGATTAATCTGGCAGGATTTGTTCCTGACAAATCCATGTTGGCTTCGAGTATACTGCATTGCTTTCAAGGTGCTTCCAGATGGATTGCTTTATCATCTGCTCCAGAATTTTCCCAGGGATTGATGTCAGACTGATTGGTCTGTAGTTCCCAGGTTCCTCCTTTTACCCTTTTTGAAGATAGGGACAACATTAGCCCTCCTTCAGTCATCTGGCACTTCCCGCGTCCTCCATGATTTCTCAAAGATAATAGACAGCGGTTCTAAGAATTCTTCTGCCATTTCCTTTATTACTCTAGGATGCAGTTCATCTGCCCCTGGAGATTTGAACTCATTCAAAGTAATTAGGTGTTCCTTAGGGATGTCAGAGAGTTCCGCCACAGATTCCAGTGATTCCAGCCCCCCGGAATCTGTGGCGGAATGGCCTCCCGCCCCCCGCCACCCCACGGAATCCCCCCGGGATGTAACTTACCTGGGGCAGAGGCGGAGGTGGCTCCGGCGGCAGCTCCTGTGGCGATGGCAGCAGCTCCGGCTGGCTGCAGCTGGGTTGCTGCGGCCGCCATTTGTGTTCTTGCAGCCGTGATAGGCTACGTATGTATTTACGTAGCCTATCACGGCATAGAGCAGGGACATAAATGGCGGCTGCTATGCCATTTGTGCCCCTGCTCTTCGCCGTGATAGGCTACATAAGTGTTTACGTAGCCTATCACGGTAAAGGCAGCCACACAAATGGTGTAGCAGCCGCCATTTGCATGGCTGCCTTTACCATGAGAGGCTATGTAAATAGCGAGGGATGCTAAAAACAACAAAAAGGCTTTCTTCAGATACATGCATAGTAAAAGACAGAGGAAAGAAATGGTGGTTCAGCTATTAAATAAGGATGGCAAGATGATAATAGAGGACAAATAAAAGGCAGAGGTGCTCAATTCCTACTTTGGCTCAGTCTTCTCCTAAAAGAGGGTCTATGACCCCCCTGGCAAAGGCGAAATTCAGGCTGAAGGGGCATGATTGCACCTTGAGATCAATGGGCATATGGTCAAGGAACACTAGGGATGTACGAAATACTCACCTGGCTCCGCGCCGGGGCATCTGTGGTGGGGGGAGGTGCTCCATCCCTCCCCCCGGAATCTTCCCTGGCCAGCTCTGCCCCATCATATGCATGGCTGCCTTTACTGTGATAGGCTACATAAATACTTACGTAGTCTATCACAGCAAAAAGCAGGGGGCAGGGGCGCAAATGGCGTAGCGGCCGCCATTTGCGTCCCTGCTCTTTGCTGTGATAGGCTATGTAAATACTTACGTAGCCTATCACGGCTGCTTGCAAGGATGCAAATGGCGGCTGCTATGACGGCCGCCATTTCCGGCTGCAGCAGCCTGGCTGTGGCCGGAACTCTGGCTGCGGCCGGCCCTGGCTGGCAGCTCTGTGGAGCCGCTGCAGAGGGGAGCCAGCCGGGGAGGATTCCGGGGGGAGGGATGGAGCGCCTCCCCCCCACCGTGGATGCCCCGGCGCAGAACCAGGTGAGTATTTCGTACATCCCTAGTGTTCCTTGACCATATGTTCCTAGACAGGTGTTCCGAGACAGCACAGTTCTTGCCAGAGATTACAAAAACAGCAAGAGAAGAGAAAACCAGAGATGGTGATAATGATTAAAAAAAAAAACAGTATGAGGAGAGAGAAATTTATGAGGAACATTGAATACAAAAATAGCAGTGGCTTACCCAGGGACTGTTACTCCAGTCTCCGGAAAATCCCAGCTGTGTATAGGCCCGTTGAAATGAATGGAACGTAAGTGAAGTCATGACTAAAACTCCCATTCATTTTAATGGGTCTCCTCTAAGTAAGACTGACTGGATATGAACCATTATCCACCTGCCTGCTGCTGCTTTGGTTCCAGTCTCTTTATTTGAAAGGATATTGACTTCACTTGGTTTTTCCCCCAAGATCTGTTGTTGTGGACTGATGTGCCTGCTAATGCACATTTCAAGACAATTTTTAAAACTCCCTTGCTGTGTACTGATGCACATAAAAGATCTAACTGAAAAGGAAATATGAAATTAAGGCTGCAGCCTTATACACATTTACTTGGGAGTAAGTTCCATTGAACTCAATCGTTCTGAACTGAGTTCTGAACTTACTCAAAAGTAAGTTCCATTGAACTCAATGGAACTTACTTCTGAGTAGACACAAATAGGATTGCAGTGTAAGACCTTTTCTTCTTTTTTTAGCAGCCCCCCGTTCCTTAACAAAAGTCATATTTCCAAAAACAAAGTTTAGGATTTTTTTTTCCCACTGAACAGGATCTTTAATTACAAAATTGCACAATAACATGTAATAACAAAATAAATCATAAAACCATAGTAGCCCACTGATGAAGACTTTCATATCAAAATGCATTTGGCTTAGTTTGTTATGTTTTAGAAAACCAGGCCTATTATGGTTTTATGATTTATTATTACATATTCAGATTTTGGCAATTAAAGATCCTATACAGTGAAAAAATCCCTTAAGTTTGTTTTTGGAAGACTTTTTTTTAGCTCAATTCTGTATAATAATGCACATTTAAAAGGCCCTCTTTAAAGCCTGTTGGTATGTACTAATGCGTATTAAAAGGCTTTTAAATCCTCATTCACAGAAATGAATAGATTTTTTTTTAAAAAAATCCAGATCTCTCCCCCCCCCCCCCCCGACCCCAATCTGACAGTGCCCAAGTTTGTGCAATCACAGTGGGGGAAATAAGCCATGGTGGCTTATTTTCCCCACCATGTGTGCTGGCTCTATTTCCCTAATTACCTCCCCCCTCATGGGGTGCTATATGAACCCAGGCAGCATGGCCTGTTGGAGTGGGCAGCCATGCTCAAATAAGCCCATGGCTGCTGCCTACTCCGAAAAAGCCACGCCACCCAAGTTTGCACAGCACGACAAGCCACAGCAAGCCAGGTGCCTGCAGGTGCCATGCAAAAATGGGGCCTGCCTGGCATGACAAAATAGGCCCCTCAGCTAATTAACCCATGGCGTGCTGCCATGTTGTGTGAACCAGCCCAATAACTGCCTATTGGGGGTGCTTTGTGAGGGCTGTTCAGTTTTGCTCACCATTACAGTATTATCATTTCTCTTACATGTTTTATATGGCTTTGCTTCAGTTAATAATATGTATTATGCAATTACTCTCCTCAAATGGTCCAACAAGCAAACAGGCCTTTTGCAAGTATGGAGCAGCTTTCCATAGCTGACTTCAGTTCTGAAGTCTCAACAGCCTATTTCATAGGGGATGGCTGAACAGTGAAAGCACCTTTTATTAGGCTTCTCAGCGGGCTGCTTCCCATTCAGTATTAATACTTTTCAGTCCAGTGTGTTTACATTCTCTCTGATACATTATGCCTGTCTGAGTATAATGCTAAAAACTGCATCACACGAGAGTTTGCGGGGTGCTGTGTGCGTGTGCATGCCTGCATGCATGTGAGGACTGGGGCTGACTTTTCTGTATCGTCCTCCACTTGCTCCACAGAACATTGGCACGGAAGGCCAAAGCTAGTTCATCTCAAGAAGAAGGCAGGGGGGAATGGAGAGAGTCCTTCCTTTGATTCGGGTCAGTAGCGGGTTTCAGCACACATTGAAGCGAGGAACATTTGCAAGTGCCGCTGGAGGCAATGTGGAGTGCAGCGACAAGCAGTAATTTTGAGTGATTGTTCTTTGCTTGTGGACAATTACACTCCAATCGCAACAGGAATCTGAGCATGTCTAATCTAAATGGCCTGGCATTTTGCTATTCAGCGAGTGATGGGGTTTTTGGATTTTTTTTTTTTGATTTGTTAAAGTTATCAAGCATTTAACCTGTGCAATAAAAGTTCAAGTGTTTGACACAGCTTGCATGTATTCCTCATGTTTACACAGCTAAAGGCAGAAATGAAGCACCTGGGCTTGTGTAGTGTTTACCAACAGAGGAAAATTGGTCTTTTCTACATGTAGGAAGCGTAATTCTTCAGGCGACTGTGGGGATGATGTACCTTTAAAGGGGAACATATTGCCACCTGACATAGGGGTTCTCATGAGCATGTCATATCGTCAAGACAGGAAACAAGGATTTTATATGAAATGGATATGGTCTTACACCTGAAAAGGCTCATAGCAGAAGCAGAGTAGACCCACGGGAGGGGGGTGTTTATGCACCTTTCTCAGAAATTCCTATTTCTGAGAATGATGCATAAACACAACCCTCCTCCTGTGTCTACTCTACTTCTGCTATGAGCTTTTTCAGGTGTAAGGTTATAGCCATTTCATATATCTTATTTCAACACAAGCAGTTGGCCTTATGCGATTGCTGTAGAAGATGAGACAAACCTGGTCTAATGTTACTCACTGGTCGATGGAGTGAAATCATTGTCTTGAAAATGTATAATGGTCTTGTAATGAGGAGGGCTGTGCAGGGACCCCTCGACCCGCTCCAGAGGTCAATTCGGAGCTTCCAAATCAGCCCCGACCCACAGGCCAATCTGGAGCTGGGCCAAGCCACATCAGCCTCTGGATCTGATCCGAAGCACAATCCAGACAGCTGAAGCAGCCCCCTGCACCCACCCCTGCCCAGCTGCACAAGCCTGCTGCTCCTCCGTACTTGGACCCGTGGGAAGCACCAGCAGCTGCTGCCGTCTTGGAGAGAGTTGCCATTTTCTTTTAAAAAGGTGTATGCAAATGTAGACCATCTAGACAATATTACAGGCGTAAATGGTGCATTTCCTCCTGTAATGTTGCGTGGATGGCCCCTCTACGGCTGCAATCTATGCACCATTCACTTACTGGAAGAAGAGTTGCCATGATCACTCCCTCCAAGATGGCGAGAGCTGCGGGTGCTTCCCATGGCCTAGGTAAAGAGCAGGGGGCTTGCATGGCTGGGTGGGCAGCTGCCCAGATTGGGCCAAAGCATCTCAAAGTGCTTCAGAAGCAGTCCAACCTGCTTTAGGCTGCTCCCAACCTTCTCTGGAACCGGAACGCTTCAGTCCAAGGGCATCTCTACACCAGCCTAAAATCCTGCATTTAAAATGGGGCTTTCTGCTTCCATTTTAAATGCAGGATCATGACTCCCTTTTTCACGTGCTTCCTTCCCCACCCACCCCTTCCCTCCTCCTTCTCCCCGTATCTGAGTCTTTCATTGATCTTGCCCCTCTTCTTGCCACTTTTACTCTTTTCACGGAGGAAAGTGAAGCAGAACACAACAGGGTGGGGTGGTGGGGTGGTGGGGTGGTAATTTGATAGCTCATTATCTGCAATCTATTTAAAAACAGAACAAAGGGCATTTAGTGCAGGAGACACCTTGAATGATCATGGCGTCATGTAAAGAGCCTGCAAACATCTGTGAAGGAGCAATCTGAATCACTGGATAAAAGCTCCGTGTGAAGAAGCCCCAAATCACCCTGATCCACTTCGGGATTTGGGCTGAAGTGGTGCACAGCCCAAGTAATGAGCATGTAATTTTTGAGAGCCCAGAGAGCTTTGGCTATTGGGTGGTATAGAAATGTAATGCATGCATGCATACATACATACAGTACATATGTTTTGGGTGGTGGGGGAGCAGCAGCAGGTGCTGTAGTAGCAGTTTGGGGATCTCTCAATATTTATTTATTTCTTTATTTTATTTATTCCTTACATTTATGGACCCACCCAACAATGAGTTTTCTGGGTGGTGTACAGGAAATTTTTTAAAGATACCAAACAACCAGAAGCAAAGGATAAAACCAGAGCAAGGCAACTCCCAAAATAATTCTAAAAAAACAATAGAATAAAAATGCCAAGTTCTAAACACAGTAAAACAGTTCTAAACATGCCTGGGGAAGAAAGGTGTTTACCTGTCATCCCAGACCTATAACATAGGTCCCAGGTGAGCCTCTCTGGGGAGGGCATGTCACAGATGTGGCACCACCACTGATAAAGCCCTCTCTCTTGTAGCAACCCACCGCATCTCATTTGGCAGGGGTGCTTATCCCCCCCAAACCTCAGTTTCATGAGTACATGAGCCTTGCTTTGGCCAATCACCAGTCCAGTTAGAGGTGAAAGTGCAATTTTCCTTTAATCTCTAACTGGATTTTCACTGTGAAACAATTAATTCTACAAAAATGTGTATTCTCACAAGAAATATTTTTTTCTCTCTCTCTCTCTGAAAATTCTTGCATTGTGCCCAGTTCATAGCTGTCTGTATCACTCCAGTGGCATTACTTTCTGCACCACTTGCCATCCCATCAAAAGCTGTTCCTGCCTTTGCTAGTGGGCTCCAAAGATGCCCATTGCATGGTATTTGAATCTCATTACAAAATGGCTGATAGGAAGAGATGGAAATGTGTCAAAATAGACAGAGACTTGGCTGCAATGGCATCACAGAGCAAATCATTACTACACTTAATTCTTCCTGTTTCTCCTCCAAGAGCAAATGAATTTGGATGGAAGGATTTATTCTTTGAAAAAAGCAAGAGCCTAGTAAATGGGCTAATCCTACCAGCACTGTGCTGATTCATGCTAGAGAAAGATCTGGATCTTGGAAGTCCCTCCTCATCAGCTAGCAGCTCATTAGCAGTGTCCAGATAATTGGGAAGCTATAAATACTGAAAGCAGTCATAATATTACTATGCAGTACTATCAATTAGCCAATGACAGCATCAGAGAAATGCCAGGTTAAAAATAACCACAAATGGCATTAAGATTTTTGTCGTTTCATTCCCCTTCCCTCTCTTAAGGAATTAACTACACTGGAAAGCCTTATTTATAAAATATTGATAATCTACAAGGGCTTATTATGTAGGTGTGATGGCTAAGAGATTGGGATCCTTTCTTTCATGCTTGAAAGTTGTGGGGTTGATCTTTTGCACAAGGTTTCAAACTGTGGTGGAAACTCACTTGGGGCCAGTTCACAGGGTGAAATAGGTTTCATGTAACAACAACAACACAAACATCACAAAAATTTCATTTATATGGGAAAATATAAGGAGTTTGCTGTTGGGTACAGCTGCAGAGACTCAGCACTGATCCCACAATTGTGATGGCTCAAAAACACTCTGCTCCTGTTGAGGAATCTGGTGGTGGATGGTGTTGCCATGTCGGTGGATCCACTCATTCACTTGTTATATTTTCCGCCTGCTTGTGAGCACAGCATGGAGCCAGTTTTCACTGTATGTACCAGCTCTCAGTTTTTATTAGATCAGAATGTCTGGAGCAGTATATAGTTTTGTGTGCAATGAGGCATGAAAACTGGCCACATAGGATGGCTGCCTTTTTAAAAGCCAAGTTGATTTATGCAATGAGTTTAGCTTTGGAAAGCTGTTAAAGAAAGAGCCTACCAAATGTTCTTAGTCTCGAGGGCCAATATTCTAGATCCCTTTCAGATTCTAGCTTCTCTCTCTCTCTCTCCCTCCCCACCCCCTGCAAATTCTGGAATTAGAATAGATATGTAAACTTGCATAAATCATTCATTAAGGGCGCAATCTTATGGGGATAGTTGGCCACCTCTGAACTTGGAGGCGACCAACTATCCAATGCAGGGTGGGCGGAGCGCAGAGGGGATCTTCTCCTCTGTGCTCCGCCCACCCTGCATTTGTGGCTAGATGGCCAATTTCGGCTGTCTAGCCAGGGTGCCTCAGAGCAGGGGGTGGGGGTGGCGGATGGCACATAGGAAGCATCGCAACGGCACTTCTGCCGCCCCCTCCCCTCCCTACCCCCAGGAACGCCCCCTTTCCGGCCACTCTGTGCTGCTCTTACAAGCGTGGATCTGGGGGCAAACTGTACCTCCTACGAGGCAGCAGGGGAGGGGGCAGGGAGTCAGTTTTCTGGAAACTGACCTCGGAGCACTGGCTTTGAGCTCAGTTCCCAGAAAACACAAAATCCTATACTCATCTAGCCTCTGTCTAGCGGCTATAGGATTGCGCCCTAAGTTAGGGTTACCAACTTTTTTCTGGTGGAGCTCCTGTGCCTTTAACAGCTGCATGATAAGTGGAAGCACAGCACATGAACCTATCCCCAGCACTGCATCTGTTCCTGACTCTGCATCCCCAGACCCAGGAAGCAAACAGGACCTCCTCACTCACACTGTCTAGTAGGGATGCTGGAAAAATCCACAACTTATTCAAATGAACTTGACCTGTGGATTCTGCAGCTGACCGGCTTTTCCTGAGTTGCATGGATTCCATGGACTTGTGGACCATTTTTAAACTTTGGGGAGGTGTTTGCGCAATTTCACACCTGCACTAATGCACATTAGCACAAGTATGTACTAATGCTAATGCAACTTGTGCAAGTGGAACAAATTCTCATACATCCCTAAAAAAATCCAGTTCAGTCAATGAGTGGATAATGGAACAAAAGATGCTTGACAATCAGCGAAACAGAGGTGGAGCAAATCTAACAACATCCATACATCCGTAATGTCTAGGGCCAAGACATTTTTACGATTTTACCGCTCATGGCTCATTTCCTGTATCTCTGTCCCATGAGAACCTAGGGTTGCTTCCCCCTCCCCAGTAGTGGTGCAGCTAGGGCTTCTAGGGCTTTTAGCCTTCTACCGCACCGCCTGATTCCTTGCCCCAGTGTTCCAAGTACTATGGGTGGGGTTGACAGTTCTACTCTTGGGGATCCTCCTGTGCTTTTAACCACTGTGCTGCTGAAATTGTTCTAGTGAAGTTTTCCCCAACATACAAATTCAGTGCTGGGGAAAGCTTCGCTTCATGGATTTCCATTTGTCACACAACCATTAGAGCCACAGGAACCCTACCAGAAAAAAAGGTGACAACCTGAATCTTGATAGTCTCATCAGTGCAAGCAGAACGATTTATGCCAATTAAGTAAATTCATGCAAGTTTGCAGCTTTTATTTCCAAGTTCAGATCTCTCTCTCTCTCTCTCTCTCTCTGTGTGTGTGTGTGCGTGTGTGTGTGTGCAGCTGACAACAGCAAGCTCGGCTATTGGTGCTCTGACAATCCTAATAAGTAAAATTATTCTGTTGGAGAATTCAGGGAATCCCTTCTTTAATGGCTTTGAATCAACCAGCTTGCCTGAGAAATCAAGGCATAGACTCTACAGGGTCCAAACCAGTGTTTGCTTTAGGAAATGGTAAGGAAGAGGATATGCTGCCATGGCCAGATACAACCTCACCGTTCTTATCTTTTCATCCAAGTCGTAATTATAGCTGCAGAAATTTTCTACAAAACAGCAAGAGGGATTAGCTGAAGTTCTATTGCTTTTTGATTAAGTGGGTGAAGACTTCGACTGACACCGTGTTTGCTCATTTCTTATCTCTGACAGCCTTTCTTGACACTGCAAAATCTTGACCTCTTAATGCCAAATGCAGAAGTCATGCAATTCTGAAATTTCCTAACTTCCAAATTCTTGGCACCAGAGCAGGATGGGAGAAATGGCCATTGAAGAACTGCCAGGAAACAGGCTTGAGGCATGGCTCTGGGGCTTCATACATGAATCTGGAGGGCACCAGATTCCCTGATCTGGTGCCCTCCAGCTGTTTTGGACGACAACTCCTAGCATTTCTTACCATTGGCCATGCTGGTTGGGGCTGATGAGAGTTGAAGTCCAAAATATCTGGAGGGTGCCAAGTGTGGGAAGGCTACCATAGCACATATGAGAGAAACACATCCCTTTGTATTATTAGTATTGGTATTATCAGTGTTCCTTCTTAGATGCCTTCCTCAAAAAAAGAAAGAAAAAAAGATCAAGGTGACTTACAATAGAATTAAAACAGCTACAATAATTATTCACTGAAATAAAAATCCCCCCTAAAACAGATAAGTGATAATGATAAACAATTCAACTGCTGCATTAAAGAGCCTATCATATGCTATCAAATGCCTGGGAATAGACAATAGAGGAAAGTCTTACCCTGGTGCTGAAAAGATGACAACATTAGTGCCTGGCCACCTCACTTTTCTGAGTGTGTTTACTTGCTGTGCCCTCACAAAGGCAAGCATTTCTTATCAAACGCTTGGGAACAGGATGGGGATGAACACAGCCCTGCTCGCAGATGGTCATGTCCTGCTGGGGCCTCTGGTGGGACTATGATGCTGTGCATGCCATTCCCACCAAGGAGGAGTTCCCTGAGGCTTTCATAGAATCATAGAATAGTAGGGTTGGAAGGGGCCTACAAGGCCATCAAGTCCAACCCCCTGCTCAATGCAGGAATCCAAGTCAGAGCATCCCTGACAGATGGCTGTCCAGCCTCGTCTTGAACGCCTCCAGTGTGGGAGAGGAAATTACGCCTCCATAATTTCCAAACAGTGTCAATTATGGCTGGTCCTAATAAAGGATTTTATTAGGACCAGGCTTTGCTGCTGTTGTTGTTCCTGCTCTGATTTTTAAGGAACAGAAGAGCAGCCCTGCTGGATCAGACCAAGGGACTGTCCAGTCCAGGATCCTGTTTCTAAACATGGACAGCTGCTGTAGAAACCCCATAAGCAGGAGATGAAGGCAAGAACCCTTCACTGTGGTTTGCCTTCCCCTACCACAGGGATGGGCAACTTGTGTCCCTCCAGATGTTTTGGCCTACAACTCCCATCATCCCTAGCCAGCACAGCCAATGGTGAGGTATCATCATCTTGATCATCCCAGAGTGCAGGACATGGAATAATGGGCTCAAGTTACAGGAGGCCAGGTTCTGGCTGAACATCAGGAAAAACGTCCTGACTGTTAGAGCAATACGAAAATGGAACCAATTACCTAGGGAGGTGGTGGGCTCTCCCACACTGGAGCCATTCAAGATGAGGCAGGACAGCCATCTGTCAGGGATGCTTTGACTTGGATACCTGCACTGAGCAGGGGGTTGGACTTGATGGTCTTACAGGCCTCTTCTGACCCTACTATTCTATGATTCTATTATAAGAGTTGTAGGCCAAAACATTTGGAGGGCCACAAGTTGCACACCCTTGCTCTAGCAACTGGTGTGTAGAAGCCTACAGATTCTGAACATGGATGATAGTTTAGCTATCATGCCTAATGCTTATTGATAGACCTATTTTCCTAACCCCCAAGGTTTGTTTTTTTAAATGGATCAACAAAACTGCCTATCTTTGATCTATTTTGTAAGTATGGAGTTGATAATGCTCAAGCAGTTTCTGATTTCGTTTTGAAATGTGCCTGATTTAGTGGAAAATAAGAAGCTGCCTTATACTGAGTCACCTTTTACGGGCACAGCGTGAAAAAATCATTGTGAAAATGAACACATGCAACCACCCAATAATGTGGAATTTTCTATAGTCCGTGTGCAGTGAATGGCAGCAAAGCAGTCTAGGGTGGAGCTGTGATAATGGGCTTCATGCAAACAGGAAATTGAGGCTGAATTGTAATTGTAGTATTATAATAATATGTGTATAGGTTCTGATGATAAGATGTTACAGCACCACAGTCTGTTGACTAGAGTACAGTCTAATTTGGACAAAGAATCACTGGATAAACACTTGGCTCCACTCAAGTCTACTGGAGCAGTCCATTTGAGTCAAGAATCTATAACAGTAAAGAGGAATCTGACTGGGTCAGGCAATCAAGTGAACTTACTTAGGATTCATGCCTTCAGCACTGTCCAGATCCAGATATTTCTGAAAATGTTAAAAATAATAAGGCAATAGTAGAACACTCTATTCAGTCTGTGGATATTTATGATAATGGGGATACTTAAGCCATTAGGATGGATTTCCTACACATCTATCCTACCTAAGCCTATTAATGTTCCTACCTTCAAGGGACAAGAATGGAGGGAGCAATCCTATGGCCTCTAGACAGCAGCTAGACAGCCAAAGGATATCTGGTTTTCCAGGAACCGACCGCAGAACCTGTACTCCGAGGTTGGCTCATGGAGAACTGATCTCCCCCCACTTCTGCACTGCCTTGGAGGCAGCACGCAACAGCCCTGTGCTCTGTGCTCACAAGAGGAGCATGGAGCAGCTGAAAAGGGGCGTTCCGGGGGACATTCCAGGGCAAGGAGGGCGGAAATGCCTATACGACACATCCAATTTATCGTACAGCAGCCTCCTCCCCCTCTCCGCCCTCCCACCGTGAGACAGCCATAATCAGCTGTCTAGCTGAAAATGTGGGGCAGGAGAAGCGCAGAGGGAATGATCCCTTCTGTGCTTCTCCTGCCCTTCGTTGGATAGGTGGTTGCCCCCGAGTTTGGAGGTGGCTGCCTATCTGAGTAGGATTGCACCCTTAGTAGTTTCAAAAGAAACTAAGTAAATGCTTGATGCTCAACACAACATTCCTTCTAATAGCAAACACAGATGGTGAGTGCCAGCAGGATTATAGCTGAAATGGGGCCAGTGAGAAACAAGAAAAGTATCAGCATGCTTGGGTGAACCTTGAGGTTTGCAGAAGTACCAAAACACATCTAATATATCCAAGTTAAAATATCCCTAAAACTGAGCAGGGTGAGTAGCTACAGAATGTAGAGTGACAATTGGAAACAAAAATGGAGCATGGAGTGGGGAAAAGAGTGGAATGCCCTGTTTGGTTGGAATAGCTGGCTGGAACCCAAACAGGAGCATTCGTTCTAGACAGAAGATGCACTGCAACATTTGGCTGCAAGTTCTATTTGAATTTTCCTGTTTGCAGTAGAGAGATCATGAGGACATTCTAAAAAGGCTCCTCAGTGGCCAAACCTAAGCCCTTTCCCCCTAAATGTTGCCTATCTCTCACCTTTGTTAAGACTTTGACTTAATATGCATTGCTTACATGGGTAAATAAACTTACCCACAGTTCAGTTCAGAATCCTGCTGGGTTGGGTAAAATTTAGATAATTTCAGCTTCACAAGGTCTAATCTAATCACTTTTTTAATATGGAAAAAATGTAACTTTTAGTTACAAAACAGAAATATCCATTTTTCCCAAACCATATTTTATGCTTCATTAAATTGTCTCATTTAATTTCCTAGCCAGAAACCATATGATGTGCTACTTGTTCTTCCACATGAATGTGATTTTTTCCTTCATCGATATTATCAGCTGTTTAAGATTATGTTTCACTGACAAATTCTTTTCTTATTTTCCACCCCTCCCCACCCCCAGAGAAATAAATAACCTGTAAGGGCTGAGGGAAACCTGCACTAATTTTTTTTTGGTCATTCAAATAAGTCTGTCATTTTAAGCTACAGAAGCTCTTCTCCATGAAAATTGCACTGGTGCCAATAATAGCTGCCTGGAGCTTTTTTCCTCCCCTTTTCCTCCATGGACAAGTGTGCTAGCCAAGAAAATAAACAAATGAGGCATCCCGTGTAGCAAAAACCATTATGCAGAGGGAAGCAATAATCATTTAGATATGCACATAAAATGGAATAGGTTGTAGCAACAGTATAATTGCTTAATTTATATTATGCGGAAGGATTATCTCTTTGCATTGACAAAATAAGCTTTTGATTGTAGGCCAGCAGGTTCCTGATTAGCATTGGGCAGATTGCTTCCCAAGCAGAGGGAGGGCACCTAGGAAAGGGGAGCACGGCCATCTGTCTGTTGCAGGTCCTGATACATTATTGCTTCCGAACCACCTGCCCTCTGTTGCAGTGCTGGTTTTGAACCTAAGAACAAGTGAAGTATTCTATCATCTCCTCTCAGGCAAGGAACTCTTGTGTGCTTTGGAACAACCCATTAATTAGGCCCCGCTGCTACCTAGTTTGGTATTATCCTAATTTGAGATGTTAACTGAGGGAAAGAGAAGGCGAGTGATTGTGTGTGACGTATTTGTGACAGAAATGACAACAGGAGCCTAAATGGCATGACCCTGAGTTCTGTCTGCTGTGTGACACCTGCTGTGTTTTCTGATGAAGCAAGATCTGTTTGTGTACATTGCAGAGGTAGAAGGTCAAAACCACTACCACCACAGGGTCTTGCTGTGGTACCTTAAAAACAAAGATTTATTGAGTCTCAAGTAGGATGTCAGAGAAATCTGCAACGGAACCAAGTGAGTTTGGATTTTTACGAATCTGACCCACAGATTCCACAGCAGACCAGCTTTTCCCCTGTCGGGGAGATTCTGCAGACTTGTGGGCCATTTTTCTAACCTTTGTGAATTTTGCGCAAGTTTCACCGTAGAAAAATACACAAACATTTTTTTAAAAACTGGCTGAGAATGCGCATTTCCCCCATAGGGTAAAGTGAATACGTGCTTGGGGGGGGATTTGAACTTTTTGTGGGAATTTGCACATTTTTACACATGCAACTTTGCCCAAATTCAGAAACTTAAAAAAAAAAATCAACTTCCATTGATGGGCAGATGATGGAATGAAAGGTGCCTGATAACCTGCCAAACACAGACGAAATGGATTTTAGACAATCCGTACATCCCTAAAGTTTCTGTGGACAAGAGTCCACTTCATCAGATATATCTGATTACCTGGCGGTTACCCTTCTGGAAGGTCAAAAACAGGAGGCGTAAAAGTAGTCAATGGAGGGAAGGGTAGTGCTAAATTTCCACTTGGAGCTTTGCCCTCACTTGGGAAGTGGAGACTATTCTGATTTGACTAAATTATCCAGCACAACTTCATTTCTGTGATTGTCTTGGAGATAAATTCAGATAAACAGGTCTGCCTGGTGCTTGATAACTACTGCTGCTACCAGATTAAAGCAATGTTACTCAATTAATCATAAGAGTTTTAATTGATTCAATTTACATATTAATAAACACAATAGCTTTGAAGGGGGAAAAGTGTACTTTGTTTTTAAAGGACAAAAAGCCTTTATTGCCATATAAATAAATGAAATGCAGCACTGCAACATGAAAATAGTGTCCTGCAAGCAGGCTTTCAAACAGACAAGTTCACATTTGGAGAATGCATGAACCTTTCTTTCTGGGTGGGTGGTGCACTCCACAGCCTCCACCAGTGCCCTTCTGGCTGGCAGGGTTCCTAATGCAGCCTCCTTCCTCATGGCTGGTGCTGTTGTATGGCATCTTCACACCCATACACATGTCTAGACCTCTTATTTAACTGAAATGCAAACTGAAGATAGATTGGAAGAACTCGGTGTCATCCAATGAAGCTGAATGGTGGCAGATTCAGGACAGACAAAAAGGCATACTTCTGCACAGAGCTTGTTGTTAAACTATGGAATTTGCTAGTAGAATATGTAGTGATGGCTGCTAACTTTGATGGTTTTAAAAAGAGATTAGAAAAATCCATGAAAGATAAGCCTATCAATGGCTACTAGTCATGATGGCTATATTATTACCTCCAGTACTGGAGGCAGTACACTCTCTGCACCCATTGACATATTGACCCATAAACAGGGAGGTGCTATTACACTCATGTCCTACTCATGGGCTTCCCTTAGGCAGCTGGTTGGTCACTGTGTGAACAGAATGCTGGACAAGATAGGCCTCTGGTCTGATTCAGCATGGACTTATTAGTGCGAAGTGAGGGGAAGTCCTCCTGGTGTGACATCAGCAAGGGAGCACAGTGCAGTTGAGTCCGGTTGGTGTGGGTAAAGGTACCTCAGATATTTTTATGGGAGGCCTGGGAAGGCTCTGGAGCCATCTCTGGTGGTGATATAATGTCTCATCACACACCTCCAGGAGGACCATCTTAGAAAAAGCATCTCCTTTTCCACACTATTTCTGACGTTTATTTCTTATTTAAAATAATACATACTGCCCTTCATTATGAAACTACAGGGAAGTGTACAGAATTCATTAAAACAACAATTAAAATAAACACAAGCCAAAATAAAAACAGAGCCACAAGAAAACTGAAAATCTGCACAGTGAAGCATAGAAAACAGCGAATGCCTGGTGAAACAGGTATATATTAACTAGGGATGGGTGGATTACTCACCTGGTTCCAGTCCGGGGCATCCGCTGGGGGGGGAGGCAATCCGTCCCTCCCCCCCGGAATCCTTCCCAGCCGCAGCTGGACTTCCGGCCACTGTTGCCGCGCTGTGGACGCAAATGGCAGCCGCTACGCCAGCCGCCATTTGCGTCCGTGCCTTAGGCCGTGATAGGCTATGTAAGTATTTACGTAGCCTATCATGGCAAAGAGCAGGGGCGCAAATGGCGTAGCAGCCGCCATTTGTTCCCCTGCTCTTTGCCGTGATAGGCTACGTAAGTATTTATGTAGCCTATCATGGTCTAATGCAAGGATGCAAATGGCGGCCAGCGTAGCGGCCACAGCAGCCTGGCAGTGGCTGGAAGATGACCTGCTGCCCCTGCATTCACCACCACATCTGTCACCAGGTAGGTCTGTTCCAGGGGGGACTTCACGGGGTGGCAGGGGGGATTGCTGCGTTCTGCCACGGGCTCCTCACTGGTGTCTGTGGTGGAATTCTCCAACATCCCTAATACTAACAGGTTGGCACCTGTTGCACTGCAAAGGAGAGAGAAAACCAAAAGGTGGGGCAGCACAACAGAAAAGGGTCTTTCCTTGGTTCCATCATATACACCCGTACATCTATTTGTAGAGTTTAATAGATCACTACTAAGCCATGCAGGCCTGAGATAAACAGAAATATTGTGCCATAGGGATCTACTGACAATGAATTAACAGGGGGAACACAAAGCAAGTTTTCAGAATTCTGAGTCTCAGCTATGTCCTGTTTGGCAGCTGGGATTCATGGGATGCTGGACTTTTGCCTCTCCTGGGCTACTAAATTGGGAGTTCTGCTGCAGCCATTTGCTGCCACATCCATCAGTCCCCAAACTCTCTGGGGTTCAGTGCCTTTCACTCTTATAATATTCTTCTAAGCCTGAAAGGGTCTGTTCAAACAGTCTCCCTGTGAATGACCATCTGGGCCAATCTATATGGCACTGCTTTGACCCCCCACCCTGTCGCAACTGCGCAGCATTTCAGCTTCGAGTCCCTGCAATGTACTCGTGATGTACTGCGTGCTTCCCTTACAGACTTGCCATGCCCTTGGGGGGGGGGGTTACTGAAATGCACAGCTGTGCAGTCCTGTGAGTGTGGGGGTGCGACAGTTCAGTGATTGTTTTGTATGTGAGGGGTTCTGCTGGGTCTTTCTGTCCCTTTTTAGGTAAAAAGTGAGTGTTTTGTGCTCCTTCATTTCTGCACCATCATTTTGTCTGTTCCCCAGCCCGAGACCCTCGTGATGGTTAGCATTCACAAACGTGAGCGCTACGTGCCTAGCCTTCGCTCTGAAATGGTGGCTGGAGCGATGTTGGTACTTCCCCAAGACGCCCCCACCCCTGGCCCTTGGGTACTCAGTCCACAACTGTTGCGAAGATACAAAGCTGCAAAACTGTGTGAAAGTGTGATTAAATAGATGAAAATGCCCCTCTGTGCCTCTGTAACTGCGCAACTGTGAAGGGATGGGGGAGTAAAGGGGCATCACAGAGTGATGCAGGCATTACGCACACCTACAACACGCCCACTGTAAGATGCGAAGTCAGTTCAGGGAAGGAACAGAAGGCCCACAACCACGGGTGAACCCGCAGCACCCCCCCCCCAATCGCAGTAAAACGACTCCTTGGAACTCTGCTTTTTCCGGGCGAAAACCACGGATGGCTGCAAAGTCGCGACTGTGTCATCTATCTTGAGGGACCTCGACTCGCTCCTGCCCTGGAGTAAAAGCCCGGTGTAAATGAGGCCCTGGGTTGATCAAAGCATGCACAAGGCCCATTGATGAGTTGAGTGCTGAAGTCTAAGCATATCTAAAGACGTGCTTAGATATAAATGAGAATGAGACACTTGGGGGGTCTTTCCACCAGCTATTTACTCTAAGCTGACTGCGTCTTGAGGTCATTAGGGATACTTGACATCGTGGCCATCAAGCAGCCACCCCGGAGCTTCCCAGGGAAAAACTGAATTTTCTGAGAGTGCTTCAAGTCTGATTATTTTCCTTAAGTTCGGTTCTCCCTGGTATAGTTGTTGTATGCTTCAACAACCCCGCCCCTGCATTTAGCTTGGGTATGCGAGTCCTGCCTAGGGTTGTGCCTTTCACCATGACCCCGGTCAAGGGGTCTTTCCTCCCATTGTGCTGAATGAGGCTTGCCTTCTCAATGACCACATAAATAACAGAGAAGCCCCTCAATTGACATGGCACATAGCAAAGCCCTATGTCTTAAATGCGGTTAAGCACGATTCATTGCCTTTGGACATAACTCCTTCACGGCTTCCTTACAGAAATCCTGTGCGTTAAAATGGGGGCTGGTTTCAGTCTCTTTCCCACAACAAACCCATTAGTGTCTTCTCAGAAGTAACTCCCATTGCTGTCAATGAGGCTTGCCTCTGAATGCCCACATCAGAACTTACAGAGATTCCCCCTCAATTGAAATGGCACACATTAAAGCCCAATTCCTTAAGTGCGATTAAGCACGATCTCGAGGCTCTGATTAATTGCCTTAGGAAGTAACTACTTCACAGCTTCGTTATAGATATCCTGCAGGTTACAATGGGGGCTGGTTTCTGTCTTTGTGTTTACTGGTCTTTCCCACAACAAACCCATTACTGTCTCCTCAGAAGTAACTCCTATTGTGGTCAATGAGGTCCTGCAGGTTAAAATGGGGGCTGGTTTCCATATTTGTGTACTCCCCCCACCCTTTCCCAGCACAAGCATATGTGTATCTACTTGGAAGTAACTCCCATTGTGCTCAGTGAGACTTGCTCCTGAAATGCAGGTGCATCTGGACTTTCGGGGGAAAGGAGAAAGGGGGGGGAGGGGGGAAACCTCTCTTATTGGTTGAGCAGCCCTTGCCAGTCAGATGACATTCAATCCCCCCCCCCCAACCAGGAAGTATGTTCTGTGGAGCAATTTTTACTGCTGCGGATAATTTGCTTGTGGAACCCTGCTCATAGCAAAGCGGATTTTAAACAATCCGGTACTCCTCTCTTAGCTTCTCCTTCCATTGTCATGGAAACACAGCCTTGGTTAAATGACATTTTATTAGACTGCCTTAGTGAAAAGGAATACAAGCTTTCATGTTATGTGGAACATTACAACAAACTAAAATTTCGTCATGACTAATGCATTGCAAACAAGTATGTCCACTTTTTCCTGGTGTGTGCAATTAGACAGAATAGTAGTATTCACAGTTTTGTGCATGCTGGTTTAGAATTTAAAACTATTCTTTATGAATAGTTTTCTTTATGATGACCTTCTATTGTTTATTTCAAAACTCCAGTCATCTATTCCAGCTGCGATGAAACTGATTAATACTTTTGGTGGTTTGTCTGGCTCCTCAATTGATTTGTCAAAGTCTATAATGATGCTGATCGGAGATAATACATCTTCTGGTGTGTTGGCTAGTAGTTAATTTTGATGGTGCCCAGATTTTATTACCTACTTGGAATACTTATTCCCAGAGATATAGCCCAATTGATCAAACTAAATTTGAATAAATTGATTAATGAGATTGCACGAGATATAGATAGGTGGGCATCATTAAAGTTGAGTTTGTGGGCTAAAGTCAATACACTAGAGATGAATATCATACCTTGGATTGTTTATGTTATACATCGGATTCCTTTACTTATACCTGGCAAATATTTCCATAAACTCAATGCTTTGTTTTATATAAAAAAAATGTTTTTTGGGGTTGTTCCTCTCCACCATGAATATCTCTGCAACGGATGCAACTTCCAATTAAGGGAGGTGGGTTTAGCTTTCTGGACCTTGCTTTATATCAGTAGGCCTATTTGTTGACCTGTACTTAATTTGGGTCTTTTCCAGTTCAATTAGATTTTCCACCCTGGTCAGTTCTGGAAACTTTCTGTTTAGAACCTCTTTCCAAATGGATGGCATTAGGTTCTCAGCATATTAGAATGGACAAACCCCCTCCCACAATTCCAGCTGTTAGAGAGTCATGGCATACAATATCATGTCGTTACAGTTTGATCCATCTTCTCATGCTCAATTGACTTTATGTGGAAATCGAGATTTAAAAATGGGAAAGACAATGTTTTTGTGGCAGACTTGGACAGATAAATTGATTTTTACACTGGATCAATTACTGAGTCCGGACAATGAGTTTCTGTCATTTTCTGGTTTGCATGCTACACACAGTTTGCCTGCTATGGCCTAATGGCAATACTTGCAACTGCAACACTTGTTGGAATATAAGTTTGGTTCAGCTGCTTTTACAGCTTTAGAATCTCCATTGTTATTGGAAATACTTATAGCAGCTGATCAGTCATATCGACCCATGATTCATGTATATAAGTACTTGTTATCAATAAATGAATATGATACTCAGGGTATAAGACTGGACTAAGAATAGAGAATTGGATTCCCCTATTTTGCTTAATCAATGGATCGTGGTTTTAGTGTCTGTGCCTGAAGTATCTATGGACCTTAGGCTACGGCTTATTCAGCAAAACATCTTGCTTCGGGTTTATTGGACTCCACAACATCTTTTTAATAAGAATTTGTATAATTTGCATAATTGTTGGAGATATAATATACCCAGTGCTTCTTTCATCCATATGTTTTGGCAATGCCCAATAGTCGCTGCCTTTGGGGAGGAGGTCATAATACAGATAAATTTTGTATTGGAACAGTCTTTAATATTGAATGATGTACACGTCCTCCTAAATTATTTACCGGTTTCTTGTAAGTTAATATATGGCCAGCGCAAATGGATTTTTCAAGCCCTTTTGACTGCCAAAGGACTGATATTACAACACTGGAAGGACAAAAGTTCACCTCCTATAATGCAGTGGATTGAAGACCTAACAATGCTATCAACATTTGAATGGGTGGTATATAGGCGCCATTCATGAATATGGATATGGTCTGCTGTTCTTGTTGCTTATGCATAATTTTCTGTCTTTTTAAAAAGAATTCTGTATTTAATGGAATACTGACATTTTTTACATATGTAATTTTCTGTCCTTTCACCCCCTCTTTTTTTCTTTTCACAATTGGTTTTGTTTTGTTGAAACAACAATAAAAAGATTAATAGAAACAAGTATTGATATGCTGAATCTTTTGTAATATGCTGCTACTGGCAATCAAAATGGACTACAAATATAATCTTTAGGTCGTAACTACACTGCTTGTAGCAGAATATTAGCTTGTCTCTGTACTCTGTTACAGCTTACTCTGCACCTAAAAAGTCTGCATTCTTTTTGCCAAAAGAAACAGACTAGTAGAAGATATCTGCTCTGATTTTTGAGGGCACTCCTGTTGAAATCTTTCACATTAACTGCCTGTATTTTCTTCAGTTTCTCTCTGTTAGTGATTTGATCTTAGTATCTTTGCTGCATTCTAATCTTTGGGCCAAACCAGAGGTGACTTTTGTTAAAGCAGGTAGCAATGTGAATGGTTTTTGAAAAATAAATAGCAGGCACGGATCCCCCTGGTTTGGATTGGGATCATGGTGGCCAGGGGGAAAGGGGCATGAACCTTTAGCACCTGCCATGCTCCTGATCCAGTTCGGGCTCCCATTTGATCATTAAAATATGATGCTTTTACAAATGTTGGATTCTGAAGTTAAATTGTAACTTTAGACCTAGGAAACAGAGCTGCTGCCAGCCAATTTGTGATCACCTTGGACATCTCTAGTGGCTAATGTTTGCCTGCTAAAAAATTGATTGATTAAAGGCTCAATCCTATCCCTGTTTAGACAGAAGAAACTTCTACAACTCCCAGCATTCCCTAGCCAGCATGCCTAGCTGGGGAATGCTGGGAGCTGTAGGACTTTTTTTTCTGTCTAAAAGTGCATAGGATTGCACCCTAAAAGATTGTGAAAATTGGCACACATCCTTACCTGCACAGCACCTTGGTTTGTTTGGATGTACACAAGGCTGTATGTTGTCGCCCTGCTTATTTAACTTATATGCAGAGTACATCATGAGAAACGCCGGGTTGGATGAATCACAGGTCGGAATTCAGATTGCCGGGAGAATTATCAACAACCTCAGATATGCAGACGATACCACCCTAATGGCAGAAAGCAAAGAGGATCTAAAGATCCTCTTGTTGAGGGTGAAAGTGGAGAGTGCAAAAGCTGGTTTGAAACTCGACATTAAAAAAACTAAGATCATGGCATCTGGCCCCATCACTTCCTGGCATATAGAAGGGGAAGAAATGGAAGCAGTGACAGATTTTATTTTCTTGGGCTCCAAGATCACCGCAGACAGTGACTGTAGCCCTGAAATTAAAAGACGCTTGCTCCTTGGGAGGAAAGCTATGGCAAACCTAGACAGCATAGTAAGAAGCAGAGACATCACCTTGCCGACAAAGGTCCGTCTAATCAAAGCTATGGTTTTCCCAGTAGTAACGTATGGCTGTGAGAGCTGGACTATAAGGAAGGCTGAGCGCCGAAGAATTGATGCTTTCGAACTGTGGTGCTGGAGAAGACTCTTACGAGTCCCCTGGACTGTAAGGAGGTCAAATCATAAAGGAAATCAACCCTGACTGCTCATTGGAAGGACAGATTCTGAAGCTGAAGCTCAAATATTTTGGCTACCTAATGCAAAGAGAAAACTCACTGGAAAAGACCCTGATGCTGGGAAAGATTGAAGGCAAAAGGAGAAGGGGACAGCAGAGGATGAGATGGCTAGATAGCATCACCGACGCAATGAATATGAACTTGAGCACACTCCGGGAGAGAACGGAGGACAGGAAGGCCTGGTGTGCTATGGTCCATGGGGTCACGAAGAGTCGGACATGACTTAACAACTGAACAACATCAACAACAACAACAACAACTCAGCTATGCTGCTTTTAAGTCAATGTGGTAATATCAACTCCCAAATGTATCTTCTAAACTGCCTCCCTTTAAAAAAGATTTCTAGATTCCTCAATCTCTATGTAGGAATTAAAAAGCCCCTTTCTTTAGTTTGCTACTTTTTGCAACCATTGCCTGCTTCAGCTGAGTCTCTGGCACTTCTCTACTCAACTTTTTAACAAGGTAAAGGAGGACACAGCATGAGATAAATGCTGTCAATTGACCAAATGTCCTAGGGGTTGGTATATGAATACTCCTTGTGCACAGCGATCATTGAGCTCGGAGCATATAAAAGCAAACCCATTACTGCCTTGCTTGCAAAAGAAAGAGAGAGAGAGAGAGAGAGAGAGAGAGAGAGCCCTCCTGAAAATGGTTAAGGAGACAGATATAAAGGTAATAAAGCTATAAAACTGATGTGGAAATCAATGTGTATAATTCATTGGAGTTTGACAAGCTAATAGAATTTATCATACTAAAAAAAACCCCCCTCCCCCTTATACGTCTGTTTATAGAGATCTTTCTGGCTGATTTTTTTAAATCATTCCCAGACTGACAAAATGAGAGATTCCAACTCCTGCTGAACTTCCTAAGGACACTTAAGACAGAGAGAAGTCCAATGTGGCTGCTACTATAGGCTCCCACCTAATCAGCCCTCCTTTGTTTCAGTATTACTTCCTGGTTGCCAGCTAGATCCAAGCCAGATAATATATTTTTTATATTATACAAAGTTGAATGTGGCATGCTAGAGTCATCATTGCTTGTAGTGTGCGCACTCATCCCAGTATTGTAATAGGTTTTGCATGTTTCTGTAGCACTTCAAACACCTGCAGACCTGTTTGACCAAAGAAGATCATGCAGACACTACAGGAAATTCTGCCTCTCATGCCAATTTCACCTCTCTCAAAGTGATGGTGTCTCTCTCGCCCTGGATGGTTTGCATTTACATAATAGGGGTAAACCATTGTACATAGGTATGTGCTTAAATGGAGATCTGAAGGGGCAGCAATTTTGCCTCCTTGGCTTAACAGTGAGAAGTGTGAGTAACTCTGTGGTGCCAAATGAAAACAATTAGGTTTGGTACTGTGGATGACAAGTGAGTTTGGCAGTTCAGCTTAATTGCAGAAGGTGCCTCAGGCAGCTGTATTACTATACAGTAAATGCTCTACTAGAATATTACTAAGCTTGAAAGGTAAACAACAAATGCATTTGCAAAGAATACAGTGACCATTACATTTTGTGCATCTTCTGTAGTTATAGTTCTCTCATTGGCTTTTCTCTTTGCCTCTGATTTTGAGCATAGTGGGTGGTAACATGAAACTGGGAGTTCAGTGGTTCAGATATACTATGGTCCAGACAGATTATGCAAGATGACTGGGGTGCGAGGAGAAACATGTTTGTTTCAATTTCTTAGGATACTCTTGGCAAAATGAACCAGGTATGTTGTTGATAATGAATAACTGCGCCAACATCCTTAGTTGTTTCAAACATGAATACAGTTTTATGAAGCAAACTACATAGCCATCTATCCTAGTTTACAACTTTTTCTTCTAGACCCCCACTTTCTTTGTGTCAGAAGAACTGCCTTCTCTTAGACCAATGTCACACACAACACGTAGGGCACCTTTGACCTCTCTCCTGCTGCATTTATGAAAGACCAAAATGCAGACTGTGAAGGAGCAGAATGGTCCCCCATTTTTTGGCATGTAGTGTGGTTGTAGGCTATTGTGGGGTTTCTGTGAGTATTCTAGTCATTTTCAGTCATCTGTGCTCCTTGTATTCTTGTCAGTTTCAGGTAAAAGGTTAATAGTTTAGAGGTCAAATGTTTAGTTAGAATATACAAGTCAGGAAGTTTTGCTCAGGAAGCTGGAGGTTTAATCCAACAGAAAGCCGAAGGAAGAGAGAAAGTTTTAACTCAAGAAACAGAAACTTAGCTTGAATTATTGAACAAGAAATTACCCTCCTGATTGCTTTTAGAAGATAAAAGCCAAAGGCAGATTGGAAGACGAGAGAGAGAGGAAGAGAGGGAAGGAAAGAAAGAGGAAAGACTCCCAGAGGAAAGAAAGAGTCAGCATTGCTGAAACTGGAGAACTGATTGAGAAAGCTTAATGTGTTGATCCCTGGTTGTTTTATTACCCCATTTCTCATATTTTTTTGGGGTGGTGGTGGTGGTATGCATATCCATTCAAATTTCAAAACTTTCCCCTATAGACATTTTTCTTCAGTAAAATTTAAACTTTGTTGTTTGAAACTTTGTTTCTCTGAGTGAGGGGGTTACTCACAGCACATTTAGCAGCCAATACCCATACTAAAGTAGATACCTAAGACCTAGATAGCTTGAGGCTGGTTTGGTGGAAGCATCCAGAGAAATAAAGATTTTCACTTGGTGGCAGCAGAAAAGGACATGGCAAAAGGGGTGTGGGCACACTATTTTGCCTGTTTTACCTTCAACTCATGGAGCAGGGCATTGCTGGTCTATGACACAGACATGTCGAGTTTTAAATTGAAGGCCATTCAGGAAGGTGGATTTATAATCTCATTCTAACCTTCTTGCATTTTTTGTGTCACCCATGAAGAGATGAATTCCATCTGAAGTCCATTTGTAGTTCTCCACCTACTATTCCCTACCCCCACCCTCTGGAAATGCATATACGTTTCAGAATGTCCCCCCCCTCCAACCTTTGTACAGACATGTCTCTTGGTTATTATTAACAAGTGTGGCACAACTACCTTTCTTGATTTCCCTGCTCCTTTTCCATGACTGGGCATGTGCCCCACAGCCTTTTTTGTCCACTGCCCCCCCCCCCGGGTCTCCGATAAAACTGACATGGGGGGTGTCTCCACAGGTGATTTGCTGTGAGCTGGCTGTGTTTGGAGGTCATGCAGGGCACATGACATTGTGGCCATCCTGCAGCCACCCTGGAGCTTTTCATGGAAAAACTGGTTTTCCTGAGACTACTTGAAGTCTGATTGTTTTCCTTAAGTTGGATTCTCTGCGCTTTTGTTGTTGTGTGCCCCAACCCCTGCTTTTACTTTGGGTACACTAGCCCTGCCCAGGAGGGTGTTTTTCACTGTGAATCCAGTCGAGTGTTTCCTGTCCCTGCATTTTCCAGCAGAAACCTATGTGTGTTTACTCAGAAGTAACTTCCATCATGGTCAATGAGGCTTGTTCCCTAAATGCGCACTTTTGAAGTTACTGAAATTCCCATTAATTGAAATAGCACTATATTGAAGCTGCATTTCTTTGATGTTTGGCTTATTGCTGTATGGAAGTAATTAATGCGCAGCTTTGCAGCATCACATAACGGGAGCTTCAGGGGAAAGGAGAAAGGGGGTTAGAAAGGACTGGTTGGAGCCACAGTAAATCAAGCATTTATAGGGGTAAAGGCAGACTGGAGTGACTCCCATAAAGGCTGTCTTTGCTTCCCTGTGAAGCGCTGTTAGTGGGAACAGCAGATAAACAAATTTGTAGCAGCTTTTAATTTGGGACAGACAAAGGCAAAGAGAACTGAGGGGGTTTTCTTTTGCTGGAGTTAGCTGATCTGAAAGCAGTGCAGGATCTGATGCAAGGCCAACAATTTTTCTCTCTACTGCAGGAGTCTATTTGGTTCCATTATGCTCCATTTGTAAATAAAATAGATATTATTATTATTATTATTATTACTACTACTACTACTACTACTACTATTACACCACCCAGCTGCCAAATGTCCTCAAGGCAGTTTACAATCATAAAATCAAACAACATAACTGAAAATAAATAAATAAAATATTACAACAATACAAGTATCAAAATAATAATTAAACATTAAAAACATTAAAAACACTGAAAACATTGAGGAGCCAGCAGTAAAACCAATAAAGCAACAGACTAAAGGTTAAATGCCTGCTTAAAGAGGAGGGTCTTAACCAGGCATCTAAATGTATACAGTGAATGTGGCAGGTGGATCTCTCTGGGAAGGACATTCCAGAGACGGCGGGGGTGGGGTGGGGGAGAGAGGGCACTAAAGAGAAGGGTCTTTCCCTGGCATCCAGCCATCACACCACTGTGGCCAGCAGCATCCAGAGAAGAGCCTCTGAAGAGGATCTTAGCAATGCAGCAGGCACATGTGGGAGAAGAAGGCGCTCCATCAGGTAGACTGGTCCTAAGCTGTTTAAGGTCAGCATCAATACTTTGAATCAGGCCTGGAAACAAACTGGCAATCAGTGCAGTTGACACAGCACTGGAGTAATATATTCAGAATGGTCAGTTTTTAGGAAAGCAAAGAATTCCAACAAGAAAAAAAGGCGGAAGACAACAGAAGAAGCCAATGTGGCTTCACAAAAAGCTTAGAGATGAACTGGAAACAAAAAAGGGCACATACAGGAAGTGGAAAGAAGGCCAAGCAACAAAGGAAGACTACAGGCAGGTAGCACAGAATTGCAGGGGTGGCGTCAGGAAGGCTAAAGCTGAGAACGAGCTGAGGTTAGCGAGGGATGCTAAAAGCAACAAAAAGGCTTTCTTCAGCTACGTGCATAGTAAAAGGCAGAGGAAAGAAATGGTGGTTCAGCTATTAAATAAGGATGGCAAAACGATAACGGATGACAAAGAAAAGGCAGGGGTGCTCAATTCCTGTTTTGGCTCAGTCTTCTCCCCAAAGGGGGTCTATGACCCCCCCTGGCAAAGGCAAAGTACAGGCTGAAGGGGCAGGATTGCAGCTTGAGATCGATAGGTCAAGGAACACCGAGTTACTTTGAATAAGTTCAAATCTCCAGGGCCAGATGAACTGCACCCTAGAGTAATAAGGGAACTGGCAGAAGAACTCTCAGAACTGCTGTCTATTATCTTTGAGGAATCATGGAGGATGGGTGAAGTGCCAGATGACTGGCTAATGTTGTCCCTATCTTCAAAAAGGGTAAAAAGGAGGAACCTGGGAACTATAGACCAGTTAGTCTGACATCAATCCCTGGGAAAATTCTGGAGCAGATTATAAAGCAGTTAGTCTGTAAGTGTCAGGGTTGGATCGGAGCCCAGAGAGCCCCAAAGCAGTTCTGATTCTGAGGAAGAGTTAGAAACCATGGGAGAGGAACCCGCGTGCGTTTCAGAGGAGCAGCCAGGGGGAGAGCCCCTCCCAGTACACATTCCTGAGAGTGATAGTGACCCTGGCAGGGAGAGGGTGGAGCAACAGCAGTTTCTGGACGCTAGGTGCCAGCGCACCCTCAAGGGCGAGATGGTGGATGCTGAGGGGCAGCGCTCAGCCCACTTGGCGCGACGGCAACAGCGGCACCCCAATGCCCCATGGGAAAGGGGTGGAGTCTCTCCTCCTAGCTCATAAGTACAGCGGTTTCCCACTTCCTCTCCAAATGGAGATCACCCGATTCCTAAGGTTAGAACCCCCGAGTAGGCAGCTCTCTTAAGTCTCACTTGTAGGATCAAGCAATTAGCATCTGTAAGCGTCATTAGATTGAATGGGAATAAAGCCTTGGAAAAGAGCCCTATTGTCTGCATGTTGATTCTGGCTACCTGAGGATTGCAGAAGGCAGCAGGGGCGACCTCCAGTAAGCACCTTGAAAACAATGCAGTGATTACTCGAAGCCAACATGGATTTGTCAAGAACAAATCCTGCCAGACGAATCTCATCTCATTTTTTGATCAGGTAACTTCCCTTGTGGACTGTGGGAATGCTGTGGACATCATATACCTCGTCTTCAGCAAAGCTTTCGACAAAGTGCCCCATGATATCTTGATGAGCAAACTAGCTCAAAGTGGTCTAGATGAAACAACGATCAGGTAGATCCACAGTTGGCTACAGAATCGGACTCAAAGAGGGCTTATCAATGGGATCTTCCCAAACTGGGGAAAGGTAACGAGCGGGGTACTGCAGGGCTCAGTCCTGGGCCCAGTGCTCTTCAGCATTTTTATTAATGACTTGGAGGAGGAGGTGCAGGGAATGCTGGTCAAATTTGCAGATGACACAAAATTGGGCAGGATAGCTAATACCTTGGAAGACAGAAACAAAATTCAACGTGATCTTGACAGAATGGAGCTCTGGGCAGAAAATACCAGAATGACATTTAATAGGGATAAATGCCAAGTTCTGTACCTAGGAAAAAGAAACCAAATGCACAGTTACAAGATGGGTGATACTTGGCTCAACCACACTACAAGCGAGAAGGATCTTGGAATTGTTGTCGATCACAAGCTGAATATGAGCCAACTATGTGATGTGGCTGCAAAAAATGCAAATGCTATTTTGGGTAGGGATGGCAGAGAATTCCGCCACGGATTCCAGTGAGGCCGGATTCTTTAGAATTTGGCCCCCCAGAATCCGTGGCGGAACAGCCTCCTGCCCCCAGCCCCCCCCTGCAGAATCCCCCGGGACGGCACTTACCTGGAGTGGATGCGGCAGTTCTGGCGGTGGCTCCGGCTGCAGTGGCGGCTGCAGCAGTGGCGGAGGCTGGTCTCCTGGCCAGCTGTGGCCAGGCTGCTGCATCCGCCATTGCCGTCCTTTGAGCTATGATAGGCTACGTAAGAATTTACATAGCCTATCACGGCATGCCCCCCCAAAATGGCATACGCAAATGGCGGCGGCTACGGCAGCCACCATTTGCGTTCCCTATTTTTCGCCATTCTAGCCTACGTAAATATTTACGTAGGCAATAACGGCGAAAAAAAGGGAACCGCAAATAGCACCCACTACGCTATTTACGGTTCCCTTTTTTTCGCCATAATTGCCTACGTAAATATTTACGTAGGCTAGAACGGCGAAAAATAGGGAACGCAAATGGCAGCCGCTGCACCCTCCACCATTTGCATACGCCATTTTTTTGGGGGGGGGATGCCGTGATAGGCTACGTAAATACTTATGTAGCCTATCACGGCAGTCTGGAAGGACACAAATGGCGGCTGCTATGGCGACCGCTATTTGTGTCTGCAGCAGCCCGTCCGCGGCCGGAAGTCCGGCTGCGGACGGCCCTGGCCGGCTGCTCTGCGGAGCTGCCACAGAGCAGAGCCGGCCGGGCAGGATTCCGGGGGGGGGAGGACCGGATCGCCTCCCCCCCATCGAGGATTCCAGGGGGGGCGGAGCCCCTCTCCCCCGAGCAGATGCCCCAACCGGAACCAGGTAAGTGATTCGTACATCCCCAATTTTGGGCTGCATTAATAGAAGCATAGCTTCCAAATCCCGGGAAGTACTAGTTCCCTTCTACTCAGCACTGGTTAGGCCTCATCTGGAGTACTGTGTCCAGTTCTGGGCACCACACTTTAAGAAGGATGCAGACAAACTGGAGAGGGTTCAGAGGAGGGCAACAAGGATGATCAGGGGACTGGAAACAAAGCCCTATGAAGAGAGACTGAAAGAACTGGGCATGATTAGCCTTGAGAAGACTGAGGGAAGATCTGATAGCGCTCTTCAAGTACTTGAAAGGTTGTCAAAGAGAGGAAGGCCAGGATCTCTTCTTGATCATCTCAGAATGCAGGAGACAGAATAATGGGGTCAAATTACAGGAAGCAGATTCTGGCTGAACATCAGGACAAACCTCCTGATCGTTACAGCAATACGACAATGGAACCAATTACCTAGGGAGGTGGTGGGCTCTCCCACACTGGAGCCATTCAAGATGAGGCTGGACAGCCATCTGTCGGAGATGCTCTGACTTAGATTCCTGCATTGAGCAGGGGGTTGGACTCAATGGTCTTGTAGGGCACTTCCAACCTTACAATTCTATGATTCTATGAGTCCCAGATATTACAGATTAGATTGGTAATATTACCAGTTATATTTGTAAATAAAACAGATATTGTAAAGTTATCATAAGTTTCCAAAGGAAACAAAATCCACTTGGATTTCTCACCACTCAGAGAAGTGGAGAGAGCTTAAAAGTATCAACTTTCCTGATATTTTTGCATGTTTTTCCATACTGGATATACAAATCTGGACCATGCATGGTGCAGCTGGGGTTGTGAAGTTCAACTCCTGAGCAACTTACCTATTAAGTTGCTTGATATCAACTTTATCTGTTTTCACGTTTTCTCTAATTGAAGTATCTTGAAGTAAAGAATAAACTGTATTTTCACAACTTACTAGGCAATTATTTCTAACCGACAAAGCTACAGTAGGAGCCCTTTACATTTGCAAACTGAGTTTGCTTTGTGGATATGCGACACACGTTATTTCCAGAATGAAATTACCCTTCTAATGGCTAGGACAGCCTTCCCCAACCTGTTGTCCTCCAGGTATGTTGGACTACCAATCCTATCATCCCCAGTCAGCATAGCCAGTGGCCAGGTTTTATGGGCATTGTTGTCCAAAACATCTAGAGGGTGCAGACCTGGCCAAAGGCAGATGAGAATTATATAGATAACAGTGTACCATTCAATATAGCTGAAGATAGAAGGCCTTCATAGGAAAAACATTTTCTTGTGAAAAATGCTGATTTAAAATGCCTGACTTAAACAAACAAACAAACAAACAAACAAACACCACAAACTGAGTTGTACTTCTCTCTGATCAACCCTTGCATTTCCCCTGCTGTTTGAGAGGCAATTTCTGCCCTCATGTAACCACTTACCTGATTATAGCTCCTGAGGAAGATGAGAAACTTCTGAATTTTGCCCACTTCGCTTTGCCTTCTCTCTCCCCCCCCCCATATCCTTGAATGAATGAGGCCTATATCCACAGGTCTCTTATATATACCAAGCATTCCCCCTTATAACACACTAAAATATGTGGATAACTGAAGTGACTGCTTTGTGCTTTCTTAAACAGGAAACAAATATTTTGTTGATTGAATGGCCGAGAGGAGAAAGAGAACTAACATAAAAGGTGGTAGGTGGAGGGAGAAAGAGGCCATTCTTAATGTGGTTCTGTTATTCCTGCAGGGTGTGTAAAGTATAGGAGAAGGGACCATTTTATTGTACTCTACTGAAAGGGTTGGAGCGGTAAGGCTCAGTAGAAAGTCCAAAATAAAGACAAAGAGATGACCTTTCAAGCTAACCATGGGGGTCTTTCCTGTAACTGAATCCCCAAATCCTGGAGCTTGAATGAGTCCCCAAGGTTTGAGAACATAGCTAAAGAGCTAAGCAAAAAGTCCTTATTAAGAGATGACGTGGATGGCTATGTAGCCCAGCAGGCTATATAGAAAGAACGGCCTACCTGCAGGACTGAAGGTAAGGCAACAGAACAATAGTAGCTTTGCTGCTTTGTGGTTTAAATGAGCGCTTTGCCAAAATCCGCCTTTTCATTTCCTGAACATTTCATCCCCTGTGAAAGAGACTTCTATTTATCTGCCTCAATCTCAGGGCACCTTTGAATTTCTTTTGGTGGTGCTTTGACTTTGCATTGTCATTGGTGGCCTAGGGTTCTCTCTGTGTTTTTTCTTTCTGTCATGCATCTCTCCATCAGTCTGCTGCCTCCCTGGCTGCCCACACACTTCCGGACCTGAAAAGGTCCCATGAGGGAGGAGTTACCCCACAATGTCTTGCCCTAGACTTTAACTGAAGTGCAGGAAGACCGCTGGAGAGAGGATTGCACAATGAAATACTAGACGCTCGTGCAGACTCCTCAGCCATCTCATAAGGAAAGTAAGCACAAGAACCACCCACCCATGACAATTTCACAGAAATTTTATTCTTTGAATTTTTGTCCAAGGCAAGTTCTTTTCTATCAGATTGCATGACAATAGTTGAAAAAAATACAGGATAAATTTTCGGCACAGCACTAATTTAAATAGGTCAAGAGCAAAACATCCATTCTCATGAGGCCCCTTTCCATGAAATACCTTGGAAAACAGGGACCTAAGCACAGCTTGGATTATTTGGTTAATGTGCAAAATAACAGCTGTGCTTGGTGCAACATACAGAGAAAGCAAAGATGTATTCTCAGAGATGTGGCTAAAGCAACCACTAGGGCCAGACGTGCTCCGAAGACAGCTTGCTTAATCCACTTACGAAAGCTGTTGCAAGAGGCAGGCCCCTACTGACCTTTGCACACAATTAGATTGAACTGGGTGGAGGTCTTTTCCCTATAAGAATCTGCTGGGACTGAAGCCAGATCACACAGACAGAGAGAGAGAGAGAGAGACAGACAGACAGACAGACAGAGACAGAGACAGAGAGAAAAGGGGGGATGCAGGAAGTGGACAACCTCAGAGAGAAAATCATAATCCCCAAAGTTTAGTTGCAACCACAGGCATGCTCCTCTGCACGTTTCTCCATTGCTGCAGAACCAAAGAGCAGACCCAACCTTGGGTGTGTGACTCCACCTCTCTGTGCTGAGGAAACCTGACCCATCTTTGTTCTGGTGTAAAAGGACTGGCCACCTGCCTATTTCAGAAGGGCAATGTGATCGATGTTGGAGAGGTCTAATTTGCTTTGTATGTGCATTTCATTAGCTATTGACTGCTAAATGTGTTATGCTTGAATAATGCATCCTTGAATAAATCAATTAATCTGTGAACTCTTGACTTAGTGTTATGTGGGTCTTTTTGTTTGAACTGGAATCTAAACAAATCTGTGGCTATTGTAATTGTCCTAAGGAATGCAATCCAGCATTACATTCCCACAGTGGATGCAGGGGTGCTGATTCTCTTGAAAGACCCACCTGGCTGGCCCTATCAACATGGGTGAGCTATTGAAATATTCTCCCAGCTTCTTGGATAAGCAGCTTCCACATGGCTGGGAGAGCATCTAAAGAGCACCAGATCAATGTAGGAACATGAGGCCTTGTCTGCGCTAGCACTATTTTGGCTTTTAAGAAGGAAGCTTTGAAAGAAGCAGTTGATGAGATAGAAATATGCTGAAAAGCAATGCAGTTATGGTCGCTACCCCTGAAACTGGATTGCACACCTTGAATCTCTCAATGCAGTAGGACAGAAATGGGTTCCTTTGGCCCATTCCTTCTCTGTTATCTGTCCCTTCCCTCAGCTGCTTAGAGGAGGTGTAGCTCAGTGGTAAGAGCGCATGCTTGGTATGCAAATGGTCCCAGGTTCAATCCCTGGCATCTTCAGGTAGGGCTGGGAAAGAATCCTGCCTAAAACCCCGGAGTGCTGCTGTCCGTCGGTGTCAACAATACTGGGATAGATGACCAAGGGTCTGACTCAGCTTCCTGTGTTCCTATGTGTTATGCAGCGCACCTGGAATGCAGCTTGAGGGAGGGAGGTGGATGACAGAAGCGTGGAAGTAACAGGCTGGAGGACCAAGATGCCTTTGCACATGCCGCATTGGGAAATTTCAAGGTACGTGTGTGGCCGAGGAGGCAACCCTGATGCAAAGCAACACCAACCAAGACTAAAATTATTCTTTTAACGATAAGATTACTATTCACAAGCACCATGCCAAGACAGAAGTCTACTTTGGTGTTGACTTGCCTCAAGAATGCTTCCATAAACATCCGTATTGGTACGTGACCACTCCTCTGATTTCTGTCTTGCATAGACCTTTTTAGGCTAGCTTGTCACTACCCTCTTTTCTTTCTTTAATTTTCTTTTTGTAGTTGTGTCAAGGTCTGTGGGAAAGAGTCAGTCAAGCATAATAAGAAACGTGGACTAGTTCAAGATATGATTGTGGGGAAATTAGAAAGAGGAAGGCCTTGACACAATGACATTGTAAGATATGAAAATAATACAAGTAACTCAATTTAAGGCACAATCCTATGCACATTTAGACAGAAAAAAAGTCCTATAACTCCCAGCATCCCTCCAGGCAGCCATGCTGGCTGGGGCATGCTGGGAATTGTAGGACTTTTTTTCTGTCTAAATGTGCATAGGATTGCACCCCTAACTACATACAGTATTTGTGAGGTTATGTCATCTTTTTTGATAACTGCATGAATATAACCCACCAAACAGTCTGTGGGTTTATCTCATAAGTTGGATGAATGATAGTACTTATTTCCAGAACAGTTTTAGGTTAAGGCAGCTCCAGCATATGTTTATAATTGCTGCTGTTTGGGGATCCAGTTTTTCAACAGTTACCTAAGCCCAGTTGTGTGATTTTCCAAAGTATACGCAACCTTCTGGCTTTGGACTAAAACTCCCATCAGCCTCAGTCAGCATGGCCAATGGTCAGGGATTGTGAGAGTTTTATTCCAAAACTTCTGGAGGGCACTTGCGTGCCTACCCCTGCTCTACAGCGTATGATGCTATCTAGAGTTGGTGTTATAGTACAACCTTTCCCAACCTGGTGCCCTCCAGATATGCTGGACTACCACTTCCATCCTCCCCAGTCAGCATAGCCAATGACCATGATGGGAGTTGTAGTCTAACACATCTGGAAGGCACCAGTCAGGGAAGGCTGTTATAGTAAGATTTGCCTTACTGAACAACCCTATACTCACTTATCTGAGAGTAAGCTCCATTGAACACAATGGGACTTACTTCTGAGTAGATTGCAGGGAAAAAACAACGTGATTACATATCCCATTACAACATTCCCGTTCAACTGGATGTCCTATCTCTTTTCCCATTATACATAATCAGTTCCAAACGTTTAATTCCCATTACAATTTTGTTGTGTGTTGAGATTCTCCCTTTAAGTCCCATCTTTCTAATTTTTATTCTTATAATGTGTTGTTTTGATTGTTATAAAGTTTCATTACTATATAGCAACCTAGCTGAAGAAACTGAAAGATGGTTGATCCATTCCCATTACTTTCTGGTTGTATTTAGTTATAATTAGCACACTCCCCCCCCCAATAAATATTGGCATCTAGATCATAACCATCCAACCCACCTGGCAATGACACCCATAACTGTTTGGATTGCAGTCATCTGAAGAGAAGACTGTTGCAAGAGGAGAAACAGAAGGGCTTATTAGGGGTGAAAATGGATTTAACATACGCAGGAGACAGGGTTTATATTTAGCATTATCCAGTCTGCATATTGTACATACTCTAATGGGATTTTAAAGTATCTCTGTTCAAACTGCTTCCATTGATCATCCCCTCTAGAAACCCACCATGACAACAACTGTAACTGACAAGAATGATAGGTCTTTGATAGGCCTTTGAATAGCATCTGGCAATCTTGGATGTTTATTCACTCAAACGATAGCTATTATTCAGTCATCTCACTCTTTCAATTTAGTCTGCAGAATTTGAACGGGCAAGGATTTAAAACAACACAGATCTTGGCAGGCCATTCTTTTTGATCAAAGATATTTTACCTAGTCAGGAAATCTTTAAGAATGACCATCAAAGGTGTTAAGAAACCTTTACGGATGTTTACCCTTAATTTGTTTCTCAAGAGGCAAAGAATCTATTAGGAACACTTCTCTCTTGTTAGTTTGAATTTTTACCTACAAATATCATACTGCTTGAACTCTAAAGTCCCCCTTCCTGACTTTTTCAATCCAGCTTTTCAGTTCTACTGATAATCCTGTTACTAACAGTTTTGATTTAGATCTGCTAACTTTACAGCCTGAGATCTCTCCAAATATAATACGTTCCCACAATACTGATGAAGATTTATCTAGATTTACCATGTCTGTCTGTCTGTCTGTCTGTCTCTCTCTCTGGTAAATCTAGATAATCTCTCTCTCTCCCTCCCTCCCCCCCTCTCTCACCTCCCCCCCACCATTATCAGCAGCAGCAGCATATAACAGTAGTTGAATTCAGCCCAGTCTGGTGCCCTCCATGTTTTGGACTACAACTCCCAGCATTCCTGACTATTGAACATGTTGGCTAGGGCTGATGGGAATTGTCTAAAACATCTGGAGGGCAGTTGGTTGGAGAAGGATGGTTTAATTTGTGACACCCATTGTTGCATGTATTTTTTGGTAGCATTTGCTTCTATAGTGGTGGCCCAAAACAGCAAGAGCTACTAAGGGCACCCTTGCCTCTTTCTCTTCTGTAACAGAAAACTCTTAGGAATACCTCTATTTTCAGGAGTCTTAGCCTCTGATGCTCAGTGGAATCATTATACCACAAAATTTGCCCCTATTAAACTCCTTAAAAACAGCATGCAAATATTTTTTTTCTAAGCTATCGAAGGCTTACTTGGTTTCTAAAAACAAAGGTATAGCATTTTCCACTATTTGCTTCACATCCTCAACACTATTTAGTCATCTTCTAGTGTTATATTCTTCTGAGAATAAGCCCTGTTTAGTGATTGTATATGTTTTTCCTGAGTTATCCTCTTTAATCTTTTAGAGAGTTGTAAATATTTTAAAATCCTGGTGAGCGGAGAGCTACTAGGTGGTATGAGTCTGGAGACAATTGATATTTCTCTTTTTCTGGGTTCATGGATAAAGCAGCTTCATTATGTGGTTTAGGAATTCTCCCATGGGTAAGGCAACTATTTTACTATTGGATCTACAAATGTAGATGAAGTCATAAAATTATATCAATGTTATTAGAACCTGGCAAGTACAAAACCAGATAGAAAAATAGTTATATATTTATTAAAACATCTAGGGAGCAATCCTATGGCTGCTAGTCAGTGGCTAGATGGCCATAGGATATCTTGTTTTCCAGGAACCGACCTCAGAGCCCGCGCTCTGAGCCTATGTGTTGTCCGGCAGCTGCCTCCCCTGCTCTGCCTTCCCGTGGCTAGACAGCTTTGCTGTCTAGCCACAAATGCAGGGTGGCTGAAGCTCAGAGGGGAAGATCCCCTCCACACTTCTCCTGCCCTGCATTGGACAGGTGGTTGCCTCTGAGTTCGGAGGCGGCTGCCTATCCCCATAGAATTGCACCCTTATTGTCCTAGCAGAACAGACCACTAGTGTGGAGGTGGTACAGGATGCTACCCTACGATTTCAAGAAGTTTATTCCCTTTTCATTTATCTTCATGTAGGGGTGGACGAAAGTCCCTTACCTGTCGTCGAAGGACGTTCGCAGTGGGGGGGAGGCGCTTCGCTGCTCCCCCTGCGAAGTTCAGGCCGGGGGGGGGGAGGCTTCCCGCCTCGGCCCGGCCAAAATTCAGGCCGGGGGAGAGGCTTCCCGCCTCGCCCGGCCGCGAACGCGAAAGTTTTAAAAAAAAAAACAACGCCCCCTGATAGGCTACGCGACGATTCACGTAGCCTATCTCGGCTAGATCTGCAAAGTCTGCAAATAGCGTTGCCCTTATTTTCGCCGTAGTCTACGTAAACATTTACGTAGACTACAGCGACTAAATAAGGAACGGGAATGGCGGCTCCCTATGGGGGCCGCCATTATCCGTACGTGCTTTTTTTTTTTTTTTTAAAGTCACCCGTGATAGGCTACGTGACGATTGACGTAGCCTATCACGGCTGACTTTGCAAATCTAGCCGTGATAGGCTACGTGAATTGTCACGTAGCCTATCAGGGGGCGTTTTTTTTTTCTTTGATTGCAATGGCGGCGGCGGCAGCCAGTCGAAAGACCGGCTGCCGCTCCCGCCCCGCTCGAACACCCGCCGAACCGCCGGCCGGACCCGCCACCGGGAGGGACATTCGGTGAAGGTAAGTCCTGTCCCGGGGGGGGGCGCGGGGGGCGGGGGGGGTTCGGAGGATTTCTCCCCGAAACTTGTTCGGGGGGCCGAACACGTTGGCTCTCGGCTCCCTGAAGTTTCGGGGAGAGATTCTCCGCCAACCCTATCTTCATGTATATTTCTAATTGATGAGCTTCTAAAAATGTTCAGCAAGTGTCTGACAAATTGCTGTATCTATAATGTTCTTCTGCCTTTAAGATCTTATGCTCTCTTATACACTGTTTTATTTCTTTGAATACTTCACTTTTAGCTTTCCATCTTTTGTTCTTAAGTGCAGATAAATGAATGAAGTGCTCCCTAATCACACTTTTTGTAGCATTGCATTCTTAATCCCAATTAGTTTCCTCCTTTGCATTCTCACTGAAGTATGCTGAATTCCCCTTTTTGACTTCTTTCCTATCATGGGAACTGCAAAAGCAAAGGTTTTAAATGCTACATTTCACTCTCTACTTTTACCCCTGAAAATGTTAAGTCCATAAAAGGTTTGGCATGATCTGAAATGTCTCTAAGACCTATTTGTGCTTTCGTCATGGCAAGTATGAAGCCACATATAACTCCCCCAACAGAAGGGGTGTGCCTGAACAGGCTGTGGATAAACCCTCTGTGTACGCTCTCACATGGGCCTGGCCCATAGAGTAAGATCAGAAGAAGAGCCAAGTTTGAGAAACACCCATGTCCTACTTGTAGACTTTCCACAGGCAGCAGGTTGGCCCTGGGTGAACAAAATGCTGAACTGCATGGGCCTTCGGTCTGATTCACCATGGCTCTTCTTATGTTCTTATGTTATTGCTTTAATGTACTGGACTGATGTGGGGAGGTTATGGCCAGTGTGCTTGTCTGGTGTCCTCTCTGCTTGCTCATTATTGACTTTTTATTGACCCCCTCGCCATTGTTGGGGATACAGATCCTTTCTCCCCACCATGTGATTTTCCCTGGATTTCTGGGAAGGCCTGGGGAAGGTAATCTTAAAGTGTTATGCTGCCACCTAGATAGCCAGTAAGATAATGCAGCTGCATGGTGGCATGAACAGAGTGGGGCTTGATCCACAAGAGAAAAAGACTTGGGACTGGTTTTGTAATCCACTTGGGCTGCAATCATATACCTACGCACCTGAAACTCAACTGAACTCAATGGAACTTTCTTTTGAGTAGGCATGTATAGGATTGCTCTGTGAATAACTGGACAATCCATTTGTTCTTGAATACTCTTCAGTCCAAAACAATAGCATATTCTGTTATCTCATGTCTAGAAAGTTAAACTTGGAATACCTGATCATGCTAACTGATTTGTGTGAGCATATGTGGCTGTAGTACTTACAACTAGAAGCCTTATTTACACTTAGTGTAGTATGTAACTAATTTGCACATCGCTTGCCCCTCCTCTCCCAGTCTCTTGAACTTCTTTGCACTAGACTAGAGTCTTACTTCTCTGCTAATTTTTAAGCAACAAGTTCCCAGAGTTTACAGACTCTTGCTGAACTGACAGGATCCCTTCATCACAGCCTCAGCTTCTTCAATTAGATTTTTTCCTCCTAAAGCAGGCTTTGCTTCTAGATTTACTGAGCCCAATGCAATCATTTGGCTTCATAATTTCATTGCAGTAGGTCTGCTGGCAAGTTTATTAAGTAATAAGGGATGACAGGTGATGCATTTCTTGGTGCTTATAGTGTGTCTTGGGTGGTGTTGATAAGGCACAAGGTCGAAGACTTGTGGTTTTAATAGCCCAAGAAGGGCACTCTGGAGATAAGAGTATCTTATTGGTCTAATGAAGTGGAACTGAAACATAAAGAAAAATGTTATAGTAAAGTGCCTGCTAGCTTTCTGGCCTGGAAAAGGGGATGCTGAAAATACAGAATCAGTATGAACGTGTGTACACACACACACTTCAATATGTGTATTTAATTCCACGTGTATATAAGGGAATTCATGTGAGTCAATTGTAGGAGCTGCTAGAAATATGGCAATAAAATGAAATTAAGGATAGGATCCTTGTATGTTTTAAGAATTGTGTAAAAAATCAACAAAATGGTTTAAAAAGAGGAATTTTGTTAAGTGCAGAAAGTGTAATATTTTCCCCCTTTAGATACCTATTAAAAGGTACAAGATCCTGTATTTTGTTGCACCTAGTTACCCTAAGTGGCAACTGGTGATGGACAGATTCTCCTCATTTTAAATTGCAAATGACTCACTAGTCATGGGTATCATTTGCTTGTTTTATCAAGTGGTCTACATTGGCACACATCTCCTGCACAGTAATAATAATTTTAAAAACAATTCTGCACAATTAAAAACAACATCAAAACTTCTGCTTCAGTGTAACCTGTGATTTTATTCTTTAAAAAGAGAAAATTCCCATCTATGTGACTGCACAGGTGTAACTTTAAAAGTAATTTTTAAAAAACGTTTGCAATATTATTGATTTAAATTACAAGAGGACTATTGTCAGGGACAAGGAAGCTCTCTCCAAAATACAGCTCAGTATTGTGAGCTTGGTAAATTCATGTATCAAGCCTGTAATTTTCAGTTTTCATCTCCATCACTAGTGCCAGTTGTCTTGATCTGGTCGCTCAGTGCACATATGGAAGAAATGCTGTGCGTGGAGTAATTCTTAGGGTGATGCAACATTGTAGGCCTTGAGTCCTTCCCATCACAACCATTGGCACAGGTTCTTTGGTACCCAAGTTATTTATTTTATTTAAAATATTTATATGCTACCCTTTAGGGCCATAGAGCCCCCTCAAAGGGATTCACATAATAACATCATGATAATACAATCATATAAATAGCTCATTATAAAATACAAAATCAGTGTAAGAACTACGAAAACATACCATCTAATACATACAGGAAAACAAACCACAACAATTTAAACATTGTCATTTTAAAAACCTGACCCACCTTAAAATTCATCAATAAAAGTAGAGGTAAACAGCCGGATCTTTAAAGCCCATTGAAAATCACCCAAAGAGGGGGCCAAGAGAATTGCCCATGGCAGGGCGTTCCACAGCGATGGGGGCACCGCTTAAAAGGCCCCATCCCTTGTGCCTACCAGCCTGATGGCAGGCTAGAGAGCAGAGCCTCAATGGCTGATCTTAATGGCAGGGCAGGTTTGTATGGGTGCAGGCAGTCCTTCAAGTGACCTGGTCCCAAGGTATTTAGGGCTTTAAAGATAATGACCAGCACTTTTGAATTGGGCTCAGAATTGCACTGGCAACTGCTGGTACAGAATTGGTGTTGTGTGCTCCAATCACCTGGCCTCCACAAACAACCGGGTGGCTGCACTCTGTACCAGCTGAAGTAAGTGTCCAAACTATCTTGAAAGGCACAGGTAGTAGAGAACATTACAGTAGTCTAGTCTGTATACAGCTAGTATTTGGATAATAATGGCAAGATCTGCTTTCTCCAGAATAGGGACACATCTGTTGATTTCACTTGAAGGTGATGAAAGGCATTCTTAGTTATTTTATTTATTGATTTACAGCAGTTGTATACTGCTCCACATCCAGATAGATTCTGGAGTGGTGAACAATACAGACAGCATGAAAGAATAAAAACACCATGTTAAAATAATTACTATTTTAAAAAAGAAACATTGTTCTGATCAAACCACAGCCAGACACTCAAGGAAGGCTTCCTGAAGTAACAATGTTTTCAGCAGATGCCGGAAGCAACATAATGTTGGCACCTGCTTGACTTCCAAAGGCAGGGAATTCCATAGGAAGGGAGCCACCACACTGAAGACTTTTCTCCTGGTGGACTCCAAACAGGCCATAGGCCCATGTGGAACCACCACTAGCATGCCCTCTTGGCCATTGATGCCATTCTTGGCCATTGATGCCACAGGCCGCTGCATCAATAGCATTGAATCCAGGAGGACAGCCCCCAACTACACATCTGATCCTTTAGGGGAAATGCAACCCCATCCAGCATCAGTTGCTAGGGTAGCCATGTGTCCTCTTTTACAGAGGACAGTCTTCTGTTTGAAGGGATGTCCAGTTGATGGACAAATTACAGATACAGAGTTATAAGAAGAATCATAAGAAGAAGGAAGAAGGAAGAGCAGGGGCCTTGAAATTGCCCATCAACAGGTAGCACCTGGACTGCAGACTGAGCAGCCACACTGGCCACCTGGTCACAGTCTTCCCCAGTATGCTGAGATGTATTGTATTTCTATTAAGTCATAGTAATGATTTCTAAAATTGTTGCTATGCACACTTTATGCAAACTGGTGTCCTCCTTTCAGGGCTGGAGTCAAAGGTAGGCATAGTTGGGCACTAGTTGAGGACCAACACTCCAGCAGGGGGCCACTGACAAGAGCCCCCTGGAGTACCTCCTCCTCTTCTCCATTGCAACCTGCTTGTTCACCTGCCTCTCTCTCTGGCCCAGACAATGGTGGTGGTGAGAAGGAGTAGCAGTAGATGCCCCTGCCTGCTTGCTCACTGGCTCTCTGCCTGTCAAGCAAGCAAGTGGTAGCAATGATGAGAAAGAGGATGAGGAGCAACAGCAGCTGGTGGCAATGGTGGTGAGAAGGTGGACTCACTGCAGGAGGAGCAGGCCCATCGAGGATGCCTTGCCCAAGGGCCCCCCCCCCACCTGCAGCAGGCATGCTCCCTTTGCCCTCTTTTTGGTGATGTAGAAGTGGCAACGCAATCGATTGTCCCCCTCTATCCAGATAGGCAGATTTCCTTACCATAGCACCTCCATAGACCTGCTCCTTAAAAATTTATGTATTTATTAAATTTCTAATCTTCCCAGTAACTAATGTTCTCTGGGCTTCAAAACAAACAACAAAAACTGCCATTTGTGACTGAGCATAGATTATATGTTTTTAAAAAGGCAGAAAAAACTAACCCGCTCTGTATTACATATAAATGATGTATCGCTCTACTGATGCTGGACCAGCATTATCACTGCTGTAATGCTAAGCATAAAATATTTTTCTCTGCTGTGTAGGAAAGTCCTTCGTCTCTAAGAATTAAATGTTTATATCATTATTGCTTCCCTATGGATGTAATATCAGATGTTGAAAGATGTCATCTGTGCAATAAAGACATTAAAAGAGCCTACAAAGCTGGCCTTGCTTAGCAATCCAAACACGCAGCCGGTGCTGAGAAAACTGTTACATCTCCATTTCTATAGAGAAAGAAAGAAATAATTAATGTATATATACATAGGCTCGGAGATTGATAGCTGCAATTAAGCCCTGGCTGCTCAGCACTTCTATCAGAAATGACAAAGTGCTTTGCAGAATTACCTGTTTCCTAATCAATCAATCACTAGCTATTCAAGAGGGACTAGATTTTCTGTCTAAGGAGAAGAGATCCTAAAAGAAACTAGGACAGCCAAACCATATGGATTGCCCTATGGGAAATGGAACATCTGCAGAAATCTTAGGAAGGCATCTTTGAGCAAGTATTTCCCCCCATCTTATTAATTATGGAAGGGGATTTGACTAATTATGTAAATCACATCCATGGCAGAGTCAAAATGCACTTTCACAAGTCTTTAATCAACCCTAGATTTGTACAGCAGGGGCCAGTCTCATGCTGTGGGTATTTGCCAAACCTGGAGTCTCTTATGAAGAGATTTCAGGTTTGGTAAGTTTTGTTGTAGGTGCTAGAAGAAGTGTGCTGTGCCCCCGTCAAAATGTAGAGTAGACCTATCTCTGCTCTTGGATCTCCATTTTAACACACAGTCGTCCCATTCAAATATGAACTCACAGTGTGAAACTGTTCCTATTGCACTCTCAAGTTGATTGATCTCAGGATTTGAGTCCTGTCTGAACTGTTTGAAGAACATAGTAATGGTTGGGAAGAGGGAAGGCAACCCCACATATCCAATCCTAAAATGAAGTAAATGGAATTCAAGTAGGCCCTGCTTAGTGACTAACAGGTTAACTGGTGGAAAAGAATGGTGCAATTGGCACACACATGTGGCTTTTTATGCTTACTGGAACAGTAAGGGAAGTTTCTTCTATGCTAACTGTATCGTGATGTCACAGGAGGCAAGAGTGAGCCATAAAACACACTTAACTTAATCCTGTACAAGTCTTACTGCAGAGGCAGATCACAGTCCTCTTTCAATGCAGTTGAGAGCCAGTTTGGTGTAGCGGTTAGAATGTTGAACTGGGATTGGAGAGACCCAGGTTCTCGGCCATGAAGCTCACTGGGTGATTCTGGGCCAGTCACTGACTCTCAGCCTCACCTACCTCACAGGGCTGTTGTGAGGATAAAATGGAGAGGAGGAGGAGGATCATGTATGCTGCCTTTTGCTCCTTGGAGGAAAGGCAGGATATAAATGTAACAATATTTAGAGAGATTGTAATCTGTGTTGGTGATTTATGAAAACCATGCAGTTGTTGGCATGTATTCTGTATTAATGGAAAGCTGAACTAGATCATAATCAGACATATGCAAGGTATCTGTTGCTTGATCAGATAGTACCATTTTATAGTACATTTATTTATTTATGTATTTATTAAATGTATTAATCGCCCATCTGACTGGTCACCCAGCCACTCTGGGTGATGTACAACCCACCATAAAACAATTTAAAACAATAAAATTTTACCATAATTTTTTTTAAAATACCCTAACCCACCCCAAATGCCTGCCTGAACAAACACATTTTTAATGCACGATGGAAGCTCATTAAAGAGGGGGCATGACGGAGTTCCCTAGGGAGGGAGTTCCACAGAGTGAGGGCCACCACAGAGAAGGCCCTCTCCCTCGTCCCCACCAGTCTAGCTGTCCTGGCTGATGGGACAGAGAGAAGGCCATCTGAGGCTGATCTTGTTAAGCGGCCTGTCTGGTGTTGCTGGAGGCGCTCCTTAAGATAGGCTGGGCCGGAACCATATAGGATTTTAAAGGTCAAAAGCAACACCTTGAATTTGGCCCGGAAAACAACTGGTAACCAGTGCAACTCCTTCAGCACTGGAGTGATGTGATCTCGCCGGCGGCTGCCTTTAATCAGGTGAGCCGCCGCGTTCTGTACCAGCTGCAGCTTCCGAACCGTCTTCAAGGGTAACCCCACGTAGAGCGCATTACAGTAGTCTAAACGAGAGGAGACCAGGGCATGTACTACCGATGGGAGCAGATGGTCGGGAAGGAAGGGGCGCAGCCGCCGTATCAGATGGAGTTGATACAGCGCTGTCCGGCTCACAGCTGACACCTGAGCCTCCATGGACAGCTGGGAGTCCAAAATGACCACCAGGCTGCGGACCTGGTCTTTCAAGGGTAGCCGTACCCCATTCAACACCAGGTCACCATCCCCCAGCCTCCTCTTGTCTCCCACCAAAAGTACCTCGGTCTTGTCAGGGTTCAGCTTCAGCTTATTCCTCCCCATCCAGCCACTCACCGTCTCCTGACATTTGGACAGGGATTCTACGGCCAACCTTGGTGAAGATTTGAATGAGAGGTAGAGCTGCGTGTCATCCGCATATTGATGACACTGCACCCCAAACCTCCTGATGATAGCCCCCAGGGGCTTCACATAGATGTTAAATAGCATCGGGGAGAGGATGGAACCCTGTGGCACCCCACAAGTAAGTGGCCAAGGGGCCGAAACCTCCTCTCCCAGTGCTACCCTCTGGTACCTGCCGGAGAGGAAGGACCGGAACCACCGCAATACAGTGTCTCCAATGCCCAACCCCTCCAGGCGGTCCAGGAGGATACCGTGGTCAACGGTATCAAAAGCCGCTGAGAGGTCGAGGAGAACAAGGAAGGAGCATTCACCCCTATCCAGAGCCCTCCTCATATCATCCACCAAGGCGACCAAGGCCGTTTCTGTCCCATGCCCAGGCCTGAAGCCCGGCTGAAATGGGTCTAGATAATCAGTTTCTTCCAAGTGTGCCTTCAACAGCACCGCCACCACCCGCTCAATCACCTTGCCCAAAAATGGCAGATTTGAGACTGGGCGAAAGTTGTTCAGAACTTAAGGATCCAAGGAGGGCTTCTTTAAGAGTGGTCTTATCACTGCCTCCTTGAGGGCTGATGGCATCACTCCCTCCTCAAGGGAGGCGTTCACCACCGCCTTGATCCCCTCACCCAGTCTCTCTCTGCAGCTCATAATGAGCCAAGATGGGCAAGGATCAAGTAAGCAGGTGGTTGGCCTTACAGATGAAAGCACCTTGTCCACTTCATCAGGAGGAACAAGCTGGAACCGATCCCACAAAACCGGTTTGCCACAGGCCGCCTCTTGCTCACTAACTGTATCCACAGCGTGCAGAGTAACACACCTAATCTGATCAATTTTATCTGCAAAGTGCCTTGCCAAAGCCTCACAGGAGGCCTTAGAATGCTCCAGTGGTTCCGGAGCCACAGGATCGACCAGGCTCCGGACCACTTGGAACAGCCTCCTGGGGCAGCACTCTGCAGACGCGATGGAGGCAGCATAATATTCCTTTTTTGCTGCCTTCACCGCCACGTGATAGGCTGAAGATACAGCTCTAGCCCATGTCTGATCGTCTTTGGAGCGAGACTTCCGCCACCGGCGCTCTAGCCGTCTCACCTCCTGTTTCAGAGCTTGTAACCGCGGATGTAGTACATGGATGTTGGAGACCAAATGCTTCTTCATAGATAAAACCTATCTGCATACACTAAACTGGCATGACAGAGAGATGGATTCTAGGTTAGCCATTTGATGACTGAAGCTCCTTGACTGAAATACTCTCAGGCTGTGAGCAGCAGTCTGGAGTGAATGAGGAAATAGGAACTGGGAGTCAGGACTGAAAAGCAATCACGATCAGAGGGCCAATGAGAAGACAAGACCAGAGAACAAGGCAGGAGTCAGGACAAAAGAGCAAGAGAAGAAACAGAGGACACGGTAGAGCTCAAGTAGACCTTTTTGCTCAAGCAAATTCCAGTGAGACAGGAAGCCCTCTTATATTCCTTCCTGCCAGGAAGAGCCAATAGCCAGCCTAGGTGGAACCAATCCAGAAGGTTCCTCCCTGAGAAGCTGTAGTGATCTGGCTCACCATATGGGGCAGTGGTCAGCAGCCCCTGACAAATACTGAGTTGACAGCTCTATTTAGTTATTCTCTTCACAGGTAAGCCCTACACATGAGGGGGGAGTGAGGACAAGCGTGCTAGCTCCACCCCCTCACTCGTTGTTCTTGTCACCATCTAAATGTGGAGGGTGACTGTCTGCAGAGGAGAGCCTCCTCTATCCATGGAAGATCTTCCTGAGATGTTAGAATCCTGATTTTCTTGTGCTGAGGGTGATGAGAATGGTGAGGGAGGGGGTGAGTTTGTTCCCACTCCTCTTCTTGACATATAGAACTTACATATGAGGAGAACAACTGAACAGGAATACCTCCAAACTGGATATTGACTTTCTGGGTAGTCTTGTTACTATTCTTCCTTGTCTTGGTTTTCTCCTTTTAACTTTTTTCTAATAGTTCTCTAGGCCTGAGCATAAGGCCATTTTATAGCAGTACAATTCCTATATTTTTGAGAAATTGTGGTTGAGTCTACTGTTTATAAGTCTTGAACCTATTTTTATAGCCTTCTCTGTTCATGTTACTAGGTCAGATGATGTGAATCAATGTAACTCTTTAGACTTCTTTGGGATCAATGACTATTTGTGCCAGCTAAGGATCTATTCCGCTCACTTTAAATTTCTAAATGTAATTAACCAGGAGGTAGCTGTAAGAGTGGAGGTTTCCACACACCCTGGAGTCAAGCACATTGATTTTGAATCACTTCGGGCCAAACTGATGCAACTTTGTTCAACTCAAACCAGTTAGTGGGGGGGGGGGGAATCCATTTTTTTCTTTTTGGTCTTGGAGCATTTGATTCAAAATTGATCTCCATGGGGCTCATTTGCATATCCCCAGTGTTTACATGACAATCCAAGATCGCTCCATCATTGTATGAAGACCTTTGTAATGAGCACCACTTGGTGATCCTGGGTAGATGCACAGGCAGAGGCACAGCAGCCATTCATCAGGGTTTCCCTCAGCATCAAGTGGGCAGGATGCAACCAGTATAGCACACAGGACATCTGGCTTACCAACATGAGCAATAATGAGACCTCTCTCTCTCTCTCTCTCTTTGCAATTGTGGATTCAGTCTTCACATTTGTCAAGCATCTCAAGTGCTGGGGTGAAGGGTGTATTGACAATGCTTGGTCAGATTCACTCAATGCCCTGTGCTTAGCTGTGTGGTAAATAGTACATAAACTCTCCATGGTATAGGTTTTACCCTTTGGTTTTGTACTACTGAACTGCTGGTTTGCAGCAGTCAGTTGTGCAGAATCAGTATTGACTGAAGGTAAAAAATGTAGGTATCAATCTACTCTGTTGTATATGTGGATACTTCATTGCCCACTCGTGAAGCAAATGTTTTAAGTTCTACCCCACGCAGAGCTGGCTTTGGCTCACTCCGAAGAACCCATATCTAGGGATGTACGAAAGTCACTTACCTTTTCGTGGATGTGATTCGCGGTGGGGGGGGGAGGTGTTCCGTCCCTCCCCCTGGAATCCTTGATGGGGGGGGAGGCGATCCGGTGCTCCCCCCCCGGAATCCTGCCCGGCCGGCTCCACTCCGCAGTGGCTCCGCAGAGCAGCTGGCCAGGGCCATCTGCAGCTGGAGTTCCGGCCACGGACGGGCTGTTTTGGACGCAAATGGTGGCCACCATAGCGGCCGCCATTTGCGTCCAGCCAGGCTGCCGTGATAGGCTACGTAAGTATTTATGTAGCCTATCACGGCAGGCCCCCCCCAAAAAACAGCATACGCAAATGGCGGCGGCTGTGGTGGCCGCCATTTGCATTCCCTATTTTTAGCCGTTTTATCTTACGTAAATATTTACGTAGGCTATTACAGCGAAAAAAAAAGGGGAACGCAAATGGCGCCCACTATGCTATTTGCGTTCCCCATTTTTTTCGCCTTAAGAGCCTACGTAAATATTTACGTAAGATAAAATGGTGAAAAATAGGGAATGAAATGGCGGCCGCCATAGCCGCTGCCATTTGCGTACGCGTTGTTGTTGTTTTTTGCTTGCCGTGATAGGCTACGTAAATACTTCCGTAGCCTATCATGGCTATGATCAGGAAGCAAATGGTGGCCGAAGGAGGAGGAGCACTTCTTGAGGCTGCGGCTCAGTCTGCAATGCTCCTCCTTCACTTTTCCTAATTGGAGAAGTTATGGGAGGAGCAAAGCTGGCAAGGGATTCAGTTGGTGCCTGGAGGAGCAGCTTCTCCAGTTGCCATCTAAGTCCCTTTGCCTGCCAGTCATAAGCACAATTTCATATGAGACCAAAACAAGTTATTTTGAGGTTATTTAGAATGACACCCACCACTAGAGCAGCTACAGATTCCTGTTGCGGAAGAAAATGATGCTGTGTTTTAGGGTGCTTGTGGACATTCTGACTAATTAGCCACCTTCAAAATTGTAGTTCTCAGCTATTGGCAGTTAACTTGGAGTTGTAGTCCTACAACCTCTGGGGTCCAAGGTTGGGAAAGGCTGTTCTAGAGAAACCAAGTTGGATGTTGCTTCTGTGCATTCGTTCTTTAAGACCATGCTAATGTAAATAGGTTATTGCCTAGAAGCGTTATCAGCCACAAGCAGGTTGAAACTGTGGGATTTCCAGGATGCAGGATGGAACCTTCCTGCTTAAGCCTCAGGAGGGATCTATCAAGCTCTTTCCTCATTATGTCCTCCCCTATTAATTGGTTATTGCCCTTTCCTGTCCTTATATAAATGTCTCCTTCTATTAGCAAATATAGTGTAACAAAGTGTCTGGTGTCTCCAGCTGGCAGAGTCTGCTCTTTGCTTTGCTGCTGTCTATTTCTGCTTTGCGCTCTGGCTCTGCAAACCTTCCCCTGGTTTCTCATCCCTGACCTGCTAATCCTTCTACCTGCCTCATTTGCCTGGATTACCTTCATGGAATTAACCTCAATTCACCTTGTCCCTTGGTCAGACTCCTTGGCTAGACTATCTTGCTGAAAGACTTAGACAGGTTCTGAGCCTGCTGCTGGAACCAAGATAGCCCTATGAGAACTGTTAATCCAGCAAAGTTCTGAGGAGGACTGGGACCTTAATATGCTGGCCACTCCTGATTCCCCAGTTGCGGCTGGGTCTGCCTCATCAGTAGCCATGGCTGGGTCTTCCTTTTCATGAGTAGACCTTTGCTCCTGAGTAGACCTCACAAGTACATCCTGGGCAAATGGGACTCCTGGCAGCCAGATGGATATTCTGCTGATGGCTCTCAGCATCTCATCTCGTCTATCATCGCCTGTGCTCTGATGGTCCATGGGACAGAGGTAGGAGATTCTGAGGCTCTGGGTGGGCTTGGAAAAAGGTTATAAGGATTCTTGGAGACTGCAGCTAGCATGGTGTAGTGGTGAGAATGTTGGACTGGGAGCCGGGAGATCTGGGTTCTAAGCCCCGCTAGGCCATGGAAGCTCACTGGGTGACATTGGGCCAGGCAGAGACTCTCAGCCCAACCTACCTCACATTGTTGTTGTTGTGAGGATAAAATGGAGAGGAGGAGGAGGATAATGTTCCTTGGGTTCCTTGCAAGAGGAAAAAAGGCAGGATATAAATGCAATAAACAAATAAACAAACACATTTTAGTATTATTTACAGCATTTATATGCCACTCCACATCTAAAGAGATTCTGGAGTGGTGAACAATAAAAGATAAAATGAGAAGATAACAGAAATAAAATACCATATTAAAATTATTATTTTTTTAAAAAAACATCCCTGTCATAGTAGGACCCCTCACATTGTCCCAGGTGTCTTGTAGGTGAGGGTGGTCCTGAGGAATCGAATTCCTCTTCCTCTGAAGAGGTTTCTCCTGGGCTTGGGTCAGCTGGGAACCTGACACCTTGAGAGGCTTCAAGCCTCCGGGAGAGCACAGGACTCGTCCGCCCCCACACCAGTACATTGTATTTTGAGTCTGATCTGAAATAAATCCCAGCATCCTGTGTGGCTTGTGTGGGCATGTGGGCTTAGCATCCCCTGGTCAGTTTAGCATCTTTCCGTAGCATTACATTCCCACTGTAAAAGACTAGGGAGCTACTGGCTGCCTGCCACTTCGTACAGGTTGTAAAACCAAATGACTCTGGTGACAAAGAAGAGAAGCAAAAGGAAGAGGCGCAGGTGTTCAGAGGACTGCAAGTTCTCTCCCTGTCTCTGCCAAGGGGAGCAGGTGCAGGACGTTTCAAATTCAGGGCAAAGGGAATGAAAGCAAAAAATCTTTGAGTATTGCATGAATCTATGTGACATGCCGAAAACCTACTGTAACCTCCCAAATGGAGCACCCATGCATGACCATTTCTTTCTCTCTTTCCCTGTCTGAGCCCTTTGCACTTTGCTTCACCATCTTGGCATGTTTCTTAGTGCCTGTTCGTGTGTGTTTCTTTCAAGCTGCTTGGGTAGATAAAATATCTTTGATTAAATCATTTTGCTGATCCACAGACAGGAACAAGCTTTGCAAATCACTTCTCTGAACATGATGATTTTCACTGCCTTCTAAGCCTGATCTAATAGCTGAACCACTTATTCAGCAGTAAATTAGGAACCTATTGATGCGGGTGGAAAAGATGTGTAAATAACCAACCAGTAGATATTAGTGGCCTGGAAGGAGAAGATAAATAAAGAATCACAGTGGTAAAGAATCACCGGTGTGGTCAGGCACAAAGGAGCTGCAAACAGTTATGGAGTTCTGCCCAGATTCCTATCTACCTCAAAGTGTAACATTGCCAGGTTATTACCAGAGTGCATTTAGGAAATTCAGAATGAATACATAATATATGTTCATCAGTGGAGAAGTGGTATCACAAATTTGATCTTGCACTTGATTTGCAGCCTCCGTGATTTCAGCCATGAGCTTACCTTCCATGTGTGTATGTGTGTGAATACATGTCAGTGCCTTACATGGAGTCTAGCCCACTATCAACTTCCAACTAGCAGCAACTCTCTGGCAGAGGTGTTTCCCATCACTTTCCGCCTGGGATCATGCTGAGTGAGGATGGCAGGGACTGAATTCTGAGGCTTTTGCAGGTGTCCTTCCACCCCTGAGCTATGCTGTTTTTTCAAATCTTTTTTTTCTAGTACTAAGGAATTGAACTGAATTGTAGCTCTCCCTATGCCCTCTTTCGCAGCCCTACATGCAGCCTTTGCTTCCAAGTGCCCCTTTGTTCTTTTCTGGTCTCTATCTTCCATACTGATAGGTGAATAGAAATGAAGTCGCCCAGGTTGATTTGCTGAAAAGAGTCCCTGCCCTTGCATGGGATCTTGTAAATCCCAAGATTACAGTGTTTGTCTGTAAGGGGGATGTGGAGCCAGTGGAACTTGCTGTAGAAGAATAGAGTTGGAAGGGATTTGGAGGTCATCTAGCCCAACCCCTTGCTCAAAGCAGGATCTGCATTGCAAGATGTAGCTACAGCATCCCCGCCAGATGGTTGCCCAGCCTCTGCTTAATATCTCCAGCAAAGGAGAGCCCACTGGCTTCTGAGGGTGTCTGCTCCACAGCTCCTATCATTAGGAAGTTTCTCCTAATGTTTAGCCAACATTTGCTTCCCTGCAATTTCCACCCATTGATTCTAGTCTTCCCCTATGGAGCAACAAAGAGCACTATGCATTACATATTAGGTACAATTTTGTGAATGCACAAATAAACTACAGGTCTATTGGTATATATTTCTAATGTTTAATGTTACTGTATTGAATGTTTCTATTCCTAGTTTTTATTTTTGATGATGTATATTTTTTCATTAGGTTTTATTGTAGTTTTATTGTCTGTTGCCCTGGGCGTGTGGTAGGTAGAAGGTGCAATTCAGAAATTTATGAAATAAAATAATGAGATCGAGATAGTTGTTCTTCAGAGATATAGGCCTTTTCATATATTAAGGAAGTATATTGAATGAACATTTGGAGAAGGAAGCAGTTTTTTTTTCTATTGTCCCCATCCCCAACCTCCATGTGTTCATTGTTCCTCTGTAAGCAGAGCCTGTACACATACAAGTTGTATGCAGGTAGGCTCACCCTGTGCAACTGGAGAACCAGCTTTTTGTCGGATACCAGATCAGGTGGACAGAGCCTATGCACAGACAGCTCATAATCATGTTGGCTCTACTGACAAAGGGACAGCTGGAATGGTCCCTCTTCCCCTCCATAGATGAGTCCACACACCTCCTGAATGTGTGACAAGGTTTTATAGGTTTCTTCCCAAGGGTTTTCCACATCCTTAAGAAGAAACCCACCCAACCTAGTTCCATTAGGTCTCCAGAGTCCTTCACAAAACATGCCCAAAGCCAGATTTCCTCAACCTGGTGCCCTCCAGATGATTTGGACTAAGGCTAGTTCTGGATGACTTCAACTTCTGTGCTGAGGCTGTCTCTGGAATTCCAGCTTGGGACTTCATGGCTTCCAGGACAACCATAGGGCTGTCTTAGTTTGTCATTGGCCTGACACATGAAGCAGGGCATATCCTTGATTTGGTTTTTGCTCCAAGTTGTGAGTTAGGTGGTCTGAAGATTGGGGGTGGGGGATCCAAGTAACCTCATTGTCATGGTCAGACCATTTCCTGGTGAGATTTGAATTCACAGTGCTACTTTCCTCCTGCATGGTTGGGGGACCCATTTGGATGGTCCTCCCCAGGAAGTCTGATGCAGTCCAATTGATTTCTGAATGCTCTTGTGGATTTTCCAGTGGAGAGAGCTGGTGATCCAGCCAAGGCCCTAGCCTCACTGTGGAACAGTGAGATGCAGAGGGCCATCGACTTGATTGCACCTGAGTGCCCTATCCAGTGCTGTAGAGCCCACTCTGTTCCCTGGTATACTGGGGAGCTGCAGTCAATGAAACAGGCTAGACATTGGCTAGAGTGCAAATGGCATAAGACTCAAAGTGAAGATGACCGACCATGCTCTAGAGCACATCACTGTGCCTGTTGTGTGGTGGTGTGGGCAACAAAGAAGCCATATTTTGCTGCCTCCATTGTGTCCTCCAATAGCCATCCAGTAGAACTCTTCCAGGTGGTCTGGGGGCTGTTAACACCCTTCCCAGCAAATGGGGCCCTGGCCCCATCAAGGACGCACTGTGACCTTTTTGCATCGCACTTTTGAGGACAAAATCACTTGACTCCGCAGCAAACTTGATGCTGTTGTTACCACAGTTCCAGTTGAGGTGTCTGATGCCATCATCTGCTCAATTTTGTGGGATCAGTTCCAGTTCCTGTGGCCTGATGATGTGGACAAGGTGCTTGCAGCAATGTGACCAACCATGTGCCCTCTCAATCCCTGCCCCTCTTGGCTAATAAAAGCTAGCTGAGGAGGTATGACTGGGTGGGTTCAGGGAGTGATAAATGCTTCCCTGTGGAAAGGGGTGGTCCCTGTTGTCCTTAAGGAGGCAGTAGTGCAGCCACTCCTGAAGAAGCCCACTCTGGACCCAACGGTATTAGACAACTACTGCCCAGTTGCAAATATCCCTTTCTTAGGGAAGGCACTCGAGAGGGTTGTGGCGGAGCAAGTGCAGGCACTCTTGAAGGATACTGATTATCTAGACCCATTCCAGTCGGTGTTTCAATCTGGTTATGGGATTGAATCAGCCTTGGTTGCCCTGATAGATGAACTCTGTTGAAAGAGAGATGCGAGAGTGCAAACCTGTTAATTCTGCTTGATCTCTCATCAGCTTTTGATACCATCGACCATGGTATCCTCCTGGATCGACTCTGTGGGATGGGTATTAGAGGCACTGTGGGGCCGATTTCAGAGAGTAACTCAGAGAGAATTGGGTGACTTTTCCTCGGCTTCTTCACAATTGAGCTTCGGGGTTCCGCAGGGTACCTTCTTGTCCCCAATGTTGTTTAACATCTATATAAAGCCACTGGGAGTGGTCATTAGGGGATTTGGAGCTAAATGCCATCAGTATGCTGATGACACACAGCTCTATCTCCCTGCGACATCTGAATCAGAATAGGCTGTGCAGGTCCTGGATCAGTGCCTAGACTCAGTAATGGGCTGGATGCGGGCCAATAAACTGAAGCTGAATCTTGGCAAGATAGAGGCTCTGTGGGTGAGTGGTTCCCAAGTTCAGGAGATAGGCTCATTGCCTATTCTGGATGGGGTTGCACTCCCTCTGAAAGATCAGGTCCATAGTCTGGGGGTACTCCTAGATCCATTATTGTAGCTGGAGGCCCAAGTGGCCATGGAGGCTCGGAGTGCCTTTTACCAGCTTTGTCTGGTTTACCAGCTATGGCCTTTCCTGGACAGGGATACCTTGGCCACAGTGGTACAGGCACTAGTAATGTCAAGGCTGGATTACTGCAATGCGCTCTATGTGGGACTGCCCTTGAAGCTGGTCCGAAAGCTGGAACTAGTGCAGAATGCGGCAGCTCAGCTGTTGTCAGGAGCTGCCCCTTTTTAGCATGTAACTCCTTTGCTGAGGGAACTGCACTGGCTGCCTATTTGCTATCAGGCCAGGTTTAAGGTATTAGTCCTACTGTACATAGCCCTAAACAACATGGGACCAGGATACCTGAGAGAGTGTATTCTTCTTTACCAACCTGTCCAGTCACTGAGGTCATCGGAGGGTATGTCCCTGGTGGTTCCACATGGACCTACGCCCCAGTTGGAGTCCACCAGAAAAAGAGCCTTCAGTGTGGTGGCCCCCTTCTTGTGGAACTCCCTGCCTTTGGAGGTCAGGCAGGTGCCAACGCTGTATTGCTTTTGGCACCTCCTGAAGATATTGTTATTTTGAGAGGCCTTCCCTAAGTGACCAGCCATGGTTTAAGTTCAGAATCTGTTCTTTTAAAATGTTTTAATTGTTTCAATTATGGGGTCTTATACTTTTATCTTGTTGTTTACCACTCTGAAATATTTGATGTAGTTGTTGTTCAGTCGTTGAGTCGTGTCCGACTCTTCGTGACCCTATGTACCACAGCACGCCAGGCCTCGCTGTCCTGCGCTCTCTCCCGGAGCATGCTCTAGTCCATATTCATTGCATCAGTGATGCTATCTAGCCATCTCATCCTCTGCCGTCCCCTTCTCCTTTTGCCTTCAGTCTTTCCCAGCATCAGGGTCTTTTCCAGAGAGTTTTCTCTTCGCATTAGGTGGCCAAAATATTTGAGCTTCAGCTTCAGAATCTGTCCTTCCAATGAGCACTCAGGGTTGATTTCCTTTAGGATGGACTGATTTGACCTCCTTGCAGTCCAGGGGACTCGTAAGAGTCTTCTCCAGCCCCACAGTTGGAAAGCATCAATTCTTCGGTGCTCAGCCTTCCTTATAGTCCAGCTCTCACAGCCATACATTACTACTGGGAAAACCATAGCTTTGATTAGATGGACCTTTGTCGGCAAGGTGATGTCTCTGCTTCTTACTACGCTGTCCAGGTTTGCCATAGCTTTCCTCCCAAGGAGCAAGCGTCTTTTAATTTCACAGCTACAGTCACCATCTGCGGTGATCTTGGAGCCCAAGAAAATAAAATCTGTCACTGCTTCCATTTCTTCCCCTTCCATATGCCAGGAAGTGATGGGGCCAGATGCCATGATCTTCATTTTTTTAATGTTGAGTTTCAAACCAGCTTTTGCACTCTCCTCTTCCACCCTCAACAAGAGGCTGTTTAGATTCTCTTCACTTTCTGCCATTAGGGTGGTATCATCTGTGTATCTGAGGTTGTTGATAATTCTCCCGGCAATCTTAATTCTGACCTGTGATTCATCCAACCAGGCATTTCTCATGATGTACTCTGCATATAAGTTAAATAAGCAGGGCGACAATATGCAGCCTTGTCATACTCCTTTCCCAATTTGGAACCACTCGGTTGTTCCATGTCTGGTTCTTACTGTTGCTTCTTGACCCTCGTACAGGTTTCTCAGGAGACAGGTAAGGTGGTTTGGTACTCCCATCTCTTTAAGAATTTGCCACAGTTTGTTGTGATCCACACAATCAAAGGCTTTAGCGTAGTCAATGAAGCAGAGTGGTATATAAATATTGGAAATAAATAAAATAAGTCTGCAGCCAGAATGGCTAATTGTCAGGAATTCTAGGAATTGTAGTCCAAAACATCTGGAGGGCACCGGGTTGGGCAACCCTATGTCAACTATTCTAGATGTCCCAGTAGTTTGAGATGAAGGAGGAAAACACTAATACGTTACTTTTGCTTCTTTGGTAAGTTGTCTGAAGAAAGTCAGAATTCTACAGACTGGAATATCTGGTAATGTCTTTGTGTGCCTTTGTGTATGGCACGTGTGAGTGCCGGGAAGAGTGCGCAACAATGATCTGCCAGTGCAGTGAAGAGGAACAAATGTATTCTGACAATGTAAGTGAAGATTAAACTGTGAAGAGAATGTGGCTTCAGCTATCCTTCATTACATTAACAGTGTCCGTATGAATAATCGTTTTAATGCTGTATTTATCATGCATGTTAACAAGAGCTCGACTCCTCAAGGCGTTGGCTGTAGCCAAAGGGGTTGAAAGTCAAAAGAGACTACGATGTTGCAGTGTATGAAAAAGGCATTAATGAGGTTTTCCCTGGAAGATACGGGAATGCTAGGCAAACAGGTTCTTAATTCAATCCTTTTCTCCCCACTTGGTCTCAGACTTTGAGTAGAGCAATACAAAGTATTACAGCAAATTCCTTTGTCCCCTTTATTGGTCAAGCTAGACTATTCTGATAGCTTTGCTTGCTGGAGTTGTGCAGAGTTAGAGGCTACTCTTATACACATGTGTTAGAGCTGTAAGGTAGCTTTTGGTTTCTGGAAAGAAGTAAAAAAATAATAATGACTTGCAACTAGGCACAGTGTGTGAATTCTACTATGTTCACTTGGTGCTTGGATACATTCTGGCCCAATGGGCCCTAAAGAAGATGTGTGTGGCTTGGAGTCCATGTGCTGCCTTCGTTGCTAAGTGACAGGCTTTATGGGCTTGGAAGTCCCACTCTCCACCTGATAGTGATGAATGAGTAGTGGAAATCCAAGAATTTGCAACTTGAGAATGAGTAACGTCTGTGCAAAGGACTATGCTGCACAATGTAACAGCATGTGGGATGCCTCTCTGGAGTGTTGCTGTTACTAACTTGGGGATACCGTTTTACACCGGCTCTAGTTTTACCTGGCAGGCAGGTCCCAGAAGGTGGTGCTAGAGGACCGTTGCTCAACCTCGTGGCTTGGCTTTTGGTGTCTGGGGTTCTGCAGGGCTTTTATTCTGCCTGTGGATTTGGAATTGGGTGTCATCAATATGCAAATCATGCCCAGCTCATTCTCTCCTTCTCTTCTGATGCCAAGGATTTCTGCGAGGCTCCTAAACCATTGTCTGAGCACAGTGATGGATTTGATGTTGGCTAATAAATTTGAGGCTTAATCCAGGCCAGACAAGACAGAAGCACTTCAGGTCAGTAGGACAGCTGATCTGAGTTTGGAGTTATGGCCTGTGCTGGTTGTGGTTGCACTCCCCTTGAAGGGTCAGGTCTGCACTTTAGGAATCCTCCTGGTACAAGCTTTGCTTCCCAAGGTCCAACTGGCATCTGTTTTTAGTTAAAGGTCTCCTTGACATGGTACAGGCATGAAGGTCTCCACTTGGACAATCCACGGTGCCCCCTAACTCTACCTCAATGTCCACACATTAGGCATGACATTTGCAGGGGGAAAGCTTATGCGTGTAGACTTTCCTGGGAACTGGATCCTTGTGCAATTGGGGCTCCAGCTCCTGGGCAAGTCTATATGCATGGAGATCTGTGTCCATAGGCTTTCCCCCTGCAGATACCCTTGCCTGACCCATGGAAATTGGGGGCAGGTCCAGAGGAGTTGTGTGTTGTTAGGGGTGGTATGGCCCCAATCCCCCTTGATCATATGGGCCCCTTTCATGCATGTATTCGATGACAGGGGCTATAGTCACATACATAAACTCTATAGGTAAAATCCAATGTAAGTCCTACTTAGAGTAGACTGATCGAAATGAATGGGACTTGTTAGTCATGAGACTAACTTAAGTCCCATTAATTGAATGGGTCTATTCTAAGTAGGACTTATGCTGGATTTTCCCCTATGTGATTTCCTTGATAAGAGAGACCTCCTGTAACTTATAGGGTGGCCATGCATATTACTTTACAGAGGACAGTCCTCTCTTTGAAAGTGTCCTCTCTTTGAAGGACTACCCAGTCCAAGTGTGCTTTAAAGATAAGAAGGGGCAGCGGTTAGCACCTGGATATCAGGGTCACAGTCCTGCCTACTATGATAAGATATATCATATTTCTACTTAAATGATAGCAATAATGTCTCAATTTTCATTTAGATGTATAAATTAGCATATAGTCATTTTATGTAAATTTGTGCCCCCTTTTGTTTTCTTTATTGGTGATGCCTTTCCTCTTGTTTTGCAGGGCATAATTGGGCACCCTAGTGAAGCACAAAAACTGCTCTGGGATGTGGGCCTTGGAGGGAATATGATGCCATGCCTCTCTGATGAGAACACCTTCAGAAAATCCACAGTTTATTTAGTGAGCCTGTTACTCCCCTCTGTTGCTTTTTTAAGGGGAAAAAAAAACTTGTGTGTTGAAACTGTGAAAAGGCTTCCCAAGATCCAAGTGCAGTTGACTGAATTTAACTTAAAGGGAAGACGAATGAATGAAGTCCGTTAGGCAATAGCTGGACCTCTTGTCTCTCCTGATATGGCAAGAAAATGGAAGGAAGGCTTGTAAAGTAGAATCAAAACACTGAAAGCAGGAATGACCTTATGTAGATCGTGGTGGTACTATGCCAGCCAGAGAGATCTTCTGCTCTCTTTGTTCCCCCAGGTTTGATTGGCTAATGGACCTGGAGATGTGTTGTCTTCTGCTTGGTTTAGTATGGCTTGCTTGTCTGAGTCATCTTAATCTATTTTCTTAGGAAAAACAGACATCCCTACTTAAAATTTTCACCCAAATGCAAAGGGTTCTAACGCTCCAGGAATGTTTCCCGAGTCAGGAAGTTTCTTGATCACATCTGATGACTATAAATAAGCCAAAAATAATTATAAATAATTATAATCAACTTAGCCTGAGAATTAGGCCTCTGTTACATTTGAGTAATATCCACTGTTCAAAAAGCAAAGAAGGGTGATAAGAATAAGAATAACAACGACAAATAAAATGTACTTGATCATGTATCAATCTTGTATTACTCAATCCTGGAAATCTGAATGTGAAATTCTTTTTCTATTGAGAATTTCATTTATTTAGGGCACAGTCCTATCAATTGCACCCTCAATGCTTGGAAGCCTCTGAACTTGGGGGCTTCTGAGACTCCTATGCTGGCAGGCAGAAGGAGCAGCAGAGATGATCTTCACCTCCCCACCCTCAGTGTTTCCTGATTTTCACTAGATGGACTTTTCAACCCAACTAGTAGGGATGTCAGAGAATTCTGTCCAGAATTCTGTGGAATCCTCCTCGGAACAGGGCGCCCAGGTTGACCCGGACCAGAGCTCACACGGACCCAATTTTTTTTCTCTGCCAAAGGGCGGATTTTTCGAAAATAATTAAGAAAATAAAAACAAAAATTGGAAATGGAGGAAGAAAGGCCACAAGCGGCTTTACCCTTTTTACAAGGCATTTTCCGGAGGCTTTCTTTCTCTGGGGCCAAGTCATCCATGGAAATCCTCCAACTTTTCTGTTTATTTTCTGTGGAGGTCAGGTCAGGTCAGGTGAGATCAGGTGAGGTGAGGTCAGGTCAGGTGACTGGAAGTTATGTGGGGAATCCCCGTGAAGGGCTTTACTCTTATGGAGACCAAGGGCGCACGGAAAGGATTTTTCAGCAGGAATTATGAAAGTATTTACATAAGTTCCGGTGCCGAAAAAAATGGGGGGGGGGAATCTGGAGCAAGCGGATGGCAGAACGGGGCAGCCCTTGGCTCTGTGGCATCCTCACGGAACGGAGCCACTCCATGGGGATTCTGAGGGGAAAGAACGGATCACCTCCCTCCCTGCAGATTCCCCACTGGAACGGACGGTGGGGAATCCGTACCCTCCTACCAACTAGTGAGGGCACTTCAGAGGGGGAGGCTGGAGGAGGCTCAGGACAACTCATATCCTGGCCTCTCTGGTCTACTCTCCACGCCCACTGGAACGCCTCCTTTCCTCCTCCTCCGAGGTTCATTTTCTGACCTCAGAGGGCAGCCATCATGGTTCTTTCTGCACTGACTGTGAGGGGGCAGTGGGTGATAGATCTCCAGCTCCCCCTTCTGAGGTCGGAGCACTGTCTCTGACCTTGGAAGTGTTCTTCTGAGCATTCCTATGGTCCCTGGGACACTTGTCCAGGGACCATAGGATTACACTCTTAAATTGCCAGGGCAATTTAATTCAACATGAATTGGAAATAGCAATTTTTTTATAACAACCTCAAAATTCCATAACATTGGCAATATCGAGTAGGAACTTTCTCCTGTCCAAATCAGTATCTCGCTATCTCACTTGAGCCCTGGGGCAGTCAGGAACACAGGGAATATCCCAGAGACTTTTTCCAGTCTTGTGAATGAGCCATGGCATTTCACAATGTATGCAAAAAGTTTGCAAAATTGCATAGTGTAAAATACATTTACTGATAGTTACTGTGGGCTTGACAGTCTCAAATCTGGCTGGCTGATTGGAGCATTTTTGACATTTTCAAGAACATGATCCTCTCAAAGAAAAGAAATCTTTTCCTTGGTGGAAATCTGTACTGAGCTTTTTCTTCTTTGCTCCATGGAACAGCAATCAGCAGCCTACAGTCATTTCCCCCTTTCTCTTTATCTGAGGTTGTTCCAGACCCTGTTTCACTGGTTATTCAGTAAAACTGTATTTGCAGAAGGGCTCATCTGCTGTAAAAATAAATTTTGAGAAAGCTGCTTTAGAAAGGGCAAGGCTGAATTCATCCCAGTGGGAAAATGCCAGAGTAATTTGTATCATTCACTAGTCGGTCATGTCACTCTTATTCCTTTGCTTTGGGTAGATCAGTGCCCCAAACCAGTGTTTTCCTTTCATGTAAAGCAGAGTGACTGGACACATAGACAAACTGGAGGGAGTTCAGAGATGAGCTGAAGAAATAATGAAGGGGCTGGAGCCATGAAGCTAGAAGGCAAGGATGAAAGAGCTCAGTAACATCAAGAGTGTCCAAGATTTTGCCAAGGGTGGGGTACGTGTGTGCGTGTCTATAGAGGAGGCAGTAGGGTGAGAAAAAAACATGCCCCAGAATATCATGTGAAAGGGACTGTCTGGTTCTGAAATGCAGTAAGTGCAGCTGTGCTTCTATAAAATAGGAGTGACGTGATGAGCAGCTGGCACATTGCTGTACACTTAGAATGCAGATGATCTGACTGGTGGAACAGAAGGAGCACATAAATGCCTCAGGAATTTATTGGACTCCTCTTTGTCCCATGAAACTCTAGATATTATTATTATTTATTACATTTCTATACCACCCAATAGCTGAAGCTCTCTGGGCAGTTTACAAAGATTGAAGTTTACAACGATGTGGAACCCCTAAAATGTTGCACCTCATTGCTGGGGGCAGCAGTGGGGGAAGCAATTTCTGGTGTATTCCCATGCTGTCAAAATAATCTTCCAACTCAAGCTGGCCGGGATTGGGAGTTTGCCTTCCCTCATCCACCAAAATAGTAGAAAGAGAAAGAAGATTGATGTGATCTCCCCATGTTCAAGACACCTTATACTAATGTCCATGTCTGCATTAGAAATGTGATTTTGCCATACTTTCCCTTTATCCGATAAAGCCTATCAGTTGTTCACCCTCCATGACTGCTCTGTCACCAGGAAATGAAATAGAAGATTGTGGAAAGTAAGAATGAGACCCAGGAAAAGCTCACCTGCCCCTACTTGTAAGACACAATTCAGTGTAAAATGGTAAGAAGGGGTGTGACTTGCAAGTGAAAGCTGGTTGGATATCATCTTTATGGCTGAAAGATGTATCTTGTTCTCCTAACTTGGTTGAATCCCCAAGGTGCATGGAGACCAGTCATGTGCTGGTATGTCCCAGACACACAGCAAGATTGCTTCTTACTATACCTCCTAGGGCATGTTTCTACACTATTGCCTTCACCTTGTTTGCAACTTCGTTGCGATGTTTCCCCATTTGCATCTTCTCCTTCATGTGTTTCCACTTCCTAAAACACCCGACTTCTCCTTGCTGTAGCCTGGGGGTCTGCACTGTTTCCATGGAGCTCTAATCATGTTATTCTCTTGATGGCTGGGTGGAGTCTGAGTGGAGTGGGTTGGGTCTGCTGACCTCGTCAGTGTTCCTGCCTCCTCCTCTTGATGATTCCCCCCTCCCTTGCCCCCTCTGCCCCGCTGAAGTTTCCCGCTCTGTGTAGTATCTTCCCCGCCTTCTGAGCCTCCCCCCCCCTTTCAGTGAGTTTTTAATGCTACTTCGGTGGGGTTTGCGGGGGTGGGGGGGAGAGCACTGTTTCTCTGTAGTTGCTAGCATAGGAAGGTCTGTTCCTTATGGCCAGTTGCCCATTTCAGTACATTGTAAAGTGGAAGCAACTTTGCCAGAGGAGAGGGGTGGGTGCTTTTGGGACAGCACAGAGGCACCTCGTCAGCCAGCAGTGGGGTTATCGTGGGAAACGTTACAGATTCCCAGGAACTGAGACCCGTACCTGTGCTAAGACGCAGAATTGACTTCATGCAGTAGTGATGAAAAGCAGGGGTGCACCCACTCACTGTAGCACTTAAATGCCTATCTACTCTCAGCCATTTGTATCTTCACGGATGTGCTGTCTCGGCTTTGCAAACCACCACAGTTTAGCCGTTCCGACAGCTAGCACCAGTGATTAATCCCTTTGGGATTTGCCAGTCCACACTTTCCCCCACAGGTTTTGAGCACTCTCTCCTTTCTCCCCCTCCCCATTTTCCCTTGGAGGACTAGCCCTTAAGCCTTCTCCCCTTTGCCCATTTCCCTACTCCTACATTTTTGCTTACACACTAACATGCTGTAGAACGTTTGCACCTTTGCCCCTGCATCATGCTTGGCATACTCCCTACATACACTTATTTCACCCATGCATCCCATTTACCTTAAGAGGTGGGCCACCAGAGATTCTCCAGATGTGCAGGCCATGCTGGGAGTACTTGCTGGCTGCGAGAGTGTGTATACCAAACTATGCCGTATAGTTCTCCTGCTCCAAAATGGCGGTGGAAATTCAGGAAAACATGGAAGTGAGGGGTTCGGTCAGTGAGGTCATGGGCAGGTGAGCGACATACCCACAAGGGCCAGGCTACATGCTCCATGGGTAGGGCTATGATACCTGACCCAGTGCGATTGTGGAAACAGGTCAGTAATGGAGCCGTGGTAAGCTGGAAAAGTTGGACTATAAGCAGCCTCAGAAGAAGCAGTTTTTCTGTGACAAAATGCGATGCTGGAGCTGAATGGCCATGACGTCATGGGAACACAGAGGCCTCACTGCACAATCAGGTTGGTGTAAATCACCAGTGGAAACACACCCCTAGTTCAAGATGTGGGGGAGGTGTGAGCTGCCATCTTACTATGTGGCTGTGATATGTCATGACATGTTTTTTTTTTTTTAAGTCAGCATGAACATTTGCGTGCATTTTTGTGTGCATGAAAATTTGTATGGATTCTTGCACACAATTTCCCCTAATCTATACACTTTTTGCAAGCCCTTTTCCCTAATATATGTCCTTTTGTATGCTATTTTTTGCCCAATGTATGCATTTTTGTATGCATCTTTGATTACACACAAAAATGGGAAAAAACAAAAACTGAAGGATAATTGTGTTCCGGTTCACGTATTAGTTCTGGAAGTGCAAATTAAATTGATTCTTATTAAAACATGAACCAAACTAATTTCTCCCCGATCCCTACATAAAAGTGACATCTGATTATCTCTTTGGTTGTATATCTGCTCTGCTCTCCTGCTACTGTCACCACAGAGCTGGTGAGTGTTGGACCATCGGAGAGTCTGCCCTATGGAGAACATCCTATGGCAGGCCTTTGCCCTTTGCTTTGGATCAGAATTGCTGCTGTGCTTAGCATCTGTGGCTCTGGCATGAACTACTTTTAATCCTTTGATTACAAGTGGTCACCAATATAACTTAGCTTCGAAGCCCCACCTAGCCATCAACCCATGAGATTATCTTGGAAAAGTCCCTTTCTCCCAGCTTCCATTTTTGTATCTGTAAAAGCCAAATATCCACAGGTATTGTTCATTTTAGAGTGAACAGGATGACAATTGCAAAACATTTGTATCCAACAAAAACAAATCCAACAAAACATTACTCAGACCACTAACCATGATAGCTATGTGCAACCTGAATGATGGGAAACAACAGTGGGAGAGGTCTGTTGCCCTCATGCCCTGCTTGTGGAGTTCCCATGAGCACCTGGTTGGCCACTGTGGAAAGCAGGATCCTGGGCAAACAGGTCTTTCAGCTGATCCACCATGGCCCTTTTTATGTTCAAGAGTAGGGGTGATGAATTGGTTTGGTCCAGGGACTGTATTCCCCCCTGGATTGGATGATGTCACGGGGCGGGGGGCCCACCCCAAAGTTCTTCCCCTTCTCTGACATCACCTGCTTCCACCCATTTTGCTTTTCTCCATGCAGAGAGAGAGGAATGGAGCTCCACGCCTCTTTCTGCAGGGACAAAAGAACTCAGCTGGCGTATGGAGGAGCAGCTCCTCCACGCACCACCTGAGTCCCTGGTTCATGTTCCACTCGTTCACCTCATCGGGTTGGCACATGACACGCAAAGTGACTCAGTCAGCGCTTGGAGGAGCGGCTGCTCCAAGAGCTGGCTGAGTTGCGGCTTCACATGCCACTCATCATGACCCCATTGGGATAACAAGTGGCATGTGAAACAGAATCCCTGCTCACATGTCTTATCAGTGATTGGAGATAACTGGTGCATGGGGACTCCCACTCCTATTTCCAATCGCTGGTTGGAGGGGATTCCTCTCCCCCAGGGGATAGAGCCTGGAGGAGGGGGGCCTCTGCAGGCTAGATGGGAAACCCAGCCCTGCTCTAGGGGGTTGGAAGCACCAGTCATTCTAGTTTCCCAGTATAAATGTAGTCCTAGAACAGGGGCTTCACCACTTTGAAATGCAGGGCAGAACTTTAACAGTACAGTCCTATACACGTCTACTCAAGAAGTGAGCCCTACTAAGTTCAATGGGGCTTACCCCTAGGTAAGCGAGTATATAGGATTGCAGCCTATGTTCCCCAGTCTGATGCCTATCTAATATCTGTGTATGTGGCAGGGGAATTATAGTGTTGTTTGGTGCTGGCAGTGCACATCTCACGAGCTCAAAAGTGGCTATTAAAAAAAAAAAAAGTATTGGAAATCAATTCTCTCCTTGCAGGCACTGAGCAATTTTATAAGGTATAATAAGATGAGCAATCTAATTCTAGCAGTGAAAAAAAGAAGAAGATGCCGAGCTATAATTTCCTTTCACCAGAAAGTGCTGCTGTGAGGGTCACTTTGTACCGCAAAGAAAACAAGAGAGATGGAGAAAAACTTGTGCCATGGTTAAGTCTTCCCAAAGTGGTCTCTGACTTCATGTTTTCCTAGTTTTTCATTGTCACGCCATCTTCAGGCATTACTGAGTGTGGCAGGTTCAGGAACCCACGGTCCCCACCAGAAGCCATGGCTACCAGCAGGGGCTCAGGTGGTGACTTGGAGGGAGGGGGGCCAACTGGGACAGCACCACTACCCACTGAACACCACCCACAGATCTAGGCCCTGACAGCCCATGTCCAGCAACTGGGAACCCTCTGAATCTGAGACCTCTGCACCCAAGTTCCCTGTGCCAGCATCCCCAGGGGCTGCAGTCCCTGAACGGGACCCCACCAAGGAAACAGCACCTTCCCCTCCCCGAGGGCTTCAGAGTCCTCCAAACAGCAGACAGTGTGCTTGGCAAAAAATGATGGGGAGAGAGAAAGAAGGAACCTCCAGGCCTGCCCTATAAGGCATGAGTAGGGGACCTCTTTCAGCCTGAGGACTGAATTCAACTTTAGAGAAGGTCTTGGGGGCTACATTCCAGTGCTGAATGGGGCCAAAGGCCCAAACACAACAAATACCAGCATCTTTTAGCTTCAAAGCTCTTCCTGCCAGTAGCTAAGCTTTAGAAGAGGCATCTAAACGTTTTAGAATGGGGGGAAACTGCACCAAAGCCAGGAAACCACCAAATGATCAATGATTGGGGGAAGGGGGTGGAGCCAGGGAAGGGGGTGTGACCATCTGAGGAACCCCAGAGGGCTAGATTGGGACCTCAAGAGGGCCAGATTTGGCCCCCAAGCGTGAGGTTCCCCACTCCTCCTTTAAAGATCTCCATTCTCCAGCAAGATGGCAGCCCCTGGGAGAGGGAGTCAGACTCTGGCCCGGTCAGAACCCATCACCTGCTGGAAAAAGGTTGTCCAAGATTCTGAAGGACTTGTCTCCAACCACTCTTGCTTTCAGCTTCAGCTTCTTGACCTTCTGATGGCTACACACTCCTTGCCTATGAGTAGCAAAACAGGATCCTGGACATATAGGTCTTTCATCTGATCCACGATGGCTCTTGTTATGTTCTAGGGCAGGGGTGTTGAATTGGTTTGGTCCAGGGACCGTATTCCCCCCTGGACCAATCCAGTGGGCTGGATGATGTCATGGGGTAGGGCCCTACCACCAAAGCTCCTACCCCTTCCCTGACATCATCTGGTCCCACCTATTTTGCTTTTCTCCATGCAGAGAGAGAGGGAGAGGGAAAGAGGAATGGAGCTCCATGCCTCTTTCTGCATGGAGAAAAGGACTCAACCAGCTTTCTTCAGCTATCTGTTCACAGCCTGCCTTGCACCTCCAGGCTCACCTTTGAGAGAACTGGTCACCTGCAACTCTTAAGGTTTTGTTTTATTGAGAGAACTCTTGCATCCCTGTTGGGAATAACAGCACAAACCAAAACAGAAACCCAGGGCAGCATCTGCAGCACCAATTTACAGGGGCAATCTACATTACAACTTTAAACTGGTTTCAAACCGGTTTATCTAAAGGGATCCTGCAGTTTCATGAGGGTACTAAGAATTCTTTGCTAGACACCCCTGTCCCCTGCCCAAGCGGCCCTTCTTCCTAGAGCTACAATTCCCAGAATTTCTGTATTTGGTAGCAGTAATCGCTAAAAACAGGCTTGAAACCAGTTTAAAGTTGTAATGTAGATTGCCCCTAAAACATGGTAACTTTTTCCATAATTTTGTCATGCCACATCTGATACAGTCCACACACTCTGGCAATATCCCAAGCACTGACCATCTTAATGTGGAGGCAAACATTCTAGGTAGGCCCATTTGAGATGTATAGTCGTCCATTGGTCCACTGGTGATGGTATTAGTTTCGTAGTATCAGAAACTGAACAGATGAACTGCGTAGCCTATTACATTAATAAAAAGCATGGACGCAAATGGCTTCCAGGATGCCATTTGCGGCTGTAAAGGCCTTAGTTTAAGGTAAATGCAGCCATATACGGCTGCATTTACCTTAAACTAAGGCCTTTACAGCCGCAAATAGTGTCCTGGATGCCATTTGTGTCCACAGTCACTTCCCTCCCTTCAGCCAGTGACACGGCATGGCGGCCGTATCGCTGGTGCTTCGGAGCCGGCTGGTGGCTGAAAAGGATTCTGGGGGGGGACAGATTGCCTCCTCCCCTCGGACCCCCCTGTGGAACGGCAGGTAAGTGTTCTGCCCATCCCTACAGCTGACAGCTTCAGAAATTTGGGATTGTTATTGGAATGGTTATTGTATTAATTTAGGGTGCAATCTTATGCATGTTTAGACAGAAAAAAGTCCTACAACTCCCAGCATTCCCCAGCCAGCCATGCTGGGAGTTGTGGGACCTTTTCTATCTAAACGTGCATAGGGTTGTGCCCTTAATCACCGACCAGTTCTGTGGAGGACTTGCATAGGATGCTGAGTTTGGTTTTCATTGAATCTTTCTCATACATATCTAATTGCTATTTGACTATTTGATCAAATTACCACAAATTAACATTTCTAAAAGGCCATTTTCTTCTTAACAACCATGTGCATTAGATCCTTGTATAGTTTAATGAAATTACTAATTTGGTATTTAAGCACTTAATCCCACAGTTGTCTTTGATGTTTTTCACCTTTGGTTTCAGGACCACATCATTACGGGCACAATCCTATGCCGGTTTAGACAAAAAAAGTCCTACAACTCTCAGCAACCATGCTGGTTGGGGAATGCTGGGAGTTGTAGGACCTTTTTCTGTCTAAACCGGCATAGGATTGCATCCTACATTGGTTCAAACCCCCCCCCCCCAACATATAAAGTTGCCTTATGCAGCTTATTGGTCTATCCATCCCCATCTGCTTTGATTGAGTAGCTCTCCAAGGTGTTAGGAAGAGGTTTTTTCCAGACCACAGCCGGAGACCTTTTTCTTCAAGATGCCTGAGACTGAACCTGGGGCCACCGTATGCAAAGTATTGCTCTGCCACTGAGCTATGGCTTTCCCTTAATGTGAATTCTGAGTTGTTGGCCAGTCTTGATGCCCCTTTCTGAATGACTAGGCTTCATGAGTGAGCCACAGTGATGCATTTCTGTACATCCTCAACTGGTTATATCCTCACATGATATGTGAGAACGAACACATAAGTGAAGTACCGATTTCAACATTTGTGGTCAGGTCAACAAATTTGGAAGAATCACAGGTAGATTTGGAATTTAGGTTTTTCACTGGAAGAAAACGAACATCAGAATTACATTCACACCATTCATGTTAGTTTACTTCTTTGTTCCACATTCACTCTCTCTTGATAAACCTCCTTAGTGGTATGAATTGAATGAGGGTGTGGGTTTTTTGGTTTATTTTGTTTTACAAACGATCACTTTTAATAATGGTAGAGGGTGACTTTTGCATTACATTATGGTGCGGTGTATGTGTGTGTGTTGGGTGTTTAGTGGTGAACATATGTAGCATAATAAAGAAACTCTGTCTTGACAGTGTTATTTTTAAGAAATAGAATCTGGCATTACATGCCACATACACAATAGTGAAACAGAAGATGGAACAGAAATGGTGGAAGAGAAGAACCTCTTAAAACCTGTTTCGAGAAACTGCTTTTCTCATCACAAAGATCTTGGCGCAGCTAAAATGTCTGTTTCTAATTTTTGGGATCCAATGTAAAAGCTGGTAATTTTTTTTTATCACAGACCTATTACAGCAGTGGCTTGAGCACTCCTTCTTACCCCCCCCCCCCATGAAATCAGACGAGTTGCCCAGGGAAATGGATTTAGTATGCAGTTTGGTACTTCTGTTCTGTCTCAGGGCTCTGAGAGACAGCCGATTGCCCCGAAATGTCTCTGAATCCAAGAGTTCATCAATTCTCATTTGCCTGCTTCCCCTTCTCTTTCCTTGTGCCACAGAAAGCTTTTTAAAAAGAAAAGGAGTCTTCCTTCCTCCCAGCAAATGATTAGCTGGTCTTGAATTCCTGTCTCAGCAGTTGATACAGAGGAGTCAAAAACACCAAAGTGTGTGTCTGCAGAGGTTGCAAGACAGAAGCTGCTGTAAGTGAAACAGAGGGCCATCAACCGACTGATCATTTTCCTTGGCGTGGGTACACAATAGGGATATACAGATTTTATTAAATCTGTCTGTGTTCCGTGGATTATCGAGTGCCTTTCGTTAAGTCACCCACTCATTGATGGAATCAGATTTTTCTCAATTTCCCAAATTTGTGTTCACATTGGAAAGTGCACACGTGCACAAATGTGCACTTCTAAAAATGCATAAATCCCCCCTAAATGTGCAAATCACACCCCCCCCGAGTATTTTCATGCTTTAGCCTATAGGGGAAAATGCTCATTTTGGGTTGGTCTTTTAAAATCTTTTGTATTTTTCGTATCTTTTTGCAATTAAATCTGTGTACAATTCTAGAAAGTTAAAAAAAATGGTCTGCAAGACCACGGAATCTGTGTGACTTAGAAAAAGCCAGTAAGCTGCAGAATCCATGGGTCAGATTCACAGGAATCTGACCTTGTCTTACTCTCATTTCTCTGACATCCCTAGTATACAACCATGTTGAAAGGTAGCCAAAAATCCCACCCCAAGGTGAGACCCTCAATGAGGTATTTGTAACAAGTAGCACCTTTGGGGAGCAATAGCAGTATCAGGGGGATTTTCAAAAGGAAAAAAGCACCGAGGGGGGGAGGGTTAAGCCTCCCCCCCCACTATGTTCCTGATCCTGTAGCTTCTTTTTGTGAAGAAAAAGATGTGGCTAATCCTGATGCTATGAGTTTAGCCCTGGATTTTAAAAATAGGTATTTACAAAAGCGAATTGTGGAAAGTGCAGCTTGCCATGCAGGGATGACAAAATCTGTTTCTGCTGAAATCCTCTCTTTTACACAAGCAAGTGCATTGCCCTCCTTGGCATATGATTAAGTACTCACTGACCCTGTTTGCACATAATAACAACCTATGGCTTAATTAACCCATGGCTTGTTGGGTTAACCCATGAATCAGCCACCAGGCAATTGAGAACATCTTGGATTGTTCTGCCAATTCATGGGTTGTTCTCCCCCCCCATTGGTTCCAACCCTGTATCCCAGAAGCCTTTGTGATACCAAAGAGCTGCCTCTATAGCCTGATGAAATAACCCACACAGAGCCCACAATTCTGGGCTTGGACTTAACAACAGCCCGTGGTTTGAATAACCCACAGTTCATGACCCAACAACTGCCCATTGGTTCTCTTTGTGGATTGTTGGTGGTCAACAAGCCACAGTTAACCCATAGTCCTGGATTCGAACATACCGACAACCCACAATTTAACAAGCCATGGGTTAATTAAGGCATGGGTTGTTGTTATGTGCAAACAGGGTCAATGTGTGGGTGGACAGTAGAGATGACCAGCATCCCACATGGTTCAGTTGTTATGCAAGCACACCATTACAACTGACTATTTGGGAAAATCATTGTCTGTATACTATTCACCATGAGTGGCAAGAAAAGCAAAAGCTTCCAGAAAGCTTCCAAGAGCACCCGATGGCCTAAACATTCATTCTCACACATGCATGTTTTGTTTACAATGATGACTTATAGGTTTGGCTTGGATGGCTTGAAATATCATGAGAATACAATGGTTTGGCTGTTGCACATTCCTGTTTCACTTGCAAGAATGAAGGTAGTTTGGTGTGAAAGTGTTAAAACAATATGAGAATGCCATAGGATTGGCACATAAAATCTGAAAAATTGCAAGAATGCAGATATATACAGATTTGTAAGCAAATCTGTAGAAAGCATAGCAGAAAATTTGGAATATTGTCAGGGTCCTAGCTAGCCTAACCTCAAGGGACACCTCTTTGGAGGAGAGTTGGGATTCCACAGGAAATCCCACTCCCACAGAAGATGTAGGGCAGTCTGAGGAGTCCCATTATAGCAGAGATGTGAAAAGTATGCCCCCCCCACCCCGAGCATTGTTGGGTGGCCTCCCAACTCCCAGTACCTGCTGCTGCCAAAAAAAAATGATGAGTGTGGGGAAGAAAAATGCTCTAGGAACAGTCAGTATGGTTCTTGCCATAGACAAGGAACCTCATTCATAAAGTTTCCCAGAAAGCAGTGGTTGAAGGTTCCTGCCTACTTTCTGGGACCTAGGAATAAGGTTCCAGCTCTATGATAGAGCCATAGAGCCCGCTCCTAGAGTTTATTTTTTCCTCTTTTTTGGCGATTGCGGTGGGGTGGCTGGGGTGGGGAGGGGGCTTCAGTACCTTGATGCTGCTGGTGTGTGTGAGTTATATGTGAGTGTGTGTATGTGTGGCCCCTGCTACCCTAGCAGACACCCAATGCAGCCCTCAGGACTGGAAAGGTTATGTGCTCCTATGTTACAGGTATGCCTCACTTGGATCCTGAAGAACCCCTTTGACCCCATCTCAATCCCTGCCATAGCTCCCAACTCTCCTTCCTTGCCCTGTGACTCTGTGGAGCATAGATGGCAGACCAGGTGGGAGACTCAGAGTTGTTGTTGGAGCACCTGCCTGTAGGACTGGCCCTACCATTAGGCAGAGTGAGGCAGTTGCCTCAGGCAGCAGGTGCTAGGGATGGGGCGGAAAGAGATGGCAGGGTATTGGAGGACAGAGATGTGAGTGCCATACAGCCTGCCCTGTGCCCCCTAAGCCACCCTAATGCCTTGAGGTATAGTGGAGGATGCCAATGTTGAAGTTGGGTTCAGCTGTCAGTCTGTTTGGCTTCTATATGTGGAATGGGGGAAGGGGCACCATCTTGGCCTTTACCTCAAGCAACAAAATATCTTGGGCCAGTCCTGCCTGCCTGGCTGCCAGAAGACCATTTTGCCCAGGGTCTACTCTAGAGGAAGGGTCTATTCTGGAGGAAGGGTCTACCTGGGAGGAGGGGAAATTCCCAGCTGCTGAATTTGAGGAAGCAGATCCAGCTGTAACCATTGAACCAGGAACAGTGGTGGCTGGCAGAATGTATAAGCCCTCAGTCGCTTTTCAGAGCTTGTGGATTAACAATTCAGCCATTGCGCAGGACAAATAGACACCAGAATTTTCAGATCAGGAACTGGAAGTTTAGAGCCACCTTGATGGTGCCACAATATTTGACCTTACATCCATGTGGGAGGGGTGGCTACCATTTTTGGTGCAAGTCTAGATGGTTGAAACTGATAATGAGATTAATCAGACCAAGTAGAAGAAACAGCTGAATAGTCTGCTGTGTCAGGGCACTGAAACATCAGTGGGGCTGTGCACTGCCTTGGTCTGAAGCACGAATAATGAGGTGAAGTGGGCTGATTGGGAGGTGCCTTGGTGTGATACAAGGCAGATCAGAACAGCATCGAGGCACCCCAAAGCGAAGTGGCTCATTGATGGGGCGCCCCATCTGTCTTGGAGATTTGTAGCTCTTTTGATGCCTTTTGAGCAGCCCAGACAGGCTTTCTCCAAATGTATCAACTTCAGACAGATCTGGGAAGGAGGAGGGGGGAAGGGGAAAGGGGTGGAGGTGGAGGTGCCAAATGTATCACTTTGAGAGAGAGCAAAGTGGGCAAAGCACTACACACACACATTAACAGCTATTATTTAAAATATATATTACTATGCTGTGAGGTAAGGCGAGCAAGCCCAGTATGAGGCATCTTCAGGGTCTTGATGGCAGGAGCAGAGGTGGGCGAGGTGCTGCTGGGAGAAGCAGCACTGGTAGGCAAGCTGGCTGTCCCCCAGTCCGGCTAGTGTGTCCTGGTGTAGCAGGGCAGCAGAGTGCGGAGGCCAGTCGCGGTGCCCGGAGCTCACTGTTTGAGGAGGCTGGTGCAGGCAGCAGCAGTAGCACTGTTGGCAGAGGAGCACCATCTCCTGTAGTGGAAGAGGGGAGCCCACTGATGGGCGGTATGGCAGAGGTGTCTGATGTCCTCAGCGTGGTGGAAGGTCAAGAGGAGGAGACGGGGTGTGTGTGTGTGTGGGGGGGACAGGCAGCAGGCAGAGGCTCCAGCACCCGACCCCTCTTTCATTGTTCACCCTGCTCATGTGGTGGCCCCCGAGACTCAAGGCAGGCAGTCTCTGTCTCCACAGAAACGTCAGGGCAGCATCGTGTGGGACCACTTTGAGATGGGAGTGGATCCCAGCACTGCCATCTGCCGCCACTGCAAGGTGCCTCTGAGCAGGGGGAAACAGCCAGGGCACCACACCACCACCAGCCTGCTCCTGCACTTAAGGAGGCAGCACCAATCGGTCTTGCTCGGGGAAGAGGCCCCCACGTCCCAGCAGGCAGGCAGCAGGGGCAAGCAGAAGGCTGGTAGTGCTGCCGGAACTCCTGCAAGCTCTCCGTCTCTCACCCCCAAGAGTCTTAGGCAGGCCACCATGGAGAAGATGGGGTGGGGGAAGGATGGGTCCACCAGATGGAGGTTTCCGTAGTTGGACTTGATGTGCTTTCCTGGCAGGGTTGCTTGCTGTGTCTTGTTGCCTTTTTCAGACAAGACAACTGAGAGCCTGAGGTCATGACTGTGATTCTGAATAGGAAAGTACTAGGGGAAAGGAGTTGTTTGCACTTCAAAGAAACCTACAGCAGAGATGAGGGATAGTGACCTCCTCTGCTTCAACATCCCTTCTGAGTTTGGTTTGAGTTTCTTAGAACAGCACAGCCTAGCAGAAAACCTACTGGGCCAAACTGTCTGAGATTTGGCAGGTGGGATCCCCTCCAAGGGGGCTGAGAGTTCCCCAAATGTCATGCACTTCTGTGTAACTATGGAAACATCATTGCTTTTTGCTTTGAGAGTTTTTGTGGAAAAAATCAAATTTCACCTGCACCTAGCACAAAACCTACTGGGCCAAACTGTCTGAAATTTGGTAGGTGGGATTCTCTCCAAGGGAGCTGGGAGTTCTCCAAGTGTCATGTATGTATCTTAAAAACTGCAAAAGTTATGGCTGTTTGTGTTTTCCCATGCAAATCAATGGGAAAACGCCAAAAACGGGTGATTTGGATATCCGAATCTCACTTCGGATTCGGATATGAGTAGAAGAGGATGGGATCCAAATAGGTCCGAAGTGAAGTGGGGCCACTTTGGAAGGTCTTAAGCAGTGTTGAAGCAAAGCAGGGGGTCTGTGCACAGCCCTAAACATCAGTACTTTATTTCCAATCTAAGTGAAACGTAGAGCCAGTGAAGTGTAAATATGATACTCTTGGCTTCGATTTAACCGCTTAGCTGTCTAAATGACTATCAGAAAGGGATTCAATGAGAGCTGAGATAGGTACTCCAAACATATCTGTGTAGCAATTTTCTCTGGGTGACATTTTTCTTTGTTGTTTTTACCTTCGTCTAGTTAAGTCACTACAAAGCATGCATAGCTTCATTCCTTCTTGTAGTGAAACAACTCAAGTTTGCCTTTTGTGTTCAACAAGATAATAACTCCTAATTCAGGATCCTTAGCCTCTTGGGTTGACGCCTTGTTTGCTCAAAATGAAAGGGAAGGTCTTGTATTAAAACAGAGGGTTCAAGGGAGACGTCTGTAATTACCAGCCACTAAATAAAGAGCAGGACTGTTTCTTCAAATGCCAAAGCGCTTGTATAATTAGCTGATAAAATACAAATGAATAGTTCTCTAACAGCGGAAAGAGTGATTGAAAGGGAGGGGACAGGCCAGCGGGAGATTCTGTCTTTTCTCCCCCTTAACTGCATTTCTCTTCCTTTCATTCAGTATTGTTGTGAATAAAATTCTGGGCCTCATTGTTTCAAGTACTATGCCTGGTGTTTGAAGTAGGCAGAGACTGGCTTACTTTCTCTGGCCTTGTGAGGGCATGGGAGAATCAAAAAGGCTCATGCTCATTGCGTTTCTCCAAGTTCTACCTTGAAGCTCCATCTGCCTCATTCCTATTGCCAAATGTGAGCTTTTTTGCTGTTATTCAAATGGGAGAAGAATGCATTTGGGTGCACATTTTTTAAAATATGCACCCAAACGTGTATGTCCCCCCACCCATTGACTAAAGTGTGAAAATGTGTATGTTTTTCAAAATGTGCCTTTTTAATGTGCACATTTTTCTAACAAGTGTGTTTTCTGAATGTGATTGTAAGTTCAGGAATATGCAAGCTTTGCCCCCCAAATGCAAACTCGTTCATGTTTGGGGGTGCAAATGGGGCAAGTTCTGGTCAAAATGGAATTAAATGAAATCCTACATCCCTAAGACTTGGGTGGGAGGTGTATTGCTCTTCCCGCTAGCCACTTGGCTTATTGGCATCAGCTGAAAATGTTGTTCAGCTCTCTGTTCATGTGTTCATGTCCAGATCCCAGGCATGGAACTGAAAAAGCAAACACAAGGCCCAGAAGCTTGCAGCGGTGGACTCTCTTCCTTTGGGCCAGGAAGAAGACTGGTAGGCTGTTATGTGATCCTGCAGATTGGTCAGTCCGCATCCTACTGCAGGAGTGGGCAACACGCATCCTGTGGACCACGTGTGGCTCTCACCATCCCCAGAGTGGCCCCGTTGCTCCCTACTACATCCCCCCAAAAGGTTTTTTTAAACAAAAAACTGGTACCTGTAGCACTATGGAGTGCTGCAAGGGTCAAACTTAGCTAATTTGAAAGCTAAATGTGGCCCCTTTGACACCAAAGGGTTAAATTTAGCTTGCAAAAAAAGTTACATTTAACCCTTGTAGCACTCTATAGTGCTACCAGTGGTTTCCCTCTCCTTTAAAGAACTTGGGGGGTGGCTGTCCATGGACTTCACAGTGCACTGTAGAATGTGGTCCATGACAGGGCATCTGGGAGGTGAAAATGGCCCCCAGACCTCTTGTAGTTGCCCATCCCTGTCCTATTGAGATCAGCTGGAGCTCTCTATGGGCAGGACTTATGTCCAGTTCTAATCCTTCCTTGGCATTCTCCAGCTCAGAATTCAAGGATAATGTTTGTCACCATGGAGCCGTTAAAACATTGCATATCTTGTGTAGGTTCTTTTCACTTACTATTGCATGTAACACAGTGCCTAGTGGCTTGGGGACCATGACACAGTAGCCCCTATTAATGAGCAAATGCAAGGAAGTGCTAGTTCTGTTATCATCAAAATTTCAGTTTAATTAGCAAATTATACAAATGAAATGGAAGTACACATTCCAACATCTATGACTGTTGAGAATCAGGTATGAGTTTAGGGAATGGTCATGTAATGGAAGAGCCAAGATAAACCACCACAAACCATGGGAGCTTCTTTAAAACAAACACACCAAGTTCCTTCTGATGGAACACCACCTCTAAACACATTGACAAGGAGATGTGGATCTCTGGTTCTACCTCTTTGATATCATTTCCCCCAGATGAAAGTGCAAGACATTTGATTATATTTTGTTACTCAATGAAATTTTGGAACAGGATAGCCCTGAGACTTGCTGTCCAGGGGGAAGTCACCTGTCCATGTGTGTGTTGCTCCTGTTGCTTACCAGCTACACCATTCCAAGATGAATGCACATAGGTATGTTCATCACTTGATGTCTCTCTTTCTCAGCTAATTTGTGTGAACTGCCTCCTCTGAAAAGTATTGTGCTTATGATATGGATGTTTTCTTATTGCTAGTTCATCTGTGATGGTTGATTCACACATGTGATGGTTGATTCACACATGTCATTAACCACTTGATGCTATAGGCAATGCATGGCAAATGTGGCTGTTTGAACCAGCAATAAAGAGGACAGCAGCACAAGTGACTGGATTCCCAACCCATTTTAAGATTTTCTCTTTAGCAAATGGATTTTCTTTCAGTTTTGAACCGTTTGAGACAACTTCTCTTCCAGGTCATTTAATCACTTTTGCAGTGGTCTTTTTTGTTTCAGGCTTTTTCTACAGCTGTTTGGAATCTCTCTGTTGTCTGTTTGAATCAGCGCTGGAGTGCCAATTTTCCATTGATTTTGCTGGAATAGTTTGGGGAGACCAGGGTTGAAATATCTCTTCTGTCAAATTCTGTGTGACCTAGGGAAATACCATCTCTCTCAGAGTTACTTCCCTGGGAATAACAGGGGATGAACTCTCATAAGTTTCTTGTTTTATGACAAATAAGACCAGTTAAGTAAATCACTTTCAAGATGCCAGATAAAGGACAATTAAGAGGGTGAGACATGCCTTTTAAAGGCTGACCCCTCCAGCAATATAACAGTCCTCCCACCCATAAATGATTGAGTATTAATTCAGAGGCAGAAATCTGCCTGTTACCAAATGATCAGCAACACTGAACATTGCAAAGCTTTCTGATCCTCCTTAGCTGCTACACAAAGTGATCAGATCACAGCCTGATCAGACATGGCTGTGAGCATTATGTGCTCCCTAGTTGGCAACCTTAAAAGTCTACAAGAGAAAGTAAAATAAAATTCAACCTCGCCTCTCCATGTTGCCTGGAATACTTCTGTATGTAAAACAATGCATTGTTCAGAGCCAGCTTTTATCCTCAGGGTGCTGCCTCCTTGACTGGGTTTTTTCTTTCTTGAATAAAAGAGAGCAGGAGGAAAAGGAGAGCCCACCCTGCTAAACTTTCTATCAAGGCTCTATCTTGCTTCACATACATCATTACCATATAAAAAAAGAAGAAAATTGGAGGCAAAAGCATTGATACAGCAGGAGAGTTAACTGTGTGAAGTTTTATTACAAAATCTCCCACAACATTTGAAGTGTGTCCAATTAAGCTGCAGAGGAGACCCATTTTTATTCAGTTCTAACCGCACTGCTAATCTGTGTAGAATAAAAAGGCCCTTTAACAAGACTTCATAGTGTAAAAAATGAGGATACAGACTATTGCAGAGATATAGGTTGGATTCTCAACTGATATAAACTCGCATGGTGCTACTTGCTCCTTTGGAGTGATGTCCTGAAGGAACTGGCGTTCTGGACTGGTTTTATGCCAGGAAGGCAGGAAGCCTTTATGAATTGCCTGTTGTATGCTCTATTGCATTTGGACATTGGTGTCTCTATTGCATCTTAGCATTGGTTCATATTGGTGTGAACTAGGAATTGATGAATTTGTCCATTTTGCTGTCTCCCATGTTTAAATTTTTAAATCTCAAGTTATTTTCATCCCATTTATAAAGGTGTTTGTGAATTTTGTTAAGTTCTTATAAGAAAACCAAGCTGAATGAAATTCTCACCTATCTGTACTGGCCAAATTCAATAGGTACAGCTATGCCCAGCAAGGAGAGGACCGTATTGTACCTGCCTGCCATGTAGCTGTTAAAGATGAGGAGTCTATCAGAACAAAAGAGGTGGAAACTCAAATTCAGCACCACAAACATGGTTGAATACACAGGGAATCAAACCCAGGCTTTAAACAGCTAAGCACCTAGAGTTGTCTGCATAGATGGGTGAATCTGTCAGTTTCACTTTCTCCCACATTCAGTTTATAAAGTCTTATGTTCTTTCACTTCTGTTTATGAAGAAATGCATGAATTTTGGTAACTTCATATATATAGATATACATATACATATACATCCCCTTCATGGATCAGTGCCTTGTTGTGGCGAAGGGGCTTGCGTACCTCAGTGAAGCCATAAGCTATGCCGTGCAGGGCCACCCAAGATGGACAGGTCATGGTGGAGAGTTCTGACAAAATGTGGTCCACTGGAGAAGGAAATGGCAACCCACTCCAGTATTCTTGCCAAGAAAACCCCATGGAAAGTATCACAAAGCTAAAAGAGATGATGCCGGAAGATGAGCCCCTCAGGTCAGAAGGTGTCCAATATACTACTGGGGAAGAGCAGAGGGAATTTCCAAGTAGCACCAGAAAGAGTGAAGCGGCTGGGCCAAAGCCGAAAGGACACTCAGCTGTGGATGTGTCTGGTGGTGAAAAGAAAGTCCGATGCTGTAAAGAACAATATTGTTTAGGAATCTGGAATGTAAGATCAATGAATCAAGGTAAGCTGGAGGTGGTCAAACATGAGATGGCAAGACTGAACATCGACATCTTGGGAATCAGCGAACTAAAATGGACAAGCATGAGCAAATTTAATTCAGGTGACCATCATATCTACTACTGTGGGCAAGAATCCCTTAGAATTCTTAAGGGATGGAGTAGCACTCATAGTCAACAAAAGGGTGGGAAAAGCAGTATTAGGGTACAATCTCAAAAATGACAGAATGATCTCAGTGTGAATCCAAGGCAAACCATTCAACATCACAGTAATTCAAGTCTATGCCCCAACCACTGATGCCGAAGAAGCTGAGGTCGATCGGTTCTATGAAGACCTACAACACCTTCTAGAACTAACACCAAAAAAAGATATCCTTTTCATCATAGGGGATTGGAATGCTAAAGTAGGAAGTCAAGAAATCACCGGGATAACAGGCAAGCATGGCCTTGGTGTACAAACTGAAGCAGGACAAAGGCTAATAGAGTTTTGCCAAGACAACACGCTCATCATAGCAAACACTCTTTTCCAACAGCACAAGAGGCGACTCTACACATGGACATCACCAGATGGTCAATATCACAATCAGATTGATTATGTCCTGTGCAGCCAAAGATGGAGAAGCTCTATACAGTCAGTCAAAACAAGACCTGGAGCTGACTGTGGCTCAGATCATGAGCTTCTTGTTGCAAAATTTTGGCTTAAATTGAAGAATGTAGGGAAAATCACTAAACCATTCAGGTATGACCTAAATCATATCCCTTATGAATACACAGTGGAGGTGAGGAATAGATTTCAGGGATTAGACCTGCAGATTTCCAGAGAATAGCAAGGAGAGACAAGAAGGCCTTCTTAAATGAACAATGCAAAGAAATCGAGGAAAACAATAGAATGCGCAAGACAAGAGATCTTTTCAAGAAAATCGGAGATCTCAAGGGACCGTTTTGTGCAAAGACGGGCATGATAAAGGACAAAGAAGGCAGGGACCTCACAGAAGCAGATGAGATTAAGAAGAGTTGGAAAGAATACACAGAAGAACTATACAGGAAAGATCTGAATGTGCCTGATAGCCATGAGAGTGCAGTCACTGAACGTGAGCCGGACATCCTAGAGAGTGAAGTCAGGGCCTTAGGAAGCATTAGTAACAACAAAGCTAGCGGAGATGACAGTATTCCAGCTGAGCTATTTAAAATCCTAAAAGATGATGCTGTTAAAGTGCTGCACTCAATATGCCAACAAATTTGGAACACTCAACAGTGGCCACAAGACTGGAAAAGGTCAGTTTACATTCCAATTGTAAAGAAGGGCAATGCCAAAGAGTGTTCAAACTGCTGTACAATTGCGCTCATTTCACATGCCAACAAGGTTATGCTCAAAATCCTACAAGGTAGGCTTCAGCAGTATGCGAACCGAGAACTACCGGAAGTACAAGCTTGGTTTTGAAGAGGCAGAGGATCAAATCGCCAACATTCGCTGGATCATGGAGAAAGCAAGAGAATTCCAGAAAAACGTCTATTTCTGCTTCGTTGAGTACGCTAAACCCTTTGATTGCGTGGATCACAACAAACTGTGGCAAATTCTGAAAGAGATGGGAGTACCAGACCACCTTACCTATCTCCTGAGAAACCTGTACGAGGGTCAAGAAGCAACAATAAGAACCAGATATGGAACAACCGATTGGTTCTAAATTGGGAAAGGAGTACAACAAGGCTGTATATTGTCACCCTGCTTATTTAATTTATATGCAGAGTACATCATGAGAAACGCCGGGTTGGATGAATCACAGGTCGGAATTCAGATTGCTAGGAGAATTATCAACAACCTTGGATACACAGACGATACCACCCTAATGGCAGAAAGTGAAGAGGATCTAAAGAGCCTCTTGTTGAAGGTGAAAGTGGAGAGTGCAAAAGCTGGTTTGAAACTCGACATTAAAAAAACGAAGATCATGGCATCTGGCCCCATCACTTCCTGGCATATAGAAGGGGAAGAAATGGAAGCAGTGACAGATTTTTTTTTCTTGGGCTCCAAGATCACCGCAGATGGTGACTGTAGCCATGAAATTAAAAGACGCTTGCTCCTTGGGAGGAAAGCTATGGCAAACTGAGACAGCATAGTAAGAAGCAGAGACATCACCTTGCCGACAAAGGTCCGTCTAATCAAAGCTATGGTTTTCCCAGTAGTAATGTATGGCTGTGAGAGCTGGACTATAAGGAAGGCTGAGTGCCGAAGAATTGATGCTTTCGAACTGTGGTGCTGGAGAAGACTGTTACGAGTCCCCTGGACTGCAAGGAGGTCACATCAGTCCATCCTAAAGGAAATCAACCCTGAGTGCTCATTGGAAGGACAGATTCTGAAGCTGAAGCTCAAATATTTTGGCCACCTAATGCGAAGAGAAAACTCTCTGGAAAAGACCCTGATGCTGGGAAAGATTGAAGGCAAAAGGAGAAGGGGACAGCAGAGGATGATATGGCTAGATAGCATCACCGATGCGATGAATATGAACTTGAGCACACTCCGGGAGAGAGCGCAGGACAGGAAGGCCTGGCATGCTATGGTCCATAGGGTCACGAAGAGTCGGACACGACTTAACGACTGAACAACAACAAATACATACACACACACACACTCACCACATTTTTCACCCATCCCATGACTCCATGGGGTTGCCAACTTAGAAGTTCAATATGATGTACTTCATTGCTTTTGTTTTTTAAAAGAATGTCTGGTATGTTCTATAAAATTGGGGCAGTCTGAATATAGAGAAGTCTTATAATAATGGATCTCTGGTAAAATTAGTATATCAGAATGGTGAAGTGAGAGAATGAGGAGCTATTGTTATATGTCTGCTTCAAGTGCTAAGCCTATGTAAAGTGTATGTTACCATGGGTACATGCTAGAAAAAGGATCCTTTGGAGTTTGATTGAATGGACAAAGAAAGCATCAGAAAACCTGCAAAAAAGGGGTGGGCAACTTGTGGCCCTCCCTCCAGATGTTTTGGCCTGCAACTTGCATCAACCCTAGCCAGCATGGCCAATGGTGAGGGACGGTGGGAATTGTAGGCCAAGACATCTGGAGGTCTACAGGTCGCCCACCCCTCTGCTAAAGGACATAGTTGTAAGAGGGCTGTGTCCATTTGTGTGTGTGTGTGTATGACAGAGAGAGTGAGAGTGTGCAAATACTGCACAGTAGTAGCTGAAACAAACAGACAGAAATGCCTGAACATTGGGGAGCACTAGAGATCTATAGCAATTAAAGTGGACAGAGCTACGTTGTGATAGCTAAATTTTGAAGTTAGGTCTAATCAATCAGGGTTGGACCTAACTTCAGTGGAGTGACTTTTTGCTCTTGTTTTTTATGGAATCCAATTTTGGCCCAAATTTGTCATGTGTATGTGTACACATACCTACCTACCTACCTACCTACTATTTCTTTATTAATTACATGTCTACACTGCCCCATAGCTGAAGCTCTCTGGGCAGTTTACAGAAGTTAAAGAAGTCCTACCTAGTAGGACTTCCTATGTGTTTTTTTTTTTTCATTGGGAAAAAAGAAGTGGTGTATGTATTTTATCTGTCAGCATGTAAGGCCATTTAGGCAGAGTTTCGTTGCCACGGTGTTATAATTCCTCATCTAGCCTCGTTCCTCCCTGACACTCTTCTGTTTTCTGCTGCTCTCTTGGCCCCAGCTCTGGGACTTCTGTGCAATCAGGATGTAAAAGATCGCCTGAGAGGCTTAAAGTCCAGAATGATTTCCTGTCAGCCCAAGCCGGAGCAGCTTTAAAAACCAGGCCCCATGAGTAGGAAAGGGCTGCTTGCTCGAAGATATTAGATTAATTTTAATCTGAAGCCCTCAGTCAGGGAATATGAATCTTGGTGCATAATCCTCCTGGGCGGGGTGGGGGGTGGGGGCAAAGCGCTGGCTTAAAGATTGTGCATCGTGCGCCACAACAGGAAGCTCCTCTCTTGCTGTCACAGCAGTTTTCCAGGCTGGTTCTCCACAGTTACATCCTTTCAGAGTGCAAGCAGACTTGCTGGCAGATGAAATGCTCATCTGTACCCTGTTATTCTGCCTCAGGAAGGGGGTCGGGCTTGTTTCAGAGGGTGCAAATACAGACGTTTTCACGGGCCATGGTCTCCCGGCATGTTGGAGTCTCTGCGAAGCCAGACAGCACTGCAGCCCGGAGGGGTCATAGCTCAGTGCTGGAGCAGATCGTATGCAGGTCCCAGGCTCAGCCCTCAGTCCTTCAGTTAAAGGATCTCGGGCAGCAAGGCTGGAAAAGACCCCTCTCTGCCTGGTCCTTTGGAGAGCCACTTCCAGTTGAAGTAGAGTGTTCCTCGAGCCCATGCTTTGGTTGGGAGCCAGCTTCACTCCTCCCTTGCCTCTCCTAACTGGAGAGCTCCTTAAGCCCATGCCTCAGTTAGAAGCTGCTCTCCCACCCCTCTCTTTCAGAGGGGGTGGGGCTTCAGGGAGGGGGAGGGTTCTTGCAGGAGCCCCTCACAGGCCAGGTGAGGAGGGCTGGTGGGCCAAATTTGGTCTGTGGTCCAGAGCATTCCCCATCCCCGAAGCAGGCAATAATGAGCTAGATGAACCCCAAAGTCTAACTTGGTATAAGGCACTTGGTATATTTTTGCTGCTTCTAGCATAGGGAGGAGTCAGGTAGCAGCCAGGCACAATAGTGGAAGTGCTTACTCTGATATTATCCATGCCAAGGGGTGAACTGGTGTAGGATTCACCTGAGCCATACTGGGTTTTGTTTAGTTTAAATTCACCCTGTGGCCTCTTCCTCAGCTTCCTGCTCCATTGATAGGGAAGCAACAGGGAATGAAGACTACGCCCCAATTACATAAAGCACTAACAGAGCAGTCCAACGTTTGTCGGTCATTTCAGCTTCAGTGGGTAGAGACACCCCTGGTAAGAAGACGCATGTCCTGACTCCGCAGCTCTTAAGACTCATGTCAACACCCCTTCTGAAGGGCAAGTTTCATCTTGGTTTCATGTCTGTTTTAATCCTGAGACAGGCTGTGATGGCTGCCTGGGGAATTAGGCAGATGTGAAAAGGGCAGGCATCGAACTATTCCAACATCACTTGACACAGCTGTTAAGTGTAGAAGCAGAAAGCGGGATAATGAATCCTTTCTCTGGACCAAAACCAGACATTAGCATAAATCCATATAGAACATTGTTTTCATTTTTACTCTAGTGTAGGTGCAGGGGCCGAATCCTGATCTTAAAAGTCCCCCTGCCCTCCATACTAGGGGCCTACTCTAGAGTAAAAATGAAAAAAGAAAAGAAAAAGAAAAGGAAAGATGTAGTTGCTAGATGCAGATTTTAAGTCATCTCTGTTTTGAGCCCCCCCCCCCCCGCCCCCCAACACTTTTCTTCCTGCTGGGTTCTGAGATTGGACCAGTGGAGGGCAGTGGCTCTGATATCAATGGGCCGGTGAATCTATTCCAGGTTTCAGTCAGAACTTGAATGGAGCTTTGCACCTCGGATAGCTCCTTTAGAGTTCTGACTGAAACCCGGAGTGGATTCACTGCCCCACTGATATTGGAGCCACCAGCCTCCACTGGATTGGACTTGAACCTGGCCGGGGGAAAAGAACCTGGGGCACGTCTTGCAGAGTAGTGGAGCAGTCTCTTTTCTTCATCTGGAAATCCTCTTCCCCCTCCTTGCCTTACTGCTTGAAGGCTTTGTACAGCACTATATAAGCACAGACAGAGCCATCCTATGAGTGTTTACTCAGACTTCCATCTCATTGTATTCAATGGGCCTTACTCCCCAGGAAAATGGGCATAGGGTTACAGCCTATGGATTATTCCAGACCGATCTTTGTCCCAGTCTCCTTCACAATCAATTTGTTTCTTTGCCAACTCTGTTATGGCTATCTTTTCTAAATTTGCAGGGAGCCAGGGCATATAGAACATAAGGAAAATGATGCTAAACCCTTCCTTTCCAAGTGCTTGATTTTGTTGCAAGAGAAGCATAGATGGCAATCAAGTCCTCTTTCAGGTTGAATTCATGCCAGCTGTTTACAGACATTGAATTTCCTCATGCACTGTACTGGGTATTGATTTAATCAATTAATAACAGTGTGGGGGCTTGTCTTTTCTGTAACCACACAGTGTGTTTCTGTTGACATTTTAAAGGCTGGAAGATAACATAGAACAGGAAACCAGGCTAGTCTTTGATGTCTGTTCTGTTTTCCCTTTTCATTTGCTTCTAATTACTTGCTGCAAGAAATATGCTGAACCTTTCTCATTGAGGCCTTGTTGAGGTTGTATTGCTTTTTTGGAGGATTACCCGATCATCTATGGGAAGGGTGAGATTTGCAGCAGGGGCATCCTACCTCCTACAGCAGCCTTACTGACTTGGTCCCTCAACCTATTCTAGCTCAGTGCAGTTTTCCTTGCCTGAAATGGAAGGTAACGGTGTACGCAAAGCCATTCAACAGAATACAGATGACTGTTTTAAGATGCGGGTGATTTAGAGTGCAGTAGTAGGGGAGGAGTACTTAAACATTTCCCCTCCTTTACCCTTTCTGCAGAAAATCAACCCCCAGGCTGCTTTTTCCCCCTCTTCTGGGGCCCCAGTTACATGGTGTGAGAAAAGGAATTGGGGGCAGGGAGTACCAATGAAAGACAGAAGGTGAGGAAAGGTCTAAGCAGCTGTCCTCCCTGCTACTTCTCTGCTCTAAATTATGTCATCCCAAAGTGGCTTTTTCTCTAAACAAAGTAGGTTTTGTTACACATATTTAGTTCTATCCTTGGTAGGGATGTACGAAAGTCACTTACCTTTTCGCAAGGGTGATTTGCGGTGGGGGGGAGGCGCTCCACACCTCCCCCCCAAATCCTAACCAGGCCAGCTCCGCTCTGTGACAACTCTGCGGAGCTGCCGTCCAGATGCATTTGCAGGCGTGTGGCGCCTGCGGACGCAAATGGTGGCTACGGCGGCTGCCATTTGCGTTCCTGTTTTTGGCCGTGATAGGCTACGTAAATATTTATGTAGCCTATCATGGCGAAAAAAAGGAACACAAATGGCGGTGGCTACGGCGGCCGCCATTTGCGTTCCCTTTTTTGCCGTGATAGGCTACATAAATATTTACTTAGCCTATCACGGTCTCCGCAGCGATGCAAATGGCATCCCTGCATTAGCTGTGATAGGCTATGTAAGTATTTATGTAGCCTATCACGGCCTAAATGGGGAAGAGAATGGCGGCTGCAGACGTGGCTGCCATTTGCAAAGCAGCGTGAACGGCACCAGGTAATTGCTCCGTTTTGCGCGCCTTTCACGGGGTGGGGTGGAGTGGGGGGCTTCGTTCCGCCATGGATTTCAGGTGGCCAAATGCACTGGCATTCAGCCTCACTGAGATCCGTGGCGGAATTCTCTGACACTGTGTTGAAATGGAGGTAGTCAGCTATGCTGCTGTTCTAGAATGTTCTTGGCAATACAGTTCTTGTTCTGTTAGGCATCCATTTTGGCCTGGTTTCTTCTCTGAAATAAGCTAACACACCATGACATGTGAATAAAAGTGAGTGCCACAAAGCAGTACCATTAAGTAGAGGAGTAGGCAATGTGGTGCCTTCCAGATGTTTTGGACTCCAACTCCTATTAGTCCCAACCAGCATGGCCAATGATCAGGGATTACAGGAGTTGAAGTCAAAAACATCTGGAGGGTACCATGTTGCCTACCCCTGATGCCTTATAGCAAGAGAGGGATGGCAAAAGGCAAGTAGATACCTACCATTGTGAAGCCATGGCAATATGCTGGACTCTTTATGGGACTTTTCATACATGACTGACTGCGTGCAACATACTGCCCAATGGTTTGAGGCTATGGAATACTGTAAGCTTCCATTTCCAGTAAAATGTGTGAAATATATGGTGTTCTACCCCTTCATGGATCACTGCCTTGTTGTGGCGAAGGGGCTTGCGTAACTCAGTGAAGCCATAAGCTATACCGTGCAGGGCCACCCAAGACGGACAGGTCATGGCAGAGAGTTCTGACAAAATGTGGTCCACTGGAGAAGGAAATGGCAACCCACTCCAGTATTCTTGCCAAGAAAACCCCATGGAATGTATCACAAGGCTAAAAGAGATGATGCCGGAAGATGAGCCCCTCAGGTCGGAAGGTGTCCAATATACTACTGGGGAAGAGCAGAGGGTATTTCCAAGTAGCGCCAGAAAGAGTGAAGCAGCTGGGCCAAAGCCGAAAGGACACTCAGCTGTGGATGTGTCTGGTGGTGAAAAGAAAGTCCGATGCTGTAAAGAACAATATTGTTTAGGAACCTGGAATGTTAGATCAATGAATCAAGGTAAGCTGGAGGTGGTCAAACATGAGATGGCAAGATTGAACATCGACATCTTGGGAATCAGTGAACTAAAATGGACAGGCATGGGCGAATTCAATTCAGGTGACCATCGTATCTACTATTGTGGGCAAGAATCCCTAGAAGAAATGGAGTAGCACTCATAGTCAACAAAAGGGTGGGAAAAGCAGTACTGGGGTACAATCTTAAAAATGATAGAATGATCTCAGTACGAATCCAAGGCAAACCATTCAACATCACAGTAATTCAAGTCTATGCCCCAACCACTGATGCCGAAGAAGCTGAGGTTGATCGGTTCTATGAAGACCTCCAACACCTTCTAGAACTAACACCAAAAAAAGATGTCCTCTTCATCATAGGGGACTGGAATGCTAAAGTAGGAAGTCAAGAAATCACCGAGATAACAGGCAGGCATGGCCTTGGTGTACAAAATGAAGCAGGACAAAAGCTAATAGAGTTTTGCCAAGAGAACACACTGATCATAGCAAACACTCTTTTCCAACAGCACAAGAGATGACTCTACACATGGACATCACCAGATGGTCAATATCGAAATCAGATTGATTATGTCCTTTGCAGCCAAAGATGGAGAAGCTCTATACAGTCAGTCAAAACAAGACCTGGAGCTGACTGTGGCTCAGATCATGAGCTGCTTCTTGCAAAATTTCGGCTGAAATTGAAGAATGTAGGGAAAACCACTAAACCATTCAGGTATGACCTAAATCATATCCCTTATAAATACACAGTGGAGGTGAGAAATAGATTTCAGGGATTAGACCTGATAGACAGAGTGCCTGAGGAACTATGGACGGAGGTCCGTAACATTGTTCAGGAGGCAGCAACGAAATCCATCCCAAAGAAAAAGAAATGCAAGAAAGCCAAATGGCTGTCTGATGAGGCTGTACAAGTAGCTGAGGAAAGAAGGGAAGCAAAAAGCAAGGGAGAACTGGGAAGATATATCCAACTGAATGCAGAGTTCCAGAGAATAGCAAGGAGAGACAAGAAGGCCTTCTTAAATGAACAATGCAAGGAAATCGAGGAAAACAACAGAATGGGAAAGACTAGAGATCTCTTCAAGAAAATTGGAGATCTCAAGGGAACGTTTTGTGCAAAGACGGGCATGATAAAGGACAAAGAAGGCAGGGACCTCACAGAAGCAGATGAGATTAAGAAGAGGTGGAAAGAATACACAGAAGAACTATACAGGAAAGATCTTAATGTCCTTGATAGCCATGATAGTAATGTCCTTGATAGCCATGATAGTGCGGTCACTGAACTTGAGCCGGACATCCTCGAGAGTGAAGTAAAGTGGGCCTTAGGAAGCATTAGTAACAACAAAGCTAGCGGAGATGACAGTATTCCAGCTGAGCTATTTAAAATCCTAAAAGATGATGCTGTTAAAGTGCTGCATTCAATATGCCAACAAATTTGGAACACTCAGCAATGGCCGCAAGACTGGAAAAGGTCAGTTTGCATTCCAGTTCCAAAGAAGGGCAATGCCAAAGAGTGTTCAAACTACCGCACAATTGCGCTCATTTCACATGCCAGCAAGGTGATGCTCAAAATCCTACAAGCTAGGCTTCAGCAGTATGCTAACCGAGAACTACCGGAAGTACAAGCTGGGTTTCGAAGAGGCAGAGGAACTAGAGATCAAATCGCCAACATTCGCTGGATCATGGAGAAAGCAAGAGAATTCTAGAAAAACGTCTATTTCTGCTTCAATGACTATGCTAAAGCCTTTGATTGTGTGGATCACAACAAACTGTGGCAAATTCTTAAAGTGATGGGAGTACCAGACCACCTTACCTGTCTCCTGAGAAACCTGTACGAGGGTCAAGAAGCAACAGTAAGAACCGGACATGGAACAACCGAGTGGTTCAAAATTGGGAAAGGAGTACGACAAGGCTGCATATTGTCACCCTGCTTATTTAACTTATATGCAGAGTACATCATGAGAAATGCCAGGTTGGATGAATCAGAGGTCGGAATTAAGATTGCTGGGAGAATTATCAACAACCTCCGATATGCAGACGATACCACCCTAATGGCAGAAAGTGAAGAGGATCTAAAGCGCCTCATGTTGAGGGTGAAAGAGGAGAGTGCAAAAGCTGGTTTGAAACTCAACATTAAAAAAACTAAGATCATGGCATCTGGCCCTATCACTTCCTGGCATATAGAAGGGGAAGAAATGGAAACAGTGACAGATTTTACTTTCTTGGGCTCCAAGATCACCGCAGATGGTGACTGTAGCTGTGAAATTAAAAGACGCTTGCTCCTTGGGAGGAAAGCTATGGCAAATCTAGACAGCATAGTAAGAAGCAGAGACATCACCTTGCCAACAAAGGTCCGTCTAATCAAAGCTATGGTTTTCGCAGTAGTAATGTATGGCTGTGAGAGCTGGACTATAAGGAAGGCTGAGTGCCGAAGAATTGATGCTTTTGAACTGTGGTGCTGGAGAAGACTCTTACGAGTGCCCTGGACTGCAAGGAGGTCAAATCAGTCCATCCTAAAGGAAATCAACCCTGAGTGCTCATTGGAAGGACAGATACTGAAGCTGAAGCTCAAATATTTTGGCCACCTAATGCAAAGAGAAAACTCTCTGGAAAAGACCCTGATGCTGGGAAAGACTGAAGGCAAAAGGAGAAGGGGACGGCAGAGGATGAGATGGCTAGATAGCATCACCGATGCAATGAATATGAACTTGAGCACACTCCGGGAGAGTGCTCAGGACAGGAAGGCCTGGCGTGCTATGGTCCATGGAGTCACGAAGAGTCGGACACGACTGAACGACTGAACAACAACCACCACCTTGTGCTTTTGCCCTGACTGTTGATGTGCTTAAAGTTGAAGTCCTCTGTACAGTTAGGGTCACTAATTTTGGGTTTGTAGCTACCCAGGGCATTTTCTCCGCTGTTGCCATGTGTAGTTGATTTCCTGGCTGCCCAGAGAGGAGTGGTGAGCAGCAGAGGTCTAAGGAGAGAAGGCCTCTTTAGTGTATATGTCATTTGCATGATGTTTTCAGCAAATAACACAGCCTTCCCCAACCTGGTGCCCTCCAGAAGTGTTGACTACAACTCCCAGCATCCCTAGCCAGCACCATCTGGGGGTTGCTGGGAGTTGTAGTCCAACACATTTGTAGGGCACCACATTGGGGAAGGCTGAATTCACATCTTGCCAGAGTGGGTTAAATGCTTTCTTCTCATGAAAAATTGCTCTGATATCTTTTCTGAGCGTGGTACCTGAGATACACAGATCTGTCTGGACTGATTTTCTCTATATATTGTGTTCTTTTATTTTGCCTTATTTAGATATTTCTGCACATTTTGTATTGGCCAGTTCTCTTCATCACTCTGGTATTCAGCAAATATAACTCTGAAAATTTTATTTGGCAAGTAAATAAAAAAATACAGCTTTTCTCCTCCCTCTTTCTCCTTTAACTAAGATGATAGCTTGTCTTCTCTGTTTTCACTGTGCTTCTATTTATTTCTTGTAGGGATGCACTGAATAATACATAGTTCCCAGTAGAATATAGGGCAGAGTTTTGTTGTCATAAAAGCTGCCAAGAATCCTGAGATTAAATTATACATTTAGGGCCCAAGCCATAGGGAGCCATCTTCCTGATTTCTGGCACTTTGCTCAAGAAAATAATAAAACCTACAGCCCACTGTCATGCACGTTTACTCAGAAGTAAGCCCTACTGTGTTTGATGGGGTTTACTCCCAGCAAAGTTTGCCTAGGATTGCAGAAAGGCTTGTTAGAATCCAGCCATTTATCCCAATTTCCCTTAAATGGATTATTGTCATCCAGCTACCATTCTGAAAAGAAACGGAGCCTTGAGTCGAAGATAATCAGTTGGTTCTCCTGAAAATCCAAACACACAAGTGAATCAATAAGTGGGAATAAACAACATACTGGAACAGGGTCTGTAAATGAAATTCCAGTATCATTCATCCTACGTAGAACATTTCAAGAACCTTTGCCTTCACAGGTGGGCATGTGTAAAATGCACCATTCTCTCTGCCTGCTTCATTCCAAGCAATTTTGCTTTCAAAATAGAGTCAGTAACCATCTAGAAATGCTGCTGCCAGGATCAAAAGCATCATTGTCACAGTTCTGTAATGAGGAACCTGCAGGATGTGGGTTGCTGGACTGCAGCAATGTAAAAGATGATCCTCTCAAGGCATTGCCTGCCCCCCGACCCCCCAGTTGAGCTGCCTAGAGAGCTGTTTTTTTTTTTTTTGTTAAAGATCTTATCTTAAAGCACTGTTACAAAAGAGCTTTGCATTGTTCAGCGTGAGGCAGTTCTTTAGTGGCCAATTAAAGGAAGTCTAATACACTTCCATAGAGAGTCAGGTCTTTATCCATTTTTCTGGAGCAACTTCTAGACTTCTATTTCCTTGCTTATTGTGTAGTCATTGTGTAGAGATTTCCCATTTGTAACCTTAACCATGGCTTTCCCCCAGGTAGGTCGACAATCAGTAAAGTGAAGGAATTGGACAGCGAATAGTCCAGCAGAAGATGAGAAAATTCGCCGGCTAAAGCTGTGGCATATGTTTCAGGAACCAGTGAGATGCCAATTGGTTCACAACTATCATCCATCTTGTTGGCTTTTCAGTGTGAATTTTATAGTCTTAAAAGTCAAACGGTTTCAGTTCAGATGTGACTATGTTGATGTTGCTAGACTCAATATGGGAATTTCCACTGGGAATGGCTTCTCCAGTCACACCATCATAAGTGCCGCCGTGTCAGGAAGTTCTGTCCTGAGGACTGGGAAGCTGGAGTGCTACGTGTTTTCAGTTCAAAGTAGGTTGAAGACTGAGGAGCTGAGATCCTGCAAGAAAACAAAACTACAACCTTTGGTAGCTTAGGCCTCTACTACAATGGCAGGAACAGGGTAGCGGGTAAAATAATGGTGTTCAATCTCATAACGTCAGCTGTATAAGAGGAGCCTCAGGGAGCCAAGGGGCAGACTTGGGGGTGTTTGCACATACAGCTCAGCTAACCAAGATCTTATCAAGTAACAATCAAACTCCCTGCATTTTTGAGGTCAGACGTATCTAGGGAATACATCCAGGAAGGGACTTGACCTGGTCTCTAAGCCCCTAATTGGGAAAGAAGTTTCAACTTGCAGTTGTGCCAGAAGAATAATACATGAGCACAACAACATTTTGCGGCCCCAGATGCCTTCTTGGTGACAGGTGTCACTGGGTTTTTGCCTTCAGTTGTATTTGCAGAATTGCAGGCAAGACCTTCCAGCCTTGTTTTTAAAAAATAAAATAAAAGTGGTGCTCTCAAAATATGGAAGCTGTCAAGCCAAATGAATGTGGCACTTTGTATAGCTTCTTGACAGTGGTTAAAGTAGAGCAGCAGTTTCAAACTTTTTTTATTTAGGAGACCACCTGTGGATTTTTATCTTTGTTCATAATGTACACATGATACAAACATTACACGGCCCATTTTGCTTTGTTTTTTTATTGTGCTCTCTTGCTAGCAGGAGAGGCTGGTGGCTCTAATTTCAATGGGGCAAAGATTCCATTCTGGGTTTTAGTTACAACCAGCCAGAAGTCTAAAGGAGCTATCCAAAGTGCTGAAGCCTTTCCTTCAAATGGGCCCAGAACCTTGGATAACTCCTTTAGGCTTCTGTCTGGTTGTAACTAAAAACCAGAATGGAATCTCTGCCCCATCAAAATAGAAGCCATCAGCCTCCCCTACTTGCTAGTGATCTCCACTTTGGAGATCGGCCCAGGGGACTCTCACATCTCAGTGATGATTCCAGACTGCTCATTTAAGAATAATCTGAAGCAGGCAACTAACTGGAACAGCTAGGTTTTCTTTCAACAAGCAAATGGATATCCATGTTAGAACAAAAGAAGCCAAAGCCCTTCTTAAGGGACCCTTTGTGTGCTGAGAATGTGTGTGCAGGTGGGATGATTCTGGGGAGGGGCAGGCAAAATTCCAGTATTTTTGGGGGGGTCTTACCATTAAGCAGTGGAGGCTACTAGCTCCAATGTCAGTGGGGCAATGAATCCACTCTGGGATTCAGTCAGGACTCTAAAGCAGCTATCCAAGCCATCCTCGGACAGCTCCTTTAGAGTTCTGACTGGTTCTGACTGAAACCCAGATCGGAGTCACCACCCCACTGCCATTGGAGCCACCAGCCTCCACGGCCATTAAGGCAAGTCAAGTAATAATAAAGTTCTTCCTCCCTCACCTCCCCGGCCCCTTTATCCAGCGCTGGCTACCACTTCAAGCTGTGGCAAGGGCAGGGCTGCAATGAGCAGCACATTGGTGTTCGTCATTCCTAAAAAAAAAATGGCTCAATGGGAACAGTGTTACTCCATGATGTAGCATTATTCCCAGAAGCATTGTAGGAAAAAAAGTTGCTTCCCCCACTGGTCACTTCTAATAGAAACTGCTCTAAAAAATATTTTACTGCTTCAGGCAGTACCAGATTTGGTCATGGTGGTGGTGGTGGTGGAAATAGATGAAGGCAGGAATTGATGTTGGAATCATGCAGCAAGACTTCTAAAAGTGATTATCCATTTGGGTTCCATTGCACACAGCAAAATATCTTGTGACAGCACTGCTTACTGCAGGGATGCTGTGAATACATATGTATATCTCACCATATTAACTTCCTGACATGTAAGTCAATGACTTAAAGTTGTATTCGCTCTCTCTCTTTTTACAGAAAGGCCCACAATTTCTTCTCTAGTGCTGGTTCTGGAAGCTGCTATCCAAAGTGATTGCTTCATGTTGTTTCATGTTAAGACTGGCCCTTTGTAGGACTTGTATTTATGACACTTTCTAGTTGTTACACCTGTAGGACCTTTTGCAGCTGCCAACATCCTTCTCCAAATATAATTCTACAATTGCCATAATTTAACTGTTAAGTTGCCTTGGAGCTCTATTTGGTCCAAACGATGACTCATACATTTATAAATAAAAAACAAAAATGATGGGCTATTCTTTATTCCAGATAATCATAACTCAAACAAACAAACAAACAAACAAACTCTATGGATCATGGTGGATGTTGTTTGTTTCAGCTCCTACAACTGTGAATAGTTGTACTAATTTGAAATTCCTTTTCTCAGTGGTGACCTAAACTATATGCAGTACTCTATGCGAGGCCTACCCTGTGCTAAATAGAGTGGAAAAGTTTTGTCTTGAGGCTCAGTTTCATTGCTGTATTTAATGCATCCAAAAATGGCAACTAACCTTTTATTTCAGCAATGGCCTCACACATTTAGATTGTAGTGGCCTATTAAAACTCCCACGATCATTTAGTAATTAGCTCTCCCCACAAAACACCCATACTGAATACTCTTAGACATTCTCGTGGCATTCTTAGATAGGCTGTTCATTTCTTTCTCATGATTATTGTACAGGTAAATTTGATTGAATCATAGAATAGTAGGGTTGGAAGGGGCCTATAAGACCATTGAGTCCAACCCCTCATTGACATTGCTTTCCAGGCACTGAATTTTCTTACACCTTGATTTGGTGATAAAATTGGCCATTTACCATCTCATACCTCTAGGTAGACATTTTCTAATCATCCAGTAACAGCTAATGGGCCAAATCGCTCCCTCTACTTCTTTGTGAGATTGAGACAAAACTCTTTAGGCTGTCCCTTTGTGAATATGAGGGTTGTCCCATCCACTCCATACCTGCTCTGCAGAGCAGTATAACAAAGCCATTTGGCATCTCTAGCTGAGTGAATGAACCATATCCCAAACTCCATGAGTGTCCTAGGAAGATCTTAGTCTTAGTCTCCAGATCTTAGTCTCCAGAAGTCAGAAGCTCTCTGACCAGCCTCTAGGCACTGATTGGGTCTTCTTCACAATAGCAGAATAGGGGTGTGATCCCATTCTCTCCAATGTGCATTGATTATTGCTGGAATTAAGGTTGCCTGCATAGCTGTGATATCTTTTCACTCCATTCTCAACCCATGAATATTATTTCTTTGCAAGCTGTAAAGCACAGACGTCCCGGTGTGGCTGGTGCAGTCAGAGTCTATATTCTCTCAATATTTCACAAATGAAAATAGGAAAGTTTTGCTCTCAAACCAAAGGTAACTATTTCAGTACCTCCCTATTGCACTTCTCAGGTGGCATATGCTGTGATAGTTATGATCAAGCAGTATTCTTGTTAAAAAAAAAACCCAAAACCCAGTGGAACTGGTCATTTTTTTGGCTTATTGCAATTGCAGCCTTTGAAAACGGTCTGGAAACTTCAGTTAGTCTGAAACAGGGTGTCTAGACTGTTAACTAGGACTGGCTGACACAATCACATTATGCCAGTACTTGGCCATCTGCACTAGCTGCCAGTCCATTTCCAGGCAAAATTCAAAGTTCTGACTTTAACCTCCAAAGCCCTAAACCTGTAAAGCTGCCTTGAGTGTCATTTTCCTTGGTGGAAAGGTGAGGTATAAATTAAATCAATCAATCAGTAGCTTGGGGCCCGGTTACTGAATGTTTCCTCTCAGATTCATCTACCCAGATCCTAAGGTCATCATCCAAAACTCTCTTTGAAGTGTCTCCTTCAAATTAGACAAGGCAAATGGCTACAAGAGAGAGGGCTTTTTCACTAGTGGCACCCCATCTGTGGAATGCCCTTCTCAGAGAGACTCACCCCCCGGCATCTACGTTATGGTCTCTTCAATGCCAGGTGAAGATCTTTTTTATTCGCCCAAGCATTTTACAAACCGTTTTAGTGCTGTTTTATTTTTGCTGCTGGTTTTGGTTGGTTTTATTATGTGCTATTGCATTGTTTTTACCCCTTGCTGCTGGTTTTATTATGTGCTGTTTAATTATAATTGTTTTAGCTTTATTCTGTTTTTTTTTTAATTTACTGGTAAACCACCCAGAGAACTTTATCTATTGGGCAGTCTTAAAGTGTAAGAAATGAAATAAATAAACCAATACATAAAAGTTATTATAGAATACCTACAACTCAGATTCAGCAACACTTACTCCACTTCCCCATTTAGATATTTCTGCTGCAATCCAATACAAACATCCTTTTCCTGTTGAGGGCTGCATTACCTTGGATGAAACCTGTTGGTGTCCACATCCCAGCAGCAGCCATAGGCAGAGCCAAAGTGGGTGAAGTTTGCAAAGTGGGCCAAGGTCCACATGAAACCAGGCTGAGCTCCACATGTGGAACTTGGCCACAGTTTCCCAACCACTGTTTTAAAGGCATCCTCAAAACTTTTGCCAAAGGCAAAATAGGGATAGTGTTTTACCAGAGACAGTTACCAGCAAAATAGCGTCTGTGGCAAGGAGGGTCAAACTGGAGCAGATGTTAGAGATTAATTGCTACTCCAGTACTCTTGCACTATGCCTGCCTTTCTTCCAGTTTTGGATCATTGACTGATGAGTCAACACAGCAAAGAACAAAAAGAATGAAGGTTATGAAGAGAAAGGGAAAAGTTCTTCCCTGGGGTTTACAGTCTCCTCAGCAAAGTTTAAACAAAAATCAGAGTAGTGGGACTGTAAATCTAATGATGTACTTTGATATAAAGAGGGAGCTCTATAAAACATCCCTGTCTCTGTCTCTGTCTCTGTCTCTCTCTCTCACTCACACACACACACACACACACACACACACACAGTCTCACACAGTGTAGAAGCAAAAATGCTGTAGGAAAAAGGGTTTCCCAGTTTGCTTCTGATAGGAAAAATGCAATTAAAAGATGGCAAATTGCTAGAGACTAAGGGTAGATCTACACTAGTCCTTTTTATCAGTATTGAAGTGGACTGATAACTGTTGAGGCACATCTCCCATTCTATAGACTGCTTTTCTAGCTTTATTTCCTGCTTTTTATTCCGTATTATCCAAAATACGACAACAGATGTCATTGTGTACTAAATGGTATAAATGCACCAGAGGGATATAGCATTACCATGATGGGATCGTATCAATATGACATGAGGTGTAGGTTTGGCCCTAGTGTGGTATGGCAATTTGTGAGATGAACTAGGGGAGGCCTGGGGAGGCCTGGGTTCAAACCCTTGCTCAGCCATGAACATACCAAGTGACCCTTGGCCAGTCCCTATCTCTTCTCCTCCTTTTCCTTCATCATCGTCTTCTTCTGCACCTCTCTCAAGAAAAGACTCAAGGTGACTTAGCAGAGGATTAAAACATACACATTTTAGAACAGCTAAGACAATTATCCACTAAAATGCAACCACCCCATCAAACAACTAAGACATTAGTGACAACCATAAACAAACTTGACTGCTGCATTAAACAGCTCATCATATGCCATCAAATGCCGTGGAACAGAGAGAAGTCTTAACCTGGTGCTGAAAGGATGGCAGTGTTAGTGCCAGACCGATGTTGCTGGGGACCACATTCCATAATCAGGGGTCCTAACCTTCCTCACAGAGTAGGGATGATGAAGAAATCCACTGTGGACTTCAATGAGGCTGGATTCTGTAGCGGACCAGCACCCCTTTACCTGGTGCATCCACCATAGTTTATGGGATGGCTCTCTGGGATGGCACACCAGATGGCCACACCCCTGTCACATTTATTTGTCCTCTCCCTTCACAATCAACACACTCCAGGAAACAAGAGAACCACCATTAGCCTATCGCAAGAAAATTATGGCTGTAAATTGCATAGTTTATGGCATTTGTGGCTGTAAAGCACTCCCTTCTGCACAAATTGTGGTGTAAATGGCTGCAATTTATATAGAAGGAAGTGCTTTACAGCCACAAATGCTGTAAACTATGCAAATTACGGACGTAGTTTTTCCACGATAGGCTAATGGCAGCTGCCATTAGCCCGTTGCACCTTGAAGATAGCCAGAGAGCTGCCCCACGAACTATGGTAGACACACCAGGGCTCCTGGGAAATCTATGGGGCCCTAAGTGGCCCAGATTTCCCTGCGGCAGACCCCACCAGCAATCCCCCCCCCCCCGGACCAGACGTCGGGGGATTCACCCATCCCTATAACAGAATTATTGTGAGGATAAAATGAGGGAGGCGCATGGCGGGGAGAGCAAAATATGCCACCTTCAGCTTTTTGGATGAAAGACAAGATATAAATGTAACAAAGTGCTAGCTTGGAGAAGCCCTAGTGCTGACAGCAGAGGTTTTATTATGAACTCTCTGTGTTTTAGGAAAACATTTACTGGAGGTTTAATTTCAAGGTCATGTGTTGGTTATAGCTTCGCCAAGGTTCATCAGCTCCAAGTTATATTGGACTGGTAGTCCTGACTCACCTTGAGAGCACTTGACGTGAGATTTTCTTTCTAGGGATAGGTGGCACATCTTTTTCTGTGGAAGGACTCTGTATGTCAGCCTTCCTCAACCTGGTGCCCTCTCCAGATGTGTTGGACTACAATTCCCAGAATCCTCCAGCCAGCAGAGCAGAGGATTCTGGGAATTGTAGTTCAACACATCTGGAGAGTGCCAGGTTGGGGAAGGCTGCTGTATGTGCTTGCTGCAGCTTCTCAGAGTCAGGGCCGTAGCCAGACTTCCTTGTTAGGCAGGGCCACCACGTTCATTGCAGGCGAGGCTTCAGAGAAATAGAAGACTTTGAGTTTGAGACTGCAATTTTCAAGAGGGATATAGAGAAAGAAGCAGAGAGCTGAGTTTGGGGCTCTGTAACCTAACAGCACTTTGGGGGTAGTGGCTGCTTCTGTCTGGTGGGAACACAGTGGTGCAGCTGGGTACTGTGAGACTCTGGACTTAATGGTCTTATGGCAGGGGTGAGGAACCTCAGGCCCAGGGGCCAGATCTGGCCCTTCTGGGGTCCCAATCCAGCCCTCCAGAGTTCTCCAGATGGCCACACCCCTGTCACATTTGCTTGTCCTCTCCCTTCACAGTCCACATGCTCCAGGAAACAAAGCTTTAGGCCAACACTACTTCATTAGTAAACGAGTAGCTTCTTTACAAATGCAGATTCTAGGAAACTCTCAGACTGCATAGAACCAGGTAATCCACACATCTACGAATATCAACAGAGGATATGAAGTGGATGTTAGAGAAGTTGCCAGCAGTCTGGGCATGAACTTCATGGCCAGATTTGCTTCGCAGGGATGCCCCTCCCATAGGGTGGCTCCCTCCTACATCGCCTTCCATGAGTGGCCAACCTGGTGGAGCGTCTGAGCCCTGCCTCTGACTTTTCCTGCTTTGCTCTGCAACAGTTCCTAGTGTCCCTCAAGTCATGCCCCTCCTCCTCCTCTTCCTCAACTTGGGTTCTCATGGTGGAGAAATGAGGGAGCAGTTCAGGCTGGGCCATCTGTGTGTCAAGATCTTGGGAAGAAAGTCTCGCCGTATCTGGGCTCATTGGGGAGGTTGCCTCCCTCTGTTCTGGCTGTTCCATTCCGATTATGAATCAGAGCTGCCAGACATCTCCACACATTCAGATTCATTCCTGACAACCTTCTTCACCTGGCCCCACCCCCTTTCTCCCAATCATTGGTTGTTTGGTGGTTTCCTGGCTTTTGCGTATTTCCCCCCCCCCCATTCTAAAAGGTTGAAATGCCTCTCCTGAGGCTTAGTTACTGGCAATAAGTACTGAAGCTAAAATATGGAGATATTTTTTGACCAAAGCCTTTTGCCTTTGGCTGTACCCACCACTGCACCCCCTTGAGAGCTTCTCTGAAATGGAATTTGGCCCTCTGGCTGGAAGAGGTTCGACACTCCTGCCTTATGGGGACCTACCCTCTTTAAATGGTACTTCCCATACTTCAAAACATGGCAAGCCAGCTCTGCTGTGTTTGTGGGCCCTCTTGCTCATTCAGCTGAGTGGGGCCCTGGCATCTGCCCCAAAGTCCTGCCCTGATGGCACCATTGAGGTAGAAGTAGGCTTTGACTATCTGTGCCTCCACCTCTGCTCAACCTGTATATTTGTAAATAACTGGGCTGAGCCTACCATTAGGCATAGCGCAGTAGCCGAGATGAGGTGGGAGGAGCAGCGGCAGCAGCCCCATGGCCATTCCTGAGACCCCTGGTCATTCCCCTCTCTTAGAGGACAGAGCTGTGTGTGCGCCACATGGCCTGTCCTGCGCCCCCGAAACTAGCCTGGAACCATTGGGTTTGGTGGCAGACACTACTCTGTTGCCAGCGTTGATTTAATTCCTGTCAGCTTACTTGTCCTTTGTGTCAGGCAACAAAACATCTTGGGCTGGCTCTGGTAAATAAACTCCAATATTTCAAAATGCCCTCAGCCTCCGGTGACCTCCTTTCAAAGGAAACAAAATCTGGGTAAGTGCTTGGCGAAGTGGGAAGAGAGCAACAGTATGTTTTAGTAGCTATGAAGTTTTCGTGAAAGAAAGGTATATGGGAAATAAGAACAGTTATATTTAAGGCTGCATCTCCACATAGCAGTTATACCATTATCATACTGTTATCATAACTATTGGTACACATGACACCAGCGGGCACCAATAGTTATGATAATGGTATGATAATGGTATAATGGCTATGTGTAGATTCAGCCTAAGTTCAGAAGCTGTTACCTACTTATAATGAACCCATTCATTACGAACAAGCACCTCACATAAAAAGCTGCCTGCTGGGTGCGGAGTGGCATCTTGCAAAACACCAGGTGAACGTTCAGTGGCCTGTTGAACAACCGGCATGACATGACAGGAGCATTTGCACAGGATGCTTGTGGGGTCGGAAATGACTCCTTGTGCTGTGCTCTGCAGGTACAGCACCCAAGTGCCACTTCCCACCCAACAGGCATCCGGTGCAGAAGGAGAGCATGCCTGAGAAGCCTGTAGATTTTGGGACATTGCCTCTCCCTGCTGTGGGGCTGGGTGGGAGCACTTGCAGGGGGGCCTGACAGTGACACTAGCCTGACCAAAGGCAGTGCTGCTCTCAGCCTTCTTCCTAACTGGGTGGCACCCATCTCATCACTAAATAAGGGGACACCCCAACATCTCATTTAGCACAGGGGGATCCTTCAGCCTGGGCTACTGGACCATTGCGAATCAATGTGTGTGAGGGGGTGGGGGGAATGGTAATGCCATGGATAGGGAAGTCCAGTCCTTGAGCAGGTTGGGAAGGGAAGATCTGGTACCCAGGCAGAAGGTGTGGGCCATCCCTGTTTAAAGTTACCCCTTACACACATTAAGCATCCCGCCATTTTCACAGTTGCCATACCTAAATGGGTAGTTCCCCTCAGAATCTCTTAAAGTGGATGTAGGTGATGGTTAGGGATGTCAGAGAAATCTGAAACAGAACCAAATGAGTTTGGATTTTCATGAATCCAACCCATAGATTCTCCAGGGGACCAGCTTCGCCCCTGTCAAGCAGATTCTGCGGGCTTGAGGACCGTTTTTCTAACATTCCCAAATTTTGTGCACAGATCTTATGGTAGAAAAATATGCAAAATGAAAAAATCTGGCCAAAATGCACATTTCCCCCATAGAGAAAGCATGGAAATGCGCATGTTGGGGGGATTTGTGCATTGCTGCACATGTGAACTTGAGCAATTTTGACAACAAAATAATTCCAATTCCGTCGATGGGCGGATGATGGAACAAAAGGTGCCTGGCAATCCGCAAAACACAGACGGAACGGATTTTACACCATCTGTACATCTCTAATGATGGTGTTTTGGGGGAGGGGGAGTCTTGGGTGGGCACAGCTGGGCCAAGCAGCTGGAGGAGTCTGGAGCACTAGAAAACAAGGAGAACGGGAATTCTCCCTCTTATAAAAACAAGCTGACGTTAAATGGAAGCTGTTTCCTCACAAAAGTAAGGACCTGATTCTGAAAAACCTTTGGTGGGGGAAATCAGTGGTTCAAGCTGGGTGGTGCAACTACTGGGCTCCACAGTTGCCTAGAAGATCAGAGAGCTGATTTGTTGACCCTGAGCAAGCGGTGCAAGACTAATCCAAGACAAAGACTTGGATCTTTGTCATGATTTCCACCTTTTGAGGTTTTAAAAATACATTCTTTATTTTTATGAATAAAGTTCTAGCCAACCAACTAGAATTATATATTAGCAATATAATAAAACCACACTGTGATTATACACTTGATCAAGAGTTGTATGCAAACAAACTCACTCAGGATCCATGTGTGCCTGATGGGATGTCCTGTAATTTAAGCCAGCAGGCTTCCAACCCATCCACTTCAATCTGTTTTTGAACTGCGAATGTAGTTGCTCTGCATTTCTTAAAAACAAGACGATGGCGAAAATAAATAAAAATATATTCAAAAACAACAACAAGACGACGGCGCAAAATTGGCCAGTTTGAGGACTGAGGTTGCTTTGTGTGTTAGCTGGCTTGTCTTTTTTTTAGTATTATTATTATAAAGAAAAGGTAGTACTCACCCAGCCAAGTGGAAGAAGAGTTACATGATTTTCCTTTTATGCAGAAGCAGTTGTTATCTAGGTTGGTTTTCTTGGCACACATGAATTCTCTCACTGCTACCAGACAGTTTTCTTCCTTAAAAACAACACTGTAGCTCTCAGAGCACTTAGTTCAGGAGCCCAGGTTGAAATGATAGGGTGGAATATTTAATGCCACACTTCAACTAGGGGTATGCATTTCTTGTGTGAGGCGCCCCTTAATCCCATAGCTTGGCCATGCGTGCTCTTTGCTGGCAGCACTATGTGTGACTGCTTGTTGCATTGAAATAATGAGAACTATTTATGCATCATGCCCTCCTCTTATTATCCTGCATAAAAATGTCTGCCATGCCATTATTCTTCTTTAGCACATTTTACAATCCACATGCAATGGAGAGCTCAGCAGAAAAATGCCTTTAATCAAACTCAGAGGAGTAAAAAAGGAATTGAATTCCAATGCCGAGCTACCTGAGCACCTTCAGAGAAGTTGCGAAACCATGTGCTACATCCAGACGGTACCTTCATGTATCAAATGAAAGTCCAGTTCAACAAGCACTGAGAGTGGGAAAATAGTAATTAAGGCTGATTACTACAAACAACCACACTGTACTATCAAATGGGGTAGGGAGATCTTTCAAAATCCAGGTGCATGCATATCACATGTGTCCACATCACTTGATGACTCAGCACTTGATGACTTCATGGTGGGACATGCGAACTGAAGGAGCTTCCAGATGGACAGCTCCTTGTGCAGCTATTCCATCTGTCCCTCCTTAACAGTGCCATCTTAGGCATGTCTACTCTGAAGTATGTCCCACTGCGTTCAGTGGGACTTACTCCCATGTAAGTGGGCATACAATTGCAGCCTAACACATCTGATGTTTTGGACGACAACTCCCAGCATTCCTGAGCATTGGCCATGCTGTCTAGGGCTGATGGGAGTTGAAGTCCAAAACATCTGGAGGGCACCAGGTCAGGAAAGTTGGCCTAACAGATTTTTCATGCTAAGAGAAAAGACAGAAGATGCAGTGGGAAAACTTGGGAGGGTTACAAATGGAAGATGATGGCCCTGCTGTAAAATTCTGTGTTTGAGGCAGGGCAATTGTACAATAAAAGCCTTGTCTTTTATAGTATGACTCCGTTGCATACTATTGTGTTTGAGGTGACTACCGTATGGAGCTGCCCACTCTTTGGGATCTGTGTCAGAGGCCCTGCTCTGGTTGCTACTGCTTTCAGGTACAAGGCAAGTGGTGTCCAAACAGAGGGCCTTTTTGGCAGTGGGTCAAGTTGCAGGATACTCTCCCTGGAGACACTTTTCTGGCATCTTACGTTATTAGCTTTTCTCTGCCAGGTGAAAAGCTTTTAAAGGTTATTGGTTTTATACTAGCTGTTCCTTTGCTTTATGCTGCTTTTACTGCTTTTCTTGTTGTTTTCAGACTTTTAGAAGTATGTTATTATTTAAATTTAATATTAATGATTGAATTTCACATTGTTCATTGAAAGGTGGTTGTTTATTCATTCAGTCACTTCCGACTCTTCGTACTTCATGGACTAGCCCATGAAAGAGCTTGCTGTTGGTCATCACCACCCCCAGCTCCCCCAAGGTCGAGCCCATCACCTCCAGAATATCATCCATCCATCTTGCCCTTGGTCAGCCCCGCTTCCTTTTGCCTTCCACTTTCCCTAGCATCAGCATCTTCTCCAGGGTATCCTGTCTTCTGATTATGTGGCCACAGTACTTCAGTTTTGCCTTGAATATCATTCCATCAAGTGAGCAGTCTGGCTTTATTTCCTGGAGTATGGACTGGTTTGATCTTCTTGCAGTCCAAGGCACTCTCAGAATTTTCCTCCAGCACCACAGTTCAAAAGCATCTATCTTCCTTCGCTCAGCCTTCCTTATGGTCCAGCTCTCGCAGCCATAGGTTACTACGGGGAATACCATTGCTTCAACTATGTGGACCTTTGTTGTCAGTGTGATGTCTCTGTTCACTATTTTATCAAGAGTTGTCATTGCTCTCTTCCCAAGAAGTAAACATCTTCTGATTTCCTGGCTGCAGTCAGCGTCTGCAGTAATCTTTGCGCCTAGAAAGACAATGTCTGTCACTGCCTCCACATTTTCTCCCTCTATTTGCCAGTTATCAATCAAGCTGGTTGCCATAATCTTGGTTTTTTTGAGGTTTAACTGCAACCCAGCTTTTGCACTTTCTTCTTTCACCTTCATCATAAGGTTCCTCAGCTCCTCCTCACTTTCAGCCATCAAAGTGGTATCATCTGCATATCGGAGACTGTTAATGTTTCTTTCAGCAATTTTCACTCCAGCCTTGGCTTCATCAAGCCCAGCATGTTGCATGATGTGTTCTGCGTACAGGTTGAATAGGTAGGGTGAGAGTATACAACCCTGCTGTAATCCTTTCCCAATCTTAAACCAGTCCGTTGTTCCGTGGTCTGTTCTTACCGTTGCTACTTGGTCGTTATACAGATTCCTCAGGAGGCAGACAAGATGACTTGGTATCCCCATACCACCAAGAACTTGCCACAGTTTGTTATGATCCACACAGTCAAAGGCTTTAGAATAGTCAATAAAACAGAAACAGATGTTTTTCTGAAACTCCCTGGCTTTCTCCATTATCCAGCGGATATTGGCAATTTGGTCTCTAGTTCCTCTGCCTTTTCTAAACCCAGCTTGTACATCTGGCAATTCTCATTCCATGAATTGCTGGAGTCTACTTTGCAAGATCTTGAGCATTACCTTACTGGCATGTGAAATAAGTGCCACTGTTCGATAGTTTGAACATTCTTTGGTTCTTCCATTTTTTGGTATGGGGATATAAGTTGATCTTTTCCAATCTGTTGGCCATTCTTGTGTTTTCCAAATTTGCTGGCATATGGCATGCATCACCTTCACAGCATCATCTTTAGGGATGTATGAAAGTCCCTTACCTGATCCCAAAGCTTGATTTGTGGTGGGGGGGAGGCGCTCCGTCCCTCCCCCCGAAATTCTGGCCGGGGGGAGGTGCCCCGTCCCTCCCCACGGAAATTCTGGCTGGGGGGGAGGCGCCCCATCCCTCCGGCTGCAAATCCTCCTGTCCTGCCGGGATGCAAATGGCGGCAGCCACAGCCACCGCCGTTTGCGTCCCTGCAGTCAGCTGTGATAGGCTATGTAAATGTTTACATAGCCTATCACGGCTGAGTGAAAAAAAACAAAACAAAACCACGCATACGCAAATGGCGGCGCCCTTGGGTGCCACCATTTGTGTTCCTTATTTTGGCAAGTGTAGTGTACATAAACATTTACGTAGACGATGGCGAAAATAAGGGGAACGCTATTTGCATTCCCCTTATTTTTGCTGTAGTCTACGTTTACGTAGACTACACATGCCAAAATAAGGAACGCAAATGTCGGCGCCCATGGGCGCCACCATTTGCGTATGCACGGTTGTTGTTGTTTTTTTCACTCAGCCGTGATAGGCTACATAAACATTTACGTAGCCTATCATGGCGTTTTTTAAAAATCTAGCCGTGATAGGCTACGTAAATCTTTACGTAGCCTATCACGTTTGTTGTTGTTTTTTTTTTAACTTGGAAATGGTGGTGGCGGCAGCCGGTCAGAAGACCAGCCGCCGCCGCCGAACCACCGCCAAACTGCTGCCGCCGCCGCCAGGGACATTCGCACAAGGTAAGTCTCGTCCCGGGGGGGGGGCCAGACCATTTCTCCACCAATTTCGGGGGGCCGAATGCGCCGGCATTCGGCCTCCCCGAGATTCATGGAGAAATTGCGAGCGGAGATGGGTCAAAGAAGACGCAGACAACAAGCTTGGATTGAAAATTGGGCCACATTTATTGAAATATTTGCAAAGGGGTAACTAGGACGGGCATCTAACTGTGTCAGCGTCTAGCTGACACTTCTAGGGCAAAAACACACCCAGCCTGAGGGGTGGTGGTGATCTCGCCATCCCTCCGGACTGCCCCTTCTGGGGGAGGTAGACTTTCCGGTGTCACCCCCAACCCGTGCCGCAAAACACCTGGGTGAGTGAGTAGGATTGGTCTCCCAGGCAACCCTTATCCCCCCGCCGAGCCGCACAACCCGTTCAGGGGGCCTCAGACGTCACCTGTCACCATAAGGTGCCTCTGCATGCACACCATCCCTACTCCCTTTCCTGTTTTGCCCGTCCTAGCCGCCACAGGAGTCACAAGCCTATTGCTTGTGAAACTCCCCCCACCTGCGCAGAAGAACTTCCCGCAGGCCCCTTTGCAGATCGGCCAAAAATAAGTCGTTGCCTGTGTCTGACAGGTGGACTCCGTCCTGCCTGTAAAGCTCCCTCCTAGTCCAATGGATTCCTTGGTGGTTGATATAACCGTCACCATGCTCAGACAACCCACGTGCCAATTCTCTGTTCACCTTGCACCGGGCCCATTCCATGGCTGCATTGCCCTGCGCCCTGCACATGATTCTCGGGAGCATTGAGGACCATAATATGGTCACCCCCGGCCAATGATGTCGGATTGTCCGCAGATCAGCCAATGCCTGCTCAATCAAGACCTTTCCAGGCTTGTAGCCCAGGTCGTTCCCTCCTAGGTGCAGCACCAGGACCTGTGGAGGGAAACTGACCAAACCTCGTTGAAAGAGTGTGGGAAGAAGACTGTCCCAACGCATACCCCGTCAGCCGAGCCATTGTATTGCCACCTGTTGGGGAAACTGCAGCCGGGATCCGAAGGCCGACATAGAAACTCTGCGGGCAGCCCAAAAAACCATACAATGCCCGCAGATGAGCACCTGTACTGGCGTTGGTCGAATCCCATCTAAATAAAACATTGGGGAAGGCGAAGAGAATCATCATGAAGCATCAGGCAACTTGCGAATGTAAGAGCGAAAGGCCCTGGAGCACCATCTCCCTACCGCCTTCACTTGCTTGGAAGAAAAGCCTATGGCAGCTGCCGTAGAGGCCGCCCCAATACGGAATGAGTGAGTCCCAAAACGATAATGCCCCAGACCCAGTGTGGTCAAGGCTAACTTGGTGACTGCCCAAAATTGGAACTTTGTCAGTGGTGAACCGTCAGCATGGCAAAATAGGGGACCCTCCTTTGCCCTGCGATGCTCAAAGAAAGCCTGCAAGGCCCTGACAGGGCATAACTCGTCAGCCTGGGCCTGGTTAAGGGTCACCAATGTTCCCTTGCCTGACTGATCGGTTTTTGAACGTCGAATATGGAGGTGAATCAGGTTAGAATGGATCAGGATATCGGAATACCTCAAGGCCCTCCCAGTGGTGTCGGATTTGGATGCCCAGACCAGTTCTGAAATCCTAAGGGCCCCAAAAAAGGCTGTTAAGGCTGCAGCGTGAAAGAGGGAGGCTTCGTATGGAGAAGAGCAAATGGAGGGCCACAATGCCTGAAGCCCTATAAGAATAACTGGCGACAAAGGATGTCTGAAGTCTGGCGGGGCGGGAGACATCCGTGCCCAGCCTTGCACAGCCTTCCTGATTCGGAAATCTGAGGTGGAGTCCTCCACCCCTCGCACTTTGGCCCAGAAGGCCAAAGAGGCGAGCTTCCCCAAAATGGTCCTAGCAGATAGTCCCTTATTATGCAGATGTACACAGAATTGTAACAAGTGGTCCACAGGTAAGGGCCACACATCCTGCAACTGCAGTCCACACCTGAAGGCGCTAAACTCCCTACCTGGTTTCTCGTGGGCAGCTCTAGTGCTGGGGGCTATAGAATTCAGGATAGCGTGTTCGACTTGAGAGCGCCAATCTCCCACAGTTGGTCTGGCATGGGGTCTGGCAGCGGACGTGCCCACGGAGCCAACGCACGGAACCGGTCGATCTGGTTTCGTGACAAAGCATCGGCTACAGGGTTCCTCAGACCCGGCACGTGGCGAGCACGGAACCATATGTTGTGGCGTAGGTATTGGAGGGTAAATGCTCTAACTAACTCCATAACCCTTTGGTTTCTGGAGGATAAAGTATTAATGACATGCACTACCGCCAAATTGTCACACCAAAAGAGAGCGACAGAGTTGGCCATCAATTCTGCCCAAATATGTACAGCCACGTAAATGGGGAAGAATTCCAGGAAGGTGAGGTCACGACAGATACTGCCGGCAGCCCAGCTCTCTGGCCACTGGCCCCGGCACCACCGGTTTCGCCAAATAAGCCCAAAGCCAAAGGTGCCAGCTGCATCCGAATGGATCTGCATGTCGGCTCGTAGAAGTAACTCACGCCTCCAAAAGGAGATGCCGTTAAAGTCTCTCAAAAATTTAAGCAATACTCGCAGGTCCATGCGCATAGCGGAGGTGACTCTGGTGCGATGATGCAGTAGTCGAAGACCCCGCATTGCCCAGCTGAGCCGTCACAGGAATGCGCGGCCGGGGGCCACTACCCTACAAGCGAAGTTCAAATGGCCAACGATCTCTTGGAGGGCTCTAAGGGAGACTTTACGAAGGTGCAAGATGGATTGGATCTTATTCCTAAGTACCAGCAATTTATCAAGAGGGAGACGAGAACACTGTGTGAGGGTATCGAGCTCGATCCCTAAGAACGTCAAAGTAACAGCTGGGCCCTCTGTCTTCTCATGTGCCAAAGGGACACCTAAATCTGAGGACAGGGATATGAATGCCTTAATCAGGTCAGAGCATTGACTGCCGTCCCCGGGTCCAGCAAACAAGAAGTCATCCAAATAATGAACCACATCGTCGCAGCCCGTCTTATCCCGTATGGCCCATTCCAGAAAGGTACTAAATGTTTCAAACATGGCGCAAGAAATGGAGCATCCCTGAAGGGAGGGCGCGGTCGATGTAAAATTTGTCCTGGAAGGAAAATCCCAGCAAATCAAAGTCCAGAGGATTGATAGGCAAAATGCGAAAAGTGGATTTGATATCACATTTGCCCATCAATGCCCCGCGGCCCAGGGCTCTTATCATGGCTACCGCAGTGTCGAAGGAAGTGTAACGCACGGAGCATAGGGAATCTGGGATTTCATCGTTAACAGACTGACCTTTGGGGAAAGAGAGGTCATGAATTAACCTGAACTCACCGGGCAATTTCTTGGGGATAATTCCCAAAGGGGAAATCCGCAGGTTGGGCAGCGGGGGCGAGGGAAAGGGGCCGATGACCCGACCTGACTGAACTTCTTTGTTAATTTTGTCTTGCACTAAGTGCCGCATGCTAAGAACAGACCGGTGGTTACTGGTCAAATACGGCTTTCGCAGACCCATAAAGGGGATCCTGAAACCCAGTGTAAAGCCGCGTTCCAAGTAGATCGCTGCCCAACGATTTGGGTAACGCCTTAGAAGTTGAAGGAGCAGAAGAATCTTAACTGGGCTGGGGCCCTTTGTGAGGGGGAGGGTGCCCACCGCCATGTTTTCTGCCACCACGGCCATCCCTTGGGGAACCTCTCCAACCTCTGGCTCTCGGGCAGGAGGAGCAGGAGTGTTGACCGCCACAAAGAGAGCATTCGTGCCGGAAGTGGCATGGGTTTTGGGAACAGGAACCTTTGGAGCTGAACTCCCAGCACAGCCAGCGGTGTTGAACCCCTGGACCCGCAATAGGCCTAACGGCTATTGCGGGTGACAGCTTGGCCAGGATGTGGCTGCTGTTGGACCTGTCGCCAAAGCCTGGCCTAGAAGGGGTCATGAATTGGAGCCAAAGGTCCTGGTCCTTCAGATCCCAGCGCATGGAGGGATCAATGGCGGCCCTCCTACGAAAGGCTTCATCGTAGGCCAGCCATGCACTCCCTTCATATTCGGTGTAAGCCCTGTATATTATGTCAAGGTATTTGGTGAGAACCCAAGCCCTCTCAGGGAATCTCTGTTGGAGGATGCCAGCGTAAATTAAAAAACCTGGCAACCAGTTCGCCCATGTGCGAGGCACTTTGCGGGCTTTGCTCCGCTCAGGATCTCGGTCTCGGGACCTATCTTTATCACTGGGTTCGGGCTCACGAAAGAGCAGGGCAAAGACATCAGTAAATTCACCCTGAAGAATTTTTTCTCTGGTGGCAATGGTTAAGTGAAAACCAGTAGGGGAGGAAGTAGCACCAGTGGACATAGATCCTCTACTCAGGTTGGCGCATGTGTCAATCGTGGACAACTGTGGGGCTAGGAGAGGAGGAGATAGGGAAGCCAGGGGGTTCTGAAAAGAACCGGCGGGCCCCTGCCAAACACTGGTGGAGGCGACGTTAATTGGATGAGGCTGGAGCAGTGGTGGAGCCGACGTGGTGGCATCTCCTGCTAAGGGGAATGAAGCGCCAGGCCCCACTGAATTAGGTGGGCTAGCCACCGGAGCAGTTGAGCTGAGAGTTGAGGCCGAGGCAACGGGCTGGGGAGTACTAACTGGGGAGGCTGAAGTAACTGAAGGAAGTGAGAGAGGGGGAACTGGGCCACCCTGAAGAGTAAACCACGGCAACCAACCCCATGGGGTGATTTGTCCCATGCCCGGCCATGCGAATTGAGGTGCCAAAGCAGTCTCACCTGTATCAATCGTAGGTGTGTTCTGATCTCTAGCTGGAAAAATCGACGTTGCTGCTTGTGCGCCCAGGGAAGATGAGGCCACAGAAGGGAGGAGCTCCACTGAAGGCGGTGAGCCTTCTGGAAGAGCCGAGGAAGAGGAGGTGGATGCCTCAATAGCGTCTAGACGAGCTGAAATAGAAAGAAGCAACGAGCCTTGGGTCTGCTGCCGCGTTTGCTTAGGTTGGACCGCTGAGGGTTTTTGGGGCCTGGCTGGGGGAGGGAGAGGTATCCCCGAGGAACGCTCAGCAGCTTCCAAACGAGAAAGAATTGATGACAATACCGGGTCTGAGTCCTCATCAGACTCAGAATCAGGCCTTGGCAGCAGTCTTTTGGGGAGGGGCCCTCCCTTTACCTTTCTTACCACCTTGGCCCTTCTTGGGAGGCATGATGCAAAAGGTAAGTTAAGCTTAGCTGCTACCGACTGAAGTAAGCAAGTGGGCACGCCGGGCAACAGGCAGCTATCACACAATCTTCACAATCAGCGGATACGCGTTCCAGACCAAGAGATTAAAACTTAAGAGGTGCACCAAAGTTGTTGTTGTTTTTTGTGTGTGAAGGAAACGCACTTGAGCCCGGGCACCCTCAGCTGAGGGTGCCCTAGCTCAGGAGGTGCCAAAGAGGCAGCTGCGGCTGCTTCAATAGTTTAAGTAATTAAATTTATTTATTTATTTATTTATTGGGGCGGGGAGATGCCAACAGGAGAATAGCAAGGCACTGGGGGGGAAACACCTAGTCCCTGGCCCTGCCGCCAGACTCCCCTCCCCACCAGGCAGCCTAAACTGTCGAGCTGGGGCGGGGGGAGGCAGGCATGCAGCTGCCGGGACAGCCGGAGCTGGCAAACGCGGGAGCCGCGCTCAACGCGCGCCGCCGCCGCACCTCGCCGCCACCAGCCCCCGAGGCCCAGCGAGGTAAGCGAAAGGCCACGGCCAGCGGATGCCGGTGGAAGGCGAGCCCGGCAGACCAATACGCCGGCCGGCAGACAGGCCAGGAGCCGGCCAGCCAGCCGGCCAACAAAAAAGGGGCGGGCGATTGAGAGACCGTGTGGGCGGGTGAGCGAGCGAGCGAGTGGGAGGGCGGACAGGCAAAGGAACGATGGGGCGGGCGATCGAGCGGGCGGGCAGGCAGGCAGGCAAAGGAACGAGGGGGCGGGCGGGCGACCGAGGTGATGGGGGGGTGAACAAAGGCCGAGGGGCAGGCGGGCGGGCGCGCGCTGCCCCACCCGGACCCCCGGGAAGGAGTAAGGTGCCTCACCGAGGCACGCGAAGAAGAGGGATCACGTGGTCGAGCGCAGCCGCTGCGCCGCCGGCCAAACAGGGGCTGCGGTGGGCGCTCGAGGAAAGGAGGCGGCAGGGAGGGAGGGAAGGGGGTGTGGAAATGATATCACCAGTAACGTTAGCTCTCCTGATGGCCAGCAGGCGCTGTCCCAGAGGGAGCGGCGCCAGAGCACAGGAGACCCGCCGCGAGTGTCGGCAACTCGATAGCCGCGCGTGAAGAGAAGCTTTGGCGCGCAGAAGCACGCGGAGTCCAGGTGGCTGGAAAGACGACGGTCTCCAGCAGGCGAGAATCCCTCGTCAAAGCCAGGCGAGTCTTTAGTTCTCAATAGCTGCGTCGCGCCAAAGAGCTGAGATAGGGAGGGGGGTCGAGTTTAAGACAACTCGGCCCGCTCCTCCCTGACTGGTGGTGCGACTGGGGTGCACCAATCAGAGGCCCATACGTCTTATCACCCCACCCGCCTGCAATGGCCCCCCCCTTTCAGCCAGACAAGCTGGCACCGGGTAGGGCATTTCTCTGACATCCCTAATCATATTGCAAGATTTTAAACAGTTCAGCTGGGAGACCGTCATCTCCTGCTGCCTTGTTATTAGCAATGCTTCTTAAGGCCCATTCAACCTCACTCTTCAGGATGACTGGCTCTAGCTCACTGACCACACCGTCAAATCTATCCCCAATATTATTATCCTTCCTATAAAGATCTTCCCTATTCTTGCCACCTTTTCTTGATCTCTTCTGCTTCTGTTAGGTCCTTGCCAACTTTGTTTTTGATCATACCCATTTTTGCCTGGAATTTACCTCCGATGTTTCTGATTTTCTGGAAGAGGTCTCTTGTCCTTCCTATTCTATTACCTTCTTCCGCTTCCGCACATTGCTTGTTTAAAAATAATTCCTTATCTCTTCTGGCTAACCTCTGGAATTTTGCATTTAATTGGGCATATTTCCCCCTATCACTGTTGCCTTTTGCTTTCCTTCTTTCTTGGGTTGCTTCCAGTGTCTCAGCAGACAGCCATCTTGCCTTCTTGGTTTTCTTTTTCTTTGGGACGTTTTTTCTTGCCGCCTCCTGAACAATATTGCGAACTTCTGTCCATAGTTCTTCCGGGACCCTATCTACTAAATCTAGTCCCTTAAATCTATTCTTCACCTCCACTGCATATTCATGAGGAATATTAGTGAGCTCATATCTAACTGATCTGTGGGTCTTCCCTATTCTCTTTAGTCTGATTCTAAATTGTGCAATAAGAACTACAATCAGCTCCAGGTCTTGTTTTTAACAACTGCATAGATGTCCGCCACCTTTGGCTACAAAGGATGTAGCCAATCTGATTTCGGTGTCGACCGTCTGGTGAAGTCCATGTATAAAGTCGTCTCTTAGGTTGTTGGAAGAGAGGGGTTGGTAAGCACAGTGAATTGTCTTGGCAAAATTCTATCAGCCTATGTCCTGCTTCATTTTGTTCTCCCAGACCATGCTTGCCTGTAATTCCAGGTGTCGTTTGACTACCCACCTTAGCATTCCAGTCTCCTGTAATGAAAATAACATCTTTGTTTGGCGTACTATCCAGTAGGTGCTGCAGATCCTCATAGAACTGATCTACTTCTGCTTCTTCAGCATCTGTGGTTGGGGCGTATATTTGGATCACTGTGATGTTAAATGGCTTACCCTGAATTCGAATTGAGATCATCCTGTCATTTTTTGGATTGTATCCAAGCACTGCTTTAGCCACTTTATTATTAATTATGAAGGCTACTCCATTTCGTCTGTGGTCCTCTTGTCCACAGTAGTAGATCTAGTGGTCATTTGATGTGAAGTGGCCCATTCCAGTCCATTTCAGTTCACTGACACCCAAAATGTCTATATTTAATCTTGACATCTCCCCAATAACCACATCCAACTTGTCCTGGCTCATAGATCTTACATTCCAGGTTCCTATGGTGTGTTGATCTTTAGAACATCGGAATCATCGTTCACCACCAGCACCATTGGCTGCTAGCTGTCCTTTTGGCTTTGAGCTAGCTGTGTCATCACATCTGGGGCTAGTTGAACTTATCCTCTGTTCCTCCCTAGTAGCATTTTGACCATCTTCCGACGTGGGAGCCCCATCTTCCGATGGTATACCGACATATCTCTGGTTGTACTGATCCATTTAGTTTTCATGGCAAGAATACTGGGGTGGGTTGCTGTTTCCTTCCCCAGGGATCGTATTTAGTCTGACCTCTCTGCCATGACCTTCCCGTCTTGGGTGTCCCTTCACGGTTTAGCTCATGACGTCATTGAGGTGCTCAAACAATGACATCTATGTGTGAACTGGCCTTAGGAATGCATCTGGATTGGGCGCGGTGGGGGTGGGGTATCGGTTACAAAGTTGAAACGGTAACTTCAGACAGAAATAGTGTTAAAGGATCCATTTCCTCCATTAAGCTCATATTAGAGCTTTTATTGGCAAATCTGTTATGGATCCATCCGAGACCTAAATCTGTTATGGGTGCATCTTCTTACTCCTACTGTGATGCTATTTGTTAAAGGCCTAGAAGTCAAGAAATAGAAGGCTTTGCCTACTCAGGCACCACCTTGGAATCTGATTTGCTTGATATATTTTAAATATTAGGTCAATGAATTTCCCTGTCAGTGACCTAGGACAAACCTAACTGAACCAATCTGTTTCAAACTGAAAAAGCGTCTTGCCTGTTCAACCACACAAACAGCTACAACGGAAATGTCAAATATGCCTTCTCCTGTGTATAATAATGGCCCTTGGGTGCAGTTAAGAAAGCCTGCAGGTTTTAGTTTCCCTTTCCTCCTGGAGGCCTGCATAGACTTCTCCTCAGTGCAGGCCTTGGAACTGGCAGCGAATGTAAGAAGAAATCTGCTTGATCAGACCAACAGCCCATCTGGTCCAGCATTCTGTTCCTACAGTGGCCAACCAGATACCTGTGGGAAGCCCACAAGCAGAACATGACTAAAATAGCACCCCCATGACCGTGCCCCCCAGCAACTGTTATTGAGAGGCATACTGTCTCTGATACTGGAGTTAATATATATAGCTGTCATGATAAGCAGCCATTGTCAGTCTTATCCCTCGTGCATTTGTCTAATCCCCTTCTAAAGCTGCCCCAGATACACTTTACAGTAGCAAATTCCATAGTTTATGTGCTGTGTGAAGAAGCACTTCCTTTTACCTGACCTGAATCTGCCACAGTTCAACTTCCTTGGATGACCACAAGTTCTTGTGCTTTGTGCCCAGGTTTTAATATCCACCTTCTCCATACAATGCATGATTCCATACGCTTCTCTCACGTCTCAGCTGCGCCCACCTTTTTTCTAAACTAAAAATCCCCAAACGTTGCAATCTTTCCTCATTGGGCAATTCCCCCAGCCCCTTGATCATTGTGGTTGTCCTTTTCTGCATCTTTTCCAGCCCTGCAATATCCTTTTTAAAGTGCAGTGACCAGAACTGTATACAGTATTCCAAGTGTGGTTGTACTGCAGATTTGTATACATACATCACAATGTGTGTGCAGTCTTCCACTGTGTGCAAACCCACCCCCATCCAGGTTCTCCAGGCACCCACCCAGTCCCCGTCCCCGCTTGCCGGTCCCCGGACTATGCTTGAGCCCCTCACATGCTCACCCTGGCAGCCTCACTGAACTCCGTGGTTGCCATTTTTAAAAAAATAAAATGGTGATGGCTAAAATGTGCATTTTCACGATCACCATTTTATTTTTCAAAAAATAGCAACTACAGAGCTTGGCTAGGCTGCTGGGGTGAGTATGGGCTGCTCACTGCGTGTGGGCAGGGGGCGAGTGGGGGTAGGGGCTCATTGAGCGGGGCTTGGGGGTGCAGGTGGGGGTGGTTCCACTGGATTCTTGGATGGAATCAGGCACCCGTGCTGTCCCTAACTACACACATCGCTTTCTGGCACTGCATACTCCCCAACATTTTACAGATGAAATGAGGGACTTGTTTGCAAGTAATGTTCCTATTCACATACTTTGTGAATCCCACTCCCTCCACTATTACACCTTGTTGTCTTCACTGCCTTCTGTATGCTCTATTCCAGCCTTCCCAAACCCAGTGCCCTCCAAATGGTTTGGACTACAGATTCCATCAGCCCCAGCTAGCATTGGCCTATTGTCAGGGATAATGGGAGCTGCCATCCAAAATATCTGGAGGTCACCAGGTCAGGAAGACTGCTGTCTTAGTTTATTCTGTGGCAGCCTTTTGTCAATTGACTGATGCCAAGAGGGTGATTGTTCTTTTGGTAAAGATATGCCAAGGTAGACAGATGAATAACTGGCCTATCATATGTCATCAACAGTTCAAAATATATCTCAGTAGCTGCAGTGTGTGAAATGGCAGGATGTGCACTTCGATTTTCCCCACATGTGCAACTCTAATAAAACATTTTAATGTGCTCACTGATAGGAGCTTCCTTTGCAATGCACAGAGCAGGTTGGGACTGCAGCAGGGAGAGAAAACGTTAATGTCCGCATCCCCACACACCATTTTCCCAAGGCTGTCCAGTCTTCCTCAGGGCTGGTATTTACATAATAAAAAATGTGCACATGATTTACATGCATACAATTAACATCGCATCTAGTTTGGCCCTCAGTGGTGGATCATTTGGCAATAGTGCCAATCTATGGGTTAAAACACTCTTTACATTATTGCCACATGCTGCCACATAGTGGTTACTTTGTGGGAGCTGTGGCACATAGCTCTGCCCTTATTCAGTGTCATTGCCTGACACTGCATGAGCGATCAGTTCTCAATAAATGTAAGTCATGTGAAATTCTGATGAATTAAACTCAGATTAATGAATGTGGAATACCAACATCTGTGTGTAAACATCTTAGGAAATTTTGAACCAAGAAACATTTCTTGGTGCCTCTTGGGATGGTTGCTATTAGTAGAAACTAAACACCTCGAGGCACTTTTGAAATAAACACCCTCGTTAGGTTCTACCATTGCACACTGCGGAGCGTTGTGCGTGCTGCCAACTGCCGTTTGCCAATTCTGCACACCTCCAGCTATGATGAATCTCCAACACTTGCAAGAAGAGATAGAAAATGGGATAAATAAAACCAAATTTTCCTTTGCTCAATATGTCCAACATCTGCTTTGGCTTCCTCCTTCCTTATAGCCTTAAATAGTGTGGATCCTGTAAGGAAAACAAAACAAAACATTTAAGGAGAATTAGGCCTTGGCTCAAAGAAATTGGATTATGCTAGACCTTTCTTTCCAGCCCTACAATGCTGCGGTTTTGTCACTGGCTTTGCAAAGCCCAGCTAGCTTGCAGAGTGTCCCTCTGGGCTACAGGATTTAGTCGCATTAGATTTTCCCTTGGAGAGCCATGGATTCGGAGCTTTAAAGTATGACTGCGTATTTCTTAAATGCATTTCTTAGCCACCTTTCAAAAGTATAGTTTTCCCAAGGCGGCTTACAGCTTAGAAACAATACAAGCTTCTGAATACAATCATATTTAATATAAACAACAGTAAATTAAACCCGTTTCAGTAAAATACAATTTAAAAATATCGGTTCAGTAGCAAATAACGTAGAAATGTTCAATCCAAAACCAGGGAGAACAGGAGAGTTTTAAACTTCCCTTGAAAGTCAGACACAGGTGGGTCCAGCCATATCTCAGGAGGAAATTCCATAGGGCAGGGCCCACCACAGCCCAGGTGTTAGGGCAGGGGTGGGCAACAGGTGTTCATGGGCTGCATGTGCCCCCCATCCTTTTTTGTGGCCCTTGCCACCCCCAAATGGCCACTGTGACGCTGCATGGCTGCCAGTGGTGAGAAAAGAAGCCACATTTTTGCATTAAAAGAAGGGGAGCATGAGCCTTATTTTAATGCAAAACTGTCAGCCCATGGCTTCTGGGGGTGCAATTTTGCGTCAAAGTAAACGAAAACCACCAAAATGTGTCTTTTCTCTCACCACCAAATTCCTTCCAGATTTGGTGGAAATTTGGCAGCAGGGGTTGTGGTGGTGGTGTGTATGTGTGTGGCCCATGGGAGGTTCCGGGGGGGGGGGCAGAGATTGGCTCTGGATCCTGTGAAGTCACCCACCCCTGTGACAGGGTTAGTATACTAACCAACCCATTTTTCTCTTCTGTAGTGTGTGTGTGTGTGTATGTTAAGAACAGATCTGTAAAAATAAAGTCTGCACATTTGGACTTCCATGAAAGCTTGAGCTAATTTCCCCATTTTAGAAGTAGTTATTCCCCCAGTGGTGAGAATGTAGAGCATAACTCTGCTGTGTGCACACCACACCTCTGGCAAAGGTCCCCTTAGGTTCCATGTTTGTTGTTACATACATGCAAACACAAGTTCACATGTATATGTAAATGAAGGACATATGTCAATGGGTGGGTGGGTGATGAATTCTGATAGGTAAAGGAATTTGATAGTTAGGGGACCAGAGAACATTATCCCATCAGAATTGTATAGCGGTGCCCAGGCTAATGATCTCTCTCTCTCTCTCTCTCTCTCTCTCTCACACACACACACACACACACACACACACACATTAGATGGCCTGGACATCAGGAAAGGTCACTGAGATATGACCGGGTACAGAAAAATGATGTTCATGGACCATCTGAATACATTACCATTAGCTGATGGGGTGATGGAAAATAATGTTACACTGGAACAGTCTGCCCCCATTACTTATATCAAATTATATAATTGTGGCATGAGTGGTAAGCAGCAGAAGTCACCTGGGGCCGATCTACATTGCACCCACCATTGCAATGAATTCGGTGTCCCACCGAGTTAAACGCTCTCGCATTAAAACGTGATTATTCACACTCACCCATTTTCCCTGTTGCAGTGCTTCATCGAATGTGCAAGTTCGGTTCAACTTGAGCGCTGTGCTGTTTTCCTGCACGCACTTGTCTGATCTTGGATGCTAAGTGGGGTCGGCCCCGGTCAGTAGTTGGATGGGCGACCGCCTGGGAATCAGGCTTCCTGCATTGAACAGGGGGTTGTTGTATCCCTTCAAATGAGACTAAGTTTTACCTCCTCCTATCCCCTGCTCTGGATGTTTTTTTTTTTAATTAAGGCGTTATCCTCGCAGAATCGGGGCTCCTCTGCGATGTTTTTTTTTCTAATTCAGGCATGATCTTTGAAGCTTCAAAGTTGTGAAGCTTCAGTGCAGCTGAATTCAGTGCAGCTGATTTCCAGGCGGTCTCCCATCCAAGCACTGACTGGGACCGACCCCGCTTAGCTTCCGAGATCAGACAAGCGCGCGCACATCCAGCCCTTTGCTTGTTGCTGAGGAAACGGGGGCTGCTGAAGAAGCTATGTGATCAGTAGCCAGAAGAAGACATGGGGCCGTCAAGAGCTGTGACTGGACAGGAGGGACATACAAACACCGCTGCATATGGGCAGGTGGGGGAGGGGACTACAACTGGATATGGTAGTGAAAGCGGAAAATCAGAGCACATTAAGGGGAAATACCGAGATATTAGGGTATTGAAAGTGGGAGCACGGAAGTGGGAAATTCTGGTTTCAATTACTGCGTAGTGTGAAAGGCGGGTGGTGAAACCTCATTGGAAGGGAAAAAGGTGGTAAGTGTAGATCTAGCCCTGGTTCAATCAGAGTTGAGGAGGAGAAGAAATTTCCCTCATATAGAGTGAAATATCAGAATCCAGCTGTATGGAAGCAGGATTTTGTTTGGTTTTTAAATATTTAAATTCACGCCTGGAGTATTAGAGATAGAAACAATTGCACTTGTCCGTGAAGAATTGAATGGAACAGGAGGCTCAAAATCAAACATGACAGGGTAAAATATTCATGCTTGGTATTTGCAAATTATGCACCAAACATGTTTGAGCACCATTTGGTTTGGGGAAGTTTCAAGTGCTGTGTATCTGCATGTGTGAACTCAGTGGGAAGTATCCAGTGCTGCTCCTGTGCCTCTGCCAATTGTACTGCACCAGTGGGACTCAGCACTTCCTAGAGCATCCCCAGAAACAAGCCTTCTGCAAACTCCACTGACCTGTTCCATTCTAGAAACAAGTATTTCAGCTCATTTCTGGTTGCTTTAGCAAGCACAAGCTTTCTGTTGTGTAGTCAGTGGATCCCATTGGTGCACAGGCAGTATTGGCTCTTGCTCATAGAAACCAAGACACCATCACCTTGGGAGTCACACAGATACTAGTTTGTTGCACAGAGAAGGAATACTTTAGAAAGCATATAATTGTACCCATTCAGTAAGTTCGGGTGGCTTCACATCTGATGTAAAAGTGGCAATATAGGGGGGTGGATGACTGAAGTGCATTCTTTTTTGCATACCTCTGGTATCTAATATGAAGGAGGACAAGTGCGAGTTGTACCCCCATCAAGAACACACACCTCTCTCCAAGATGCAGATGCATGAGCTCTCCTTTCACATGACTTTCTCTCTTTCTTGGGTGATGAAAAATTACAGTGTAGGTCCCAGAGTCATTACCATGGGAAAGACTTAAAAACAGTGTGGGGACATGTTTTTGTGAGTTCCAGGGCCTACAGCATGAGGAGTGAGGCAGCAACGAATAGTGGCAGCAGCAGGACCAATTCAGCTTAAAGGACGAGGTTTGGCACAGGGGCATTAGACAAGGGAGGAACCGAAAGATTAAGCAGACTCAAATGCCCTTCTGAAAGGATAGGTTAATAAGTCGGCTAAGCACTCTCTGTCAGTGTCTCTGTCTCTCCCCCACACACACACATGCACACACACACACGCTGGCGTTGGGGAGTTGGGATGAAATGCAGGATAGCAGCAAAGCCAGAGACTGGAAGCTGGATACGTTAAACCAGGAGTACAGAAAGAAGCTTAATCCAATGAAGAAGCAGTGGGATGAAAGTCTGGTTCAGGACTGGAAAAGAACAAGGAAATTGGGTTGCCAACTCCTCTTCTGATTAGGACTTCTATGTATTTCCATCATGGGACTGATAGATGACTGGGTGAAAGCAGCACATTGAATTTCTTTTCATATAGGTGAGGGGTGGGTAACATGTGGCCCCAGGGCCTCATGCAGCCCCCCATGGCTTCAAGTGGAGCCCCCACTGCTCCTGCCACCACATGGCAGCAGCAATCTTTTGGGTGGTTTGCTGCTGAAATTCTGTGGCAAGCTGCTACAGAGACTCAAAAGTGCCCAATTTAGCTTGTTTTCAAGTCTAACATGGCCCATTTGTGTCTCTATAGCAGTTTGCCACCAGATTTAGGGATGTACAAAACACCTACCTGGCTCTGCGCCGGGCAATCCGCGGTGGGGGAGGGAGGTGCTCTGTCCCTCCCCCCTGAATCCTTGATGCGGGGGAGGCGATCCGGTCCTCCCCCCCCCCGGAATCCTGCCCGGGCGGGTCTGCTCTGCGGCCAAGCCGCGGAGCTGCCAGCTGGCTCCGGCCGCCCGCAGCCAGACATCCGGCTGCTGGGCGGCCCTGCAGGGACGCAAATGGCGGCTGTCGTAGCTGTCGCCATTTGCATCCCTGTATTGAGCCGTGATAGGCTACGTAAATATTTACATAGCCTATCATGGCAGGGGGAAAAAACCAGCGTATGCAAATGGCGGTAGCATTCGGCCTCACCAAGATCCGTCGCGGAATTCTCTGACATCCCTAACTAGATTTCAGTGACAAACCACTGATGTTTTGGTCGCTGCTGTACTGTCAAATGTCAGCCGTGTGGTGGTGGTGGCAGGAGTGTGGGGGGAGGCTGGCAATTGGCCCCTGGACCACCCAAAGTTGCCCACCCCTGATATAGGGCAACTCTACACCAGCCTAAAATCCTGCATTTAAAATGGGGCTTTCTGCTTCCGTTTTAAATGCAGGATTACAACAACTCCCTTTTTCACGTGTTTCCTTTCCCCCCACCCCTTCCCCCTCCTTCTCCCCGTATCTGAGTCTTCCATTATTTTTCATTGATCTCACTCCTCTTCCTGCCGCTTTTACTCTTTTCATGGAGGAAACTGAAGTGGAACACACCGGGGTAATTTGATAGCTCATTATCTGCGATCTATTTAAAAACAGAACAAAGGGCATTTAGTGCAGGAGAAGCCTTGAATGATCACAGTGTCATGTAAAGAGCCCATAAACTTCTGTGAAGGAGTAATCTCAATCGCAGGATAAAAGCTCAGTGTGAAGGAGCCCATAGATATTAGGGAAGCAGGGTTGGATCCAGTCCTCATATGAACACTCACACAATGGGACTTCCACTCATGAGGTGGGACTTCCTCACCCTCTCTTCTGCTCTACGGCCCCCCATGCATGGCCAAAATCTAGTCTGAATACCCTTATATTTTGGGGGTGGCCTTGGAAGGCTCTGGAAATGTCTCTGCAGGTAATGTTATATTTTGGTGAAGTTCTTAAAAACAGGGTGGAAAAAGACATAGGAACAGATTCTGTCAGTGGAATGGAAAAAGGAATGATTCCTCCTCACCCTCTGCAGCCCCCCTCCACACTTTCAAAATCTTCCCCACAGAGTTGGGGGACCCTCCAGAACACATATAGGCAGCACAGGGGGCTGTAGGGGGCAGGGAAGGAGAAACTCCCATTGCACAAGGAAAAGGATGCCTGCATGGTGTTGGATCTCATGCATGGCCTTTTGCCTTCTTGACTGCCCCTGTGTCTTTAATGCAGGGATGGGGACCTCTTTCAGCCTAATACCTGAATTCCATTTCAGAGAAGTTCTGAAGAGCCCCACTTCAGTGGTGGGAGGGGCTGAAGGCAAGGAGGTGTGGCCAAAGGCAAAAGGGATGGGGCAGATTTTTTTTTAAAAATATCAGCATAGTTGGGGAAAGGGTGTGGGGCCAAGGGAAGGATGTGTAGCCATCTGGGGAACCCTGGAGGGCTTGATTGGATCCTCAGGAGGGCCAGATCTGGCCCCTAAGCTGACAGTCTCCACTCTTGCCTTAATCGCCCTGATGAGATGACACTTGTCACTTTTATTTGCATGAAAAAAAAAAAATCACTTGCAATACATCTGTGTAGAAGGCTGCTGCTAAAGGCACAGAAACAGGTCCAGTAAAAAAAAGTGGCAACCTTACTCCTCTCTCCCCATCTCTCCCCAGAGGTAACAGTTCCAAGGATCCAGGGAGCTAAAAGGTGACTCAGTACTGTTATCCCAAATCCTCCAGTCTTGGCTCCATTTTTAGGCTTTTTCACACTTGCCCTCTTCAAAAACTACATTTCCCAGGCTGTTTAGTCTAGGTATGGATGGTTGGCTTTATAGGTCAAAAGATTTGTGCTACGTGATTCCAAGATCTCTGGTGTGGCATTTTGTGGCTGGGAGTGTGTGTCCGCACACATGTGTATACCACAAATCTCTACTGCTTCTGAACTGGCTCCTCTGCTGAGTAGTGTGACACTATGTTTGTCAAGCTCTTTTATGGAAGGGCTTTAAGACGATTGACGGTGCAGCCCTATACATGTCTACTCATCTGGAAGGCCACAAGTTCCCATCCCTGCCCTAGAGGTAAGAGCCTGGAACTTTGTGTTCTTTCAGATGAGGCTTTTATTGTGCAATTGCCCTGCCTCATTTATAAAATATTACCAGGGGTCCAGGTGTGGCCATCTTCCAGTTGCAAGCCTCCTGTGTTTCCCCACAGGTTCTTCCATCTTTTTCCTTGCCACTGAAAATCTGTTAAGAAGGAAAAAGGTAGAATAGCTGCACAAGTTGGAGTCATCCATTTGGAAAACACACCATCCCATGTCAATGGCATGACCTGCCAAGGACCAGAAGAGCCTGTCATAAAGAACACTGGGAAGCTCTTTTGTATCAGGCACCAGGGCAGGCATGGATGAGTGGTCATCCAGGATGTCCCTCTAAAGCTGGGGTGGAGAAACTCTTTCAGCCTGAGGGCCAAATTCCATTTTGGAGAAGCTTTTGGGGACTGCATTCCCAAGGTGGGTGAGGCCCCAAACCTCAAAATGTCAACAATACTAATGTGTTTTAGCTTAAAGCTCTTCCTGTCAGTAACTAAGCCTTAAGAGAGGCGTGTTAGCCTTTTAGAATGGGGAAGAAACCTGCACAAAAGCCAGGAAACCATCAAGCAATTGGTGGTTGGGGGAAAGGAGGTGGGCCCAAGGAAAGGGGGCATGGACTTCTGGGGACTCCCCGAGGGCCAGATTTGGTTGTTTTGACATTTTGCACCCCTGTTCTAAAGCAGGCTTCCTGGCGCTCTCTGGATGTCTGGGACTACATCTCCCATCAGCTTCAGCCAGGTTGGGGATGATGGGGGCTGTAGTGCAACACACCTGGAAGGCTGCAAAGCATTGTAAACAGCTACACTGTGTTTATGGCACTTTACATAACATGCGTTACTCTAGAAAACAGCTGTGTTTTATAGGATTTTTTAAAAAAAGGATAGTGTGAACATCTATGAACGTTAGTGCACTTCCAGAGATTAAAAAAAAATGCAGAGAGCCCTCCCTGCTGAGCCAATTGCCAGAGACTCATTTGATCCAAGTGCCTTATTCTGTCTTCCATTGCTCTCCTTGCTAACTAGACATGAACACAAGGGAGCACCAGAGAGTTTCCTATTGCTTCAAAGAACTTCTCACTCAGATAAAACCACAACATGTGATGCTCATAATCAGCAGGGGGTGATGGTGGAGAAGCCCTCACTTATTACGCCAGTCACGTAGGATATTTGAAGAGGTGAGTGACAAGAGCGGAATCGAGTGTGTTCCTTCCCATCTGGGACAGAGGCCCAATGCTGATTTCAGTTTGCGCTTGCTCTGAAAACATACAGAACTCATTGATGTCAGTGGTGTTGAACCTTGGCATCATGGGACATATCTGGCCCTCTGGTCTCCCGCAGATGGCCACACCGCTTTTCCTGTCTCCACCACTTTCTCCAGACTGCCAATGGTTTAGTAGTTTCCTGGCTTTTGCTGAGCCCTCCCGCCCAGGTAGAAATGCATCTCCTAAAGCTTAGTTACTGGCAGTAAAAGATTTAAGCCGAAATGTGCGTTGTTTTTTTTTTTTTTTTAGCTCTGTGTCCTTTTCCCTTCAGCCCCACCCACACTGGAATTTGTCCCTGAGATTCTCTGAAACAGAGTTCATCCCTAAGGCCTGAAGAAGTTTGATACCCCCTGCTGTAGACGTTTCCAGGATGACAGATTCTTGCTTTCATTGTATGATATGATAAGAATCCGAATAACCATCATTGAATGCAAAAAAGGTAAATCCTGAAATCCTGTATTTATTGTGCAAACGCCTTTTCAGTGGTATGAAATAAATAGCCCACACTTTTATGAAATTTGCATGATAATGGCATTGATGTACTTTGAAAGGCCTTCTGTAAAAAGCCTCTGCTGCCATCAAAAGAGAGGTACCCAATCCCTGCCTAAATTCACAGTTGTGAATTAATGTGACTAATGTGGTGGTGAGCTGACTCACCACATTTGTCAGAGAACTATCAGTGAATAGTTGGCGATGGTTAATCAGTGAATATTTTTCTGCTCACCTGCTGCAGTTTCACTGGATTTCGGGTGTCTGAAGAAGGTAGCAAATGGCATTAGTTTTACTTGCATGCAATGTCAGATCTGGACATTGGGAACAAATGCTGAGGCTTCTTGGAGTGAAAGGCTCTTGGTCGGGGGTTGCAGAACACACGTTTTGCATGCGGAAGGCCCCAGGTTCATTACATCTCCAGGTAGGACTGGGAATAACACTTATCTGAAGTGCTGCAGAACCACTGCCTCTCCCAGTGTAGGCAATGCTGATGGAGCTTGATGGAGCATTGGTCTGTGGGGTGGCCGAATGTCCTACTTTAGAGAGGGTAGCCCTCTATTTGAAGAGCCCTCGGAGGTGTTAAGGAAATATCCAAGGCAGGTTAGGTTGAACAGTTGGAAATTTATTAAAGAACATCACGGCCGTGGGAGAGACAGACGAAACTGTGTCTCCCTCAAATAAAAGAATCAGTCAGGATGCATTTATTCAGACTGAAAGTTGGAGAACAAAGAAAATACACTACACATGCTCAGAAACCAATTAGTACTCAGCAACAGTCTTATCAGCACAACAGCCTTCTTATCTTTAGGGATAAGCTACTTTGGTGGATAGGAATTTCTTGCTTATGAGCAAGCTGCAATTACCTTCTCATGGTCAGACACACACACACACACACACACACACACACACACACACTCTCAATCAATCCCATCAGACACCTGAACCAAACTACTTACAAGGCCTAGTCAGGCATACTTTCACAGAGGCCAGTTCTCGGTTTGAAGGTGTCCTCTATTTCATGGGCTGCCTAGTCCAAGTCTGGTTTAAAGTCAAAGAACTATAAGGAGGGAGAGCAGCCAGAGGCCTTGAAGTTGTCCATCAACAATGAGCAGACACAGACTGAGAGGACACAGAGGTCACCTAGTCAGTCTTTCCCATGATTGTATTTCTATTTAAATTTCAGTATTTATTTCTAAATTTGCATCTATACATATACATTAGCATATGCAAATATAATGCAAATTGGTATCTTCTTTTGCCCTCTCTTTAGGGAGATGCATTTCCTCTTTCTTGGCGACGGGTAAATGGCCACCCTAGCCAGTCTGACTTGATATATGGCAGCTTCCTATGTTCTTCCACAACCTTATTAGAGAGTTTCGAGTCTACAAAAACTGTCAGGGCCACTTTACAGATTACATCAAATACGAGTGCTGTGTTTCCATTGTAAGTTAACCACATGTTTTTCTGTAATGTTTGGTGGGCATTTGCATATCTGACAACATGAACATGTGTTCCTAGGAGCTCAGTTTAGCCACTGAGGCTGGGAGAACAAGCGATATTCAAGATCACCAGGACTCTCCAAACGTCATCTCGCTGCTTGTCTCATGTCTGATTTCCATATGTGTTTGTGATCACTGTTCCCTCTTGTGAAAATGGGAAACTCACAAAAATTGAGCAGTGATCAAATGGGAGATTTGCATAAGTTTCCCCAAATCTGCATAAATCTCCCCAAATTTGTGCACATTTCCCAATTTCTGCAAATTTCCTCCATACACTAAAGCAGGGCTGATTCAGTCTACAGCAGGGATGTACGAAAGTCACTTACCATTTCGCGGATCTGCTTCACAGTGGGGGGGGGAGGTGCTCCGTCTCTCCCCCCGGAATCCTCAATGGGGGGGAGGCGCTCTGTCCCTCCCCCTGGAATCCTGCCTGGCCAGCTCTGCTCTGCGGGGATTCTGTGGAGCTGCTGGCTGGCTCCGCCAGCAGCTGGACATCTGGCCACTGGGCAGCAGGGATGCAAATGGTGGCGGCCATGGCCGCCGCCGTTTGTGTCCCTGTACTTAACCTTGATAGGCTACGTAAATATTTACGTAGCCTATCATGGCAAAGTAAAAAAACACACGTACGCAAATGGCGGTGGCTACAGCGGCCGCCATTTGCGTTTGCTATTTTTCACCGTTCTAGCCTACATAAATATTTACGTAGGCTAGAACGGCTAAAAATAGTGAACGCAAATGGTGGCCACCGTAGCTGCCGCCATTTGTGTACGTTGCGCCCAGCCGTGGCCGGCCAGGAGACCAGCCGCCCCCGCCACCCCTGCCGCCGCAACTGCCGCCCCCGCCGCCACCCCTGCCGCCGCCGCCCCTGCTGCCGCTGCACCTTCTGCCGCCGCCGCACCTTCTGCTGCCGCCGCACCTTCCGCCGCCGCCCCCACTGCCACTGCACCTGCTGCCCCCGTCGCCACCCCCGCGGCTGCCCCCGCGGCTGCTGCCCCTTCCGCCACCCCCGCGGCTGCTGCACCTTCCACCGCACCTTCCGCCACTGCACCTTCTGCCGCCCCTTCCGCCGCCCCTTCCGCCGCCACCGCTGCTGCGCCATTGCCACCGCCGCCAAAGTCGTCACTGCATCCGCCGCATCCACCCCAGGAAAGTGCCATCCCGGGGGGTTCCGCGGGGTGGGCGGGGGAGCAGGAGGCCGTTCCGCCACGGATTCCGGGGGGCCGAATGCCAGTGCATTTGGCCTCACTGGAATCCATGGTGGAATTCTCCGCCATCCCTAGTCTACAGAGGAAATTTGTGCAGATTAGGAAATTTGTGCAAATTGAACTGGGAATCAGGAATGAGACGAATGCGAGCATGTGTTGGACAATTTGTGAATACTTTCAACAGACATGCTTGCACTTGCGTTCACATTCAGAGCTTTGAACAGGCCATTCTCACATGTTTTGCAAATAGGGATACTGGAGAAATCTGACATGGACTCAAATAAGGCTGGATTCCAAAGAATCCGACCCCGGAGTCTGCGGTGGAGCGGCTGCACTTACCTCCTTCACTGGAGGATTTCCTGAGGAGCGGCTCTCCGGCTCTCTAGAAGATACAATATGCTAATGGCCGCTGCCATTAGCCTATCGTGGGAAAAAATACAGCCATAAATGGCATATTGTACATCATTTGTGGCCGTAAAGCACTGACTTTGTCCTAAATTGCAGCCATTTACTATGTGTTAGAATGGCAAATGCCATTCAAATGTTACAGAAACTACTACAGAACACAGGGACATTCCTTTTTCCACCATGTTCGAAATGGCTCACAGACGCTTCTTGCTGGACGTACACATTTCTGTAGCAGGTTTGTTTATTTAAAAGATTTAGGGCATGTTTAGATACTAGGGATGTACGAAACTCTTACCTGACTCCCCCGCAGCTGGGCATCCGGCCGCTGGGCTGCACAGGGACGCAAATGGCGGCGGCTACAGCGGCCGCTATTTATGTTCCTTCCTATTGCCGTGATAGGCTACATATATATTTACGTAGCCTATCACGGCAAAAGACAGGGGCGCAAATGGTGGCTGCATTTGTGCCCCTGTCTTTTGCCATGATAGGCTACGTAAATATATACGTAGCCTATCACGGCTAAGGACACGGATGGAAATAGCATCTATGCCATTAACGTCCCTGCCCTGAGGTGTGATAGGCTACGTAGATACTTACGTAGCCTATCACAGCTTGCCAGGGACGCAAATGGCGGCCGGTGTAGCAGCTGCCATTTGCGGCCGCAGCCCAGCAGCGGCTGGAGCCACCAGAGCTGCCACCGCCGCTGCCACTGCCACCAGATCTGCTGTCGCCACTGGAGCCGCAGCCAGGTATGCTCTGTTTCGTGGGGCTTTCACGAGGTGGTGGGGCAGGTTGCTCCGTTCTGCCACGGCTTCTGGGGGGCCGAATTCACTGGAATTTGGCCTCCCTGGGATCTGTGGCAGAATTCTCTAACATCCCTATTAGATACTGAGAGTTGTGGAACTTTTTTCTGCCTAACATGCATAGGATTGCACCTTAACAGTCTAATGACTCCCAGCATGGCTTAAAATCAACCATGAAAACAATGAAAATACAAAAACAATACAGGTATTATTAAAAGCAGCAAGACAAGAGAAAAAATACCAACAGCATTAAAGATATTGGAAAAGGCCTGGGTAAGTCTAAAGGCCTTCGCCTGATACAGGATTTGGCACCAGGTGAGCTTCCCTTGGGAGAACATTCCATAAATGGGGCCTGACATTCCCCTGATCTTAGAACGGGGAGGAGCCCAGAGGAGGGCTTTACTGGGATATTAGCATCTGGGGCCCTATCTACACAGCACCGCTTTCACCCTTCACTCTGTCTCAACTGCGCAGCATTGCAGCTGCGAATTAACTTCTGCTGCGATACGCTTAGGGATGTCAGAGAATTCCGCCATGGATCTCAGTGAGGCTGAATGCCAGTGCATTCGGCCCCGCATAATCCGTGGCGGAACGAAGCCCCCCTCCCCCCCTCGAAAGGCATGCGAAACGGAGCACTTACCTGCTGCTGTCCGCACTGACTTGCAAATGGCGGCCGCGTCTGCGGCCGTCATTCGCTTCTTCATTATAGCCATGATAGGCTACATAAATAATTACATAGTCTATCATGGCTAATGCAGGGATGCCATTTGCATCCCTGCTGAGGCCGTGATAGGCTACGTTAAGTGTTTACGTAGCCTATCACAGCAAAAAACCCACAAAAAGCAGTGAACGCAAATGGCGGCGGCTACGGTGGCCGCCATTTGTGTTCCCTTTTTTTTGCTGTTTTAGCCTACATAAATATTTACGCAGGCTATTACGGCAAAAAGAAAGAAAGGAACGCAAATGGCGGCCACTACGCCATTTGCGTTCCCTTTTTTTTTTGCCGTAATAGCCTATGTAAATATTTACGTAGGCTAAAACGGCAAAAAAAAAAAAAAGGGAATGCAAATGGCGGCTGCCATAGCCACTGCCATTTGCATCTGCTGTTTGTTTTGTTTTTTTGCTGTGATAGGCTACATAAATACTTACGTAGCCTATCACGGCAAAATACAGGGACGCAAATGGCGGCGGCTACGGCAGCCACCATTTGCGTCCCCGCAGGCTGCCCAGCGGCTGGATGTCTGCGGAGTGGAGCCAGCTGGAGAGAATTTCGGGGGGAGGGACGGAGCGCCTCCCCCCCACTGCGAATGTCACCCTTTGAAAAGGTAAGTGACTTTCGTACATCCCTAGATACACTTGCAATTTCTTGCGGACTTCCCCAACAAGAAACTCCGTTGTGTCCTTTTTTTTTACCATTATATTTTAATGCACAGCTGTGTAGGCATGTGAACATGGGGGTGTGACACTTCAGGTTTTAGTGGCTGTTTTGTACTTTAGGGGTTCTGTTGTGTCTGTCCATCCCTTGTTAGGTAAAATGTGGGGGATCTGTGCTCCTTCATTTCCATCATGTCAACTGTTTGGCAGTTCCCCAGCTTGAGACTCTTGTGATGGTTCGCATTCACCAAGGCATGAGAGGTATGTGCCTACCCATCACTCTGAAATGGTGACTGGAGCAAACTTAGTCCTGGACCTTCTGCTCTCCTGAGACACCCCCCCCCCCCGGCCCTTGGGCACTGACTCCAAAGCAACCATTGTGAAGATACAAAGCTGCAAAAATGTGCGAAAGTGTGATTAAATAAATGAAAATGCCTCTCCATGCCTCTGTAACTGCGCAGCTGTGAAGGGATGGGGGGAGTAAAGGGGCATCACAAAGTGATGCAAGCACTATGCCCGCCTACAACATGCCCACTTGCAAAATGTGAAGTTGGTTTAGGGAAGGGGGACACACAGCTCGCAACCATGGAAAACCCTCAGCAAACCAAAAACGTCTCAGCAAAATGCCTCCTTGGAAATCCACATTTTCTGGGAGAAAACCATGGATGGCTGCGAAGTGGTGATTGTGTCATATGTCCTGAAGGACCTGGACTCAGGGCCACCCCAGAGTAAAAGGCTCAATGTAGATGGGGCCTGGGATACGCGGTCCTTTAGAGGAGCTATCTTGGCCCATTTTGCTGTAACAGACTAAGAGACCTGTGGGTCTTAAGGCACAAACTGCATATGATACTGCAGCCATATCTAGAAAACCTTGGTTTTTTTTTTAAATGATGGGCTTAGGATTTTTTTAAAATGAAAAGCTGCATAAAAGTGGCCTGAAATAAATAAATAATGCTTCCTCTCCCAAATGTTTCTAGCTGTTTTTACCCCCACCAGGGAATTCTTAAGCACTTTCTTCTCTCCTGTTTGCTGTAAATCACCCTCTCCTGAGGACATTTTGCGAGGAAGAAGGGGCTTCCCTTCCCATGTGGTTTTGTCACATGTAGCTACAGTGTAACATGTCGTTTGCTCCTTAAAGACAAATAATTAATTTAGCATGAGATTTCACAGACAAGAACTCAGTGACTGAGAGGGTATGAAAGTGCATCCATCAAAACAATATTCATCTTTCCGCACAAACAAGTAGACCATCTCCCATCTGGTTAGTTCTTCCTTCCCCTCAGCCTTTATAAATATTTCTCCCTATAGTCACATTCCCCATCCTGATCAACCACCTAGTCCTATTCGAGGTCTGGATATTTCCTTTTAGCTCTCTTCTTTGGAGTCCTGTTGCCTTTCTTCCTGACCTGATCCATGGTAGCCAGTAGCCTAGCTTTCTTATTGCCTTAGCGAATCGTGACATGTGAAGACTTTGAAATAGAATCATAGGGTTGGAAGGGGCCTACAAGACCATCGAGTCCAACCCCCTGCTCAGTGCAGGAAGCCTGATTCCCAGGCGGTCTCCCATCCAAGTACGAACCAGGGCTGACCCTGCTTAGCTTCCGAGATCAGACGAGATCATGATTCTGGATTTTGTGCATTTTAATGGGCTCTTGCCCTCATCCAGGTTTTGCCAGGGTGTAATGCCCTTGCAAGAAGGTACCCAACTCTCCTTGGCTTCTCTTCCAACACAAAAGCCCTTGCTATTTGTTCCTTGATGTTTCTGCAGCAGTAGTAGAATCTTAGCAGAGTTGGAAAGGAAAGCCCCCTTCCGTTGGAAGGCCTGGGCAAAATCTAGACCACCCTTTCAAGTACTGCTCTAGATGCAATGAAATCACGTATTCAGTCTTTGTCACGGCAGCTTCTAAGTACTGGACATTTATGTTTCCACGTGCTGAAAAACATGATCCTCAAATGTCTGTTTTACGTGATGGAGACATTTCTAAATATCTGTTGTTTTACACCAACTGAAAGTCTAGCCTATCATGAGGGCTAAATCTCCCAACAGCCATTTGGAGACACCACAGCAGTGCTGTCCCTACAAGGAGGCAGAGCGAGGCGCATGTCTTAGGCAGCAGATGGTCAGGGTGGTGAGTGACACACCTCCGCCCACTCCCTTCCTGAGCCACAGATCAGCTGCCCACCTCAATCTCCAGCTTGGAGTTGGAAGAACCAGGAAGGCGAAACAGCACAACGTGGTTTCACTCTTCCTCTTCTCTCCCCTATTTGCCCCCACAGGCTGCTGTGCTGTTCTGCCTTCCCCCTTTTCTTCCAACAGGCCTGGCAGGGGAGGAAGAGGTGGGGCACTGCCTTCTGGCAGCAAAGGAGGGAGATGAGCCATGGCGCATTCGCTTGCCTGGCCTTCTACTTGCCTGTGGGCCATGGCAGCAGCAGAGTGATCGATCACTTGCTCATTCAGTCGCTTGTCCTCTTGCAGCAACAGAGAGACAGAATGAGGGAAAGTATGAGAGAGAAAGGAAGAAAGAAAACGAAAGAAGGGAGGGAGGGAGAAAAGGGAGGGAGGGAGTGGGGGTTGATACTTTTGTTAGAGGAGTAATAAATGGATTTGGGGCTTCATTTACAAAATGAAGAATGTACAAAATGAATCACAAGATGGAATTGATCAACCTCTAACCTTGCTTGTTTAAAACTAATGAACGAACTAACGGACTAAATAAATCTCTGCAATGGTGCTGAACTTGCTTGCTTTCAGAATTGTTTTCTTTTCTTTTTTTCAGCAACTGCAGTGTTTTCATGTCTTCGTGTTTGTTAAAGTGTACATGGGGGCCATCTACATGGCACCACTTTCAACCTTCACTCCGTCGTAACTGCACAACATTGCAGCTACGAATTAGCTTCTGCTGTGGTACACACATGATTTACTGCGGAATTCTCCAATGGAAAAATCCACTGTGACCTGACACATAGCCGTTGAAGTGAAGTAAACTGTGGCAGTCACGCTACTCTTTTTTTTTTTTTTTAAACCAATTACATTTAAATGCGCAGCTGCACAGGCACATGAGAGTGGGGTGAGACACTTCAGGTTTTAGTGGCTGTTTTGTATTTTAGGGGTTCTTTGTGTCTGTCTGTTCCTCATTAGGCAAAATGTGGGTGGTCTGCTCCTTTGATACCATAACAACTGTTTCACAGTTCTCCAGCCCAAGACTCTCATGATGGTTAGCACATGCCAAGGCATGTGCCCATGAGAGGTACATGCCTACCCATCATTCCAAAATGGTGGCTGGAGCGAAGTTGGTCTTGGACCTTCTGCTCCACCGACAGCTCCCAGCCCTGGCCGTTGTCCACTGACTCCAAAGCAGCCATTGCGAAGATACGAAGCTCCAAAGGTGTGCAAAGGTGTGGTTGAAGAAATGAGCACGCTTCTCCATGCCTCTGTAACAGCACAGCCATGAAGGAATGGGGAAGAGTGAAGGGGCATCACAGAGTGGCACAAGCACTAGGCACACCTACCACATGTCCACCACAAAATGCCAAGTAGGGATGTCAGAGAATTCCGCCACGGACTGAAATGGGATCGAATTCCCTTCAGTCCATGCCACGGAATCCTCTGTGGAACAGTACCACGAGGTCCTGCGGAGCCAGCAGTCATGCGGCTTTTTTTTTGTCATCCGCACAGAGTCGCGAAATTTTCGTAAATAAAAATGCAAGGTAGTATATTCCGATAATAAATACGTAAGGTTTTTTTTTTAAAATGAATTGTGCTGACTGCCTTATTTGTGGGTGTTCTTTTTCAATTGAAATCCTCCATCTCCATTTACTTTCAGCCAAAACACTTCCTCCTCTTCGGGGCTTCCCAAAACAAGGCTGCCCTAGGTGTGCCTGAGTGATGCACTCTTTGTTTTAAGCAATGCTGCTTGAAAGAAATAAAAAACCTTTTAAAATGACCATGCTGGTCTGGAGCCCTGCACCAGGTATTAATTATGCTCCCTGCTAAGCTTTCTATTTCCACATCCAGCATTGTTGCTGACGTTGTGAGGCTAAAATGGAGAGGAGAACCAACTCTGTGCATGTCTACTCAGAAGTAAGTCTTACTGAGTTCAATGCGACTTACTCCTACACATGTCAGCACCCCACTTGCCCCCAGCTCAGCTTTGTATTTCCACATCCAGCTCATTATCAAACCTCCTGTTAGTTATCTCAGAAGACCCTTGGGTGAATGGGGGGGGGGGTTCCAGGGAACAGCTGGATTGAGGGAGATTACACACACACACACACACACACACAGAATATAGTTCTTCATATTCCCCGGTATGTTTATTCCTCATTTTGTCCATTCCCTGAGCATGTGCAGAGTGTGCTTTTTATTCAAACAAAGAGAAGGTTGCTGATCTCTCCCTTCATGCTGCATTTGAACAAGTGTGACTGCTTCAGAAAGAACTTTCCATTATACTGTCTCTTTTTCTTCATGAGTTTCATATAACAGAAGTATGATGTAGTGGTTAGAGTCCAGCCCAAAGTCACCCAGTGAGATAACTAACAGGTTTGATAATGAGCTGGATGTGGAAATACAAAGCTGAGCTGGGGGCAAGTGGGGTGCTGACATGTGTAGGAGTAAGTCGCATTGAACTCAATAATACTTACTTCTGAGTAGACATGCACAGAGTTGGTTCTCCTCTCCATTTTAGTCTCACAACATCAACAACAACGCTGGATGTGGAAATAGAAAGCCTAGCAGGGGGAATAATACCTCGTGCAGGGTTCCAGACCGGCATGGTTATTTTAAAAGGTTCTTTCTTTCTTTCTTTCTTTCTTTCTTTCTTTCTTTCTTTCTTTCTTTCAACAGCGTTGCTTAAAACAAAGAGTGCATCATTCAGGCACACCTAAGGCAGCCTTGTTTTGGGAAGCCCCTAGGAGGAGGAAGTGTTTTGGCTGAAAGTAATTACTGCATGTCTCAGGGCAGGGGAAAAAATATGTAAATATCTACGAAAAATAGCCTTTCTTACAGAAGTTATGCAGACTCACGGAGATGGCTGGGCACTGGAATTATGGCTGTTGGTACGGATTTATCTTCGTAATTCTTGGAGCAGAAAAAAAAGAGGAGAATTCTGGGGGCTTGCGAACAACGGTACGGAGCACTGGCTGCAAACTGCGGAAGTCAAGCGGCACGGAAGGTACACAATTCGTACATCGCTAAACCAAGTCAGCTTGGGGAAGGGACAGACAGCTCGCAATGGCAGAAACCCACAGCAAAGCATAAACATCACAGCAAAATGCCTCTTTGGAAATCCGCATTTTTCGGATGAAAACCACGGTTTGGCTGAGAAGTAGCTATTATGTCATATGTCCCGAAGGACCTCAAATCGCAGCAGCCCCAGAGTAAATGGCTCGTGTAGGTGGGGCCATGTTCTGGGAACTAGAGAGGCAAATCAGCCTTGTGGACAGCAAGAGCTGTGCTGGTCCCTATCCATTGTGTTGTCGACCAGCATTAATGGAATTATCAAGCATGTCTGATCGACAATGTTCACTGCTCCACATCCCTGAAATGCCGTCTGTTTGATGGTCCATCAGAAAGTTAGTTACCTTGAAAGTTCTGGATTAGTGATCACTTCTGTTTCTTTATGTCTTGTCTCAGCATCTGTACCTGCTTCAGTATGAACTGTTAGGACTTCCTTTAATGTCAAATCTGCATGAAACCATGATTGATATGTGCTTGGTCTGAGATTGCTTTTTCCTCCTCCAAATTGACACCCATGGTGCCTCCACACTCCAGGTGGGTTGTTGTTGTTGTTTTTTTAGCTCCTGACAGCATTTTTCAGAGGCAGCTAAATTTCTAAGGGCATTTTCAATCCTAGTGTCACTTCTATTGTCTGCACTCCTCTTTCTCATGACCGTCCCCTCCCACCTGTTCCTTTCTATAGAACAGCGTTACACATGCCACAGGCTCCAAATAAAGATCAGGCTGTTCTAAGTCACCCGTCTCACTCACGGCTATGATATGACTCAGTCACTTTAACTCTGGGCTTGGATGTGTCATCCACAAATGATGACATCTCTTTAGAGTAAAGCAGCAGAAATGAGGAATAGCAAGTGGGAGAAGAGGAGAGCTGGGGGAAGGTGAGAGAGGTAGAAAAGGCTGTGGGTGGGGTGGAAGGGGAGGATATTTTGCAAAAGCATTCTTTTTCTATAAACTCATGCTGATGAATTTCGGTTTATAGCCAAACTTACTCAGTTCTTAGGGTGGAGAATAATAAGCTGCACTATAACATTCCAGCCCCAAACAACTCATTAATATATAGCAGCCTTCCCCAATCTGGCCCCCTCTAGATATTTTAGACCACAACTTTGGTGGGTTTGGTGGCAATGTGAGAGAGAGCCTTTTTGGTGGCCGCTCCCAGGCTGTGGAACTGCCTCCCAAGGGAGGCTAAGTTCGCTCCCTCTTTGCTAGCCTTCTAACGGCGGGCAAATACCACTTTATTCAAGAAGGCCTTTGGCCTGTAGTGGGTCTGTGGGTTGGGTGCTGTTTTTATTCTGTAATTCTTATGTTTTTATTGTATTTTAATGTGTTTTATAGTTTTAATCTATTTTAAATTCTTTTTGTAAGCTGCATTGAGTTCCATTTTTTTTTATAGAAAGGTAGGGCATTAAACAAACAAACAAACAAACAAACAAACAAACAAACAGATTTCAGTCAGCCCCAGCCATGTCAATGGTAGGATGTAGTCCAAAGGATCTGGAAAGCACCAGGCTGAGAAGGCTGCTATATATTATTGCCACGCTTGTTTGGGGCATGTGTCCATGCACATTTGAAACCTACTTTTCTGTTTCCATAGAATAAGTCCTTCTGGAAAATGACTGACTGGGGGGAATTACCTGAGTGTTTGGGGAACCTGTTCCCTCTATGGCCTGTTACTGAATGTCCTATTTGGTGTACACGTTTTCAGGGATACACCTGTTCAAAGACCCTTGAACTATGGCAATAGCACATCTTTGGAAGAAGTAACCCCATGATACACACACACACACACACACTTCTTTGAAATCAGGAAGAATTTTATTGAGCGCACAGAATCAAAAATATCCAGTGATTACTTCAGGCAAATTAAGGGTTGGCAAAAGGCACATATAAAAAACTCTCAGATGGATTCACAGATTACAAATAAAAATATGCAGAGCAAACAAATATACACAATTGCAAAATGGAGGGTGCAACCATCCATGCACTAGGTTTGAAGGGTGGTGGTGGTGGGGAAATAGCTTTAAAATCTGTTTGGGGGCTAGACCAAGAGTTGCAGTGCAAGGAGAAGTAGGCTGCAGACACGCATGGATCATTCAGGTAGAACTGGGCTGGACTGTGGTTTGGGGCTAGGCAAATTGGGGCCCTAAGACTACTGGGATAGAGAGGAAGAGTGAAGCAGGGTTCAAAGATGTGCTTGCAAGAGCAGGGAGGAGAAAACGATCCTACAGAGGCTTGGCTAGGTGAGTGGGCTGTGTGTGCACCAAGGCTAGTCCTGGCATGCAGTTAGGGATGTACGAAAGTCCCTTACCTTTGACGAAATTTGATTCACGGTGGGGGGGAGGTGCTCTATCCCTCCCCCCAAAATTCTGGCCGGGGGGGGGAGGTGCCCTGTCCCTCCCGCCGCGAATCCTGCCGGCCAGGTCTGCAAATGGCGGCGGTCGTAGCCGCCACCGTTTGCGTCCCTGCAGTCAGCTGTGATAGGCTACGTAAATGTTTACATAGCCTATCACGGCTGAGTTAAAAAACAAAACAAAAAACCGCGCGTATGCAAATGGCGGCGCCCATGGGCGCCGCCATTTGCGTATGCGTGGTTATTTTTTTTTTTTAACTCAGCCGTGATAGGCTACGCAAACATTTACGTAGCCTATCACGGTATTTTTTTTAAATCTAGCCGTGATAGGCTACGTAAATCTTTACATAGCCTATCACTTTTTTTTTTTTAACTTGGAAATGGCGGCGGTGGCGGCAGCCGGTCAGAAGACCGGCCACCGCAGCCGCCGCAACGCTGCCGGAGCCACCGCCGCCAGGGAGATTCGCCCAAGGTAAGTCCCATCCCGGGGGGGCGGGGGGGGCAGACCGTTTCGCCACCGATTTCGGGGGGCCGAATGCGCTGGCATTCGGCCTCCCTGAGATTCGTGGCGAAATTCTCTGACATCCCTACATGCAGTCAATCATGCTTCTCACCATCACAGGGGGAAAATAAGCCATGGTGGTTTATTCTCTCTCCATGATTGGGCAAACCTATCCACTGTGACAAAACGGGAGGGCAGGACTGGGGTAACCTACAGCTATTTCACACACTCACCCCATATACAGCCACCTTGTGCACAGTCCCTCCTTATCTCTTCTTCAAGAACTATACTGGACAGGCTCCAAGACACATTGCGTTGTCTTGGAGCCTGTATAATGTAGAAGGTTTGGCTAGGTCACAATGGGGTGATGAAGAGACAGAAGAGGTATCCAAATTAGGAGGCCCAGCCACAGTTCTTCCCATTACTTGGCCAGGGAGGCTGCACTAAAGTGGCTGGGCTTCTGACCAAATACTACTTCAAAGATAGACCAGATCGTAACACACGCACACAAGCACCCAACAGGAAAGAGGGCACAGAGTAGGAGCCCATAATGTGTAGGTGGGATGTCTCCAGAAGACAGAATAGGGCTTTGAAAGATGCCTTTCCTTGGATCATGACAGATCCACCCTATAGCTGAAGCTGGGGAGTGTTGAAACTCCTGAGGTTTCAGCAATGAAAAATGCTTTCTTTTAAAAAGGATTGTAGTAGGGGTCACTGCATTCGCTAAGCAGAGATCTAGGCAGCTAGACTCAGGTAGTCTGGGGAAAAAGGTAACGAAGCCACCAGTGATCCATGGCTCAGTGTGATTTCAGTGGAGTAAGCAAGAGCCAATGGAGGCAACCGGACTAACTGGGTTTGTCACACGGCCAGAAGGTGGGGGGGTACCAGACCTTGAGAGGCCATGGAACTATGGAGTTTACCATGCACCAGGAGTGAGTATGGTGTCCTGCCTCTGTGGGGCAGCCAGGAAACCAAGTGACTTCAGCAATGGGGGATTGGCAGCAGATACTGGAACACTGAGGGCTTGAAGTCCACGGTTCTTATAGGGTTCAAGACTACCAAGAGACAAAAGATTCGGACTCCAAATGTAACAATAAAAAAGCAGGTGAGAGAAAGACTCTCAGGTAGAGTCTACAGTGTTTTCAGACCACCACCAAAAGTTGGGGCCCATCTACTGGGAAACATTTTCCAATGCGATTCATTCAGTTAAAAACCACATTCTCATAAAATCGGATTTGCTTCTCCTGCGACACACGCAGCCAATTACGGTGGGGTGTGTGTGTGTGTGTGTGTGTGTGTCTGCTTTTGTGTGGCAGACTGCACAAGAAACAGCATTCGTTCAGGCAGATGTGGGTGGTGTCTTGCAGCATCAACCAGCTCCCTTTTAAGAAACTTCAGCTCCATTCTGAATAAGTGCAGTGGAAGTCAATGGGAATTTCTTCTGAGTAGACATGTTTAGTGGGCTGTTTTCAGGGCAGAAGTGGAGATTTCAAAAGTCATCCCAAAGCAACGTGTTGACTTTAGGGAATGTGGTCTGAGGGAGCACAGCCCTGAGCTCTCCTCTGGCTTGTGAGAAGGGAGACGGTTCTATATCCACCCCTCTTCTCCAAAGTGTCCACCCTTTGCTGGAGGCAACCTTTTCTTTTTATTCTCCCACCCTTCACCTCCACTCATCCGCACCTCTGTTGCTGCAAAGGGATGGAGCCTTGGAAGGCTAATTTGGGGGGGGGGGAGCACAATCGCATTTTAAAGTCATTAAGGGTGCAATCCTATCGAGATAGGTGGGCGCCTCCAAACCCGGAGGCGACCCCCTATCCAAATCAGGGCAGGAGAAGAACGGAGGGGATCATTCCCTCCATGCTTCTCCTGCCCTGCTTTTTTGGCTAGACAGCTGATTGTGGCTGTCTAGCTGCGGGAGGACGGAGCAGGGAAGGAGGCTGTTGTATGACACATTGGATGTGCCGTATAGGCAGCTATGCTCTCCCCCCTTGGAACGCCCCTTTCTGGCCCCTCCACGCTCCTCTTGCAAGCATGGAGGATGGGGCTGCCTCTGAGGCAGCGCGGAAGGGGGAAAGGTCGGTCCTGGAAAACACCATATCCTATGGCTGTCTAGCTGCTGTCTAGTGGCCATAGGATTGCTCCCTAAACTTAAGTGAAGGGCTGTGCCTCTGGAAAAGTACATATTTAAAACAATAGAGTTCCCCACCCCTCTCTCAGTTCCGTGCTGAGTAAGTGCAGTGGAAGTCAGTGGGAATTACTTCTGAGAAGACATGGTCTAGCAGGCTTTTTCCGGGGCAGAAATGGAGATTTCAAAAGAATAAAAGTCATCCCACCGCAACCTGCTGATTGTAAGGTTCAATCAAAACAATTGTTAAAACAAAGCACGATCATGCGCAGGTCCGTTCCTCCAGACATGACACATCCTTCCCTTCCTCCTATCAGCGCTGCATCCCCACAGCCGGCGCCTAAGGTGGCATCACTAGTTGAAGTCACACAGACTCCCAAAGTGCACTGAAGCCCGTGCGATGGGAAACTCTGTCACATAACAACTTTGGGAAAAATGCGGGTTTTACAGCATGAAATGCATGGTTGCTGTGGGGAGGGGGGAATGACATGTGCCATGATCATCTGTGAGGCGCAATTGCACCGAGGTACAATCCTTGTGTAGATGGGGCCTTAGAGACAACTTCTTGAGGAAGACATCAAGAGTCTCAACAGGGTGAGCAAGGATGGGCAAAACTAATCAAGGCAGTGCTGTGCCTCAAGTTAATCAAGATGATGGCACTTCCAAAAGTTGGGGGAAATTCCAGGCCAGTGATTGAGTCATACCTGGAGGAAGATCACTGAAGGGCTGCCATATGCCTACATATCGATAATCCAATCATTGTCCACTCAGTCAGGGGGCCTAATTAATTGCTGTTTGATCTGAATGGCTTTGATAAATTTATCATTACATACATGACTCGCTATTGCCTTGCCTGTGGCAAGAACACTTGACTTTCTCTACCTTGCTTTTCTCTCAGCTGAATCTCTTAAAGTAACACTCTTAAGGTCGCCAAATATTTAGGTGGCTGACGGTGCCTGCTGTGCTGCTGAGCAGCTTGCTCATAGGCCCTGGCACTGCCCCATAGTGGGCACCATGCAGCAGCTACTCAAAGGCAACTATGCCTCCTGCAAGACAAGTCCTTTATAGTACCATAGACCAGGAGAGGAAAGGCTAAAATCTAGCCAGGAGATTATACATTCTGCCTCCATGGAATAACAACAACAACAAACAAACAAACAAACAAACAAGGGAAACAATAGTTTACAAGGCCATTTCCTTTTATCATACCACAACATGCTGCTACAGGCCCGTCAATCATTGGTACACTAGTACAGTAGGGCACCATTCATGGAGAAGCTCTCCTGTAAATGATCCAGTTAAATGAATGCGAACAACACAAGAGCACAGTTCTCTCTTGCACAGCCCAGCTCCCTTCCATGACAACTTCCTGGCAGATTGTGCCCTTATAGAGCAAAATGCTCAACACTGGTCAGTTCTCAGACTCTTGGAGATGGGTCACTCTTTACCCAGGCTCTTTACCCAGGCACCTGGCACTCTTGGGGAGCTGGTGCCAGGACTTTCCATCCTCTCCCCTGTTGGTTCATCCGGCAGCAGCAGCAGCAGCTGGGTCTGGGAACCCACCTGCCATTTACAACTTCCTACAAGGCCCTAGAGGCATTGGGGGTAACAAAAATGGAAAGTGGCTTGCAGCTACTCACCTCAGAACATGGTGTTGCTGCTGCTGCCTGCCAGCCACTGTGCCCTAATCAGTAGATGGCAGTGATATGGGTGTTGGCACAAGGTCGGACTTTCCTGGGAACCTCTTTAAATCTGGAGATGGCTCTAAAAGGGCTTGTCTACATAAGATATTTATTTTATTTTGAAATAAAGTTAGAAATACGACAAAAGGAAAGAATGCGCAAAACAATACAACAAGTTTGCTAATTAAGGGGAAAAGGAAAAGAACTGATTACAACCCTTGGTATATTATGGGTAAGCTTATAGGACAATTAGGTGAGTGAAACCAGTTATGGAGAAGCTCCCTAACTCTCCTGAGGGAGTTTGGATGTGTAAGACACACATATGAACGTTATCTAGCTTAATCATAGTCATACATATAATGCATACGCCATATCTGTATTTGACTGGCACTTGACCAGAAGCTTAAATGGTTTCCGCATAGGAGATAAATGGAAACAATGGCACTATAACATCTTAAAACAGTATAACAGCATTACACAATCAGACTTCTGCTCACACAGTGGGAGTTTCCCATTCCATAGGGTTGGGGGAACCACTAGAGCAGATATGGGGGGGCATGGTGGGGGGCTGCAGGGAGAAAGAGGAATTCAATCCAGTCTGTTGGTGGATGGATATAGTTGAATACAACCCTGGGATCAGGACTGGTGTCCAGAGTAGGCATGGTCAGGCATCTGCCAAGGGCCCATACCACAGCACGGGCCCACTGACAAGAGCCCCCAGGATTTGCTCCCCCTCTTCACCATTGCAACCTGCTTGTTCACTTGCCTTTCTCTCTGGCCCAGGCAATGGTGGTGATGAGAAGGAGCAAAAGTAGATGCCTCTGTCTACTTGTTCACTGGCTCTCTGCCTGTCAAGCAAGCAAGTGGTAGCAATGCTGAGAGAAAGGATGATGAGCGATAGAGAAGGTAGATTCACTCAAGGAGGAGGCCCATGGAGTGTGCCTTGCTCAAGGTTCCTCAAAACCTGGAGTCAGTGTTGCCTGGGCTTCTTTGCTTGTTGCAATTGCTGAGTAAGTTTGTACATAATCATCCTCTCCCAAATTTATCAGCCCATTGCTGTTTAGCTGGTTGCTTGGGAGACTTCTGTCTCCTAACTATGTGCTCTCATTGATGAAACATCAACAACCCTCCTGAGCTGTTATTAAGGAACACTCAGCCAGCAGCCATAACACATCATTACATCACTAAGCATGGTTTTAAAGAGAGGATAACTTGGAGCCAAGTGACTGCAGAGCTATCTGCTTAGGTAGCTGTTTATCTGTATGGCAAGGTCTGCAAGGATGACAAATAGAATCGGTTTATATTCTTTTTCCTCCCAACTCCCTCCCCAGTGAATTCAAAAATTAAGTAGCTGTAATTTTCTAAGTGCCCAAGCAGCTTAACTCAACAGAATCAGATGCAAACACCTGGAAGGAAAAAGCAGATGTTGCCAAGATTGGTAATTTGGCTCCATCAAACTGCAAATGGTTCATCCTCTTATTCATACCTCGGTCCGTGTGTGTGTGTGTGTGCGTGCGCACGCGCGCATGCATGCATGTGTGTGTCACTACCAAGAGTGACTTGCCTGTGGAGGATTTCCCATCTGGCTCCATTTGTCATAACATACAGCTCAACAAACGCCAGTCAGATGGAAAATTCTGCCTGGATAAAGCAGCTTGGGGGGACTCACTTCACTGGTGGCTCATGCAGCTTAAAAGCTGCCTGAAAATGTTATCCCCAAATTCATGGGATTGAGTATTTCAGCCACAAGAGAATGCCCATGATTTGGCTTCCCTGTAATTCAGAGTCTGCTGTTAGTTGCTTCCTTAAAGGAACATTTTATCATTTGGTTTGTGGATCTAGTAGGAACTAAGAATGTACTGAGAAAGACTTTAGCAGTAGACTCTAAGTCACGTCAACCTGATGACAGAGCCAAGAGTAAGTAAGTAAGGGCACAATCCTAGGCATGTTTAGACAGAGAAAAGGACGACAATTCCCAGCATTCCCCAGCCAGCATTGCTGGCTGGGGAATGCTGAGAGTTGTAGGCCTTTTCTCTGTCTACACATGCATAGGATTGTGCACTAAGTAAGTAAATAAATAAAAAGATGAATTTGTGGAAGGTGGTAATATAGATGACTATTGACTTGGGATATTAGGATACACTTTTTTGCATACTGTGTTGCTAAACTCCTGGACAGAAATAATTGGCTAACAACCCCACTCCCCTGCTCCCCCAAATCTCAGTGAACTTTCCATACATTCTGCAAAAGGTTTGAGAATTTAAAATCCATGCTTTGAGAAACTGGACAAATGCAAACTTCACTTCAAAGCAATACATTTCAGTGGGACTTATGCGTATGTCACTCTGGCATGCAATGCAAAACCAGTGAGTGGCAGAAGAGTCATTACTGGCACAGTTATTTATACTCCAGTTTAGTGTAATTACTTCTTGCTTACAGCAGTGTGTAATTGAGACAGAGGATCTGAATCTGCACCAGCATGGGAAATAAATTCCTGGCTGTTTTACTGACATCAGCATTTCCCAGTGTGTGGATTTGCTTTCTTGTGTGAATCTGTGTGTTCCTACGCACGTGTGTATGTTTGTAATGTGTTCCAAAATCGAGTTTAGGAATGTGGAGTCTTGCTTCCTTTGCTGTTTTCAGAGATCGGGCCAGAAACCAAGCAGTTCCAAACCATCTTGCCAGATACAGCTGGACCTTAACAAGGCGTGTACTGCTCATTAACAATGTCATTTATTTATATGCACACAAGCCCAGCTAATGGGGAGGCAGCAGTATACACTGGGGCTTTTGCCCAGGGCACTTATTCATCCTTATCCTCCCTCTCCCACTAGTCAACACCAAAATACAGCATTGTACAAATGATGCAGTTCATTAGGGGAGTTTTCCATTTTTCTCCTCAACTATCCAGCATTGCCCATTACTACCATAGTAACTTGGCAGGCTGATTATTTGATCTCTCATTGCAAAGTCCATGTGACCTATGAAGAATGACACATAGATTCCAGTAGCATCCGATAGTTCTTCCTGTCTCTGTCAAGCACTTTGTTCAGGAGGATAATCTCTCACATGTTCAAGGACCAAACTCTGCTGCCTTCTCCTATATGCTGTCCCCAGGTGTCTCCTCCACCACTCAAACAGCTATCCATTCCTACTACAATGCCTATTTTGCCTTCTTGCTGGCAGTTGTTGCTGGTGTATAGCTCTGCCTTAGGCTGTTTCTGAATTTGGGTTTAATGAAGTGCACACTGCACACTGCAATATCGTCCATCCCAGAGCACTCCTGGCATTGGAAATGTTCTCTCCTTCCTCTCTGGAAGTGTCCATGTCTTGCTTTTTGGAGTAGATTTCTTCTTAATTTCTGGATAATTCATTGTATGAATTAATGTAACAATGCATGGAATGGGGTATGGATGTTTGCAATAGAGTTTGCATTGTTTGAGTTAGCTTGGGCATAACTCGTGTGATGGAATTGGGAAGCTACTATTAAGCTGAGTAGTGAACTGTTTTTCCATGCGCACACCAAGCACGTGAACACCCTGGATGCTGGGTTGTTCCAAGTAGCTCAAAATACGTTCAGGGCAGCTTCCCATATTCAGTTGTAAGGTAGGAAAATGGACCCACAAATAGTATGTCCAAATTTTTAGCAGTAGAGGTTTGATTATGTTGGCTACGTCCAAGAAAGTTCCCATTATGCTGAGAATATGGGAACTACAGGGATCCTGAGTCCCATACAGTTGCAGTTTGTATACTAGAGAAACAATGCCTTCTGCAGAAGTCTAGCCATTTATACGTACATAAAGCTGGCCTTATACATACCAAACCAACCTTTAAGATCAGCAGAGGAGGCCTTGCTGGTCATTCCAAAATGAACGGAATGTCGCCATGAAATACCCAGATGGCAGGCCTTCTCTGTAGCGGCACCCACCCTCTGGAAAACCCTCCCTCATGTAGTTTGGGAGGCAGAAAATGTGACATCTTTCAAACACCTCCTGAAAACACACTTGTTCACCCAGGCTTTCCCTGGGGCTGTAAATCAATAATGCTGCTCCATTTTACTGCTCCTTGATTTTTACTGTAGTTGGAAGTATTTTTAATGCTGTGTTTTAATGCTGTATTTTTAATACTGTGAACCGCTGAGATACTTTTTTATTATATTCAGTGGTATATAAATATCACACATAAACAATAAACAAACAAACAAACAAATATATAAATTCTTTCTGTAGGTATAGCAGGCTTTTTGAAGAGCAGGTTCAGTTCAATACAGTGAAAGCTGGGCACAAGTGCGTGGCCCTTGATCAGTCCTGGAACAATGAAAGCGGCCCTTGACCTGAAAGAGGTTGCCCACCCCTGCTCTAAGGCAAAGGCTGACTAAAATCAGTCCCTAGGAAAGAACACTAGGGCCTTGGCTATAGAAATGCTCAAAACTTCAAAAAGTCCCCCACTCTTGCAAGTGCTGGTGAGTAGGCATGGCGGAGAATTCCGCCATGGATCTCAGTAAGGCCTAATGCCAGTGCATTCGGCCCCCCGAAATCCATGGCGGAACGAAGCCCCCCCCACCCCTCGAAATGGGCCCAGAATGGAGCACCTATCTGCTGCCATCCGTGCTGCATAGCGAATGGCGTCCATGTCCGCGGCCGCCATTTGCTTCATCCATATAGCCGTGATAGGCTATGTAAATACTTACGTAGCCTACCACAGCTAATGCAGGGACTCCATTTGCATCCCTGCAGAAGCTGTGATAGGCTATGTAAGTATTTACATAGCCTATCGTGGCAAAACTAAGGAACGCAAATGGCGGCTATGGCCGCCGCCATTTATGTTCCCCTTTTTTCCCGCCGTGATAGGCTACGTAAATATTTACATAGCCTCTCACAGCAAAACAGAGGGGCGCCATAGCCGCCGCCATTTGCATTCGCTGTTTTTTTTTTCTTTTTTGTGTTAGGCTACGTAAATATCTACACAGGACACAATTTGCATCTGCACCAGCCCAGCAGTGGCTGGAGGCCCCGCTGTGGGTTGGCCCAGCTGGCGGCTCCGTGGCCTGGCCTTGGAGCAGAGCCAGCCGGGCAGGATTCCAGGGGGGAGGAACAGATCGCCTCCCCCCTGTCGAGGATTCCAGGGGGAGGAACAGATTGCCTCCCCCCACCTGAGGAACCTGGCGGAGCCAGGTAAGCAGGGTTTCGTACACCCCTATTGGTGAGAGCATTTGTGTGGGTCTTCCTTCTTCTTCCAGAGCTTTCATGATGTCCTTTCAGTGGTGCAGCTAGGTAGTTTTAGAGCCTATACTTAATGGGTTTATGAGGGCCCCCTTTAGATGGCCACATGCATTACTTCAGCTGCGGAGCACACAACCAGCATTTCTCTTCTACCTCCCACATTCCTTGCTTTACAACTGCTTCTACATTCCTCATATGTTAGAACAAAAACAACAAAACTGTTTGCCAACCCTGATTATATATATATATATATATATATATATATGTGTGTGTGTGTGTGTGTGTGTAGAGACAGAGACAGAGAGAGAGGGAGACAGGGAGAGACAGAGACAGACTAACAACAGAGTACTGAAAAAAATATTTTAAGCTAAACATTTCGGCTTGCACCCTCATCAATAGCTGTGCTGTTAAATGGGCATCAGGAGTGGCAGTTTGGAATGTCTGAAGATGAAAGTTCCTTAGGAGAAAAAACAGAGGTATGATTGGTGTAATGCTTACAAATTGTCCTCCAGATTAAGACCATTGGGACTAAGAGTTCTATCTATAGATCCAGAAATTTTCCATTTTGTCAAGACCATCAGTGTCTTTTGTTTGTTCTGTTGGAAGCAATTGTAAATCCCAGAGACTGTGTGGAGGTGAGCTGAAATGTCTTGCAACAGGCTGCTCCACCTTTTTGGTAAAAATTGCAGATTTGTGGTTACAGAGCCTTGTTCTTAGGTTCGTTGTAGTTTTCCCTACATGTTGAGTACAATATCCATTTTTTTTTACATCCAGTTAAATAATCCACATTAGTAGAAGCGCATGTTAACAATTATCTAATGCAATAAGTTTTATGAGCATGTGCAGCCTTGCATTTTAAACTCACTGTAATTCATACAACCATGATGACCACAGGAAGAAAACAGAGGTTGCTTTTGGTGCCCTGAGGACCTCATCACCTCCCATTCTCCGGGAGGTCATTTGGGTGGGCCATGGGCCCCAAGGCCTGGACCTCCTGCACCACTGCCTCCTTTTCCTAGAAAAATGAAGATGTCTGTCAGAGAGATTATCATTCTCCTACATCTGCCCAAGACTGCGCTTTAGATTGCAGAGTGTGGAAATGAGGTTGGTTGAACTTGAAAGTACAGTCCAACGGTGGCTGTTTTCAGTGAAAATCTCTATATGAAACATTAGGGCAACCTCACTTGGTTGATATGAATGATGAATGGCAGAAAAAGCAGTTTTAGTCATTGGTGTCTTAACAAATAACTATTGATTTCAGTCTGGTATAAGCAGCGCTTCATATTATCTGTATGCAATATAAGTGAACTGTGCTGAGTTTGATTTTGGATGGCACCATATAAATAACAGTAACAGTGATAACCAAGAATTTGTTTATCCTATCCATACATTTTGTCAGCTGAGGCACAGAGGTGTCTAAGGAAATGTCTAGTGTGTGAGCAGGTATATTGCATCCCCAGACAAGGAATGCTAAGTTTCAAGCAAATCGTTGGCTTTCATGCAACACTCGGAGTCTCAGCATTCATTGCTTAAGTACATTTTAGAGATTTTTTGTTACAATGTGTAATTTGATGCTGTCCATCGTGCCACGCCTATCAGATGTTCAAAGTGGACGATTTGCTGTTTCAATCTGCTAGCAGATTCATGCAGCTCGAGCTGGTAATTGGAACATATGGTGACACTGTAACCATGGAAGATCATGAAAAGTCGGCCTTATTTTTGTAAACAATTAATGTGTTGGTCCCATATATCTTCTAAAGCTTGTGCAATACATTTTTATGAAGCATGTAAACATATATGTATTGGCATTCTCATGTGAACAAGTCATATGTCATTCCCTCTGAAAGGGGCTTTATTTATGAAGCTGCTAAGATTACAGTCTATGCTGAATCTAGCAATTGACTCTACATTTATGCCCTAATTTTTCAAGTTTTTAAGACGTGAACGCCCCCCCTCCCCGGTAATTTCAATGTGCAAAACCCATTCTTCCATGGATTCATGATGTTTAGGAAATGTGGGAAAGTGTTGGTTCATGCACTCATTTCTTAATAGGTCTGAGGCATTTAAAGACTTCACTGTTGAATAAAACTCAAGTTCAGTGTGATTAATGTGGTTCCCAGGGAGGTTTTAATGGTTAAATAACTGAGAAGAGGTCTGCTAATGCAGACTTCTTAACTAACTGCAGAAGTGTTGTCTGCTTGTTGGGGCTGTTGTGAGGTAAAATGTCATCTGATCATGAAGTCATAAGGTTTAAGGCAGGGGTCCCCCACATGGCTCCTTTGGGCGCTGTGGCTCCCACATTGCTTGTCACTCCCTGCCTCCCTTCAAATTAAAAATAAAAATAAAAAAATAAAACATTGAAAAATGTTAGGGCACCAGGTTCTCCTTCTTGTTCCTGAATCTGCCACTGATTATTTGTTCAGAGGGTAGGAAGAGAAAGCAAAGTAATAGGTAGAGGGAAGAGAAAGAGCAAGCCTAGAGGCTGAGAAGGGGAAGAAACAGTGAGGTAAAGAGGTGGAGGAGGGAAATAGCCAGGCTAGAGGCTAGGAGTGGAGAGAAACAGCAAGATAATGGGTGAGTGAGAGAGAAAGAGTAAGGCTAGGAAGGGAGTGAAAGGAGGACATGGATGAAGAAGGGAGACAAATAACGAGGAAAGGGGTTGGAGGAGAGAAATGGCAAGGCTAGAGGCTGGGAGCGGAGAGAGAGAGAGAGAGAGAGAGAGAGAGAGAGCAAAGGGGAAAGGTCTGTGCAGACAGAAGAAGATTGGGTGGGCCAGGTAGCAACTCTCTCCATTTCCCCCTCCCGCCCAGCTATGGATGTACGGACTGTGTAAAATCCACTCCATCAGTCTTTTGTGGATTTTCAGGTGCCTTTTGTTCCATCATCCACTCACAGATGGATGCAATTTTTTTCCCCGTCATATGGAAAAATATGCAAGTAATTACATAACAGGTTTCATAAGGATTTACATAATTTACTTTAGTACATGACATTTAGCGTATTATCCCCCATTCCATTCAACTTTTCCTCAGCAGAAACTTTGGCATTTTCCTATGAATAAATATGCATAAATTTTGGGAAAGTAAAAAAAAAAAAAATCATCCCAAAGTCCACAAACTCTGTGCGGCCTGAGGGGGTCGCTCCACAGTGGATTCAGTAGGTCAGATTCTTAGAAATCTGAGCTCATTTTACTCTGTCTCAAATTTCTCCAGCATCCATACTCCCAGCTTCTAGTCTTGCTATCCCCCCTGTACCTCTTGACTAGCTAGGTCCCCATGGCAGCCATTTTGTGGTTAGCCACATCCTTCATGGGAGCTATTTTGTGGTGGTGCCCACAGCAGTTTCTCAAATGTGCTCACAGGTCCAAAAAGGTTAAGGATCCCCCTGATTTAAGGGAATTAAATAAAAATGAATTAATAGACTTTATTTCTTTCACACTGCTGGAAAGGCAATGGCTTTTCTTTAAAAAAAACCCCACACCTTTTTCAGGACAGCAAATGTTATGTGAAAGCCTTTTCATCTTTCAGCCCCCAAACACTTTGACATGGACCAGTTATATGTGTTCCTGAATGACTCCTTTAAAAATGTGCACCACACCTGTAGGCACATATTCTCTTAATTTGACACTGGAGTTAGGAGGAGTAGGAATTGATTTAAAGTGACGTGGCTTGGAAATGATGGGTGCTGATAGGTTAGTAGTGCTCCAAAAGAGAATAAATGTCTGCTGACTAATTCATCTGCCTTTGCTGTGAAAGACTGTGAAATGTTCGGTTCAATGAACATGGTACAGTTTCCATCACTGATGGTATAATGAAGACTGTGTAAAAAATGTATCCATGTCACTTTCTGGATTGCCAGAATAGAGCATCTTTTTGGAGTTGATCCTCCAGATCAGGGACAATAAGTTAGTGAAATTAATAGAGGCCCAGGTGAAGTGTGATCTGAAATTTGATCTTTTGGGACTGGACATAATAATATGCATCTGCTCTTCCCAATCACCCACAGCGTTCGCTCAAATTGTGGTTCAGCCAAAATGATCCAGCCAAAGTGAAACAAGCCATGTTCAACTGAAAATTCCATAATTTTTAACACAAGCCACTTCTGGAAACTCATTCTGCCTCAGCAAAGCTTTTATAATCGTTATTGTGTTGTTTTTGTATAAATACGTCTGCGGAATACTTAGTTCATGTGTGTGTGTGTTTGGGCTTCCTCTTCCTCACATAGGATTTTTTTTTTTTACTGCACATCATTGTATTCTTGATGAATTTAAAATCCCCAAGTCATTTAAACTGATTCAGTCTTAAACAGATTTTAGCAGAATTAAACAGACTTCAACCCCATGCCTCCATTTTAAACTCGTTGTGGTTTGAACATTTAGAGGCACAGCATCCCAATCTATTATAAATGGTTTAAGATTCATTTGGAGAAGGGGCTGGCTTTCTGGGTTCTGACTTGGCCACCCACCAATTTGATTAAACTTAGGCTATTATTTCCCTGTGGAGAGGGGGAACTTGTTTACTTGGAAAATATCATAAGCGATGGAATATTGAGAATCGATCAATCATAATGTGCAGGCAAAAAACCAAACAAACAAACAATGATCCTTGGATAATGACAGGCTGCAGCATTTAGGAAGACAAGTTTTAGTTACTCATCACAAGCTAACGATAGGTCTGTCCTGGGCCTAAATGATAGGGCATGAAAGACATTAAAATAATAACTCTGACTGTTTGAATGAAGACATTTTAAATCATGCATATAGCACTTTAACTGTGCAGTGTTATAAGTTCTTGTCTCATTCGTGCTCTCAGCAGCTCCAGGAAGTAGATTAATGTTCTCCCATTTACAGGTAGGGAACTGCAGCTAAGGTGTAATAACTTGCCCAGTGCCCTCCATGAGATCCAGGGATGAGTTGATGTTTGAAGGTCCGCCAAGTCCTAGTCCAACACTTGCCCCCAAATAATTTCATTGTGAGCCCTCCTCCAAGTTAAAAACAAAACAATCCCAGTGTTTGAGTGTAAAAGTAGATAAAGCAAAAACAGTTTGTTTGGGTGGCAATGGTTGATATTGTCAACAGGCAGACATATCAGCAGAAAACAGGAGCAACAGGTTTATGTGGGAGGGATCTGTTGAAAATAGAATGTCCATAATGTGCTACTTGGCTAATAATTATAGTCATATTAGTGAGAGACATTCAGAATTAGAAGTGCTTATCTCTTTTTGATGGGGTTTCCCCACAGGATATTTTGGAAACCCACTGAAAAGCATTAGATAAATAGCTGATGTAGCAAAGTCGTAAAGACTGAAGCAGTCATAGAAGCTCAACTACGTTTTCACCCGTTTGAGTCACAAATGAATCTGGTTAACCCAACAACATGATTTGGGACTTGTGTTCCAAGGTAAGTGCTAATAGCATTTTTGGCAGTAACCAAAGATCCTTCACTCTCTGGGTATTAACATCGCTCCTGTATCAACATTTCACTAGCACCAACTTCACCTGGCAGTTTCACTCAAGCTGAGGAAAAATAGAAGAGTAGGAGAACTGGAGCACAATGTTATACATGTCTACTAAGGAGTAGGTCTCTTTGAGTTCTTTGGGGCTTTTTCCGAGGTAAGTGGGCATAGGACTGCTGCCTTTAAAAAAAGAGTAAGGTTTCACACAAAGTATTGTTATGGGATTGCCATCTCATTACTGTGAATAGGGCTATCATGCAATGCTAGATCTCAATTTGGGTTTTGAACTTAAGAGTGCGATGATGGGTGAATGATTGGTTGATGTTCCTTAACGCCTCTAGATCTCTCCCCCCCCCACTACTACCATGGGACCTAGTGGCTGAGGTGTACAGAGAATGGTTGGAATGTGAGAACTATTTTGGAGAATGCAACTCATTCCTTCTTTCACACACACATACCACATAAGGATGGGTCTTGAGAACTGTATGTGCTAAATGAGCAATATAATTGTCTTTGGAGAGACAGGCGGAGAGAAAGAGAGAGAGGACATAAGCTGTTGCTGGAGGCCAGAAATCACTTTGTGGTGTGGGGTGCCTTTCTCTGGAGTTCTGACATTATACAGTGGATTGCCTTCTTGTAGAAGTCCTTAAGTCATCTTTCCCCAATCTTGTGCCCACCAGATGTTTTGGACTTCAACTCTCATCACCTCCAGCGAGCATGGCCAATGGTCCGGAATGCTGGGGATTGTAGTCTAAAACATCTGGAGGGAACCAGGTTGGGGGAAGTTTGGTTTATGCTGTTTGCTAACTTGTATATGATTTGCAAATCAAACCAAATATTACCAGAACAACATAAGCCTCCAGTGATCTCTTCTTCCAAAGGAAACCAAACCTGTGTAAGCACTGATCCTGGAACTTCTCACTATGGAAAGAAGTGGAGAATGCATAACAGTGGGTTAGACCTGCAAATTAATACAGAACTCTGAGACTTTTCTGAAGACAGCAAACAAATCTCTATAGTGAACTCTACCATGTGGCTTCTAATAGCCACATGTCACACACGTATCAGTGTAGGCTGAAGTACTATGCAGAGTGAAACCCTCATTACAATTAATTAAGTCCTTCTGCTGGACATAAGTTTGTGTCAGAAACTCATAGTCCATCTAGATCTGTCACCAATAATTTTTTTTAAGTTAATTTTATCCTGGATCTCATTCAAATGTATTGATCAAACTGAAGCTTGGATTAATGCGGAGTTAATTAAAGAAATCACATTTTGGCATAAACTTTCACTGACATTTGGCTTTGTCCTGATTTTTTCCAGAAAAGTTTGAAGCTGTCAAAAACTGGGGTGGGGGGAGGCAGAGGAAATATGATAATATACAAGGCGGTAATACAGTAATATGGCACAAATTGCCTAGAGATATAACGTTGTGGTTAAAAGATGTGGTACTTTGTAATATTGAATTGTAATGGAGTTTTGCATAACCAACAGCTGATTTTCAACCCCAGAGAACATCTACATGAATCTTTCTTTAGGGATCACATCTGTTTATCACATAGCTCGGTGGATCCTTGGAGCCCATATGGCTCCAATACAGGTACATTATCAGTCCAGGGGGCAGATGGAGGCAATAGCAAGGACATTTTGAGCTCCTCCACTAGTACAATCCAAGGTGCAGTGCCAAAGCCAAATTAGACATTATACACAGATGCATGTAATGTGACTTTACTAGTGGACCTTTTAAAACCAGAAAACCAGAGGGTGACTGACACTGGATAAGTGGGTGGGGATGCTGAACAATTTTCCTGCTCCAAATTGCTCCCCTAACAGTAGACACCTTAGGCATATCTACTCAGAAGTAAGTCCCATTAAGTTTAGTGGGACTTACTCCCAGGTTAGTGCATACAGGATTCCAACCTAAGTGGCTTTTTCATCTGCACAGTTCCATATGAGATTTTGCCCATGTTTGGAACTCTGAAAGGAGCAAAGCTATGGGAGTTGGGGCATTTTGGAGCATGGAAACCACAGGTAGGGAAAGGGTTAATTGTCTCTCCAATCCTGATGCTGCTAGAAATGATTCCTGGTTTTAAAAGAGCCATTGTGATAATGTTATGCACAGCAGTTCATAATGTCCAGGCTAGCCTTCAATGTGGGGCCATCCCACACCAAATCATACCTTCTTAGAGGAGGAGGGGTTTCCCTTGAACTTTTCGTTTGGTACTGAAGTTCAGAACTAGGAGCAGGAAAAACAGAGATGGACCCAGTCTACAAAGGGCTTAATGCATATCTAACCATTCTCAAATGTCACACGATTAACCTTGGGATTTTGCAGACGTGTTCTCGAATACAAAATCCACAGATGGGCAATACCTTGCCCAATGGTAGATTTTTTTCCCTTTTTTCTTTTTTAATCATGGAGCAGCATGGCTATCTTCACTTTGTTCTGGAATACATGTATCAGTTTGCTGAACTCATCAGTCCCCATTTGCTGTTACAGACATTTAAGGAAGGGCACATAGCTCAGTTGTGGAGCACATACTTTGTATGCAGAAGATCTCAGCTGCAATCCCTGCATCTCCAGATCTATATAGCTGGTGATGGGGGCGGGGGGGGGAATCTCTGCTTCTCAGGGAGGGCTAGATGGACAAATCTGGGTGCGTATAAGGCATCTTTTGTTCCCAGATTCACATAATTGCAAATTTAGGTGTGTGTGTCCACCGCCCTCCAAATCTATGCAAAGTTAGATAACAGCTTCACAGAATTGTAGAGCTAATGCTGTCCTTTTTACCAAAATACATTATATTTTTCTACAACAAAAGGGTGCCTATTCCCAAGTAGATGGGTTTCTTATCAGGGCAGCAGAAGCAAATTCCATTTTATTCCTGTCATCATGATTGTGCTATGATGGTGTGAGTTTAAAATGCTAAACTGTACCTGCTCAGAGTATTTCTTTTCATCATCAGGGTTGGCAAAGAGTTTTTCTTCCCTCTAACATATCAGGAATGTAGAAGCAGTTGTACTGGAAAGGCAGTAGTGCAGGGGAAAAGAAAAAAATGTTAGTTATCTGTGTCACACAGGGTTATCTAAAAGGGAGCCTTGTAAGATGGTTACATCCAGAGTCTAAAATTGCCTCGCTTCACCACTGCATCTAGTGTAACCATAAATACCTCCAGGCAGCAATGGACAACCCGTCATCTCCCAAGGCAGTCTGTTCCACTGTTGATCAGCTCTTAGCACTAGGATGGTTCTCCAAATGTTTAGTTGAAATCTGCCTCCTTGCAATTCCCACCCATTTGTTCAAGTTCTGTCCTCTGGAACAGCAGAGGACAAGGCTGCTCCATTTTTGGCATGACAGGGATGTACGGATTTTTTAAAATCTATTCCACCTGAGTTTCACGGATCATCAAGCATCTTCTACCCATTGTCCGCTCATTGATAAAATTGGATTTTTTTCAGGGATGTATGAACTTTGTTCTAGTTGCATGTGTGTGCATTAGCGCAAGTGCAAATTTGCACACCCCCAAAGTAAAAAATTGGTCTGCAAGTCTGCAGAACCCATGCAACTCAAAAAAAGCTGGTCTGTTGCAGAATCTGCAGGTCAATTAATAGAAATCCAAACTCTTCTGAATCTGTTGCAGATTTCTCCACCATCCCTAATGATAGACTTTCAGATATTTGAAGACAGCTATCATGCTTCCCCTTAATCTTTTCCACTCCATGTTAAACATACCCAGCACTTTCAATCATTCCTCATAGGACTGGATTTCCAGTCTTAGTTTTGCCTGTTCATATTGAATTTCTGCACAGTGAATACAACTGTGGGAATCGGCTGCCGCCATGAGCACCCGTCACAAGTACGCATTCAATCTTTGATGTGACTTCTTTCACACAGATTATTATGGCAGTGTACACTCCTTGATCTTGTTCTGGCCAACATGCATGAGAAGCTCACTAGACTCCAGCCCCATTCTCGCAGTGCATGGGATCAACTGTGTCACTTCGAACTGCGGGGGGGGGGGGGGCTCACATGACTGAATTTTACTCCATATGAAAATATTCCCAGTGTGCCTTCTCCCGGGCATGCTAGTTTTCTAAATGCAGGGAATATGTTACAAAGGAGTATTCAATGAGGTGAGTCCCTGCCTGCAGTCTCAAATGGTATAGGTCAGATGTAGGCTTACCATCTTATCTACCATTTGTAAGAAATAAGCATTAGGTACAATTCAAGTGGATCAAAAGGTATTGGACTGAAAGCTCACAGTCACTTGGTTTGACCCTGAGTTTTTTTTTAGACATCCGCTCCTCTCTACCTGGTATTCAGTTACTTTCCCAGCACTAAAACTATAATACGTGGTTGCTGAGTAAATGTGATTCCATCCCCTTGAGGGTAAACACTAATCTGTCTGTCATCTGGAAGGTGGTTCCATAGGCGGCAGACTGGCATCTGAAGAACAGTGCTTATGGCATGACTCAAGTAATCAGGAACATAGTCTCCACTCTCACTGTGTCATTTTGTAGAAATCTGACTTGTTTTGTTTTGACTGTTCTGCTGTATAAGTGAACTTCATTCAGTGCCAGCTTCAGGTTTTTGAGGTCCCTTGGGCAAAACACCCTCAATGGGCCCCCTCCCTCAATGAGTCTACCTTCTCACCATTATTGTCACCAGCTGCCATTCCTCATCATCATGTTTTTCACCATTGCTAAACACTTGCTTGCTTGACAGGTAAAGAACTCGTGAGCAAGTAGGTGGTGGCATCTATTGCTCCTTCTTCTCACCACCACCATTATCTTGGCCAGAGTGAGAGGTAGTTGAAAAACCAAATTGCAATGGTGAAGAAGGGGGCTCTTGTCAGCATGCCCTTCCTGGGGTGTGGGCCTTTGGCAGGTGCTCAACCATGCCTACCCTTGACACCGGCCCTATCCTTATTTTGCATCACCAGCTCTAGATCATACGTCTATGTCTCTGAGGTGTGAATTGTTTTGTGCAGTTAGGGATTGGGGAGGGGGGCTATTTGGTCCACATTTTAAAGCAAATTGATATAATGCATACTTTGAAACTAACATGTGCAGTGGAACACAATTATCCTTTGGATTGCGAATTTTTACGAATTTTATTATGAAATTCTTGGCTCCAAAAGTGCATACAAAAAGGGCTATTTTAGGAAATGTTATCCACAAACCCTGCATATTAGAGAAAGTTGTGTACAAAAATGCATTTAACAGGGAATATTGCATATAAAATGCATATGTTTGGGGGAAATGGCATATGGAAATAAGTGTGGGGTTTTGTGTATTTTTTTTAAAAAATCACAGACTGATGCTGAAATTGCATGGGACTGTCTCATGCGAACTGACATGGACTGAAAATAAACTGATTTGTCCATCCCTGCACGCAATGTGGCTCTTCTCTTGGCTGTGAGATGAAAGAGGAGCAACAGCCCCACAGCAGAACTATAGGTAGTATCTAACCGACCCACAGTGTTCCTGCCAATTCTGTTGCATAAGTGGGACCACCACTTGCACCATGGGAATTTAGTGCATCATAAAGCAAGCCCAGAAACTAGCAGAAGTGCTCATTTCCAGATTGGGACAGGTTGATGGAGCTCCACTGCATGAGTTCCAGTGACCTAGTCCATTCTGGAAACAAGCATTTCTGCTCATCTCTGGCTCCTGTCTGAAGTGCCGAATCCCCCGTTCTGCAAGTGGTGGGTCCCGCTGGTACTTGGGCAGCCTTGGATACTGCCCTGTCTTCCCGACCCTGAGAGCGTGAGGAGCAGTGTGGCTGTCTTCCTACAGTAAAACTGTCTCCTGTGCAGTCAGGCAATTCTCCCTCCATAATGTGTGGGCTGAATTTCACATTAGGGAAGACTTGCAGGAGTACTGCATTAATGGTAAAAATGTGTGTGGGACCCATGTTGATAGATCATCTGGATAATCCCTTATTAATAGAAGGCTCAGCTGGGGGTGCGGTAGAACAGCAGCACCTCTGAACCTTGGGGCACTCAGCCAAGGATAATTAACAACACTGCCTGGATATACTATACTGTATAACAATTTGCTTCACCTAAGCTAAGGAAATGGAGGTCAGCCCTACCCCATGTTGTTTTCCCCCAACATGCTATTAAATCTCCACATCCATTCCTGGGGATAATTAAGCAATTGCAGCCTATCCAGGAATGATCCTCTCAAAGATTCCATTAGCTTGACGGTGTTGTATGTGCCCCTTGCAATAAATCAATGCAAAATGTATTCGGTTACAATATCACAGTGGCGGCGCACAGTGTGCCTGGGTAAAGTGGTCATGCATTGTTGAAAACTTTAATTTCCTATAAATATCTTTTTGTTTCATATTACATTGTGTTGACCCTGCTTCATGTGACTAATGGAGGTTGAGTTTTGCAAACAGACTATGGCCCAGTTCGTCTGATAAGAAGCAGCCTCAGCTTGTTCCAGGCTGTAACAAGCAGAGCTTAGCTATTGCGCATCCATGTTTGATAGTCAAATATGCTGAACAGTGATTCAGGAGATGTTGCTTGTTTGTTGAAGACTATGGAACCTGGATTAACGTATCAAGTGATTAGGCTGGGTGAACCCCATAAAGTGATTGTAAACAGTCACCTTGCAGTAAGGAATAAAGTAGTCATATGAGTCCAGATTAAGCATTTAGGCAGAGAGATGGAGAAGAACTGTCCTTTTAAGAAAGCATTATTATTTTCTTTTTAAAAGATAAAAGTTTTGGTGGGTAGGGATGGGGGAGAAATTTGTTCAGTTCGCATTTTAATGTGAACTTATCTAATACACACTTCCCACAACAATACACAGAAGTACTTCAATATTTTCAGTATTCACACTTGTCTGAATTTAGCAAATGTTCCCATCAAAACATGCATAGAAGCATGCATACATTGGGGGAAAGTATGCACAAAGACGCAAATATTTGTGAAAATAATGTACAAAACCCACATTATATTGGGGGTACATTGCTTGCAAAACTGTGTATATTAGGCAGAATTGCTTACAAAAATGCACATATCAGAAGAAATGCATATGAAAATGTGTATACATTTTCTTGCACACTTTTTAATTTTTTTTGCCAAGTGTAGTGGTAATGGGACAAAACAATCTTAAGGCTGGAAAAATGAGAAGTTGAGCAAAACTGAATTTGACAGATAAGTCTAGCCATATCTGTGGCATGCCATGTCTGACAACCTTTTTCATTTGAGGTAGAACTGAGAAGGCAGAGGGAGGTAAAGTGTTCCCTCTAAGATGGTCCATGGGGGAGGCTGGCACTGCCAGGGATGATCGGGGAGAAAACAACCAAAAATGCAACTTGCTAGGGCTGAATGAAGGTCTAGAAATAGTTTTAAAAATATAAAACAAACAAACAAATTAAATACAAGGGCCATCCTGGGGTCCTTGGGAGGCTGTCCCCAGAGGTCATCTCTGGATGGCAGCACAGTTTTGTGGGTGCTGTGGCTGCCTCACTAGTGGTACTCTGCCAGCAATGGGGCTGAAAATGGGGAGGTTTAGGCGTGTGCAAAGGGTGGCCAAGAATCCACAGGGTCTGAGTCCCCCTTTATTCCCCTGACATGCCTCCCAACAACGTCAGAAACTATGTCAGCCTAAGGGTGCAATCCTACAGGGATAGGCGGCCACCTCCAAACTCTGAGGTGACTGCCTATCCAATGCAGGGCAGGAAAAGCACAGAGGGGATCGTTCCCTCCGCACTTCTCCTGCCCTGCATTTGCAGCTAGACAGCCGATTTTGGCTGTCTATCTGCGGGAAGGCGGAGTGGGGGAAGAGGCTGCTGGATGACCCATAGGATGTGTCATACTGGCATTTCCACCTTTCCTGCCCTGCAACTCCCCCCGGAATGCCCCATTTTGGCTGCTCCGCACTCCTCTTCCAAGCACGGGGCATGGGGCTGTTCCACGCTGCCTGCGAGGCAGCACGGAAGGGGGGAAGGTTGGTTCTCAGGGAACTGACCTTGGAGCATGGGCTCCGAGGTTGGTTCCCAGAAAACCATGTATCCTATGGCTGTCTAGCCGCTGACTAGAGGCCATAGGATTGCTCCCTTAGAGATGCAAACTTGGTCTGAAAAAACAGGGGAGGACAGCTCGCTAAACCCTGAAACCAGACATTGTCTGGATTTTTTGTAAAAAATGAATGATTAAATGATGGCAAAAGAAATTGCTCTTAACCCTCAAATATCTGTATCCATCCCATAACTGCTTGCTATTACATACACAAGAGGCAGAGGAACAAGAATAATTGCAACTTATTAATGTACCTTATAGAGCAGAGAGTGAAAAAGCCCTCCATTGGTGAACAAGACTAAACCATCATGGTTTAGCTTCTCCAGCTATTCTGTTGGGTTTTTACAGCACAGAGCTTTTCACTTCCCCCCCAGTGGCCACAAATTCTCCCCAACAGCTATAATTTTCTGTTACAAGCCCCAGGTAAGTCCTTGTCCCTAGGGATGGTGGAGAAGTCCACCATGGACTCCAATGAGGCAGGATTCTTTAGAATCTGGCCCCCTGGAGTCCGTGGCAGAATGGCCTACCCCCCGCCACCCTCCCCGAAATCCCCCTGGGACAGAACGTACCTGCCGCCGGCCGGTGGGGACTATCCGCTGCCACCATCCACTGCTCCGCTGCAAATGGCGTCCAGCGTGGTGGACGCCATTTGCGTCCCTGCTTTAGCCATGATAGGCTACGTAAACATTTATGTAGCCTATCATGGCAAAAAGCAGGGACGCAAATGGTGTCCGCTATGCCATTTGCGTCCCTGTTCTTTGTAGTAATAGGCTATGTAAATGTTTAAGTAGCCTATTACTGCAAAGAACAGGGATGCAAATGGCGTCTGCTATGTCATTTGCATCCCTGCTCTTTGCCATGATAGGCTACGTAAATGTAAACATTTACGTAGCCTATTACTGCAAAGAAGAGGGACACAAATGGTGTCCGCTACACTGGATGCCATTTGCGTCCCAGTGGCCGGAAGTCCGCCAGCAGCCAGAGCCAGCTGGCAGCTCTGCGGACTTGCCATGGAACGGAGACGCTGGCGAGGATTCTGGGAGGGAGGGACGGATCGCCTCTCCCCCTGCGGACCCTCAGCGGACTGAAGGTAAGCCTGTTTTACACATCCCTACTTGTCCCAAGAAAATTCTGTGAAACTCATCACAGCACATGCCAGTCTCCATGACGGATGCGGGGCTGAGAAGCTAAGAGATGACCCTGACTGTTTTAAATAGTGCTGTGTCGAAAATTTCTCCCACATTTTTGACCATTCTCATTCAGTTTGATAGAAAAGAAATTGCTTTTGAAAATAAATTCAAAGGAGAAGAAAGTTCTGAGAAATTCTAATGGGTTGGGTTTGGGGTTCTTGTGCTTACCTTGCTTATGAGATGGCTGAGGAGCGTGCATGAGTGTCCTGTCTGTCACTGTACAGTAATCTCTGTGGCAGCCTGTAGCCTCCTCAGCTTCCCACACTTCAGTTAAAGCCATCATAAAGAAGACATCATGAGGCAATGCCTTCCATGGGACTTTTTCAGTTTGGGAAGTGCAGGTGACCTGGGAGGCTGCGGAGCAATGGAAAGATGTGCAATAGAGAGAGAAACACACACAGCACCCTTGGCCTCCTCGCAGTGATTAGGCAAGCTCAAAAACCAAAAGAAATTCAAAATTCTGCCTCAGAAAAGTGGAAGCCTTAATATAGTTGATGTGTTGCCACTTGCAGGAGCAGTGTAATAAACCAAAAACCTTTAGGAAAAAAGAAAGATGTGCTACAGCCCCTGCCAATGGTGAGCCCTATCTGTGAGAAACTGTTGGGGAATTTATCCTCCCTTAGGAGAAATTTGATGAAATTGTGCCCCCCGCCATTTCTGTAGCCACAAATAGGCTGGAAAATTCTGAGAGGCCCTTTGCGCACAGCTCTAAGTTTGTGCTGATCTGGTCTAGGAGTTGCCTACTGAGATAGCCAGTGACTTGTAATTCAGGGATTGTAATTCAGGGGTATTGTACCTCTTTCAGCCAGAGGGCTGAATTCCATTTTGGAGAAGCTCTCAAAGGCCACATTCCAGTGATGGGTGGGGCTGAAGGTAAAGGGGCAGGGCCAAAGGAAAAGGGGTGGGGCTAAAATACCAGCACATTTTAGCTTCAAGCTCTTCCTGCCAGCAACTAAGCCTTTTAGAATGGGGGGGGGGAAACTGCACAAAAGCTGGGAAACGATCGAATGATTAGTCGTTGGGGGATGGGGCCCCAAAGGGCTAGATTGGGAACTCAGGAAGGCCATATTTGTCCCCCCGCCATGCCTGAGTTTCTGCACTGCTGCTATAAATGGTTAAACCCCTCTCAGCCTTGGCTCAGCTCCCAGAGCCATGCAGTCACAGGGAGTTATATGTGCTATGAGCAGGCACCATAGGCAGGAACTCCTTGGGCGTATGCACCCACTTCTACTAATATAACACACACCCACTTCTACTGTAAGTCTGCTGCACTGAAAGAGAAGGAAAAGCATATGCACAAACACACATGCACACAACCCTTACTTACTTACTTACTTTATTTATTTATTGCGCTTATATCCCTCCTTTTTTCCTCTTGCAAGGAACCCAAAGCGGCTTACCTTATCCTCCTCCTCTCCATTTTAGCCTCACCACAACAACCCTGTGAGGTGGGTTGGGCTGAGAGTCTGTGACTGGCCCAAAGTCACCCAGTGAGCTTCCATGGCCAAGTGGGAACAAGAACCCGGCTCTCCCAGCTCCCAGTCCAACGCTCTCGCCACTACACCACACCGGCTCCCATGTATTCCTGATTGTCCTTTTCAAAAATGATAAGGAGACAGTCATGTCTTTGAGGAGAAACTGTGGTTGCTGGAGGGTAAATGAAAAGCACTCCGCCACCTGAGGTGGGGGCTTCACCCCACTGCATGGGAGGGCTGGCCCTGGTTTTGGCCTACAATTCCCATCAGCTCTAGCCAGCATAGCCAATGGTGAGGGATCATGGGAGTGGTAGGCCAAAACAACTGGAGGGTCACAAGTTGCCCACACCTGTTTTAAATCATGATTTTGGTCTGATGTACCTGTCCACAATCCAGTACTATTAGATTCCTTCAGTTGTAATTTTTAATGGCTTCTGCTTCTCTCCTTCTCATTATATATGACCTCGCTTACCTGAGACATAGAACTCCCCCACCCCCAAGTACCTGCTGTGCTTGTCTTTTCTAGGCCCTTCTTAACAGTGCGAAAGAAATAGCCTGAGGTAGAAATATGTAAAAGGCTGTGTTTATTGTATGAGACAAAACAACACACAGTGGTGGAAGGTTGAAATGTCTCCTGGCAAACTTCACAATCAAAGCCTGGAGAGCTCAGCTTGGACATCATGCCTCCGAACTTGCTAGAAATTCCATCTTCACAGAGGGATGCTCCTTTGAATTTAGCTTCACCAGAGAATATGGAACAAGAGAAGTCCCCTCCCCCACAGTCACTTCTAGGTGTATCTCAGATATTTTACTGTACAAGAGGGGCAAATGTATTTTATTATGAAAAGCAATGTGGGATGATGAATGCAGACCTGGGTCAATTTTAAAACAGCCTTCACCCACCTATGTTGGGCCATCTGATACTTCACAACACCTCTACCCACTTAGAACCAGCTGTCTCCTCAGAAAGTAGGCAGTAAAGTGTAAAGTAGGCTGTAAAGTGCAAACCTTTGGAAGCTTCCTTTCTTTGTAGCAAATTTTCCTCTCTTATTTTTCATCTTCTACAATATTTTATAGTTACAGTGAGCCTATCAAGGGTATCTTGTGCCCATGATTTGACATAAACACAGGCAAATCTATATTCTTTCTATAATTCCAACATCTACACTATCTGTATTTTCACACCAGACAATGGCAACAGTTTCTGCGAGCAGGAGTTTCTCAAGCTGGAGATATTGTATCGGCACAAACCCCATAGAGATTAGCTGGGGTGGGGGCAGTCACCCGGAAGAGACACCCTGTCACAGAGCTTGCACATATCTCCAATACTCCCCAAATGCCCTGGTTTCTAAGGGCCTTTTACATCATGTCCATCTTGGTGCTCTGGCGAGAGGCAAGATGATTCCACTGGAGGAGGTGTCTCCACTTAATAAGTTCACCAGATACTCAGCTTTGCTACTTGGAATGGTCTACGGAAAGAAAAGATATGACTACTTGAAGCCTATTGCTGAAGAGAAAAAGAGAATAAAAGCAGAGGAGAAAAAGAAACGCGAGGAAATGGAACGTATTGCAAAAGCAATGGCAGAAGCCAGCGAAGATATGATACCGAAATAAATTCACTTGATCTTCCTCTTTACCTTTAATACCCAGAGTTTGAAATGTTGAAGTAGATAATCTTAAGTGTCAAACACATATTTATTCCATCAATAAATACTTCTTTAAAAAATTCCCCAAGGAAAACTCAGATAATTTCCAAGATAATCCAAGGGAAGCTTTGGAAGCTCGCCCACCTCTAAACAACATATTGTAGAAGGGCTGCTAAGGCTAAGAGAAATTGGTTTGTACAAGGTTACCTAATGAGTTCATTGCAACTGAACTTGCCACCCAATTGACCAGCTCACACCAAGCTCCCAGAGGAGCAGTGATGCCACTGAAATACGTACTTATCTCCAGATTCCGCATTGGATCATATTTTCCCGAGTTGCATGGATTCTGCTGACTTGTGGACCAGTTTTTATCTTTTGCACAAATTCACACTTGTGCTAAGCAAGTGGAACGAAATTCTCATACATCCCTAAAAAATAATTTTTAAAAAATCAAATTCCACGAATGAGCAGATGACAGGATGAAAGATGCCTGACATTCTGCGAAATACAGCCAGAATGGACTTAACACAATCTGTAAATCCCTAGTCTATACTTTGGCTATCAGGTTCCCTGTGAACTATATGTCCCATTGCTTCTTTCAGTAAGAATGCTGCTGAATGTATTCAGACTCCATCACTTTATGACCTCATCATGCTCCCAATGATATCAGCAGCAGTGCAGTGGGGTCACCCTGAGAGCAGTATTGCTGAAGCTGTAGGCTACAACAAATAAATAACAAATAGGTACACTTAGTATTAATATACTTAATGAATATGAACCTGAGCACGCTCCGGGAGAGAGCGCAGGACAGGAAGGCCTGGCGTGCTATGGTCCGTGGGGTCACGAAGAGTCGGACACGACTGAACGACTGAACAACAACAACACTTAGTATTGGGTTGGAGGAAGATACGCTCCCTGCAACAGGAGGGGGAATAGCTTGCTGAGCCCAATTATGAACTGAACCAAAGGGGAATTTACCCATCACTATACTATGTCTGGATTCATATGTACACTATGTTACGCTATCTGGCTATAATCCCACACGGTATCAACACCCATCCACCCTGCTCAGCATTGAGCCACAGAATAGGTTCATGGAGTACTCATTGGGACATAACAGCACAATTCTATACATGCCTACCCAGAAGTGAATCCCACTGAGTTTAATGGTGCTTATAAGTGGTTATAAACTTGCAGTGTATGTGAAGGAAAAACAGAGACAGAGTCATTTTATAATTTGGCCTTCAACCATGAAAATTAAGGGGGGGAGTTATCGAGTAACAAAGGCAACATGACTTGTTTGCGCAAACCACGTTTGCTAAACCCATGAGTGGGCTTTCATCTGCTCATGATGCTTAGATCCCATCTGCGTTCTGCTCCTCCCCGCATGAAATTATCCAGAAAATGACACACACAGCATAAATACTACAGGAAACACAGAACTTCCAGCTCTAAATGAAAATCCATATTAAATTCCTACTGCTCCTGTGTGTTTTTCTGTTCTTCAAAGAGTCACTCTCTCTCATTAAGACCTGAAAAATGCATCTGTTGGGGGTGGGGTGGGGGTTGTTCCTGAATTAGTTGCTTCTGTGAACGATTGACCCAGTGAATTTAGATAGACTTTTTTGATGATGTAATCAAGGGTCCCCCACTGCCACCTTGTCAGAGAAATTTATTGCTCATCCTGTTTTCCCGGGTATTATGCATTTTAAGCCATGCTTATGCCTTTCTTGATTATTATATCTAGCACATTGGCTGACCTCCCAGCCTTAAGGACTTAAACAACAGGGACAGATGAGGGAGCTTCCTGGGTCAAGTCTGGATTTTCCCAGAATTTATAGGTCAAGGGGTAGGACAGGGACCTGGTGCCCTCCAGATGTTTTGGACTACCACTCCCGTCCACCCCAGCCAGCATGGCCCATGGTCAGAGATTATGAGAGTGATAGTCCAAAGCATCTGGAGAGCACCCTGCTCTAATGCAAGAGGTGAGAGAGATGCAGGGTGCTCAGAAGTCTTCATAAGTGCCATTGATCTTGGGCTGAGTTTCATTTGAAGAATCTGGCAACTATGGGACAGAAGTAGATCAGGGGAATATGTGGTACCTAGCCCATCTTTCCTTTGTAACAGTAGTAGTGTTGGGTCTAGGGATGGGCAGATCTGTCAAGTCCATTTCTGTGGATGTCCTCCTTTTCTCATGTCCACTTCCATCCCATCCCAGTTCCATCGGGCTTTTAAAAAAGCAAAATAATCCACATGTATATTTGTGTGCCTTTTTTAAATGGATGCATTAATGGACACAAGCCCCCATTGACTAAACCGTGTTGGTGCACATTTTTTAAAAGTATGTGGTTTTTTTTTTTGGTGCATTTTTCCAATGTGTGCATATTGTCAAGCACATTTTTTTTCTTTGGAGGACTGCATTGCAACCCTGGAAATGTATGGATTTCTGACTGCAAATTGCATCTGTTTCCATGTTTAGTTCTGGGAGGTGCGGATTGCATAAATATGTAAAAAATGTGATTCAACAAATTTCTCACCCATCCCTCATTGGGACTGGGGGAACATTTGCAAGAGAAAATCAGCAGGCAGTAAACTAGCTGGGGGTGGTTAACCCTCTCCTGTGCACCAATCCACCCCTTGGTAATGGAAAACAATTTTCTCTTTCTGCAGGGATGGCGTCAGGAAGGCTAAAACTGAGAATGAGCGGAGGTTAGCGAGGGATGCTAAAAGCAACAAAAAAGCTTTCTTCAGCTACGTGCATAGTAAAAGACAGAGGAAAGAAATGGTGGTTCAGCTATTCAGGATGACAAAATGATAACGGATGACAAAGAAAAGGCAGAGGTGCTCAATTCCTACTTTGGCTCAGTCTTCTCCCAAAAGAGGGTCTATGACCCCCCTGGCAAAGGCAAAGTACAGGCTGAAGGGGCAGGATTGCAGCTTGAGATCGATAGGCATATGGTCAAGGAACACCTCATTACTTTGAATGAGTTCAAATCTCCAGGGCCAGATGAACTGCATCCTAGAGTAATAAAGGAACTGGCAGAAGAACTCTCAGAACCACTGTCTATTATCTTTGAGAAATTATGGAGGATGGGTGAAGTGCCAGATGACTGGAGGAGGGCTAATGTTGTTCCTATCTTCAAAAAGGGTAAAAAGGAGGAACCTGAGAACTACAGACCAGTCAGTCTGACATCAATCCCTGGGAAAATTCTGGAGCAGATGATAAAGCAATCCATCTGGAAGCACCTTGAAAACAATGCAGTGATTATTTATTTTATTTATTTATTTACAATATTTCTATACCACTCCTCATCAGAAGATTTCAGAGTGGTGAACAACATAAGAATAAAACAATGGTTAAAAGAGTTAAAAAAGTTAAAACATTTTAAAAAGACAAATCCCAACGAAGTGGTATTCAACAACCTATGGCTGGTCATGCAAGGAAGGCCCCTTGAAAGAACAACGTCTTAAGGAGGTGCCGGAAAGAACACAACGTTGGCGCCTGCCTGACCTCTAAAGGCAGGGAATTCCATAGGAAGGGGGCCACCACACTGAAGGCTCTTCTCCTGGTGGACTCAAAACCGGGCCATAGGTCCATGTGGAACCACTAGGAACATGCCCTCTGATGACCTCAGTGACCGGGCAGGTTGGTAGGGAAGGAGGCGCTCTCTCAGGTATCCTGGTCCCAAGTTGTTTAGGGCTTTGTACAGTAGGACTAATACCTTAAACCTGGCCCGGTAGTGAATAGGCAGCCAGTGCAGTTCCCTCAGCAAAGGAGTTACACACTGAAAAGGGGCAGCTCCCGACAACAGCCGAGCTGCTGCATTCTGCACTAGCTCCAGCTTCCGGACTAGCCTTAAGGGCAGCCCCACATAGACCGCATTGCAGTAATCCAGTCTTGAGGTTACTAATGCCTGTACCACTGTGGTCAAGCTATCCCTGTCCAGGAGAGGCCATAGCTGGTGAACCAGCCAAAGCTGGTAAAAGGCACTCCGAGCTGCTGTGACCACTTGGGCCTCCAGCGACAATGATGGATCTAGGAGCATCCCCAGACTACGGACCTGATCTTTCAGACGGAGTGCAACCCCATCCAAAACAGGCAATGAATCTATCTCCTGGACCTGGGAACCATTCACCCACAGGGCTTCCGTCTTGCCAGGATTCAGCTTCAGTTTATTGGCCCTCATCCAGCCCATCACTGAGTCTAGGCACTGATTCAGGACTTGCACAGCCTCTCCTGATTCAGATGTCACAGGGAGATAGAGCTGCGTGTCATCAGCATACTGATGGCATTTAGCTCCAAATCCCCTAATGACCACTCCCAGCAGCTTCATATAGATGTTAAACAACATTGGGGACAGGATGGTACCCTGCAGCACCCCATAGCTCAATTGCCAAGGGGCTGAGGAATAGTCACCCAATGTTACTCTCTGAAATCGGCCCCGTAGGTAGGACCGGAACCACTGTAGCACAGTGCCTCCAATACCCATCCCACAGAGTCGGATTACTCGAAGCCAACATGGATTTGTCAAGAACAAATCCTGCCAGACAAATTTGATCTCATTTTTTGATCAGGTAGCCTCCCTTGTGGACTGTGGGAATGCTGTGGACATCATATACCTTGACTTCAGCAAAGCTTTCAACAAAGTGCCCCATGATATCCTGATGAGCAAACTAGCTCAAAGTGGGCTAGATGAAACAACGATCCGGTGGATCCACAGTTGGCTACAGGATCAGACTCAAAGAGTGCATATCAATGGGATCTTCTCAAACTGGGGAGAGGAAACGAGCGGGGTACCGCAGGGCTCAGTCCTGGGCCCAGTGCTCTTCAACATTTTGATTAATGATTTGGAGGAGGAGGTACAGGGAATGCTGATCAAATTTGCAGATGACACAAAATTGGGCAGGATAGCTAATACCTTGGAAGACACGAACAAAATTCAAAGTGATCTTGATAGACTGGAGCGCTGGGCAGAAAACAACAGAATGACATTTGATAGGGATAAATGCCAAGTTCTACACCTAGGAAAAAGAAACCAAATGCACAGTTACAAGATGGGGGATATGTGGCTCAAGCTCAACCACACTACAAGCGAGAAGCATCTTGGAATTGTTGTCTATCACAAGCTGAATATGAGCCAACAATGTGATGTGGCTGCAAAAAAGGCAAATGCTATTTTGGGCTGCATTAATAGAAGCATAGCTTCCAAATTCCATGAAATACTAGTTCCCTTCTACTCAGCACTGGTTACGCCTCATCTGGAATACTGTGTCCAGTTCTGGGCACCACACTTTAAGAAGGATGCAGACAAGCTGGAGAGGGTTCAGATGAGGGCAACAAAGATGATCAGGAGACTGGAAACAAATCCCTATGAGGAGAGACTGAAAGAACTGGGCATGTTTAGCCTTGAGAAGAGAAGACTGAGGGGAGATATGGTAGCATGCTTCAAGTCCTTGAAAGGTTGTCACAGAGAGGAAGGCCAGGATCTCTTCTCAATCATCCCAGAGTGCCGGACACGGAATAATGGGCTCAAGTTACAGGAAGCCAGATTCTGGCTGAACATCAGGAAAAACTTCCTGACTGTTAGAGCAATACGACAATGGAACCAATTGCCTAGGGAGGTGGTGGGCTCTCCCACACTGGAGGCATTCAAGATGAGGCTGGACAGCCATCTGTCAGGGATGCTTTGACTTGGATTCCTGCATTGAGCAGGGGGTTGGACTCAATGGTCCTGTAGGTCCCTTCCAACCCTACTATTCTATGATTCTATGATTCCCCTCCCCACAAGGCTGGTCTCTGACATCAGATTTGAACATAGCTTGGGGTGGGGATATAGCCTTGGGTATGTGTTTGTTTGCATGTGTGTGGGCATTTGTATTGCTGGGCACGGGAGAGGTTAAGCGCCCTTTGCTCTGGCATTCCCATTATCTCAGTGAATGGAAAATGGGGCCATGGGTTTCCCGAGATAATGTGTAGTTTAACTCTTGGGATTTATGAACTGATGTCTTTGTCTTTCTTTTTTAAGGACAAGTTTCTAGGCCCCATGTTTCTGAGGAGTGGGGGGAGAATGAAAATATGTGAGCATTAAAAACACAGAAACCAGAGGGTCTGTACATCTCATCCTTCATAATATACCTCCATATTACCTCCATATATCCCATGAGTGATAGTCTCATTTTTTTTAACCCCCCCCAATAAAGACCATTACTTTATTTATTAATTAGATTTATATTATACTCTGTCCTTCTTCCATGTGGACACTGTGACAAAATACATGAGATTCTCTGGTGGTCTCCCATCTAGGCACTGACTAGACCCAGATCTACTTAGCTTCAGTAAATTGCTAGCAAAACTGCTGAGTCAGATAGTCTACAGTAATCACTACTAGTCACTGGTTGCCATATTTAGGTGACCTTGCTTCCAGGTACACACTCTCTCTCTCTCTCTCTCTGCGCACTGCTGTAGTCCTGCTTGTGAGATAGCTGCCTAGACTGCTACTTGCTGGTACAACCTGCCCCCTAGGCAAGGTATGAGGGAGGAAAAGGCATTTCACACTCTTGAGGAACACTCTTTATTTACTTCCCACCCCCTAGGGCAGCCTCCCCCAACCTGGTGTTTTCAGGATGTTCTGGACTTCAATTCCCATCAGCCTCAGCCAGCATGGCCAGTGGTCAAGAATGCTGGAAATTGTAGTCAAAAACATCTGGCGGTCGCCAGGTTGGGGAAAGCTGCTCCTAAGGTGCAGCCCTTTGACTGAAAATGGCTTTTGGGATCTGTCCCTGGTAGATCTTGAGTCTCATTAACCACCACTTTCTGGGTAGTGAAAGAAGAGTGGGAAATGAGGTGTAAACTTAGGGAAACCAAAAATATTTTTCTTCTCGAGGGCCCAAAGTATCTCTCAGGGTGCCCTGTTTGGAACAGAACTTCCTTGTCCCCTTAAAGATACAGGTGATTTGCCGGTCTTACTGTAGCTCTTGTCATGAAGCAGCAGAAGTATTTAAAATGTGTTTTGTGTTTTAAGTCCTTTGCTAATTACATATTTGTTCCTTTTCTATTCCCCTTTCATTCTAGATTTCCTTAGTGCTGCTTACCTTTCTCACTGTCTTGAATTCTTGGCTCTGAATCTGATTTACCCTCTGCCTCCTTTTCATGCTTACAGTCATGTGCTCTGAGATGCTGGGAAGATCTATAGTGCATCTGATGCCTCTGCAAGTGAAGTGTACACCTTACCTCAATAGAAAGATCAATTAAACATCAGCATGACTCAAAGACACCTAGCACCAGGAGTGGATATTTGCAGCCTGTAAGGGATTAAATTAGGTTATGCCAAGGTCCATAGCAAAGATTAGGATTGGTTTGCAATGGATATTCTGTAGGATTAATCAATTTCTGTTCTTGGAAATATATTGTAACAAATCCATGACCATCTAAGCATTTCACGGTTGTCACTCTGGAACATGCTGCATCCGTTCAAACAAGCTACATTGGCAGCAAGTTTAGATTTCAATGCTTCCTTTTCAGATTAAGTTTTTTAAAAGGGCACTATTAGAGGAGGAGGATTCCTCTGGCACACAGTTGTGCTCAGCTAATATATAGGCATGTAAGCATGGCCAATACATGCGCGCGCACACACATATTGTAATAAGATGCCACACACAGTGCTACATATACTAATACAGGTGTGCATGTTTTATAGTTCCATTAAAACATACCCATCCTTTTTTGGATGAAGGTGCAGTTTATAAATGTATGATAAAGTCTATACATTTTATAAAACAAATAAATCTTTGCTGAACTATTTACTCTACCACCTCTGCCACTGCCATGTGACTCTAATATCTCTCAATCCTAATACTTTTACATCAGTCCATAGACCAGCCTTCCACAACCTGGTTCCCTCCTGATGTTTTGGACTAGAACTCCCATCAGCCACAGGCAGTGTGGCCAATGGTTAGGGATGATGGAGGTTGTAGTCCCAAAAATCTGGAGGGCACCAGTTTGGGAAAAGCTGCCCTAGACTCAACCCCATCACACTTTTGTCTGCCTGTGGTGCATTGTAAGACCTATAGGCAGAGATCATGCCAATGTCTGTGGTATTTTCAGCACTGTAGAATCATAGGATTTTAGAGCTGGAAGGTACCTTTGAGGTCATCTAGTTCTGCCTCCTGCTCAATGCAGGATTTACAATGCAAGGTCAAGTACAGTATCCCTGACAGATAACCATCCATCCTCTGCTTATATACCTCCAGTGAAGGATGCTCCATGACCTCCCAAATAGTCTGTTCACCGTCAAACAGTTTTTGCTGTTAGGACGTTTCTCCTGATGCTTAGCTGAAATCAGTTTCTTTGCCATTTCCACCTCTTGGTTCTAGTCCTTCAGACATTTGAAGACAGCAACCATATCTTTCCTTACTCTTTTATTCTATGGGGTAAACAGGGCCAGCCCTGACATTAGGTACTGTGAGGCAGCTGCCAGGCAGCAGATGCTGAGGAGCATCAATGAGGTGTTGGAGGACTGAGCTATGTCTGCAATACGGCCTGCCCCAGTGGGGGCAGGTGGCTCCAATTTCAGCAGGGTTGTGATTTCATTTTGGGTTTCCATCAGAACCATCAGAAATATAAAGGAGCCATCCAAGGTGCTGAAACCTATCCCCCCAAATTCTAGCTGGATCTTAAATCTAGAGTGAAATCACAGCCCCACCAACATCAGAGCCACCCGGCTCCACTGGCCTGCCGTATACTCTCCTAAACTAGTCCGTTGCCCCCAAGTGCAGCAGAGGACCCTGTTCCGTCACCAGTGTTGAAGTAAGATTCAACTGCCAGTTGGGCATCTTGTCTTGCCAGTAGGGCATCTTGCCAGTTGGGTATCTTGTCTTGCCAGTAGGGCATCTTGCCAGTTGGGCATCTTGTCTTGCCAGTAGGGCATCTTGCCAGTTGGGCATCTTGTCTTGCCAGTAGGGCATCTTGCCAGTTGGGCATCTTGTCTTTGCCTGCAGCAGCAAAATGTCTTGGGCTGGCCTGGAGAATAAACATATCTGGCTCTTTCAATTATTCCTTGGTTAGGGCAAATTAGGTACTTACGTATCACCTTCTAGACACACATCTCTTAATGGGGCATTATCACTGTGGTATATGGAACCACAAGTCCTACCTGAAACATGTGGGAATCATAGGGAAGCATCAACTACACTCCTGCAGATAACATATGAACTGACTGAAAGCTAAACATATTTATTTATTATTTATTTCAGAAATGTCTTACACATCTTTCATTATAAAGTAATCCCAAAGTAGGGTATAAGCAATAAAACACAGTAAAATAATTCAACATTGACCAGAAGTAGAAAAAATCAAGCAAGGGACAATAGCAATAGATGGATTCATTATATTTATACACGTTGCCTCCTCTGAAAATTGCAGTAATATCAGAAAGGTTGGATTTCTGTGCAAGCTCTATTTGTGGTGCTTGATCTCTGGTGGCTTTTCCCATACATGTAAGTCATCACTTGATGTCGCAGCTACTGAACGATGGATGCATTCTTCTTTAGATGCCTGCAATTTGGGGGAGAGGAAAGTGTAGCTTCTGTGTTTCCAGCCTCCCTCACCCAGATGTGCTTCCCCCATCCTTCCTCCACTGTTGACAGGACCAAAAGACAACAGCTTAGGGCCAGTGCATCCTGTACAGTTTTCTGCTTCTTGCACTGAGTCATGAGCATGTCCCATGAAAAATGCAACCTGCCTGTTCCTGGGATGCTTGCTGTGCTCCAAGCTGTGTTATCTAGAATGCAATGAAGTTCATGGCAAAAGAGAAACTATCTGAGTATATGCTGATCTCCATAATCATAGTATATCCTTCATGGTAAAAGAAAAGAATTCCTGGTTAGAAATAAATATTTTCACAAGTATTTTCACAAATTAGGTTTTTATCCAGGGAATTGATCTGTTCTGTAATCTTGTGTATGTAATGCCGAGGAGGCCAGCAAACACATTTGGATAATTGGGCACTCAGATAAACAGAAGTACTGTTTTGCGCTAGGGGCTACATTAGCATGCAGCTAATAAGACATTCTCTTTTGAGTTTATTCAGGTGCATTTCTGGATAACTTGAGATGGGACAAATTTGGATCTTATGCATCTCTGTTAGGATCACAAAAAAAGTTGCACTCTGATAAGAGTGAACTATGGCCTATTGCTCCCATGCAAAGTCCCAGCTCCAGTAATACATGATTTCAACCAGAGCTAATTTTCCTATCATGAAGACCATGAATAACATATTGGGAATTGGGTGGGACTGGCTAACTACCTGGGTTTGGCAGGAAGCAATTCAAAGAATGACAGACCAGCCAATGGCATGGCAGAAGATGGTGACCAGTCAAAGGGCTGGTGACGGAAATGGTGGTGGTGGTGGTGGTGTGTGTGTATGTGTGTGTCTGTTTGGGGCTTAGCCCCTGCTTTGGTGTTATTTATTTATTTATTTATTTCATTTCTATACCGCCCAATAGCCGAAGCTCTCTGTTATATTCAGTTTGCTGTCTTGGAAAAGTCACTTTATGTCTACATCTTTTTCTAACGGTGGCCAACCAATTGCCTCTGGGAAGCTTACAAACAAGGTATGGCAGCAACAGGGCTCTCTCTTGTTGTTTTCCTTCAACACCTCGTATGAAGAGGTCTTCCATGACAGGAACTGGGTTGCAGTAGACAGGAGAAGCTTTGGGTGGATGGTGGCGTGTGGTGTAGTGGTTAGAGTGTTGGACTGGGAATCAGATCTGGATTCTAGTCCCCACTTGGTCATGAAGCTCACTGGGTGACTTTGGGCTAGTCACTGACTCTCAGCCTAACCTACCTCACAGGGTTGTTGTGAGGTCAAAATGGAAAGGAGGCGGACCATGTGAGCTGCCTTGGGTTCCTTGCAAGAGGGAAAAAAAAGATGGGATATAAATGTAATAAATAAATAAATACTGGGGGAAAGGAAAGTGTGTTGGAAATGCCTTGGCAACTTTCTCCCCTGCACGTGGCAAGTATTTATTTATTTATTTATTTATTTACAATGTTTGCATATCTATATCTACAACAGATTTCAGAGTGGTGAACACAAGAGATAAAACAGTAAAAGGATAAAAAGATTAAAAACACCAGATTAAAATTATGCTATTTTTAAAAAGTTGTCTCCCACTGCATTCAGGAAGACTTACTTCCAAGTAATTGCATGGCATCTGCTTTCACTTGTTATATCTGTATTGTGGTTCAGGTGGTCTCTTAGCCAAAGTCCTTGGGGTGGAACACAGGATGCTGCCCTTATACGGAGACAGACCACTGGTCCACCTAGCCCAGTATTGTCGACACTGACTGGCAGCGGCTCTCCGGGGTTTCTGGGCTTTTCCAGCCCTACCTGGAGATGCCAGGGATCAAACCTGGGACATTCTGCATGCAAAACAGGTGCTCTACCACCGAGGCTGAAAATGTAGACCAGCCAATGAAGGGAGGGGTGGTGGTGGTGGTGGGGCGGCTCCGTAGGATGAACGATTAGACCTGCAGCGGGAGCGGATTAAAAAGAATCAGTATAAAAAGACATTTGGGGGACTTATTGGAAAGCACAACTAGCGGGGTGGGAGTGGGGAATGGCAACATTACCCGTTAATCTGCCTGCTAATAGCGCCCGAACGGATATGGCTTCCCAGAGAGTGAACGTGTCACTCCAGATGATGCCTAAGGGGAAAAGATGTAGAAAATCTGAGGCGGTATTCTCTTTTCTCATCGCCGCCTATCTAAGCTTAGCTTAACTCTTTGGATGGCTTCCTTTGAATCGGAGGGTGGCGGAGATGCCTCGTTCCACGACTTGGCCACACTTTTCTGCCCCGATTTTCGAGTGGGCAGATTAATTCTCTGTAGTGAGACACGTGTAGGACTGGGATCGTGGACAAACTCCAGGAACTATATGTCTTATAAAAATAACTGTCCCCCCGAACTTTCTACACAGTTTCCATTGCAATCCTATGCGTGTCTACTTAGAAGTAAGCCCCGTTGAGTTCAATGACACTTACTTCCAGGTAAGAGAGCATAGGATTGCAACCGTCTACTATCCAGTTTAAGGGAGTATACTTGGGAAAATCCACTTGTAATACATATGCTCCGTTTCTGCCTTGGATATTTCAGGTGAAACTATTTGTGTTGCTGTTTATTATTTTTTTACATTTAAGACAGTTGTATCAGTTTAATTTCCGTTTCTAGACGGTACTTCTCTGCGTAGAAAAAAGTACTCTGGAATCCTTCTCTCATTTGTCGCTTGGAAACTCCCCTCGAAAGAGCGAGACGGAGGCGCGCGTTTTGTTGCGCCTGATCACTGAGCTCCTAACCGCCTTGCTTTGGAAGTGACAAAGCCACTGATCTCAGTTCAGGAGGATTTCCGCCTAGGTGAGGAGGGGTAGGATCGGAAGTTTCTACTGGATTTCTACTGGTTTCTGTCTGCGAAAAATTGAAAGAGATTTGACTTTGTGTGTGTGTGTGTGTTCTTGACTATCTACCCCAGTCTACACGCAGTCTTCCGAGCCAATTCCAAGCAGTGGAACGTACTTCCAAGTAAGGCTGCAATCCTGGGCCGTTACTTGGGAGTCAAGCTCACTGGCCTCGTCCAGACTTGCTTCCGAGCAAACGGGGATCGCCTCGCGCTCCGAAAGTGCCCAGGATTGGAGTGGATGCTCAGCAGAAATACCCAGGCGTCTTTCCAAGTCCCGCAGTCACAAACCACGAGCAATCCGGAACCGCGATCCTGGGCACACGAGGTAAAAGCGACTGAAAAATCCGGGGGAGCGGACTTCCGAGCCAACATGAATAGATCAGGTCACACGTCTCGCTCCCTCTCGGCCCGGCCCCCCTCTCCCCGGCACTCCGTTTCTCTCTCACTCACACGCAGACAAATCCCGGACTGTCGCTTCAATGGCCTCTGTTGAGAGACTCTCAAAGCCGGGAAAACACGGGCGATCCTTTTGTGGATGCTGGGAAACCCCGAGAGACCTTTTCGCTCCGGCTGCCTCGGTTCATCTACCCAGCAGCCCCTCGCGGCCGAAGCGACCGCGCTTCCCGCCAGCCGCCATGCGAGGAGGAGAAAATCCCCGGCGGCGGCGGCCCGCCTATCGGCGTCTCTTTTGCCGCTGTTGTTTTCATGCCCACGCACGCCTGTGTAGTTTCTCGCACTCGTTCTGTTAACACATATACAGGCACACGCGCGCACACGGGCGCGCGCACACCGCCGGATTCCACTGGAAGTGCAGCGTGGTTGGTGAGCTGCCGGTATATTTCAGCCGCTGCGTTTGGCTCGGGCGCAGCGGCTCCTCCCCTTGGTGGTGCTGTCCTCTTACTTGATCAAATCCTCGAACGTGAACAGTTTCACTGAAAAGCACTTTTTTTTAAAAAAAAAAAAAGGGAAAAGAAAAAGAAAAAAAAAAGAAAAAGAAAGAAAGAGAGAGAGAAAATCCACCAACAGTTGGAACAGAATCCAACTACAGGCGGTGTTTTTTTGGTGGAGGGTTTTTTGTTTTTGGTTTTGGAGTGTGTGTGTGTGTGTGTGTGTGTGTGAAAACCAAAACTGCTCACCATCTCAGAGGCTAAGAAAAAAGGTGGAAGAAGAGACCTTTTGCGCACAAAATAAGAATAAGGCTCAAGCAGCCGCTCCCCTCCCTCCTTTTATAAGGATCTCCCCCCCCCAACTCTCTCTGCAAGGCATGGAGAGAGGGGCTGGCTGGTCCTCCGGCTGCTACATCGCTTGGATCGCCTCGACATGGCTTTTGCTGGGCACTTGGTGTTTCGCCGGCGCTGAGATAACTCGCAGGTCTTGCTTTTCCGCTCCTTCTTCTCCTTCTTCATCATCCTCGCCTGCATCTTTTCGGGTGAAGCTGCTGCAGCAGCCGTCGCCGCTGGAGGTTCCTCGGGGAGTGTCGCTTGGGCCAAGCGGCGGCGGCGGCGGCGGCGAAGGGGAAATCCTGCAGGAGAAGCCCGGTGGAGGATGGGGGGCTGGGGGCGAGGAAGAACCAGAGGAAGGCGGGGAGGAAGGCGAAGCGACGGTCGCGCTCCGAAAGGATCGGGCTCTGGGAAGGGCTCAGCCGGCGGCCGGGGGGACGGAAGGATTTGGCACCGCGGCGCGCCGGGAAGCGGCCGGCGGCGCGCAAAGGGGGACCGGGAGGGCGCGCCGGAGCCCCGAGCCCGGCCGATCCGGCCAACTCTTGGTTAGGGCGAGGGGCAGCAGAGCATCCTCGGCGCTGGGCGGGGAGGCGACGCACCTGCTGCCGCCGCCCGGAGAGGCCAGGGAGGAAGGCACCGCTGGGGGCGGGACGCCGGCCGGCAGCCCTCGTGCGCCCAGGGCGAGGAGGAGCGGCGAGGGCCGCCAGCCTTTCGCCCCGGGCCATCTCGGGGCGGAAGGGGGCGGCTGGGGCGGCTCCTTCACGGATGGCCAGAAAGCGACCCGAGCGCAAGGCAGAGGCTCCAAAGAGGAAGGGCGGATGGGCAAGCCGCGGGGCGGCGGCGGCGAGGAGTTGAAACTGACCAGCACGACCTTTGCCCTCAACGGAGACTCGGCCCACAACCAAGCCATGGTGCACTGGTCCGGCCACAACAGCAGCGTAAGTCAAAGGGCCCGCGAGGGGATCGGGAGGGGCGGAGGGTTGTGGGGCGACCAAGTCCACTACTGGTGTTTCCCTGCTTTGCCCACCCCGTGCAAAGTTCTTTCGTCTGTGATGGGGGGGGGGATGATGAGGGGAGACGCGCGTCAATTCCAAAGAAAAGAAAAGAAAAGAAAAGAAAAAGAGAGAGCGAGCGAGCTCACAAAGGCCGTTTGAGTGTCTGGGAGCTGCGCATCAGGACACCACAGAGGGAGAGAGAGAGCTCCGCTGTCCCTCTTTTAAGAGGCGGTAGTAAACATGGAATATGAGCTGCTGGAGGAAAGTTGGATCAGGCGGTTTGTTTCAGCGGGCTGCCCTTTTAAAAAACAGAACAAACCTTCCTCCCCCCCCCTCTGTAGAGAGAATTATAAGCCACGCTTTTTGCATGGCTTATAATGAGGTGACATAGTTGATTCTCTCTTCTCTCTCTCTCTCTCTCTCTCCCCCCGCGCCCCCCCCCAATACCTGGAAACACTTCAGTGGGTCTGTATTGGAAAATGAATAATGTGGGGTGAGACCGAGGGAGGGACACGAGTCTTATCTGCAATTTAGAACCTGGTATGTGATTTATGAAGAAGTGAGACGCACACCCTCCCTCCCTCTCTGCTTATATGGACTGAGAGAAGAGGAAGCGCATATTCAAACAAATCCGTGTCAATTCGAGTTTTTTTCTCTTCTTTTCAGTCCATTTTTAAATGACCATTTTTTTTTTTTAAAGAGAGAGTAGTGGCATCCCCCCCCCCCAAAGTTTGTGTATTGGATGCATCCTGGACTCAATCTTATCAAAAGGTGGCGCCCTTGAAGTCTTATTCTGAGTAGCTGTGTGTGTTGGAGGATGTAGCTATATTATGGGCAATGTGTCTGCTGGATAGAGCAATGAAAGGGACATTGTTAGGTTAGGAACACTTAGCATCTTGCTTCATGCTCCTAGGACAGCCAGAAGAAGGATTTTTCCGTTTTATTTTAACCTGATGTAAGAAATGTTCAGTCAGTTCTGCCATAAAAGGTTAAGAGCAGACAATTTTCTGTTTAGAGAGTTGGGGACAGCCTGTTGATGACCATGTTCTCATTATCTCCTCCTTTATTATTTTTGCATGTATTGTAATCAGGCACAGAATAATTAGAAATACAAAGCGGAACATCCAGATCTGAAAATTCCATTTCCCATCTATAGTTTTTATTATTTTCTACTCCCCAGTTTTTTACTTCCCAGCTGGTCATTTGGGGCCCACACCTTTGTTGTCCATTATTCTGCATTACTGGAAACAACAACAACCCTGTACACATTTTGGTTTTTACTTTTTAGTATGGAAGTTGTATCTTTAGTTTATCACCGTTTAGGTCCCATTGTAGATTTGAATGTATGCTACTCTCAACCTAACCATGTCATGGATGCCACAATTACTTAGAATAAAAGCAAAATTGGGTGGCTTAAATGTACGTTGTAGGATCCTGATTTTTAACAATGTTGGTCAGTCTAGTGAAATCTGCTGTCCTTTTTTTCTTGTCTTAAGAGTTCAGTGTTCAATGATCTGCTAAAAAGAACTAGTCACTCAGATGGATTTTCTATACTTGTTTTGATTGCCAGTTGCAATAGTTTGAAATGCTTCTGACGCTTTAGGCAAATAAAGCTTTTATTTATTTTGGAAGATGATCTTCCTTATTATGCTATCTAAAGAAGCTGCACTATGCATTAAATGCAAGATCACTGATAATAAAATTAAGGACTCATTTATGGTTGTCAGGTAGCCTAGTGCATTGCAGTAGCACTCTCCTTTTCCTGATATTTTGGGTGGAAATATTTGGTTGCAAAGAAACTGTATTTCATTATATACATGACGGAATGTATAATTGTGGTGTTTGTGTGAAGGGAAACCAAGTCAGTATGTTAATGAATGTGATATCCCCTCATGATTTCTACAATGGTCCAGTATCTGGAGACATTTCTCTTACTCTCTCCTGGGCGAATGATACACTCTAGCTCTTGATTAATTAGCTCAGTTTTTAAAAGCTAGCACTATTGTGAACCTACAGTGAAAGTCAAACACTCAACTTGCCACTAAAAGACATTGCTTTCATGTGTTATGGGGTGGGGGTGGGGGATAACCATCTGAGATAGTTGCTAGCTCTTTTATGCTCCTTGTTGCAGCTTTGCCTCCACCCAATTTGACAATGGGCTTGATTGTGGCACAAGGAGGTCAAGCAATTGGCCTAAAGGGGCAGAGTGAAATAGCGAGTTGACTCAGATTAGAGCTCAAAGCCATTAAATATCTGACCACAAGACTTTATTACTGTCTGCTGCATGGGAGTGTATTTCCTGAATGCATAGAAGATGCAAAGCAACAAGGAATGCAGAGGCATGTCCCTCACTGTGTTGGCTGTGTTGTGCACTTTACTGATGTGATGAGCACATATGAGTTGCATCCACACTTTTCCTCTCTTTGTAGAGTTTTGACTTGTCAAAGTCTTCCTCTTGTTTTTTGGCAGTCATCAGAAACTGGCAAAAATGGTGTTTTTGTGCACAGTTAATTTCAGTCAACAGATCTCTCCTGTTTTTTTTTTTAAAACTGCCTGGCAGGAAGAGAAAAAGAAAGAAAAAGAAAGAAAGAAAGAAAGAAAGAAAAACTAATGGAGAATACGAGCTGCATGTAGTTTAGAAAGAAGGTGGAAGAAGCATATTCAGTGCAGGATAATAAAAAGCAAATAAAAAAACAAAATGAGAATTTTGAGTTTGAGTTTTATGTATCAATAATATGGATGTAGGTAAATCAGTTTCATTGCATCCCAATTTTCTTCCTGTGTATAAAAAGAGACTACTGTTTTTATGCCACAGTGTGGGGCTATAGAGCAGAATCCTTCCCTGCTTATACATATTAGGCATCCCCTCCATTAGATATTGGCAACACAATTATGCAATCCACTGGGGTTTCCTATACTCAAGTCTTATCCCACTTGAGTGTGGCCTTGGAGAGAAGTCCTTAAAAAGAGGAAAGGTTATACTGGGACCTCAGAATGTTTTTGTTGGTCAAAGGTTAGCTCACTGCTTTGTGAGAGGGTTTAACCCTTAGTGGCTTAAACATAATTTTTTATAAATAAAGCAATAAATTGCACACGTGGTCTGTTCTGGAACATTAATACCATTGAGTGGTTGTCAAGTGAGTACAAAAAAATGTCCAGGGATTTTCATCCACTGTTAGCCTGTTTGGGTGTCCTTTTCCTACCAGTACACCACCGATTGCCTTTCTCTCCCTTTGGAGTAACCCTTTCACTCACTGATGTTCAGCTTCCTTCTCCTTCAAGTCCCTCCTCAAGATCTACTACTATGACCTTTTCTCACCAGCTGAGCCTCTCACCTTACCTGTGCTTTTGCTGCCAGGTGACTCTGTTCTTTCTCATTCCTGATCTCCACCCTCCATTTGTATATTGCTCGTTTGATGTGATCAGAATAAACTTTGGCTACCTCACCAGTGTACCCGCTGCAGAAAAATAACAGCTTTCACTTGCTACCATGTGTCCACAGCTACACATGCCTAAACACACACATACATCCAAGTGACACATGTTAAGGGCCTTTAGCCAAAATTCATGGTGCACCGTGGCAAGAAAATGGGCAGCTGGAGGGGGGGGGGGATTTAGCACAAACACACACACACAGACCAGAGCTTAGAATAATGAAACGTGCAGGGGTTTTTTTTGTTTTGTTTTTAATAGAAAGGGAATGTATATGGGTACATGGGCATCCACAATATGTTTTCCGGGGGTGGGGTGGGGAGGTGTAATGCACAGCAACTTGTGGTTATAACTTAAGTGCATAGCACATACTGCTACAACACACCTGTGCACTTTCTTTCAGTGTGTGCTTTGTTGCTTAGCATCACATTCCATGACATTTAGAAGCCTACACAGAATAATAAAAGATCCTGGGAATTGAACAGCACTAATGCCAAAGATTCAAGAAGCATCATGAACGCCAACAAAACTATATTTGGAGTAAGGGATAAAAATGCTCACCTAGGAACAAGAGAGGACAACCCCCCCCCCCTATTGCACAAACACAGTACAGCTGTATTAAGAATATTAGATATTTTATGGCATTACTGCCCTTATCATAATATCGACAACTTCACATGTCCTGGAATGATTTCTTTCATTTCAGAAATATTGGGGAACACTTTCTAGAGCAGTGTTCCCATACCTGGTACCCTCCAGATGTTCTGGATTACAACCCCCAGCACTCCTGATCATTGGCCATGTTGGCTGGGGCTGATGGGAGTTGAAGTCCAAAACATCTGGAGGGCACCAGGTTGGGGAAGAGTAGCAGCTGAGACTGTGGGGAGTGGGAGGAGAAACAGGTATGCTTGATCAGGGTTTAGCATTCTATAGGAGCCTGGGCTACTCACTTTACTTTTCACATTGTTATCAGCCACTTTGTACATCAGCTAACAAAACCTTTTCATGGATTGAATTTTGAACTGCAGCAATGTTTTTGTTTTTTTGGAGTTGCACATTTTTCCTGGAACTGCACATTTGGTTGCATATTTTTAAAAAGCCCTGATAGCATCAGATAACAGGTCCACTATTTCTGATAGATCTGGTGACTGAGCAGTGACAAGGCCTGCACACCATGTTTACCAAGTCCTAGATAGGTAGACCTGGCACCTGAGAAATGTATTTACCAGGTCTACCCCTCTGTTGTTTCCCCGGTGTCTGAACAATGTCTTTCCACCTGCAGCTGAAACCTTTAATTCTTTCTCTGACTCCTTTCACCCCTACAATGGTCATTGTGTGTGTGTGTGTGTGTGTGTGTTGGGGGGGATGACCTGCTCAGCTTGCAGTCTACTTCTAGGCTCTGCTCTGTAGGCAACACACAACAGATTGAGGTAACTTCACAAAAAGGTTATTTATTACTACAATATATGATAAAAGATTAACTTCTGAGGAGCTGCATGGCACACTGTTTCAGCTTCAAGGCCTGCACTAAGAGAGAGAGGTGGGAAGAGGCTTCACCTGGGCTTCCTGCAAGAGCTAAAAGTGGCAGGTTCTCTAAAAGCTATTTACATACAAACAACCCCCTGTAGCCTTAATAAATTGTGCTGCTGCTACAATCAACTTCACAGCCCCATCTGAATTTCCTAAAACAACAACATACCAGGGGACTGGATAACAACACTTCACTACACTGCAAAGTTGTCTTACACTATTCTAACCCCCATCCTCCACAAAATGGGAATAAACACTGGGCTATTTTTCAGGACAGGTGTAACCCACACTTTCTCAGCCCAAACCCTGCCTCCTTCAATGTGGGTATAGTAATGATGAACTTTATCTGCACACATTGTCAGGGTAATACAAGACCTGAGTTAGAAGGATCACGAACTCCTGCCTTTGCTGCTATCTTTTGTTTTTGGTAGACATACATAATCTGGAGATTATAGCTCTTCCAGTGTGTGTGTGTGTGTGTGTGTGTGGCAACGTCACCCCCTTGCCCCTTCCTGTGGATGCCCATGCATGGCTAGCATACAAACAGGGCTGCTCTGGGTTAGTTCTATAGAGGGGATGCTAGGGAGGGAGGATCTTAATGCCAAATAAGAAGAGGGGAGGATGATAGACACCAGATAGACATATGGGATCCTTAGAGGAAGGAGTCAGGGTATGGGGAAGGCTTTGCTGGAAGCAGTGTGGCTAACTTGGTTTGAAAGTTGGGGAGGTGAAAAGGAAATGAAATAAGAAAAGTGATTCAGAGCACCAATATTACCTATCAAAGGGGAAAGGGATCTTCTTTAGAGAAGTGCTTATGGGCCAGGAAGTCCTCTTTGGTGCCAAGCCTCCATGATTTGTTTGGGTTCTTTGCGATGTGGAACTGGAGGCAAGGAGAGCCCCATAGAAGCCTTAAGCCTTAAGCAGTACACAGTTTTCATCACACATGCATACGAAACTGAACATTCCCTTAGTAAAACTGAGTACAAAACAATAACGATGGAGGCAGGGATGGTGAAGGAGAACTTTGGGGGAACAGGTGGGGGAACAAAGCTAGCTACAAATAGAAGACCAAGCCAGAACTGAACCTTTGATTGGAAAACATCTGTGTCTCTTTTCTGACAATGTAATGCGTTTGCCCTTTCTACTTCCATCTTTTATATATAATTCAAAGTTGGGAATTAGTTAGTCATCCCTTTCTGACTGCCTTCCCATTGACTGATTCTCATGAAACACACGTCATTGGAAAGCTCTTGACAGGTACATTCCATGAATAACAACAGTTTTCACTATAATTCAAAGTCAGGAGTTTATTTATGTCCATAAAGCTTTTTTTTTTTTTTTAAGAGTTAGGCTATCTTCTATAACAATATACTACAAAGTTTTATTTTTAATATAAAAATGTCAAGTATAACTACACAAACATGGAGCAAATCAGAACAAAATGAAATATGAACACAAAAAAGTCTCTGTACACCTTTATAAACACAGGTGCAGGCCAAAGTGCAATGATATGCCAGTAACATACAGCCAGTAAACAAAGCATGAATGGATTAGGAGACACCTGCAGTTTGAATGTTTCAATAAACACAGTTAGTTAAGTTAAGCCTTTTGTTAGATTTGACTTTTCCCTGCAAATGGTATTCACGGGTAACAAATTATATTGTTTGAAAAAAACCTAGGCTGTATTTCACTTGCTAGCTAGCCTAAGCCTTTGGCAATCATCTTTGGTCCAAAGGTGTACAGACAAGGGATCAAATCCCACCGGGGGTGGGGTGGGGGATCCCAATAACCACCTGCTTGGTGCAGGGTGACCACCTTCTGCTCTTTGCCATCGATGAATAGATAAAATACTTGGCAGGGTATTATGAATTTGGGTTTTAATACTATATTCCTAAATTTTTTATGTAACAAATATTTCACCTGTGCTCAGACAAGCAGGATAGATGCATATTCTCTCATCCCCTATGATGGCGATTAATGAAACAGTCATGCAAATTGCCTTCATTGTGTGGCAGTGGGATTGTTCTGTTGACATGGATGAGAAAATTTTCTGCTCCTTTAAATACTGACTTTACATTATTTCGGTAGGTTAATAACTCTGACTAGAAAGCTAAACTTGGCTTGAAAAGAGAAATAGAAGCACAGGCAGGAAGCAGCATCACTTGCTGGCACTGAGGTTCAGACCTTCATCTGCCACTGCATCTCTCACAGGGAACATTCCCAAGGCTACAGGCAAGATCTCAACAATGCCCATTGCCGGATCTGAACACTCTTATAGGTGTCTTTATGGTAATGGGAAAATATATCTGTTTGGAGCTCTTTTCTTGAAAGAGTCCTTGGGTAGTATCCAATGGTAGTCCTACTAAGAGTAGAATGGGACTTTGGTTAGTCATGACTAACCTAAGTCCCATTCATTTCAATGGGTATACCAACCTAAGTCCCATTCATTTCAATGGGACTACTCTACGTAGGACTACCAATGGATGCTGCCCCTTGATTCCTAGGTTCACAAACTATGGGGCAGGCTCCTTGGATGTGGAGTGGGCCCAGGATGCATGAACAGGGGAGAGTCTTCTATAGTGTCCCCTTGCAGGAAGAGCTGTCACTTTGTTTTAATGACATTTCCTTGTAAGTGGTTGTAGAGGGGGGTGAATTCTATTCTTGTTCTTCTGTGCCCCAATCCTTGTATGTAGCAGAGGGCTACACACATGTAACTGTGTATGTGCTGTGTACATGGAAGAGGTTGATGGGGATGGGTTGGGGCAGAAGATGTAGAGTGTATTGGCCAACTTGGTGATTTCCAAATGCTACAACTCCCACAATCTCCAAACAGCATAGTGGCTGGGGATGATGGGAGTTGTGGTCTGACACATCTGGAGGGTGCCAGGTTGGAGAAGGGTGGCATACAATGTGTTTAGGGACTTTCTGTAGTGGCATCCTCCTCATTTGGTAGAGTGTTCCATAAGATCTGTCAAACCTGGACCCTTCATTGTTTTAGGCAGTTGATAGAGTTCCTTCCTTTGGACTTACCTTGTTTAAAGCTATGACTTCATCATGCTGATATCCAGGAATGATTTTATTTTTTCTCTGGCCTGGTATGTTAACATTGGTCTCTCATGGCTAGGGATGTATGAAACACCTACCTGGCTCCGCACCAGGCAATCCGCAATGGGGGGGAGGTGCTCCGTCCCTCCCCCCGGAATCCTCCCTGGCTGGCTCTGCTCCGCTGTGACTCCATGGAGCTGCCAGCCGGGGTTGCCCGCAGGCAGGCATCTGGCCACTGGGCTGCACAGGGACGCAAATGGCAGCCACCGTAGCTGCCGCCATTTGCGTCTGTGTCTTTAGCTGTGATAGGCTACATAAATATATATGTAGCCTATCACGGCAAAAGACATGGATGCAAATGGCAGCGGCTACGCCATTTGCGTCCCTGCCCTGAGCCATGATAGGTTACATAGATACTTACTTAGCCTATCACGGCTTGCCAGGGACGCAAATGGCGGCCAGCATAGCGGCTGCCATTTGTGGCTGCAGCCTGGCAGCCGCCGCTGCCGCAGCCCCAGCCAGGTAGGCTCCATTTCGCAGGGCTTTCGCAGGGTGGTGGGGCGGGTTGCTCTGTTCTGCCATGGATTCCGGGGCCCCGAATTCACTGGAATTTGGCATCCCTGGGATCCGTGGCGGAATTCTCTAACATCCCTACTCATGGCTGCTATTTTTAGGCATGTTGTGTGTTATATATGCTCTTAAATATTGCATGAAATTTTGTATGAGGTAAGCCACCTGGCATCCATTCTTCTGAAGAAGGTGTGACGTAAGCTTTTAAAATAAAATAAACAAATATTTAGAAAGAAGTCCAAGAGCCTTTTTTTTTAAAGAAAAAAAAATATAATTCAAAAAATTAGGAAGTACTGGGGCTGCTGAAGCAGGCTGGGAATTTATATATTTTGACCTGGGAGCCACTGTCCCTCATCTCAAATATATGGGATTTGGATTTGATAACTCAGTGGTGTAAAAATGCTCTGCACATTAAAGGCTTAGGCTACTGAAAATGGGTTCTGGCTCCACATTGTGGCAAGATGGGGAGGCTCAGATTAAGTTGTCCTCAACGATGTACCATTAGTGCGAAACTATTGGTTGGCTGTACAAAAAATGGCTCTGTACAACGTATCCTGAGTCATCTGTGCTTGTATGGCTGCTCAAGAACATCATGTGGAAAATGTAAAGGCAGCCAGTGTGGTCTAGTAGTGGTTACAAGGTGATGATGACACTTTGAAGTTTTACTGTTGTTTGTAACAGTTGAGCATAGAGGACCTCAGAGAATGGGGGAAATAATCACACTGGGGCTGGATCCTTTCCCCTCTTTCCTTTGGTGGGGTTCCTACTTATCCCTAGGATTTTCAGTGGTAACACTTTTTTTGCAAGATTGTTCATGTTCTTAATTAAGAGCTAGAGGTTGTGTTTCAGATGGATGAAGATCTTTTGTTAAGACAGGGAGAGCAATCTGATGGCCTCTAGTCTAGACAGCATCTGGGGGCCATAGGATAGTTCAGATTCCTGAATCTGAGGTCAGAGACAGTGAGTTGACCTCAGACCTAGGAGTCCGAGCTCGCCTCCCCATTGTAGCCAGTGTGGAGAGAACCACGCCAGCTGTCTCTCCGAACTCGGAAAAGAAACCTTGGAGAGGAGGGAAAGGGGGTGGTTCTGTGCCTGGGGATGGCAGGGGACCAGGGAAGTGGGGATACAAGCTATCATCAGCCCTCCCCAACTTCCTTCCCTCCCCAGGTGATGATCACCTCTGTACTCCCCCCGCTCTGCACAGCATGCCCATCAGCCTCCGAATTCAGAGGCTGATAGGAATCTGGACAAGAGTGTGCCCTCAGTGTGTTTTGCAAGTTGAACCTATGCAGTCTGAAGTTCAATGGAGCTTACTCTCAGGTAACTATGCATAAGATTGCAGTCATGCCTTGTAAACTTAATTGTGATGTTTTTATGAGTGGTTTGTTTGTTTTGGATGTTTGTGTTTTATGATGGAGTTTTTAAACTGAGAGTTAGTTCCTTTGAATATTAATAATAGAAAAGCAAGATATAAATATGGATAAATATAGACACTGGATTCTCCTGGATTACATGGTTATGGGGGCTGTCAAAATTTATCACTACACCAGTGTTCCTTGTATGCCTTTGGCTGAAATCCTAAACATACTTACTTGGGGGAAAGTGCCGTTGAAAACCAATGGGATTCTCTTGAGAAAACTTAATTAGGGCCGGTTAGTCAAGAGGCCTGATCTGCCAGGTTCCAGAAAATCCTACAAGGTCACCTTTAAAAAAATTAAAAGCTGCTTTATGCAAATGTGAAAAGGTTGGACCCTTGTGGCTTCAACTCTCTGTGGCTAAGATTATTTTTCATTTCTTTCTGTTAATTAGATTTTGTAAGTATTTATATACATACAATTATCTATGACAATCAGTAATTAGTTATATACATGAATCCGGAGGCCTTTTGTGAGAAATCTAAACAGTAATTAATTGTTCTTCTGTCTTGTTCATCTGATACCTTTTCCTCAAAGTACTAGAAATGTCTTTATTGAATAGAAAGGTGTGGAAATACACACCTCTCTTCTTGCTCCTTCTTAGAAGTAATTGTTAGGAATGCTGTTGGCAGGCTCCTGATGAGATTGGTAGGCTTGCTAATGTACACATTGTCAATCAGATGCTGTTACTTACCTCTCACCTAGGTGAGTTGCAGGTTGGAAGCCTGATGGGCTATAATATGTGGCAGGTGTTTTTAATTAAGGCCCCTAACAATGCAGCAGGGAGAAATGTGTGTGTGTGTGTGTGTATACACACTATATGTGTGTGTAAGTATACACACTTCTATATATATAATGGATAGTTCTGTTGAGAGAGACTTTTAACCCAGGCTAGGGGAAATTCAGGCTTCAGCAGTCAGTGGTGCAGAGGATTGTTCCATTTACTGTGCAATCTTATACATATCTACTCAGAAGTAAGTCCTACTGGGGCTTACTCGGACATAAGTGGGTAAAGGATTGCAGATTTAGGTTTCTTGCTGAATAATGTACTCTTGTGATAGGAGATGTGAAGACTTGGAAAAATCCAGGGAAAAATTGTTTCCCCCCAAACATCCCCCAAATTTCTGAAAACAACAAAATAACTGATTTTTTAAAAACTGTCCCCTCCCCTGTTTTCACCCACCCCCAGACCTTCTCATCTGCACTTTTGACACTAAGTAGGAAAGTATTCATTGGGATTAATAGCTCTTCAGCCAGAACAGAGAGTTCCCTCTTCCCCACTTAGCTTTAACTATGCGTTTAGTGAAGATGCTATTTCAAAGAACCCTGGTGTGTGTTACAATTTCATAATACGTTCATTTTCCATGTATTGCTTTCTTTGGAGTTGCATAAAAGGATTAGGAGAATTTTGTTTTTGCTCACAAAACAAGTGAACATGCCCCATTCGAAGCCCTGAACACAAGCACTTGTCCACTGAAAATGTTTGCAAATTGTTGAAACTGTGCTCCCATTAGTCTCATTCCTGGTTCCTAGTTCCATTTGCACAAATTTCCTCAGTTGACTGAATAAGCCCTGCTTTAGTCTATGGAGGAGAGTTGCGCAAATTAGGAGAGAGTTGCGCAAATCTTCTGTCCGATCGCTGCTCAGTTTGCTCAAGTTTGCTGTTCATGCAAAGAGAGCAGCGATCGCGAATGGGAATTGGGCATGAGATGAGTGGTGAGACCATGTTGTGATACTAAGTAGGAAGGTATTCATTGGAATTAATAGCTCTGCAGCCAGAACAGAGAGTTCCCTCTTCCCCACTTACCTTTGACTATGTGTTCATTGTAGACACTATTTCAAAGAACCTTGGTGTGTGTTATGATTTCGTGTTTGGATATGGATGGCTAGTTCAAGCCTTGCTCATGCTTGGATCTTGAATTGTGATCTAATGATCACCATTCAACACTCCTGCTCACACACGTGTGTGTGCGTGCACACACACACATACAGACACACACACAAGCACTTTTTAAGCCCATTGAAATCTGTGTGTTTAAGTGTTCCTAATTCCATATTGAGTGGTGGCCCTCGAGCAGTTCTGGAACAAGTTTTGTTTGTTTTTTGGTGGTTTCCCCTAACCTTGCTCTAGATGAATTACTCCCCTGCAAACTATCTCATGGGCTAACTACTTCATGTTAACTGATCTAGATAAGTATCTTTAGATGCTCCATGACCAAGTATGGGGAGTTGAATTTGAGAACTTCTGCATACCAAGCACATGTTCTACTATTGAGCTATGGCCCTTCTCCGACTTTCTTGGGCATCTTGTTCTATTGGCCTAATGAAGTATTTCCTGAGAGTTAGTCTAACAGTATGGTCTTCTGTCTATGTCCTCTTGGTAGGATATGATTCTTCTAGATCCCTGGGCACTGGCATAGCCAAATGCTATGCAGACAGACTGTTGTTGTTTCTTACAATAGCATCCTTATGCGAGCTGGCCTCTGCCAGTACAATGGAGCAAACTGAGTGGAGTTGGGAGCATGGTAGGAGAGGAGTGGAGCGGAACTTAGCCAGAATCCTATGATCGCTTCAGGATTAGTCTTGTTCCAGACATAAGCAGATTGTTAACATTTGCAGAAAAAGAGTAGCACAAGCTCACACACTCCTGTTGGAGTCAATAGAGAAACCCCAGTGACTGCTTCATCCCATTCCACCCCCACAGTCCCAGCGGAAGCTGGGTTTTCAATTAACTCTGCAACCAGTTACAGCACATTAGCAGCAGTACATACAGTCAGGGCCAGAAATATTGGAACAAGGATAACTGTTTTGGCAGTTGGCCTCTGTACACCACCACATTGAAGTTGAAAGGAAACACACCCAGATGGGAACGAAGTCAGGACTTTCAGCTGTAATTCAAGGGGTTTGACAAAAGTGGGGCACTAACCACTCAGGAAGGACAGCCAGTGGCATACACACACACCCAGCGTTGGTGGCTCACAAGTAATGGAACGAATGGCTGACAAGCAGCTGCATGGCCAGATGTGGCCTGTTTCCTGGGTGCCCCATGACCAATCAAGCAGATAAAAGGCCTGGAGGTGGTTCTGAGTGTTACATTAGCATTTGGTAGCTGTTCACTGGAACAGCTACCAACATGAAGTCCAAAGAGGTGTCCATGCGAGTGAAGAAGGCCATCATTAGGCTGAGAAAACAAAATAAACCCATCAGAGAGAGAGCAAAAACATTGGGAGTAGCCAACACAACGGTTTGGAACATCCTGAAAAAGAAGGAATTAACTGGCAAGCTCAGCAACAGCAAAAGGCCTGGAAGACCACGGAAGACAACTACAGTGGATGACAGCAGAATTCTGCTCATGGTGAAGAGGAACCCTTTCACAACATCTAGCCAGGTCAAGAACACTCTTGTGGAGGTAGGCATGTCATTGTCAACATCTACAGTCAAGAGACGGCTTTATGAATGTAAATACAGAGGCTTCACAACAAGGTGCAACCCACTGGTAATGCTCAAGAACAGAAAGGCCAGATTAGCCTTTGCTAGCAGACACCTAAAAGAGCCTGCCCAGTTCTGGAATAAGATTCTTTGGACTGATGAGATCAAGTTTAACTTGTACCAGAATTAGGGATGTACGAAAGTCACTTACCTTTTCGCAGGGGTGATTCACGGTGGGGGGGAGGCGCTTCGCTTCTCCCCCTGAAGTTCAGGTGAGGGGGTGAGGCGTCCTGCCTTGCCCTGCTGAAATTCAGGCTGGGGGGGAGGCGCCCCGCCTTGCCCGGCCAAAATTCAGGCCGGGGAGAAGCGCCCCGTCTCCCCAGCCGCGAAAGAAAAAGTAAAAAACAAAAAAACAAAAAAACCCCCGTGATAGGCTACGTAACGATTAACGTAGCCTATCACGGCTAGATTTCCAAAGTCAGCCGTGATAGGCTAATTAATCGTCACGTAGCCTATCACGGGTGACTTTGGGGGGGAAAAAAAGCGCGTATGCAAATGGTGGCGGCCCATGGGCGCCGCCATTTGCGTTCCTTATTTTGGCACGTCTAGTCTACGTAAAGATTTACGTAGACTACGGTGAAAATAAGGGAACACTTTTTGCGCTTTCCCCCCCCCCCAAAGTCACCCGTGATAGGCTACGTGACGATTTACGTAGCCTATCATGGCTGACTTTGGAAATCTAGCCATGATAGGCTACGTAAATCGTCACGTAGCCTATCACGGGTGTGTGTGTTTTTACTTTTTTATTTTGTAATGGCAGCAGTGGCAGCCGGTCGGGAGACCGGCCGCCGCCCCCGACGAACCGCTGCTGAACTGCCGCTGGGACCCGCCGCCAAGAGGGACATTCGCTGAAGGTAAGTCCCATCCCGGGGGGGGGGTGCGGGGGGCCGGCGGAGAATTTCCCTAACACTTTTGGGGGGCCGAATGCCTCGGCGCTTGGCCTCCCGAAGATTCGTGGAGAAATTCTCCGCCATCACTAACAGAATGATGGGAAGAGAAAAGTACGGAGAAGGAAAGGAACAGCTCATGATCCAAAGCATACCACATCAACTGTCAAACATGGTGAAGGCAGTGTCCTGGCATGGGCATGTATGGCTGCCAATGGAACCGGGTCACTGGTGTTTATTGATGACCTGACTGCTGATAGAAGCAGCAGGATGAATTCTGAAGTGTATAGGGCTATACTTTCTGCTCAGATTCAGCCAAATGCTGCCAAACTGATAGGATGCCGCTTCATATTGCAGATGGATAATGACCCAAAACATACAGCAAAAGCTACCCAAGAGTTTCTCAAGGCAAAGAAGTGGGATATTCTTCAATGGCCAAGTCAGTCACCTGATCTCCACCCAATAGAGCATGCTTTTCACTTACTGAAGGCAAGACTGAAGGCAGAAAACCCCACAAACAAGCAGCAGCTTAAGGCAGCTGCAGTAAAGGCCTGGCAAAGCATCTTGAGGGAGGAAACTCAGTATTTGGTCATGTCCATGGGTTCCAGACTTCAGGCAGTCATTGACTGCAAAGGATTTTCATCCAGCTATTAAAGGCGATCCTTACGTTTGAAATGTTATTGGTTTGTTCCATTACTTATGTGCCACCAACGATGGGTGCGTGTGTATGCCACTGGCTGTACTTCTGGAATGGTTAGTGCCCCACTTTTGTCAAACCCCTTGAATTACAGCTGAAAGTCCTGCCTTCGCTCCCATCTGGGTGTGTTTCCTTTCAACTTCAATGTGGTGGTGTACAGAGGCCAACTGCCAAAACACTTATTCTTGCCCCAATATTTCTGGCCCTGACTGTAAGTCCCAGCCAGGGAATGGAGTTAACATCTATAAAGATACATCTGATTGAGTCATATCACTCTGCCTCAATAGCTAGAGAACTAGGAGAAAACAAAGGTGAACTTCGATGGTGAGGGCACTTTATGCCATGGAAGCACTTAGCACAAATACCCATCAGTCATTTGGGCAGATTGATAAAGGAGATCAATGTTAAAACCTTGACTTGAGCAGCTCTGCAGCAAACCAGTAATTAGTGTTGACCTCTGGCACCCAAGTGGGATTTTAAAGTTTCTCCTGGGAAGTCTCTGAGTCCTCCTTACAAGTCTTCTACTGTTGGAAGCTCTGATGGAGAGTTGCGGTCATCTCCTCTCCTTATAGTATGCTTGTGCCTATGGTGTGATGTCCCCTTCATGGATCACTGCCTTGTTGTGGCGAAGGGGCTTGCGTAACTCAGTGAAGCCATAAGCTATGCCGTGCAGGGCCACCCAAGACGGACAGGTCATGGCAGAGAGTTCTGACAAAATGTGGTCCACTGGAGAAGGAAATGGCAACCCACTCCAGTATTCTTGCCAAGAAAACCCCATGGAACGTATCACAAGGCTAAAAGAGATGACGCCGGAAGATGAGCCCCTCAGGTCGGAAGGTGTCCAATATGCTACTGGGGAAGAGCAGAGGGTATTTCCAAGTAGCGCCAGAAAGAGTGAAGCGGCTGGGCCAAACCCGAAAGGACACTCAGCTGTGGATGTGTCTGGTGGTGAAAAGAAAATCCGATGCTGTAAAGAACAATATTGTTTAGGAACCTGGAATGTCAGATCAATGAATCAAGGTAAGCTGGAGGTGGTCAAACATGAGATGGCAAGATTGAACATCGACACCTTGGGAATCAGCGAACTAAAATGGACAGGCATGGGCGAATTTAATTCATATCTACTATTGTGGGCAAGAATCCCTTAGAAGAAATGGAGTAGCACTCATAGTCAACAAAAGGGTGGGAAAAGCAGTACTGGGGTACAATCTTAAAAATGATAGAATGATCTCAGTACGAATCCAAGGCAAACCATTCAACATCACAGTAATTCAAGTCTATGCCCCAACTACTGAGGCCGAAGAAGCTGAGGTTGATCGGTTCTATGAAGACCTACAACACCTTCTAGAACTAACACCAAAAAAAGATGTCCTCTTCATCATAGGGGATTGGAATGCTAAAGTAGGAAGTCAAGAAATCACCGGGATAACAGGCAGGCATGGTCTTGGTGTACAAAATGAAGCAGGACAAAAGCTAATAGAGTTTTGCCAAGAGAACATGCTGATCATAGCAAACACTCTTTTCCAACAGCACAAGAGGCGACTCTACACATGGACATCACCAGATGGTCAATATCGAAATCAGATTGATTATGTCCTTTGCAACCAAAGATGGAGAAGCTCCATACAGTCAGTAAAAACAAGACCTGGAGCTGACTGTGGCTCAGATCATGAGCTGCTTCTTGCAAAATTTCGGCTTAAATTGAAGAACGTCGGGAAAACCACTAAACCATTCAGGTATGACCTAAATCATATCCCTTATGAATATACAGTGGAGGTGAGGAATAGATTTCAGGGATTAGACCTGATAGACAGAGTGCCTGAGGAACTATGGACGGAGGTCCGTAACATTGTTCAGGAGGCAGCAACGAAATCCATCCCAAAGAAAAAGAAATGCAAGAAAGCCAAGTGGCTGTCTGATGAGGCTTTACAAGTAGCTGAGGAAAGAAGGGAAGCGAAAAGCAAGGGAGAAAGGGGAAGATATACCCAACTGAATGCAGAGTTCCAGAGAATAGCAAGGAGACACAAGAAGGCCTTCTTAAATGAACAATGCAAAGAAATCGAGGAAAACAACAGAATGGGAAAGACTAGAGATCTCTTCAAGAAAATTGGAGATCTCAAGGGAACGTTTTGTGCAAAGACGGGCATGATAAAGGACAAAGAAGGCAGGGACCTAACAGAAGCAGATGAGATTAAGAAGAGGTGGCAAGAATACACAGAAGAACTATACAGGAAAGATCTGAATGTCCCTGATAGCCATGATAGTGCGGTCACTGAACTTGAGCCGGACATCCTAGAGAGTGAAGTCAAGTGGGCCTTAGGAAGCATTAGTAACAACAAAGCTAGCGGAGATGACAGTATTAAGAAAAACTTGCTTGCTCCAAATCAAGATTACTTTATTATCCTACAGATGAATGATAGTTGCGCTGCCCGCTTTGCAACTTGATTGGAAGCACCAGTCCTGCTGCTGGACAGATAAGAGAAACACCACCACCAGTCTTGTAACTCAAAATAGCATTGCTCTTAATTAGCTGTGGTGATCTCCTGCTGTCCTCCCCTTGATCTCTGCAGCCTTGGGGCAAAAACCGCTGGAAAACGAAAAATCCCAAATACTGCCTGGAAAGCATTCAGGAAGCATGAAGGCCAACACTAGAGGGAGTGTAGACATTTAATAAAATATAAAAATTGACAGCAGGAGATGAAATTGAGAGCTTTAAAGTATATTATGAAAGAGATTTTGCTGAAATAATTAATATTGGAAATTATCTTGCAGGCAGCTCACTGAAACTCTTGCTATTAAAAGGCTTTCTTCTCAGGGAGAGAAGTTGGTGCATAACAGCATAGAGTTAAAAACCAGAGGGCTCCCAACTTCGACCCATTCTAAGGATCATGGGTATTGGGAGATCATTCAGGCTGATGTTGCCTCTGTATGTTTTATATCTTCTTTTGCCATTTGTGCTATTATAGAATGTCCTGGTTCACATGCCACGCCACCGCTCACCACGGTTTATTTAACCCACGATGAGCAGAGGTGCCCACAGGAGCCATTTTGCATATGCAATTCCTCATCAGAGGTTGCCATGTCATCCAAACCCAAACATCAGGGTTTATGAAAAGGTTAAACAACCCTCACATAACAACCTACAACCAGGCAAGGGTTGTTTAACCTTCACATAACCCCTGATGATTGGGTTCAGATGACATGGCAACCCCTGATCAGGAATTACATATGCAAAATGGCTCCTGTGGGCACCTCCGCTCATCGTGGTTGAATTAACCATGATGGGCTGTCACGTCATGCGAACCGTCCCACTGAAACTTGGCTGCACTGAATTATAACGTTTGCAGGGCTTGTTTTAGAAGGAAATCCCACAGCTCTTGGCTTGTGAAATCATCCTTGCATCTCTACAGCAGCTGCTGATGGATGTTACTGGACTGCAAATAGGAGGCTGTTTAACTCTTGCACTGCTGAAGGCAAATAAGCTCATCCTACCTGCTGCTGGTAGCAAAAACAGACTATGGGCTTGCACTGTCTCCCACAGAAGGCATTCATTAGAAACAACAGTCTCGGAAGATCATTATGTATAGCAGGCCTGTAGAAACACAGGTCTAGTAGACAAATTTGGGATCTCAATCCAGACTTCCTTGGTTTCCCAGATGGCCATGCCTCTCCCCGCAAAACTGATCATTTGGTGATTTTCCAGATTTGTGCCAGTTTTTCCCCATTCTAAAAGACTGAAATGCCTCTGCTAAAGCTTAGCTACTGGCAGTAAGAGTTCTAGGGCACAATCCTGTTGACACGGACTGTTGCCTCCAACTTCCTCTGAAGTTAGAGGCAACTGCCTATCCAATGCAGGGCAGCTGAAGCACGGAGGGGAGGATTCCTTCTGTGCTTTGGCTGCCCTGCAGTTTGCCTTAGATGCCTGATTTAAGTGTGGCTTCAGGGAGGGGGCAGGAACGGGGCTGGAGACTGCATAGGAAGCTGTCTAAAACAGCTTCCACGGTTTCCTCCCCTTCTCGCCACCCAGGAATGCCCCCTTTTCACCCTGTCCGTGCTCTGTGTGATGAACACGGACAGGGATGAAGGGGCAGACACCATGATTCTCTCCATCCCAGCTGTGAGGGAGAGGGGGCGGGGAGCATGGTTTCCTGGCTATGAGCTCGGGAAACTGAAAAATTCTCTCTCCCCCAGACGCTGCCTAGGGGACATAGGATTGCCCTCTTCAACTACAATACGCTGGTATTTTTGACCCCTCCCCTTTTGCCCCACCCACCACTGGAACGCCACACCCAAGAGCTTCTCCAAAATGGAATTTGATCCTCAGGCTGAAAGAGGTCAAACCTCTCTGCTGGACAGGATATTCCCATCATTCTGAAGTTAATTAATATACTTTGGGAAAGAGCCAGGATATCTGTGGGATTACTTTAAGGGAGAAAAAGCATAGTCATTTGCAGAGCTCTGATCTTTATGAAGCACTTCATATTTTTAGGTTACACAGTTGCCCTCTGAAATATTCTTATCCAATCGATGGAATCTAGAAGCCAAGATTGAACCCAAGGCCAATTATTTTTTTGATGCTATACTATTAGTCGGATGGGGCCCCATTTACACAGAGGTAAGAGTTTCTATGCTCTTTTGACATGTTTGGGTACACTGGCAATCTCTAATTAAAATCTAGTCACTTCCAAAGACTCCAGAGATATTTGGGTTTTGTTCAAAATAAAATCAAGTTTCTATCCCTCATTGTTTGGAGAAAACCCTGAATATGTATTGTAGGCAGAGATAGATAAATATAATGGAATTAATCTATATGCCTACAACCTGTGTTCTGTTTTAGCTGTAAGGGTTCATAATTCCCTTAGTTTTGGCTTTTCTGGTGCAGATTGCACCTGCCTGAATGCAAATTCCAAAGTCCAAGTAACTTTTTGCCCTATGTGCCCCATCTTGAGAGGGTTCTACCCTTAAAGATGGCCTAGAAATAATTTTTGATAGATAGATAGATAGATAGATAGATAGATGAGCACAAGGCTTGTCCTGTCCTCCAGGCCATAGTTCGGAGAATCAGCAGTGTAATGTCTGAATGCAAGCACTGTGAAGTTTCTTTCTTGTGATAGCATCTTGTCCTCTCAGCCAGGTGGACAAACATATTCTCAGGACAAGAACTGTATTGGGCTAAATAACCTGAATCTTGTGTGTTTGAGGCCAATCCAGTCTTTCATCTGGACCTGCAATGTCCCTACGAACCAGTATAGCCCAATCTCATAATTGTGGTTACATTGGCTGTGTGCTGGGGGCTCTGTAGCTTTGCCTGTTTACCTGCTTTGCCAGCCAGCAGCCTTCTGGCAACCACATCAGTCCTCCCTCTCCCTCAGTTTCCACTTGGTGAAAGGGCCTGGCAGTGTCCCCTTTCTATAAAAGACTACAGTCTGACAGTTCAGATTGCAGGACTGCAGTAGTGCAGTTTTGTACACATTCTGGGCAGAACCAGCCTGCATCTGAGGGCCTGAGATGATAATTGCCCATGAGCAGGCCTTATGTTGTCTTGGCTAGCTAGGAACTGCATGGCACAACAGAGGAGGCTCAGCTCCTGGCAACAGGATTGATCCAACAATGACGTGTATTGCAACATGACAATCCCTAGTGTGCATGAATGAAGATGCAGCCCCACCCCCTTGCCCCTCCATTCACACTCTGCAGGGACTGGGTCACACCCTAAGAGAGAACATCATTTAAGAATAATCATATATACCTTGGTGGGCAACCTGTGGCCATTGGCCTGATTTCAAAAGCCCTCTGCAAGTGATCAATTCAGGCCTCTGGCAAGAGCAATCTGTCCCTCTCTTTTCGGCCTGCAGGGTAGGGAGGGAGAGAGAAGAGAATGGGAGCTGTGAAAGGGGGATGGACCTTAGATCTCTCTTAAAATGATTTGCTGGAGACTTGGGGAAGTGTGATACTTCCCCAAGAAGACCTGGGATACTGGGTGGAGGACTGAGGGGGAAGGAGGGGGAGAACAACTCACAGTAAGCCCGATAGTGTGTCGGATGCACCATGGGTTGTTCCATGAAGCTATACACTGTATAGCTTATTCGCAGGATGGGTTGTCATATTGTGTCTGATCTCGGAAGCTAAGCAGGGTCAGCCCTGGTTAGTACATGGATGGGAGACCCCCTGGGAATCAGGTTTCCTGCACTGAGCAATGGGTTGGCCTCAATGGTCTTGTAGGCCCCTTCCAACCCTACAATTCTATGTGCATTAGAAGGGGTGGCAGAGAGAGACAGAGAGAGAGAGAGAGAGAGAGAGAGAGAATGGATGGCAGAAAGAGCGCACTGGATAAGGATCAACAATTCCATGTTTGGGTCTGCACCCCCACCCCCCAAAGCATGTGGCCCCCTGACAGATTGATGGAAAGCAGGAAAAAGGGCTCTCTACCCCTGAACTATACACAAAAGAGTACATAGTAAGAGTTTTGCTTTATTGCCTCCTTGAGCCTTTATCGGTGTCCTCACATCTCCAGACTTTTATCTCTGCAAATATTAGTGTTGTTTTTTGTGTGACATGAACGGTGAAATGTTAATTATTCTGGTAAGATTCTGAGGGTCCCACAAATGTATGCCAGCAGACATACTACAAATGCTGCATTTTATAGAATGGGAACACAGGCCATTCAAGTAATTAAATTGGATTTGAACCCTCCTCAGAAGACAGCATGTGTGTAAGGCTTGCTTTGGAGGGCTGATCCACAGCAAGGTTTCTCCTGTTGTCTGTCTGCTTGCCACTTGAAAACTGTAGCTCCTTTTTAAAAACAACAACAACAGAGGACACCACTGCTAGCCTTGTCACATTTTGCATCCAAGTGTCACTGGGGTCCCTTTGTTCCAGGCTCCAGTTTTAGAGCAAGCCATTTTAATTAATTTAAGATTGCCCTCATCACTTGTTCTTCTCTGGTATGATTACAAACAGCCAGAGCTACATTTCCTGGTGACATTTCTCCGTTCTCGATTGCCTTCATTTCTTTTCTTTCTTTTTTTCCCCAAAGGCTGGGAGGCCCAAACAATGAACTTCTTAATTAAATTTTACATGGCCTTGGGTGTGGGCAGGGAGAAACAAAGGAGGAGATCAACATGTACATAAAGCAACTGAAAAAAGCTGCCAGCAAATCCCTCTGATTGGATCATGGCCTCCAGGAGGAAGTCCAGAATACAACTGATCTGTAAAACATTTTGTCAGAAAATATGGCACTGAGGAGGTTTCTATACCTGGAGGGAGCGGCAGTGGTGGGGGAATTAACTCTCCCCTCCCATCCTCCTGTCTCTTCCCTTTCGTGATGATAATGCTTAATGGAAACTAGGTGCTCCAAGTGAATGTCTGTTTTTCAGAGCCCCTGCTCATGTGATTCTTCCGGAGAACCATCCTTAAGGGTAGCTTAGAAATAATTTTAGATAGATGGATAGTTGGAACTGGGCCTCTGTGTGATAGGGTGTTTCCATAAAGCAACCTTCCCTAGCCAGAATGGCCAATACATTAGAGGCAGTTCATTAAAGAAGGAAAGATGCAATAGCTGCACAGTGCCTTTGGACTAGTGATGCTAGGAGCCACCCACCTGGAAGCACTCTGTATCTCATGCCACCAGATTGTTCCTGTATTGAACAGGAAGGGGCAAGGAGGGGAGAATCCAGAGATAATACTATACAGCAGCCTTCCGCAACCTGATACCCTCCAGCTGTGTTGGATTGCAATTCCCAGCATTCCCAGCTACCCTGACCAATCCAGTTGGGGCACCAGCTTAGAGAAGGCTGCCATAAAGCATCTGATTGATTTTGAGCCAGGTTTGCAGAACATCAGGCTTGGGGGTAAAATCTGGCCCACCTAGGGTCCCAGTCTAGCTTTCTGGGGTTCCCCATGTGGCAATGTTCCCTTTCCCTGGCCACCAATTGTTTGGTGGTTTCCTGGCTTTTGTGCAGTCCCTGCCCCCCCCCCCCTTCTAGGGATCACAGGTAGCAGGGCTTAGGAAGGCTCCTGCCTGAGACCCCAGAACAGGCGTGGGGAGCCTGTGGACCTCCAGATGTTGTTGGATCACAACTCTCATCAACCCTGGCTATTGACCAGCTGCCTGGGGCTGATGGGAATTGGAGTTCCACAACATCTGGAGGGCCACCGCTTTTCCACCTGTGTCCTAGGGTGCACTGCCAGTTGGAAGTATACACCACCTGATTAGGACCATTAATCTGACTCAGTTTGGGAGCATGTCATAAATATGCTGCTTATGTGTTCATTATAATGGCTGCCAAAAATATGTCTGAGAACTAATACAAACATTGATGGCTGCTAGCTACTATTGGCATCCCAATACACATCAGAATGTAAATCATATTGGCATACAGGGCTTCTACTGAGGTGCATTTTAGGTGTGGGATATTCCAGTGCCAGGTTTCAGCTGCATAAGCCCAAGGGAAGGTTATACATGTTGCTGTCATATGCTGAAGCCCAGACTTGCCTTTGGCAGGCCACCACAAACACTTGGATAGCGACATTTGTTGTGGCATGGAAAAAGCCAATCAAGGCCAAATCTAGCACACGTGGATGGCATGCATGCAATGGCCTCTTCATAGGCTGTTATGGCTGGAACCTGACATGCACTGAGAAAGGATAGGCTAAGACTGAATCCTGGGGTTAGTGTGTCCAGGGCTGCATCAGCTCCAGTATAATCTTTTTTCATTTCCTGGGCTCAGGTTTAGAATCTGAGAAGTAATTAAAAGGAAGGGTTGGAGGGGGGCAGGCAGATTGAGGGGTGGGTGGGTGGCAGAGTTCTTATAGGGGTGGGATTAGGCTGCATTCAGATGGACTCTGAAATGTTAATCAATTTTCTAGCTTATTTGGAGATAGCTTGATGTATTTTTCAGCCAATCCAAAGCATGCCAGGGCAGAAGGCCATGCACGAATCTACTGGTGAGTATAATATAAGAACAGCATGTCCCTAGCTTCTTTTCTGTCTATTAAGCCAGACTTAGGGTGCAATCCTATGCATGTTTAGACAGAAAAAGGCCTGCAACTCCCAGCACACACACACTTGTTCCATTTTGGGGGGTAAGGGGCAAGAACCCAAAGATTACAATCACAATACATTCTGCAAAGTAAGCATGTTTATATAATTCTAGGTCTAGAGTTGGGGTTGCCTTGGTACAGCATGTGAAATATTTTGTGAAGTGATGCCCTCAGCCCTAATTCAATGTACTGAGTTTCAGTGGGTTTTAAAAGCATAGGAATACTGCAGGGTACTTGGTTTTGCTGTTTTTTTAAAAGCACCTGTGACATGAGATCAGACAGGCATCACTGCCGCCTCTTCCTCGTGCATTTCTGAACTTCTGCATTGTGCCTCTCTGGTATCTACTAGTGTGCAAGTTCCTTGTGGGAGCCGGGTAAGTCTGTCATTTTCCCCCAATGGTCACAGGACATGGCACCTTTTCTGCTTGTAGGAATTTGCCTTGACAAGTAGCAGCCACAGGGAAGCCAAAAGCTATTTCAAGATCCATTACTTACTCAAACACCTCCTTCTTCCTTCCGCATGAGACCCTTGTTTGACTGGTGCCACTGACTCATTTCCCTTGAACGTCTCAGTTGTGCCAGCTCTCAGGGGGATGGGATGAGAAAATGACATACGCACACATTTTACCTCATCAGAGAAATTAGCAAAGCCCAGATGTCAGGCCTAATGGAGTGGCTCTCACACATTGTATTCTTTGATAGCATCTTGCACCAGTGTTTTCCAGCCTGCAGCGCCTACTGCCAAAAGACAAGCAAGGAAGTGGAAGGAAGGAGAAGAGAGGGAACTATCTGGTGGTGTGTTGTCAGCAGTGCTGCCTGCTGGAATCCAGTCAAGTTGGAGACATGCTTGGGAGAGTTGGGGGAGGGCTCCTCAGACGCAGTGAGCTTGTTGGGAGGATTCCACTCTGCTTATTTAGGTCAACAGAGTTGAACAGGCCATCCCCACCTGCCAGAGCTCATAAATTCCTGTCAGAAGAACCAGCACTTTCAAGTATTGCTTAAGTTATCCATCCTTTCACAAACTGAAGGCAGGAGAAAAATGGTTTGGCAGAACAATTGTGTTATAGTTTAAAGGCACATTGTCTGACTGGTGGAGGCTAAGAGGCCTGAATGTGGGATACATATATTTTTCCATCGACACACATTCCTTTGTATCCAGTTTTCTATCTTGCCAAGGTCTAGAGCAGGGATAGCATATCCCTGCATATGGTCTAGAGCAGGGATAGCCAAAGTGCTCCCAGACACCTGCCTTGGGTTGGAATTCAACTAAAGTCCTACATGGATTCTGCCTTTGGTGCGCACTGAGATACCCTACTTACCCCAATTTTTATATATAAAAATATTGTGAAATTTACTTAAACTTCACAAATTGTCATCAATACAAATTGAATTCTTAATTACCATATGGACACCGAATACTAGAAAGTTCAATGCTAGATTGGAACTTAGGAGTATTGCCACTAAACCTCTGTGTGACTCCACAGATATAAGACTGGATCACACCTGCCATGTACATCACTTGATCGCACATCACTTGATGACTCACAACTGAATGTGTGAGTTAACTCCACTGAAGAGTATTGAATCTAAGGGTGCAATCCTATTCATGCTTAGATAGAAAAAAGTCCTACAACTCCCAGCATGCTCTAGCCAGACATGATGGCTGGGGAATGCTGGGAGTTGTAGGACTTTTTTCTGTCTAAACTTGCATAGGATTGCACCCTAAGGTGATATGGATGCTCTCTTCGTGGTGGTGTAACAGACCATCAATGACCTGTTCCATGAGTAGAAGGGAAAATGGGCAAAATAATATGCCCACATTCCTTAATGTTCTTCCTTTCCTGTGGCTTTGCTTTTTTTTTTTTTTTTTGCTGTTAGGATACATAACAGCTGCCACCAGATGGAAGTCTTTATTTCTCTGGCTGCCTCCACTAGACCAGCCTCAAAACTCTCTAAGTGTCCGGTATCTATGTTAGGTAGTATGAGAATTAGACATGGGGTGGGTAACCCAAAAAAGAGCACAAGATTTCAAATAACAAGGTTTAAATTTTACTGAAGAAAAAAGTCAATAGGAAAAATATGAATGGAAAAAACACCATATGAACACTAGAGTCAGAAAACAATCAGGGATAAATGCATCTAGCCACCCTAGCTAGACTATATCCCTATTTTATCCAGATGCCTGCAAAGCAATATCTTACTGTCATTGGTCCAGCTTTCTCCTGGCCCCATGAGCAAACTTCCTGACCTCTACATTCTAACTAAATGTTTGACTTCTTAACTATTAACCTTTTGGCTGAAACTGACTAGTATACGCATGCACTTGCATGCGCGTGTGAACACACATACAAGATTTTACCCCATAATATCCAAATGACATAAAAAAAATGGAGGACAGTTCTGTTCCTTCACAGGTGTTTTTTTAATCTGTGATGCTTCATTCACAGAAGCTACTCACCACTTGATGCTGTGCTCATTTAATAAAAAAACTTGCATGTATCAGCTAGTCCCTAGAGTTTCTGCATATCAGATTGATTCTTTTTTTTTTTTTTAATGGCTAATATCCCATTAACTTTGGTGAAGTAACTTCTTTCCCTCATTAAGATGTTATGATGAGGAATACAAATCACACCACCCTGATATAAATTAGCTCTTTAATTGGCACATAAGGGAAAAAAAAAGCAATTCTGGATATACTGGTACCATCAGAAGTAGCAGTGGAATTTTGTTGGTTTGCCACCCACACAATGTTTGGCAAGTTTAGATTTTTCTCAGCTGAAATGGTTTGTTTTTAATTTTTTGTGTAACATAAAACCTATTAATCACATATGAAAGCAAGGGGTTTCACTAAATTGAACCTAGGATAGACTGAATAGCGAACTGTAAATTCATAAATAGCAACAACTAATCTTTAATGGGTTCAACTTTTACCTCATGTGCAAAAATAATTACAAAGCATAGGGGTGCAATTCTATGGAATTTCTGCTGGAACAACAGAATTTTATGAGACTGGAAGCTTCTGAGTATCCAGAATCCTGCCAGGCTGTTATTGGTGAGCAGGAGGAGCAACAGAGGCTCTTTTTGCCTGTCTATCTCCCTTAACCGCATTTCTTGCTAGATTGGCCTCAAAAGCGGGATGTCTGTCACTGTGAAATCTGCCCCTTTGGGGGCTTGGTGGACTCCTGCTGAGCACCTGACTTGGCTCGTGGGGTTTTCCTAGGGATGGCGGAGGAATCCACTATGGACTCCAATGAGGCCAGATTCTAAAGGATCTGGAGTCCGTGGCAGAACGGACTACCCCCCCGCCACCCCGTGACATTTTCCTGGGATGGACGGCTAGGGATGTACGAAAGGTACTTACCTTTCCGTGGATTATGCTGATGCCGGGGGGGAGGTGTTCCATCCCTCCCCTCGGAATCCTGGCCAGCCGGCTCCGCTCCACAGGGATTCTGCGGAGCCACCAGCTGGCTCTGCCAGCAGCCGGACATCCGGCCGCTGGCTAGCAGGGATGCAAATGGCGGCGGCCGTAGCCGCCGCCATTTGTGTCCCTGCAGTCAGCCGTGATAGGCTACGTAAATGTTTACGTAGCCTATCACGGCTGATTAAAACAAACAAACAAATGCACGTATGCAAATGGCGGCGCCCATGGGCGCCGCCATTTGCATTCCTTATTTTGGCACGTCTTAGTCTACATAAACATTTACGTAGACTAAGACGGCGAAAATAAGGGGAACGCAAATAGCGTAGACGCTACGCTATTTGTGTTCCCCTTATTTTCGCCGTCTTAGTCTATGTAAATGTTTATGTAGAGTAAGACGTGCCAAAATAAGGAATGCAAATGGCGGCGCCCATGGGCGCCGCCATTTGCGTACGCACATTGTTGTTGTTGTTGTTTTAATCAGCCGTGATAGGCTACGTAAATCTTTACGTAGCCTATCACATTTTTTTTTTTTTAACCTGGAAATGGTGGCGGCGGCAGCCGGTCAGAAGACCGGCTGCTACAGCTGCTGCTGCTGCCACTGAACCGCTGCCGGAGCTGCCGCCGCCAGGAAGATCCGCCTAAGGTAAGTCCCGTCCTGGGGGGTGCGGGGGGCCATTCCGCCACCCATTTCAGGGGGCCAAATGCGCTGGCATTCGGCCTCCCCGAGATCCATGGTGGAACTTTCGTACATCCCTAGATAGACCCTACCTGCTGCCGGCTGGTCCGGGTCCGTCTGCTGCCGTCTGTTGCCCCAGTCTGCAGCCGCAAATGGCGTCCTGTGTAGCAGAAGCCTTTTGTGTCCCTGCTTTATCTGTGATAGGCTATGCAAATCTTCATGTAGCCTATCATGGCAAGGAGCAGGGACGTAAATGGCATCAGCTACGCCATTTGCATTGCTACTCTTACGGCTAAAGCAGGGACACAAATGGTGTCCGCTACGCTGGACGCCATTTGAGGCCGCAGACTGGCAGTGGATGGAAGTCTAGTTGTGGATGGGCCCGGCCGGAAGCTCTGCGGACTCGTTGCAGAGCAGAGCTGGCCGGGGACGATTCCGGGGGGAGGGATGGATCACCTCCCCCCCCAGTGGAGCCCCCAACTGGATGGGTGAGTGTGTTTCGTACACCCCTAGGTTTCCCCCCAAATCCAGAAACTTTTTCAGCCTTTTAAAATGTGTGCAGATAGAAATGTGCACAAATTGCATCTGCAGTTCACCCAAATTACACAAATTACAGCTGTAATCTATGCACATTCCTATTTACACAAAGAAAAAACAACAATGGGACATCCATGAACTTTCCCAACTCGATGCACATCGAGTCAGACCAGCTTGTGGGGAAATGAGCTGAAGTCTGGGGAGCTGATGAAAGCTCAGTGAGCACCACTCCCTAGATGGATTCCTATGACACCCCTGCCTCTTAGCCCATCTAGGGGAGTTGTGCTGCCAGAGGCAGGGATGGGAGCACAGATGCTTTTGGATTTGGCACATCCATGGCCTTTCCCCTCCCTCCCCACAACATGTCCATTTCCTCTCTTCCCAAGGTTGTGCCACTGACCCCAGGAGAGCCACTGTGGAGCTTTCTTCAGCAGCTGGGAGGGGTGGGTGTGAGTGAGGGGAGATCCCCACTCAAATTTCCCTCTCCGAGGTTGTAGCATTGTCTATGGCATCAGGGGGAGAAACCCCCAGCATCCAATGGCCCCCTCAGACACATCTAGGATTGTGCTCTCGAAGCATACTTTTTAAAAGTCAGAGTAAATAACATAACTGGAATTGTTAAAACAGCTGTAAGGAATATCTAACAATTAAAATATAATTCTAAAATGACATATTGAATATCGTAGGTATTGAGCCTGCTTAGGCCAGGGATGTAATCTGCAGTGGATTGAAATGAATCTGGATTTCTATGAATTTGTCCTGAGGACCATTTTTTTGTTTGTTTTACTTTTGAGTGTGGGGGAGGATTTGCAGAAATTCGCACTTGTGCTAATGTGCATTAGCGTAAATGTGTATTTTTTCAAAATTCTCATATATCCCTAGAAAAATTTAAAAATCCAATTCCACCATTGAGTGGATGACAGAAGGAAAGATGCCTGACAACTGGTGAAACACAGACGGAACAGATTTAACAAAAATCCTTACATCCCTAACTTAGACTCTTAGGGTGTATTCCTATGCATTCAGACAGAAAAAATTCTACAATTCCCAGCATTCCCCAGCCAGCCTTTCCATCCATCTCCTTGGTTATCATGGAATGTTTGGGGCAGTATAGGTTGAGTTTTTTCTTCTTCTCACCTGTATCTATAGACTTTGCAAAAGAAGTAATAAAGAATTATGTTTTCTAAAGGGATTCAAATGGAGAGATAGGCTGATCTCAAATTTTGAATGAGTGGCGAATTCTGAATTCATGAATGCCAAATAGTCAATTATGCACTTGTTAATATTGTATGATACATTTACCACTGCCAAAGCAGCAACAACCCTTTAGAAACCTTACATTCAGCATTTAATTCAAACCTGCATCATGCAAAATGTGTAATATCTCTGAAATGCATGTAGATATTTGATTTGCCTCTGCTTGCAGTCCCATTGCCTGGTGACCACAGCAGCACCATTTGTTTTTCTGGAAAATGTTGATTATGACTGCATCTAATATAATTTTGCTTGCTTTTAATTAAAAAAGTAGGTTTTTTTCTCTTTTTTTTTGGTGCTATCAATGTGAATTCCAGTTGTACCGGTACTGAGGTCTAATTCATCTCCTTTGCCCATCTTTTCTGCTTTAATTCCTTCCACATGAAATAAAGGGGATAGCCAGCAAGCATGATGTTTTTCAGTAGAGGCATAAGGTCAGCTCACATCAAAGAATGGTACATGCTTAGCAGTTCATGAACTTGTAGGTTGTTGAGTTATGCTACCTTTTTGCTTGGCAGATGAGTTTTTCTACTAGGTTGTATAAGACCATTTTCTAAAGCAAAACCTCTATGTTCCGCCTCCAGCCACCTAAATGTCACTGCATAGGTCGTGCCTCTGTGTGGAAACTGACAGAATTTCTTCCTTCCCACAAAGAGTGGTTCAAGGTCTGCTAGGCAATAATAGATTTTCAATGTGGCTCCTTCTCCGCTCACAAGGCACCTAATGGGAAATCAGAGCATTATAGTTGAGGTGCTGTAAAAAAAAGAGAGAAAAAGGAGGACGTTTACCACAGTAAATCATTCCTTTCAAGAACATTTATTGCTTTGGCCTTGAGCTGGAGTTGTTAACTAATATGCATCAGATATCACTTGTGATCCACCATTGAAATATTGGATATTACAAAAATGGACAACCTTTGAGAATAAAAATGAAAAACCTGACAGAATGTGGTAGAAACACCCCCCCCCCACACACACACACTGTAGACAATTGTCAGTAAAATAGTTCAGTTAGACTACTGAAGATTAACATGAGCAAATCTTAGCATGGCTATGGGTCCACTTCTACAAAGGACAGTTCTCTATTTGAAGGGCTGTCAGAGGACTTTTCCTCTATTTTGAATGTGTCCTTTGTTTGAAGGGCTGTCCTGTCCAAGCCTGGTTTAAAGATAAAGAACCATCAGAAGGAAGAGCTGAGCCTTGAAAAGCTCATCAACAGCGCCTGGACAGCAGACTGAGCAAGGCACACAGGTCACCTGGTCACAGTCTTCAAGTGTAACCTGACGGGATCAGAGCCAGTGGCGATTGACTAAGAAAGAGATCTTGGGGTTGTGGTGCACAGCTCGATGAAAATGTCAACCCGGTGTGTGGCTGCTGTGAAAAAAGGCAAATTCCACATTAAGCATAATTAGGAAAGGAACTGAGAATAAAGCTGCCAATATCATACTGCCCTTATACAAATCTATGGGGCAACTACACTTAGAATACTGTGTACAGTTCCGGTCATCACACCTAAAAAAAGATATTGTAGGGTTGGAAAAAGTGCAGAAAAGGGCAACTAAAATGATCAAGGGGTTGGAGCATTTCCCCTATGAGAGAAGGTTACAACATCTGGGATTGTTTAGCTTAGAGAAAATGTTAGTAAGGGGGAGACATGATAGAGGTGTACAAAATTATGCATGGTGTGGAGAAAGCTGATAGGGAGACATTTTCTTTTATTAGAACCCAGGGTCATCCAATTAAACTGATTGATGGGAGATTCAGGACAGATAAAAGGAAGCATAGTTAAACTATTCTCTACCAAAAGATGTAGTGATGGGCACCAGTTTGGATTGCTTTAAAAAGGACTTGGACAAATTCATGGTGGATAAGGCTATCAATGGCTACTAGTCCTGATGGCTATATGCTACTTCCAGTATCAGAGGCAGTGAGCCTATGTACACCAGTTGCTGGGAAATATAGGCGGGATGGTGCTGTTGCATTCATATCCTGCTTGTGGGCTTCTCATGGGCAGCTGGTTGGCCACTGTGTGAAAAGAATGCTGGACTAGATGGACCCTTGGTCTGATCCAGCATGGCTCTTCTTATGTTCTTAATCTTCCACGCTATAGTGAGATGTATTGTATTTCTATTTAAATAATACTCATTATTTCCAAATTTGCATCTATACATATCAATTAGCATATGCACATTTTAATGCAAATTGGTGTCCTTTTTTATCCTGTTTTTTGGGTGAGATTCATAAGTGGCCACCCTATTATAGACTGTTCTGTACCATCCTGGGTTAGTTTTGCTTCTTGACTGGGCTGAAAATATTCAGATAATTTGCTGCTGGCTGCACCAACTCTCTCTCCAGCCTCTTAGTTGTATGGCAGGGGGGATGTGCAAACTGTGGCAGTGCTGTAAAGGACAGCAAATCCAGACATTATTGTTTTTTCAGCCCTGTGATGAAATGTCATCATTCTTTAGGAAGAATATATGCATCCCATGAACGTACTCTTTGCAATACTATTTCAAATTTGTTACTGTATTTTAAATCTTTGCATTGCTGCTAGGTGGGTTTTTTTTTATTTTACTTGTATTTTATACTGTAGTTTTACATTTTTACATTTTTATAGTGTACCTTATATTGTATTTGATAGTTTATTGTGAACCACCAAGAGAATTTCAGTTACAGGGTGGTATAAAAATGAAATAAATAAATAAATAAATAAATAAATAAATAAATAAATGCATTTTGTTCAGTTGACATAGGACAGCTGATGCTTCCTGGTCCATTATTCCTGGGTTACCTGAAGTGATGCCACAGTAAATTTTGAAGTGCAGGCACTCATCATGACAGTTCCCACAGCCCCACCCTCAAGGAGAGTCCTCAAATGCAGGCAGTCTGCACAAATACCCTAATATTTGCATTAAGGTCTTTGGTATTCATGTAGGTATCTGATTATTCAGAACCCAAAACCAAACATGAATGGAGACCTACAGCATCCCACTGCTACTTTCACGAGCTCCTCTTTTATAGCAACTGATAGGGATTCATGGATGCATGGGTGTTTATCTGCATATCCCATGACAACTACTGCATGTGCTACATATATATGGTACAATCTAAAAATGGTAACTGTCCATGGTGGGTGGAATCCAGGATCTGCCTTCTGTGAGAGGAGGAGATCTTCCATGACAGGAAGGGTCCACTTGTGGAAGGTCCCTCTGCCTGATTTTTTTGGGGGAGGGATTCCTCCTCTCTCCTGCCACAGCTTACCCTATTCAACAGGGTTCCCTGACTCTTTGTGTAGCATTTTCAGGGGGCCAGAGGGGCTGCCATAGGAAGGAAGGGGTGGAAAAGTCCACTTCCATCAGCGCCATTGATCCAGCCTAAATTTGGATCCAACCCAGTATCAGAAGAAGCTGCATAATTAGATTTGGGGGCAGAATAAAGAAAATATTAGGTTTGCTTTCATGTTTAAAACAAAACACCAATTGTTTTAATGAGGTTTTAATATTAGCCACCTTTCCTCCCCTTTGGCTACATTGCTAGTATCCAATCTTGCCCCCATAAATTAAAGCCTGCTGTTTATACTTGCTAAGATATTTGGCACTAGAAAAAGCAGTTGTCTCTGCAGTATGAGACCTGTCTGAGTTCAATGCATACAGTAGCTTTAACAGTGGATGGAGAAAGTATATGTCAGCTGAATTCACTGATGTAGGTATATCAGACACATGTAGGAAAGCCATTTCGTTGTACTTTCTACGTATTTGATCCATACTGAGCATCAACGGGATGTGATTAACTTTCTCCTCTCAGGGCCAATAATATTGATTTTTTTAAAGAAATGTTTTGTTCCTTTCTTATATTATGACATTTGTGAAGCTTGAGTTTCATGTGCAAAATACAGGTTCAATGAAATGTCTTTCTACTAGCTGTAGAAAATGGTATCAACAGACAATTTTAAGAGGTTTTTTTTTTTTTTTAGCAACATAACGCACAGCGATCAAACGATGACTAACAGCCTTCCCAATCAGTAGCAATATAAATTGTTATGTTTAAGAAGCTTCATATCTCTCTCTGTGAGGTATCAGTTATTGATAATGATGGATTTCGGAAGGTGGTTCACTTGGGAGGTAGCACAGTATCAGGTATCTCATGAAGAACTGCCCCTGGTTTGGCCTGATGAATCTCAGGAATTCTGTTCAAGAGCAATGGTACAGTTGTAGAACAGCGACTCCCTGCCTTTTGCAATAGTCACGACTATGGTGAGAAATCGAGTTAAAAAGCTGAACTTCTCTAGTTCATATATCTTCTCTAGGTCAATTTCTGGAGGTCATAAACTGGGAGCCAGTGTGGTATAGCACCTAGAATGTTGGAACAGGACTGGAGAGGCTTGGTTTCAAATCCTCACTCACTGGGTGACTTTGGGCTAGCCCAATTTCTTAGCCTAACCTAACTTAGTGTGTGTGTGTGTGTGTGAGTGTGTGTGTGTGTATGTGTGTGGTAAAATGAAGGGGAGGGGGAGAACCATGTATGCCACCTTGAGCTCCTTGGAGGAAAGGTAGGGAAAAATTAACAAATATGCCAAATCCTTCCCTGAAACACCAGTCAGCAGGGACATGCACATTTGTTGAGGCTGGGATGTGGACTGTGGTCTGGAGCAAGCTTGGAGCTGGGAACTGGAGGTCAGACCAAAGGGCAATCAGGATCAGAAGGCTAACCAGAAGGCAGGATCAAAGAGTGGAGACACACCGAGCTCAGGTAGACCTGTTTGCTCAAGCAAGCACCACTGAGCGAAGAAGCTGTCTTATATTTTTTCCTGCCCAGGAAGAGCCAGTGGCCAGCCTGGACAGGTAGAGCCAGTCCAGAACTGGAAGGTTCTTTGTTGAGTAGCTGCAGTTAGGTGGTTCACCATATGGAGCAGTGGTCAGAAGTTCTCAAGAACTATCTAGCCACTTACAGCCAGATTGTATTGCTATGAATTCCTTGCTTCCATGAGAAGTTTCAGGAGCAATGCTACAGGGTTTTGTTTCATTCGGATGAGAGAGACTGAGATTGAAAGAGAGAGAGAGAGAGCGAGAGAGAGAGAGCACACTGATACTGGCTCCATAACACTTGCTTTATTAAGAAATATACAAGCAGAACCTATTGGAGAGAAGTAGACCTTAAAAAACAGCACCCTAGCAGCAAATCCCCAGAGAGAACTGCTAAAGCCCAAGGATGCTTCAGCAAATCAGGGCGCTGTCTTTCCTAATGCAAGAAATGCCTACCCAGCTGCTTCTCACATGCACACCTACAGAGATCACTCATCTGAGAACCCCAACTCTGCAGGTAAATTGTATATTCAGGGAGCCATCTTCTGTCATCGAGAAACTTTAACAATGTTTTAAGGTCCCTGACTGCTCACTCACCATGACTGAGCTCACAACAGCATGATACTCACATGGAGAGACCCTGTGATTCTGCCTCTGCAGTATCTGTTTGAGGTAGTCATCTCTGAGTTCAATAACCTTTGTCCTTGTCTCCGTCAGAAATAAATTGTTCTCTCTCTCTCTCTCTCTCTCTCTCACACACACACACACACACACGCACACACACCACTCATGATATTGCTTTTGAGTCTCAAAATTTACATTTCCTACCATATCATCACACATCATCACAGGAAATTCAGAATCTGAGTGTCAAAACATGTTGAAAAAGAGAAAGCCAATGCTAATGTGGAATTTTGGCCTTTAAAAAATGGATGTACACTGTGTGCCACATGCTATACATCTTTATCTTTGGTGGCAGTGACCCACTATTTATTTTGTCTTTCTCCTTTATGAGGCAAATAAGGTTACACATCAACACTGTCCTTGGAAGAGGAACACAGACAGTTGTAAAATCTTGGGTTAGTTGCAACAGTTTGCCCACAAATGTGTGTGGTTTCCCAATCTGCATCATCTAGGTTTCTGTTAAAAGCAGGCAGAGATATTATGCCTTGTGTTTTCCATCCTTCATGGAAAATTGCAAACAGGAAAATAACTGCATGCTGAAAGGCTGTAGCCAGCCAACCAAGTGGCTTTCTGGTCAATCCACAGAGTATTATGGTATAATAGTCTATGTGTTAATGCTATAGTTCAAGTCCAGTACTGCTGCAATGTTTGAGATGTAATTTCATTTCCAAGGTAGGGGAAACTGCCAGGTGGGGGATCCAGGGGGAAACCTGGCTGATTATTTAAAATGAATTAGCTGTGATGAAATATTTAGCCTTTAAACAACAAATTTAATATGGCGAATTGCATTTTATTTATTAATGGTGCTTGCAAGGAGATTTGTAGAAGGTTTCTGCTGAAGTGTGCTGTTGTGATATTGCAAAATATGGTAATTACTCTAATATTTTGATGAATTATTAATAAACACCGGGCCTAGGAGAGTACCTAGGAAACACTGGTTTTGAAAACTGCTCTTGTTTTGAGGAAGGGTGTTGCTGCTGTTACTATGTCTTCCCACTGTTGTTGTCCCTCCTCACTTTTATACAAGAATACATGTGTTGTTTCAACATGCATCTTTTAAGAAAGAGCCACCTGTCCCAAGCCCTTCATCTGAGGATAGTCTAGAAATGTAGATAAATTAAATAAAAAGATAATGAAATTAAATTGCATTATTGATTACTCTAGGCAAGTTATCACAGCTTCCACTTCCATGCTTCTTCTCTGACTTTGCTTGGTGGTTTCTCAAGAAGGCTTAGCTTGAAACCACAGCATGGAGCTATGAATTTTGATCTCAGGTTACATATCCTCAGAGATGTGAGTCAAAAAGTGTTGTCAGAAATTGCCATAATGTCCTTTTCTGTCAAACTGTGATATATATATTTATCTCTGGATGCAAACTGTGTTAGCCTTGTAGTAATGGGTAGCTCAATTTCACACATTGACTGGATTTACGTGATCACCACAGCCCACTGTGACTTATTTAAGCCACAGTAGGTTGTGGCGCATGTCAGTGGCCAGTTTGAATATTCAACCCCTGACAGGGGATTGCCATGGTTTGTTGTGTCATCTGAACCCCAGCAGCAGTTGTTGGAGGGTTAAACAACTCTCAAATAACCCATGGGCTATTGCTGAGTTATTTGAAGGTTGTTTTCCCCTCCAACAAGCTATGCTACCAGGTTCAGACAACACGACAACCTGTGCCCAGGCAGGTGATTAGGCAAATAGCAGCCAGCATGACCACGGCTTAAAATAGCCGCTGTGTCTTGTTTCACCCGTGGTGATGGTATGAACCAGCACATGAACCAGCACAAAAGGTGGCCAGACCTTTTGCTCAAGGTTCGTAGATGCACACATGTATGCACCTATTTTAGTGCTGCAACAAAAGATTCAAGCCATGTAAATTATAAAAGTGTCAACAGCCAATAAAAACCCGTCAATAAGCATTGGCAGCCAACTCCTGGTGGATATTTTCTGGACCTTAGTCTTTAAAGCTCCAGGCAACCTATGAATCAGGTGATGAAGAAGTTCTGTTTACATAGCAAGAGCACTGTCCTTTCCTAAGCCCAGGGCCTGTCCTTCCATTAGGCAGAATGATTCTCCTGATCCTGTACATTTGCCAGCGTAACAGTCATATCATTGCTCACTCTGGCTGGGTTATACAGATGATTCAAAACCAGTGTGTTTGTTTCCACTGGTACTGTTACAGACCAAGACAGAGGTTCCAAATCATCAAAGAAGTAAAACTTCCAGAATTGTATCTTTGGAGAGACGTGAGAGTAAAGAACTTCATTAATAACTACATTGAGATAGATATTGTTGAGGCATGTTGTGTAAGTTTTAGTATGATGATTTTCACTGCTTTCAAATTCAGAGAGGTTTTGCCTCTCTGAATTTATTTCAGAGCATCCTTGTCTTTCAAAGTATCAGAATTTGCCAATTTCATTATCTGTTTGTTTTATTTATCTCATCATACTTAGAGTGGACCTGTTAAAATCAGTGGGACTTAAGTCAGTCCACTCTAAGTAGGACTATGTCTGGATCCAGTGTACGGTGTTTAGGATGAAGGAAAAATCAACTTGCACAGCTAGTTTGCTTGATGATGTACCACAATGTGATATACCTCATTGACTCAGCATAGGAATTCTTCCCCCCATTGCCTACAGGCACTTCTAGGTATGGTGTATCCTGTTGATAGGACACACTCGTAGGAGTGTTTGCCTTTGGAAGATCATGCCACAATGCAAGAGGCTAGGACTAGATTATTTTATTTATTTATACATGCATACCATTTTTACTTGACTTTTCCATTTGTGGGAGCACTCAAGGTGATGTATATTAAAACAAATAATTGAAATACATCCACAAAACCCAAGGAGCTAAAATACCAGATTAATACCACACTAAAACCACACTTATGCTCCCACCAAACCTCGTTCAATAGAAGGTTCTAATGTAGTCATCCATGGTTTCTCTGTACAGATAAATTTGGTTCTCCAAATACAGGTCCACAAAACGTCTCTATTGCTGCACTCACGGACATCCTGCTAAGGTTCAGTTGACACAACAATAATAGCATGGTCACCACTGATTATGTGGATTGCATGCATCTGTTGAGTTTGACACATGGGGAAGCAATTGTGTGTGTTTGTGCCCACTTCAAACTCAACCCTGCTTTTGGACAGCTTTATATGGGTCTGATGAATGTGGGTGTATGGCAGGTGCTTATACAGGCTTTTCACAGCATGCTGTAGACATCCATTCAAGCCAACACATTTGACATGCCAATATGGGTTTCTTTTCTGAACATTTGACTCTCATGTTCAGACCCAGAGAAGAATTTTTATGTATGTGGAAACATTCTGGAGACTATCTGGGAGTGATGAGCCCTTCTGGGACTTTCCAAGGGCAGCAATACCCTCTTACACACCTAGCTGAGAGGAGGGCAGAGGGACAGGTGATCAACTGTAATGTTTTCTTTGATAGAGCCCAGTGGCTTTTGAAGCTTCTGGAACAGAAAGATTGCTTGGGAATAGAGGTGATTTCCTGTTGACTGGCTGGGAGACAGGCTTAGCAGATAGCAATGCTCTATGGCAGTTCAGTGCATCAAGTGGAGGATGAGAGTGGCAGGGTGAGCACAAACAAGGGAATAAACTAGCGCTGTGTGCAAATGGCATCTCAAAATTCTTCTCCTTATTTGTACACAGGAAAATTTGACCAATTTTTCAACCACCCTTCCCTCTTATAAAATAAGATGTTTCAATAAAATTCTCTCCCCACACCCCACCAATATTTAATCACAGGATACTGATGCTGGGTGAGGTCACCTGGCCAGTAGTTTCCACATTAGTCACCTAAAGTTCCCACTGAGGAAGCATCCAATTAATTCACTTGTCAAATTACCTACCCCTTGCTTTCTGGAAAGCCTTCTGTGTGTTGCCAGGCAACTGGGATGGAATTGGTAGGTATGTATATTTGCTAATAGCAGAGATTGTATTTTCTGTTATCTGCCTGTGTCTTTCCAGCTTTATTCACAATTGGTACTGAAAAACAGAGTCTAAGGGAAACCCTTTTCTGACTGTTTTCCTTTAAATCTCTCTCTCTCTCTCTCCCCCCCCCCTTGGTGGACTTCCAAGGCTGATTTGTCCACCCTAATGGACAATGAGAACTAGGAAATGTAACTTGCCTTCTTGCACATATTCCCACCAACCTTTTTGAGCAATAATATATTTAAAAGCCCTCAGAGTTAGTTTCAGAAGGAAGGAGGAAGATTCAAATGAATGTTGTGGACAGAAGCTGAAATGCGCGCACACACACACCTTCAAACAGAATCTTAGTGGAGGGTAAAATTAGATCTGAATTCCATACATGGTGAAATTTCAAATATCAGTTTTGAGTCCATATTGATGTTCAAATTCAAACTTTGCCAGAGCTATTTGCAGTGCAGCTGCCTGTAGGAGTCCATGAACTATTTTGAAAAGAACTACAAAGAAGAGTCCTGTAGCACTTTAAAGACTAACAAATTTATTATGGCTTACTCTTTTGTGCACTGGAATACAGTTCATAATCCCTGCTCCCCAATGTGTATGTGTGTGTCTATATAGATATAGGTATATATAGACACACACACACACACATATACATACATACATACATATACACACACACACTTGTAACTCAACATAACACTCCTTGCATCTGCTGAATCAGATACCAGTCCATGAGAGCTTGTGCCATAATAGATGTATTAGTCTTTAAGGTGCCACAAGACTCTTTGTTATTTTTGCTGCAACAGACTCACATGGCTACCCCTCTGGAAATTGTATATTTTGAAAGTTTCCAAGGGCTAGTTGGTAAAAAAAATGATGTCATCTACTGTATGGCTCCTAATACTTTAATCTGGTGTTTTCCAACTTTCTGCCTTTGAGGAACACTTTTCACGTTGTGGTGTCTGCAAAGGAGCCCTTGTGCACTGGCAGTGCTGCCTTCAGGTTTGAGTGGGTGTTGGGCAAAGTGGACCTTTCTCCATTAGACTTTGCTCCATGGATGAGTCCTGTTGGGCGTACCTGGAAGTGTTGGCAGGCAGCAGAAACACTCTGAGCAGCACTGGGTGGTAGGGTCTAGCCATTCATATTTACCACAGTGCCCTGGAACAACACTATTTTGGGGGCATTGTGTGAGGTTAAGTGGTGGCTAGACCCAGCCACCTGGTGGTCAAGAGCAGGCACCAGCAGTTGGCCTTGCCAGGCCAAGAGGACCCTGGGAGGTGTCCAGGGATGTCTGGTGATGATGCTGGCCTTGTGCATCGGTCATGTTGCAGAGGATTCTGGGGAGTATTCTATGGTGCACCTTCAGTTTATGCAGAGTGCTGGCCAAGCTTGCTAGGCCTTGGTTTAACATCATGTGAAGTGAAAAGTGTGTCCTACAGCATTACCAACACTCTGCAGTCTATCACAATGGAAGAAAGCTCTCTTTCAGTGAAGTTTGCCTACCATTCTTGGTATCCTCATTGAGGAACCCCTGGGAAGTTTCTGAGGTACACTAGGGTTCGTTGGGACACAGTTAGAAAACCATTCCTCTAAGAATTTATTTTTAAAGAAGAATTTCATAATTTTATTCATAATGTCAACACTTTCAGGATATGGCACATTTGTTGTTTAGTCAAGGATCATAAAAGCACTGGGCTGTTTGAACTTGTTTCTGTTTTAGTCCTATGATTCATACAGAGGGGAAAAGGGAGATGCTTAAAAAATCTGAACATCTCTGTGCTGTGTATTTCTGTGTGTGACTGATGGGTTGCTGTCTCCACTCCTGTTGCAGGGGTGCAATTCAGAGGGAGCAGAGCTCAGAAGTACAAGTGCTGTCCTCTTGGCTGCTTTCCAGTCTTGGGGATGAAGTTGTTGTGTGTGGGGTGTGTGGGTCACATTCTACAGCAAATGGACTCCGAACTTGATGGGATATCACAACATGTTTAGTTAGAGAACATCTATTTCTCCTACTACTCCAATATGATCTCCTGTTCCCACTGAGGCAAGAATCAGGAACTAGCATGGCATCTCTTTACAAAGCAAGCAAACTTGTTGCACGGGGAGATTTCAATAAAGCTTTTATTGTCTGGTGGGTACCCATGGATTTTCATTCCATAGTTGAGGAATTCCTCCTGTGCTCTTTAATCTGAACTGAGGTGCTGAGTCTGACAGTCATGGCAACTACACTATTACCAGTTTTGGGGTAATGGGACAGCAACAGAGTTACTTTGGATTTTCAGTTGGTGTTGTTTGTGTCCAGTAGTGAAGTCATGAGCACAGAGAAATATAGCCAAATTAAGGCAGCTGGCAGGGAATTCTTCTTACCCTTCATTGCCATCTATTCTACTTCCAAGTTCCTAGTGATGATGAGCAACTGCTGGCACAAAGCAGGAAAGAAGAAATGCCAAGCCAAATGGAAAAAAAAGAAAATGAGACCTGTTCAGCTCTGACTCTGACCAACGTCTTCTTCCAGAGATCCAATCTTATATTTAACCTCAAGGTCTCAGTTTTGAGAGTGTTCCTATTGTAGAGAAAGCACAAAAGTGGAAATGGTTTGAACTGGATGTCCTGAACTGGATGGTCTTGAGAAGGGATCTGAGATGTTTCTGAAATTGAGTTTGTACCCTTCTGTCCAATTTCTTTTCTCTCTCTCTCCTTACATATATCTCAGACTGCAGCAAAGAAGCATGAAACTGCTCTATAATAATGTGGAAAGACTGAAAATCTGAGTCCTGCCAAGGCTTGAATGATGACATCTCTCTCAGTATGGCTAGCTACCAATTTGAAATTACAATGTAAATTTGCCTTTTCCAGGGATGTTGTTGGACTGAAACTCCCATATCCCTCACCCTTGGCTATGCTGGCTAGTCTGACAGATGTTGCAGTCCAAGAAGATCTGGAGGGCCACATGTTCCCCCCACTAGCCTATACCGAGGGGTCTACATGTTTTTCAGGTTCACATGTAGAACTATGCAGTAGGTAGTATGGAATGTGACATTGATAATCTTCTTGAGAATCTCAGCAGGTTTCAAGTCCTCAGGATTTTAGCATTTTCCCCCAGGGCATTCCAGGGGCATGTCATGTGCAGCCTTGGATCTACAAGATCTAACCCCCAACTCCCCATTGTCAGTCTCCTATTCCTACCCACCAGTCTTCCTCTGACTTTTTTCCATGTGGGCAGGAGAGGGGAAAATGATAAAAAAAATTGGTGGAAACCCTAACTGCGATATATTCCACATTTAAGTTGCTGGCCCTAATTAAGACATGTGGTTGAGATCTTTAGAAGGAGAGAAATGGTCAGCCATTTTTTTGTTTTTCCCATCCTTCATTGGATATGTTTATATATTTACATATCTACATGGTTTAAATTGGCCACTGACTGACATCAAAAGCTTAGCACTAATACATATTTATCTTGGTTTAATGTAGGGAAGCTTTTCCTTGTAGGGATTGTTTGCTCCAGGGGAAAGGACCTTTGCAAAAGCCCTTACCTCATTCACATCTCTGGTAGAGACCTTGTCATCATCATGTGACAAGCTGAATTAGCAGAGTCTTTGATATCTTCAGCTACAGATAGAGAAGACGCTCAGTTTGTAATGCTCAGCTGTATTATGAATACAGTACCATTGCAGTCAGATGTTCTCTCAGGCTCTGAATTTGAAAACAAGATTCTGCATAAGTATGGTCACCATTCAGGCTTACCAGGCTGCCTTGTAGGCACACATGTAAAGGTTCTTTAGTATTTGCCCCTTTCTCTTGATGAAGCTCTTGCCGACCACTGTAAAACTACATGAACTACAAAAGAGCTCATTTTGAACTACAAAACAGCTGGTTTTGTTGCATATACAGAAGTTCTTGAATATTAATCCCTTATTCTAGTTGGGTTAATTTCATTATTTCTTGCAAAACTCTTACTTGGAAATGCTGGTGAAGTTCTTGGGCACAGGTCCAGAACAACGTTCACCTCAAAAGGAGAGTCAAGCATTAGATGTCTCCAAATTCTTCTGCTCAGACTGAAAGTGGACCAGAAGAAGATTTCCAGACTGACTTTTCCTTTGACCCCCACCCCACTCCCCACCCATAGGAAAGCAACAGAAATGTTTCTCAGGAGAGCTATCCCTAGGAAAGCTGGGGATAGGGCCTCAAAGCCCACCCACATGGGGGAACTTTTGTCCCAACCTACAGCTCTAACATGGTACTTTTGGAAACAGATGAGCTTTTCCCCCAAATGCTTTCAGAATAAGTTTGTAAACAACAAGCTGATTCCAAATTGAACAGGGAGCATTCTCCCAACACTAGCTAAGGATGACCAGGACATCATGCAACAGAAGTAATAGTATGGCAGCATGCAAACTCCAAAGATTTGGCTGTTTGAGGCTGACTTATGGACAACTACAAGTAGGAAGTAGTGAAAATGCATGGAAAGGAATGAGGCAAAGGAAAGATTGAGACTTTTTACCTTTCCTTCTGGTTCTGTTCTTACCTACTCCATATCACCATAAAACTACATGCAGAGAGAAGCAGCTGGTCAGCCCCCGAACACTCCAGACCAAGCAGTTTGCACCAGCAGCTGAGTGGTCTCTTGGTAAACTGCCTCCAGTGAGATGTCTTGCAGAGAGATCTAGCAGATCCTGCCATACAAAATAAGATCAGTCTGATAAGATCAGTAATGCCCTAGACTGGCTGGATGAGGGCCACATTATACATTGGATTATTTATTTCAGTGTAAGCACGCATGGCCCTGATTTGGAACAGAACCATGATGCTCAAGGGGGGGATTTATGCTTTCCCCCTCCCATTTTTATTCCCAATCACCCCCCCCCATGGGGGGGAGAAAAAAAAGTCTCCATTGATTCCAGTGCGCTACCTGTAAATATTGTTTGCTTGCTGACTTACAAAGTGGTGCTGAGTAATAGATCTTCAGTCCTAAATATGCACTGTACTATTTTGCTCCCTTGCATGCTATGTGACCAGTGTCCTAACCAGTTCCTCCCTTCTTCTGCATCGAAGCATCATTTTTGTCCTGCTGTGACTGGAGAAGAATCAGAGTGGCAGTGGAGAAACCGTTGGCTTTTATTACCAGCATTTTTGGTCTCATTTGACTTCCCACCCGTCCGCTTCCTCAGTCTTATTTAATGTGCCGAACACCAAAAACACCATTGCCCCTTGCAGTACATTGCTGAGAAACAGGTGTCTTGGAACTATATAGAAACTGAGGAATGTTTGAGAAGCAGATTGCTTTTGCATGAGCTTCTTGAAAAATGCAAGTTCTTTTATGAATACTCTCATGCCTGAAATGTACACACTGACCTGGTTCGCACAATCATTTTCAGCCACTGTGGTATGCAGTGTGTGCTGAGCACCCATGGGCACCCATTCCATAACTCAACCCCCACTCATAGGTTGTTGCATGGTCTGAACTCAACAAGGGTACATTGTTACATGGTTAGCAAACCACCCACAACCCTAAAACAGCCCATGCAAACCTGCACCCTGAATGCAACAGGAAGCTTGAGAATCTTAGCTTTTTTTAGGCATGTGACTGCAGTAATGATTCGAGAGAGGACATTCCCTTTCTCCCTTTTGTTCTTTGTGGCTGTCAATCATCAGTGACTGGGATGGTGAGGCTTTGGAAGCAAAGAGGAACCAAAGGAGATATGGAGAAGGCAGATATAAGAAAAACTATGTGAGAAAGGAGACAATATCTAGTTTTGCCTAGATTAATCAGGATCTGCCCCCTTTCTTCTCCATAAATACAGGTTTGCTCTGACTGAGATGAATTCAGATAAATTCTGAATTCAGATTTGACCTCAGAATCCTCTGAAGTATATTTGCAGGTCAGCCATTCAAATACTTGTCCATTTGAAAACACCCCCCCCCCAATACTGGTTTTTTAGACAGACATTTTGACTTCTGAAAGCAGTATTTGACAAGGTAAAATTAATATCATTTTCTAAATCCAACATGTGTATTTTAAAAAGTCTTATGTTAGCCACATTTCTACTCAGGAACTCAAAAGTGGAATACAATAACAAAAAAGTGTGTGTGTGTGTATGTGTGTGTGTGTGTGTGTGTGTATGTGGGGGGTTAGAGAGCATGCTGAGAATTCAGATCCCCTACTATCAGAGCATGGGAGTGATTGAGTTTCAGAACCACCCCAAGATAAAACCTCCCAAGCAACCACCCCTCCAGATACACCCACTGATGGGGAGCTTTTGAGGCATCCTCTCTGCCTGTGGAAGTATCCCTTCCCCTCTCCTCTGATTCAGAGGACTCATCTCCATAACCACTGGCTGAGTGGAAGGGCCATGCATCTGCTACCACACCACATCCAGGGTCAGCAAGAGGCCTTAGGCCTGCAGGAGCAGCTGCTTTCGGAATAGGGCAGCGTCCCTTTAAGCCCAAGCAGCTTACCTCTGGAGCCATCTGGCTGCAGGACTACTTACACTGCAATCCTATGCATTCTACCCAGAAGTAAGTCCTACTGTGTTCAGTGGGGCTTTCTGCCTTGTAAGTGTGTTTAGGATTGCAGCTGTAAGCTTGCAGTTTGCTTCGAGCTATTTTTGGTGCAACACTCCAGGTGCTTTGCATGTTGCCTTTACCAGGGATGGGTGAACAAGCGATGTTCAAGATCACCAGGATTCTCTGGACATCATTTGACCACTCCTCTCATGTCTGATTCCTGTTCATGCCTGTGATCACTGCTTGCTCTGCGCGAATGAGAAACTTGTGCAAACTGAGCAACGATCGAATGTGAAATCTGCACAAATCTCTCCAAATTTGTGCAGTTTCCCCCCACATATGAAAGTGGGGCTGATTCAGTCTACAGGGGAATTGTGTTTGGGGCTTTGAACAGGTGCTCCCATATTTTGTGCGCAAAACCAAAATTCTCATACATCGTTAGCCTTGACGTGTCATCTAGTTTCATCCTGGCAAGCAGCTGCCACAGTGGACTGTCCATGGTACTGAACAACATCAACCTACCATGAATTCTTGCTGTGCTTGACCAGGGCACCCTTGTGGGCTCCAGCTGGAATAAGACATAGAAACAAATCACAATGAAAGCCAGTAAAATAACCTCAGAACCAGTAAAACAACAACACTCTTTCTAAAAAAAACAAACAAAACAGAAGCCAAATTCTAGATATAAAATCCCTGCAGTAGCTTATCAACAGTGTACAGCAGGGGTCAGCAACCTTTTGGGGCTGTGGGCACATCTGGCAGTTAGAGAAACTGTCCTCAGCACCACCACAAAATGGCTGTCATGGGAGGTGTGGTAAAGGACAAATAACCTGTCCAAAAGATTGATGGAGGTGGGATCTAAGCCCCAACACACTAAACAACTCCTTTCATGCCACTTTTCAGAACCAACAGAAATCTATTTCACAGTGATTCCAGCTGCTGGTAAGAAAAAGTGTTGTGTGTGTGTGTGTGTGTGTGTGTGCACACATGTGCACATGTGTATGTTTTAAGTGGGAGGGTAGGACACCTTGGCAGGCACCAAGCAAAGGTCTCCAGATGCACATTGGTGTGCACAGGCATCATGTTGCCTATCCCTCTTGTAAAAGGAAGGCCTTCCTGAAATAAAAGCTCTTCACCTGCCGATGAAGCTAAATAGGGAGGTGGCCAGGCAAGTCCCTATTAGGAGTGGGTTTGACAGCATGGGTAGAGCTCAGGGTCTACGGCTGTTCGAGGTCATGAATATGCTTCCCTCAGTACAGTCTAGCATGGAATCTAGGATTTGTGGCTAATATTGACAACACTCCCTAACAACAAATAAAAGAGTACATTTCTGTTTCCTGTGGGTGGTGAAGTTGACACACAATGGCATTTAATAAATCAAAATACCAAGATGGGGCAAAGTGTTTCATTTCAAATCAGCATGTCCTGTCTAAAAATATACTTCCAAATGTCAATCTCCAATTATTCATACATTACATTCTATGTATATTATTTTCCATATTGTTATTTTCCAACATATTATGCTAAAGTTGCTCTTCAGGAAGAAGCAGGCTTGTTAGGACAAAATATGTTGATCTAAGGGGCAGCCTGATAAAACAGGGTGGGCAACATGCCCCCTGCCTTCTTTTGAGCTCCCACAGCCATCCCACAGCAAAAGCAAAATAGCCCTATTTTGCAGCAGCAAACCACCAATTTTCCTTTTCAAAGGGGGAATTGGCTACCGCATGGCGAAATTCTGGGAGCATGGCAAGTGGGGGCAGGGGTGTGGCCCCCACTGGGGCTCAAGGGGGCATTGCATCCCCCGCCCCCTTGAAATTCCCCACCTCTGTGATAAAGGAACATTGCTGAAAAGGGTCTTTCTCAACATTACTAATAAACAGTGGAGGTTGGTGGCCCCAGTTTGGTGGTGCTGTGAATCCATTCTGGGTTTCAGTTAGAACCAGCTGGAACTCTGAAGGAGCTATCCAAGGTGTAGCTCCTTTAGAGTTCTGTCTGGTTCTGACTGAAACCCAGAATGGATTCATAGCCCCACACAAATCGGAGCCTCTGCTAATAAAGATATTTGACTAAAACAATGGCCAGAGTACAGTTGTTCCTGGAAGCATGTGAAAGAGAAAAATGGTGCTTCAAACAAAATTGGAATGTTAAAATGTGAATTTAAGCCTAACTGGGATATCTCCTTTCTATTAAGATAAGATTCCTGCTGGTGATGCCTAGATCAAACCTATCTTCCATGATCACTTGCTTTGGATTCAAGCCTCTCATCATAATTTCCATGATGCATTTTGTGGCTCTTTTCTGGTGCCTGCTCTTTGTCTGTTTGTCTGCTTGCTTGTTTTTAGGCATTAGATACAACAAGTAGGCTTTTTTCATTTGCAGAATATGGGTTGCTGTTATCAGTGCAAGAGGATCTGCTGTAACTGAAACCATGTGAGGGCTAGTTGCAAGCCCTGTTTATTGCATATATAAATAAGGGTGACTGGTATCTCTTCTGCATTTCCACCTTGGCTTCAGTACATGCCACAGGGAGTTTATCTGCACATTTGAAAAGCAAGCAACTCTCATCTGGCTCATCCGCTTTTCCAAAAGAAGGCTCATTTTTTATATGCATATATAACTTGGGGAGCAGTTAATGGAATCTATTAATTAATGACTAGGCTCCAAAGGCATAAACAGTAAAATCAGTAAATAGAACAGAGTTTACTGGGTAATGCCCCTTCCAACTTTTTGCACCATTCCAGCATGTAAATCAAGCATCCTCCATTCAGAGAATCATAGATGCATAGAAATGGAATGTACTTAAGGCCATTTATTCCAATTTCTTACTTTGAGACAGGGTCCTCCATGGCCAGTCTTAACTGATTTTTTTTTTATCATGCTGAGCAAAGTGTGCCAAAGCAGATAGCAAGAAGAAGTGAAGTGTACCATGTCAGAGGAACCCAGGAGACACAGAACAGGGTTACAGACCGGAGAAAGAGCAGTGAATTTGTTACCTCAAGTACAAAAAAGAGTATCATGGCACTTTAAGGACTGACAGATTTATTCTGAACTGGGCCCTAGTCCATGAAATCCTATGCCACAATAAATCTGTTATAAGATAGTTAATAAATGTAATCTAGATTGTGTGTGTGTGTGTGTGTGTGTGTGTGGCGAATGCCACATGCTACAGGGTAAAGTAAAACACATCTTTCCCACAATTCCAAGAATAGGAAGATCAGTTCTGTGACAACATTATTTCTTGATTCTAACTATAATGGGCCAGTCTGACACAGGGATGGGTGCCCCCCCCCCACACACACATACAGTCCGGCATGTGTGCGTGCGCTGTGGGGAAATCTGGGCTGCTTAGGGCTTCGCAGATTTTCCCAGAGGCTTGGTGCATTCACCATAGTTCACGGGGCAGATCTCTGGCTGTCTATAAGGTGTGATTGGTTAATGACGGCTGCCATCAGCCTATCGTGGGAAAATTACAGCCATAAATTGTGTAGTTTACAGCATTTGTGGCTGTAAAGCACTTCCTTCTGTGTAAATTGCGGACTTGTATGCTGCAGTTTACTTAGGAAATGCTTTACAGCTGCAAATGCCATTAGCTACGCAATATATGGCCGTAATTTTCCTGCGATAGGCTAATGGCAACCACCATTAGCCTATCATATGTTTGAGACAATCGGAGAGCCGCCCCGCGAACTATGGCTGATGAACCAGGTAAGGGGGTGCCGGTCTACTGCAAATTCCAGAGGCCAGATTCTTGGGAGTCTGGCCTCACTGGAGTCTGCAGCAGATTTCTTCAGCATCCCTAGTTTGGCACTGACTTGGACCTGGCAGAAACATAGGAAGCTGCCTCAGTCAGACTATTGGTCCCTCTAACCCAGTAGTGTCAGCTGATTGGCAGTGGCTGTCCAAGGTTTCAGACAGGAATTTTTCCAGCCTACCAGGAGATACAGGAATTGAACCTGGGACCTTCTGTGCTCTACCAATAAGCCATGGCCTGTCCCCAATAAAGCCTGTCCTCTAATCTAGTCTGTCACCTCTTGTATAGTACAGTTATGTCCTACCAGATATTCCCTCACATTGTAGCTATCAGTGGTAAAGATATTATTGTAAAAAAAAATTCAATGTAGGAATATTTTATATCCTTACAGCCAGCTCATCCAAGTCTAGGAGTGGACTACTTCCACATTTATCCAGTGGCTATCTTCTCCTTTTAAAAATCAATTCAGACTTTTTTTAAATTTTATTTTGCAAGGTGCATTACATCCTCTTAAATCAGTGGACTAATCTGTGCCTAACTCTTCATGGGAGTATGGTCTAAGGATGATGTCCATGTGGGAGCCTCCCACATTTGCCTTCCCACAATTCAGAAATGTAAGATCACTACCCAGAAAAGAGGAAGGCATGTTACATGTCCTTCCCTTATATGATTTGAGCCAAGAATGCCCTGCTCTAAAATGAACTAATGGGAAATCAGCATGGGTTGTGTGTGAGCACTCTGGGTTGTATCCAGTATTAGTCCTACTCAGAGTAGGCCCATTGAAATAAATGGGACTGAAGTTAAGAATGACTAATTAAAGTCCCATCCATTGCAATGGGTCTACTCTGAGTAGGACTAACATTGGGCACAATCCTACCTAAGGACTGGACGCATGAGATCCAGAGCTCTTAAATAAAACACTTGCTATTAGGCATGTGCTAGACCTATGATTTCAGTGGAGCCCAGGACCAGTTTAAATGTGAGGGTGGCTGCATAGAGGTACCATTTGACTGGTATAACATTAAAAAGGCTCTTAGGCCATGTACCTGCCCATAGTCATGCAGTGTTTGCATACCAGTGTGGCTGCCATCTAGGTGGCACATTGCTGGAATTGGGCTAAGGGACAGTTAGATGTTACAGTGACCACATGGAGCACCTAAATAAAAGCTCTGCATGCTGTCTTCATGTTTAAATGATGATGCAAGAGTAAACAGGTATAGGATTACAATCCATATGAGCAACAGAGAAGGTCTTGAGCCTTTGGGGCATTGGTTGCTCCAGGATGATTAGAAGGGTCAGAATGTGGTTGCTGTTGATTTAATAGGCAGTTAGCTTGGAATTGTGTTGACAGCCTATGCAGCTAGATTTTAAGCATGAGTTCTGAGGAGTAAGTTCAACTGAGTTCAGTGGGGCTTGCCCCTGAATCAGTGTGCACAGGATTGGAGCTTTAAAAAGTCCTCTAAAGTCTATTACTCCAAGGAACTGGTTCTGCCCTAGCAAGGCAAGGACTATCTGAAATAAATCAGTTATCTGCTGACTTCTCTCAAGGCTTGTGGATGTTTAAATATGCATTGATCAGAACTGGGTAAAAATAGCAGTGTAGGAGGGAAGCGTGCTGGAAATCTCTCTGTATGAGGAAAGCAGAAGAAAAATAGCATCCTTACTGACTGTGCACACAGGTGCATGGCACTCATGTAGACAACATGGGGAAATTCCTGGGGAAATGGGAAGCAACCATGGAACAGTTTCTATCTTTGGAAGGAGGTTGGCGATAATTTAATGAATAGCAGCATCACTATTCATCTTCCTTCACTTTAAGAGTACTGTAGAGTCAAGGATCTTTATTATTATTATTATTATTATTAAATTACATTTCTATACTGCCCCATAGCTGTTGTTCTCTGGGCAGTTTACAGAGATTAAAACATTAAAATACAATACGCAAAGTTTAAAAGCCATTTACATAAAACACACAGAGACAATATACATACTAAAAACAACTTTGAACAGTCAGTCATAACCTAGGTCAGATCCAAGACTGGTTAAAAACTCTTCATGTGCAGCCAAATGCCTGAGAGAAGAGGAAGGTCTTAACCAGGCACCAAAAAGTCAACAATTGTTGGCACCAAGTGGGCTTCAGTGGGGAGATCATCCCACAGGTGGGGGGGGCACCACTGAGAAGCCCCTTTCCCTCATTGCCACCTTCTGAGCTTCCCTCAGAAGAGACACCTGGACAAGCACCTTACATGTTGAATGTGGGGTATGGATAGGTTCATTTCGGGAGAGTCACTCCATCAGACATTGCAGTCTCAAGCTGTGTAGGGCTTTGTAGGTTAAAACCAGCACCTTGAATTGAGCTTGGAAGCATATAGGCAGCCAGTGCAAGCGGGCCAGAGTAGGTTTTTTATATGTTAGAAGGGCAAGTGACTTTGGGAGGGTGTGCTAGTTTTTTGTTTGCCTACGAGTGTAATGTGACAGACTTTGTGCAGAATACATTACCCTTCCTTTACTTTTTCCCCATCCTGGCACTTGAACTATTGAAATGCTGTGTAAACATGACCCAGCAATATCTATGTGTCTATGGCCTATTTCAATTAATAATCTAATGGTAACTATTCAATAGTATAGTACTTACAGTCTTAAAATGTGTCCCCGCCTTTTGGAATACAACCTCCAGCAGTGCAATCCTATGCATGTCCACTGACTTCAATTGGACTTACTCCTAGGTATGTGTGTAGGGCTGCAGTTTGAAATGCACCTGTCTTCACAGTTGTGCAGACATCCACTTCCATCTGAAGTGGATGTCCACAATGACAGTCAAGAGGCCTGTGAAAATAATGTCATTGGTGATGGAACCTACCTAGCCTCTGCAGCAAAGATGTGTTCCATGAATATCCCCAGTCTGATGGGTTGTTTTGCCATAAAAATGCAGCTGGGCCAATTTACCCACAAGTAGTCCCATTGACCATACTGAGGATATATAAATATAACCAAGAGTGAAATATTTTCGCACTAAGCTCCCACACTAGAAGCATCACGTGGGGGTGCATGGAAAGCTTCCTATGCTGTCACACCCTGTACATCTTCCCTGAAGTATGCAATCTGCTTTCAGAGATAAAATCTGCAAGAAACACAAAAACATTTCCACTGACTTGATGTGATTCCTTACATTTCAATATTGGCTGGTGCCGTCTCCAGGCTTGAATTAGCAAGCGCTCTTCACCATGCTCACTGTTTCGTGTTTGCTGAAGAACTCTGCATTCTGGTGCCAAGAACACTCACAGCTTCTGTTCCGCCATGAAGCATTGCCCCCACAACCCTAATCAGAGCTGTAACATCTCATGCGCCAGGTTGCTGCTTTTTCCAGCCCCTACTGTGCCTTTACACTCAGGACCTCCATTCCATTTCTATATCTGCCACTTGTCTCTCTGGAAACCACTGAGCCTCATCTTACGTGGATACTGTCAGACAGCATGCCTCTTCAATCCACAGCACAGGCCACCTGGTTGCCGAGCTTCACACCCACCAGGCCCAAATCCCAAACTGCCTCTACTGAACAACCTGGCCCAAGAAACCAGGAATGTGACAGACAGTGTTATATAAAGGCAGTGGCACTGGGTGGGAAGCTGGACCTGGGATGTATATTGGATACCAGAATATGGAAAAGAACTTGCATCTGGCTACCTGTTTTATTAATTAATTCTTGCAAATATCAAACATGATGCCAGTGTAAAAGCAAAGCTGTGAAAGGGTTTTGTTTTTGTTTTTTGCTTCTTTTTTTGACAATGTGACAGGCTTTCCCCCAATTTTTTGCCTTCGCATTTTCTCCATAAAATATCTGTGCTACAATTAGAAAAGGGTGGAAACATGCAAACTTGGCAGGCAAGATGGAATTTTTGAAACAAAATATTAGAGTGTATGTGCAGCACATAAATAACTGACTTCTTTTAAATTTTAATTTAGTTTTAAAATCTCCTCATTCTTGGTATTAACTGCCCAGCCACAGTAAATGTGGAAATTCTGGGGGGTTGTGCCATTGACTTCAATACTGCGGTTTAATCACAGTTACACTAAAAAATCCTGGATTTTTAAAAAAGGTTTTCTGTGTATAGCTGATGCTTCCACCCTTGGTTAGACCAGGAAAAAAAATGCAGTCAAAAGCGACCAGGCAGTCTTATCTCCAGATTTATCTAAAGAATATCACTTTAGATTTTTAAGAAATCCATGGATATAGCTTGCTGAAATATTTTCTGGGATGTTACTAGGCCTTGCCTGAGCAACTGATTCCAAGCTATGTGTTTTCATGCTTTGCTTGCTTTGCAGTTTCCTACCCTTTGTTCCCATCTCCTTTTTGGAGGGTTGGTTCTCTGGCTTTCCTTGGCTCTCCTTTACCCTGGATCTTGCTTTCATGTTTCCATGTAGTACCTGGCTTCAGTACATCTTCCACTGGCAACACTGTGGCCCATTGCCTACATCTCTGTACCTGGTGTATTGGCTAAGGCTTATAATAATGGCAGTGGTGGCTGGTGACTCCAGTTTCAGAGGAGCTCAAGGTTTTAGTTGCCGCCAGCCAAAAACTCTAACAGTGCTATCTAAGGTGCTGAAAGGTGCTACCCAAGGCGCAGAACCCATTTTAGGGGCAGGGTTCAGCACCTTGGATAGCGCCTATACAGTTTTGATTGGTGGCAACTAAAAAACCCTGAATAGAGTCATAGCCCTCTGGAGCTGGAGTCACCAGCTGCCACTGATCAAAGCAGCACTTTTCCTAAATGCTTAAAGACAGCATTTCACCTACTATTATTGTTCCCATGTTATAGATGTGGGGCTAAGGTGGAATGATGGTACCAACTTGCATAAGGCCAGCAGACTTAGATTTGAATCAGAGATTCTTGGCGTGGTTCATGCATTTACCCACTTCGCCGCCCCAGAGCAGACATGCTCTGCCATGATCCTACCCACACCATACCAGAATTTATGAGAACATACCTTTAACATCAGGGCCCTTGTTGTGCCTGAAACCCTGTGTAAATAGTAGGAAAAGAAGGAAAAAATGCTTTTGGGGGAATCTGCGTCAGGGTTTCAGATTAGGGGTGTACGGGAATTTTTTTCCAGTTTATTTTTGACCAGAATGCACCTAGTTTGCACCTCCTGGAACTGAACACAGACTGGAACAAAGTCTGCAGTCAAAGTCCATACATTCCCAGGCTTGTGATACCACTTGCAGAACAAATTCGGATTCCAGGAGAGACAGATTTGATCCCTGGGACTGAGGTTCCCCACCCCTGCTTTAAAGAAAGGTTCAGATAGATCAGTGCTTGGTACAAACTATACAGTCTTGAGGCAGAGAAGGAGTGTCCTTCCAGCTCTTTGTTTCAGAGCCAGGAATCCCAGCGTATCTCTACAGGTTTACATTCAGTAGAGGGGGAGTGGGCAGCAGCAGAGGTGGCAAGACTAATTCCCTCCCTACTACTTGCTTGGAGCTTCTAGTTCCCTCTTAGAAGCTGCAGGTAGGGATGGGGGAGAATTTCTCCCCGAAACTTCGGGGGGCCGAGTGCCAACGTATTCGGCCCCCCGAAGTAGTTTCAGGGAGAAATTCTCCGCCCCCGCCCCCCCCCCCCGGGATGGGACTTACCTTTCCCGAATGTCCCTCCCGGTGGCGGGTCCCGGCAGCGGTTCGGCAGGTCTTCGTCGGGGTGGGGGCGGCAGCCGGTCTTTTGACCGGCTGCCGCCGCCGCCATTACAAGCAAAGTAACCCTCCCCCCCGTGATAGGCTACGTGACGATTAACGTAGCCTATCACGGCTAGATTTGCAAAGTCAGCCGTGATAGGCTATGTAAATCGTCACGTAGCCTATCACGGGTGACTTAAAAAAAAAAAGCGTGTACGGCTAATGGCGGCCCCCATAGGGAGCCGCCATTCGCGTTCCTTATTTGGTCGCTGTAGTCTACATAAAGATTACGTAGACTACGGCGAAAATAAGGGCAACGCTATTTGCGTTGCCCTTATTTTCGCCGTAATCTACGTAAAGATTTACGTAGACTACAGCGACCAAATAAGGAACGTGAATGGTGGCTCCCTATGGGGGCCGCCATTAGCCGTACGCGCTTTTTTAAAAAAAAATCACCCGTGATAGGCTACGTGACGATTAACGTAGCCTATCACGGCTGACTTTGCAGATCTAGCCGTGATAGGCTACGTAAATCGTCACGTAGCCTATCACGGGGGCGTTTTTTTTTTAAAACTTTTTATTTCGCGGCCGGGTGAGGCGAGGCGCCTCCTCCCCGGCCTGAATTTCGGCCGGGCGAGGCGGGAAGCCTCCCCCCCGGCCTGAATTTCGGCCAGGCGAGGGGGGAAGCCTCTCCCCCCCGGCCTGAACTTCGGGGGGAGCAGCGAAGTGCCTCCCCCCCACTGCGAAGCAAGCTGCGAGACCAGGTAAGTGGCTTTCGTGCTCCCCTAGCTGCAGGTAGGCCAAGGACCACCTGTATTAGGAAGGTACTGCCAGTTTAGGCTGGTGGCTCCAACTGCAGTGGGGCTATAAATCCACTCAGTCAGAATCAGCCAGGACCTTAAAGGAGCTGTCCAAGGTTCTGAACCTATTTTGGGGATAGGGTTCAGCACTTCGGACAGCTCATTTAGAGTTCTGGCTGGTTCTGATGAAAACTCAGGCTGGATTCACAGCCCCGTGGCAACTGCACCCACCAGACCTGCCCTGCTCTTCATGTACTGGCAGCTGGGGGGGGGAGTGTTGGGGGAGCTTGAATCAGGTTGTAGGGGCTAAGTGGGACTCCATGTACCTGACTGGGGAGCTGCTGTCAGCCATCCCCTGAACAGGCAGCAATGAGACACCAGGTATCTCCTAGTTAGTGGTGATTTTCAAGTCATTCTTGGAAGCCCTGAGTGCTGCCACTGCCAGAACTAGTCACAAAAAAGCCCAGCGAAAAATACTGCAACAGCTTCTGATACATTTTTTCTGCATCCCTTCCCAGAGCACTGTGACTGGAAGTAAAAAGGAGAGCCCTAGTAAAGTGATTCTCTAATTCAATCTAAAGCCGTCACTCACAAAACTATACACCCCTCCTCTCCCTCCCCAATCCCTTTTGGCATTTTCCTTTTCTGGAGATCTTGCCTGTGGGAAGGGTAAAAATGTATCCATTCTGCTTACTGCAAAGCTACCCTTGGAACCAGGCTGGAAGCTTTGGGAGCAGTTTGGTTCATCTTGGGCTGCTTCAGACAAGACCTGCTTTGCTTTAGAGGAGGTCTGAATACCTCTGAAGGGGGCCATTTTTCAATATTTGGGCTTCATCTGAAATTGATGATCTCCCTCACGAAATAGGAGTCCTATTTAACTTCCTTTTCATTATCGGTCTGTGAGGAATTCAGGAAGTTTGGGATCAAAGTGGTTGTACTTGAAGGCAACAAGGGGAGCCACATTCAAATGATGTGCCCCATCATGTCACTGCTGTCATGTGGCTCAATACATCTTGTCTGCCCAGGAGCTGTCCAGAGAGTCATAGGGCAGGAGATATAGACTGAGAACCATGGTTGTGTAGGGTTTCCAACTGCGGTGGGAGGATAGTAACCGCAATCCACCAAACATGATTATGATCTCCCTTCAGACCTTCCTGCTCAATCTGGGGGTGGGGATGGAGGCAGGGAACAATGGAAGTTGCTTTCCAACATATCTGGAGGACACCAGGTTGAGAAAGGTGGTCTGCACAATCCCTCCTGATCATTCTCAGCTGCAGACACTGTGGGGGGATGCATGGTGTTTGAGTCAGAGCTCCATGGATACACTCTGCTCTGATTTTCCTTTTCAAAGAGTGAATTTGTGCCTTTGCAGCCATTCATCTGTCAGTGAGCATCAAATAACACATGACATCAAATCGGTGGTGTATAGCTACCCCTCTACTTTTTACTTACAAGTAAGTCTATGGGGCCCTGATCCAGATCGGAACCACCACATGCAAGGATGGGAGATTTGAACCTTCCCTGTCACTTCCCTCCTGATATTCCTCTGCCCCCCCCCCCCAGCCACACAACACACATGTGGGAGTATTTAATAAAGTGTTCATTGTTACCAGTGGAGTAAACAGAAAGTGGAGCGGAAGCAGGATGCCATGTAATTAACGTCCAACAGAGACCTTAGCTGTGGTGCAGCTTTTCTATCCCTGGATCACAGTCAATAACCTGGAAATAATAGAGGATGCCTAATTTTTTAGGGAGGATGTCGAACAGATCTTCCAATACCTAAGATTTAGATCCTTTGTCATATTTTCATGAAGCAGCCAGATTTCAAACCCTGAAACAACTTTAAACATTTCTGCAATGTTGTTGTTTACAACTTAATTGCAAAAACTGATGAAAAGCAACCCTTCAGATTATACAGACAGACACAACTATATGAGTCCTGCATTTTCTAATTATTCTTTTGCAAACTGGCTAACAGCGCAACCCTTTCCTGAAATTATACCCACTGGGTAGGATAGGATCTCTCAGAAAACACTTTTGTGCCAGCAAAACACAACACTAGGGATGTACGAAAGTCACTTACCTTTTCGACGGGGTGATTCGCAGTGTGTGGGGGGGGAGGCGCTCCGCACCTCCCCCCGAAATCCTAACCTGGCTGGCTCCGCTCAGTGGAGATTCCGCAGAGCCGCTGGCCGGGGCTGCCCGCAGCCAGTCATCCCACCACTGGGCAGCCTGCAGGCAAAACAACAACAACAGTGTACACAAATGGCAGCGGCTACGGCAGCCACCATTTGCGTTCCCTTTTTTTCGCTGTTTTAGCCTACGTAAATATTTACGTAAGCTATCACGGCGAAAAAAAAGGGGACCGCAAATAGCGTAGTGGGCGCCATTTGCGTTCCTCCCCCCCCCGCTGTTTTAGCCTACGTAAATATTTATGTAAGCTATTACAGCGGGGAAAAAAAAGGAACGCAAATAGCGCCCACTACGCTATTTGCGTTCCCCTTTTTTTTTTGCCATGATAGCTTATGAAAATATTTACATAGGCTAAAACAGCGAAAAAAAGGGAATGCAAATGGCGGCCAGTGTTTTTTTTTTTAGCTTGCTGTGATAGGCTACGTAAATACTTATGTAGCCTATCACGGCCTCTGCAGGGACGCAAATGGCATCCCTGTGTTAGCCGTGATAGGCTACGTAATTATTTACGTAGCCTATCACAGCTATGATGAGGAAGTGAATGGCGGCCGCAGCACGGCTGCCATTCGCAAGTCAGTGCGGACGGCAGCAGGTAAGTGCTCCATTTCACGTACCTTTCATGTGTGTGGGGTGGCTTCGTTCTGCCACAGATTTCAGGAGGCCGAATGCACTGGCATTCGGCTTCACCAAGATCTGCAGCGGAATTCTCTGACATCCCTACACAACTCTATGCCAACATAGCAATAACTTTGTGGAAATGGGAATCCACCACTGTCAGAACTCTTGTGCTGCCAGAGCAGCTCTAGTGCAACATCAAGGGCAAAAGGTAGGTGGAGAAGAGAGGGTAGAACTGAGGAGGAACCCTTTGCTTGCCCAGGGTTCATTCACGCCATCTACCATTAATTAATTATATATATATATATATATATATATATATATATATATATATATATATATATCTCCCCTCTTTTCATGTATAATTTCCTAAGATGGCTAAAAAGTAAAATACACAGGGCAGTATCCTATACAGCGCTAGCATTAACATAAATTAAAATCCCCAGTAAACCCATTGCACCAGCAAATACCACTTGGTCTTGTGGGAGAGGTAGTTCATGCTAGCGCAATGGAAGTTATTTATTTATTCATTCATTCATTCATTCATTCATTTCATTTCATTTCTATACCGCCCAATAGCTGAAGCTCTCTGGACAATTCACAAAAATTAAAACCAAAAAGCACATAGTAAAAAACAATATAAAATATAAAAGCATTAAAACCACAATATAACAGCACAACCAGAATAAAACCTAGCAGCAATGAAGATATTTACAATACAGATTAAAAATGGCAAAGCTAAAAAACTTGAAAGCTAAAATGCCTGGGAAAATAATTTACATTAGAGCTGGAACAGGATATTGCCCATAGTTCAAAAGTAACCAATTAGTATAATAATAAATATCCTATGCAGTAAAAAAACCAATGTAACCATCAAATGAGTACAGATGCTGTAATGTTTTGCCTGAAAAAGGGGTAGCATAAGCCAGGGGTAGGCAGAGTTTTGGCTTGTGGGATCTACTTTTTCTTTTTGCCAGAGCCTTGAGATCCTCCTGTCAGAGCTAGTCACAAATGGTGGCTTGAGGGTGGAGCCAGACACAAAATGGTGGGTCAGGGAGGAGCCTCTCAGAAAACTTGCACATGTTGAATTATGTGTACATGCAAATATAAAAATAATTACTAGAAGAGGCCAGCCAATTTGTTCCCTACCCAAATATAACCCTCTTCAATAAATCACCTCTAAATAAACTAAATCCAATTTAAATTAAGTTGTTCCCCAAGTATCCTACCCAGTAATCCAGTTCACCCACAAATGCATTAATGATCCAGATCCTGCCCCAAATCAATCCTTTTTCAATTAAGCCTCAGTTTTCTTATTTCCCCTCTGCCTCCAACTTCAAAAGTAAGAGGGGGAACCTGATATTTATCTCACTGGTCTGTACCAAGAAGTGCAGCAAGCTCAGCCCTACAGAGCCCCCCAGCCCACCCCAACAGTGCAAACACTGAGAAGGAAAAGAAAACCTGGAGACAGTGAAGGGACTTTCCACCCACACACACCAGAAAAGTATTCCTTTCCTGCTCCACCAGCAGCAAGCCATTGCATGGCATCCAGAATCCACCTTTTTAGATGAGCATCCCCACCACATCATGAGTGTAAAGGGAGGGGGAAGAGAGCTTTGGCTATTGGGTAGTATAGAAACAAACAAACAAACAAACAAAGTAGTTTTACACAGCCACACAAAAGTACTTATTTGGACCCACATTCTCCTGTTCCAGCAATGACTCCCATTGCACCCAGAATCAAGTGCCTTTAAAATCATGAGTGCAAAACAGTGTGTGTGTGTGTGTGTGTGTGTGTGTATAATCCACACAGCCACCTAAGAAGAAGATGATGATAATGATGATAATGATGATGGTATCTTCAGAGCCAAACAGAAATACAGTCTTTGGAACCCAGGAGCAACCTCCAGAGCCACACACAGAAGCATCCAAAATGCTGATAAGCATCACCAGCAAATCCAAACATACATCTCTTTACATGGGTATCCCCACTGCCACCCCTCTCCAAAACTCATCAGAAGTCAGCAGCACAGGAAAAGTTTATGGGTCTCTAAGAAGTACAACTGGATTACTTAAGAGCAAGCACTGCAAGCATTTTGAAGCATCCAAAGCAGCCCTATGATAGTTACCCCAACCCCTATATTCATGCTAGAAATGCATAATTTTGCAGCATCCAAGGGCCAAGACTTTAAATTGATGCAACCTTAGAGAATGAATTGCACTTAGAAATTATCCCCTCTCCCCAGCACCCCCATATTCAAGCCAGAAAAAAAAAACCCATTCCCCGTCCCCTGCCTAGATGGATCATGGACACAGATGAATTTAAATGAAATTAATTCCCCACCACCAGCAGTGGTAATTGCTTAAAAAAAAATAATAAACTAAGTAAAGCAACAGCAATCATCAGCCAGAGGAAAAACATGTTTAAATCCATCTTTAAATAAATATCAAAGGAACCACAACAAAACCCACCCATCCCCTTCAGTCAAGTTAAGGGTTTTTTAAAAGTAAGGTTGCAGTCCTGTACACACTTACCCAAGAATGCGACCCATTGCAGTCAATGGGACTTACTTCTGAGTAAATATGCATATTATTGCATTGTAAGTCAGCTACAATAGTTACACACAGAGAAATTATGTTTTTAATTTAAAATCTGTCTTTAAATAAACAGCAAGAGAACCACAAGCACTCCCCCTGCCCCCCAGTAAAGAAGTTGTTACAGGGATGATTGTTGTGCTAGCTGGCTGGCTCCAGTCCTCAGGAAAGCAAATGCCACAGAAAGCTCTCTCTTCCTCCTCTTTTCCCCCTCTTCAGATAAATCAAGAAATCACAGTTATTGCCTCAGCCATATTGCATGCTCTCTGCTCACTGACTCTGGGTCAAACAAAATGTTGTCCAACTCACGCATAGGTATGTGTGATCAGTTTCTCGCAGCATGCGTGGATCCAATTTGGATTGGGACCATGGTGTTTTGGAAAAGGCAGGTTTAAGCTTCCTCATCCACCTACTTTAACTCCCAAATACCACCCCGCTTGGGGATGGGGGGGGTTTTAAAAAATATATATATATATATATCCTCCATTGATTCCATTGGAGTGTTCTTTCTTTTTTAACCTGGGGAGGGTGGGGGGATGGAATTTCAGGATGAAAACAGAGGTGTGTGTGTGTGTGGTTAAACCCTCCTCACCTGGAGCACCATGGTCCTGATCCAAATCAGGGCTGTGCATGCTTGCAGGAGAGCAGGGAAAACAATAGGTGATTAGTAGAATGCTTGCCCTACCCTTTCGACTCCAGCCGGTGGGAGGACGTCCAACCTGGGGGGGGGGAGCTTCAACTGGTAGATTGTGATGTGCATTTTGCCCACCCCCAAAGCTAACACACACTCCTGTTGAAATCAATAGACAGCCCCAGATAACTTCCCCCCAAACTTCCCCAGTGTGGAGGGCACCAGGTTGGAAAAAGCTGGTGTAGAGAGTTGTGCTGATGTGAACCATCCCTCATTCTGACATACTTCCCAGGGTTGGTTCAGTTGAAGGAGATGGGAACAGCCTTTCATAGGTCAACACATAAATTAAGCTGAAACACACCTACAGCCTTCCACATCTTGATGGTTTGGGGAATGCATCTGGGGCTAGATCTAGGCTAGTGCTTTTTATCATTATTGAAGTGCATTGATAACTGTTAGGGCACATTACATATTCCATATCCCCCCTTTCTAGCATTATTTCCCACTTTTTATTCTGCATTATCCAAAATAACACAACAGATATCACTGTGTGTGCTACGAGGTATAAATGCACAAAAAGGATATAGAGTCACCATGATGGGATTTTATCAATATGCCATGTATCAATATGCCATTCTTGGAACATAGCACTATATTCCTTCTACTTTTCCCAAAGCTACAAGAACTAGCCCACAGACCGGGGGGGGGGGCTTCCTGTTGCCTTTGCTGGGATTCCCCCATCCCTAAAATGCTACTGGGCCTGTCACAACTGTCAAATTATGTGGGAAATTCTAACAACCTTAGAATTGCAGAAGCCATAGAACCATTCAATGAACCATAAGTTGGATCTCCTGTTGTTTAGAAACAGATCATCAAGCATAGCATAATACATGTTCACATATGCCTTGTGCCTTCTTATTGCTGACATTTCACTTGTCTTGCTACCTCATGTTGTTGATGTTAGTGCTTCAGGACTCTGGATGCAAATTGGAATGCCTTGCCTTAATTTTATATAAAATTAAGGATGCAACCCTACGCACATTTAGGTTGAAAAAAGCCATGGTGGCTGTGGAATGCTGGGAGTTGTAGGACATTTTTCTGTCTAAAGAAGCATAGGGTTGTGTTCTAAATGTCTTTTCCTCTAAGAACAAAATAAGAGAGAGACCGGACCAGACTGCCATCTCAAATGAAATCCCAAATTGTGTATGAAATTTACCCATTGGCCCACCCTCTTCCTACTAACATCTGTTGTGTCGCCCATCTACAGCACAGCCGCAGGTAGGATTTTAGTTCAACAAGCATCTTAATTTCCCTTGTGATAAGCAAATTAATTTTGTTGCAACTCTTTAATGTTTATTTTTATGGAGAGATGAAATGTTGCCGAACCTGTTCTCCAGGCAAAAGGGGGTCCAAGCCAAGTGATTAATGTGGCGCAGAGATCAGTCCTGGGCAGGCAGTTTCTCGTTGGCCTGCTTTTTGGATGACCTTCCATTCTACAACATGTTGTGTGCATTTTTATATATCCACATAAAAAGGCTAGCCAAGGGAAACTGCAGCTGCTCACTCTCACAACCTCCATGTCCCATCCGGCTTATCATCATGAGTCATAAAATGAAGGTGAAATGTCATGTATGTTAGGACAAAAATAAGCTGCAATATGGCTAATGGGCCCCTTTGTAGAAGGTGAGGGAGAGTCTCTGACATAGAAGAACTCACAGACTTCCCACATTCTGAGATACACCAGTTAGCAACATATTTACAGACTATCAGAGCAAATAAATTTAATGGGCTTTTATACATTCCTTTCCCGCTTGTTAGTAGCAGTTTTGTACATTCTACCTTGGCCCAGGTAGATTTCTCATTGGTTAAAGCAATCTTGTATTTAAGCACTAACCTGGTTACCACAGGTGACCAGAAATTGCATGTAGGTGAGCGAGGAGTCAGTTGGGGGGGGGGAATGGATGCACTCAGCATAGAGAACAAGCAGGCTACTAGAAGAGGGAAGCCCCCTCCTCCATGCCCAGCATTTACATGCAGTTCCCCATTTCTCCTCTGCTAGCTCCTAACAGGCTAGTAACATTTGTTTGTTTTTTCAGGCAAGTAACTTTTGAGGGCTTATTTACAAGATTGGGTTAAGGCAGTGTTTCCCAAACATCTGACTGCAAAGGGACATTTGTTTCCTTAATTAAAATTGGAGGAGTGGTTCAGTCTTACACCCACAAAAGGTTACCTTTGGAGTATGTAAGAGTAAAACTGTATGCTGCTCTGGGTACTTGTAATAGGAAAGTGGGATACAGACAAACAATTATTGGGGCATAAAGCAGGAGTGACAACCTCTGGTCTTCCAGATGTTGGACTCCATCACTGGGGCATTAGATCGGGTGGCTCTGAAATGCCCTCTCCCCCTGAACAGGGCTCGGACTGCACCATGGTTCAATCCGCGGTTACGAGCTCTGAAACAGGAGGTGAGACGGCTAGAGCACCGGTGGCGGAAGTCTCGCTCCAAAGACGATCAGACACGGGCTAGAGCTGTATCTTCAGCCTATCACGTGGCGGTGAAGGCAGCAAAAAAGGAATATTATGCTGCCTCCATCGCACCTGCAGAGTGCTGTCCCAGGAGGCTGTTCCAAGTGGTCCGGAGCCTGGTCGGTCCTGTGGCTCCGGAACCACTGGAGCATTCTAAGGCCTCCTGTGAGGCTTTGGCAAGGCACTTTGCAGATAAAATTGATCAGATTAGGTGTGTTACTCTGCACGGTGTGGATACAGTTAGTGAGCAAGAGGCGGCCTGTGGCAAACCGGTTTTGTGGGATCGGTTCCAGCGTCTTCCTCCTGATGAAGTGGACAAGGTGCTTTCATCTGTAAGGCCGACCACCTGCTTACTTGATCCTTGCCCATCTTGGCTCATTATGAGCTGCAGAGAGAGACTGGGTGAGGGGATCAAGGCGGTGGTGAACGCCTCCCTTGAGGAGGGAGTGATGCCATCAGCCCTCAAGGAGGCAGTGATAAGACCGCTCTTAAAGAAGCCCTCCTTGGATCCTCAAGTTCTGAACAACTTTCGCCCAGTCTCAAATCTGCCGTTTTTGGGCAAGGTGATTGAGCGGGTGGTGGCGGTGCAGTTGAAGGCACACTTGGAAGAAACTGATTATCTAGACCCATTTCAATCGGGCTTCAGGCCTGGGCATGGGACAGAAACGGCCTTGGTTGCCTTGGTGGATGATATGAGGAGGGCTCTGGATAGGGGTGAATGCTCCTTCCTTGTTTTCCTCGACCTCTCAGCGGCTTTTGATACTGTTGACCACGGTATCCTCCTGGACCGCCTGGAGGGGTTGGGCATTGGAGACACTGTATTGCAGTGGTTCCGGTCCTTCCTCTCCGGCAGGTACCAGAGGGTAGCACTGGGAGAGGAGGTTTCGGACCCGTGGCTACTTACTTGTGGGGTGCCACAGGGTTCCATCCTCTCCCCGATGCTATTTAACATCTATGTGAAGCCGCTGGGGGCTATCATCAGGAGGTTTGGGGTGCAGTGTCATCAGTATGCAGATGACACGCAGCTCTACCTCTCATTCAAATCTTCACCAAGGTTGGCCGTAGAATCCCTGTCCAAATGTCTGGAGACGGTGAGTGGCTGGATGGGGAGGAATAAGCTGAAGCTGAACCCTGACAAGACCGAGGTACTTTTGGTGGGAGACACGAGGAGGCTGGGGGATGTTGACCTGGTGTTGAATGGGGTACGGCTACCCTTGAAAGACCAGGTCCGCAGCCTGGGGGTCATTTTGGACTCCCAGCTGTCCATGGAGGCTCAGGTGTCAGCTGTGAGCCGGACAGCGCTGTATCAACTCCATCTGATACGGCGGCTGCGCCCCTTCCTTCCCGACCATCTGCTCCCATCGGTAGTACATGCCCTGGTCTCCTCTCGTTTAGACTACTGTAATGCGCTGTACGTGGGGTTACCCTTGAAGATGGTTCGGAAGCTGCAGCTGGTACAGAACGCGGCGGCTCGCCTGATTAAAGGCAGCTGCCGGCGAGATCACATCACTCCAGTGCTGAAGGAGTTGCACTGGTTACCAGTTGTTTTCCGGGCCAAATTCAAGGTGTTGGTTTTGACCTTTAAAACCCTATATGGTTCCGGCCCAGCCTATCTTAAGGAGTGCCTCCAGCAACACCAGACAGGCCGCTTAACAAGATCAGCCTCAGATGGCCTTCTCTCTGTCCCATCAGCCAGGACAGCTAGACTGGTTGGGACGAGGGAGAGGGCCTTTTCTGTGGTGGCCCCCACTCTGTGGAACTCCCTCCCTAGGGAACTCTGTCATGCCCCCTCTTTAATGAGCTTCCGTCGTGCATTAAAAATGTGGTTGTTCAGGCAGGCATTTGGGGTGGGTTAGGGTATTTTAAAAAAATTTTTTATGGTAGAATTTTATTGTTTTAAATTGTTTTATGGTATGTTGTACATCGCCCAGAGTGGCTGGGTGACCAGCCAGATGGGCGATTCATAAATTTAATAATAATAATAAAAAAATATAAATCTCCCATCAGCACTAGTCAGCATGGCCAATGGTCAAGGATGATAGGAATTGTAGTCTAACAACATCTGGAGGGCCACCCCTGTCACTAGGGCTCAGGGAAGCCCTCCGTGTTTCTACATTGGTGTAATCAGTTTTTATAGTGTTTTATAGTATAATATAGTATTGTATATTTATTTATTGCCTATTTGTACACTTTTGTGTACAAATGCTTCCATGAGAGGGTTTTATCCTTAAAGGCAGTCTAAAAATAATTTTAACTGACTGACTGAGTGGCTGACTGAATACATAAACAAGAGAGCAATCCTATGGCCGCTAGATAGTGTCTAGACAGCCATAGTATTTTTCGATTTCTGGGAACTGAGCTCAGAGCCAGGTCTCCAAGCTCAGTTCCCAGAAACCACACTCCCCTCCCCGTCTCCTGCCACCTCATAGGTGGCATAGTTCTTCCATGTCTCTGAGCTTGTAACCGCAGTGCGGAGCGATTGAAAAGGAGGCATTGCTGGGGGATGGGGGCGGGAGGAGACTGAGGAAGCATTGGTATGGTGTTTCCTATGCACTGTCCTACCTCCCCCACTCCTGCTCCAATGTCCCCAGCTAGACAGCCACAATTGGCTATCTGTGCAGTAATTCAGGGCAGCTGGAGCATGGAGGAGAGGTTCCCTCCATGTGCTGCCCACCCTGCATTGGTCAGTCAACTGCCTCCGAGTTGGAGGTGGCCAACTATCCTGACAGGATTGCACCCTAAAAGAGTGATTTTATGGTCCCAGGGACCATAGAATGGCTCGAAAAACCCGTTCCAAAGGTGGAGGCAGTGGTCTGACCTCAGAAGGGGGAGTCAGAAATCCACCCCTTGCCCCCTCCCCCACTTTGTAGCTGGCATGGAGAGAACCAGACCATCTGCCTCTCTGAGGCTGGAAAATCAACTTTGGAGAGGGGGGAAAGAGGGCATTCCAGTGGGTGGAGAGGGGAGGAGACCAGAAAGGCCAGGATATGATTTATCCTGAGTCTCCTCCAGCCTTCTTCCCTCCCCCTCCAAAGAGCCCTTGCTAGATGGGCTGAAAAGCTCATCCAGCCAAAATATGGAAGATCAGAGGACCGGGAAACAAAGTTTGCCTCTGCTGCTCCTTCTGCCCTGCCAGTCGGAAGCCTTCCAAGCAGCGAGGGTGGAAGCCATGGGATTGTGCCCTGGGTCAAGGATAAAGGACGCTTCCTGCTTGGATGAAGGCAAAGCCATTGCAGTAAATCATAGAGGGATGCAGCGGGCAGCCTCCTTTGTGGCTGGTACTTTGAGCTCACAAAAAACACTGTCTTTTTAATTCATATATCATGGTAAACTAGTGTGTCCTGGCATATGGTGTTGGAATTACTGCCTTAAGGCCTAGCCTCCCACAAACCTCTGGCCAAAGAGCTAGGAAGAGCAAATGGAGGAGTGCAGCATTTTTAAAAACCGCCCATGATTAACAATATCAAAGGCTGACAAAAGGTCTTAGGGGTGTTTTGTGCAGGTGTATGGCCCCATAAGATGACCTCCAGGAGTGTTCAAGGATGCAAGTGGGCTCACAACACAGCGGCATTAACAATGAGAACTAGTGCCTCCTCCATGTGGGGATAGGCATGTGGCTAACCCTCATTGTGCAGTTGCAGCATCTCCCCTTTTAAGTTGAAGCTTCTCCCCTTTCTAAATTGCTACGATTGCATAAATTGCGGTTGCTGTGTTTCTCTTCATCATGTGGAAGCACATGTCTCTGCACTTGGTGCCTCCATATAATCGCAGCTATGTTGCCAGCAGCAGCACACTCTTCTAGAGGACATGGACGTACATTAAGTAAGTTGCTATTACATTTTTATTCTACCCTTCCTCCAGCTGTGAGAACTGGTGCTAAGAGGATCGTCCCTTCTTCCTCTTAAGGTGCCATCTCCTGTCGGAGGTTAGCTATCCTTACAGCTATTTTTGTTTTTGGTGCCACTGCTCTGAATAATGGTACAGAAGTTAAACCATCCTAAGAGGATCGATAAGGAACAACCACAACTGTTAATGCAGCGATGGTGCATAATTTCCTATGGTGCATATACATTCACTTATTTAATCCCACTGCCATCGTTGGTCAAACAGGTTGGCAGGGTTTTGGAGCACTACAAAGGCCTGCAGAACTGGTGTACAGATAAGGTAGTGGAAGTGGTGTGTACAGCATGGGCACCAATGCCTCTGTTATACTATCTTAGATTCTCTAAGGGCACAATCCTATGGGGAGAGGCAGCCGCCTCTGAACTTGGAGGTGACCACCTATCCAACGCAGAGCAGGAGAAGCACAGAGGGGATCATTCCCTCTGTGCTTCTCCTGCCCTGCATTTGCGTCTAGACAGCGGATTTCGGCTGTCTAGCTGCAGGAAGGCGGACTGGGGGAGGAGGCTGCTGTACAACACATAGGATGTGTTGTACCAGCATTTCTGCCTTCCCCGCTCCAGAGCACCCCCTGGAATGCCCCATTTTGGCCGCTCCATGCTCCTCTTCCGAGCACGGAGCTCGGGGCTGTTTTGCACTGCCTGTGAGGCAGCATGGAAGAGGGGGAAGGTTGGTTCTCTGGGAACTAACCTTGGAGTGCAGGCTCCAAGGTTAGTTCCCAGAAAACCAGATATCCTATGGCTGTCTAGCTGCTGACTAGCAAGCCATAGGATTGCTCCCTAAAAGCCTACTGTCTTTCTCCCAGCCTTAGGTGCTATCTCATCACAGGTAGATGTGAATAGACCCTTCCTTATGCTGCACCCGTCCACAAAATATAATATCCTTCCCTCTGAAGTGTGACAGGTAAACGATCAGCCTGCTGAAACTTCAGCTCCCAGAGGCCATTATACTAAATAAGTTCACAATTAAAATTACCAAAGTATAAATTTACTTTTACCTGGAGAGACAAGTGGTTTGGAATCTTAAAATAAAAATCAGATTATATTATCTTCCAGGGTTACTGGTGCCTCGGGAAAACCTTTCATTTTTATGAGTGCTTCTCCTGCAGCCTTAGAATTTTCCCCCTCTTCAGATTACTTTTTACAATTCTTTTGCAAGTTAATGGGAACCCCAACTCCCCCTCCCAAAAAGTCACCCTTGGAAAAAGCTTTGTACTTTACAATTCTCATCCTTTTAAAAACTGTTTTGAAATCACCCCCAGTTTAACTCTTACTAAAACCATCTGGGCTGGTCACTAGGCCACTAACTGGATCAATTTCAACTAAGACCACTAACTGGATCCATTTCACAGACATGATGGTTCTGTTTGAAAGAAAACAAGAATAAAAAATGTATGTGTGTATACACATGCACACACGCACATGCACATACACACACCAACCACACCACACCAGGTTTGAGAAACTGAGATGAACTGCAGGAGAACCAAGGCGTTCACCTCTGTGACTTTATCTGGCACACACAGGCAGTAAGGTTGTAAGATAAAAACAATACATAAAAATTGCTCTTCCAAAAGTGAAATACCAAATTGCAATATTACTGAGGCAGCAGTCCTATGCAGACTTACCTGGAAATGAGTCCAATTGAACTCAGTTGGACTTTCTTCTGAGTAACATGCAGATGCTCAGGCTGTACCTGGGGTCTTTTATTTTGCCTCTGAAACTGAGGGTGCCTTGTTATGGAGGCACAGGCTAGTGCAAGGTGAGGTGACCACTTCCTTTCCCTCTTCTCTTTCCTCAGCCCAGTACTAGTGGATCTCACAACACCTTCCAGCCTTTTCAGCCACTGGTGCTTTCTCCTATAGACTGATCAGTGGCAACTCCAGAAAAACGAGTTTCGGGGACAGTGAAAGGGTGGCAAAGACCTTTCTTAGGGAAGCGAGGATTTAGCCATACACATTAAATAAAAATATACTTTGACTGAAAGCTGGTGGAGCAAATAGAGCAATGGGCAATTAGACTGAGGGAGTGCCCACCCACTTCTCCTCACTACCACTTGGAGTCATTCCTCAGACTGATGATGGTTTGACCTAAAGGTCTGAAATAAACACAGTTGAGAAGGCATGTAAGCTAGCTGGGATGAGTGAAAAAGCAGCTTTTCACAGGGCATCTCATCAAATCAAACCTCTGTGATCCCCCTTCAGGTCTATAGCTGTAACCCTATCAAATGAATAATAATCTATCATCATAATCATCTGCAATTTTGAAGACTGGAGCATTTCCCATTGACTTCAGTGGACTTCCATGCAGGGGCTTGCATAATCATCTTAAATGTTGCAGTGCCTTTCTTGTTCAGCTTTACCCAGAGAATGGCAAACTAAAATTGTAGGAGGAGGACTTTCCCTTTTAAGCCCAGTTTATTCTACCCCCTTCCCCTTAAAATGCCGATTACAGTAGATTTGCTCAGAATATTGAGCTCTTGTTTACTGAACTGCTGTTATTGACAGGAGCCTCGTTAACCTCATCATTCAATGGAATTAGCAATTTGTTAGAACATAATGAGAAGCTTGATTTTATGTGAACCATATAGATTGCCTAGGGTTCCACAGAGCCAGCCTCTGCCTCCCTTCTCCACTCAAGCAATGGAACTTCCCTAAGCGGAAGCACTCTTTTCTGTGCTGCTGCACCATTTATAACCCATGCAAAGTAAACATGATTTTTCTAAGCCACACTGGACCTCAGTTCTCCAGCCAAGAGTGGTGAGAACATATATAAAACAGAACTAATGGAGATCAAATGTAGTCTCAGTTTAGAATGTTGCGGAAGGCCTATCTAGTAGGGTTTAATTTGAGTGATGGCTCCTTGGGACTGAACCACAGAGCCTGCTGTTCCCACTGAGAAAATGTATAGCAATGAAGAGAAGACCTTTTGGGCATGTACAGAGTTTTTTTGCCCTGACTGTGGAATAGCCAAAGCTATTCCCCTCATATCTGGGATTAGGAGTGAAGCTTTTGTGCCATTTACGTGGCTTTAAATAATATTGGCACCTCTCTCAGGGTAGAAATTAAGGACTGTATATTAGAGTTGCAACATTAGGGAATGGTTTTGGAAACAGCACTATTTCCTGGCCAGAGAGAGAGAGAGAGAGAGAGAGAAGACCACAACATTAGCCAGCAGGATGAATTTTTTTACTTCTAAGTCAGTAGTTCTATTTTTCAATGCACTCCTTGGGGCTATAGTCAGTTATTAATGAAACTGATCTTATCTACCATAAGACAGGGTGAGGCAGCCCGGCAATGGTGGTGGATTTTTGAGGTACCTTTAGAGTGTGGCAAATTGTCAGTTGTCTAGTTTATTAATGTTTATCATGGGGGTGGTGAACCATCTGAATGTTCTGCTTTGAGCACAAAAATGCCTTGGGCCATCTCCGCAATGACCATATGATTGCTGTTATTTTATCTCTCTGTGTACTTCATCTGGCTCATACAACACACTATATGATATCCTGGGCTAGGCTAGAACACAAAGGGCAGTATCCAGGGCTGTCTGTGCACCTCTGATGATTATGTTGCAGCAGTGGGCCAAAAGCCGGTGCAATGGGAAGCTAGCCCTTCCTGGGGCAACACCAGAAACGAGCCAGAACTCTTGTTTCCAGAATAGAACAGGTCATTGCAGCTCCCTTCTGTGAGCTCCACTGGCCCATTCTGTTCTGGAAACAAGCATTTTGGTTGATTTTTGGTTGCTTTAGGAACCACTAGCTATGCGTTGCTTGTCGTGGGTCCTGCTGGCACCATTGGCAGTGTTGGATACTGCCTGTCACGTTCCTTCGTCCTCTCCCTTCACAATCAACACACTTCAAGATACCAGGCTTCAGGCTCACTACTATATTAGTTAATGATCAAGTTCCTTACAAATGCAAATTCTAGGAAACTCTCAGGCTACAAAGAAAACAGCTACTCCACACAATTACAAATACCAGTAGAGGAGCTGAAGTTAGAGAAGTTGCTGGCAGTTTGAACAAGAACTTCCTGGCCAGACTAGCTTAGGGGGGATGCTCCTCCCTGTCAGGGTGGAAAGTGAGCTGATAGAACCCCAGAGCAGTTCTGATTCTGAGGAGGATCAGCAATCAGTGGGAGAGGAGCCAGCTCATCCCTCACAGGCACAGCAGCTGGCAGAGATTTATTTATTGCATTTATATCCCGCCTTTTTTCCTCCTTAAGGAACCCAAGGTGGCATACATAGTCCTCCTTCTCCTCCATTTTATCCTCACAACAACAACCCTGTGAGGTGGGTTGGGCTGAGAGTCTGTGACTGGCCCAAAGTCACCCAGTGAGCTTCCATGGCCGAGTGGGGACTAGAACCTGGATCTCCCAACTCCCAGGCCAACACTCTCGCCACTAGCAGTGAGAAAGTGCGGGAATGGGGCTTGCTAGATGCTCGACGCAGACGCAAAGAGCGATGAGTGATGGAGGGCGCAGAAAGGAGGCGTAACAAGCAACGGCCGCCTCCTGTGGACCCAAGGGAAAGAGGGAGGATCTCTCCCTAGCCCATAAGTTCAGGGTCTTCAAGTGACTCTCCTTCAAATGGGGATCAACTGCCTACTCGGTGCATAGGCCACTCTGCTGTTCATTGCTTAGTCGCTGGTGATTAGCATCTGAAAGAGTCATTAAGTTGTAAAAGGATTAAAGCCTTGAAAAGAATACTTTCATCTGTGTCTTGAGTTGGCTATTGGAGTCTACTGAAAGAGGCCGCTAGGGTGCTCCTGACGCTCCCTTACAGTGGCTCCGACCTACGTAGGCTATCACGTATAGCCAACCTGGAGGAGCATCTGAGCTCTACCCCTAACTTTTCCTGCTTCGCTCTGTGTTGGACCCTAGCATCCCTCAAGTCATGCCCCTCACTCTCCTCCTCCCCCGAGATCTGGGTTCTCATGGAGGAGGAGAGGGGGGGCCTTCAGGTCGAGCCATCTGTGTGCCAAGCTCTCAAGAAGAACGCCTTGCCATATCTGAGCTCACTAGGGAGAGAGCTTCCTGCTGTTCTGGCTGTGGGACTACCTGAACTTTTAGACACGAGGCGCAGACGCAGGCACAAGCGAGAGATTGCAGGGGCCGAGCTTCAGAACACAGCCCGATTGGGTCGACGTCAACAGCATTGCAAGAGAGGGGGAGATCTTCCCCTCCCACCCCTTAAGTTCAGAGAATTGCTGCATTTTTCCCAAACGGAGATCAACTGACTTCCTAACCCTTAGAAACCCCTAGATGGCTGTTCCTTTGTAGGTTCTCTGAGTCTCAAGCAATTAGCATCTGTATGCCTCATTAAGATAAATGGAATTAAAGCCTTGGAAAGCAGCCCTTTTGTCTGAGTGTTGATTTTGGCTATTGGCATATTCAGTAGGCAACAGGGGCACCTTTTACACATGGCTTCCCAGCCCTAGGCCCCAACATCCATGCATCGAGTGTGGGTATATGCCTAGGGAAAGCCTGTGAGAATAGAAGTCTACATGCTTAAGCTCCATGCGATCTGGAACCCAGATTGCACAGTACTCTGTGTACCTTTGTGTCCCTTTTCAGCACATGGTCATGAGGGGGTTGGGCCAGGGAGTGATACAACAGTGGGGTGGTCCTGGCAGTGCAGTCCTGCTCCCCCTTCCAAGCATGAAGCCCTGTTCCCACAGGTAACTGGTGAAGGGAGCTTTTGATTCTGTAAAAAGGTTTGTTTTGCAAACGTGGAAGCTGATGGGGTGGGGTTTAGGGGAAAGAAAGGGACCTCGGACTACCTTTTTATTCCTTTGACATGAACAGAGATGGGCTGACAATGGGTGGCATCCTTATTTTTATAGGAGGGATGCTTTGAGGAATGTTGGGCTGGAGCCTGTGGAGAAACCACCTTCTTTTATCCCACCTTCTCAGTTTACCCCACCCCCTCACCCCTTGAATACCACCTGAGGACTAGTAGCTATAACTGTGTGGAGACTCACGCCACCTGCTAATGATCCCTTATCAAGTTCCTCTGTCACCATAACATATGAACTCTTACTTACATGTTGCCCTTTTATCCCTGCAGTAGCTGGGCAAAGGCGTAGGGCAAAACAGTCCAGAGATTCATATAAGCAAAACAAAGGTAGTAATTTTTTTAAAACAACAACAACAACAACAACAATACGACTATGGCAAAATATGTTACTGTTTCTTTTCATGGATCACTCATAAATAACAAAGGTGTTAAAGTTGCCTTAAGAAGCTAGCTATGCATAAGCTTCAGTTCCATTCCCTATCCAGACCCATGTCCTTGCTAAGCTCCACCCCAGCTAACTCATAGGCTGTACTGAAGGCTTAGTTTGAACTCTTCCCACTGGTAGAGGTTCTCTGCACTCAGATACCTTCAAGGCTTTCTCAAGACTTCACCGGCAGTCTTCAATTTGGTCCAGCAACTGCCATTGCTTCAGGTCCTTTGCACCCTGCTGTCACTTCAGCTTCAGCTCCTTCCTGGAGGTTGCCTCAGGACACTCTTGCAGACCTTCTCCACCTCATGCCTTACTGATTTCAGCCTCAGGGTTGCTCTTCACTCTTTCTCCAGCTTTTCTCTTGGCTTCTGCTGCTATTGCTCACTAGTTGACTGACCCCAGACTCAGACTGCCCACTGACTGCCTCTGCGAGTGCTGAACCTGTCCTTATATTCCCTCCAGCCAGGACCCTCCAGCCAATCACCTCATTTTGGGACAGAATTCCCCTCCTCCACTGGGCTCTAATAATCGCCCAATAGATTTGAATAGCATGTCCACTAGTTAACTGATAATATTTGACCACATATTCATTCCACGCTTCTGTATAAAAAGACAAGAACCTCATATAACTTAGCCATCTCCTTGGTAACAACAAGCATCAAAATAGCAGCTTACCACATGACTGACCACCAGCGTAACATTCAAACTTTGAATGTTGCAAATACCCCCCTTTTAGGGAAGGCACTTGAGAGGGTTGTGGTGGGGCAACTGCAGGTGCTCTTGAAGGATACTGATTATCTAGATCCATTCCAGTCTGGATTTTGATCTGGTTACAGGACTGAATCAGCCTTGGTCACCCTGATAGATGACCTTTACTGAGAGAGAGACAGGGGGAGTCTAACCCTGTTAATTCTGCTTGACTTCTCATCAGCTTTTGATACCATTGACAATGGCATCCTCCTGGATCGACTCCGTGGGATGGGTATTGGAGGCACTGTACTACAGTGGTTCTGGTCCTACCTAAGGGGCCCAATTTCAGAGAGTAACACTGAATGACTGTCAGGGTGGACACTGAGCCCATAGAATCCCAGAGTAGTTCTGATTCTGAGGAAGAGCAGTCACTCCTGGGAGAGGAGCGCATTCCTCTTTCCCAGGGCCAACAGCTGAAGGAGATTCCTCTCACCAGCATTCCTAGCTTAGATAGGAGTCCAGGGAGTGACAGAGCATGGGAAGCAGACTTGGTGGATGCGCAACGCCGACGCAGAGAGCGGCGCCAAATGGAGGGCGCGGAAAGGAGGCGTAGTGCCCAGTTGGTGCACAAACAATGGCTGCGCCCAGAGGATCCAAAGGAAAAGGGGAGGGACTCTCCCTAGTCCTTAAGTTCAGGGGTCTGCCAGTAATTCCCTCTCAAATGGGGACCAACTATTCCAACTTAGGGCATAGGTACTCTGCTGCTCATATCTAGTTGCTAACAGTAGAGTTGTTAAGTTGTAAAAGAGGAATAAAGCTTTGAAAAGAATCCATTTGTCTGTGTCTGGACTTGGCTACTGGATTAGACTGAGAGAGGCCTCCAAGGAGCCCTTGACAATGACCAAGCCTAGGCCCCTTGGCAACTGAGCTATGGGGTTCTGCAGGGTATCATCTTGTCCCCAATGTTGTTTAACATCTATATGAAGCCACTGGGAGTGGTCATTAGGGGATTTGGAGCCAAGTGCCATCAGTATGCTGATGACACGCAGCTCTATCTCCCTGTGCAAGTCCTGAATCAGTGCCTAGTGATGGGCTGGATGAGGGTCAATAAACTGAAACTGAATCCTGGCAAGATAGAAACCCTGTGATGAGTGGTCCTGGGTCGGGGAGATAGGCTCATTGCCTGCTCTGGATGGGGTTGCACCCACTCTGAAAGATCAGGTTTGTAGTCTGGGGGTACTCCTAGACCCATCATTGTCGCTAGAGGCTGAAGTGGCCAGGGTGGCTCAGAGTGCCTTTTACCATCTTTGGCTGGTTTGCCAGCTTTGGCTTCTCCTAGACAGGGATAGCTTGGCCATGGTGACACAGGCATTAGTAACCTCAAGCCTGGGTTACTGCAATGCACTATATGTGGGGTTCCCTTAAAGCTGCTCCAGAAGCTGGAGCTAGTGCAGAATGCAGCAGCTCGGCTGTCATTGGGAGCTGCCCCTTTTCAGCATGTAACTCCTTTGCTGAGGGAACTGCACTGGCTGCCTATTTGCTACCAGGCTAGATTTAAGGTTTTGGTACTAGTGTACAAAGCCCTAAACAGCTTGGAAGCAGGATAACTGAGAGAGCTCCCTCTCCTTTACCAACCTGCCCTGTTACTGAGGACATCAGAGGGTATGTCCCTGGTGGTTCTATATGGGCCAACAGCCCAACTGAAGTCCACCAGGAGAAGAGCCTTCAGTGTGGTAGCCCCCTTCCTATGGAATTCCCTGCCTTTGGAGGTCAGGCAGGCACCAATGTTGTGTTGCTTCTGGCACCTCCTGAAAACATTGTTATTTCAGGAAGCCTTCCTTGAGTGACCGGCCACAGTTTTATCAGAACTCTGTTTGTTTTTAAAAAAATAGTAATTATTTTAACATGGCATCTTTCTTCTTTTCTCCTATCTGCTGTTCACTGCTCTGAAATCTTTGGATGTGGAGTGGTATACAAATCTTGTAAATAAAGAAAAATACATAAATATTGGACTACAACAAACTGTGCTCATCCATAGTGTCCTTTTCCAGAAACATTGTTGGACACTTGCCAAGAGAGTGACTAGAATGGATTGTCCTTCATTATCCCAAGCTCTTCATTTACACAGCTGAGTTTTATTCTTGGGAAAAGAGAAGTTGGAATTAAATCATCCCATTTCAAGACAATGAGAATGCCCAGATGCACTCAATTAAGTGTGCTAAATCATTACACATCAAAAAGGTGGCCATGCTCACTTAAGTTTCCTTCCATACCTTGTAATTCATGGGAAAATTAAAGCCATGAATAAAATGCAACCATCAGTTCCCATACCAGTCCTGATTGCTGGTCATTCTCAGGATACACTCACAGTAAGCAGTCAGCTAATAAAAGTTATCTTCACCCGTGGCCAGTTTCCCTGGAACTGGGCTCTGGTTAAGTATGTCATTGAGCAAGCCTGGTTTGTTTTCAGAGAGCGAGCAAGAGAAAGTGGTTGGTACAAACTTTTCCTATTACAGATGTGGAGTGGGGGTGACTGTGAAAAATAATGTGTGCCCCGAATAGCAGCATTTGAGAATGCAGTTGTGCAAGAAACACTCCATGGTATCTAGAGGACCCTTCCTTCCTTCCTTCCTTCCTTCCTTCCTTCCTTCCTTCCTTCCTTCCTAATATTTCTTGGCCACCTTTCAGGGCAGAAGTTAAAATATTTAACATGTTAAAAACATAAAAACAATAAAAGCCAACAATTAAAACAACAATTAAAACCAACAATGAAGTTAACAGCAGCAACAGTAGCAGTCATATCAAGAGAAGGCCAAGGTAAAGTAATATGTTTTCAAGGCCTTCTTAAAAGTCTGTAATGATGGAGCATGGCGGACCTCGGATGGCAGCTTGTTCCCAAGGTGTGGGGACACTGCAGAGAAGGCCCTCTCACATGTGTTCACCCACCTGACTGCTCTCATGGGTGAGCAAATGAGAAGAGCCTCTTTTTCTGATCTTAAAGTGTGGGCAGGCTGATAAGAAACACTCCTGCAGAAAATGTTAACATTCCAATTACATATGCACAGAGTCTTCCACTGACCTGGAATGGCAACCGCATAGGCTACCTTGGGACATCATCTCTTTCCTTAAATATGTGCAGTATCTTACATCTTTTGCATAACATTGGCCTCCTGCTAAGTGAACTGATGTCTTGAACAGCCATTATAACAAAATGAGTAGACCTTCTTACATTTCCTGTTCTACTTTGATTAGAAGAAGTAGAAGCAGAATTGTGTCAGCCTGTGGTGAGCAATTCATTCAGCACTTAAAGCTGCTAACGAAAAGTAGCATGGCTCAGTGGGATGCGGCTTCTCAGCATATGTCATGGGGACATAGTTTGCATCGATTTGGTTTGAACATGGTGGGAATCAGGCAGGGCTACACAAGAAAATGCTCCTCGGAATACCTTTTGGAGCACTATCCAGTGAGACACAAAGGCTGCTGACTCAGTGTACCTGACTTGGATTATGTTCCATTGAAATGAATGGTATTTATACCCAAGTCAACATGCTCAGGATTGTGGTGAAAGAGCAAGGGGAAGCCGAGGATGTGGAAACAGAACAATTCTTCTCTTAGCAACAGCCACCAAGAACAGCCAAAATGCTTCATATTGCTAAATTGCAGTGTTCTCTATATGGAAGAATCCTAGGGCCAAACTACATGTCACGTTTAATCCACAGTATGCAGCTATGTCTCTTGAATTACAGCCATGCCCCCGCCCCCAACTGACTGTTATCAGGATGCCGGGAGGGGAGATGCCAATGGAAACATCTTTAGTAAGTTCTATAGCCATGTGCAGAGGGGGACACAATTTTGAGGGTGAGGGTCAAGGCTGGGGAGGGAAAAGATAATCCTCCCCTCCCCTGCCTGCTACAGTCCTAAAAAACAATTTCCCCATATCTGTAATTAATTAAAGTAAAGCAAGAAATATAGCTCTGTGATACACATTAAGCATAATTTGTAGGTTGGCCCTAAGGGTTGGAAGCAACAGAGACCATGTAAAAATACAGATCAAACATCACAGATTTTTTTTTCATATCACTTGATATTTTACCTCCAACTCAATACTTTTGAGGGCAGGCAGGTCACACCCTTGGCCCTGAGTCATCAGGTGATGGAGATACACATATGAATCAACCCTGATGTACAAATCCTAACATCTGGAGCAAATGTGGGTCTTATTTTCCTTCCAGTTTCAGAAGACTAGTATACTCAGTACTACCCTAGTTTTCTTAGGATTACAAGCATTAATTGAAAATAAATATGGAGCATCTCCTAGCTTGTTTCTCCTATGAGTTGCTGCACTGACACGTCGGATAGCTACAGAAATACCTTTACTGCACGGACACTACTTGTAAACCTAGGATGCAATCCTATACACATTTACCTGGGAGTAAGCTTCATTGAACTTGGGGGAAGGGGAGAGGAGCTGAGGTGCTTTGCAAAGCACTCCTGGAGATCTTCTTGCACTTGTCTGTAACCAGAACTGGTGCTGGCCAAAAGGCTACAAAGCTCACTGCATTGTGCTGCAGCATGGTTGGCTGGTTGGATGGATGGGGTTGTATGCAAGGAAGAAAGAGAAAGAGCGGGGAGAAAGTGTGGGGTGGTGCATATGAATAGTGGTGTATTGATGTATGGATGTGTGTGAATGGGGGGAGTGTGGATGGATCGATATGAAGGACACAGTGGAGGCTGGTGGCTCTGATTTCAGTGCAGCTGTGAATCCACTCTGGGTTTCAGTCAGAACCAGTCAGAACTCTAAAGGAGCTATCCAAGGTACTGATGAGTTCTGCCTCGTTCTGACTGAAATCTAGAGCGGATTTACCACACCACTGAAATCAGAGCCACCAGCCTCCATCGGAATGATGTGTGTGTTGTTTTGGCCCTGCCCAACACAGGCATGTGGCCCCCGAAGGCTGTCCACAAGGAAAAGTGGCCCTCTGGGTGGGGAGGCAGAGGGGTTCACATCTCTGCCTCAAACAAACCATTTCCCCCCTAATTATGGCATAATGTAGTATTAAGTGGAAACATATTTTAACCCAGTTTACCTGTGTCCACACATCAGGCATTTTTTTAAAAAATTATTTCATCTGGTACTGATTTGGAGATAGACCCAGCAATCCTTCTTTCCCCCCTCCCAAACCACAGGGGCAGTTTGAAGTGATTTGCCATCATATATAATGATTCCTGGCACATTATGACTCATGGCTGTTCCCACAGAGAGGAGCCCCAGAAACCTTTTAAAAATGCCAGTTCAAAAGGAAATGCAGCAATCTTTCAGCTGTTTATTGAGTCAGCAATAGCCAAATCCAAAATGGGTTACACTTCTGGGAACTAAAGCAATCACAAAGAGCAAACATTCCCCACTGCTTTCTGTTTGCTGAAGGATGGCTGGCAGTGGGGGGGGGGGGAGTTGGTGGTGGTGGTGGGGAGACTGGGGTCTCTCCAGCAACACCCACTCTCTGTTGTACTGTAATAGGTGCTTAGCCAAGTCGTTTGCCACTTGTGAAAATTGGTTTGCAAATCATCTGAAAATCATTACTGAAAACTCAAGACGCAATATAGGGCTCTTCTGAATTGTCCTTAAACAAGAGCCAGAATCACACTGTATTGTTGTCGGTCTGGCCTTTATTCAGCTAAGTGTTAGCTTGTCATATTGGCAATTACAAGCACTCCGAGCTATTACGTGCAGTGCTGAATTAAACTACACAGCCAACGTATGCTAAATTCTGCACCGGGGTCCCTCATTTCGGTCACCTGCAAGCTCCATGTGCTGTTCTGCACTCAAATAGGGCTTACAGAGGTAGGGCTTCTCTGCCTGCCCTGCTAATTGCACATCTATCTGAGAGAGTTCAGATGTTAATTTGGGTTGTGTTGTGGACAAGGGAGACCAAGGATCAAATCCCCAAGCAGCTGTGAAGCTCATTAGATGGGACTGGGCCAATCACTCTCAACCTACCCTACCCCACAGGGCTGGTGTGAGAGTAAAAGAGGGGAACCATCCACAGCACTTTTAGCTCCTTAGAAGAAAGGCAAGCTATAAATGTAAGAAATAAGTAGAGAGGCAAATGAATAAGTAAATAAATAAATGGAAGTCCACCCACTTTCTCTAAACATGCAAGTTCCACCACGGGCAATTCAAGAACTCATTTATCTTGGTCATGACAACTTTCATTCTCTCACTAGTAAATTTTGAAACTTTGAAAAACACAGAAGCCTCTGCAGTCAAGAATCATTCTTAAATATTATTTTCCTCACATTAAAGTGGATGTTACGTAAACTCCCATGAGTGGGAGAAACACCCCAAAGTAATTTTTGAACAACTTTGTAAATAGCGTAGCCACAAGTGGGACCAACAACAAAATGTAGCAGTGTGGTTCTGTTCGTGGTTCCAGCCAGGTGGTCATGCCATTTCTCCTCTCCTAAGCTTTGCACTTTCCCCCCTCAAGAGACACTCAATACGCTGTGACCACTGAACATAGTCCTCACTGGACTGTTATGAGGGGCAGCTTATTTTCCCCCCTTAAAGACGTTTTGTACTTCTGCAAAACTTGAGGTTCCCCCAAAGCCTGCTGACACCTCCCTCTTGTTTCTCAGTGGCCATTTTGGCTACGTAGCCATCAGCACTCAACACCTGAGTTTGCTACTAGAGGGAGTCAGTGGAGGCCGCTGTCTCCAATGGCAGTGGGGCAGTGAATCTGCTCTGGGGTTCAGTCAGAACTAGTTAGAACAAGGTGCAGAGCACCTTGGATAGCTTCAAGCATTCTGACTGAAACCCAGAGGGGATTCACCACCCCACAGACATTGGAGCCACCAGCCTCCACTGGAGGGAGTGATTCTGCTCTTCATCACAGGCAGACTTGAATTACTTTAGATAGCCCAGCAAATGAGAATATGATCTCTGCTTCTTTATGAGGTGAAAAGGTAGGGACCACCTTGTTGTGATTAATCCAGCCTGATATTTAGTTATTTTATATAAAAATCTATACGCTTTGGGACAGACGGGTCTACCAATCCCACTTCCAAAATGTCATGGACTGATCACTTGCTCTACACTATCCCACCGCTGGAATACCTAATGTGTAGGATTGGGAGTCCTTATGATTCCACAAATATGAAAAATATTCCTTAGTTCCTATATTTCAGATGCTAGCATTAATCTCCTACTAAAACCTTATCCCCTTAGCAGCACTCACTCAGTAACAATGTTCAAGGCTATAGGCTTTGGATATTTATTTTTATTTATTTAAAATATTTCTTGGCCACCTTTCAGAGCAGAAGCCCTCCCAAGGCAGCTTACAGCAATAAAATACATAAAAACAATTAAAATATTAAAAATGATAAAAACATAAAAACATAAAAACAATAAAAGCCAACAATAAAACCAGCAACAATGTTAATAGCAGTAACAGCAACAATAGCACCCAATCATGAGAAGACCAAGGTAAAATAATATGTTTTCAAGGCCTTCTTAAAAGTCTGCAATGGCAGAGCATAGCAGACCTCCGAAGGCAGCTTGTCCCAAAGGTGCAGGGATAAAAAGACAAGGTGATATATTTAAAAGTTAAAACAAATGAGCTATAATGTATTTAAACCTTATTTACTGTCAAGAATGATGGCTGGTTTTCTATCAGGAGATTAGGCTGTGTTGTCTAATGTAACCACCTGAATTGTATGTTGTCTAGAGGCTTCTCGGCCCTTTGCTCAAGGCTGGGCACAGTCCCTGTTAATTGGGAAGTGCCAACAGCTGGAGCTAGTGGGGAGCTCCAGCCTCTTGGAGGCAACGGTGGTCCACCCAGGGGGCTGAGACAGTGATTGGCTGAAGGAAAATCTGCCCTGGGTCGCCAGGGCTGGGCTTTAAAAGAGGGCTGAGGTCAAGGCATGGTGTTTCCCTTCATCCCAGTGGGTTGGGACCTGCTGATGGCTGGTTGCTATCCTAGGAGACCCATACTTAGGGCCGATCTACATTGCGCCTGCCATTGCAATGAATTCGGTGTCCTGTCGGGTTAAACACTTTTGCATTAAAACGTGATTATTCACACTCATCCATTTTCCCCATTGCAGTGTTTCATCGAATGCACGAGCTTGGTTCACACTCGAGCACTGTGCTGTTTTCCTGCGTGCGCTTGTCTGATCTCAGATGCTAAGCGGGGTCAGCCCCGGTCAGTAGTTGGATGGGCCACCGCCTGGGAATCAGGCTTCCTGCACTGAGCAGGGGGTTGTTCTATCCCTTCAAATGAGACTAAGTTTTACTCCCTCCTATCCCCTGCTCCGGATGTTTTTTTTTTTAATTAAGGTGTTATCCTCAAAGAATCGGGGCTTCTCCGCAATGTTTTTTTTTTTTTCTAATTCAGGCATGATCTTCGAAGATTCGAAGTTGTGAAGCTTTGAAGATCATGCCTCAATTAGGAAAAAAAAAACACGTTGTGGAGAAGCCCTGATTCTGCTAGGATAACACCTTAATTAAAAAAACACACATCCAGAGTGGGGGATAGGAGGGGGTAAAACTTCATCTCAGTTGAAGGGATAGAACAACCCCCTGCTCAGTGCAGGAAGCCTGATTCCCAGGCGGTCGCCCATCCAACTACTGACCGGGGCCGACCCTGCTTAGCATCCGAGATCAGACAAGTGTGCACACATCCAGCCCTTTGCTTGTTGCTGAGGGAACGGGGGCTGCTGAGGAAGCTATGCGATCAATAGCTGGAAGAAGACATGGGGCCGTTGAGAGCTGTGATTGGATAGGAGGGAAATACAAACACCGCCGCATATGGACAGGCAGGGGAGGGGACTACTACTGGATATGGTAGTGAAGGCAGAAAATCAGAGCACATTAAGGGGAAATACCGGGATATTAGGGTATTGAAAGCAGGAGCACGGAAGTGGGAAATTCCGGTTCCAATTTGAGGCGGGTACTGTGTAGTGTGGAAGGTGGGTGGTGAAACCTCATTGGAAGTGAAAAAAGGTGGTAAGTGTCGATCCAGCCTTAGGCATGTTAAGGCTAGGCCAGGTAGCTTTATTATTTTGTTTGGGTGTGCATTTATAAAGCTCTTGGTGTATGTTTAGGTAAGTGGGCTTTGTTTGTAGCCTTTGCTTTGTGGAACTTGCTGCTTCCATTCTTCCCTTTCCCTCTACCCCCCTTTTTAAAATCTTAATAGACCTTTAGCCAACCTTTAGTTGGTGTGATTTCTCCACATAACCTCAGTGCTAATTTCAGTGCCTCTTGGCTTAGGAGGGAGGCTGCTGGGTATTTTGGGGGGACTGGAAGGCTGGGTTTGGCCAGTCCTTTTTTGCAGGAGAGCTGGAATCCGTTCTTGAGTAGTCCTACCAGGCAGAAAGATTGGAGCTGGTTCCAGCAATTCTTCACATTTATGTATTAAGATGTTCAATTTACATGGAAGGTTAAATATCTTTACTGGTTATTTGCTTTTTAAAGGCACTGCTTCTTTAAGGAAGCAGCTATTACCCTAACAAAAAACCAATTGCCAATTACCTTATTTCTACCTCCACCCCAATTAGCTCTCCTAGAATGGCTCAGAGGTCTCTAAACTCAGAAGCTAGGGAAACTATTATACATGGCTATGTGCGGGCTGGATTTCTCCACCTTAGTAGATTTGAGAACAAAATACAGAAGCCTTCAGCACAGTTAATAAGAGATTAGGAACGTTAACAAGGATAAAGGTACTATATTATCTATGTTGGTATCTAATTCAGGATTCAGGGAGTAAGGATTGAGAAAGGGATGGAAATAGGTTTTAAGATGAATGCCAAATGCAAGACATATTTAAAAATATTCTACCATTCAGTCTCCAAATCCCCATGAGTTTGGCTTAAGAGTAATTACATTTTGAAAGCTACTAGATTGGGAGTACTTTTTGTCCTCCTGTTATACTTTAACATAAATAATTAAAATGTCTTACTCATAAAAATGTATGTGAGTTGCATTTAGGATTGATGGGTTTTCCTCCTATAGAAAGGCAATCCATAAATCTAAGTAAACAGTAAATAAAAATAACAAATGAGGATGTGTTCTGCAACAAAATGTTGCAGTATATCCCCAGGTGCGCTCTTGTTCTCAGCTCCAGCCTGGAACAGGACTCTGATGGTCACTGAGGACTTTTCCCCCTACCCCTCTCCCACCCATCTGAAACTTTCCCCTGCTGTGCTGTAGAGTGCTGCGAGACTGTAGTGTGGAACCTGAGCACTTTAGTGAGAGTATTCCCCCCCTTAAAGACAGCCTAAAATATTTTTAAATATATTGAAACGAATAAATAAAATATTGCTATATAATTTGTGGGTGGGTGGTTAACCTCATGTAGACATCCCGGTCAGCGCCAATCCTCTCAGCAGAACTGTTATATATTGGGAAGGGGGGGGAGATTTCTGGAGAGTGAGAAAGAGGAAATCACATCCTCTCCCCTCCACACTTCCCTCCTGAAACTTCCCTGTATAGGAACAGATGGGACTATTTTTTTAAAATACAAATATCATGATGCACATTTCTCCCATGCTCAGGCACTTACTAAGCTCTAACACACTTGCCCCCTATGTTGTCCCCATTTTAAATTTTTGCTTTCTCCCTGGGTGTGCATGTGCTTTCCTGATGAAACCTGCCAGCTAGCTTCCCTAGCACATGCTTTTTATATAAAATGAAACAAGGCCTGTCATTGTCTGTCTTCAGTTTCCCTGAAATAGCTTAAGGGAAAGCTCATCCCCTGGTCAACCATCTCCTATTGCCCCTTCTCCTGTTTTCACACAGACACACTTCAGATGCAGTTACAAGTTTGTGAGCTGCTTTTTGGTGATCTGATCCCATCTGGCTGGGGGCTGCATGCCAATGAGGCAACCACATAGGCCTTTCCCTGTTCCTCTGTGCCTGAAGTCAGTAGTTATGTGCATGACTTCTTAGAAAAAAAAAACACTATGGTCACAAATGTATTTGTCACAATGCCCTGGATGTTGCCTGCAGCCTTACGCAGAATTACTTGGGAAGGCAGTGGTAGTTAGACTGTTAGAAAGGAATTTTAAGCTCCAGGTTAAGATGTCTGTCCTCATCCTTCTCCTCTGAACCAATTAATAGTAGCCACAATTGGGACAGTAGTGGCCACAGGGGCGGGGAACCTCAGGTCTATGGGCCAAGACCTCTGAACTCTTTCCATGCCATATCTTCTCTCCTTAGGACACATCGATCACTGGTTCTGCTCCAGGCTACTTAATTTTGCCTAACTGGGGTTTTTGGATTTTTTACTCACGAACTATCTTTGTGTTTGATATGTGATTACTCCTTCTTATAATTAAGCAAGCTGGTATTCTGCCAGATCCACAAACGGTCCTGGATTGATTGCCATACAAATACATTGTCTGCCAGCATTTGGGAGAGTGTTTTAGTTTCCTGTCAGCAGGGCTCCCCCTGGTGGTAGGATCTGACTCAAGCTCTGCTATCCAGTTTGGATCTCAGCACCAGCTTTAGTCCTGATGGCAAAAATACTGCGAGGTATATGTCTTGGGATTTAAAATAACCCCTCAACTTCTTTCTCTCCCAAATACGAAAAACTGTGTGAATTTTGGGAGCTTCTATCTTAGCAAAACCGAACTGAAATGAATTTGGCTGGTGCAGATGGGTAAGAATTTCAATTAGTTCAGCTATCAAACCTAGCAAAGCACTCAAAGCCTCTGGATAGACAAATCTGTCAGTTTTGGTCTGACAGTCTCTCACATTCTTTAAAAAAAATATCTCAAATTCTATTTGTCGCGAATATAGAAGGTGTTATGAATTTTGGTAAATTCTTATCAAAACTGAACTGAATTTTTTTTTTGTGCTCATCCTTATTCTGTACGGTGGAACATTGCTTTAGATCAAGTGTTGAGGAATATGGTTTCTGGAGGAGGAGGGCCTCATACTTACCAGGAAGCTGAGTCTAAAGTCAGCAGCTCATTACATATTGTATGCTATAGCCAGATATTGTAAAAGCAGCAATGTGTGAAAATAGCTATGTTTTGAACCCACCATGATGTAAATCAGTTGCTTCATCCATCTTACCTTATATACAGCAATGTTTTAAATACACAGTATGAAATGAAAATGAAAAGTGTCCTATGGTACATTAGGGCCAGGACTCAACAGAGTTAAACAGTCTTAAATTCACTGAAACTAATGGGCTTAAGCACACAGCTCTGTCTTGGATTGTGGTCTAAGTGTTTATGTACATCACTTGGATGTACAAGTAAGTCAAAGGTTTTTTTAGGGAGCTATTCAAGATGGATAGTTAGCCTGTTGCCACAAAACTAAAGAGTCTGTTTGCACCTTAAGGTTTAACAATTACTGTGTTGGTGTCAATTCCAGGTTTCAGGGAGCCCTGAGAGAGAGGGGGACACACACAAGGAGTACAGAGCTTACTGGTCCTTCTTGCTCCTTTCACTGCTTGCTCACTCAGGGCAGGTAAACAAGAAGAAATGGCAAAGAGGAGAAACATCAAAGTCAGGAGGACATAAGAATTGGCAGTGGGCCCCTTTCTGCGGAGTGGTGCCCAGTAATGCCAACCCCTGAATTATGGCATAAGCTTGCATGAACTAGAGCACACCTCACTTGATACATGAAGTGTTATCCTCCGAACCCCCCCCGCCGAGACTCTCTCTCTCCCCCACACCCACCCACCCAGGACTGGCCCTACCATTAGGATGAGTGAAGCAGTTGCCTCAGGTGGCAGATGATAGAAGGCAGCAGCAAGGTAGTGGAGGAAAGACCTGTGTGCCATGCAGCTTGCTGTGTCCTTCCTAAGTTAAACTTCTGCCTTCAGGTGCAGTGGAGGTTGCTGTCCCATCACCAATGTTGATGGGACATTGACTGGAGGATTCAACTGCCAGTCCAGTTGACTTTTGTACATGGAATGGGAGGGGGTGCCATCTTGTCCTTTGCCTCAGGCAGCAAGATGTCTTGGGCCACCCCTGCCCACACCATGCCTGGTTACAAAGGGGAAACAAGTGATCAGTGGGGCCCAAAGACCAAGAAATGGCTTAAGAGACCTCTTGAATTTCATAACCTTCTTTTGGCCATAGTGTTTACTTTCCTGCCTTTTGTAACTGTGTGGATGCATGTGAGTGTGACGCCCTGTGCAATTGAGGATAACACTTCATGCATCTGATGAATATGTTCTACTAGTCCATGAACTCTTATGCCATAATAAATCTTGTTCTTGAAGATGCCATGGGACTCACTGCTGTACACTATATTATTTGGGATTCAAAGTCTGGCGGTAAACATTGTTCTGCGTAAGTATAGCGAATATGGCAGAGATTAATGGTAGAGGAGAGACAGGTCACTGCTGGCATATGTGCAAGTGAATGTAAGAACAGCTTCATTTCTCTGTTTCCACAGTATGGAGTGCATAGAGCCATGTCAGCTAATCCTGAAATATACACATTTGGCTCTGGCTATTTTCAAGAGAGTGGATAGAAAGCATCTGAAATACAGAAGGATTAACCTCCCAGGAAAAGTAAAGTACATAAATTCTGGTTTATATTGATGGAAAGGGAAGGAGATCATACTGCTTCAGCCCATGTATCAGAATTCCCAACCATTTATCCCCTTACATAGCAGCACTTATACTCCCATTCTTTCTTGGCAATCCAGGTCTCCATTCCCATCATAAGCTTCCTTTTCTCAGCATTCCCCCTCTGCCTGACCCATGTGACCAAATAGTGCTCCTCTCCTCTTCACTCCATTTCAGTACGCTCACACCTTGTTTCTCCCCCTAAACTTTCCTAGTGGGCAAGGATTGATTCTTTCACACTACTATCCATTGGGAATTCATCAGAGTTTATAAACCAAGTCCTTTCTCTAGAGAAGGAGGTACATTTCTATTGTGGGAGGTGGCCCGTGTAAATTCCCTTCAGAGTGTCTAATGGGGCTAGAGAGCAGAAACACTGGATTGTTACAGGTCAGAGTTTTAATATCTCCCTCCCAACTGCTAGCTTCTTGCATTTATTTAGTTCTGAAAAGTATCTGGGAAATGCCCATACATGGTTAGCATCACTGCTGTTACATACATATGTTTTGTTGCTTGCACTTATATGCCACCTTCCTGTAACTAACCAATCAAGGTGGTTAACAAGAATTCAGGTGAGCATGTTGAAGCATGTAGAGGAATTCTGGTCTATCCAAGTACTTGTATGCAACAATCATAGTGAGCTGGAGATCTTTGAGACTGTGACAGCCCATCAAGTGGTGCTGGGCCATTCTGTACATGATTTCTATGTGTTTAAGTTTGCAGTAGGGCTGGGCAGGGATCCCCCGATCCAACTCAGAAACTGCTTTGCAGCTTCCAAGGTGGGCCCGATCCAGCTTGGGCAGATTTGCGGGGGCCCCGACCTGCCTCAGCACTGAACCCAAAGCGGGTTCCCCCCTGATGCCCCCACGCAACCCCCCTGCTCCTCACCTGGGCCTCCTCCTCCTCTGCCACTGCCACCTTCTCCACTGTGCCACCTTCACCGCTGTCACCTTCATCGCCCACTGCTGCTGTCTTCGCCACCGCCCCCTGAGGCCTGGACACCTGGTGACTGGTCTTCTTGCAGGGAGTCACCATTTTTAAAATGGCAACCTCCTGGAAGTTCCAAGAAGTTGCCATTTTAAAAATGGCGACTCCCTGGAAGAAGAGTTGCTGCGTGTCCAGGCCTCAGGAGGCGGCGTGGCAGCGGTGGCGAGGAGAAGGCGGCTCAGGTAAGGATCTGGAGGTGCTGGGGCTGGGGGCTGGGCTGGGGGCTGAAGTGCACCGAGCCCCTGGGCCTCTTCATGCCCCCTGTGCTTCACCTCGGAAGGGGCACAAAGTGGCCTGAAGCAGCCCTCTTCGACTTGAGGTTTGGGCCACGGGCCGAAGCAGTGCACAGCCCTAATTTGCAGGCATTCCACATTCAGGGCTGATTATGACTATGTTTGTGAAGGTGTCATTCTTTGGTTCAGTCTGTGGCAGCTCCCAGTCCATGCTCACGGGGAGCAGTGTGACTTGTATGCCACCACTAGAAGCCAGTGTGGCTTGCCTCTCCTACATGCTGAGATGATTTGCAGTGGTATGCACACAGGGCCAGTCTACGGGGAGCGGCATAGTTGCCAAGGCGCACAGTCCAGCAGAACTGCAGAAATCACTGAAAGTTTCCTGGCCCATCTCCTCCTGCTTGCCACTGAAGCCTGTTTGCTCATCAGCCTTCTCCTCCGGCAGAGAGGGAGAGATCAAGCAAGTGGCAATGGCAGCATGGAGGAGGAACAGCATCCATTGTTGCCTGTGGCTTGCTGGCTGGCTGTCTCCCTGGCAAGTGGGTGGGTGGCCACAGTGACAAGGAGGTGCAATAGCACCAGCCAGCGGCAATTACAGTGAGGACTTTGTGCCTGAAGGCACAACAAAGCTTGGAGCTGCCACTTCATGCAGAGTTAGTTTCAGCCATGGCTCAGCCCCAGGGCTGATCTGAATGCCAATGCTTGCTCCTGAGCAATAAGAAAAATGAACACTTTTGGTGCTATGCAGGGTGCCGTCATCTTCACAATGAATAAGCCTACAGACTGAGCAAGATAACATACACCGATACATGTAGTAGACCTCCAAGAACCACTTTTCCTAGGGAAATGCCCTTTGGAATGGGGCCATTTGTAGCAGAGGGCCTGATGCATAACCCTTCACAGAAACTTACCTCAAGCCAATTCTCCTCTGCAGTGTTCCAGATGCATGATTTATCTTGAACCTGTTGGTGGAAAAAGCACCGGGAGCAGGAAAACTTTGAGAAGAAAGCAGTGGGCGGGGAAGCATTCTGCACTCCATCCTTCCACTTCTCCACTGCCAGTCACCTGTTCCCAAGGTGCATTTGCCTAGGAAAAACTACTGTTGGGGAGTAATAGGTAGTCCCACTTTGAGGTATGGCTTCCAGGTTTAGAAACATAGCTTCCAAGGTTTAAACTTTGCTATGGTTTCTCCTCTTAAAAATTGAATACTGGAGGTGTGCAAAAGTGGGACCTTGTGCTAGTGGTATATGCAGTCCACAGAAGGGAAATAGAAGAGAATGACGGCCCTCTGTTGGGTGATCCAGTGGACTGCTTCTCACTTGCAGTGCAGCAGGGATTTTATTAGTAGAAATATCTCTTTTATTTGGATTTTCTAAATCAGATCCTTCTTTATTCGATCCATGATTTATGTTTCTCATGATGATATATCTTTACGAATATGCTTTATACTCTGGAAACCTCTCTGTCACTGGCAAATTTCACATTCCCAAAATGGTTTTGATCAAGAGGGTAACTGTACCTTGCACCCCTCACATAACTTGTGTTTGAAGAGGAATGAAAAGCATCAGAATGTGCTCTGCACGCTAAAATGCTATATGAAAGATTAATTAAAATTAATGCATTTTCCAATTCCTCTGAGGCTGCAAATGCTGCTGTTACTGTTGCAATTACATGAGAAAAGTAAGTGGTTCACAGACCAACGATAGCTACCGTACTCTCCCTGTGAAGCTTCCAGGTTCTCTCATGCTACAACTACTTTCCATTTCCTGCAGTGGGTGACCCAGTTTGTCCGGCAGCTTAATTAAAAACAACAACAACAACACCTTATTGCTTGGAAGGGGTGATTCTGGGCAACTGAGTCATTTACACGGCCAGTTTCCAATACTGATTTTTCTCCCCAAGACATCAGACCATTTTAGCTGTAGGGACAAATCTGAGGGTTTTGTTCATGTAACCAAATATTACTAGTGGCATTCGCTAGCCTCCTCTCAGCATTTAGTTATGAGTGTGCAATCTCTGTGTGCTCAGCTGGCAGTTCTTTGTGAAGGTGTCTGAGCTATACACATCCTAAGAGCTGGTCTCTTCCTGCTGAAGTAGAAATCTTAATGAAGGGAAACCACCATTAGTAGTTACACCCAGATGATGGATGCCATCATGAGGGGTGAGCAGCCAATTGCTGTTGTAATGCCCCAGGGCATCATCCAAGATCGATTGGTAGCAGTCACAGTTCATCCCCTTCCTCATAGCCTGGTTTTAGATTGGCAGGCATTTTATGCACACCTTGCAAGATATCTGCAATAGCATGTGAATTTTCTGGGTCTTTAGGAGGACAAGCTATTGATCCCTGGGGATTCACAATCTGTAATGGAAACTGAAATGCAGCAGTTACTTTCCTTCTTCTCTCTCTTTCTCTGTGCGTGCGCATGTGTGCATGTGTATTGTTGTATAACTGTGATTGTCAGTTATAAACTAGCACATTTGCAGGACTAGGACCAAGGCTATTTGCTGCTACCTACTGCCAGGGTTGGATTGAGGCCATGATGACCCGTGGGGCTAGCCATCTGTAGTGGGCCCTCCCTGCTTTGCCTCTAGTACTGAACTCACACACAACATTATGCGCACATGCGCACACACGCAAACACACACACAGAGTCAACAATGTACAATAATAATGCAGAAACATTTTTCACTACATATTTGAATGGAAATCATCTTCCATGCTTACCTAGAATCAAGAGACTAATATCTCTTCCATGGTAGAGAACTCAAATACAAACACAAGTTTCCCCTTTTACAGCACACAGAGAGAAAACATACACACACATTGCAGCACTCTCTCTCACATACCCACATAAGCTGTAGAGACATAGGATGAGTTCAGATGTAATGCTAAGCCATGGTAAGTAACTGGCCTGAGTTGCCCATGATGGGCTAGCATGTCATGTGGGGGGTGTTTTTCCTGCCCATGATAGGTTAATTTCCCTGATTAAGCCACCCTCAGAACCCATGCTCTGCAGTAAGGGTTATTTTACCTATGGTGGCTTAGCATGTTGTCTGTTGTGCCAGCATGGCTTATGCAGATCGCTTACAGAGCTGCTTGGCAAGAGTGGCCAATAACACTGCTCCACTGCTCCTCTTAAGTGATCTCTATTCCCACCACAAAGGAAGCTGGAATTTCTGCCCTGCTAGGTGGGAGGACTACAGGAGGGTGCGGGGTGAGGGATGGTGGTGGAATAAGCTACTCTCTGTGTATCTTGTTTGACAGATTGTCTGATGGGAGCACAGTAGGTTGTTGTATAACCACCTACCCAGTGTAGCTTGCCACCCATCATGGGTTAGCCTGACTTGTGAACAGCCCCATAGACTGACTCATTCAGACACAACAGCCAAACAGGACACATACATACATAGCTAGTGCTGGTCCAGGACATTTTGCTGCCTGAGGAGCAGCAGCACATGCCTCCTATTTCTTATTTGGATGATCTGGGCCAGTCATCACCTCTCAGCCTAACCTCTCTTGCCCCTATTGGAGTCCTCCTCCAAGGAGGAAGAGTTAGAGGATGATGCCTACTAGGGTCTGCACCTCAACAGGGGCCTGGGTCCATAGAGGATGCTACTGTGGTCCCAGCTGCTCAGGAAGAGGGGGACTGTCTCAGAAGAGGAAGCTGAGCACCACCACTACCCTCGCCCAAGTCCCAGGGAGTGATGGCAGCAGAGGAGGCAGGCCCAATCAGGGAACCTCAGTGAAATGCCAGGCTGCAGGAGAGTTCTACTTGGGAGGAATGGGGCTCCTTATGAGTAGGGCTCTGACCAGATTGCTCTAACATGCTGCAGTTGAGCACTGGGTGGGTCAGCAGGCTCTGCTGTTAAAAGCCTTCTGTGTCAGCCTAGCCAGCATGGGAAACAACAGTTCCAGCAGCTCCAGTACCTTGCCCTCAAGACCTTGCTCTGCGGTTGATGCTCTGTGATACTGACCCTTGGACTCCTTCTTGACTTTGCTTCTGGACTATGTAATGGAACCGGCTGTCTCACTATGCTTCTGCCTGCTCTTTTGACCACTGCTGCCTTAGCCTGACGCCACATATCTGTCTGCTTGCCTCTGACCATTTGCCTGCTTAATTGGCCACTCTATTGTTTATGTCTCTGTATTTACTAATAAAGAGCCAGAACTCAGTTTAGAGTGAGACAAAGCCTACCTCATGGGATTGTTGTGAGAGTAAGCACGGGGAGGGTAAGCACATGTAAAATGGCCATCTGTGCATTGCATTACTGTGTGTACTCATTTACATGCATGTGCAGTTGAGACAAGATGTGTCCAGTACCCCACTTGGACATTTATCTTCTAGAGACCCTGGGGAGGGAGCCTGAAGACTGATACCAACTCTTATAACTCAGATGAAACATTTAACATCCGAAAAGCATTATCTTGCTTCTCATGCACCCCACCCATATGCTTCCATCTTCTGCATGAACATCAACTCAACAGTGAAGAGCCTTGTTGTACTTTAAAGACTAATACATAAGCATTTGTGGACTTCACAGCCCCCAGCCTGCATTTCCCTTAAAACAAAACAACAACAAAGAACCCAGCCCACAAGGTGACTAGATAACAACTCTGGACTACACTGCAGTGATATCATACATTACTCTACCTCCCAGCAATATGGGTATAACAACCATGAACTACTTTGCAGTGCTGACATAACAGTCTGCCTTATTGCCCCAACACAATAAGGACATAATGGCAGACCTTATTTACATTGGTGGGGGTTGTTTGTTTTTAATGGTTACAAGTGCAGTAAAAAATGGGGTGGTTTTCTTTTGCATGAAATAAGTTAGAAAGAAGATGAACTCCTGTCATTCCTGCTATGCATTATTTGGAGTTCATCTTCTTTCTAACTTATTTCATGCAAAAGAAAACCACCCCATTTTTTAATGCACTTGTAACCATTAAAAACAAACAACCCCCGCCAACGTAAATAAGGCCTGCCATTATGTCCTTATTGTGTCGGGGCCGGGGGAGGAGACTGTGGCTGACTATGAGTTATGTCAGCACTGCAAAGTAGTTCATGGTTGTTATACCCATATTGCTGGGAGGTAGCGTAATGTATGATATCACTGCAGTGTAGTCCAGAGTTGTTATCTAGTCAGCTTGTGGGTTGGGTTCTTTGTTGTTGTTGTTTTAAAGGGAAATGCAGGCTGGGGGCTGTAAAGTCCACAAATGCTTATGTGTTGGTCTTTAAGGTACAACAAGGCTCTTCACTGTTGACTTGATGTTCATGCAGAAGATGGAAGCATATGGGTTACTGTCCAAGCACAACTACACCAAATTTCTGGATTTTCCAATCGTTTTCTACAGGCGCTACTCACTATTCCACGATGGGAAGTTCCTCCTGAAGACAAGTCTTCACTCTATACTTCTTTCTATGGCCAAATGTTGATCATAGCTGTGACTTCACTCAGTGGCTCAGTGAAAGGTTGTAGCAGGCTCGTTTCTCACAAAATGATTGTACAAAATGATTGTCCATTTCTCACAAAATGATTGGGATGTGCTGAAACATTTTGCCTAATATCTCAGGTTCTACACGGGCTAGAGACTTGCTCTTTTATTATTTGAAAACTGGGAATCTGGGCTAGTGGGCCCCTTGAGATGTTGGGCCTGAGGGTATAGTCCCCTTAGCCCTGTGGTTAATCTGGTTATGCCTACTGGACCAATATTTGGGGCAAATGCCCCATTGGCCCTTTAGATGAGCCTCAAAAGTTCCTCTTTTGAGAGGAACTGCAGATTCAGTTTTCTGAGTGACAACTTCATATCTTTTTCTTCTCTCCCTTCCCTCCATACCCTTTTCTGTTTATTCTTCCCCTTCCCTAGGGAGGCTATTTTATCATGGGACACACGTTCAGTGTGTGGACATTAATCAATAGTAAATTAGAATTGAATTGATATATGCATAAGACATGCACATTAATTTTAAATGTGTTTATTGTAATTAGCATCATTACAATGAATGCCAGTGGAATCAGCGAGTGATTAACCTCAGTTACGATTGGTTACAGTTTGTGTTTTGTAAAGTTCAGCTTTAAAATTAGCACATCAAAATGTCTTCGCGTTATTTAGGATACTTTCTGGAGTTGAATGTGTAAGTATTTCAAAATATATTAATAAATAGTGGTAGCTTGTCAAGAAGATTCAAACGATGAAAAGAAAAGAAAAGAAAAGAAAAAGAAAAGAAAGCATCCCAGACATCTTAGCCATTCTCAAACAATTAGAGGTGTCTTAGAAGCCATAGGCATTTTTTGGATTATATAACACCCACAACCCTGGACCCTGACCCTTATCTATCGGAGCCTCTGAGCTCCTTGTGCAAGGTTTTTGAACCAGGCCAAAAACTGGCAAAGAATTTCCCACTTCCTGCGCAGGTTTGGAATCAACTGGGTATGTTCCTTTGTGGAAAGAAAAACCCACTGGCTTTCTGTTCTCTTCTGTATCCAGTACAAACTAATTTCCTTTATCTTTAGACTACCCTGTGGTTACCGCAAGGTACTTTAAAGTACCCGGAGGGTCAAAGTATATGTAACATTCATTATGTGGCATGCAGCTCCCACTCCACATGGCAGTTAAGAAATGGGAAGAAGAGCTTCTATTGGTACCAGTGGAATAAATAAAAGTGGAGGGGTCTCCTCCCAGTCTCCTCCCGATCCTGCCCCCAGGAACGCTCCCTTTCCCCTGCCTCTGTGCTCTGTTTACGAGTGCAGAGAGGTAGCTGGCACGGTTCTCTCTGTGCTGGCTATGAGGGGGCGGGGGTGGGGAGGGCGGTTTTCTGGCTCTGAGCTCTAAGCCCTGTCTTTGAGCATGGATCCAGGAAACCAAACAATCTTATGTCCCCCAGATGCTGTCTAGGAGACATAGGATTGCTCCCTTAATGCTACTTCTTTTGCACCACCAAGGTCTTGTTGGTGGATCTCGAGGCTCAAGTAAAAAAGCAAAATCGACCATGCAAACCTGAAATCTGTCCAATTTCTCGCAGTAAATATTCAGGATGATTATCGTCTGGTAAAAATCAAATAACTACATGCTGGCTTCAAGACAGGCTGGTGATGTCTTCATTCTGGGTTGTGTCGTCCCACCCGCTTCCTTCTCTCACATACTGGGAATCACCTTGCATCCTACTGTGAACTAGCAGTTCGGAATACATTTTGCTTACAGCATGTGGTAGACAATCCAGTTTGTTGGGGAACATTATAGGCTTACTAAAGATAATGGCTCTTCTAATTATGGAAGGTATTTGCACATAATGGCTGAACATCTAGACATCGATTACTAATAGCTTGTTAAATGCGTAAGGACTCCACGCATTAATGGCCGTATTAAGCTGTGACAAAGCAGTGAGCATTTGAATTCATTTTAATACTGTTCTCTCCCCCCCTGCATTTGTAAAATGCCTCCAGCCTCGATCTCATCTGTTCACCACCATCTCAAATGCATTTCTTCTCATTACGCCTCACAAGGCAGAGCAAAGCTATTATTTATTTCAGAAATGCAGTAACTACCATGCTATGGATGCAGCCTTTATTCCGGGGCAGTAGTGTGTGATAGGTGCACAGACTTGACAAGGTCTCTTTCCAGAGCACTTGTAACATAGAACAGACAAAGAAGATGATAGTGAGGGAATGCTCAGGAACTGAAGTGAGTAGTGGGATTGGGTGGAGGAGAGACACAGACCATTTAAATGTTAATGCTCCAATATAGAGGCCCCAGGATTCAAAAAGGCACTTAGCTGTGATGGGCATAATGTAGAAGCCTGTGGCATTGACTCAAATGCATGCAGCATCTCTATGCCAGTGGTCATCCAGCATTCTGCATAAATGTGTCAAAGCTAAACTGTAGGCAGCTATCAGGGTGGAGCCAGGAGTTGTGCCAAGGCATCAGAGCCCAGGAGGGATGGAGAGGACAATGCCAAGGGATGGAGGTGGAACCGGAGCCAAAGAACAAGGCAATAAAACATGCCAGAGCCCAAAAAGACCACTGTTGCTCAGAGAAAGTCTTGGCCCGAACAGGAAGCCTTCTATAGCCATTCCTGTCGAGAAGGGTCCAATGGCTAGCCTGAATAGATGGAGCCAGCACTGAACCTGAGGATCCTTCACTGTCCAGCAAAATGCTTCAAACCACAGTTCTGGTGGGGAAGCTGCCCCCAGGACTGATAATGACATATTATAGCCCTGATGGCTCCTGCCAAAATGTTTTTAATGAAGGGAACCACCACAGGAATGCAAGTTGTAAAGGGATAGCTGTAGCTCTGCTGGGAATCACCTAGTGCAGATTTACACTACAAATCTGTATTGGTTTTATCCCAGATTAACTGTCAAGGCTTCCCACCAAAGAATATTGGAAGTTGGAGTTTGCGACGGTACTGAGAATTCTCTGTCAGAGAGCTTCTTTCACAGAACTGTATCTCCTAGCTTTTCCTAGGATGCAGGAAACTAGAGCGAGATTTTTCAGACTTTGTGTTTGAGCCATCCCATGGGATAACTAAGACGATGGGATGTGAGAAGGAGTACACTCCTCATTGTGCTGTAGTGGAAGTGAGGGATAAGGGGACATTAACATGTTGGTTTCTGGCATAGTAAATACACATAAAATCATGGGTGGCAGGAATTGTGGAGGAGTTCTTATTTCCATAGTACTGCTGCTCCTTATGGAGACTTGCCTCTTATTTTAAGAACCCTGGGTCTATCATGGTTCAAACACTGAATGTAAGTAATTGATGTGATGCCCCATGCATGCATGCATGCATGCATGCATAAATGCAATGCAATGCAATGCAATACAATACAATACAATATGTGCATGTTGTCTCAGGTTGCATCCGGAAAAGCATAATATCCAAGATTGTATGGCTCAGCTAGAATATCCTGTTCAAAAGCAAATGCACACAAAAAAGAATGTGCACAAATGGAAGGGAAACTGGAGAAGACGAACCCAGATGATGCCCAAAGGGTTTGAGTAGCATGTCATAAGAGAAAAAGCAAATGGAACCTGTTACAATTGGTTTGAAGAAAAGACGATTAATACTTAATAACAATCTTCAATATCTTAATAGTTGTTCCAAAGGAAGTACAGGATAAGTGTGTTCTTTGCCACTGAGACAAGGACAAATGAGAGTGGAAAGTAGGTTATTAAGCAACCTGAACCTAACTGAATGTACGTAGGGGGAGATTTTATTGCAGGGGGTGGGCAACATGTGGCCCACGGGCAACATTCAGGTAAGCGTGAGAGACTGTCAAGACTGTCGAGACTTTCATTTTAACAATGAAAAGTTAATAAAAACTCTTAAAAATAAAGCCACTGAGAGATCAAGGAAAATCAACAGAGTTACACTCCTCTCTCTCATGAGAGGTCATCCACCAGGGTGCTTCAGTGCCAAAACCAGACCTGAAGCCAGTTTGAAATGGGTCTAGATCAGCCTTCCCCAACCTGGTGCTGGACTACAACTCCCATCATCTCCACCCAGCACTGTGATTGGCCACGATGACTAGGGATGCTGGGAGTTTTAGTCTAACATCTGGAAGGCACCAGTTTGGGAAGCCTGGTTTAGAGAATCTGTTCTGTCCAAGAGTGCTTGGAGTGTCCTGCCATCATCTGCTCAAGTACCTTGTCCCAGAAGGGATATTTGTGACTGGGCAGTAATTTTCTATTAAATATGTTGGCTGTATTTCAGATCCTTCCCTTTTTTCCACATTGTGCCCAGTGCAGGAGTTGCATGTTAGAACCACCGCTGCCGCCACCACCAATTACAACGGTTGTATTTTATTTATTTTAGCCTCAAGCCACAACAGCTTACTTAATTCTGCATTTCTTTTCATGAATGCTGAAAAGTGTCTCCCATTTTCAGTTGTTTTTGAATATTCAGTATGAACATATTTACATTGTTCCAGTGTTGCATGCCCTTTCCAGCTCCTGGTTAATGCATCTTTTTGGTGCCATTTTTCATTGTCCTCAATATCTTTGGCCTCATTTGTTCGCGCTTAATCTGATTGGCTATGACAATTTAGTGATTTTGTCTAGGGGTGTCCTTGACATCATCACATCCAGTATGGCATTGTGACGTTGCTGACAAAAATAAAATCATGTGGCTGCATCTAATCAGATTAAGTGACAGTGAGGGCAAAGGAGACTGAGGATAATGAAGGCAAAGTAGAAGAAAAACTGAGGCTTAAAAGGTAGGTAGGAAAACACACAACTGAGTAGAAAAGCACCAAGTTAACACAAATGTTTGGTGAGGTGTTTTTTTGAGTAATTACTTTGACTAGGGAAATACACTGATTTTGAAGAGAATACTGAAATTACTGAATATATGGTGCAGCCCTAATTCATTTAGGGCATGATCCTATGGGTTATGCCCTCAGAGACTGTAAGCCCCCAAACTCGGAGGCTTATGATCATCCTATGCAGGGCAGGAGGAGCTATGGAGGTGATATTCACTTCTCCATCCTCCTGCCCTGCATTTGTCATTAAATGGGCTTTTTTTGCCATCTAGCTGGGGTGCTTTGGAGAGGGGCAGGAGACTGGAGAGGACTTAGGATAGCTCATATACTGGGCTCTCCAGTCTTCTCCCCTCCTTGCCCACCAAAACACCCACTTTCGTCATACTCCAAGGTTGAGTTCCTGACCTTGGGGAGCAGCTGGCACAGTTCTTTCTGTGTCAGCTGCAAGAAGGAGGGAGGTTGGAGCTCTGATTTCCCCCTCCGAAGTAGGGGAGCTGTCTCCAACTTTGGATCAGGGAATCTGAAATATCCTATTGCCCTCAGATGGTGTATAGGGGCCATAGGATTGCTCCCTTATTTACTCTTCTATGCTGTACTTTCTCCAAATAGCTTACTTATATTTACTTATATTTATAGTTAAATGGTTCTTAGGAGATCTCTGATCCAGGGTGCAGGGATGGCCAGCCCTACTTAGTTATCTTCACCCATAAAAGGATGGCATGTGCCTTCAGACAATTTTCTTCTTTTAAGTTTTGTGTAGCTTTTTAGTTTAGTTTAGTGTTGACTTTTTCCATTCAGATCGCTGATGAGTAAAGGTAGTTTCTGAAAACAAACAAATAAAAGACACCTAATAGGATTGATTGGCAATCCATTTGTCCATTCATTGTCCCAAACCTCACACAACTGTAAAGCTTGTGCCCCTTTCCTACTCTTGTTCAGGAGTGCCACACTTTACCACTTTCCTTCCCCAAGCTTGAGGTTGCCATATCTGTCACACATACACATTATTCTAGGCAAAGGGTCCCTCTTTCTAAGTGAAGTAAAGAGCCTGGAGTAGATTTGCCATGTATTGGAACCTTTAAAATGCCATGCAATTCTGCTTCTGCTCTGTATGTTTGCAAGTTACAAAAAAGACTTGCAGACACAGGACGGGCCAGGTCAGTTAGTGAGAGGATAGTCACTCAGGCCATGCTACTTGTCTGCTTTCTCCTCTCCTCTTCCCTTTCTTTTAGTAGCACAAATGCATTCATTTTCCAGTACCATGTGAGGGCAGTTAAAGCTTTTGTATGGTTGCCTAGCAACTGCAATGGTGATGGTAAGATAAAACAGGTAAATACAGATAGCTAAAAGGGACTTCCTAAATGGCCATTTCCTAGGACAAAAATGGGCATGGGGAAAAATGGTGGTGGTGGGGTGGGAATTTGGAACAGAGAAACAGTGACCTGGTTTGTATGACATGGTAGTTTATTCATGAAAAGAAATGCAGAATTAAGTAAGCTGTTGTGGCTTGAGGCTAAAATAAATAAAATACAACCGTTGTAATTGGTGGTGGCGGCAGCGGTGGTTCTATTAAATAACCCATGATGAGCTATGGCATGCGCTGAGTGTGTGTGGCTGCCATTTTGAATATGGAAACCTTGATCGGGGTTACTGGGTTTGTGCCATGTCATGTGAACCCAGCCACCATAGGTTAATCAAGAGTTAATCCTTGCCTAAACCTCAATTAGTAGTATTAGGGTTATGCAAAGGTTGTTTAATCCTTGAATAACCCATGATGGTCAGGGTTTCCATGACATGGCACAGCCCCTGATCATCCTGATTGAGGGCTGCATATTTAAAATGGCAGCCACATGCATCTGTCATGCGCTGCAAGCCATCATAGGTTTAACCCATGATGGCCAAGTTGTGTCATGCAAAGTGCCCTGGTGGGAGATAAGAGGGTTAAGTATCTCCTCCTCACTGTCTCTCCACTCTGAATCCCCCCTCCCAAAGGTTTTTGTTAGGGGCTCCAGGGCTGTTACACATGTCATAAGAAGAGCCATGCTGGATCAGACCAAAGGCCTATATAGTCTAGCATTTTGTTCACACAGTGGCCAATCAAGTGTGTGTGGGAGGCCCACAAGTAGGAGATGAGTGCGATAGTACCATCCCAATTGTGTTCTCCAGCAACTCGTACAAAGAGACATACTGTCTCTGGTACTGGAGACAATCTATAGCCATCATGACTAGTAGCCACTGATTGCTTTACTATCCATTAATCTGTCTAATCCCTTTTTAAAGCTGTCCAAACTGGTGTTCATCTACACTTTTTTGCAGTGAATCCCATAGTTTAATTACACACTGTCGAAAACATACTTCCTTTTATCTGTCCTGAATCTCCCACCAATCACCTTCATGGGATGATCCTGGGTTTTAGTATTAGAGGAAGAAAAATGTCTCCCTATCCTCCTTTTCCACACTATGCATATTTTTGCATATCTCTACCACATCTCCCCTTACTTGCCTTTTTTTTTTCCTAAGGCAAATAGTCCCAGACGTTGTAACCTTTCCTCACAGGGGAGTTGTCTGTGATGTGTATTTAGCTCTGGCACAGTCAGTTAAGCAGTTTTTTACATGGGTAGAGAGCTAATCCTGTGCTCTTGAAGTAACAATAGTGTAAATCTGGATGAAGGAAGCCTGAATTTTGGCTGCCACGGGAGTCCTTTGGCATGCTTACCATACCTAAAGTCTTCACGCAGAGAGAGAAGCCTGCATTATTTATTTGAGATGTGGCTCCTGATGTTTTGTTTGTGTGAAATGGAAGATGAAATTAACTAGCCTATCAGCCATACTCTCAGGGCCTTGAAATCCTAAACTACTCTGGGCAGGGTCTTAATTTAATTCCTCGCTTTTACAGTTCTGCATATTGTGCCAATTCCAAATACTTCTTTAATTAAGAGATGCTGTACAGTGGCCAGACATTCATGTAATGAAGTTGAGCAAGCAGTCAGCAGCCTTAAAACAGATCATTAATTTGTGCCAACTCACTGTGCATTGGACCTCTTGTCATTAGCAGGGCCTGGTTGAATACTTTCACTGAAAAAATCTTATCTCTTGGAGAATATTGCTTTAAGAAAGCTACCTTCTAGATGAAGATAGATGAAATCTAGTCCTAAGGCAGAATAAATGGTCCATCTTCCTGTATCCTTAAAGCAGCCATGCCCAAATTGTGGGTAAAGGAGGGTACACTATGCCATGAAAAATAAATGAAATTAAGAGCTCCTGTGAGCCTAAAGTCCTAACCCACAGGTGAGGTTGCCCACTACCTCACTGCTCTTGCCTTCTTCCCAATTGTTCTTGACAGACAGTAGGTCATTCTGCCCATATTTATGTATATATCTATCACATTTTCCTCAGAGTGCTCAAGATGGCGTACACAATCTTCCTCACCCCCACCCTGCCCTACCATATAACCCTCACACCAATACTGGCAGGCAGGTTAGGCTGAGAGATGATGACTGGCCTCAGGTCACGCTGTGAGCTTTGTAGCCCAGTGGGGATTTGAACCTGGGTCTCCCCGATCCTAGGCTGTTTGTCTAAGCTATTCCAGCACTCTAGACACTACATCATACTGGCTCTCAATTTTCTGCATTTCTATTTCCACCAGGTTGGTAACATTCAGGCACTTACAGTACATTATAAGCTGCGCTGAATCTTCTCCCAATTTGCTGTTTGCCTCAAAAGTAGCATTTGGGGGATTGACCCCTCCCACCCCCCAAAACCTAGGGTGCATGATTATCCCTTAGTTGATTCAGAAAGCAGCTCGGTGCTTTGTACATGCTCCAAGTGGATGTGCGTAAAACACTCATGGGGTCTTTTAGCACCCATTGCCATCTTCACTGCTGCCTTGTTTCCCTTTCACCTGCTCCCCAAAGGCCTCCAAACATACCTGGAGTAGGAAGTGGGAGAGGCAGTGGTGGCAGACATAGTATTAGCAGGATCCAGCTCCTCAATGGAGTACCACATTTCTGCTGAGGAGGTCAGAGGAACAACTGGCCCCAGCATACCTAGCAGGAATGTGACACTAATTACATCTATTTCCATCAAGGAGAGCCTTCACCTTGGCAGAAATGCATTACTTTCCCACCAGGCTTTCTGGGACATGTAATCCCTGTGAGCTCCTCAGTGACAACATGATGCTCTGCCAAGGAACTGGAGCCTCCGCAGCCACCTCCCCCTTCTTCTGCCCTGGTAAGTTTGGGGGTAAGGGAAAGAAGAAAACTGTGGTGAGGGCCCTGCTTGGCCCACACCTACACATGAATAATTGATCAGAGATGCTAGCTATTACGAGTGACTTTTTCAAAATTGCTGGCAACATCCATACCTTTAATTTTACGGGGGGGGGGGGCTGTTCACAACTGTTTGTAGTCACAGTTTCCCCTCTGTTACTGGCTCATGGCGCTCCCCCCCCCCCAAATTTCATTCCTTCTGGGGTGATCTCTGCCAGTCCAAGATCACATACTGGACATGATGGCATCATGTGGCCAATCAGATTTGGCCAGGTGCTGACATCACACTGAAGCACATTTAGAGCAATGCTTAGAGTGAGGACGTCAATGATCGCTTGGGCAATGCTAATCAGTCAGAGATCATTCTAAGAATCAAACACTTTTACAGCCCTCTTACAGCAACCCCACCTCTGAAAATTGCTGAAAGTTGGGTAGTGGTGGTAGAAGATTTCAAGTATGATGAAGATTTTCATAAAATAGGCTTTTGTCTCAGACCTAATACATACACACACAGGAGAATTACACACAGACATACAGAGGGACATACCTCAAAGAAGGCTGCCTGTTTCATCCCTTCATATCTGGGCTGTGCTCCTTCAAATCAGGAAATATAATGTATAGGACAGTAACTCAGGCAGAAACGTGAGGGGTGATCTCCTTTGAGGGCATGTTGTTTTTACTCCTGTACAGCTCAAAAGTAAATGTTTTGGTGTGTAAAAGTGAAGTGTATGTCCAATTTTAACTTGGGAGGGCTGGTATATCTTAACTATCAGAAGTCTGGAACTCACTGCCTTGGGGCTTAATTCTGAGCTAGGACTCATCCCTTTCCACAACAGTGTTGTTTTTACTGAAGGCTACATAAGAGGTGATCACAAAGACCAGATTCCTTCACCATTACCACTCCTTCCCATTGAATAATCCCAGATTGACCCGTAATGGAATTAGGGACAAGGTTTTGAGATAAGAAGATGCATTTTTAAGGTGGGTTTGACAATAAATTGGCTATTTTCATCAGTTTTATTGATGTTATTGATGATGTTATTGATGTGTTGCCTACCTGTTTTAATGTTTTTATTTTTTTTACTGTTAGTTGAAGCAGGAGATCTGAAGAATCTTGCTCACACAACGTATCTGTGTTGCAGAAAATAAGTTCCATGTTAGTTGCTGAATTCAGCAGATGACAGTGACTTTGGAAAATTAGATTCTGACTTCTGTTTTTCTTTATATCTTGAAAATGATGGATTGTATCCAGTGTTAGACTAACTTAAGCCCCATTCATTTCAGTGGGTCTACTCTAAGTAGGATTAACATTGGATGCAATTCAATAACTGCCATGCCCATATGAACAGGGACACATGATGTTTTGGACATTGAAGTCATGTTTGTACCTTTCCTAAGGTTGTATCATCCTTTGCTCCACAATAGTCTCCAAACTCTATCTGAGCTTTCCTGTCAGAAACAACTCTCATGGTAACACTCCTTATATGAAAAATATACTTAAAGTGTACCTTCCTGGGACAATAATTGTGCATAAGCCTTATGCCTTTCTTCATTGTTTGTGAGGACTTCAAAAGATAGTTTTGTTCCACATGGGCTTACAATGATGGCTGAATAACTGGCCAACCATGTGATAAGGTTACTTGGTTGCTTGGTCATCTGTATAAATGCACCCATTTGTTTATTTCAGGGGTAGGCTATTTTTCTGGGCCTGTGGACATGTTAGGCAATTTGAGAAACTGTCCTGGGCCCCACCACAAATTGGGTGTGATGCAGATGAAAACACTGGCCTGTGTCCACCTGCCGCCTTCATTTCCTCATAATGTCTCTGAGCCCCATGTTGTGGCTCAGAGGGATTCATGGGAAAGAAGATGGGAGCAGATAGAGGCCCTCATTTTGTTTCGAAGTGATCCCAGCTGCCAGTAAAAAATGTGATTTTTAAAAATAAAAAAATAAAAAAATGGGAGGGGTAGGGCACCTTGATGAGCACTAAGAAAGGTGTCCAAGGGTACACTGGTCTTTACAGGTGCCATGTTGCCTACTCCTGTTTTGTTTATTTATTTGATGACATTGATATGCCAGCCACTAACAAACGTTCTTGGGGCAGCTTAACTGATACTTAAAAGGTAAAACCTTAAAATATAAATACTTCATGAAAACCAGGAATGGAGGATAAAACAATTATAATGAAGCTCACAACAGCATCAGAAATTTCACAAATCTTAAACTCTAAAACCGTCACAGCATCTATAACTCCCTAAAAGAATTTAAGATTAAAAGTTAAAAGCCTGGAAAAATAAAAAAAGGCCTTCACCTGGCACTGAGAAGACAAGAGAGTAGGCACCAGGCTAGTCTTTTGAGGGAGGACTGGGGAGCCACCACTGAAAAGACTCTCCCTCTAGTAACCACCTGTCTCATCTTGATTGGCAGGGGCAGCTGGAGAAAGACTTCTGAAGAAGATCTTCATTTCTGAGTAGGCAGGTGACCCTTGAGGTCAGGGGTGGGCAGATGTCAAGCTTGTGAGATCCACTTTGTTTTTTCCCCTAGAACTCCAAAATCCACCAGCTAGAGCCAAGTGCAAAATAGTAGTTTAGAAGGAGACATGAAGATAGAATTAAGGAGTAGGGCATGTTTGAGTGCATCTCAGCCAAGAAATTTGTTTTCAGTACTAGAACTGAGCTCATAGCCCTTTCACACACAAATCTATTCCTGGTTTCCCCCCAGGCTTTCTTCATTTCAGCAGCAAAAAGTTGTAGCTATTGTTAAACAATTGACAGTCAGAAATTCATGCTGATCTCCTGCAAATCAACCTGAAACCTTCTAGCAGATCCTAATCTACCTTCTGCCTATTCCCACCTTAAGTAACCTGGCCCTAAGCCATTTAGGGCTTTCAAGGTTAAAACCAGCACTTTGAATTGGGTCCAGAAATGGAGTGGAAGCCAGTGCAGATGACAAAGCAGTGGTGTAATATGCTTATACTCTCCAGTCCATATCAGTAATTTTGCTGCCCTATTTTTAACTAACTGACGTTTCTGGATCATTTTCAAAGGCAACCCCACACACAACACATTGCAGCAGTCCAACAGAGAGGTTACCAGAGTCTGGCTAACTGCAGCATGGGTAACTGACCAGATAGGGTTGCAATTGGTATATCTGCCTAAGCTGCCTTGAGTGCCATTTTTTGGTAGAAAGGTGGGGTACAACAGAGGCCACTTGTGCCTGTAGTGACAGTGCTGGATTTAGGACTCCCTGACACTCCCAAACTGTGAGCACTACCCTTTAGGGGAAATGCAACCCCCTCCAGAACAGGTTGACCACCACTCGGCTGTGTAATTTATAGTAAAGATTAGGGACTCTAACCAAGGGGTGGACAGAATGGGATCTGCAAGATCCCAGGAAGTAATAACTGCAGCAATGCATGGAGGGGTAGGTAGAAGTGAGGTTTTCACTCCATAACAACAGAACTAGTCAACGACTAGGTAGGCAAGAAACAATAACCACAGTTATAGAATAGTTCAACCCAGCCATAATTGTCTGTATTGCTGCCCTTTAGGTCATATTTAAGAAAGAGGCAAAATTCTTCCTCATTTCCCACATGGTAAATTGGTCATATGTATTTGCCCATTGTTTCTTCAACTCCAGAGTTATATTTTTCTTAATAAGGAAGAATTCATGTGTGAATTTCAGGTAATTGTTGACTGACAGCTTGATGTGCACTCTCTATTTGTAACAAGCTCTGCCAGGCCGAGTGTCAGATCTGCTTTTGCTCTGCCTTCCCCAACCTGGTGCCCCCCAGATGTGTTTGAATACGACTTCCACCATCCCCAGACAGGATGGGACCTGTAGTCTAACACATCTGGAGGCCACCAGTTCAGGGAAGGCTGCTCTGTATACAATATCAACTGAGCTGACTGTGGTACTCTAACTTTTAAGGCAGGAATCCTAATTACCACTTCTTTTGAGAGAACTGGATCACTAGTTAAAATAATATCTTCCATTTCTTTCTATATACCTGAATGTAGTTTATGTTTTTTTTCTTCAATAACCCATTTTTAACCTTTTGTTCCTGGTAGGGATGGACAAATCTCTCAGTTTCATTTCTCCTGCATTTGAAGTTCTAAAAATTTCATTTTTTAAAAAAAATCTCCCAAATATGAACTTTGTGAGTTTTGGTATATTCTTATAAAAATGAACTGAAACAAAATTCTTACCCATCTTCACCAGCCAAATTCATTTAGTACAGCTATACCTACTCAGAGAGGACCATGATGTGCCTCTCTGCCATACATACAACATACAGCTGTTCAAAAACAGATGTGGCAATCCTAATGAAGCACTAACATGGTTGAATGTTAGTGCAGGGATTCAAATCCAGACTTTTAAGAGCACCACAAAGCCCTGGCCCTAGATGGACAAATCTGTCAGTTTTGGTTTCTCTCGAGTTTTTTAAATCTCAAGTTCTTTTTGTTCCAAAAATGGAGAACCTAGAGAGTTTTGGTAAATTCTGATCAAAAACTGAACTGAAATGATCACCCATCCCTATTCCTGGGCTTTTCAGGATTTTCAAATTCCTTTCCACCTCCAAAGCCTTGTCCCAATGCTGGGAGGGTACTATGATTCATATAAGCAGATGTGATGAGCTTGAAAGTTGTGGACCACCCAGAGAGTTTAGGCTGTGGGATGATATAGAAATATAATAATTGAAATAAATGAAATGAAATGCACAGACCCATGGCAACTAACTCCTGGCTGCTTATTGACACCAGTCACTCATAACGGTTGGGAACACATCTAGGGGGCTAGTCATGTAAGCCTGTTGTAGCAAAAACAACTAAGAGTCATGTGGTACCTTAAGGACTAATGCACTGATTATGGTGTAAGCGTTTGTAGCATTAAGAGTCCTCCAAAAAACATGGCTGGTCCACTTTTGCTCACGAACGTTAAAACGTCAGCCAACTTGCTTCTGTGAGTGAGTGGTATTTGGGGCCACCCAGAACAGTCCCTGGACTAACCGAAACATCTACTGTTATTATAATCTTCTATCAGCAGGCCTTGGGTATGCAATCCTTTGATCAGGTTTGGCCAGAGCAACAAAGATTGGCTAATGCCCCTGTGAACAAGGCTGGCTGAAAAGCTGCTTTAATCATAAGGTAAATATGCTGCTATGCAGGTTCAATAGGACTGATTACTATACAGCAAACCAGGCAATTTGTACACCAGCTGACATAGCTGGATGCATGAAATCTATTTTTAAGGCATACATGGACTTTATCAATAATACATTTATTGTTTTTAATTTTGTTTTGCTTTTTATAATACACCTGTGGGGGTGGAAGTAACATTTCTTTCCCTTTCAATTTGAGCTTTAGCATATTTAGCAAAATTAAATTCTGTTTCTTCATAATTTTTATTTCTTGAGTGTTGCTTTGTGCTTCTAAACAGTTCCCATTGCCCAGATTGGGATATGTGTGGGTGTCCTATCACTAAGTATGGGTCACCTCAGGTTCAGTGGGAATAGCACATTAAGTTGATGCTGTTTTCAAAAGGTCTCAGGGGGAGGGAAATGTCAAATGATTTGAGATACCAGTCATGGCTTGTACCCTTAAGAATGTAAAATGCTGGCACTTCGAGTGAGTGAGAAAAATGTCTACACTTGAGCTGAACTTCTGTTTCTAATAAATGGTCTTCATGCTTTTATTCCCTATGAAGGAGAACACCTCCTTTCATGAGACAATGTGGCAATTCATATAGCATTGGACTTGGACCTGGGAGAATGGAGTTTAAGTCTTCTCTCTAGCATGGGCTCCATGTATAGCTTTGGACAAGTCAGTATAGCTAACCTCCACTTCCCCTGCCTGGAAAATAGGAAGCATGGAGACTTTACCTCACTGAGTTGTTGTCAAGACAAACTCCATAGGAATTATTTTCAAATTAAATGTGCCATATAATTGATTATAAATGATTGTAACTTCAAAACACAACAAGACTACCTCCTCCCCCCCCATACTCCATGTAGTCCCATCACCTTTGTATTTTCACTGAGGCTTGTTCAGTGAGGCTTGCATGAACCCAGAATAAACCCCAAACTGTTTCTAACTGTCCTGCTAGATGTAGGACAGGTTTTGGTGAGTGGAATGCAGAGTTCTGTGGAAAAATGCAGTGACCTGTGAATGACCCATGATAGTCAGCCAAACTGTGGAGGTTGCAACACCCTTGAATAACTTGTTGTTGTAGATGAGTATTATTTCAGGGCAACAACAGTCTTTGACTCATGTATGCGCAAACAAACTCTGAAGGTACTACTTTCATGTCTAGCCTTCAGAAAATAAGTTGCTCGAGTTGCTCAAGTAGAGTTGATTTGGATTGCAGACTGTCACAAGCAGAAAATACATTATGGGATTCAAGTGGTATTCTTGAAAGTAGCTATATGAATAGCTTCCCAAGACAAAGCATTTAGGGCTGAAGACTGGCTCATCTTTATTGAGGACACGAAGATATTTAAGATACCCTAGGTATCTTCATCTAGGTAGTGCACCCAGGAATGTGTAAAACAAGCCTTTCTTCACATTGTACCACCCAATATCCAAAACTCTCTGGGCAGTTTACAAAGATGAACATATAAACAAACAGCACACACAGAAACACACATATATCTAAAACCGTTTAACACAATCAAAGATTAGAAAAATCCAGGACCTGTTTAAAACCTCATCATATGCTGCCAAATGCCTGAGAGAAGAGGAAAGTGCCCTTAACCTGGTGCCCTTTTAGAAATATTCATCTTTTTCATGGTCCTTCAATGATACCTTGACATCCAGTGGCATCTTAATGCCATGATGTCATCTGTGTCCTGTGAGGTGTGCCATTGGTTATGTTGACTTGCGGGGCTTAACTCTGTGATGTGATGTCATGCATTGTTATGCCATGTTGATCCATTTCTTACATAGCACTGGAATGACTGGCTGGGTTTATTTTTGGAAGTCATTACCAGCAGAAGAGATGGTGCAAAAGGGACACCATACAGTGTAAAAACAAGCACATTTCTCTGCTAAAACTGGAACACCATGACATTTGGTGCAATTCTACTGTTTCAATTGCCCTTTGTGAATACGGAGAAAATCTTGGCAGGGTGACAAGCATATACATATCCTATAGGACCACAAAGCAGAAGGAAAGCCTGCCAAAGACTGCTTCCTGAAACTGGCCTTGGGTTTTGGGTGGCACAAATATTTATAGACAAATACACGTACCCTGGTACTGTGAATACTAATGGGAATCTCAACTATATAACAGTCATCTTTAAAGTGTCCCAAGAGATGCCGGTTTTAGTTTCAAACTGGAAGCTTTGTACAAAAACACATCACATAAGAAGTGTAATAGGTCCAGCAGCTGTGGCTTGGCATCATCCACCATGTTAATGCCAACTGAATTCAAATTATGCTCATTATCTAGAAAGAATACAAGCACATCAGCTGCAGTCATGGTTCATGATGTAATCCTTTGTGCTAAGGAAGCTGCTTGTCCCTAAAATAAACTGTTCCTGAAAATTTAGCCTGGTTCTTCTCAATAACCTACAACACAACAACAAAAATTATGGGCAGTATCCTATACTGCTGCACAGCCTCTGCCAGTTCTGTTGCACTTGCAGGACCCATCTCTTTTGCAATGGGGAATTCGCAGTTGTAGAGGTCAACTTGGAACTCATCAACCCGATCTCCCTTCTGCAAGCTCCGCTGATCTGTGCCCTTCTGGAAACACGCATTTATGCTTATTTCAGATTGCTTGAGGAACCACTAGGTTCCCATTGCACTACCTGCTAGCATGTGGACAGTATTGGATACTGCCTTACATACTTTACAAAGCAAATAAATAACTGGGCCCTACTGGTTACATAGGGTGGTGTTTACTAATATGGCCATCATGACATACATGGGAGAGGTCCTTGTAGTGATGTTACCTGTCAGTTGAAATGTCAGGTTTATAGAGTCACATAGAGATAGGGTGGTCATGTGTCCTACTTTACAGAGGGCAGTCCTCCACCTACATTTGAAGAATTGTCAGAGGACAATCCTATATTTGAAGGTGTTCTCTATTTGATGGGCTCTCCAGTCCAAGTCTGGTTTAAAGTCAAAGAACCATAAGAAGGGAGAACAGGGGCCTTGAAGTTGCCCATCAACAATCAACACCTGGATACTAGATTGAGCAAGCACATAGGTCATCCAGTCATTCTTCCCCACTATGGTGAGAAGTATTCTATTTCTATTTAAATTACAGTAAGTATTTCTCAATTTGCATCTATACATATATGGTGATGCATTTCCTCTTTTTCAGCAATGGGTACCCTACACATGATCCTTGGCACCTGTTTTGTTAATGTAAAAGTTAATGCTTTGTTAGATCCAGTGATTATGAGGGCTGATCCATAGAATCTGTTTTTAATGCCTGAGATCAGCTATGGGATATGAGAATAATACTGCATAATGCCTCTGAACATGTATTTATTTAGTACATTATACCCTGCTTTTTGCCATCATGGAACTTGAGGCAGTTTCCAGGATTTCCGTATATAGCAGAAGACCCAAGCCTTCCTACATGCAGAACATATTTCCTATTGAATGAGTAACCACAGTCAAACCTTACTCTTCTAATATTAAAGGCCAAGGATTCAGTGTAAGGGGATGAGAGTTGTTTGTAGGCTTGAACTCCAGCACCTCTGTTTTTTTAAATTGAAAACTTGTAATGGCTCATAGAATCTGGCTTTAGACAATTTGTTCTAATGATTTGCCCTAAATCTACCTTAATGCAAGTGATGCTTATTCATTTACTGAACTGTATCTGGTAACTGCGGTGCTGATCCCAAATTATAAGACAGTAATGATTTCCCTCTCTTTTTCATTTTGATGCAGTATACCTCTGGCTATGAAGATACCAAAAATAGTTTTGTCAGCAGTTCTCCTAACTGAATAATGTGAGCAAGTAACAAACCCATTTCCTAATTAATGGGAACAAAGGCTTTGGTCTTTTGAAAGTTCATTAAACTCTTGACAGTAATTAGCGGCTTGTACACGAGCCTATCTGCTATTCTATCGACGAGCTGGTCCTAATTAGATTCAGCACCTGGACACATCTTGTTTACTCATCTAGCATTCATTTAGGTGAGTCAGGAGGATTTGCTTCTATTACAGAGAACCTCTTCCACTTTATTATAAAATCTCAAGAGCTCATATCAAATTCTTAGAATTATAATAGGGCCCATATTGCTGTGAGGTGTGGTACCCAACAAATAATAGAACTGTAGAACTGGAGAGACTCAACGGATCTATAACTCCTCTGTATTGTGGCTTGTAGCACTTCACGATCCTTCACAACCAAAATGCTTAACCGGTATCAAAGGCAGTTCCAGTATCAGAGGCAGGAAGCCTACATACACCAGTGGCTGGGGAACATGGGCAGGGTAGTGGTGTTACACTCATGTCCTGCTTGTGGGTTTCCCATTGACAGCTGGTTGGCTACTGTGTGAACAGAATGCTGGACTAGATGGACCCTTGGACTGATCCAGCATGCTTCTTCTTATGTTCTGGAGGGAGCAATCCTATCAGGATAGGCAGCCAACTCTGAACTCAGAGGTGATCGCCTAGCTAATGCACTGTGGGAGGAGCACAGAGGGCAACTTCTCCTCTGCACTCCAGCCACCCTGCATTCATGGCTAGATGGCCGATTTAGGCTGTCTAGCCTCTGGACGTTGGAGCACGAGGTGGGGAGACTGGATGATGCATAGGAAGCGTCGTACTGGCATTTCCGCACTCCCTGCCCTGGGAATGCCCCCTTTTGCCCCGCTCCACACTGCTCCTATGAGTCTAGGGCCTGGGGATGATCCGCGCTGCCTACAAGCAGTAAGTTCTCTGGGAACCGACCAATTCTGTGGCCGTCAAGCCACTGTCCAGCAGCCATAGGATTGCACTGTAAGTTGCCATGTGCAGAAACCATAAGCAACTAGGGTGGCTATATGTCCTTCTTTACAGAGGACAGTCCTCTCTTTGAAGGTTTCTCCAGCTTAAAGAACCAAAAGAAGGAAGAGCCTTGAAGGTGCCCATCAACAGTTAACTCCAGGACCACAGACTGAGCAGGCAAATAGCTTACCTGATAACAGTCTTCCCCATTATGCTGAGATGTATTTTATTTCAATTCAAATTATAGTAATTATTTCTAAATGTGTATCTATACATATAAATTAGCACCTGCACATTTCATGCAAGTCTCTTTCATCGCTTTTTGGGGATGCATTTCCTGTTTTGCAGGGGGAGGGGTGATGTATAAGTAGCCACCCTTGGTGCATCATGAGGTAGCTAGGAGACATGGTTTTAGTACAATTTAATTATCCAGATACCTCTAGAAAACAGGCTGAGCTAGATGATACAGGAGAAGTTCATCACCAGCACCACCACTTAGTTAGTTAGGCATTAATAGTTAGGCATTCTAACCTGAAGCAACATTCTTCTCTAACTATGGCAGTCAGACCACAAGTGAAAATCCATCTAAATGAAGATTTCATAGTACAGCCTCACTAGTTCAGTTTTTCAGATCTTATCTGCAGGTGCAGCTATCTCTAATGCTATTGAAAGGGAACAAGAAACTAAAAAATCTAGGGTAACTATTTTTGCCTCCAAGAAATCCAGGGATTAAAGTGTCATCATGCAATTCACCTCATCAAGTGCTATTTTAAAACTCATGAGGTTTAATTTTATTCCCCCCCCCCTACTGTAGAGACTATTCCAGAATTGTACTTCTGTTGTGGTTGAAAACAATCTTACAATCTCCAGTTGCATTTGTTAAGGAACAGCCAGTATCCATGTTCTGTCACTCAGGTAGATTAGGTATAGGATTGCAGCCCTGATCTACATTGTTGGAACAATCTAAGGCATGCAGTCTGAATTGTAGAGACTGATATGCCTTAATCACAATAGCTAAGTAAACTGAGATATGTTTTAACTTATATGGAGATGGTGCAGACCATTAGATAGTGTTCTGGGACTAGAGCAAGTAATCTCCTCCTTTGAAATCTTGGTTTGGGGTTTATCGCTATCTTTTAGGCTCTATTCCTTACCAACAAGGCAAAGCTAGTGAATACAAATGTTTTATACAACACATATACAATACATTTGAATGGGTTGCACCAATTGTATATCTCTGTGTGAATACTGCAAATGTTATTCTGCTAGGCAACTTACTCTGCTCCCATGCCTTCCCCTGTTGCCACAGTCTCAGAGGAAGAATCGGATTCAGAGACAGAAGAATCTGATTTAGGGCCTAGTCAAAGGATGAAGGGCTAGGTTGTTGGGAATTAATCTCTGCCTGGTTTCACAGGAGATTGCGGTCATGGGGATGTTATAGAAATTTCAGTTGTAGTATGTCTGTTATCCCATGATTTTATAAGCTAGGCTATGTCTATTCTACCTCTGTGTGAGATTGCCATGCTAAACAAAGACACAGCGCCTTATCAGAGACTCAGGAATGCCAAGAATGTGTTTATTAGAGTACAAGGCTACCTTTCTGCACATGCCTAGATATGTCAAAGGTGCTGCCTGTTTTCTTGTTTCCCTCTCAGCTAGACAAAGAGATTAGTAAAGCGCAAGCGTAAGACAGCCCCCAAAGGTCTTGCCTATATAAACTTTTGGATCACATAACTTGATTGTGACCTTTGTTGGAGCATTAGCCCCGAGGGTTGCCTTATTCTGCAGAATAAAATTGTGTTGGACCAGATTTCTGCCTCCTCTCGTTCTTGGTAAACAAATTGGAAAGTCTACCAGGGAAAAGAACACAATTTTTGTAACAGGGAGGCAGCTACTCCTTCCCAATTACAGTCAGAGCTAGTCTGGGAAAAAATGCCCGAGCCACAGGCTGAGGAACATTCTTTGATAAGTGGACAACAGGCAGATTTGGCTGAGGAAAGGTCATGCCAAAGACTTCTCCCACTCCCAGGCAACAATGGTGGCTGTAAAGGTGAGAGGAAAACCAACCAGTTATGCAGAGTTCTTGACTCCAGGCTAGGTTTTCCCATAGGGCTGGATTGACCAGTGAGGAGCTCTAGTTGCCCCACCCCCGAATAAAACCTATATATAATTTTGCCTATAAGCACACAGGCAAAAGAGGTTTGTGAGTACAATGTCACTGATCTCGGACACTCCTTTGCTTGAACTACCCTTGGATTCTGAACTATTGCATACCTTGAATCCCGTGCCTTGGGACCCTGTTTTGGATTATACCACTTGACTATACTTTGAGACCTAAGACCCTGTCTCTGGGCCCTGTTTGGATTACTTGAGTTTATTTGAACTTGGACTCACTAAGGATCTGTAGACTCTGGTGAGGTGCCTGTGTTTGTGTTCTGCTGTAATAAAGAAGTTCATTGTTTCTTTAACGTGTTTGGTTGCTGATGTTGTGAGGGAGCCAGGCCTGACAGCTGCCATCCTAAATACACTTTAGGGAGGAGGTCCAATCGATCTTAATGCTTCTGAGTAAATATACATAAGACTGCACTTTCTTTAATTTAAAAGATGGGCAGGTTGCTATGTTATCCTGCTGTGTTGGCAGCTGTTATGCCAGTGCTCCATCAGCTTAATGTAGTTGCAATCCTGGGCAATACCCATTCAGTATAGGGCACTGATTGCACTGGAACGCTGTTCGTTATTACGGCTTATAGAACCATGTACCACGCTTGCACTCATTCTTAGGGATGTACGAAAGTCACTTACCTTTTCGAAGGGTGGTGACATTCACGGTGGGGGGGGAGGCGCTCCGTCCCTCCCCCCCAAATTCTCTCTGGCTGGCTCCACTCTGCGGAGATTCCGCGGAACTGCCGTCCGGGGCCACCCACAGCTGGACATCCAGCTGCTGGGCATCCTGCAGGGATGCAAATGGCAGCTGCCATAGCCGCCACCATTTGTGTCCCTGTATTTTGCTGTGATAGGCTACATAAATATTTACGTAGCCTATCATGGCAAAAAACCAGAAAAAACAGCGAACGCAAATGGTGGCGGCTACAGTGGCCACCATGTGCGTTCCCTTTTTTGCTGTGATAGGTTATGTAAATATTTACATAGCCTATTACGGCAAAAAAGAAAAGAAAAGGGAACACAAATGGTGGCCACTACGCCATTTGCATTCCCTTCCCTTTTTTTTGGCATAATAGCCTGCAAATGGCATCCCTGTGTTAGCCATGATAGGCTATGTAAGTATTTACGTAGCCTATCATGGCTACATGGAAGAAGCGAATGGTGGCCGCAGATGCGGCCGCCATTCGCGGTGCAGCGTGGACGGCAGCAGGTAGGTGCTCTGTTTCGGGCCCATTTCGCGGGGCGGTGGTGCGGGGGGGGCTTTGTTCTGCCATGGATTTCGGGGGCCCAAATGTACTGGCATTCGGCCTCAACAAGATCCAAGGCGGAATTCTCTGACATCCCTACTCATTCTACAAGAAATAATACATCATGGTTAAGCCAGCATTAGCAATAAGTGGAATGGAGTGCTTGGTGTGGGGATTTTTTCTGGTTGGGAATTATGGGAGTTGCAGTCCCAACACATCTGGAGGGCACTGGGTTGGGGAAGGATGCCCTAGACTCTTTGTGCTGGGTGGTGGGCAGTGATTAGCCCACCATTTAAAATTCCCACAATGTCCTGGACTGATGTCAGTTGGGTGCTCTGGGGTGCTGTGGGAAATGGAAAATGCCAGGTCATTGTATGTAGCCCCTCTGCTACTACATAAGTCATAGAATCATAGAATAGCAGGGTTGGAAGGGGCCTATAAGACCATCAAGTCCAACCCCTTGCTCAATGCAGGAATCCAAGTCAAAGCATCATTATATTGGTGCCCTTCCAGGCAACCGCTGGGAGGGCACTAATACAGGAGTGGGCCCATGGAGGATACCCTTCAGAGCACCAGCCGGCTTTGTGCTGTGGCCATGGTTGTTTCAGTGCTTTATACACCTTTGTGCTTGAGGAGAGAAATGGAGGATGCTTTGGAGTTCTGCTCTGAAGCATGATCTCCTCACTCCTCATGAGTCCATCTTTCCTTGTTTACCTGAGTCAAGTGCCTTGGCTTTGCAGCTCCAGTTGCAGCAGTGGAACTGAGGTTCCTGTTGGGTCTGTATCCAGGCTCCTGAAACAGAGTGCCTGTAAAGGTTCTGAGAATGTCAGTGTTATTTAGCTGCCCTCCCTAGTTTGCTATTAGGCTTAGTCATTTATTGCTTGTGCAAAGTGCTCTTCCATCAAGGTTCCTCAGTAGCACAGTTCTATTTTATGTGCCCTAGTTCTTTAGACAGGGGTACAGAGCAGGGGTGGGCAACTTCGGGAGGTCCAGGGGCCATTTTGCCCTCCCATGGGCCACAGCCTGCTGGGTAACTGGAATGTTATTTATATATATAAATGGTGCCCAGAGCACCATGGAATGTTCCAAAGGTCAAATTTAGCTTGTTTGCAAATGAAATCTGACCTTGGCTCTCTGTAGTGTAGAGTGATAGAGCCCCATGCTGTACATCAGCCTTCCACTATGGTCAGAATGCAGGGAGTTGTAGTCCCAAACATCTGGAGGATACCAGGTTGGGGAAGGCCGCTGTAAATCTTGATAAGTTATCAGTGTTCCCTAGTGAAGTCTTCTATACACCTAGTGATATGCCATGATTGGTTCCTGAATGAGTCAGGATTCTCCAATATTGTGGAGGGGAAGTAAGTGTGGGCAGTTATTTTAGAACCTCCACTGACTCCAAGGGCAGTGTTTTTTCTTATGCCATCTCTTTTGTCAGCTTAAACATAGGGTTCCAACAATGCTTTGCTCCTTACAACATGCGCCCTGTTAACTCCACGTTTTTGAGTTAGTTGCTGCTGGCAGGTGGACACCTGGAGGTGTCCTGCCGGTTATTGGTGTGATTGCATACCACAGTGATTAATTAGAACAAATCAGTGAAAATAGGTTCAAATTTTAGCTCTATTGAGCATCATCCAGTGAGCTACCAGTGGTAACCAGAAAGGAATGGAGTCAAAAAAGACATTTGAAAGACATATTCAGTGACAAATGATAAAAAACATGTAGACTTAGCAATGAGATATGAGAGCAGTGTAGACATGGAAAAGGAGATATATGTAATGACTGACTGAAAAAAAGTGTGAAAATGTAAATATAGAAACAATCAAAAATTAATCTAAGACAGTAGAATGGGGATATAAAGATAGCAGCAATTTGCACAATAGTTAACAACAACCACCCATTGGATTGGATCCAGGATCTGCCTTCAGCAAGTGGAAGGGCTCTGCTCATGCCAGATCTCTCCACCCAATTTTTGGGGATACCACATTTTGCCTCATTCAGCAAGGTCTGTTGACTGTCTGTGTAGCATTTTCAGGGGTCTGGAGGGGCTACTGTGGGAAGGAAGGGTGAAGAAGTCCACATCCATCAGTGCTGTTGATCCAGCATAAATCTGGACCCAGACCACTGTGTTAGCCTGGCTTTCAGCTTTATCAGCATTTCTGTTTTTTCTTTCTTCCTCACAATTCAGAATCCAGGGAGATGTATGCCCACAGGAAAGGCTGGCTTATTCTGTCAACCAAGCCATGAGCCAGACTTTTTCTTGGACAAAGTTTTCCCTCCATTCTGTTCCACAGCTCTGCTAGGCCTCTGTCACCAGTAACCTGAACCCCACAAAATATGAAAACAGCTACAATTAGTATTACTAATGTAGTAATGTTTCATTAGTATAAATCCATTTTATCATAACTTTTGGTTCTGCCAGTGCAAGCAGGGCTAGCTGTTATCCTGCCTTATGTGTAATATTGATCCTATGATGGATTTTTTTAAAATTTCATAAAACCAAATAACTTAGGGTCATAAATTAAATCACAGCCATCTGTTCAATCATGTATTGCATGCAGAGTTCCCTGAAACTGTGGCCACAATCCACCAGTTCTAATGGGCATATGATATGGACTTCTACATATTCAGAACTCACTACTTCTCTTCTATGAGGAGCATGCAGGATATGGAAACCTGCACAAAATATTTCCCTTCTCAGGAGAGCATAGAAAAACTGCATAGGTAAGATTTTGACCCGCACCCTATCAAAATAAATTGAATTGTTAATTGAAAAAAAAATTGTATTCATTTCAGTGCTGTAGAGCAGCTTTCCCCAATCCAGATGTGTTGAACTACAAATCCCCTAATCCTCCAGCCAGCACAGTTGGCTGGGGGATGTTGGGAGTTGTAGTCCAACATATCTGGACAGCACGAAATTGGGAAAGGTTGATGTAGAGTGCAATTCTCTAATGTTAATTGGTCATAATCAAGTGATTCTTTGGATCATAGGGAAGAGTCTAGAACAGCCTTTTCCAGCCTGATGCCGTCCAGATGCATTGAACTACAGCTCCCATCAGCCCTGGCAGGGAATGATGGATGTTGTAGTGCAACATACCTGATGGCACCAGGTTGGGGAAGCCTGGCCTAGAAGAGGGATTAATGTTGCCAGTTCTGTCTACCTGTCCTTGATTGCTTGGAAAAGTGGCAAAAGGAAATATAATAATTAAACAGTTAGAATCCTGTATAATATGTGCTACTAGAAATAATTCATGTTGGAGGCTTTGCAAGTGCTTGTTACTATTTTTCAGCATGCGTACCACATAGTAAGTGAATTGAACACTAGGAGGTTTTCATACTGCACCAGCTATTCACAAGGTAATGAATCTATCTTATCCTCAGATGTCAAAACACCAACAGTAACTTGACTGACAAGAGATGGCATCATGTTTATTACCATCAATAAAGTTTATTTCTCACCATTTAAATGACAGATGTTGAGAACATGAAATTCCCTGGGACTGTCTGCTATAAGCTCAGACTTTGTTTATCCCGATCTCTGAAATAATAATCCAGATGGAGGGGGCAGTTGAAAAATATTGTCAGGGACCAATTAAATTATAAAAACCTTTGCAGTAAAGTTCTGACTGTCTTGCTGATGAGATTTGAGTCACTTGCTCTCCCAGATTAATTTAGCATTGTTGTCTAGAAAAGTGAGAAACGAGGCTAAGATTTTGAATGTCTGCCCATTTTGAACAATGGTGAGTTTTTCAGACAAAGCTGGGCATTCTGTGATATGTTTGAATGGGCCATAAGTTCTTGTTAGAATCTAAAGATTGCAAAATGTTATTTTAAAAATAGTTGCAAAAAAAATAATTGTATTGTTCCAGTCTCAGGACTTTTACACCTGCTATATGATTTCTTTCTGGGCAGGTAGGGGAAATCCCAACACCAAAAACAAAAAACAACCCCCCCATAACTTCTTAAAGGTAGCAATTGTTTGTTAGACGCTTTTAAATGGAAGTTAGCATCTATGATGTCTGTCTGTCTGTCTGTCTGTCTGTCTGTATCTATCTATCTATCTATCTATCTATCTATCTATCTATCTTCTATGAAATTAATGAGAAAGATATACACATCATATTGATTACATTGAAATAAAATCTGTGGATGACCTGTGGTTATATGATTTGAATTATTCTGAAATGACTGTTTGCAGTGGGTAACTCTCAGTCCAAGGGACATATGATGAGTCATACTGAATCAAATCCATCAATCTCTTCACACAGTAGCCACCCAGATGCCTATGAGAATCCCACAAGCAGGACATGAGTGCAGTAGCACCCTTCCACTCACATTTATTTATTTATTTATTTATTTATGGGCAGATGGATGGATGGATGGATGGATGTTTCCACTGTTAAGATAGTGCTCTGGGCATGTTTATCCTGCCTTCCTTCCATCACGGAACTCATGGTGGCATACAGATGGTTTCCAGGAGCTTTCTCATCCAGGCAATGACCAGACCCATACCTGCTTAGCTCCAGTGCTGCATCATGTATTTTCAGACCACTCACTTGTATAGCAATATGACAAATTGCTTATTTTAGAACAATAGTTACCAAACTTTCTACCTTCAGGCAACTTTTTCTACACTAATTTGTCTGTTGAGGAACCCCTGCACATTTGTTACAGAAGCCCTGAGATGTTGTGTTGTGCATCCTCAGTTCATGTGGGCTTTTGGCCAAGCTTCCGGGGCTTCATGATTTGTCCCACTTGAACTGAGAGGGTGACATACAACTCACATAATGCTATCTATGTCTTCAGATTACAGCAGATGGGAGTAGTGGGAAAACTGTATTTGGGGGGAGACTGACTTACCATTCTTGAGCTTCTCATGAGAGAACTCCTGACAAATTTCAGAGGAACCCCAGAGTTCCCCAGAACACAGTTCAAAATCCCCTATACTAAAGCAATTTCAGGATGGCAAGGCTTATTTATTTACTGGTTACATTTGTATCCCACCTTTTCCTCCAAGGACCCCAAGGCAGCATACATGATCTCCACTCCATTTTCTCCTCACTACAACCCCATGAGGTAGGCTAGGCTGAGAGTTAGTGACTGGCCTGGTTACCCAGTGAGCTTCATGGGGGATTTGATCCTGGGTCTCCTTAGTCCCAGTCCAACACTCTAACCACTACATCACACTGTCTCCTGTTGATAGCCTTATAAACAGGCATCTCTGGATTCTATAGTGTAAGCCTATTGGGTCATTTGATTTGGCCTGCAATTCTGGTTCTCTGATTCTTGGTCAGTTACGACTAGCTCAGATCCCATCAACTTATATGTGAAGTTGAGATTTTTTGCCCCAGTGTGCATCACTTTACACTTGCTTACACTGAGCCACATTTGCAATTTGGATGCGCATTCTCCCAATTTGGAGAGATCCCTCTGGAGCTCTTTGCAATTCCCTTTGTTTTAACCACCCTAAATAATTTGCTGCCATCAGCAAATTTGTCCACCTCACTGCTCACTCCTAATCCCAGATCATTTATGAACAAGTTGAAAAGCATTGGTCCCAATAAAGATCCTTACGGGACCATACTCTTTACATCCCTCTATTGGGAGAATTTACGATTTATTCCTACCCTCTGCTTTCTGTTTTTTAACAGTTGCTGATCCATACAAGGACCTCTGTTCTTAGTCCATGACTGCTAAATTTGCTCAGGAGTCTTTGGTGATGGACTTTGTCACAAGCCTTTTGGAAGTCCAAGTAAACAATGTCAACTTAGTGTATCACCTATAGCAAATTAGCTCAGAGCTTTGACTAGTGTTGATTCACTTATAGTTCTTGGCAGCAGCATGTCCTCAAATTTTTACACAGTGTCTCATATAATGCATATAAAGCTTGCAATTCCTTTGGTAATCTCCATGGCTAACAATGCAATGTATAGGGAATTTATTTACCAACATAAATCACAGCGATGAGTCTGTTATGTTTACCACTCAGCTACCTTCATGTAAGACATAGAGCCTGTAAGCTGGTCATATTAAACAGATTAACAGCTTCTTTCCCAGCTGCTTGTGGAAAAGAATGGGTGATTAATGGGAAGACTTTTGAAGGTGAAGGTACTTTTTGGTATTTAATCTAATCTTGTGGAATCTCAGCTCCACTGGAAAGAATAATCAGGGTGTATGAAAGATACTGACTACCTACTGGAACTGCACTCTCCAACACAGCACCTGTAGGTGCATGGTGCCCCAAGAAATATCCAGTGGTGCCTATGTCCTCCATCTCCCCATAATTTTCAACAAGAAAGTGGCTGCCGCCAGATCTCACAAGATTCTGCAGCAACTATGAACTTGCATGAAATCTCATCCTAGTTGCAAGATATTGTGAGATGTTGCATCACTTGCAAAATCTCACATCCCATGAGTAAAAAATCTCTCAGGATGCCACAGCAGCTACCAGGGGATCGGGAGCCATGGAAACTGAAGGAGCTGTGAGTGAAAGCTTTTGAGACAGCAAGAGAGGGAAAGCAGCCAGAGAGAGAGAGAGAGAGAGAGAGAATGGCCAGCATGAAAGCAGACAGAGGAAACACAGAGATAGAGAGCAGAAAGAGAGAGAAAGAACATACACATGCACACACAAGAAAGCAGTGGACTCCTAACATTTTGTAACTGGCCACCCACAGCAGTCATTTTGTGGGTGTACCCATACACTCTCAAAATTACAAATATGCCAACAGGCCCAAAAAGATTGGCGGCCCCTGCAACACGATATTCACTCTCAACTCAAGCCTAGATAAATGTTTCAAGAGTCCAGAGGGAAAAGGCACAGGAATACTTCTGATAGACATGTCTTTGGATTGGTGGATGGACAGTCGGATGCTGTGTTGGTAAAGAACATGTGAACAGCCCACTATTTAATATGGTTCTGAGGTAAAACAATTCTCCTTTTAACAAAGCCCTTCATATCTCCATACTTCTTTTCTGCCTATGGAGATTCTTTTTCAGTCATGGTGGTTCTATTTCTGATGCGACTGAGAGCTGCACAGCCAGGAAATGAGAGGCTTGCACTTTCTGTTCATCCTGCATCATTGTCATATCTGAAGCTGCCTTTGGATATTTATGAATCAGGACTAAGTTGCTATGGCCGGGACTGGCAAGATCATATTTTGAGTACAACATAAAGTTCTCTGCGGTTTGCTTACAAAATCAGAGTACTGAGCTATTAAATACCACTGAATTTTGAAAATAGCTGGGCTTAGTTGTGAAGTTATTGCACTGCTAACAATTGGGGAAAGACTGTGGCATTGTTAGTAGCACCTTTCTTGCCTGAGCCAATCCAAGCTGGCTTGTAGACCTTCTTTACTTCTGAAGCTGCGTTCTTGTTTGAAAATCCCTTTCAAAATAAAAAGATCGGATATTTGCTCCCATTCAGGGTGGGCAAGAAAACTAACTATGCTTCTCTATACCCAGCTCTTCATCTTTCTCCTGTCTCTAACGACAATATTGTTATGCTTGCAATGCTTGCACTTTAATCGTTTCCTAGGTATTTGCAAGTGAATGACGCTGCTGCATGAAATATTCATGGCTCATCTTCTCTCCTACAAAAGGTTGAGAACATCTGAAGTTGGAGTTCAGGCATATGGAAGCATATGGAAATAGTACCTGCAGTTCTGCCTTAGGGGCTGCCTCTGACCTTTTCTTCAATGGAAATAAACAAAACATTTCTTCATTTCCTTAATCCCTTAAAAATGATATCTGGTTATCATCTTGTATTTATGGTCTGCATTTTATCCTGTTTGTTCAGCAGTTGATGGCTGGAGATCCAGGTTTACCACTGAACAAGGGGTTTCCCTCTTTTCAATGTGGAAATTCAGAGTGAAATGTCCACTCAAAATATCCTAATTTTCCAAAAATATTGGAGAAGGTGTGTGTGGCTCAGGCACCTATCTGTATTTTTCAAAGAAATTGGGAAAAGACAGCATTTTTGTCTTTAATATGCTGGATATGCCTATAAATTACTATGACAATTTTGCATACAATTTCTTAGCTATACCCATTTTTAGAAGGAAACTTTTCTGAATAAAATGTTTGAACCCTGTGTATACCAGGTGGCCCAAAAGTAGGTATACAGTTGTTTAGAATGTTGATGGGAGGGGGAGAGAATGTGTGAGTAGAAGATGTGTGGTGGAGTCAAAATGACAGTTGGGAAGAGTGCGTAACAGGGAGGGACAGTTAAATCAGTTAAGTGTAGAGGGTGAGGGGAGTGAGGCCCTTAAGCATACAGTTGTTTAGTTTTTTTTTTTACTGATATTATGAATGATGGCAGTGAACTTGAGTCAAGAACAAAGAAAGTGAATTCTAAAGCAGTACTGGAAGACTGAAAATGCCGAGCAGGTGTGCACAGCATGGCAAGGAGCATCTGACACTCCTCCACCAACACATCTGACAATTTATCGTCTTAGAGATAAATTTGAAGCAACAGGTGCAGTGGCTAATGCACCAAAATCTGGACATCCTAGGATGTCTATGACAGAGGAAAATGAGATGAGAATCACTCTGACATTTGTGAACAGTACCTAAACATGTTATATGCTGTGGTAGTGCCACAACTCAGAACCAGGGCTAACTTCACCGCACTGCTCTTCCAACAAGATGGGGCACCTCCTCATTATGCTTTTGCAGTAAGGGACTATTTTGACAACACCTTCCCACAGCATTGGATCGGATGACATGGCAGCATTGAATGGCCACCACGTTCACCCGACTTAACACCAATGGACTTCTTTTTGGGGGCATAGTAAAGAATAAGGTTTTTGAGAGGAATCCTCGTACAGTGGACAAATTAAAAGAGTTCATCTAGGAAGCATTTATGGACATTGATGCAGACCGGAATTTGTGTCATACTGTGTGTCACAGTGTTCCGGACAGGTTCGAGGAATGTTGCAATGTTGATGGAATACATTTCGAGCACTTATGAGATTAAACAGTGTTAAACAAATGTAAATGTAATAAACAATGTAATAAAATGCAAATAAACTATACTTCATACTTACTTTTGGGCCACTCTGTATGTGCGACATCATATTTTTGCTTTTCATGGGAATAGCTAATTTGTCATTGTTCTGTCCTCTTTTAAATAAGCATCAAATATGGGACATTGTTTGAGAAATTGGGTACTCTTGCTTAAAGCAAGCATCAGTTTCTAACCAACCATTTCTCAAACCAGTGGAAGAGTTATACAAGTTGTACAGCATCTGCAGACTTTATTTTACTAGTGACAATGCACAAGCTAGACAGAAACTACTTTGACTTCTAGAATCCAGGTAGATCTTTTTTTCCTCTTCTCCGCCCCCGCCCCCGCCCCCGTCCCCGTCCCCGTCCCTGCCCCTGCCAAACATGAAATACTGCACAACCTGTCACCCAACCTTTGAGCCACTTATTCTTTCAGCCTTTTAAAAATCACTTGCAATACTATTTTCTTCAGCCCTTGACCCTCCCTTCTCTCTCTCTCTACATCTCCTTTTGAGAAAATGTCACAAAGTGGAACTTTAAAATCAGGGACATATATACCTATAACTATCTACACACACCACCTTCATGCCCTTTGATGCAGACAATGGTGTGACCAGGTGAGAGAGGCTTCCTTTTCCCACACAAGTTATAGTTTGTTCCCTAATCAAGAGCCATTAATCTTGCCTCTGTGCTCTAGCTGTAAGTTCCTGAGACAGGAATAAATCAGAGAGAGAGAGAGAGAGATTGAGAGAGAGAGAGAGAGAGGAGACAACAGTCAATCATCATATGATGGGGCTGTGCTGTACAGCAGGAGTGTTGCTAGATCTGAGCCCATGGGTCTTGGTCCTGGCTGAATCTACTTACCAGGGCTCTAGTTTTTTTCCCCAGAGTCCTGCATACCCCTTGGTGCCAATGGAAGCCCCCCCCCCCAGCTTAATTGCCATGCAGGGACATTTTTCAAGGGGGTCACAGTTGGGAGGGAGTGGGTTGACCTGTCCATTCCCACATGCAGCAACACTCTCTCCCCTCCCCACAATTACCCCCTGCATGGCAATTAAGCTTAGGAAAAAAACACACACTTCTATTGTTGCTAATGGAAACTCCACCCCCAGCACAATTGCATGCTGTGTGTGTGTGTGTGTGTGTGTGTGAAAGGGTTCATGATTACACTTTGTAGCCACTCTTTTCTGTGCATTTTTTCACACCTGTTCACAGCCATTGCAAATTAATTGTAACTGAAGAAGAACTACTGATTTAGGCTGATCTGGGGATGTGTGTGGCATGACTTCTCTGGGGGATTCCTTATCCTGGAAGAGCTTGAACCTTTGGAACCAGATGTCCCTAGGGAACAAGCTGCCTCAGAGGCCCCTGGCCCTACCCAAGATGGCCCTGGACCCTCAGGGGTGGCGCCTTCAGATCTGCCTCCTTAAGACAAAGCAAATTCAGTTTCTGAGGCAGAGGGGATGTTGAGCCACCACCTAGTCCCTGAGGGTGCTGGTGCCTTAAGATCAGCCTAGGACAACAGCCAGGCAAAGGAGTGCTCACTTGCTGAAAAGGGTTCCTCAAGCATAAAAGGCTCCATATGAATAGGGCCCTCCTCATGAGGAGGAAGCCCTCTGACATGATACAGCTGAGTTCTGGGTGGGGTTGTGGAAGCACCAGCATATAAGCTCTCAGTGGATTACAAATAGTTGTTGGAATAGCACCTTGCCTCAGTTCCTGGTGTCTGACTGGCCTCCCATGTTTGGACCTTGGCTGTGCCGTAAGTCTCTCTTGTGGAAACTATCTACTTGCCTGGTAATGCTGTGCTATGACTGTTGCCTATATCTTGACTACTCCTGCCTTACTCTGATTCCATACTGGACTGGTATTTCTGTGCCTGACTATTTACGTGCCTAATTGACTTGCCATTGGATTTGCTCCTTCATTTGCCCTAACACTGGGGCTGACCCGGCTACAGCAGGACAAGTGGGTGAGTGTAAATTAATTAAATACTTTATTTTATTTGGTCTGATTTGGATGGGAAATTAATTGGCTGGTTTTGCCATCTGTGAAATTTAAAGGAATATTTGTCACTATTTCTAAATAGTGCAGAATAACCCCCTCAGGTCCCACGGAGTCTGTGGACTTTCAGATATATATTTTTTAACTTTCCTGAAATTTATGCATATTTATTTGTAGGAAAATACTTCAGCTTCTGCTGAGGAAAAGTTGAATGGAATGGGGGACATAAATTATGTAAATTGTTATGAAACCTCTTACGTAACTATTTGTGTATTTTTCCACATGATGGAAGTGTTTTTTTGTATCTATCTGGGAGTGGATGATGGAACAAAAGGTGCCTGACAATCCACAAAATGCAGATGGAGCGGATTTTATTCAGTCCATACATCCCCCATTCTTCTTGTGTAAAGGATAGGAAACGGAGAGAGAATGGGAGAGGCTTCCACTCGGCCTTTGCCTCTGATGATGCCTGGGATACTGCTTTCTGGAGCTGTAGGAGTTCACAAATATTCCATCTGTATACCCACTCCCAGCAGTTCTATCACTGTCTACTTCTACCTCTCTCTCATTAGTCTCTGCCACTGTGATTGATTCTGTGTGGGTGCTGCTCTGTAGTCGTATCCCTGCCTCACTCGGACCCTCTTGTTCTTGAGCCACAACTGCTACAAAAATGGCATGTTTCAGAAGGTCATTTGGAAAGAGCCAGTTTTTGCTTGGCAATATAGGATCACTCAGGATAAGCAACACTGCTGTTGCCCTGCCTGTGAAAGCTCTCCTCTGCCTTTTTATAAAGCACAGAAAGGGTATGAACGCTGAGAGCAGAGGGATAGTGGGTGAGTGTAATAGGGGCTCTACGATGAGCAGCAGTAAAGAGAAGGACTCTTACACTGCACATAGCTTCCTTTTGAATGAATGAAGTCTGCATGGGAGCTTGTGCGCAAGGTCATAGCCGTAGGATTTATATGTATGAAGGTTTTGAATGGACTGAATATGCATAAGATTGTATTGATGCAGTACCCCCCCACACACACACACACACTCATCCTCATCTTGTTCCTGGCAAAGGATCCAGAGGATCAGCCAAATATCAGCACCAGTGCCACCATCTGCATGGCTAACTACTTGTTTTCAGTGCAAGGCAAAAGGTACCATCTTTGATATGGGGCTATTCCCATCAGCTTTCCATGGTCCCAACTTGATGATAAAAGCTTCTCGGTTGACTTGAAGCTGCAATCCTGGTTTTCATTTTTAAAACCCTCTGAAAGAGCCCAGCAAAAGTCTGTGGGATTTTCCAGAAGCCAGTAGCTTAAAGAGTGCAGCTTCGGGCGCAATCATATGGCCGCTAGTCAGCAGCTAGATGACCATAGAATAGGGCTGTTCCTGGGAACTGACCTTGGAGCCTGCATTCCAAGGTCTGTTCCCTGAGAACCAACCTCCCCGTTCTCTCGTGCTGCCTTGCAGGCAGTGTGGGAGAACAGCTCCACGCTCAGAAGAGGAGTGCGGAGTGGCAAAAATGGGGCGTTCCTGGGGGCGTGCGGAGGCGGGGAGGGCGGAAGTGCCATTCCAATGCTTCCTATGTGTCATCCAGCACCTGCCCCCCCCAACTTCCCAGGGCTAGACAGCTGAAATCCCACAACTGCAGGGCGGCTGAATCACAGAAAGGAAAATCCCCTCCGTGCTGCTCCTACCCTGCATTGGATAGGTAGCTGCCTATCCTGATAGGATTGTGCCCTTAATTGCTTTCAGGTAGATGCAGTTGGAACGAATATTTTAAAATTAGCATGCTGGCAATACTCAGTGCATTTATTTGGAAGCAATATCCAACTCAATGGGGCTTCCACATAAACTTATGTAGTATCTAGATTAGGGATGGGCAGATTCCCTACATTTGGGTCCATGGGGAATCCGCCTGCGGCGGGGGAGGCAATCCGTTCCTCCCCCCGGAATCCTGTTCAGCTGGCTCTGCTCCGTGGTGATTCCATGGAGCTGCCGGCCAGCTCCGAAGTGCCTGCAATACAGCTTCCATGCTGTATCACTGGCTGAAGGGGACTTGACTGACTGCTGCCGCAAATGGCATCCAGGACACCATTTGTGGCTGTAAAGGCCTTAATTTAAGATAAATGCAGCCATTTATGGCTGCATTTGCCTTAAACTAAGGCCTTTACAGCTGCAAATGGTGTCCTGGATGCCAACTGCATCCACAGTCAGTCCCCTTCAGCCAGCGATACAGCATGGCGGCCGTATTGCTGGAAATCTGGAGCTGGAGGATCCGGCCAAAGAGAATTCTGTGGGGAGGTGGAGGTAAGTGTTCCGTTCTGCCACGGACTTCAGGGGCCAGATACTAAAGAAAATCATTGGAGTCTGTGGCAGAATTCTCTGCCATCCCTAATCTAGATGAACAAAAATGGGCATGGATCTGCTTCTGAGGCCTGTCACTCATCTGATCCTGTTACTTTCTCTCCTTTTCCTGGACCAATGTGAGACCATTTACTCTAGATTTATAACTGAGCTACTGTAATTGAGAGAACTCACTATTTCCAAGCATTAGTTTTTCCCTTTTGCTTACTTTGGTTTCTGGTATTTTACTCAGTCTGCAGACTAGTCCCACTCTCTATAAATGTGAAGGAACAGAATATATTGGCTTCTTGCATGACCCTTGGATAGTGGCCATTCCTCTTGGATCAACAGCTCTACTGTAGTGTTGTTATAGAATTTGATCACCCAGACAGGCATCATTAATCCTCCAACAAGATTACTAGCTCCAATCTATATGGCTGCACACTCTGCATGCTGTAAGTCATGTTCCAAAGCGAATTATTGACTGAGTAAATTTAACAGCAAACAAGCAAAAGAGACCTCAGCTTTCTTTTTTGTGATGTTACTTGTGGGATCAGTTGTCTCTCTTGTCAGGTGGGGACTGAGTCTGTCATGACTGGGACTATAAAAAACAGAACATAGGGTGTTGGTGGAGACTCTTGCTTTAAGTGAGACCTGCACAATCTCTCTACAGTGTGTTTCAATGAACTTGTTTTTATTGGTTACCCCCCCCCCCCACGATTAACAAATCTATGGCTGAAAGGGGAAAATCTGTGTTTTGGTATAGAAATTAGAGAAGCATATTAAGGGCTCCCCTCTTCCATAATTTATTATTCATTATTTATTTATTACATTTGTATCCCACCTTTTTTCCTCAAGGAACCCAAGGCAGTGTACATAATCCTCCTCCTCTCCATTTTAGCCTCACAGCAATAACCCTGTGAGGTAGGTTGGGCTGAGAGTCTGTGACTGGCCCAAAGTCATCCAGTGAGCTTCATGGCTGAGTGAGGACTGGAACCCGGGTCTCCCAACTCCTAGTCCAACACTACGCCACACCAGCTCTCCGGTGTGTAATTTCCACTACAGGGCATAATTTCCTTTGGATAAGAGAGCACTTGAGACTTCTGGTGCCTTTGCAATATTTGTTTTATTTACAAATATACATGCAGATCACTGTGGGAGCAAAAATGCTCCTTCAGCACATAGCAGAGTCATTAATATTGCATGCAATTCTCAAAGAATAAAATGTGCAGCCCCCTATAAGGCTGCACTCCATTTTCAGCTAACTCTATCTAGAAATCCCCAGCTTATTGAATTCAAACTGCAGGTCTTGAATTCAAGCTACATGTTACACTTGTAGCTGAGGTTTGTCTTCTTTTCTGTAGTGTAAGTGCACATGCTTGGATTGGGACAGCCACTCTCCAACAGGTGAAAGCTTTTCCTTCCCACAATTATGTTTCAGAAGTCTCTCCCCTATGTGGTGGTGGTGGTGGGGGGGGGGTTAAAAGAAAAGGGAGAAGGGGTGTTGGGATTTGGGGGGGGAATGGTGGATGGGAAGATTTAAGTCTCCCCTCTGAGAACATGGTGGTCTGATCCAAATGGGGCCATGATCACTTCACTAGAGAGGACAAAAAGACAAGCCTGAGCTACATGGTCAGCATAATGTGTAGCTTGGCTATCTGTATTACTCTGAAGGGTGTTACTTTCTCGGGACCTGAATCCCCAACCATGCCTGAATACCTGATCCAACAAGTGTGAGCTAGGTTGGGCATTTGGAGCAGCCTTCACCAACCTAGTGCCCACTAGATGTGTTGGACTACCATTTCCAGCAACCTCCAACCAGCATGGCTGACTGGGGAATGCTGGGAGTTGTAGTCGAACATATCTGGAGGGTACCAGGTTGGGGAAGGCTGCTTTGAAGTCTGTTCCTTTCCTTGTAGCTGAATGGGAAGAACTGGCCGATCTGCTTGCAGGATCGGGGCTTTCCCGTCCCTGCCAACCAATGAAAAGTGACAGGATAATCCTGAAATTTGTCCAGGATTCTTTCTTTTAATTTCAGTGGTGGGGAGCCATGGAACAAAAACCTTGTAGCCAGGATCCAGTAAGATTTGAGAGATTTGCATAGTTTCCTAACTACTGCTATCCCTAATCATAATGATCTCAATGAGTTTTAAGAGCTGGAGTGCTACAGGATGCCCAAGTTAAAACCACTGCTTGGCCATGAAGCAGTACTATGCAACCTTGTGGGTAACTCACAGGCTGTTGCTGAGTTATTTGAGGGTTGCTGCCCACTGGGTATGGATGATACAGAAAGCTGTGCCAGTGTGGGTTATTAGGGAAATCTATCTGGGATACACTCAGCACATGCGGCAGCTGCAACTAGCCACAGTGGCTGGTTTCAGCCACTGTGATCAAGCAAACTGGTGTCTGTGACCCTACTCTATTTCACCAGGGTGTAGTAAGGATGAAAGGTGCTAAGGAGCACTTGTAACCCATTTCTTTAGGAAAGGGTAGGAAATACAGCAAAACAATATTTATTACATTTCTATACCTCCCAATAGCCAAAGCTCTCTGGGCAGTTTACAAAAATTAAAACATTTAAAAATACAATATACAGATTTTAAATGCCAATTCCATAAGAAACACAGGAAGAGAACAATATACAAAAACATATATCTAAAACAACTTCAACAAGCAATCTCAAAGCAGACAATATGAGAAATAGAGCTGACCCAGCTGGGAGTGAGAGGGCAATGCTACAAATCAGTGGGGGAAAAAAGAGGCGTGTTTCCCTGCCATGCAGCTTTAAAGAGCACAGGAGTATGCTTTAAAACCAGGGATTGGCAACCTCACCCCACTCAACTCTATAACTGAAGAGCCAGTAGAAAGGAGGTAGAAATTGGGGATGGAGAATTTCTGGGAAAGCAAACCCAAGTGCTGAGAATATGGCCGGCAGCAATATAAGCAGGATAAAAGTCAGAAGAGGGAGAAGGATGGTGAAGGAAAGTAGTGGATGAAAACAGCAACAGGGGAGGAAGCTTAACAAGGTGATGGAAAAAGAGGAAAAATGAAGGCAACTGAAGCAGTGAGGAGGCAACATTCCCCAGCAGCATGGATCTATTATCATGTCCCTAACAGCTGTTGTTATTCTATTTGTTCTTGGCCACTGGTTAGAGTGGATCGCCTGCTGCAGACATTTCCAATCTTATGCAGTGTTCCATACAGATGAAGACAAAGCAATATATTAAATGCTCAGCTAGCCACATGTCCAGCACAAACAACAACAGCGGTGATTGACGGAGACAGAGAGCAGACTGTGTCAAAAGCTATTGAAATAAGCCAGTGCCCCTTCTTTGTCAATGGATCTGCTGATGGTTAATTTATCAAGAGAAATAATGAGCTGCAGGGGGAAAGGGTATTGCAATAATGGATCATCTCAAGGCAGGTTTAATGCCAATCTGTGTTGCTGTACCTCTCTGGAAGTTGTTGTGCTGCAAGTGACTCCTAAACATGTTGAACATTTTGGAATAATCTTCATCACTCCTCTGTTATATCAGGAGAATAAATTAATCTTGCATCCTCTACTACTTTAACAGGTGGAAACGTGAACTACTTCCCAAGGTTGTAACAGAGTTTGGTGCAGACAAAGGAACTAAATCAGTGCTAGGCATCTTCTTTAGTGCATCCTGGCTTTGTCCAGACATCTACTAGGTCTAGTGAGTCAGATGGTCCATCGTGTCACATACAACAGGTAGAGCTGCAAGCAGGAAGTCCTTGTAACTCTGGTACGTACCAGCAAGAACACAATGTGAGCTGATGAACACAGCAGGTCTAGTTCTCATGGATAGCTCAAGACTGGAGTATCAAGGACTCTGTATCTAGTCAATGGTGTCTGCTTATACATGCAGTATAACAATAGTTTACCCTTTTAATTTTTTTTTTAAAGAATCAACTAATTGCATGATTTCTCTTTCCCTGGTTCCACTGTTCCTTTATAGTACAATTGGGAGGATGAGTTTAAAGGAAAAACTGCTGTTTGATCACCTATTCCTAGGGAATAGAGGACTGGTGTTGCTGTGGGGTTCAATACCCTTTGGTGTTAATGATGATAATAGATAGCCAGTCCAATTTAAAAAGTCATCAGAATATGTTTGAAGTGCCATTGGGTAATTCTGAGCAAGCTTTGGAGAATGGCTATGAAAACAAAATATGACCTTCAGAGGGACAAAAATCAGGTTAAGTGGAGAAGAAAAAGATGGAAGAAAATGTAAGCCCTATTCCTCTGTTGTGTATGCCCTGCAGTTGTAAATATAGTAGTACTGAAATATGTGAAAGAGAGAAGTCTCATTAATATTGACCTTTATTGAACCAGCATCAGTTGATAGATGTCATACCTTGCCCAATCCATCATCTAACTCAACCACGTCCCTAGGAATATTATATCGCTTTTTCAGTTCTTCCTATCAGAGAGCTTCGGCTATTGGGCGGTATAGAAATGAAATAAATAAATAAATAAATAAATAAATAAATAAATAAATATCATGCCCTTGCAACTACCAGGAAATAGGATCATATGTCACTTTCATCCCACCTGGTTGCTTCTGTAATGTTTGAAGCACGACAGAAGGGCATTCATGGCCAGAGCAAAAGGGGATGTGGCAGGAGGTTGAAGCCCTCCCCCAACTGCCCCTTGCCCATGAAATCTCATGGTTCTGTTCCTAGTAATCTATAGTTCATTTTCTAATTAAATTGTCAAGTGCATGGTGCAATTCTTGAACACTGAGGACCAACAGAGTGTATACATCTTAATGGGAAATGCCAGAAGTGGATGTGAATCTTGAGATCTGGTGTTATGTAGTGGCTAGAGTGTTGGACTAGGAGTCGGGAGACCCGGGGTCTAGTCCCCACTCAGCCATGAAGCTCACTGGGTGACTATGAGCCAGTCACAGGTCTCAACCCAATCTACCTCACAGGGTGGTTGTTGTGAAGATAAAGGGAGAGGTGGAGGATTATGTACGCCACCTTGGGTTCCCTAAGGAGGCAGGATATAAAAGTAATAAAACATATCTCCTTCAGCCAATTCCCTTACCTTTGACTTCACCTGTTCCCCTAGTGAAAAAAATAATTATTTCTTATGTTAACATTAATTGTCTCTCCACCATTGGCTTGCCTATATCACACAATTAACTAACCATATAGGTATGGCAACTGACAGTCATTAAGCTACATCTCCCTCCTTGATGTGGTGGTGGAGATCCATCAGTCACCAACCAAGGTTTCTAGGCATAGCCATTTCTAGGAGGGGAAGGGAGTAGAGATGGTTGTCGTGAGCCTGCTAGGTTTCCCCAAAGCTCCTGGTTTGTTTTGCCTTTGCAAGCTGAGCTGCAGGATTTTTCCTGGAATCCAGGAATACTTCTCAGATTTTTTCCCCTTAAAGCAACATTTATGCAAATTGCCACCACCATTTGCATAAATGTCACTTTAAGGGACACCCCCCCCCCTGAAAATCCATGAGTTGGCCCAACTCGATCTTCATAGATTCAGGACAGCTCAGGGGTAAGTGAGTGGAAGTCTGGTGGGGCTGAGCTGCTAAAAACTTGGTGAACTTTACTCCCTCGATGGATTCCTCCAACATCCTTATAAAGGGAGCCAGACTGGAGTAGGAGCAGAAAAGGTATAATGTTTTCAGTGCAGCTTCAGTGATGGATAGGAGTAGGAAGGCTTTCAAGTAGGCCTCCAGTGAGTGAGTGGAAGGGATTTGGTCATGGCCAACCATTTCTAACAAACTTCTCAAACTGGATCTCCAGCTGATTTAATTGTTAATCAATACTGTCTCCAACAGAGGTTCCAGAAGCCATATATAACACAATGACACACTAACTACAGGGCCATGTTACAGTTGCCATGGGCATTCCACTGAAGATCACATCCCCTTTTTTGTGCCAGGGTACAGGAATGCCCCTCTGGTGGACCCTCCTGGTTTGAGTTTACCTTCCTTTCCAACAGCAAATGATACGGAGAGAAGATTGGAGTGGGGAGGGAAACAGTGGCACATTTACAGCACAATCCTACATATGTTTACTCAGAAGTATGTCCCATTAAGTTCAATGGGGCTTTCTCCATGTAAGTGGGTGTGAGATTGCAGCATGAGAGGCTTGTTTGTGATATGAGCTTTCGTTAACAACAGACTATGATGCATCTGGTGAAGTAGGGTGTTTTCTGTGAAAGGTCAGGACACAATAAATCACCTAGTCTCTAAGGTATGGCTGCACTTTTTATCTAATTAGTTAGCGCTGCTGCTGTTCCAACAGCTCCAAATATTACTCTGAAACTTTTGGCAGCTTTACTGAAATCTGCAGTGCTTCCAGCAAATATGCTGTGCATATTCAACCCAGCAAGTTTCAAAAATATTTTTTTTCATAACATAGCCATGCTAATGTGATATTCTTGTGATTCTTAAAAAACAAAAACAAAACGCTCTTGCACAACGCTATCTCATTTGTATTCTCCTAATATTTTCTTTTTAAGAGGTTGAACCAACACATGCACCAAGCCATCTTTTCTAATGTCTAATCACATGATACCGCATTTCACACTAGGATTGAAATGTTGCCCGCTCCTGCTGTGAATGATCCCGATGACATGCTGCACAAGAAGTAAAGCTTAGCCTCCCAACTCTGATATATATATATATATATATATATATATTTAACTTCCATGAAAAAGATTTAACACGGTTAGTATTACGAGAACTAATAAAGCCACTGGAAGAACATATTCCTAATATTCCACAGAAGTATAGCACAGGGCCTTTGGTTTATTCCAGTTTGAGTTCATAAAAATAGAGGAACAAAAAAAATAATAATAAAAAGATCCACAGTACTGGAGAGTCTTTAAATTTAATATCCAAAAGGGAATTGGAAGAAAATTAAAGTTTCTGTGAACCCCTTGCAGCTACTTTTCTGGATCTACTGTTCCTCAGCAGAAATTGTGCAGATCGAATTTAACTGCTAACATAGCTGGCACTGTTGCTCCTGTTAGTTTCTCTGAGGGGATTGTTTACTGATCTCAATTAAAGCTACTGCTGGAGGCTGAGCAACACAAAGCTCAGTCATGGACTCTGAAAATCACCTTCTGTATTGGGGGATTTAAGAGAGCATTGTAGAGTATAAAATAAGCACTGGGGGTGTGGGATGTCGAGGGCTGGCTTTAAACATCTGCCGATGTGTTACATGCACTTGGGTGGAATTTTGATAAAAGGGTAGTGTTGGAAGGGAAGATGAGAAATTTCCATTACTGTGTAGGGCAAGGCAAGGGTGGGGCAATATACATCCTGTAGGCCACATGTGGCCTCTGCCACCCCAGTGCTCCCCATTGTCCTGCCCCCCTTTTTTAAAAGGGAGAAAACTTCATGGTCTGCCACTGAAATTCAGTGGAAAGCCACTATGGAGGCTTAGAATGGCCAACTTTAGCTTGAAGACAAGCTAAAGTTGCCCATTCTAAGCCTCCGTAGTTCTACAGAGGATTAGAATGGACACATCAAGCTTGATACTTCCTTTTTTCTCCCTTTTCTTTTGTGGTATGGGTGTGGTGGCAGATGGAGTGCAGCCTGCAATGGGCCTGGGATGGGGGGAATTGGTCCTTGGAGTACCTAGAGTTGCCCATCCATAGTACAGGGAGAACACAAGCTCCCCACTGATGGGAAGGAGTAGAATTCCTTTGACAGGGATTCAGGAAGGTATAGGTTTGGATCTAGGATCTAAATCTAGAGAGCTTTGACTATTGGGAAGTATAGAAATGGAATGAATGAATGAATAGGATCTGCCTTCTGTGAGAGGAAAGACTCAAAGTCCCTTTGCCCAGTTTTGAGGATCCTCCTTGCCATAGGTCACTCCATTCAGCAGGGACGCCTGGCTGTTTGTGTTGTATTTTCAGGAGGATGGAGGGGCTGCCATGGGGAAGTCCACGTCTGCTGGCATAGGTGATCCAGCATAAATCTGGATCCAACCCATAAACTCCATCTAGTGACTATTTAAATATTCACCACAATTTACAATTGGACTCTACATGCAAAGGCCCTTATCCAGCTAAAGATAAGTCATGGCTGAAGTCCCACTGAAATCAATAGGTCTTAAATTAGTTGTGATGAATTTTCCTCAATGATTTCAGTGAGACATAAGTACAGCTAGCTTCCCAAAACTGGACCAGGGCCAGAGGCTGCAGCCTGCACCCTCTCGTTTCTACACAAAAGATGAGAACTATCCTGTAAATAGATCATTTTCTTAACTGCTACTGTATATACTATTCATTTTAAATTCATTTGCCGAATCCATTGGCAGCCTAGATTACCTCTATTACTAATGTTTAAAATGTATTTGTATTCCAACAGTGCATGGCTGGTGTATGTGAGCACTGATTGCACCACGGACCAGTGCTAAAGTATATATTTGCTTGTACGGATTTCCAGGTTTGCCCCTTGATATCAGGGCTTGCCCAAGACATTCTGTTGCCTGAGATGAAGACCAGGATGGCATCCTCTCCCTCCCCCACTTCACATGCAGATGCCAACTGGACTGGCTGTTGAATCTTACTTGGACACTGGCAATGCGGCAGCATCCTCTGCTGCACCTGAGTGCAGCAGGCTAGCTTGGGGGGGGGGGCAGGGCAGGCTGCATGGCACATAAAGCTCTATCCTCCAACATCTTGCCAGCACTCCCTCTACCTGAGGCAGCTGCCTCACTCTGCCTAATGGTAGGGAGGGACAGCTGTGCCTATCTCCAGCTAAAAGGATCTCAGATCTTTTCTCTGCAGGGTTGGGGATGTATTTTTTCTTCCTAAAACCTTGGGGGCCTGTTGTCAGAGTAGGCAGTTCTGGGCTAGACCAATGTACCCCACTCAGTAGGAGACAGCTCTTTGTAGTGTTCTAGGCACTATACAGCAGGGTGTGGGTAGAAAGTAGATCTCCAGATGTTTTGGACTTCAACTCCTGGAAGTTCCTGCCAGCATGGCCAATGTTCAGGAATGCTGGGAGTTGAAGTCCTGGGGATGTTCTGCCCACCCCAGCTATACAGCACATGGCACAATTCGTGTGTAGAGGTCTTCTATAACATGTAATGCAGAGGAATAAATGTAAAGCAAGGATGGAGTCACTGAGCTACGGTGATTTATGAGAGGCTTTCTCAGAAAAATGCATTTGGAAGAAGGATTTAAAGGAGGAAGTGCTGTTCCCTATAGCCCTTCCCCCCAGCTGCAGGGAAATGCATGGTGCAAAGCAATACAGGTAACTGTGGGAGCTGTTTGAAAAAGAAATGAACCAGGAAGTGACTGTATTAGGAGAGACAATATACACAAGTGGAGTGAACGTGGGATCAGAATCTAAGCTGTGAACTTATCGAGCAGGTAACTGTGATCCATAAACAGGAACAGGAAAAGCATACAGTAGAGTGTTATTGTGGAATGGGTACTAGTGTAAAAGAAATTACTAACAATGAAAAGTTAGAATCAAAAGGTAAAACACTCCATTAAAACATTGAAAACTGGAGAACTAATCGGAGAACTAACCATTAACAAACTGGGGAGCATAATCAGTCAGGAAAGGCCTGGGTGAAAAGGTAGGTCTTTAATGGGCACTTAAACCATGCCATACCTGGCACCTCCCACGAAGTGGGTGCCACCACAAAGAAAGTCTGCTTCTGGGTTGCTGCCAGGAGGTGATGTACAGATTGCAGTACCACCAGAAAAGCCTCCTCTGATAATCTGAGGGATCAAACTGGTCTATATCAGGGAAGGCAATTTGCCAGGTAACCTGGTCCTGATTTATTCAGACTTTTGTATGTGCCAGCAACAAAAAATTGAACATGTTCCAGTAGCTAATAGGCAGCCAGTGTGATTGCTTTAACACGGTGAAAAATGTGCATGGCCAGGCGTCCCAGTCAGCATCCTGGTAGCTGCATTCTGCACCAGCTGCAGCTTCTGGATCAGGCACCAGGGTAGACCCACATAAACATATTTTAGTCTAAACACAAGGTTACCAATGTGAACTATATCTTCCAGCCCAAGGGGAAGCTTTTTGGGGAGCTGCCTTTTAATGGTGGGTGGGGCCCAATGCCAAAGTGGCAGGAAGAAAATACCCCCAATGCCAGCCTACTTTAGCTTAAAGCAGTTACTGCCAGTAATTAAGCCTTTGAAGAGGCATGTTGACCTTTTATAATGGTGAAAAAATCACAAGAAAGCCTGGAAACTGCCAACTAATTGGTGATGGGGGAAGGGGATGTGGCCTGGGGAAGGGATGTGGCCATCTGGGCAAGTGTGGAAGGCTGGATTGAGATCCCAGGTGGGCCAGATTCAACCAGATTCAAGAGGTTCAACCAACCCGAGCCCCCCCTTGCCACCACTGCATCAGCACTTCTGCATCAGCACTTCTGGATGCAGGGCTGTCATGAGAGGCCCACAGCTGCTGCTTCTGTCTGTGCAGTGGCAAAAGTGAAGGTGCACAATGAGGGAAACTGAGGGTGGGCGGCTGCTCCAGAGAACCCCACCAGTTGCCGTCTTGCTGCAGCAAATGCCACGATGGGTGAGCGGCTGACGGGGCTCTCTAGAGCACTTTCTGGAGGCAGTGGATCAGTGGCAGTGGGCACTACTGGCAGGAGTTGGGGGAGCGGTGCAATTCTCTGCTTCCTCCCACCCTGCCACCTGATGCGGGTGCCTCACCCTGGTTCATGATAGGGCTGGCCCTGGGTTCAGCATGCTGGACTACAGGGTAGGACTTTGAGGGTGGTACCTGTCAAGCCTTCATACCAAGGAAGCTCATCAGCAGTAGGTAGACTGGTAACATGAAGTGGCGGCAGGGGGGGGGGAGAGAGATGGCAGAGGCGGCAGAGGCTGCTGCAGCTTGTTAACAGAGACTGTGTCTTCCATCACCCACTCTGTCAGCTCTACCCTATTTGCCATTGTAGTGTAGACAGTGAAGAGGAGCATAATCAGCCAAGAGATACTGAGAAGGGATGTGTGTAGGGATATACAAGCTCCATCTCTCCCTCCCTAGTCAGTTCACTTTCTCCACAAGGGAGGTGAATAAGATGGAGGGTTGGGGTGGCTGTCCCTTTGCCATGCCCCACTGATTCCTCTTCCTCATGCAGATCAGAGGGGGGATGATTATATCAGTGTCTCTTATCCCCCTCTGTCTTCCTTCCATATAATGGATCAACACATTTTTGGACCCTCCTTAGGGATGGGTCCAAAAATGTGTTGCCAACTACTTTCAGTTCTAAACTTGAAGCTGAGTATACCTCACATTTCTCATTTCCTTTCAGAAGAAACACATGCAAGGTTTAATTACTCTTTATACATTTGGTTAGTGGATAATTCACTAGAGGAATGCTTCACAATGGAAACATCACACTGACACATACTTTTGTCTATGAGACCCCTCACTGTTCGTATGTTAGATATGAGAATTGGAGGTCTGAGTCATGTTCAGAGCCATCTTCTCAAAACATCCTGTGTAAGAAACAATCTTGATTTCATTCTGACTCAGGGCCAGAGAAACCTTTTCAGATGAACTGTTATTGAAATTTTAGTTTTACCAGTAATCCTTTTTCTCTCCTTACAAAGATTTTTTTAAAAAATATTTAGGATCTTTGCGTAGATACCCTTGGTTTGGAACATTCATAATCTTGCAGATGTATAATCAGTTATTTTGAAAGCTCCCTCAATGTGAATTTTGGTGAGAAATCTTTTTTTTAAAAAAACAAAGATTTTGGGAGAGGTGCGATTCTCCAATATTTGGGGAAAACACCTGTTTTAGATTCAGTGATTTTAAGTTGGAGGGTACCTCTTTAAAATTAGAGGTTCTGGGACTTCAGAATTTCCCCATCATTAAATGTATCACAAATTATAATATGCTATATTTTGTTTCTTACGTTTGCCTTGAGATGGTTAGAATTTAAGTATTTCCTTGTATGCCCATCATTTGGGGTGGGGTGGGGTTGGCAGCATATAGTGTGTGAGTGAGAGGGAGGGGTGTTGAGAGAGTTCCTTGAACCTCTGATTGGCTGACGGGCAGGACACAATTTTATTTTCCACAGAATGCTGCCTCCCCAAGGGGCCTTCTGGAAAAAATGGTGTCTGCCTGTTAGAGCTACGAGCACCTCTAGTGAACCCTCCTGAATATTACATGCTCCCTTTATCCCCAAATTGCTGATTGCTGGATTGGTCTCAAGTTCTTAGGGTTTGATCTAAAATTTCAGGGTGAGGGGACAGAACCAACAGGAAAGGTTATTTTCTACTTTGTTTTATGAATGTTTGCTGTTAGCTCTGTCCCCATGCTCATCAGACTCCACCCTCAGCACCAGCTACTGCCAGTCTCTGTCCTGTGATTAACCAGGTGACCAATAACCTGCTAACCTATAAGCACAGCCCTTGGCTACTAAGCTCTGCCCATGTCCCCAACTGAAATTGGGAATGGTTTATATCCTGTTTACATTTTAAATCACTTGCTGTAGCACAGGAGCCTCTTCTCTGTGGTGAGGTTACTCAAGGCTGTGGTACGTATTTGTACACTAGAATTACATCTGTGGTGGTAGTCATGAGACTTTCTCGCCCCATCATCACATAGCCCTTTGGATGGGTGGTGAGTGGGTGGGGAAGACTCACATTCTGGCATTCACACAGGCCCCCTGCACACATTACTTGTGTGAAGGGGCAATGTGGGTGGAAGGGAACTGTGGAGCCATGCCTCTGGCCCCACCTCTGTCCATGTGGAGCTCCCCCAGCCCAACTCCATTACCCACATGGATGTTTGAGGTGGGGAACCCTGTGCATGTAACCCTCTTTGTGCATAGGCCTCCCCAGGTCCTGCAACCATCTATGATCAGGTTTCCAGGATCCAGGGGAGCCTACATGTATAGAAGTTGAGGTGCATGGGCTTCTCTGCCTTGTATGTCCATACTAATGCATGAATAGCAGGGGCAGGGCCAGGACCAAGGCAGCCAAGCATCATCAGGACCAGAAGCAGGACTGTAGAGCCCCTTTCTACCTGTGTTGCCCCTTTGTGCATGAAGGGGCTACAGATACCACAGCCCTATAGAAGCACACTGATGCCAGCACCAAGACATGTTGCTGCTTGAGGCAAAGACCAAGATGGCACCTCTCACCCTCATTCCATGCATAGAAGCCGACTGGACCAGCAGTTGAACCTTACTTCAATCCTGGTGACAGGATGGCATCCTCCATCATGCTGTTGGGCAGCAAGCTAGTTTAGAGGGCACAGGGTAGGCTAGCTTACAGGGCTCAGGAGGAGTGGCAGGAGGGCTACCACCGCTGCCCCTCCCCAGCATCGACTGCTCACTCTACTTAATGGTAGGACCAGCCCTTGAGCACAGCAGAAGGAAGCAGCTTTCATATTTACATGTGAAGGGGTAGGTGGGTGAGCTAACAATAATAGTTACTCTTCACAGTGCTTTTCTCACAATAGGTGATATAGTAAGATTCAGTTATTTCTCTTGTGTCTTTCTGCCTTTTTCAGCAATAATGCTTTAGGGCAGATACCTTCATTACAGCACCATTGAGTTTACGCAGTTTTATTGCATTTTTGCAATACTTGGTTTAGTTAATATACACTCTGAACTCATGCATTATCAATACCAAGGGCACAGGAATGAGCAAGGCCTGAACGACAAGCAGAGATAAGCCTTTTGTTATTCTGGCTTGTGCTGGTCTAAGATTTTTGCCCTGGATCTTCAGGCGAGTTTTGAAATAAATACATACATACATACTTCCCTAATTCAGTGCAGGAGTATGTAGACTGTTTCTGCTCTTCCTACAAAACAATGATTTCTCTAAATAGTCCGTGTTAACCTATATTTCCATTTTACAGGTGGTGAAATCAAGAAATAGCTTCCTGTCATAGGGTATTTATTACTTACGTTTATTTCAGATATTTCTATACTGCTCTTCAATTCAAAATTTCCAGGGTGGTTTTTAATGACTAAGGAGTGCTTAATTTTTTTTAATATGAAAAGTACCAAACCTCAGTCTTGCCTGGAAGTCATGCTCTTTTAGCTGGAAACCCCCTTTCCTCTAATCCGGATGTACGGGGGCCATTTGTGGTACTAAGGTCAGCAAGACTTCCCACACATGCTTAAAGACACTCTCTTGAAGTGTTAATTTCACATGTTAATAAAGGGCAGTATCCAGTGTTGCCCGCATGATAGCAGGACCCATTGCTAGCACAACAGGGAGCTAGTGGTTCTTAAAAGCAACTGGAAACAAGCAGAAACAGAGAAGGGAGCTCTGCTGACCCGTCCTGGTCTGGAAACTAGTGTTTCCTCTCATTGCTTTTAGGAAATGCTAACTCCCTGTTGAGCTAGCGGTGTGTCCTGCTGGCACAGTGGAATGAGTGCAGTTGGTAGTATTGGATTTTGCCCCTAGGGGTTTTCTTGATGAATTTTGGGTCAAGTGGAGTACTGCACATAGGGCTTTCAGAGTTGAGCTGAGGTTTCAACCCCTCCTTTCCCTCATCCAAATCCATGGCTTTCAGCATGCTGTCACTCAGTTTATTTATGTAGAAAATAGTTGGAAGAGTTAAAGCACAGTTAATATATGCTGTTGTGCCTTATTTATTTGCATTTCTCTAATTTGAGAGCCGATAAGACCATGCTTATAATTGGCTATGCAGTCTGGGAATGATGGGAGTTGTAGTCCAATATATCTGGAAGGCACCAGTTTTGGGAAGGATGGCATAAGGCCATCAACTGATAGAAGGGTTTTATTCAGATCACCACCCAATTAAAATAATAAATACTACATGATTACAATACTGCTAATATTGTGAAGCTATTTAATGATGAAGAATGTTTCTCTTGACTTAATCATTCACATAAATAAATGGTCTTCATTGGAAGGATGATCTGACAAAGCATTTCTCAAATCAAGGCATCTATATAGATTGCTTATAGGTATAGCATCTGGATTAGTTGCTTTTCAAAGCATCAGCTCCCCCCCCACAACCCCCCCCATCCAGATATGTTATACCCACACTTTAATTGAATTGTGGTTATTGAACTCGTTTCATTGCACTGATTAATGTTTTCTGCTATAATGGTAAGCTTCATCAAGGAGTATTTTAGGCAAACCATACAGTACTGGATGATAAAGTGCTGGTTGTGTTTTATAAATGCGACATGAGGTACAATTGTCTTATCTCTTATCAAGAGGTATCTAAAGTGCTTTTTGAGCCCACTGCAGGCAGAGAGAGAGAGAGAGCGAGAGAGCGAGCGCCTACCCAACGGGCACTGCCACTGCTGCAAGTTTTCAAATGCAGCAGCGCTATTTACTAAAGTGTAATTATCATCTTTAATTTTTAATGAAGTCATTGTTATTGCTTTACATTTTAGCCTGACCTTTTAAAAGCCACCTCTACCAGGCAGCTGATGTGTGTTCATCTGTTTGCCCATTAAGTGAATAAGTCATTTTATTTCAGCCATCTCTAGCTTGGAATATATACCCTGGCATTTTTTTTTTTGTGATGCTAGTACTTAACAACTATGACCTGGAAATTCAGGAGGAAGGTGTAGATGGAGGTTGAAGAGGCTTGGGTCATTGCAGAGGGGGAGGGGTGGGAGGCACTCGGGATGATGGTAATTATATAAAACAGGTGTTTGAACAGCTTGTCTGTCTTTCAAGAGCTTGTGTTGTTCAGATCCCAAATCCCCCCCCCCCGCCCTTTGCCTTCTAGGGAACTGTAGTACCCTTTGGATGCTAGCTTATGTCAACAAGCACATGTTAAAATTTTCTGTTCATTTGTTGAACTATTGATCTGGCTTCCTTTAAATTGTCTCAAGGGCAAAACCCACAGGCTTTGCATGTGACCTGCATCTGGAAGAAGTCTTTCCTTGTTGGCTGTAATAGTCTTAGTAAAAGATGTCTGTATTTTCAGGTTGCTTAGCTGAATTCTGGCACAATCCTGACTCTCATTGCTTAGCTTAGAGCAGGAGCCTCTTTCAGCCTGAGGGCTGAATTAAAGTTTCAGGGGCTGCATTGAAGTGGTGGGTGGGATCAAAGGCAAAGGGGAAGAGGCCAACAGAAAAAAGGGTGAGGCCAAAAACAAAAAACCCACCAGCATGTTATAGTTTAAAGCTGTTTGTTTGTTTGTAACATTTGTATCCCACCCTATATCATTAAGATCTCAGGGCAGCATATGGATAAAATCAGTTTAAATTATTTATTGTTTTATACTGTTTAAATAGCTAAAAACATATTAAACCATTAAACTAGCTAATACCAGTTTAAAATCTAAAACAATAAGGGTGCAATCCTATGGCCACTAGTCAGCGGCTAGATGGCCATAAGACAGGTCAGTTTCTGGCAACCGACCTTAGAGCCCGCACTCTGAGGTCACTTCCCAGAGAACTGACCCCCACCACTCCCACGCTGCCTCGTAGGCAGCGCGGATTGGCCCACACTCTGCATTTGTAAGAGCAGCGAGGAGCAGTGAAAATGGGGCTTTCTCGGGGGTGGGCTGGGGCAGGGGCATTGGAAATGCTGGTCTGACACATCCTATGTGTTGTCCGGCTGCCACCTCCTGCCCTCTGAGGTCCTGCAGCTAGACAGCTGAAATTGACTGTCTAGCTGTGAAAGCAGGGTGGGGGGAGCGAGGAGGAGAACCGCTCCTCACCACTCCTCCTGTCCTGCACTGGATAGGCAGTTGCCCCAGGCTCGGAGGCGGATGTCAATCCAGATAGGATTGCTCCCTAAAACAGTTAAAAAAGCGTGCAAACTCAGGGAATCCAATTAGCTCTCAATGCCTTTGGTAAAAAGCCATGTTTTAACTTGGCACCGAAATGAAACCAGTGTCTGTGCCAATCAGGCCTCCAAGGGGGAGGGCATTCCACAACTGGGGTGCCACAGCAGAGAAGGCCATCTCCCACGTCCCACCATAGTGTATGTCTTGCACTGGTGGGATGTAGATGAGGGCTGCTCCAACAGAGCTCACTCGGGCAGGCATATATAGTATGCCTGCCCATAAATAGGTTAGGAGCGGCATTTCAGCCTTTTAGAATGGGAGGAAACTGCATGAAAACTGGGAAACCACCAAACCATTGGTGGTTGGGGGGAAATGGGTTGAGGCCAGGGGAATGGGGCAGGGTCATCTGAGGCAGGGATGTCAGAGGAATCCATCCAGGGGATGGAGCTCCCCAAGTTTTCAACAGCTTGGCCCCCTGAACTTCAGCTCATGTCCCATGGGCTGGCCCGGCTCTGTCTGCATCGAATCAGGCTGGTTTGTGGATGTTCCGTTTTTGAAAAACATTTGCATAAGTAGAAATTTGCCTAAATTGCAGCCACAATTTGTATAATTTGCACAAATTGCAACCATAATTTATGTAAGTTACACAAATTGCAGCTGCAATTTGCAGAAATTCCTGTTTACACAAATAAAAAAACCAGATTTTGGGAAAAAAGTTCCCAGATTTTGGGACGAAATTTTGCTCTCAAATGCAAGCCGAGTTGGGGGGTGCCCCCGTAATCCAATGAGCCCCCAAAGGGCCAGTTTTCCTGGTGGTAGATGTCCTTAATCTGAGGAACCCCTGGAGGGCCACATCTGGGGCCCTGGGCCTGCAGTCCCCCCCCCCCGGCTTTGAATATTGGTTATCTGCAACTAATCTTCTCTTCCCTTATCTGACCAACATTTCTTTTCTTTCACTAGAAGTATTCTTAGCCTGCTTTTCATCCTCAGGGATACCAGGGCAGCATACAATGGCATGACTAGAACTAGTCAGTAAGCCTCACTGTTATACCTAGGAAATGGGGGTGAGGCAGCACTTCCCAAAGATGCTTATGTTTGGCTGCTAGTGGCTCTTAAGTGGAAGAAAATTTCTTAATGGTGAGGCAATCAATGAAGAATGCCCCTTTACTTGTCCATGCCTGTTTAGTGCCCAGGTAACATCACCAAAAGGTGTTCTCAGTTGACCTTTTGGATCCTGAATGATCTTTGGGAAGGAGTATTGTGTCTAGGGTTTCCACATTGCAATATTGATATCAGATGCATGCCTTGAAATCTATCAGTGCAGCAGGAGTTAAGGCAGCAGTACATCCTCTATTTCCTTTCCCTCCCCTGGCCCTGTTATCCTACCTTCTTCCTCACCTGCTGTGGAGAGCAGGCTTCAAGCATGCCACATAGCTGCTACAGGAGGTGAAGATGACATGGGTTGGAGGCACTGAGGTCACCATATCTTCCAATGTATCAAGAGATGTTAGGGGTATACATCTTATGTCTGGATTGTCAGGTAGCATTCCAAGTGGTGAACTCAACCCTAGGCCTCTTCAGTTAGCATCTTCTCAGACTCTGACCCTCAGCCAGAACAATCTGCTTAGGAAGTCTCACAACCCCTGAATCCATCAGTCAGAAGTGCAACTTCCCAAAGAACTGCCTGAAGAAGAGGATGAATCACCATGCTTTGAACTAGGCAGAGGCAGCTCAGACCTTTTGGAATCTGAACCAGACCCCCCACCCCACCCCAAGAACACATTCTCCTTCAGATCCCCAGCAGAGAAAGCTAAAGGCAGAGTCCAATGGTGTCACAGTGTAAGGCAGCCTTCCCCAACCCGGCACCCTCCAGATGTGCTGGACTGCAGCTCCCATCCTTCCCAGACAGTATGGGAAGGTGGCTGAGGATGATGGTATCTGCAGTCCAACACATCTGGAGGGTGCCAGATTGGGGTAGGCTGGTGTATGGTTTTATGGGCACTGGCTTTTTACATTCTAGTTTTGCACAAATGGGTCGATTTCACCCTTAACCATAAACAGGAACAGCTTTAAGTCTGGCTGCATAAATGAATTTAAATGAATCATAGTATTCAAGGGCTGGATGGGCTTTGGATTTGAAAATGAACTGTACCTTGATTCAAGTCCTTTTGTGCTGGAAGACAGTGTTGCAAAATATTTTGGAGCGGAACATTATTCTTTATGCATTTCATCAAGAAATGGGGATTTAAACTGGGGTACTGTATAAACATGAGGATGGGAGATAGAAAAAGGGTTGGGTTGTGGAAACCAAGAGAAGAGGGGGCAGGCAGGGAGAACGTATTGTGCTACTGGAAGTGATCTTTCTCCCTCAGGAGCTATTTGAGAGACAAATCTTATTGCAGGGCACAGCTCTTGGCAGAATAGCTTCTCTTGCTCTATTGACCTGTCTGGTCCTCCTGCCATATCCAATCAGCAACATTGTTCTCTGAACACTTACACGGTTTGCTGTTTCTCCTGCCTCCTCCTGCTCTTCTTTACCATGGTCACTGTAAACAGTCTCAAATTCTCCATTGTAATAATGTGTGTAATATATCCAAGCAGAAAACCATTTTATAGCCTCGGGTAGGTTGTAGATAAAAGAACCCTAAGTTTGCTGAGTGCAGGAACAAACAGCTTTCAGACCTCACAAGCTTAATGCCCTTTGGTCTGTCAGACTGACTTTGATTGTGGCAAAGTAGCATTTACTCTGTTCCAAAAAATACCTGTGTTTCATCTGTCCCTTCTTTTGACCTCAGGCATTGCTAGTTAGTGCTTAAATATTGTGGCGGATTTCAAATTGGGTGTTATTCCACTCTCCCAACCCTCAAGTACAGAAATAAAAGCCTGTTAGTTTCCACATCCATTTAAAAAAAAGGCAAAGATAATGGTGTTTTTTTCCTCACTAAGTTAGCATTTCAGATGTTACCTTTATCCAATTATAGTGGATTAAGAGTGATATCCCTAAAGCTTACCCACAATTTTGTCATCGCTGTCCTTCAAGGTATGCACCATGTAAAACAGGAGTAGGCAAGCTACTTAGGGTGCAGTCCTTCTGAGATAGTTGGCAGCCTCCGAAGTTGGAGACTGCCAAGTATCAAATGCAGGGTGGCTGTAGCATGGAGGCAATCTTAGCTTCCATGCTTCAGCTGTCCTGCATTTTTGGCTAGACAGTCAATTTTGCCTGTCTAGCTGCAGCTTTGAGGAAGGGGAGGGGGAGGGAAGGAGGCTATGTGGAGCATAGGAAGTTGCGTAACCTGGCTTCCACAGTCTCCTCCCCTCCCTGCCCCCAGGACCACCCCCTTTTCCCTGTCTCCACGCTCCATTTCTGAGTGCAGAGACATAGCCAGCATGGAGAGCTGGTGTCAAGGGCTCCTTGGAGGCCTCTCTCAGTCTAATCCAGTAGCCAAGTCCAGACACAGAAAAAGGGATTCTTTTCAAAGCTTTATTCCTCCTTTACAACTTAACAACTCTACCATTAGCAACTAGATATGAGCAGCAGAGTACCTATGCCCTAAGTTGGAACAGTTGGTCCCCGTTTGAAAGGGAATCACTGGCAGACCCTGAACTTAAGGGCTAGGGAGAGTCCCTCCCCTTTTCCCTTGGATCCTCTGGGTGCAACCATTGTTTGTGTGCCAACCGGGCACTACGCCTCCTTTCCATGCCCTCCATTTGGTGCCGCTCTCTGCATCGGCGACGCGCGTCCATCAAGTCTGCTTCCCACGCTCTGTCACTCCCAGGACTGCTATCTAAGCTAGGAATGGCGGTGGGAGGAAACTCCGTCAGCTGTTGGCCCTGGGAAAGAGGAGCGCGCTGCTCTCCCAGGAGCAACTCCTCTTCCTCAGAATCAGAACTACTCTGGGATTCTATGGGCTTAGTGTCCACCCTGACACCTGGTTACAAGGGGGCAGGGGAGGGGGCAGGGAGCATGGTTTCTGGAAACCCAAGTCAGAGCCCTGGCTCCGACCTCAGTTCCCAGAAACCGAAAAATCCTGTGGCCCTCTAGACAGTGTCTAGTGGCCATAGGATTGCTCCCTCTGGAATGTTTGTTTTGAAAAGCCACCTAAAAGTTTGAGTAACTAAAAAACAAAACCAGATTTCATCAGGTTCTGAAAAAAAAAACAAAACTGTTCATGCTTGTGGTAATGGACTCTCAAACCAAGGTGTCTTCTTCCAGATCTGCACCACAGCTTGGCAGATTATTTATGAAGCAGGAATTGGAAGTCCACATTTGAACCCCGGTCTGCCAATTGTCATTCTCTGCTGTAAAATATTCACAAGACTTGCCTTTGCTTTCTCTAGTAACCACTAGTTGCACGCCTGTACAAGGCTTTAAAATATTTTCCATTTCCATTCAAGGAACAGATTCAATAGATTCTCTTGAGCAGGCTGCTCCAACCTGACACTCTCCAGTTTTGCTGGACTGCAACTCCCAGCCAGTGATGGTGGTGGGGTAGGGTGGAGAGAGGGAGGCGTTTCATTCCTAGTTGCTCGAAATGACAAGAGGCTCATCTTCTACAAATAGGAAAGCGCCTGTGACTTGTCCGGATGGGAAAGCAGACTGCCTGCACATTGGCCTCGTGTGCACCCAGAACGTGCCTGTGAACTGCCAAAAACAAATCTGTAAATGGAGCCAAGCAGGGTGTTTTCGATACCAGCAAGAGCGCCTGTAGTTCTAAAAAGAAGAGGAAAAAGGTTGCTGTCCTTAGATGCCATAATCAGAGAACCCAGTTGTTATTTTCAGGCCTTTTAGGGCCCTTAGTGAATATTTGATGTGAGTCAGTTTCCTTTCTATACAACTGCATAGAAAGTTATCATTTACACAAGGAAATGTGTGTGTGCAAAACTGGTAAATCACTGTTTTGAAGATAGCACTAAAGTGGCCGTGCACCTTGCTAGAGTTTAAAATTTTCTCTTTGCCTATGTGGTATTCATTTGGGTAATCTAAATTCTTCTCCCTCCCTCCCTCCCTCCCTCCCTCCCTCTTTTGCCTTGGATTAGAGGGAACATGGCCATTATTGACCTAGACAGGAGCGTCCCTAGGAATGCCAAGTTCCCTCCACATTGACTAATGGAGATGGGTTGAGTGCCGAGTCACATTATTATTAGAATTATGAATTATTTAAGAAGACGTGCACATCATTAACATGTCATTCATCACACCAGGGTTTGAAAGCTATATTAACCTCCTGTACAGCACTGCTTGCTTGTGAGGATGGGCTGGGCGAATGGGGAACGGCCCTGCTTTAGCACTGAAGGGAACACACACACACGCAGCTCTGAGAAAATGAATGAATGGAATGAAAAGCAAAGGAGAACAAACCCTTCTAGACTGAGTAGCAATGGAAGTCCCACTGTGTTCAGTGGGGCTCACTTCCTAGTAAGTGTGCTCAGGACTGCAGCCCTCACTTTACTTCACTGTTTGCTGTTGACACGAGCCCTGTTCAAGCATTCCCCTGAATGTGTGAGGGCTTAAAGTGGGTAGAGCAACAGGGCCAGGCACCCGCCCCCATGTCTCCACATCCTCTGGCCCCACCCCCGTCATTTCAGACCTTGCTGTGTTGAATTGGCAAGGTCGGGTAAGAAGTTCTACTTGTGTTTGCTTGAACCTGAGTAGAACTCTCTACATGATTGAGGACGCTGCATTATCAGGGTTCCCAATTGCACCGAGAGGTCTACCTGTGTTCAAGTGATTGTTATAGGGATGTACAAAAGTCACTTACCTTTTCGACGGGGCGATTCGAGGTGGGGGGAGGCGCTCTGCACCTCCCCCTGAAATCCTAACCTGGCCGGCTCCGCTCCACGGAGATTCCATGGAGCCGCATGCCAGGACCGCCCGCATCCGGACATCCGGCCACTGGGCAGCCTGCAGGAAAACAACAACAGCGTATGCAAATGTCAGCGGCTATGGCGGCCGCCATTTGCATTCCCCTTTTTTTGCCATTTTAGCCTACGTAAATATTTACGTAAGCTATTACGGTGAAAAAAAAGGAACGCAAATAGCGCCCACTACGCTATTTGTGTTTCCCTTTCTTTCACCGTAATAGCTTACGTAAATATTTACGTAGGCTAAAACAGCGAAAGAAAGGGAACGCAAATGGCAGCCGCCATAGCTGCTGCCATTTGCGTACGCTGCTTTTTTTTTTGCTTGCTGTGATAGGCTACGTAAGTATTTACGTAGCCTATCATGGCCTCTGCAGGGACGCAAAAGGCATCCCTGCATTAGCCGTGATAGGCTACGTAAGTATTTACATAGCCTATGACGGCTATGATGAAGTGAATGGCGGCCGCAGGGCGGCCGCCATTTGCAAGTCAGCACGGACAGCAGCAGGTAAGTGCTCTGTTTCGCGCACCTTTCATGGGGTGGGGGGCGGGGGCTTCATTCGGCCACAGTTTTCGGGGGGCTGAATGCACTGGCATTCAGCCTCACTGAGATCCGTGGCAGAATTCTCTGACATCCTTAGATTGTTAGTACAACTTCATTTCAAGTGGGCTAGATGAAACAACATCAGGCTTCCTGACGGTTAGAGCAATATGACAATGGAACCAATTACCTAGGGAGGTGGTGGGCTCTCCCACACTGGAGGCATTCAAGACGAGGCTGGACAGCCATCTGTGAGGGATGCTCTGACTTGGATTCCTGCATTGAGCAGGGGGTTGGACTCGATGGCCTTGTAGGCCCCTTCCAACCCTACTATTCTATGACTCTATGATTTCAGACCTTGCCAATTCAACATGGCAAGGTCTAAACTGAGGGGATGGGCCAGTGCACCCAGAGATGTAGGGGGTAGGCTGGTGTGCATGGCTCTGACCCTCTACCTACTTAAAGCCCTCACGCATTCAAGCAAATCCCTGAACAGGGCTGTTAAGTGTTCTTGAAATGGTCTCAATTTCATGTCATCCTGAGATGAATAGAAGGCAAAAGGAGGAGACAAGAAAGAAGCAGAAGGGGAGGCTATAAATCAGGGTGTTTTTTTTTTCTTCTTCCTCTATGACGACTAGCTTAAAACTCCTTCTTTTTCTCCATATGCAAACTGACTGCAATTTTAATGCACTGTTTATTACAGTCATAAATACAGGGCTGCTGTCATGGAATGTTCTAGCACTCTCACTAATTCTTCTCATGGATGGCTGTTTCAAAGTGAGAGATACTGTAAAAGGTGCAGGTACATCAGTTTTTTTTTTTTAAATACACACTCAGGGGCGATCTACATTGCGCTCGCCATCGCAATGAAGTCGGGGTCCTGTTGGATTAAACGCACTCGCATTAAAATGTGATTATCCTCACTCATCCATTTTCCCCGTTGCGGTTCTTGATCGAATGCATGAACTTGGTTCACACTTGAGAGCTGTACTGTTTTCCTGCTCTTAGAGACGGCAGCTCTCATTGGAGGAGCAGAAACTCTCCCTGTTTCTGCTGATTCCCCACCCACTGTCCCTCTCCTCCTCTGTGTGTGTGTGTGTGTAGGGATGGTGCGAGCATCCCCTTGGGGCTCGGAGCCTGGTGAGAGCTTGTCCCTTGCTGCTGCTACTGTAGCAGGTCGGGGTGGAGGGAAGAAGGAGGCACCTATCCTTTTTTCCCTCCCCCCACCTGCTGGAAGCCAGGGCGTGAGGCTGGGGGGTGTCTGCCGATGCTCTTTTCACCAATACCCACCAGTAGGGATGTCAGAGAATTCCGCTACAGATATCGGTGAGGCCGAATGCCAGTGCATTCGGCCCCCCCCCCCGAAATCCATCATGGAACAAAGTCCCCACCCCCCCCACGAAAGGTGCGCAAAACGGAGAACTTACCTGTTCCCATCCGCGCTGCTTTGCGAATGGCGGCCATCCTGTGGCTGCCATTTGCTTCCTCCTCTTCAAGCCATGATAGGCTACGTAAGTATTTACGTAGCCTATCATAGCAGCGGGGGGGGGGGGAACCCCAGCATACGCAAATGGTGGTGGCTACTGCCATTTGTGTACACTGGTTCCCCCCCCCTTGCCGTGATAGGCTACGTAAATATTTATGTAGCCTATCACAGCTCAATACAGGGACGCAAATGGCGGCGGCTATGACAGCTGCCATTTGTGTCCCTGCAGGGCTGCCCAGCGGCCAGATGTCCGGCTGTCGGCGGCTGGAGCCGGCCAGCGGCTCTGCGGCTTGGGCGTGGAGCAGAGCCGGCTGGTCAGGATTCCGGGGGGAGGGATGGAGCGCCTCCCCCCCGTCAAGGATTCCAGGGGGAGGGACGGAGTACCCCCCCCCCCACGGATGCCCCTCAGCAGAGCAAGGTAAGGGATTTGTACATCCCTACGCACCAGCCCTTTGCAGCCAGTGCAAGGAAGAGCGGCAGTGGTGATGGCACTCAGCACTTGTGTTTTGGGGGGGCTGCTAGCTTCTTCGAAGCTTCGAAGATGGTGAGATGACATTGCATAGATTCCTCAGCACTCAAAGCTTTATCACCAGCAAGGAAATGGCTGGAAGTGCCTGCTCTTGTCTGGTCTTGGAAGGTCAGCAGGGTAGGGATGTCAGAGAATTCTGCCACGGAGTCCAGTGAGGCTGGATTCTTCAGAATCTGCCCCCCAGAATCCATGGCAGAATGGCCTCCCCCCTGCCACTCCGCAGAATCTCCCTGGGACAGAGCTTACCTGGTGGCGGATGCGGCGACAGCTCTGGCTCATCTCCTGGCGGCTGCCGGGTGGATGCGGCCGAAAATGGCAGCCATCGTAGCAGTCGCCATTTGCATGGCTGCCTTTTGCCATGATAGGCTATGTAAATACTACGTAGCCTATCACGGCAAAGAGCAGGGGCGAAAATGGCGGCCGCTACGCCATTTGCGCCCCTGCTCTTTGCCGTGATAGGCTATGTAAGTATTTATGTAGCCTATAACGGCAAAAGGCAGGCACACAAATGGTATAGCGGCTGCAATTTGCGGCTGCAGCTGGCCCCGGCCGGCGGCTCTGCGGAGTCGCCACGGAGCGGAGCTGGCCAGGGAGGATTCTGGGGGAAGGGAAGGAGTGCCTCCCCCCCACCGTTGATGCCTCGGAACGGACAGGTGAGTGGGATTCGTATATCCCTACAGCAGGGTTGGCCCTGGTCAGAATTTGCAATGGGAGACCACAAGGGAATCAGGCTTCCTGCACTGGGCAAGGGGTTGTTCTCTGCCTTCAGATGACACTAACTTTTACTTCCTTCTATCTAGGGATGTACGAAACTCACTTACCTTTTCGCACAATCTTTTGCAGTGTGGGGGGAGGTGCTCCGTCCTTCCCCCCGGAATCCTCGACGGGGGGGAGGCGATCCAGTCCTCCCCCCCAGAATCCTCAATGGCCGGCTCTGGGGCTTCCATAGCCGGATTTCTGGCCGCGGACATGCTGCTGCAGATGCAAATGGCGGCCACTGTAGTGGCCACCATTTGGGTCCAGCCAGGCGGCCGTGATAGGCTACGTAAGAATTTACATAGCCTATCATGGCTAATTCCCCCCCCAACCTCACCGTACGCAAATGGCGGCCGCCGTAGCTGCCGCCATTTGCATACACTGGGGTTTTTTTTGGGGGGGGGGGTAGCCATGATAGGCTATGTAAATTCTTATGTAGCCTACCATGGCTGCAAGGACAGCAATGACGGCAGCAGCAGCCCGGCCACAGCTGGCCAGGAGACCAGCCACCGCCGGTGGAACCGCTGCTGCTGCTGCTGCCGAATCCGCCACATCCGCCCCAGGGAAGTGCCGTCCCAGGGGGATTCCATGGGGGGGCGGGGGGGCAGGAGGCCATTCCACCACAGATTCCAGGGGGCTGGATTCTTTAGAATCCGGCCTCACTGGAATCCGTGGCGGAATTCTCTGCCATCCCTACTTCTATCCGGAAAAGATCCTGATTAGGGATGTACGAAAGTCACTTACCTTTTCGAAGAGTGACATTCATGGTGGGGGGGACGCGCTCCGTCCCTCCCCCCGAAATTCTGGCCGGGGGGGAGGTGCTCCCCCCTCCCCCCCGAAGTTCTGGCCGGCCGGCTCCGCTCCGCAGGGATTCTGCGGAACCGCCGGCCGGCTCCGGCAGTGGCCGGACATCCGGCCGCTGGCTAGCAGGGACGCAAATGGTGGCAGCCGTAGCCACCGCTGTTTGCGTCCCTGCAGTCAGCCGTGATAGGCTACGTAAATGTTTACATAGCCTATCACGGCTGATTTAAAAGAAAAAAAACAACGCACGTATGCAAATGCGTTTGCGTTCCTTATTTTGGCACGTCTTAGTCTACGTAAACATTTACGTAGACTAAGACGGTGAAAATAAGGGGAACGCAAATAGCGTAGCGTCTACACTATTTGCGTTCCCCTTATTTTCGCTGTCTTCGTCTACGTAAATGTTTACGTAGACTAAGATGTGCCAAAATAAGGAACGCAAATGGCGGCGCCCATGGGCGCCGCCATTTGCGTACGTGCATTTTTTTTCTTTCAAATCAGCCGTGATAGGCTACGTAAACATTTATGTAGCCTATCACGGAGTTGTTTAAAAATCTAGCCGTGATAGGCTACGTAATTCTTTACGTAGCCTATCACGTTTGTTTGTTTTTTTTAACTGGAAATGGTGGCGGCGGCAGCTGGCAGCCGAACCGCCGCTGGAGCCATCGCCACCAGGAAGATCCGCCCAAGGTAAGTCCCGTCCCGGGGGGTGGGGGGCAGGCAGTGGCAGACCGTTCCGCCACCGATTTCAGGGGGCCAAATGAGCTGGCATTCGGCCTCCCCGAGATTCGTGGTGAAATTCTCTGACATCCCTAATCCTGATGCTGGGAAAGACTGAAGGCAAAATGAGAAGGGGGCGGCAGAGGATGAGATGGCTAGATAGCATCACCGATGCAATGAGTATGAATTTGAGCACACTCCGGGGGAGAGCAGAGGACAAGAAGGCCCGGTGTGCTGTGGTCCATGGGGTCATGAAGAGTCTGACATGACTTAACGACTGAACAACAAAATCCCCTGCTTTGGCTTTTTTTTTTTTTTAAATTAAGGATCACACCTGAATGCCTTTACAGATGCTGCCCCCCCCTTCTATCTTAACTGGTGATGTAATTTTTCTTGTGGCCCCAATGCTGGGCACTCACTTACTCAGGAATAAGTCACATTGAACTCAATGGAAGTTACTATTGAGTAGACAAAAGATCACCCTGTAAGTCTGCAAGCCTCGAGTAAGCCCCATTGAGCCCCTAGGGTGCTCTGGAACGAAAGAGGACATTGCTTCTGAACTTGGTGGGGTGGGGGATCAGAAGTGTCTCCCTTCATCGCAGGGAGGCATTTTACCCTCTGCTCCCTCTGATTGAGAAATGCAGAGACAAGAGATGCTCAGGTTGGGGCACGGGGGCTGCTTGTATCTTCGAAGGCTGCCCAGTGAAGAAATTTATGCTTGTGCATGGGGAAATCAGGTTGGAAAAGGCCTATTCTTTTGAAGATCTGAAGATTTGAAAATTCGAAGTTAATGACTTAATTTAAAAGAAAAAAGAAAAAAGATCACTTACAGGGTGATCTTATGCCTACTCAGAAGTAAGCCCCACTGAGTTCAATGTGGCTTACTCCTGAGTAAGTGAGTGCCCAGGATTGGGGCCACAAGGAAACATTACAGCACCAGTTAAGCTAGAAGCGGGGGGAGGGGGGAGGGGGGAAGGCAGCATGTCTTCAAAATAAATGGAACAAAGAATAAAAGGAACCTGATGGTCGGAGTCTACTACCGGCCACCCAATCAAGGAGAAGACGAGGATGAAACTTTTGAAAAGCAAATAGCCAATGTTTTAAGGAAGCATGATGTAGTAGTAATGGGGGCCTTCAATTTCCCTGATATTTGTTTGGAGACAAATTCTGCAAAACATGGCCCCTTCAGGAAATTCCTGACTTGTGTGGTGGATAACTTCGTCCTACAGAAAGTAGAGGAAGGAACTAGAGGATCAGTTATCACTGACTTGATCCTAACCAACAGAGATGACTTAGTGGATAAAGTAGCAGTTACAGGAACTCTGGGGGAAAGCAACCATGTTGTACTTGAGTTCTTGGTTCTAAGGGAAGCAAAAGCCTGGATTTTAGAAGAGCTGATTTTAATAAACTCAGATCAATGATCAGTAAGGTCCCATGGCAAGTGACGCTAACGAGAAAAGGAGTCCAAGATGGGTGGGAGCTTTTAAAAAAGGAAATTCTCAAGGCACAATCACAAACAATTCCAACAAGAAAAAAAGGTGGAAGACAACAGAAGAAGCCAATGTGGCTTCACAAAAAGCTTAGAGATGACCTGAAAACAAAAAAGGACTCATATAGGAAGTGGAAAGAAGGCCAAGTAACAAAGGAAGGGTACAGGCAGGTAGCACAGAATTGCAGGGATGAGGAAGGCTAAAGCTGAGAATGAGCTGAGGTTAGCGAGGGATGCTAAAAACAACAAAAAGGCTTTCTTCAGCTACATGCATAGTAAAAGACAAAAGGAAAGAAATGGTGGTTCAGCTATTAAATAAGGATGGCAAAATGATAACAGATGACAAAGAAAAGGCAGAGGTGCTCAATTCCTACTTTGGCTCAGTCTTCTCCCAAAAGAGGGTCTATGACCTCCCTGGCAAAGGCAAAGTACAGGCTGAAGGGGCAGGATTGCAGCTTGAGATCGATAGGCATATGGTCAAGGAACACCTAATTACTTTGAATGAGTTCAGATCTCCAGGGCCAGATGAACTGCATCCTAGAGTAATAAAGGAACTGGCAGAAGAACTCTCAGAACCACTGTCTATTATCTTTGAGGAATCATGGAGGATGGGGGAAGTGCCAGATGACTGGAGGAGCGCTAATGTTGTTCCTATCTTCAAAAAGGGTAAAAGGAGGAACCTGGGAACTACAGACCAGTCAGTCTGACATCAGTCCCTGGGAAACTTCTGGAGCAGATGATAAAGCAATCCATCTGTAAGCACCTTGAAAACAATGCAGTGATTACTCGAAGCCAACATGGAATTGTCAAGAACAAATCTTGCCAGACGAATCTGATCTCATTTTTTGATCAAGTCACCTCCCTTGTGTACTGTGGGAATGCTGTAGACATAATATACCTCGACTTCAGCAAAGCCTTCAACAAAGTGCCCCATGATATCCGGATGAGCAAACTAGCTCAAAGTGGGTTAGATGAAACAACGATCCGGTGTTGGCTACAGAATGGGACTCAAAGAGTGTTTATCAATGGGACCAGCTCAAACTGGGAGAGGTAACGAGTGGGGTACCGCAGGGCTCAGTCCTGGGCCCAGTGCTCTTCAACATTTGTATTAATGATTTGGTGGAGGAGGTGCAGGGAATGCTGATCAAATTTGCAGATGTCACAAAATTGGGTGGGATAGCTAATACTTTGGAAGACAGAAACAAAATTCAAAGTGAACTTGATAGACTGGAGCGCTGGGCAAAAAACAACAGAATGACATTTAATAGGGATAAATGCCAAGTTCTGCACCGTGGAAAAAGAAACCAAATGCACAGTTACAAGATGGGGGATATGTGGCTCAACAATACTACAAGCGTGAAGGATCTTGGAATTGTTGTCGATCACAAGCTGAATATGAGCCAAAAATGTGATGTGGCTGCAAAAAAGGCCAATGCTCTTTTGGGCTGCATTAATAGAAGCATAGCTTCCAAATCCCGGGAAGTCCTAGTTCCCCTCTACTCAGCACTGGTTAGGCCTCATCTGGAGTGCTGTGTCCAGTTCTGGGCACCACACTTGAAGAAGGATGCAGACAAACTGGAGAGGGTTCAGAGGCAGCAACAAAGATGATCAGGGGACTGGAAACAAAGCCCTATGAAGAGAGACTGAAAGAACTGGGCATGTTTAGCCTTGAGAAGAGAAGGCTGAGGGGGGATATGATAGCGCTCTTCAAGTACTTGAAAGGTTGTCACAGAGAGGAAGGCCAGGATCTCTTCTTGATCATCCCAGAGTGCAGGACACGGAATAATGGGCTCAAGTTATAGGAAGCCAGATTCCAGGTGAACAACAGGAAAAACTTCCTGACTGTTAGAGCAGTACAACAGTGGAACCAATTACCTAGGGAGGTGGTGGGCTCTTCCACACTGGAGGCGTTCAAGACGAGGCTGGACAGCCATCTGTTGGGGATGCTCTGACTTGGATTGCTGCATTGAGCAGGGGGTTGGACCCGATGGTCTTGTAGGCCCCTTCCAACCCTACTATTCTATGATTCTATGATTCTGTGTAAAATCCTTAATTTTTTTTTTAAAGCCAAAGCAGGGGATAGAAGGAGGTAAATGTTAGTGTCATTTGAAGGGAGAGAACAACCCTCTGCTCAGTGCAGGAAGCCTCATTCCCAGGCAGTCTCCCATCCAAAATTCTGACCAGGGCTGACCCGGCTGAGGTGCCGAGTAGGGTTGGCGGAGAATTTCTCCCCGAAACTTCGGGGGGCCGAGCGCCAATGTGTTTGGCCCCCCGAACAAGTTTCGGGGAGAAATCCTCTGAACCCCCCCGCCCCCCCCGGGACGGGACTTACCTTCACCGAATGTCCCTCCCGGTGGCTGGTCCGGCCGGCGGTTCGGCGGGTGTTTGAGCGAGGCGGGAACGGCAGCCGGTCTTTCGACCGGCTGCCGCCGCCGCCATTGCAATGAAAGAAAAAAAAAATAACGCCCCCTGATAGGCTACGTGACGATTCACGTAGCCTATCACGGCTAGATCTGCAAAGTCAGCCGTGATAGGCTACGTCAATCGTCACGTAGCCTATTACGGGTGACTTTAAAAAATTTTTTTAAAAAGCGCGCACGCGAATGGCGGCCCCCATAGGGAGCCGCCATTCGCATTCCTTATTTAGTCGCTGTAGTCTACGTAAATGTTTACGTAGACTACGGCGAAAATAAGGGCAACGCTATCCCTCTTTCAATACCCTGATATCCTGGTATTTCCCATTCATGTGCTCTGCTCTTCCATGTTCATTACCTTATGAGGTTATAGTCCCCTCCCATGCCTAGCCATACGGCGATGTTTGTATTACCCTCCTGTCCAACCACAGCTCTAGATGGCCCCATCTGGTCTTCCAGCTACTGATAGCATAGGTTCCTTAGCACCGGAAGTTTTATGATCAACCAGGAGGGCTACAGGTGCTGTCTCTTGTCTGATCTCGGCACTAGGGGTGGACAAAAGTCACTTACCTTTCCTCGAAGGACATTCGCGGTGGGGGGGAGGTGCTTCGCTGGTCCCCCCGCTAAGTTCCATCGGTAAGTTCCATCCCCGCTATTTGCGTTGCCCTTATTTTCGCCGTAGTCTACGTAAACATTTACGTAGACTACAGCGACTAAATAAGGAATGCGAATGGCGGCTCCCTATGGGGGCCGCCATTCGCGTGCGCGCTTTTTAAAAAATTTTTTTAAAGTCACCCGTGATAGGCTACGTGACGATTGACGTAGCCTATCACGGCTGACTTTGCAGATCTAGCCGTGATAGGCTACGTGAATCGTCACGTAGCCTATCAGGGGGCGTTTTTTTTTTTTTTTTTTAACTTTCGCGTTCGCGGCCGGGCGAGGCGGGAAGCCTCCTCCCCGGCCTGAATTTCGGCCGGGCCGAGGCGGGAAGCCTCCCCCCCGATGGAACTTAGCGGGGGGACCAGCGAAGCACCTCCCCCCCACCGCGAATGTCCTTCGAGGAAAGGTAAGTGACTTTTGTCCACCCCTAGTGCCGAGATCAGACAAGAGACAGCACCTGTAGCCCTCCTGGTTGATCATAAAACTTCCGGTGCTAAGGAACCTATGCTATCAGTAGCTGGAAGACCAGATGGGGCCATCTAGAGCTGTGGTTGGACAGGAGGGTAATACAAACATCGCCGTATGGCTAGGCATGGGAGGGGACTATAACCTCATAAGGTAATGAACATGGAAGAGCAGAGCACATGAATGGGAAATACCAGGATATCAGGGTATTGAAAGAGGGAGCACAGAAGTGGGAAATTATGGTCCCAATTTGAGGCAGGTCCTGTGTAGTGTGAAAGATGAGCAGTAAAACTCTTTTAGAAGCGAAAAAAAAAATGTAGGTGTAGATTGGCCCTCATACAGGGCCCTAAACCCTGTATATTTGGACTGTACAGGTAGGGATGTCAGAGAATTCCGCCACGGACTCCAGTGAGGCTGGATTCTTTAGAATCTGGTCCCCCAGAATCCGTGGAGGAATGGCCTCCCCCACCCCTCCTCCCTGCGGAATCCCCCTGGGACAGAATGTACCTGGCGGCAGATGCGGCAGCGGATGTGGCGGCGGCTGCGGCTGGTCTCCCAGCTGCTGCCGGGCTGCTGCGGCCACAAATGGCAGCCTTCGTAGCAGCCGCCATTTGCGTCCTTGCAGTAAGCCGTGATAGGCTATGTAAGTATTTACGTAGCCTATCACGGCAAAAGGTAGCCATGCAAATGGCATAGCGGTCGCCATTTGTGTGGCTGCCTTTTGCTGTGATAGGCTACGTAAGCATTTACGTAGCCTATCACGGCTTACTGCAAGAATGCAAATGGCAGCTGCTATGGTGGCTGCCATTTGCCGCTGCAGCAGTCTGGCAGCAGCCGGAACTACGGCTGCGGCCGGCCCCCGGCTGGCGGCTCCACAGAGTTGCTGCTGAGCAGAGATGGCTGGGGAGGATTATGGGTGGAGGGACGGAGTGCCTCCCCCCCACCGTGGATTGACCGACATGGAGCCAGGTAGGGATTTCATACATCCCTATGTACAGGACAGACAAATAGTAGGAAGAGTTAATGACTTCTAAAGCAGATTCCTACTGAAATATCAAGGGAAGAGGTAAAGATACACATCATTCTCTTGAAGCTCACCATCATGACATGTCCATCATGTCTGTCCATTTCACTTTATTCAGAGAGAATGTTGAGCATAGCAGGGTCAATATATAATGAGAGGCAGAAAAGCCTATTACTCTCCAGTAATGCGTGCCTTTCATTAAGTTCAAATGGCTCTGGATACCTCCCTTTCATAATTTATTGACTGGATCATAGTGCTCTCGGGTCTCAAAGTCTCAATTAACTCTATCCTTTCTCAATTAACTCTATTCTCAATCTCCTTCTCCTGAAAGTTGTGTCTATATTAGTGCAAATCTATGGCTTTATTTTAACACCAATGCACATCAACATACAATTGACCTGCTAGATGTTCAGTGTGTCCAATTGATGCTCAGCTGATCTATGGCATTTGTACCATGATTGCTGGTTTGGTCTGATTTGTGATAGGACTGCAAAATTGATGATGCCGGGCCATTACATCCAAGATTCCTCATTAAGACAGTACATGACTTGACTGTCTTGCTTGAGTCATCTGGAGCTATTTTACAACTCTCTGATGATGCTCCTGTTTGACCTTCCAGCACACTCACTGTGGCTTTAGTTGTATAGGTAGGTCTGTAGAGACTGGTGGAGGCCCTGCCCTTTTGTGAAGGTAGATCTGTAGGGACTGGTGGAGGCCCTGCCCTTTTGTGTAGGTAGATCTGTAGGGGCTGGTGGAGGCCCTGCCCTTTTGTGTAGGTAGATCTTTTGGTGGATCAAAAGTGGATATTTTGTATAGGTAGATCTTTTGGTGGAGGCCCTGCCCTTTTGTATAGGTAGATCCGTAGGGGCTGGTGGAGGCATGGCCCTGCCCTTTTGCCGGGAGACTGAACTAGGTAGCCTTTTGATGCTTCCACACTTTCTGGGTTAGTATGTGACTTTTCGTTGTTTTCTTTATGGTTGAACTTGCAAGAACCATTGGCATAGACACAGCCCTACTAACAATAGCAACACATAAACAAGCAGCATGGGAATTTCGTCTTCTTCCCTACAGTGTGTATCTGCCTGATGCTTCCTTTCTGAATTTTGATCTCTTGCTCTGTATCTTAATTGTTGACACTTAGGCAGGATTGGAAACATTTTTGAAGGGTAGACAAGTTGCCCACTTATACCTACCTACTGCTACCTACTTATCTGCCTACCTACATAGGTCTTTTGACTGCAAACATCACTGATACATCCATTTTCATGATCAGCTGTGGGCTATGGTATTCTGTGGCATCCACTTGTCTTTGCTTGATAATGCAGCTGATCACAGTTATATGCAGGATGGTGTGCGATGATTTATTACAGCAGGGGTGAGCAATTTGTGGCTCTCCAGATGTTCTGACCTATAACTCCCAACATGCCTTCCCATTGGCTATGCTGGTTAGGGGTGATGGGAGTTGAAGGCCAAACATCTGGAGGGCCACAAGATGCTCACCCCTGTTTTACAGGGATAAGCATCACAACATTCACCCTAAAAAAATTAAAAGGTGGTGCATGATGTCATGACACAACCTGTATTTCTTTCTGAGGTTGTTTTGGGTTAGCAAAATGGCAGGATCTTCAGGTGTTTCTTGATGTGTGCTTTGTTTGCTAGATTGTGCCCCTGGGAATCCTAATCCAGCAGCAAAAACCTCACTGTAGGTTTCCCTCCCACTACCCTGCAGAGCTAGCTGAAGGAGGGCCTGGGGCATTGGGACCTAGTAGAAAGAGTTTGAATACTGGCTTCTCTGAGGTCTAAAGTTTATTTGGACATTCTGCAATTTGGCATGCTCCCACCTTGTCCTTTTTGGGAGTGAGCAGAAGGGAGAGAAAATTATATTTTGTGGTGTGACTGTCCCAGATTGACAGAACATTTTGTGACTGACAAAAACCATAGGGCTTGGCTGCAGCTTTTCATACCTTTACCCAGTATGCACACCTCTTGCTTCCCCGTTAACTTCCCTGATAATATGCTCAATCTGCAAAAAAATGCAGAGCCATTGCAAAATAAGTAGCACTTAAAGACCAATTACCTTGATTGTATTATTCACTGTAATATTCAATTAACTAGTTCCTTCATTTTAAATAATTTAAATGGCTTCCATCAAGAACACTGCCCCTCCTGGCATTTATATTTCCATCTTTTTGGCAATAGATTATATGGACAGGGCTTTACTTCACTGTTTGTGTGTGAGGTCACCTTGATGGTTTCTCTCTTCTAGCGGCCAGTAAATCCAGGTCTATGAAAGAGTGACAGTTAAGCCTAGAGCTTTTCCATTGATTCTGACAGGTTATTTTGACTTCTAGAAGCAGTGTTGAGCTGCTGAACATCCTGGGTATGAAAGAAGAAAATGGACAGCAAGAGAGATGAATTTAAAATGGAAACAATCTACAGCAGACCTTTGCAAGCAGGGAAATTAGAAAGAAACATAAGCTGTAGACTCTGTGAGCCCAAGAAAATCCTTCTTTATTCAGGGCAGATTTCAAACCACCGACCCAAGACATCAGATGTCAAAGAAACGAACTCTCTTGGAATCTCTGAAATGTTGCAATGGTGCATGAGATGGCTATCCTATGTTTAGGAATTAAAGAAAGGTTACTGGACTGGACTGTTCTAGGCAGCCATGGGGAAGGAAAGACTCCTCCCACCCTGACATACAATTTTGGCTTTAGGAGAAGTGGGGGGGGAGAGAAGAGGAAAAAAGTGATACATTAGTGAAGGTTGACACATTGGTTTGAAGACCATTTGTTTTAAGAACACTTTCTCTGCCAGTTACTGGGTCTGTTTACATTATTAGTTATGTGATAACAGCCCCTTGGTACAGCTCAGCTTGGGGTTTGTGTTACAAAATCAAGAGTTCAGTTAGAAATGGAAGTAAGTTAAAAGTAAAGCGCTTCTGTATAATAAAATTCAGTTGCTTCACCGTAATTTCATTTCAGGACAAAGAAGTTTTGGAAGGGCAACAAACCCCTTGAACTTGGGGAGTAAAGAGGCTGCTGGGACAATTGACCATTGTAACTGGATCTCCTGCACACACTCAGAAGTGGATAGGGCCAGGAAAGACAGATTGTGCAGTGTCCCGGGAAGGGGTGCTTTTCCACCTAAGTAGTGCTTTAGCTAGATTCCTCATGAGTTCCTGTGTTTCAGACTTTGGCAGGAGATAGCACCCTAGGCCAGGGATGTATGAGAATTTCGTTTTTGCTTGCATAATGTGTGCATGTGCCCCAGTCAATCTCCCAATGCGAACATGTGTCCACCAAAAATGTTTGCAAATTGTGGAACACATGCTCTCATCACCAAGTTCCTGATTCCCAGTTGGAGTTGTGCAAATTCCCTCAGTAGCCCCGCTTTAATCTATGAAGGAAATACGTGCAAATTAGAGAATTTTGCAAGTCTCCAGAGATTTATGCAAATCTCCCATTCAATTGCTGCTCGATTTGCGCAGGTTTCCCATTCACACAAAGTGAGCAGCGATTACAAATGCAAATGGGAATTGGGCACGCGATGAGTGGTCAGAAGTTCGGAAAATCCTAGCAATCTCAAACATTGCTTGTTCGCCCATCCCGAACCTAAGACTAGCCTTCCCCAACCTGGTGCCCTTCACATGTGTTTGACTAAACTTCATCATCCCCAGCCAATGTGGCCTCCAACATCTAGAGGGTACCAGGTTGGGGAAGGTTTCCCTAGACTTTTAAGAATTTTTCTCTCTGCATATGGCATGCTGGTATATATACAATGCTTGGAGATATTAGGTTACTATGTTAAGTTCTCTCCCCTTGGGAGATAAACTCAAATAACCCCTTTTCCTTGCAGCATATCTTATTTCCAGAGAAAAGGAACTTCTGAAATTTCAGTTCTGATTCAGTGACAGTTTTGTGAATGAGCTGAAATTCCATTGACATTACTCAAGTACTTTAGCGTGGCATGAAAAGCTAGTCCATAGGCAAAAGTGACTGAATTACATGAGGTAACATCCAAATAGTTTAGTGCTGAGCTTCCCAAAATTGCAGTAATTCAACATGGAATATCTATGAGGCCTACTGTGGAAGGGGCAGTTTTCATATTGGAAGGAAAAGGAAAGGTTCCTCCTGTGCAAGCACCGAGTCATTGCTGACTCCTAGAGGAGCGCCGCTTGCGCTGGCGTTTTCTTGGCAGACTGTAGCGGGGTGGTTTGCCATTGCCTTCCCCAGTCGTGACTACCTTTCCTCCACCAAGCTGGGTACTAATTTTACCAACCTTGGAAGGATGGAAGGCTGAGTTGACCTGAGCCGGCTACCCGAGACCCAGCTTCTGCCAGGATCGAACTCAGGTCATGGGGAGAGTTTCGGTTGCAATACTGCTGCCTACCACTCTGCACCACACGAGGCTCTTCATATTGGACCAACAATAAATCAAGTGGTGAATTGGAAGTCCAACTATATAGCTAGAATTCTGGTAAACATAAATACTGCATAAAAGCCCAGAATTAGAAGAGATTTCCAAGAGCATGAATCCCTTGAAACATGTTTATCCATTTTTAAAAGATCTCTAGTAGGGGAAATTACATGGGGCAGTATCCTATGTTGCCCAAGCGCCAACAGGACCCACCACTTGTGCAATGGGGATCTAGAACTTTAGGTAGGAAATGGAAACAAGTGGAAATGTTTATTTCCAGAATGGAGCAGGGCAGTGGAGCTCAGATAATGGAGGTCTGCCAACCAATCCCAACCTGGAAACAAGCCTTTCCACTCATTTCGGGGACTGCTTTATGAAGCACTAGTAAAACCCCATTCCGCAATGAAATTGGCAGGAGCATAATGGCCCCATTGGATATTATCCATTATTTCCTCTAGGATATATTTTATACTATTGAATAATTTGCCATTACATTGTTTCCCCATTCATCAATGGCTTCAGTGGGGAAAAATTCTACAAATCTGAATCTGATGATGTTTTAGAATTGGACATCTAATATCAAATTCTGACAATGCTAGATGAGATACAAGGAGACAAATTGTTTTTTGGTGGGATGACAGATGTGGCACAGTTGCTGAAACAACTAAACTTGGATTTCAAGGGTGAAATACCAATGTACACATTTTGAAGGTCGTATCTGACTCCAACAGCATTATTTGATCCCAAATATTTCATTTCAAGCGTCCCATCTTGGGCTTGCTGCAACATATTCACAGGTGGATTTTTAATGCTGACTTCAGTGGCACTTTTATATTTCCTTTGGGAAAGTAGACAGCAGATGTTCTTCAGCTTCTTTATGGTGGCCTTTTCTTAAACACATGGAAACTGTGTTAAGGTGTATAGATGCTTTCCCCCTAATGCATAAATGTGTCCATGTAAGCCTATCATTAAACTTTTTGTTACTCTTTGGCAAATGTGTCTCAGTCACAAACCTGGCTTGTGTCACCTATCATGGGAACTGGTCTAACACACCTCACAGTGCTTCAGCATGTAATAACATAGATAAGATAGAGTTATTAAGGCTGATGTCAATTTAAGTAGTCTCTGAGCAGTAGATATTCTGTCCATTTTCCATGCACTGCTTTCTTCATAAAATTACTGGAGGCAATTGATCAACCATTCAAGTTGAATAAAATTCAGTTGCAGCCCAGGTTAGTTATCTTAAGAACACAAAAAAAGTCCTGCTGGATCAGACCAAAGGCCTATCAAGGGTAACATCCTGTTTCCCACAGTGGCCAACTAGATGCCTATGGGAAGCCTGCAAGCAGGATATGGGCAGAATGCCATCCTTTCGATGTTGTACACCAGCAACTGGTATTCATAGCTTAGCTGCCTCTGATCTAGGAGGTAGCATAGTAGTCACCACCAGGCAGAGCCAGTCCAAGGTTTTTGAAGGCCTAGGTGAATTAAAATGTTGCCATTTCTCCTTGTGTTTTACCGTATGCTGAGCAGCATAACAATAGCACATGAAATGATCAACAGTTGCCTGGCTGGGATATGATTTTCTCATTTTAGCTGTTCATAGGAATAGAAAGATCTGTCAGTTTCTGTTTCTCTGTTTCTGACTTTTCCTATCTTAAGTGAACAATCCTATAGTCCTGGGAGAGTGTCTCAGGGGCCACAGGATATTTTGGAGTCCTGTCCCAAGGCTGTAGACACTCCTACGACCTTGGGAGGGGGACTCTGAGATGCGATCCCTCCCCTGCCCCCTCGCAGCTGTTGCCACAGAAACAACACCAATGCTTGCTTTAAAGTAGCAAAAAAAATGACCTCATACAGCTTTGGGGAGGGCAAACAGAGGGTGGGATGGAGAGGAGAGGCCAGGAACTCAATTACCCTTTGTCTCTCCATGACACGTCTCTGCCCACCACTAGTTAGTGAGCTAGACAGGTTCAGACTCCTGTCTAGGTGGGGGATTGTTTGGAAGAGGAACAGGAGGCAAAAAGGCCTCCATCTTCTTCCTGCTGGCAACAACAGCCCAGCAAGGCACTGGATTTGGGGAAGCATCAAAGCTCAGAGGCTTCCATCTAATGGGGTGCAATCCCATAGGATTGTGCCCCAAGTTTCTCGAACTTTGACAACTTCCCCAGTCTTAAATATGGTTTGTTCTTAACTTTGAGAATTTTTTTTTACGTTCGCTGACAATTCGTAGGCATTTTTCTGCACATTTCTCCCAATACATATATTTTTGTGTATATTGTAGGTAATATACACATTTTTACAAGCAATTTTCATACCATAATGAATTTTCAAACATTCTTTCCCCTAAAGTACACATGTTTTGATTGGAGACTCCATTGCAAACTTAGGAGAAGTGCAGATTTGAAAGGATAACTGAATTTTGGTTCACATAGTGGTTCAAAAGTGCGAAATAAGGTAAGTTCTCAATAAAATGTAAATTGAACAAATTTCTCCCCAATCCATAATTCTTCATTCTTGGCTCTCATCTTTACTATATCCATTTTAGAACTTTTTTTCTTGGACTGGTCAGCTGATGGAGATCAGAAGTCTTTCAACCATGTGCCGTGGGATGCAAAAGATAATGCTCATCTGATGAGCTGCTAATCTGCCTTTGTAAGCTTCCTCCAACACTGCAAACAGTTGTTGTTTCTCAAGGACATTTGCTGATGAGAATAGTACTGGGACTGGCAGCAGGGGTGGGTGGGGGGATTGTTATGAGCTGGGCCTGAATCTTGTGAGGGTTTAGGTTCAGCTTGTAATGGGTCTTTCTTTTGTTAACTGAGAAGCTCTTTTTCTGAATATTATCCTCCACCCCAAATTCCAGATTTTGTTGCCTTCACTAATTTTAGATGTCCTTCTAGTCAAATAAGAGATGGTTGGCAACCTTACATAGGAAAATCATATTCAGGTGCTGTTATAAGAACTTGAAACTAATAATCAAGGATGACCTTTTTAATTAATATGAAATTGTTATCTTGTTTACTATGCTGAATACAAATAAACAACATTTTAAAATTGTTACTGCTCTATACAATGAGATAAATAAACAGCTGGTTGTGTTGAACCTTAATGAACACCCCAGAGAGGTAAAAAAAATTCATCTGGGAGGATAGGAGGAAGGGGGTGAAAAATCAGTTTGGAGGCAGCCAACTATCCCCATAGGATTGTGCCCTTCTCCAATTTAAAAATGGATCAGGTAGCAGTTCCTGGGAATGGCTTTCACCTGTGACCCCGGAGAGCATCTGCCAGTCAGTGTAGAGCATCCTCCCCCAACCTGGTGCCTTCCAGATGCTTTGGTCTTCAACTCCTACCAGCTCCACCCAGTATGGCCAATGGTCAGGAATGCTGGGAGTTGTAGTCTAAAACATCTGGAGGGCACCAAGTTGGGGAAGGCTTGAATACAAAATATTGGGCCAGGTGGACAAATAGACCAGTTTCCTATGCTCTAGGATAGTGAGAGGATGGAAGCAAAAGCATTTCTTTTGGGGAACTGTGGAGATCAGGCATTCTGTTACTCATAGAACACATTTCTCAATGAGGAGACATGAGGTAGAATAAGTTTCAGCCCATGCAGAGAAACTGATTTTATTTATTCCTTCAATTTAAGCTGCTCTTTATACTCTTGACACACAGACCTTGTCATATTTCTGCTTGTTCCTCTCTGACAGCTCAAGGCAGGTGGCTCTTCACAGATCCTCTCACTGTCTAAAGCCATGAGATTTTCTAAGGGACTGTGATTCTTAAATGATTCTGGTTTTCATTATGAGTTATCCTTTCATCTCTCCAGTGAAGAAAAGCAGCTCATAAAAGAGAGAGGATTCTGATGAACTCTATTATTATTATTATTATTATTATTATTATTATTACTACTACTACGACGACTACTACAAGACCGGCACTGTGGGGACAGTAGCACAGTGTCCAGAGCATCCTAAATAATATCTCCTGCTAACATAAGATGCTATCTTGTTAATAGCTGAATGGCTCGAATGGGGATCTGAGGTATCTTTCATTAATGTCATGCTACTCAGACCTCTTGGGACTGAAAAAGCCACAGAAAAGGCCAACGTGAATGATGGGAGCATTTATGTAGTGAATTTATTTAGCCTGTTTTTCTCCATCTTCAGGGGAGTATGGGTCTGTTTCTGTAGGTCAGCCTTCCCCAACCTGGTGCCCTCCAGATGTTTTGGACCACAACTCCCAGCATTCCTGACCATTGGCTATGCTAGCTTGGGTTGATGGGGGTTGAAGTCTAAAACATCTGGAGGACACCAGGTGGAGGAAAGCTGCTGTATAGCATTTCATATACTAAGGCTTTCCAATTGACTTAGCTCTGATTCAGACATGATGTTTGCCTTATGTAGAGCTTCATGTATCCCATTCCAGCATTATGTTTAAAAGAGGACTAACACAACACTCCACACCTGCCATCAGATTCATATTTTGGGACAGGCAAAAGGATGAATGTATTTAATGTAATTAATGGCCATCCATTGCCCCATTTCTTTTTCCTCTTTAACAGTGCAAAGCTTTCCCACCCATTTGCCCATGCTATTTCCTGCCCTCGGAACACTGTTCAGTCCCATTCTCCACTAAAAGAGAAGCTGCTTCACTTTTATTTCTCTAATTTAACACTGGGTCTCTCTCCTTGGAGCACCAGTACACACATATTTCTGCTTCTTTGCTTCTTTTGCTCCAATCCTGCCAGCCCTGTTTGAAAACGCTGTCCCCCATCAAAAAGCCAGAAGGTTTCCCTGAGGTTTTGATCCATAAAGTCATAGTGATTTACTGCTTTCCATAAAGAAAAGCAAAAAGGCTCATAAACCAAGCAGGATTCAGATGAGCCCTCATTCCATTTCCCTCCTTTCCCTCCTATCAGCCAAGGCAGCAAAGACAAGAGTTCCTTCTGTGAATTTACAGCAAGCATAGGTGGTATCAGCACCTTGATACTGAGGGACAGGCCATTAGTGCTCCATTACTTGTTGAAGTTGTTGTTTAGTTTGGATTAAGATTGGGTAGAAAATGCTTCCTTCCTTCAAAACAAAATAGATGATAGTCACTGCTTATGCCTAGTGTTGATACTCGGTCTCCATTCCAATCTTGCTCTTATGCCATGTATTGGTGTGTTTGCCCTATTATCAGCTCCTAACCTGCTCTGTATCGAGCACTTCTCCTACGACATCCTCCTCATTTTGACTTGATGTCATATCATTTTGACTGCAACTGTTAGTGGGGCATCCCCTGCATCAACCATTTGTTAGTGCCTGCTGCCACTTGGGCCCCTAGTGGTGTTGGTGGTGCGGCAGCTGCTAGTCCCCCCCCCCGCCAACTTGGTACTTGACGACTGCCATATACAGTCTGTACGATGACTGTATACCATATACAGCAGTGCATCACCAGGTAATCCCAGTCATGAGCGTGAGTGTGCAGGGGAGGGTGAGACTGGCAGTTGCAGCACTGCCACCACTGGGAGGCCCAGGCAAGGTATCAGCCATGGGCTGCGACAGATGCCTTAGTATGCTTTAGGAATGCTGGAGAAATTCGAGACGGACTAAAATGAGCTAGGATTTCTAAGAATCCAACCTGTATAATCCACTGTGGAGCGACCCCCTCAGGCCCTACGGAGTCTGTGGATTTCTGGATGTTTTTGTTACTTTCCTGAAAGTTATGCATATTTGGAAAATATGCAAGTTTCTGCTGAGGAAAAGTTGAATGGAATGGGGGACAATGCGCAAAATGTTACGTACTAAGCTAAATTATGTAAATTGTTATGAAACCCCTTACGTAATTATTTGCGTAATTTTCCACATATTGAAAAAAGATTCACATCTGTTTGTGAGCGGATGATGGAACAAAAGCCACCGGACGATCCCTGAGACATAGACGGAGCAGATTTTACACAGTCCATACATCCCTAGTATGCTTTCAATGGTGCTTATTCCTAGGTAAGTGAGTAGAGGACTGTAGCCTGATCTCACTGTCCTCCATTAATTTATTTATTCCTTTCATAGTACCACCTCATGGTATTACAACAATTAATTCCAAAGGATACTTGTGATGTAGGAAGAAATACTTCTGGTTGTTATCTGCCCTAAATCACAAGTGAATCATCATGTTGCCCAAAGTGTGCAAAAGTACAAGTGAGAGGAAACAACCTGAGCCCCTGTTCATCTGTTTCTCTGCATAGCATTGATCATCAAAGTTGAGGTTCCAATCTCCCTTTCTCACTCTGTGTCAAAATAAACAAAAGTTGAGCAAAAATTCAAAATCCTGCAAAACAAAAACACAGATTATTCTGAGATTAACATAAAGTGTGCCAATATATTCCAATTTGCCTGAATTGTACAACATAGGTAATTATGAACAAGATTTGGTTTTTCAGACTACAGGATCTCAAACCCTCTGCATGGGTGCATTTCCTATAATAAGCAATCTGTTTCCTTTAACCTTGAAAAGGTTAAGGGTTGGTCAGCTGGCTGGAAAACTGATTACTAGTTGAATGCCTCATCTGTGCCATGACAAAGTTATAGCAACGGGACAGAAAAGCAGGAAGCAGTGGAGGTGGAAGAGAAGGAACCCAAATTACGCTTGTTGTAAATAGGTAAAGAGAACATGTTTGAAGAAGCAAGAGTTTTTCTTTCTTGTTGCAATTATGGGTTGATAGGATACCATCTTTCAGCTTCATTAGAATCTTTGTTATGAAAATTAGGTTTCTTTTGTTGAGATTTTAATGACATGTATATGATGCACAACAAGAATGGTTACAGACAAATACTTTTTCTCCTCCCGGCCCCCTTTTTACCATAACGTGCAATCTGATAGCACAGTTCAGAGATGAGCTCTATCAACACTGCAATTTATCAAGATACATCTTCCCAGTAGCCATGTCTGGAATTTTCTGAGCATGCTCAGAAGAGACCTTTGCTACCATAGGAAATTGAGTGTGAAAGCCTCTTGGCTCAATCCATTAAAGAAGGGATCATTTGGAACTCCATTTTCCAGGCTTCCTGGCAGGAATGGAGTCTTCTGAACATGCCCCAAAGAACCAAGGCATGACCAAGCCATAAGGATGAAGCTTGTGCAGCTTCTGGGTCCTCCACATCAGCTGTCCCTATCACTGGCCCTTGGTTGTCAAGGTACGTTTTGGGAAAGGAGGAACTAGCTGGCAGGGAACAGGGAAAGCTCCTTGGAATTGGCCTTTCCTACCCTTCTTGGGAAAAGCCCCGAAATATTCCAATTCTTGAGAAAGCTGAGAAAAACTGGGCTGATTATAAGGAGAAATCACTAGTATTTGGATCTCCTCCAGTACCACCAACTCATTTGCTGTCATAGTTATTGTGCCAGTGATGGTACCTGTTTCCAATGCAGATCCTATGGCTGGATTGTGCTTTGGCACCCAGCATTGTACAACTGATGCGTGGCACTGTGAGTCACATCAGTAGGTTATGCTATGGTATGCATCCAATGTGAAACCAACTTGTGGATTTTCACCTGGGCAGATGGATCCTCCAGTATAGGTAAATTTGTTTCCTCCCCCCACCTTGTTATTGTATAATACCATGCACAAATGAAGATCTAGTCAATTCAATGCAACACTTCTTGACTTGAATGTATATACTCGCTACTTATAGAAAATGTTATCCAGTTGTGCCTAGAACCTAGAACATCCTGTTCACTGTGGCACCTTGTACAGATGTCTTTTATGAGTCCATCAGTCAGGAGAGTTAGGCATGGAAGATCGTCAGGGATGCCATTTCAGATTTCAGTTCTCATATGTGCACATACGAAGGGGGGAAACACTTGCTTACTTTTTGGTCTTTGCCCTTCCCACAAAATAGCACCCATGAGGAACCTGCTTATTCAGGAGTTTGTTTTAGGTGGGATTGGGCAACATGTGGCCCTACAGATGCTTTGGCCTTCTACACCCATCAGCCCTAGCCAGTCATGAGGGATGATGGGAGTTGTAGGCCAAAATCTCTGGAGTCCCACCTGTTTCTTAGATGGTGTTCAGATCCCTTCCAGTCCTTGAGTTAGATCCAGACTTAGTCATATTTAGGGTAGATCCATTGAAATCAATAGGACATTCTAAATTACTCATGTCATGCCTAACTTAACTGCCAGTGATTTTAATGGGTCTACTCCAAGTATGACTGAGTCTGAATATAACCCCTTGGACTTATGCCTGTGCTAAAGCATAGCACTTTCAACAGGGAGAACATGGGAGGACTTACAGAAATGGAAATGTATCTGAATGTTTCATTTCCAGAGTTAGGTAGGTGTATTTTGGAGGCCCTTTCCCAAGCAATGTCAACCAGTTTGATTGCAAATGAGTGAAACAGGCTCCAGGGCTGCCAATCCAACCCGGATCCAGAATGTGGAAGAAAATGTATAACAGCGATTACAGTAGAGTTTCTGGGTAAGTGTAGTAATTTCAAGATGGCCAAGGAGATTATTGCACCACGGTTTGTGCCTGGGTATGCACAAGTTAGCTAGAAATGAAAAGTCATGTGCAGGAACATCTCTATATAGTTTAATTTATCCCTGCAGCTGACACTGAGAATCAGAACCTGTCTAGTGAGTTATGATTTCACTTTTCTTTATGGGGATAAATTGTCTATATTACAATACACATAAATTACATTTATACCACAGCAATTTATGAAGGGCTGTAGATCAGACAGCACTGACTCCTCTGCTAATGACACAATTGCCTGCAACTAGTCTTGGCAGTGAAGAGCACAAAAGTCAGTAAGTCATGTGCCAACCGCACCTTACCCCTGAGCATCTTCATGAAGGATGGGGAAGTTCTCCCGGGCTTGGATCTGATTGGCTTGGATTAAGCCGAGCTATTTGTACTCCCCACAAACAAGAAAGAGCTCTGTCTGAACCAATCTGACAGGTTTTGGACCCTGTTGTGTTTCCAACCAGGAATGTGAATGGTGTCTAATTCCTATCCCAGGGGTCCCCAATGCGGGGCCTGTGGGCGCCATGATCCATGAAGCTCCCCAACATGGTCCCCACAAGCACCCAATTTTTTAATTATTTCTTTTTATTTTTTTAATATGCATACATGGATTTGTATGAAATGCATACAACTTTCTAGCAATTATACGTGGGCTGCAACAAAAGTAGACCAAATATCTAAATAAGAATCCATTGAAGATGACGTCTATATGCCATCCTTCCAAGTACTGAAAGTGTTGTAAGGTCCTCAGTCCATTGCATTATAGGACTGAGTGTTTATCCTGCTAATGTTGTAATATCTGTCTTTTAGCTGTCAAAAAGGTACAGAGACCATTTGTTAATTTCCAACAAGGATGCAAATAATTTAAAAGAGTGTGTACATCAGTGAATATTAAAGACTGTTCTAGTACAAAATTTATCTGTGTAATAACCTCCCACCCCAAAAGAAGCAACTACTGGACATTGCCAACACATATGCTTAGCTGTCTTGCACTGCCAGCAATTAGCTGAATTAGACAATCCCTTATTAAATAGACGTTGTGGTTTCCAATAGAAGTGAAACTTTTTTTTTTTTGGCTGAATAAGATGCAGCCTAGGATCCATAGAAGCAACAGCTAGTTGCCAAAGTGGTGACCCACTGATGAGGGATTTTGTGGTGGTGCTCACAGCAGTATTGAAAATTCCCAAATACACCCACAGGTCAGTTGGGGACCCCTGCCCTATCCTCTTCTCACTTGGCCAGCCCCAAATACCCACTCATGATGCTGCAAGTACTCTCCCCCTTCCCTCACACCCACTTACTTGGCTTCTGTTGCTGCAACTCCTATGGATGACCATTGGCCCTGGTGGCTGGGAATGATGGGAATTTGAGTCCAACACATCTGGAGGGCACCAGGATGGGGAAGGATGCTTTAGGTGAATGTCCTAGTCAAATGAATCCCATTAGGAAAGCAAAGGACATCATCCAGGTGTTTCTCCCAGCAGACCAATAATATGATAATGCATGGTGCCATTATGCATGGCTGCCCAATTTGTGATTCCTTCAATCATTTCCTTCATGCTTCATAAAACAACAGGAGTCTTCAGGGTCACATGTAACTTATTTCTTGCACAAATGCATGTAGGCTTTGGAGACAGATGCTGTGTATAATTCCAGTGGTTAAGAGCTAGTATCCATTTCACAGCTTTTCTTTAAATAAAACTACAGGCATTTTCCTGGAGTCATACATATTTGTAGGTGTGAATTTTTCAGCTTCTCCCTTTAAAGCCCAAATCATCTTCACAATGGGAACCTTTGAGATAACACGACTAAAACAACTCCTTGTATTTTACTTCACTTTCTGTGACAAGGTAATTTCTGGTGAGTTACACTAAGGTCACAATTGCTCTTTTTCTTTTTTCTTTTTTTGCTTCAAAAAAATCTGAGAATAAAGGGAAAATAGGCTTATGAGAACTGTGTTGATTTTTTTAAAAGTGCTATGTGTTTGATGGATGACTTCTTAACATAAGAACCTGAGCAAAGATATAAAATGTTTTGTTCAGTAAAACTGGGGGAGCTGAGAATCAGGAGAAGTTGGACCCATGTTAATTTAGTCACAATTATTTTCTGATCCAAAAGATTTGAGAGAGTATGTGTGTGTTGGGCAGGGGGGGTAGGCTATAACAGTCAGTTGCTGACTCTTACTGTTTTGGGAAAAGGTAATTTCCACCATTGGTGTAAATTTTATTACAGAATTCTAGCATTTGGTTATGAAAACCTTGATGTTGAAATGTCCAATTCATTTTTTTAACTGCATAGTACTCAAGCAACATTTGAGAGATAATGTAGGTTAAATATTGGAATTCAATTTTTCAATTTGCATACTATGAATATGATTAATTCCAATGCCAAAATCATGTCCTTACCACAACCTAGTGCTCAAATTATGGACTGTGTGAGTCTGAGGAAGTAAAAAATCTTTTTCAATGGAATTTGAAATATAAGGAAATGCAATGGCTACATAATTACATAAGGCAATGTATTTGTCTACTACTTAAATTGTACTTTAACTTTTGTTTTTATGTTAATTTGTTATTAGCAGACACCAGGCCTTATGTTGCAGAAAAACAGCTAATTTTTTGGCTGCTGCTATTACAGTGCATGGCAAAGTGACAGCAGAATATTTCTGTCTCTACCATCTCCTGTCTGTCATCTATCATAACTTCGAGTTATCTGAATCATCTGAAGTTGTGTTTGTTCCTCTAGTTAACTCTGGACTTTGTGTAAATGGTTGGTGAACTGTATATACACATCTCAGATACATGCAGCCTTAGCCTCCAGTTTATTTGGAACTGGGACAAAGAAATATGAAAAATTGTTTTTCAGTTTTAAAATAATGGTCCCTTCTATTTTTGTAGACTGACATGTTGTTTACCAAATACGTTAATATTATTTATTCAGCTACAATTTTTGTCCAGCATTAACATGATGTGAATAGCAGCAAGCACTCTTTCCACAAATAGTCTGTTCTTTCATCAGTGTTTCCATGTAGAGTGCTGTTTATCACAAACCTCTGCCTTGAGTGTTCAGGCATTTCCCATGTTAACAACAGGTTGTTACCAGTGTCTCACAGGATACTAAGTAAAAGGAACACCCTGTTCCTAAGCGTGCTACAAGTATGTTCCGCTGAGGTAAATGGGACTTCTTTCCAAGTAAGTGCACACACTGTGCACACACTGTGCACACACAGTGAGGGTGGGAATAAGCCTCACTGAACTTGATGGGATTTGCTCCTAAGTAAACATGCACAGTATCAGGCTGTCGGCTTGTAATGCCTGCTGGCTGGTTGATGTGGTGGTTTGTATTGCCTGTAATAATTGAGCTAGGAGCACTGCTTCCTGGAAGATGTAGTCTGAGGGACAGGATGAAAAACTGTGTAGGCCTAAATGCGTCTGTGTAAATTATAATTTGTAAAAAGATGGCACTTCCCCTCTGTGTAGTTACCTGATGCAACAGGAGGATTGCCAAGTGACCCCCTCCTTCTCCCCCCAAATGACATTCATGCTATGGAAATAAACATGCAAACGTCTGCACACCAAAGTGCTGTTAAATGTATAGCAAAGTAGCTGGTTAAGACGTTGGCAACCCTATCTGACAATAATTGGATTTATCTTCCACTTTTTCCCATGCTCTGGGTACTTCAGCAGGTGTATCCTGATGAATAGAATACTCAGGAGTAGCAGGAACATAAGAATGATTATTTAGCAGAGAAAGGACAGACTCCAAGACACGATCCTGCATTATAAAAGGGCTGGGGAAGTTTTCCTGAGCATCCTCAGAAGTGTTGCTGACATGTTGTATCAATGTGGGCATGGGGAGTAGGGCCATGCCAACTAACCCATCCCTGCCATCATGCACACTGACTAGCACACTGTCAGCTCCATATTCTAGCCCCATGGCCATCTGTGCATGCAGGGCAAACATCTGCATGGTGGAAGCCTCCGTACATACAGCTGTACACAAGAAGGCTTCTACATGATCTAGAGCCCCAATCACACAGCTTCCGGATCTCATAGAAGCTTTCACACATAGAACTGTACATGCAGAATCTCCCTCCCTGCAGACATTTGCACTGTATCTTGTTGGCACATGTGACATAGGGGGCGGGGCTAGTCAATGTGGCCTCACTCCCCAATCATGCATTGATACAATGTGTAAGCAACGCTTCTGATGGGGACCCCAGGATGTACACATTCCAGGAACATAGGCTGCCCCATCTTTAATAAATGTATTGTTTGTTTTAACATGACCACATGACAATATACCTTGGTGTTCCCAGAGCTGCAAACTTTGTTTACCAGTTTCTGTCCAGTGCCGTTAACAGCAGCTTGATTATGTGTAAAGGTCCATCTGCTGATTCCTGCAGTTGCTGTTACAGGTTGTTTTTCTCTCCAGTCAATTGGCTTTAAATACCCTAGTTGTTTCCTCATGGTATAATTTCTAGGGGTGTGTGTGTGAGACCCATTTGATTTTTTTTAACTAAAGATTTTCAAAGTATACTAACTTTGAATCTTGAAAAATAATTGTGTTTATTCCATTCTACCAAAAGACACACACATGGGTATTATGCAGCATGGAAAATTATGTGTCTTAAGTAGTCTTGTGGGCAGGCAAGTGAAAGGGCAAATGCTGTGCGAGTTCCAGTGTTAGAGCCCATTCCTGTGCATAAGAAGTGCCTGTGCCTGAGAGAGAGATAACATTTTGAATGAGTAATTGTACGGTTGTATCAAGGAAGAGCTGGTGTGCTATTTGCAGTGCGTGCTTTGGTCCCAAATGCTATCACTGCCACCTTCCAACATTGACAGAGGAAGCACTCTAGACTTAATTAGGCAGGTGAGTGTTAAATCTGGACCATCCATCCATCACTCATTGTGACATAGCCACAGCAGCCTTTGGAAGAAAATGCCACTCTGGCAGTGTGTACCAGACACTCTGTACCGCTTGGTGTCTAGGGAAAGGGTAAGCTAATCTAGATAGTAAGGCTGAAATGAATCACCTTTCAAAATTATTAATGTTTACTTTTTTGATCAATACTGAAATTCAAATTCTTAAACATCGAGAACTCTGACTCAATCCCAGTTCACTTTTACCAATCTAACTCTGGTTACTTGAAAGCTGATAAATCACTGGGCCCACATGGTATCCATCTAGGGTTCTTAAAGAACTCAGATATTAAATTGCTGATCTTCTAACCAAAATATGCAACATGTCCCTCAGATCAACCTCTGTACCAGAGGACTGGAAGATGGCCAATGTAACACCAATTTTTAAAAAGGGATCCAGGGAGGTTAGTTAGAAATTACAGGCTGATTAGTTTAACATCTGTTCTGGGTAAATCGGTCAAAAGCATGACTAGATATAAAATTAGTAAGCATATAGAGGGATAAGCCCTGCTGTAAAGAATCAACATTGCTTCTGCAAAGGTAAGTCCTGTCTCAACAAACTTTTAGAGTTCTTGGAGAGTGTCAATAAAGATGTGATCTGATAATTGTTTATTTGGATTTCCAAAAGGCTCTTGACAAAGTCCCTCACCAAAGACTGCTTAGCAAATTTAGCAGTCATGGAACAAGAGGAGAGGCCGTCTTATGGATCAGTAACTGGTTAAAGAACAGAAAGCAGAGACTAGGAATAGATGGTAACTTCTAACAATGGAGGATGTAAACAGTGGTTTACAGGGATCTGTATTGGGACCAGTGCTTCTCAACTTGTTCATAAATGATCTGGAATTGGGAGAGAGCACTGAGGTGGCCAAATTTGTTGATTACACCAAATTATTTAGGGTGATTAAAACAAAAAGGGATTATGAAGAGCTCAAAAAGATCTCTCCAAACTGAAAAAAATGGGTATCAAAATGGCAAATGCGGTTCTATATAAGCAAGTGTAAAGTCATGTATGTTGGGGCAAAAAATTCCAACTTCACAAATACTCTGATGGGATCTGAGCTAGTGGTGACTGACCAAGAAAGAGATTTTGGGATTGTAGTGGACAGCTTAATGAAAATGGTGTTGACCCATTGTGCAGCTGGAATGAAAAAGGCAAATTCCATGTTAGGCATAATTAGGAAAGGAATAGAAATAAAACTGCCAATATTATACTGCCCTTCTAAAAATCTGTGGTGAGACCACACTTGGAATAATGTGTACAGTTCTGGCCAGTGCACCTCACAAAGGATATTATAGACTTGGTAATAGTGCAGAAAAGGGCAACTGAAATAATCAAGGGTCTGAAGCAACTCCACTTCAAGAAAAGGTGAGTGAAGGGAAATATGATAGCAGTATACAAAATTATGCATAGTGTGGAGAAAATAGGTATGGAGACATTTTTCTCCCTTTTTCACAATACTAGAACTGGGGTTATCCCACAAAGCTGATTGGTGGGAAATTCAGGACAGATAAAAGGAGGTACTTCACACAAGGCATAGTTAAACTATGGAATTTGCTACCACAAGATTTAGTGATGGCCACCAATTTGGATGGCTTTAAAGGGGGATTAGAGAAATTGATGGAGGAAAAGGCTATTAATGGCTACTAGGCCTGATGGCTATATGCTACCTCCAGTATCAGAGGCATTATGCCTATGAACACCAGTTGTTGGGGAACATGGGCAGGAGGGTTTTGTTGCACTCATGTCCTGCTTGTGGGCAGCTGGTTGGCCACTGTGTGAACCTAATGCTGGACTAGATGGACCTTGGTCTGATCCAACATGCCTCCTCTTATGTACTTCTACTTGTGTTGGTGACATTTAATTTCTTCAGCTTGCTTTAAAGAACTTTATTTTAGCTAAATGTGCCATGTACATTTCATATTAATCTCTTCAGCAGGGATGAAACTCTGGCTCTCCCCTACCCTTCTCCAAACCAAGGGGGAGGCATGCAGAGCTTCACTTCACTCTCCCTTCACCTTCCCTTCCCCAATCAAGGAAGGTGAGGGAGGACCAAAGCCAGCTGCACACTTAGTCAGCACTTGGAGGAGCTGCAGGTCCAGGCATTGGCTGAGTGTGCAGCATCGTCACCCACCTTTTGCCATCCAAGGGAAGTGAGAGGTGGACAAAACTGTCTGCTGAGGTATTTCTTCATATAGGGAGAAGCATGGAGCAATTGCACAGTGTGTTTCTCTGCATGGGGAAAGGGGCAACCCCTTTCTCCATGCAGAGAGAGGCAGGAGTGACTGCTCCTTGCCTCTTTCTGCATGAGAAGTAGGGGGTGGATGACATCAGAGGTTTGGAGGAGGGGAGGAGTTTCAAGGAAGAGGCCCACCTTTGGATTACCCCCTTTTGTGTGGAGAATCTTTATTTTGATGGAGGTGATATGTGGGGCAGCTGGTATTCACCGCGATAGAGTGTATTTTAATAATTTTCAATAGGCCTTCCCAGTGTAATAAATAAGATACCAAGGATTTTAACTGAAGAGAACATTCAAAACAAAGGTTCACATGATGTGAAAATGACAGCAAAGGTCAGCTTCCCGTGCTGTTATATCATCAAAAGTGAACATGGGAATCAACATCTCAGCACCAGCCCAAAGACATTTTCCTCCCTGAAAGGGAATCCAAATGCCTTCCATCCCTTGCTTGAGCTAGCATTCATTTTGTGGCACCATTCAGATGCAAATTCCTGCCTTCATCCAGCCACTCCTTCAAAGTGCATCATAATATCAGTCCTGATATCCCTGAAGAGCAGGGGTGGGGAACGGGATTGGTCCTGGGAGCTGGATTTCCTCCCAGGCACTGTGTTTGTCTTCTGGTTGTAGTGGATTTCTAACATGCACCATTCATGAAGTCTGCAAATATTAAGTTGTATTTTGATTGGGGGTGCTGCCAGCTGGCCAGACTTTTACAGACTTGGTCAGTTTTGCCTTCTTGGCCAGTTGTTGTGAAGCTTCCTCCCCACCAGTCAGTCGTGGGGAGACAGTCGAGCCATTCCCCCTTCCACAGTAATGTTAATATTCATGTGAGTATGGTGCATGAGCTAGTTGCAGGGATAGGCAACCTGGTGCCCTTCAGATGTTTTTGACTACAGGCCCATGATCTCTGACATTGGCCATGCTGGGTGGGGCTTATGGGAGTTATAGTACAAAACTTCTGGAGGACACCAGGTTGCCTGGTGTCCCTAGCATCATGGGTGTACGTTGAAAGACAAACAAGGACAGGGGCTGTTATACCATTCAGAGGGGTTGCGAAGAGGAGATTTTGGCAGATGCAGCTGGCCATGCAGGATCAGGAAAAGATGCACCTGCTGAAATTGCCTCTTCCCAACAGCTCTGATCAGGGATGGTGGGAGTTGTAGCCCAAAACCTTTGCAGGGACCTGGAATGGGGAAGGCTGTTATAGGATGCAGTGATGCCTACTAGTGTACATGGCATTAAAAACAGACAGATTAATGGAGGACGGGGCTAGAATAGTAGATATTCCATATAACAGCTGAATGGAATCTCCATGTTCAGAGGCAGACTAATTCAAAGAGCCAGATACTCAGGACCTGCTGCCCTGTTTTTGAGCTTCCAAGAAGGATCTGGCTGTTGCAAGCAGAATGGCTAGACTAGCTGGGCCTTGGTCTGACCTAAGAAGGCAATTCTTATGTATGAGTTTTGGAAATCTCAAAGCTTACTCAGTGGACTATAGGAAGATAGCTATTAGGGTACGCTCAGCCTTCTTGCTATGCCTTTGGAGGTATTATTGTTCTGTCAGTTATTTCTGGATATTCCTCCTGGGTGGGGTGGGGTGGGGTGGGGTGGGGAACGTACTCCTTGTTTGGTGTTTATGAGATTATAGGATGATGGCTCAGCTTGAAGTGGCTTGGCAGGGCCTGATTTCCTTTCACAATTAAAGTGCATAAACGGTGGGGTATTGTGAAAGAATGAGGGGTTCACAAAAATAGAAGCTGAGCAATTACTTCGTCTGAGAAGGGCCTACAGTTTATTGCTTCGAGACTGCATGGAGAGCGTGGGATTAATTTTCTGCCAGCTCCCCTGGTTTCATTAAACTTCTGGTCTCAGGCACAGATTCATTCTGGGCTATTTACAGTTCCTGTTGCCATCTTTGTCACTTGAATGGGATATCAGCATGTTAATGCCTCATATAATCCATGAATGATGTCCATCTGCTGCCATTCTTCGACATTTTCAATGTTCTGTAATTTCATTATCTGGCCATTTCTTCCTTCCCCCTGCAGTGTAGTGCTTCTGACATGGTGATTGCCACATATAATGTCTTTTTATGCATCCTCTGCCAAAAGTATGTCCTCCTTCATTTCAGGTGCCCTATTTTCTCCCGCAAAGAAATTAGTTCTGCCAGTAGAAAGTGCTCCTGCTTATCCTCAACATCTCCTACACTGAGCAGAAGAAATAATGTGTCAGGGTGGAAAGTGAGCCGATTGAACTCCAGAGCAGTTCTGATTCTGAGGAGGATCAGCAATCCGTGGGAGAGGAGCACGCTCCTCTCTCACAAGTACAGCAGCTGGCAGAGATTCCTCCTGCCAGCATTCCTGAGATAGATAGTGACCCTGGCAGTGAGAGAGCGCTGGAGGGGGATTTGCTGGATGCTTGACGCAGACACCGGGAGTGACGACAGCTGGAGGACACGGAAAGGAGGCGCAGCACTCGTTTGGCGTGCAAACAATGGCCGCATCCCGAGGACCCAAGGGAAAGAGGGAGGAACTCTCCGTAGCCCATAAGTTCAGGGTCTTCCCGTGATTCTCCTTCAAACGGGGACCAACTGCCTAACCTGGAACATAGGCTACTCTGCTGTTCCTTGCTTAGTCGCTGGTGATTAGCATCTGAAAGTCATTAAGTTGTAAAAGGATTAAAGCCTTGAAAAGAATCCTTTTGTCTGTGTCTTGAGTTGGCTATTGGAGTAGACTGAAAGAGGCTGCCAGGGTGCTCCTGACATAATGATTCACTGGAGCAAAGCTGAATGATCACAGCAAAATAATGTCCATGAATGTATCTGAGTGTATCTGAGTATCTCAGATCAGTGGCCAAAGACCATCCTAAGCAATGTTCTTCTTTTGAATATATACCATGGCCTGGCAGATAAGCCATACTCTGCGCTTACCCATGTGATGTTAGTCATTTTCTATGCATTGGTGGTCTGGAAAGAAAAAGAAAGAAAGAAAGAAAGAAAGAAAGAAAGAAAGATCTAGAGTCTACTAAATGTGAATTGGTACTGATCTCAGTACGAATCCAAGACAAACCATTCAACATCACAGTAATTCAGGTCTTGGGAATCAGCAAACTAAAATGGACAGGAATGGGCGAATTTAATTCAGGTGACCATCATATCTACTATTGTGGGCAAGAATCTCTTAGAAGAAATGGAGTAGCACTCATAGTCAACAAAAGGGTGGGAAAAGCAGTACTGGGGTACAATCTTAAAAATGATAGAATGATCTCAGTACGAATCCAAGGCAAACCATTCAACATCACAGTAATTCAAGTCTATGCCCCAACCACTGATGCTGAAGAAGCTGAGGTTGACCGGTTCTATGAAGACCTCCAACACCTTCTAGAACTAACACCAAAAAAAGATGTCCTTTTCATCATAGGGGACTGGAATGCTAAAGTAGGAAGTCAAGAAATCACCGGGATAACAGGCAGGCATGGCCTTGGTGTACAAAATGAAGCAGGACAAAAGCTAATAGAGTTTTGCCAAGAGAACATGGTGATCATAGCAAACACTCTTTTCCAACAGCACAAGAGACGACTCTACACATGGACATCACCAGATGGTCAATATCAAAATCAGATTGATTATGTCCTTTGCACCCAAAGATGGAGAAGCTCCATACAGTCAGTAAAAACAAGACCTGGAGCTGACTGTGGCTCAGATCATGACCTGCTTCTTGCAAAATTTCGGCTGAAATTGGAGAACGTCGGGAAAACCACTAAACCATTGAGGTATGACCTAAATCATATCCCTTATGAATATACAGTGGAGGTGAGGAATAGATTTCAGGGATTAGACCTCATAGACAGAGTGCCTGAGGAACTATGGACGGAGGTCCGTAACATTGTTCAGGAGGCAGCAACGAAATCCATCCCAAAGAAAAAGAAATGCAAGAAAGCCAAGTGGCTGTCTGATGAGGCTTTACAAGTAGCTCACGAAAGAAGGGAAGCAAAAAGCAAGGGAGAAAGGGGAAGATATATCCAACTGAATGCAGAGTTCCAGAGAATAGCAAGGAGAGACAAGAAGGCCTTCTTAAATGAACAATGCAAAGAAATCGAGGAAAACAATAGAATGAGAAAGACTAGAGATCTCTTCAAGAAAATTGGAGATCTCAAGGGAACGTTTTGTGCAAAGACGGGCATGATAAAGGACAAAGAAGGCAGGGACCTAACAGAAGCAGATGAGATTAAGAAGCGGTGGAAAGAATACACAGAAGAACTATACAGGAAAGATCTTCATATTCCTGATAGCCATGATAGTGCGGTCACTGAACGTGAGCTGGACATCCTCGAGAATGAAGTCAAGTGGGCCTTAGGAAGCATTAGTAACAACAAAGCTAGCGGAGATGACAGTATTCCAGCTGAGCTATTTAAGATCCTAAAAGATGATGCTGTTAAAGTGCTGCACACAATATTCCAACAAATCTGGAACACTCAACAGTGGCCACAAGACTGGAAAAGGTCAGTTTACATCCCAATTCCAAAGAAGGGCAACTCCAAAGAGTGTGCAAACTACCATACAATTGCGCTCATTTCACATGCCAGCAAGGTGATGCTCAAAATCCTACAAGCTAGGCTTCAGCAGTATGCAAACCGAGAACTACTGGAAGTACAAGCTGGGTTTCGAACAGGCAGAGGAACTAGAGATCAAATCGCCAACATTTGCTCCATCATGGAGAAAGCAAGAGAATTCCAGAAAAACGTCTATTTCTGCTTCATTGACTACGCTAAAGCCTTTGATTGTGTGGATCACAACAAACTGTGGCAAATTCTTAAAGTGATGGGAGTACCAGACCACCTTAGCTGTCTCCTGAGAAACCTGTACGAGGGTCAAGAAGCAACAGTAAGAACCAGACATGGAACAACCGAGTGGTACAAAATTGGGAAAGGAGTATGACAAGGCTGCATATTGTCGCCCTGCTTATTTAACTTATATGCAGAGTACATCATGAGAAACGCCGGGTTGGATGAATCACAGGTCGGAATTAAGATTGCTGGGAGAATTATCAACAACCTCCGATATGCAGACGATACCACCCTAATGGCAGAAAGCGAAGAGGATCTCAAGAGCCTCTTGTTGAGGGTGAAAGTGGAGAGTGCAAAAGCTGGTTTGAAACTCAACATTAAAAAAACTAAGATCATGGCACCTGGCCCCATCACTTCCTGGCATATAGAAGGGGAAGAAATGGAAGCAGTGACAGATTTTACTTTCTTGGGCTCCAAGATCACCGCAGATGGTGACTGTAGCCATGAAATTAAAAGACGCTTGCTCCTTGGGAGGAAAGCTATGGCAAATCTAGACAGCATAGTAAGAAGCAGAGACATCACCTTGCTGACAAAGGTCCGTCTAATGAAAGCTATGGTTTTCCCAGTAGTAATGTATGGCTGTGAGAGCTGGACTATAAGGAAGGCTGAGTGCTGAAGAATTGATGCTTTCGAACTGTGGTGCTGGAGAAGACTCTTACGAGTCCCCTGGACTGCAAGGAGGTCAAATCAGTCCATCCTAAAGGAAAGCAACCCTGAGTGCTCATTGGAAGGACAGATACTGAAGCTGAAGCTGAAATATTTTGGCCACCTAATGCGAAGAGAAAACTCTCTGGAAAAGACCCTGATGCCGGGAAAGACTGAAGGCAAAAGGAGATGGGGACAGCAGAGGATGAGATGGCTAGATAGCATCACTGATGCAATGAATATGAACTTGAGCACACTCCGGGAGAGAGCGCAGGACAGGAAGGCCTGGCGTGCTATGGTCCATGGGGTCACGAAGAGTCGGAGACGACTGAACGACTGAACAACAACAACAACTCTTTGGATATTTTGGTAGCAGAAAAGGGCAACTCACATTATCAGGATTTGGAGCAACTCCTGTATAAAGAAAGATTATAATATTTAAGCCTTTTCAGTTTAGAAAAAGGGTGAGGAAGAGAGGACCGCAGTGTTCTTCACTGCAAGGCCTAAGGGCCACTGGTGGCTCCCAATCACCTCAAGTGTAGCCCGCTGTCATGGTCCTTCATCCTCTCCCTTCGCAATCAACACACTCCAGGAAACAAAGCTTCAGGCCAACATTACTTTATTAGTAAACGACTAGCTTCTTTACAAATGCAGATTCTAGGAAACTCTCAGACTGCATAGAATGAGCTAATGGTGTGGAGAAAGTGGATAGAAAGAACTTTTTCTCCCTCTCTCATAATAGTAGAATCAGAGTATAGTTTTGTGGCACCATTTCACAGAGTGACTTAACACAGTCCATTGCCCTAGTTAGCATCTGAGCATGCCTCAAAGCTCTGTTCTTCTCCATTCTTCTTATCAGCAACTGTAAGGTCTTGTTCCAAACTTTCTTTCTCCAACCTTGCAGAAAGCAAAATTAAAGTATAACAAGCCGCGCTGTACTTTTCTGAGGCAAGCTCTTTTCACAACCTTTGTTTTAGAGATGTTTTCTGATGTTATAGCATTATAACAAGAGTCTAAAGTCATCTTGCAAATGATTTTGGGATCTAGAACAAAAGCTTGATGTTTTTAACTGTGAACCTGGAGCCTTCTTCCAGATCTGTACATGAATCTCCTCCAGACTCTTTACCACATCATTTGATCATTTTAGGAGCCGGCTATCAGTTTGTAGCTTCTTTAAGACCCAGTCAACAATTCATCAAGACCCAGTCAGCAGTATTATTTAACCTTTTCAGTATCAGGCTGACAAGTGCTGGTGGACTGCCAGCATTGCATGCTGCCCTCTGTGTTTAATTGTCTTGACTCACATTTAAAGAAGACATTGAACTTATGTTCTAGACCCCAGATTCATGTGCAAGACAACTTTGGACAATTAATTATAGGGCCTCCTAAACAGTTCAAGGAAAATAGTATCCCTGACTCACTGTGGGTCATTCTTAGGTAAGAGAAAACTAACATGGATAGCTTCAGTGCACTTCCTTTGAAAATAAATGGAGGCATATATAGGCACAGGAGAAACAGAAAGAGAAAGCCTACATTTCATTCACTATTATTGGCATCACATTGTTGCAGGCAAAGCAGAATAGCAAACTGCATGGATGCCCCTGGGTAACTTCAACTAGCTTTCTAATTTCTAATTTGATACTTGACAGAAGATGCTTTTTACTGAATCTATGATAAATAGTCTGTTTTGACTGGATATTTTTTTAAAAAATCTACTAAAAATGGCTAGATATCATTTAAACTGCTTTGAATACTGGAATGATAGAAATCAACCCTAACTGGAATCATCTCTGTTAGATGCTATCTCTACAAACCCTTTGCTCTGTTCTCATTTATTTTTACCTTATACCCCTGAACTGCTAGAGTAGCCATAATATTTCTTTTGCCCAGGCAAATATTCCCAGGAATATCTATTGGATATTTCTTTTGACTTTCTATTAGGGAGAAATGCTGAACCTTCCCAAGTGGTGGGAATGCTGTCACTTGGGGCTTTTAAAAGCTAGACTAGACTGCATTATGTCCTATTGGGAACAATTCTGCTTTTCCCAGGGAGATGATCTGGATGAGATAATAAGCCTCTTACATCCCTAATTCCTACTGTGCTGTGTTAGTAATCGTCATTGTTATTATGAAAGGCTGCGCTTGGCAACTGGTCAGCTCTTTGCTGGGGCCTTTAATTCATGAGTGTTGTACATGGGCTGTAGTTTGCTTAACTCAGCAATTCATGTATTCTAAATTGCTCCATAGCTCTCAGCCAATAAAATTACAAGTTTATTATGTGCATTTGGATCACTTATTTGATCAGGAGCACCTCAGTTACACCAAATGCTATGTTGTCAAGCTAAAAATTAACAAAAAATGTTTGTCAAGTCTCATAGCTTTTTCTGCTTGAGTTGCTTTTTTATGGATTTTTCATTTCAATATAAATTCTACATTTTATATTGTAAAGGCCAGGTGAGGGTGTTTAAGAGCTCCCTAGGTACTCTTGTAAGTAACCTGATCTAAGTCTGTTTCCACAGTCATTATGACCTGATATCACTTTGTATGGTTTGCTGATCAGCAACCCGCCCTCCCGCCCCACCAATCCAAAACACACATGATACAACAAATACTTGGCCAAGCTCCAATAATTAACCATTAGTTCTAGGGTTGTTTTCAGATGAACATTTGAGGTATGGTCAAACTTATTGTCAGCATCTGGCATCCTTAGTGAGGATGAAAGTGAAGGCTTCCACTTAAGCTTTAGAACAAGTTCCATGTTACAGACAAACCCAGGGAACTGTTTTGTTTTAACCAAAGTTAGTTAACAAACCAGGATCTGAAACCACAGTTTGATCCTGGTTTATTTTAGTGAACTTTGGTTAGAATAAAGCATAGTTCCCCAGGTTCAGATATAATGTGACATTCTGGTTTGGTCTAAAGTGAAAGCAGAAACTTTTACGTTCTTTTTATACACAAAGGAAGTAGGGATGTCAGAGGAATCTGTCCAGGGCGTGGAGTTTGCCAAACTTTCATCAGCTCGCCCCAGCCCCTGGATGTTGGCTCATTTCCTGCAAGCTGACCTGACTCGATCTATGTTGAGTTGGGCCAGTTTGTGGAGTTCCCTTTAAAAAAAAAAAAAAAAGGTAAATAGAAATTTGTGCAGATTGCAGCCACAATTCATGCAAATTGCCAAAATTTGCACAAATTACAGAAGTTGCTGCTGCAATTCATGCACATTTCTATTCATGCATTTTTTTTTAATGGAAAAAATCATGGATTTCAGGAAAAACCTGTGGCTTGGCTCACAAATGCCAGCTGAGTCAGGGGTGCTGTGGAAATCTGGAGAGCCCAGAAAGGGCCAGATTTCCCAGTGACAGACATCTCTAAAAGGAGGAGGACAGGGGAATGAGAGTACACACATCTGAGGTTTTTTTTGTAGCTTGTTCCGGATCACCTAAACTATGGTTTAGGTTGGGGTGGGCAACTTCAGGAGGTCCAGAAGCCATTATTGCTCTCCAGAAATTCCTCATGGTTACAGTCTGCCAGGTCACCTCAAATTTTTATATATATATATATATATATATATATATATATGAACGAACGAACAAATTGGCATCCATAGTGCTATGGAGCATCAAAAAGATCAAATTTAGCTTGTTTGTCAGCTCAATTTGTCCCTTTTTGGGCTCTGGTGTTGCAGAAATCAGAGTCAGAGAGACCACGGAGTGAAGGAAAAGGAGGTCTTGCTTATTTAACGCGCGGGCTTAAGGCTGGAATCATTTCCAAAGAGTCAGAAGCCCCAATTTATATCAACACATTGCTTTTATAGATATGGTGACACACAGACGACTTTCTCCCCCCCACCCCTTCTCTTGTGGTTTTGCAGTTAGCTCAGTTGTTTATGGTACAGGAATTGGGTCATAGGGCGCGATAAGTAAAGAACAGGAACATAATATGCAATAAACAAAAAACAGGGACATGATATACAATTTGACTCAGGAAGTTTCCACATTGTTATTCTTGCTGAACTATGGTAGCTCAGCAAGAATATGAGACCACTTAGTCTGACCCCCCGATATGGCTGCTACATTCCCCCCTTAAATGCATAATTTTACTACAATTATAGCATTTCATTACACAAGTAGACATTTTGGTTTGCAAAGCATAACACAGGATTGTTACAGCAACCCTTTTATTTAATATTCTGCTGAGCTATTAGAGCATAGCAGGTGGCTGTTTTTGCGGCTGAGGCAGTGAACAGATTGTTTAAGCAACACATAAACCAGGGAGTGCAGGAGCATAACAGTACTCCCACCAATACCACTGGTAAAATCAGAACAAATAATGCTTTGAGCCAGCTGAGATCTGGAAGCCAAGAGGTCAACCAATCGAGCCAATCATGTTGTCCCATTTTGATGTCAGCTACTATATGGTGCAGCTTGTTGATCTGTTCATCTACAGCATTGCCATTATCAGTTAAGTTAAAACAACAGAGCTTTTGGTGTGTCTCACAGCCCAAATGATGAAGAAGGAAGAGGTAATCTATACCAGCTCTGTTTTCTAGAACTGCACCTCTTAGATCACGCAACTCTTTATTTAACAATGACAATGCTCGTGAGGTGACATTTATGCTTTTGGCCAAGCTGCAAGCTAACCGGTTGATCTCCAGACCATCAGCCAAGGCTAAACCTGGAACCCCAACCAGTGACATTGCTAAGGCCAATTTTTCTGAGTCAGAATATAGCTGCACATGACTATTACAATCTTCAGTTAGTTGGAGTGCTCGAGGCTGCCGTCGACGGATTTTCTCGGGCCACGGGGGAAGAACTGGCACCAGGCGGCTGAGGCAACATGGGTGGTTATCAGACAAGTTGGCAGGAATGAATGACCAAGTGCGGGAACCACATGTCCAAAACCATCCATGAGGCAAAAGTATGTGGGCATCATTAAAAGATATGTTTTGGATTTCATTACAGTGGAAGGGGGGCCCAGGGATAGCTTTACATTTTCCTGAAAATTTTTGACAATTAAGCATTCGTGCACATGTAGCATTTGTTCCAGCAACGATGGGGGTGCGTAAAGTAAATTCTGTAGGGGGTAGGATCTTTGCAGCCACGCCCCAATCAGCATTTTGGGAATAAGTCAAGCTTATACCATAATTGCGTAACATGGTATCTTTTTGAATTTTCCCAGGATATCTACAGACAGGTATTAGACAAGAGCTAATAAGCCTGTTTGCAGGTATATCTTTTGGTAAACAAAAATGCTTTACTCCAGTGATATTAGCTAGGTGAAACCAGTAATTATCAGCAAATCGCTGGGACAGACTTCCTCCTCCAAGGGCTGGTCCCCCTTTTTCATACCTTGTTAGGGAACCATAATATAACACTACTAACACTACAACATGCATTTTTAATCTTCTTTTGGGATCTGACCGTATGCTGGGCAGCTATTCGCCTGGTTAGCTGCAGTAGGGTCTAGTCCCCTTCTTCAGTTTCCCCAGTTGCAGGTTTGACCGTACGCAGAGTGGACAATCTCCCGGTATGCCCATGGTAAGGTCTAGCCTGAGTCTTCTTGCTGCATTTTCAGAATGATTTTTAAAGGATCTTCAGGATTCCTGTTTACAGTCCACTCCCCCCCCCTTGCTCTCTTGACTCGTGTCCAATGTATCCAGGATTTAACTTCAGCTACTTTCACAGCTGTAGGGGTGGAAAGTATAACAGTTTTTGGCCCTCTCCATCTGGGAGTCAAAGGGTCATTTTTCCACTCTTTGACCCACACTTCGTCTCCCGGTTGGAAAGGATGAATTTCTGTGATGGGAATTGGGGGCTTATTTTCTAAGACAAACCAACGCTGGGCTTGAAGAACTTTGCCCAGCCTGGACCTCTTGCCTTAAGCTGACATTTGCTAACTCTTGCAGGTCTCCCCTTAATCCAACTAGGATTTGAGGAGGCCTACCGTACATTAATCTGAACGGGGACAAACCAGTAGTTTTGTGGGGAGTACATTGAATTCTGAACGGAGCTAAGGGCAACATTTCTGTCCAATTTTGCTTGGTTTCTTGACACAGCTTGGCTAAATGGGTTTTGAGAGTTCGGTTCATCCTTTCTACCTATCCTGAACTCTGTGGACGATAGGCACACTGGATGCCTAATAGACAGTTAACTTCTTGCAACACTTTATCAACAAAGGCAGGGCCATTATCAGATCCAATAAACAAAGGCAGTCCATGTCTCGGAATAATGTCTTTCATTAGGGCTTTTATAACTTCTCTTGCTTTTTCAGTCCGGGTTGGATAGGCTTCTACCCATCCCGTATAAGAACACACAAAAACTAATAGGTGACGATAATGTCCTGCCCTAGGCATGTCAGTAAAGTCAACCACTAGGGCTTCAAAAGGGAGAGTACCATGCTGCTGAACTCCTGGTGGAGGTCTCTTTCCTTGTTTTGGGTTATTTTTGGAACATTCTACACACCGCAAAGATGCTGACTTGGCAAAGCTGTGTATCCCATTGATGTAAACTTGCTTTTGTAGTAGCGCTGCTAGGGCACTCTTTCCTAAATGGGTGGCTTTATGAGCTGCCTGCGCGATACTCCAGGCTAGCCGGTGTGGTACAAAAATCTGTCCATCTGGCAGTTCCCACCACCTCTGGATCGTTTTCTTGGCTCTTAGACTCAACAGCCATCTGGTCTTCTTCTGTGGTATACTTTGGGTACGTGTCTGTCAAATCAACTTGGAACAATGGGGTGGCTAAAAGTGCCAATTTTTCTGCCATGTTTTGATTACTTCTAAAGGCGGCCTGCTTAGCCACCTGGTCTGCCTATCGGTTTCCCTTGGCTATATCGTTGGTTCCTTTTTGATGCCCTCGACAATGCATCACTGCCACACGCTTAGGGTACCACACAGCATCTAATAAAGCTGAGATTTCTACTACATTTTTGATTCCTTGGCCTGCTGAGTTTATTAACCCTTTTTCATGGTATAGTGCTTCATGGGCATGGATAGTGGTGAACGCATACTTAGAATCTGTGTAAATGTTGACTGTGAGTCCAGCAACAAGCATCAAAGCTCGAATAAGGGCAATCAGTTCCACCTTTTGAGCCGAAGTCCCTACGGACAGAGGGCTTGCTTCAATGACTTTGTCTCCAGTTACCACTGCGTAGCTGGCAAATCTTCTTCCATCTCGGACAAAACTGCTTCCATCTGTGAAGTAGGTGACATCTGGGTGGGCCCACGGGCTATCACGCAGGTCTGGCCGACTAGAATAAACTTCATCCATAGTCTCAATGCAGTCGTGCTCAGGTTGACCCTCAGATTCTACTGGTAGCAACGTGGCTGGATTCAGGTTAGAAGACACTTCTAATTTAATACGTGGGTTCTCACAGAGCATAGCTTGATACTTGGTCATGCGCTCGTTGGTGAACCAGTAATTTCCTTTATACTCCATCAGTGTGAGTACTGCATGCGGAACTTGCACCATTAGCTCTTGCCCCATTGACAACTTATCCGCCTCTTTAACTAGTAGAACTGTTGCTGCAATAGCCTTTAAACATGCTGGCCAGCCCCTGGCAACAGGATCCAATTGTTTAGATAAATATGCCACTGGTCGCTGCCACGAGCCAAGTTGCTGTGTCAATACACCTACGGCCACATTGTCTCATTCATGAACATACAGCAAAAAGGGCTTGGTTACATCTGGAAGTCCTAAAGCTGGCGCTTGAAGTAGTGCCCTTTTAATGTTAACAAAAGCCTCTCTCTGTGGCTTGTCCCATTGAAAAGGAGCTGTCTCTGGACCTTTAGTAGCTTCATACAGGGGCTTACTCATTACAGCAAAATTAGGGATCCAAATTCTACAGAACCCGGCGGCTCCAAGGAACTCCCGCACCTGCTTCCTAGTTGTTGGTTCAGGCAGGGCACACACCGTCTCTTTTCGTTCAGGACCCAATTCTCGTTGTCGTTGAGACACTATAAACCCTAAATATCGCACTTGGGTTTTACATAACTGCACCTTTTTCCGGGACACTTTGTATCCACGCTCCCACAAGAGTTGTAACAATTCCTGGGTGCCTTGCCTGCATTCAAATTCTGATGACGTCGCAAGTAACAAATCATCCACATACTGCAACAGAACTCTTTTCCCGGGTTCTGAATGGAAATCTTGGAGGTCTTGACTCAAGGCAGTACCAAATAGGGTGGGGGAATTTTTGAAACCTTGTGGAAGGCGGGACCACATTAGCTGAGTCTTTCTTCGCGTTAATTGGTCTTCCCATTGGAAGGCAAAGATGGCTTGGCTTTCGGGCGCCAGTCGAATGCAAAAGAAGGCATCTTTCAAATCTAGTGTAGTAAAATGAGTTGCTTCAGACGGAATCAGACCCAGCAATACATACGGGTTAGGGACCACTGGATGTATGGTTACTGTTGCTTGGTTGACCAGCCTTAGGTCTTGCACCGGACGATATTCATCAGTGCCGGGTTTCTTTACTGGTAAGAGGGGTGTGTTCCATGGTGACTGACATTCTCGGAGGATACCGTATTTTAGCAGATGGTCTAGGTGCTTCTGAATTCCTAGTATCGCTTGTCGCGGCAATGGATACTGTCGCACATGCACTGGTACCGCTCCTGGTTTTAACTCGACCACCACAGGTGGCACACATCTTGCCATTCCTGGCAGGTTATCTTCGGCCCACACCCCAGGCACATGAAATGCCTGCCAGGGCTCCTCATCTAATACTGGCATGGTCCAATGTAGCCTCCACTCCTCTTCTTGGGGATAGGTAAGTGTTAAAAGCTTGCTTCTCTGGGTTTTTCGAAAGGCAACAGCAGCTGTTCCGTCTTCCTCGAAAGATATTTGGGCCCTCAGTTTTGACAACAAATCACGCCCTAACAATGGCACTGGACACTCGGGTAAGTATAGGAACTGATGTTCCACCATATGGGATCCAAGTTGACAGGTTCTTTGTTCTAACAAGGACCTTTCCTCTACTACTCCGGTCACCCCTACCACCCGTACTTTTTAATGGGTGAGGGGAGCAACCGGGTAGGTTATTACAGATGAGGCTGCTTCAGTGTCAATCATAAAGTCAATATCACGGCCCCCCACAGTGGCAGTGACCAGGGGCTCCCCGGGGCTGAGATTGAGGGGGCCCGGTCTGTCCTATTCAAAACTTTCTGTCGCAGCCATTCCCATAAAGGGGGCTACCTCATACATTCCTGCAGATCCCTGCATTTGCCAATTCGGTTGCCAGTTAAGCTGTCCCCTCCCTCGCCCGTTATGGCCTCCTCGATTTTCTTCTCTGTACATCTGATTTGTTCCATTTGGGCGCTCACGCCACCAATGTCCATCTTGTCCACACTGGGCACACTGATTCCTTCCTAAACCTCTTCCTCTACCAGATCCTCTCTCATTCCCTCGTCCACGTCCTCTTTGCCCTCGGCCCCTTCCTCGTCCTCCACCTCGCTGCTCTACCAATGCCGCAGCAAGCAATTTTGCCTTTTTAACCATCCTCTTCTCCTTTTTCTTCTCTTCTTCTTGATCCCCATTCACATATACCTTCTGAGCTACTTCCAATAATTCTGTTAAGTTCTTCCCTGCAAAACCATCTAACTTCTGTAGCTTTTTCCGGATGTCTGAGTAACTTTGAGCTACGAACGTCATGTTGACCATCTTCATATTATCTGGAGCCTCTGGGTCGAGGGGGGTGTACTGACGATAGGCATTTAAAAGACGCTCTAAGTACTCTCCAGGGGCCTCGGTGGCACCTTGCAGCACTTCAGAAACTTTAGTCATGTTAATTGACTTCTTCATACCTGCCCTCATGGCTTCTAACACCAGGGTTTCATACTGGGTGAGGCGCTCCAATCCTGCTGGTGTATTTGGATCCCAATGGGGATTTTCTAGGGGCACTCTCTCTCTCATCCATCCTTGCGCATTCATATGATTCTCAGGTGCTCTTCCCAAGGCAATTCGCTCTGCCTGTTGATGGATCCGTCGCCTTTTCTCTGTGGTGAACAATGTCAAGAGCAACTGTTGGCAGTCTTGCCAATTGGGCATATGCGAAGCCATAATACTGGAGCACAGCTCCACTAACTCATGAGGCTTCTCTGTATATGAGGCATAATGGGTCTTCCAATTTAATAAATCAGAGGTCGTAAAAGATGCATATGTGTAAGCCTGAACAGGTATATAATGTTCTTCTGCCTCTGGATCTGGATTATGCACTAACTGGGTTACTTGTCTCAAAGGAAACAAAGGTTGAACTCCGCTATCCAGACTTCTTAACTGATGGGCAGTGGACGGGCCTGCCTTTTCATTTAGGGTCGCCGCCGATTTTACCAGATCTTCAACCCAGTATCTTAAGTCATTTACCTCATTTATAAGTGCCGATTGAGGCGTTAGAGGGGACCCCGGAGAGGTAGAAGTCTCAGCAGGCAAGATCTGGGAATTGAGGACTGTAGCCGAAATTGGTGAAGCACTATCGGTGGGAGGTGAAACGGGCGGTGACGGCGGAGTCTTAGCCATATCAGACCTAGTGGCGATGTCTGCGGGGGGTGCCATGGGCTCAGCAGCCGTGAAAGTTGATGGGGCTGATTCATAATGATGTGGCTGCCTCACGGTAACATGAACACGCGGTGTAGCAACAAGTTCGCGTGGGGCATAGGCGGGCGGAAATGCCATTAGCTCTGTCAGATCTTCACTCAGGGATTCTAACACTGGCTGCAATTTCTTAGCTAATTTTTCTTTTCTAAGCACCAAAACTTTAGCCTGGGTCTCTAGGCATTTCTTTAACCACAGGGGAGAAGTTCGGACTACAGAATCCCACGAGTCTATATAGGGAAATTGATCAGGGTGTCCAGGCTCTCCAACCACAATTGCATATACACGACTAATTTTATTGGGCTCTAGAGAGCCCTCACTGGGCCACCCTATGCCAAAAGATGGCCACTCTACTTCACACAATGTTTGTAATCATTGGGGATTCATAGGGGGGTCACCATAGTCTCCACTAAAGCCTTTTTTGAAATTATTTAACATACATCCCAAGGGGGTGCAAGTCTTGCTTCCCCCACCTCCCATAGCCTCCCTCCTAAGATAAAGACAGACACAATGAGGGAAAGGAGATTGGTCAGTGAGTAAGGGGTCTCACTGGCCGACACAAAAGGAATGTCACACCACGCACTTTGCTACTGGCCTTGGCACCCAGACGATCGACGGTATGCAACAGAAACCGCAGTAGCCACTCACACAATCATCAATTTCACCACTTCATTCATATGTCCCTGCCACCCACTTTCCCCACTTTTCCACTAGAGCAAAGCAGCTTCCTCAGTGCCTTGCTGAGTACTGATGCCCGCTCGGGGGAGTGATCAAGTCCCCCCTTCCACCCCCAATCGGGTGGGTCTCTTTTTGTATACGTATACTAACACTGACCTTACTCCCGAACATGGGGCCCTCTTTTTTTCTGCCCAGTGGCCTTACTCCCGAAGGCGGGGCCCGCTTTTACTCCATATACTTGCCTTACTCCCAAAGGCTTTCAATGTGGGTTTCAACTCAATTGCAGCTGCGATACAGGCAGGGCTCAAGTTCCTTCCTCCGCTTCCCAAGGTTCTCTTGATGCGCACAGCCGGTCGGGTGATCCCGGCGCAGGCTGTCTCCCGTTCACCCGACAAAAAGGTCGGAGGCGCCAAGAAGGGGAAGTGTGCGCCGAGCTCTCTCTCCCGGTGCGGCGATAAAGAGCAGGCAACTGCCACCTCTCTGTCTCAGAGCCCGCCACATCCGAGTCACGGCACCATTTATGTTGCAGAAATCAGAGTCAGAGAGACCACGGAGTGAAGGAAAAGGAGGTCTTGCTTATTTAACGCGCGGGCTTAAGGCTGGAATCATTTCCAAAGAGCCAGAAGCCCCGATTTATATCAACACATTGCTTTTATAGATATGGTGACACACAGACGACTTTCTCCCCCCCACCCCTTCTCTTGTGGTTTTGCAGTTAGCTCAGTTGTTTATGGTACAGGAATTGGGTCATAGGGCGCGATAAGTAAAGAACAGGAACATAATATGCAATAAACAAAAAAACAGGGACATGATATACAATTTGACTCAGGAAGTTTCCACATTGTTATTCTTGCTAAACTATGGTAGCTCAGCAAGAATATGAGACCACTTAGTCTGACCCCCCGATATGGCTGCTACACTGGTGCTCCATAGAGCTATGAACACCATCATTTTCCTAAACTCTCTCTCTCTCTCTCTCTCTCTCTCTCTCTCTCACACACACACACACACACACACACACACACACTTTTCTTTTCTGGGGCAACTGGTGGTGGAGGGGCATGTGTTGCCCACCCCAGTTTAGGTGGGTATCTTAACCAGAGCATTTTTTTACTTGATGTCATCAAGCTATGCATTTCCCTTCCCTGACTCACATCACTGATGAAAGATAGTGGGGCAGAACACAATGACATCACACCACCCATTGTATATGTGATAATGCATATTCCTGGAAAGAGGGGGTAAAGAGAAATGGCCCAGCAGTATCTGTGCTTCTTGTGATGTCTATAACTGCCCTTCGATATGGTCATCTATAGTCTGTGAAGGAAGCACACTCATTTCACCTTCTTCCTCCAAGTTTGTGAGAAGTTGCCAGATTGTGACCTTGCTGCATGGTCTCTCTCAGCTGTTAGAGCAACTAGCTGCCCCCCAGCCACAGTGGTCATTTGAAACATTTCTGATTTTCAAAAGCACACCACACTGCCATTTTAAGATGGGTTCAGATGTAATGTGTTCTGGCTAGGAATGTTTGAAAGCATTCATAGATTAATCAGTACAAATAATTAAGGGCACAATCCTATGGGGATAGGTGGCCACCTCCGAACTCGGAGGCAGCCAGCTATCCAATGCAGGGTGGGTGGAGTGCAGAGGGGATCTTTGTCCAGCTGTGCTGCATTTGTGGCAAGATGGCCAATTTTGGATGTCTTGCCAGGGCGCCTCGGAGCGAGGGTGGGGAGGCCAGGCAGCACATAGGAAGTATTGTGCCAGTGCTTCTGCGGTCCCTGCCCTGCCCCCAAGAATGCCCCCTTTTTGGCTGCTCTGTGCCGCTCTTCTGAGCACAGAACCAGGGATGACCCTCACTGCCTACAAGGTGGTGGGGGTGGGGAGTCAGATTTCTGGGATTTTTCTTTCCCATAAATTGAAAAATCCTATGGCTGTTTAGATGCTGTCTAGTGGCCATAGGATTGCACTCTAATTTGTTTTTGTTTTTTTAAGAAGTCCCATGAACTGGCCTCATCGAAGCCTCCACAATAAATGAATAAAGAATTCTCAAAGGGAGCTAATTTGGATTTTAAAATTCATTAAGCAAAATTAATGACTCCAGATCTTAAATGCACTGCTTTTTATACATTTAGTTTAACAGTGCTGTTTCAGAAAGTAGGACAAATTGCTAATACGTTTCATTGGTTCTGAATTTGTGTTGAGTGCTTGTTTTGTTTTTGTTTTTCTGATGTGCAGATATGGAAAAATGCTTGAAACTTTGCTCTTGGCATTTAAAGAATAAAACACAAATCAAAAGTGTTTAACATTTATGTTCTTTAAAAAAACAATTGTGATTTCAAATGTGATGTTGTTTGGGAAGGGATATATGAACATTTGGATTTGATGGCTATCTGGTGCTAGGAAGCAATGCAACTGGGTGATAAATACATAGTCTTCACCTGTTGGATAGGGACTCCCTATGTCTTGTAAAGGTAGCTTCAATTGAAACAGAACACAAGCATGCTGCCTTGCCTGATAGTTTTATCAGAATGGTTGGCTGTTGATGTTGTCTTCCTCATGATCAGTGATGAGACCGTCTCCCAGAATGTGCTTAGCAATTTATGGCTATCGGTAGCCTCCATTTCCCCCCAGCTGTTCATTAGCTCTTCTGAGAATGGCAAGAAGGAGGTGGGAGCCTACTGTATTCTGTTTGGCATGGCTTGAGGAATAAAGAGCACTGAAAAAGGGTTTCACGAAAACCGAAGAGTTGTGTGCGTTCACGAAAGCTGATGAAGTGGACTGTAGTCCATGAGAGCTTGTGCCATAATAAATTTGGGTTGGGGCCCCTTTGCTTACACTAGTGTAAAAAAAGGCAACAAAAGATGTAGCTGCTTGCTTCATTTTTAATGTAATGTTTGCTTTGGCCCTAACGCAGCCACCCCTCTGGAAATCAGAAAATAATTGTTATCCTGGACGTATCCAGTAAGGTAGTTCCCAATTCCTCAAGTAGTAGTTTCTGAATATATAGTGCAGAAATAGTCCCCTAGATAGACCATGCTCTGTCCCCTGGTTCTCAATAATACAAGTTCTTGCAGCTGTTGCCTAGTCTAAAGTTTTGTTCCTTTGTATTTTTTAAAGATGGGAATCAGCATTGTAGGAATGGGGAAGCATTTTTCCTCCTGCTGTTTGTTTTTCCCCACACACATCCTGCCTTGTCTTTGTCTGCAATTTGCTAGGCTTTGTCTTTTAGAAATGTGTCAGATGTTACAGTGTCAGCATTTTATGTGGACTATATTGCTTTTATTTTCTCTTGCTTCCTCCCACTTGGATAGGCAGCTACTGCTCAGCCTGTATGGAATGCTTCTCCCATGTTCCTGAGCATCCTGCATTTGCACCTGTGGTTTCACCCCCCACACACAACTTTCTGAGAGTATCCTGATGCTTCTGCATTTAGCTGGTATGCAGAGAGGCAAGGACTATCAAATGTTGTGTAATACATGAGGAATGCATGGCAGGAAATTGGTTGAAGGAGAGAGTGATTTGTTTGGCTCTTCAGCATCTTCCCTTTGTCAATGAAACTCTTCCTGTGCTGCTAGGGTCATGTGAGAAGCCCTGCACCATGTTGGAGCAATCCATATTGTGTTTTTTTTGTATGTCAGCAGCACTGCCTCAGTTTCCTGAAGACATGAAGCGGGGTGCAGTGAGAAGCCACAGCATGGCCTCTTCCCATATGGCCTGGTGCTTTTCATGTTCCAAGCACTGATGCAGAATGGTCACACTGTAGTGGCTCTTTTGCCACAGGCATAATGTTAGACAAAGTTGGACTTTGTTGGATGTTCTGTGGATGTTGTTCCAGTTTTTCAATCCAGACATGGCAGAGTTCTCCAACCTATCCAAACTGGCCCAGTGTGGTTTCAAAATATGTGTGTATTTAGGCCTAAACACACACACATGCACGTGCGCGCGCACACACACACACACACACACACTGAAATTGGTATTTCTTGTGTACTTTGTGAAAGCAAATATAAAATTTGGCATTTGGGGATCAGACCCCACTTTTGCCTTCTATGCAGTTCCTGGGCAACTTTCTTATCTCTGAGCCTCATGAGTTTGCATTCTGTGAAATAGGCGTTGGAACAGAGAACTCTGGATTCAAAAGAGTGGTTTTGTATTTTGGAACTCCAAATCCACCTCTGCCTTGTACTTAGGTTCTTAGGCAAGTTACTTTTCTTTCAGCCTCACCAGTTTGCCTTCTGGGAAATGGTCTTTTTGTGACTGGCCCCACCAGTCACAAAAATTATTATGGCAGCCATTTTGTAAATGGGCAAGCTGTTCCATGGCAGCCATTTCTGAGAGTGCCCATACACGCTGTCAAAATTCCAGACGTGCCCACTGACCCTAAAAAGTTGATGAATCCTGGTTTAGGGGCTCCTGATTTAGGTGTTAGCTCAGTCCAGGCATCCATTAGAAATGAGACCAAAGTGGGTCCTCCTTTTATACCTGCAGTTTCATGCTTAGGACAGGAATACAAGTAACCTTTGCTAGCAACATCTAAGCTGATCTGTTCTAGTGGGTTAGAAACATAAAGACTCAAGCTTACACCTTGAATATTCCCCCTAGATTCTAAATCATCTCATAGGAACAACAGACCTTCACCGAGTCAGACCACTGGCCCATCTAGCTTAGAATTGTGTACATTGGCTGTGGATCTTTAAGTTTCATTCCCAGCCAACCCTACTTGGAGATGCCAGGGATTGAACTTTGAACCTTTAGATTCTCTTTGCTTTCTGCCATTAGGGTGGTATTGTCTGCATATCAGAAGTTGTTGATAATTCTCCCGGCATGCTTAATTAATTAAGAAACGGCCTTGGTCGCCTTGGTGGATGTTATGAGGAGGGCTCTGGATAGGGGTGAATGCTCCTTCCTTGTTCTCCTCGACCTCTCAGCGGCTTTTGATACCGTTGACCACGGTATCCTCCTGGACCGCCTGGAGGGGTTGGGCATTGGAAACACTGTATTGCGGTGGTTCTGGTCCTTCCTCTCTGGCAGGTACCAGAGGGTAGCACTGGGAGAGGAGGTTTCGGACCCGTGGCCACTTACTTGTGGGGTGCCACAGGGTTCCATCCTCTCCCCGATGCTATTTAACATCTATGTGAAGCCGCTGGGGGCTATCATCAGGAGGTTTGGGGTGCAGTGTCATCAATATGCGGATGACACGCAGCTCTACCTCTCATTCAAATCTTCACCAAGGTTGGCCGTAGAATCCCTGTCCAAATGTCTGGAGACGGTGAGTGGCTGGATGGGGAGGAATAAGCTGAAGCTCAACCCTGACAAGACCGAGGTACTTTTGGTGGGAGACAAGAGGAGGCTGGGGGATGTTGACCTGGTGTTGAATGGGGTACGGCTACCCTTGAAAGACCAGGTCCGCAGCCTGAGGGTCATTTTGGACTCCCAGCTGTCCATGGAGGCTCAGGTGTCAGCTGTGAGCCGGACAGCGCTGTATCAACTCCATCTGATACGGCGGCTGCGCCCCTTCCTTCCTGATCATCTGCTCCCATCGGTAGTACATGCCCTGGTCTCCTCTCGTTTAGACTACTGTAATGCGCTCTACGTGGGGTTACCCTTGAAGACGGTTTGGAAGCTGCAGCTGGTACAGAACACGGCGGCTCGCCTGATTAAAGGCAGCCGCCGGCGAGATCACATCACTCCAGTGCTGAAGGAGTTGCACTGGTTACCAGTTGTTTTCCGGGCCAAATTCAAGGTGTTGGTTTTGACCTTTAAAACCCTATATGGTTCTGGCCCAGCCTATCTTAAGGAGTGCCTCCAGCAACACCAGACAGGCCGCTTAACAAGATCAGCCTCGGATGGCCTTCTCTCTGTCCCATCAGCCAGGACAGCTAGACTGGTGGGGACGAGGGAGAGGGCCTTTTCTGTGGTGGCCCCCACTATGTGGAACTCCCTCCCTAGGGAACTCCGTCATGCCCCCTCTTTAATGAGTTTCCGTCATGCATTAAAAACGTGGTTGTTCAGGCAGGCATTTGGGGTGGGTTAGGGTATTTTTTTTAAAAAATTATGGTAGAATTTTATTGTTTTAAATTGTTTTATGGTATGTTGTACATCGCCTAGAGTGGCTGGGTGACCAGCCAGATAGGCGATTAATAAATTTAATAATAAAAAAATAATAAAAAAATTCCAACCTCTGATTCATCCAATCTGGCATTCCTCATGATGTACTCTGTATATAAATTAAATAAGCAGGGCGACAATATACAGCCTTGTCGTACTCCTTTCCCAATTTTGAACCAATCGGTTGTTCCATGTCTGGTTCTTACTGTTGCTTCTTGGCCCTCGTACAGGTTTCTCAGGAGACAGGTAAGGTGGTCTGGTACTCCCATCTCTTTCAGAATTTGCCACAGTTTGTTGTGATCCACACAATCAAAGGCTTTAGCGTAGTCAATGAAGCAGAAATAGATGTTTTTCGGGAATTCTCGCTTTCTCCATGATCCAGCAAATGTTGGTGATTTGCTCTCTAGTTCCTCTGCCTCTTCGAAACCCAGCTTGTACTTCCGGTAGTTCTAGGTTCACATGCTGCTGAAGCCTAGCTCGTAGGATTTTGAGCACAACCTTGCTGGCATGTGAAATGAGTGCAATTGTACAGTAGTTTGAACACTCTTTGGCATTGCCCTTCTTTGGAATTGGAATGTAAACTGACCTTTTCCAATCTTGTGGCCACTGTTGAGTGTTCCAAATTTGTTGGCATATTGAGTGCAGCACTTTAACAGCATTATCTTTTAGGATCTTAAATAGCTCAGCTGGAATACTGTCATCTCTGCTGGCTTTGTTGTTAGTAATGCTTCCTAAGGCGCACTTGACTTCACTCTCGAGGATGTCCGGCTCCAGTTCAGTGATTGCACTATCATGGCTATCAGGGACATGAAGATCTTTCCTGTATAGTTCTTCTGTGTATTCTTTCCACCTCTTTTTAATGTCATCTGCTTCTGTTAGGTCCCTGACTTCTTTGTCCTTTATCATTCCCGTCTTTGCACAAAACATTCCCTTGAGATCTGATTTTCTTGAAAAGATCTCTAGTCTTTCCCATTCTATTGTTTTCCTCGATTTCTTTGCATTGTTCATTTAAGAAGGCCTTCTTGTCTCTCCTTGCTATTGTCTGGAAATCTGCATTCAGTTGGATATATCTTCCCCTTTCTCCTTGCTTTTCACTTCCCTTCTTTCCTCAGCTACTTGTAAAGCTTCATCAGACAGCCACTTTGCTTTCTTGCATTTCTTTTTCTTTGGGATGGATTCAGTTGCTGCCTGAACAATGTTACGGGCCTCCGTCCATAGTTCTTCAGGCACTCTGTCAGGTCTAATCCCTGAAATCTATTCCTCACCTCCACTGTATATTCATAAGGGATATGATTTAGGTCATACCTGAATGGTTTAGTGGTTTTCCCTACGTTCTTCAATTTAAGCTGAAATTTTGCAAGAAGCAGCTCATGATCTGAGCCACAGTCAGCTCCAGGTCTTGTTTTTACTGACTGTATGGAGCTTCTCCATCTTTGGCTGCAGAGGACATAATCAATCTGATTTCGATATTGACCATCTGGTGATGTCCATGTGTAGAGTCGCCTCTTGTGATGTTGGAGAAGAGTGTTTGCTATGATTAGTGTGTTCTCTTGGCAAAATTCTATTAGCCTTTGTTCTGCTTCATTTTGTACACCAAGGCTATGCTTGCCTGTTATCCCAGTGATTTCTTGACTTCCTACTTTAGCATTCCAATCCCCTATGATGAAGAGGACATCTTTTTTTGGTGTTAGTTCTAGAAGGTGTCGTAGGTCTTCATAGAACCTATCAACCTCAGCTTCTTTGGCCTCAGTGGTTGGGGCATAGCCTTGAATTACTGTGATGTTGAATGGCTTGCCTTGGATTCGTACTGAGATCATTCTGTCATTTTTGAGATTGTACCCCAGTACTGCTTTTCTCACCCTTTTGTTGACTATGAGTGCTACTCCATTTCTTCTAAGGGATTATTGCCCACAGTAGTAGATATAATGGTCACCTGAATTAAATTTGCTCATGCATGTCCATTGTTTCTGTACACCCCTCCCCCAAATATTATTTGGTCTTTTTTTTCTTTCTCTATGTCACTCTCTCCTTGTGAACAAATTCCACATTATATGAAAACCTGTAATTAAACAAGTAAGTCAGATTCTTAGCTTTGGACACAGATTATGGCCCACTTGTTGACAGATTTGGCAAAATAATTGCATGAGCATCTTGGGAATAAGTGGCTCAGTCATGAGAACAGTGAAGGCAGAACATGCTCTACCTTGCTCTGAAATGCCTAGAATCAGCAACAGGATGGCAAAGAATGAATGTATGCTACTTTATCACAATAAATCTGCTAGCATGGGAGCAACCAACCATTGGTATTTTTTATGGCCCAACATCCTCTTAACACCTTAGTCTTCTGTAAAACCCTCACAATCGTGAGTGATTCTGCTGTGAAGGGGAGTACTCCTGTGATCTCAGATTCAGTATGCCTATTTTCTGAAGGGGGCAGAGGAGAAGGGAACAATAGAGGGCTATCTGGAAAGAGGCTTTGTATCAGACCTTCTGGTAGTGGCTTTATCAATGCAGGAAGAGGGAGAGAGAGGACCAAAAATTTACTAAAGCACATCACTACTATAACATATGCCCTAGCAACACCTTGCAGCTCTGGAAGATCCAGGGCATTGCAGACTCTTCTCTGACCCACTTCAGTGCCAGGTCAGGATGGATGAATCTGTCAATTTAGTTCTCTCTCAGTTTGGCGTTTTCAGTTTGAAGACAAAAGTTCAGTTTCTCTTCAACTTTGAGAATTTCTTCAGCCTTCAATTTGGCTTGTCCCGAACACTGAGTTCTTTTTTAAATAAAAGTTTGGATGAAAATTCATAAGCATTTTTGTGTACATTTGTCCTAAGGCATGGATTTTTGCTGAACATAGACATTTTTTTTGCAAGCAACTGTTCCAAATACAGTGCATTTTTGAAAGCTATTTTCCCTAATATACACATTTTTATTCTCGTGTTTTGATTGGCGAATGCCATTGCAAAATGTAGAGAAGTTCAAATTTCAAACAATGACTGAGTTTTGTTTTGCATGTTGGTTTGAAAGTGCAAAATTAGGTAAGCTTGCATTAAAATGTGGACTGAATGAACTTCTCCCCCATCCCTACTGCTGTGCATGCAGAAGGTCCCAGGTTTGATCTCCGGTGTCTTGAGGTAGGGCTGGAAATATTCCTGCCTGAAAAGTCTGGAGAATCACTCCCAGTCAGTGTCGACAATACTGGGCTAGACAAACTAGGGATGTCAGAGAATTCTGCCATGGATTCCAGTGAGGCTGGATTCTTTAGAATCCGCCCCCCCCGGAATCCATGGTGGAATGGCCTCCCGTCCCCTGCCACCCCACAGAATCCCCCCAGGATGGAGCTTACCTGGGGCGGATGCGGCGGTGGCTCTGGCTGGTCACCTGGCTGGCCGCTGCCAGGCTGCTGCGGCCTCAAATGGTGGCTGTCGTAGCAGCCACCATTTGCATGCTTGCAGGCTGCCATGATAGCCTACATAAGTATTTACGTAGCCTATCACAGCAAAGAGCAGGGATGCAAATGGTGGCCGCTACGCCATTTGCGCCCCTGCTCTTTGCCCTGCTCTTTACATAAGTATTTACATAGCCTATCACGGTAAAGGCAGCCACGCAAATGGCATAGTGGCCACCTCGTAAATACTTACGTAGCCTATCACGGCAAAGAGCAGGGGCGCAAATGGCGAAGCAGCCGCCATTTGCGCCCCTGCTCCTTGCCATGATAGGCTATGTAAATATTTACATAGCCTATCACGGGCTACCGTAGGGACACAAATGGCGTCCCCTATGCAGGATGCCATTTGCATCCGCACCAGCCCGGCAGCAGCTGGAGCCCCCGCTGCAGATCAGCCCGGCCAGCGGCTCCGTGGACTGGCCGCGGAGCGGAGCTGGCTGGGCAGGATTCCAGGGGGGAGGACTGGCTCGCCTCCCCCCAGTTGATAATTCCAGCGGGAGGAGTGGATTGTCTCCTCCCCCAGTGGATGCCCTGACCAGAACCAGGTAAGGGATTCATACTTCCCTAAGACAAACGCATGGTCTGGCTCAGTGTAAGATACCTTCTTATGTTCCTATGTACTGCCAGGGTTTACCGCTGCAGGAATTTCATATATATATTCTATACAATGTTTGATCCAAACAGAGCTTTCTCAGGATAAATTGTAGGAATGGTAGATCAAGTCATGGGAAACCATGTGCATGATTCAAAGTCACACATGGGACTTTAATCCTAATTTCACAGATGCGTAGTGAGCCATCATAAATTCACTTTCTTCTTCCCTGCTTGTGTGTGATAAATAAGCTTTCAAAGGATACTGGTTTACAGTTCTGCCTCTTTTACCTTGTTCAGCCTTGAAATGTTCAACCCTAATGCTGCATTAGCATTGATCTGAATTCAGCATCCTTTGTTTTGCTCCTACTCTTTTTCTCTTAAAAATAACAAATCACTTAAGTGCATAAGAAAAATTGCCCATGACAACATTCATTGTGCTGTTTCACATCCCCCACAGTAGACATTACGAACGCAAGATATTTTTTAAAAATGGGGAGAAATGTATTTGTCTTATTTTCTTGGCTTGAAAACAGATGAATGGATTTAAGGATCAAAAACCAAACAACAGCAACAAAGAATCACAGCTCTGGATGGAAACCAAATGCTGTCACAGTGTCGCAAATATCGGCGAGTTTTCCCTGACAACCTTCATCCCCAAGGAAATTATATGCTTTTCCCTTGCAAAGACAACTCTTTCAGTGTATTTACCACAAGGTCAAATTTGCAAGTAGCAACTGAAAATCTCTCTCTCTCTCTCCCCCGTCCCTTGGCAAATAATTCCGATGAAAAAGACATGTAGTTTTTGCAAGATGGCTAGCTAATTCTGGCAGAGAATCCTTCTCTTGTACTTCTGCCAAGAGGCCCTGTTCTTCTTCTGTGTGAATGCCTTTCTTGTCACCTGAGAAACTGACAAAATGTGCTTATTAGGGGAGCAAGTGAACTGTATTCGGCCTGGCCATGAGGAGGAAACGGGCTCATTTTAAAGATGTCTTTCCAGCAGTATTGTCAGTAGTGCCTATAATATTAGAGGCAGAAATATTTCACGCTATGGTGTCAAGAAATAGCTTTCCTCTGAACTGTATAAGAGCTTTTCACGTAGCCTCTTTGACACAGGTAGAGTGCAGGAGCATTAGTGGCTTCAGTCCACATATAAGTATGTGTATCCTGAGTAGGGATGTCAGAGAATTCTGCCACAGATTTCAGTGAGGCCGAATGCCAGTGCATTCAGCCCCCCAAAATCCGTGGCGGAACGAAGCCCCCCGCCCCACCACCCCGCGAAAGGTGCGCGAAATGGAGCACTTACCTGGTGCCATTCGCTTCCCCATTTAAACCATGAGAGGCTACGTAAATACTTACGTAGCCTATCATGGCTAATGCAGGAACGCTATTTGCATCCCTGCGGAGGCCATGATAGGCTATGTAAATATTTACGGAGCCTATCATGGCCAAAAACAGGAACGCAAATGGCGGCCGCCGTAGCTGCCGCCTTTTGCGTCCGCAGGCTCCACACGCCTGCAAATGCACCCAGCCGGTGGCTTCACTGGGTTAGGATTTCGGGGGAGAAGTGCAGAGCACCTCCCCACCAGCGCAAATCACCCCTGCAAAAAGGTAAGTGACTTTCATACATCCCTAATCCTGAGATAATGGTTAGGAATGAAGATGCACATAAGTAAGTGTCTGTACTCTTCCACACTGTGTAGTATGAATGAAGATGGCTATATGTGATGCAGTGTGGATTCATGTCTGCTTCCAATTTGAGCACATGATTTCCTGATTGCTTCCAGATAGTTCCTAGCATTTAATTAGCTTCAGAATATGTTGGAGACATGAACATGTGTGTTTGTGAGTGTAAAATCCTCATATTCCTGTGGGGTTTTCAAGACTTAGAATAGAGCAGCCTTCCTCAGCCTGGTGCTCTCCAGATGTTTTTGGACTTCAACTCCCATTAGCCCCAGCCAGCATGGCAAATGGTTAGGCATTATTGGAGTTGTAGTCTAAAACATCTGAGGGCATCACGTTGGAGAAGATTGCATTAGACTCTTGCTTTAAGCCTGGGACTCCCGGATCTATTCCTCTTTCTATACCCCTCCCCCACAACACACATAGCAAGATTCATTGATAATCAATTGGTTTTGAAAACATTTGGTCAGTATGTGAATTAATTGTATTAATCATGCTAAACTTGTGACCATTTTACAAAGTCTGGTGGATGAAGAAGCAATAATATTTTCCTCCTCTGCTCATTGCCAATTCCCTTCCAGTGATGAGTGGATCATCCCATTGGTTCGCCATGAGCAGAACTTATGTTCTGCTTACCACTGGAGAAAAAACACACCTCTTCTCAGTTGAAGTTTTGATTGGCAGGGTGCAAAAATTCCTAGCACCACTGCTTTGTGGGAAACATAGCAAATGATTCCAGTCATCATAATCAGGGATACCAAGCCAAGATCAAAAGGACAAAGAGACCATGAAGAGCAGGCCTTCAACCCTAACTCAAGGTTTTTCACATTCATGTTTGACAAGTGCAACATTTCATAGAATGTAAACTTATTGAGCAATCCTCAATGGGCAAATAGCTCCATCCTGATTACACAAGGCAAGATGGTAAGAAAATGTGCTGATCAGACTTGATACCCTTGCTGCCACAATACATATGTCCCAAGCAACTGCATTGCACCATCTGACAAATGCACCTCAGGTTGCCTTGCAATGTTATTTATTTATTTATTTATTGCATTTCTATCCCGCCTTTTTTCCTCTTGCAAGGAACCCAAGGTGGCTTACATTATCCTCCTCCTCCATTTTATCCTCACAACAACAGCCCTGTGAGGTAGGTTGGGCTGAGAGTCTGTGACTGGCCCAAAGTGAGTTTCCATGGCCGACTGGGGACTAGAACCTGGTTCTCCTGGCTCCCAATCCAACACTCTCTCCACCATACCACAATGGCTCTCAAGGTTTCAGAAGATTCAGGGATGCAATTCTCAGATCAGGGGATGCTGTGCAAATAATGCATCCTGGAATGTACCTCTAGAACAGGAGTACTGATTCTCCTTTAAGGCTGAGGGCAGAATTCAATTTCACAGAAGCTCTCAGGGGCTGCATTCTAGTGGTGGGTGGGATCGAAGGCAAAGTGGGTCAGGGGCAAAGGGCAGGGCTAAAACACCACCCATACCAGCATGGCTGCCTTTACACTAAAGAAAACCCCCACAGTCCTCTGGTTGTGGAGCCTTTCTGCATTTACTGTGGGCTCCCAGACAGACCACATGATTGCAGAGAGGGGAAGCTTTTAATTTTCAAGGTTCCATAGAACTCAAGGAAACATCACTATCTAGTGGCTGTTTTAATCACATAACATTCTGAATGAAAATGATGGTTCATTAGTTCCAGATCTTTATGAGATGAAATAACCAGGAAATACCTCTGGATGTGCCCTGGAAGTTAACAATGTCATGAAAAGGACCTGCAAACCTCCTTGACTGAGCAATCTCAACAGCAGCATAAAAGCTCTGTGAGAAGGAGCCCCATATTTTAGCTTAACACTCTTACTGCCAACAGTGAAGTCATAGGAGAATAAACCCTTGAGACTAGGGGAAAAATGTGCAATAGCTGGAAAGCCATCAAACAATCAGTGGACAGGGAAAGGGGTATGGGGTGGGAACCCTCAGAGGGCTGGATTGGGACTCCAGGTGGGCCCATTGGCCTAAGGTTCTGCACCCCTGCTCTAGGGTAGTGCTTTATGTGGCCCACCAAAAGAAATGGTTGTACAAATGACTGCAATCTGACTGGGCCTTCTTGGCACCCCCTCCCATTGAAGTGAACTTAAACCCTTTCAGATCGCAAGTTAGTTTTAGCCTCCTAATCACATTCAAACTATGCACTCTCTTGCTCATTACAGTGGGAAGTAGTGCTCTGATTTCTTTTCCATCAGGGATGAATGCTGGTCTCCAATTATTTCCAGATGTTCTATGCTCTATTCAGGGACCACTGGTATGAGCCAACAACTCACATCTTGCAAAGCTTCCTCTTCTCTGGACTGCATGTGCAGTATTAAGAAAATCACCAACAAAAAAATAAGCACCCTTGCAGTCATTTCGATAACACTGACCAGAACTGGCAGCAGATAATAGCTGAGAAGAACCTAGAATGCCCTTATCTGTATTGCATTATCCAGAATATTTTCTTTTCCACTTCCAAGCAACAAAGGGAATTAATGGACCTCGAGGTGCCTGGCAGACTTCACTTTAATATAGAAAAACCAAGTTGCAGTGGAAACAGTGCAGAACTAGACCTGGGTTTGTTGTGGTCACTTTCCTTTTCTTAAAGAAAAACAAAGACCAAGGGAATCTCCTATTGTACAGAAGAATTATTGGAGATCCACAAATCCATAAACTTTCAGTCAGCTTGGGAGTCTCTGAACATTCAGTAGCTGCACAGACCTTTCATGGCCATAAAATTTTACAAGGAAGGAAAATTACTTTAGTTCATTAAACTCTCCTTGTGTGTCTGCCAATTTTAAATTGGCGAAATGCTTTGCATATTCTCCTGCACCCAGATAGATGGTCCTTTGTTTCTAACAAATTAGAGTGTAAATGCATTCAGCTCTTTCTGAGGCATGATGAAGAACTTCAGAGACAACTAAGAAGTGTCAAATCAAAGGCAGTTAGTCTCCAGTATCAAGCAGACACAGTTATTAGAGGGAGAGATGTTTGATCACTTTAGTTAGACTACTGAGAAGCAGTCATTGCATTGGAGTAATCTCAGTTCTCAGAAATCCTGCTTTATCAGCACAGCAATTAACAGAGCTCATCCACAGGCCTGTCCACATATTTACAAGGTATAATTAATAAGGGGACTGGAGAAGGAAGGAATGCAACTTCATAGCAGGCAGTGTATGGGAAAATTAATACTGAAAGGAAAAAAAGTGAAACATAGATTCTTCCAACACTCTTGGTCAGGGACAGAGTATACTGTTGTTTTCTTGCCCAGTACATATTTCTTTGTTTTTAATAAATATGCAAAAAGCCATGTTGTGTTCTCTCTCTCTCTCTCTCTCTCTTTTATTAATCCAGTTAGCTATATGCAAACATTTACACCAGCTTTCTCCAGTCTGGAGCTCTCTAAATATTTTGGATGTCAAGTCCCATCAGCCCCAGTCAGCTTGGCCAGGGCTAATGGCAGGAATGTTGGGGGTTATAGTCCTAAACCTCTGGAGGGCACCAGGTTGGGGAAGGCTAACTGTCACAACAGCAGAATTTATATTGATCAAAATCCAAATTAGGTAGGCCTTTCTCTTTCAATAAAGAGAGGCCACTTGATTCTAAATGTCTGTTTTTTGTTTTCCTCTTGGGCAGATATATTCAGTCATATATTTGGTCATTTTTGTGATTTCCTAAATCTTTTGAAGCCACTCACTCTTTCAGTGTAGGACTGTTAGGTTCCTGCCATTTCTTCACTTTAAGAAATGTTGCCACCGCTAGGATATTAGATGTGAGCTCTTGTATTCTTGATTCAAGATAACCTTCAAAGTAACCAAATATAATTACTAAAGGATTCTTGTTTAATTGTTATGGAGATCGTATATAGACTCCTCTCCAAAAAGTCTTAATATCAGGACAGTCCAAATGTGCATAAAGTCAGTTTTCCTATATCATGTCAACACTTATCATTTCTATATATTATACTTAGCCAGTATGTAATAAGTCAGGCATGGGCAGACTTCAGGCTTGTAGGATCTACTTTGTATTTTTATTAGAACCCCAAGTTCCACTAATGAGAGCCAGGAGCAAATTAGTGTATGTGTGAGCCTTTCTCTCTGTGTGTGTGTGTGTGTGTGTGTGTGTGCGCGCGCACACGCACGCGCATGTGTGGAATCAATTACCTTCTACACCCCATAAGCCACACACTGCATATGTACATCTATCTGAGATACTGTAGATCAGGGATTCAAACACAAAACTCTCAAGGTGGCCAGCAGAGCTACACAAAGACCTGTTCAAGGTCAACCAATTAATACTCATATTTCATAGGTGAGGAACACAGAGATATACGATTAGCACAAGGCCACCCATGGCAGAAAGCCTTACTGATCTGCTGCAAATCACCCAGAAATCTACCAGTACTTCCCAGTCTACCTTCTGCCCACCCCTGGAGTAAGTAAGACAATTCTGTAAGAGCTAGCACCAAGTGAAGAAAGCATTATGACCACACTGGTTCTCAGTAATTCACATTTGATATAACTCTCTGTCTTAACAACACAACAGTTCTCTTCTTGTTTGGGCATTTAGGTTCCCAACATGACTCTCCTAAATCAGGACTGAATGCTAGTATACAATTTTTGTTCAGAGCAACGCAAATGGCATTGGATGATTAAACAGCCATTATCCTTACACAATGGATGTTGTGTATAGACAATTTGGGATCCCAAATTATAATTGTGTATAGATAATTTGGGATCCCAAATTATCTACATGTGAATACTTGCAATTTACATGCATTGAAATCCTTCCCATAGTTATGGTTTTCACTACCTGTGTGGTCTGAAATGTAGGAATACGCATTGGAGTGTTTCCCCTCCCCCTCTCAGTCTTCCCAGAAAGCATATTTGTCTTAGAGGCACTACAAGATAGCTCAACTAATATTGATTTACGTCACTATGGGCAGTATCCAATGGTGCTATTGCACTAGTGGGGATGCCTGCTAGTGCAATGGGAAGTTAGCACTTCATACAGCTACCAGAAACTAGCCCACGCTGGCATTTTCAGAACAGATTGAGTCAGTGGAACTTGCAGAAGGAACCTCTGCTGATCTGTCCTGTTCTAGAAACACTAGTTTGAGCTAGTTTCCAGGGTTGCTGAAGCAAGCACCAGCAGCCATTCCTGCCAGCGCAACCTTATGAGCATTGACGGACTGCCAGCATTGGATACTGCTAAATATTGATGTGGCAATTTTGGCACTATTGTCCAAAAATCTTCCCAGGTGAAAGAACGAAACATCAATTTTAAGTTGAAAGTTTCTCCCTCTCCCAAATGCATACAGATGCAATGATATACAATAAAAGACCATGATCTTATTATCCCACCTCAATCTCATTTACTCAGAATTGCTAGTACTCTTTGCTTTAGGGCTCATACTTGAAGCCACCTTAGCCCAGTTGACCCCAATCTGTGTCTTCAGCACTGAAGTACAGTGTCTTCAAGCTGAAGCTAATTCTCACAAACTGGGTTTGGCTGGGCAGGAGCAAAAGAGCTGAGCCTATTAACCTTTGAAGTCATTCATTCTCATTTATGCAGGGATAGAGCTAGCCAATCATTCATCCTGCTACAGAGAGCAGGTATCAGACCCTAGGATGATTAACCCTAGCATGATTGATGCTTGATTGATTTTTTCTCATTTCTATGGATACTTCTACCTTCCACATGTTATTGTTCCATGCTCAGGATACTTGTCTTCAAAAGCTAACTGGTGGTTCTTTGCAACATAGATGTGAAATGTTCTTGGGCATGATGTGAATTTTATGATCTACAGTTAGAATCATAGAATCATAGAATAGTAGGGTTAGAAGAACTGTGGTCACGGGCAGGGGGAGGTATGGCGTTGGGAGATTAACAGGCCAGCTGAGGAGAAGAGGGGCTAGACACCTTACAGCTGTCCCCTCTTCTGGTTCTTCCCCCAACCTGATGGTTCCTGGCAGCCTTACTAGTCTGCCCTCGGGTCTGGTGGTGCTGCTGCTGAATGCTAGGTCGGCCCAAAATAAAGTCTCCCTCATCCATGATTTGATTGTGGATGAGGGGGCTGACGTGGCATGTATTACTGAGACCTGGGTGGGGGAACTGGGAGGGGTCACTCTCTCCCAGCTGTGCCCTCCTGGGTACTCGGTGCAGCACCAACACCGACTTGAGGGTCGGGGAGGGGGGGTTGCCGTGGTCTATAGGAATTCAATCTCCCTCTCCAGGCTTCCTGCTCATTCGAATGCAGAACTTGAGTGTTTGTACCTTGTGTTGGGTACCCAGGACAGATTAGGGATTCTGTTGGTGTACTGCCCACCCCACTGCCCATCTGACTCCCTGCCTGAGCTGACGGAGGTGGTCTCGGATTTGGTGTTGAGGACCCCTAGGATGATGGTCCTGGGGGATCTCAACTTCCATGCCGAGGCCGCTGTATCCGGGGAGGCTCAGGACTTCATGGCTGCCATGACAACCATGGGGCTGTCCCAACATGTCATCGGCCCAACGCATATAAAAGGACACATGCTTGATCTGGTTTTCTTGACTGGGCAGGAGGATGGTGATCTGAAAGTGGAGGAATTAACATCTGTCCCTTTGTCATGGTCAGATCACTTCCTGCTGAGGTTTAGACTCCTGGCAGCCTTCCCCATCTGCAAGGGTGGGGGACCTATTAAAATGGTCCGCCCCCGGAGATTAATGGATTCCGATGGATTCCAGAGGGCTCTGGGGGATTTTCCTGCTGGTTTGGCTGGTGCTCCTGTCGAAGCCCAGGTGGCTCTGTGGAATGCAGAGATGACTCGGGCGGTTGACACGATCGCGCCCAAGTGCCCTCTCCCTCTGAGCACAGCCCGTCCAGCTCCTTGGTATACACCTGAGCTGAGGGCAATGAAGCAAGAGGGGAGATGGCTAGAACGCAGGTGGAGGAAAACTTGTGCTGAGTCTGACCGAACACAGGTAAGAGCCCACTATCAAGCCTACTCTGTGGCGGTGAGGGTGGCAAAGAGACAGTTCTTTTCCACCAGCATTGCATCTTCTCAGTGTCGTCCAGCGGAGCTTTTCTGAATGGTTCACGGTCTGTTACATTCTGGGCCAGGGAGAGTGACGGTGGAACTGTCGGTAGCACACTGTGACAAGTTTGCACGGCACTTTGAGGATAAAGTCGCTCAGATTCGTCATGAATTGGACACCACCATTAATGCAGTTCCATTGGTAGAGGCGTTCAGAGCACTGTCTGGTCCAGTTTTATTGGATGAGTTTCAGTTACTGAGGCCTGAGGATGTGGACAAGGTGCTTGGCCAAGTCCGATCGACCACTTGTGTGCTTGACCCTTGCCCTTCATGGCTTATTAAATCAAACAAGGAGGGGATGTCTGGCTGGGTCCAGGAGGTTGTAAATTCCTCCTTGAGAGAGGGAGTAGTGCCTGCCACTTTAAAAGAGGCGGTAATTAGACCACTCCTGAAAAAGCCTAACCTGGACCCAGAGGATGTTAACAATTATAGGCCAGTGGCCAACATCCCCTTCCTGGGCAAGGTGCTTGAATGGGTGTTTGTAGGACAGCTCCAGGCACTCTTGAATGAAATGGATTATCTAGATCCATTTCAATCGGGCTTCAGGCCTGGTTTTGGAATGGAAACTGCCTTGGTCGCCCTGTGGGATGACCTCTGCCAGGAGAGGGACAGGGGGTGTGTGACCCTGTTGATTCTCCTGGACCTCTCAGCGGCTTTCGATACCATTGACCATGGTATCCTTCTGGATAGGTTGTCTGGGTTAGGAGTTGGAGGCACTGCACTACAGTGGTTCCACTCCTACTTGGATGGCTGATTCCAGAAGGTGGTGCTGGGGGATTATTGCTCTGTGCCATGGCAATTGTGCCATGGGGTTCCACAGGGCTCTATTTTATCCCCCATGCTGTTTAACATCTACATGAAACCACTGGGGGAGGTTATCCGGAGGTGTGGGCTGAGGTGCCATCAATATGCAGATGACACCCAGCTCTACCTCTCTTTCTCATCAAACCCAGGTGAGGCAGTGGCTGTTCTGAATCAGTGCCTGGGCACGGTAATGGACTGGATGAGGGCTAATAAACTGAAACTCAATCCAGACAAGACGGAGGTACTGTTAGTGGGTGGTTCGTCTGCCCGGCTAGGTGATATTCAACCTGTTCTGGAGGGGGTTGCACTCCCCCTAAAGGATCAGGTTCATAGTTTGGGGGTGCTGTTGGATCCAGAACTGTCACTTGAGGCCCAGGTGAACTCAGTGGCATGGAGCACTTTTTATCAGCTTAGGCTGGTATACCAACTACACCCTCATCTGGACAGAGATAGCCTAGCTACAGTTATCCATGCTCTGATAACTTCTTGTCTGGATTACTGCAATGCATTATACGTGGGGCTGCCTTTGAAAACGGTCCAGAAACTTCAGCTGGTCCAAAATAGGGCAGCAAGATTGTTAACAGGGACTGCCTGCGAGCTCATATTACGCCAGTACTCTTCCAGCTGCACTGGCTGCCAGTCCATTTCTGGGCCCAATTCAAATAGGGATGTACGAAAGTCCCTTACCTGTTCTTGAAGCTTGCTTCGCGGTGGGGGGGAGGCACTTCGGTTCTCCCCCCGAAGTTCAGGCGAGGGGGGGGAGGCGCCCCATCCCTCGCCGGCGAAATTCAGGCCAGGTAGGAGCGCCCCGTCTACCTGGCCGCGAAAAAAAAAGTAAAAAAAACACAAACACGCACACACCTGTGATAGGCTACGTAATGATTTACGTAGCCTATCACAGCTAGATTTCCAAAGTCAGCCATGATAGGCTATGTAAATCATCACATAGCCTATCACGGGTGACTTTGAAAAAAAAAACGCGTACGCAAATGGCGGCTCCCATGGGGACTGCTATTTGCGTTCCTTATTTTGACACGTCTAGTCTACATAAAGATTTATGTAGACTACGGCGAAAATAAGGGCAACGCAAATAGGTCTGGAAATCTAGCCATGATAGGCTACGTAAATCGTTATGTAGTCTATCACAGGTGTGTTTTGTTTTTTTTACTTTACTTTTTTTTTTGCAATGGAGGTGGTGGCACCCGGTCGGGAGACCGGCCACCGCCCCCGCCGAACCGCCGCTGAACCGCCGCTGGGACCCGCTGCCGAGAGGGACATTTGACCACGGTAAGTCCCATCCCGGGGGTTGGGGGGGCCAGTGGAGAATTTCCCCACCAATTTTGGGGGGCCGAATGCGTTGGCATTCGGCCTCCTGGAGATTCGTGGAGAAATTCTCCGCCATCCCTAGATTCAAAGTGCTGGTGTTAACATTCAAAGCCCTTAACGGCTTGGGGCCAGGTTACCTGAAGGATCGCCTCCTCCCATATGTGCCTGCCCGGACCTTAAGATCATCGTCAGCAGCCCTTCTCCATGAGCCCCTGCCAAAGGAAGTGAGGCGGGTGGCTACTAGGAGGAGGGCTTTTTCTGCTGTGGCACCCCGGCTCTGGAATGAGCTCCCTAGTGAGGTTTGCCTGGCATCTACATTGTATTCCTTTCGGCGCCAGGTGAAGACCTTTTTATTTTCCCAGGCATTTTAGCATTTTAGCTTTCTAAATTTTTACCTTTGCTGTTTTAAATCTGTATTTTAAACTCCTGCACTGCTGCTAGGTTTTATTGTGGTTGTATTGTTATACTGTGGTTTTAATGTTCTATATATTTTAAATTGTTTTATTGTGTGTTGTTTGGTTTTAATTTTTGTGAACCGCCCAGAGAGCTTTGGCTATTGGGCGGTATAGAAATAAATAAATAAATAAATAAATAGAAGGGGCCTACAAGTAGGGATGCACGAAATGTGTACCTTCAGTGCTGCTTGACTTCCGCAGTTTGCAGCCAGTGCTCCGTTCCGCCGTTAACAAGCCCCCAGAATTCTCCTCTTTTTTTTCTGCTCCGAAAATTACGAAGATAAATCTGTACCAACAACCGTAATTCTGGTGCCCAGCTATCTCTGTGAGTCTGCATAACTTCCATAAGAATCGTGATTTTTCGTAAATATTTACTTTTTTTTAAAATTGAAATCCTCCATCTCCGTTTACTTTCAGCCAAAACACTTCCTCTTTCTAGGGGCTTCCCAAAAGAAGGCTGTCTTAGGTGTGCCTGAGCGGTAAACTCTTTGTTTAAAGCAACGCTATTTTAAAGAAAGAAAAAACTTTTTTAAAATGACCATGCCACTCCAGGACCAGCATGGTCATTTTAAAAGGTTTTTTCTTTCTTTAAAACAGCGTTGCTTTAAACAAAGAGTTTACCGCTCAGGCACACCTAAGACAGCCTTCTTTTGGGAAGCCCCTAGGAAGAGGAAGTGTTTTGGCTGAAAGTAAACGGAGATTTACTTTTGGGAAGCCCCGAGGAGGAGGAGGAAGTGTTTTGGCTGAAAGTAAATGGAGACAGAGGATTTCAATTTAAAAAGAACACCCACAAACAAGGTGGTGAGCACAATTCATTTTTTAAAAATCTTATGTATTTATCATTGGAATATACTACACTGAGTTTTTATTTACGAAAATTTCACAATTCTTTGTGGATGACGAAAAAAACCCGCATGACTGCTGGCTCCGCAGGACCTCGTGGTGCTGTTCCACAGAGGATTCTATGGCAGGGACTGAAGGGAATTCAATCCCATTTCAGTCCGTGGCGCAATTCTCTGACATCCCTACCTACAAGACCATCGAGCCCAACCCCCTGCTCACTGCAGGAATCCAAGTCAGAGCATCCCCAACAGATGGCTGTCCAGCCTCATCTTGAATGCCTCCAGTGTGGGAGAGCCCACTACCTCCCTAGGTACTTGGTTCCATTGTTGTATTGCTCTAACAGTCAGGAAGTTTTTCCTGATGTTCAGCTGGAATCTGGCTTCCTGTAACTTGAGCCCATTATTCCGTGTCCTGCATTCTGGGACGATCGAGAAGAGACCCTGGCCTAGGGATGGCGGAGAATTTCTCCACGAAACTTCAGGAGGCCGAGCGCTGAGGCATTCGGCCCCCTGAAAGTGTTGGGGAAATTCTCCGCCGGCCCCCCGCCCCCCCCCCCAGGATGGGACTTACCTTCAGCGAATGTCCCTCTCGGTGGTGGGTCCCGGTGGCGTTTCGGCGGCGTTTCGGTGGGGGCAGGGGCGGCGGCCGGTCTCCCAACCAGCTGCCACTGCCACCATTACAAAATAAAAAAGTAAAAAAAACCAACACACACACCCGTGATAGGCTACATGACGATTTACGTAGCCTATCACAGCTAGAGTTCCAAAGTCAGCCATGATAGGCTACGTAAATCGTCACGTAGCCTATCACGGGTGACTTTGAAAAGAAAAAAAAAGCGCGTACGCAAATGGCGGCGGCCCATGGCCGCCGACATTTGCATTCCTTATTTCGGCACGTCTAGTCTACGTAAAGATTTACGTAGACTACAGCGAAAATAAGGGCAACGCAAATAGCCATTTGCATATGCACTTTTTTTTTTTTCAAAGTCACCCGTGATAGGCTACGTGACGATTTACGTAGCCTATCATGGCTGACTTTGGAAATCTAGCCGTGATAGGCTATGTTAATCGTTACGTAGCCTATGACATTTTTTTTTTTTTACTTTCGCGGCCGGGGAGACGGGGCACTTCTCCCTGGCCTGAATTTTGGCCGGCCGAGGCGGGGCGCCTCCCCCCCGGCCTGAATTTCAGCCGGGCGAGGCGGGACACCTCCCCCCCCTCACCTGAACTTCGGGGGGATAAGCGAAGCGCCTCCCCCCCACCGCGAAAAAAGCTGCAGGACAAGGTAAGTCCCTTTCGTACATCCCTACCCTGGCCTTCCTCTCTGTGACAACCTTTCAAGTACTTGAAGAGTGCTATCATCTCTCCCCTCAGTCTTCTCTTCTCAAGGCTAAACATGCCCAGTTCTTTCAGTCTCTCTTCATAAGACTTTGTTCCCAGTCCCTTTATCATCTTCGTTGCCCTCCTCTGAACCCTTTCCAGGTTGTCTGCATCCTTCTTAAAGTACGGTGCCCAGAACTGGACACAGTACTCCAGATGAGGCCTAACCAGTGCTGAGTTGAGGGGAACTAGTACTTCCCGGGATTTGGAAGCTATGCTTCTATTAATGCAGCCCCAAATAGTATTTGCCTTTTTTGCAGCCACAAAAGAGTTGATCAATTGCACATCAGCTTACAAATCCAGCTACGTTTTTGTTGTTATAAATCTGCTTTCTGTTTGTGACATTTATCGGCAATGCTGTGTTTTCATGTTGGGAGCAGAAAATAAATCATGGATGGTCACAGTATCCTTGATGGCATAAGCTGTTGTTATGACCCATTCCAGAAGCATAGCTATTTGAGCTTGATTTGGAACATGCTGCAACTAGCCAATTGTGGCATCAAGACAAACACTGTTGTGTGGCTAGGGATGTCAGAGAATTCTGTGACGAATCTCGGTGAGGCAAAATGCACTGGCATTCGGCCCCCCGAAATCCATCGCGGAATGAAGCCCCCGCCCCCCCCACGAAAGGCGCACGGGACAAAGTCCCCGCTGCCCTCACCCCACGAAAGGCATGCAAAACAGAGCACTTACCTGCTCCCGTCCACGCTGCTTTGTGAATGGCGGCCATCCTGCAGCCGCCATTCGCTTCCTCATCTTCATAGCCGTAATAGGCTACATAAATACTTACGAAGCCTATCACGGCTAACGCAGAGACGCCATTTGCATCCCTGCAGAGGCCGTGATAGGCTACGTAAGTATTTACGTAGCCTATCACGGTGGGGGGGGGGGGAACTCCAGTGTATGCAAATGGTGGCTACCGCCATTTGCATATGCTGGGTTTTTTCCCCCCCTGCTGTGATCGGCTACGTAAGTATTTACATAGCCTATTACGGCAGGGGGGGAAAAGCCCCAGCGTACGCAAATGGCGGTAGCCGCTGCCATTTGCATATGCTGGGGTTTTTCCCCCTGCCGTGATAGGCTATGTAAATATTTACGTAGCCTATCGGGGCTCAATACAGGGACACAAATGGCAGCGGCTACGACAGCCGCCATTTGCATCCCTGCAGGGCTGCCCAGTGGCCGGATGTCCGGCTGCGGGCAGCCGGAGCCGGCCAGTGGCTCCCTGGCTTCGGAGCGGAGCCAGCCGGGCAGGATTCCGGGGGGAGGAACGGAGCGCCTCCCCCCCGTCAAGGATGCCCCTGTGCGGAGCCAGGTAAGGGATTTGTACATCCCTACATGTGGCCTTAGATTCTTAACAGGTTTCTTGTGGCATATGCTTTTGTGGCCGATGCGTGGAAAAATGGTTGCCTGCAGACATCCTATAGGGCGTTAAGGGCCATGTGGCTAAAAACAGTGTGGTTTTTCCTGCCTCCGTAAATATGAATGGTTGGTTCCGATTAACAAACTCTGAAATGGCCTCAGGTATCAGTCACAATTACTACCTTGCTTGCTCAGAGAGCCAGCTGAGGATTTAGATCACAAAATATCTCTCCTCTTCCCATTGAAGAGGCTCTGCAGAAAAGCTTGATATTATTTATACTTATCAGACATAAGTCAGGGTGAGATAATCTTTGAAGAGATGCATAGCATATTAGTCAGCCTTTTAAAGCTCACAGCGAAACACAGGGGACGTTTGGGTAAAATCCCAAGCTATTATGAACAAACCATGGCAAGGAAGAAATAGGGATGTACAAAAGTCACTTACCTTTTTGAAGAGTAACATTGGCGGTAGGGGAGGTGCTCTGTCCCTCCCCCCAAAATTCTCTCCAGCTGGCTCTGCTCTGTGGAGATTCCGCGGAGCCGCTGGCCAGGGCTGCCCGCAGCCAGACATCCAGCCGCTGGGCAGCCTGCAGGGACACAAATGGTGGCTGCTGTAGCTGACGCCATTTGCATCCCTGTATTTTGCCATGATAGGCTACGTAAATATTTACGTAGCCTATCAGGGAAAAAACAAAAACAAAACAGCGAATGCAATTGGCGGCTACGGCGGCCGCCATTTGCGTTCCCTTTTTTCCCGCTGTTTTAGCCTACGTAAATATTTACGTAGGCTATTACGGCAAAAACAAAAAAAGGAACGCAAATGGCGGCCACTACGCCATTTGTGTTCCTTTTTTTTTCTGTAATAGCCTACATAAATATTTATGTAGGCTAAAACGGCGGGAAAAAAAGGGAACGCGAATGGTGGCCGCCGTAGCCGCCGCCATTTGCGTTCCCTTACTTTTGCCGTGATAGGCTATGTATATACTTACGTCGCCTATCACGGCTTCTGCAGGGATGCAAATGGCGTCCCTGCATTAGCCATGATAGACTACATAAGTATTTACGTAGCCTATCACAGCTACATGGATGAAGCGAATGGCGGCCGTAGATGTGGCCGCCATTCGCAAGTCAGCGCGGACGGTAGCAGGTAGGTGCTCCGTTCCAGGCCCATTTCGTGGGGTGGGGGGCTTCGTTCCGCCACGGATTTCGGGGGGCTGAATGCACTGGCATTTGGCCTCACCGAGATCCATGGCGGAATTCTCTGACATCCCTAGGAAGAAAACAGCTTGCGAAGTAACCCAAACCACTGAAGTTAGTATCTGAAAAAGACCTATTATGTTATCTAACTGTTTCCTCTGCCAGGCTCCAATTGTTCCCTGTTGTATCTTTGCCAGCACAGCTAGATGGCCCTGCTGCAAGTAAACAGGCATTCCCACTAGGGAAGACATCTCGCTTGCTTAAAATAACAGAAGCCTGCGTTTTATCTCTATGTAAGTCAGTTAAAAATAAATATGATCTCCACTAGCTGGTGGTGATATGATTTAAGAGTCCTCCATCATGGATTATAGGATGCTGCAGCAAAAAAGCCACCATAATTTATTTTTATTGATTCAACAACCAACACTGGATCATATCTTCCAGTTGTTCCCTTTGCTGAGATACCACCCTCAAAGCCTTGGGAAAATTTATCTCCTTTTGTTGTTGTTTTGTTTTTCTTAAGGCTACAACATGCATCACAGGTTCCAAGACTGAGCAGAAAACATGGCAAGGAAAAAAGGGAAGAAGTGTGTTAGGGGTTGGGGGGAGGTAGACCTTTTCAGCCTCCAATTCTCTTTGGATACAACAATCTGACACAAATGAGGGCAGGTAAAGTTTGTGTCTGGGTTACTCTGAGGTACCACAAATCAGTATGAAATGTAATCAAGAGTGCCTCAACATGAGGCTTTTATTGTGCAACTGTCCTGCCTATTTCTCAGAATTTTACATTGGGTCCAGATGTCATTGTCTTCCTTCTCTAACCCTCTTGTGTTTTCCCACTTCTTGTTCCATCTTTTTTCTTACCATAGAAAATCCGTTAAGGAGCAATAACTCCACAATGCCTTTTGTCTGGTAGTGAGAGGAGCCTTCTGTCTGGACTGGAAGCACCCTTCAACAGTCCCAAACTGCTAGTGCTTTTACAATGGAAAGGCAAGAGCTGATCATTATATTTTAGATGCACTGACTTCAGACTACAGATAATAGTTAATAGATGGAGGATGCAATCCTATGGGGATAGTCGTCCGCCCCCAAACTCAGAGGTGACTGACTATCCAATGCAGGGCAGGCAGAGTGCAGGGGAAATATCCTCCTTTGTGCTCCAGCTGCCCTGCTTTGTGGCTAGATGGACGATTTCAGCTATCTAACCAGGGCACCTTGGAGCGGGGGAGCGGGGAGGCCAGACAGCACATAGGAGATGTCGTACCAGTACTTTCATTATCCCCTCCCCTCCCCACACCCAGGAACACCTCCTTTTCAGCTGCTCCATGCTGCTCTTCCAATTGTGAAGTCTGGGATGAACCGCGCCTCCTACGAGGTGGCAGGGAAGGGGGTGAGGAGTCGAATTTCTAGGAACCAAGCTTGGAGCGCTGGCTCCAGCCTTGGTTCCCAGAAACCAAAAAATCCTATTGCCATAGGATTGCACCCTAAAATCCAGTGGCCATTGGATTGCGCCCTAAAATCTGTTAATGGAAACAAGGCATTTGAGCCCTTGAGATGACAGTGGAATATGATAAACAGCCATGATAGACTGAAGACATTTGCATAGTCTTAAAAAGCAGCTGGTCTCCATCACTTTAACTCCTTACTTTGCAGCTGATAGCCTGCTTGAAGTTTACAAGTGAAGGCCATGAAAATGTGCAGCTAGACTGGAGAGTCAACTCACTATCCTGACTCAGGATAGAAAAGTATATAGTCATGGAGGCCTTTGAAGATTTAGCTAAATAAACCATTCTGAGTTTCTTCTGAACAATGAACAGTATCATTCAGGGCTTTCAAAGAAGATCTCTCTGTATTGCTGCTGCTATGGAGAGCTGGTCATCTGGTCACAGCCTTCACCATTTTGATGAGCCCTATTGTATTTATCTTTTAGCCTTGTGATACGTTCCATGGGGTTTTCTTGGCGAGAATACTGGAGTGGGTTGCTATTTCCTTCTCCAGTGGACCACATTTTGTCAGAACTCTCTGCCATGACCTGTCCGTCTTGGGTGGCCCTGCACGGCATAGCTTATGGCTTCTAGCGGAGATGACAGTATTCCAGCTGAGCTATTTAAAATCCTAAAAGATGATGCTGTTGAAGTGCTGCATTCCATATGCCAACAAATTTGGAACACTCAACAATGGCCGCAAGACTGGAAAAGGTCAGTTTACATTCCAATTCCAAAGAAGGGCAATGCCAAACAGTGTTCAGACTACCGCACAATTCTGCTCATTTCACATGCCAGCAAGGTGATGCTCAAAATCCTACCAGCTAGGCTTCAGCAGTATGCGAACCGAGAACTACCGGAAGTACAAGCTGGGTTTCGAAGAGGCAGAGGAACTAGAAATCAAATCGCCAACATTCGCTGCATCATGGAGAAAGCACGAGAATTCCCGAAAAACGTCTATTTCTGCTTCATTGACTACGCTAAAGCCTTTGATTGTGTGGATCACAACAAACTGTGGCAAATTCTTAAAGTGATGGGAGTACCAGACCACCTTACCTGTCTCCTGAGAAAGCTGTATGAGGGTCAAGAAGCAACAGTAAGAACCAGACATGGAACAACTGAGTGGTTCAAAATTGGGAAAGGAGTACGACAAGGCTGCATATTGTCACCCTGCTTATTTAACTTATATGCAGAGTACATCATGAGAAATGCCGGGTTGGATGAATCACAGGTTGGAATTAAGATTGCTGGGAGAATTATCAACAACCTCCGATATGCAGACGATACCACCCTAATGGCAGAAAGCGAAGAGGATCTCAAGAGCCTCTTGTTGAGGGTGAAAGAGGAGAGTGCAAAAGCTGGTTTGAAACTCAACATTAAAAAAACTAAGATCATGGCATCTGGCCCCATCACTTCCTGGCATATAGAAGGGGAAGAAATGGAAGCAGTGACAGATTTTACTTTCTTGGGCTCCAAGATCACCGCAGACGGTGACTGTAGCCATGAAATTAAAAGACGCTTGCTCCTTGGGAGGAAAGCTATGGCCAACCTAGACAGCATAGTAAGAAGCAGAGACATCACCTTGCCGACAAAGGTCTGTCTAATCAAAGCTATGGTTTTCCCAGTAGTAATGTATGGCTGTGAGAGCTGGACTACAAGGAAGGCTGAGCGCCGAAGAATTGATGCTTTTGAACTGTGGTGCTGGAGAAGACTCTTACGAGTCCCCTGGACTGCAAGGAGGTCAAATCAGTCCATCCTAAAGGAAAGCAACCCTGAGTGCTCATTGGAAGGACAGATACTGAAGCTGAAGCTCAAATATTTTGGCCACCTAATGCGAAGAGAAAACTCTCTGGAAAAGACCCTGATGCTGGGAAAGACTGAAGGCAAAAGGAGAAGGGGACGGCAGAGGATGAGATGGCTAGATAGCATCACCGATGCAATGAATATGAACTTGAGCACACTCCGGGAGAGAGCGCAGGACAGGAAGGCCTGGCGTGCTATGGTCCATGGGGTCACGAAGAGTCGGACATGACTGAATGACTGAACAACAACAACAACAATTGTATTTATATTTAAATTATAGCAATTATTTCTAAATTTGTATCTATGTACATAAATTAGCACATGCACATTTTGTGCAGATCTGTGTGTCCTCTTTTGGGGGGATGCATTTCTTTTTTGGTGATGTGTAAGTGGCTAGCTTAATATTATTGATTGATATTTATTGTTATTCTTAAGAATAATTATATATTGATGTATCATGTCTGAAGCAGGAAGGGAGAGCTTGTACTGTAATTCAAAAGAATTGTTTTTGCTTCTCTTCACAACTGGATCATCATGAGCAGTGAGATATGCACTGGGACAGTTTTATATCCAAGTTTAATAAGCAATTGCAGTTGAGTCAGACACTGGAAAATGTAGGAGTTCAGAACTCATTGATGCAATGTAGACATTTTTGGTTGCTTTTTGTATGATTGCCACTAATGCTTGGGGAAGGTGCTTACTCAATTGAAAGTCAAATTAAAGACAGTGAACATAGGAACTTATATTCCTACTTTAGAATGCCCTTCCAATGAAGATATAATTGGTGCTGCCTTCATTTTCTTCTTGGCACCAAGTTAATCCCCCCCCCCCAGGCAAGTACTTTTTAATTTTAACATTTTAAATTTAAATTATTATAAAACTGAATTGACTGTTGTGTTCTTGTTTGGCTTGCTGCTTATTGTTTAATTTGAGTTTAATGTGTAATTGTTTGATTTTTATATTGTATTTGGTGTTTGTAATGATGTATACATTGTACTGGGATCCTGTGGATGGAGGGCAGTTTAATAAATGCTTAGGATACAACTTATACCAGATCAGAATATTTGTCCATATAACCCAGTATTGTTTACTTTGACTGGCAGTGACTCTCCAAGGTGTCATGCAATCGTCATTGCCATCACTTGCTTTTAGTGATCATCAATGCATGCACAGATGCTGTAGTGAACAAAGTAGTTACATATACAGTGGCCACTTATGCATCACCAAAAAAAGAGGAAATGCATCACTTGCAAGTGTTGAATGTCATGTATAGATGCAAATTTAGAAATAACGACTAATATAAGTTAGTAATTAAATTCAAGGCCCGCTGCTCTCCCTTTTTCTGCTTCTTGATCTTTAAGCCACACTTGGACTGGACGGCGCTTCAAATTCAGAAATGTCCTTTGACAGTCCTTCAAATAGAGGACTGTCCTCTATAAATTAGGGCACATGGCCATTCTAGTTCCATAGTTCCTTCCTGCCCTGAGGACCTTATATCCTCACACAAACATGGGAACAGTGAAGGGAGAAGGAGGAAGGCAGGACTTGATAAAGGGTGTCATAAACCTGAGGGGCAGGATCTTTGGGTTCTGACAAAAACCTGTTCCTCTAGGATATAGCAGAGGTACTTAAGGACAGGGAGTACATGAACATAATAACAGGAATGAAATACTATTTTCAGAATCACATCCTGGATTTCAAAGGTACTAAGAGCCAAACTACATGTTACACTAATTGCATAGCATGTAGCTGAGGCTTGCCTTACTGTCATGAAAGCATATCTGGCCCTGATTCATATTAGGATCATGGTCTTGGGGGGTGGGGGGTGGGTGGAGTGTTAAACCTTTCCTGACTGATTTTTTGTCCTGAAATTCCACTCCCACCTGCCATGATGGTGGGGGTTAAAAAGTTGTTTTTAAGCCTACATTGACTCTAATGGAGACTTTTTCTCTTTTTAACTCCCCCATTTGGGGGTTGGGATTTTGAGAGGAAATGGGGGGGCAAGGTTCACCCCTCCCAGAGTGCCATGGTCCCGATCCAAGAGTAAAAAGTAAGAGAAGCTCACCTACTCACTATGCAGTTAGCGTAATGTGTAGTTTGGCCCTTACTTCCACAAGTGAGAGTTTAGGATCACAGCCTTTCATTCTAACCAAAAGCTTATTTAGTAGCAAGTTTAGTAGTTTAGGAGTCTGGAAAGACAGAGAAAGAAATTCATTTCTCCAGACCCATAGTGTCCATGAAAATATAAAATTACAATATTTTGTACACTGACGGCTGGTGCCTCCCCCCCCCCCCCACGCTAAAAATATGGCAGCACGTAATGTTGGGAAACCATTTGTGTTTAAACACCATGAATTGCATGAGTCATCATTTTCAAATATTTCCACATGCATATAAGCTGCATCAGCCATGTGGGCTACATCCCACATGCTCTCAGATGTGGGGAGGCGGGCACTGGCTACTGCGACCTCTCTCTGGCTACTGTCAGCTTCTTTAATTGTCAGCATGATTTGCCAGAGTATAGGACAACAAATGGCCTATTTCTTTTTTTGAGGATGCTCTTTGAGTAGGTGGTGCTGTCTGACAGATATTAAGATAAATCCAAAGTGGCAGAAAATAACTCTGCTGTAATTCATCATCATCCACTAGGAAATGAAATTCATCTTAATTATCTCTCACAAATAGAAAAAGCTTTCATTTAACAACAAGCATAATGTATATTATGTAGGAGTTACCATTTTCAGGGGTGGGGAGAGGGGGAGAGTTTCTCACAGGCCAGACTAATGGACCTGCTGCTTGGTGGCGGCTACATCAGGACTAACTTGTAGCTGTGATCCTGTGCCCTTCAAGCAGCAAAGGTGAAAACTGAAGGCTCCCTGCATGGAACTAGTACTGCATCATGGCTGATGTGTTGGTGTGTGATCTCCACTCAGCCATGACGATCATGGAGTGATCTTTGGCCAGTTGCTGTCTCTCACCTTCACTACCTTGAACAGTTGTTAGTTAGGAGGATAAAATGTGTGGTGGACCCTGTACCATGATTATACTACCCCAAGCTCCTTGAACAAAGAATGAGATAAAAAAGGAAATAAAATAAATAATGTCCTATGGCTCAGTGGGCACAATCCGAAGAGAGACACGCAAGATTGAATTATTTGGAGTAAGTCCCATTGAAATCAATAGGACTTACTTCTGAGTAGACATGCATAGGATTGTGCTGCAATTCTTACTGAATTTGAAGTCCAGGGGACTTCAGTACTCAGCTGCCTACATACTGGTTCAGGTTTCCAAACAGTCACTAGTGTGGTCACCTCTCATGAGTAAGAATTCTCTCCAAGATGTTGGCTTTTCTTTCTTTTACGCCGCAAATAACTAACATAGTCTATGGGCAGAACAGTAAATAAATACATAAATCATTGGGAGTGGTAACTTTTCTAGACTTATTTAAAGGTCTATACTGATCTCAGCAATGTCAGTGGTAATTAAATGTGTATACATTTCTTTGGATCATCCCTATCCAGCAAGAGGGACAGATGCAAAGAAGCTGCTTCTGTTGAATATAGTTCGCTGTTGGGTAGTATCACAAAAGAGGGTCATGTCGGAAGGGATTTTCTCCACTTTGATCACAAAGGTTTGTCTCTTGGATTCTGTACTTCTGAGGTTTTCAGATGCACCACCCTCCTAATTTTACCACTACTGAATCAGAAAAAGTTAGAAAACAAACTGGATTGTTGAACTGGATTGATGCTAGAAGAACTTCCTTTGTTTAGGATTGCAGTTTGGGATTGCCTGCTCAGCTTGTACATGTGCAGTGCATCAGCTACATAATACAAGTTTTGGCCTCAGGCAGATCTTACTACTTGACAGAACTCTGTGTGAGGTTGAGGTCCAAAGGGATAGTCTATAATCTCTCTCTTTCATCAGAGTTTCTAGTCACTGAAAAGCAGTGGAGTAGAATTATTCTTTAATACCGTGTGTTTACCTACAATAACTCTGCAAAATGCTGGGTCATTACTTTAGGTTTACACCATAGCAATGTAATTGATTTTGAACACATAATGAGGGAAGTTGCATAAGCTTGACAACGTCACACTTGTAAACTTTTCAGGTGATACAAGATGTAACAGCAAAGGCCAGTTCAGACCTTTTCTAGATGTCCCAATTGTGTGGGAAATGAAGTTCAAATTCTAATAGGGTGACACCATGCAGAAAATGGTGCTCCATCATACAGAAATGTTTTGGATAGCTTTTACGTAGGTAGTGTAACATCTAAAAGGTTGGTGTGCTGGTTGGCATGTCTCAGCTAGGTGGCAAAAAGAAGTCTTCTACATTTTTTCAGCCATTCTTATTCAATTTGATAGCAAAGACATTGCTTTAAAAAAATGAGAAGAAGAAAGGAGAAGACAATCTCGGTGAAGTTCCCAGTGGTGTGGTGTGGAATTCTTGTGCTTACCTTATTTATGAAGTGGCCAAGGTGTATGTGTGTGTGTGTCCTGTCATTTATTGTACTATCATCTGTCCAGCAACCTCCCCAGCTTCCCACAATACAATTAAAGCCCAGAGGAAAACATCATGAGGTAATTCTTTCCTCACAGGTTATTTTCAGAGCAGAAAGTATGGACAGTTGGGAAGGCTGCAAAGTGATAGAGAGAAGTATAATAGAAATAAAAAATAAACACAGTGCCCTTGACAGGGTTAGCTCAAAGACACTGTGAAGAAAACAAATTCTAAAGCTTCCTGAGAATGAAGCAGGGAAACATACGCCTTTTTCACAGGGAAAGAAACTTTCAGGAAATTGGAGGACAGATTTTGGCACAGCACTAGCTCCACCTCTTCCCCAGAGCTGGACATAACACTTGTTGTTGTTGTTCAGTCGTTCAGTCGTGTCCGACTCTTCGTGACCCCATGGACCATAGCACGCCAGGCCTTCCTGTCCTGCGCTCTCTCCCGGAGTGTGCTCAAGTTCATATTCATTGCATCGGTGATGCTATCTAGCCATCTCATCCTCTGCCGTCCCCTTCTCCTTTTGCCTTCAGTCTTTCCCAGCATCAGGGTCTTTTCCAGAGAGTTTTCTCTTCGCATTAGGTGGCCAAACTATTTGAGCTTCAGCTTCAGTATCTGTCTTCAAATGAGCACTCAGGGTTGATTTCCTTTAGTATGGACTGATTTGACCTCCTTGCAGTCCAGGGGACTCGTAAGAGTCTTCTCCAGCACCACAGTTCGAAAGCATCAATTCTTCAGCACTCAGCCTTCCTTATAGTCCAGCTCTCACAGCCATACATTACTACTGGGAAAACCATAGCTTTGATTAGACAGACCTTTGTCGGCAAGGTGATGTCTCTGCTTCATACTATGCTGTCTAGGTTGGCCATAGCTTTCCTCCCAAGGAGCAAGCGTCTTTTAATTTCATGGCTACAGTCACCGTCTGCGGTGATCTTGGAGCCCAAGAAAGTAAAATCTGTCACTGCTTCCATTTCTTCCCCTTCTATATGCCAGGAAGTGATGGGGCCAGATGCCATGATCTTAGTTTTTTTAATGTTGAGTTTCAAACCAGCTTTTGCACTCTCCTCTTTCACCCTCAACAAGAGGCTCTTGAGATCCTCTTCGCTTTCTGCCATTAGGGTGGTATCGTCTGCATATCGGAGGTTGTTGATAATTCTCCCAGCAATCTTAATTCCAACCTGTGATTCATCCAACCCGGTATTTCTCATGATGTATTCTGCATATAAGTTAAATAAGCAGGGTGACAATATGCAGCCTTGTCGTACTCCTTTCCCAATTTTGAACCAATCGGTTGTTCCATGTCTGGTTCTTACTGTTGCTTCTTGACCCTCGTACAGGTTTCTCAGGAAACAGGTAAGGTGGTCTGGTACTCCCATCACTTTAAGAATTTGCCACAGTTTGTTGTGATCCACACAAAGGCTTTAGCGTAGTCAATGAAGCAGAAATAGATGTTTTTCGGGAATTCTTGTGCTTTCTCCATGATTCAGCGAATGTTGGCGATTTGATCTCTAGTTCCTCTGCCTCTTCGAAACCCAGCTTGTACTTCTGGTAGTTCTCGGTTCGCATACTGCTGAAGCCTAGCTGGTAGGATTTTGAGCATCACCTTGCTGGCATGTGAAATGAGCGCAATTGTGTGGTAGTTTGAACACTGTTTGGCGTTGCCCTTCTTTGGAATTGGAATGTAAACTGACCTTTTCCAGTCTTGCGGCCATTGTTGAGTGTTCCAAATTTGTTGGCATATGGAATGCAGCACTTTAACAGCATCATTTTTTAGGATTTTAAATAGCTCAGCTGGAATACTGTCATCTCTGCTGGCTTTGTTGTTAGTAATGCTTCCTAAGGCCCACTTGACTTCACTTTCTAGGATGTCCCGCTCAAGTTCAGTGACTGCACTATCATGGCTATCAGGGACATTCAGATCTTTCCTGTATAGTTCTTCTGTGTATTCTTTCCACCTCTTCTTAATCTCATCTGCTTCTGTTAGGTCCCTGCCTTCTTTGTCCTTGATCATGCCTGTCTTTGCACAAAACGTTCCCTTGAGATCTCCGATTTTCTTGAAGAGATCTCTAGTCTTTCCCATTCTGTTGTTTTCCTCGATTTCTTTGCATTGTTCATTTAAGAAGGACTTCTTGTCTCTCCTTGCTATTGTCTGGAAATCTGCATTCAGTTGGATATATCTTCCCCTTTCTCCCTTGCTTTTCGCTTCCCTTCTTTCCTCAGCTACTTGTAAAGCCTCATCAGACAGCCACTTTGCTTTCTTGCATTTCTTTTTCTTTGGGATGGATTTCGTTGCTGCCTCCTGAACAATGTTACGGACCTCTGCCCATAGTTCCTCAGGCACTCTGTCTATCAGGTCTAATCCCTGAAATCTATTCCTCACCTCCACTGTGTATTCATAAGGGATATGATTTAGGTCATACCTGAATGGTTTAGTGATTTTCCCTACATTCTTCAATTTAAGCCGAAATTTTGCAACAAGAAGCTCATGATCTGAGCCACAGTCAGCTCCAGGTCTTGTTTTGACTGACTGTATGGAGCTTCTCCATCTTTGGCTGCAGAGGACATAATCAATCTGATTTCGATATTGACCATCTGGTGATGTCCATGTGTAGAGTCATCTCTTGTGCTGTTGGAGAAGAGTGTTTGCTATGATCAGCGTGTTCTCTTGGCAAAACTCTATTAGCCTTTGTCCTGCTTCATTTTGTACACCAAGGCCATGCTTGCCTGTTATCCCGGTGATTTCTTGACTTCCTACTTTAGCATTCCAATCCCCTATGATGAAGAGGACATCTTTTTTTGGTGTTAGTTCTAGAAGGTGTCGTAGGTCTTCATAGAACCTATCAACGTCAGCTTCTTCGGCCTCAGTGGTTGGGGCATAGACTTGAATTACTGTGATGTTGAATGGTTTGCCTTGGATTCGTACTGAGATCATTCTATTGTTTTTAAGATTGTACCCCAGTACTGCTTTTCCCACCCTTTTGTTGACTATGAGTGCTACTCCATTTCTTCTAAGGGATTCTTGCCCAGAATAGTAGATATGATGGTCACCTGAATTAAATTCGCCCATGCCTGTCCATTTGAGTTCACTGATTCCCAAGATGTCGATGTTCAATCCTGCCATCTCATGTTTGACCACCTCCAACTTACCTTGATTCATTGATCTGACATTCCAGGTTCCTAAACAAAATTGTTGTTTACAGCATCGGATTTTCTTTTCACCACCAGACACATCCACAGCTGAGTGTCCTTTCGGCTTTGGCCCAGCCGCTTCACTCTTTCTGGCGCTACTTGGAAATACCCTCTGCTCTTCCCCAGTAGTATATTGGACACCTTCCGACCTGAGGGGCTCATCTTCCAGCATCATCTCTTTTAGCCTTGTGTTACGTTCCATGGGGTTTTCTTGGCAAGAATACTGGAGTGGGTTGCCATTTCCTTCTCCAGTGGACCACATTTTGTCAGAACTCTCTGCCATGACCTGTCCGTCTTGGGTGGCCCTGCATGGCATAGCTTATGGCTTCACTGAGTTATGCAAGCCCCTTCGCCGCAACAAGGCAGTGATCCATGAAGGGGGGACATAACACTGCCCACCCCCATACCACTACAGAGCTGGTGGGGAAGGAGGAGTATCATAAGTATTAGCATTAGAGACAAGATGTATCCACAATCACCCACCAGAAATTTAATAACTGGGAGAGTATGGAGAAAGAGCTGAACACTGGAGAATGATAACTAGTGCTGAACCAAAATAACTCAGAAGATATTTTTCTGAGGCGTTCTGAGATTTTTCTTATCCCCCTAGAAATCGAAGGCCACGTCACAGAATTTTCTCTGGATTTTCTCAACCAATTTTTTTTAGTGGTGGCTGCCTTCCCCCACCCCCAATGCCCAGAGTGATGTTAGGTATGGAGGAAGCAAAATGGTGGCCAGGCTGCCAATACAGTTGCTGCTGTTGCTACTTGAGGTTGCAGCGCGTGCACACAAAACTGTTGGGGAACAAGAGTGAAGCTAGGCTACTGCCACTGCTAATGGTGAACCCCACCTCTGAGAAACGGTTGGAGGATTTTTCCTCCCCCCCCTGATAAATTTGGTGAAGTTTTTTTAAAAGATAAATGTTTTATTAAGTTTCTCATACACAATTGTGGTATAGTTAACATGAATTACAAACAGAACGAACAGCATTCGGCTATGGCTAATGGGAGTTTTAGGGCCAAAAGGTACCCACCCCTGGGCTAGAGAGTTGAATTAGATAATAGGTTGACATGCATTTGCATCTTGGCATTCCAAGGCCTACTGTCTACTGCATAGCAGTGACTTGAAGGCTGACCCATGCTGAGACTCGACTCTCTCAGCAACTGCTTTTATGCCTGCCCTGAATGAAATGCAGCACTTCTGTGTTGCTCTCTGTTACTGCATGGGCTTGGGATACATGTCTGTAAGCACACCTGCAGACTACTTCTCTGTGTTCAAGGAATAAGCCCTTTCAAAAACAGGTGACAGGTGGGGGGATTTAACTCAAATGTGTGCTAGGGAAACTGTTTCCCAGTGCAACCCTGGCTTTACTTAGATAGAGGCCAACCTGCTGTCAGTTGAGTAAAATTAATCCAAGCTAGGACCCTTTTAATCGAAACACAGAGAGCCAAGTGTGTGTCAGCAGGATTGTTAAGTCTGTGAAGTGGAGTGCCTTCATAAGGTACCCACCAGGAGGCTACGAAGTCAGAGCTTTTCTAAAAAGAGGGTTTATTGAGAAGATATAACAAATAGCAATTAAATGGTTAACTATAGGTCTTTCTAGGAAGAGAAAGAAAGGGAGAGGGAAGGGTTGAGTGACGCAGCTGCATAGTATGGCTTTTGGCTTTGGAGGAGATGTGGAAGGGGGAGATCATTGGGTAGGACTTAGAAAAAGCAGAAGATAGTAAAAGATGGAAGAGAAAGAGTTATCAACAGTCCTTCCTTCCTTATTTATTTAAAGTATTGTTTACTCCCCTCTTCAGCCAAAAAGTGTCTCAGAGCAGCTTCCTTAAGAGTGATCCCATACACTGGATATAGGATTCTGAACAACATGTTTGTATTGCATAGATAGCAGGACTGGAGCCTTTCCAGGTTCAGAAAAAAAACTGAGTGGTTCTCTGTGTCCAACACCCTGATCACTAGAGTGGATTTTGACTCTGCTGTTTAGGCTGCAATCCTAGTCACCTTTTCCTGGGAGTAAGCCCAACTGAACACAGCAGGATTTACTCTTCAGTAAACAGGAATAGGCTTGCACTGTTAGTGAAATAAACCCAGATGTAGATAGAGGGAACTGAAAAGCTAATTCTAGTGGCATTTACTTTATTCCCCAGAATGTTTCAAATCGGAAATAAAATGTTACTTGTTACTTGAGGACACATTAAGCTAATGATTCTCTCTCCTTAGCCTTCTCCTTGCTTTTTGCTTGATCCTATAGTACCCTAACTTTAATGTATATGTACTAAGGTCTCCTCTGGGTGATCCCAGATGTGATATATATATATATATATATATATATATATATATTCAGAAAACTGAAGGAAGATTCTTAATTTTCTTTCCCTCCCACTCTCTCTTTTTCTCTTAGGTGATTCTCATTCTTACAAAGCTACATGACTTCAACTTGGGAAGCGTTACTGAAAGCTCGCTCTGGAGGTAAGCAGATTATCTACAACATATCTATTGGGCAAATGTTTGCTGTTTGCTGCATGAAACACAAACGGGGATGTGAGGGGAAGTTAGAAAAGCGAGGAAAACCTGTGATCTTCTCCAAGAAGACATTACCTCCTTGCACATTTGTATGATGCTCATGATCAGGGGAGTTTTTGTTGCAGAGGAAGTGCAATGGGATCTGAGGGTTCTTCTGTCCCCTTTTTGCACAGGAGAAAATTCGGTGAAACCCAACTCACTTTTGGGTTGCCTCTTTCAATCAAAAGAACTGTTTCACAAATAAGCCTATAAAGTTTGGTATGTCCTTCTAACACAGGGGTTGGTAAACTTTTCAGCCTGAGGGTAACATCGGAGTATAATAATTTGATGGTGGACCATAAATGCACAAGAAATACCATCAGCTCCAAGGATAAATTCAGTATCAGGGATGATGTGGGCTTGAGGGCTGGATGAAAGCATCCCTTATTCTGGCATGGCCCATGGGCAGGGATGGATTAATTTTTCAGTTTCACTTTCTTTTACATTCATTTTTTTTTACATCTCATGTTCTTTCTATATATGAAGAAAATCGCAAATTTTGGTAAATTCTTACAAAAAACGAACCAAAATGATATTGCACAATGATGTTGTACCTGCCTGCCTCAGCTGTTAAAGATGAGGAGTCTGTTAGAAAAAAGAGGTGGCAACCCTAATCCAGTGAGAAAAAGAAGTGACTGAGGGAGCAATCCTATGCATGTTTAGACAGAAAAGAAGTCCTACAACTGGGGAATGCTGGTAATTGTTGGACTTCTTTCTGTCTAAACATGCATAGGATTGTACCCTCAGTCACAAAAGTGTCAGTTTATTGTGTGCTTACCCAACAGGCACTTTTGTGATTCAGTCGTGTGCTTTTCTTTTCGGATTGGAATGCCTTCCCGTTGTTGTTTTCAACCCTAATTTGGCACCACAAACATAATTGAATACACAGGGATTCAAACCCAGACTTTTAAGGTCTAAGCCCTCGAAGCCCTGGGCCTGACTGAATGGATCTGTCAGTTGCAATTTCTCCCACATTCAGTGTTTAAATCTTGAGTTCTTTCAGTTCCATTTGTGAAGAAATGTGTGAATTTGGTAAGTTCTTATAAAATATCGAATCCAACAAAATTTTCACCCATGCCTGTCTGCAGGCTGCAGTTTGTCCACCCTTGTTCTATGAGGCCCTGCAGTAGCTACTGCTATTATGGTGTATCTGCTAGCTTCTTTTTAAATGTTTGGGGAAATCAGTAAGACAGGATTAGAAATGTTAATTAGCTGTGATGGTGAAGGAATAGGTTCCCTCCTAAAGGCATCCCTGGATGCTTACCAGATGAGAATGAATAAATGACTGAATGGGTTAAGTTGTCTCTTGGCTCATGCTTTCACTTCATATTGAACAGTAGGACCTACCTTTTCTTCACATCTCTCTCTAAACTGCTTGTTGGAAAGCCACTTTCAGAAACTGTTTCTGGAACACAACCAGGGATAAAACAGCTTCTCAGACAGAACATGTTAATGCATTAGGGGTTAATTGTTCCTAAGAGCTCTTGAAACTTTTCGATTTGCATGGTACCTCTAAAGCCTAATTGCATTGTACCATGCTAATCCGCAGAGGTATAAATAACCCAGAGACTAATAGGAGTGAGCGCAGTCATTTCCACTTACTGCGTACTTTTCAGGGTATTTAAGCCTGGGAAAAAAACTTTTTTCCTTGTACCTAACAAGTGCAAATGACACAGTGATTATAGTATAGGCATAATTACTGCACAATCTGGCTCTGCATAAATAATTTAACAAGCCAACAGAATTCCTCTACTAATGCTGAGAGATGGTTACAGTGCTGAGCTGGGTAAAAAAAAAAAAAGTGACAGCAATGTTACACTTGGAGCCTCTCAAACAGAGAAATAGAAAATATTGCATTTGAAATGAGATCCTTTCTTTTTTGTATGTGACACTTAAAAGGTTTGCTAAAACAATGCTACAATTAACCTCTATGTTTCTAAAGTTACCCAGGCATTTTCTATGTAGTCGAGGTTCCTGACAAATGGAATCTTTGAATGGTGATTCCTGGAAACTTTGGATATGAGCAATTTGGTCTTGGTCAAGACTCAAATTAGGTAGATTTTTCTTTTTGCAGAAGCCAGCCTTTAGTAGGTTTTAAAGCCCAGCGGGATGGTAATGTCAATGAAACTGGAGTCTAAACCAGAGAACATTCCAATTTTGATGTTAAGCAGGAACTGAAGAGCAGTTTGTAACTGGAGGTGAAGGGAGAGCAGTAGGACAGTTCATGTGATACTTCTCTGGCAAAGCATTCATGCAGAGAATATCTTGTATAAATTGGATTGCCATGGATGTATCCACCACTTGTATTCATAGTTAAGGATGCTGAAGTAGATAATTTAGCAGCTACGGAAGAGCCAGAAATTATTCCTGGGAATCAGCAGCTATGTATATGGAGAGCCCAATTGCTGTGACATCTTTCATGCAACTATCTCTCTGGTAACATTTGAGAAGTATAGCTGTATTAGCTGAGTATCTAGAATCTAAAATTATACTTCACGTTGCACCATTTTGTTGCAGGTCTACTGGTTTCTTGTTAGTCCAGTTTGTGAATTGATATTTAGCACTCTGTCTGCTTTCCCTCTTCATTGCTCTTAATTTGTGTCACACTTCCACGGCACTCACATATTGCCCACCCAAGCTCCTACTCTGTTATCCACGGCGTTACTCAAATATTCTGAATTCTGCAGAAGTACAAAAACTGCAATCAATATATTGTTTTCCCAAAGTTGGACAGCTTAAACCTGGATGGCTATGGTCCAGGTTATCTGAAAGACCGTATCCTCCGTTATGAACCTGCCCATGTCCTGAGATCTTCTGGGGAGGTCCTTCTCTCAGTCTAGGGATGGCGGAGAATTCTGCCACAGATCTCAGTGAGGCCAAATGCCAGTGCATTCGGCCCTCTGAAATCTGTGGCGGAATGAAGCCTCCCTGCCCCACCACCCCGCAAAAGGCGCACGAAATGGAGCACCTACCTGGTGCCATTCACGATGATTTGCAAATGGTGGCCGTGTCTGCAGCCGCCATTCACTTCATGATTTTTCCCATGATAGGTTATGTAAATATTTACATAGCCTATCACGGGGAAAAAAAAGGGTTCCCATTTTTTCGCCATGATAGGCTACGTAAATATTTACATAGCCTATCACTGAAAAAAAGGGACGCAAATGGCAGTGGCTACGGCGGCCGCCATTTGCGTCCCTGCTCAGCCCAGCAGCAGCTGGATGTTGCTGTGGGCAGCCCCGGCCGGCGGCTCTGTGGAGAAATTGCAGTAAAAATCTGCAAAAAGCTCATGAAATGAAAGCGCACAGATGCAAATCTTGTAAAACAAACCAGGGAAAGTACACACAGTTTGCAAAAAGGGTGCATTCAGCAAACAAGCAACATAACAAAATGCAAAAAAGCTGTATAGAAACAGTGCACAAGAAAGCAAGATAGGAGTATGTCAGAGGTGTGGGGAAAGCCACCTCAGAGCAACAGCATGTCCTGCATGGGGTAAAACTAGGGATTTTGGAGAATTCCGCCATGGACTCTGGTGACGCCGGATTCTAAAGATCTGGAGTCCATGGTGGAACAGGGCAATCCCCCCGCCACCCCACAGTATCCCCCTGGGATGGAGCCTACCTGGCAGCTCCGGCGGGGCCTCCAGCGGCGGCAGCTCCAATGGCAGTGGCTCCGGGTGGTCTTCTGGCCACTGCCGGGCTGCGGTTGCAAATGGCGGCCGCTATGCCGGTCGCCATTTGCGTCCCTGCCAAGCTGTGATAGGCTACATAAGTATCTATGTAGCCTATCATGGCTAACTCAGGGACACAAATGGCATAGCGGCCACCATTTGCATCCCTGCGGTAGCTGTGATAGGCTACATATATATTTGTGCTTTTGCTGCATTTGTGTCCCTGTCTTTTGCTGTGATAGGCTACATAAATATATATGTAGCCTATCATGGCTACAGCAGGGACGCAAATGGTGGCTGCTGTGGCGGCTGCCATTGGCGGCCGCAGCCCAGCAGTGGACGGAGGTCTGGCTGTGGGCAGCCCCATCCAGCAGCTCCCCGCAGTCACCGCGAAGCGGACCCGGCTGGGGAGGATTCCGGGGGGGGCGGAGCGCCTCCCCGCCCAATGCGGATGGCCCCAGTGGAACAAGGTAAGTGTTTCATACTCCCCTAGGTAAAACATGCAGTTATTGCAAAAAGAAAAATCATTTTGCAAAAGCTTGTAAAGCAAAAGACCCCAAACAATGGAAGGTAAATCTGATAGAAGGAAGTGAGCACAATGCAATAACACCAAATTGCAAAGAGCAGCTTTTCCTAACAACAGTTTCTTCCAGAGATAAAGAAGCAGATGAAGCTTATATAAATATAAAAGTGGACAGCTTGAGAAAGAATTGGTTGTTTAAAATGGACACTGGGGCACAAGGAAATTGCATACAATCTCAAATATTTTTGAAAATGTATGCAAAAGAGGAAAAGCTGGAAACAAAAGGAATTCCTGCAGTGACTGGTTATGGGGGACATCCATTGAAAATGATAGGGAAATGTACACTAGAATGTGAACACCAAGGCAACGTGCACAACCTTGATTTCTACATAATTAATGCTCCTGCACAACCAGTATTAGGATTTGCAGCTTTTCAGAAATTGGCATTAATCAAAATTGTGAAGCCGATCACACCAGAACAGGAACATTTAAACAAGCAAAAAAAAAAAAAGGGAGTCTTTTGAAGATGTATTTACAGGACTAGGTTCCTTGCTAGGAACATGCCAGATAAAGCCTGACTCCACCCCAGTTATTCATGCTCCCAGGAAAGTACCAATAGCACTTAGGAGCAGAATAGAAAGAGAGCTGAAGCACATGGAACAAATAGGAGTGATCAGGAAAGTGCAAGTTCCTACACCATGGGTAAGCTCAATGGTAGCAACAGAAAAGAAAAACACAGAACAACTTAGAATATGCTTGGATCCTAGAGATCTCAACCAAGTGATCATGAGGGAACATTATCAACTTCCTAAACTGGATGATATCACATACAAGCTCTCCAAGGCAAAGTTCTTCAGTGTGCTAGATGCTTAGTCAGGATATTGGCAGCTAATACTGGATGAAGAAAGCAGTTACCTGATTATTTTCAATTCACAATTTGGAAGATGGAGATTCACAAGGGTACCATTTGGTATCTCCTCTGCTCAAGAAATCTTCCAGAGAAAAGCACATGAAGTCTTGGAAAGACTACAGATATGTGGAGTCGTCATAGATGACATTCTGATCCATGGAACTACACATGTGGAACATGATGCAAACCTTATAGCACTACTAGAAAGATGAAGAGAGAGGAATCTAAAGCTGAATCCACACAAGATGCAAATTTAGGCATTGCGGAGAATTCTGCCACGGATTTCAGTGAGGCTGAATGCCTGAAACCCATGGTGGAACGGCCTCCCACCCCGCGGAATCCCTCCCAGGACGAAGCTTACCTGGAGCGGATGTTCCGGTGGCGGCGGCTCTGGCGGCAGCTCCGGCGGCAGCAGCTGCTCTCTTGGCCGGCTGCTGCGGCTGCCATTTGTGTCCTGCCAGGCTGCCGTGATAGGCTATGTAAGTATTTATGTAGCCTATCACGGCAAAGAGCAGGGGTGCAAACAGCGGCCGCTACACCATTTGCGCCGCTGCTTTTTCTGTGATAGGCAACGCAAATACTTATGTAGCCTATCACGGCAGCCTGGCAGGACGCAAATGGCAGCCACTATGGCGGCCGCCATTTGCGGCCACAGCAGCTGGCCGTGGACGGAACTCTGGCTGCGGACGGCCCTGGCTGGCAGCTCCACGAAGTCGTCACAGAGCAGAGCTGGCCCAGGGAGGATTCTGGGGGGAGGGACGGAGTGCCTCCCCCCCAACACGAATCAAAGCTGCGAAAAGGTGAAAAGGATGACTTTCGTACATCCCTATGCAAATTGGAGTGGACAGTGTGGCATATTATGGACATATTCTGACCAAAGATGGTTTGAAACCAGACCCTGAGAAGATTGCAGCAGTACAGAAGATTGCAACTAGAAAGCCCCTGCAACAAAGCTGAATTGAAAACAGTGGGCGTGTTTACCTACTTGGCCAAGTTCTCACCAGGACTAGCAGAAATATCAGCTACACTGAGAGAACTATTAAAGAAGCATGCAACATGGACATGGGATGACAGCTAAGAAACTGTGTACCAAGAGATGAAAAAACTAATCTCAAATACACCAGTACTCATGTATTTTGACACAAACAAGGAAGTCACAGTACAGGTGGATGCCTCTCAACATGGAGCTGGAGCAGTTTTGCTACAAGAAGGAAAGCCAGTGGCATTCGCATCATGCTCAGTGACCACCACACAACACAACTATGCACAAATGGAGAAAGAAATATTTGCCATAGTTGTGGGATGTGAAAAATTTCACCGGTACATTTAGGGCAGGACTGTAACTGTGAAAAGTGATCACAAACCACTGGGGAACATCATGAGATAGCCACTGGCATGAACACCAACCAGATTACAATGAATGTTCCTGAGACTACAGAAATATTGGGCGGTATAGAAAATAAATAAATAAATAAATAAATAAATAAATAAATAAGATATCAAAATCATCTACAAACTGGGCACAGAAGTATCAGTAGCAGATACCCTGTCCAGAATGACGCCACTCACCTGCAACAAGAAGGAGGAAACAGATTTGGAGGAACGAGTACACATGGTAATTTGGAGTCTTCCAGCCACAGACAAAATACTAGAAGAAATCAGAGATGAGGTACAAAGAGATGAAAATATGCAGAAACCCATAAATATAATAAACAGAAGATGGCCAAAAGCCAGAACAGAGGTTCCAAAGGAAGTAACAGAATACCTGGCAATGAAAGAAGACTTCACCACTGAACAACGATTAGTGTTCAAAGAAGAAAGATTAATAATTCCACAAAAACTACAACCAACAATGCTGCAGAAAATACACATGGGACACTTTGGCACTGTGTTATGTAAGAAAAGAGCCAGAGATGTACTATATTGGCCTGGGATGTGTTCAGAAATAGAGGACATGATTGCAAAGTTCTCCACCTGTCTGGAATGTTAGAGATCCAGCACAGGAGAACCAATGATAATCAATCAGCTTCTTGAAAGACAATGGCAAAAATTAGAAACAGATATGTTCACATTTGAACAGAAAAATTATCTACTCGTGGTTGACTATTATAGCAGATATCCAAAAATTGTACAGTTAAAAGACACAACAGCAGCCACAGTCATAAACCACATGAAGTCCATAATGGCATGGCATGGCATATGTGAGGAAACAGTTTGAGACAATGGTGCTCAATACAGCTCAGCTGAATTTGCAACATTTGCTAAAGAATGGGGATTCAAACTTACATGAACCAGCCCATATTTTCCACAAGCAAATGGACTAGCTGAAAAATATGTGCAAGTCATGAAAAATATGCTTAAAAAGACACAACAGAGCAACCAAGACATATATTTGAGCTTGCTAATCTACAGGAATACCCCTATTGTAGGAGAAACATCACCAGCACAACTACTGATGAGTAGAAGACTCAGATCACAGCTAACTACAAGACCAAGTCAACTAAATTCCAGAATACAAAGAACTGAGGACATAAGAAACAAAGCAAGCCAAGAGAAAATTAAACAAAAGGCCTACTATGATAGAAGTAAAAGACACCTTAAACTATTACAAGAGGGACAACATATAAGGATACAACAAAATGAAGGACACTGGATACCTGTAACAGTAACAGGCAAAGCAGAAACACCCAGATCATATATAGTAAGCATGAAGAATGGGAAAGAATATAGATGAGACAGAAATAATTTACGCTGGACAAATCAGAGCACACATGGTGAAGATGCAGCAAACCAAAGCAACCAGGAAGCTACAGAGCAGTTGTCAAAAACAGAAATAGATCAGGAGTCAAATTCACAAGAGAAGACAGAGGAATTGGAACTGAACCCAAGAGATGACAACAAAAGCAGTGATGACACTAACACAGTAACATCAGAACAGCAAGCAAGTTATTCCAGATATGGCAGGAAAGTGAAATCAAAACTCTGGGATGATTGCATAACCAACTAAGATAAAAAGGGGGATGTAATGTATATAAAAGTAACATAGTTCATTCACTGCTACCAGATGGCAGTGGTAGTGCCTGTATATATATTTGACTACTGGGAGGGGTCCCATTCATGGATCACTGCCTTGTTGTGGCGAAGGGGCTTGCATAACTCAGTGAAGCCATAAGCTATGCCATGCAGGGCCACCCAAGACGGACAGGTCATGGCGGAGAGGTCTGACAAAATGTGGTCCACTGGAAAAGGAAATGGCAACCCACTCCAGTGGGTTTCTTTCGCCAAGAAAACCCCATGGAACGTATCATAAGGCTAAAAGATATGACACCGGAAGATGAGCCCCTCAGGTTGGAAGGTGTCCAGTATACTACTGTGGAAGAGCAGAGGGAATTTCCAAGTAGCGCCAGAAAGAATGAAGCTGCTGGGCCAAAGCTGAAATAGGGATGTACGAAAGTCACTTACCTTTCCGCGGATTCTGTTGGGGGGGGCGTCCCTCCCCCCAGAATCCTTGACGGCCAGCTGTGCTCTGTGGTGGCTCCGCAGAGCAGCCGGCCAGGCCCAGGCCAGGGCAGTCCGCAGTCGGATTACCGGCCGCGGAGGGCTCTGGGAAAAAAAACAAAACGCGTATGCAAATGGCGGCAGCTACAGCAGCCGCCATTTGCATTCCTTATTTTTCTTCATCTTAGTCTAGGTCAATATTTACGTAGACTAAGACGAAGAAAGGAAAGGGGAATGCGAATAGTGTAGTGGACCCTATTTGCGTTTCCCTTTCTTTTCTTCATCTTAGTCTACGTAAATATTGACGTAGATGCCGCCATTTGCGCACGTGGTTGTTTTTTTTTTTTTACCCAGACGTGATAAGCTACGTAAGTCTTTATGTAGCCTATCATGTCTAGGGGGGGGGGAACACACAGGCTACAAATGGCGGCAGCGGCCGGTCGGAAGACCAGTCGCCGCTGCCACTGGAGCCGCCACCATCCGGAACATCTGCCCCAGGTAAGTCTCATCCCAGGGGGGATCCGCGTGGGGGGTGGGGGTGGCAGGCTGTTCCGCGATGGATTTTGGGATCTCACCGAGATCCGTTGCGGAATTCTCTGACATCCCTAAGCCGAAAGGACACTCAGCAGTGGATGTGTCTGGTGGTGAAAAGAAAGTCCGATGATGTAAAGTTTATATTGTTTAGGAACCTGGAATGTAAGATGAATGAATCAAAGTAAGCTGGAGGTGGTCAAACATGAGATGGCAAGATTGAACATCAACATTTTGGGAATCAGCAAACTAAAATGGACAAGCATGGGCAAATTTAATTCAGGTGACCATTATACCTACTACTGTGGGCAAGAATCCCTTAGAAGAAATGGAGTAGCACTCATAGTCAATAAAAAGGTGGGAAAAGCAGTACTGGGGTACAATCTCAAAAATGATAGAATGATCTCAGTACGAATCCAAGGCAACCCATTCAACATCACAATAATTCAAGTCTATGCCCCAACCACTGAGGCCGAAGAAGCTGACGTTGATCGGTTCTATGAAGACCTACAACACCTTCTAGAACTAACACCCAAAAAAGATGTCCTTTTCATCATAGTGAATTGGAATGCCAAAGAAGGAAGTCAAGAAATCACCGGGATAACAGGCAAGCATGGCCTTGGTGTACAAAATGAAGCAGGACAAAGGCTAATAGAGTTTTGCCAAGAGAACACGCTCATCATAGCAAACACTCTTTTCCAACAGCACAAGAGGCGACTCTACACATGGACATCACCAGATGGTCTATATCGAAATCAGATTGATTATGTCCTTTGCACCCAAAGATGGAGAAGCTCTATACAGTCAGTCAAAACAAGACCTGGAGCTGACTGTGGCTCAGATCATGAGCTAATTATTGCAAAATTTCAGCTGAAATTGAAGAACATAGGGAAAACCACTAAACCATTCAGGTATGACCTAAATCATATCCCTTATAAATATACAGTGGAGGTAATGAATAGATTTCAGGGATTAGACCTGATAGACAGAGTGCCTGAGGAACTATGGATGGAGGTCCGTAACATTGTTCAGGAGGCAGCAACTAAACTCATCCCAAAGAAAAAGAAATGCAAGAAAGCCAAGTGGCTGTCTGATGAGGCTTTACAAGTAGCTGAGGAAAGAAGGGAAGCGAAAAGCAAGGGAGAAAGGGGAAGATATATCCAACTGAATGCAGAGTTCCAGAGAATAGCAAGGAGAAACAAGAAGGCCTCCTTAAATGAATAGTGCAAAGAAATCAAGGAAAACAATAGAATGGGAAAGACTAGAGATCTTTTCAAGAAAATTGGAGATCTCAAGGGAACGTTTTGTGCAAAGACGGGCATGATAAAGGACAAAGAAGGCAGGGACCTAACAGAAGCAGATGAGATTAAGAAGAGGTGGAAAGAATACACAGAAGAACTATACAAGAAAGATCTTAATGTCCCTGATAGCCATGATAGTGCGGTCACTGAACTTGAGCCACACATCCTTGAGAGTGAAGTCAAGTGGGCCTTAGGAAGCATTAGTAACAACAAAGCTAGCGGAGATGACAGTATTCCAGCTGAGCTATTTAAAATCCTAAAAGATGATGCTGTTAAAGTGCTGCATTCAATATGCCAACAAATTTGGAACACTCAACAGTGGCCACAAGACTGGAAAAGGTCAGTTTACATTCCAATTCCTAAGACGGGCAATGCCAAAGAGTGTTCAAACTACCACACAATTGCGCTCATTTCACATGCCAGCAAGGTTATGCTCAAAATCCTGCAAGCTAGGCTTCAGCATGTGAACTGAACTGAGAACTACTGGAAGTACAAGCTGGGTTTCGAAGAGGCAGAGGAACTAGAGAGCAAATCTAGGGATGGGGGAGAATTTTTCCCCGAAACTTCGGGGGGCCGAGTGCCAACGCATTCGGTCCTCTGAAGGTTGTTCGGGGAGAAATTCTCCGCACCCCCCCGCCCCCTCCCCCTCCCCCTCCCCGGGATGGGACTTACCTTTCACGAATGTCCCTCCCGGCGGCGGGTCCCAGTGACGGTTCGGCAGGTCTTCGTCAGGGGCAGGGGCGGCAGCCGGTCTTTCGACCACCGTTATAAGAAAAGTAAAACAAAAAACAAAAACGCCCCTGTGATAGGCTACGTAACGATTTACGTAGACTATCACGGCTAGATTTGCAAAGTCAGCCGTGATAGGCTACATAAATCGTCACGTAGCCTATCACGGGTGACTTTGAAAAAAAAAAAAAAAAGCACATACGGCTAATGGCGGCCCCCATAGGGAGCTGCCATTCGTGTTCCTTATTCGGTCCCTGTAGTCTACGTAAATCTTTACGTAGACTACGGCGAAAATAAGGGCAACGCAAATAGCATTGCCCTTATTTTCGCCGTAGTCTATGTAATCTTTACGTAGACTACAGCGACCAAATAAGGAACGCGAATGGCGGCTCCCTATGGGGGCCGCCATTAGCCGTACGCGTTTTTTTTTTTTTTTAAGTCACCCGTGATAGGCTACGTGACGATTTACTTAGTGTATCACGTCTGACTTTGCAAATCTAGCCGTGATAGGCTATGTTAATCGTCACGTAGCCTATCACGGGGGCGTTTTTTTTTTTTAGTTTTATTGGAATGGCGGCAGCGGCAGCCGGTCGAAAGATCGGCTGCCGCCCCTGACGAAGACCCGACGAACCGCCGCCGGGACCCGCCGCCGGGAGGGACATTCGGGAAAGGTAAGTCCCGTCCCGAGGGGGGTGCGGGGGGCGGGGGGGTGCGGAGAATTTCTCCCCGAAACTTGTTCGGGCGGCTGAACACGTTGGCGCTCGGCCCCCTGAAGTTTCAGGGAGAAATTCTCCGCCAACCCTACTTACGAGTCCCCTGGACTGCAAGGTGGTCAAATCAGTCCATCCTAAAGGAAAGCAACCCTGAGTGCTCATTGGAAGGACAGATACTGAAGCTGAAGCTCAAATATTTTGGCCACCTAATGCGAAGAGAAAACTCTCTGGAAAAGACCCTGATGCTGGAAAGATTGAAGGCAAAAGGAGAAGGGGACAGCAGAGGATGAGATGGCTAGATAGCATCACTGATGCAATGAATATGGACTTGAGCACACTCGGGGAGAGAGCGCAGGACAGGAAGGCCTGGCGTGCTATGGTCCATAGGGTCACTAAGAGTCAGACATGACTTAACGACTGAACAACAACAACTGGGAGGGGTAAAATTCATTGTTAGCTCACCTTGCAAGCTGGTGTGTGTGTCTTCTTTACCCTGTTAAGCACAAGACATAACACATAGAAACCATAGCCCCTACTGAGTCCCTGATTAACACAATCAAATTTTATCATCTCTTGTTCTACATTCTCACGTTCCAAGTGAGTGACTGATTTCAATTTCTTTAGAATTGCTACCCTGAGGTCCTTGATGGTATGTCCAGGGAGGTTAAAGTGTTCACTGACAGGTTTATTGATGTTCTTATGCTTGAAGTCTGGTTTGTTTGTGCCCATTTAATCTTTGTCTTAAAGGTAATCCTGTTTTGCCAATGTAAGTGGCTTTTGGGCACTTGATGCAGGAGACCAAATACACAACATTAGATGATGCACAGGTATATTTGCCCTGGATGTGGTGGATAGTTCCATTGGGTCCACTTACGTTATCACTGGTGTTTATTAATGAGCACAGTTGGTGCTTAGGTTTATTACAAGGTCTAATACCTTCTCTGAGACCAGTGATGAGACTTAGTGCTGTGGGACCCAGAGACATTCTGCGGAAATGAAGCTGACAGGCGGCTACATAACTAGTGAACCCTTCTGGGCCACATGAGCCCTGGTGTTGGCATTCAGCATGGTTGGGCAAATAACAAATTTAAATTATTTGTTTCTTATTAACATTGATAGCCTTAATGGCTAAAAAGCCATCAAGGTGGTGTACAACAATGTAAACCAATAAAACTTGGTGATAGCAAAAACAAGAACATAAAACTGCACTTTAAAAATGCTGAATTACACCCTTTTTAAGGGCCACGGGGCCGTTGTAGTTCTTGAGGAACTACAATTGTAGTTCTTGAGGAAGCACATTTCATAGTTTGGGGGCCATGCAGGAGAACACCCTTTCACACGTGCCCAGCAAACAGGCCTCTGCAGGTAATGGTGCCCTCAAAAGGGCCTCTCCTACAGATCTTAATACTCTGGTAGGTTCATAGTGAGACAGGCGGTCTGTTAGCCAGGCCCTAAGCCGTTTAGGGCTTTAAAGGTTGAGACTTACACCTTGAATTGAGCCCAGAAAGCAATTGGTGTAGATCTTTCAGCACAGGTGTAATATGTAACATGATAGGTTTGCGCCATAACTTATTCCATTAGACCAGTAGTGCGTGTTGATTACTAGCTCTGAAAAATCTAGCAGAATTCTTGGCATTAATCTTTCATTTAGAGGACTGTGATAGGAAATGTCCCAAAGCATTCTCCAATAACTGACCTGACTTTATAATGGTTTATGCATCCAAATCTCAGACTCTGATGGACCTCTGGGTACAATAGATAAATGTCTAAAGTTGAAAGCTGTGCAGAAGTCTAAAAGAGTACCTAATTCCAATTCCAGACTGCATAGAAAGGCAAATCAATAAAGATCTAGGGACTGTTTAAACAGAAATAATTAAAAGCTGCATTTGAGCTGTTTTACTAACAGTACTACAGGTAAACAAGACAGATGAAAATTCATAATATGGTGCTTAAATGCTCTGTTGCATTGTTAGGTCAAAGCATGAGTGAGACCTTGCCTTCTCTGCTTTAAGGTGCAATCCTATGCATGTTTAGACAGAAAAAAGGCCTACAACTCCCAGCATGCCTCAGCCAGCATGTTTGTCTTCTTCTTCTTTGCCTCCTCCTCTTCCTCCTCTCCCCCTCCTCTTCACTGTGGGCCTCAATTGATATTTGAGACAATGAGTTCCTTCAGGTACACCTAATCATATTCACAACAAAAGGATTGTCTGAAGTATAAACTTGCTGCTTTCTATTTTAATTGGATTTTGTATTTAAGGATGAGCTAGTTAGTCCTTTTCTCATCTTTTTCTATGCCAGTAGTATCATGTTCCCACTTTCGACTGGGCATGTGTCCTGTTTTAGAGAGTGCTGTCCTCTACTTGAAGGGTTGTCAGAGCGTAGGGATGGGGGAGAATTTCTCCCCGAAACTTTGGGGGACCGAGTGCCAACGCATTCGGTCCTCCGAAGGTTGTTCGGGGAGAAATTCTCCACCCCCCCGCCCCCCGTCCCCCCCCGGGATGGGACTTACCTTTCACGAATGTCCCTCCCGGCAGTGGGTCCTGGTGGCGGTTCGGCAGGTCTTCGTCAGGGGCGGGGGCGGCAGCCGGTCTTTCGACCGGCTGCCGCCGCCGCCATTACAAGAAAAGTAAACAAAAAACAAAAAACGCCCCTGTGATAGGCTACGTAACGATTAACGTAGCCTATCACGGCTAGATCTGCAAAGTCAGCCGTGATAGGCTACGTTAATCGTCACGTAGCCTATCACGGGTGACTTTGAAAAAAAAAAAAAAGCGCGTATGCGTACACCGTAGTCTATGTAAATCTTTACATAGACTACCGGGACCAAATAAGGAATGCAAATGGCAGCGCCCTATGGGTGCCGCCATTTGCATACGCACTTTTTTTTTTCAAAGTCACCTGTGATTTGCTATGTAACGATTAACGTAGCCTATCACGGCTGACTTTGGAAATCTAGCCGTGATAGGCTACGTTAATTGTTACGTAGCCTATCACAGGGTTTTTTTTGGTTTTTTTACACTTTGTTTCGCGGCCGGGGAGACGGGGTGCTTCTCCCCGGCCTGAATTTCGGCTGGGCGAGGTGGGAAGCCTCCCCCCCGGCCTGAATTTCGGCCGGGCGAGGCGGGAAGGCTACCCCCCTCGCCTGAACTTCGGGGGGAGAAGCGAAGTGCCTCCCCCCCACCGCAAAGCACCCCTGCGGAAAGGTAAGTGACTTTCGTACATCCCTATCCATTTTCTATATTGAAAAGAAATTTGAAGACAGCATTCATGACAAGATTGTATTCCCTAGCACTATTATATATATATATGTGTGTGTGTATATATATATACTGTGTGTGTGTGTATATATATGTGTGTGTGTGAGTGAGTGTGTGTATATATATATATGTATGTATGTGTGTGTATGTATGTGTGTGTATGTCTCTCTCTCTCTCTCTCTCTCTCTCTCTGTATGTGTGTATATATATATATATATATATATATAAAACAATGAATATTATCCTGACATTTTTGTGGACATACAAGATACATTTTCCCTCAGCAGCTCTCATAGGTTCCTAAAATAGATAGGTAGATGCTGCCTCATCATCGGATTTGATTGACTGGTTTTTATTTTTATTTTTGCTTTAAGGATTTTGCAAAATCCAGTGTTCCTCTTTGAAGGAAAATAAATTAGATAACTGATGTTGTGCAGAGAGCTGTTGCTACCCTGTGCTTGTACCTTTGCCAGCTAGCTGGCATCCTATGTGAAAAACATGCAGTTCCAGATAAGCATTTGCCTTTTGGAACCCTTAGATATCTTTGATCTTGAAAAATCTAAAGTATGTAGGTTTTAAATTACATACTAAAAATAGAGCTTGCAAAGAGGAAAGTGGCACCCCATCAGGAATTTATAAGGATGGACGAAAGGGACTTACCTGGTCCCGCAGATTGCTTCGCGGTGGGGGGGAGGCGCTTCACTTCTCCCCCCGAAATTCAGGCCGGGGGGAGGCGCCCCATCCCTCGCCGGCAAAATTCAGGCCGGGTAAGAGCGCCCCGTCTACCCGGCCGCGAAAAAAAAGTAAAAAACAAAACAAAACACACATACATCCGTGATAGGCTACGTAACGATTTACATAGCCTATCATGGCTAGATTTCCAAAGTCAGCCGTGATAGGCTATGTAAATCGTCACGTAGCCTATCACGGGTGACTTTGGAAAAAAAAAAGCGCGTACGCAAATGGCGGCTCCCATGGGGACCGCCATTTGCGTTTCTTATTTTGGCACGTCTAGTCTACGTAAAGATTTACGTAGACTATGGCGAAAATAAGGGCAATGCAAATAGCGTGCCCTTATTTTCGCCATAGTCTACGTAAATCTTTACGTAGACTAGACGTGCCAAAATAAGGAACGCAAATGGCGGCGCCCCATGGGCGCCCCATTTTTTTTTCCCCAAAGTCAGCCGTGATAGGCTACGTGACGATTTACGTAGCCTATCACGGCTGACTTTGGAAATCTAGCCATGATAGGCTACATAAATCGTTACGTAGCCTATCACGGGTGTGTGTGTGTGTGTGTTTTACTTTTTTTTTTTGCAATGGCGGCGGTGGCAGCCGGTCGGGAGACCGGCCGCCGCCCCCACCCCCGCTGAACCGCCGCCGGGACCCACCGCTGAGAGGGACATTCGCCGAAGGTAAGTCCCATCCCGGGGGGGGCGGGGGGCCGGCGGAGAATTTCCCCAACACTTTCGGGGGGCCGAATGTGTCGGCACTCGGCCTCCCGAAGATTCGTGGAGAAATTCTCCGCCAACCCTAGGAATTTACAACCCAAATGACTATTTTATGTTGCTTAATAGTAAGGTTGGCCTTCTGATTCTTAGAGCTTCATTTTGAATTCGCCCTTGCTGTAGGGTGGCCACTTCTGAATCGCCAAAAAAAAGAGGTCACCAATTTGCATAAATCTGAAATATATATATGCAAATATAGAAATGATTATGCTAATTGAAATAGAAATATAGTACATCTCACCCTAGCATGGAAGACTGACACCAGGTGATCTGTGCACCTTGTTCAGTCTGCTGTCAAAGTGCTGTCGATGGGCAGTTTCAAGACCCAGCTCTTCCTTGTCATGGCTGTTTTTCTTTACATCAGACTTGGACTGGGCAGCCCTTGAAATAGACGACACTTTCAAAATAGAGCACAATCCTTTGGCAGCCCTTCAAATAGAGGACCGATCTCTGCAAAAGAGAACACATGGCCACCCTACCTTGGTGGGTTTTGTTGTTGTTGTTCTTAAAGGTGTACACATGGCAAAGGTGTAAATGTTTACTATGACTTGGAAAACAATGTATCACATCAAATCCCATTCTCTGAACATGGGCTTGAAATGCATCAGAATAAATTATTTTCCAAATCATTATTTATGTATTTATTTTGCACAACTGGAAGTAGCCCATTGGATTGTTAGCGCAGTGGCTGGATATTTTTGTCTCTATGGAGGCCACAGCAAGTGAATTACAGTCGCTGGTGCAACAATTATGGGTAATGTGTTTTTTCTCAGGACCCACATTAGGAAGAGAATTACAAGTGCTGGGCTAGAGTTGGGGATTAAGGCTGTTTTCCCCAACATACACCAGGGATTGGAAGGAGGTCACCGTCAAGCAAATAAAAAATAAATAAATCACATTTCTTAAGTACAACAGAGAGAGAGAGAGCAGAGTGCAATTTAATTTCTATTAAGAGTTGCAGGCTGTTCTGTCTTTTAGCCATGACTTTGTGAATTTACCAGAAAGATGCTCTCTTGGAAAACATCTACTAAGAATGTCATTATTTGTGTATTATTAATTTATAATATTTATATACTGTTTTTACACAGATGTCACTCTGGAGGCATACAAAAAACAATTCAAATAAAAACAATAATACATTGGCTATGTTGTTGATGATGTATTGTCAACATAGCCAGCAACAAATAACAATTTAGGGTGCAATTCTATGCATGTTTAGACAGAGAAAAGGCCTACAACTTCCAGCATGCCCCAGCCAGGGGAATGCTGGGAGTTGTAGGCCTTTTTTCTGTCTAAACATGCATAGGGCTGTGCCCTTAAGGACACACAGAAGTCTTAGATGGGATGGGAGCTGTTAATTTGTTGTGGGAACCCAATGTCGAGTTTGTGAACATAGACCACAGCTGTGAAGAAGATTGAAGTTCTGCTTTAACATTTCGGCTCCCCCAGGAGAAAAAACAAGTTGTTACCATATGTGTCCTTGGTAAGGATTTGCCACCTCTAGCAGTCAGTCGTTTTTAATTGTGGCCCAGTGCTTGCACTGATTATGTGCTATCATGAACTAATGCTTGCAGAACATTACTAGCACTTGCTAGGACGATGGAAAAAAGTAGGGATGTCATAGAATTCCGCGACGGATCTCAGTGAGGCTGAATGCCAGTGCATTCAGCCCCCCGAAATCCATCGTGGAACGGCCTGCCACCCCCCCCGTGGATCCCCCCCAGGACGAGACTTACCTGGGGCGGATGTTTCAGACGGCGGCATTTGCAGTCTGTGTTTTTTTCCTTTTTCCCCCCCATAGACGTGATAGGCTATGTAAAGACTTACATAGCCTATCACATCTGGGTAAAAAAAAAAAAATGCATACGCAAATGGCGGTGGCTGTGGCTGCCCCCATTTGCATTCCTTATTTTTCACCGTCTTAGTCTACGTAAATATTTACGTAGACTAAGACAAAGAGAAGAAAGGGGAACGCAAATAGCGCCCAGTACGCTATTTGCGTTCCCCTTTCTTTTCTTCGTCTTAGTCTACGTAAATATTTATGTAGACTAAGACGGTGAAAAATAAGGAATGCAAATGGCGGCGGCCATAGTTGCCGCCATTTATGTGTGTGTGTGTTTTTACCCAGAGCCCTCCGCAGCTGGAAATCTGGCTGCGGACAGCCCTGGCCTGGGCCTGGCCGGCTGCTCTGCGGAGCTGCCGCAGAGCACAGCTGGTCGTCGAGGATTCTGGGGGGGGGAGGACTGGATTGCCTCCCCCCCCCGTTGAGGATTCTGGGGGAGGGATGGAACGCCTCCCCCGCCACCATGAACAGAATCCGCAAAAAGTAAGTGACTTTCGTACATCCCTAGAAAAAAGTGTTGATTTGCTGCTGGGATTTGGTGCTGCTGCTGCTTTTTCCTGTTGCCCTAGCAAGCGCTAGTTATATTGCGCAAGGGTTTGTTGTGGGCTAGCGCATCATTCATGCTAGCTCTGGCTCACAGTTGGATACTGTCTATAATGGCAGTATAGAATCAGTGTTATGAGGCAGACCAGAGTTTTGCTGGTTTAGTAATCCTTTGGTCACACCCACAGAGATGACACTAGAAATGTAGCAATTAAAAAACAATTCCCTTTTGTATTTTATAAGGGTTTATGGATGTGAACTTCACCATTGGTCTTTGCCCTTTATTAAAATACCTTTGCTGTCAAATCACATGAAAGTCGTTGGGGTTTCACAAGTCAAACTCCCAGGTGGTCCATTTGTTTTGTCATGTAATTGCTCTATCAATGACCTTTCTGTGGGTCAGCAACTTTATAAAACACAGATCTTACTGGATTTATTAATTTTTTTGTTTTGCCAAGAAAGCTCTGAGACTAATTGCTGAGACTTCCCAGAAGATACTAGTTTACAAATTTTAATGACACTCATGATTTATTAATGCACTTCCCTTGCATCTGCTCATCTCTATTCCTTGGTGGAATTCCTGCTGAATCCAAGTGAATTAATAAAAACAAAACTGAAGATTATAATGGTCTTTTAGCTTGGCTGTTAATTAAAAGCTTTTTGCCCCTATTCGCTCTTTTCTTTCTTTTTTTCTTCTTCTCTTTCTCTCCTTCAAATCCTGTAGTCTCTGGCCAGACCAGCATGAATTGCTAAAGCACGTTCTGCACTAGGATCTCAGTCCTGATTATTGTGCTTCCACCTTTTCCTGCCCCAATACATAAAACATAGAACTGAAAATATTGCTTTGTTTGTACATGATTAATTTGCATGGATTGTCACTGTTGTTGGGTACGTAATGTTGCATACAGTTATCCAGCTGTATGTGAGCAATTCATAGCTGCAGGCGTGATGTTACGTTTTGAGAGGCTGGAAATAGAGATGGGACACAATCCCTTTTCCTTCACTTCATAAAAGAATAAGGGACACTCTTATGCTAAAGGAAGTCAATGGCCTGTCCAGTCCAGTGACGTAGTCTTTGAACCCAGGAGCCCATTTAGACTTATCACTTTTAAAAGCTAGAAACATTGAAGTGTTTTAGTTCAGTGGTGTGTGCATTACTATTCCAATTGGCAATATACTCTTCTTCCTTTTTGCCTTGTCCACATTCTGAGAACATTTAGTAAAGTCAGGGGAAGTGGAGCCTTTTGTTCTCCCCCTTCCCCCTATTTTTGATAGAATATAGTGTGCATTTTGACTGCACATATCTCACTATGGATGGCATCCACATCCCTATTAAGAGTTGCAGGCTCTGTCTTTTAGCCATGACTTTGTGAATTTACCAGAAAGATGTTCTCTTGGAAAACATCTACTAAGAATGTCATTATTTGTGTATTATTAATTTATAAAATTTATATACTGTTTTTACACAGATGTCACTCTGGAGGCATACAAAACAATTCAAATAAAAACAATAATACATCCCTACCCTACCTAAAACATCAGAAGAAAGGAATTGTCCTGTAAGCCCCACATCCAGCAGTTAGATAGTCTGACACTTCAAACTGAAACACCTGGGATGTCAATATCCTTCTTTAGCTTTGTCCATATATTCATACTGTTGAGAGCTAAAGACCAGAGACGGATGAAAATCTTATTTATTTCATTTCTATACTGCCCAATAGCCGAAGCTGTCTGGGCAGTTCACAAAAATTAAAAACACAAAGTACAGCATAAAACAATATAAATATGAAAGCTTAAAACCACAATATAACATTACAACCAGAATAAAACCTAGCAGCAGTGTAGAGATTTAAAATACAGAAATCTTCCAATTTCGGTCTGATTTAAGTTCTGACAAACTGAGTGATTATCTGCTAAAAATCTGTCAGCCGTTCCAGAAACCTGTTTCATTGGTGGGCGTGGATTATACCTTGTGCATGTGTCTCTTGATAGCGCTGGATATTGTATTGGAGTTGCATGTGATTGGGGGTGTAGCTTTGACTGTCTTTACTAAAGTCATTAACAGTGATGGAGAAGCAAATCACTGAAGCAGTTCTTCCAGTGGAGGCTCTGGCAGTGCTCCCCCATCCCCCTCTCTCGCACCACAAACCTCTCACATGTGCTGCGGTGGCTGATGTCATGGATCCTGAAAGCATCTGGAAGGTAGGGATTGGAGAACCAAGGATGATCGAGCTTGCCAACCTTTTCCAGTCTCCATTTTGAAGCTCAGTTTGCCTTGCTCCCATTTTCATTTGCAACCTGTTTTTCTTTTAATTCAAACAGAAGTGTGCATTTCCATTGTGCACTTTCCCCATTTGACTAAGGATAACAATGCATATTTTTTGAAAATATGCATTACGGTGTGCACTTTGAAAAGTGCACAATTTAAGAAAAAATGCACATTTTCAAATGCAATTGCAGGTTTGGGAATGTGTGTACTTTGTCTGAAAAATGCACTCTTGTTTGTTTTGGGGGTTGTGAATGGGGCAAGTTCTAATGATTTGTGAACTGAAACAAAATTCTCATATATCCCTAATGGAACGTGCTGGTTGGTGGCAGGGTGTAGGTGATCCTGCTGCATCTTTCAGCCACCCAGCAACTATTCATCAGTAAGTGCATAAATCATGGTGCAGCAGGTTTGTCAAGAGGATGTAATGGGGGGCTTGAAAGTTGATGGATCTGAGTGACAAAGTTTTAATGTGTAAGGGAAGCAGTTGGTGAATATGGATGCGTTTCTGGGAAGTTATGGAATAATTCAAGAGCTAGCAGTGTGTTGAATGCTGACTACTGAAGTCAGGCTCCAAACGGATGTGCTCACTGAAGAAGCCCACTCCAGACCCAATGGTATTTGACAACTACCGACCAGTCACAAGTACCCTTTTCTTAGGAAAGGTACTTGAGAGTAGGGATGTATAAGAATTTCAGTTTTGCTCACAAAACATTTGAGCATGCCCCATTTGAAGCTGTGAATATGATCGCAAGCACATGTGTACGGAAAATATTTGTAAATTGTCAAACATGTGCTCACTTCCATCCCATTCCCTATTCCCAGATAGATTTGCACAAATTTCCTCGGTAGACTGAATCGGCCATGCTGTAGCCTATGGAGGAAAGTTGCATGAATTAGATTTGCACGAATGTGGGGAAACTTGCATGAATCTCCCATTCAGTTGCTGCTCGACTTGTGTAAGTTACCCATTCATGCAGAACAAGCAGTGATCGCAAACATGAACAGGAATCGGGCATAAGATGAGTGGCAAGACAATGATCGGAGAATCCTGGTGATCTTGAGCATCGCTCATTCACCCATCCCTACTTGAGAAGGTTGTGGTGGAGCAACTGTAGGCTCTTGGAGGATACATGATCTAGACCATTCCACTTTGGATTTTGACCTGGTTATAGGACTGAATCAGCCTTGCTCACCCTGATGGATGACCTTTATTGGGAGAGGGACAGGGGGAGTGCAACTCTGTTAATTCTGCTAGATGTCTCACTGACCATGGTATGCCCCTCAGTCAACTGTGTGAGCTGGGCATTGGAGGCACTGTGTTACAGTGGTTCTGATCTTACCTACAGGGTCTATTTTAGAGAGTAACATTGGATGGCCATTCCTTGGCCCCTTGGCAATTGAGCTATGAGGTTCATCAGGGTATCATCCTGCCCCCAGTGTTGTTCAACATCTACATGAAGCCACTGGGAGCAGTCATCAAGGGATTTGGAGCCAAGTGTCATCAGTATGCTGATGATACACAGCTCTATGTCCTGTGACATCTGAACCAGGTGAGGCTGTGCAAGTGCTGGATCAGTGCCAAGACTCAGTGATGGGCAGGATGAGGGCCAATAGACTAAAGCTGAATCCTGGCAAGACAGAAGCCCTGTGGGTGAGTGGTTGGGGAGACAGGGTCATTGCCTGTTCTGGATGGGGTTTATTTTATTTATTTATTTATTAAATTTATTAATCGCCCATCTGACTGGTCACTCAGCCACTCTGGGCAATGTACAACCCACCATAAAACAATTTAAAACAATAAAATTTTACCATTTTTTTTTTTAAATACCCTAACCCACCCCAAATGCCTGCCTGAACAACCATGTTTTTAATGCACGACGGAAGCTCATTAAAGAGGGGGCATGACGGAGTTCCCTAGGGAGGGAGTTCCACAGAGTGGGGGCCACCACAGAGAAGGCCCTCTCCCTCGTCCCCACCAGTCTAGCTGTCCTGGCTGATGGGACAGAGAGAAGGCCATCTGAGGCTGATCTTGTTAAGCGGCCTGTCTGGTGTTGCTGGAGGTGCTCCTTAAGATAGGCTGGGCCGGAACCATATAGGATTTTAAAGGTCAAAACCAACACCTTGAATTTGGCCAGGAAAACAACTGGTAACCAGTGCAACTCCTTCAGCACTGGAGTGATGTGATCTCGCCGGCGGCTGCCTTTAATCAGGCGAGCCGCTGCGTTCTGTACCAGCTGCAGCTTCCGAACCGTCTTCAAGGGTAACCCCACGTAGAGCACATTAGAGTAGTCTAAACGAGAGGAGACCAGGGCATGTACTACCGATGGGAGCAGATGGTTGGGAAGGAAGGGGCGCAGCCGCCATATCAGATGGAGTTGATACAGCGCTGTCTGGCTCACAGCTGACACCTGAGCCTCCATGGACAGCTGGGAGTCCAAAATGACCCTCAGGCTGCGGACCTGGTCTTTCAAGGGTAGCCGTACCCCATTCAACACCAGGTCAACATCCCCCAGCCTCCTCTTGTCTCCCACCAAAAGTACCTCGGTCTTGTCAGGGTTCAGCTTCAGCTTATTCCTCCCCATCCAGCCACTCACCGTCTCCAGACATTTGGACAGGGATTCTACGGCCAACCTTGGTGAAGATTTGAATGAGAGGTAGAGCTGCGTGTCATCCGCATATTGATGACACTGCACCCCAAACCTCCTGATGATAGCCCCCAGTGGCTTCACATAGATGTTAAATAGCATCGGGGAGAGGATGGAACCCTGTGGCACCCCACAAGTAAGTGGCCACGGGTCCGAAACCTCCTCTCCCAGTGCTACCCTCTGGTACCTGCTGGAGAGGAAGGACCGGAACCACTGCAATACAGTGTCTCCAATGCCCAACCCCTCCAGGCGGTCCAGGAGGATACTGTGGTCAACGGTATCAAAAGCCGCTGAGAGGTCGAGGAGAACAAGGAAGGAGCATTCACCCCTATCCAGAGCCCTCCTCATATCATCCACCAAGGCCGTTTCTGTCCCATGCCCAGGCCTGAAGCCCGACTGAAATGGGTCTAGATAATCAGTTTCTTCCAAGTGTGCCTTCAACTGCACCGCCACCACCCGCTCAATCACCTTGCCCAAAAATGGCAGATTTGAGACTGGGCGAAAGTTGTTCAGAACTTGAGGATCCAAGGAGGGCTTCTTTAAGAGCGGTCTTATCACTGCCTCCTTGAGGGCTGATGGCATCACTCCCTCCTCAAGGGAGGCATTCACCACCGCCTTGATCCCCTCACCCAGTCTCTCTCTGCAGCTCATAATGAGCCAAGATGGGCAAGGATCAAGTAAGCAGGTGATCGGCCTTACAGATGAAAGCACCTTGTCCACTTCATCAGGAGGAAGAAGCTGGAACCGATCCCACAAAACTGGTTTGCCACAGGCCACCTCTTGCTCACTAACCGTATCCACAGTGTGCAGAGTAACACACCTAATCTGATCAATTTTATCTGCAAAGTGCCTTGCCAAAGCCTCACAGGAGGCCTTAGAATGCTCCAGTGGTTCCGGAGCCACAGGACCGACCAGGCTCCGGACCACTTGGAACAGCCTCCTGGGGCAGCACTCTGCAGACGTGATAGAGGCAGCATAATATTCCTTTTTTGCTGTCTTCACCGCCACATGATAGGCTGAAGATACAGCTCTAGCCCGTGTCTGATCGTCTTTGGAGCGAGACTTCCGCCACCGGTGCTCTAGCCGTCTCACCTCCTGTTTCAGAGCTCGTAACTGCGGATTGAACCATGGTGCAGTCCGAGCCCTGTTCAGGGGGAGAGGGCGTTTCGGAGCCACCCGATCTAATGCCCCAGTGATTGCGGCATTCCAGCCACCCACCAGGGTCTCGACCGAGTGGCCGTTGGCATGCCCCAGAGAATCCCCAAGCGCGTTCAGGAATCCATTTGGATCCATAAGACGCCTGGGGCGGACCATTTTAATGGGTCCTCCACCCCTGCGGAGGGGTTGTGGAACCGAGAAGTCCAACATCACCAGATAGTGATCTGACCATGACAAGGGGGTGGTGGATATACCCCTGACTTCCAGATCACTCCCCGCTTCTCCAGAAACAAACACAAGGTCTAGTGCATGACCGGCTACATGGGTGGGCCCAGTTAGAATATGGTGCAGCTCCCAGGAGGCCATGGTCTCCATGAAGTCCTGAGGTGCTCCTGTGAGGATGGCCTCCGAATGTATGTTGAAGTCCCCCAACACCAGTAAGTTAGGGGATTGTACACGCACATCAGAGACCACCTCAAGCACCTCGGCCAGGGAGTCAGTCGTGCAGCGGGGTGGACGGTACACGAGCAGAATCCCCAGACTGCCCTTCGGGCCCAACCTCCAGTACATGCACTCAGCAACCTTGGTCTCCCGGAGAGGGGGTCTGGTGAAGACCAAGGACTCTCGGTAGATAACAGCCACTCCCCCTCCCTGATCCCCAGCCCTCGGCTGCTGTGCATACGAAAATCCAGCTGGACACATGGCTGCAAGGGTTGGAGCAGCAGCCTCGGCCAGCCAGGTCTCCGTAATACATGCCAGGTCTGCACCCTCATCCAGGATCATGTCATGGATGAGGGAGGTTTTCTGGGTAACAGACCTGGCATTGCAGAGCAGCAAGCGAAGGCCAGAAGATGGGGTCACGCCTCCCCCAGCCATCCTTTGGCTCTGGACAGGCCCGGAGCAGGGGACAGATACTACACATCTCTCCCTTGTTCCCCTTACCTGGCATGGCCTGCCCCTAGCGCTCCGCCAGCGCCTGCCGCCCAGCCTCGGTATGTTCTGGCCCCCAACACTCCCCCCACTGCCTCCATCAGGTGGACACATGCCCCCTCGCTCCCGCCTATCAGGCAGGCTACCCACCCCTAAAAAACACAACAAAATCCCCCCCAACAAAATAAAACAAACAAACAAAACAATTAAAATCCCCTTAAAAATGCCAGGCAGGAGTCCACAGGGAAGGCCTGGTGGCGGCAGCAGGAGGCCCAGCAGCAGCAAGCATGCCTCTTCCCCGGTGGTGGTGGTGGCTTCTCCTGCAGGCCCTGGCTCTCCCAGGCCACCTCAGCCAGCCAGCTTATGTAGCCCCTCCAGGGAGGGGCAGGTGGAGCAGCACAGCTGGCTCGGTACCTGGGGGCCTGGTCCTGCAGGGACTGGTGGTGTGCCAAGCAGAAGTCCACAGGGAAGGCCTGGTGGTGGTTACACTCCCTCTGAAAGATCAGGTTCATAGTCTGGGGGTACTCCTAGCTCCATCACTATGACTGGAGTCCCAAGTGCCCATGGTGGCTCAGAATGTCTTTTGCCAACTTCAACTGGTTCACTAGCTATGGCCCTTCCTGGACAGTAATAGCTTGGCTACAGTGGTAGAGGCACTAATAACCTCAAGATGGGATTACTGCAATGTGTTCTATGTGGGGCTGACCTTAAGGCTGCTCTGGACGCTTGGTAGTGCAAAATGCAGCAGCTTGGCTGTTGTCAGGAGCTGCCCCTTTTCAGGATGCAACTCCTTTGCTGAGGGAACTACACTGGCTGTCTGTTTGCTACTGGGCCAGATTTAAGGTTTTGCTACTAGTGTATAAAGTCATAAAGAACTTGGGACCAGGATTCCCAAGAGAGCATATTCTCCCTTATCAACCTGCCTGGTCACTGAGGTCATCAGCTGGGATGCTCCTGGTGGTTTCACGTGGACCTATGGCATTGGAGCTTACTGGGAGAAGAGCCTTCAGCGAGGTGGCTCACTTTCTGTGGAATTCCCTGCCTATGTAATAGGGGTGGATGAAAGTCACTTACCTTTCGTCGAAGCTTGTTCGCGGTGGGGGGGAGGCTCTTCGCTGCTCCCCCCGCGAAGTTCAGGCCGGGGGGGGAGGCTTCCCGCCTCACCCCAGCCGAAATTCAGGCTGGGGGGGAGGCTTCCCGCCTCGCCGCGGCCGAAATTCAGGCCGGGGAGGAGGCTTCCCGCCTCGCCCGGCTGCGAACTCGAAATTTTTTTTTTTTTTTTAAACGCCCCCATGATAGGCTACGTGACGATTAACGTAGCCTATCACAGCTAGGTCTGCAAAGTCAGCCATGATAGGCTACGTTAATCGTCACGTAGCCTATCACGGGTGACTTTGGAAAAAAAAAAAAAAGCGCATACGCTAATGGCGGCCCCCATAGGGAGCCGCCATTCGCGTTCCTTATTTGGTCGCTGTAGTCTACGTAAATCTTTACATAGACTACAGCAACCAAATAAGGAACGGGAATGGCGGCTCCCTATGGGGGCCGCCATTATCCGTACGCGCTTTTTTTTTTTTTAAAGTCACCCGTGATAGGCTACGTGACGACTGACGTAGCCTATCATGGCTGACTTTGCAAATCTAGCCGTGATAGGCTACGTGAATCGTCACGTAGCCTATCACGGGAGCATTTTTTTTTCTTTTATTGGAATGGCGGCGGCGGCAGCCGGTCAAAAGACCGGCTGCCGCTCCCGCCCCGCACGAACACCCGCCGAACCGCCGGCTGGACCCGCCGCCGGGAGGGACATTCGGCGAAGGTAAGTCCCGTCCCGGGGGGTGTGGGGGGGGGATGCGGAGGATTTCTCCCCAAAACTTGTTCGGGGGGCCGAACATGTTGGCGCTCAGCCCCCCGAAGTTTCGGGGAGAAATTCTCCGCCATCCCTACTATGTAAGTCAGGCAGGCACCAACGTCATGCTGCCTTCAGCCCTGCTGAAATGTCTTTATTTCAAGAAGCCTTCCTTGATTGACCAACCACGGTTTTTATTGGTATTCTATTCTTTAAAAACTTTTAATATGGTGTGTTATTACTTTTTATCTTTTATTGTTCAGTGCTCTGGAATCTGTTTAGATGTGGAGTGTTATAAAAATGTTGTAAATAAATAAATAATAACTAAATGTAACTGATTTATTTACGAGTTTCGATATGACTCCTTGGCAGGGCTCCTCACATAGGCCTGCATGGGGGTTCTTCTAGTCTAGGGGATGAGAAGGAGGGGGAGTTTGGAAGCTTAGGTTTTACTTAATGGAATAGTACATAGTTAATTCTCTCTGCCTGAATACAACAACTGGAAGTCTGTGTGTTCGTGTGTAGAAGGAGGATATAGGATATAAACACACATGTGCCTGAAAGAGTACAGTCAGGGAGTACAGAATACTTTTAGAAAATTGCTTCCTTGGTTTAAAAAGTAGGAAGGTTGAATTCAGGGGGTGTTTTTTGCAGCCAAGAACCTGCTGCTGCAGCCCCTTTGAGTGTTGCGACTGTTGCTATCTCAGCAAAGGTGCATCTGGTAGCAGGACCAATCCATTCCATCTGCTCACTCTCATTTGCAGCAGCAATTCCATTGCTGTCATTAGAGAGCATTTATGTCTTGGGCTGCCTTGTGTGACTTTTTAAATTACACCTACACTGAAAAACAGAAAACTTTGTGCAGACAGTCAAGTTTGAAGGTGGATTAGTTTTGCCTTTGCTTAAACACCCCCCATCCTCCGATTCTGTTGAGATTGCTTTCCCCCTAAGCTGCATGACCATGTTTCACTTGTTGCTTGCGAGCGGAGATGGGTCAAAGAAGAGTCAGACAACAACGCTTGGGTTGAAAATTGGGCCATATTTATTGAAATATCTGCAAAGGGGAACCTAGGATGGGCATCTGACTGTGCCAGCGACTAGCTAGCACTTCTTGGGCGAAAGCACACCCAGCCTGAGGGGTGGCGTCGATCTCGCCACCCCTCCGGACTGCCCCTTCTGGGGGAGGTAGACCTTCCGGTGTCACCCCCAACTTGGTGCCGCACAACACCTGGGTGAGTGAGGAGGGTTGGTCTCCCAGGCAACCCTTATTACCCTGCCGAGCTGCACAACCCATTCGGGGGGCCTCAGGCGTCACCTGTCACCATAAAATGCCTCTGCATGCACACCATCCCTAATCCCTTTCTGCTTTTGCCCGTCCTAGCCACCACAGGAATCACAAGCCTAGTGCTTGTGAACTCCCCCCACCTGCGCAGAAGAACTTCCCACAGGCCCCTTTGCAGATCAGACAGAAATATGCTATTCCCTACATTAGACAGGTGGACACCGTCCTGCCTGTAACACTCCCTCCTTGTCCAAAGAATTTCCTGTGGGTGGTGCATCCATCACCCCGTTCACATAGGCCATAAGCCATTTCTCCATGCACTTTCTGACGCGCCCTGCCAACGGCAACGTCGTTCCAAGCCTTCCAATTGATCCAGGGAGCAGTGAGAATCGTAATGGCTACTTCTGGCCAGGTATGCCGGACCACCTGCACATTAATCTAAGGATGGACGAAAGTCCCTTACCTGGTCCCGCAGCTTGCTTTGCGGTGGGGGGGAGGCGCTTCAGTTCTCCCCCCGAAGTTCTTGGCGGGGGGAAGGTGCCCCGCCCCTCCCAGCCGAAATTCAGGCCGGGGGGGAGGCGCCCCATCCCTTGCCACTGAAATTCAGGCCAGGGGGAGTGCCCTGAATCCCCGGCCGCGAAATAAAAAAAGTAAAGTAAAAAAACACATACACACACGTGATAGGCTATGTAACGATTTACATAGCCTATCACGGCTAGATTTTCAAAGTCAGCCGTGATAGGCTACGTAAATCGTTACATAGCCTATCACAGGTGACTTTGGGGGAAAAAAAAAAAAGCACGTACGCAAATGGCAGCGCCCATGGGCGCCGCCATTTGCGTATGCGCTTTTTTTTTTTTTCCAAAGTCAGCAGTGATAGGCTACATAACGATTTACATAGCCTATCACGGCTGACTTTGAAAATCTAGCCGTGATAGGCTACGTAAATCATTACGTAGCCTATCACGTTTTGTTTTGTTTTTACTTTACTTTGTAATGGCGGTGGCAGCAGCTGGTCGGAAGACCGGCCCCCGCCGAAACGCCGCCGGGACCCACTGCCGAGAGGGACATTCGAAGGAGGTAAGTCCCATCCTGGGGGGTGGGGGGGGGTGGTGGCGGAGAATTTCACCACCAATTTCGGGGGGCCGAATGCGTTGGCATTCGGCCTCCCTGAGATTTGTGGAGAAATTCTCCGCCATCCCTACATTAATCAAGGCCCATTCGACTGGGTCCTTACCTGGCTTACAGCCCAAGTCGTTCCCTCCATCGTGCAGCACCTGGACCTGCAGAGGAAGACTGACCAAACCTTGGTGGAACAGGGTGAGGGGGGGGGAATCCCTCTGCATGTTCCGTCTGCCAAGCCACTAGATCGTAGTGTGTTGGGTAGCGGAAACTAAGATCCGAAGTCTGACGTAGAACCATACGTGCAGCCCAAAACACCATACTGTGCCCGCATAAGAGCACCCGTACCGGCGTACATCGAGTCCGACTAGGGATGGACAAAAGTCCCTTACCTGATCGCGGTGGGGGTGAGGCGCTCCATCCTTCCCCCTGAAATTCTGGCCGGGGGGGAGGCGCCCCATCCCTCCCCCCCCCAAATTCTGCTGGAATGCTTCTAACTGCCATCATTCCACCACCATAACTTGCCTGTGAGAGACACCTGAAGTGGCTGCCTTGGGGACCGCTCAATACCAAAGAGGGTTCCTATCGAAAATTACCTGGCCTAGCATGCTAGAGCTGATGTGGTAGCGGCCCAACTGAAATTTTGTTAATAGTGAACTGTCAGACTGACAAGACAAGGGTCCCTTCCAGACCCAGTTTCCCAGTAAAACCTGTGATGACCCTGATGGGCATTAACCTCTGAATGGGTAGATGGAGTACAGTGGGAAAGACCTGTACATTGTAGTATCTGAAGGCCCTTCTGGACAAGCCAGATAAGGAACCAAAACAACCCTGAAAATCCCAAGGGCCTCGAAGAGAGCCGTTAAGGCTGCAGCGTGGGACAGTGAAATGCCATACGGGGAGGGGCAAATGGAGGGCCATTATCTCGGAACCCAAGAAGGGAATCTGGAGAAAGAGGGTGCCCAGAATCTGCTAAAAGGTGGAGGCGGCCGCACCACCACCTCACGGTGGACGCCTAGCACTGAAAGCTGGCTTGGCGTCAGTAACTCCACTTGTTGTGGCCAAGAAGACTAAAAAATGGCCAGCTCGCCCCTCCTGGCTCTAGCAGATGTCCCCCCTTATTCCTCAAAGAGATGCAGAATTGTAGCAAGGCTCTATAGGGAAGGGCCATGAGTCCTGACTGATGTTTGCTCCTAAGGTGCGGGACCGCCTACCCGCCATGGTGGCACCAGTACATAGAGCTATGTAATTTAGGATAACATGTTCAGCTTCGGTACGCCGGTCCCATGTAGTCTTGCAAGGATGGGACCTAGTAACAGACACACCCACCAGGGTAAGGCCGAGAGCCTGTTGATCTGATTCCATTAAAAAGCATCGGCAACTGGGTGTGCCAAAACCCAGCACATGGTGGGCCCGTAACCAGATGTAGACACCCAGACACTGGGGCATGGATGCTCTGCCCAACGACATGATACCCGATTTCTGTGGGATAGGGACTCAGTAACTCGCACAGTGGCCATGTTGTTGTACAAAGAGGGTTAACGACTTGGCTATGATGTCGGCCCCAATGTATATGGCTAGGTGAATGGGGAAGAACTCTAGAAGGCTGGTCCTGACAAATTCCGGTGGTGGCCCAACGCTCAGGCTGCTGCCCGGGGCACCACCAAACCAGCCGTCCAATTCTGAAACTCAGGGTACCAGCAGCACCCGGTAAGATCTGCGGGTTGGCATTGAGGAGCAGCTCGCACCACCGGGAGGAGATGCCATTAAAATCACACAATATCGAAGCCGCAACCACATATCCAGACGCACAGCATGAGTGACCTTGGTCCGACGGTGCGGTCACTGCAGTTCCTGCATTGTCAAACAGAGCCGGCACAGGAAGGCATGACCAGGAGCCACTACCCTACTGGGGAGATTGAAAAAATTGCCCGACAACTTCATACAAGGGCCCCCAAGGGAGACCCTAGGGAGATGTAAAACCACCTGGAGTTGGCCTGAAGGCCAGAGATTTGTCCAGGTGGTGAGGGGGGAGAGAACATTGCCCAAGGGTATCAAACTTGATTCCCCAGAATGTAATGCAGCATACAGGCCCACTGTCCTGTGGGCAAAAGTGACACCGAGGTCAAAAGGGAAGGGAACAAGTGCTTTGATTAAGTGAGAACACTGCCCCTGCCGCTGGACTCCATGTAGCAACATGCCCAGCAGGGACCAGGAGTCGGTCTACCAGACCGAGACAACCATATCTTTGGAAGAGGTGTTTCGTACAGGGCCCAGACACCCAGAGGTCTCGTCATGAATGGGCTGGCCTATGGGGAAGAGAGGCTATGGATTAGCCTGGACTCCCAAAGGGATATCATGGGGGGTAGCATTTTAAAAACTGAAGGAGCAGCACCCTTCTGACCAGGCTGGGGCCCATTAGGAGGGGCAGTAAACTGCTACAGGATTCCTGCAGTCTTGGCTCCCCCTAGGGGTCCAATAGCCACCCCTGGGCTATTGGACAGGAGGTGGATGGGTACTATCTGCTACCAAGGGAGCACACGTGACGGAAAATGGCAATGGTTTGGGATCATGTAACCATGGGGCTGTACTCACAGCTCAGCATGCAGTGCTGAACCACTGGGCCCACAATAGGTGGAGGCCACTGTCAGGCCTATTGCCGCAATCCGGCAGGGAAGGAGACATAACTAGTAGCCCAAAGGCCCTGGTCTCTCAGGTCCCAGCGCATAGAAGGTTATTAGCGGCCCTTCCACGGACGGCCTCGACATAAGTCATCTGTGCCACTCCTAAGGTGAAGGCCAATTGCAGAAGAAGCAGCCCGGATGGGCATTGCTCCTCTCACGGGATTAGCGAAAGTACCTAGCATTGCCACGTATGTGGGCGTCTGGGCGTGTGGGGGTAGGGACAAGAGATCCTAAGTTAACCCTGCAGGACTCAGCCAGACACTAGTGAAAGGGGAGTGAAGTGGCTGGGGCTACTGGAGATATGACTGACGGAGCCGCATGTGGCCCGGGAGTCATATATAGGGGTGTGTGATTGTCTCACCCATATCCAGGGCAGCCGTGCCAGGGTCCCTTATAGGTAGGGGGGATGATGCCGCTTACGGTGCTGCTAACAGGATGCCCCAGGAAGGTGAACTGCCTCAAATGGTGGTGTGCCGCCTGGGAGACCCTGCGAAGACGGGGCGTAGCCTCAATGGTGTGCAGGCGCAATGGATCGGGGGCCGCAGTGCCCTGGTCCCCAGCGGACAAGCTGAATGATGCTACTTGCGTCGCTGCTGGCGGAGCTGCCTCAGGTGGGTGGGCTGCCTCCAGCGGTGGTGTGCTGCCAAGGTGAGCCTGCGAAGAAGAGGTGGAGGCCACAGTGGTGCCCAGACGCGCTGCAGACAAGGTGGCTGGGCGATGCTTCTATGGCATCCAGATGCACTGAACCCACTGTGGCCATGTTCTGATCCCCAACTGGCAAAGAATGGCGTCGCTTGGGTGACGGGGGATGAAGAAGTCGCAGGAGGAAAGAGTCCCTCTGGGGGCAGTGGGCTCTCGAGAATAGCCGGTGAAGAGGAGGTGGAAGCTGCAACGGCATCCAGACGTGCACTACACTACACTACACTGGGTCTCAATTGCTGATGCCCCTACAGCAGCGAGAACAGCTGCTGAAAGGAGCAGGGGCCATGTACCGCGGCAGCCAGTGGGCGGGGAGGTGAGGGGCACGCGTGCTGCCGAGGGAGGGCTGGCACACCCGGCAGCGCGGCAAGAGGGCTGCGACTCTCAGTGAGCTGGAGGCGAGGGGCGGGCAAACTGCAGCAGTGAGCGCCGATGCCCCTGGAGCTGCAGCCAGACCCAGCAAGAGGCCGCGCCTCCCAGTGAGCTGGAGGCAGAGGGTGCACACACCACAGCCACGAGCGTCGGCGCCCCTGGAGGCGCAGCAAGCACCGGCAAGAGGGCCGCCCCCCGAGCGGGCCGGAGGCGAGGGGCACGTGTACCGCAGCTGCGGGTGCCCCCCTCCGAAGACGCGGTAAGACCCAGCGAGGGGCCGGCTGTGCCTCCCGGCGAGCCGGAGTGCCAGCGCCCCCCAGGGGAGTGGAAAGCGCCAGCGAGAGGGCTGCCCCCCTGGCGAGCCAAAGGCAAGGGGTGTGCCCGCCGCAGCATCGAGAGTCAGCGCTCCCGGAGGCGCAGCAAGCTCCGGCGAAAGGGCCGCCCGCCCGGTAACCCAGAGGCGAGGGGCGCACGTGCTGCAGCGGTGAGCGCCAGCGCATGTGCTGCGGCAGTGAGGCTGGCGCCCACGAGGCACGCATGCTGCTCAAGCGAGCGCCAGCACCCCCGGAGGCATGGCAGCCGCTGGCAGGAAAAAGTCTCATCCCCCGATGAGCCGAGAGGCAAAGGGCATGTGCGCTGCCAAAGCGAGCGCCAGTGCCCCCAGAGGTGCGGTGAGCACCGGCGGCACCAGGACAGGCCGTAGGCATGCCGGCTGCAATCTTGGCAGGAGCGACGGGACGGTTCTGCTGAAAGCCAGGAGTCGATCATCGCTTCCAGGTCAGTCTCTCAAGCCGCGAGAGAGCTGGTTTGGAGGGGCGCACAGCTTAAGAGGGCTCTGCTGACTCCTCCCCTGCTTGGTGGTGCCATGGGGGGGCACCCAATAGGCAGCAGCCACCTCTTCTCACCCCACCCGCCCGCAATGTCCCCCCCCTTTTGCCAGACAAGCTGGTGCCGGGGTTAGGGCACTTCTCATACACGTGCACACATCTTTTCACACTTAGATGTGTCTGTGTATATTAATGAAAGAGTCTTTTAAAACATGCAGAAAATAAACCTATGTTAATAGGGATGTTGCTGGGAAAATCCAGCCCTTTTGGGGTTTGCTGGACTTCAGTGTGCCTGACTCGGTTTGCTTTTGTGAGCCGAGCCATGTGGTTTCCCTGAGTTCTGAGGACTTTTCACACATTTTGGGGATCTCAGACATCATTTGTGCAAATCTCTATTTGTGCAAATTTCAGCCACAAATTGCACAAATTTGCATAGTTTGTGTCTGAATTTGTGCAAATGTTATTTTTTTAATATATTTTTATTTATTTTATCTTTATAAATGAAAGACACAGTACCAAACATACCAACAACCTGATTAATACTAGAATTTCCCAACAATACAATATTCTGATGAGGACACAATAATAACAAAAAGAGAAGGAAAAAGAGAAAAAAAAAAAGGAAAAAAGGCAAAGGGAGGAGGAAAGGAGGTGAAGGAAAAGGAAGAAAATTCTTTCCCCTCCCCCCTCCCCCTCCCCCTTAAAGAATTAAATTTAAACTCCAATACCCGCCATCCTCCGATGCCATTCTATTTTACAAACTATATCTATAACCTTAACAATCTTACAGTTTAATAAACAACCTTACATTTCAATATCATATCATCAATCTTATATCCAAGAAACAGGTCTACAGTTCATTCCCAGTAGCCTAGATGATGATGATGATGATTAATAATAATAATAATAATAATAATAATAATAATAGGAATATAGTGTTATATAATAATAACACTTAAAATAAACCTTCAACAGTCAGTAATATATTTTATATTTTATACTAGATATATAAGTACACATTGTACCCTCAAACTATTAATTTAAATACAGCATACCATATCTATTTTGAAATAAAAAATATAAAGAAAAGCAAGAAAAAACAAAAGATGAAAGAGAATAAACGAATATACATATAATCATTTATTTTCTGACCTAGCCTGGATCATGTAGACTAAGCACAAACAGTTAACAAAGCTTGTTTAAAGATCCCAGTTCATGTGTTGTAACAGGAATCTCACACAATTTTATGTTCAACCATGCCTCCGCCATTTCATGATTTATAAACTTCTTCATCTGACCTTCAGACACGATACAAAGTGTAGCAGGATATTTTAAGTAATACTGTAAGTTCATTTGTTTTGCCATATTTTTTGCTTTGATAAATTGCCTTCTTTTATTCGCCACCTCTTTGATGTAATCTGGAAATAACATAACTTTATCTTGTTTCCAGGAAAGGCTTCTACCCTCTCTTGCCAAACGCAGGATATAATTCTTTGTGGAGACTTTTGCAAATTGGACTATGATGGTATAGTCAGTCCCTTTCGCATTTGGCACACGAAATGCCTGCTCAATATCAAGTAAATAATCAGATGGGATAGGGAGTATCTTATGCAAAAGTTTATCCACAAAAATAGATAATTTTACATCATTAGACAGATTTTTAATCCCAATAATACGCACATTGGATCTTCACGTGAAGGCCTCCAGTTGAGCAATTCTGTCAGAGGTATTTTTAAAACAAATTTGTGTCAAAGTTTCATTTGCTGCTACTCGGTCTTCTAGCTCATTAATTCTCACCTCCATTTTTTGCCATGACGCATTAATTAAATCGACGGCTCCTTGCAAGGCGGTGATGGAATTTTGGATTAAATCCAACCTTCTGGCTTGCTCCGTAAATTGGGAAGATAAAGTCTTTATCAGATGCATGGGGCCACCATTGAAAAGGCCCTGTCCCTGGTACCTTCCAGTCTGCTGTCTTCAGGCAGCTGCCAAGGGCCACCACTAGTTATCAGAGTAACTAATTCTCCTATATCTTCTGTTTTTGAAACTTTTGACACAGGAGCTACGGGGGGAGTTGGTGGTGAAGCCATCCCCTTTCTTCTCCCCAGTGCATTCATGTTTCTCTCAAAAAGATCTTACAGGTCCTCAGATGTTCTCAGATGTTGTTAATATTTCTTAAATCATCCCACAGGAGTTGTTGATATTTCTTGAAGCATATATTATTATGGAACATGTCAGCCCTGTTTTCTCCTATGAAATAGGAGTCTGATCACAGCTTTTTGCATTGGTAAAGCTCTGGGGAGATAATCCTGGAATCCAGCCCCCCCCACTATCTTGAGGGGGGTACTTTTCTCCAAGACGTTGTCCAGATTCCCCCTTGTCCCCCCTTTAATTCGAGGGGGGAGATGAATTATTTATTTATTTATTAAATTTATTAATCGCCCATCTGGCTGGTCACCCAGCCACTCTGGGCAATGTACAACATATAATAAAACAGTTTAAAGCAATAAAATTCCACAATAAAAACATTTTCTAAAATACCCTAACCCACCCCAAATGCCTGCCTGAACGACATTTTTACTGCATGGCGGAAGCTCATTAAAGAGGGGGCATGACGGAGTTCCTTAAGGAGGGAGTTCCACAGAGTGGGGGCCACCACAGAAAAGGCCCTCTCCCTCGTCCCCACCAGTCTAGCTGTCCTGGCTGATGGGACAGAGACAAGGCCATCTGAGGCTGATCTTGTTAAGTGGCCTGTCTGGTGTTGCTGGAGGCACTCCTTAAGATAGGCTGGGCCAGAACCATATAGGGTTTTAAAGGTCAAAACCAACACCTTGAATTTGGCCTGGAAAACAACTGGTAACCAGTGCAACTCCTTCAGCACTGGAGTGATGTGATCTCGCTGGCGGCTGCCTTTAATCAGGCAAGCTGCCACATTCTGTACCAGCTGCAGCTTCCAAATCGTCTTCAAGGGTAACCCCACGTAGAGCGCATTACAGTAGTCTAAACGAGAGGAGACCAGGGCATGTACTACTGATGGGAGCAGATGGTCGGGAAGGAAGGGGCGCAGCCGCCGTATCAGATGGAGTTGATACAGCGCTGTCCGGCTCACAGCTGACACCTGAGCCTCCATGGACAGCTGGGAGTCCAAAATGACCCCCAGGCTGCGGACCTGGTCTTTCAAGGGTAGCCGTACCCCATTCAACACCAGGTCAACATCCCCCAGCCTCCTCTTGTCTCCCACCAAAAGTACCTCGGTCTTGTCAGGGTTCAACTTCAGCTTATTCTTCCCCATCCAGCCACTCACCGTCTCCAGACATTTGGACAGGGATTCTACAGCCAACCTTGGTGAAGGTTTGAACAAGAGGTAGAGCTGTGTGTCATCTGCATACTGATGACACTGCACCCCAAACCTCCTGATGATAGCCCCCAGCGGCCTGAATCAACATGCAATGAGTTGGACCAGCTGGTGGAAGATGGAACAGAGTCCGAGGGCTGAGCTGACAAAAGCTCCTGGAGCTCCACCCCGCAACCGGATTCCTCCTACATCCCTACTTATATATCTCATTTTCTCCTGCTGCCCTCCCCACTTGTTGTTAGAAACTAAAGTCCTACAAACATTGCCATTTAGATCAATAAGTTTAGTTGCTTGTTGTTTGGCCAAGATAGCATCTGTTACATGCAAGTGATTTCAAATCATTGAGCACTGGAACTCTGATTTTCCTAACCCAATGAACAATTATCATGTTACCCATCTACAGAATTCCAGTTAAGTAATGCAGCTTTCACAACTGGGCTAAGAATTTTGAAAACAATTGAAAAATTACCGTTTTATTGGGTTGTCATGTTTGGACTGTTGGATATAACAGCTTCCCAATCTACTACTAATCATCTCAAATAGTCTCTCTGCAAGAAATATCACTCTTGAGAGCCAGAATACTATAATTTACAGAACACTGAGGGCTGGATGTGCAGGAGACTCGGGTTCACATTCCAGCACTGTCTAGATGGAAATCCTTCTGCATTTTTCTTAAGCTTAATCAGCAAGAGTTGTTGCAAGGATAAATCAGATAAGAAATGTATTTATTTAATTTATTTAGTTATTAATAAAACAGATTTCCAGCCCACCTTTCAGAATTCCTTGCCATCACAAGGCAGTTTACAAAAGAAAGCTTTAAAGCACATACAAAGGTCATAAACACAACCAATAAATACGACCATTTAAAACTATCAATTTAAAACCATCAATTTTAACCAGCAGCACATTAACACAGACTAGAATAAAAATGTATTCAGAGTTATCTTAAAAATCAGCAATAATGCAGCATATATAGTTCCCTGAGGAGGGAGTTTCAAATGCATGGGGCCACCATTGAAAAGGCCCTGTCCCTGGGACCTTCCAGTCTGCTGTCTTCAGGCAGCTGCCAAGGGCCACCACTACTGATGCCACTGCCCTGGGCCCCCTTTCCCAGCATTCTAATGAGTGCCAGGTGGCTACCATTGTAATTGGCCATAATACCCCAGGGCAGTGCTATGTCACCCCGGTCCAGGGCAATCTGGGCAATTACAATAGTGGCTGCCTGGCATTTATAGGAGCTATAAGGTAGCCACTTACACAACAACAAAATAGAGGACAAAAGACACGAATTTGCATATGCTAATATGCACACACACATTTAGAAATAATTACTATAATTTAAACAGAAATACAATACATCTCACCATATTGGGATTGACTGACTAGGTGACCAAAGTATCTGCTCACTCTACTGTTCAGGCACTAACTGTTGATGGGCAATTTCAATGACCTGACTGGTTTTCTTTCATGTAATTGTTTGACTTTAAACCAGACTTGGAATTGACTAGGAATAGAGGAGAAATTCATTCAGTTAGCATTTTAATATGCATTTACCTAATTTCACACTTTCAAATGGCTATGCAAAGCAAAAATAATTTATCCTCCAAAATTTGCACTTCCCCAAATTTTGCAGTAGAGTATATTTATTTGATTTATACACCACCTGTCTACAAAAACTGGCACTCAAGGCAGCTTACAAAAATAATTTAAAACAGATCAAAACAATTTAAAATAGATCAAAACAATAAAACACATTAAAATACAATAGAAGCATAACAATTACAGACTGAAAACAGCTGTCCAATAAAAGTTCTCCAATAAAAAGTGTGTACAAAAATGTGTATATAAAATCATCTTCCAAAATGCATTATATTCATAAAGTCGCTTGCAGAAATTTGTATATTAGGTACGAATACATCCCAAAATGCATGCATTAGGGGAATTGTGCACAAGAACTCTTAGGAATTTTCACACGATTTTTTTTTTTTTAATTCTCAACGTTCAGGATGACTGGAAAAATGAGAAACAGCGAACACAGAATTGACAGATGCATCCATCTCTAAGCTAGACAGCCCATTAGATAGAGGACACGTTTGAACAGATGACTATCCTTTGTAAAGTAGGACACCTGGCCACCCTAGCTACCTCTATTGCTGCTGCCACACATCTCCCCCTGAGATTCACCAGCTTGTTCCAAGTTGATAGGAGGAGCTGCCCACTGACACGGAAGAGGCCCACCAGACATGGGAGGCCCAGCTAAGCTTGGTGGTGGATTTGCCACCAGAACAGCAGCAATCCTTGTCTCTGCTTCTTACTCCAGCCTGGCTTAGCAGTACTGAGCAAGCCAAGGATACTTGATTAGCATGGACGGGCAGGGCAGAGCAAGGCAGGGAGCGAAAAGTGCAAAGTGCTAATTCAGCAGATACAATAATGAAGGCATCGCTACACCTCCGAGTAAGAATTTTCATTGAAAAATGGGGGGGGGGCAGAAAAAGTGGAGGGAGGCGAGTATCCAAAGTAGGTCACAAAGAAGAGAAACAGGGCCTTAGGATGCAAAAATCAATTTCTTAACAAAAAACTCAACACATTTCAGCCTGTCCCTTGCTCAGCCTTCTTCAGGGGGTAGGGAAAAATGTCTGTAGAGTTTCTCACAGCAAAAGGATTGTCTCCTTCATTCTTCTGGTGACCCTGGTGGTGGGGGAACAGACAGCTCCATCCTACTTGCCAAGCTCAGGAGGCTGCTTAATATTCTTTGAATGATGGCAGCAAAAGCTGAGTCATAGAATAGGTTGTTGGTTCAAGTGACTGGGCAGCATAATGAAAGGACCACTTTTCCAGACAACATTTACTGACAGCATTTTTTTCCGCCAGCCTGGAAGGCAGACACTAACTCATTTGATGGCCAGATGTTCAACATGTAACGATGGTAGACTTGGTATTTGGATTGTGTTAGGAAACAAAAGGACTCAAACAAACAAACATTCCCTTGAAGTGCTGAGTTAATAAAATGATTATATAGTCTTGACACCCAAGATTATAGCTCACATAACAAAACTGTAAAGAGCAGATCTGCCATTTTCAGTCAGAGTTTTGTTCTGGCTGTTTGAGGCAGAGTTACTCCATAGAACTGCAGCTGGAAATGTTAATAGCTAATCCTGCCTAAGTGTCCCTGATGATTCAAGGAGCATATCGTGCAGAATTGGAGTTGTTGGCTTTTGGCACATCACAGCAGTTGGGACATGAGCAATTAGTTTATAGCTTGGCAAAATACACTCACTTTCAATCAGTAGGATAAGTTTGGTATGTCTGGTGTTATGCTGCAGGGCCATGTTCCTGACAACCCCCTTCATGCACACTTCATATGAAACCTTGCTGATTTACTTGTGTGGCTGCTTCAACTTTTATTTATTTGTATTTTGTAGGCACTGTGGCTTGGGGAGAGGAAAAACCCAGCTTTTGAATCAGTGGAGGCTGGTGGTTCCAATGTCAGTGGGGTGGTGGATCCACTCTGGGTTTCAGCAGAACCAGTCAACATTCAAAAGGAGCTATCCAAAGTGCTACTGGTTCTGACTGAAAACTGGGGTGGATTCATCGCCCCACTGACATTGGAGCCACCAGCCTCCACCGTTTTGAATGTTATTAGGATTGTGATAGTTGCAAATGTAATCAGAATCAAAGGGAGGGGGTACTATTCTGCTTATCATAATATGTACCTTTCAGTTGATCTTTTGAACTGTATACTTTCCAGTGGGGAAACGTGTGCGGGTGATTTCACAAATGTAGCAGTTTAAGGCAGAGCCAGAGAAAGATTCTCTGAGGTGTTTGGCTTATGTTATGAAAAATAATTTCTGTGGGTAGTTCCTGGATTTGCTGCTGCTTTGAGCAGGAGGCTTCAGGCATCCATTCAAATACTATGTGAGGTTGTTGCAAGGCTGTATGGGCTAACGCCACCCCCCACGTCTGGTGGATCCACCGATTTGGTGCATGTGAGAAAGGACTCTGACGGTACCAATTGACATTTGTTTGTAGAGCCTGTCCAACCAAGGGGGGGGGCATTCTGATTGGCCCAGGATTCCCCATCGTATCAGTGTTTGCATAGAGCCCCTTCTCACATGCACAAAATGCATAGATGGTAGGGTTGTATGGCTGCTAATCATGGGGCTAGCCCACTTGGCCCCATGACCCCCTCATGCTTCCTTTGAAAGGTTTGGGGGGGCATTCATCTGAGCTGGCCTTCAGAGAATCTTTTTCCCCTATCATCAGTTGAAACTTGATCATTCATGTTTAGGGTATATCGCCGGGCTATGTCCAGCTCTAAATTGTATATAACCTAGGGCTCTGTACACTGCCCTGAGATCTTGATGATATAGGGGGGGGATAGAAATGTAATAAATAAATAAATAAATAAATAAATAGGGCTCTAGACACAGGCCTGCAGCAGGGTTTCCCCTAGCAAAGGGAAAAGAGGGTGTCTGAAGGCACATGTTTTCATTAGGTGAGAGAGTTAATTGACTGTGTTTGAAACTCCCCATAAAACCTGGTTTTTATGCATGTAGAAGTAGTAGGAGAGGGCTCATACGCAATCTCAGGTTGTTACTGCCCTCCCTTCAAATTAGAATTGAGCTTAGGGGGAAGGGGCCTGGAAAACTTAGACTCCAAGACCAGCACTATGGCAATTATATACCCTCCAGCATTTCACAGATAAAGAGAGAAACACTCTTGTGAACACGTACTTGTCCTATTTTTTTCTCCACCTGCTGTATGTTGCATTCATTTACTTTGAAATAGCTTGCTCTACATTGTCATCTGAGGAAGGCTGGACTAATAAAAAAACTTGGAATAGTTTAGTTTAAATCTCTCTCTCTCTCTCTCTCTCTCACACACACACACACACACACGAATGTTTAACAGAATGTTTATCTAACAATGGATTTGGTTGTACATATTAAAGAGCAGCTGCAACTCAAATCACATTCAGAAACATTTAGTATTTGGATAGGCAGTTAGGCCTGCTAAAAAGATTTTTTTATGGGAAAAAGGCATCCCTAAATCTCCCCAAAAGACCAAATTGAGATCAAATAGGAACACGATTTTATAATGGAAAAGCACCCCCCACCCATCCCACCATAAGTAAAGGCTGGTGCTGATGAATAAGGACACTTGGAGCATGTCCAGTTATGAGAGGTGCTGTGAGGATGGAGGGACAGAGTGAATAGTGAAGGTAGAGACAGGTCTTTGGCCAGGGATGTACATGCTTGGATGCACACTCCCTCCCTTCCTAGGCTCATCATCACTTCCCCATGCCATCATCTTATGGAGAAAAGGACAATGACTGCAAACCAGGACAGGTTGATGAGCCGTATATTGTCCCATGAACCATTATAGGTGGATTTGTGGCCTCGAAACAAATCACACAGCCAGCCACAGTGAAACAATGTGCTTTTTCTTTTGAAGCCTCATTTCTGGAACAATGAGTGTCCATTTCAACATGCCAGAAAATTGTTTCAGATGGCATCTGAAAATAAAGATTTATTTTGGCAGTTTTGAAATGTTTCAGATAGCAATTTCCCCCTGTCTTGGTTGGAAAAAAGGCATTCTTTGTGGAGCATCTGGGATTATTGAAATTGTCTCCAATTGGCTTTGATTTTGGTCCATCATCAGCCCAGATTCCACCATAGGGATAGCTGTATATGATTGTCCTGCCTCCTGCCATGACTCTGCTGTATTCATCATGACATTCCTGGGCACCCACCTCTTAGGTTGCTGCCCAGAAGCCAGCTTCACCTCCTGAGCCTTGAACAAGTTGCCCTTGGTTGTAAAAACAGTGGGAGTGATGGCAGCTACTCAGATGAAGGTCTAGTGTAAAATGTGCTTGGCATAGTCCTGCTTGTGGCTGTTTCAAGGTCACCTGATGCATTTCTGAGAGTGACAAGCAGCGCTTCGCCCCGGCCAGCCTCTGAATCTGTGGTTCAGGTTACAGTGTCAGAACACAACAGAAGCAACTTGCTCATTTTGGCTTATCCTCTACCACAATGTACAGTATCATCCCATATTGTATCGTGCCACAGTACCCCATGCCTCCTACTTCTGTATGAACGGCCTTTCCTCAGTATTGGCCCAGCTATGGAACTCCCTACAATGATGCTCCCGAAGCATCTCTTCCTGGTAATCTCTTTATTATCTTTTAGATACCAAGTTAAATCTGTCCTGTTTGCCTGAACATTCAGTGATATAGACACTCTTTCCTGGGAGTAAGTCTAATTGAATTTAGTGATACTTACTTCTGAGTAAACATGAATAGGAATACACTTTAGGCTGCAGTCCTATACACACTTACTTGGGAGTAAGTCACACTGAACTTATTGAGACTTGCTTCTGAGTAAGCATGCACAGGATTGCACTGTAAATCCCCCTTTCCCTTTAAGCTGCTGTTTTGTATGGTTTAGGGTGCTTTACAGGATGGCCATATGTCCTACTTTGCAGACGACAGTCCACTATTTGAAGGTGCTCTCTCTTTGAACAGCTGTCTGTCCAAGTCTGGCTTAAAAATAAATAACCATTAGAAGGGAGAGCCATGAAGTTGCCCATCAACAGTTAGCGTCTGGACAGCAGACTGAGCAGGCACCCAGGTCATCAGGCCAGTCTTCTCCACTAAGAGGAGTTGTATTGTATTTCCATTCAAATCAGGGGTAGACAACCTGTGGCCCTCCAGGTGTTTTGGCCTACAACTTTCATCAGCCCTAGCTAGCATAGCCAATGGTGAGGGATCATGCGAGATATAGGCCAAAACATCTGGAGAGCCACAAGTTGCCCAGCTCTGACTTAAATTTAAGGACTTCAGAGGAATCCAGTTTGCGGGTGCAACTCGATGAGCTTTTGTCAGCTTAGCCCCCCGGACTTCAACTCTTCTTCTGCTAGCTGGCCTGACTCAGTCCATAGAGAGTCGGGCCAGCTAGCAGATTTTCCCCCTTTTTAAATTTGCACAAATAGAGATTTGCACAAATTGCAGTCACAATTTGCACAATTTACAGAAATTCCAGCTGCAATTTGCATAAGTTGCACAAATGTTGGCTGCAATTTGCTCAAATCTCTATTTGCACAAATTTAAGGAAATACAGATAAAGTTCCCAGATTTTAGGAAAATACAAGTGGCTTGGCTTGCAAATGTGAGCTGAGTTGGGTATGCCGTAGAACTCTAGTGAGCCCAAAATGGGCTGGATTTCCCTATTTAAATTATAGTAAATATTTCCAAAATTGTATCTATACATATACATATGCAAATTTTATGCAGATCTTTTTATTGTCTTCTTTTTTCTGGAGATGCATTTCCTCTTTTTTGGCAATGTATAAGTGGCCAGCCTAACACTTTATCTGCTTTTAGCTGCTGCTTAGTTTTTCCGGCTCTTAGGTTTTTAGGTTTTTAGTTTAGGTGTGTGTTTTTTTTATTCCTAGGTATTTTATATTACTGTTGTATTTGTATTTACTGTATTTGTAAGCCCCCTTGAAGCCAAAAATGGTAGAAAAGTGGGATATGAAACTTTAAAATAAAAGAATACCACGAAACAGTTGCGCAGTTCACGCAAAACAAGTGTACCTGTTTTTGTCTTCGAAGTTGGATAGTGTGGATTTCCCAGACCCTGTCTTACTGGAATGAATCTATGCAGAAGACAGCCACTTTTTTTTGTTTTACGCATCAGACCTAAACTTCCTTTGCCATGTGGCTTTTTGTCTAAAGGAACACTTGTTATCTCTAGGCCAGCCCACCAGAGGCCATTGCAAATGCTAAAGCCAGCTGTGATAGGGGCTGTTATCTTTACACATGACTTTCATAAAGGTTAATAATTGGAATAAGTTCTGGCAGTTACTAATTAGCACCATTACACAATCAGTTCACATTCTAACGGCATTAGGCGTACTTAATCAGTCAATTATCACTGATCGCAGAAAGTGCTTCCCCTAAAGTTAGCAAATGCTAAGGTGCCTTTGCAACGGCAAGTTTGACAGGGCACCAGTAGCTGTGCAGGCAAGGAGCACATATTTCCAGCAACCAGTGTCTAGTTCCTCAGGTCAATAGATGGACAGAAATAAGGGGGAAAAAACTGCTCAGAAACCTATTGCCAGCATTGGACTTTCTGCCTGAAGCTTTTTCTGTGCCCATATAGAAATGAATAGTTTCTCCCAGACGTACAACTGTAATTCATCTCACAATAAGCTTCCTCGAGGCTTTGTACGTTCAGCTTGATGTTTAAATCTGACACTGGCTTAGGGAAACTGGTGGAGGTGTTTAATAGCTTCATTGAATCCCAATTAGTGTGATGGGATGGATAGTTCCCAATGGAAAGCCCTAAGCCAAGGCATTTACATGCCTTTTTTATGTTCTTACATGGAGGGGCCAAGTGTAGCAATTTGGGATAGAAGAGAGCCTCAAACAGGGCCTGGCCACACTGGCTCCATCTGTATGAAGGGAGTGATATATGAAATCATATTGAGAATTTTCTCTTTCATATTTTGCATCCTTACATCATATCTGATGACTGGGCTTTTCAAGGTTGGATCCCAGCTCTGGAAGGGGCAAGCTGTCCACTTATAAGACTAACATTTCTGTGCAGAGTGGACAGTGGAGGCTGGTGGCTCCAACATCAGTGAGGCAGTGAATCCCCTCCGGATTTCAGTCAGAACCAGTCAACACTCTAAAAGAACACCTTGGGTAGCTCCTTTAGAGTTCTGACTGGTTCTGACTGAAACCCCGAGGGGATTCACTGCCTCACTGATATTAGAGCCACCAGTCTCCACTGGTGGGGAAAGCCTCATCCTGAAGTAAGACTGACGCCCAAGGGCAAAGACTAATGTCCTGCTGCATTTTCAGCAAAAAGATGAGGGAGCATCATGTTAAACAGGTTTTGGATTCCATTAGGGTGTCAGTGATTGCACTGCGTGAAGTGGAATAAGGCGATTAACCTGACACTGAATTCATGTTCTTTGGCTCCCATCAGCAAACAGAATCTTACATTGGTGACACACACTTCCATTTGGATGTCTGGTGATGGCCTAATGATTTGAAATATGATGTTCTGACCCGTTTCCAGTCTAATTATGAGACCACGGGGAGCAAAAACCAGCCATGTGATATCAAACAAGGCAAGCAATGTGTGGCTCATTTCTCACTGTGGTTGATGTGGAGCCCAGCATTGCGCTAGCTGCAGACTTATTGGCCATAGTGAGTGATGCTTGATACCTAGACACCCCAGAGGGATCTTTATTTCATTAGGCTTCATGATCTGAGCAGTTGAGAAGTGAATTGAACTGTGGCTGCATGCTGCTCAGAGCCATACAACGGGGTGTCAGTCCTTTTTAGCCTGTGGGGCAAATTCCTTTTTGGAGAAGCTCTCAGGGGTTGCATACCAGTGGTGGGCGGATCTGAAGGCAAAAGGGGTGGAGTCAAAATCCCCCCCATGCCAGCCTATTGTAGCTTAAAGCTGTTACTGCCAGCAATAAAGCCATAGGAGAAGCAGACATAGGATTGTGCCCTTAGACAAGTCACATGCCATCTGTTGGTGCTGATCCTCTAAAGAGGATCTAAGATAGTGTAATGGCCCCAGGAGTGTAACCAAGTCACCTGTGGTTTTAGAGGGGCCTAGAAATCCATAGTGCTCTCTTTAGGTTCATTATAAATGCAATTTCCTTGCTAGTGGTCCTCTGAGCATGTGAGATGAGTTAAAGGTCGATAGCGGGGCCTCAGCACATTCCATGCTAATGAAGGTTAGTATCTTATCAGGGCCTAAGATGTGCCTGAGAAGTGAGGCTCTGTTTATGCCGAGTTACAGGTGGCTGTGCTGGGAAAGTTCTGATTGTTTTCCCTCTGAACAAGTACCGTTAGTCTATGCTGGGAAAGTTGCAGATGCAATCTAATTAACGCTTGCTACTGTCATGCTGCCTCACTGCTAACATGTATGGTATAAAACCCATTGTACCCCTGGGCTCTGGGTTCAGAGAAGCTGTCTGATCCAACCACTGGGTACGCCTGTGCACTGTAAGTACTCAATAAAGTCTCCTTGTAAGCAAACCTGGATCTGGCTTATCATTATCTCAGCACCTCTAAACCTTAGCAGCCCATGGCCAGGGCACACAGATAGACAAGAGACTGCGGTTGCCAGGCTCTGCCCTCACAGCCAAAGTTGTCAGCCAGGGATGGCTGCAGGTAGCGATGTCAGGGAATTCTGCCACGGATTCTAGTGAGGGCAGATTCTTTAGAATCCAGCCCCCCGGAATCTGTGGCAGGATGGCCTCCTGCCCCCCGCCACCCAGCGGAATCCCCCTGGGACAGAACTTACTGGGGTGGATGTGGTGGCGGCGGCTCTGGCGGCGGCAGCTCTGGCTGGTCTCCCGGCCGGCTGTGGCCAGGCTCCTGCGGCCGCCATTTGTGTTCTTGCAGCTGTGATAGGCTACGTAAGTATTTACATAGCCTATCACGGCAAAGAGCAGGGGCGCAAATGGCGTAGCGGCTGCCATTTGCGTCCCTGCTCTTTGCTGTGATAGGCTACATAAATACTTACATAGCCTATCACAGCTGCTTGCAAGGATGCAAATGGTGGCCACTACAATGGCCGCCATTTGCGGCTGCAGCAGCCCGGCCGGCGGCTCTGCAGAGCTGCCACAGAATGGAGCCAGCCAGGTACCCCCAAATGAAGGAGTGCACATGAAGCTACAGCTGTGTCAGAAGAGCTATTATTGTTGTTGTTGTTGTTGTTTTTGTTTACATTTATATACCACCCCATAGCCGAAGCTGTCTGGATGGTTTACAAAAGTTAAAACATTAAAATACAGTATACAAAGTTTAAAAACTATTTGCATAAAATACGGACAATATATACAGACAACATATATCTAAAAACAACTTTGAACAAAAACAATGTTTTTAAAATCCAACAATAAAACAACACAGCTGAAAAACAGTTTGGATATAAACAGTTTGGATATTAGCAGTTATCACTTCTAGTACCATCTACCATCTAAGGTCCTTCCAGCAGGGATGCCTGCAGGTGCCCCAAAATGAAGGAGGGCAAATGAAGCTACAGCTGTGTCAGAAGAGCAGTTATCTCTTCTAGTACCATCTACTGATTTAGGGCCTTTCCAGGGTGTTTCTGAAATAGTGTTCTGGCAAGCTTAGGGTGCAAGACCTGAGCCACTGAACCATATAATCTTGAGTACCTTTCTATGAAGTGGATGATAGAGCACCTTTTGGTCAGTCAAACATCATGGTTCCCTTGCAAGAGTAAACTGTCAGGTTCTACTTTATACCTATGGGACAGCATCACACATCTAATGATAGGTTTTAGCTGCTCTGAGGGCCAAGTTGATTCTGGATGTGTGTTAGGATGACTGTTGACCAGCCTCTGGATTGAGCTTTATCTTCCTTTACATGCTGCTGTTATTTGAGCATTCCTGGTGAACTCTGGAACAGCAGCTGCACTTGTAGGAAATGTGGTGTTTTTTCAGGGCTGTTGAGTTTATTTTCTGAAGTGCAAGTTGTGTATCCAAGACATTTTGGACATAAGTTTCAAGGAAGGAAATTTAAGGATCCGCTTGGAAAGCTCTTTCACAGTCAACAGCCAGAATTTCCAGGAATGAGGCACTGAAAAGAACTCTATAAAATATGAATGAAAAACTGCTTTTAAAGTTTATGTGTAAAATGTTGGCCTGTCAAGTCAAGGTAGAAGTACCGGAGATTTCTCAAGGTGCATAATCTCCCTTAAATGTTTCCAATTTACACTGACATAAACAGAAATGATAACACAGGAAGCAAGGATGTCTTATGGGGACATGACTGCTGTTTTCATCTCAAAGGGAACGAAAGGCTTTCATTGGGCTGATTCAGTCAACTTCGGGAGACATCCAGAGATTGATCTCTCCAAGCTCATCATAAAAGGAGAAAACCATGGTGGTGGTGGTGAAGGGGGTATATTTTTCTGACTGGCAGCTTTAGCTTCTAGTCACAGTGAATGGTTTTACCAGGGCTCTCTAATTGCAGTGCTTTGTGGGAGGGATGTTGAAGTAATATCACTGGACTGATCCAATGTTAAGTGGACTTTGCTGGTTCTTTTTCCCAGAGCAGGAACATCAAAAGGGGTTTGGTGGAGTCCATGGGACATGGGAGGAAGGTGTAGCATTGGAAACTTGCTTTGAAAATACTGGGTGTTCATGTCCTTCTGCCTCTGCTACTGTATCCTTCACATCCACCATCCATCCCTGTCCTATTGTACTATATATGACAATGGTTTCCACTGAGTAGAAAACAAACAAGTTTTAAACTTATTTCTCCATAACTTCCTAACCTCTTCACTTTCTGGAGCAAGGGACCATCTGGAACAATTTTTGGAGTGTGTGCATGGGGCTGCAGAGGAGAAGATGGGGAAAGGGAAGTTTCATTGCTGGAATGAAAGTCCACTCATATAACATTTGATCTCACCCATTGTTTCTAGCCTTTATACAGCAAATGCGTTTGCCACATGTGGGCCACATGTCTTAGAAGAACTGTATAAAGTGTGAAAGGGAAGCAGGTGTCCAACACATAGAAACATGCAGTGGTCACATGTTAAGGAGCTCTGTTGAGGAACTGCTTATTATGGCAAACTGTCTACATGAGCTATGGTCCACATGGGCTTGTTCAAATTAATTTATGCAGGTTTGCTCAAATGATTAATTTATGGAATGTGCTAATGACCTCCTAATTTTCATCACCTTTGACAGTATTCTCAGTATGGGTTTAGTGAGTTAAAAGCTGAAGGATGCCCTGCACTTTATAACGGATGGGTAACATGGGAATTAAATTTCTTACCTTGGTTTCTAGATTGCGCAAACACATCCATCATCAGAGCAATTTCTCTGTGCTTCAGAGTTCTCCTCTCCCCTAGAAGCAGTGAAGTGTTTAGCCTTAAATGGGTGAAGGAGGGATGGAAGAGGGTGTGTATATCTCTGAAGGATTAATAGAAAAATCTTGGGCAAGTGCTCAGTAAAACTAGATATATTGTAGTAAACTTCTGGATTCTATATACTAGTTCAGAACTGATGAAAGATTTACTTAGCAATTGTGCCTTTTCTGGTCTTGGCTAGAAAGTGCTAGCATGTAAGAGAGGAAAAATCATTTAAGGACTATGTCTGTAGACAGACCTTCATACTTGCAGGAATTTCTGCTTGAACTGTGTAACTATACCATACACCAAGATGTGGCCAGTGCCAGCAACTTGGTGTATTGTGACCTTATCTTATAATTCATGTTTTAGGGAAGTATCCAATAGCGCCACTCCACCACCACTGGTTCTGTTGTGCTGACGGGAGTGACTGCTTGAACAACTGCACTTTCACATTTCAAATAATAAGATCTGATCAGCCCCTTTGGAATGGAGACCACTGGGAACCCCTTGTAAATGTATACTAACCAAAACATTTTTTAAAAAAATAAAGGGCAACTGAGCAATCCTATGTATGTTTGTGTGGAAGTTTAATTCGGGTTATTCTCAGGTAAGCGTGCACAGAATTCCAAGCCTAGTATCTTAGGCTGCAATAGGGTGACCACATGACCTCTTTTACATAGGAAAGTCCTCTATATGAAAGTGTCTTCTATTTGAAGGACTGTCTTCCTGTTTAAAGGTAAAGAACTCTAAGGAGGGAGAGCAGAGAGCCTTGAAGTTGTTGTTCAGTCATTAAGTCATGTCCGACTCTTTGTGACCCCATGGACCATAGCACGCCAGGCCTTCCTGTCCTCCGCTCTCTCCCAGAGTGTGCTCAAGTCCATTTTCATTGCATTGGTGATGCTATCTAGCCATCTCATCCTCTGCCGTCCCCTTCTCCTTTTGCCTTCAATCTTTCCCAGCATCAGGGTCTTTTCCAGTGACTTTTCTCTTCGCATTAGGTGGCCAAAATATTTGAGCTTCAGCTTCAGTATCTGTCCTTCCAATGAGCACTCAGGGTTGATTTCCTTTAGGATTGACTGATTTGACCTCCTTGCAGTCCAGGGGACTCGTAAGAGTCTTCGCCAGCACCACAGTTTGAAAGCATCAATTCTTCGGCGCTCAGCCTTCCTTATAGTCCAGCTCTCAGAGCCATACATTACTACTGGGAAAACCATAGCTCTGATTATATGAACCTTTGTCAGCAAGGTGATGTCTCTGCTTCTTACTATGCTGTCTAGGTGTGCCATAGCTTTCCTCCCAAGGAGCAAGCATCTTTTAATTTCATGGCTACTGTGATCTTGGAGCCCAAGAAAATAAAATCTGTCACAGCTTCCATTTCTTCCCCTTCTATATGCCAGGAAGTGATGGGGCCAGATGCCATGATCTTAGTTTTTTTAATGTTGAGTTTCAAACCAGCTTTTGCACTCTCCTCTTTCACCCTCAACAAGAGGCTCTTGAGATCCTCTTCGCTTTCTGCCATTAGGGTGGTATCGTCTGCGTATCTCAGGTTGTTGATAATTCTCCTGGCAATCTTAATTCCAACTTGTGATTCATCCAGCCCGCCATTTCTCATGATGTACTCTGCATATAAATTAAATAAGCAGGGCGACAATATACAGCCTTGTCGTACTCCTTTCCCAATTTTGAACCACTCGGTTGTTCCATGTCCGGTTCTTACTGTTGCTTCTTGACCCTCGTACAGGTTTCTCAGGAGACAGCTAAGGTGGTATGGTACTCCCATCACTTTAAGAATTTGCCACAGTTTGTTGTGATCCACACAATCAAAGGCCTTAGCGTAGTCAATGAAGCAGAAATAGATGTTTTTCTGGAATTCTCTTGCTTTCTCCATGATCCAGCGAATGTTGGCGATTTGATCTCTAGTTCCTCTGCCTCTTTGAAACCCAGCTTGTACTTCTGGTAGTTCTTGGTTCACATGCTGCTGAAGCCTAGCTGGTAGGATTTTGAGCATCACCTTGCTGGCATGTGAAATGAGCGCAATTGTACAGTAGTTTGAACACTCTTTGGCATTGCCCTTCTTTGGAATTGGAATGTAAACTGACCTTTTCCAGTCTTGTGGCCACTGTTGAGTGTTCCAAATTTGTTGGCATATTGAGTGCAGCACTTTAACAGCATAATCTTTTAGGATCTTAAATAGCTCAGCTGTTATACTGTCATCTCCGCTAGCTTTGTTGTTAGTAATGCCTCCTAAGGCCCACCTGACTTCACTGTCTAGGATGTCTGGCTCCAGTTCAGTGACCGCACTATCATGGCTATCAAGGACATTAAGATCTTTCCTGTATAGTTCTTCTGTGTATTCTTTCCACCTCTTCTTAATCTCATCTGCTTCTGTTAAGTCCCTGCCTTCTTTGTCCTTTATCATGCCCATCTTTGCACAAAACGTTCCCTTGATATCTCCAATTTTCTTGAAGAGTCTTTCCCATTCTATTGTTTTCCTCGATTTCTTTGCATTGTTCATTTAAGAAGGCCTTCTTGTCTCTCCTTGCTATTCTCTGGAACTCTGCATTCAGTTGGATATATCTTGCCCTTTCTTCCTTGCTTTTCGCTTCCCTTCTTTCCTCAGCTACTTGTAAAGCCTCATCAGACAGCCACTTTGCTTTCTTGCATTTCTTTTTCTTTGGGATGGATTGAGTTGCTGCCTCCTGAACAATGTTACTGACCTCTGCCCATAGTTCCTCAGGCACTGTCTATCAGGTCTGATCCCTTAAATCTATTCCTCACCTCCACTGTATATTCATAAGGGATATGATTTAGGTCATACCTGAATGGTTTAGTGGTTTTCCCTACGTTCTTCAATTTCAGCCGAAATATTGCAAGAAGCACTCGTGATCTGAGTCACAGTCAGCTCCAGGTCTTGTTTTTACTGACAGTATAGAACTTCTCCATCTTTGGCTGCAAAGTACATAATCAATCTGATTTCGATATTGACCATCTGGTGATGTCCATGTGTAGAGTCGCCTCTTGTGCTGTTGGAAAAGAGTGTTTGCTATGATCAGCGTGTTCTCTTGACAAAACTCTATTAGCCTTTGTCCTGCTTCATTTTGTACACCAAGGCCATGCTTGCCTGTTATCCCGGTGATTTCTTGGATTTTCTTTTCACCACCAGACACATCCACAGCTGAGTGTCCTTTCGGCTTTGGCCCAGCCGCTTCACTCTTTCTGGCGCTACTTGGAAATACCCTCTGCTCTTCCCCAGTTGTATATTGGACACCTTCCGACCTGAGGGGCTCATCTTCCGGCGTCATATCTTTTAGCCTTGTCATACGTTCCATGGGGTTTTCTTGGCAAGAATACTGGAGTGAGTTGCCATTTCCTTCTTCAGTGGACCACATTTTGTCAGAACTCTCCACCATGACCTGTCCATCTTGGGTGGCCCTGCACGAGATAGCTTATGGCTTCACTGAGTTATGCAAGCCCCTTCACCACAACAAAGCAGTGATCCATGAAGGGGAGCCTTGAAGTTGCCCATCAACAATTAGCACATGGGTAGCAGTCTGAGCAGTTACACAGCTCACCTAGTCACATTCTTCTTCACTAAGGTGGGATGCATATCATATTTCTATTTAAATTATAGTAATTATTTCCATTTGTGCATCTGTACGTATAAATTAGCAGATGCAAATTTTATGAATTGATTGTTCTCATTTTTGTTAGCCACTTTGGAAGTTGCTTTATTGAAAGACACAATAGAAATGTTATATAAATAAAGTATAAAGAAGAAACTATAAACTTAGAAGTGGCATAGACACCCTTTTGTGCTCAGTTCCTGAAATTATGGACCTGCTAGCACTGCAGTCTGAACTCTACCAACTGCTCCCACCTTGAAGTAATCGCCATGAATTCTGTGTTTACACAGATTCCAAAGATGAAACCTGGAGTGAGCCTAAAGGCTCTTTGTCGGCACACTTTGAATCATTTACCTCTTCAGTATGCAAACACATTTCAGCATAGAATCATAGAACAGTAGGGTTGGAAGGGTCCTACAAGACCATCGAGTCCAACCCCCTGCTCAGTGCAGGAATCCATGTCAGAGCATCCCTGACAGATGGCTGTCCAGCCTCCTCTTGAATGCCTCCAGTGTGGGAGAGCCCACTACCTCCCTAGGGGCATGTAAACCTTTGGTAAACATAGCAGAGGCTGAGGAGAATCAGTGGTTTTTTTTCTTGTCCTACAACAATTGGTTGAGTTAATGAACCCATAGCAATATAGTTAAGAGGGGCAAACACACACATAAAAGTTTTGTTTGTTTTTATGTATCAGCTGCCCACACAATCCCGTGGCCAATATTAGACACTTAGAGTGAAATCCTAAAGGATTGATGCTCTGTAGATCTCTGCCTATTCTAAGCCCTGGCAGGCAGGGTGGGGAGAACCCAGAAGCATTTCCTCCTTCCATTCCTGCTTTTTAACCCTTTCAGCCCATCTAGCTCATCTACCTCTTAGTGGGTGGGCAGGGGAATGGAGAGGCTCATGGATACAGCAGACCCACCGCCTCTCCTACTGCCCCCCCATCCCCTTTTCTCTTTCCTGACCCTCTTCCAAGGTCACCGTTGTGTCCTCAGAAGAGAATCTGCCATAGAGCTTTCTGTGGTGGTTGCAAGGTGTGTGTGTGGGGTAGGAAATCCATGCTCGGATTTCCCTCCCTGAGGTCATAGCTGTGTCTATGACCTTGGGGAGAGAAACCCACCCCATCCAAGGGTTCCTGGGGCACCCTCCCCAGGAACCATAGGATTGCTTTTTTTAACAGTCATATTGCATATTTGGTCTAGGCACCTGTTTGTTGTCTATTCTTCAAAATAATTCTTAGTTGTGTTGGAACAAGCAACATCCATTAGTTAAATCCCACTGCATGGAGGGGAAAATAATGTGTTGAAAAGTCACTAAATGGTTAATGCATGTAGGGAGCTGGGATGCTAGTTTGGTTTCACTTTTGCTGGCCTACTTTGCCTGCTCCAGTTGTACCAAGAAGATGCCTGTTAATATTAAGTTAAGGGAGTTTAAGGCTTGCAGTTGTTGTCTGTCTCCAGTGTGGTCAGACAAAACTTACCCCGCAACAAGTTGGACTGCGTATAAGCTGTCATTGGAACCTCCCTCTCCAATCTTATTATTTTAAAGGATACATATGATGCTCGGAGCACCGGGGGAATTTTGTTCCACCTCTTTGGTAGCGAAAGGTTCATTATTGTTGTTGTTGTTTTACTGTTTCTCCAGCTTGGAATGGCTACAAACCTGCACAAATGCCACCCCTTGCCAGTCTGTGCAGGTGAGCCTTTAAACATGAATTGCTTGAAAGATAAATGGGGATTGGTTGCTATATTTAATTACCGAGTATTCTGTAATGTGTCTGGAATAGGTATTCATCTTGTGATGGTGATTATTCTTAGCATGCCTATCTGAGCAAGATTATACTTTGGTAATTGGTTTTGAATCCTAGATCCATTTTATTTTCACAGTCTTTTTCTTTAATCCTTTCCATCAATGTTTGGGGATAGAAGGAGTAGTATACGCATGATAGAAATGCAGAAACCAAGGTTTCACTTCCTTTGTTGGAATGCTGTGAAGCTGGCATGTGTAAAGACAGACAAAAAGCAAATGTTGCTGCATTGTTCTTTTGCTTGTGTTGCTAATGACCGTGTCTAGACAACATGGTTCCATTGACTGCCACTGAGTGTCTCTTAATAGGAAATGAATGGGTAAAAAGCAAATAGGCAGATATATTAGGCTGGATCTGAAGTACAGGCATGTCCTCTCATTGCTACTTAGGGCTCTGTGTGTATGCGAAGACTTAAGAGCCAACTTGGGAGAGTATGGCAATTGTGTTCTGCAATAAAATGTATTTCTTTCCAAATGGGGAAAGCTACAGCTGCAAGTCTTTGCCGTTCTGTTACAGAGTTTGTAATTGCACCCTTGCTAGGGCCAGCAAACTGCACAGGGAGGCTGAGCTGTCTCTTGGGGCAGCAATGTATTTAGAGGCCCCACTGAAGCAGCATGCCTTCTCAGAGGTGCTTCCCTAATCTTTGGCAAAGTCTCAGGTACCCCAGCATCCTCTGTAACGTGGATAGGGATAATGTGGACTGGTGCATGAGTCTTAGATTGTGCTATGCAACCATTTGGGGAAATAATGCAACCATTTGGGGAAATAAACTGTGCTAGGGTTGGGGTTGGTCCAATACAAGAAACGCTATTCAAAAGAGAAAATAAATCTAACAAAACTAATGCCTTCTAGACCAGCAAGGGAAGAATGAAGGCATTCATAATTGACAGCCAACTTTGCAATATGATGATTGGAGTGATAGTTTTGTATGTAGCAGGTCTTGTACATCATGAGTTTGTGGCAATATAATGCAGTATTAGTGGTGTAACAGTCTTTCTTTTCCTTTGAAGTAGAGCAGCCACCCTAAGGAACTGTAGTCAGTTACCCAATTAATGAACTGATGAAAGTTGCACAAATTTGCATTGGAGAAAACACAATAGTTCTCAACCAAAATACTGTTTTTAGATGGTGCATCTGTCAGTGGAGGCTGGTGGCTCTGATGTCAGTGGGGCAGTGAATCTGCTCTGGGTTTCAGTCAGAACCAGTCAGAGCTCTAAAGGAGCTATCCAAGGTGCGAATAGCTCCTTTAGACTTTTGACTGGTCCTGACTGAAACCCAGAGCAGATTCACTGTCCCACTGACATTGGAGCCACCAGCCTCTGCTGACATCTGTGTATCATAGGAGGCATCAGTTCAGAACAGCCTTCCCCAACCTGGAGCCCTTCATACTGGTTGGGAAGGAGTGGAATTGTCTAAAACATCTGTCTAAAACAGGTGGGCAATTTGTAGCCCTCCAGTTGTTTTGGGCTACAACTCCCATGATCCCTCACCATTGGCTAGGCTGGCTAGGGCTGATGGGAACTGTAGGGCCAATTAATCATTGACTTTCTACTTTAAAGCTGAGGACTGGCACCCACGGTTGTGAAATGCTGGAGCTGACAGGGCTCACAATTGCACAGTGAATCTTTCTGGCAAGTTTTAGATGGATGTGCTTCATGAAATTATGGATAAAATGTGTAACCTACTCATTATAGGCTCTAACCCATCAAAATCTAAGAGGACATGATAGCATTACATACTGAAAAATTCTACTTAGTGAGTAGAGAATATAAGTATTATACAGGGAGTTGTTAAGGCATGGTAACAAATGATTTCATCCCAATTAAACTTCCTGCTGATGTTCTATTTCATTCATTTATATTTATAGCTTGTGGGTTGTTGTTTTTTAATCACAGAACTAAAGCAGTGTCGTCTCTGTTAATAACTTTAGCAAAGGTGCTAATAAATAACCAATAAATACTGTGACTGTTGGCAATTTGGAAGTTTATCTGAGAGACTCTTAATCTCCCTCAGCTGTTGATCAGAAATGAAAAAGAGAGAGAGAGACACTCAACACAGTTGGTCATTCCATCCCACAGTCAATGAGGAGCATCAATATTATTTTGGTTGTGTACTTGTGTCTCATACAGAATTCACAGAGACTCAGTATAACATTTGCCATGATTCTGGCATAATGGGGAAATGCACAGATCTGACTGATCTACGTGTTACTCACAGGGAGGGCAGTCACATGGAGAATAAGAAGTTGCAGTGTTCCACTAGCCCCAACCCTGACATCTGTGCATTGAACATGGATGTCTAAAGAAGAAACTCTACACATGGGATATGTGTAGGGTTTCTCTTCAGATGTCCTTCCTAATCAGGGGTGGAGCTAGTCAAGCCACACAACCAGTGGTATGCTCCCACTCATTTTTCTACAAGTACCCTCCATACTAAACTAGGGGAACGTAATCAGGTTATATTTATTATGTATTTATTTATTTTATTTGTACCCCACCTTTATACCAAAAAAAGAAAGAAAGGGCAACTACTGTATATGACTAGATCTCACCCTCCAAACTGGTGGACATCGTATTTTAGTACTTATACCTCCATGAACAAGTGTTTCATAGACATTCCATATGAAACAACTGTCCCAGTTGTTGGGCCATAGCTCCATGGTAGACCTTTGCATGCTGGAGGTCCCAGGTTCAATTCTGACTAGATGGAGGGTGCTCAACCTGTTCTGGTGGATGGGGTTAAACTCTCCTGAAGGAGCAGGTTCATAGCTTGGGGGTCCTCCTGGAGCCATCTCTGTCACATGAGGTTCAAGTAGCCTCAGTGGCATGGAATGCCTTCTACCAACTTTGGTTGGTGGCTCAGCTATGCCCCTATTTGGACAGGGATACTGTGGCTTCAGTTGTCTATGCTCTTATTTTATTTATTATTAAATTTTATTTATTATTAAATTTATTAATCACCCATCTGGCTGGTCACCCAGCCACTCTGGGCGATGTACAACATACAATAAAACAGTTTAAAACAATAAAATTCTACAATAAAAACATTTTCTAAAACACCCTAACCCACCCCAAATGCCTGCTTGAACAACCACGTTTTTAATGCACGACGGAAGCTCATTAAAGAGGGGGCATGACGGAGTTCCCTAGGGAGGGAGTTCCACAGAGTGGGGGCCACCACAGAAAAGGCCCTCTCCCTCGTCCCCACCAGTCTAGCTGTCCTGGCTGATGGGACAGAGACAAGGCCATCCGAGGCTGATCTTGTTAAGCGGCCTGTCTAGTGCTGCTGGAGGCGCTCCTTAAGATAGGCTGGGCCGCAACCATATAGGGTTTTAAAGGTCAAACCAACACCTTGAATTTGGCCTGGAAAACAACTGGTAACCAGTGCAACTCCTTCAGCACTGGAGTGATGTGATCTCGCCGGCGGCTGCCTTTAATCAGGCGAGCCGCCGCATTCTATACCAGCTGCAGCTTCCGAACTGTCTTCAGGGGTAACCCCATGTAGAGCGCATTACAGTAGTCTAAACGAGAGGAGACCAGGGCATGTACTACCGATGGGAGCAGATGGTCGGGAAGGAAGGGGCGCAGCCGCCGTATCAGATGGAGTTAATACAGCGCTGTCCGGCTCACAGCTGACACCTGAGCCTCCATGGACAGCTGGGAGTCCAAAATGACCCTCAGGCTGCGGACCTGGTCTTTCAAGGGTAGCCGTACCCCATTCAACACCAGGTCAACATCCCCCAGCCTCCTCTTGTCTCCCACCAAAAGTACCTCGGTCTTGTCAGGGTTCAGCTTCAGCTTATTCCTCCCCATCCAGCCACTCACCGTCTCCAGATGTTTGGACAGGGATTCTACGGCCAACCTTGGTGAAGATTTGAATGAGAGGTAGAGCTGCGTGTCATCCGCATATTGATGACACTGCACCCCAAACCTCCTGATGATAGCCCCCAGCGACTTCACATAGATGTTAAATAGCATCGGGGAGAGGATGGAACCCTGTGGCACCCCACAATTAAGTGGCCACGAGTCCGAAACCTCCTCTCCCGGTGCTACCCTCTGATACCTGCCAGAGAGGAAGGACCGGAACCACCGCAATACGTTGTCTCCAATGCCCAACCCCTCCAGGAGGTCCAGGAGGATACCGTGGTCAACGGTATCAAAAGCCGCTGAGAGGTCGAGGAGAACAAGGAAGGAGCATTCACCCCTATCCAGAGCCCTCCTCATATCATCTACCAAGGCGACCAAGGCCGTTTCTGTCCCATGCCCAAGCCTGAAGCCCGACTGAAATGGGTCTAGATAATCAGTTTCTTCCAAGTGTGCCTTCAACTGCACCACCACCACCTGCTCAATCACCTTGCCCCCAAAATGGCAGATTTGAGACTGGGCGAAAGTTGTTCAGAACTTGAGGATCCAAGGAGGGCTTCTTTAAGAGCGGTCTTATCACTGCCTCCTTGAGGGCTGATGGCATCACTCCCTCCTCAAGGGAGGCCTTCACCACCCCCCTGATCCCCTCACCCAGTCTCTCTCTGCAGCCCATAATGAGCCAAGATGGGCAAGGATCAAGTAAGCAGGTGGTCAGCCTTAGAGATGAAAGCACCTTGTCCACTTCATCAGGAGGAAGAAGCTGGAACCGATCCCACAAAACCGGTTTGCCACAGGCCGCCTCTTGCTCACTAACTGTATCCACAGCGTGTAGAGTAACACACCTAATCTGGTCAATTTTATCTGCAAAGTGCCTTGCCAAGGCCTCACAGGAGGCCTTAGAATGCTCCAGTGGTTCAGGAGCCACAGGACCGACCAGGCTTCAGACCACTTGGAACAGCCTCCTGGGGCAGCACTCTGCAGACGCGATGGAGGCAGCATAATATTCCTTTTTTGCTGCCTTTACCACCACATGATAGGGTAAAGATACAGCTCTAGCCCGTGTCTGATCATCTTTGGAGCGAGACTTCCGCCACCGGCGCTCTAGCCGTCTCACCTCCTGTTTCAGAGCTCGTAACCGCGGATTGAACCATGGTGCAGTCTGAGCCCTGTTCAGGGGGAGAGGGCGTTTCGGAGCCACCCGATCTAATGCCCCAGTGATTGCGGCATTCCAGCCACCCACCAGGGTCTCGACCGAGTGGCCGTTGGCATGCCCCAGAGAATGCCCAAGCACGTTCAGGAATCCATTTGGATCCATAAGACGCCTGGGGCGGACCATTTTAATGGGTCCTCCACCCCTGCGGAGGGGTTGTGGAACCGAGAAGTCCAACGTCACCAGATAGTGATCTGACCATGACAAGGGGGTGGTGGATATACCCCCGACTTCCAGATCACTCCCCGCTTCTCCAGAAACAAACACAAGGTCTAGTGCATGACCGGCTACATGGGTGGGCCCAGTTAGAATATGGTGCAGCTCCCAGGAGGCCATGGTCTCCATGAAGTCCTGAGGTGCTCCTGTGAGGATGGCCTCCGAATTTACGTTGAAGTCCCCCAACACCAATAAGTTAGGGGACTGTACACGCACATCAGAGACCACCTCAAGCACCTCAGCCAGGGAGTCAGTTGTGCAGCGGGGTGGATGGTACACGAGCAGAATCCCCAGACTGCCCTTCAGGCCCAACCTCCAGTACATGCACTCAGCAACCTTGGTCTCCCAGACAGGGGGTCTGGTGAAGACCAAGGACTCTCGGTAGATAACAGCCACTCCCCCTCCCCGATCCCCAGCCCTCGGCTGCTGTGCATACGAAAATCCAGCTGGACACATGGCTGCAAGGGTTGGAGCAGCAGCCTCGGCTAGCCAGGTCTCCGTAATACATGCCAGGTCTGCACCCTCATCCAGGATCATGTCATGGATGAGGGAGGTTTTCTGGGTAACAGACCTGGCATTGCAGAGCAGCAAGCGAAGGCCAGAAGATGGGGTCATGCCTCCCCCAACCATCCTTTGGCTCTGGACAGGCCCGGAGCAGGGGACAGATATTACACATCTCTCCCTTGTTCCCCTTACCTGGCATGGCCTGCCCCTAGCGCTCTGCCAGCGCCTGCCGCCCAGCCTCGGTATGTTCTGGCCCCCAACGCTCCCCCCACTGCCTGCGTCAGGTGGACACATGCCCCCTCGCTCCCGCCTATCAGGCAGGCTACCCAACCCTAAAAACACAACAAAATCCCCCAGAAAAAACAAAACAAAAACAAAAAAAAAATTAAAAATCCCCTTAAAAATAATGCCAGGCAGGAGTCCACAGGGAAGGCCTGGTGGTGGTGGTGGTGGTGGTGGTGGTGGCGGCGGCGGCGGCGGCGGCGGCGGCAGCAGCAGCAGCAGCAGCAGCAGCAGGCACGCCTCTTCCCCGGTGGTGGTGGTGGTGGTGGTGGTGGTGGCGGCGGCGGCGGCAGCCTCTCCTGCAGGCCCTGCCTCTCCCAGGCCACCTCAGCCAGCCAGCTTATGTAGCCCCTCCAGGGAGGGGCAGGTGGAGCAGCACAGCTGGCTCGGTACCTGGGGGCCTGGTCCTGCAGGGACTGGCAGTCTGCCAGGCAGAAGTCTACAGGGAAGGCCTGGTGGCGGCGGCGGTGGCAGCAGCAGGCCCAGCAGCAGCAGGCAGCCCAGCAGCAGCAGGCACGCCTCTTCCCCGGTGGTGGTGGTGGCCTCTCCTACAGGCCCTGGCTCTCCTATGCTCTGGTAACCTCCATGTTATATTACTGCAATGCACTCTACATGGGGCTGCCTTTGAAGACAGTTCAGAAGCTGCAAGTTGTTCAGACTGCAGTGGTCAGATTAATAACAGGGACAAGAAGGTCAGAACATATAACACCAATTCTGGCTCACTTGCACTGCCTGCCTGTGTGATTCTGGGCCTGATTTAAGGTGCTGGTTTTGACCTATAAACCCTTACATGGCTCAGGACCACAATACCTGATGGAGCGCCTCTCCCAGCATGAACTGACCCATACAATACACTCAGCATCTAAGGCCCTCCTCCAGATACCTCCTCCAAGGGAGGCTTGGAGGGTGGCGGCAAGGGACTGGGCCTTCTTGGTTGTGGTCCCCCAGTTATGGAATTACCTCACCAACAAGGCCTGCCTGGTGCCAGCACTGTTATCTTTTCAGCACTGGGTTAAAACTGCCCTCTTCTTTCAAGGCATTTGGCAGCATACAATGAGTTTTTAATCAGGTCCTGGATTGTCCTTGGTTTGATTGTCTAAAATTGTTTTTAGGTTCATGTTGTCTCTGTGTGTGCTGTTTATATCTTCTTGTGTAAATGGTTTTGTACTTTGTATAATGTATTTTAAATGGTTTTTAATTTTTGTGAACTGCCCTGAGAGCTTTCGCTATGGGGCAGTATAGAAATATAATAAATAAAAGGAAAACAATCCTGAAACCCTGAAGGGCTGGTGCCAGTCAGGGTAGACAATACTGATGGACCAATGGCCTGACTTGGAATAAATCAGTTTCTGATATTCCTAATATCCGTGTACTTATTGTGTGTCTGCCCATGGGAAGAAGTAAGAAACTGCATAAGGAAACTGTGTGCTAACTGTCCTCTTACAAATGGTTCAGAAAATGCTATGCACTTACGGGTGTACGAAATCCCACTTACCTGGCTCCGCTGGGTTCGGCGACGGGGGGGAGGCGATCTGGTCCTCCCCTCAGAATCCTCAATGGAGGGGTGGCGATCTGGTCCTCCCCCCCGAAATCCTGCCTGGCTGGCTCCGCTCCGAGGCCAGTCCACAGAGCCGCCGGCTGGGCCAATCCGCAGCAGGGCCTCCATCTGCTGCCGGACTGCTGCGGACGCAAATGGAGTCCTGCGTAGCGGCTGCCATTTGCGTCCCTACGCTAGGCCATAATAGGCTACGAATATATTTACGTAGTCTATCACGGCTAAAGCAGGGACGCAAATGGCAGCGGCTAAGATGCAAAGAAATCGAGGAAAACAACAGAATGGGAAAGACTAGAGATCTCTTCAAGAAAATTGGAGTTCTCAAGGGAACGTTTTGTGCAAAGATGGGCATGATAAAGGACAAAGAAGGCAGGGACCTAACAGAAGCAGATGAGATTAAGAAGAGGTGGCAAGAATACACAGAAGAACTATACAGGAAAGATCTGAATGTCCCTGATAGCCATGATAGTGCGGTCACTGAACTTGAGCCGACATCCTCGAGAGTGAAGTCAAGTGTGCCTTAGGAAGCATTAGTAACAACAAAGTTAGCGGAGATGACAGTATTCCAGCTGAGCTATTTAAAATCCTAAAAGATGATGCTGTTAAAGTGCTGCACTCAATATGCCAACAAATCTGGAACACTCAACAGTGGCCACAAGACTGGAAAAGGTCAGTTTACATTCCAATTCCAAAGAAGGGCAATGCCAAAGAGTGTTCAAACTACCGTACAATTGCACTCATTTCACATGCCAGCAAGGTGATGCTCAAAATCCTACAAGCTAGGCTTCAGCAGTATGCGAACCGAGAACTACCGGAAGAACAAGCTGGGTTTCGAAGAGGCAGAGGAACTAGAGATCAAATCGCCAACGTTCGCTGGATCATGGAGAAAGCAAGATAAATTCCAGAAAAATGTCTATTTCTGCTTCATTGACTACGTTAAAGCCTTTGATTGTGTGGATCACAACAAACTGTGGCAAATTCTTAAAGCGATGGGAGTACCAGACCACCTTACCTGTTTCCTGAGAAACCTGTACGAGGGTCAAGAAGCAACAGTAAGAACCAGACATGGAACAACCGATTGGTTCAAAATTGGGAAAGGAGTACGACAAGGCTGCATATTGTCACCCTGCTTATTTAACTTATATGCAGAGTACATCATGAGAAACGCCGGGTTGGATGAATCAAAGGTCATAATTAAGATTGCCGGGAGAATTATCAACAACCTCCGATATGCAGACGATACCACCCTAATGGCAGAAAGCGAAGAGGATCTCAAGAGCCTCTTGTTGAGGGTGAAAGAGGAGAGTGCAAAAGCTGGTTTGAAACTCAACATTAAAAAAACTAAGATCATGGCATCTGGCCCCATCACTTCCTGGCATATAGAAGGGGAAGAAATGGAAGCAGTGACAGATTTTACTTTCTTGGGCTCCAAGATCACCGCAGACGGTGACTGTAGCCATGAATTTAAAAGACGCTTGCTCCTTGGGAGGAAAGCTGTGGCAAACCTAGACAGCATAGTAAGAAGCAGAGACATCACCTTGCTGACAAAAGTCCATCTAATCGAAGCTATGGTTTTCCCAGTAGTAATGTATGGCTGTGAGAGCTGGACTATAAGGAAGGCTGAGCACCGAAGAATTGATGCTTTCGAACTGTGGTGCTGGAGAAGACTCTTACGAGTCCCCTGGACTGCAAGGAGGTCCAATCAGTCCATCCTAAAGGAAATCAACCCTGAGTGCTCATTGGAAGGACAGATACTGAAGCTGAAGCTCAAATATTTTGGCCACCTAATGCGAAGAGAAAACTCTCTGGAAAAGACCCTGATGCTGGGCAAGACTGAAGGCAAAAGGAGAAGGGGACGGCAGAGGATGAGATGGCTAGATAGCATCACTGATGCAATGAATATGAACTTGAGCACACTCCGGGAGAGAGCGCAGGACAGGAAGGCCTGGCGTGCTATGGTCCATGGGGTCACGAAGAGTCGGATACGACTGAACGACTGAACAACAACAACAACGCCATTTGCGTCCCTGTCTTTTGCTGTGATAGGCTGCATAGATACTTACATAGCCTATCATGGCAAAAGCAGGGACACAAATGGTGTAGCGGCTGCCATTTGTGTCCCCGCTTTACCTGTGATAGGCTACATAAATATATACATAGCCTATCACAGCTAAAGCAGGGACGCAAATGGCGTCCCCTATGCAGGACGCCATTTGTGGCCACAGCAGCCTGGAAGACGACCCGGATCTGCCACCGCTGCTGTTGGAGCTGCCGCCAGGTAGGTCTGTTCCGGGGATTTCAGAGGGTGGCGGGGGGTGGGTAGTCCATTCCACCACGGACTCCGGGGGGCTGGATTCTAAAGAATCTGGCCTCACTGGAGTCCATGGCAGAATTCTCCAACATCCCTATATGCACTGGCACTGATTTCTTGTATCTTAAAGATACAAGTGGAACCAGCACAGGCCAGAATGCTTGGGCACAGAGACACATCGTAACTAGGGATGTACGAAACCCCTACCTGGCTCCGTGCCGGGCATAGGGATGTCAGAGAATTCCGCCATGGATCTCGCCACGGATCTCGGAATGCACTGGCATTCGGCCCCCCAAACTCCATGGCGGAACGGCCTGCCCCCCCACCCCCCCGCGGATCCCCCCCAGGACGAGACTTACCTGGGGCGGATGTTCTGGGTGGTGATGGCTCCAGCGGTTGGTCCTCTGACTGGCCGCCGCTGCCGTTTGCAGTCTTGTCGTTTTTTTGTTTTTCTTTTACAAGACGTGATAGGCTACTTAAAGATTTACGTAGCCTATCATGGCTTGGTAAAAAACAAACAAACAAAACCGCGTATGCAAATGGCGGCGGCTATGGCTGCCGCCATTTGCGTTCCTTATTTTTGGCCATCTTAGTCTACGTAAATATTTACGTAGACTATGAAGGCGAAAATAAAGGAGAACGCAAATAGTGTAGTGGGCACTATTTGAGTCCCTTTTTGATTCGCCATTTTAGCCTACGTAAATATTTACGTAGGCTAAAATGGTGAATCAAAAAGGGACGCAAATAGCGCCCGCTACGCTATTTGCGTTCCCCTTTATTTTCGCCGTCATAGTCTACGTAAATATTTACGTAGACTAAGACAGCCAAAAATAAGGATCGCAAATGGTGGCGGCCGTAGCCACTGTCATTTGCGTACGCTTTTTTTTTTTTTACCTAGAGACCTCCGCGGCCAGAAATCCGGCTGTGGATGGCTCTAGCCTGGGCCTCGCCGGCTGCTCTGCGGAGCTGCCGTGGAGCACAGCCGGCCATGGAGGATTCCGGGGGGGGGGAGGAACGGATTGCTTCCCCCCCGTTGAGGATTCCAGGGGGAGAGATGGAACACCTCCCCCCCCACCATCAACATAATCCGTGGAAAGGTAAGTGACTTTCGTACATCCCTAGTTGGGCAATCTACGGTGGGGGGGAGGCGCTCCATCCCACCCCCCAGAATCCTCAATGGGGGGGGAGGCGATCCAGTCCTCCCCGCCAGAATCCTGCCCGGCCGGCTCTGCTCCGCAGCTGTGGAGCTGCTGGCCAGCACCAGCCGCCCGTAGCCGGACATCCGGCCGCTGGGCAGCCCTGCAGGGACGCAAATGGCGGCTGTTGTAGTCGCTGCCATTTGCGTCCCTGTATTGAGCCATGATAGGCTACGTAAATATTTACGTAGCACATCACGGCAGGGGGAAAACCCCCAGCGTACGCAAATGGCGGTAGCTGCCGCCATTTGCGTATGCTGGGGTCCCCCCCCGCTGTGATAGGCTATGTAAATACTTACATAGCCTATCACGGCCTCCGCAGGGGGGAAATACGTAAGTATTTACGTAGCCTATCATGGCTATGAAGAGGAGGAAGCGAATGGCGGCCGCAGGACAGCCGCCATTCGCAAAGCAGCACGGACGGGAGCAGGTAAGTGCTCCGTTTCACGCACCTTTTGTGGGTTTGGGGCGGCGGGGACTTCGTCCCGTGCCCCTTTCATGGGTTGGGGGGGCAGGGGCTTCGTTCCGTGATGGATTTCGGGGGGCCAAATGCACTGGCATTCGGCCTCACCGAGATCCGTCGCGGAATTCTCTGACATCCCTAATTGTAACACATCTGAACTCTATCTGTTTGCTAAAAAAAAGTGGTGGTGTGTGGACCTACCTTTGTTTATAGAGAGCAAAGGTTTATAAATCATTTCTGACCCATGATTTGGTCTTTGTGTTTCTTTTGACTCAAGCACAAGACTGCATTTGTGACATGGGTTTATACTTTTTGCTGGGGGATAACGCTACTGGAACTTTATTTAGAGAGGTGGCAAGTAGCCAGCGCATTATCACTGTGAGGCCTGTGGGACCTAATAAACAAAACAATATTTGTTTGTTTATTGATTTCACTTCTATACCGCCCAATAGCCAAAGCTCTCTGTTGATCAATCTGGACATTAAGAATGGGCTGCTCACTTGCCATCTCTGAGACCTTTCAATGGGATTCCTTTCTGTCCTACCTCCTATTTGATACATACAGGTAGTATTGAATGAAACCTCAAAATTCAGAACACCAATGGCACACTTTTGTTTTTTATCATTCCTTTTTTTTTTTTTTTTAATTCTTAGGGCCAACTCAGACTGCAGTCCTATACTCAGTAAGCTGAGAGTAAGCCTCATTGAACTCATTAGGACTCACCTCTGAGTAGACATGCTTAGGATTGCACTGTCAGTACCTTAGGGTGCAATCCTAACTAGATAGGCAGCTGGCTCCGACCTCAGAGGCGACCGCCTATCCAAAGCAAGGCAGGAGAGGCATGGGGGGATCGTTCCCTCCGTGCCCCTCTTGCCGTATTTTTCACTAGACAGCTGTTTTCGGCTGTCTAGCAGCGGGGGGGCCAACTGGGAGAGGAAGCTGCCATATGACACATTGGATGAGTCATATGCGCAGCTCCGCTCTCCCCGCCCCGGAACACCCCCAGCCCTACCCCTTTTCAGTCACTCCGCACTCCTCTTGCGAGCATGGAGGACAGGGCTTTTCTGCACTGCCTCCGAGGCAGCACAGATAAGGGGCGAGGGCGGTTTTCCAGAAACCAACCTCAGAGCGTGTGCTCCAAGGTCACTTCTCAGAAATGAGCATAGCCTATGGCCCTCTAGACAGTGTCTAGTGGCCATAGGATTGCTCTCTTATTTCTATAGTAAAAGCAGCTTACAATGTATCTACAAAAAGATTAATTAGGAATGTGTGGAAGGGTTTATCGTTGTCTTTTCTGGACCCTCTCTGTTGACATCATAGTTCAGGTTCCACTCTCTTCTTACCAGAGGGAAGTTGAAGTAAACAATGCAGATGGACTAAGGGACAGGATGGTGGTAAAGATGCTAGCCCATGCAAGCAGCCCTTCTGAGAATCTGAGCCCTTCTGAGAATGGGACGAAAACTTACATGGAAGTGGTGATTGTTGAAGGATGAGATTTACCAGTCATTATCACTGGGATTTATATATTGATTATTTATGTATTTATGATTACATTTCTATACCACCCAATAGCCGAAACTCTCTGGGAGGTTCACAAAAATTAACACCACAAAATACATGGGGTAGGTTGTGAGTTACGCATTATATTGGAAACAATACTTCTATCATCAGCATTTAAAGGGGATTGGTTCCTCATTTTACAATTATTGTAGCACCTCCTTAATTTCCTTAGGATATTGCATGTAATCCATAATTATAGAAAAACAACTAGCCTTTAGCTTTTTAATGTTCTCTTTGCTGCTGCACTATTTTTTTTCCTTTTTATTAATTTAACTTCTATACAAGCTAACAGATTGCCATAAAAGAAAACAGAATTTCTCAACCAGCTTTGCTAATAGCTGTATTTCAGGAAAGGCCCTCTGGTGCATGTTGAACAATAACTACCACTCCTGTGCCACTTGCAGTTTTTAATTGAATTTCTATCCCATGGATATCATGTTGAAGCTATTCATCTGCTCCAGTAAGTCTTCTGATATTAAACAAGTTCTTCCAAGTTATTATTGTAATATAAATATTGCTCGACAGTTGATTTGCATTAGAAATTCACAACCGTGCTGGGGATAACAGTGCAGGAAGCTTTGCCCTGCCTATGTATAAGCAAGGGAATCTTATTAATATGGATGAAATTATGTTTTGCTTATAAGGCGTTTGGATATTCTGCTTCCTGCTTTCTTTCATGCATGAACCAGAAGTTGACCAATGCTTGAAATAAAAGAGGCACCTTAGTTCAAAAGATGTAGTTTCACATCCTTAAAATACAACACAAATTAGAAATGGTAAGCCTAGTAAAGTTTTTACTCACATGGTAATTTGATATTTCAGAACTTTGACCAAAATGTTATTTTCTCTTCATCATTTTAATCAATCAGAACATCAGAAAGAGAGGTAAGATAAAGTGACAACTATATTAACAGTCTATGGAGTTACCAAGTATTAAACATTTGTTTCCGCACACTTTGAAAAATGGACTTTTTGAAAGGGAGAACAACTTTAAAACTAAATATTTGGATTAGTGCTGCGCCGAAAATTTTGATTCGTCCATTTTTGGCATTTCATGGGTGGTGGGTGGTGGGGGCAAAATGAAAACTCTAGCAAAGGGGGCTGGGAGAGGTGAGAATTTTGGAGAATTTTCTCCTTGGGGAGCGGGACAGGGTTCCCTCATACCTTTTAAAGTGTAGGCAATTGTTGAGAAGTCTTCTTTCTATTTTTTATTTTTTTAGAAGCACCCCCTGCACTTGCAGGAGCCTAGGATTCTTCTCCAGCCCAGCAGTTCTTTCTGAACTCCCTGGAGACCATGTGACCTCTCCCTCTCCAATAGGCACTCAAGAAGAATGACCCCCTCCCTGCGAAAGAGGCAACGAAGAAGCAAACAATGCCTGTTTCGCAGGGAGAGAAAAAGTTCCTGAAAATAGTGGGCAGGATTCGGCACAGCACTAATTTGGATATGATAACTTTAACAAATTCAAAATCCAAATGGAATATTTCATAGTGATTCAGAAGTTATATTGCATTTGATCCCACAAATGAATGTGGGCACGTAGACTTATACGCAAAAAGCGCTGTGGATCACCCATATACTCTAGTTTCACAGTGCTATTCTGCATATAAGTCTATGGGCAAGTGATTGGGACAGAGATGAACAGGCCCGGGTAAGTTGCAGGCTGTTTACTGAGTGCGGAGGGCGGGGGGGCTTGACTGCAGCCTGGAGGGCCAGCGAGTGGGGGGAGAGCTCGGCTGGTGCCGGGAGAACCCAAGCTGGGATGGGTTCTCACATCCCTACTGGATATACGGTTGCTATTAAAGGATATTTTATGTCGGTTAAGAAGGAGTGAAAGAATATTTGCTTGCTTTGTAGTGCTTGGGTGTGGTAATGGAATGGATGAGGGTGAACAAACTGAAAGCCAGTCGAGACAAGAGAGAGGTATTGTTCGTTGGTGGTTCATCCTCCCAGGTTGGCCACACTTGGAATACTGTGTACAGTCCCAAGTTTTTTAAGTCCCACTGTGTACAGTACAGTTTTTTAGGTCCCAAACCTAAAAAAAAGATATTGCAGAGCTGGAAAAAGTGTAGAAAAGGGCAACTAAAATGATCAAGGGGCTGGAGCCTCTTCCCTATGAGAGAAGGTTACAACAGCTGCGATTGTTTAGCTTGAAAAAAGGAGGGTCAGGGGAGACATAATAGAGGTCTACAAAATTATGCATGGTGTGGAGAACATGGATAGGGAGAAATTTTTCTCCCTTTCTCAAAATACTAGAGCTTGGGCTGGGGTCATCCTATGAAGCTGATTGGTGGGGGATTCAGGACAGATAAAAGGCAGTACTTCTTCACACAGTGCATTAGTTAAACTGTGGAATTTACTACCATAGGATGTAGTGATACCCACCAATTTGGATGGCTTTATAAGGGCATTGGACAAATTCCTGGAGGAAAAGGCTATCAATGGCTACTAATCCTGATGGCTATGTGCTACCTCCAGTACCAGAGGCAGTGAGCTTATGTACACTGGATGCTGAGGAACATGGGTGGGAGGGTGCTGTTGCGCTCGTGCCTTTCTTGTGGGTTCCTGGTCAACAGCTGGTTGGCCACTGTGTGAACAGAATGCTGGATTAGATGGACTTTTGGTCTGATCCAGCATGGCTCTTCTGATGTTCTTATATTCTAGATGGGGTTGCACTTCCCCTGAAGCAGGGGTGTAGAACCTCAGGCCTGGGGGCCAAATGTGGTCAGTCTGGGCTCCCAATCTGGCCCTTTGGGGTTCTTCAGATGGCCCCACCCTTTCCCCTGACCACTGATCATTGGTGGCTTCCTGGCTTTTGTGCAGCCCCCCCCCCATTCTAAAAAGTTGTGATGCCTCTCCCAAGGCTTAGTTACTAGCAGTAGGAGTTTAAGCTAATCCTCCCTAATTCCCTCTTGGAATGTGGCCTCTCAGCGCTGAAAGAGGTTTGACACCCTTGCCCTAATGGATCAGGTTTGCAGTTTGGGGGGTGCTTATCAATCTAGCACTATACTTAGAGGCTCAAGCGACCTCTGTGGCTTGAAATTCCAGCTGTAATGTGACCTGGATGGAGGAAGCTTGGCCCCAATTACTCACACTCTGGTAACCTCCCGTTTAGATTGTTGCAATGCATCGTGTGTGGGGCTGCCTTTAAAAACAATTTGGCAACTTCAGTTGGTCCAAACAGGACTGCATGATTAGTAAATGCATGGACTGGGCCATTTGACCATATTATGCCTGTGCTTTGTGAGCTGCACTGGATCCCAGTGTGTTTCCAGGCCCAATTTAAGATGCTGGGTTTAATCTTTAAAGCCCTAAAGGTCTTGGGATCAGTTTACCTGAAAGACTGAATTCTCCAGTAGGTGCTTCTCTGAACCTTAAGATCTTCTTCAGAGGCCCTGTTCCAAGCGCTCCAGTGGAATGAAGTGAAGCAGATAACCACTAGGGAGAGGGCCTTTTGGGTATTGGCACCCCAACTGTGCACCAGCCTTCCCAGAGAGGTTTGTTTTGCACCATCATTGTGGTCTTTTTGGAAACAGGTGAAGACTTTTCTGTTCACCCAGGGCTTTAAAATAATTCATGTAGTCTTGGCCTCCTAATTCTAAAATCTGTTTTAATTCTAGAATTACCATGAGTTTCGTTTTGTTGTTGTATTTATGCTGGTTTTGATTTTATGACTCTATGTTTTATTTTGTATTTGAATTGTTTTTATGTTTGTTTATTGTAAGTCACCCAGATAACTTTATGTTATGAGCTGGCATACAAATAAAATAAAACATAGGGAAGAGAAAAGGGAAGGCAGCAGCTTGAACATTTCGTTGCATTAAACAAAAGGCACAATACTGATTGTCCTGCTGAAAGACACTAAAGGCCTAGACAGCTTTCAGAAGCTAACTATCTCTGGGTATCTTTTGTTCCTACTTCTGCACTAGCAGCCCCTCAGCTGTGATGGTCAAAGGGAAATCCCAGTCAACTCTTCTTTGAACAGCTTTTCATTTTCTCTGTGATAGACAATTCAGATAGCACTTCAGGGTATGTGACAAAGTTGTATTTGGAGGCTGTCTGGAATCCATATTTTATTGCACAAGTCCCAGATTCCATAGTCTTCTTGTTAGATTGCAGCACAGATATTAGTTGGTGAGGGCAATTATTCAGTGTCAGTAAAAGCTAGATCCTGTTTCCATTCCTGTTTTTTCCCCTCCCTTCAGCAAGAACACCACTAAATGTAACCACAGGGGGCATTATAAAAACAACACATTTTATTTGTCTGTGTGAAGAAGAGGGATTATAAGGCCTTGAAAGTATTCTATGTACTGTATTTACAAGATAATAACTTGTAGCAAAGTTCCCCTTTATTTATTTCCTTTGTCTCTATGATCAGTTAGTTTATTTATAAAGTAGAAGAAAAATATTATTTCAGATAATATTCCTCAACATACATTAGTATGTTCCTCAGCATACATTAGACAGTCACTGTTCCAACATGCTAGCCTGAGTATTGCAAACATATTGTCTGACATTGAGTAGGCGTGCAATAGATCATAGAATCATAGAATAGTAGGGTTGGAAGGGGCCTGCTGCAAGACCATCGGGTCCAACCGCCTGCTCAGTGCAAGATTCCAAGTCAGAGCATCCCTGGTAGATGGCTGTCCAGCCTCGTCTTGAATGCCTCCAGTGTGGGAGAGCCCACTACCTCCCTAGGTAATTGGTTCCATTGTCGTATTGCTCTGACAGTCAGTAATATTGCTTTCCATGCTTAATCCCCTATTTTCTTTGCACAGCATTTAAATCTTACAGATAGTTGATGATTGATCAACCATTGTTACACATCAATGGGCAGCTGTCTTATGTCAAAATCACAGAAATATTTTGTTGTTGTTGTTCAGTCATTCAGTCATGTCCGACTCTTTGTGACCCCATGGACCATAGCACGCCAGGCCTTCCTGTCCTGTGCTCTCTCCCGGAGCGTGCTCAAGTTCATATTCATTGCATCGGTGATGCTATCTAGCCATCTCATCCTCTGCCGTCCCCTTCTCCTTTTGCCTTCAGTCTTTCCCAGCATCAGGGTCTTTTCCAGAGAGTTTTCTCTTCGCATTAGGTGGCCAAAATATTTGAGCTTCAGCTTCAGTATCTGTCCTTCCAATGAGCACTCAGGGTTGATTTCCTTTAGGATGGACTGATTGGACCTCCTTGCAGTCCAGGGGACTCGTAAGAGTCTTCTCCAGCACCACAGTTCGAAAGCATCAATTCTTCAGTGCTCAGCCTTCCTTATAGTCCAGCTCTCACAGCCATACATTACTACTGGGAAAACCATAGCTTTGATTAGACGGACCTTTGTTGGCAAGGTGATGTCTCTGCTTCTTACTATGCTGTCTAGGTTTGCCACAGCTTTCCTCCCAAGGAGCAAGCGTCTTTTAAATTCATGGCTACAGTCACCGTCTGTGGTGATCTTGGAGCCCAAGAAAGTAAAATCTGTCACTGCTTCCATTTCTTCCCCTTCTATATGCCAGGAAGTGATGGGGCCAGATGCCATGATCTTCGTTTTTTTAATGTTGAGTTTCAAACCACCTTTTGCCCTCTCCTCTTTCACCCTCAACAAGAGGCTGTTCACTTTCTGCCATTAGGGTGGTATCGTCTGCATATCGGAGGTTGTTGATAATTCTCCCACCAGTCTTAATTCTGACCTCTGATTCATCCAACCCGGCGTTTCTCATGATGTACTCTGCATATAAATTAAATAAGCAGGGTGACAATATGCAGCCTTGTCGTACTCCTTTCCCAATTTTGAACCACTCGGTTGTTCCATGTCTGGTTCTTACTGTTGCTTCTTGACCCTTGTACAGGTTTCTCAGGAGACAGGTAAGGTGGTCTGGTACTCCCATCACTTTAAGAATTTGCCACAGTTTGTTGTGATCCACACAATCAAAGGCTTTAGCGTAGTCAATGAAGCAGAAATAGACGTTTTTCTGGAATTCTCTTGCTTTCTCCATGATCCAGCGAATGTTGGCGATTTGATCTCTAGTTCCTCTGCCTCTTCGAAACCCAGCTTGTACTTCTGGTAGTTCTCGGTTCGCATACTGCTGAAGCCTAGCTGGTAGGATTTTGAGCATCACCTTGCTGGCATGTGAAATGAGCGCAATTGTGCGGTAGTTTGAACACTCTTTGGTGTTGCCCTTCTTTGGAATTGGAATGTAAACTGACCTTTTCCAGTCTTGCGGCCATTGTTGAGTGTTCCAAATTTGTTGGCATATTGAGTGCAGCACTTTAACAGCATCATCTTTTAGGATTTGAAATAGCTCAGCTGGAATACTGTCATCTCCACTAGCTTTGTTGTTACTAATGCTTCCTAAGGCCCACTTGACTTCACTGTCTAGGATGTCCGGCTCCAGTTCAGTGACCGCACTATCATGGCTGTCAGGGACATTAATATCTTTCCTGTATAGTTCTTCTGTGTATTCTTTCCACCTCTTCTTAATCTCATCTGCATCTGTTAGGTCCCTGCCTTCTTTGTCCTTGATCATGCCCGTCTTTGCACAAAACGTTCCCTTGAGATCTCCAATTTTCTTGAAGAGATCTCTAGTCTTTCCCATTCTGTTGTTTTCCTCGATTTCTTTGCATTGTTCATTTAAGAAGGCCTTCTTGTCTCTCCTTGCTATTCTCTGGAACTTTGCATTCAGTTGGATATATCTTCCCCTTTCTCCCTTGCTTTTCGCTTCCTTTCTTTCCTCAGCTACTTGTAAAGCCTCATCATCAGACAGCCACTTTGCTTTCTTGCATTTCTTTTTCTTTGGGATGGATTTCGGTGCTGCCTCCTGAACAATGTTACGGACCTCCGTCCATAGTTCCTCAGGTACTCCGTCCATCAGGTCTAATCCCTGAAATCTATTCCTCACCTCCACTGTATATTCATAAGGGGTATGATTTAGGTCATACCTGAATGGTTTAGTGGTTTTCCCTACGTTCTTCAATTTAAGCCGAAATTTTGCAATAAGAAGCTCATGATCTGAGCCACAGTCAGCTCCAGGTCTTGTTTTGACTGACTGTATAGAGCTTCTCCATCTTTGGCTGCAAAGGACATAATCAATCTGATTTCGATATTGACCCTCTGGTGATGTCCATGTGTAGAGTCGTCTCTTGTGCTGTTGGAAAAGAGTGTTTGCTATGATCAGCGTGTTCTCTTGGCAAAACTCTATTAGCTTTTGTCCTGCTTCATTTTGTACACCAAGGCCATGCCTGCCTGTTATCCCAGTGATTTCTTGACTTCCTACTTTAGCATTCCAATCCCCTATGATGAAGAGGACATCTTTTTTTGGTGTTAGTTCTAGAAGGTGTTGTAGGCCTTCATAGAACCGATCAACCTCAGCTTCTTCGGCATCAGTGGTTGGGGCATAGACTTGAATTACTGTGATGTTGAATGGTTTGCCTTGGATTCGTACTGAGATCATTCTATAATTTTTAAGATTGTACCCCAGTACTGCTTTTCCCACCCTTTTGTTGACTATGAGTGCTACTCCATTTCTTCTAAGGGATTCTTGCCCACAATAGTAGATATGATGGTCACCTGAATTAAATTCGCCCATGCCTGTCCATTTTAGTTCACTGATTCCCAAGATGTTGATGTTCAGTCTTGCCATCTCATGTTTGACCACCTCCAGCTTACCTTGATTCATTGATCTGACATTCCAGGTTCCTAAACAATATTGTTCTTTACAGCATCGGATTTTCTTTTCACCACCAGACACATCCACAGCTGAGTGTCCTTTCGGCTTTGGCCCAGCCGCTTCACTCTTTTTGGCGCTACTTGGAAATACCCTCTGCTCTTCCCCAGTAGTATATTGGACACCTTCCGACCTGAGGGGCTCATCTTCCGGCGTCATCTCTTTTAGCCTTGTGATACGTTCCGTGGGGTTTTCTTGGCAAGAATACTGGAGTGGGTTGCCATTTCCTTCTCCAGTGGACCACATTTTGTCAGAACTCTCTGCCATGACCTGTCCGTCTTGGGTGGCCCTGCATGGCATAGCTTATGGCTTCACTGAGTTATGCAAGCCCCTTTGCCACAACAAGGCAGTGATCCATGAAGGGGACAGAAATATTAGTTATCACTAATTAAACAGTGTGCTACTTGGGAAAGGCAGCACACAACTCCATGTGCCGAATCAATATTCATTAGAGCCAAATACAACTAACATCAGTTTGTACATACCACATCATCCAGATTAAAGTGTCTCACAAGAGGGCTCAAGAGGAACCACGGTGCATCATACCACAGGTTCCTGTAGGACAATGCTGCTCATCACAGAAAGCCACAGAACTGTATCAATCTGTATGTAGATTTTAATGCAACTTCTTTGATACCCTTGTGCCTCTTTCTCAAGTCTGTTATTAGGGATGTGAAGGAACAGAACTGTCCTCCATTTTTGTATTTAGTTAATGAGAGTAAGAAATCGGATTTATGAGCTTAAGGGTGCAATATGAGGTTAAGGGTGCAATTTTCTGCCTGTTTAGAAAGAAAATATCCTACAACTCCCAGCATCCCCCAGCCAAGTGGGGGATGCAAAAGCTAGTTGTGTGTATGCTGCTCAGTTTCAATAGAAGGTCAGAGAAAGAGAGAGAAAAGTTTTAAATTCAGGATAAGAAACCAGGGAGAGAAATAACTAATTTTAAGAGATACAAGCCAAAGGCAGAGTGAATAAGGAAGGAGAAGAAGAAGAAGGGCAGAATCCTAAAGGGAAGAAAGAGTCAGAGCTGCTGGAATGGGAGAACTGATTGATGGAGCTGGACCAGTGATAGTAAGGTATTGCTTGGGAAGGACCTGGATAAAATAGTGACACATTCTAGTTAGGTTAGCTGGATGTGTTTATCACTGGTTGTGTTTTTGCCGTATTGCTCATATGGGGTGTGTGTGTGTGACCATTCAGATTTTAAAACTTTTTCCTATTGATATTTTTCTTCAGTAAAATTTAGAATATGTTATTTGAATCTTCATGGTCTTTCTTTTGGGGTGGGGGTGTTACTCATCCCAACCATCCCGACACTAACTAAAGTAATATATCTGAAACCTAGAGAGTTGAAGGCTGTTTTGGTAAGAACTAAAGCTTTCCATCTGGTGGCAGCGGAAAAGGTCACAGGAAGGGAAAAGCAAAGAGGAGTGGGATCAGACTATTTTGCCTGTTTGACCTTCCACTCATGGAGCAGGGTGTTTCCAGTCTGTGACAGGGGGATTCTGAAAACAACCCTATGCATTTGAAGAATGCATATTAGTTAGCCCTGATACCAATGCACCTGGTGGCCACAGCCCAAACAGCCCACATATATTCGGAGCATTTTGGAAGGAGTTACATGTATGTACTGATGTACCCTGGCCCAATCAGGGTCACCCCTTGCATGGAAAACTCTACACACATATGTCAGTACACATGTAGAGCCCCTTCACATACCAGCCAATCACATGCCTGGTGTGGGCATGTGGCCACTGCATGGGTTAGCGGTGGAGGCAGACCAGCCTGCATGGTCTCAAAACTGCCTATTGTCGTAAGAATACAGCTCCTAGGGGTGAAGTGTTGTTGTTGTTGTTATTATTATTATTATTATTATATTTGTACCCTGCCTTTTCCCCAGTACTGGGACACCTTTAATGCTTTCAATGTAATGAGGAATGCTGGGTGGGGCCTCAAAGCTTTTTAGCTTTCCATGCTGAGGAGAATGAACCGTTACTGTTGCACTGAAAGTATTTATTTATTATTTTAGTTATTAAAAACATTTGTATCCTGCCCTATATCATTAAGATCTCAGGGTGGCATACAGAAACAATAGGAAAAAATATTCTAATTTTTCGTATTAGAAAACTTAGTATTCTAACATGTGCTAGATAAACAATTTTTTTAGCTTTATAGAACTTGGGGCCCATCTTTAATCCCAGTCTGCAACTGTCAGGATTCCTTTTGTCCCCACTGAACCACAAACGCCAAATCAAACACAGAGCAGAGGCTTCAGTCTGCAGCTTTGAATCCATACTTCAAAGGGACATACAGATGCAAATTCTCAGAGACTCTCAGCCTACAAGGAAATGCCTTCAGGGGGTTCAAAAGGTAGCTAAGAAAGTTGCCCGCCATTTGAAAGGAAGGCGGCCTCACTAGTCTAACTTAAGGGGTGGGGGGAGGTCTCTATCTCTCTAGTGAGGTTTCTAGGCGCAGCTGTTCACGCAAGGCCAATCGGGTAGACCATCTAAGTTCCGCCCCAGCCTTCTCCCTCTTTGCTCTGCGTCTGCGCCTGGCATCTATTAATCCAGACTCCCCAAACCCCACCTCTCCCTGTTCGCTGTCTCTCATGGGTGTGTGTGTGTGTGAAGAGGGACCCTTCTCCTCCAGCTGGACCTTTGAAACCTGAGGAGCCTGCCTAGCCTTGTCTGGAGGTACATGGGGGAGGTATGCCTGGGAACATACCTCCCCCATGTCTGGTGGTTCTTCAGAATCTGAACTACTATCCCACTCCCTGCACTCAGAAACACTCCTGACAGCAACCAGTAACAGCTGACAAGGCAGTTTGCTAGGTAAAACTGTCAGCAGAAGCTGCATGATGATTAAGGTGGGAAGAGAATTCTCACCCTTACCTTTAGGCATTGGGAGGTGGTGGAACAAGTAGGAGTTGCTGTAGCCAGCACTGTGCAGGTGCATGGTTCCTGACTGGATTATTGTTCTGGCGCAGGCAGGGGCTGCTGACATTGTCCAGTCAGCAACAATATGCTTGCACAGTGCTGTCTATGGGGCCCACCACCTGATGTTAAGGGCAGGAATTTACCTCCACCATCATTGGCCACAAATGTCTGCCAGCAGTTTCCCAAGAGAAATACCTCACTGACCGCTACCGTCTGCAACACAGGAACCGCTTGACATTTTACCATATATGTCTAGCTTTCTCCTTCTGTCTCTAGAGGCAAAGGGGCTCTGTTCCTTTGATAGTTGTGTTGAAGAGAGGATTTTGGAAGGTTCAGCTACTTTTGTAGAGGTGAGGAAAATAGGACCTGCTGAAAGTCCTTCTGCTATGCAACTATGAAAGGTAAAGGAGGTCTGCCCTCATCTTCTTTCCCCCCTCTCCTTTTCTTCCTCTTGAAATGGCACTCCAAGGCAGTCAAAGCTTTAAGATAAAATATTCTGGTATTTTTGGCTCTGTCCCTTTGCCTTCAGCCCCACCCAACACTGGAATATGGCCCCTGAGCATTGAATTCTGCCCTTGAACTGAAAGAGGTTTGACACTCCTGCTATAGTGAATCTTGTCCTTTGACTCAGGCAGCAAAAAGTTCTGCGCCATCCCTGCAGATTTGATATACCTTCCCCTGGAATACTGACCATTCCATCAGGTATGAATATTTTGTCAACTTTCACCTAAAGATGATGTGGGAAGAGACCTTTGTGGAGCTGACAGTCTACCACTAGGCACAAGTAGAGGTTAGAAACCACACAGTATAGTGTGTCAGTTCCTGCCTTCTATACCTTATACCCTCTGAGGGAGTGCCATTTCCTTCACCTTGTCTTCACTTGATTACAAGGATAGACCTGAGACTGCTGGCTTGGGGGCTGGCCAGAGACTGACTCCTCAAGTTTGGGTAGTTTATTGATCCAGTGTCTGAACAATGTCTGACAAGTTTATTTTCCCCAACCAAGGTGCTTTATGTTTGACAAAGCTGTGAAAGGGTTCTTCTGTAAAAATGACAGAGAAAGCATTACTGAGGGGAGATTGGCTTGATGGAAGTGATGTGGCATTAGCAGGTTGGGAACCACTGACAGGTGAGACAGACACTTGGTTCAGTAATAATGGGAATCCAATGGCGGCTCCTTTACAGAGTGCTTTCTTACTGAACCTGGACACTATTTGGTTTGTTGCAAAGGTTCAAGTAGTGCTGGATGAGGCTGTCTGTTTCTGGCCTTTGTCACTTTTGCATGGGTTCAGCCATAAGTCCATTCTATCTATGGGACTGAATCAGCCTTGGTCGCCCTGATGGATGACCTTCATCAAGAGAGGGACAGGGGGAGTACAACCTTGTTAATTCTGCTCAATCTCTCATCAGCTTTTGATACCATTGACCATGATATCCTCCTGGATCGACTCCATGGGATGGGTATTGGAGGCACTGTGCTACCGTGGTTCTGGTCCTACCTACGGGGCCGATTTCAGAGAGTAACATTGTGTGACTATTCCTCAGCCCCTTGGCAATTGAGCTATGGGGTGCCGCAGGGTACCATCCTGTCCCCAATGTTGTTTAACATCTATATGAAGCCACTGGGAGCGGTCATTAGGGGATTTGGAGCTAAATGCCATCAGTATGCTGGTGACATGCAGCTCCATCTCCCTGTGACATCTGAATCAGGAGAGGCTGTGCAAGTCTTGAATCAGTGCCTAGACTCAGTGATGGGCTGGATGAGGGCCAATAAACTGAAGCTGAATCCTGGCAAGACGGAAGCCCTGTGGGTGAGTGGTTCCTGGGTCCGGGAGATAGGCTCATTGCCTGTTCTGGATGGGGTTGCACTCCCTCTGAAAGATCAGGTCCGTAGTCTGGGGGTACTCCTAGATCCATCATTGTCTCTGGAGGCCCAAGTGGTCACAGCAGCTTGGAGTGCCTTTTACCAGCTTTGGCTGGTTTGCCAGCTACGGCCTCTCCTGGACAGGGATAGCTTGACCATGGTGGTACAGGCATTAGTAACCTCAAGACTGGATTACTGCAATGCACTCTATGTGGGGCTGCCTTTAAAGCTGGTCTGGAAGCTGGAGCTAGTGCAGAATGCAGCAGCTCAGCTGTTGTCGGGAGCTGCCCCTTTTCAGCATGTAACTCCTTTGCCGAGGGAACTGCACTGGCTGCCTATTCGCTACTGGGCCAGGTTTGAGGTATTACTACTAGTGTACAAAGCCCTAAACAACTTGGGACCAGGATACCTGAGAGAGCGCCTCCTTCCCTACCAACCTGCCCGGTCACTGAGGTCATCAGAGGGCATGTTCCTAGTGGTTCCACATGGACCTATGGCCCGGTTGGAGTCCACCAGGAGAAGAGCCTTCAGTGTGGTGGCCCCCTTCCTATAGAATTCCCTGCCTTTAGAGGTCAGGCAGGCGCCAACATTGTGTTCTTTCCGGCGTCTCCTGAAGATGTTGTTCTTTCAAGAGGCCTTCCTTGCATGACCAGCTGTGAGTTGTTGAATTCCACTTCGTTGGGATTTGTTTTTTTAAAAATGTTTTAACTTTTTTAAACTCTTTTAACCATTGTTTTGTTCTTATGTTGTTCACCACTCCTAAATCTTCGGATGAGGAGCGATATATAAATATTGTAAATAAAATAAAATAAAATAAATAAATCCAATTTCCACATTGATCTGTGGATTTTTTTAAAAAAAGAATTTGTGTTTAAATATTGTGACAGACCGCTATGACTCAGTGGCCTCCAGGAAGGCAGGAGGAAGCTTCAGGAGGGCAGGACCGCCTGTTCTGAAAGAAAAGATAGCAGGCAACTGCAGGAGGGTGAAACAATTAAAAGGAAGGAAACTAGGAGGGCAAAGGCAGAACACAGGTGGGAGAAGAGAGGGAGAAAGGCAGCTCTGTGGGAGAAAAGGAGAGTATGAAAGTGGGGAGAAGGGATGACCTCTGCAGAGAGACAAGAACAGTGTCACCTCATTTCTCTGCAGGTCTTCCAGCCAATCGGGTATTGCAAGTGAATTATGGTGCCGTTCTCATGAAACCTGACCTTAGACTTTCTATCGGAGGAGCCATCTAAGAGCTTGCAACTAACAACTCCAGGAAGCTACTGGGCCAAACCTGGAGTCAGCTATCAATGGGAGAGTTTAATAGTAGGAGGGGAATTATGCAACTGGTGCACCCATTCTAATGGATGGTTAGAGCATCTCCGAGCTTCTGCCAAGGAAGCAAGAAGCAGAGGCTCCAGAAACACCAGAGTGGCTGGCATAGGAATGTCACTTATAGGAAGAGGAACTCTCTTCCCTAGTAAGAGAAGCAAGGTTGCCACCTACCTGTACCAAGTGATGTAACTGGAAAGAACTTGAATGTTAATCTTACCTTAGTCTGCACATCCCAATGGAACTAATGAAGAAGATGGGTATAATGTGCCTTTCTCAGACTATCTTGCCACAAATATATACTTAAATATATGTTTTAAAAATTCATATGAGAATTTGCCTTTAAAGATTTACTTAAATATGGATTTTAAAATGTATTTTCTCTCAAAAAATGTACATCTGAAGCATACTTAAAAAACCCCATTCCAAATATATTTTCTCTCAAAATACACATTTTAAAATGCATTTTGATACTTTTTTAAACAATCCAAGAACTACTTCATTTAGTAAATGTGTAAGCTGATGGATAACTAAACTACGATCTGCACATTACTCCAGGAGGAGCAGATCAGATCAGTATTATCAAAATTCATGCATAGCAATTCTGAAAGCAACCCTACTCCCAAGATGGGCAAGACCATTTTATAGCTGTAAATAACCTCTCTCTGGTTATTTATTTATTTATTTCTATACCACCCAATAGCCGAAGCGTATATCCTGCCTTTCCACCAAAATGGCACCCAAGGCAGCTAACAATATTAAAACCAAGATGTTTAATTCTTGTAAGCTACCCATAAATAAATAAATGAATAAATAATGTTTCATTTTAAATTTCTTAATGAAAACAGAGAATTCTTAATTGTGCTGAATTTTGAGGCAGGGTTGGATGACAGGGTTGTGGGGAACATATTTTTTTGAACCAGAGAGCTTCGGCTATTGGGCGGTATAGAAATGAAAAATAAATAAATAAATAAAATAAACATATCCTTCTAATCCAGAAAGTAGCATAATGTATTTTGTTCAAAAACAGCTCAGTCCAGGGGAGGCAACTTAGTGTCCTCCAGATGTTTTGCACCATCAACTCTCATAAGCCCCAGCCAGCATGGCCTAATGGTCAGGGATTATGGAAGTTATCGTCCAAAACATCTGGAGAGCAACAGGTTGCCTACCCCTTTATTCTCTATCCAGTGCACAGTTTGCCAAAGACTTTGACAGCTTGGCAAGGACTGAGATAATAGAAGGAAAGGGAGAATGTTTATGGGGATGCCAATCAGGTGGGAAAGATCCCAGGGCCTGGGACCTGTGGTTGGAATATTCACCCATGCCCCTCAGTGGCTTGGAATTGCGCCAGAGAGAAGTGTCTCTCACTTGCTGGCTGAGTGTATGGTGGGGACCATAGCTACAGCTGCTCCAAAATATTCAACAGGCATCATGTAAGCCTTATTTTATTTTATTTTATTCACAGGCTGTCCTCAGAGTGATTTACAATAAAATAATAAAATCACAATTTAAAAACAGTCAATCACAAAAATCACAATAAAGGAAGACATAGCAAAACAACAAAATAGAGAAAATGCCACCATAAAAGCTCAGACGCTTAGAATCATGGCGTTTGAATGGACGTTATATCTCCCAGTTATTCCTCCATGGTGTCTCTCTTGTCTCCTCCTGTGCATTCCTAGGTCTTCCCCCACATTTCTCTTCATTTGCTGGAAATGACAGTGCATCATTTCAATATATGAATGTGCTGCCTCAGGTCTACCAGTAAGGGTCTTGGATTGCAAACCCTCATTTCCCCATAGGGAATCCATACATATGGATGTCATTATAGCTTTTTTTATGGTTTTCATGGTTATATTGTTTTTATAATTTTATGTTCACTGCCCCGGGATTGCCTCTGGTGATAAAGGAACAGTATAGATTTTTTAAAAAATCAATAAATATAAATAAATAAAACTATAGTTCCTGGTGAACCTTGATTTATTTATTTAAACAGAAGTGTTCTATGCCTCAATTTTTACCTGTGCAATTCCCACTGAAACCAGCAAACTTTATCCTTTTGTGTGTGTACTTTTTAATGCATGTAGTATTGTAGTTATGTTGTTCTGGGCATTTTCCACTCAAGGTTTTAGTATTCCCCTCTTCCTATTTAGCCATAAGAGTCTTACACTGATATCTCGTTTTATTTTATCTTATTTAAAACTATATGCCTCTATTCATAATACATATGGCAGTGGATTATACATGTAAAATACAACAATACAACCTTAAAAATAATAATAATTAAAATAATGATTGCAATTTAAAAATAATTAAAGCCATTCTCCCCCCACTCCCACCCCATATGCACCCTAGGAGATTTTGGATCATTTGAGGTGCAGTTAAAAAAAATATAGGTCAATTTGAATATCAATAAGAGGAAATCACAAGCACCACAGCTTGAACTGGGATAACTGGTTCTAATTTTGCTGAGGATATGAACTCAACCAATGACCAACAGTCCAATTTACTTCACAAAACATGGGCTCATGTTGGTCTTTTTCTGAACTTACTTTGTGATGCAGAAAAGATACACACTAATCCAGTAGCCTTACACAAGAAGAAGCGTCTTAAAACTCTTGTTGAAAACATTCACAAATCTGTGCCTTTGTAGTTCATCTTCTTTGTAGATTTATGTTTCTTGTATTTACCTGACTTGATTACCTGGAGACATGGTAGTGGGACATGGTGTGACAGTGTGATGCAGTCTGACTTAATATGCTAAGAAATGGCTGTCCATGACAAATCAAAGTGTTTGGGGAGTTGGGGGACTGAAGATGCATCTCAAATCAGTAGACTGCTGTATACCTTCTTACAGTTGGAGACTGAGTAACCCCATCCATCCCTTGCAGCAGGCCCCATATGTTTCTATAAACCTGTTCACCAAAGACAAGTTTCCCTGGACCTAGCATTCAGCAGGGTAAAGTGGCCACCTCAGGCAGCTAATGCCGGGTGTTGTGAAAGGCTAGTGATTGTTAGTTATTTAATTTATTATTGCTATATTTATATTGCAGGGAGGAGGAGCAGTGCTTGTGGGATGTTCCGCCTCAGGTGGGCTTCTTTTCTAAAATGTTGGGCTCTGGTGTATCCCTTCTTCCTCCAGTATTCATGATTCTCATTAACCCCTATCTTCTGCTTATTAGCAAAGATTCTGTTCAGTTTGTGCCCCACATCCTGCTTTTTCCAATTACCTGTGTTGAGAAGCCTGGTTTTTCCCCTAAGTTTTTGTTTTTGGTATCTTTGTTTTCTTATTTTTTTCTTCCCTCAGAAGCTCCTCTAAGACTGCTCTTGTCACCAGATTCTGGCTGGGAGACAACTGATACACACCACTCTTTTGATGAAATTCTCTGTCACACTGAAATTTTCAGTCACTCACTCTCTTTCACCATGGTAGCCTTCAAAATGTTTCAGGTGGCCATGCTTGGGCCTTATGTTTGTTAATGTCAGTAAACTGAAGACATTCTGTACCTCAGTCTTGCTGATAAATGCCATTTCCACACTTCATAAAAAAGAACTAAGAATTGGAGTGGTCAAATATTGAAAAATATTAAGATGAAAGATGATAGTAAAGTGTTCAGTTCTCAGGCTTCCTCATGGGCCATTTTTGAAAGGCTGGAAGTAGCCACCATTCCAGTACAAAATACCTCTGTGGGATAAAGGCTGCTAAGAATCATACTTACATTCTACTTTTTTCCTTGAGAGTGTAAGAAAAATGAAAGACAATCAGATAATGAATGGGGATCATTAAGGGGTAACCAGCCGGTATTGTTGCAAAGTATGATGTATTTTCAGAAGATCTAAGCATAGCAAGTGGGGAAATAGAAACTGTCAAATTATTAACTCATTATTTGCATTCTGTTTGAAAGCCCAATGAAATTAGTAGGTCTGTGTCAAATTTTTGTGGACTGGATTATCATTTTTGGTACAAAAATGGGGTTCCTGACAAAGATCACCAAAGTGTGCCCTTTCATGCCCATTCACTCTAGTTTGCCCTCTTTCTAAGCAGATCCTTTAGCACTATTCAAAAGCAAGCAAATAGGGTTAACTCTCTTAGGCTCACATGTTGATGTAAGGAGTGTGCAACAGAATTTTGTTTTGTTTCATTTTTGGTTTTCATGTTCATTTTTAAAGCCATGTACATTCAATTATAATTTTAGTTTTAGCTGTGTGTGTTTTTGTTTTACCTTCATTTAATTACATTGCTTTCACTTTTCATGTTCAATTTGCCATTGGTTTCAAAAGATATCCATCCTGTCTTCCAGTGCCTGTACTTTTGGTATTTTATATCCAAACAGCATGACTTTTGCAGACAATGTACTACTCCCTCATGTGAAAAACTAAAATGAATCATCGAATCATCGAATCATCGAACCATAGAATAGTAGGGTTGGAAGGGGCCTATAAGACCGTCGAGTCCAACGCCCTGCACAGTACAGGAATCTAAGTCAAAGCATCCCTGACAGATGGCTGTCCAGCTTCATCTTGAATGCCTCCAGTGTTGGAGAGCCCACCACCTCCCTAGGTAATTGGTTCCGTTGTTGTATTGCTCTAACAGTCAGGAATTTTTTCCTGATGTTCAGCTGGAATCTGGCTTCCTGTAACTTGGGCCCATTATTCTGTGCCCTGCACTCTGGGATGATCGAGAAGAGATCCTGGCCTTCCTTTCTGTGACAACCTTTCAAGTACTTGAAGAGCGCTATCATATCTCCCCTCTGTCTTCTCTTCTCAAGGCTAAACATGCCCAGTTCTTTCAGTCTCTCTTCATAGGGTTTTGTTTCCAGTTCCCTGATCATCTTTGTTGCCCTCCTCTGAACCCTCTCCAGCTTGTCTGCATCCTTCTTAAAGTGTGGTGTCCAGAACTGGACATAGTAGTCCAGATGAGGCATAACCAGTGCTGAGTAGAGGGGAACTAGTACTTCATGAGATTTGGAAGCTATACCTCTATTAATGCAGCCCAAAAGAGCATTTGCCTTTTTTGCAGCCACATCACATTGTTGGCTCATATTCAGCTTGTGATCTACAATTCTAAGATCCTTCTTGCTTGTAGTATTTTTGAGCCAAGTGTTCTCCATCTTGTAACTGTGCATTTGGTTTCTTTTTCCTAGGTGCAGAACTTGGCATTTATCCCTATTAAATGTCATTCTGTTAATTTCTGCCTAGTGCTCCAGTCTATCAAGATCACTTTGAATTTTGTTTCTGTCTTCCAAAGTATTAGCTATCCTGCCCAATTTTGTGTCATCTGCAAACTTGATCAGCATTCCCTGCACCTCCTCCTCCAAGTCATTAATAAAAATGTTGAAGAGCACTGGGCCCAGGACTGAGCCCAGCAGTATCCCACTCATTACCTCTCCTCAGTTTGAGAAGATCTCATTGACAAGCACTCTTTGAGTCCGATCCTGTAGCCAACTGTGGATCCACCTGATCGTTGTTTCATCTAGCCCACTTTGAGCTAGTTTGCTAATCAGGATATCATGGGGCACTTAGTCTTTGTGTTCATTTTTTTTTTTTTACATTAGAACATTCATAAAATGAATAGGGGTGCATTTGTTTCATTTTCCATTCATATTTTAAATGAATGCATAACCTAGATGATATTATGTGCAATCAGAATGAGGGCAACATTTTTTGCACTCACTCTGAAAGAGAAAACATGTTTGCCCCACTTTATAGCTTCTCCAAACAACTGGGCAAATTGGAGGGGGATGTTTTACATGGGAGGCAATTTTTGTGTGCAGAGAATATATCACCTTTTCAGCTCAGCTCTATAAATTAGCAATCACTCCCATTGTCACTCCCATTTCCCCTCTCACACCATCCAATGGATCCCTACATATCCTTCCTCTCAGATAATATGCATCTGGATTCTTTAGAGCTTAAGCCCTGCTAGTGGGGTTAGGTCAAAAAGCTATGTTAGTGCTCATGCTATTTCCATTACAAAGCATTTAGGGATATTCATCTATTAAGAGTTGCCTGACCCTATGAATCTGCAACCATTGGATGTCTCCTGCTGTGGATTTAATTGCTCCCACATTACCAGTATTCAACTTTATACATCAAGGAACTCTAATTCCAAGTTCTGCTTTAAGGGGAGGTCACTTGTCAGCAATAAGCCTGCTCTCAGTACCAAGATAGATGAGTACAGGATTTGGATCCTGACCAAATGCTCTTAAATCTGTGGTTTCTCAAGTTGTCTTGGCCCATTTTAAGATTAAAAGCCAATTGCAGAAATTGGCAAAGGACATGGTATCACAGAGCTGGTCAGTGATATTGATTTATACCTCCCATCTTATGGATTCCACAATCAATTGACCTTGTAATCTGACTCCAAATAGTGGGTATAATGTTTTACTTTTCCTGAACAAGTGATGCATAACTAACCTGTACATTTCTAATGCAGCAAGTATTTAGCAAAAATGTTCAGTGTTTGCTAAAGGAATATGGAGTCAACTGGGAACTGGTAAAAAGGGCTGGAAATAACAGGGTTGTGATGGTACTGTATGCCAACAAATGTTCCTGAAGTATAGGTTGTGTGTGTGCATGCATGCGCGCACGCATGTGTGTGTATGTGTGTTATTACAGAATAGTTGACCCACGCATGTCAAGTAGCTCATTCATGTATCATCATAACGTTGCTTGAACAATTGTTGTTAATGGCTAACAAATCCTTCTGGGATTGCAGTGCCTGTAGAAAGTGCCTTTGCAGTCATGGAAATTTGGGGAACTAAACATTTGGCAATAGGTTATCTTGCTTCTTGCCACAGGGAATGTGAGGACAGTGCAGAATATCAAGACAGGATCTACTTCAGATGCAACTGTCTGAGATGGCTAACTCTCATACATTATTTTTTTAATAAGAGCAAACCTCTCCCCTCTCAGCATTCACAAAGAAGAAATGAACAGTGAGAACAAGAGAAGGTATAGGGGAAAAAGGCATTACAGACAGAATCAGCATTTCCTGCCAGTCACAAACAGGGAACGCCACCTCCAGATCATCTGTTGCATCTTTCAGGCTTTGCCAGCATAGGGACCAATACCTCTCTTCTCAGGCAGAATAAGAGTGCCTGGCATTGAGGTAGTTGCTTTAATTTTAGTACTCTGAAGATGCCAATCTGGCTGATCAGAGATGAATTTTTATCCTTGACTATCTGCTTTCATTGTTCCCTCTGCTTCCTCATGATTTATCTTGGATCCATCTCCTATACCTGTTTTAAGTGATACTCCCTGCTCATTATGACTGCACCTTTGAAATATGCACAATATGCACAATCCTGTGTATAAGTATGAAATATGCACAAATGTGTGTGCACAATCCTGTGTATAAGTTTCATGTTATCATTCCTACAAATTTATAACCATTTTTTAAAAATTGAGAATCATATGGAAAGTGAAAACCTGTAGAACCTGATGTTGTGTGGAAAGGGAAGTACAAATCACTACTCTGAGATGTTTGTGAGAATTTTTCTGTCTGTAACAGACCTCCAAATCTTAAGCCCAATTACTTGCATCATTCTCATTTGTGCAGGGGAAGAATGGGTATACGCACTCCCACACATACCTAAAAGAACACATGAGATGGACATTCCACATGGGGGCCTAGATGTGCACTGATCAGATTCATGCTGTTTGTCCCTCACTTTTCAGACAGGAAAGAGCCCACAAATCATAAGGTTGTATAAACAAGCCCCTGCATGCAAGGCCGGCCCTATCAATAGACAGAATGAGGCAGCCACTTCAGGCAGCAGATGCTGATGTGTGACAACAAGGTGTTGGAGGGCAAGGCTGTGTGTGCCATGTTAGCCTACTTGCTGCCCTTATGTGGAGTGGGAGACACTGTCACATTCCCAGTGCTGAAGTAAGATTCAAGTATCTCTTATCTTCTGTATGTGGAAATGGGGTGGGGGTAGGGATGCTGGAGAAATTCTAGACAGAGTAAAATGAGCTTGGATTTCTAAGAATCCAACCTGCAGAATCCACTGTGGAATGAACCTGTCAGGTTGTGCAGAGTCCATGAACTTTTGTTTTTTGTTTTACTTTCCCAAAATTTATGCATATTTATTCGTAGGAAAATACCCAAGTTTCTGCTGAGGAAATGTTGAATGGAATGGGAGACAATACACTAAAAGTTATGTACTAAGGTATCTTATGTAAATTCTTATGAAACCTCTTATGTAATTACTTACATATTTTTCCACATGACGAAAAAAAATTGCATCGGTCTGTGAGTGGATGATGGAACAAAAGGCTCCTGACAATCCGAAACACAGAGCGGATTTTACACAGTCTGTACATTCCTAGGTGGGGGCATCTTTTCCTTTGCCTGAGGTAGCACCTGGGCCAGCCTTGCCTGCATGGAATGCCCTGTGGCTGTGACCCTTGTTCTTTGGGGAGCATGGGGGAGGGGAAGCAAAACTGCCTGTTTGAATGAGATCACAACCATGGATAATGTATGAGCTTATGCTTAAATTTTTACTTTTCACAAACTGAAGGCTACATTTAGTCACACAGACTCAGAGTCACCTTAAGTTAAAGTATTGCTTTACAGAAAGAAAACTCCTGCACAGGGTCAGACCCATGGCCTCTCTAGTCTGGATATTCTAGGTCCAACAGCAATCAATGTGAAATGGATATGAGTAGAACGGCTTGAAGTGCCAAAGAGTAACTAGATGTGTTTTTCTCCTTATTTCAGGTCCACAGATTATGGTACTACTTACGAAAAGCTAAATGACAAGGTTGGATTGAAGACAGTGCTGAGTTACCTTTATGTCAGTCCTACTAATAAGAGGAAGGTAAGGACGCTGTTTTTTAACAGGTTATTAAGTAGAAACAAAAAAAGGTCTACTCATATGTCTGAAAATTCCAGCTCCTTATCCAGAACACAAAATACTTTGGAAAATGGAAGGTTTGTTTTCTCCATTTCTTTTTTCTTTTGATATGAATATTTCTAGGCAATATAACATGCTGACAGGAGTTGACGTCCAAAACATCTGGAGAGCGCCAGGTTGGGGAAGGCTGCTATACAGTATAGCCCAACTTGAGCATAAACCAACGTAAGCCTCGTATGTGATGTACCTGAAGACATCATTACAGTTTTTATGTTCTTATTCCTATAGACTATGCCGCTACTTTAAAAAATAAAAAAAATTCCTTAATTCCTTAATAGTAGCTAAATGTGGCTTCTGTTGCCTCCTTGCAATCTTCCCATTGCTATTTTATCTGCTATGGTTGAAATTCAGATTTCAAATTTCAGTGTTCACATCTGGTGTTTTGATTATATACAAAAAGTCAGGAGTTCAAAGTTACAAATATGAATATGCATGGAGTGTGAGGCAAGTACAGAGATACATGTGTGTGATTGGAGTGTGTAGGAAGGAGAATGATGTCACTGTTTTGTGCTTTCCCATGTGATATACTCTAAACTTCTGCTGACTTACCAAGGGAGAATCCAGGGTCACTTGTTAGTATTTTTCTTCCTCCCTGCTTTCTTGACATAAAGTAATCATGTTGATTCAGGTAGCTGGTAGAAAACAGATGCTTTTATCTATCTTGTGTTGTCAGAGACAGATTGCCATAGTAGATGACTAAATGGTAGCATCAGAGCTGCATGAGGGAAAAGCTTGGAAACTATTACATTTGATCATTTTCAAAGTGCCATTTTGGTCTACTGCTATATCTGTCTGAAGGTATATTTTGCTGTTAGTATTTTTACTATTATTTTTCCATCTCTTGTCAGGTCACCAGGTTCAAGACTGATGTTTATTTTTCTGCCAGGGATCTTTAAGCAGGTGCATTGCCATAGCTACAGTTTGTCCTGGTACATCTATGAGGAACCTTTTTCTTCCTAAATTTCTCAGGCTGAATTCTCATCAGTCATCTCGACTTAGTTGGTGTTAAGGAATCAAATCACATCAGCTTCTATTTCAGTCTATAGACTGGAGTATCTTTCATGGCCATGTGATTTCAGCTGTTTTCCTCAGGATCCATAGCAAAGAAGATTATTAGAGGTGGTGCTGAAATTTGAAATTGTGGGTAGAATCCAATGGAGCACTTACGCCCCTGCTGATTCCCTTCCACCTTGCCAATTCCCTTCCACAAATGGTGGGTCCTGCAAATTCCATTGTGCAAGTGGGACCCACTGCTCATGCAAGGGAGATATAGTGCTTCCAAGAGGAAGCCCCCAAACGAGTGGAAACATCTGTTTCTGGAAGGAGGAAGGTCAGCAGAACTCCCTTATGTGACCTCTGCCAACATGCCTCCTTCCAAAAACAAGTGTTTCAGCTCATTTCAGGTTGCCCCGGAAGTGCTAAATAGACATGGTGCAAGTGGTGGAGGCTGCAGGCACAATGGAATTGGTGGGGTGTAGGAGAATTGGCGGGGGTGTAAACATCCTTTTGGATTCTGCCCTGTGTGTCTATGTTCAGAAAAGAACTCCTCCCAGTTCTGAAAACTGGCCATCTTGACTTGAGCCCCAATCCTCCCAAAATTCAGACCCGTAAATACGTAATGGCTCACTCTGGAACCAGCACTGTGCTGCCAGACAGCCCTTCTTAATAGGGATGGGTGGGTGCCCCCCGTCCAGGTTCTCCTGCAAGCTGGACCCATGCTTGAATGCCCTGCTGCTTGTAGAACTGCTCGCACTCACCCAGGCAGCCTCATCAAGCTTCACAATCACCATTTTTTGAAAAATAAATCGGTGATCGTGAAACTGCACGTTTGCATATACGCAAAATGGGGCCATGAATGGCTCATAAAGGCAAGATTGCAGGCATTTGCTTGCCTGTAATCTTGCCTTTATGGGCCATTCATGGCCCCATTTTGCATATATGCGAATATGTGCATTTGCAAAAATGCGCATATTCACATAAATGCCAAATGGAGCCATGAATAGCACATATAGGCAAGATTGCAGGCATTTGCTTGCCTGTAATCTTGCATATATGGGCCATTCATAGCCCCATTTTTCATATACGTTGAAATGTGCATATTCATGTATATGCAAATATGAACATTTGCGAAAACGCACACATTTGGGTATATGCAAAATGGGGCCATGAATGGCCCATATATGCAAAATTACAGGCAAGAAAATGCCTGTAACCTTGCATACTTTGGTGATTCACAGCCCCATTTTGCATATATGCAAATATGCACTTTTTCATGATCTCAATTTTTTCCAAAAAATGGTGATTGCAGAGCTTGATGCTGCTGCCTGGGTGAGTGTGGGCAGCTCAGTGAGCAGGGGCAGGGGGCGTGTGGGGGCTGGGGCTCGGTGAGCACGGTTTGGGGGTGCGGGTGTGTGGGGGTTTCGCCAGATTCCTGGATGGAATCGGGCACCTGCACCATCCGTACTCCTTGTTCCCCCACCCTGCATGATTTGCCCAGAACTTACTTGGGCAAATCATGTGAAAGACCAGGCATGGAAGACTTTGGCAAGGGCATAGGCATAATTTTTAAGGAATGTACAGACCGGGATTGGCATATGTTGATCCAGCTAAGACATATGCTGATTCAGTTGAAGTTATGTAATCTACTGGCCTCACTAAATCGTATATAGGTATATCACTAAATCGTATATAGGTATATCACTATATCGATAAAAGGTGCTAAAAGGGAAAAAAAATCTAGGTACTAACTAGGGATGTATGGATTGTATAAAATCCATTCTGTGTGTGTTTTTCACAGGTTGTTAGGCACCTTTTGTTCCATCATTTGCCCGTGGACAGAATTGGATTTTTGTTTCTGCATTTGAGCAAATGTGAATTTGCAAAAATTCACACGTGCAAAAATGTGTAAATTCCCACAGAATGTACAAACCCACCCCAAATGCACACTTTCACACTTTAGCCTATGGGAGAAATGTAGGGATGGTGAAGAATTCCGCCATAGACTCCAGTGAGGCCGGATTCTTAGATCCTACCTGGCAGGCTAGCACCAGGTCCATCAGCTGGCCAGGTCCATCAGCTGCCCCGTGCGGATGCAAAATGGCATCCAGCATAGCGGACGCCATTTGCATCCTTCCCTTTTTGCCGTGATAGGCTACGTAAATCTTTACATAGCCTATCATGGCCAAAGGGATGCACGCAAATGGCGTCTGTTATGCTGGATGCCATTTTGCATACACTACGCCATTTGTGTGCCTCCCTTTGGCCGTGATAGGCTATGTACATCTTTACATAGCCTATCACAGCCAAAGGGAGGCACACAAATGGCATCCACTATGCCAGATGCCATTTGTGTCCGTAGACCAGCCGCGGCCAGAAGTCTGGCAGCGACCGGCCCCGGCCGGCAGCTCTGCGGACTTGCCGTGGAGTGGAGCTGGCTGGGGAGGATTCCAGGGGGGAAGACCAGATTGTCTCCCCTCCCGCGGACCCCCCCAGTGGTCCCAGGTAGGTGGGGTCCATACACACATAGAGAAATGTGAATTTTCAGCCAGTTTTTTAATCCGTATCTTCCTATGACAACTTTTGCAAAAATTCCTGAAGGTTAGAAGAATGGTCTGCAAGTCCATGGAATCCACCCCAAAGGGGGAAACTGGTCCATTGCAGAATCAGTGGATCAGATTAGGGATGTTAGGGAAATCCTCCATGGATTCAGATGAGAAAGAATCTGGCCTCTGGAATCTGCGGCAAATCGGCCCCACTTACCTCCACCCCAGGAGGATTCTGCATGGAATGGCTCCAGCTGCTTGCTCCTGGACCCATCCCATTCGCTTCCATGCCGATCGCCATTTTTTTTTAAATGGCGATTGGCAGGATGTGCCCATAGACTTATACACAAACTAGAGCTGTGAATCTTTCATGTAAGTCTATGTGTCCATAGACTTATACACAAGATTCACAGCTCTAGTTTGCGCATAGGTCTATGGACACATCCTGCTGATCGCCATTTTTTTTTTTTAAATGGCGATCGGCGTGGAGGAGAATGGAACGGGTCCAGCAGGTAAATGGCCCTCAAGCCAGGTGGCTCTGTGGAATCCTTGTGGAGCGGAGTCACTCCAGAGGATTCCTGGGGGGGGGAGGAACAGATCACCTCCCCACCTGGGCGAGGTGGTGGAATGGATGGTGGGGAATCCGTACATCCGTAGGTCAGATGCATAAAAATTGTGGATTGCTCTGACATCCTTAATACTAACACAGCTCTAAGCTTACTCATTTACAGGACTGTCTTCTGTAAAAGAGAACACCTGGCCATCCTACTTTGGAGATAGAAGGCATGAGTCACCACTGTGTTTGTTGTTGTTTTAACATAATTTTTTGAATTCTGAAATGAAACGTTATTCATTAAATGGAAGTTTGACATACCACAATGTTAAAAGCATGTTTTTCATAGAAGTTCTTAGTTGGGGTGAGTGCTCTAGATGGGTGGTGAACTACTGGATTCACCCTGGCTAAGGCTTCATGAAGTGTGTGTCCATCTCTAAAGAAAACAGCACACTATAATTGGGGAAAATAAGAGCCTGCAAAATAATTTGTCTGTGTTGAACTGAAGCTGAACAAGCAGACAGAAGAACCGGTTCCGAAGCTCAGTAATCTGAATTGTTATGTTATCTTGTAATTGGATTTGCTCATATTAATGGTTGAGCTTCAACCTTTGGATTTCATTCACAGTCTTAGCTATTCGGCCATAGTTTTAATGTCTTCACCAGAATTTGAAAGAGATTACAAGAGGGGGAGAGCAATCCTATGGCCACTAGACATTGTGTATAGAGCCATAGGATATTGTGGTTTATAGGAACTGAGGTCAGAGCCAGTGCTCCAACCACAGTTGCCAGGAACCATGCTCCCCTCCTCACTGCCTTGTAGGTGGCACAGTTCTTGCCAGTCTCTGTGCTCAGAAATGGAGCATGGAGAGAGCAAAAAGGGGGCATCCCAGGGGTGGGGAGGAGACTACAGAAGCCGTTTTACATAGCTTCCTATCTGCCACCCCCCTTTCTGCTCTGAAGCACTCCACTCTCTCCATCCCACTCCGAAGCACCCTGGCTAGACAGCCAAAATTGGCCATCTAGCCACAAAAGCAGGGCAGCTGGAGCACGGAGCAGAGGATCCACTCCATACTCCACCCACTCTGCCTAGGATGCTCGGCAGACTCTGACTTGACTTTGGAGGTTGTTGACTATCCCAATAGGATTGCGCACTGAGTGGCTTAAGAGCCATCACCTCTTTTACCCTTGCCCCCTCTCCCACCATCCCCCCAATCTGGGTTTTACTACAGACATCTGTTTAATTTCATTTTGTAAGGTCCCCTGTAAGGTGTCAATAACTGTATTCATTTGCTAATTAATTTTGGCATCTTATTCCACGGAAGAGTGCAATACAGTGAGAAATATTAAAGCAGCTTTCAGATTGCTCAATCCAGACTTTAAAACTGAGAAAAATCTTATTAGTATTTCTAAAAAATGTAATGATCTAATGTAGTGCCTGATTCTTTTTTATTTGTTTGTTTGTTCTTACATACTGGGCCAATATTGTGGCTGTGAGTTTTAGTAAAGCAGATACCTGTGAAAATAGGCTTTTGCCCAGCATCATTAATCACCTAGGGGAAAGCCGTTAGAGGGCAACAGAAGTTGCTGTCTGATGCTTTATTGGTTATGTGTTGCAGAAGGTAGCAAATAAGATCTAATGATTGATTTAGGGTGTAATCCTATGCATGTTTAGACAGAAAGAAGTCCTACAACTCCAGCATGGCTGGCTGGGGAATGCTGCGAGCTGTAGGGCTTTTTCTGTCTTAACATGCATAGGATTGCACCCTTAAGGTAGCGTTGTATTGAGTTTTTGCAATGGTCAGTTTTCAATGCAAGTTGCCATTTTGGAAGGATTGGAAATTTTCATCAAGTCCCCTATCATGGCAAGTGGACCCCCCCCACACACACACACATGCACACTCCAACAGCAAGAAGTTGCTGACAAGATGAGCTCATTTTGCATCAGTGCAAATATTCATAACACTGGGCCAGCACTACTTTAAATTATCGCATAGACATGATGGCAAAGACACCACGAGATATGTTTTGGAAGGCAGACTGGTATTTTGAGGTGCTTTTAAATGTCTCTTAATACCTCTAGGTGAAATATCCAGAGCAAAGAAGATTCCGTATTCAAATAACTGCAGGATCTCCTGGTTCAGACATTACCTTCTACTTTGGATGAGGAGACAGGGGAGTAGCAAGAAGAAAGAGTGTGAGCCAAAATCCCCTTCTGATCTTACTTCATGTAGCAGCGGTGATTAGAGACAGTGAAGAGTAACATCTAAAGAACCCACTAAAGTCACACAGCAGTTAATATAGCATAAATGTATTCCAGAATCTGTGGAAAATGGGCCATGGGTCTAACATTCTTATCAACATGAATACAAATCAAGCTTATCTGCTCCAGGATACATATACATGGTAGCTCTTGCAATTGAACCAATGGTCCAATCTCACTCTGTCATCATGCTTTTGATCTCTTTGTTTATCTGTTGATCAGGCATATGATGCACTCTGAGCAATGGCGTAGCTAATTTCAAAGTAAATTCATTGACTTCTGCAATTGCCAAGTGATGGGTAGATTGGAATTTTCTTATCTGAATGGACCCCTTTGTTCTGTGGGTGCATGAGTGCAGATCTTTTTACAGAGTAGCTCATGTGTAGAGTAGCCTTCTGCTTGTCTCATGGATCTTTGGATTGGAACCCCGATGTTCCTTTCTTAATGTTGTGTATTAGTTTGTCGTCAAGCCTGGGTTCTCTCTGGAGGAAAAGACCCTGTCTCCTGATTGCTTTGAGCCCTGTGGCTGCCACTCTCTGCTCATTAGTTCTCAGAAGAAGAGTAAAGAAGTAGTAGAAGCAAGAGAAAAATGTTACATCCATCCTTCCTAATTGATTTACTAGACAGAAGGATAATTATGTCTCAGCTATCCTAAGAACTATAGCGGGAATTACCTATCAGGTTTCTCTGACGTCCCCAAATGCCTCTGTTCAGCTGTTAAATAAGAATTATGCAACCATTGGAATGCCAGTTATATAAGTTTCAGGTACCTGGGTGAAAAGCAAAACCCAGAACTCAATTAGAGCATAAAGCACAAGGTTTTCAGCTCTTAATTTTTTTTATATGAAAGATAGATTTCTTTGACCATTTTTTTCTTAATGATGTGGATTCTTTTCTTTATCCCTTACATGCTTGCCTTTAAAGAGATGCTTGGATGATTCCTTGTTTAAGTGCCGTGTGGCTCTTATAATAGCTACAGTCAGGGAAGATCAGGTGAATAATTGGCTCTGATAATTAAATCTGTTCTTAACTTCTTTTTGGGAAATAAGCAATCTAAACCTTACATCAAAAGTGGAAAAAACTGAACAGTGATTCTGTATGACTTTTCATTTATGGTTGTGGGCCATATATTTTCCTTTTAATACATACATACATACATACAAAACATCATGGGGATGTGAGCTCCATCAAGTTATGAGTCGGCTAAACATTTGATTGGAGGGGGGTTGATCAGTTTTGCTCAATACCAATTATCTCAAGTGACCTAATCTGGTTGCTAAGTTAATATTGTACCAATATTTGAGAGGCATAGAATATATATTGCCATTAAATTCCTTTAACAATATGTATGCAGGCGATTTTGCAAAACAAACACATGGTGATGATCCAAAAGATTAATAAAACATGAGAAAATGTGCATATAGAGCCACATAATAATTCTTAACTCTTTAAAATCATATTGCCAGAATAAAATACTGATCTTTTACTGATCTAAAAGACTCATCAATCTAGATGACCAAAGGGAAACCACTAAATTCTGATGAGTGGAAATTTCAAATAAAATAATCACTATTTGCCTCAGATTACACTGAATCTAGGGATCTGTGAGGGAAACAGTAACCCAGAAAAGCAATTTCAGACAATGAGGCCTCTGCTACACATTAAGAACTCTTGATTACAAATTGCATTTTGGCCGATGTAATCCCTTTTATTTTGGGGCAGAACAACCCATTACTGGAAATGTGGGGCTGCTCCTGAAAATGGCAGCTTATAGTCAGGTTCCACCCTCCCCTTCTGAAGTTACCACTTACCCTTCTGATGTCATTACATTGGGTGTTTCCCCACCCATGCTGCAGCCAATGACGTGGAATGGGAAATCACATAGCACAATAATGTCAGGACATAAGAGCTATTGCCCTACAAGTTCGAGAGGAGGAAGAAACTTGAAACAGGCTAACTGTTTCAGCAGAGCCTTGTGTTGTTTATAAGGCATTGTTCCACCCACAAGAGCTTGGTTTGAACAAGTATGCACAATTGTCCCCTCTTCGCTGCAGACAGCACTGGCTCAACAGTAACGTCATGGATGCCGCATTTCCAGACAGCTGCACACAGCTGATTTCAGCACAGCTTATGCCTGTGTAACTGTTGCCGGCTTTCAGCTTTTATGTTTAAAATCTGAGTGAGTTTCTCCTTTATTGATCATGTGGCAAAGACCTTTGGTTTTTAACTCCAGAGAATCTATGCTTAATTATTGCCAAGATAGCACAGTTCTGATCAGCATTGGAAGCTTCCTGATGCATGCAAACTGCTACGTGGCTAGAGGTTTCCTCCCGCACAATTATATTTTCTATTTATAACAGGAAGCCAGAGTGCTTGTTACTCTGAGACTTCCCCACCTCTGTTAAGGGGCTCGAATCAGAAAAGCATATTCCGAGGCACGTTTTTCATTTCATGAGCATACTGCTGACAGATGATTTGCATCAGAAACCAAGCAAAGCAGCATCTGGTGCAACTCTACTCCAAATGAGTTATTGTAGCTTGATCTAAACTACAGGATGGATTGAGACTCAGGGATCTGTAACAAATTTCAGAAGGAGAAGCATCTATCATAAACTGATGTTCCCTGGGCCATGAGTAATCACTCTGCTAATAGCAAACATGTCTGCCACTGTTTTCCATGTAGGGCCCCAAAGCAAATCAGAGATAAATGATGTAGGAGGACCCAAGGTAGCTCCTGCTCTTTCCTTCCCCGTGCTGCTTTGGAGACTCAAAGAACCTCAGCACATCACATTACTTAAGGTAATGGCTGGCAGACATCAGAAGGTTTCTGAAAGCCAGTGTCGTCTAGTGGCTAAGTGTTAGGTCTTGACCTGTGAGACCTCAAGTCAAATCTCTGCTCTGCTGCAAGACTAATTGTGTGGCTTTTGGCAACTTCCCTCCCCTGCACCCACATATTATTCACTTACTGCCCAGCAACTTTGATGTTGTTGATGGGATCCCCATCTGGTCCTGACAGTAGAGGAGGAAGTGAAGCATGGTAATAAGTAGGAATGGAGACATTGCACTGTGTTTCTCCAGACTTCATTGGGCAAAACATGGGATGTGTAATCAGATGGAGGGTAGGAAGACTAACCAGGAATAATGTGTGGACCATATTGTGTGAAAGGAAAACCAGCTGGGGTAGGCAAACCTTCAGAGATTCATGTGTTTACATTTGACCCTCCTCCCACATGGATATGGATAGAATGGACAGACAATGGAATGGATGGACAATGTGTGAAGCAACAGAACCGTTTTCCCCCCTCATTTGTATAAGATTAAAGCACATTGGCCATAGCAGGTATATAGAACTCACTTCTGTGGCACTTGGAACTTGGAATGTTGGAGAAGTCCTCAATGGCTTCAAATGAATTTCGATTTCTGTGAATCTGACCCATGGATTCTGCAGCGGATTGGCTTTTTCCGAGTCATGTGGACTTGTGGAATTAACTCATTTCAGTGCTCCTTAGTGCTAATGTGCACTTGCGCAAGTGGAATGAAATTCTCATACATCCCGCCCCGCCCCCCAAATCCAGTTCTGCCAATGAGTGGATGATGGATAAAAAGACACCTGCCAATCTGCCAAACACAGATGGAACACACTTAGCACAATCCATACACCCCTACTTGGAACTGCATGATGATTATTTTGGGATCAGCGTACTCATGAGGCATACCTAGTCCTCACAGTCCGCATACACTGAGGTCTTCACCACACCCTGGTCATCTGCCCATTCATCCAGGAAAAGGATAATTATTGGACCATGTAGGCTGGATTCCTGTGTCATTGCAATGGTGTTCTGGGCCTCTTACTAGAATACATCTTATGCTTCTAGTTTTATGCTACAGCATGGATTGAGGAGAACGAATAGGTGAGAATTCCTTTTGGTTCGTTTTTTGGATAAAAATTGACCAAACGTCATGAATTTCTTCATAAACAAGATGGAAAGAACTAGAGATTTAAAAAGAAATTAACAGGGGGAGAAAGCAAAATCCTCAGTTTGGCATGCCAGCATCAGTCTTGAGGCCTTGTCCCTCGAGAGCTATGCATGCACAGCAGGAAAGCCATAGACGTTATTTGCATTTCCCAAAAATTCTATCCTGTTTGTGCTTGAGCATGGACCTTTGTGTATATGTATTCTTTCTCTTCTGCTCAAATTAATCCCAGCTAAAATACTGCTGCTGATGTATTTATTTTTTAAGTATTCCACCTGGGCAATGGTATGATGAGGCTGCAGTTTTCTGGACACACTTGACACTTAGCAGTGCCAAGTGAGATGAAATGCCACCCACCCGTGGCATGCCTGTTTGTCATTTATAATTTGTTTAGTGTTCTGATATTGCATCCAAAGCAAGTGGTGGGGAGGGAGAAGTGCTCTGGAGTGCGAGTTTACTAGATCCGTTTAGCACATGGGAGGTTTCTCTCGCCCCTCTTCATCCTTATCACAACTTTTGAACAGTATGTGCTACAAACTGACACACAGTATTTTGATCTGGAAGAGAACGTATTTATAATAGAGGGAGCAAACAATCACCCCATTGCAGGCTGAATTGGAGCCAAAGGGAAGGGATAATGGAACTGTTTTTCTCCTGCCTTTTATTTCTAATCTTTTCCTTAGGCTCAACAAAATACGTTTACTGAGAAATTGTTAACTGTTCAGCTCACACTAAGAGGAAGGCTATATAACCTGGTCTTCAAAGTGAATTGAAGACTCCTCAATTTTGTCCAGCACCCATTAGTCTCTCTGGGACATGCCTCTAAGCTGTACTGTGCTCTTGTGGGGGAAAAACATACTCAGCTCAGGCAGGTCATCCTACTTCTGCTGGAAAGAGATTCATAAGCACTCTACCATCCCAAGGAATTGAGCATCTAAAATCTGTTAATTAAAGAGGATTAAGAAATAAATGTTAAAACCAATTTCTGCAAACACAATCCAATATTTTGATTAAAATAAATAATGCATATTGTGCACATTTGCATAAACTTTCTAAATTTGAATTCCTCCATTTGTAAGTTGAAAATTTTTAATTAAGGAAAGAAAGAATATGAAACGGGGCCACAATTAGTGCCTGTGTGTTTCAGGATAGGGACAAGGAGCTGGATAGTAGAGAAAAATCCCACCTGCTGTTCAACTAAATACTCTTCTGTATCTTAGTCTTTGGCAAACATAATTTCCATGATGCTAAAGCTTTCTCTTCAATCAACTGATTGGCTATGTTGTGTTGTCATGGCATTGTGACATCATTTCACCTCATAATCCTTAATTGGTTGGGATACAGTAGCCCCAGTTGTGTTCTTCCCTGCTTGGGTTTTTTTTTTTTTTAAGAGCCTCCAAAACAGCCGTTGATTGGGCAGTAAACAGCACTGTAATAGCAATGAAAGAGGTGAGGAAGAGGAGTGGTTCAGGGACAATTTGTTGTGCCTAGAAGCTCCACTGTCATGCTGAAAATATTCACTTGTGAATATCTGGCGCAGCCTTGATATTTCCGTTTTTAGAACTATAAGAAAGGGGTTACTGAAAAAAAGGATGTCCACTAACAGATCAGATCTTCAGCATTACGTATCTAGGTTCTCGTAATCAGAGTTCAGGGACAATGAAAGGATTAGGGTCACATACAGTTGGTTAGTTGGTTAGCAGTAATTGACAAATACTATCAGGCTAACACATTTTAAGGAAGTTGTTTCCATGATCAGTCACTGCCCTTATTAAGAATTTGTCTGGCTTCACATTCCATTTCTAAGTTACTTAAAGCACAATCCTATGCATGTTTAGACAGAAAAACGGCTGTTAAAGAAAAAAAATGTATCTTCTCTTTATTTCCAAGCATTCACTTTTATTGTTCAGCTGAATAAAAGACAGACAGACATGAATGGAAGAGGGTCCATGGATCCACTTAATAAAAAAGTAATTCTTAGAATATTTATACCTGGATACAGACAAAGGCACATTTGGCAACAGTAGATTGGATACAAAATGCTGCATAAGGGCAGAGAAAGTCATTTATTGGCTACTCATCAGATTCAAGCTAGGCTCACACAATCTACATAATCACGTTTACATGCCCGGAACTCCTGGCTATGTGCAGTTTCACTTTTAGCTAATGGTGTTTCTTTCACTAGGCCTACAACTTTCAGCATGCTGGGCATGCTGGGAGTTCTAGGCCTTTCTCTCTCTCTAAACATGCATAGGATTGTGCCCTTAGTAAGCTTTGACTTTCTTTTTTAAAAAAACTTCTATCATTAGTATTTTTCTTCCTGTGCAATTATATGCCAGGATCATGTTGTCGGTTCAATATGGACATTCAATAAACTGTTGTAAATCAGTCTTCTAGTTTTTAATGCATTGTACTTAGATCAGGGGTGTGTGTGTGTGTGTGTGCGCGCTTGCAAGGGGGGATAGGGAGAAAAATCTGTTACCATTATTGCAAAATAACTAAGCCTAGACATTTGGGTGGATGAGCTTCCCGTGTCCTAAATAAGGCCTTTACAGCACGCAGAAGATGCTGCCGTTCCCAAGGCAGCTAATAACAATCATGATGTGCAAAGGACTGCAGTTCTGTACAGGTGTTCACTTCTGAACATGTGAAGGGGCATATGTGAATATGTGGGGCTAGTTCCAGTCCCTCGATGACTCAGCACATGCTGGCAATGCTCCTCAGCTGACCTGTGATTGGTCAAGTCTGAAGAGGGCAATTTCATAATGCATCGGGTTTCTGACATGGGGATAGGGACCCTGGGCAATAAGGAGTCCCATCCCCATGCAATGAAGATGACCATCTCCAGGCTCAGCTGATTATGTGCTGGCTCAGGAGCATCGCCAGTGTGTGGGGCATCACTGAGGAGACAGAGCTAGCCCTGGACATTGCATCAGGCCCTTTCATGCATTCAAAAGTGAATGTTTGGAAATGGCTTGTGAAAAGGAAGTTTCCTTTAATCTGTTTCTCTAATAGTAGTTGAGGTGCTAAACACACTGCATACCTTATATACCCTCTCCATGTGGGCTTGTTACAGACTCAAAAGGCAGAAAGTAATTAATTATTTGGCTATCAGGGAGTATAGAAATGTAATAAATAAAATAATAAAATGAATAAATGAATAAATGAATAAATAACTATTTTCGCCAAGTTTTTGAGCTTCTAATGATTTCCCCCTTTTTCATGGCATTGCAGAAGTCCACAATTGGATATAAGGGTATGGCATGTTATTAGATGGAATGGAAGCAAGAAGAAAACCTATAATGAGCTTTTGTTTTCCACAGCCACTGCTTCCATGTTTAACTTGGCGTTATTTAAGGTTGTGAAAGAATTTCCTCCCCTCCCCTCCCCTCCCCTCCCCTCCCTCAAATCTCTTTGACTGGAGAGGGGCATACATGAGCCCCTCCATGCATCAAATGAACATGCAGAGGGGGCTTTGTGAAGTGGGCTGCATGGGCTCATCCTGTCCACAGCTGGAACCACACATGGGCTTCCCCCTCCCCTGAAGAAGGCCCAGTGGGCATTTGTGAAGAGGAATTCTCTGAACATACAGATATATGTATGGAGAACTTTTACACGCAAGGAATCAGGGTGTCTCCTCAAGTGTAGAAGCAGAGGACTTCTCATGAACATCCACTAGACAATTGTCAGGAGAGGTGGGATGTGGCATATGGTTCCTGCAGCGGGCAGGGCTAGCCTCCGTGGGCCCCTGCACAAGTTCACTGAATGCACAAAGGCATTTGTGTGAACCCCCTCGTGTGTCACTGTGCTATTGTTATCTTCTGCTTTCCGTTAGTTACTAGGGATGTACAAGGATTTCATTTGATTTGTTTTGAGCTTGAATTTGCCCCATTTGCAAGCCCAAATATAAATAGGAACACAGTTTTCGGAAAAAGCTCACACACTCCTGAGCTTGAATTTGCATTTGCAAAATGGATACATTAGGAAAATATGCAGATTAAAGATGTGCAGTTTTTGTTTAAATGCACATTTTGACACTTTAGTCAATGGGGGGGAGCACATATTTGGGTGTGCACTTTAAAAAAACATGTACTGAAAAGTGCACTTTTCCTGTTTGTACAAAAAGAAAAACGGATTGCAATTGAAAATGGGAGCAAGGAGATCCAAGCTTCAAGATGGAGCTTGGAGAATCCCAGTGAGACCAAATTTTTCTGATTCTCCCATCCCTATTATTTCCCAGCTTGAATCACTTGGTAGACTTTACTCCATTTGTTGTCTCTCTTATGATAAGATGTATCCCCTGGTCTCTCAAATTCAGGTGTAAAATAAGTGTTCTGACTAGTTGGGCCCCATGGAATCAATTCATTCTTTTCCTGTCTTCCAGCTTTCTCTTCATGCTTTTTGACATTTTTTTATGAATTGTTGTTGTTCAGTCGTTCAGTCGTGTCCGACTCTTCGTGACCCCATGGACCATAGTACGCCAGGCCTTCCTGTCCTGCGTTCTCTCCCGGAGCGTGCTCAAGTTCATATTCATTGCATCCGTGATGCTATCTAGCCATCTCATCCTCTGCCGTCCCCTTCTCCTTTTGCCTTCAGTCTTTCCCAGCATCAGGGTCTTTTCCAGGGAGTTTTCTCTTCGCATTAGGTGGCCAAAATATTGGAGCTTCAGCTTCAGTATCTGTCCTTCCAATGAGCAGTCAGGGTTGATTTCCTTTAGGATGGACTGATTTGACCTCCTTGCAGTCCAGGGGACTCGTAAGAGTCTTCTCCAGCACCACAGTTCGAAAGCATCAATTCTTCAGCGCTCACTCTTCCTTATAGTCCAGCTCTCACAGCCATACATTACTACTGGGAAAACCATAGCTTTGATTAGACGGACCTTTGTCGGCAAGGTGATGTCTCTGCTTCTTACTATGCTGTCTAGGTTGGCCATAGCTTTCCTCCCAAGGAGCAAGCGTCTTTTAATTTCATGGCTACAGTCACCGTCTGCGGTGATCTTGGAGCCCAAGAAAGTAAAATCTGTCACTGCTTCCATTTCTTCCCCTTCTATATGCCAGGAAGTGATAGGGCCAGATGACATGATCTTAGTTTTTTTAATGTTGAGTTTCAAACCAGCTTTTGCACTCTCCTCTTTCACCCTCAACAAGAGGCTCTTGAGATCCTCTTCGCTTTCTGCCATTAGGGTGGTATCGTCTGCATATCGGAGGTTGTTGATAATTCTCCCGGCAATCTTAATTCCGACCTCTGATTCATCCAACCCGGCATTTCTTATGATGTACTCTGCATATAAGTTAAATAAGCAGGGTGACAATATGCAGCCTTGTCGTACTCCTTTCCCAATTTTGAACCAATCGGTTGTTCCATGTCTGGTTCTTACTGTTGCTTCTTGACCCTCGTACAGGTTTCTCAGGAGACAGGTAAGGTGGTCTGGTACTCCCATCACTTTAAGAATTTGCCACAGTTTGTTGTGATCCACACAATCAAAGGCTTTAGCGTAGTCAATGAAGCAGAAATAGACGTTTTTATGAATACATCTAGCATAAAATGAGCTCTAGGTTTGTCTGGATGCACTTGGGCAGGTAGGAAGGTAGATAGATGACAAGCTTCAGTAGATGGGGGTTAATAGTATTTGGCAGCAGAAGGAAGCAAATAACAGAAATGGGTTTTCAGGTCCATTGCAAGATCTGCCAGATCATAGTAAGCTCAAAGAGTAGCAGGCCACTTGGTACAAGAAGCTGCCTTATACCAGGTTAGTGTATTTTCGCCATCTAACCCAGTATTGTCAGCTCTAACTGGCAGCAGCTTTCTAGGGTTTCCAACTGAGGGCATCTGCTACATGATCCTTTTAAATGCCATTAGTACCATATTATTTTTTAGTGAATGTTTGAATCCTTTTTAAAATTAAGCCCCAGAGATTAAATTCATTAACATTAGTAAAACACTTGGATGCAAGGTGTGAAGTAAATAATTAATAAAAAATACAACAGCATTCTGTTGCAAATATTGTTGCAATCAAACCTTTGTTCTGTTAATTTGTTTTGAATGCTCATCAGTGATCTGAGCACACATCTAATACATGGTTCGTGGGTCCTCTGACATAATTTGCATCCATGTCTCCTTCAGTTTCATTGTAGGACTGAATGATTTTAAGGATCCATTTGGTGCAGGATATTCATCTAAATAAATGTGAAACTTTAGCACAGACATCTAGCTTCCTGGAAGCAGCATTATCTGAGTGCCCTAGTTTAATAACTCTGAATGATGTAAGCTCACCTACTGCATATCTTGATATAAAGAATGGGCATCTAATATCTCTGCCTTTCCTGTATTCACCTGGCTTGCAAGCAGACAGACATAGAATTGTGATCAGTATACATTACTGACCACTAACCACTTTGATCAAAGGTTGTGATTTGCAATTAGGCAACTCTTACACAGAGTTTTTTTTAAAGCATCCATGTCAGTGACTGGCAGATAAGCAACCTCCCATTCTGAATTTTGCAGGCAACCTGCCTACCATAAATTGCCTTAACCAATTTATGTGCCTGACAATACAATAAAAATGTGTGGTACATCTGGGAGCATATGACACCATGGAAATATGGTGAAAACTATGTGGGTTACAACCAAGAGCAATGAACTGTGTGTGTGTGTGTGTGTGTGTGTGTGTGTATGCAAACAGAGTGGTTTCGATGTGTCTATAGTAGCTAGATGCCTAGAAGGTCTTCCTTATTCATTTGAGTGGAGGAAGTGCTCTTTATATTCAAAAGGCTGCATGTGCAGAATGGCATCTTCCATTGATAGGGAAACCTGCTAATTAGAAGTTTCATGTGGGCTGTAGAGCTCACAGCGGACTGCTGTTTTGTTGTGCAGTCACATCCATAGAATCATCTTCAGTGAACCCTGGAGGTCTATAAATTTGACTTCGAAAATATATGCTGGGCTCGGTTGCTTGGTGCACAGTGGGGTCAGACATCTGTGAGCACTGAGTATTCTGGAAAAAAAAAAGACTACATACCCTTTCCCAGAAATATAACTTTCTCCTTTACTGTTTCAGCAAGAGTAATATATTAATTTATGAAGTATGAAAAATGAGGTAGTTTTGCATTAATGAGGAAGGGAATGGTGCTTTGCAGTCAGCAGAATAATCAATCAATAATAACGAGTCAGCATGTTCTGATATTAAAAAAGGAGGAAGAAAATAATAGAATGGGTGGAGAGCAGCTCAGGGAGAAAGGGAGGGAGGGAGATCTTCCATTCTTTGGCAGTATTACCAGAGTTGCCCTGGAGACCTCTGGAGGTTGGAATTAAGGAGCACATCTTTCTTTTTCTCCCCCTGCCCCTATTAATGCCATTGGGAGAAGCAAGCACGCCCCTTCTTCTGCTTTGCCAGATGGAAAATGTGGAACGCTTAGTTCCTTGGAATATTTTGGGGTCACAGGAAGAAGATGTAGATCAGGAACTGCATGAATGTTTAAAGATTATATATCCCTTTAAGACTATGTAATAAAGAATTTACCTGTATTCCTCTTTTGTTGCAGTCTGAATTTGAAACCTCTGAACGTCTCCTTAAAAAATAATCTTAATTTAAAGCAATCTCCCAGCCTGCATTCTCTTTTATTAAAAAAAAAGATGGAAGATCATTCATTGTGGAGCATCCTGCATCTTTTGTATCTGAGCACATGTAAGGCCTGTTTTCTGTAACTGAGAGGAAAAACCCATTATTCCCTTCTCACTAACATCAAGTCCTGCCTTCATTCCAACCACTTGGCTTATTTTTTTGAAGCAGTCACAAGTAGCAAAACTTTAAATGTACTGGGATTAAAAAGTAACTAATTTGTGGACATGGCCACACCGAGTGCCATTTTTGGGCACAAATCAGATGGAAGAAGAAGAAGAAGAAGAAGAAGGAGGAGGAGAATTGTATGAACTCAAAACTCCCCAGTGTAAAAAGCACTGGGAGGTAGAAAATATATATATATATATATATGTATGTATGTATGTATGTATGTATGAATGAATGAATACATATTAACTATTCAGGGGAACAAATGGAAAACTACTGGTCACTTAATATCTTGCTTTTAAATGAATCTCAAAACTTGTGACATTTTGAGGCTATGGGCAAGGCAATCCTATGCTCCCTGGGCAGCATCCCAGGAGTCATAGGATGGATTGGAGATTCCCCTCCAGAGTGGGAGAAGAGGAAAAGGGTGAGGATCAGGAGCATTGTATGAGCAGAGTAGTAGAGGCTCTGGATACGAAGGAATCAAAATTAGTGCTCTGCTGAAAATTTCTTCCGCATCGTTTTCAACCATTCTCATTCAATTTGAAAGGAAAAAATTGCTTTCGAAAAGCAATTTGATAGTGAAGAAAATTTTGAAGAAATTCTCATGGATTTGCTTTGATTTTCTTGTGTTCACCTTACTTTAGGAGGTGGCTGAGGAGTGTGCACATGAGTCCCGTTTTTCATTGTACACTTATCATTCTGACAGCCTGTAGCCTCCTCAGCTTCCCACGCTTTAATTAGACCCCAGGGGAAGACATAATTCCTCCCATGGGTTTTTTTCAGTTCAGGAAGTGCGGGCACATCAGAAGGCTGCAGAGCAATGGAGAGATGTGTAATAGAAAGAAAACACACAGCCTACACCCTTGGCCACCTTGCAGTGGTTAGGTAAGCTCAATAGTACCACAAAATAAATTCAAAATAAATTATAAAACACTCTGAGAATGAGGCAGAATGATGGAAGCCTCTTTCATTTGTTAAAAAACATTAAAGAAATTGGAGGACAGATGTTGTACAGAAGTAGCTCCACATCTTCCCTGGAGCTGGATACAACACTGCCCCCCCCACACACACCTACATCACGGTGAATGCAAAATGGGGTCCAGCCTGCCAATACAGTCGGTGCGGTCACCACTTGCAGTGGCAGCACAATCCCCTTCCCCAAAAAAACCTTACAAAAAAAGAAACTGTGCCACAACCCCTGCCAAAGGTAAGCCCTACTGGTGAGAAACTGTTGGAGAATTTCTCCTCCCCCTGGAGAAATTCAGTGGAATCCCCCCCCCATTTCACTGCCCACTAATAGGGTGGAGAATTTCAAAAGGCCATTTGCGCACAGCTCTGTTCAAAACACTCCAAACCCCAACCATGCCTCCTCTCTGGGGAAACATTTCGGTAATTTCTCTTCCATTGCTTACAATGGGAGGGAAATAGTTTTAAAAATGGAGGAAGAATGGCAAACACCGTTCTTCTTTCATTTCCGCCCTGATGGCAGGAGCGTGTCAGGGCTTTGCAAATGTTGCAGTGCTCCAAGACAAAGATAGGATTACACTTTAAAAGAAGATAAAAAGTTTCTTTCAATTACATAGCGCAGGAGAATAATTTATAATTGAAGACATCAGTATGTGAATCAATAGATGTATGTCAATTATTTACAATAAATGCCACCTTAGATTCACAGATTTAATTTTTAAAAGCCTTATTTTAAATCTGCAGTTGATTCATAATAGCGTTTCTTTGGCATATTTTGAATATTTAGAGCACTTTGCATATATTATCTTAGCATCCTTGCAAACATCCTGTAAGTTAAGTCATTTTTTATCCTCATATTGCGAATAGGGATGTGAGATCAAGAGAGTGACTGACCTAAGGCCAGCAAACACAACATAGTGACTTGCATAAGGCCAGCAAGTGAATCTGTGACTGCAGTTAGACTTGAACTGGGAACAAGCTCACATATGTAGTCAAACCACTAGATCTTGGAAAGAGAAATAGGCACCTTTCCACCTCCCTGCAGGCACCTCACTTGAATCCCTACAGATATCTGTTGGAATTATGATAGAACATGAAACTACTCTAGGCTGAGGTCATGTTCAGAGAGCCTTTTCCAGGTGCCCCTGCCATCTGAGTTGCAGTAGGTGGCAACAGAAGAAAGGGACTGCTCAGTACTGGTGTCCCATTTGTGGAATGCTCTCCCAAAGGGGCTTCAGTAGTGCCCATTCTGATGTCTTTTCAGCTCCAGGTGAAGAATCTTTTTTTTTTTTTTGTATTGTACTGTGCTGCCCTTATCTGTGGTTCTATTGATCTTCTGCTGCTGCTGTACGTATGTATATATGTATGTATGTATTTTATGGTTTTAAGTTGTAAGCCATCCTGGAAATACTTATATTGAAACACAGCCTATAAATTCTCAAATAAATAAACAAATAAACAAACAAACAAAAAAGCCCTATAATGTCTGGATCTTGTGATGTTACCAATGGAGGTTTCAAACCCTAGTTGGAAGATCATACCTCCAACCAGCCAGCTTATCTCCAGTTAGGGATGCACACACTTGGAGAAGAATGGAATAAGGGCAGGACTGTGCCAACACAACGTGCGTTTGCATGTTACATTTGGAGGTGGAGGAGGAGCTTGTGCTTATTCAAGCCAACTTGTCCTCCTACGTAGCAATATCTTCTTCCAGCTGCATCCTCCCTCCTGCCCTGTTTTAAATTCAGGATTAGCTGGTCAACCTTGTGGGGGATGAGTAGGAATGTTTTTGTTCACTGATGGACTGGCATTATCAGTGAGTTTTTTCACCTCCTCTGCACCAACTTTCCAGGTTGGCTTTATTAAGTATTAGATGTTGGCATCAGGCAGGTTATTTGGTCAGATTTGGCAGGGATGTGCGTGATCAAGCAGATAGGCATTGGACTTGGTGAGTACCATGAGGCATCTTTATGGTGACTGATCATTCCTGAGACTTGCCACTCAGGACAAGGTATGAATGGCCTTTGGGAATAACCTGGCTCATCTGCCCAGAGTTGTGTGGCACTGGGAGGTGGTGACTCTGGAAAGCCACCCTCTATGCTGACTGGATGTGGCCTTAAGGAAGGGTTGGGTACCACTTACCATCCCTCTCTCAAACCAAGGCTTGGCTCATCCTAATGACTCGCAGGCTGTGTGCCTGTTGGGTTTATGAGCAAACTAGCTTCCTGCACAGTCATTTTCTCCTCTGTGAATGTTCAGTTAAAAGTTCAATAAAATGTAGCCCCAGTTTCATCCAACACCTTTGTCTTGTTTCCTTCCACAACCAGTACTTGAGAGTCTTATATGGACAACAGATGAGAGGGAGGGGAAACCTTTACATTTTATTGTGCAAATATCCATTCCTGAAGTGGTATTAATTTGAATGTATGTGGGGAAACTCTCCATGGTTTGTATAGCAAATTGAGTTGTTTCATCTGTGAATCCAGCACTGTAGAACGAACACCGTATGGACGAACACTGTAGAATTAATTCCAGTCTTCGTCAAAAAGCCACCTTCTACAAAATTAACTCACATGCTGCTATTTCCAAACTGTCAGGAGGAAAGTCTTCTGTTTTGGTGATGTGTAAGTGGTCACCCTAAAAGAGAATCACTTAGAAAGTAGTAGTAAGCATACAGTGGTACATCCACTTAGAGAAGATCACATGCTTAGTACTGAAGCCTGGGAAAGACTATTTCCCTTTTGTAACCTTTGGCAGACACCAGATCCAGCACAGCATGTAATTTAAGTTAAGTGGAGACAGTATGGGAAAAGCAGTTAAGCTATGCGTTCCTTAAAAACCAGTGCTCTTCCATGTAGTATTACTGCTAGGGAAGTTGTAATGTTGTGTCTTGCAGCCTTCTCTTGTATTTTTGGCACCTGACACATGTACTTTTCACTTTTAATTAGAAGGCACAGCAAGCACAAGAAGCATTTGCTTGTTAAATTTCAGGTGCCAATGGGGATGGAAGCCATCCAAGAACTGCACATTTAACCTGGCAAAGAGGGGCACATGGCTCGTGGTAAAATCTCTTTCCTTTTTTAAACAGCTTGCAATCCTGCCTGCTGCCAATTAGTGGCATTTTGTTTATCTTAAAAGAAGTGTGTAATGATAAACAGGTATTTCCATCCTGTGTTTACTGGACATTATAGAGAAGAGCTTAGTTTTTAATATTCAAAATCTTTCCATTCACAGTTCTCTTCACATTTTGTGCTTAGTAGGCAAATTCCCATCTATCTGCCTTTGCCAACCTGGTGCCCTCCAGCTGTTTGGGAGTACAACTCCCACATTCCTGAAGTTTGGCCATATTGGCTGGGGTTGATGGGAACTGAAGTCCAAAACATCTAGAAAGCACCAAGTTGGGGAAGGCGGCTTTAGATGTTTGCAGCAATGTGTGCCTGTTCACTGTGGTAAGGAGAAATTTCATTGACTTGAGGGAATAAAATGGGTCTGCATGGAAAGTGGGTCCAGTGTGGCAAAGGAGAATATTCAGCCATTTGTGGGGGCTTCCTACTAAAGCATGCTCCCTCAGTGGAGAAGATGAGATAAATTTACATCCTATTCTTCCCTTGTGTGATGACAAAAGATATGAATTTGTTTCTGCAAAGTAAGTTTGTACAAATTAGGGGTGTGTGAAACCCACAGAAAGAACTCCATTTTATAGGGATGTACGAATTGTGTACCTTCCGTGCTGCTTGATTTCTGCAGTTTGCATCCAGTGCTCCGTTCCACTGTTCACAAGCCCCCGGAATTCTCCTCGTTTTCCCCCACTCCAAAAATTACGTAGATAAATCTGTACTGACAAATGTAATTCCGGTGCCCAGCTGTCTCTGTAAGTCTGCATAACTTCCGTAAGAATCGCTATTTTTCGTAAATATTTACGTATTTTTTCCTCCTGCCCTGATGTGCAGTAATTACTTTCAGCCAAAACACTTCCTCTTCCTTGTAGGGGCTTCCCAAAAGAAGGCTGTCTTAGGTGTGCCCAAGCGATAAACTCCTTGTTTAAAGCAATGCTGTTTTAAAGAAAGAAAAAACCATTTAAAATGGCCACGCCGGTCCTGGAGCTTAGCAGGGAGAATAATACATTGTGCAGGGCTCCAGGACCTTTTTCTTTCTTTAAAACAGCATTGCTTTAAACAAATAGTTTTATCTCTCAGGCACCTAAGATAGCCTTCTTTTGGGAAGCCCCTAGGAAGAGGAAGTGTTTTGGCTGAAAGTAAACTTCTCAACGGAGAAGGAGGATTTCGATTTAAAAAGAACACCCACAAACAAGGCGGTAAGCACAATCCATTTTTTAAAAACCCTTACGTATTTATGATCATAATATTACTATACTGAGTTTTTATTTATGAAAATTCTGTGACTCCTTGCGAACGACAACAGAAAAGCCGTGTGACTGCTGGCTCCGCAGGACCTCATGGTGCCGTTCCACAGAGGATTCCGTGGCATGGACTGAAGGGAATTCGATCCCATGTCAGTCCATGGCTGAATTCTCTGACATTCCTACCATTTTAACAATGCGTTTTCTCTGCTCAGAGTACTGGAATTCTGGGGAAAAGGCTCCAAACAGATTTATTTTAACCAGCGCCTATTGCCCAACCATTTTAATGTGCTTGGCTTCATTATCAGGCCCTGACTGTTTTTAATGCATGAATACTTTACTCACTGCAGGTTTTGTACTCTTAAGAAACATCCTTAGAAACTTAGGTGAGGAGGGTATTAAGAAAGAGGAAATCAGGTACAGAGTGGCAATAATGTGCAGGCCAAGAAGAATCCAGAGCTTAGCTTTGGGTTATTGATCTTGGCTAGGTAAGCAGCAAGGCACTTTAAAAGGCCTACAAAATGCCTCCCCCCAATTTGAAGGGGGCATACTAGAGGAGGACATTTTGCCCATTTTCAAGAGTGGTGGTGAAAATTTTTGAATTGTTTTGGAAAGGGAGGGCTGCACTTTTTAAACCCTTAGGTAGCATGGCAAAATGGCTGCTTCTGCTCCCCTCCCCTTGTCTGGGAGAAGCAACAAACAAGCTAGCTGGCTTGCTAGCCACTCAGCCAGCTTGCTCAAATGGCACTCTACGTAAAGGCAGCTGGCAGCAGTAGCTGTGGGCTAGCTACCTACCAACCAGCTTGTTCTAAATATTCTAGGGATGTCAGAGAATTCTGCCATGGATCTCGGGGAGGCCGAATGCCAGTGCATTCGGCCCCCTGAAATCGGTGGCGGAACGGCCTGCCCCCCGCCCCCCCCGGGACAAGACTTACCTGGGGCAGATCTTCTGGGCGGCGGCTGTGGCGGCTGCAGCGGCTGCGGTGGCGGCCAGTTTTCCGACCGGCTGCCGCCGCCGCCATTTCCAGTTAAAAAAAAAAAAAAAAGACGTGATAGGCTACGTAAAGATTTACGTAGCCTATCACGGCTAGGTTTCTTTAAAAAAACTGTGATAGGCTATCTCGTCTGACTTTAAAAAAAAAAAAAAAAAACCTGAGCTTACACAAATGGCGGTGGCTACAGCCGCCGCCATTTGCGTTCCTTATTTTGGCACGTCTTAGTCTACGTTAAGATTTACGTAGACTAAGATGGCGAAAATAAGGGGAATGCAAATAGCGTAGCATCCACTACGCTATTTGTGTTCCCCTTATTTTCGCCTTCTTAGTCTACGTAAATCTTGACGTAGACTAAGACGTGCCAAAATAAGGAACGCAAATGGCAGTGCCTGTGGCTGCCGCCATTTGCGTACGCACGTTGTTGTTGTTGTTTTTTAAGTCAGCTGTGATAGGCTACGTAAAGATTTACGTAGCCTATCACGGCTGACTGCAGGGACGCAAACAGCGGCGGCTACGGCTGCTGCCATTTGCATCCCTGCTAGCCAGCGGCTGGATGTCTGGCTGCTGCCGGAGCCGGCCGGTGGCTCTGCAGAATCCCTGCAGAGCGGAGCTGGCCGGCCAGGATTCCGGGGGGAATTTTTTTCTTTTCTTTGCTCTAAGAAAAAAATATTCTTAGAGCAAACTAGCCAGATGACCAAGTGCGTAGCTAGCTAGCTAAGTCATCGCTTCCCCACTCCCCAATACAAGGGGGGAATAGAAGAGATTGGTTTGCTATGCTACCTAAAGGCAGCAAAAAAACAAAAAAATAAAAACACCCCCAAACAGGCTTTTCTTGCCTTTCCAATTTGACAGTAAGTGTTAAGGTGCTTTGCAATTAGTTGAGATGTACTAAAAGAGAGAGTACTTTGGGGAATATTTTCAGCAACAGCAAAAATCGTGCACCCCGTTTTTTAGATGTTGTGCCTAGTTCCAATTTCAGGCATGCTTCTACATGGGGTTAACTTCAACTTTGACCCCAGATTCCATTTTAGATGGAATTATCCGAAAAGTCTAGAATAAATTTATGTGTATAATCTCCCAGGCTGTGTAACTCAAGGAAACACTATCCAAATTGACAGTCTAATATCCTGAAGTATGCATGTTCCTTTTTTATTGCCCTCTGATTGTATTCCACGGGTGTGCACAATTGTGACAACGAACTCTTTTTAAAATTACAAAGGATTTGTACAGTGTATAGGTTGATGCAATGGATCTTTATTTAAAAGCTTATAATAGCAGGTTCTTGAAAAGAAAGCTAAAGGATATGTTGTAGCAAACTAACTAGGCTTCATGTTTTGCTTGGCTTGCTGAGGATGCCACATAGCTCCAGCTATGTTGACTGGAGCTGAACCTTTAATCCAAAGTTTATTTCGCTTTATTAAATAATCTTTCATTTGGCTGTCAAATTGATGTGATTCATTTAGTTATCTAATTTATATGCGTATTAGTCTTTGCCTTCTGACCTAGATTTGGATTGACTATCAAGGTAAAAAAAGGCTTAAGTAAATGAACTATTGGGAAATAAACCAGTTACCTTAGAGTAATTGTGGAATCTTTGGCTCAGATCCAAAGACATTCCATGTGCATGGGGAGAACTTTGCATGCAGCTGGAGCTGTGTGTATTATTTTAGAAATGTGCATTTAAATTTTCATGTAGTTTTTGTTTTTTAAATCCTTTGTTGCAAAACCAGAATGGAATTATTGGTGAATACATACGTGGAAGTGACACGGACTAGAAAGAGACTGATTTACACACAACCCTTGAACACACACACCAAACTAAACTCTATCCAACAGTAATGTATTCCATCTCACCAAGGGCTTTGTTTTGCTGCCCGCCTGGGCCAGCAAAAACTGTAGGATGTGTGTGTGTGTGTGTGTGTGTGTGTGCACACACGCTAGGCACTGGGCACATACCACCACACGTGTCTTCTGTGCTATTCATAAAGGGGCACCAGAGGCCAAGAGTGGGGCAGCAGGAGTGTTTCCCCCCACCCCTCCGATACAGTATCCAGAGATACAGACTTTGTGAAAAGGGCTTAAGTGAGTACAGATGTATGGATTTTGTTAAACCTGTTCTGTCTCTGTTTCAGATTGTCAGGTGTCTTTCTTTCTGTCATCAGCTCATTGACATAATCAGATTTTTTAATGGATGTACAAGAATTTTGTTCCACTTGCACAAACGCACATTAGTGCTAATGTGCATTAATGCTAAGAACACTTGCACTAATGCACATTAATGCTAATGCACATTAGTGCGAGTACAAATTTGTACAAATCCTCCCAAAAGTAAAACAGAAAACCAAAAAACTGGTCCAGAAGTCCCGGTAATCTGTATGACTCTAAAAAATAGTCGGTCTGCTGAGCAATCAGCAGGTTGGATTCATAGAAATCCAAACACATTTGAATCTATTGCAGTTTCTCCGACATCCCTATAAGTACATAACGCTAGAAAGAATCCATGCACTGAGAAGAAGCTGTTAATGCAGGTGCAAGAGGCAGGGTGTTTTTCTTTTCTATAGTGCTTCTGTTGGATTCTTGCTCAGCATGACTCACCAGCTGTCCCTTTTGCACATGGGATGGACAGATGAGCCTATTTCTAGTCCATGCCACTTTTGCATGTGTTCATCCATAAGTCCATCTTGTTTATTTCTATACTGACCTGCAGAATTTAAAGATCCACAAGTGTATTTTCTCTCAAGTGCAGATTTCTAAACATAATTTTCGTGCCTAATATGCATTTTAAAATCATTTTTTGAGCTGAGAATGGCACTGGAATGATAACTAAGTTCTGATGCACACACATTCATCTGGGGAGTGTGGGTCAAGTCAATTCACACCAAAATTCACAAAGACAGAATTCCTCATTTTCCATGCTCATTTGTAAGTCTAGCTCACCCTGCACTGGTCACAGTGCCTACTATATCACCACCCATTTTGTCTAAGGGCAGGAAGTGTAGCGTTGCTCCAGAAACTCTAGGGGTAGGAAACAGGGCATATTTACTACTTGTATCTATAGTATTTGAATTCAAAGCAAAGTACATTTCAGTTGTTCCCCATGGACCTCAAAAGCAATTTTGCTTGTTAAAATAACTCTGACTTGTAAGCAGAAATACTTACAGCATTATAATGATAGTGGGCTGCCCCCTGTGTATACTAAGATTCCCAACAGAGAAACACATTGAAAATTCTGGTTCCATAATACTTTTGTAGATAGAGTTCCTGATCCTGCAATTGCCAGTACAGCACAAATAACTTCACTTGTACTAATAGCGCTATTAAATTACTTTGTGAATAAAATGGTGCATTGTATCCTTCCTTAACTGTCTTGGCCTTTCAGAAGAAATATGCCTAGTTCTTTTGCCTTTAAAAAAATAAATAGAACATTCTCACATCCTTTATTCTTGCAGAATTTTTACTCAGAACAGTCTTGAGAGCAAAGCAGTGATAAAGGGCTTCTTCACACAGAGCTTTTATCCTGCTATTGAGATTGCTCGCTCATGGAAGTTTGCGGACCCTTTAGATGACGTCGTGAACCTCCAGGGCGTCTCTTGCACTAAATGCACCTCTTGCACCCTTATTCCATTTTTAAATAGATTGGAAATAATGAGCTATCAAATTACCCCGCTTGTGTTCTGCTTGAGTTCCCTCTGTGAAAAAGGAAAAGCTGCAAGAAGAGGAGCGAGATCAATGAAACATATGGAAAACTCAGACTAGGGGGAGAAGGAGGGAGAAAGGGGAGGGGGAAAACAAAGCACATGTAAAGGGAGTCCGTTGTGATCCTGCATTTAAAATGGAAGCAGAAAGCCCCATTTTAAATGTGAGACTTTAGGCTGGTGTAGAGATGCTCACAGTGTCCCAAATACGCCTCTGTTATATGGCATGAGGGCAAATCGCTTCCCCCTCCTGTTTTTCTTTCTTTGTAAGAACACCGAATATAATAAGAAGCCTCCAGTTATGGAACAATTAGCGCTGCCTTCCTTCTGCTCCTGTGATGATCTCTGGATGCATTGAAAATATTGTACAAACCTCACACTATTCAACCAGCAAAATAAATAGATCTATCTTTGTATACCCCATCCTAATCTGGTCAAAAAAGGAAATATAGCCCCTCTTACCAGGAAGGGGGCAGGGGAGGTAGATTTCATATTCCTAAACACTGCTTTTCTGAAAAGGACCATCTAATCTGCCATTCTGCTTCCAACAGCAGCAAATGAGATACCTCTGGGTAATAATTTACTTACTGGCTCAGCCATAATCGGAAGCAATGCTGTGATGGTACACCAGGGATGGGAATCCTGTGACCCTCTAGATGTTGTTGACTTCAACTCCCATCAGCCCCAAACAGCATGGCCAATTATCAGCTATGATCAGAGTTGTAGTCCAACAACAACTGGAGGCTCACAGGCTTCCCATCTCTGCGCTACATGAACACAATGGTTAAACTCATATGCCACCCACTATCTTCTTTAGTGTATCATAGGAGATAGAAAGCTACCACCATTTTTAAACATACCACATGATGCCCTAACTTGAGGAACTGTTATTCTATGGGTTGAGCACAAGCCATGGTCTGAAACTAAAGTTTTAGCCTCAGTTCTCATTATCCATAGTTTTAACTAACCACAGTTCCCCATGTTCAGAAAGCATTAGTTGTTCTGCTTTGACTGTAGCAAACTCTAACTGCAGTAAACATTCAGTAAACATTCAAGCCTACAGGTGGTTATCCGTTGGGGTTCAGGCTAAACAGAGGTGGCCTAAATCCAGGCGGAAGTCAGAACACAGTCAGACAAAGAGGATCAGGCAACAGCAGGAGTAGTCACGATAACAAGCCAGAGAGGTCAGACACAGCAAATCAATCAGGTACATTACACAGTCCAGAAGCAGGATCATTGGGCAGTCCAAAAGGTCAGGAAACGGAGCATCAACCACAGGGCACAATTCAAGAAGGAGTGTACATCACACAGAGAGAGGCTGGATGGACAATGTTGTTCTATCAGTGGCTGGGTTTCCAGTCAAGGCTTTTAAGCCCAAAGCCTGCTAGACCTTACCCAGAGCTCAGCGTCAGCAATCGGAGCTCCATTTCCATAACCTTTCTTCTGAAGAGACCTTTTCTGGAGGTGAGCACTCCTTTGCACAGGAGCCCTACTAGCCTGTCACTTGAGGCACTGATGCTTCTGGGGGTCAGGGGGTGGCTCAGCCTCTTCATCAGAGGCACGGTCCCCTTCTCCTGACAGGGATGGCCCTGCAACCACTCTGCCTGAGGGTTCAGGCTCTGGTGGCAGTCTCTGGTCTGTTGTGCCCTGGTGTTCCAGGGCCTCTAGCTCTTCCTCTGAGGAGGACTCCTCCAGTCGGGGCACAACATTAGGGAGTTGTGGTTAGTTTAGCATTAAATGGGAAGTTTGGGGTGTGTAAAAGAGGAGGAGCATGTGAGCCCAAGGCTCACGTAAGCTCATTAATGCAGTGATAATCCATGATATTTGAATTGAGCCACTGTAATATGAATGATGCACTTCAGTGTATGCATTTCCAACTGAACATATTCCCAAGAACTTGCTTTTCATGTAATCTTTTATACAGTAGCACTTTACAATGCATTATACGCTGTACAATTGCATTACAGGACCACAAATGACAGATATTACAATAAGCTGTTACAGAGCTTTCCATAATTCCTCTTCTAAAATAAATCTTTCTGTGTTTATTTGTGAGCGTTTATTTGTTGTTATGCCTTGAAATATCATGAAAACTATTTCTGTGTTGCTTTTCATTAAAATATCTAAAGTGGCTTACAATTAAAAAAAAAATCTGTCCAGTTAAACAATAAGCCCCATACAAATAAGACATGGGTGGCACTAGTCGCAGGCAGCAGAATAATTAGAACCTCAATAAAAATCAAGCCAAAATTAGGTAAAAGTAACAGAACCACAGGGTAGAATCCAGCTAAAGTCCTACTTAGAGTAAACCCATTGAAATTAATGGGACTTATTAATTTGAACGCAGAACTTGAGTTGGATTTTACCCACTGATTGCTCACTAAGGGCACAGTCCTATTGAGATGGTTGCCAGCCTCCAATGTCAGAGGCTACTGACTGTCCTATGCAGGTTGGGTGGAGCACGGAGGGGACCTTCTCCTTTGTGCTCCAGCCACCCTGCATTAGGGATGTCGGAGAATTTCTCCACGAATCTCTGGGAGGCCGAATGCCAATGCATTTGGCCCCCCGAAATTGGTGGAGAAACAGTCCGCCCCCCCCGCGCACCCTGGGATGGGACTTACCTTTGTTGAATGTCCCTGGTGCTGGCAGCTCCCGGCAGCGGTGCGGTGGCAGTGCGGCAGCGGCCGGTCTTCCGACCGGCTGCCGCCGCCGCCATTTCCAAGGTGACAAAAAAAACCAACAACAAACATGATAGGCTACGTAAAGATTTATGTAGCCTATCATGGCTAGATTTTCAAAAAACACCGTGATAGGCTACGTAAATCCTTACGTAGCCTATCACGGCTGACTTTGGGGGGGAAAAAAAAGCACGTACGCAAATGGCGGCGCCCATGGGCGCCGCCATTTGCATTCCTTATTTGGGCACATGTAGTCAACGCAAACATTTACATAGACTACGGCGAAAATAAGGCGCCGCCATTTGCGTACGCGCTTTTTTTTTTTTTTCAAAGTCAGCTGTGATAGGCTATGTAAGGATTTACGTAGCCTATCATGGCTGACTGCAGGGATGCAAACGGCGGCGGCTATGGCCACCGCCATTTGCATCCTGGCAGGAGACGAGATTCGCGGCCGGAGGGACGGGGTGCCTCCCTCCCGGCCAGAATTTCGGCCGGAGGGATGGGGCACCTCCCCCCTGGCCAGAATTTCAGCGGGGAGGGATGGGGTGCCTCCCACCCCACCCAGAATTTCAGGGGGAGGAACGGAGCGCCTCCCCCCCACCGCAAAGCAAGCTGCGGGATAAGGTAAGGGACTTTCGTCCATCTCTACCCTGCATTTTGGCTAGACAGGCAATTTTGCCTGTCTAGCCAGGGCTTCAGAGAGGGGGCAGGAACAGGCCAGGATACTCCATAGGAAGCAACATCAAGGGGCTTCTGTGTTCCTCCCCACCCCTAGGAATGCCCCCTTTTACCCATTCCACACTCCGTTTTATGAGCATGGAGATGCAGCCGCTGCAGTTCTCACCATGGGGGTGGGGGTGGGGAGCACAGTTTCCTGGCTCTGAGCACTGTCTACAAGCTCAGAGCCAGTAAAACAAAAAACCCTATGGCCCTCTAGAAATTGTTAGTGGCCATAGGATTGCTCTCCCCAAGTCTTGGAGAAGGAAAAGGTTTTAATCTGCCATCTCACAGGGGTGGGCAGAAAGCAGATCTCCAGATGTTTTGGAATCCCATCTTAGCATTTTGTCATGCTGGGAAGGAATTCTGGTAGCTGACATCCAAAACATCTGGAGATCTACCTTCTGTCCATCTCTGATTTAAACGATAGTAATGTTAATATCTTACAATCTCTTAGGGTGCAATCCTATACATGTTTAGGCAGAAAAAAGTCCTACAACTCCCAGAATTCCCCAGCCAGTCTGGCTGGCTGGGGAATATTGGGATTTGTAGGACTTTTTTCTGTATAAACATGCATAGGATTGTGCCCTTAATAATGTTCACAATTGCATTATATTAGGAAAATTGCTTGCAAAAATGTGTATGTGAGGCAACATTGCTTGCAAAAATGCACATCTTAGGAAAAATGTGCACAAAAAGTGTGTACACAGTTTCATGCAACTTAAAAAAAAAACTCTGTTCAAGATAAATCAAATGTAAGATTGGAAAAAATTCTCATAGTTTGGGATGAACCAAACTTAAGACTGGAAAAATGAGAAATGGAGAGAAACCAGAACTGGGAGATTCATCCGTCCCTAATTTTGACTGATCCTGCAGGGCCCTTATTTTCTGTTTTCTATCTTCTCATTATGTCGGCTCCTAATAGTCCGGCTCTCTGTGCATGACTGCTTTGTCAGCTGTCAGGGTTGCCCATTGGCTGTTTCTTTAGCATTGTATCTGCTGTCTGCTGTCAGGGTGTCATTGATGGGAGTCAAAATCACTTAGGAAAGTTTTCTGTCACTGAGAGGATAGCTGAAGCTGTTGAATTAATGGTTCTGTGGCTGTGAACGCCAATGCAAAATTTAGCATTGAGCTCTTTTTTGAGCTCAGCTGGCAGCTGAACTGCTTCCATGCTCTGACAGGAAAAATGGCTGGTATGTGTTTCTTTGACCTCCCTCCGTAGAATCCGCATCACACTGTACATAAGTAGACTTGAGGCCTATGCCTGAAGTTCTAATCATTATCAGCTTTCATGTTGTCAGCTTTATCTTCCCAAATTCTGGTCATTAATGCTTGAAATGTAGTATCAGCCTTTGTATCTGGCTCACATAGTGAGAACAAAGGGCAAGATAACCTACCATTCTGGTGAGTTACACAAGCATCTCTCAGTAATATGGTCTTTGAAATAACTGTTATAGCTGTAGGAGGGTTATGTTCCTCACATTTTTCATTGTACAGGTGAGTGCCTGCCTCCCAACGGGTTTTCTCTCCAAATACATGAGAGAGAGGAAAAGAACAGGGAGGGAGGAGAGGGAGCCGAACAGACAAGGATTACACCTTGCTCCTAGCTTGCAGCCTGAGGGCATGTTCTTTGGTGTAGGCACTGGAAGCTGCTGAGTTACTTTAACGTTATGCACCTTATTCCACTTTTGATCAATAAGGCTAGGTTTCCAAACGGTACAAGGCAATGCAATGCTGAGTTTGTGCTTTATTTTGCAAAATTTCTAAAGAATGGGGTGCTGGTTTCCTGTCTGCAATTATATGTGTGACTCCCTAGATTAAGGATGTATTGATGGCTGAGTGATGCCAGAATGGGACAATTTAGGACTGAGCTGAAATGCCTCACTGCAGCAATTTTGCTGCCCCATTCACAGATGGAAAAGTTGGAGTCATTTTAGTGATTTTCTAAAGGGCCAAAAGGTGTGAAACTTGGCAGCAGTGGCGGACATCTGATTTACCTAACGAAATTCCCCAGAGTAAGGGCAGAAAACACTGTCCTCACTCTAATTGGCTTCAGAACAACATTATGTGTTGATGTAGCATCATTCTGAAGCCAATCAGAGTTGAATGGCGTTTCTTGCCCTTACTAGGGATGGTTGGATTTAACTTCTTTTTTTTTTTTTTATGTGTCTGCAGCTGCTGGGAAAAGTGAGGCTGGTGCTGTTTCTGAGGACCTAAAAAGATGAACAGGGAGCGGTGTAGGGGGACTTTTTGCCCTTCAAAATCTGAGCCAGAAGTCATCTGAAAGAAACTTCCAGCTCAGCTTTAATTTTGGATGCAGAATGCCCTTCTTCAACCTGATATTTTGGCTACCTTTGGAAGCAAAACAACAATAACACATCAGATTGAAGAAATATATTCTGCATCCAAAATTATGGCTGAGCTGGAAGTTTCTTTCAGAGGACTTCTGGATCAGATTTTGAGGGGCAAAAAGTCCCCCTACACCACTCCCTGTTCACCTTTTTAGGTCCCCAGAAACATTTCATTGTAGTTTATTTCAGTAGGTGGGGTAGTCTTTTTTGCTTACCCACACCATGGAATGAGAAAAGAATGGAATATTCCCCTTTCCTACTACTTTTTATTTTGATGTTTGTGTCAGAAAATCCAACAGAAAGTGTCATGACCCAGGAGTCCAGCAGTGACATGGACTCTGAGGCCAAAGAACCGGTGGTGCCAGCAAAGGAAACTCCAGATCAAAGCACCACTGCAAAGCTGCCAGAAAACACTGAGCCCAAGTGACCAGAGACCCCTGAGCCTGAGAATCTCAAGACTAGCTCCAGCAGTAGACCAGCACCCTATTCTACAAGAACCCCACTTCCATGGAGCCTATGTGCCAACACAGGCAGCATGCCAGGCATGAGCTCTTGGAGATAGAGGAGTACTAGGCTGTAGGCCAGAGGCCTGTCTCTTTAAGGCTTCCATTTTGTAGGAAAGGGTAAATCTGGAACTGTAGCATAAGAAGCTTCAGTTTGGTCCCAGATCTCTTTTGAGCAAACTGCTCACTAGGAGCTATCCTGCGTGCTGCAACTTCTGGCCTACCTTGTCACTTGGCTTGGACCAAGGTCCATGGGCTTCTGCCGAGTCCAGAACAGGACAGAAAGAGAGTTTCCCTTTAAAGTCTATGGTAGGATCTCCATCTGTGGACAGAACCTCTCTCTGATGTACTCAAGTGATAAGTTTAAAAGGAAATGGAAGTATTGTATTTTCCAGGGTTTCTTAATTTATCTGACAGTCCGTTTGTAATTTTTTATTTTGATTAGGAATGTATGATAAATTAGTTTCTGTTTGTTTTTGATAAGGATTTACCCAGTTCACATCTTCTGAACAGAACACAGACTCTGACACAATCTGTGGTCAAGGTCTGTACATTTCCAAGTTTGCAATGTGATTCAACTTGCAATGTGTTTCACCTTGCAATGAGTTTAACAGCATGCATGTATTTGAAAAAAATGTGTACTTTTGAAAAATGCACACAAATACACTTTAATCAATGGGAGAAGAATGTGTACATTTCAAAGATGCATGCACTGACACGTTTGGAAAAATATGCATGAAAATATGCATGGGTTTTCATGCATAAAGAAGAAAACAAAGCTAGCAATCTGATAGGGACCCTAGTCGGAACGAGTTTTGAGATGGAATTCTAAGAACTTCAGCAAGCTCGAGTTTTGCTGATTTGCACATCCCTAATTTTGATACAACATGATAGAGAAATCTAAGTTTTGGTAGGAGGTTGAGTGTGAAGCCTTCAAAGGAATGCTTGTTATATTGGGGTTTTATTGCTGGAGAAGTGATTGCATTGTACTTTGCTGTTTAAATTCCATCGGGTGTCTGCTTGTTCTTTCCTTACTATAGTGAAAGTCACCTTTCAACACTTTAAGATTTGCATGGATTTTATGGGATTGTCTTGAAATGAGTGCCAAGGTATAAAAGCCATATGTCTGAGGTACTTTTATAACACATACTTCATAAACCCACATAAAGTAGGACAGTGCACTTCATCCTGAATGATTACATCATTATGTTCAAGAAAGATGATAATCTGGAGCAATATCTACTAATTAAATCTGTTATTAATATTAATTTCCAAGTAATAATAAGTGATGTTACAAAAAGTTGGAAGAGTAGGTCCAAGCATGCTGGTAGTTGAGGTCTGAAAAGCACAGTTATTCTCTGATAAAGAATTGATGCCACTCAGAAGTTGGCAGTGTTGCAATCCCTGTCAGCCTTTGGGATATTTCTCTAGGATCTTCTGAAATCAAAGGCTAGAGCAACTTTGCAGGAAGGGATGGCATGAATCTAGAGATGTACGAAAGTGACTTACCTGTTCGTGGATTATATTTATGGTGGGGGGGGCGTTCCGTCCCTCCCCCTGGAATCCTCAACGAGGGGGGGAGGCACTCCGTCCCTCCCCCCTGGAATCCTCGAATGGCCGGCTGTGCTCCGCAGCAGCTCCACGGAGCATCCGGCCAGGCCCAGCCAGGCCAGAGCCGTCCGCAGCCGGATTTCCGGCTGCAGAGGGCTCTGGGTAAAAAAACACACAAAAAACCCTGCGTACACAAATGGCGGCGGCTACAGCCACTGCCGTTTGCGTTCCTTCTTTTTTGCCGTCTGAATCTACGTAAATATTTATGTAAACTATGACGGCAAAAATAAAGGGGAACGCAAATAGTGTAGCGGGCACTATTTGCGTCCCCTTTTGATTCACCATTTTAGCCTACGTAGGCTAAAACGGGGAATCAAAAAGGGACGCAAATAGCGCCCGCTACGCTATTTGCGTTCCCCTTTATTTTCGCCGTTATAGTCTACGTAAATATTTACGTAGACTAAGATGGCCAAAAAGAAGGAACGCAAATGGCGGTGGCTGTAGCCGCCGCCATTTGCGTATGCAGGTGTGTTTTTTTTTTTAAACCCACCCAGCCATGATAGGCTACGTAAATCTTTATGTAGCCTATCATGTCTTTTTTTTTTTTGGCCAAGACCGGAAATGGTGGCGGCGGCAGCCGGTCGGAAGACCAGCCGCCGCATCCGCCACCGCTGAAGCCGCTGCCGGAGCCGCCGCCACCCGGAAAATCCTCCCCAGGTAAGTCTCGTCCCGGGGGGGATCTGCGTGGGGGTGGGGGGGGTGGCAGGCCGTTCCGACACAGATTTCGGGGGGCCGAATGCACTCGCATTCGGCCTCACCGAGATCCATGGCGGAATTCTCTGCCATCCCTACATGAATCATAATGATCCTCTAGGTAATTTTTGAAAGCTGACATCTTAGATGTGGGAACCTGGTAGTGCATATAATATATACTCAATCCTGGATTGAACTGGTTTTTTTTATGATCTGAAGCTGATCCCTGTTGACCTATTAGCAATTTTTTTAGGAATCATTGCAAAAGGTCTGAAAACATCTTGATTTTTTGAGTGATCCTTGATTGGCTAAAATCATCCACATGAGCAGTAAAGGAAGAAACACCCCCCACACATACACTTTGCAGCTCCAGTGGCCTTAATTTGCTCTTAGTGACACAACATGGAGCTACAAATACTTAGAGATTTTTAAATATGCTCAGCAGCATATAAATCTTTTAAATTGATTAATTAATAAAATCTGATTTGATATAGAGTGTTGCAGTGCCATAAATATCCATGACAGGATTCCTAATTGTCTGGGATCACTCCAGGAGGAATGAAGTAAGCAAACCAAGAAGACTGTCAAAGCAGTACTAGAAAGGAAAGTAGTGAACAGCCATGAAAAGGATCATTGCTTCAGGAAAGCCCTGCTTTAACTTAGACAAAGACCAAATCACTGCAAATTAGCCTGCATTGGTTTTGGACCTGATTATCATTCAAACGAAATGCACATCTCTAGAAAGCAGTTTTGTGACAGCATAAGGTGTAAATTGGGCATGATTCATGAGGAGATATTTATTTATTAACATTTATATAACATTTTATCTGCTAAAAATCCCTCAAGGCAGTGTGCAACCATTTAAAACAATAAAACCTTGCAACAATAAGAATGGAGCTTCTCCATCTTTGGCTGCAAAGGACATAATCAATCTGATTTCGATATTGACCATCTGGTGACGTCCATGTGTAGAGTCGCCTCTTGTGTTGTTGGAAAAGAGTGTTTGCTATGATCAGCATGTTCTCTTGGCAAAACTCTATTAGCTTTTGTCCTGCTTCATTTTGTACACCAAGGCCATGCCTGCCTGTTATCCCGGTGATTTCTTGACTTCCTACTTTAGCATTCCAATCCCCTATGATGAAGAGGACATCTTTTTTTGGTGTTAGTTCTAGAAGGTGTTGTAGGTCTTCATAGAACCGATCAACCTCAGTTTCTTCGGCCTCAGTGGTTGGGGCATAGACTTGAATTACTGTGATGTTGAATGGTTTGCCTTGGATTCGTACTGAGATCATTCTATCATTTTTAAGATTGTACCCCAGTACTGCTTTTCCCACCCTTTTGTTGACTATGAGTGCTACTCCATTTCTTCTAAGGGATTCTTGCCCACAATAGTAGATATGATGGTCACCTGAATTAAATTCGCCCATGCCTGTCCATTTTAGTTCGCTGATTCCCAAGATGTCGATGTTCAATCTTGCCATCTCATGTTTGACCACCTCCAGCTTACCTTGATTCATTGATCTGACATTCCAGGTTCCTAAACAATATTGTTCTTTACAGCATCGGATTTTCTTTTCACCGCCAGACACATCCACAGCTGAGTGTCCTTTCGGGTTTGGCCCAGCCGCTTCACTCTTTCTGGCGCTACTTGGAAATACCCTCTGCTCTTCCCCAGTAGCATATTGGACACCTTCCGACCTGAGGGGCTCATCTTCCGGCGTCATCTCTTTTAGCCTTGTGATACGTTCCATGGGGTTTTCTTGGCAAGAATACTGGAGTGGGTTGCCATTTCCTTCTCCAGTGGACCACATTTTGTCAGAACTCTCTGCCATGATCTGTCCGTCTTGGGTGGCCCTGCACGGCATAGCTTATGGCTTCACTGAGTTACGCAAGCCCCTTCGCCACAACAAGGCAGTGATCCATGAAGGGGAATGGGAACATAAAAAATAGTAAAAACATGAAAACATTAAACACTACACTAAATAAATGGAAAAGATCCATCTTTTCAGCTTTCTAAAGTCCAAGAGAATGAGGAACAATCGTAGTTCTTGAGGAAACACATTTCAGAGTTGGAAGCAACATAGGAGAAAGCATTTCCTGCATGCCTGACAAACAGCCTTCTGAAGGTAATATTGCCTTCGAAATGGCCAAGACTTTTTCTCTTAAAGAGCTAAGCAGGATCAGCCCTGGTTAGTACTTGGATGGGAGACTACCTGGGAATCAGGCTTCCTGCACTGAGCAGGGGGTTGGACTTGATGGACTTGTAGGCTCCTTCCAACCCTATGATTCTATGATTTAGTAAACTCTTTGGCAACATTTAATGAAATCCGAAGGTCAACTGGGGTGGACAATGATGAATTGTTTGTCCAATGTCAATGTGTTTGTATCATTTCTAGATATTAAGGGCTGATTTAAAGTGACCAAATGATTACTTATATCATAGCATCATAGAATAGTAGGTTTGGAAGGGGTCCATAAGACCATCAAGTCCAACCCCCTGCCCAGTGCAGGAATCTAAGTCAAAGCATCCCTGACAGATGGCTCTCCAGCTTCATCTTGAATGCCTGCAGGGTGGGAGAGCCCACCACCTCCCTAGGGAATCGGTTCCATTGTCGTATTGCTCTAACAGTCAGGACGTTTTTCCTGATGTTCAGCTGGAATCTGGCTTCCTGTCACTTGAGCCCATTTTTCTGTGTCCTGCACTCTGGGATGATCGAGAAGAGGTCCTGGCCTTTCTCTCTGTGACAGCCTTTCAAGTACTTGAACAGCGCTATCATATAATTCTATGGGTTTGCGAATGGGATCATGGGAAGACAGGGGTGGGGCGCTGTCATGTCAGGTGGGTGTTAGACAGAACAGAAGCTGTTGGGTCCCCAATGCAGCACCTGTGGACACTTTCAGTGGCACCCACACAGCTCCTGTGTGAAATTTTCATTTCACCCTGAATGAAATGAAATTCCCATTAAAAAAATAAAAAATGTTAGAGCACCAGGTTCTCCTTCTTGTTCCTGAACCTGTGTGAATTAGGGATGGCACGGATGTCTGACTGGGTCTTGGAGTCAGTTGGCCCCACACACATACCTGTGCCCCCAGACCTCACCCATTGAGTCTCTGGCCGTACTCACCCCTGCACATGCTCTCCCAGACATTCCCTGCACTCACCCGGACCCATCCACAAGTGCTCGTCATTTTGCCAAGCTTATTTTTACAGAAAAAAGGAGGTCATTAAAAATGTGCATATTTAAATATACACAAATTCAGGCTGGGAAACACTGGTCTATGCAGTATTAGAGGAATACATGGCCCATTTATTCCAGGGTGCGTATGGGTGGCTTGGCGAGCTTATGGGGGCTCAACCATGTTTCTGGGCGGGGGGCTCAAGCAGGGGCAATGCTTCAGCGGGTGGCCACCAATACCTGACAGGGGTGGGTTCGTCCATCCCTAGTGTGAATGTGTCTTCCAAAATCAAATGTTTATATCTCTTTATTTCAGCCTTCACCAACCTGGTTCCCTCCAGATGTTTTGGACCACAGTTCCTAGCATTCCTGAACATTGGCCTGATTGTCTGTGGCTGATTGGAGTTGAAGTCCAAAACATCTGGAGGGAAAGGCTGCTCTAAAACAATGGATGCATTAATTAGGGTCAGCTCACACATTCAGCTCTGAAGTAATTAAGTGTTAAGTAATTAAGTGATGTAAATGAATCACTGAGCTTTGGAAGAAAAAAAATCTTGAGCTTCTCGAGCTGCTTTGTTTAGAGTTGGTTCTTAGAGGCTGTTCTTGACTGATTGGGAGAGCTTGGACAATTGCATGTGAGCTTAATAGGCTGTGTAAGAATGAGCCTTTTGCTCATATATGGAGCTCTTTGCAGGGGCATGATTAAACCAGGAAGCCTCTAATTAACCATAGTTTTCCATTTCATCCAAACCAGAAACAACAGTTACCTGCTTCAGAACATGACATATATTTGAACAAACTTACTATGGTTTAATATCCTGACTTGTTCTGATGGTAGTAACCATAGTTTCGCAGTTTGGTTGAAATCTGGAACTGTGATTAACTGACCAATTCCTGGGTTTTTGCTCACATCATGAGGGAAGGACCAAAGGAGTTTTGTTGCACAGGCAAAGGGGTTTTGATGGATATGGTCATCCAAACATGGTTACTGTGACAAGTGGAAGTAGAATGATTTTACAGAGCTAGTAAGATCATTAAAGCTAGTATCTTGAATTCTGCCTGGATCGCTCTAAGAATGCAGTTCAGGCTCTGAAGTCATGTGCTTCTGAAAGCCCACCATTGGACTGATGGCTGATTCAAAATTCTCTGCACATGGAAAGCTAGTACATGAAAGAGGAGACTACGCTAGAAACTCTTTCATTTGACATGCTAGTTTTCCACCACACAGGCAGTTTTGATAGGGATGGTGAGCTCCATTATTTCTGAAATGGTGCAGTCTTCAGGATACCTATCTTTAATTTGGAAGAGATTCAAGGTATTCTCCAATGTTCTGAAGTGTGTCACTTCAATATGTGGCAGGTGGAGCAGCAGTGCATGCACAGAGCCTATGCAGGGTAGCCAGCCTAACCTAAGGGTACCAGATTGCACATTCAGAACTAAGCAACGTTTTGAGATCAGGGGAAGCAGGACCAGCAGGTGCCATCATGATTCTCCTCTCAGCATGTTCAGTCTGTACACTTTCAAAATGTCTAAAAATGGTTATTGTCTGGAGGGAAGGTCTGGATCCAGCCATCAGACAAATTGCTGCAGATGAAGATGCTGCTTCACTTTTTAGTTCAGCACCCTTGCTTTGGAGACCATGAAATGCAGTGTATACCAAGCCCAAGAGTGTTGCCTTCCCAGACATTCTCAGGAGCAGCTTCATTTAAAAGAAAATGCTCAAAGCGCAGCAGCATGCTCTGTTAATGATGAAGTAGCTGTTGTTGTGCCAAGTAGAACAGCTCTTCTTTAGCTCAGCAGTTATTCCAACGTCAGGAGGGTTCTGAGGTTTTCTGCCTAAAAAAATAAAGCAAGTCAGGCTAACCTGGGGAGTTTTTTTTTTAAACAACAACAACACCCACACCCACTAACTGGCTGCCTATAAGCAAGAGTTTAATGCTCTCTATTATTCCTGGGAACAAAAGGCGATTATTTCTAACCTGTCTTCTTTATTCATTTTCTAAGAAGCTTCCTGCTAATGTAGCTCAGCAGTGATATTGCTATGGATATTCTGTCTATAAAACTTCCTGGCGCCCATTTAAAGAGGCGGACTGAAGTCATTTGCACTTGAAATTTATGTGTGGTTGTGGGGGGGAGGAATGACAAGACACAAGATGATAGTAATAGAAATGCCCCTATATGGTAGGCTGCTTCATTCTCAGTCAAAAAGGATTTTTTTTTCCATCAGAGCCGCTGCTGTGTGGACAAACAAGATATTCAAACATTTATGTTTGTAATCCACAGTCAAGAATGTGAAGAAGACTGGTGATATAATTTTATACCCTGTGTGTGTGATTCTCTAAGGCTGTGCAGGTGTAGCTGAATGTAAATGGCAAGTATGGGATGGTGGAGGCCTATTTAAGGCAGGCTTGTCAAACTTGCTGCCCTGGGCTGTACTGTGATACATCAGGTCCATGATAAACACTAGTTTTACAGCCCTGGGGAATTCAGCCATATACTTCAGCTGCCCCCATTTACCAGGGTCAGTCCTAAATTTCTGATACTTGACCCTGGTAAATCACTGTGCATAATGCTAAGTTATAGTTTGACAATGCAAAAATTAGCCGTGACAAGTCTTGAGCTCATACGATTTTCCTTCCCTTCATCCTCTGGCATGGCTGCAAGGAGGAGTTCAGAACCATCTCATTTTTAGATTAACCACACCTTGCTTTGTTGTCAAAACCTGACAAACTGTGGTTACTCTTAACTATTGTTTGTTGAAATGAGCCAACTTCAAACCATACTTTAAGAAGCTGTCTTATTTCAACAAACCATCATTAGCATTAACTTCAGGTTAGAGTTTAGATGTAAGACATTTCCCACCTCACAGCCACGCCAAAAAAAGGAAAGGGGACAGAGGAGTGTGCGAGCCTGATGCTTGGTGCAGCTCATAACGCCAAGGGCGCAATCCTATGCATGTTTAGACAGAGAAAGGATTTAACGTTTGTATAATGCTTTCAATCATTCAAAGCAATTCACATGAATTATCTAGCTGTAATCCCTACAACAATCCCCTAAAGCTAGCCAGTATTATTATCCCCCATGTTGCAGGTGGGGGGCGGGGGGAACTGAGCCTGAAAGAGAGAGGCTTGCCTAAAGCCACCTAGTGAATTCAAGACAGAGGTGAGATCTGAACCAGTGCCTTTCTGATTCCTAGTCCTGTCTCTTAGTCACTATGCTACACCAGAGGTTATGGTTTATCAAGCATCTGGCACTGGCAGGTATAATACCTGTCTTCTGCAAGAGGCCGAGGTGTGCAACTATGATAGATCTTGTTGTTTATACCATCTCAATTTGGCATTGAATGTTTTATCAGAGGGCCAAAACAGACATTACTTTACATCTGTATCATTTATTTATTACTATTTATTACATTTATATCCTGCCTTTTCCCCTTCTTAAGGAACCCAAGGCGGTGTATGTAATCTTCCTCTCCCTTTTTCTTTCACCTCAACAACCCTGTGAGGTAGGTTGGGTTGAGAGTCTTCGACTGGCCCAAAGTCACCCAGCGAGCTTCCATGGCTAAGTGGGGACTAGAACCCGGATCTCCCAACTCCCAGTCCAACGCTCTAGCCACTACACCACACTGGCTCTCTAGCAGCTACATCTTTCCCCTCACCCCTTTTTACTCTAGGGTAGGCACAGGGGGCCTGATCCAGATTGGGACTCTAGCATAAGGGGCTTATAAGATCTGGTTCAGGGGCCCTGCATCTACCATAGAGTAAAAATAAATAGATAGATAGATAGATAGATAGGTAGACATAGCTGGCAGCTGCTAGATATGGTTTTAAAATAATGTCCGTTTTGGCCCAAAGAGAGGCCAGCAGTTATAACAATGGATTCTCTTGAAGTCTGGCCTGGCCCCCACAGAAAAGTTTTGAAACACATACTAAAGTGGAGAAAAAAAACTGAAGAAGATCCCTTAAGTTAGGGCTCAGTTGGGCTACTTCTCGGCAGGAGATTACCTCATATTAAGCAGGTAATCAGCCCTTTCTTTGGCCGAGGAAAGGCACACCTGAAGAAACTGAGAAATCATCTGGCTTCTTCAGCGAAAGGAGCTTACAATGAATATGAAGTGGGGAAATTGTTTTTCATGGAGTTGGGACATGCCTAATTAACTTGCTCACATGGCTACCTTGGACATACTTCCATTTATAGACAAATAGTGTCAAACTATATCCTACTCATCAGGTTAAAATATCGCAATCACATTTCCAAAAATATGTCCATAAGGTCTAGGAACATGCATTCCAAAAGCATGCCTTAAAAATAAAACAATGGTTTCAGGATTCCAACAGGAATCATGCATAGGCGCCAGCAGTGGCCATCACACCAGTTCCCGCAACTACGGGGTTTTCACTTCTGTTTCAGCAGGATTGTCTGGCCTCACTGGAACTGCATTCAGGTATCCAGTCTAGGCTGTGCCCTTGTTTATCAGTCATAGGACAATTTCCGCAGCCAGGATGCAGCAGTGGAAGGAAAGTCTTATTCCATCTAAGTGCATTTTGCAAGACTTCTCCCAACAATAATGTACTCTATACCTTCTCTAATCTACAGAGAGAATAAAAAACAATATATAATAAAATGTCCTAGAAAGTAGCAAGGTGAACCATAATTTCCTCTTTAATAAAGGGCTGACATTTAATCTAATATTATAGAAAATGATTAGATCTTAAAAGCCTATAAATTATATTTGACAACACTCTGGTGTTCCTTATGGCAATTATAAATGGTGGCGCTGGGCATTGGCACAGAAGCACATTCTTGCTAGTGTTTGTTTATTGACTGTTAATGAAAAGTGATTAATCTAAATCACTATTGGGGTAGATCCTTTACTGAAGACACATGAGAAGAAGAGGCAGTTTTCCCCTCTGACAAATGTAAGGCACTGTTTCCCACACATAAAGCCTTCTTTGCTGTGGACAGAGGAGAGGCAGAAAATATGAAAAGCCATAGTAAAAGGGGAGGGACCTCTGTATCCATGATACATTTCCTCACAGTGAGCTTTTCAATCTTTGGTTCATAACAAAATCAAACTGATGCCAGCTCCAATAAGGCAAAGACATTGAGTATTTCTCATGAGTCGGATCAGATCCCCAGGAAAATGGATGCTTTCAGGCTTTGTGCATACTTTTGTCGGGAGGTTATTCTGTTGGGGTCAAATGGAATGCTTTGTTGAGTGGGCCTGCAACTGAAAAAGCAGGAACTGAATCAGCAAGTGATGGTCATTTGCTAGAATTGTGGTCAGCATTGAGAAAAATCAACTAAATTGGGGCAGATCAGGAAGCCAACAATGCAGGGCAAGCTGCAGTAAACCATACTCTTTGCTCCCAAATGACTTGCATTTCCTTATTATGGATTAGTGAGGGCTATGTGATTAATTTTACCTGGACCATACCTTTCATCAGGGAAATCACTAGATAAATGACCCAGAATAGTTAATGGGAACTCATTGGCCTGGTTCACACAATCACAGAGGGGAAATAAGCCATGGTAGCTTATTCCCTGCCCTGCCCCGTACATGTGCTGGTTCCATACTGGGGGATTTGCATACTTAATCTCGGCAACATGGCTTGTTGTGTCATACAAATCCAGCCAGGGCAGTTTGTTGCCATGGATAACAAGTCATGTTTGTATGTTTTTACCCATGTGATGAGTTGCTAGGATTGAGGAGGAAGCTCTATGGCTGGTGGACAGAGATAGATCCTTGGGGTCAGCTGACTGAGTGTCCAGTCAGGTGGCAGGACTTGTACTGTGGCGTAGGTTGTGCCTTTGAAGTAGGGATGTTGGAGGAATCTGTTTGCGGGGTGCAGCTTGATGAGCTTCCCTTGGTTCAGCCCCCCAGACTTCAGCCTGCTTTCTGCTATGGAGCCTAACTTGATCTGCATCTAGTTGGACCAATTTGCAAGGTTTTCATATTTTTTAAGTTGCAAAAATTACAGCTGAATTTTGTGCAAATTTACACAATTTGTGACTGCAGTTTGCACAAATTACACAAATTGTGGCTGCAATTTGCGCAAATCTCTGTCTGCGCAAATTATGGGTTGCCATACACACACACAAATACTCAAAAAGTTCCCAGAGTTCGGGAAAAAACCATGGCTCGGCCCACAAATGCAAGCTAAGTCAGGCAAGCTGTGGTAAGAGAAATGGATTTCCCAGCAATGGACATCCCTACTTTCAAGCCCATAACTCAGTATGCAAGGCATATGGTAGAAACACAATGTGGGAGGAGCAGGAGATGAGGCCTGGCTTCTTGGACCCTCAGTTCAAGACCATTCTTGATACCATATTACCCGGAGTGTCAGGAATTATTAGCAGTGGGTCTACACAATGAAACATTGGGAAATGTGTATATCCTTCATCTACATACTGGCATCATGGTCTTTGACTTCAAGCAAGAGTCTGTGAGGAAGTCTCTAATCTAAAGCATTGCTTGTTGATAACCTATAGTGGCATTGTAGGAGAAAACCTGTGCATTCCCAGAGGATCTTCCTTTTAAAAGTAACATCCTTCTGGAGTGTTTAACTTTATAGCAATCTTCAATTCTCTCATCTGCAGTGCAGATGTAAGCAAATATTACTAATGCAAGCTACGGATGTCTTTCTTATCCCCTGAATGTGAATAAATAGATCAGGAAACAAAACAAGTCCCAACTGGAAGCTTTTTCTTGAATCCTGCAAAGGTGATTTGGTTTTTCAAATGGGGATTAGAGGTAACCCCCTTTTTCTTTTATACTGCAAAATGGAAATCCTTTGGGAAAGATAAAACAAAATAAGAGATCAAGGTTTTATTTCTTTCCTATACTCAGTGTTTGTCACGGTGGCCCCAGAGATCATGAAAAGGTGATAATTCCTATTGAACAGAGTGAAGTGAGGCATCAAGATTTTCAAAGATGATTTTTAGTGCTGAGCTTCAACACTCCCAATCTGATCTATCCTATGCAGCTGCAGCAGTGCTGTATAAACAGGGCTGTGTATATGCCATGAGGATTCTACCTGAGCACAGAAAATGTACTGAATCTGGAACTGGGGCATAGAATTCAGCATCCCACAAAACTCAGTTATCATTTAAGAAATAAAAGGCAAGGACTTAGCCTTTATGTCTGCTCTGCAAATATGTTCTTGAAAGAAGATATATCTATAGATATATGGCAAGCACTTATTGTTTAAAAGCATGTGTGAGCACCCTGCTGAATTTGCCGAAGCCAGAGGAGCTGCTGAATAAGATCAGAGGTGGAGCTTTAGCCACCTACATAGCTCCTTGCCTCTCCCCATCATGACAATCAAAACTGGAATAATGTATATGCATGAGTAAATATTGCGGAATAGATCATGACAAAGAAGACGTTATGTAAATTTGCTCCATTTGTGAAATTTATACAGGCCACAGAACTAAGCTTTTCTTGTTGCAGCTATTCTTAAACATGGAGTACACTTGCTAAGCAGCTGAGACTATGTCTCAGGGTTGTCTGTTCTCCCTGATAAACCAGAATTGTAACCCAGAGTTTAACCACGAGTTCTGGTTCTGCCTTGTCAGGGGAGAGGCAATGCAGAGTTCCAGGTATGGATGTCATGCTAAACAACCAAGGAATCTCGAGACTGTTTAGCTGTTCCCACTGGCAGGAGGAGCTATGTGGGAGTGATCAAGCAACCAGCATCCTTGCTCGTTCATGACAACCTAGGGTTTAAAAAATGATTCCTGATTCGCACATAACGGCATCCCAGGGTATGTGTCAATGGGTGTCTTTTGTTGTTTTTGCTGCAATAGCTAACACAGCTACCCTCTGGAAATGGTTAGAATATATAGACATCCTAATTATATTTCATGAGTTTAAGTATCCCTCATTAAGGATCAATAGCCTTTTGACATGCTTTTGGAATCTATTTGAGCAATAACTGGAACCATACTTATTCACTGTCCATCTTGTTTTATGTTTCTCCCTAATACTTTATGCTGACATAAATATACCATGCAAAATGATGTTGAAACTAGATGCCATATTAATTTCACATAGAAAAGCCACTTGTTTATATTAGAGTTTTGTTAGAATCAACTCTCCATCAATTATCTGCTGGTCAATTAAACAACACTTGCATAACCCTACTACAAACCATGGGTTACATGAGGGTTGTTAACCTTAAAATAACCTACAGTGGCTGGGTTCACCTGACACAGCAGCACCCCCCCCCAATCACCCGATCAGGGATTGAATATTCAAAATGTCACTTGGCACACACCATGGCTCATCATGGGTTAAACAGCCCCTGATGATCTGCCGTGTCATATGAACTGGGTCACTGACCCAAAATATACAGGTTCTGGCTTCTTTACCAAAATTCTCTGTTTCTCAAATTAGACTAATTTGGTTTAACCTCTAGGAAAATCACTGCACTAGTATTAATTCCCAATATACTTTTGACTTGGAGTCTTAACTGATAGCTGCCACATACAAGATGATGTGTGCATATTGTGATGAATATACCTTGCATGAGCCAAGAGACGTCAGTGTCAATTTTGGCACTACCAAGGGAACGACATTTGGAATAAAACTCCTATAGTAAGCCTAAGGTTTACTTGTTGCTCATCTTTTATGCTGCCACAACACACATGTGAAATTCCAAAATTGGGTGTGAAATATAGAAATCATTAATTAAGGGCCAATCTACACTTACGGGTTTTTTCGCTTCCAATGAGGTTTCACCGCCTGTCTTTCACACTACGCAGTACCCACCTTGAATTGGAACCATAATTTCCTGCTTCCGTGTTCCTGCTTTCAATACCCTGATATTCTGGTATTTCCCCTTAATGTGCTCTGATTTTCTGCCTTCGCTACAGTGACTGGTTATAGTCCCCTCCCCTGCCTGTCCATATACAGCGGTATTTCCCTCCTGTCCAATCACAGCTCTCGACGGCCCTATGTCTTCTTCCGGCTACTGATCGCATAGCTTCCTCAGCAGCCCCCGTTTCCTCAGCAACAAGCAAATGGCTGGATGTGCATGCGCTTGTCTGATCTTGGAAGCTAAGCGGGGTCAGTCCCGGTCAGTGCTTGGATGGGAGACCGCCTGGGAATCAGGCTTCCTGCACTGAGCATGGGGTTGTTCTATCCCTTCAAATGAGATTAAGTTTTACCCCCTTCTATCCCCCGCTTTGGCTTTTTTTTTTTTAATTAAGGTGTTATCTTTGAAGAATCATGGCTTGCTTCTCCGCAATTTTTTTTTTTTTCTAATTCAGGCATGATCTTTGAAGATTTGAAGATTCAAAGCTTCACATCTTAAATGCCTTAATTAAAAAAAAAAGCTGAAGCAGGGGATAGAAGGGGGTAAAACTTAGTCTCATTCGAAGGGATAGAACAACCCCCTGCTCAGTGCAAGAAGCCTGATTCCCAGGTGGTTGCCCATCCAACTACTGAACAGGCCGACGTGAAGCTTCGAATCTTCGAAGATGCCAGCAGCCCCACCCAAATGCAAGCGCTGGGTGCCGCTGCCCGTCTTCCTCATGCCGGCTGCCAAGGGATGGCATGGGGAAAAGAGCATTGGCAGACAACCCCCAGCCACTCGCCCTGGCCTTCAGCAGGTGTGGGGAGAGAACAGGATAGGTTCCTCCTTCTTCTCTCCACTCCCACCTGCTACAGCAGCAAGGGACAAGCTGGTCATTTTCCCCAAGGCCAAGAAAACATGTGGAAAATGACAAGCCTCTCCTGCTCCACTGCCACACAATGGGCATGGAATCAGCAGAAAAAGGAAGAGTTTCTGATCCTCCAAGGAGAGCTGCCATCTTTAAGAGTAGGAAAACAGCACAGCGCTCAAGTGTGAACCAAGCTCGTGCATTCGATGAAGCACCACAATGGGGAAAATGGCTGAATATGGATAATCATGTTTTAATGTAAGAGTGTTTAACTTGACAGGACACTGAATTCATTGCGATGGTGTGTTCAATATAGATCGGCCCTAGGTGGATGATTTAAGTAATGATTTAAGGGAGATAGGGTGTACTCTTTCTGAGGTGTGTGCATAGATCTCTATCAAGTTGAAAAGGATTTCTGTATCAATAGAATAAGAAGAATTAATCTGATTATGTCAGCTATATTTGTAATTTGCAACATTTAGTGGTGCCTCATTCATGCTTGACAACTTGCTGCAACAGTATTGAAAAATCATAGAGTTGGAATTAGACTTCTCAGGTCATCAGGTCAAATCCCATCTGTGTGGCTCTCTAAGCGATCAGCTATCCAGAAGAAGAAAAAATTGCCTGAAGTTAACACATGCCCATGGACTTTAAACATATGCTGGGGTTACAGTTTGCCATCATAAGTCATGGTGTGAAAAACCTGATACAGACACTCTTCTTGGTAGATATACATGCCAATAATCTCAAGCTGGTATCAGATACATTGTTAGCCCTATTTCCTCCCTTACCCTATATATTTCTTCTTCTTATATAGATAATGCTCCTGAGTGATCCAGAGATTGAAAGCAGCATACTCATCAGTAATGATGAAGGTGCCACCTATCAAAAATATCGGCTCAGCTTCTACATCCAGAGTCTGCTCTTCCATCCTAAGCAAGAGGACTGGATTCTAGCATACAGCATTGACCAAAAGGTACCTTGTTCATCCTCATTTCAGATGTAACACTAAACTAGGGATGTCAGAGAATACCGCCACGGATCTCAGTGAGGCCGAATGCCAGTGCATTCGGCCCCCCAAAATCTGTGGCAGAATGAAGCCTCCCACCCCCCCACTCCGCGAAATGGGCCTGGAACGGAGCACCTACCTGCTGCCATCTGCACTGCATTGCGAATGGTGGCTGCGTCTGCGGCTGTCATTCGCTTCTTCCATATAGCTGTGATAGGCTATGTAAATACTTACGTAGCCTATCACGGCAAAACTAAGGGAACGCAAATGGCAGCAGCTACAGCGGCCACCATTTGCGTTCCCTTTTTTTTTTGCTGTGTGATAGGCTACATAAATATTTACATAGCCTATTACGACAAAAGAGAGGGGCGCAAATGGTGTAGTGGCCGCCATTTGTGTTCCCCCCCCTTTTTTTTGCCGTAATAGGCTATGTAAATATTTACATAGCCTATCACGACAAAAGAGAGGGGCGCAAATGGTGTAGTGGCCGCCATTTGCGTTCACTGTTTGTTTTTTTGCTGTGATAGGCTATGTAAATATTTATGTAGCCTATCATGGCAAAATACAGGGATGCAAATGGCGGCTACGGCAGCCGCCATTTGCGTCCCTGTGCAGGCTGCCCAGCAGCCGGATGTCCGGCTGTGGGCGGCCCTGGCCAGTGGCTCCGCAGAATCTCCATGGAGCGGAGCTGGCTGGAGAGAATTTCGGGGGGAGGGATGGAGCGCCTCCCCCCCACCGTGAATGTCACCCTTCGAAAAGGTAAGTGACTTTCGTACATCCTTACACTAAACTATAGTTTAGTGCTATGTGCACTAGCAGCAACGAGCCACAGGCTCAAGAGTTTTCCCATCCCTCTTCTCCTGTGTGATTGGAAGCATCTCCTTCCTGTTTTAAACTAACCAGAGTTTCTCTTTGTCTGGGTTCACACATACAGATAAGTCAGGATTCCTTTCTTACTGTGAATGAGTACTGTGCTGGTGTACACTGCCTGTTTGCTCCCCCTTTGCTTTTCCCTTCACATAAATGGGTAAGACCAACCAGGCAGGGATAGCTTATTGTGATGTCTGAATCCAGGATCATGATTTGCTGCTTCCAAACAAGCCAGTGTTCATAGGCCAACTATAAACCCTGTCTGGTGAATAAATTTGGTGAAAGGGAAGACAGAGAAAAATACATGCACAGAAAGTTTTCTTCATGTGGATCAGCTGTAGCAGGAACTAAACAGTTCAGAGGACAGTCCTGTCTTTGAAGGTGCCCTCTGTTTGAAGGACTGTCCAGTCCAAGTCTGCTTTAAAGAAGGGGCAGAAAAGGCCTTGAGATTGCTTGTCAGCAGTTAGCACTTGGACATCAGGGTCACAGTCCTCCTCACTGTGGTAAGATTTATTATTGCTACTTAAATAGTTATTTATTTAATTATTTATTAATTATTATATTAATATTAATTAATAATTAACTAATTCAATTATTAATGAATTAATTATTTCTGGATTTTCATCTATACATTTCCATTAGTGTATGGAATTTCATGCAAATTTGTGTCCTCTGCTGTCTTCTTTCTTAGTGATACATTTCCTCTTTTTTGATGTGTTACATGGCCACTCTATCTGTGGGAAGGCATTCAGAACTGTTATTGTTACCCAGATTCACATCCCAATGCTGCAGCTTGTTCTGAGTGGCTGGAGAGGTATATGCACAGCTTTAAATGGCAAGTCCAGTTCCCCATGGAACCTCCCCCCTTTTTTTTGTTTCATACCACCACCCTTCACATTTCCCAGCTTATCAAATGACTTTTAAAACTTTTTAATTAAAAAAAAAACCCTGCTTGTGGCAGTAGTCAAAAGAGTGCTCAAAGAAGTCAAGGTGTGCTGAAGCAAAAATAGCAGGGAAATTCCCCCCCCCCGCCCCCAATATGCTGTCTCGTATTCCTTTAGAACTTTATAGAACTCTGCTTTGCTTTGATTCTGAATCAGGACTGCTCCCATCGCTCTGTGTACTACTGTTAATCCTGTAAGGTGCAGGATGGGACAAAGTGTCAGTCCCCTTCTTTTGCTCCCATCTTCAGAAACACTGTTTACTGGATTTCAGTCATTTATACTCTTCACACTTTCTCTGAAGGGAATGGGATCATCTCAGAAGCGCTGAAAATGTAGCATAGATGACAGATTTTTTTTTTTCCACAGAAGGTAATCTTCGTTAGGAGCAAAGCCATTAGTGATCTTATTGGGGCCTAACCTTTTCAGGATGTGGATGGGAGGGCTATAGCATGGAAAGAGACCTGGAACAATGTTGGAACTAAAAGAAGTGCTTCCATAAACTTGCCTGGCAATTTTTTAGATTGATTTTGTTGTTGCTGCTGCTGAAAACATGGTCCTGTTTTATGTGGCCCTTGGCTCTACAGAAGAAGAGCAGAACCTCAGTCCTGGCAGCCAAATCTGGCTTGCCTCAGGTTCCAGTCTGGCCTTCTGGGGTTCCCTAGATGGCCACCCCCCCCCCTTGCTCAGGTCCCACCCCTTCCTCTGAAAGATTGACGTGCCTCCCCTAAGACGTACTTGCTGGCACTAACAGCTTTAAGCTAAAATATGCTGGTATTTTTGGCACCACCCCATTTGCCTTTGGACCACTGGAATTCAGTCCCTGAAAGCACCTCCAAAATGGAATTTGGCCCTTGGGCTCAAAGAGGTTCAACACCCCTGGCCTACAAACGGTTAGGGATGTACGAAAGTCACTTACCTTTCCGCGGATTCTGTTCATGGTGCATGGGGGGAGGCGTTCCGTCCTTCCCCCCAGAATCCTCGACGGCCGGCTGTGCTCTGCGGTGGCTCCACGGAGCAGCCGGCCAGGCCAGGGCTGTCTGCAGCCGGATTTCCGGCCGCGGTGGCTGCTGGGTAAAAAAAACAACGGTGTATGCAAATGGCAGCGGCTACGGCTGCCGCCATTTGCGTTCCTTATTTTTCGCCATCTTAGTCTATGTAAATATTTACGTAGACTATTATGGCGAAAATAAATGGGAACGCAAATAGCGTAGTGGGCACTATTTGCGTCCCTTTTTGATTCGCCGTTTTAGCCTACATAAATATTTACGTAGGCTAAAACGGCGAATCAAAAAGGGACACAAATAGCGCCCACTACGCTATTTGCATTCCACTTTATTTTTGCCATAATAGTCTACGTAAATATTTACGTAGACTAAGACGGTGAAAAATAAGGAACGCAAATGGCGGCGGCTGTAGCCACCGCCATTTGCGTACGCGGTTTTTTTTTTACCAGGATGTGATAGGCTACATAAGTCTTTACATAGTGTATCACGTCTCTGTAAAAACAACAACAACAACCAAACTGCAAATGGCGGCGGTGGCGGCAGCCAGTCGGAAGACCAGCCGTCGAAGCCGCTGCCGCTGGAGCCACTGCCGGAGCCGTCGCTGCCTGGAACATCCGCCCCAGGTAAGTCTCGTCCCGGGGGGGGGGATCCGCAGGGTGGCAGGGGGTGGCAGGCCGTTCCGCCACAGATTTTGGGGGGCCGAATGCACTGGCATTCGGCCTCACCGACATCCGTGGTGGAATTCTCTGACATCCCTACAAACAATATAACTGAGCAGTAAAGCTCAGATTTGTCAAACTTCAGAGATTGATTCTAGGCATTGCTACAGTTCCTCTATTCTCTCTCAGTTTAATTAAGGGATAAAGTGTGATCAGATGCAGTTGGTGCAGGGACCTGTCCCTTTGCACTCTGTAAATCACCAGGCACATTATTGTTTCTGTATTAATGAAGAAATGTATACATAAAGCAGCATTTGCGACCAATCTGTAGGTTTCCCAAATACTTCCAGGTCAAGTTTCCCATTATTTGTAGAAATCTAATTTAGCAGGCTCCCCAATTCCGAAAATGCATGCTTGGCTCAATATCCAACTGTGTCATTCTGTTAATGCAAATGATGTTGCATTAGCAGAAACTAGGTTCTGAACTATGTGCAAGAGAAGAATCCAACTAAAGTTATGTTTGTGCAAGCTGTTTTGCATTATGCTTGTACCCATTCTGCAATGTGTTGTGAACCCGTTGTGCTACCTGTTGTGCATTCTGCTTGTTCAACCGGTTACACAACTGCTTGTAACCCTTGTGCAACCTACCTGTTGCACAATGCACTGTGCAACTGGTTGCGCAACTTCTTTGCACTGATTGTGCAACTATTTGTACAACTGCTTGGACCACCAGTTGTTCAAGCGGAATGGGTAACCGCTGTGCAATGGAAAGATTCAGTGGAGCTCCGCTAGCGCTATTTGAGTTTTTGGAATGTTACTGCTGGATTCCACAGCAAAGCAGCAACAGTGCAGTCTCTCTTCAGGTTTACCTCACCCACAATACCTTGCTCCTACCCAGGCCTATCTGTCCATGATGCAGCACATGTGGGGAGTTGTGGATGGTGTGTTGGAAGCTGAGAAGTGAACACAAGACTTCTCTGTGTCACATTGTAACTTGTTCTCACTGAAATTGCTCCGTGAGTTTCTGTACATCTGCTGAAGCATGCAGATGTGTGGGGAAAGTTCTTTGGCTCAGTAATTACATTGGTGAAGTGTATGTGCTTTCCCTTGGTGAGTAAATTTATTAGTGGGCCATTGAAGGTGTGTTAGTCTGCTGTGCTGCAATATACCATAGTTTCCAGGTTTTTCTACTGCCTGACCTATGTAATTTAATACACTTGAAAGTGTTCTATTATGTACTGCCCCAGTAACCATAGATAATAACTAGAATATAGCCTTTACCTTGTTAACAGAAGGCATCAGGTGCACATTGCTATTTCTCTGATGATGCCACAGTGACATTTGCAGATGCAAAGCCACTGTAAATGTGGAGTTCTTTATAGTGCCAGGCAGTTATTGTGTGAAAGGGCCTAGCCAAATGTCAATCCTTTTGCATGCTCAGATGTTCAATGTGTCCGGGAATTCAGCAGTACAGATTGAAAGATCCAATACATCCATTTGATGTCACTGAATGTTTTGATGTTGCTTTTAAGCTAGAAAGGAACTTTTGAAACTGTGCCTGTGTTTGGACAAAGACAGCTGTAAGAAAGAGATGTGATATGTGATGGGTCTGTTAGGACACTCACTGGTAACCCAAGGTAGGCTGGGTTTGAATTAGAGTGCCTTGCTACAACCCACAACTTGTTACACTGGATGGTCCAAATTCTGCACTTAAAATTTGCCCAGCTAGGCAAATTTATGTACATTGATTTAATTTCTTCTGGTTGAAAAAAGAAAAGAAGAAAGAAATAGTATTTTTCTGTGACCGAATGCTGGTCTATGCAAATGAGTTCTGTTTATGGTCCTTTCTCCCCCATTCCACAATTTCCAGGGCCCACAATTCACCCACTCTCCTACTGAGTATGTACGCATTTGCATAGCCTGCTTCTCAAGTTGTTTGTTTGAGGAAACAGCTGTTAGGGGAAATAATGATGTTGGAATGTGGGGGAGCTATGTTCACATTTGTGCAAATCTCCCATTTGATCACTGCTCAATTTGCACAGTTTTCCCATTCACGCAAAGCAAGCAGCCATAGCAAATGGGAATTGGGCACAAGATGAGTGGTGAGATGATGTTTGGAGAATCCTGGCGATCCCAAACAACACTTGTTTGCCCATCCATAAACCTGTCCCTTAATGTGTGAAGATTGCCACAAGCCTGCACAAAAGTCAGCATTTATTAGTGCTGAATCCTGCCCCCTATTTTGGGGATTTTTTTTCTCTCCCTGTGAAAGAGGCATCATTTTTTCTGCCTCTCTCGCAAGGAGAATTTTCTATTTAGGAAGGGAGAGGGACAGGGGTCCTTAGACTTCTTAATTCTTGGAGGTGGCTGCAAAATCTTCTTTCTATTATATTTTATTTCTTTTTACTTGAAAAAAGCCCCCCCCCTCTTTACAGAGAGGCTTCTCCAGCCCTGCAGCACTTCTTGAACTCCCATGAGACCATGTGACCTCACCCTCTCCAATAGGCATTCAGGAAGAACTCCCAGATTGCAGAACCTTCTTTGCAAAAAAGCGTCTTTGAAAACAACAAATGGGATTTTTGGAGCTTTAGAAAAACACATATCTTGCTTGCTCTGTGTTGCTGCAAGGAAGAGCAGAATTTTTCTAAAGCTCTAAAATCCCCAATTGCTCATGCTTTGCAAAGAAGCTTCTGCAGTCCCAGAGCCTTCCTTGAATGCCTATTCGAAAGGGCAAAGTCACGTGGTCTCCTGGGAGTTCAGAAACAGCTTCTGGGCTGGAGACAAGTCCCGGGCTCTGGCAAGTGCAGGGGATGTTTAAAAAAAAGAAGAAAGAAGACCCCCTCAGCCACTGCCTACACTTAAAAAGGTAAGCTGAAATCCTGTCCTCCTCCCCAAGGAGAAAATCATTCAAAATTATCATCTCTCCCAGCCTCTTTCACTAGAGTTTTCATTTTGCCCCCATCCACTGACAAAATGCCAAAAAAGGAAGGACTGAAATTTTCAGCACAGCACTAGTAGTTATGTAAATACTGAGAAATAAAATGCAATATATTTGTAAGAGTGTGTGCATGACAGAGGGAGGGAGAATGGGAGTATGTAGTCTATTTTGCTAAATGGGAACTGAGGCAAAACAATGACAGTAGCATAGCTATATTTTCAAAAAACACACAAGTGGCCTGAGCACTTGCAAGCCAGTAATGCTGAGTTCAAACACAAATCTAAATATCTCTTGGAAAGCAGTGTTGTCATGGAAATCACCCATGGGCTGAAGGTGACCTTAGACTATTGGCTCCGCTAGTGAATGAATGGTTCAAAAAGTACCATGTTCATTCAGCGCTTCCTTTGAAACTTCTGCCACTCTCCAAAAGGAACTAGAATAGAATTAGTTGTATTTGTTATAGCAGAACTGAGTCCATATGCTGAATGACCAGCTCAGTGCCAAAGAACTCTCATAGTTATGGGATGTGCCACATTTAACTAAGTAAGAGAGGATTTGGGTGCGATCTGAGTCTAAAGGTACATTGGTATGGTAGGGGATTGATGCATCCATTTATTCCATCCTGGTATATAAAATCTCCTTTATTGCACTGCTGTAAATAAAATGGGAGATAGAGAAGGATCAGCATAGTCCATGCATACTCTCCCAATGTGTTTTGGAGTTCCCCTCCACAACGAAGATACCTCCTTTTTAGATGGGCAGTTCCTGTTGGATCACTGCATTGAGAATATGGCAATGGGAAGCCATTGCATGGAATGTTGCATTTGTATCCTACCCTATATCCAGGAAGCCCAGAAGAATGTTTTAACTACACAAGAACTTTGTGAGGTTTGTCAGGCTCAAAGATAGCAACTTGTCCAAGTCTATCTACTGAGCTTCATAGCTGAGTGTGTATTTGAATCTGGGTTTACTACATCCAAACTCTCAATCACTGCACCACAATAGATGTGCCTTAAAATACACATTTGATAAAATTATAATCTCCTCTAGGAGGTTTAGAATTCAGCGCTAATAGAAACTTGTGCCCTGTGATGCAACTCAACCATTTTGCTGTGAGAAGGAATTGAAGAAATTGGGCTCCGTGGCTTAAATTGTATCACTGGTGTGTGTGTGTGTGGCTTCAACACTTCTCTCCTCCCTAGATTTGGCATTTTATGTTCTGTTGTGTGAGTGAGATGAATGAATAGTCTGAACTGGGGGAGAAACAATGTTGGAGATTCTGAGAAAACTGGCAAGGAGGGATAGGTAGGGCAGAGCAATGTGACCTGCCATTGCAGAGAGCTTTGACACTGGAGCTTCTGACAAATCCAAAGCCCTGCTTGTGTAAGCCCAGCAGGATGGAAGAGAGGGAGGAGTGACATTTCCACATTTTCCTCTCTACCTCCAGGGCTGGTCCCCCTTTGTAACAAAATCCCTCCCGCTGAAACCAATGGAAGGGAATTGAGCTACGGCATATCCAGGGCTGGCATAGGAGACCTGTGGATCCTGCTGCTCCACAGTGTCTCCCATCGTGCCTCATGGCCCATTCCTGGCATGGCTCCATTTACTCCTTCCCAACTTTGGAGTTCCAACTTCAGTCCTGAACCACTATAGAGGTTTCCATGGGGGCTGGGGAGGTAATCTGAGGTTGGCTCTCCCCCTCCGAGGGAGAACCTTTCTCTCCACTCACAGAGAGGCAGATCCAACAAAGGTCATGGTTCTTGGGACACCCCTCCCGCCATGGAACATAGGACTGCAGCCTGACATATTTAAGATGCTACAGAGATTAGAAAGAGGAGTCTGACAAAGTAAAGAGGTTTTATTGGCATACTGTATTCAGATATTGTAATAGAATGGAAGTTATTGCAGTCTTATTTGGTTTGTGTGTGTGTGTTTTTTAATGAAAACTGAAATTTCCAGTTGGACAAATGTCCATATTCTTTTGCCAACACTAACTGAAATGTATAGGACTTTGAATACCATAATTAAGAACCCAGTGTAGAATCATTTAAAGATAGACAGGTAGTCAAAAAGGTCTAATAAATGGGTTATCACTAAAACACCTGCCACAATGTTGCTTATCAAACAAGTTCTAAAATGCAAGAGCTTGGCAATCAAAAGTCTCATCTTCCACTAAGCATATTCATCATCAAGATTCTTCATTAATCTTCATCAACCCCCCCCCAATAAACTCTACCTATGAGTACCTGAATTAGATCTTTGAGATAATATGGCAAGATGCCATTTTGTTGCACCTGGTAGTCAATCTCCATCCCAGCAAGGTCTTCCCAGTAATCACAGGCAGCATCGCAATTTGAAAGTCTAATTCAAGGTATGGAATCATCATGGCTTCCTAGGCTGTATAATGTCTGCATGTATTTAAAGAGTGACAACAAAATCAGCTGCATGTGGGGAGAAGGATAAAGAAAATTAGACACAAAAAAATGGGAAGAGGCCTCCCAATATTGCCATATATTTGCACAAAAGACAGCTATTTCCACAGTGAGATCTTACATCTGTCTTAACACAACCTGCACTACTACCCAACTCTCTGGACCATTGGAAGTGGTAAATTCTGTATTACAAACCATTTTAAAATGGATAGAGGTAATGATGTAAGCTGCTGCGGTCATCATCTTTTCAATTTTCAGTAAATAAAGGCTTCTCGTCAGAAAATAAGCAGAGCTATTTCACCACCCAAGTTCAGAAAGCGCTCATCTTATTCCAAGCCAATGCAAGTTAAATCAGACCATGTCACACCACCAATCCTTTCCCTAATCTCCTTGCACATCTCCTGTCAAACCTGTCCCTCACAACCACCTGTGAGTCTGCCTCTGGAATAGCAGCACCAGTACTGGCAAAAGCAGTGACTTCATTCCCTCTGCTAGAGTTGGCTGGAGCCACAGCATTAAATGGGTGGGTGGGTGACTGGATGGGTGGGTAGAGAGGTCTGAAATAGATGGGAGGAGGGAGTTGACCGCAAGTGGCAGTTAGTGAGTGACAGGAAGTGAGTTCTCTGACTATCCGCATCCGAGCATAAGAAAAACTGGAGGGTCATAATGTTCAACTCATATTTGAGGTTCATATTTCCAGCCAAGGAATTATGAAGTTTGATAATAACAACTCTGATTTTTGCAATTAATATTTTGCAGCCCTTATCCTTTGTTGAAGCCTATGGACCTCTTGAAGAATCTATGCAGCAGTTCTCATTCCACCAGTCTCCACTGAAAATCCCGTTTTAGAGTATAATTTAAATCACGGAGATTGTCAGATAAAACATTTTAATCTCTTAATCCCTATGTGACAATCTGCAATAGTGTAACACTTTGCAACATTTAAATGTAATCTAGCACCTGCAGACTGTTACCTACCTTTCTCAAATGGCAATAGCTAGCATAAACCTCAGCAGTAATAACAGGCAGGTAAATTCTTTCTATTCATATTATCTTTCTGAATGTAAATGACACCCTGAGTCTATCATGAACGTCCAGTTTATCATCACGGCAGCAAAAGCCATATTAATGCAAGACAGGATGCTGCTTTATACCAAGTCAGATCATTGGTCCATCTAGCTCAGTGTCAGTGGAAGCTGGTGGCTCTGATGTCAGTGGGGCTTTGAATCCGGTCTGGGTTTTAATCAGAACCAGTCAGAACTCTAAAGGAGCGATCCAAGATGTTTCTCATGTGTCTCATGTGTATGCTATGCAAAATCTCCAGGAGAAAGTATGGATAAAATCTTGAAATAAAAATCAATATGCATTTATTGATTTAAACAAAGGAAGCAGTCTGAAGAAGAACTGTTGATGGGGTTAATGCAAACCTTAAAAGAAGATACGTTATTGTGTATGTCTCTCAGTGATTGTGAAAATGAGTTTTATCTTGTGAATATAATGTATTCATATAATTTATTGAAAACAATTTCCCATGTCTTTATTTGATTGTCTTATTGCATTTATTTATTTACTTACCTGGAATTGTAATGTAAAAGTTGAAAAATAGAGTGAAAGAAGAAAGTAGCGCTCTCGCTATTTCCATCCAGAAGAGTTTACTTCCAAACATGCTGTCTTTTCAAAGTATCTCAAGAAAAATAGTAATAAAGTTCTACTGGATCTAATTCTAATTTAACACAAAACTGCAGCAAGGTGCCAACCATGCAACAGTAAGAGAGGTCCAGGAGCAATTCCAACAATAAACTAGTGGTAAGCTGCTCAAGAATGCAGCTTTATATGTAATATATGTGTATACATTTTACATCTTTAGCAGCTAGCCAGCAATATATATGGCATGCCTAGGCATATGGGCCAGTCCTATGGCAACGTTTTGTAGGCTTCAGTGCCAGCCCTCATGGTCCCTGCCACCAGGTTTGAATGCAAAAGGGCAGTGTCAGGTGGGTGCCAGATGTTTTATTTTACAGGGAGCAATCCTTTCTTTGAAGGTCTTCTGTTTGATGGGCTGTCCAGTCCAAGACTGGTTTAAAGTCAAAGAATTGTAAGAATGCTATGGCTCTGAATAACCAATGAGGAAAATGGAGCTATGTGGATTAACAGAGCCATTGTGGTGTAGCTAGAGTGTTGGACTGGGAGTCGGGAGATCCAGGTTCTAGTCCCCACTTGGCCATGGAAGCTCAGTGGGTGACTTTGGGCCAGTCACAGACTCTCAGCCCAACCCACTCACAGGGTTGTTGTGAGGATAAAATGGAGGAGGAGGAAGATTATGTATGCCGTCTTGGGTTCCTTAAGGAGGAAAAAAGGTGGGATATAAATGTAATAAATAAATAAAATAAATAGATAAACTTTTGTTCCTGAGAGTGCAAGTATAACCCATCTTTTGAGCCTCTGTCCAAAGTCTAAATGTACTGCTGTGGCTAAAATGGAATTAAGGTGAATTGGTAAGACACCGAAATGTTAAGTGACCTGTCAATATCAAGTGAAGTCTGTGGCAGGACAAAAAAAGACAGGGCTGCAGGTCTCCAAGGGCTACAGCCTGCTTGATCTTTATTGTATTTTCCTCTCTGAAGACATTACTGATATATTGTTGTGTTTGGTGACCATGTCCCTGGATACCACATCTTTCAGTCTGGTCGGGTTTACCACAACATGTTTAATAACAGAGCAGATATGCGAGAATATTTGCTGTTGAGAAAGCAAATTCCAAGTTCAAGGGTATTTAACAGCAACTTGGGGAAGCAATTTCTTGAATATGGTAATCATGCAAGGAATCGGAATCACTTAGCTTCATTTACAAATCATGAATATGTAACAGTGCCTTTAAATGAAAGGATGGCTAAAACAGAAATAGTGTTTGCTCAATTCATTAAAGAGAAGACAATTTATCAGTGCTGTTTCCCCCACCCTTCCTTAAAGAGCAGCCGTATGCAAATACCAGAAAATCAAGACCCGGTGTTAATTCTTCAACGTGATGAATATTTTTATAATCCTAATTAGCTCTAGTCATTTAGTCTCGCAATTTCCCTCAATCTAGCCAATTTGAAATGAAAATAGATGCCTTGATTACCAAACTCATTAGCAAAGGAGCACCCTTCTCCCCAACCAGTTTCCTCTTAGTGCACACACCGGCTGAATCAAGTGTGGGGCACTTGTGTCGTCAACTGCTGCAAGTGGAATAAGCCATAATTGCTAGCACTATAACATTGCAGTGCAATACGTCATTCACTAAATGTAACAAAAACATCTTTTAAAATGTTTTAATTAAGTGGAGTTGCTGCACGAGGTAATTTTTATACAGTCAGATGTCACAATTGTTTTCATTTGAAGCATGGAAGTTATTAATGTTGGCAAGAAGAGGTATGACTCTGCATTTATCACTGCGATTATGTTAATACTGGTAGTTTTAAAGGAAGATGAGAAATTTAATTATGCAGCAGCAACCCGCTTATTTGGAGAAGCACCACAATGCTTTCTGTCCTAGCAAACACTGAACTCTGAATGCATGATTTGCCGTTGCAAACAAAAGAAGCTGACTATGAAACTTTAATAAGAGAAATGCTTTTTTCCACTTGGTAGCAAATCTCAATCTGTTTCTCCCCTACTCAAATGGCCATTTGAGTGGTGTGTCAAGTCTACGTAGCACAGAATCCTCCATAATGTAATGGGTTATGGATTACTCCATAATCCTCCATAAATATAGCGTCTGTCTGTCTGTCTGTCTGTCTGTCTTTCTTGCTTGCTTGCTTGCTTGCTTGCTTGCTTATTTCCGCTTCCAATTATTTTGGGTTTGTCACTGGACATTCCTGTAAATTCAGTTGGAACACCTGAGGACTAAGGAAACCTTCTAAACCTGGTTGCTCCCCCAGTGCCTCTTGCATCTTCCACCAGGAGCCGAAACTGCAAAAGGCAAAAGCCGGAGCAGCCCAGGTGAGGAAGGCCCACCCTGTGAGAGACTAACATGTGGCTGTTACAGCAGCCATATCCACTGGAGTCTGCTATGGCCCAGAGATTCAGAAACATAATCTCAGCTGGAACATCTGAGGTTTGGGGAAAAAAATCTTGTATATACCTTTGCCCCTCCCTAATAATTCTTTTACAGATTTTTACACTCTGATTTTCCAGCATTCTGGATCCCATGAAGTGCCTCCACAGATGCAGGACTCTTCACAAAGTTGCCCTCTATGAGTAGAGGGCAACAAAAGTGGTGATGGAGGGTGAGGACCGAGCACACTCCCTTTCCTGGTGTGTTTACTCTCCTCTAATTTAGAATGCCTGAACAGGGCTAATGGCGCCTGAAAATCAAAAGCAAGTATCCTTTTGGGATAATTAGGCCTGAATCAATTGGCTTAAATTAGTAAACAAGGCAAAGAAAGGAAATGCTCAAAGAAACCTGTTTGAATATTCCATTCTGAAAACTTTTCAGTTTGGAGGGTTCAGTTGGAGGGCCTAGAAAAGCTCAAATTCAGATGGAACATTTTGGACTGAGTGATGCTGGCATGGCAGGACTTCAGGGAAGAAGTCCAAGCCCCACGAAGTAGAATGAGCATTAATTAAAGTAATACATATTACCATTTAATGAGCGCCCCACCCCCACCCATAAGACCCATTAGGGCCAGAGTCTACAATGACCTAAATGCACTCTTCTTTGGACCAGGGTTTAAAAGAGATGAGTATTGCTAAACAGTTTTTTTTTTAAAAAAAATCATGTGCATATGTCATTTTGTGCATTGGTAACCTGCAAGAATAAAAGAAGAAGATGTAAACTGGAAACTGTGACTGAGAGCAGAAAGCATTCACCAGTTCAGAAATTAATTAATTTAGATATTCTCCAGGTTAAACCAGAACAGAAGACAATCAGAATGAAATGTAAGGCAGAGGCAGCCATAGAGCAATAAAAGAATGGGAGGCATCTACTTATCCCTAAAACGAATCAGTTTCACTGTCTGGAAAGCCACTGAAGCACTTGCTGAAATCAAGGAACTCACTAACTTGAAATATACTCCACTGTACACAAAAGCCAGGTTCACACAAAACGTATGCCAAGGAACCTGGCTTAATAAACCACCATGTGAATGAGCACTGTGCTCTTTGTGTGAGCAAGTAAACATGCCGGGAAGGGATAGCTTCATGTTATATATAAACCCAGGCATATGGTTGATGGTGCCCAAACAAGACAGGATTGTAAGCCAGCGTTCAACTAGGATTTGTAGTTGGTTTACAAATCTTGGCTTATTTTGGCATAGTTAACCATAGTCATAGGTTTGAATTTAATGGGAAAAAGGTCTTCACCTGGCACCGGAAAGAATACAATGTAGGGTTCCTGACTTAGTGTTGTGTGTGAATGTGATCTTAGGGCACAATTCTATTGAGATAGACAGTTGCCTCTGATAGATGACCGCCTATCCAATGAAGGGTGGCTAAAGCACGGAGAAGAGGATTCCTTCTGTGCTCCGGCTGCCCTGCAGTTTGCCTTAGATGCCTGATTTTGGGCGTCTAAGCATGGCTTCGGGGAAGGGGCGGGAACGGGGCTGGAGACCGCATAGGAAGCAGTCTAGGACAGCTTCCTCAGTCTCCTCCCCTTCCCGTCCCTGGGAATGCCCCCTTTTCACCCTGTCCATGCTCCATGTTATAAGCATGGACAGGCACAGAGGGGCAGCCACTGTGGTTCTCTCCACCCTGGCTACAACGGGAGGGGGCAGGGAGCATGGTTTCCCAGCCATGAGCTCATAGTGTTGTCTATGAGCTCGGAGCTGGGAAACTGAAAAATCCTATCTCCCCCAGATGCTGTCCAGGGGACATAGGATTGCTCTCTTAAAGACTTTAAAAAACAACAACAGACAGATGGACTACACTAGGCTGTAATGGTCTGGAAGAGAAGCCACAAGCCGATTGAACATTTTACCCATTGTTGTTGTTGTTACTTTTCCATATCCCCTGATATTTAGCATCCGAGTTCTTGAAAAAGTGGCAACAACTGTTAGAAATTTTATTCTGGGGAGGAAGAAACATTGAATAGAAGTAGTGGCTATACGTTCAATTTAATTGACCATAAATGTAATTGACCAGACATGATAAATTAGGAACTGAAATCCCTTACTTATTTTGCCATCCCATTCATGGGCTGTGAAATTGGGAGAATTTGAATGATTTGGACAGGGGTTAAAGTTGGCGGAAAAACATGCCAGTGGTAATAACATTCCTCAAAGTGTTGGCAACTGGCGGCAAGCTTTTTTTTTCCTCCTAGGATTTCCAAGAGTGGGGGCAGGAAGCATTGCCTTCACTCTGATTAGCCACATGATGAGCCATAGGTGTAGTGGTTAGAGTGTTGGCCTGGGACTTGGGAGATTCAGGTTCAAGTCCCCACTTGACCATGAATCTCACTGGCTGACTTTGAGCCAGCCATTGACACTCAGCGTAACCTACCACACAGGTTATGGGGATGTTATGGGGATAAAATGGAGGGGAAGAAGCCCATGTAAGCTGCTTTGGATTCCTTGCAAGAGGAAAAAAAAGGTGGGATACAAGTGTAATAATAAAAAATAAAAATAATGGTGTAGCATCTAGAAGCCAATCAATACAAGGACAATGCTTCTTACTTTCACACTAGGAAATCCTGCAAAGGGGGATGGGGTGTTGCCAGTTGCCCACACTTTGGGAAGAGCCACTTCCACCAGGACTTTGAAACAGGTGTTGGCAGCAGCAGTGCTAAGGGTAAGCAGAACAACAGCAATGGACATTAAAGCATACAAGGCTGTTTCTCTAGTGTCATAAAAGGAAAAGGGGCCAGGTTTGGGAAATTTTCCCCCTCCACAAAAGCCACAGATTTCATGCTGAAAGTTATTGAAAGGGAACTTTACTCTCAGACTTAAAGAAAATAAATAATGCAAAACCAGGTATGCAGAACAACAAAATTAATATGGCAGAACACAAAAATATTATAAATCTGTATGCAGCCCCACCCATCCTTAATACAATCTATATCATAAGTATTCATAAGGTGTAGCAACTGTAAGGAAATCTAAGGAATGGGGCGGAGGTGTTGAATACTTCCAGCATATCTATATTTACATGCTGAGCAGTTGCATTGGGTGCGGGATTGGAGAAAAAATCCATGGATGAATAGGAGTCATATAAATGGAATATAAAATCAAAATTGAGAAGTTTGGAGGAAATGAACAGCAGCTAATTCTTGCTTCCCCTGTTCTCTTTCACTTCTTGTTTGGTTGGGAATGTGAGCAAAAGAACCAGGAATCCATGAATTCCAGTGTGGACTGACTTGATCCACATCTTTCCGATTTCTTAGTTATCAACTGGCTTTTGCATTTCCCAAATGTTCTAATGCGTTTTCAGCACCCAAAACATATCAAAATACATTTTAAAGTGTGTATTTTGAGGAAAAATGTGTTTTAAATATTGAAATAATATTTAAACGTGAGTTTTTGTGTGGGTTTGAAACTTAATGTGGAAACAGGACAGAACAGAATAACAGGTGAGCACATGTTAAAGTGACATGGTGTGGAAATAGACTGATTCACCCAAGGACCACTTGAGGGACAGAGCAAATGGCACTGTCACATTTGTACCAGTGTTTGGGTTGTGATCATATGGAATGCTCGCTTGCATGAGAAGCCATAGCCATAAAAGGAAGTACCATGTTGGATAGGGTTTTATACAGTGTTCATAGTTGGTGTGATGCAGTTCAACTTCTAAAGCCATTCTGTTTCTTCTCTATGGATATAATTGAGTCTAGCCAAATTTGAAGTGAAACCAGTCCACTTCCACCCCCTTCCAACCTCCACACTGAGCATTGCTTTTATGCAATATTCTGTGTGGACTGGGCCACTGTGTGGGGGCCAAGAAGGATTCTCACAGTGGACAGATGGCTTTTTAGGGAGTGACTGAATCTCCTCTTGACCCCCAACCAAAGTGCTTCCACTTTGGTGCAGGAAGACTGATGGATGCAAAGGAATCCTAGCTGAGATTGCTGAGATTGAGTGGAGCTTGCAAGCTCAAACTGTGGTGTCCTCTGTATTTTCAACGATCAGTTTCAGTTTCCTCTGAATGAACAGATGAGTTGAATTCCAAGGTACGCAGTTTAAAAAAGAATGCAAATGTTACTGTTGTGACCTCCTTCTGTCTCATGCTTAGGATCCTGCATTTCTTGGCCTAACAGCACCGCCAAATGCAAAATCCATTTAATGACATTTCCCCTTCTGTCACCTTCAGCATCTGCTCAGCTCAGTTGCTGATTCTGCTGGGCTTTGTCTTTGCTGCTGACTGTGGGCAGTTTGGGTAGCTTTTGCCCTTGTTCCAGGCACCAGCTTGACTTCATGGTAGGATTTGGAAATCTGCTGATCAATTCCTTTGGGGCCTCATGTGGCAAAGAAGGGCAAGATTAATCATGGAACGTAACAGTCCCTCAAGGGAGACGTAATAGGAGAAAGTGTGGTTGCTTCATAAACAATTAAATGCAAACTGAAACTCCCCTGAGCATCATTGGGCATAAGATTGATTTATCTTTAGCAGGAGGATGACACAGGCTCCTATTGGACAAATGTCCAAAATACATTATTCTAATATTGAACAGGTGTGTGCATGTTTGGATAAATGACCAACTTCAACATCCCAACTTGTACATTTGGAGGAGAAGGGTATAAAAGGAAAGGAAAGAAACTGGAACCTTTTTAATTGGTTTATAATTACTGGATAAGCATTAAAGAAGGGAAAACAAAACCCAAAACAAGATAGATGAATTAGAAAAATGCATATAGCAGAGCTTGTTAACACAGCACAATTCATGATCCAACTTTATTTCATTGTTCATTATTGAACAGTGAAATAAAGAGTATTATAGTTTCAGATTTCATCTATAAGTAGAAGTTACAGAGATTAACAGTTTATATGCAGAATCGGGGTATTCTCTCACCTATTGTTGTCTTCTGATTGTGTTACTCCTCGCCTCAATCCACATCACTGGCTTACTTTTGTTCTACATCTGACTCAGCATTCTAGTTCTCACTCATCTCTCCTACCAATTGTAGGATACAAATCTTCAGGATATAAACAGTGTCATTTGTGTAGTCTCTTGTCCCAGGTATCAAAACGGGATGTTTTTTTTTTAAGATAATGTCCCCCTTTTCTAAGTGTCCACTCTTACCTGAATTACTTCCCATTCATCCTTGATCACAGTGTACACAAACATGCATCTGATTCTGTACACATACATGTACCTGACCAACATGGAAATACAAGAATCTTGGGCAGAGGCATGGTGTGAACATGGCGGATTGTATGCTAAAGTAGATGTTGTGGGGAAATTAGCTCAGAAACAGGCATATTTAATGCATATTTTATTCACTCCAAATAGTTACAGAGGTGAAAGGATTAGATCACCACCCTTAACCATGGACTGGCAGCTTGTTCCCTTATGGCCCCAATAGCAGCAATAAAGCAAGAGAGGATGGATGTGAATTGTGGTTTGCCATTATAAGGAACAGGGACAGCAGCACTAGGGTAATGGTGGGGTAGTACTTGGAGGTGTATTTGCAATGGGGAAAACGTGTGTTTCAATGGCACAGGGTTGGCCACATGAGGGGCAGAATGGATAGGTTCAGAGAGTTCTCGGGAAGAGGAGTGAGAAAGAATGTCAGTGCAAGTATATTTGTCTCTCTGTTTGTCTTGTGATTCCTGATGCTGGCTGGAAGGGCAATAGCTGGTTGTGGAGGCAGCAGGAGAATCTTAGCTTGGGATGCAGCAGTGCATTCGCAAAATACCCCTGGCCACAGGAGGTAAACCACTAAGCTTAAAGCCAACCGCTCATAACAGTTCTGGTGTTACTCCCACACCACTGTGAGACACAAGCCTCCCTGTAGCTTCATAAGGGCCAACTCAACACCGTGACTGCGCGCACAGGGATGAAACTGCTCCAAGCAGCCCAAGCAGGTATCCGAGCTCCTAGCATGTTTGGGCAGCACCACTGAGCATCGTACATCACCTGGAAGGTCTGCAAACATCTGGCAGCAGCTGCCTGAAACATCCAGCTACAGGTCCATTGAAGACTCAGGTTTTCTGTGATCCATGGCTTTTTAGTGCGTTTCATGGGCTAGTTGAACAGTGACTGGAGCCCCTCACCAGATCAGGTCTGACTGGCCTTATTTAAGTGTCCAGAAGATGGCGATATTTGCTTGAAAAAGGCTTTCCACGTGACTGACCTGTGTGATAATGAACAACTGGGTTACCTAAGCAGCCTCGCCTCACCATAGAGATTCTCCCCCCCCCCGCACCCTTTGATTTCAAGAAAGCATTTAAGTTGTAATGCCTTTATGGTCCTTAGAAACTTACTTTAAGAATAATTTTAAAATCCTTATTCATAGCATACAGTGGGGATTCTAGTTTTAGGTTGCAGTCCTTTGGAGGGGTGCTTCAGCCCATGGATTTCAATGGGCTTGAGGGCAGCTCCCTCCGCATAGGAGCAAGCCATCCTTTCTTTTTCTTTCTTTCTTTCCCTTATTCATATTTCTTTGATAACCATTATTCATTTTGAAATCTGATGGAATCTAATGTGCACCGTTGTCCGTTAAGTTATAGCATGACTGATGTACATGGAGGATGTCATCGGCATTAGTCATAACGTTGCCATTTATGTCAAATAGCTTCTGGTTATATCTAGTATGTGCAGCTATCTGGTAGCATAGAGCTGGGTTGTATCTGCTGTAAAATCAAGAAAACCAAGGAGGTGTGTAGCAAACCTGACTATGAATCAGGTTAGTCATTAAGCCATCTCCACAGCTATTATATATATCAATGGATTGTTAGGAGGGGAGCTCAAAAACATATCGTCCCATCACTAAAATAAAATGAATGGCCTGTTCATACTGTAGCATAAAATCTTCTGTCACACAGCCAGCTTGATGAGAGATATATTGAGCCCCTGTTGAGTTAATCTGGCTCTGCACACATCACTTATGCAGAAAAAACAACAACTCTCAAAATCTATGAAGCCTACAGCAGCGAAGGTCACCTCTGTTGGGCCCTTTTTTATTTTTACTAGTGTTAGGTACAGTGTGAACTTGACCTTTGCAGCCTGCCAGGTTCATATTGCTGGAAGGAACCCCGTGGGCTATGTAGTCTAGCCTCAAGTGTGGCAAGGATGCCAACACCAAGATCATTTCCAGCAAAACGGTCATGTCATTTCATAAAACTTACACAATAAAGTAATTCCATGATGTTCCAGGGCAATATGTTCCATTGTTTGATTGCTCTTAATTTTTCTATGGTGACATGAAGCCATGCTCTCCCACTTAAGGATGTTAGAGGAATCTGGTTTGGGGGTGGAGCTCAGTGAGTTTTTGCCAGCTCGTGGATCCCTGAGCTTGCCTGACTCAGCACGTGCAAAGTCTGGCAAACTTGCAGTTTCCTGCCGCCCCTTTTTTGCTGCAAGCCATGATTTTGCGCAATATCGTGGGTATAGCTATTTATGGAAATCATGATTTGCACAAAATTGTGGCTGTAAATAGTATGATTTGTGCAAAATTTTGTGCAAATCGCACTATTTACGGATGCGATTCTGTGGAAATTGCGATTTCTGTAAATAGCTATTGCTGTGATTTTGCACAAAACTGTGGCTCACAGCAAAAAAGAAGTCCTGAATTCTCACTGGGTCCTGTGCCTGCTAGCGTCAGGCAACCGGCAGGAGTCCGGGGAGCGGTGCACACACAAATAAGGGGGAGTTTGCCCATCCCTAATCTTAATCCAGCCTTAGTGCAAAGCATGGAAATATATGATGATGATGAATCTGATTATTATCTTTTTGTATGGATGGGCAGAATATAGCAAAATAATCCCCTGAGAACAGAGCAAAAATTCTCAGGGGCATGATGGAGATTCAGCAGCACTGTGGTGGCGAAAACAGGGCGTTTACTGGACTGTTGTCAGATCCAGAATGTCTAAATACCGGTGTGTGTTGGCACCTAGGGCTACATTGCCCAGATCAGCTGTTCTCTGTGGAGACATTGTGGAATGGGAAGGGTTCGATCCCTGCCCTACAGACCAATATTAATCAACAAGACCAACTCATCTCCACTGATCTCACATGCAATTTGCCCCAGTAGTTTAGAATGAGGCGTTAGACTCTAGGGATGCATGACAAATTTGCTCTGTTGAGCTTTTGTGTGTGTGTGTGGAGGGGGGACAAATTTGCCCAGTTCACACCACCTAGACCCAAATGTAAACTTAAACACAGTATGTGGTAGGAAATCCATACATTTATGAACTTGTGTTCCATTCCACAAAACAAGAAAATGAATTCAAGAACATGCACACATTTGAAAAATGCTCCCCTGAAAAATGCTCATACATTTCCACATGTGTGCAAATGTGCTTTAATCACTGACCTGGTTTGCACACCATGAAAGCCCATCATTGCTTCATTTAGCCATGGAGGCTGTCATGTCAGCACTGAAGGACTCCCTTTTTGCATGGTGCTGTGGGCACCCATGCTTTGCAGCATCATTTGAACCTGGCTTCATGGGTTGTTTGAAGGAGTAGACAACCCTCAAATAACCCCAAAAACAAGCTATGTGAACAAGCTGTGAATTGCCGAGAGAACTTCAGCTATGGGGCAGTATAGAAATATAATTAATTAATTAATTAATTAGAGGGTTGTCTACCACCTCAAACAACGCACAATGCCATGTTCACATGATGCTGCAAGCTACAAGGACACCACGGCTTGCATATTCAGAATGGTGGCTGGCACACTCTGCTAAGCATTATGGGGAAATTAACCCATGATGGCTTAGCATTATGTGTGAACAGCCACAATGGGTGCATGCCTCCAAAAATGTGTATGTTTAAAAATGCACACATTATGAAATTATGAATGCATACATTATGAAAAACATGTACAGAAATGGGACAGAATGAATTTGACCTCAACAATAAATAAATAAAGACAACCTCAGTGAGACCAAGACTGACAGATCTATTCATCCCCATTAGACTCTAGTGGTGTAAAAGTGGACTTTACCATTTCAGGCTGCAGGTGGGAGATACCACTTTTGGATGGTCCTTCACATAAAATAAACTTTTCTGGATGTAAAAAAACACACACCCTAGCACACCAGGCAAAAGGTTGTAGCCAGCATCTCCCTGCTATGCTAGTGTCTACTTGCAGGGGCACATTTTTATTCTGGGATTTTTAAAGACAAGGCAGCCTTCAGAAATGAGGCCCTGCACCAGCAATCCAAAGTGATACAGTCTGTTCTGCCACATCAGGGGCCTTCCATCTGAGTCCCACATCATTCAGCTGCACATGTAGGCCAGGCCAAAGTGTGCATAAGATTGCTGCCTTAGACCTTCCATCTGCATGTAGAAAATAAATGCTTGGGAGGAAGATCAGAGGTCAACAACCATTTCCCAGCACAGTCTCCTGTTGCTGCAGCATTCCCATTGTGTGATTGCAGAGGTTTCTTTATGGATGAATTCAAAATGACAATATTAAAGGTATTTTGAGGTCACCTGAGGAGATCCCTGTAGCATGCCAGCTTCTCAGTTGGTGATTTTCACTGGCCAAATGGTTTCTGGCTGGGGCTGACATTTGCAGGGTTATGTTCACTTGTGAAGATTTGGCTCACTTGATTTCTGGCAAGATTTGGGGAGAAGGATGGAAGGAAGATATCAGCTTACCACAGATATTGTGGACTTGGAAGTCCTAATATGCTCTATGAAATATTTCCTTTTTCACAGACAAATTTCTCACTGTGGTGTTGTCAAAATATATCCGCCAAGGATTCTGAGGTTTCCGCAGGCCCATGCAGACATTCACTTCCCCATACACACAATTAGAATTTCATGGGGGGGGGGGAAGAAGCCAGTTGGCCCCACCCACTCTGTTGCATGCTCATCATCCCTCTCCACTCAATGTTTGGAGCTGGGAGCTGCCTCTACCCATGTAGGATCCCTGTGTGATTTAGAATCCTGGAGTTCTATGTCATGGGGAGTCTTCATAAGTAGACAAGGCTTCCCACTGCAGATATTACCCCTCCAGTGCGTGGAGGGCTGCAGAGATAGGCAACAATGTCATGGTTGTCCTCACTTCCCCCCTCACACAATTCTAATTGTGTTTGGGGTTAACTTCTCAGTAGGCCTCATGTGTTAAAGAAATTCAGGTGATTTCCACAGAATCCATTTCTGTATAGTGGGGAGCGTGACAAAAGGGGGAATAACTCACATTGGAAGACTCCTCCACTGAGGAGGATTTAGAGGCCCTAATGGAGGATGATGCCCATTCCCTGCCAGAAGGGTTCCACTAGAGGAGCCTGCTGAAGTCCCAGCCCCTAGGGATGTCGGAGAATTTCTCCACGAACCTGGAGAAGGCCTGGCGTGCTATGGTCCATGGGGTCACGAAGAGTCGGACACGACTGAACGACTGAACAACAACAACAACAAAGTCCACGTAAAGATTTACGTAGACTACGGCGAAAATAAGGGCAACGCTATTTGCATTGCCCTTATTTTCGCCGTAGTCTATGTAAATCTTTACGTAGGCTACCTGTGCCCAAATAAGGAATGCAAATGGCGGCGCCCATGGGCGCCGCCATTTGTGTATGTGCTTTCCCCCCCCCAAAGTCAGCTGTGATAGGCTACGTAAAGATTTACGTAGCCTATCACGGCTGACTTTGAAAATCTAGCCGTGATAGGCTACGTAAATCATTACGTAGCCTATCACGTTGTTTTTTTTTTTTACATAACTTTTTTCTTTTGTGGCCGGAGAGGCGGGGTGCTCCCATCTGGCCAAAATTTCGGTGGGGAGGGATGGGGCGCCTCCCCCCCGGCCTGAATTTCGGCCGGGAGGGGCGGGGCGCCTCCCCCCCACCAAGAATTTCGGGGGGAGAAACGGAGCGCCTCCCCCCCCCACTGAAAACAGCTGCGGGACCAGGTAAGGGACTTTCGTCCATCCTTACCAGCCCCTCACGAAGAGGGGAGTCTGCCTCAGAGGAGGAGACTGAGTGCCCCCTAAATCCAAAGGAGCTATGGCACCAGAGGAGGCAGGCCAACTCAGAAAAACCTGATGCGGTGCTAGGCTGCAGAACAGGTCTACTTGGGAAGAAAATGGCTCCTCATGAGTAGAGAGCAGGTGGGGCTTGGGTGGGGCTCTGGCAGCTCCAGGATAAAAAGCGCAGTAGAAGCTTATAGAGGCTCCTGAAAACAATGTCTGTGTTTGATTCTGGTGCCAGTCTGCCTGTGGACTCTACCTTCTGCTTGGACCCCACTGTGTAAGTGACCTTGGCCTGGATTTGACTACTCTCTCTGCATAACCCCTTTTGTCTATACTGCATGGCTTTGCTATTTGCTACTCTGGGACTGTTTGTGGACTCTGGCTTGCCTTGTCCCTCTGTTCAGCTACTGACTCACCAGACACCAGTCCAGTCTGAACACTGGGAAGGGTGGGGTGGGGGAATAGGACACCTTTTTGCAAAAATAATGATGATACATGCACTCCTGTTGTTGTTGTTTTTTACTGATATTATTATAGAAGCTGAACTTCTATTATTGTGGTCTGGAGTAACCCCAAAGTAGGGATGTCAGAGAACTTTGCCACAAATCTCGGGGAGGCCGAATGCCAGCGCATTTGGCCCCCCGAAATCGGTGGCGAAATGGTCTGCCCCCCCACCCCCCCCGGGATGGGACTTACCTTGGGCGAATCGCCCTTGCAGCGGCGGCTCTGGCGGCGGTTTGGTGGTGGTTCGGTGGCAGCTGTGGCAGCCGGTCTTCTGACCGGCTGCCGCCGCCACCGCCATTTCCAAGTTTTAAAAAAAACAACGTGATAGGCTATGTAAAGATTTACGTAGCCTATCACGGCTAGATTTTTAAAAAATACCGTGATAGGCTATGTAAATGTTTACGTAGCCTATCACGGCTGAGTGAAAAACAACCACAACCGCGCGTACACAAATGGCGGCGCCCATGGGCGCCGCCATTTGTGTTCCTTATTTTGGCATGTCTAGTCTACATAAGCATGTCTAGTCTACGTAAGCATAGACGCTACGCTATTTGCGTCCCCCTTATTTTCACCGTAGTCTACGTAAATGTTTACGTAGACTAGACGTGCCAAAATAAGGAACACAAATGGTGGTGCCTATGGGCGCCGCCATTTGCGTATGCGCTTTTTTTTTTCACTCAGCTGTGATAGGCTACGTACATTTACGTAGCCTATCACGGCTGACTGCAGGGACGCAAACGGTGGTGGCTATGGCCGCCGCCATTTGCAGACCCGGCAGGACAGGATTCGCGGCGGGAGGGACGGGGCGTTTCCCCCCCGGCCAGAATTTTGGGGGGGAGGGACGGGGCGCCTCCCCGCCCGGCCAGAATTTTGGGGGGGAGGGACGGGATGCCTCCCCCCCGGCCAGAATTTTTGGGGGAGGGATGGAGTGCCTCCCCCCCACCGCGAATCATATTTCGTCACAGGTAAGTGACTTTCGTACATCCCTACCCCAAAGCATTCTGGAGAGATTTGCCCTCTTGGCTTTTCCTTTCAACTTCTTTTTTTACCAGTCCCCTCACTGTAGCGAAATTTCCTCTTTTGAAATCAAATGTGACTGTGTTGGACTTCTTTAGCAATTGTCCACTTACATGCAAATTAAATTTGATAGCACTGTGGTCACTGTTTCCAACTGGATCAACAACTCTCACATTTGGTCCAGGCTGCCTCTTAGAATTAAGTACAGAGATGCCTCCCCTCTGGTTGGTTCTGCGACCAATTGTTTTATGCCACAGTCATTGAGAGTATAGAAAAAATGTAACCTCTTTGTCACAACTGGAACATGCATTTATCCAGTATATGTGGAGATAACTGAGGTCACTGTTACTAGTGAACTTTCTCCTTTGGTGTTTCAACTATAACCAATATGAATCTAAACAAAGATTTAACCCACTAAGAAATATGGCTGATGTCTACCAGATCATGAAATTATTGTTCTCAAAAGGATGTTCAGCATTTTCACTTTTATGTTCTGTTTTAAATATATTTTATTAATATCTATTATATGACAAAGCAATTTAAATATCATGTGTTAAAGAAAAGAAATATTAAACACATTAAAGATTAATTGCTCTCTAATGTGTGAAAGTTTGTTCAAGTTGTACTCACATTTCTAAGTTTTCTTCGTAAAAGTGTTGGGCATTCTTACTGTACCACCCTACAGTCATAATTAGGGATATATGAATTGTGTACCTTCGGTGCCGCCTGACTTCCACAGTTTTTTGGGCCAGTGCTCCGTTCCACTGTTCACAAGCCCCCAGAATTCTCCTCTTCTTTTTCCGCTCTGAAAATTATGTAGATAAATCCATACCAACAACTGTAATTCTGGTGCCCAGCCGTCTCCGTGAGTCTGCATAACTTCCGTAAGAATCGCTATTTTTTGTAAATATTTACTTTTTTTTTTAATTGAAATCCTCCGTCTCCATTTACTTTCAGCCAAAACACTTCCTCTTCCTAGGGGCTTCCCAAAAGAAGGCTGTCTTAGGTGCGCCTGAGCGATAAACTCTTTGTTTAAAGCAATGCTATTTTAAAGAAAGAAAACACCTTTTAAAATGACCATGCTGGTCCTGGAGTGGCATGGTCATTTTAAAAGATTTTTTCTTTCTTTAAAACAGCGTTGCTTTAAACAAAGAGTTTATTGCTCAGGCACACCTAAGACAGCCTTCTTTTGGGAAGCCCCTAGGAAGAGGAAGTGTTTTGGCTGAAAGTAAATGGAGACAGAGGATTTCAATGTAAAAAGAACACCCACAAACAAGGCAGTGAGCACAATTCATTTTTTTAAAAAAACTTGCGTATTTTTGGAACATACTACACTGCGTTTTTATTTACGAAAGTTTCGCGACTCTTTGCGGACGACGAAAAAAAAAGCCGCATGACTGCTGGCTCCGCAGGACCTCCACAGAGGATTCCGTGGCACGTACTGAAGGGAATTTGATCCCATTTCAGTCTGTGGCGGAATTCTTTGACATCCCTAGTCATAATTGCCATGGAATATGGCTGCTGGCTTGAGACATGGAAATTCCAGAAGGCATTTCCACTGCTAGCAGTTTTATTCTGGAAGTGTGGACAAACAAGCTATTGCAAAAGTACCCAGCATCTCTGACCCCTTACATTCATCCTCTCACTTGAATAGACTGGCCTCATTTAAAATCAGACCTATCCCTTTTTGAGCTGGACTTGAAATGGGCTTCACACTTCAACTTTACTGCTCACCAACCCTCTTCCACCAGTTTCCCCCTACCCCAAGTAAAAATTACCTTAGGGTAGCGGGAAAGAGTAACAGGTGGCCAAGGGCAGGGAAGGGATAGGGGGCAGTCTTGGGTGCAAATGATGCTCTGTGTGGTTTTTATCTCCTTCTGTCATAAACTGTTTGTTCCTATGATGATGATTAATGTTTTAAGTGTGGTTTTAATCTCGTAAGCCTCTTTTTATCACCACAGGCAGAACAAGCAGGGTAAAACTGATGAGTCAGGTCAAGTGTGCCATTTTATGCCAGGAATCATGGGGCTTGACTACAGCCCCCAAAGCGCCTGGCAGGATAGGACACACAGAGCACATCCTCCACTTTTTACCCCGACCATTTCTCAAGGTGTCTCCCACCCCCACCCCTGGGGAAGGGAAGGAGAGAAATTTGAGGATATTAGGGGAATTAGGCTTTAAAATGTTAATTTAAACAGTTGGAAATCTCTGCAAGACTTTTTGAGTGTTCATCTTGAACACTCAGGAAAGCCCAGTTAGTTTTCAGGCAAGTGGGAGGTGCTTGCCCATCCCTAAAAAAAAAAGGAGGAGACTGAACTGCACATGCAGCACAACCTGTACAAAATTCAGAAACAAATAAATGGAACAGTGCAGAGGTCCTAATACATCAGTTCCACTTTGGAAAGAAGACTTGGCAATTTGGATTTCTGAAATCTTAGGAGAAATGAGAAAAATCTTACATATCAGATATATGCATATGCAGCACCAAAGGCTTAAAAGGAACCAGGTTATTTTATGCCTTGAATTCTGATCGGGATTCTTACTCCAATGAGAGGAATAGTTTACTGCTATGGAAAAGTTCATTCTCGGCATTTTGGTAACCTGGGCTTTGAATAAACTGTGCTTGCTTTTATTACAATTGTTGACTCTCACAGGTTAACCACATATTATTTTCTTGACCTTGCAGTGTAGTGACACCCAAATAAATTTTGTTGTATGAAGTGGAACCCAAGTAGTGCCACCTTGGGATGCTTGAAGAATGCGATCTCCGCAAATTCCTATACGATGTTCAATTCTGCACCTCTCAGACTAATGTATGGATCAGAAATTTGCTTTAAACAAACACTTCTTTAAACATTGTGACACAGTTCTCGGCAGTTTAAGTGTATCAAAATATGCATTGAAATGCATACTTTGAGAGAAAAGTGCTGGGTTTTTTTTGATGCATGTTACTCCATAATATGCCATTAGATGCATGTCCACTTGAGTCGTTGTGTAGAACTGGGTGACAATAACATGTTACCCCCCCACCCAGTACTGCTATCTGTACATTTGTTCAGTGTGATGTCTTTTGCCTGATGTCTGGGCCCATATGATGATGCATATTGACATTTGTACGCCCCAGCCATAGACTTCCAAGTTTTCGAGGTGCCGAGAAAGTGATAAGTCAGATCCAGGTTTGCTTACAAGGAGACATTTCTTGAGTGCTTACAGTGCACAGGCGTACCCAATGGTTGGATGAGACAAAAGCTCTGAACCAAGAGCTGTTCTGCAAGATGACTTTTATATCATACATGATATTCGGGCATAGCAGTGAGGCAGTAGGACAGGTGCAAGCATTAATTAGAGTTCATCTACAACTTTCCTAGCATAGTCTAACAATAGTAACATATTTGGCAGAAGCAAGACTATCGTAATTTTCTCAGCATGGACACCTGTGGCTCAAGATAAACAGAGCTTCACTTCTCAGGCACATCCTAGACTCTGATAAGATAAACGGTACCAGAGCTCATTAGCATGGAATGTCCTAAGGGGGTGCTGCACCAGCCTTTGACTCATCTTACGAGCTGAGAGGCCCACTTGCAAGGGATTGCTACTAATAATGAACCAAAGCAGAGAGCATTATGGATCTCTAAGCCTCTCTAAAACTATTAGCTTGCTTACAGGCCTGGGGCCCTATACCATGTGTATTGTTATGGTCTTTATAAGCTGATTTGTACTCAGGGAGGTCTTAAAAGCAAGGCAAAATTTAGTTATGTGTAGCCTTATGGCTTGGTCATGTGAGCCATCCATGCAACTAGGTGGCAGGATTTTGAGAGCAAATATATTTTGTTATGGCATCAGTACTGACAAAACATTCCAACCACAGTGATTGTGCAGTACTATTCATCTTGCACTTTTCTACAACCTCTGAGCAGCACCATGTCAGATAAACAGCTTGCTCTTTCCTGGCAGGCATGCAGTATCCTAAGATGGGACAGAGCAGTCCCATCTCCCTCCAGTATCCATTTGGAGCTGTTCTGTCATCATAGCTCTATTCACCATTCTTAGAATGTTACTTTAGAAGCAGCAAGGTTTGCTTGCTCTGGATAGCATGCAAGGTTAGACTTTTGCTTTTAGAGAAAGTAAAGAAGAGAGATGTTACAGATAGGGATGTATGGATTTTGTAAAACCCATTTCATCTGCATTACATAGATTATCAGGTGCCCTTTGTTCCATTGTCCACTCATTGGCAGAATCAGGTGTTTTTTTTTTGGCCAATTCCCCAGATTTGTGCAAATTCACAGTTGCACTAATTCACATCTGTGCAAATTCACACTTGCAATAGTGTGCAAATCCCCCCAAATGTGCATTTTCATGCCTTAGTCTATGGGGGAAATGTGCATTTTCAGCCAGTGCTTTTTATTTTACATATTTTTCTACTACTAAATTTGCATAAAATTCTAGAAAGTAAAAGAACAGGGCTGCAGGGCTGTGGAAGCCATACAACTTGGGAAAAGCCGCACCAGATCTATACCCCATGTCATTTTGATATGTTCCCATCATGGTGATAGTATATTGCTCTTGCACACTGTGTGTGTTATGAGGTATCAATGTCATCTGTTGCAGAATTTTGGATAATATGGAATACAAAATGGAAAATAATGCTAGAAGAGTGTCATATGGAATATGTAATGTGCCCCCAAAGTTATCAGTGCACTTCAATACCAATAAAAATCATTAGCGTAGATCTGGTCCTGGTCTGCTGCAGAATTCGTGGGTCAGATTCATAGAAATCTGAACATTTGATTCCATTGTGGATTTCACTGACATCCCTAGTTACAGCCCTTTGTAATGGCAAACAAATTCATCTCAGAAGTACTCAGGCTTAAGTTTAAAAGAATGCATCTTACCATAGGGCACTTTCAAGGAAAATAAAATGGTATTTGCTCTAAAATTGTGGCTTCTATTTCCATTTCTGTTGATGCTAAAGTTTTATAATATTTAAACACTTTATGAACAGTTGGAACAAGGCAAATGAAGGACAATGTTTGAGTGCCCCAAGGGGAATATTGGTCTTTCCAGTATTAAATGGAAGGAATGTAATTTTTTGGCATGCTGGTTCACAACAGCTTTGCCCCATCAAACATGCTCAGAGAGCTGATGGAACTGATTAAAATCACCAGTGCCCCCTGTGGCAGACATGGCCATATGGTGTTTTTAACTGGGAAGGAGATAGTTGTGGAAGAGACAGAGTCATGTGGAGAGGAAGATCAAATGCTCAGCTACTTTCTCAGCCATTTCAGTCCCTTCCCATGTGCTGATTAGGCTGAAAGGGAAAATGAATTAAACATATATTGACAGGGGAATCTAGAAATCTTCATGTCAATGATAATGATTGCTTTGTGCAGCATGGAATCTAGCTTTTTACTATAGAACCTGGGGATAAGATTAAGAGATGTCTGCAAGTCATGGATAAAGGTTTAAAAATGTGCAGATAGTTTCTGACAGTGGCAAGTGAGATGCCTCCAGGAAATTGATGAGCAGGGCATGATGAGGGTGATAGCCCTCCCCGGTTACAGCATCTGCTGTTCAAAGGCAGGGAAGGATTAGTCTTATTTCCAGCCCATGTCAGCTTTGCATCGTTTCATTCATAACTCTGCTCCATACTGTTTCCACATCAATCTGCAATTTTTTTAAAATTAAAAAGCACATGAAGGGTAGTATCCAATGATAGTCCTATGTGGAGTAGACCCATTGAAATGAATGGGACTTGGGTTAGTCATGACTACCTGAAGTCCCATTCATTTCAATGGGTCTACTCTAAGTAGGACTACCATTGGCTAATACCCCCAAATTCACATTTAAATACAAACCTATTTGTTTGTGAATGCATTTAGCCTAAAATATACATTTTAAGCTAATTTTTGCACCGAGAACTGTATCACAAAATCCAGCGGAATGTGATAACCAAAGGATTCCTGTGTTCTGACCTGCATATTAATCCAGGAATGGCAAATCATATTAGAAAGGTGGACCAAATGCACCCCTATTTAGAGGTACATACTGATGCAAGACACCTGGAACCACTGCTGCACCCAGAACTTACAACTGCAATTCTTTGGAATTTTTCATGATTTCCCAAACTTGCATTTGCATTCAAAAGTGTGCACTTGCAGAAATGCACACTTGTACAAATCCCCTCCAAATCTGCATTTTCACACTTTAGCCTATGGAAGAAAATACACAGTTTGGTTAGGAAAAAGGCACATAAAAAAATCATACTAATCTGAATTGGGGCCACATGTTTGTAGGTGAGTAAATAAAATAGCATGCATAGCTCCACTATGTGTGCTTAAAGGAATGTTTAGTTTGGCCTTCAGAGTGGGACCAGCACTAGCAGCTGGAACATCTGGGAGGCTGGGGGAGAGGACATGCCCTCTGTCATTGTTACTCCCTAGCTGGTCCTTTGACTACTGTTAGCCTCCCATGAAGGAGAGATGAGGGAGCCAGTTGTGAAATATCCACCCTGCTGAGAACTCCCCACTTCCTCTGAACTGTATTTAAACCAGGCTGCTCTGCCCCCTTAGAGTAACGGAAGATATGCATCAGTAGTGTAGATTATTTTTATTGTTATTTGTTTTTTGTTCTGTTAATTTTGATTTTGCTCTGTACTTGTTATTCATTGTAATATTGAATTTATTCTCTCTATATTGAATTGTTTTTGTCTTACTTGAAGGTATTGATATGCTTTGCAACAAATCGTTCTCTTCCCCCCCCCCCCATTATGCATGTTGTTAAGCTAACTTTAATTTTCAGGTACTTTTGATACAGTTTACTGTGGGAAAGTGGCATGTAAATAAACTAAATGTAAACGTCTGTGATTCTCCTTCGCCCTTAGTAGTGCGCCAATGGCAAAGCCATAGGCAGGAAGCAGTCCCTCAGTTCCTGGTGCAAAATGTTATGGTAGAAATGCCACTGCCTCCCTTCCCAGTGTTGTGTTTCATCATGGAGACCACTGAGGTGAACAACAAAAGGACAGTGTCTTTTCCTTATCTGCCAGCCATCTCAAGAACAAAGTGTCAGTTGAAACAGCCCTAGCTTTTACTGAACAGTACTAGTGATGGAGTGAGATCTGACAACATCAGAAAGGAATGAGGTTGCTAATGTTTTTGTTCATGCAGAGTTATGCCCCTTTGAAAGCTGCATGATAACGGGACACAAGCCCCAACTGTCTCCATTATTGCACCTGCATGCTGCACCTGTTACATTATTGTCCATCATGCATTTTGGGAAGGCATAGGAAAAAAGCTGATACCTACGTAATAGAACCTCTTTTGCTGGTGATAGTAGAGGCCTCACTTGTAGTCTGCATGGAACAATGCATTAGAAATATCCTTCCTCTTTGCATTTTGAATAGATCATGCCTGGTTGCCTATGGAGAGATGAGAGAGATATGGAGATAACAAGGTATAATATTCAGCAGCTGCAATAGACTGTGTATACCTGTGACTGGGTGTCCATTTGGGAATGTTGAGTGAGCAAGTGCGAGAGGGTGATGCCATCTTCCATTCTGTCTGTTTTAGCTTCGTTCCCCGCTGTCCCACTGGCAGTCACTCTGATGTCCAGTTTTGTGGGTTCACCTGTTGGGGGACATAATGTGGTCATCAAGGCACTACTCTCCATCCATTTTAAAGACTTGCAGTGGAACTCTGTCCTCAGATTCTATCCCCTCCCCCACCCCTGCCCTTCCTCCAGCTATATATGTCCTGGCTCTTATCTGCAAAGTAAAAAGGGTCTGGTGTTCACCGAACAACTGTGACTTTGCTCCACATTGCCTCCATGGGTGTGTAATAGAATAGGAACTTCTTTGGGTCTTTGTGGCCATTATAGGCTCCCTTCCTGCAAACTGCATACATATTTTTATTCTGTGGGACACACTGCTACCACCTGAGTAAAGCGCGGAGGGGGGGGCATTAAACATGTATACGTTGTTGTTGTTTATTCGGTCAGTCGCTTCCGACTCTTCGTGACTTCATGGACCAGCCCACGCCAGAGCTTCCTGTCGGCTGTCACCACCCCCAGCTCCCCCAAGGTCGAGTCCGTCACCTCCAGGACATGTATATAACTTCCCTATATTTCAGGAGTGGGTAGATGCACTTTGTGGCCATGGGTGTTTTAGTACTCTGCACATCCAGCTTTGTTCCTGAGGTGCTTATGTGGGGTGAGATAGAGGCATGGCCTACTCCTCCCTGTATCTAAGGCATGGCCTACTCCTCCCTGGTGAGCCTCCTGCCTGGCTTATCTATGTGGAATGTCTTGTTCTTGTAGTCCCAGTGTTTGGAATCCCAAGGCAAGGTACCTATAAGAATTTTGAGAAAGGATGTTATTAATCTGCACCTCATTTTTTCCCCTTTGGTTCTCTCAGTCTGTTTGCACAAATGGAGTATTTTGCACAAACACCCAGAGTACCTATCACCAGAGTCCCCATTTATGTGCTGCTACTCCTAGTTCTCTAGACACGTGGCAAAGTGATGGGAGTCCCATGAGCAATGTCTGTGCTCAATGGCTGAGGTGTATATATTCATGGTGGTGTTCCAAGATAGCCTGTACAGTTAGGTAGAATCCTATGCTCTGTTGTGGCTGGGCGTGGGAAGGAGATGATTGGAACCAGGGAAGGTGCAATAATTTTATCCTAAAAATGAGTGTGTTTCTCATTTAAAATCAAGAGAAGCTGAATGGACTAGTGTAAATACCTGGAGAGAATCTACTCAGGACATTTTCTGCCCTGCTGCCAACTTGGACCATAATCAGATCTCACAGAGCATAGTTATCAGCTTGAAACATGCACAAACAGCTGGGCAAGAGACATTTGAAGTAACAACTCATTTATCACCCATATAATTTGACTTCCCTCCAAATTCATGGTGGATGATGGAAAGCTAGGTTCACATCACTCCAATTTTGGCTGATCTTGCCTAGAAATCTTATGCTGTACAATTAGCTTGATATCAAGCAGTGGAGTAGGAATGGAAGGATAAATGACACAGTGTGAATAATGCAGGCAAAGGAAATAAGGAAGTGGCTCTTTCCATCATCGCAAAGCCAAGTATAAGTAGCCTTGTTGGTCACACAGAATGACAAACAGGGTTACTGGACCAAACAGAGTCACAGAATTGGAATTCAGAGGTAATCTAATTCAACTCTATGCCGATGTTGGAAGTCCACTGGTATGGCCCCCATGATAAAAGATTTTAAGCAGAGGCTGGATGGGTACCTAACAAAGGAAAGTCCACCACCTGGTAGTATTAAAAAAAAAAGAAAAAAGCAAGCTTTCAAGTTGCATAGCACCCTTCTTTGGCACAGATGTTCATGTTTATCATCTGCATTCATAGCTACATTTAAGAAGTAGTTCTGTGCAACTTGGAATCTTCTTTCATTCTCTTTTATGAATTATCAGTGTCTCGCTTCCTCCCTATTTCTCATTCTCAGGTAAGTGACCTGAGAATCACCATGTCTAACAGTTAAAAAAATTGCTGTACTAAGGATAAATGTGCAGGTGATAATAACTTCAGTTAGAATTACATAATCTAAATCTGTGGAACTGCTGTGATCAGCCATTATGCCTTGTCACTCCAGGCTGTTTTATTCAGCTGTAAGTACCTGTTTGGTTAATATATGTGAATTTACTCTTTGTCATTCCTAGTGGACTGATTCTCTGTCGCTGAATCACCAGTGCAGTGGTCAGGATGGAATGCTGCATCCATACAATGATTCAACCTGTAACTTTGCACCCACATGACTAACTGACCAACATGATGCATGGACACAATAGTGTATGTTGAAATTTCTGCCCTGAGAAAGAGCCACCATTTCAAGTTGCCATAGAGTGATGCTGCACAATGTTGTTTGCAGTAGAGAAAGGACATACAGCACTGGCCGCCTGTATGGTGACTTGCCTATGCAGCATCCTAATGGCTTTTCAGTTATCACACAGCCTATGACATGGTAGCCCTGTTCAAATGAGGCTGTGCCTACAATGGTAAGAGATAGAGATCATGCCTGCTGGCCATCTCACTTCATGGGCCATCTGACTGAGGTCTATACATTTGATGTCATTTAGTATAAGGACCTACACATGTGGACTAGACATCACGTAGGTCTGATATGCATAATTGTTACTCCTCAAAACCAAGAAGTAACGATTGCTTGGTTTGAATCTACATGCATTGGGTTCTATATACCTAGACCCCTATTTCAACATATGGGCCACAGGCAGATTATTGAAACAGTTTAGGTGTGATCCTCCTCCCCCACTGCAGAAAATCCCAAGAGCTATGTCTACATAGGGTTTGATACAATTCTATATAAAATTATAGTAGTAATCTCTTATAACAAAGTTGAAAGTGACAGTGACAGAATGCTTCTGTAGCAACATTGGCATGAGCCACTCAGTGTGGCATTGAAGCTGTGTACATGTTTAAGATCCAAATGTTCAGTCCTTGCTGAGTTATTAGCAATGTCCTTGTTAGGTTTCCTGATTCCCCCCCGCCCCCTCGGCACACACGTGCTCAGACAATCTGACACTGGACACCTAAATCAGTGAGATTTCTTTATTGCAGGAAATCCCACTGCAAAAGCTTAATGGTTACACTCTTCAGAAATCATATAGCTGAGGGTCAGTAGCTATAGGCTCTATGTAATTCCAGAACAGTCTAAAGCTAAACACTACCGCCATGACTGAGATCTTCATCAACATGGTTTCCCTATTATTATCTAGATGGCTCTGAACACAAGGGAAGGGACTCAGGATTCCTGGCGTATCTAACCCAGGCAATCCATACACAGGGTTCCAAACCCCAGACAAGGAATAGGAATGATTCCTGGAATCATCTCTCAGGCAATCAAGGGGTAAACTCTTGCAAGGCCTAAGCCAAACCACCCTCATAGAGAGTTAGTCCAACTTTGGAACTTTTGTTGATAACTCCAGGCTGCCTAGTTGAGGCCTATCAAGATCAAGGGAAGGGTAATCCCAGACATGCAGGGAGTTCCATGCCACCACTTTCATATTGGTAACTCCATGCTGCATGAGTCCAGGCAGAGGAAAGTACAAAAGTCATAGATCAAATTCGCCTGCCGGTATGCTGAGCTGATGGCAAAGACACACAATCCACAGCAGAGTTTAAGTCTATGAAAAGCCTCACAGTACTTTTCATGGCAAGTCTTGAGGAATCCAAAGTTCCAGTTAAGGGAGGGTCCATGTGCAGAGTGCCTCCAAACACCCAGACGATGATGGTTCCAACCAGAAAAAGCTTCAGGCAATGAAGGTGTTCCTAGCAAAGCCTTTTCACCTTTGCATCAGCTTAAAAGGGGAAGGTGTGACTGTAAGACACCCCCTCCAGATCACTTGACAGACAAGGGCCTTTAGCCTTTCAGCAAGGCCCCTGTCTAAACAGGGCATCACTGCTCAGCCCTCCAGCAGTGACGCTTCAACCTGGGCAACCCTTCTGAAAACCCCACCCTCTGTCAGGTTCTCACAGACAGCTTCCAGCCTTCCTGCCTACCAAGGCCAGACCACAGGCGGACAGGGACTTGGGTGACTCCCCCTGGCTCTGCTCTGAGAATAAGCTCACACTGATTCTGACATTCCAGAGGCTGAATAGGCCCAAGCCCTTCCAGGCTACTTCTAATCAAATCCTGGCTATAACCTGCAAGGCCCACTGCAGTGCTGACGCTGAGGCCTGACAGTCCTTTTGAGAAAAACTAGAAAAATGTCATATCAGAATTAAAAGCAGACATCACAGTAAACCTGATCTTTGCCTCCCTAGGCTCCACATCTTTGTCTCCCCAGCCTTGCGTCCTACATTTTTCACTAGATGGGTTTTTTTGCCCATCTAGCTGGGGTGCTTTGGAGGAGGAGGGAAGGAGGCTGGAGAGGTCTCAGGAGAGCTCGTATCCTGGCCTCTCCAGTCTCTTCCCCTCCCCATCCACTGAAACGCCCCCTTTCCCCCTCTCTAAGGTCTCTTTTCTGACCACAAAGAGCAGTCAGCATGATCCTTTCTGTGCCAGCAGTGGGGGAGGGGTGTCTGTCAGATTTCTGACTCCCCCTTCTGAAGTCAGAACACTGTCTCTGACCACAGAAGGGGGAATCTGAACAATCCTGTGGCCCCTCAGATGATGTCTAGGGGCCATAGGATTGCTCCCTCAATCATGTAGATGAAATCCCATATTCTTGTCATCCATTCCATTAAAGGAGGGGTATCTTGTTGGTTCAACTTCTAGGTGATGGACATCCTAGCTGCAGTCCAGTGAATGAACATTTTCCCGTCCTCTTGTAACTAGACACTGTATAACAGAACAATATTACTACTGGATCCAAAGTAAAGTCATAGTCCATCATGTCTTTTATTATCTCCAAAATTGTAGAACTTTTCCCCAAAGTATGAACAGTATCTGCTCCTGTAGACTTGCATCAAGACACATCACTGACTCTAGGACAAATGTAGCTTAAAGTCTTAGAAATTAAATACCACCTCAACTCATTCTTGTAAAAACTTCCCTTTGAATTTAAACATAATATTTATTGAGGGACTTTTTTCCACACCCAGCTTAATGTTCCTACCCATAACTCACTCCCATTTTCCTTGATATGAGTTCTAACACCTGTCATGGTCTATAATAATTTTATACAATTACTTTAATAATCAGGAACGCTCATTTAAAGGCCCACATTTCCTAATCGAAGAGTTTACGATAAATGCATTTGGAAGATATTGAAAATATGAGACTCTACGCCCAACCATCATCTCAATTAAATTATCAAATGATCTCATTGTCCCATTTACCACATCTTTAATCTGTGATATCTGTGATATACCTGCTCCCTTCCAATACATTATATCATCCAATATTCCCCTATACTCTGTCTCTTTATTACAGAAAGTCACAAAGGTGAAAGGACAGGGATAAGCTTTCTCTTAATGCCATTCCAAAAAATATATAATCCTCTTGTAATGGGATTTAATGTAATTCTTAAATCCTTGCTACTGCAATGCCACAACAAATTCCCAAGGTCAGAATCTCTCCCTTGTTCTTCCATTATGGGTGTTGTATCTTGAGCAAACCAGTTCTTCATATCCCGTAATAGAACTGCCTGATAGTAAACAAAATTGAAAGCCACAGTCAATGACAAGAGGCTGTATAGCCACTTTGGCACACACCGCACAACATGGCATTGTACCTATGCACATATTTAAGATCAGTGTGTTCAGTCCTTGAGATGAGGGGTTATTATTAGCAATGTCCTCTTGAAAGAAACTAGAAAAAAATTCATATCCGAATTACAAGCAGGTGTCACATCGAACGGGCTTTCATTCCTTCACCCTGCATACCAACTGCCAGCAAATGGCTTTCTAATGCCATCTATATTTCTTTTGGCTGCATTTGACATCTCCTCTGGGCCCCAAAAGCAAGGTGAACGAGAGGCACGTGTGCACTCAGCTTTTATGCTTGCCAAAGCCTTTCGTTTATTGGCTTTCTTTAAGTAATGTGTAATTGACCTTTATATTTGCATACATGATTAATGCCGGGCAAGCTGTGATGAAACAAAGTAGGGCGAAAGGGACCTTCATCCCCACCCTCCTTTAATATCTCTGCGGTGTAACAACTGCTTTTCTTGATCATCTGATTTCAGTGGAAAATTCAAAGTGGGCTGCTAGGAAGGAAGGAAGGAAGGAAGGAAAGCCTAGCACTATGAAATGAAACATCCCTTTCTTATCTCTTTATCTGAATCCGCCTAAAGGCTACAAGTTCAATTTAATCCTTCTACCACCTGAGATCTAATGTGACGAAGAAAAAAGCTGCTCAGTGGCTGGACTGGCTCCTGCGATGATGGGCAGAAGGATGCTTTTGAGCAAGTAACCGTGGGGCACATGACTAACTGCATTGAAAAGGGCTTAGTGCTTTGGAGCTGGCCATATCTACAGCTGTTAAGAAACTTTTTTTTTTTTTAAAGCACTTATGTGAGTCAAATGAAAATAATTGAAGCCAAATAGCAGCCACTGTGTTCGCAGATGTTTTCTACAGGCCCTTGTAGAAAAGCAGTGGCATTGGGTTTGTTCACACATTGCTGCCCAATGGTATGTAATCTGACCATTAACTCCCAGCATTCACATTTCACAAATCTTGGTGCTTTTTCTCCAGTGATGCATTAACAGTTCTGTATAGGGTTGAGACACACACTTTATTCCAAACCTTCTCCACACTGCAGCTCAGCAAGAACACTTTTCTGGAGATAGTGTGTCTGGGCCAAATTCAGAATATGTGCAATTGACATTTAAAGACTTAAATCTTTATTGTCTGGAGCCAGAATATTTTAAGGACTATTCCCCTAACTTCTCTGGGTCCCCCCACTCATTTTCAGCGATTGCATCCAGGCTCTGGAATTCTGTCCCCCAGGGTATGCACCTCCCTCCCCCTGTCCTTCCTGGCTATGGAAAATCTTATTTTGTTCTTTTGTTTTGGAGGGCTTTTGAGGTGGGGTAGAGGGCAACTTGACCAGCTCTGCTCCAATTTGCTCTGCTGGTTTTATTTGGGTTTTTCTCTGCTGTTTTCTCTGAGGGTTATTTGATTTGTATTTGATCATTTATATTGAGTTTGGTTGTTTTGATGTATATTGGATTTTTCTTCTGTACACTTATTTGGATGTTGTTTTAGATAGAAAAGCATGAGGCACATTTAAAAAATGACTAGTGCAGGGTTGTAGCCTCAGAAAAATTAACTTAAGGAAATTCACAGAAGGAATTTTTGAAACCCTGCCCTCCTCCCAACACACACAGAAGAATTCCCTCATGCCCCATTCCACATTATTCAGGGTTCCCCAATCTTTGAAGAGGCTTTGAGAGTAGAGCACATGGGGTACATCAGAGAGGATGAGATGGGAACCTTTCCTTCCTCAGGGTAACTCATCGTAGGATACCAGTCATCAGTGTTTACCAAGAATTTCATAGAAGTATGTTCACCTTATTATCATTTTTAAATAGAGGAGTATGTGTATTTTGCATAACAAAACATATCTATGCTTCTGTGGCCTCACAGGTTCCCCCCCCCAGTTGTTCTTCTTACTCTCCACACTACTCATAGAATAATTTAACAGTAATGGAATTGTAGGATTGGAAAATTGCTGGACATTAATCTAGTCTGACCTCCTGCCTCAACAGTTCCAGGCAAAAAGGCACCTTAGAAACTTGGAAATTTGTGTGGGGAATCCTCAAGTTAACATGGTCTTTAATACTTACACCCTATTTATGGTTTGTAAGAGAGAGAGAGAGAAACAACAAGTGGTTAATCAGATTTTTAATTACCACCATAAGGCTAGGTACTGTGGGTTCCTATAAGCTCAATGGACGTTCAAATATTTTTAGAGCACAATCTTATACTGAAGATCACTCAACTCAAGGGCTATAGGATTTGGCAGAAGCCCTACTATGCCAGCAGAACAGCAGCTCCACCACCACCACCATGGCAGTTGTACTGGCAGTATGTCGCAAATATACCACTGGAACACTCCACTGAAAGAGCTATTCTGCTAGCAACGATACATTGGCTCAATGGATGCAAGAAACAAGGTGGAGTCATGGGTGGCACAGGGGTGGGCCATACTTGCACTAGATCCTATACCCCTTCAGTCCATGGCTACACCCATTGATGGCATAACTTTACACCAGGCCTAGAACTGTTGCAGGAAATTTCCTTCCCATTGACTTCAATGTGAAAGGGAAAAAGTAAACATATTGTGCAAAAATCATGTGCATTCAGAACGCAAAAGGGGGAGGGGAGGCAATTCTGGTGATGAGAAAATATGGGGAAAGTGCACTTTGCACACAAAGGGAACACTTTCTACAAAAACACCTACCTGCACAAGACGCATGGGAACTTCAGCACATTGCTAAAAGTTCTCTGCTTAGAATCCTAACAGATTCCATGCGACTCCAGACATCAAAGTCCACTCCAACTACTGCAGGTGCCAGGACAGAGCACCCAACACAGGTAAGCAAGGGAAGAGGGAACACAAGCTGTAATATATCTCCCATGTCTCCCTTCCGACTTCTTTGCCTTATGTGAATATTGTCTCTTGTCTGAACTGTATTGTTCTAACAGCCTTTCCTCACAGCCAGCAGCAGGAGGAGCAATGTCCTCCATGCATAGAAGACACTCATCCTCACACACATGTAAGCTATCTGTTGGCAAAGTCCAGGCACTCTACTCCACCCATTGCTGCTGCTGGCTGAACACTCATGAGCACTTTTGTCTTACAGGATCATAGCCTGGATGTGTAGAGCAGCACAAACAACCACAGCATACACAGTGTTTAACTACAACCTCCAAGGGGTAGGGGGTATGTATCCTCACAGTCAGTGCAGTCTCCTCTCCCTCCCACCATAGGGGGAAGGTGGCACCACTCTCTCTTCTCCCAAACCTCCTTACAAACACCTATTGTGCATCCCGGTCCAGGGACGATGTGCTCCAGCTGCTGACTATTTCTTGTTATTGTCTCTGTGTATGTCTTGTCTCCCTTTGCTCTCTATAGGCCACTCTCCCACAGGTAAAAGATTCACCCCATACTCAGTTCAGATGAGGAAAGAAGCCCATCTGTGACCAGAAGTACTGACCTGGCTGCTCCTGGCTGCTTTTCTATGGGGTTGACAGCCTACATGTTCCAAGCATACTCTTCTATGCTTGAATGCTCCATGACAGTCAGTAATACAACAGCCCAGGGTGTTTCTAGGGATGTGCGGATCAGAAAAAATCAAGCTTGCCAAAGTTCTCCAAATTCCACCTTGACGCTTGTTCCAACTCAAGTCTGTGTCAGATCGTGAGCTTAGTTTTTTCTTTTCTTTTTGTATGAAAATCCATGTGTATTTTTGTGCATATTTTCCCAAAGGTATGCATCCAAATGTGTGCATCTCTGAAACGCACACATTCTCCTCCCATTGATTAAAGCGCATTTGTGTGCATTTTTCAATGTATGCATGCTGCTGAACACATTTTTCCTCTCTTTCGGCCCATGAATCACATTGCAAACTTGGAAATGTATGGACCTTGACCACAGATTGCATCCAAATCTGCATTCAGTCTGGAAGGTGCGAACTGGCCTGGGTAAACCTTGATCAAAACCAAACACATTTCTCATGCATCCCGAGGTTTTCCTAACATGTAGCCAGTGCCATGAGGGGCACTACACCTGCTATCCTTTTGTCTGTCTGTTGAGCCATTGTTCAAGGCACAGGAGTTCTGCTGGAGTGACCAGCAACTCTACAAGTGTATTTCTCTTTCAGGATCTCCTCCATACCAGATGCTGTCCAATAAAGGCTTTCACATTGCCACTTGTGTTGTTTCTTGCTTGCTTGCTTGCTTGGGAGTGGTCGATAGGGTCCCCCTTCCTCCTTCCAAGTAGGATTAGCCTTCAGTTGGCTTTGGGATGGACCTGGGGGCGGGGAGGGGGGATCAAGGTGCTTGATGAGCTCAGGGCCAATGGCCCCCCCTCTGTTTTCTGAGAGAGCAGGATGCGTGGAGTGCACAAGTGGGATGGGTGCTGTTGCCAGGGTGTAAGAAGCAGTCTCTTGGGGTGGTGGGTGGGGTGGTGGTAGAAATAATGAACAGAAGACCAAAGAAGCAGGATGTAGGGGATGTGGGACAAGACCTACTGGGATGTTAACTGGCAGGGTCAGCTTATCAGACAAGACAGAATGGGTGTGGTCACACTGGTTGCCTGGGAGAGGGATGTGCCAGAAGGTCTGTTTGGCCCACACAAGGGGCAGGTTATTGGTCTATGTGCTGCTTCTCTGTTTCACCAGCTAGAACCTCTCCTTTTGGAATCATTGACTGTATTTACGAGCAGGGAGGAGGGAAAGAAATGTCCTGTGGTGTGCCTGATTGCTGCCTTCTACAGTTGCTGAGTGGTTAGGGAACTAATCTTGTGGTGTTTGCAAGGTGGGCTTGAGTCTTGGGAACTCCCTCTCTTTCCCCCCTGTGATGAATTTTTTTTCTAGGCATGCAAAAGCTAAGTGGGGCATGTTGCCTCTTTCTCCCAGGATGGGTTGTGGGGCTCAAGCTCCTGTTTCCTGCTCCCAACCCATACCTTATGGAAGCCTTCCCCAACCTATTGCCCCAGGGACATTTTGGCCATCAACTCCTATTATTTCCAGCCAGCATCGCCAATAGTCAGGAATGCTGGGAGTTGTAGTCCAAAACATCTGGAAGGTACCAGCTAGGGGAAGGAGTGGCCACTGTGGCCACATGGAGTGGCCACTGAAAGTGGCCACTGAAAGCTGTTGCTGCCAGGTGTGACTCTGTGGCTGTCTTTGCTGCATGTCCTTATCCCTCCACTTTGCTGCTCATCAAAACAGCATTTTCCCTCCCTGGGTGGATCCTGAACCCTTGTCCCAGGAGGGCTACGTGCACTTTCTGCAGGTGTCCTGCCCAGGGAGCTATGTGGGTGCTGCTCTTCCTCCCCGTCCTGGGTCCTATGCATAAAACAATGCTCGTGAGGCGCATAAGAGGAGTTGAACCCCTGCCTCTCAGGTTGCCTTGGAGCTGGTAGTTGTCAGCTCATAGCTCGCTGTGCCACTGGGGCTGGTAGAGTGGGGCCACTCTGGCATTGTCTTGCATGTTGTGATGGAGGAGTTGTGCTCAGGGTGTGTCCCCATTCATCTTGAGTTTTGTGGCTCCCTCTGTGGATGGGTGGCATGCGGGAATTGTTTCCAGCACAATCCCTGATCTGTGGACACAAGTGGTGTTTCCTGGGGATCTGAAGGTCTGCCTGTCATTTTTTTTTTGTCATTTCTAGGGTGTGTGTGTGTGTGTAAGAGAAGTTGGTGTAAAGCAGCACAACAGCAAAACAACAAGAAGGCTCTGGATCCATTGTGGATGCAATCACTCTTAATGTAAACTATATAAGAAAGATAGAAAGACTAACAAGAGAATATTCAAAAATATATTTACACTAAATGTTTCAGCTTCCGCCCTCATCAGTAGCTCTGCTGTTCATCAGCAGAGTACTGATGAGGGCAGAAGATGAAACATTTAGCTTAAATATATTTTTGAATACTCTCTTGTTAGTCTCTCTCTCTCTCTCTCTCTCTGGAAATATAATACCATGAGCAATATACTGTAACATTCATACAAAAGACAAGCACCTACATTTTTTTAAAAAATGTATAGTTTCATGTGCAAATGCAACAGAAAAAACAGGGGAAAAGAACAACAAAAACTGGGGAAAAAAACCTTTATAATAACCCTCCACAACACCATTAATAAAAAATAGTTTTAAAAAAAGAAGTTCTGCACTTCTTTTTCAAATGTATAGAGTAATACAAGCAGTTCATATATCGACATGAGCATCCAAATGAGACTGATGACTGTAGGATATATGTTCAAACTATAGAGAGAGCAGTAAGATCTTCAGACCATTGAATGATGGTGGGTGGCAGGTTTCTAGACTAGACTAAGTCTCTTTGCAACTGTAGGTGCTTTCTTTTGCTGTCTGTCCATTAATCCTCACGTCACAGGGTTATAATTTAAAAATGCATGAACATCTGAAATTGTCAGATTTTTCAAGGACAAAATTTATACAGGCAATAACTTCCAACAAGAAAGAAGCCACCATGGGGCATGCCCACATCATATGCCTCAATGAGGAATTGTCCACATTACATCCCTGGCATCTAGCGGAGCTAGCCAACTTCTTCTTAACAATCTGCTCTGATGTTCAATATACAAGAAACATCAATTTTTGTTGAACGAACCTCAGTTGTAATTCTGCAGAGGTAGGGCAGTTTTCCATTGATTAGGCTGTATAGAACATTCTAATTCCAATTTCTACTTGTGTGTTTCCCTCTCCCCACCCAGACTGAGCAGGCATTGGATACAGCATCCATTCTGCCAGCATTGCATCAGTATAGATCTGGTCTCAGTATACTGGTATATAGGATCGCTCTTCCCAAACACATCAACGTTTATTAAATCCAGATTTAATCCAAATCTAAACAATCAAGCAAAACATTGTTCAAAATAAATGCCAGTACACATTCACTGACTACATTCTTTCCAATGAGCTTACTGGTACAACAAGTGGTGCACCTAGGGCTGACCTCAGGGCTAAAATCCAAGGTCCTACAGCCCAGCGCCCTCCAAATAACCACCCAGAGAGTGCCAGTTGATGGAGAATGTGGCATACAGGCCTGGTGTCAGCCCCTGGGCCAGCACAGACATGCCAGAGCCTACCAGAACTGACTTTGCTCACTGTAGGTTCCTTTCTGCTCCTCCTCCCCCTCCCCCTCCCCCTCCTCCTCCTCCTCCTCCTCCTTCAATTTTTTTTTAAAAAATTTTATAATCAGGGAGAGGCTGGCCAGACATGCACATAATGCACAATTGATTATTTTGACTTTAAATGTATATTATACTTTTCTACAACCAGGTTGGTGCTTATTCCCAAGTAAATGTGTTTAGCATCAGGGCAGCAGAAGCAAACTCCATTTCATTCCTGTGGTCATTATGGTGCTATGTTTTAACTGAGTTTAAAATGTGGAACTGCACATGCTCAGAGTATTCCTCCTTCTCCTCCTCCCTCCTCCTCCTCCTCCGGGCTGGCAAACTGTCTTTTGTTTTGTTTATTTGTTTGTTCTAACATATCAGGATTGTAGAAGCACTTGTAAAGCACAGAATGGTGGTGGGAAAGGGAGAAGATAAATGTTAGTTGTGTGTTTCACTACTGAAGTAATACACATGGCTTTCTAAAGGGGCTCCTCATAAGACCATTAAATCCAGGGCCTAAAATTATCTAGCTGCACCACTGGGCGCAACCATGCTTTAAAACACCAAATACAGTTTTATAGTTGAACAGGAAACAGATGGTACCATAGAATTCAGTTTTCCAGAGAGGCACTTCAAGAACGAAGAAAGCACTGAAAGTTCCACTCCCCAAAATAGTATCTAGAAACCAAGACGGGCACTTATGGCAGGTGATGGAACAGCTCCTCAAACATCTTATTGGCCTGAGAGATCTGTGCAGCTGTCCATTGGCATTCCTTGGCTGGTATACCTGTGGCTAGTTTTAAACCTGCCTCAGATGGCTGTCACTGCCACCTCCCCTTGGCTTGGAAAAGTTGAATATCCATTGTTAAATATCCATTTGGTTTCAAAGTAGTTCAGACTAATCAACTATAGATCATGGAATTCTGAATATTAGTATTGTTTAATGATATTGAACATCAATGATAAAATACTGAATTAAATATAGTAATATTTAATATGTCCAATACTTTCTTACTGAATATCTGCTACTAATAAAAATGAACAGCACTTTAATATCAAATAATATACTTTCTATCAAAAGTCATATGTATAATATCAAATATTCAGTAGACATGTGGTTGACACTTGAAATAGCATTGTACAGGGACAGGTTTTGGCAGGATGGGGAGGGGGAGAAGTTGCTTCAGCATATATGTCCATCTGTCACTCCCCTGTGTGTTATTGTCTCACCTATTTGGCTTCCTATATTTCAGCTCTACAGCTCGATGGATTTTGGAAGAAGGTGGCAGATCATGCACGAACGGATCACACCAAACAGATTTTACTGGTGAGTTTTCTCCCATTTTGTTATAATTGCTTATTCATGGGTGGCATAACTAGGATTATGTAATACTAAATAAGAGAGAAACGTATTGTCGTTCTCATCCAAATGGTTGTTTAATTGATTATGGAATCATTGCAACATCCAACCAAACTTAAGACAGAGCAATTCTAAATTGGCTGAGGGTGGGGAACAAAGTGAAGGATCAACTGCCAATTCCAGGGCCTGGCCAAGTCATGCTGGCACACTCACATAGACAGGGATGGGTCCAGATCTTAGGGATGTACGAATCCCTTACCTGGCTCTGCGCAGGGGCATCTGCAGTGGGGGGGGCGCTCCGTCCCTCCCCCCCGGAATCCTCGAAGGGGGGGAGGCGCTCCGTCCCTCCCCCCAGAATCCTGCCTGGCCGGCTCCGCTCTGCGGCCAAGCCGCAGAGCCGCCGGCCACCTCCGGCCACCCGCAGTCGGACATCCGGCCGCTGGGCAGCCCTGCAGGGACGCAAGTGGCGGCTGTCATAGCCGCTGCCATTTGCGTCCCTGTATCGAGCCGTGATAGGCTACGTAAATACTTACATAGCCTATCACGGCCTCTGCAGGGATGCAAATGGCGTCCCTGCATTAGCCATGATAGGCTACGTAAGTATTTACGTAGCCTATCACGGCTATGAAGAGGAGGAACGAATGGCGGCTGCAGGACGGCCATCATTCACAAAGCAGCGCGGACGGGAGCAGGTAAGTGCTCTGTTTCACATGCCTGTCGTGGGATGGGGGCGGCGGGGACTTTGTCCAGGGCGCCTTTAGTGGGGGGGGCTTCGTTCCGCGACAGATTTCGGGGGGCCGAATGCATTGGGATTTGGCCTCACCAAGATCCGTTGCGGAATTCTCTGACATCCCTACCAGATCTAGACATGAAGCAGACTTTCCCACCTCCCTGAAAATGTTACACAAAGGGTTGCGGGGGGGGGGACACCCTGCTGAATGTGGTGAGCTGTCACACAGGGAGGATGGTGGAGGCACTTTCCATGAGTGAAGCCCTTCCATCCTCAGAAGGGCAATCCTGGATCCAACCCATAAAATTCATGTCTGTGGAAAGACAGCATTGCCTTGCTTTCTTCCATGTGTGTGCAGCACAGACTTTTTTGACATGGAGGGAGCATTCATGTCTGCGATTTTGAAGTTGCAATTCAAAGTGAATTTTGAAGCGTACAACCCAGGGAACGTGCAATACATACTTTTCCTGAACTTATAGATTGGCTCTTATCTTCTGACGAGACAGTGATGCAGGAGACCTCTGAACACATGCAATGAACATTCCAAATAAAGAATGAAAACTTGCTGGATTTCAACACATCTATACAAGCACAAATCCATCTTGGACAGAACTGTGAATCTGCCAACACATTCTGTTTTTGCCAGAATCCAGTAGCTCTCTGACTTCCTTTAAATATCCTGTCCCCATTTCTCATGTTGTCAGCCATGGCTGGAAGTGTTGTCAGGGCACAACCTATGGTTTTCAGGGTTACAAGTTTGAATTCTGACTTGTTTGGCATTGATGAGAAAGCCATATCCCAGTTGACCTAGGTATGGCAGGATTTCCCTTGTTCCATACCTTTATTGTTCTGTGGGTTTGCCCTGTCCTGTGCTCCCCTCCTCCTGAATTCAGTTTGACTAGGAAAAATTCAAAATTAATTCCAGAACTGAAACATGCAGAGTTTGCTGCAGTTTTCAGTCCCATGAGCTCACTTGCATTTCCCCCATGTATGTATGTGGGGGAAATGTTCCCCCACAAAACTGGCTGTTGTGATTAGATGATTTTGTCATATGCTACTGATACACACATATATGCCTATTTTCACCAACATACTGGTGAAACAACAAGCAAAACGATGCTTGATAGAACCGATTGTACAATCACATCAAGATTTTATTGCAGGGCTGGTGAATGTTTGTCAGCCTAAGGGCCGGTTTCCAATTTGGGAAAGGATAGCAATATGCACAACTACATATATGCATCTGTAAAACACTGCACACAAAAATAGTCTTGATGCAGAACTGTATGATCACCTCAGGATTGCATTTTTTTTTAAACCAATGCACACATATACATTGCTAACATCGAGGAGGAAAAAAGACACAAATGAACTGAATTAACTGAAAAGTGTTGCACATAGTCCTCTGACAAAATTCAGGAATATGAATCTGACCAGTGGATGATTCCTTATTAATTGATTCCACTTTGGAAACAAATCCAATTAATTAAGATTTTTTTTAAAAAAAAACACCTGGGGGGAGATGGGGAGAATTTCAGAAGGATCCCTAATTTGTTCAGTGGTCTGTCTGGCTGTCTGGCTGCCTGACTGTCTTTGCCTAGTTCCTTTTGGGACCCCCCCCCCCAAATCCATATTCTTGCATGGGTTGGTAGGTTGAGTTAAAAAGATTCTTCCTCCTCTCCAACTCCCTTGAGCTTATAGTTAGCTCATGGTTTATGCTGTCTGTCATTTTCCAGTATCTTATTAAATTTGCAACCAAGTGAAATTGTCCTCTACCCTGTAGTGAGGGGAAACTCTGCATTTCCAAACACATCAGTCAAGTCATTCTCTTAATTCTGTTAGTGACATGTTCTCCTTGCTGATTCCCATGGGGTAATGTTAAAAAGTAAAACAATGAGTGCCCTAGCACGCAAGTTAAGAGGTTACAGGACAGTCTGGTTTATAACAATGTCTCTTTCTGTTTTCCCCTCCACTGCATAATTGCCTCTGTTATTCTTTCTTATGTCATATCAGTTGTGTAAAGAAGACAGCTCATTCATTCACATGGGGTTCCTGTATCTCAAAATAAACCTTTCTCCCCCCAAAAAAAACAAAAACAAAAAAAGGCTGTGAAAGAGCCTGTAACTTATTCTGCTACTGAAAGTACTAGCAAGGGTACACATGTACTAAATATATGCAGGGATATGAATTGGCTGGTGAACCAAAAGTTCCATTGCAGCCATACTCTGCAAATTTCATCAGATTGTCCTGTGTATGAGGAATCGTATCAATGCCGTGGCTCAAAACTGGCTCTTATTGGGGCTAAGCAATAATTGTCTAAAAGCCTTCACCTGGTAGACAGCCTTAGGAAATACATTCCAAATCTTAGTGGGGATATCTTCCCTGACTCCACTGGGTCTCTACTGAAAGATAAGATTAAACTTTTCTCCTTAGTTTCCAGTTACTTAGCTTCTATATGTTTGGTTTACGCCACATGCTCACCTGTACTGATACCATTTGGTCAAAAGCAATGTTTTCAGCATGGGGGAAGAAATGTCCCCCAACCCACTTAAGTGCACAAACGATTTTCTTTATTTCAGAAGTTTTAGATGCTATCTCTCAGTGGCTTTCGATACCATCAACCATGGTATTCTTCTGGATAGGTTCTCTGGGTTGGGAGTACTGCAGTGGTTCTGCTCCTATTTGGATGGCTGCTTCCAGACGGTGGAGCTGGAGGATTATTGCTCTGTGCCTTGGCAATTATGCCGTGGGGTTCCACAGGGCTCTGTTTTATCCCCTGTGCTGTTCAACATCTACATGAAACCGCTGGAGATGGTTATCTGGGGGTGTGGGCTGAGATGCCATCAATATGCGGATGACACCCAGCTCTACCTCTCTTTCTCATCAAAACCAGGTAAAGCAGTGGCTGTTCTGAATCAGTTCCTGGGCATGGTAATGGACTGGATGAGGGCCTATAAAGTGAAACTCAATCCAGACAAGATGGAGGCACTGTTAGTGGGTGGTTCATCTGCCTGGCTAGGTGATATTCAGCTTCTTCTGGAGGGGGTTGCACTCCCCCTAAAGGATCAGGTTCATAGTTTGAGGGTGCTCTTGGACCCAGAACTGTCATTTGAGGCACAGGTGAACTCAGTGGCATGGAGCACTAGGCTGGTATACCAGCTACGCCCTTATCTGGCAGAGATAGCCTAGCTACAGTTATCCATGCTCTGATAACCTCTCATCTGGATTACTGCAATGCGTTATACATGGGGCTGCCTTTGAAAATGGGCCAGAAACTTCAGCTAGTCCAAAATAGGGCAGCAAGATCATTAACAGGGATTGGCCAACAAGATCACATCATGCCAGTACTTTTCCAGCTGCCCTGCCTGCCAATCCATTTCGGGCCCAATTCAAAGTGCTGGTATTAACATTCAAAGCCCTAAATGGCTTGGGGCCAGGTTATCTGAAGGATCGCCTCCTCCCATATGTGCCTGCCCAGACCCTAAGATCATCCTCAGGGGTCCTTCTCCAGGAGCCACTGCCAAAGGCAGTGAGGTGGGTGGCTACCAGGAAGAAGAGGGCCTTTTCTGCTATGGCATCCTGGCTGTGGAATGAGCTCCCTAGAGAGGTTCACCCAGTGCCTACGTTGTGCTCCTTCTAGCTCCAGGTGAAGACATTTTATTTACCCAGGCATTTTAGCATTTTAGCTTTCTAGTTTTTTTAGCTCTGGTGTTTTAAATCTGTATTTTGAATCACTGTACTGCTGCTAGGTTTTATTCTGGTTGTACTGTTATACTGTGGTTTTAAGCTTTCATATTTTATATTGTTTTATGTGGCACTCTGTGATTTTAATTTTTGTGAACTGCCCAGAGAACTTTGGCTACTGGGCAGTATAGAAATGAAATAAATAAAATAAAATACATTGTTTCCACTATCTCACTGGCCCTATTCAGATGTCATGCTAAGCATGGTGGCTTAGCGTGTCATGTGGGGGGAGGAAACCATGTTTCTTATGGTTAGTAAGCCACCTCAACTCCCCTGCCGCTCCGCAAAAGGCTTAAGGGGTCCCAGGGTGGCCTACCGTGTCATCTGGATCCTTAACCACAATTTGAAATTGGCTTATTTCAATAAACCATAGTTAATACTAACCATAGTTTGTCCTGCTTTGGACATAACAATTAACTGTGGTAAAACTGAATCAGAAGCAGGTGCTTTTCATCTCCTTTTTGTGGCTGCACCAGAGAAGGGGATGGCAGGGGGAGTGCACGAGTCCAAGGATTGTTCATGTAACACCAACTATGTGCATTTAACTATGGTTTAGCATTATGTCTGGAGGCAACAAATATTGTGAAATCTCATTATTTGCACCCATTTCCAGAATTAGTGGGAGTACATCTTGGTTTTGATAAAAGAAGGACTTGGCTGCATTTCATGCAGCAGCTCTTTATTCTGAGATGTCTGGTGTGCCATATTTAGATAGTCTGATTATTATTATTTTTTAAGCAAGTGGTGCTGCAAGACATTTGGAAGCTTCTCTGTCATTAAGTTTCAACCACTCTCACATTTACCAGATTGAGTGGAATGCATGCTGTGTACTAAACACAGTCTCTTATCATGGCAAAACAGACAAGACACTTCCCTGCTTGTTTTGAATGTGAGCCATTTTGTATAGCTCGGTAACATTCCATTAAAGATAAGGAGATTCTTCTTTTATGCCTTTTCCCCTTTGGAAATTAACAAACTATTTTAAGATGACTATACATCAGCAGCTATATGAGGCAGAATTCATTCTCAGCAAGAAGAGAGAATTGAAATGGCTGTCCTTTTGTTTCCCGGTATCCCCCAGAGCCTCCTCTTTTGAAGGAGCTTAGTTTAATTTTGCCATCATTAAGCAGAGGAGACTTGAGGCTACAGAAGAACTTCAGATGGAGAAATTGGGATACACCATAGTTCTTTTAAGTAAAGTAGGTTATGTGAGTAGATTTCCATCAACTACTTTTTTTCCATAGCAGGTTTTGACAGTAATGTAGAGGAATCGTTGTCTTTTATTGCTGCGCATAAGAATAATTGGATTAGTTGATTGCAGTTGCATTGTGTAGGCTGCAACAGGAGTCTGTAACAAGTCCCGGGATGACAGTTGTCAGTATGAAGTGTACATTGTATGTCTTTCTCTTAGGTCATGGTTAAAGATGAGCCCTTAGGACCGTGTTTTGGGTAGTTTTTGAAAGTTGGAGAATGATAAGGAAAGAAGTAACCCCCCATAAAGTCTAGTGGCTCCAGACTTGCCATTTGTGGCATGGGGTGGGGCGGAGTGGAAAGAAAGATATGAGGATGACCTGAGAGAATCCCCCAAACAAACAAAAAGATTGTGTTCAATTCAACCAAGGCTATCTAGGTTGGCCACTCATGCATTGCCAAAGAAAGAAAGAAAGAAAGAAAGAGAAAAGGAAATGTATCACCAAAAGAAAAAAGAACAAATTTGCATTAAATGTCCATATACTAATGTATATGCATCGATGAAAATTTAGATTATTGTCATTTAAGTAGAAATACAGTATATCTTGCCATAGTGGGAAGGACAGTGACCCTGGTGCAAACTGTCCTTTCTTACAGTTCTTTAAAACACACTTCAACTGGACAGGCCTTTAAATAGCGGATGCCTTCAAATAAAGGGCTGTTTTCTGTAAAGTAGGGCACCTAGACATCCTAAGAGCCATTCATAGGGCTGGATGGTGGAGGACCACATATACCTTTTCAGCCTAGCGAAATGACCCCAGGACACAAACTCCATAGACATAAGCATTATCTGCTTCTATTGCCATTCCTTCTGCTGTAATCGCTTACATGATCAGGAAGCATGAGAGAGGTTTCCAGCCAAGTGCTATATTCATTATTTGCAGCGTTTGTCATGAGGTCTCATTATTACATGGGATTGAACTATTCCCTCCCGCTCATGGTGCAGACTGTGTGGGGGGGGAGGTACTTGGAGGGGTGAGCAGGGTGGGGAGAGAAAGAGACAAGTGATATTGGTAGACCCCACTAAGCAAGATTTTAGGCCTAAGCTGAATTGAAGTCCCACAATATCCAGGATTTGGGTCCAGGCAGTCTGCCTTTCCATGTTAGGTAATAATCTACCAGGGCCGGCCATAGGATAAATAGTGCCCTGGGCGAGGAGTGCCTTTGGTGCCCCCCACCCACGGTCAGTTTTGCAGGGCCACCCAGAGGATTTTTGGGGCCTGGTGCAGGTGTGATGTCCATCAAGAATGACATTGCTCAAACCCTTGATCTCTCGGCCACTGTGCTACAGTTTGCACAAGCCAAAGTTCAAAAAGCCTCATTCTGAGCAGTGGCAGTACACTATGTAACACAGCAGAACTATCACAGGTTCTACTTATTTTGTTTTGTAGCAGTTCCTATCTTTGAGTAAGCATTCTTAACTTTAGAATATCCATTATTTTATCTTTAAAAATAATAAAAGTTATAAATAGAAAAGTATCCAGCTGACCTCTTATAGCTTACAGCCTTATTTTATTATTATTTATATAGTTCTTACAGTATTTGAAGTGCTAAGGGCTCAGTAATGTTTCCTCAAAGTAAGGCTGCATTCCACTGATTTTTACCTAGCGCAAATGACATCAAAGTTGAAATTGAGAAAGAAACATACTTTAAAGCTAATTGAAGGAAGATCATTTTTGTAGTTAGTACCCAAACAACCTATAGAACCTTGAAAAAAAGGTTACAGACATTTGCTTTTTGCCACACTAGCTCACTGCAGACAGTACATTAAAAAAAATATAGCCACTGAGCTCAGCTTGGTACCCCCCTCAGCTTAGCACCCCGGACGACCACCCAACTCACCTACCCCAAGGCCAGCCCTATAAACTATTGATTTATTAGGTGCAGCTCAGGCTTGAGCCAGGGGCGTCAGAGGGACATTGCAGTGAGCTGTCCATTAATCAATGCTTGCTAGGATGAGATTTTTCTAGCCTAGCTGATGTTCTAGGCTACAGTTACCCATTCACCTCAGGGACTTCCTTCTGTATGAAGCTGCCCATACACACAATCATGTGGGGAGGCCATGCTGTTTTACCCCTCTATACACAGCATGGAGACAGGCTACATGTGATACAACTGCATCAGTGTCATGCTGTGGTTGGCTGAGGTTGTATTGCACTATCTCTCTAGATTATTAGGCGGTGGGTCAAGAAGAGACAGTTTTATTTCAGAAGGCTTTTGGAATCACTTGAGTTAGAATGAGTTTACTGCTGTTGCTTTGACTGAATGCCTGGGCTTGGTTTTAATTTGTTGTATCTTTGTGTTGTTTTTAGCTCTTTGTAAGCCACTATGTTTCCCCATTTGCATTGAAAAGCAGGATAGAGATAAACCTATCTCCTTCAGTAATAAGAAAACAGGTAGTGGCTGGTAGGACAAGCTACTAAAGGCACAATCCTATGCATGTTTAGACAGAGAAAAGGCTTACAACTCCCAGCAATACTGGGAATGGTAGGCTTTTTCTCTGTCTAAACATGCATAGACAGGGATTTAGGAGAGGCACAAAACAATTTTAGAGAGGCATGAATCTCCCAGAACTACTACTTCTTCAGAACCACCTACCTTGTATGTGCTGTTTGTTTTCAATCTCTTCTCTCCTTCATAGTTCACTACATACCTATTGCTAAGCAGCACTATACAGAAACATTTCACCAACTCTTAGTCACAATTGACCTCAGCTGAAAGAGAAGAGAACTAGTTTCTATGATGGCCTTTGGCTCCATGCCTGACCTTTCCATTAAGTGCTTGTGAAAAAGAGCTGCACCGACACCCTCATACTGTTGACATTTAGTATGGATGCCGTTGAAGGAGTTCTTGACATTTCTCCTTCTAAATTTTCTAAGTGTGATAAACTTCCTAGAAAGAGTTCCATTTTTCTTTCAAAAGTTTTCTTTTCACTTGGTGGGAAAATAGAAACGGTCTTCTCATTAACCTTCGCTCATCCCAAGAGGGCAACCAGTTAGTGATGGATGGGACAGAAATATTGAATGGGCATAAAGGGGGCAATAAGAGGTTCAGTAATCATTACTAGCAAAAAGAAGTGAACATTCAAAAAATAAACAGGGCACTTGCTCCAGTAAAGATGAGCTCTTTAAAAGGAAGAGGAGGGTGGTATTGCCCACTCAGTTTTTCCTCATCATATGGGATTGCTCATCAAAAAGGCGCCCCTTGGCTAGGCCCTGTACCCTTTTAAATGCAATCCAATTTGGCAGCATAGCTTGGTGTTGGCTTGGCCGCTGTCTTCACCTGAGTCCCACTCCCAGACTGTTCCTTTAAGATATGCGTGGCAGCTAGAACATTAGGTACATTTTAGAGTGTGGTGGTGAGGGGACTCCTAACAACACCTTTCTGTGTACCACAGTGAAGAGCCACCTAGATGATTTTTCCTCTTTGGAAGAATATTGAAGCCCCAACCGTATGTGTTAATTAAAACCCCAATTATGTTTAATGTAGGGCTATATATGCAAACAGCCAAATGAAACATCTATGTTTAACCTTTTCTTTTTAAAACAAGTTTGCATCCAGAATATGGATCCCTTTAGAAGTTGCCCTACACGTAAACCTGACCAGTGATTGTTTTCAAGTACTCATTCGGAATTTTAAGGTGAAATGAATGAACAAGCCTGATGATTCTAGTTGACTTGTCTGCAGAATATATCAGCCATTCAGAGTAGGAGTGTTTTTTATTCAGGGCCTGCACCCATAGTCTGCTTTCTGACCATCCTCTAGCCATTAAATCAGTGCTATTTTATCATTCCCTTACACAAATGTTATGAACACCAACTCACTGGCAGGACAGTTCCATTACTGTCAGTGACAGGAAAAATGGCCTGTACTCTTTGTTTACACCCTGCACTATTTTTTCTCTCAATATGCGGAATACCAAGTGTAGTGGGGCCCTGCTACTGGAGGAACAGCTGACCATGTGGATTTAAAGAATAGGTGCACTGCATAACCCTATCCCCTACCACAAATCCCACGCTACCTATTTGGTGGGGCCTTGACTGTGTGAAGCACAGAGAGCACTGCCTTTGATGGATGTAGCAGGTTGGTGGAACACCTGAATGGAGGCCTGAGTGGCAGTGAGGGGAAGGGATGGACAGTGAATGGGGCTTATACCCCTTCTGACTTTTCCTTAAGGGAAGAACAGAGGCTGGAAGGCAGCAGCAGAGCCAGCTGAAGAAGAGAACCAGAGCCAGAGGAAGAAGGGGTAGAACATTAGCTGAAGCCCCAGTCGCCAGGGCCCTTTCTACATGAGCCATTTGCCCCAGTGCCTCTTCGAAGGGAAGATCTTTGTGACAGATGATGCAGTTGCCACTTCGCAGCCCAGTCCTGATTTTCACGGAGAAATCTGGATTTTCTCAGAGTCCATTTCCTGAGATTTTTTCACTTGCTTCGGGTTCACTGTGGGAGGTCGAGCTGTCTGTCCCTTCCTCGGATTGAAATCGTAGCATCCTTAGTGATGGCGTCACTATGTGATGCCTTTTCGCCCCTCCCCATTCCTCCTTCGCAGCTCCGCAGTTGCAGAGGCATGAAAAAGCGGGCTGGCGGAAGCTGTGCTAATTGGTGGAAGGGAAAGTAGCCTGGGGTGGGGGGAGAGCAGAGGGTTTAACATTTATACTGGAAAGTAACTCCTTGCCTTCAGTTTCACATCGCTGTCTCTCGCTGCCTTTAAGTAGTTGAACCTGAGAGTGGAAGCGTGCAGCTACAAAGGAACACAGCTGAGAAACGGTGGATGCCTGTCGATTTGAAGCTGCGAAGCTGAGAAAGGGTGGGTGCCAGGGTGGATGATTTTCATAAACATGTGCTCAGAAGCACTTCATGCTCTCAGCGCCTGCTCAGTCTCTGGAGGCAGTGGCTGCCTGCTTGCCTGCCCTCCTCAGAAATGTTTGTTATGAATGTCTACTCATAAGCAAGTCCTTTATGCTAGCCACTCATCCTCCTCCCCAGCTCTGCGCTCTCAGCTCCTGCTCAATTTCCAGAGGCAACAGCGGTTTGCCTGCCTCAGAAATGTGTGTGTGCATGTGGGGTATGCAGGGTTTGTTATGAAGTCTACTTGTAAGCAACTCCTGCTTCCTTGAACATGTTCTCAAGGACAGCCAAACAACGGTAATGTGTCATCGCACATCGGAGTTTCCTGCTTGGGAAATCCACATTCACCCTCCCATCTACTGCCCCAGTTGTTAATTCGCACCACTAATACTGCACAGCTCCTACGGAGCGAACAATGAAATTGGTGCCATGTAGATGTGGCCCAGAAAAGAAAGGAGAGACAGGGCAGAAGCCACCTGTGAAGGTCAGGCTGGAGCAGCCCCATCAAGACCATCTGTGAGGGTGTGTGGAGTGAAGGACCTTAGGGCTGAAGCCCAGAAGCCTCTTTCTTTCGCTGCTGCTGTTTAGAATAATGCCCCCTTTTTTTTGTTATACTACCATTTGTTGAGGCTTTTGTCACTGTTTATATAAATAAGGAAACCAGGATGCACAGGCATTGCAGCTGATAAAGACTCAAATCCCTCCAGCATTAGCTTCTAAGGGATCCCATACTATAATATACCATAACTATAAACCATCCAGCAGCCTTTCTGCTCTCATGGTCTGAACCCCACATCCCGTTACACTAACTTTGCTTGGACAAACATGAGCAAATGAAATGTGTGAACCAGGAGCTCACAGAAATGGCCACTAGCAATTTCTGTGATTTCAGTGATGCTCTTTCTAGTGGTTGTGATCTTGGTAATTGCTGGAAGCCACATCTACATCCAGACCCATGCTTGAGGAAAACCAGAAAAACAACAACATATTGGCCACATGGAGAGAGAGAAATAAGTTATCATCATTTAGCTCAGCCCTCAGTGCCAATTATTTGGGGGGGGGGGCATGAAGAGCAATTAAATTGTCCGCACTTTTGCCAGAATTGTGCATGTCCTCAAAAGTGGCTCTCGTGCCCTTCAAAAGAGGATCCATTCCTGCAATTCGCTTTCCACTTCTGGTCTCCTTTCTGTTTCATGCTACTTTCTATTTCTTCTCAAGGCTGTCAAGATAAATTAACATCTAACTTAGCATAAAACATGCAGCCCTAGTTTGTTAAATGGGTGTGATCTGAGGGAAGGGGAAACATTGCTGCTTTTATGCCTTCCTGTTTTGTCAGGAAGGACGTTCATATAATCTATTTCTTTCTATTGGTTGCCAGCTCAGAACCTACTTGTTTTCTGTGGGATAGCATCTTACTTCTAGAGGGGAAAAGCACACACACCTAGGGATAAATAGATTTCCTTGGTTCCATTCAGTTATTATTTCATGGTTCCGTTATGTCTTGGGTTCCAGTTGTCTTCCAACAAGAATCTGAGAAACTATATAACAGATTTTGCACAAAAGAACATTTTAAAGACATTTGTAAATATTTTAAAAATGTAAACAATTTTAAAAAGGATTCCTTTATTTTTAAAATTATCTGTCCACATGAATGCAGGCACAGACCAGTACAATATGTACAAGCAAAAATAAAAGAAATGTACAAGTACAATAAAACAAGAACAAATAAATAAATAAAATAATCCTGTGCCAAATTTTCTCAAATGAGAACTTTCATCTTGAATTTGGAGCAAACTTTGTAAATGGGGGTAGTTTTGAGGAAGCAAAATTATTTTAAATATGTCAGGTGCCTTATAACTTGCTGAAACAAATTAATTTGCATACATTACTAATGTTTAAGTATAAATGAAATGTAAACATTATTACTGACACTTAAGTCGAAATACAATATATCTTACCTTAGCAGAGATGACTGTGACCCTGATGCCTAGGAGCTAACTCTTGATGGGCAACTTAAAGGCCTTTCCTGTCTCTTTTTACAGTCCTTTATCTTTAAAGCAGATTTGGACTGGACAGACCTTCAAACAGAGGACAGTCCTTTAACTATCCTTCAAATAGAGGACTGCCCTCGGTAAAGTAGGACACATCACCACTCTACCCCCAAGGCTTCCATGCACAGTATAACTCAATTGTTCACAAGGACCTAACAACAACTGGAGATATAATTACTGAACAATGATGGCTTGCTACAACTTAACTTGACAACATAAGCAAAGATGGAGACCAGTTCTATGATCTTTGGGTGGAAGTGAGTCCTGAACCTTTCTGGTCAGTTCAGGGCAAGGCTTTGATGATGGAGCAGGCAGACCATCCTGGATTCAGTTGACCAGGAAGTCTTTCTTTAAAGCCTGAGGGTCTTAAATCAACACAACTAGAGCCAACTGTGTTAGCTCTCATTCTCTCACTTGACTTCCCCCTTGCCTATCCCAACTTTTATACTGTTTTCAGCAAAGCCAATATAGATACAAGCCACTCCCTATGCCAGCCTTCCCCAATCTGGTGCCCTCCAGATGTTTTGGACTACAACTCCCCACATTCCTGAACATTGACCATGCTGGCTTCAGCTGATGGGAGTTGATGTCCAAAATATCTGCAGGGCACCAGCTTGGTTTTTCTGCTGCACTCTTCTATCATATGCTATGTTACATTACTGAGGTAATCCAAACAACATAGTGATGTTGGCAAAGCAAATCAATATAGTAAATTCAGTAGAATATAAATCCTAATCATTGAGTTCAGCAGCATGTCCCATGTCAACAGTTAAATTTAGATTTTAAGCAATATCTTAAGTAGGGATGTATGGATTGTGTAAAATCCGCTCCGTCCGTGTTTTGTCAATTATCAGTTGCCTTTCCTTCTGTCATCTGCCCATCGACAGAATCAGGCTTTTTCTGAATTTGCACAAATTCACATTTGCACAAATGTGCAGTTGTGCAAATTTGCACATGCAAAGATGCACAAATTACCCCCAACTGCACATTTTCACAATTTAGCCTATGGTGAAAATGTGCATTTTTGGCTGAGGTGGGTTTTTTTTTTTCTTTGTGTATTTTTCTATGCCAAAATTTGTGCAAAATTCAGGAATGTTTGAAAACCCAGTCTGCAAGTCTACAGAATCCATCTGACAGGGGAAAAGCTGGTCTGCTGCGGAATCCATGGGTCAGATTCATGAAAATCCAAAGTAGGCATGTCAGAGAATTTCTCCACGAATCTCGGGGAGGCTGAATGCCAGCGCATTCGGCCCCCCAAAATTGGTGGAGAAACGGTCTGCCAACCCCCCGCCATCCCCCCCGGGACGGGACTTACCTTGTGCGAATGTCCCTGGTGGCGGCGGCAGTTCAGTGGTGGCGGCGGCCGGTCCTCTGACCAGCTGCCGCCGCCACCATTTCCAAGTTAAAAAAAAAAAATGTGATAGGCTACGTAAAGATTTACGTAGCCTATCACGGCTAGATTTTCAAAAAACACCGTGATAGGCTACGTAAATGTTTACGTAGCCTATCACGGCTGAGTGAAAAAAACAACAACAACCGCGCGTACGCAAATGCATTTGCATTCCTTATTTTGGCACGTGTAGTCTACGTAAACATTTATGTAGACTACGGCGAAAATAAGGGGAACACATGTTTGCGTATGCACGTTGTTTTTTTTTTCACTCAGCCGTGATAGGCTATGTAAACATTTACGTAGCCTATCATGGCTGACTGCAGGGACGCAAAAGGCGGTGGCTACGGCCGCCGCCATTTGCGTCCCGGCAGGACAGGATTCGTGGCCGGAGGGACGGGGCGCCTCCCCCTGGCCAGAATTTCAGGGGGGAGGGACGGGGCGCCTCCCCCCCAGCCAGAATTTCGGGGGGGGAGGGACGAGGCACCTCCCCCCCAGCCAGAATTTCAGGGGGAGGGACGGAGTGCCTTCCCCCCACTGCAAATCAACTTTCGGGTTCAGGTGAGTGACTTTCGTACATCCCTAAAAAGTCAAATCCAAATGTGGCAGATTTCTCTGACATCCCTAATCTTAAACCAATTCTACACCCTTAGTAATGTCTTCTTGTACTTCCTCACCGACTATGTTCTTCAGGCCCTCTCTTTATGCTCATGTCCATTGTCATCAGCAGTTATGTGTGACTTATCTAAGGTTGGCCTCTGCAGGGAAATCTGACTCTTTGGGGGCTTGCTGGATTTCCCCAGAGCCCCCATCTTGGCTTGTATTTCTGAGCTGAGCCGTGGACTTTCTCCCCAAATCTGGGAACCCTCTCAAAACATTTTCCCCTTAAATTGCCATTTACACAAATTTTGCACAAAATTTGGCCACCATTTGCTTAATTTGCACAAATTATGGCTGTAATATCCTTAATTTTGTGGCCACAAATTGTGGCTTCGATTTGTACATTAAGCATATTGTGCCTGCATTTTGTGAAAATTAAGCAGATTACAGCTGCAAATTGCACAAATTATGCAAATTGTGGTAGCAATTTGTGTAAATTGCAATTTGAATGAGGGGAAACAAAAATATGTGAGAAGAAGTCTGTGGCGGGGCTGAGTTGCTGAAAGCTTGGTGAACTCCCCCCCCCCAACTCTGAATGGATTCCTCTGACATGCCTAGACTCATCGTAACAGTAGATGCTCAGTCCCATGCAAGCCATGATACATTGATGAAAGTATCAGTCTTTGCAGCCAGACTCTTGTCAATCAGACCCCCCCCCCCATCTTCTGAGAAGGTCTTTAATGCGATGTTCTGGTAGTTTTCTGGGCCAATCTGCATTTTTTTTTTAAATAGTGATCATGAACCACTAGCTGCCAAGAGAGCTCTACCACCTGTGGAGCTAAAACCAAGTGGACACACACACACACACACACACACACACACACATGCTGCCACCACAGTAATGGTAAGTCTCTCTCCCTCCCCCAGCCTGGCTCATGAACCTTCTGATAGTTTTGTGCCTTGGCCCAAATTGCCAAAATACCCTTCCTGAAATTCACTGTCAGTGAATGGGGCAGTGAAATGGGTGGGTGGGTGGAAGGGTTTAATTTAGCTCTAGGAAAGGCTGCTGGCCCCTTGTTTGAATTACATACATTCCCCTTGCTAATATGTGTTAAATATTTCTGAAGATGAGTCTTTGTGACAGCCTGTAGCAAAGAACTTATACTTCCTTAATTAATATTGAATGTCCTGGGCAAATATGGCAAAAACTACTTGCAGAGCCATCATTGTGATCAATGGCTGCAGTGCTTGGGTTATTGAGGCTACAGCGATGATCATTTTGCAGATGTGTTTTGTCCTTGGCATTTGTGCCAAGTGCCATGCCATCCTGGCATCTCCTCTGGATAGTTTTTACTCGTTATTTTTTCCCTTCTGCTGCTGCACTAATTTATTAAATGATGCTTCTACCCCAAAGCTTTTTCTTTCGTTCTTTCCTGAAGCGTGTCTCTCTGCCTCACAATCCAGAAACAGCTGGATCACTGAGCCATGGCATATCAGGCATGTCATATTCACAATCAAAAATGTTCATGCAAATGAAAAGAATGAAACACACAGGGAAAATGGAGAATCTGTAGGCAGCTGAGTGTTTCAGTGCAGTGTTTTAAAGAGAATAGGTTACACTGAAGATGCTTACTATCAAATTGGGGGGGGCACTCTGCAGTATGTTACAATTTCCTAAATATGCTTTGCATGAAGATAAAATTGGGACCAAAGTAATGTTTATATTAGTGAGTAAACAGAGGTGACACAATACTTGAAAGTAGAGTACATCCTAAAATTGTCTGAAATGGGGATAGGGAGGGCACAACCCCCAAATCCTTGGGTTTTGTCTGGCACCTTTCCATGTTAGCCCCTCTCCCTTTGAAATATGCTAATATGGTGGTCTAGTTAAAGGGAATATATCAGGGATTTCCTTCCCTGGAAAATTTCAACACAGTATTTGTATCTCCATTTGGAATAAAGGTCACAGTAAAATTATCCTCATTTCCCACAGAATCCCATCATTCTTGATCTCCTAATAAAAATGCTGAGGAGCCAAGGACACCTGGGATGGGTTTTTTTAACACAGCAAAGATGTCTCATGAGTGCAGGTTATAAATTCATCAACAGAATTAATGAAATGGCAGGATGTAGGAATTAGTTATGCTAAAGGAGCACCAGTTCTGACAAACTTACCAGCTGTGTGTGGTGGGGAGTGGGATCATGGTTGGCTGGCCACCCTGCTCACAGTAAGTAGCTGTTCCACCTCTGAGTCCACTGAACATCCATTTGTGGCCATCTTATTTGCACAGCAACTTCACACAGAAGATCCAAAATGGCGTATTGACCATGTGTTTTGTTCCTATGGGCCTTGGGGGGGGGGTTGTACATAAGCTGTATGCAAATATGATGTTCACACATGGACATTCGAGACTGAGAGGCATGGCAGGTGTTCACAGTGAGTATGATGAGCGTGTGTGTGTTGAGCATTGAATTGCTCAGAACTGATACGGAGTTTTTGCGTACAAGACAAAATCGTGCAAAATGTCTTTTAGCCTACTTAGTTAGCAGATCAGGAAAAAAAATCTGCTAAAGTCTCCACTGAACACTTTAAGAACAAAGAGGTTATTAATTTTATAATGAAGCTGGAAGCTGGAAACATTTATGACAAATGAGTTTTAATTTGGTACTTCAGGCATGGCCTACTAGAATGCAACAATTTCCCCCCATGCAATATGTGGGTTTCCTTTCTTCTCCTGAGGTATCAGGGATGAATCCATCTGAATAGGGCTATTGAACATAGACATATAGGGTTGGATCCAAATTTAGTCAAAATTACAATAAACCAATTAAAATAAATGGGATTTAGGTTAGTCATATTGATTTGTTATACTAGGTCTCTCCAGCATAGTGACTCTATGCCACTGGCAGGCTTTACATTGGATAATGTGGTCTAATCTCTTACTCCAGGTCCACCCACTCTTAGAAAACATTGTTCAGTTTGCATGGTAAGAACACATGAAGAGCCCTGCTGGATCAGACCAAGGGTCCATCCAGTGACTCCAGCATTCTATTCACACAGTGGCCAACTGGCTGTTGACTGGGAACCCACAAGCAGGACACAAGTGCAACAGCACCCTCCCGCCCATGTTCCCTAGTAACTGGTGTACATAGGCATACTGCCTCCGGTACTGGAGGCAGCACATAGCCATCAGGACTAGTAGCCTTCTCCTCCAGGAATTTGTCTAACCCCCTTTTAAAGCCATCCAAAATGGTGGCCATCACTATGGGCATCTCTACACCAGCCTAAAATCCTGCATTTAAAATGGGGCTTTCTGCTTATGTTTTAAATACAGGATCACAACAACTCCCTTTTTCACCCACTTCCGTTCCCCCCTCCCCTTCCCCCTCCTTCTCCCCATATCTGAGTCTTCCATTATCTTTCATTGATCTCGCTCCTCTTCTTGCCGCTTTTCCTCTTTTCACAGAGGGAACTCAAGCAGAACACAGTAGAGTAATTTGATAGCTCATTATCTGTGATCTATTTAAAAATGGAACAAAGGGCATTTAGTGCAGGAGACACCTTGGAGGTTCACAGCATCATGTAAAGAGCCCGCAAACTTCTGAGAAGGAGCAATCTCAATCACAGAATAAAAGCTCTGTGTGAAGAAAGCCTACATCTTGCGGTAGTGAATTCCATAGTTTAACAGTGCGCTGTGTGAAGAAGTACTTTCTTTTCTCTGTCCTAAATCTCCAACCAGTCAGCTTCATAGGATGACCCCAGGTTCTACTATTGTGAGAGAGAGAAAAGTCTTCCTATCCACATTCTCCACACCATGCATAATTTTGTACACATCTATCACATCTCCCCTTTCCCCCTTTTTTCCAAGCTAAACAATCCCAGCTGTTGTAACCTTCCCTCATATGGGGAGATGCTCCAGCCCCTTGATCATTTTAGTTGCCCTTTTCTGCATTTTTTCCAGTTCTACAATATCTTTTTTTCAGTGTGTTGACCAGAACTGTACACAGTATTCCAAGTGTAGTCGCACCACAGATTTGTATAAGGGCAGTATGGTATTGGCAGTTTTTATACTCAATTCCTTTTCTAATTATACCTAACATGGAGTTTGCCTTTTTTTACAGTGGTCACACACTGGGTTGACATCTTCATTGAGCTGTCCACCACAACCCCAAGATCTCTTTCCTATTTGGTCACCACTAGCTCAGATCCCATCAGTTTATACTTGAAGCTGGGATTTTTTACCCCAACGTGCATCGCTTTACACTTGCTTACACTGAACCACATTTGCCATTTGCCATTTGGATGCCCATTCTCCCAGTTTAGAGAGATCTGTTTGGAGCTCCTCACAATCCTTTTTTGTTCTAACCACCCTAAATAGTTTGGTGTCATCAGCAAACCTGGCCACTTCACTGGTCACCACTTCACCAGTGAAGTTGTAACACAAGCCTCCACTCTACCATTCACAATACATTATGAGAGAGACAGGTGGCCATGTTAGGGTGGCCATGTGTCCTGCTTTACAGGGGACAGGAGTGTCACCACTTATGCAGTGCCAAAAAGGAAGAAATGTATCACCAAAAACAAGACAAAAAATTCATGAAATTCCCATATGCTAATATATACATATAAATAGACATTTAGAAATAATTACTAATATTTAAGTAGAAGTCCAGTACATCTTACCACAGTGGGGAGGACAGGACTGTGAGTCTGATGTCCAGGTGCTAACCATTGATCGGTAACTTCAAGTCCCCTCCTGACCCTTCTTACAGTTCTTTAACTTTAAAGGAAATTTGGATTGGATAGTCCTTCAAATAAAGGACTACCTCTGAAAACCTTTTAAATAGAGGACTGTCCTCCAGGGTGGCCATGTGTCCTATTTTACAGAGGACAGTCCTCTTTTTGAAGGGCTGTCAGAGGACTGTCCTCTATTTAAAGGGCTGTCCAGTCCAAGTCCGGTTTTAAAATGAAGAACCACCAGAAGGAAGAGCTGGGCCTTGAAGTTGCCTATCAACAGTTAGAACCTGGGCAGCAGACTGAGCAAGCACACAGGTCATCTGGTCACAGTCTTTTGCTATGGTGAGATGTATTGTATTTCTATTTCAATTGTAGTAAACTTTTCTAAATTTACATCTACATATGCGCATGTGTCCCCTCTTTTGTCCTCTTTTTTTGGCAGTGCATAAGTGGCCACCCTACCCCATGTAGAGGCCCATGTAATGTTTGAGTGTGGTGATTCCCACCTTACAGGGGCAGCCCACCCATATAGGTGAACTAGGCGGTCGCCTAGAGTGCCAAGTCAAGTGAGATGCCAAATTTGAGGGGAAAAATAATTTTGAAAAGATTTTAGTTGTTTAAGAGTTTTCTTAGTTCTTTCTACATTGGATGTGGTGGTAATGGTAGTTAAAAAAGAATAGCATGATGGATCATTTTGGATTTGTAATAATAAAAATTATAATTTTAAAATGCGTTTTTATTTGAAATTGGACTGAAATATCATCAAGCTGTCATGTACAAATCTATTCTGAAAATTTCATGTCTCTGTTTTATCTGATCTCAGAAACATTGGTTGGACAGAAGGACAGAAGGAAAAACCAAATAATTATGCCTCTGTTTAAATAAATATGCTTAAAGGCACAATCCTATGCAAGTTTAGGACATTTTTAGACAGAAAAACGTCCTTCACCTGCCAGCATCCTGCCAGCCAGCCATTCTGGCTAAGGCATGCAGGGAATCATAGGACATTTTTCTGTCCTATCCAATGTATAGGATTCTGTCCTATCCAATGTATAGGATTTTCAATCCTATCCAATGTATAGGATTGCACTCTAAAAACATTAAATGGAAAATAGGGGCAAAATGTTTCCCAGTTTACCAAACCTCAGCCTAGATCTGCCCTTGGGGTTTGGGGGGTGGGGTTACTGATTGCATGGTTCACCTGAGCATCAGTCGCTGGCAGCTAGTCTTAGGCCAGCCTGCCACCGTATCTCTCAGGGTCAGGTCAGGTTGCTGGATACGACATTTAAATCATTTTCATCCTTTTTATTCTTTATTCTGTGAAATCAGCATATTGTAGCGATGTACGAATCCCTTACATGGCTCCGCGCAGGGTCATCCGTGGTGGGGGGGAGGCGCTCCGTCCCTCCCCCCAGAATCCTCAATGGGGGGGAGGCGCTCCGTCCCTCCCCCCGGAATCCTCAACGGGGGGGAGGCGCTCCATCCCTCCCCCCGGAATCCGCAATGGGGGGGAGGTGCTCCGTCCCTCCCCCCGGAATCCTGCCCGGCCGGCTCCGCTCCATGGCCAAGCCGCGGACCTGCCGGCCGGCTTCGGCCACCCGCAGCCGGACATCCTGCCACTGGGCAGCCCTGCAGGGATGCAAATGGTGGCTGTCGTAGCCACTGCCATTTGCATCCCTGTATTGAGCCGTGATAGGCTACGTAAATATTTACGTAGCCTATCACGGCAGGGGAAAAAACACCAGAGTACGTAAATGGCGGCAGCTACTGCCATTTGTGTATGCTGGGTTTTCCCCCCCCCTTCCGTGATAGGCTACGTAAGTATTTACGGTTAGCTGCCACCATTTGCGTACGCTGGGTCTCCCCCCCACCATGATAGGCTACATAACTACTTACGTAGCCTATCTAGGGATGTTCGAAACTCCCCTTACCTGGCTCTGCTGGGTTCCGCTGGGGGGGGAGGTGCTCCGTCCCTCCCCCCAGAATCTTCGCTGGGGGGGAGGCGCTCTGCGCCTCCCCCCCAGAATCCTGGCTGGCTGGCTCCACTCCGCGGGGATTCCGCAGAGCCGCCGGCCAGCTCCACCAGCAGCTGGACATCCGGCCGCTGGCTAGCAGAGACGCAAATGGCGATGGCCATAGCCACCGCCATTTGCATCCCTGTAGTCAGCCATGATAGGCTACGTAAAGACTTACGTAGCCTATCACGTCTGGCTTAAAAAAAAACACCCAAAAACGTGCGTACGCAAATGGTGATGGCTACGGCCACCGCCGTTTGCGTTCCTTATTTTTGGTCATCTTAGTCTACGTAAATATTTACGTAGACTAAGACGGCGAAAATAAGGGGAACGCAAATAGCGTCCACTACGCTATTTGTGTTCCCCTTATTTTCGCCGTCTTAGTCTACGTAAATATTTACGTAGACTAAGACGGCCAAAAATAAGGAACACAAATGGCGGCTGTAGCTGCCGCCATTTGCGTACGCATTTTTTTTTTAACCCATCCATGATAGACTACATAAATCTTTACGTAGCCTATCACGTCATTTTTTTTTAACCCAGCCATGATAGGCTACGTAAATCTTTACATAGCCTATCACGTCGTGTTTTTCTTTTTTTACAAGACAAGACTGCAGATGGCGGCGGCGGCAGCTGGTTGGAAGACCAGCCACTGCAGCCGCCGCCACCGAAGCCGCCACTGGAGCTGCCACCGCCCGGAAGATCCGCCCCAGGTAAGTCTCGTCCCGGGGGGGATCCGCAGGGGGGCGGGGGGTGGCAGGCCGTTCCGCCACAGATTTTGGGGGGCTGAATGCACTGTAATTTGGCCTCACCGAGATCCGTGGCAGAATTCTCTGCCATCCCTAAGCCTATCACAGCCTCCACAGGGACACAAATGGTGTCTCTGCATTAGCCATGATAGGCTACGTAAGTATTTATGTAGCCTATCACGGCTTGAAGAGGAGGAAGCGAATGGCGGCCGCAGGACGGCCTCCATTCGCAAAGCAGCGCGGATGGGAGCAGGTAAGTGCTCCATTTCGTGCACCTTTCATGGGGTGGTGGCGGCGGGGACTTCTTCCCGTGCGCCTTTCGTGGGGTGCGGGTGCGGGGGCTTTGTTCCGCCATGGATTTCAGGGGGCTGAATGCACTGGCATTCGGCCTCACTGAGATCTGTCACAGAATTCTCTGACATTCCTAGCATATTGTCAATTAACGTTCCAGTCCCTCTAAAGCATGATTTCATTCTAATCCTTTTTTTCTTTAGTGTGCTGTTATACTCACTCCTTGGGAGCTTTAAACAACTGGGATATATTTTCTTTTCTTTTTGTTGGCTATGCTGAGAAGTAAAGAAATTAGCTGAGTACAAGGCAGTTGGCAACTTTCTGCCTTATCTTGCAGATTAACTGTCCTATTTATTGTTTTTGCAAACATACAAGGAATCTAGACTCACAGAAGTTTACACTGCAGAAGACGTTAATTCAGTCCTTGGGGAATGGCCCAGGGCAGTTCTTTAAAGCATGTTCCCATGTTTCTTCAGCCACAGTCTAACGTGAAATGTACAAGACTACAGAGCTGCTATAGCTTTCTTGAGGGACACTCTATCATGGTCCTCTGGTACTCAGTATGATGATGTCCTCTGATACTCAGCCAAAATGATTAATGCTTTGCTTTATTTGCCACATCTGCAGTAACTTTCAATTGTACATGTAGATATGTGTGTAGAGTACCAAGAACCAATGCAGTACAGTGCAGTGTATATAAATGTTTTTGAACTTTTAAGTGCATGCCTTTTGCATCTGCTTTAGTTCCTAGGCTACTCCAAGTAAGGTGGGATCAAAAATGTGACATTAACATTGTTAAGGAGTTTCCAAAGGGATAGCTGTGTTAGTTTGTTGCAGCAAAACCAAAAAAGAGCCTTGTGGCATCTTAAAGACTAACACATTTATTCTAGCATAAGCATCCACAGGCTATTTTCCACTTCATCAGGTGCACTAGACAGTATCCACAAAAGCTTATGCCACAATAAATTTGTTAGGGTGCAGTCCTATGGAGATAGAAGTCAGCCTCCGAACTTGGAAGGTAATGCCTATCCAATGCAGGGTGGCTGGAGCATGGAGGTGATGCTCACCTCTGTGCTCCGGCCAACCTGCATTTTTCTAGGGATATATGAAAGTCACTTACCTTTTCGAAGGGTGACATTCATGGTGGGGGGGAGGCGCTCCGTCCCTCCCCCCCAAATTATCTCCGGCTGGCTCTGCTTCACGGAGATTCCATGGAGCCGCCAGCCAGGGCCGCCTGCAGCTGGACATCCGGCCACTGGGCAGCCTGCAGGGACACAAATGGTGGCTGCCATAGCCACCGCCATTTGCGTCCCTGTATTTTGCCGTGATAAGCTACGTAAATATTTACGTAGCCTATCATGGCAAAAAACCCAACAACAACAGTGAATGCAAATGGCGGCGGCTATGGCAGCTGCCATTTGCGTTCCCTTTTTTTTTTTTTTTGCCGTGATAGGTTACGTAAATATTTACGTAGGCTAAAATGGCAAAAAAAAGGGAACGCAAATGGTGGCCACCGTAGCCGCCGCCATTTGCGTTCCCTTTTTTTTTGCCATGATAGGCTATGTAAATACTTATTGCATCCCTGCATTAGCCGTGATAGGCTACGTAAGTATTTACATAGCCTATCACGGCTATATGGAAGAAGCGAATGGCGGCCACAGATGCGGCCACCACTCGCAATGCAGCATGGACGCCAGCAGGTAGGTGTTCTGTTCCGGGCCCATTTTGCGGGGTAGGGGGGCAGGGGGCTGCGTTCTGCCACAGATTTCGGGGGGGGCGAATGCACTGTCATTCGGCCTCACCGAGATCTGTGGCGGAATTCTCTGACATCCCTACATTTTTCACTAGACAGCCGATTTTGTGTGTGTAGCTAGGGACTTCAAATATCTCTCATTTCCACTAACAGTGCTCAAGGTGGCTAACAATATACTAATAAAATATCAAAGTTACAATTAAAACATTAAAACTCATCAAATAAAACCCCATCCCAATAAAAAAATGCATTAATAAGAAAGAAAGAAAGAAAGAAAGAAAGAAAGAAAGAAAATAGCACCCAGCAGATTAAACCTACCTATTTCAGGAGCATAGCAGCTTAATATGCCAAATGCCTGTCTGGATAAAGATGTCCACTATGATAGGATGTGGGAGAGGTCCTTCTCTGCTGTGGCACCTGGTTATGGAATGCCCTCCACTTGGAGGCCTGATTGACACGTACATTGGTTTCATTTCAGCGGCAAGTAAAAACATGGCTTTTTACCAAAGCCTTTGAGGGCTAAATGGATTCCCTAACTGTTTTATTTTTAGATTTTAATTGTTATTAGCTTGTTTAATGGTTTAATATGTTTTTAGCTGTTTAAATTATTGTTTTAATAATTGTTTGAATTGATTTTATCTGTACACCGCCCTGAGATCTAAATGATATAGGGTGGGATAAAAAAATTAAAAAAATGAAATGTCTTCACCTGCTAGTGGAATGACAATAGAGGTGGAACTACTCTGATCTCCCTTGGCAGGGAGGTCTGGAGCCTGGGAGAAGCCACTGAGAAGGCCCGCTTGTGGCTTGTGCCTCTTTACACCTGGCAAATTCTATTCTATCCCTCTCAACCTTTTTACACCTGGCAAATCCACATTACTGCTGCAAAATGATAGCAGCAGTAATGTGTTCAGGTGCAAAGATCAGGGAAGTTTGAATATTTTTAAAAGATGGAATTTTGATTCAGACTTTGGTATTTTGCATTTTTTTTTAAAAACCAGATACAGTTAAAAACACTTATGGTATTGGGGATTCTCCCTGTTCCCACTCATTCAGTTTTGGACATACCTTCCTAACGCCAGGACTGTGAGACTGGGATGGGTAAGGTGTGTGATTAGAAATTTGTAAGGAGAAACTGGGAGTGAGATCCTCATTTCACAGCTGTCCACCATTCAGTATTAGTAGGGGCTGCTGAGCCTTGGCCATTAACAGAGGCACAGTTCGCACATCACAAAGAACCAAGGATTTTTTAAACCCTGGGTTGTGGTGAATGTGGCAGTGAGTTGGTGCATGCTGCCCAATTGCTTCCACTGTGATCAGGAGTGGCTGAACAACCCAGGGATGCACCTTCCATGGGTTGTTTGTCATGGTGTGTGGACCAGGAACTCTGGCTTGTCTTCCGCCACCAAGCCATATAAATAACCCAACAACAAACTGCAGTGGGAGTAACTGGCCAGTCTACACTAGCACATTCATTTGTTCACATAATTCAGGGTTTTAAAAACAACAACCCCTGGGGTGCTGTGATGTGCAAATGAAGCCAGGGTAAAGGTATTTGTGACCTTATTTTTTGAGAGCCCTATTGGAGTGAATCATCTTTCACACACATCTCTGTCATCCCGAACCACTCTCCTTAGTCTTTGTTGCCTTATCAGTGTTGATAGAATATATTATCCCAAAATCATCAGGGATTTTTCAGCACTGATACATGAAGGTTGTCAAAGTATATCAGGAGTGGGGATGGTGTGGGTGCCTGATTCTGTCCAGGAATCCGGTGGAACCCCCCTTTCTCACTCCCCCAAGCTACACTCGCTGAGACCCTGCCTCCGCTTGCCTCCTGCCCCCACTCACCAAGCGACCTGCACTCACCCGGGTGGCCTCATCAAGCTCCCGATTGCCATTTTTTGGAAGAAAAAAAAAAGGTGATTGCGAAAATGTGCATATTTGTATATACACAAAACGGGCTGTGAATCCCATATATGCAAGATTACAAGCATTTGCTTGCCTGTAATCTTGCATGCATGGCCTGTTCATGGCCCCATTTTGCATATACATAAATGTGTGCATTTTCACAAATGCACATATTTGCATACATGTGAATATGCACATTTTAGTAAATGCACATATTTGCGTATATGTAGATATGCACATTTTCGCAAGTATGGGTGTGAATAGCCCATCTAGGTAGTTGTTTGCTTGCCTGTATTCTTGCATACATGGCCCAGTCATGGCCCCATTTTGCATATGCATAAATCTGCGCATTTTCACAAATGCACATATTTGCATATATGTGAATATGCACATTTTTGCAAATGCACATATTTGCATATATGTGGATATGCACATTTTCGCAAGTATGGGTGTGAATAGCCCATCTAGGTAGATGTTTGCTTGCCTGTAATCTTGAATATGTGAGCGATTCACAGCCCAGTTTTGCATATACACAAATATGTGCATTTTCGTGATCACCATTTTTTTCCCTTCAAAAAATGGTGGTTGTGGAGCTCGACGATGCTTTCCAGGTGAGTGTGGGTGGCTCAGCAAGTGGTAGGGAGCTTGAGAGTGGGTCTGGGTGTGTGCAAGTGGCAGCAAGGGCTGGGTGGGCACCCGGAGAACCCAGATGGGGGGGTGCCCACCCATATCTAATTAGGCGGACACACCATCATTACTATTTCATTTGAAACTGTGCATTCAAGGGGAGACTTTCCTCTGAAATGTCTGCATGTTCTTTCCTTCATCATTCGGTCTGTGCTCCGTATGATGTGTAGCATGTTCTCATCCTGCGCATCCATCTATGCCAGCAGTTCGTTTGGCCCTTCCAGATGCACAAATGCCTAAAATCTTTTTTAAATATTGAGCCTAACTATATAGAGATATATAAGAACTAGGTTGCCTTCATATGGAGGGAGGGATGGGAAAACACAGCTGATCTTACCACCGGTAGTGCTTTTGCATCCTCCCTTTCTGATCATCCTTGCATAAGGCCTCAGCTATGAAAACCTGTGAAAGTATGGCATTGATCTGCATTGCACCTAGGGATGTCAGAGAAATCTGCAATGGAATCAAATGAGTACAGATTTCTATGAATCCACCCCATTGATTCTGCAATGGACCAACTTTTCCCAAGTCAAGAGATTCTGTGGATTTGCAGACTGTTTTTTTTTTTTTTACTTTCCACAATTTTATGCATATTTTGTTATAGAAAAATATGTAAAATAAACACTGGGTGAAAATGCGCATTTAACTCATTTGTTGTTTATTTGGTCAGTTGCTTCTGACTCTTCGTGACTTCATGGACCAGCCCATGCCAGAGCTTCCTGTCAGCTGTCGCCACCCCCAGCTCCCCCAAGGTCGAGTCCGTCACCTCCAGAATATCATCCATCCATCTTGCCCATGGTCAGCCCCTCTTCCTTTTGCCTTCCACTTCCCTAGCATCAGCATCTTCTCCAAGGTGTCCTGTCTTCTCATTATGTGGCCAAAGTACTTCAGTTTTGCCTTTAATATCCATCCTTCAAGTGAGCAGTCTGGCTTTATTTCCTGGAGGATGGACTGGTTTGATCTTCTTGCAGTCCAAGGCACTCTCAGAATTTTCCTCCAGCACCACAGTTCAAAAGCATCTATCTTCCTTTGCTCAGCCTTCCTTATGGTCCAGCTCTCACAGCCATAGGTTACTACAGGGAATACCATTGCTTTAACTATGCGGACCTTTGTTGCCAGTGTGATGTCTCTGCTCTTAACTATTTTATCAAGATTTGGCATTGCTGTCCTCCCAAGAAGTAAACACCTTCTGATTTCCTGGCTGCAGTCAGCATCTGCAGTAATCTTTGCACCTAGAAAGACAAAGTCTGTTACTGCCTCCATGTTTTCTTCCTCTATTTGCCAGTTATCAATCAAGCTGGTTGCCATAATCTTGGTTTTTTTGAGGTTGAACTGCAACCCAGCTTTTTCACTTTCTTCTTTCACCTTCATCATGAGGTTCCTCAGCTCCTCCTTGCTTTCAGCCATCAAAGTGGTATCATCTGCGTATCGGAGATTGTTAATGCTTCTTCCAGCGATTTTAACTCCAGCCTTGGCTTCATCAAGCCCAGCACATCGCATGATGTGTTCTGCGTACAGGTTGAATAGGTAGGGTGAGAGTATACAACCCTGCCATACTCCTTTCCCAATCTTAAACCAGTTTGTTATTCCATGGTCTGTTCTTACCGTTGCTACTTGGTCGTTATACAGATTCCTCAGGAGGCAGACAAGATGACTTGGTATCCTCATACCACCAAGAACTTGCCACAATTTGTTATGATCCACACAGTCGAAGGCTTTAGAATAGTCAATAAAACAGAAATAGATGTTTTTCTGAAACTCCCTGGCTTTCTCCATTATCCAGCAGATATTGGCAATTTGGTCTCTAGTTCCTCTGCCTTTTCTAAACCCAGCTTGTACATCTGGCAATTGTCATTCCATGAATTGCTGGAGTCTACCTTGCAAGATCTTGAGCATTACCTTACTGGCATGTGAAATACGTGCCACTGTTCGATAGTTTGAACATTCTTTGGTGCTTCCCTTTTTTGGTATGGGGATAGATGTTGATTTTTTCCAATCTGTTGGCCATTCTTGTGTTTTCCAAATTTGCTGGCATATGGCATGCATCACCTCGACAGCATCATCTTGCAAGATTATTTAACTCATAGGCTAAAGCATTAAAATATGCATTTTGTGGGGATTTGTGCACTGAGGGGGGGATTTGCAAATTTCCACAAGTGCAAATTTGTGCAAATGCGAATTTGCACAAATTCAGGAAATTGGAAAAAATCTGATTCCACCAATAAGCAGATGACAGAATGAAAAGCACCTGTCAATCTCTGAAACACAGACAGAACAGATTTTACAAAATCCATACATCTCTAGTTTAGGGATGTTGGAGAATTCTGCCACGGAATCCAGTGAGGCCGGATTCTTTAGAATCTGGCCCCTTGGAGTCTGTGGAGGAATGGGGCAATCCCCCCTGCCACCCCGCGGAATCCCCCCTGGACAGAGCCTACCTGGCGGTGGATGCAGTGGCGGTGGATGTGGTGGCAGCGGTGGCAGCGGCGGCGGCAGCGGCGGCGGCTCCGGCTCCTCTTCCAGCCGCTGCTGGGCTGCTGTGGCTGCAAATGGCAGCCGTCATAGCGGCTGCCACTTGCGTGGCTGCCTTTTGCCATGATAGGCTACATAAATACTTACATAGTCTATCACGGCAAAAGGCAGGGAAGCAAATGGCATAGTGGCTGCCATTTGTGGCGACAGCAGCCCGGCAGCAGCCGGAATCTGGCTGCAGCCGGCCCTGGCCGGCGGCTCCGCAGAGTCACTGCGGAGCAGAGCCGGCTGGGGAGGATTCCAGGGGGAGGGATGGAGCACCTCCCCCCCACCGCAGATGCCCTGGAATGAAGCCAGGTAAGGGATTCGTACATCCCTACTCTAGTTGCACCTATGTTGCAACACTCTAAACTGCACTGCTGAGAATCCAGGTTTTGTGTGGCTCCTGAGCAATATGCCCTCAGTGGGCCCCTTTCCTGAGTGGGCCCACCACCTCCTTGCTGCTGCAACCTCTGCCTATTCACTTTCCCTCTACCTCTGGACACAATCCACAGAGCTGACCAGAGAGGAAGGGAGGATACTACTCCAACTTTCTCTTCACTCGGGTCTAGGGGTGCACAAAAGTCACTTACCTGGTCTCGCAGCTTGCTTTGCGGTGGGGGGGAGGCGCTTCGCTGCTCCCCCCGAAGTTCAGGCCGGGGGGGAGGCTTCCCTCCTCGCCCGACCGAAATTCAGGCCGGGGGGGAGGGTTCCCACCTCGCCCGGCCGAAATTCAGGCCGGGGAGAAGGGCCCGGTCTCCCCGGCCTCGAACTTCAAAAGAAAAAAAAAACACACGCCCCTGTGATAGGCTACGTAACGATTAACATAGCCTATCATGGCTAGATCTGCAAAGTCAGCCGTGATAGGCTACGTTAATCATCACGTAGCCTATCATGGGTGACTTTGAAAAAAAAAAAAGCACATACGCAAATGGCGGCCCCCATAGGGAGCCGCCATTCACGTTCCTTATTTGGTCCCTGTAGTCTACGTAAAGATTTACATAGACTACGGCGAAAATAAGGGCAACGCTATTTGCGTTGTCCTTATTTTCGCCGTAGTCTACGTAAATCTTTACGTAGACTACAGGGACCAAATAAGGAACGCGAATGGCGGCTCCCTATGGGGGCCGCCATTAGCCGTACGCATTTTTTTTTTCAAAGTCACCCGTGATAGGCTACGTGACGATTAACGTAGCCTATCACGGCTGACTTTGCAAATCTAGCCGTGATAGGCTACGTTAATCGTTACGTAGCCTATCACAGGGGCATTTTTTTTTTTTTACTTTGCTTGTAATGGCGGCTGCCGCCCCCGCTCCTGACAAAGATCTGCCGAACCGCCGCCGGGACCCGCTGCCGGGAGGGACATTCGTGAAAGGTAAGTCCCATCCCGGGGGGGGGGCGGGGGGCGGGAGGGGGGGGAATTTCTCCCTGAACAACCTTCGGAGGACTGAATGTGTTGGCACGCGCCCCCCCGAAGTTTCGGGGAGAAATTCTCCCCCATCCCTACTCGGGTCAGTGCTTGCATGCTCAAAGAGGGCAGATGAACCAACAATGGCAGCAAGGAAGAGGAGCAGCAGGACTAGGGAGGTTCAGGGGTTGGCAGAGGGGCTTCTTGCTGGGATGTGGCAGTGCTAGGGATGGCGGAGAATTTCTCCCCGAAACTTCAGGGGGGCCGAGTGCCAACTTGTTCGGCCCCCGAACAAGTTTCGGAGAGAAATTCTCCGCCCCCCGCCCCCCCCGGGATGGGACTTACCTTTCCCGAATGTCCCTCCCAGCGGCGGGTCCGGCCGGCGGTTCGTCGGGTCTTCGTCAGGGGCGGGAGCGGCAGCCGGTCTTTCGACCGGCCGCCGCCGCCGCCATTCCAATAAAAGAAACCCCCCCCCCGTGATAGGCTATGTGACGATTAACATAGCCTATCACGGCTAGATTTGCAAAGTCAGCCATGATAGGCTATGTAAATCGTCACGTAGCCTATCACGGGTGACTTTAAAAAAAAAAAAAAGCGCGTACGGCTAATTCACGTTCCTTATTTGGTCGCTGTAGTCTACGTAAAGATTACGTAGACTACGGCGAAAATAAGGGCAACGCTATTTGCGTTGCCCTGATTTTCGTCGTAGTCTACGTAAAGATTTATGTAGACTACAGCGACCAAATAAGGAACGCGAATGGCGGCTCCCTATGGGGGCCGCCATTTGCATACGCGTTTTTTTTTTAAAGTCACCCGTGATAGGCTACGTGATGATTTACGTAGCCTATCATGGCTGACTTTGCAGATCTAGCCGTGATAGGCTACGTTAATCGTCACGTAGCCTATCACGGGGGCATTTTCTTTTAAAAAAACTTTTTATTTCGCGGCCGGGCGAGGCGAGACGCCTCCTCCCCGGCCTGAATTTCAGCCGGGCGAGGCGGGAAGCCTCCCCCCCCGGCCTGAACTTCGCGGGGAGAGCAGCGAAGCGCCTCCCCCCCACCGCGAAAAGCTGCGAGACCAGGTAAGTGACTTTCGTGCACCCCTAGGCAGTGCTCAGTGATGCTGGCCCTGCTGAAGTCTTGTTCATGGTTTAACATCTCAGTAACATAGGTTGTTCATAAGGTTGTTGTTAGGTAGACAATCTAACATAGATTGTCCACATGGAATGTCCCTCCTTCTACAGGTTAGAAACAATAAGCAATAACAAAACCTAATATATGAGGGTGAAGGATTCTATTCTAGTGCACTCCCTATGCGACAATGGCACAATTCATTCTACCACCTCAACAGTCTCGCTCTTCATACTACTGCATGTATAGACAAGGCCTCCATTGGATTAGGTACATGTTTTAAGTTTTGCTTCCTATACAGTAGTGTTATTTTCATCATTACCTGAAGTACTCTCATCTCTCAGTTTGACACAGTTACAATTTCAGCAGAATAACTGGTTGAATCGCTTAATTTGACTGGGATTGACTGACATATTTATAGATGTTATTTATTATTTCTCTGCGAAGGTGGCTTGTTTTCCTTTAAAGTTCATAATATACTGCAGAGAATCCCTTTATGTAGTCGTTGACTTTATATAGTCATTTTGACATGTCATGTAGTAGGAATGGTGTATTGAGGAACCTGCCCCACCCCTCAAATTGTCCCACCCAAAGAGCACTATCCCCAAACACCTCTTATAACATGTTTGTCAGTATACATTCTATGCAAACGCTGAAAATATTATCTGAAAATGTGTATCTAGGGTCTCCACCATGTGCCTGTGGCCACCGTATGCCTGTGGCCACCAATGGGCCCATGGAGACTTTACTTGGCACCCTCCTGATTTGTATTTTATTTTTATTTTTATTAAGTTTTTTTCAAAAACAAACAAACCTTGGTATGCTGGTATGCTGCAAAGTTAAGTCTTGTCCTCCAGGACCATCTTTATTTGGGTTCAAAAGGGTGGTTTTGTGTTTTGGAGCTGTGACCCCACCTCTGCTTTGTACTTAGATTCTGGGACAGGTTACTTTTTTTAGTCTCACCAGTTTGCCTTTTGAGAAATGAGTGTTTTGTGACTGGCCATGCCCATCATGGTAGCTATTTTATGAATGGGCAAGCCCCACCCCCATAGCAGCCGTTTTGTGAGAGGACCCACAACATAGGTATTTTAGTTATAACTGGACAATTGAAAGACATAGATTCCTATAAAAAGGATAACTCATTTGTATGACTAATTTGGATTACAATATCTCACAAAGATATCACATTCTCAGCTGTGTCCACTTCTCTGGTCAGTGGAGTACCTACCCATAAGATCCTACTCACACTTAATAAAATACTAGTTTTGAATATCTTAGCAAGGCAGCCTTGTTCGATCATGAATCTTCATGGAGGAAATAAATTCCTCCATGGTTCATGCATCACTTTCAGGAGAGGTAGTTTCCCTGGCAGTAGAAGCCTAGTCAAGAGGTACAATGACACAGTTCTTCAGAAGTAGCAAAACCATTCTTACTTCATCATAATCAAGAAATGTTTTGTATAATGTGATTTTAAATGGTGTGTGCTTTGCATTGTAGTGGCATTTGGCTTTGCCATTTTGCAGTGAATTTTTTGTAACTTTGCTGCATTTAAGTCTGCAAAAATAGATAAGATAGTTGTACGAATTGATGTCTTTAAGAATTTATTTTTTAAAAAAAATCTGTCCCACTTTATCAAGTAGTCAAGTCAGAAGCCTCTCAGACCAGAATTTTCTCACAGATCAGAATGAAGTATTGAGCTTGTATGAGTGCCCCCTTCAGGTTGCACAATGGGATCCTCTTGCATCTTTGTTTCATTGACCTAGTTCACATGTCACAACAACCCAAGGTTTTTTGTTTTGTTTTGTTTGTTTTGTTTTTGAAAAGCTTGGGTTGTTATGAGCAAGCAAGCATACTTGTGCACACTGCCCAATCGCTCTGGCTGTGAGCGGGAGTAGCTAAACGTGGCTTAACCCTAGTTTTCAACTCTGGCATGTTGGGGAAGAGTCAAGCCAGAATTCCTGGTTCACACGTCTTGGCAAATAATTCAGGGACAGAACATCCCTGGGTTGTCGAGCCCCTCATACTCAAAGCAGAAGTGACTGGGCAGTATGCACCAGCATGCTCATCCACAACAACCCAGGGTTGTTATTGGGCTTTTTTAGAAACAACAACCCTGGGTTGTTGTAACATGTGAACCGGCCATTCTGACAACATTCAGAAACTTTTCAGTCTATTTAATCCAGTGCTAATCTGAGACAGAACAATCATGTCATTCGTGCATAAGGGCAGAATTACACTTCATGTGCAATTCCAAAATTATTTTTAGGGATCATTTGTGTTATAACAATATGTGGCTGCTGAGGCTACACTTTGAAGCAAGAGACCAGCCTGAGCAGAGAGGGGCTTTTTCAGCACCTTGGGCTGGTTTCCTGTAAAAAAACTCCAAAACCTATATCTTTTCCAATTTCTGATAGCTGGGGGAAAGGATTAAGAACCAGCAACACTGAATTAATTTTATTAAAAGAAACAACATCCTGAAATAACCACAGAACAATTCTCTGGAACAAAATAAATTAAAAGTTTAAGGGGAGAGTATTTATTCCCTTACAATGTGAATGGCACATTATTAACATAAACTCTGCCCCCCCCCCCCGATTCTGCAGTATTCCTATTTCGTACTGGCTTAGTGGGGCTACTTCAGATAGTATTTTGAGAATTGCTGAACAAATACCGTTGTAACAGTGAAATAAATGAAGACACCCATACATTAAGTCTGCCCCACCCTTTTCCTTAGGTCAGGGTTGACATATTTGGCAGAATATCCTAATAAATGTGCCATCAAGCAAATAACTCTGCCCCACAGACAGACAGATGCAGCGTCCATTGCTACCAGCTCTTCAACCTTCAAGAACACTTAATTCAATAGAAGGAAGAAATTGTAGGAGAGTAGAGTCTCTAAGAGGCCAAGAGCTGTCAAGGTAAGAAGAAGAAATAAAAAGAAATGAGTGCTCCTTTCCTCCTAATGGGATTTTGAGTCCTTTTGAGTTATTAATTGGCTAATAATCCTGAACCAGTTGCACACGTAGCTGCAGGCTCCCTGTTCTGGAGGCTGCATCTGCAGCAGTCAAGGGACACATCAGCAAAAATGTGACCTTTACCATCCCTCCTGGCTGCATCATCTTCTGCTGGCTTGATTTGATATGAGCAGTATTAAAAAGAGAGACAGTCTGGGACAAAGAGAGCTAGCCATTGTGTTGGCTCCCCCATAGCAGAATAGCGAAGCAAGGACATATTGGCATTTCTCCCCACGTTCCACCAAAATCTCTCTGTGTGTAAGACTGAGGGCTGCTAGCTATACAGAGGAGATCTACTGTTGACTAGGGACAATGATGCTACCTGGAATCTTCGCCAATCTCTTTCTGAGCTCCACATTGCCAGCTTGAGGTGCATCAAAACTGTTACGGAGTTCATCTTCTTAAGTTGATATAACGCTCATAAAATCAGACTACTAGATTAGAATAGGGATGGGTGTACAAGCAAAACATGAGCTTGTTGAAGTTCTCCAAATATCACCCCGAAGCCCATTCCATCTGGTGTCTGCATCCGATTGCAAGCTTTGGTGTTTTTTTTTCCTTTTTGCATGAAAATCTGTGCATATTTTTCCAAATGTATGCATCAGTTGTGCACATCTTTGAAATGTACACATGTTTCTCTCATTGATTAAAGCATGTTTATGCATATTTTTCAAAAGCACACATTTTTCATGCACATTTTCAAATGTACTGCTCACTTTAAAAAAAAGCTGTAAATCACATTGCAACCTCAGAAATGTTTGGATTTCGACTACAGATTGCGTTCGAGTCTGTGTTCAGTCCGTAAATTGTGAATTGGGTAAATCCTGATAAAAAAAATGAACTGAAATGAATTTCTCATACATCCATAGATGAGATAGAGAGGATCATCTAGTGCAACATCCTATGTCTAGTCAGACACTTCTGGGAAGCCCACAAGGGTACATGATGTTGTATCTCACACAGTGATGTGAGCTACTAAAATTTAGGGATGTCAGAGAATTCCGCAACGGATCTCGGTGAGGCTGAATGCCAGTGCATTCGGCCCCCCGAAATCCATCGTGGAACGGCCTGCCCCCCGCCCCTCCGCGGATCCCCCCCGGGACGAGACTTACCTGGGGCGGATGTTCCGGATGGTGGTGGCTCCAGCAACGGCTTCAGCAGCGGTGGCGGCTGATCTCCTGAACAGCTGCCGCCGCCGCCATTTGCAGTCTGTGTCTTTGTCACCCAGGGCTCTGGGTAACAACAACAACAACAAAAACGCGTATGCAAATGGCGGCGGCTACAGCCGCCGCCATTTGCGTTCCTTATTTTTCGCCGTCTTAGTCTATGTCAATATTTACATAGACTAAGACGGCGAAAAATAAGGAATGCAAATGGCGGCGGCCATAGCCGCCGCCATTTGCATACGCTTTTTTTTTTTGTTACCCAGAGCCCTCTGCGGCCGGAAATCCGGCTGTGGATGGCCCTGGCCTGGGCCTGGCTGGCTGCTCTGCGGAGCCGCCACGGAGCACAGCTGGCCATCAAGGATTCTGGGGGGGAGGACCGGATCGCCTCCCCCCATCAAGGATTCCAGGGGGAGGGACGGAACGCCTCCCCCCCCAATGAACAGAATCCGTGAAAAGGTAAGTCACTTTCGTACATCTTTACTAAAATTCTAATGCTTCCCCCCCCCCCCATTGGGAGGGGAACAGACACTTGGGCAGCAGGTAAGGTACAGATTCAATAGAGTCAGGAGGGCATCTAATCCAAAACTCCTGCTGCAAGACAGGATCATCCAGCTATTAGCTCTCACTGACCTACCTTTATGCAGTTTAGGCATCTGCGTGTTGCAAGCAGGGTACAGGTCTACTACAAGAAGTTGCCTATATAACAGCACTTCTAGCTGCCAAACCCCCAGGGACACTAGTCATCTAATTTGGGGGAATCCCTTCTCAGTTCCAGATATGGCTGTCAGTCAATCAGATTCTTGGATGAGAAAAACCTATCTACTATTATTATAAAGGAGATTATATAGAGCCATAACTACATTGTCTCCAGTTCTAATAATCCAATATCCCAGAGGAAGGCAGGAAAAACTAATGTTGTATGAAGGGGGGGGGGGATCCTTCCAAACATCAGAAGGAGACAACTGAGGCCACCAATAACCTATGCCACAGGATTCTGAAGGGTTAGCAAGATAAGTGCCCTGATCCATTTAGAATTGGGGCAAGTTAAGTGACCTGTTCCTATATGGATGAGGAATTTTGCATGCAACACAGATGGTTCTTAGTCCAATCCTATAGATAAGGCTGTATACATATAACTCTCATTAGAAATTTGAGGTGGAAAAGCAGAGGGAGCGTTTAACCTATTCAACGTCCACTGCTTCTCTGCTCTGAATCCCCCAGATGCTTTTCCTTTGGCAAGGTTTCAAATGTGTGTTTATCTTCACAAACATGCATGGCAGGGAACATTTTGAGTGGAGAGGCAGTGAATGGGGAAAGGGCTAAACAGTCATCCCACACTGCTTTTCTGCTCAAAAATTGCCCTTTCCAAAGGTGCTTTCCTTGAGAAAAGAGGGCAACTGGAGTTCAGTTACATACATTTGCATGTAACACATGCCGGGGAGTGGGGGGTGGGATGCAAGTCACCTGAAATGGGGTGGCATGAAGTTCCAAGGAGGAATCCTGAGCTAAATTAAATCTTCTTTCCCACCAGTTGAGGTTTGGCATTGCAACTACCACTGTTTCCTCCAAGGAAGAGGCAAGATAGCCTTAGGACAAGATATGCTGCAGGTGGAGAAGAACATTCTAGAAAAGTGAAACAGAACTGGGTGGGTTGAACAGCCTTTCACAGAGGACCCTTATTGATCTACATTTCTTTCTTGGGGGATGATTGTACTTCCAGTGACGTTCCAACATACAGTAACCTGAGAAAGCACTGTGGCTTTGTTCTAACTTTTCTATGCATGTGCTTTTACGGAGAGTTTCAGTTCTAATTCCAGTGTTGGATTAATGTCCCAGTTTACAGGTCTATGTGCACAGCAGGGGGATGAACACATGCAGTTGTGTTCACATGTGAAGCACATAGATAGTGCTGGCTTGAGGGGGGGGCAGCATCTAAATGGAGCTTAGTGGGGCTAAGACTGAATTTCAAAAAGTTTCAGAAACACTAGCGTAACATGTTCTTAGACTCTTACTAACTTTGAAGGGAATAATCTATCTCTTGATACCTCCACTTAAGGTTTAGCACTAAAAATGCCTGACAGAAGCCCTATTCAGCTTGCATATGTGGGGATACTGGTGCATGGATGTGGGGTAAGTGGGATCACACCAGCTGGCCCTACAAATTGGACATGTGATCATTTGATAGCCTCCCAAATGTCATTGGAATAGGGCTAGAGAGAAGCCACTTTCTTATAACTTTGATACCTGGTTTATTCTGTCGAAAGCAGCCTTCCCCAACCTGGTGCTCTCCAGCTTGGATTTCAACTCCCATCAGTCGCAGCCTGCATGTCCAGTGGCCAGGAATGCTGAGAGTTGTAGAGAGCCAGTGTAGTGTTGTGGTGAGAGTGTTGGACTGGGAGCCAGGAGACCCAGGTTCTAGTTTCCACTCAGCCATGGAAGCTCACTGGGTGACTTTGGGCCAGTCACAGACCCTCAGCCCAACCTACCTCACAGGGTGGTTGCTGTGAGGATAAAATGGAGAGGAGGGGGATAATGTAAGCTGCCCTGGGTTCCTTGCAAGAGGAAAAAAGGTGGAATATAAATGCAATCAAGTCAATCAATAACTGGAGGGCACCAGGTTGGGTAAAGCTTGTCTAAAAAAATTGATGAAGTACTGCATTTTCTTAATTTCAAAATAATGAGGCTGACATGAATTTGAAATGGCTTTAACATTTGTCTTCTGGTTTCTGTGGCTTCCTGTCATACTTCGGCAGCTTCAACGGTATTTCCTCAGCCATGTGGGCAAGAAACAGATTTAGGTTCAACAACAGCAGCAGCAACAACAACGTTGTGGTTTCCAGCATTTTAATTATGCATTGTTGCTTGACCATTGCATTAGAATACTGAATATGAGTCCTATGTATCTGGCTCCCTCAAAGGAGCCATGCACTACTAAATTACTTAAATCCTCTTAGACACATATTCAGGATTGAATGATGGTTCTTTGTGCTTGTTTTATTTTGAAATGTAAAGGAAAAGCAGCATAATTGGAGACTTATATCTATGTTTCATCCCCCTCACTTTTGTTATGAATAGACCTGTCAATCATGTCAAAACAAATTAAGAAAACAACCAGATCACAGACAGTAGCAAATGTAGAGAAGACTGACATGTTTCAAATGTGATCTGCATTCTTAATCACCTGCTGGTTTATCTCTAGTCTACCCAATGCATGTAGGAATTTTTGAGTCCTAATGGTTCCACTTCATTTGTGCAAATGAAAACCATTAAAAAAATCTTAGAATGTACCAGGAGAGGATGTTGATTCACACTAAAAGGGAACCTCTCCCCAGATCCCTTCCAGACTGGATTGATTTAAAGCACCAAGCAGAGAGGGTGAATTTAAATCACCCATTTTAATCAACCTGTTTGATTGTGCTTCCGTTAATTCCTAAAAAAAGGAACACTGCATTGCAGCTTACTGTTAAAATATGGTGATTTACAGCAAAATGGATCCTTGGCTCTAGATCTGGTACATCCTTCTTACATTTAAGGATATACTATGACTCTGTCTATATATCAGGGAAAAAATATCAATATCCATATTCTCATGAATTTAATATTAATACTACTTTAATATTGGCAACTGTGCAGAGAACAAAGTAAGACCAACTCTTTAGTTAAAAGTGATCAGAAATATTGAGATACAAAGGCCAAGCCAGTCTCTCCCCGTCCCCCGATATTTAGGATTACAAATCCCAGCTATTCCTGACTATTGGCCATGCTGGTATTAACATTCAAAGCCCTAAATGGCTTGGGGCCAGGTTATCCGAAGGATCGCTTCCTCCCCTATGTGCTTGCCCGGACCTTAAGATCATCATCAGCGGCACTTCTCCATGAGCCCCTGCCAAAGGAAGTGAGGCGGGTTGCTACTAAGAGGAGGGCTTTTTCTGCTGTGGCACCCCGGCTCTGGAATGAGCTCCCTAGTGAGGTTCGCCTGGCACCTACATTGTATTCCTTTCGGCGCCAGGTGAAGAAATTTTTATTTTCCCAGGCATTTTAGCATTTTAGCTTTCTAAACTTTTAGCTTTGCTGTTTTAAATCTGTATTTTAAACTCCTGCATTGCTGCTAGGTTTTATTGTGGTTGTATTGTTATATTGTGGTTTTAATGTTCTATATATTTTGAATTGTTTTATTATGTGCTGTTTGGTTTTAATTTTTGTGAACTGCCCAGAGAGCTTTGGCTATTGGGTGGTATAGAAATGAAATGAAATAAATAAAATAAAATAAATAATTGGTTTGTGGACTTTTGCCAAGTGCACAAATGTGGACACCAATTTAATTTTCTCATCATCCTTGGCTGTCCTTTGAGGTAGGAAAGATTAACTCATCTCTTAGTTCTTTATAAAATATATACTTCAAAAGATAATGCTTTATATTTTCAGTTGTCTGAGTCCCAGAGAGGTCAAATGTATACAGATGTATGGCCTTTGTACCTACATTAGTAGCTTGCATCCAGAGTTTTAGCTACTAAATTCCAAACAGTGGCTTAGATCCTAAGAGAAGTTAATTTAAGGAAGTTTATGGAAGGAAAGTTTCCAGTCTCCTCTTCACTTCCGCCCTGCAACTACCTGCAGTTCCAGAAAAGCCTGGGGGGTGTGTGTATGTGTTGGTATCTGAAGGACGTTCATGGAAGGAAAGTTACCATCTTCGCTTTCCCTTCCCCCATGCCTCCAACCTTACTTAAGAGGGCCCTCAGCCCTCCAGAGAGGCTTTGTGGGGTGGGTTGTATGTGGCTGCAGAGATAGGTGGCCATGTGTCCTCTTCTTTATTGAAGGGCTGACAGAAGACCAGCCTCTATTTGAAGGACTACTCAATTCCAGTTTAAAGATAAATAACCATAAGAACTTTGGCTGTGAACACTTAGCACCTGGACAGCTGACTGAACAGGCAGACACACAAGTCACCAGGTCACAGACTTTCACATGATGATGAGATGTACTGAATTTCTATTTAAATTATAATAATTATTTCTAAATTTGTATCTGTACATATAAATTAGCATATACAAATTGTATGCAGATCTCTGTCCTCTCTTGTCCTTTTTTTTAGTGAGGCATGTCCTCTTATTTGACCATTCATAAGTGGCCATATTACGTAGGGAAGAGGAAGGAGTCAGAAACTTTCCTCCTTTGAACTTCCTTAAGTTAACTTATCTTAGGATCCAAGTCAATATGTAAATTCTGAAACTTCTCTGCAACCTCCTGACAACTTTTCAGGTTTCCCAGATCTACAGCCTCCAAAACTTCCATTGTATGCCCACCTCATTGCTATTGATGCCTACATCACAGAACCTTTCTTGTCCCTAAGCAATGGATAGGCTTTTCATTCATGCCTACTTTCTTTCAGGACACTAGTTTATTGTTTATGGTTCCCTTTCCTTCAAACAATGTGCTTCTCCTAGGTCCTTGACTTTTTACAGACTTACATAGAATCTGTTTTTCAGTGGCTCCTGGAAGATGTTGAGAAAAGTACCGCTAAATGTGTGTTTCCCTTACTGCTGAACAAGTACAGCTTATCCATCCTTGTCTCACACACAGAATTAAGGATCCAAGTCATATGGCTTGACTTCCTCACAGTCCTAAGCCCCAACATCTGTCTTTTTAGAAATTAAGCACTGGTTTCTGTCTGCTTTGCCAGTGTGATGTGCAGTCAGAGAACACAATTTTTCTTCACAAAACTCTGGTTTTCTCTCTTTTCTAGCAGCTCCACACAAAAGTGCGTACTTTTCCTGCGATGCTCCTCTATTTTTGGCCTCCATCCAGTGCTATATAAGCCACCGCAGTCTCTACGTTCTGGGGGGGAGGCCTCGCTTACTGTACCATGGCCTAGTGATGTTTGTTTGGCCATAGTGCAGAGGAGGGGCTTTTCTACTGTGGTGCCCACCATGTGGAATGATCTTTACATTGAGATCAGGCAGGCTTCTAGCATGGGGTGTTTCCACTGACAACACATCTGTTTGCCTGGGTGTTTCCCTGATGGTTAACATTGCCAGCTACCCCTGCTTTTTTTAATGAGACATTTTATTGTTTTATTAGTGTTTTATTGTTTCTATTGATTGGTTTAATGCTATTTTATCATGACTTTATCTTGTGAATTGCTTTGGGATTTTTAAAAAAATAATATGCAAAATGGCAGAGAAATGTTTGAAAATAGTAAATAATAAAATATATTTATTTCAGGGCACATCCATGGCTCAAAATCTGCTTTCACTACCAGTACCGCACTACAGAACATGGTTGTTCTTTTCCCTCTAACAAAATGGCCATTTATGTCATCCCGCTCTTGCCTTTCTTTCTCTGCAGACACAGTGACCGAGTCCCCCCTTGCAAATAAGATTTCTGAAAAAGGGCGGGGTGATAGTTCTCTATCTGTGAGATGGGGTGGGAAGTAATGGTTGTTCTTTTCCCTCTACCAAAATGGCCATTTTTGGCATCCCGCTCTTGCCTTTCTTTCTCTGCAGACACGGTGACTGAGTCCCCCCTTGCAAATAAGATTTCTGAAAAAGGGCGGGGTGATAGTTCTCTATCTGTGAGATGGGGTGGGAAGTAATGGTTGTTCTTTTCCCTCTACCAAAATGGCCATTTATGTCATCCTGCTCTTGCCTTTCTTTCTCTGCAGACGCGGTGACTGAGTCCCCCCTTGCAAATAAGATTTCTGAAAAAGGGCGGGGTGATAGTTCTCTATCTGTGAGATGGGGTGGGAAGTAACTGTCATGGGAGTTGTGGGAAAGGTTGTGGGAGAACACTTGCTTGAGAGCGGCACAGATGGTTTAAAAGTTATCGCTACTATGGGGAGGTGACAGCATTCAGTGTTACAGGCATAGTACAATATAGATGCTACAATCTTTGCACACATAACCATAAAACAAAGCAGTCGCACACTCACATATGCTCCTTTAATATGCTGTATAAATTGTATTTTTATTCTTTCATTAGATATTGAGCTCCTACTTAGGCTGCTTTACTGTAGATGTTCCATAAGCATATTGGTTATAGACTAAGAATTATAATTTGTGAATTCTTTTGTTTCTTTAGGGCGGGTGCAATCCTTTGAAGATAGTTGGCAGCCTCTGAACTCAGAGGCTGCCGAGTAGCCAATGCAAGGTGGCTGGAATGGGGAGACAACCTTTGCCTCTGTTCTCCAGCTGCCCTGAATTTCTGCTACACGGGCGGCAATATCACTTGTCTAGCAGCAATGCTTCAGAGGGGGAGGGAAGGAGGCTGGGGCAGCCATAGGAAATGTCATATCGCCATTGCCCCAGTCTCCTCCCCTCCCCTCCCTGCCTCTGGGAACACCCCCTTTTCCTGTCTTTGCACTCAATTTCTGAGCATTGAAACATAGCCAGAACTTTGCTGGCCATGGGGGGTGGGGGGGCAGAGGGGGCGGGGAGTGTGGTTTCTGGGCTCCAAAGTCAGAGCCCTGTTTCTGATCTCGGAGTCCAGAAACAAAACAATCCTATCCCCCCCCCCCGATGTCTCGGAGACATTGGATTGCTCCTTCTGTGATCTTGATTTATTATTATCTTCTTCTTTTGGTTTCCTTTATTTTGCTAACCTCATTTCGAAATAAAATAAAATTTCATGACAAAACACAAAACATGACAGTGACATTGCAATTCTTAGCATTTTTTGTCCATGATTTTCATCTGAAAAGTCACAGTGTACAATTTCAGTTTCAAGCTTGAACACTGAACTGAGTCTTCCTGGACTGTCATATTACTGTTTAAACTCATATGGGTCATATACTTCAGTCAAAACAAAGCACCTTTTAAGTACCATTTTCTGACAATGGGAAAGCACATATGTAACTCTTCCAGTGACAGTAAACGTGCCTAACTTTGGATTGCACAACACAATTGACCTGTGCAAGGACTTATCTCTGCAGCATGAGACAGAGCTACACAATTTCTCACGGAAGAAGCTTAATTCCACAATTAGTTCATTCTTTCTTTCTTTCTTTCTTTCTTTCTTTCTTTCGTCTACTGCAAACAGAGAGGGTAGCCCAATGGGAATTCGTCTCCTGTCCACAAGAGTGAAAATGCCCAGTTCCCATTCATTTCACTGGAGCTTGCAGAGGAGAATGTCCCAGTGGATTTTAGCCAGAGGCTGAGTCCAGCCTTTTGCCTTAAATATACCTTAGTAGCCGGAGAAACTAGTTTAGCATTATAGTATCTCAAACTGCCGACTCCAGAGGCTGTCAGATTTAACTGGCCACAGGACAATTTGTTTTGACCAGCTGTCCCCTTTCCCAAAATAGTATTCTGCTAGAGAAAACTAAACTACATACTTATTCGTGGCTGCTTTCTTCAGTGTACATAATATTTAATATCTCATCATTAACTTTAGATTCATTTTGGTATAATTTATGAAATATTTATAAGGTCGATTATCATATAAATGGCTTAAGCTGGTAAAAAGTACTCCTGACCACCTGACTACCTCAACTTCCCCTCTTAACACCAAGTCCTGGAGCACACCCAAACTGCACACTTGGTTCTTCAGCAGGAGTGCAACCCCATCTAAGACCAGCTGCATTTCTGTACCCAGATTCATCAGTTACCCTACCCACAGTACCTCTGACTTGCCTGGATTAAGTCTCAGGTTGTTTGCGCTCATCCATCCCAGACCCACCTTCAGATACCAGTTCAAAGATTCTGTTGTTGTTGTTGTTCAGTCATTCAGTCATGTCTGACTCTTCGTGACCCCATGGACCATAGCACGCCAGGCCTTCCTGTCCTGCCCTCTCTCCCAGAGCGTTCTCAAGTCCATATTCATTGCATCGGTGATGCTGTCTAGCCATCTCATCCTCTGCCGTTCCCGTCTCCTTTTGCCTTCAATCTTTCCCAGCATCAGGGTCTTTTCCAGTTACTTTTCTCATTAGGTGGCCAAAATATTTGAGCTTCAGCTTCAGTATCTGTCCTTCTAATGAGCAGTCAGGGTTGATTTCCTGTAGGATTTGACCTCCTTGCAGTCCAGGGGACTCGCAAGAGTCTTCTCCAGCACCACAGTTCGAAAGCATCCCTAATATTAAGGTTTCGCTAGGCCCATGCCCAGCCCCTTCCCCCACTCGTGCACCACTGGACCTGTGCTTGTCCCTCCCTGCACTTGCCAAGCCACCTGTGCTCACCTGGGAGCTGTCAGCAAGCACTATGAGTGCTATTTTACCACACACACAAAAATGACACAAAATATGTGCACATCTAGTTGTGCACAAAAGGGGGCCATTCATGACCCTCATTTGTGCACAATTAGATGTGCACATACTCTGCAAGCACCATTTCCCCCTTAAAATAGTGCTCACAGCACTCACTGACAGCTCCCAGGTGAGTATGGATGGCTTGGTTGCAGGGGGAGGGAGCAGGGGCAGGGGCTCAGTGAGCATGGCTCACTGCTGCGGGCAGGGGGGAATTTGTTAGACTCCCAAACTCAACCAGGTCCCCACCTAATATTATTAGATGTAAACAAGAAGTGGATTTGAGTGTCATCCATGTATTGATGGCACTTTAGCTCAAAACTCTGAATGACTTTGCCCAGCTATTTCATGTAGATATTGAAAGCACATAGGGGTCAAGATGGAACCTTGTGGTACCACACAGGCCAATGCCCATGGGGGGGGGAGCAGAATTCTCAAGCACCACCATCTGAGACCATTCATCAAGAAAGGACTGGAACTATCCCTAACCCCAACCTGGTTAAATGTTCCAGAAGGATATCATGGCTGATGGCATTGAAAGTTGCTAAGAGGTCTAGGGTCACACTCTTTCACCATCTAATAGGGTGATCAAGGCTGTTTCTATCCCAAAACAAGGCCTGAGTCCATATTGGAATGGATCCAAATAATCAGCATCATTCAAAACCATTGCCCAAGAATGGCAAATTTGTCACTAGGTAGTCATTATCAGAAACTGGTGGATCTAAACTGGGTTTCTTCAATACCAGCCTCACCACCACCTTTGTTTAAGCTAGTGGGAACCACCCCTTCTGGCAAGTAGGTATTAATAACCTCTGAGGTCCAAATATCCAGCCCAACCCTGGCTGATTGCACAAGCCAGGATGGGTGGGGGGCAGAGAACAAATGGTGGGTCTCGGTCCTCCAAGCAGTTTGTCTATGTCCTTAAGATGTACAAGGAAAAGGATGCATGGATAGACAGACAGACAGACAAGATAGCACTCTGGTCATATCCATCTCTGACTCCATTAAAACAATGGCATCTTTACACTTACACTTAAGGACTTTATCTGCAAAATGTCCAGAAAATTCAGCACAGCTGGGGCTCAAGTTGTTCCTTTCCAGGGCTACTTAAAGAAGGCCCTTCACCACCTGAAATGATGGTGGTGGCAAAGCTGGCAGAGAAGTATGTTCTCTCCTCCACTATCACTGCTATGGAGTAAGGTCAAAGATGGATTCTCCTGAGTTCAGTTTTACTTGTTATGAGTCTTTCACTATTTGCATTCTAGTAATTTCCCCTGTCATTTCATTCTCTCAGTTCCCAGAATACTAGGGAGCTGATGTAGTTCATGACCGGGTTGAGGACATTTGGTAGTAATCATATCAGCATCTGGGCCATCCCCCCTTTCCAAGCAAGAACCAGGGCCTCAGCAGGACTGCCAATTAAACCTGCAGGGAAATTGCCAAGAAATGTCAGAAAATCATCTGGTTTCATCAGCTTCTAGGGTTGGACCATCATATTTGGTCCATTACCACTGTGGGGGATACAGGCAGCCCATAGGTCAAAACTGGTAACATTCTGTTCATGCCAGTAGAGTCATTTCTGGCTCCCCCATCCACAGATACTTACCCCCTAGTCCTGTACAGAAAACCAAATCTAAGGCATGTCCTGCCATATGTCTTGAGTGTTAACTGAGACTGGCTCAAGGTTTGACATCCAAACTGTACAAATATTGCCATAAGACTACACAAAATCTACAGATTAAAAAGTCTACTATAAAGCTATGGATGAGCAGAATGGATCAGAACTATTCCATAATTGTTTTGGGATTCCAGTGCATGGCTTAATTCTGGACCATTTTAATTCCTGGTCAGAAATTCAGATTTGAGAAAGTAACTACATATTTTTAATTTTTAATTTTGATTTTTTTAAAATACAGAAAAAAACCTTGCAACTGTGCAATGATGAAATTGTGCAATTATCTGTCTCTCTGTCATTTGGGTTTTGTGCATTGTTTGTTTCTGGTTTTGTTTTAAGTTTGGGGAGGTAAACTTGTTTGGTGAGCTTGGCTTTTCATGAAATCATAAATAAATAGAAATTTAGAAGAACAGTTTTTTTAATTCTTTTCCTTTTTTAATTTGAAAATTGTTGCAGCAGTAGAACGATGGAATTATACCACTTCACTACTGCAGCAGTGCATAATCTCATAATTTATTTAATTAAAAAAAATGGGGAAAAACTGAACTTCTATTCACTCAAAATTTTAGCAGTTCAGTTTCCCCCCTGGAAAAATTACGAAACATTCTTTCAAATACAACTGCATTCCACACCAGAGAGTTTGGATCCAGAAACCATTCCAAAAGAACTGCAAAATCCTGGGCAGAATCAGTTGAGGCAGTTCTGTTAGCAACTCTGCTTAAAATAATACAAACAACAATGACAGAACTAACAGAATAGATTCAGATAAGCGGGAGGGGGAACAGTATTAAAACAACACTCTAGATCTCCATCTGAATGGCTGATAGAATTAAAACACTTCACTAGTTGTTAAGTGAGGAGAGCTGGCCTAATAAGTATTCTGGGGAAGGGAGGAAGAATTCCAAAGAGAAGTTGCCACAGTTGCCCCCCCCCCCCCATACATCACTATTTTATTTCTTTGACTGTGGACTCCTGGGCTGTCAATGCTTTATGGATCAGGGAAGTTCAAGCACGCAAAATAAATAAGTGTTCCAGAACATTATGGGAATGGGTGATCTTGTTGGCTGGGAAGGAATCTATTATTTACAAGCTACTGTATCAAATTCAGTTCACACCATATTAGGAAAAACAAGTCTGCCAACAAAAATTAGTTTCTAATCTAACCCCTTGGTTAACTTGGGAGAAATCGCTCCATAAATCACACAAGCAACTATGGATTTCCCCCGTTCCTGCCAGCCATTACTAAGACTGAATGTTCATCCACTTGCAATTCTTATTGGTCGTAATGATAACATTTGTTTTGTCCCATGCTTGTGATGTATCTTTTTCTGCCAGAAGGAAACCTTTCTTTGTGAATCTCGCTCACAAAATGTTTACAGGGCATGAAATAGCAAGCCACACATGCATCTTAATTTCAGACTTCGGTGTTTACATACACTTGAATTCTCCTTGCTTATTAAGGACAGGTCATATTTTCTGATTTTAGGGATCACTTTATTATTTTTTTTAAATTATTGTGCTCTACATTCTCTTCCATCTTCCCGTCCTCATAATTGCTTATTCAGATAGTAAATGCAACATTGCTGTATGTGTTTAAATTGTAGTTCTTCTCTAATAAATACAAGGAGATCCATGTGAGGTTACATATTGGCTCCAGACCCCCACAATAAAGAGGTGAGACACCAGACTGCATGTTAAATGGGTAATAACTTTATTAACTACAACTAGGGATGTACAGATCATGTAGAATCCATTCCATCTGTGTTTTGCAGGTTCTCAGACACCTTTCATTCCATTGTCCGCTCATGAATGGAATTGGATTTTTTTTCAGTTTCCAAATTTGCGCAAATTTGCATGTGCAAAAATGTGCAAATTCCCACAATATGTGCTAATTCTCACCAAATGAGCATCTTCACACTTTAGCTATGACAGAAATGCACATTTTGGGTCAGGGGTTTTAATTTTTTTTTGGCATATTTTTCCTCAACAAAATTTGCGCAACATTCCCAAAGGTTAGAAAAATGGTCTACAAGTCAATAGAATCTGCCCAACAGGGGAAAAGCTGGTCCTCTGTGGAGTCCATGGGTCAGATTCATAATAGTCTGAACTCATTTGGTTCTATTGCAGTTTTCTCCAACATCCCTAACTACACCTTTTAAAGCATCTGCAATGGATTGAATGCTAGGTATTAAAATTCCTCTCTACAGTTATTTAAATGGGTAGGCCCACCCTACCTTAGGGATGGTGTGGGTGCCTGATTCCATCTGGGAATCCAGTGGTACACCCCCCTGCCTGCACCCCCAAGCCCCACTTGCTGAGCCCCTGCCCACGCTTTCCCCCTGCCCAAACTTGGCGAGTGGCCCACACTCACCCTGGTGGCCCTGTCGAGCTCCATGGTCACCATTTTTTAAAAAAATGGTGGTCACAAAATGCACATATTTGCATATGCAAAAATGCGCATTTTTGCAAAAATGCACATTTTCATACATACGCAAATATGCACTTCTTTGCAATTGCCTTTTTATTTTCTTTGCAATCACCACAGAGCTCAACGAAGCTACTGGGATGACTGTGGGCTCCTCACTGAGTGCAGCAGGGCTTCAAGTGTGGTCCGGGGATGGTGAGCAGGTGCAGGGGCTGGGTGGGCCTATAACGGTATTTTTTTCTAGAAAAATTCTACTTTTACAAATGCTTAATTCCTTGATAATATGCAATCTGTCTGTCTGTCTGTCTGTCTCTCATCATGTTTTATGACTTCATATATAGTCTATAGATGAGATCATGTGCTTGAGTGTAGGGATGTACGAAACTCACTTTTTCGCAGAATCTTTCGTGGTGGGGGGGGATAGGGGGGAGGCGATCTGGTCCTCCCCCCCAGAATCCTCGATGGCCGGCTCCGCTCTGCGGCCAGGCTGCGGAGCAGCCAGCCAGGGCCGTCCGCAGCCGGATTTCCGGCTGCAGACGGGCTGCTGCGGATGCAAATGGCGGCCGCCCTAGCAGCTGCCATTTGCGTCCAGCCAGGCAGCTGTGATAGGCTACATAAGAATTTACATAGCCTATCATGGCTACCCCCCAAAAAAAAACCAGCGTACGCAAATGGCGGCTATGGCGGCCGCCATTTGCGTTCCCTATTTTTCGCCATTTTATCTTACGTACGCTGGGTTTTTTGGGGGAGGGTTAGCCGTGATAGGCTACGTAAATTCTTATGTAGCCTGTCACAGCTGCTAGGATGGCAATGGCGGCGGCAGCAGCAGCCCAGCCGTGGCCGGCCAGGAGACCAGCCACCGCCACCACCGGAGCTTCCGCTGCTGGAACCACTGCTACCAAATCTGCCGCATCTGCCCCAGGTAAGTGCCGTCCCAGGGGGATTCCACGGGGGGGGGGGCAGAAGGCCGTTCTGCCATGGATTCCAGGGGGCCGGAATCTAAAGAATCAGCGGCCTCACTAGAATCCGTGGCGGAATTCTCCGCCAGCCCTACTTGAGTCACTGAATCTGCACATATTTCTTGTCCTTGTTTTGTGCTTGTAGCCCATTCTGCTAGTCTGGGTTATGGTAGATTGATAGTGGAAAGGAAACTGTTATGGTCAGTTTACTTTAGGGATGTCCGAAAGTCACTTACCCTTTCGCAGGGGTGCTTCGCGGTGGGGGGGAGGTGCTTCGCTTCTCCCCCCGAAGTTCAGGCGAGGGGGGGGAGCCGTCCCACCTCGCCCAGCTGAAATTCAGGCCGGCAGGGGAGGCTTCCCGCCTCGCCTGGCCGAAATTCAGGCCGGGGAGAAGCGCCCTGTCTCCCCGGCCACGAAACAAAGTGTAAAAAAACCACACAAAAAAAACACCCCGTGATAGGCTACGTAACGATTAACGTAGCCTATCACGGCTAGATTTCCAAAGTCAGCCATGATAGGCTATGTAAATCGTTACGTAGCCTATCATGGGTGACTTTGAAAAAAAACAAAAAGCGCGTACGCAAATGGCGGCAGCCTATGGGCGCCGCCATTTGCATTCCTTATTTGGTCCCGGTAGTCTACGTAAAGATTTACGTAGACTACAGCATAGTCTACGTAAATCTTTACGTAGACTACCGGGACCAAATAAGGAACGCAAATGGCGGCGCCCTGTGGGCGCCGCCATTTGCGTATGCGCTTTTTTTTTTCAAAGTCACCTGTGATAGGCTACATAACGATTTACGTAGCCTATCACGGCTGACTTTGGAAATCTAGCCGTGATAGGCTACGTTAATCGTTACGTAGCCTATCACGGGGTTTTGTGGTTTTTTTACACTTTGTAATGGCGGCGGCAGCAGCCGGTCGGAAGACCGGCTGCCGCCCCCGCCCCCGACAAAAGGCCGACGAACCGCTGCCGGGACCCGCCACTGGGAGGGACATTCGCCAAAGGTAAGTCCCATCCCGGGGGGGGTGGGGGCGGAGAATTTCACCGCCAATTTCGGGGGGCCGAATGCGTTGGCGCTCGGCCCCCCGAAGATTCGGGGAGAAATTCTCCGCCATCCCTAGTTTACTTTGATTCAAAAGCTAGTACAGGTCAGGCAATTGATGAGTAAGTGAAAAACAGTGAACCCAGAGAAAACCAAATGAGCCCAGAAGGAGATAGAAAAGATCCTTCAGCAGTGTGTCACTTGGATGTAGTGAGGTTTTCAAGAGGTGACCATTTCTGTGAAAACAGGGGTCATACAAGTAGAAAAGTGTATCACAGTTTAGTTCTGTGAAATATAGGAGGTTATGTGTTTATGTAATGATTATAAGGAAGGATTTGTTACAGGGTTTTCCGTCTGGCCCACTGAGGGCCAGTGTCAGGGGTCAGGATCATCAACCATCTGTCAGTGGGGGTGCGGGTGGGGGGAATGCCAGTCCCTGAGCTTCTTGTCTCCCATGCTCTGTTTCCTTGCTGTTGCTGCCTCTCCACATGCCCTCTTCAAGTGATCGAGCAGTGTGAGGAGTGAGAAGAAGCAATACGTTCTGCATACTTTGTCTTCTCCCTCTGGAAGGTGGTGCAGATTGGACTCAAGAGGGAGAGGCAACATAATGGGCAGCAGCAACTATGGCAAAAAGGTGAACTGGGAGGGGCTCCATGCCTCTTGCCCAAAGCCCCTCCTCCCCAACAATCTAGCATTGGCACTGGCACTGGACCCAGTATTAGTTGGGGAAAAGGAAGAGTGAATGAATCTATATTTTTGCCAGGCCAGAGCTAAAATGGTCACCCCCAATTCACAACCATATTTGTGGGTGGCAAATTGAGGGAGGCCATTCCAGTGGTTAGTTTGGGGTGCTGTGATTTAACTTCCACAGTGGTTTCAGGGAGAAAGGGACTAAGCATGATGGTGGCTCTCTCAGCCTTTTCTCTCTCCCCACCCCCAACATGTTAAAACCTATGGTTCTACTAGTGTTTGAGGTAGCCTGACAGCTCTAGTTGGTACCATTCTTTTTCCCCAGGATGCCTATCGGAATGATGCTAGTTTTGCTTTGCCCACTGTACTGCCAAAGCCACCACCATGGTAAGCTTTGAATGGCACAAAGTGATTCATGTCACCCACCCCAAGACTCAGGGCCAGCCCTACCATTAGGCAGAGGGAAGCAGTCTCCTCAAGCAACAGATGCTGGGAGGCAGTAGCAAGATGTTGGAAGAGAGACTGTGTGCCATGCTCCTAAGTTAGCCTGCTGCCTTCAGGTGCAGTGGAGGATGCTGTCCCAACATTGGTGTTGATGTCAGATTCACCTGCCCATCCCATTGGCTTTTGTACTTGTAATGGGAGTGGGTGCCATCTTGCTCTTTGACTCAGGCAGCAAAATGTCTTGGGCCAGCCCTGCCCAGGTTCCTTTCCTATGGCCTCGTCACCATGGCTTCTTTTGGGCAAAGCCTGAAATGGGGCAAAAAGAGCCCAGTTCTAATTATTGCTTATGGAATTTGTGCAAAACCTGTTTGAGAAATTTCAGACAATCTTTTTACTAGCCATCTGTAATTTTTCTTCTGTAAATTTTCTCCAGAAGTTTGAGTAGAATTTTGCCCATTTTCTTCAGGTATAATATAATTAAAACCAGGGGTGCGGAATATGCAGCCCTCCAGATGTTTTGGCTACAACTCCCATCAGCCATAGTCAGCATGGCCAATGGTGAGGGATGATGGGAACTGTAGGCCAAAACATCTTAAGGGCCACAAGTTGCCCAGCCCTGATTAAAATGCTCTTAGTTTCATTGTTTTTTGTTGTTTTTTTAAATGCACATGGAACACACAGACACACACCCTTACCAAATGGAAGTAAAAGCAATTCCTCCTGTTCCACTACAAAAGAAAGCATATCCAAGGGCACAAAACTATGTAGATGAAGAGACTCACTGTTGTGCCCACCAACAGGCAAGTGAAACCAACTGTCATGCTTTAAAGCAAACATTGGTATCTGGCTTATAGCAGGAAAGTGAATGTATTACATCTCCTACTTGTGGCATTATAAGCTTTCATGAACATTTTTTAAACGAATGCACAATAAGGTTAAGGATTTCTGCTTACACTTTTAAGTATAGGCGGTAGATGAGGACCTTCTTTCTATTTTTAATTTTTTTAACCCCCCCCCCCCCACACACACACACACTTGCAGCTGCCCAGGACTCTTTATAGAGAAGCTTCCCCAGCTTGACAGCCCTTTCTGAACTCCCAGGAGACCATGTGGCCTCACCTTCTCCTATAGGCTTTCAGGAAGGGCTTCTCTTCTTCCTTGCAGCAACATAGAGGAAGCAAGATAAGCGTTTTTTTCTTTTTCTAAAGCTCCAAAAGTCCCATTTCTTCTTGTTTGCAACAGCCCCAGACTTTTTGCAAAGTTTGCAACAGCCCCAGACTTCAGGGAATTCTTCCTGAACGCCTATAGGAGAGGGTGAGGTCACGTGGTCTCGTGGGAGTTCAAGAAGTGCCACTGGGCTGGATTAGCCTCTCTGTAAAGAGTCTCATGCCGAGGGCGTTTTTCACGTAAAAAGAAATAAAGTAGAAGAGAAAGAAGCTCCTTCAGCCACCCCCCTGACTTAAAAAGGTATGTGGAACCCCTGTCTCCCTCCCCAAGGAGAGAATTATTCAAAATTCTCTCCTCCCAGAGAAAGAGGCAGAACCCCCCCCCCCCACTATTTCACAGGGAGAGAAAAAACCAAAAACCAAACAGGGGGCAGGAGTCAGCACAGCACTAGACTGAACAAGTGATCTTCTACATGCAGAGTATGTGCTCTACCACTGAACTATAGCCCTCCCATGGACTGATGCCTGCAATACATTTGCACACTTCTTTTTGGCAGTTGAACGAAAGATACCACTTCCAACAGTTTGTACTAATCGAATAATAAATTTTCAAGTATCTTACTTGGAAGTTCAATAGACAGCAGGTGGAGAGAGGGTGATTTCCATCCATAGAACTCCCTCCACATGTGTGCACACGCGCGCGCGCGCGCACACACACACACACACACACACACACACGGTTGGTGCTGAGTCCTGCAAGCTTTCAGCACCAACTAAAGACCTATTTGTTCACCCAGGCATTAGATTGAATCTGTTTTGCTACATTGTGTAAACTGTTATTTATTTGTGTTGCTGCTCTTCCCTGTTCAATTGGGGTGGGGTGGGGGTTGGATGGTTGGTGTTGTGAGATTTTAGCATGTTTTATTGGTTGTACTCCACTTCGGGATTATTTTATAATGAAAAGCAGGTAATAAATGACAAAAATAAATAACCAAACAGTCTGTTTTAAATGAGGAAACATAGGAGCAGAACCGATGTAAGGTTCAATGTAAGAACCTATCACAAGTGGATGAAATAGAATTAAAGCTAAAGCCTCTGGTGTTCTTGTTCTCTGTGCTTTTTGAATGAGGCTACTTATTAAAGCTGACTCTCTTGCTTTTCATGGGGCTTCTTCATGCACTAAATCCATTCAAGTCTCAGGGTGGCTTGTTTAAAATGAGAAGAAGCCAGCTGTTTTTCTACTCCTCATTTCTTATCCACTTTGACCTTTGCTTGCTATAACGGCATTCGGCCTCACAGATTGATTTGTTTCTCTTCTTCTTCTCTTCTTCTTTTCTCTCAGGTCTGTCACGAATTTGGACAAGGAGCCTGACCTTGTACATATGGAGGCTCGGACAACAGATGGACGTGAGTGTCTCAGCAGTGAACTGATAAAATCAGACAGAAAGAGCATTGGGCTCGTTTTGATTCTTGATTCGCATTTTAAGTGACAGGGAAAATGTGGGTCACCAGGCTCAGTTTGCTGAGTGTTCCTATCCTAGACTCCAAGGGAGTCAATAGAACATGTTTCATTCTGGGGAGAAGAGAGAGAGAGAGAGGACTCAAACCTTCTGTTTGAGTGTTTGTGAATCCACATATGTCCATATATTTAGATGCATTCCAATCAGGTTTCAGACTTGGTTACGGGATGGGAGCAACCTTGGTCATCCTGGCTGATGACTTAGGTCAGGGAATGGATGAGTGAGAGCAACCCTGTTGGTTCTTCTAGAGCTGTCAGTGGCTTGCAGTACCATTAACCATGGTATCCTTTTGGATTGTTTGTCTGGGTTGGGCTTAGGATGCACAGTTTTAAAGTGGTTCTGGTCCTTCCTGGAGGAGTGGTCTTAGAAGGGGTGCTGGGGGATTAGCCTGTGGGGTGCTACAAGGCTCCATCTTGCCCCCCCCCATTTTAATATTTACATGAAACCACTGGGAGAAGTCATCTGGAGATTTGGGCTGAAGTGTCATCAGTATGCAGATGATACTCAGCTCTACCTCTTGTTTCCAGCTGCACATCCCAGGAAGGCTGTGGAACCCTTGAACCAGTGTTTGGAGGCTGTTTTGGGATGGATGAGGGTGAACAAGCTGAAACATAATCCAGACAAGACAGAGGTACTGTGGGTTGGGAAACCAACTACTTCAGATGGAGGTTTACATATGGTCTTAGATGGGGTTGCACTCCCCCTGAAAGACCAAGTGCACAGTCTGGGAGTCCTCCTGCACTCTGCACTAACTGGGGAAGCCCAGGTGGCTGCAGTGTCCAGGAGTGTGTTTTACCAGCTTAGGTAAAACACAGCTTGTATGGCAGCTGTGGCCCTATCTGGAGAGGACAGACCTTGCCTCAGTTATCCATGCACTAGTGATGTCCAGGCTGGACTACTGTAATGTGCTATATGTAGGGCTGCCTTTGAAGATGGTCCAGAAACTTCAGCAGCCACCTGAGTATTGGTGAGGGTGAGGTGATCTGATCATATAATGCCTATAGTGCATCAGCTGCACTGGTTACCAGTGTGTTTCTGAGCCCAATTTTATGTGCTGGCTATGACCTTTAAAGCCTTCAATTACTTAGGACCCGCCTTCAAGTGTATCAGCCTGCCCACACTGTAAGATCAGCAAGAGAGGCCCTTCTCACTTGCCCACATGTGAAGGCAGTTAGGTGGGTGAGTACATGAGAGAGGGCCTTTTCTGCAGTGGCTCCACATCTCTGGAATAAGTTGCTATCAGAGGTTTGCCAGGCACCATCATTGAAGGCTTTTAAGAAGGCCCTGAAGACTAACTTCTTTACTCTGGCCTTCCCCTGAATATTCTTTATCAGACTGGGTTACAGCTAGGGATGGGCAAACTCCCTTGTGTCCTGCTTGTGGGCTGCTCGACGGATGCAAACCAGCTGCCCGACCCTGGCAGTGGCCCAGGACAAACCGCCACATGGTCTGTGGGTGCCCAGTGAGAGCTCGCAGCTTTTTTCCCCCCTGCGAGTCACCATTTTGCACAAAAAACACAGCTATAAATATTATGGAAATCATGATTTGCACAAAATGGGGGCTGTAAATAGTGCCATTTGTGCAAAATTCCAAGCATGAGTGGTCTAATTATACCATTTACTGATGTAATTTTGTGCAAATGGTGCTATTTCTGGACCCCAATCTGTGCAAAAATTGTAATTTTCATAAAATGTATACCCATGATTTTTGCCCAAAATGGTGGCTTGCAGGACTCCTCATCACTGCCCCCCAGCCCCTCATTCTCTCCTTGTAAGGAGGAGTGCGAGGGGTTGGCAGGTGACACAGCACTCCTGCCCCCGCCGCCTGTCAACCCCTTATGTTCTCCTTGCAAGGAGACTCCTGCCGCACTCACCCACCTGCCCACCCCTCATATGCTCTCCTTATGCATTGGCAAGGAGGCGCAAGGGATTGGCTGGTAGGGGAAGTCTGTGAGCTGGCCTGACTCACACTGGTCAAGTCAGGCCAGCTCACAGATGTGTGAGCTGGAATCCGGGGTGGGGGGCAAGTTGGTGAAAACCCACTGAGCTCTATCCCCAAACCGGTTTCCTCTGACATCCCTCATTAAAGCTGCTGTCATGTTGCTTTATGCTGATGTTTGTTGTTTTCTGGGACTTTTGCTGCTTTTATTATCACATTAGTTTTTATTATGAATTTTATTATATGCATTTTAATGTTGTACAGTGGCTTGGGAGGGCTCCTGCCCTGAAAGACAGTCTATAAATATTTTAAAGAAAGAAAGAAATGTATCGAGTCTCCTGGATCACGAAACCAAATGCCATGCTTGTCTGCTGTAACCAGAAACATACTTCTATCAGGATGCTCATCTATGCCACTATTAGACTGGCCCCTTGCATCAGAAAAAAAAGAGAGAGAGAACAAAAGAGCATACCGATTTGCTGAAAGCTGCAGATGCTGATTTATATTAAAGACTCTGTTATTCCATCAGGCCTTCCCTTTTAAGAACTCTTGTTCCTTTTGCTGACTGTTGTATACTATTTTTAAGCTGTGTTGTTTCAAGCTGTGTTGTTTTATTGTTGGATTTTTGTTGTTGTTAAATTGTTTTTAGTTCAAAGTTGTTTTTAGTTATATGTTTGTATATATTGTTCATATGCTTTTCTGTCAATGGCTTTTAAACTCTGTATGTTGTATTTTAATGTTTTAACTTTTGTAAACCATCCAGAGAGCTTTGGCTATGGGGTGATATAGAAATGTAATCAATAATATTTTGTTTAAAAAAATCTATACAGGCAAATTTAGAAGAGGGGTGGTAGCTCAGTAGGGAGGAGTGGTAATGCAGTAGAGCCCATGATTTGCATACAGAATAGTTCAGATTTAATCGCCAGTGTCTCCAAATGGAGCTGGAAAAATTCCTGCCCAAAATTCTGGAGCATCACTGCCAGTTACTGAGGAAGAAAAGCCTGGGTGTCCTGTGTAGGGATGTCAGAGAATTCCGCGATGGATCTTGGTGAGGCCGAATGCCAGTGCATTCGGCTCCCCAAAATCCATCGTGGAACGGCCTGCCCCCCTGCCCCCCACGGATCCCCTCCCGGGCCGAGACTTACCTGGGGCGGATGTTCCAGATGGCGGCGGCTCCAGCAGCAGCTTCAGCGGCAGCGGCAGCTGGTCTTCTGACTGGCTGCCACCGCCGCCATTTGCAGTCTGGTCTTTTTCTTCCCCCCCCCCCCCCTAGACGTGATAGGCTACATAAAGACTTACGTAGCCTATCACGTCTGGGTTAAAAAAAAAAAAAGCGTACGCAAATGGCAGTGGCTACGGCCGCCGCCATTTGCGTTCCTTATTTTTCGCCGTCTTAGTCTACGTCAATATTTACACAGACTAAGACAAAGACAAGAAAGGGGAACGCAAATAGTGCCCACTACACTATTTGTGTTCCCCTTTCTTTTCTTCATCTTAGTCTACGTAAATATTGACGTAGACTAAGATGGCGAAAAATAAGGAATGCAAATGGCGGCGGCTGTAGTCGCCACCATTTGTGTATGCATTTTGTTGGGGTTTTTTACCCAGAGCCCTCTGCGGCCAGAAATCCGGCTGCGGACGGCCCTGGCCTGGGCCTGGCTGTCTTTTCTGTGGAGCCGCCGCAGAGTACAGCCGGCCGTCGAGGATTCCGGGGGGAGGGACAGAACGCCTCCCCCCTCCCATGAACAGAATCCGCGGAAAGGTAAGTGACTTTCGTACATCCCTAGTCCTGTGTACCATTTGCCATCCAGGTGCTAAGTGTTGGTGGGTAACTTTGAAGCCAGTACTCTCTCTTCTTATGGTTCTTTAACTTTAAACGAGACTTGTCCTGGACAGCCTACCAAATGGAGGACACCTTCAAACACCTTCAGACTGTCATCTGCCAGCTCTTCAAATAGAAGGCTGTCCTTGGTAAAGTAGACACCAGGCCACTGTAGGCTAGGGATGTACGAATTGTGTATGAATTGTGTACCTTCCATGCTGCTTGACTTCTGCAGTTTGCGGCCAATGCTCTGTTGTGCCATTCACAAGCCCCCGGAATTTTCCCCTTTTTTTTCTGCTCCAAAAATTACAAAGATAAATCCATACTGACAAGTGTAATTCTGGTGCCCAACCATCTCCATGAGTCTGCATAACTTCTGTAAGAATCGCTATTTTTCGTAAATATTTATGTTTTTTTTTTTTAATTGAAATCCTACGTCTCTGTTCACTTTCAGCCATAAAACATTCCTCTTCCTAGGGGCTTCTCAAAAGAAGGCTGTCCTAGGTGTGCCTGAGCGATAAACTCTTTGTTTAAAGCAACACTGTTTTAAAGAAAGAAAAAAACCTTTTAAAAAGACCATGCTGCTCCAGGACTGGCCTGGTCATTTTAAAAGGATTTTTCTTTCTTTAAAACAGCGTTGCTTTAAACAAAGAGTTTATCGCTCAGGTACACCTAAGGCAGCCTTCTTTTGGGAAGCCCCTAGGAAGAGGAAGTGTTTTGGCTGAAAGTAAATGGAGATGGAGGATTTCAATTTAAAAAGAACACCCACAAACAAGGCAGTGAGCACAATTCATTAAAAAAAAAAACTTATGTATTTATTATCGGAATATACTACAGTGCATTTTTATTTACGAAAGTTTCGTGACTCTTTGCGGATGACGAAGAAAAAGCTGAATGACTGCTGGCTCCACAGGACCTCATGGTTCCGTTCTGCAGAGGATTCCATGACATGGACTGAAGGAAATTCAATCCCATTTCAGTCCGTGGCAGAATTCTCTGAGATCCCTAATCCTCGGTAAAGTAGACACCAGGCCACTCTAGGCATTACTGTTACGGCTGTAGCCAGCTCTAGATCAAGTGCAGACAGGGTCCCTTGATACTGATGCAGCAGTACTTGCTCCATCCTTTTGCCTCCTCTGGTTTAACAGCAAAAATATGGCATTTCTAGATAAAGCTGCTTTTTGAGCAAAGGCTCAAAAATGCACATTTTCATACACACACTAATGTGTGCCTTTGCAAAAATGCTCATTTCACACATGAGAATATGTACATTTGCAAAAATGCACATTTTCATGCACACAAAAACATGCACATTTTTGCAATCGCCATTTTGTTTTTTTTAGGAATGGTGACTGCGGAGGAATGGTGACTAGGGTGAGTGTAGGCTGCTCGCCAAGAGTGGGAGGGGCTTGAGGGCAGTCTGGAGACCAGTGAGTGAGGGCAGGGGCTGGGCAGGAGTCCAGAGAACCTGGACGGAGGTGAGTTCACGCATCCCTACCTGCACCACACACACACACACACACACACACCCCTACTACCACCACAACTCCATGTTTTACAATTGCTTCTGCATTCCTGATATGTTGGAGCAAAAAACAAACAAACAAAAAACCCTTCATGCCAACTGTAATAAAGAGAAATGAAATACCCTGAGCATGTGGTTTTGCATTTTAAATACACTTAAATCGTAGTACCATAATGGCTACCAGAATAAAATGGAGCTTGCTTCTGCTGCCCTGATGCTGAATGCATTTATTTGGGAATAAGCACCATTTTGTTGCAGAAAAGGGTAATATATTTTAAAAGTAAAATAATAAAATGGGCAATAAAATGAGTATCTGGAACCATGTACATGCCCAGCTGTCTACCCCTTTTAAAAAATAAGTGGAAATTCCTGATTAAACAGTGATAGTCACTGCAAATGCTATGTGCAGTTAGCCTAGGAAATGTTATTTACCACTTTACCAGTTTGGGAAAACCCTCCTTATAGTATCAGGGACTTAGGACATACCTGTCATTTTAATTCATCAAGATTGCCATAGAGGTGATCCACTAACTTTGACTTTTTCAGTCAAAGGGAAGAAAGGCCATCCAACCATGAAAATGGTTGTTCTCAATATTACTATTACGATTTAAGCTGTAGTCTGGTTTAAATCTGATGATGCTACTTGTTTCACATCATCACCTTGAATTATTTCTGCTGCTTTTTGGTCTTTGGTTACTGTCAGTGTAAAGATAATAAATCACGGATTTGACCTGTTATACTTGGAGGCTTTAATTATAATGGAGCCCAAGCCACTGCAGCTGCATCTGTGAAAGCAATTTCTCCTCAAAGCACAGCAGAAAGATGCTTTGCTTTGCTATTCAGTATCTAGAAAAGTAATTCTCATCTTTATGTCACATAAACATTAAAAATGTAAAACTGAAATGTAAAATTCAATCCATTGCTAAATATCCGTGAGGCTTGTGTTAAATTTTCCCTCACCAATGGAAGACCCCAAAATGATCCAATGTGTGAGAACCTCTGATATGGCTTTATGATTGTATAGTGACTGTTCTTCCATGCTTAGAGCTCTTTCTGGCTCAGCAGCTGCGAGAGGCTAAATGGAGCACTGGCTTTATTCAAAGGACTGTGCAGAGTGATCGGGAGGAGTTATTTTGTGAAAGAATGGAAGGATCAGAGTTCACAACTAGAACTCCATCCCACCTGTAATGATGAATACCTGATTGTACCTTCTTGCTTTCGCCTCGGTTTTTAGGTTCTATGGTTATAGGGGTGGCACGGGGGGGGGGGAGTGTTGAAAATGAACAAGTGTTATAATTTGAAAGGGTATTTGCCTGGCCTTCCAATGGTTAGGGAGTCAGGTTTTCATTTTTTTTTTCACCTACCAATATTTTTCCCAGCTTGATTCAGAATTAGTCCTGGATTTGGCAAATTGAGACATTTCCCCCTCAAAACTATTTTTAACCCAAACCCGGTTTCAGACACAGAGACATTGTGCTCCTTAAGAAATCATTAGGAACAGGGGAGTCTGAATACCTCTGCAGAAACCTTGGACATAGGTGCCCCCCGCCCCCCGAGCGCTGTCTAACAATACTTGTTACTGCCAACCTGATTCCAAATTAAGCTGAGCAGATTTTGTTTGCCCATCACTAAAACTGTGTTTATATCTCATGCATCCTTTGAGTCAATCATCACGCAGTTGTGTAACCCTCATCAGGAGATGCATCTTCTAGATAAAGGGTTCTCACACTTTCTACTCCCAGGGCTCACTTGAGAGGACTGAAAATTACTGAGGCCCACATTAAAATGGCAGCTCATTCAGAGAGCATTGAGTGCCATTTTTTGGTAGAAAGGCAGGGTACACACAAAAATCAAATAAATAAGTAAATATGAGTATAATTGTCAGGGTGGAAACTGAGCCCATAGAGCCCCAGAGCAGTTCTGATTCTGAGGAAGAACAGCAATCCATGGGAGAGGAGCTCGCTCATCTCTCACAAGCACAGCAGCTGGCAGAGATTCCTTCTGCCAGCATTCCTGGGAGAGATAGTGACCCTGGCAGTGAGAGAGTGTTGGAGGGGGGCTTGCTGGATGCTCAGCGCAGATGCAGGGAGCAGCGACGGAGGGCGCTGAAAGGAGGCACTCTGCTTGTTTGGCGCTAAAACAATGGTCGTGTCCCAAGGACCCAAGGGAAAGAGGGAAGATCTCTCCCTAGCCCATAAGTTCAGAGTCTTCCCGTGGTTCTCCTTCAAATGGGGACCAACTGCCTTACCTGGAGCTTAGGCTACTCTGCTATCTACCCCAGTGCAGTTCCTTGCTTAGTCGCTAGTGATTAGTATCTGTAAGAGTCATAAAGTAATAAGGGAATAAAGCCTTGGAAAGAATCCTCGTCATCTGTGTCCTGAGTTGGCTATTGGAGGGGACTGTAAGAGGCAGCTAGGGTGCTCCTGACAATAATTACTTAATTGGGGGGAGGGTCTCTGTGGATGTCCTGCCATTGAATAAACTAAATATCTGCTGCTGCTAAGTAAACTCAATCTGCTCTACAGGGTCAGGCTTCTTAGGACAGGAGATCTAGCTTGCATCCCTGCACCTCTTATTAGGGAAATTTGCCACTGCATTGTGCATAGAATTGCATTGGCGTAGAAGCCAGAGCTCATGGGCAAAGGTCCAGAGAAGACCAAAAGCTTTGTATATGCACTGCCAACTCCTGCTCTTCCTTGTTCCCTTCTGGTTCATTGCCCACTGCTGGGTCTTTCCCGTCTTCCCAAGTAGACCCTTTCTGCTGAGCAGCTCTCTCCTCCCAAGTAGCCCCCTGGTGACAGAGACTTCGGAGAGCCAAACTGGTTCAGTCTGAGTTTCCCACCCAGTCCATTGTTGCTTTGCTCTGGAGAATTAGGTGATGAGTGAGGAGAGATGGGGACTGAGGCAGGGCTCAGGATAGGATTGACGAGGTTATTAGCTGAGGATCCTCAAGTTGCCTTTGGCCTGCTACATGTTCCTCTAGGTCTTCCACAGGAGTGGAGTTTTCTGCAGAATCCCAACCCTCTTCCTCTGAAGAGGTCTCTCTGGGGTCTGTGTCAGACACGATCCTGGCATACACGTACAAATTGTGAGATGGGCTTTCCAGTGCCCAGGGTACATGTCCCCAGGACATGCTGGATATTTTCCTCTTATAAATCAAAGGCAACAGCAGAGGAGGTGAATTAATAGGAGACAGGTGGCTGAGCCCAGAAAGTCTCTTGGCCTGATAGAGTGGCACACTCACCTTATGGGTGGGAGTTAAGGGGAAGCCCCCCTCCCACACACACGCTTCCTCTTTTCTTGCATGAATCACATAGGAATTCTAAGTGGATCCTTTGGGAAGGTGCAAACCCAGCTCCATTGCCAGAAGGCAGTGCATGACGGGGAGGCAAGACCACAGGTTGCACCAAGCACCACCAACCATTTTGCAGCTCCTTGTCTGCTTCCATTGTGCAGCTGTCTGTCCCTCCAGCTACTTCTGACTGCTCTGACCATCCCACTACCTTTGATCACTTTGTCTCTCTTCTTGCCATAATGCTTCCTTTCATTTCCTGTGTCTGACATCCACTTGTCATCATGGCAGTTCCTCCCAAACATCTGCACTATCATCTGTAAATGATATTGCATGTGTTCACCCACCCACCCACCCACCGTTTTTCCTATCACCTGAAACTCAGTATCACTTTTGGCTAGGTATGTATGAGAATTTCATTTGTGCTTGCAAAACATGCAAGCATGCCCCAAACATGCAAGCATGCCCCAGCTGAACACAGGTGCAAGCAAGTGGACGTGTCTGCCAAAAATGTTTGCAAATTGTTGAACATGTCCTCACATTCATCTCATTACCAATTCCAAGGTCAATTTGTGCAAATTTCCTAATTTCTTCAAATTTCCACAGGAGACTACATCTATAGAGGAAATCAAAATCTCACATTTGATCACTGCTCAGATTGTGCAAATCTCCTGTTTGCACAAAGTGATCAGCAATCATGAACATGAATGGGATTCAAGCACAAGACAAGTGGCGAGATGATGTTTGGAGCATCCTAGCAACCTTGAAAACTGCTCATTTGCCCATCCCTACTTTTGACCAAAGGGGAAAGCAGGAAAGAAGGAGAAGTTACAGCTATGTTGCTCCCTGGCCTATGATGTGTTTGAGTTTTTGTGACACAGCTGCTTCTTTATTGGCACTGCTTGTGCTGCTCTCTGAAGCCCTGCTCAAAGCCCTTTCCTACTAATGGTGACCTGAGCCTCCCCACACTTAGGGATGGCATGGGTGCCCAATTAAGTCTGGAATCCAGCGGACCTGCTCCTGCCCACACCCCTGAGCCCCACTCGCTGAGCCCCTGCTTGCCCCCTGTCTGCGCTCGGCTAATGGCCTGCACTCACCCCAGGAGCCTTCTCGAGGTTTGCAGTTGCCATTTTCTGAGAAATAAAATGGCGATCGCAAAAATGTGCAAATTTGCGCAAATACAAAAATGTGCATTTTTGTGAATGTGTATATTTGTGTATGTGAAAATGTGCATCTTGTGAATGTACGTATTTGCGTACATGCGAAAATGCATATTTTACGAAAAATGCAAATTTTTGCGCACACACTAATGGGTGCCTTAGTGAAAATGCACATTTCACACATGAAAATATGTGCACTTGCAAAAATGCACATTTTCACTCATACAAAAACACATGCATTTTTGCGATCACCATTTTAGTTTTTTTAGAAATGGTGACTGTGGACCTCAATGAGGCCACTGGAGTCAGTGCAGACTGCTCACTGAGAGTGGGAGGGGCTTGAGTGTAGTCCTAGGACTGGTGGGTGGGGGCAGTGGGGGCAGGTGGGTGGGTGGAGGGGCTGGGCAGGAGTCCAAAGAACCCAGACGGCGGTGAGTTCGCACATCCCTACCCCCATTGAACTGGGATTAAAAACTGATCCAAACAGGATAGGGATGTATCAGAATTTTGTTCCTGTTCACAAATCATGCAGACATGTCCCATTCACAATCCCGAATGCAAGCAAGAGTGCAATTCCTAGGAAATGTTTGCAACTTTCTACACTTGTGTTTGTTTGCACTTGAAAGTGCACACTTGCGCAAATGCACATTTGCTCAACACACCCCCTTGCATTTTTATGCTTCAGCCTTTGAGGAAAATGCACATTTTCCCCATTGAAAAATACATATTCCTGCCACTCGGGGGGAAAAAGACACATTCAGGAATGGAAATGAGGCCAAATGAGCTTTGGGGAAGAATTTGGAGAACCTCAGTGAGCTTGAACATTGCATGTTCCCCCACCCCTAAAACAGGCAGGGTAAGGAGAGGGTTTTAGACAATAAAAGAGAGGATTGATAAATAAACCAGCCAAACTCAGAAGAGTAGGTAAACCTCATTCAAGGACAGAAAGGAGATGAATCCACTTAAACTACAAGCCCTAGAATACACATGTGAGAGCTGTGTGAGATGGGTTTCCTCCAGGAAACTGAATACATTGACACATAACCAAATTGGATGTTTAAGAGGAGAAGTGCAGAGGTTTGTGGGCTGTGGAAAAAATGGAGGCTATCACCGTAAGGTGCAATCCTGGGAGTAAGTCTCATAGACCTTATTGGGAGTTATTTCTGAATAGACACACACAGATTGCACTGCAAGATGACCAACCAACCAATGTAGGTTGTTTCTGTCACAGTGCTGCACAAGATGGAATATTGAGAAGGAGCGATTATGTAAATGAGGCCGCTGGCTAAAAACTAAGATGATGATGCGTCTTTTTATTATTGTATTTATTTATTACATTTATATCCTGTCTTTCCACTGAAAATAGTGTTCAAGGCCATTAACAATAACGTATAGATTTTTTTCTTAATGAAGCAAGAATTAAAACATTAAAACTCATCCAATAAAACACAATAAAACTAAAAGACAAGTAAGAACATATCTGTGTGTAAGAAACAAAAGCACCCACCAGGTTAATACAAACCCAGTTCAGCAGCAAATCAGCTTCGATGCCAAAAACCTGTCTGGATAAAAAGTGCTTGGCACAGACTCCAATGCCAGTAAGCAGCCACCAGGAAGGTACTTTCTTGTGTTCCCATCCATTATGTCTCTCACAGTGTAGGGATGGACGAAAGCCCCTTACCTGGTCCTGCAGCTTTTTTCGGGGGGGGGAGGCGCTCCGTTTCTCCCCCCGAAATTCTTGGCGGGTGGGGAGGCGCCCCGTCCCTCCCCGCTGAAATTCTGGCTGGGGGGAGGCGCCCCATCCCTTGCAGCCGAAATTCTGGCCAGGGGGGAGTGCCCCGCCTCTCCAGCCACAAAAGAAAAAAGTAGAGTAAAACAAAACAAAACGTGATAGGCTACGTAAAGATTTACGTAGCCTATCACGGCTAGATTTTCAAAGTCAGCTGTGATAGCTTACGTAAATCTTTACGTAGCCTATCATGGCTGACTTTAAAAAAAAGCGCGTACGCAAATGGCGGTGCCCATGGGCGCCGCCATTTGCGTTCCTTATTTGGGCCGGGTAGTCTACGTAAAGATTTACGTAGACTACGGCGAAAATAAGGGCAATGCTATTTGTGTTGCCCTTATTTTCGCTGTAGTCTACGTAAATCTTTACGTAGACTACCCGTGCCCGAATAAGGAACGCAAATGGCGGCGCCCATGGGCGCCGTCATTTGCGTACGCGCTTTTTTTCCCCCAAAGTCAGCCGTGATAGGCTACGTAAAGATTTACGTAGCCTATCATGGCTGACTTTGAAAATCTAGCCGTGATAGGCTACGTAAATCTTTATGTAGCCTATCATTTTTTTTTTTTTAACTTTGAAATGGAGGTGGCGAACTGCCGCCGGGACCCGCTGCCGCGAGGGACATTCGCACGAGGTAAGTCCCATCCCGGGGGGGGTGGGGGGTGTCGGAGAATTTCCCCACCAATTTCGGGGGGCCGAATGCGTTGGCATTCGGCCTCCCGGAGATTCGTGGAGAAATTCTCCGACATCCCTATCACAGTGGCAGAACAGAGGGAAAGGCCTCTCCCGAGGATCTTCAAACCTAGGCAGGGTCATGTCCAAACCTTCAAGGTGCCAGAATTGAGGAAGGTACCTCTGGCTGACATGAATGAGCCTGTTACTATATACAGCTACTGAAGAATTCAGACATTTGCAACTTAGGGCACCATTCCATCAACAGTGCCCTCGCTGCTCAGAAGTCCCCAAACTTGGTGGCTTCTGAGATTCCTTTGCTCTGCCAATCTGAAGCCAGCATGGTGGGACGAATGGTGGAGGTGATCTTTGCCTCCCCATCCTCCGTTCTATGCTGTTTTCACTAGACATACTTTTCAGTCCATCTAGTGAGGGCACTTTGGAGTGGGGGAGGGAAGGAGGCTGGAAGCCTCTCTGGTCTCCTCCCTGCCCTGCTCGCTGGAACACCCCCTTATTCCCCTCTCTGAGTTCGAGTTTCTGACCTCAGAGATGCAGGTGACGCAGTTCTCTCCACACCGGCTGCAAGGGGGTGGGTCGGGGGTCAGATCTCTGACTCCCCCTTCTGAGATTGGAGCACTGTCTCTGACCTCAGAAATGGTTTTCTGAGCCACCCTATGGTCCCTGGGATGCTCACCCAAGGACCGTAGGATTGCTCTCTTAATATAAAATGCTTTCAACCCAGCATGGTGCTTTCTAAGTTATATCAGAAATTTTACATGTATTTTGCTATTTTGCTCAATGCATTTGCATCTCAATGTATTTTGTCCTCAGCATTAGTTTCCTAATGATATTGAAGTTTCTGGTTTCCTGAGGAGCACTCTTCTATTTCTCTCATAGAAATATGAGAGTTGTATCCTTTATTTCAGTAAAGGATTATTTAATGCAGCACAGCTGTATTTAACATGCCTGATTTGTCTTTCCTGAATTTCTGATCACTGGGATAAGACTCATTAGTTAGGCCCTGAATGGCTGATCTCTTTTCACTGTCTCTTTGCTTTCTAAAATAGGCTTTTATCTCCTCCTTGATACTCAGGCTCCAGGGGGATCATCCTTTCAGTTCCTTATTGAATGCAATTATTTAGTAGACATGGTCACTTTTATTCCTTAATTTTTGTAACAATGTATCTGTCATTTCCTGCGGGCCCCTGATTTATATTTATGCCATGAAAGCGAAGAAAGATGAAGCATATGGATGTATCTAAACTCATTTAGGTTTGAAGAATGTTTTGTCGCTATTTCCTTGTGTAAAATAAATAAATAAATAGGACAGAATAAGGAGAAAAGTCACAAAAATAGAGGCAGATTAATGAGAACCTGTCTTATCTCCCTGTGAAAGTTAAGCAGGTGACCTTTTTGAATACATTTGATTACTGGTGTAATTCACTCAAAGTGAGACATTTCCCAGTAGGCAGCAGTTGGTTGTCATGTCAACACCTGTAGTTTATTTGCATCTATTTATTGCCTCTATATTTAGTTCCCCCCCCTTTTTTTTGCACCTTTTGTTTGTGTCATAGTAGCTGTAGATTATCTGGATAGTTGGATAAAATGAATGACTGGGTGGCAAAATGGAGGGTGGGCAAAAAGGTCCATGCAAGATCACCACATATAATGACAAATCTAAACCCAGTCACTATTCTGTAGGCTGTGTGCTTACTGGTTTGAATAACATTTGAATTTCATGAACCCAAATTAAATGAACAGGAGGCAAGAGTTTTCATTCTAGAAGAAAGACACTGCTTAAATAGAAGCTGCTACTGTCTATGGAGGTGGAAATGATGCACTTTGAATAGCCTGGGGCAGATGTTTTCATACTGCCTAGGTGTAGTTAATATGGAGGCCATTTATTATTTACTTGCGGAACTGTTTCTTATTATGTGTTTTTCTTAATAAATACATCTGGGGCCTGGTTGAGTTTTACTGATCATACAATTGGCTGTGCTCTCAGTATCCTTGTTTCAAGAAAAAAAAATAACATAATTGCTAGATATTTCTTGTGGTATTGTATAACCCGGTAAGAATTCAGAACATTTGTTTTTACCCAGTCCAATCAGTTTTGCCATGGGCAGTTCATCAAAGGATTCTCCTAGGCAAATCAAGCAGAGAAATGCCATGGTTGCTTTGCCTAGGGAACTGACTGGCAGGGATCCCAAGAAGAATGTAGCCCAGATTCCATGTGAAAATTAGTAAACTATACTGTTTTGCCCCAGATTGCAAGAATATTGGTTATAAAGAATATATCTAGTGCAGGCAGCAAGAATATTTTACATTTTCCAGACTAAGGTGATGTTGACAGTTTGTGACATTAGACTCATAGAATCATAGGGTTGGAAGGGGCCTACAAGACCATCGAGTCGAACCCCCTGCTCCATGCAGGAAGCCTGATTCCCAGGTGGTTTCCCATCCAAGTACTAACCAGGGCTGACCCTGCTTAGCTTCCAAGATCAGACGAGATCGGGCGCATCCAGCCCTTTCAGTAACTCCATTGCTGAACATATCAGTAAGGCAGTTATTTAGGACTGACCCTTTATCAATTCCTCAAGGATACCAACAGTTTTTAAGAGTGCTGAAAACTCAAGACAGGTTTACTTTCAACTGGGAAAAGAAGTCAGAAATCTAAATGTGGGTGCCATTTTGTTACATGAATATATGAAGCCATATACTGAATCAGACCATTGGTTCATCCAGCTCAGGACCGTGTCAGTGTAAGTGGAACTAACTAAGGAAGCCAGGAAAACAGATAGGAGGAATTGCTCAGTGACACTGGGGGAAGATACAGGCTGAGAAAACAACAACTAATAAGTGAGTCAGCATGTGTAATAAAATAGTTTGTTTTATATTAAAAATAGAGATCGGCAAACTCTTTCTTGCTCATCTTGAATTAACTTGGAAGTGCTTGAGTTTGTTAACTTCCCCCTGCCCAGAAATAATTCAGATCAATTTTTGACCCAGTCTAAGCAGCCTTGCCACAGGCAATTGTTCAACGGAACCTCCTAGAAAAGGAAGAGAGAAACACCTTGGTTGCTTTGACTGCGGAACTGATTTAAATGTCTGCCTTGGGGAAATCTGGAGGTGGAGATTTCTTGGGCCCACGTTGCCCCAAGGGGGTCTCATGGAAACTGGCTTTGACCCTCTACCCATTTTCCTTGGGGAAGTAATTTAAAACAAGGCCTTAGATGAAGCAATGTCAATGCCTCTCTATCACTTTTCCTAGGTGAGCTGTTTTGAAGAAGTGCCCTGGGAAAATTTGAAGTGAGAATCACAAGCTCACCTTGTCCAGGGGGCCACTGGCATAAGAAGCTACCCCGTGGAGAGATGAGCTTTTGCCAATCACCTCTAGCTTTCCTGGCTGGAGGCAGCTCTTCAACACAGCATGTAGCAAACCAGTACAGCTGTTTGTCACTTTGCGAGAGCATTATGTTGAAGAGCTGGGGAAACTTAGGCAAGGTCCTAGACAAAGCAATGGAGGAACATTTTGGTTGCTTTGCCTAAGTGGTTATTCACTACCCCTAGGAAAACTGTGCTGGTGGGGGACAGTTGGGGTAAGACATTTTAATCAGAGCTGGAGAAGAATTTGGGGGCTTCTAATGTTAGGGATGTGTGAACCCACCCCCATCTGGGTTCTCCAGCACCCATCCAGCCCCTGCCCCCTCTCGCCAGTCCCCAGACTGCGCTTGAGCTCCTCCCCTGCTCAGCGAACAGCCTGCATTAACCCCGGCCGTCTTGTTGAGCTCCGTGGTCGCCATTTTAAAAAAAATAAAATGGCGATCACAAAAATGTGCATTTTGCGCATATGCAGATATGCATATTTTTGTGATGGCCTTCCCATCATATGCATATTTTTGTGATGGCTTAATAATTATATGGATATAATAGTGTTTGCCTTTGTGACTATGAGGATTGGGCTCCAGTGCAACTGGGAGCCCACCCAGATGAAATTCATGGAAAACCTGTTGTAGCAAAAGCATCTGTCCATGTAGGTTATAGGCCAGAAGGTTAGACCTGACATTACTATGGATTAAGCTAGGGGCAATAGGAGATTCAGGAGGATTGGGAGCTGAAGGCTGGAGCTGGGACAGGAACCCAGGTGACAGGCAGCAGGAAAAGGAGTACAGCAATACAGTCCAGGAAGCAGCAAGGGAGATGGCATGGCTGATAGGAATCTAGGAGAGGAGAAGTCACATTGCAGGGATGGGAGGAGGAAGAATTAACTGGGAACCCTCCTCAGAGAACAATCTCTTCCAAGCAATGCTCATAGCTCAGCAGGGAGGATTCCTGGACTATGAACACAAGATGTTGAACTCAAGGCTGGCCATGGTAAAATATGATGCAGCATCTCCATGCTGAGCATTTGCTTTCCACAACCCATGAAGACCTCTTGGGCAATGTTTTCTCATACACCATTCTGTTTCCATTACAGATGCCCATTATATAACTTGTAGGATTCAAGAATGTTCAGAGACTACCAAGAGTGGACCTTTTTTGCGTTCCATTGACACAAGCTCACTTGTTGTCCAGGATGAGTACATCTTCATTCAGGTATGTTGACAGCAAAGTGTGGAATGGTGACAGGTTGGCAGCTCTTGGCAGATTTGCATCTTCCCTATATGCAAACATCTGGAAACTGCCTCCAGATCTGGCAACACTGTCTTACTAGGCAATAGAATACTAATATGTACAAAGAAGAAATCTTCCATCTTTATTTAAGGAACAAACATATTGGTTCAATTTGCCGAAAAGGTTGCAGGGAGTGGGGAAGAATTTCTGCTGACAAAACATAATATAGACATGACATAACATAGCTGTTTAAGTGTCTCTAGGAAAGCAGTATCAAATATATTTTGATTCCCCTGTTACTGATTGTAATCTGGATAACTAAGCTATCTTTATATGATGCAACTATGCAAGTAAGGTTTATTTTTTATTTAATTCTGTATTGATATTTTTGTGCATTTATTATTGTTGACAGTTAATAACCAACCCAATAAATATACTAGAATTACAGTTGATCTACCCTGTCACTTTTTTTTAATTGCCTACCACCTCCAAGTTTTCTTTTGTTGTAGTTAATGTAAGCAGTAGTGTAGTGGCAAATTCAGAAGGGCAGGGTCCCTTCGTGACAGTCACAGCCCTGCCCCCTCACAGCCCCGCCCCTTCTAAGATTGTACAACCTTGTAAGATATACAGCCTTCAACTGGGATCCAAAAACAGTGCAGCTGAGAGAAAGGAAGGGGTATTGAAATTGGATATCTGAGAAAAAAATTCAGGGGTGTTAATCTTTTTCACCCACTCAAACACAAACATTTTTGGTTTTTAAAATATGATACTCTGTGGAAGCTTCACCCTCTCAACTCAGCTATAATGGACAGATCCCTTCTCATTTAAACAGCCCCCTTGCACACTCCCTTAGTGTCCCAACATTACCCATTAGCCTTTCCTAAGCTCCTTCATTATATCTGTCCCATCTCACAACAGAAACGTCCACACACCCAGCTGGATTGAACCACACTCACACGCACGCGCGCATGCGCACGCGCACACACACACCCCTACCTTTTTTCTCCTCTCCCCTCAACTGGTTTTTTTCTGTTTCCCTTCCCTCCATCAAGGTTTGTTTGCCCAGGTACAGTACACACTAACCTTGTGCCAAAAAGTATAGCTGACAGAGCAGGTTGCATGTGGCAATTCTGCTTACTGACTGTAGAAATTAATGTTCAAGAACTAACAGTGCAATCTGATGGGTGTTTATTTTGAGTTAAATTTACAGAGATCTTGGGAAGGCCAGCTAAGGCTGCAGTCCTGTGCACACTTACCTGGGAGAAAGCCCAATTGGCAATTGAACACTGGGGGACTGACTTCTGAGTAAACATGCATAGGATTGTGAGATAAACCCTAAAAACTGGCACAAACCAGCCTCCTGCCCTGCCCCATAAGTAAATAATGGTGGCAGCGCCCCCCCTCCTGCTGCTGCCATGGCCAGCAGCAGCAGCAGCCCTGAACAGGTGGCCAGTGTTGCAGGAGACGAGGGCAGCTCCGGGCACGCAGGCACAGAGCAGGGATGGCCGGAGAAGCCAAGAACTGAGGAGGAGAGCGAGGGGGCAAGAGGAGGATGCAGAGCTCCCTCAGGCTCCCTCTCTCGCTTGCTCGCTCTCTCCCTTTGTCTGGCCAGCAGCCAAGAGGCAGCCGCCTACACTCCCTCTGCTCCCTCCTCCTTCCTTAGCAGACTGCGACCCGGCTGGGGGCTGGATTCAAAAAAAGTGCCGGAGCAACACCCCTGTGTGACCCACCACCACTACACCTCTGAATGTAATATAACATACTTCAGAGTGTTTATTCCTACACTGATTTGGCCTACAGTGTTGCTGGCAATCAGAATAAAGCAATATTAGTTTTTTGGGAAAGCTGAACTTGCAGAACAAGGCAGAGCTACATACAAAGCCTCAGCCCTTTTGCAAGTTAACCTTCCCATTTGAAGCACACTTACTTGGAAGGAATTAACAGAGCAATCCTAAGTAAGGATGTACAAGACTTTCAGTTTGCAAATCATCTGAACTTGTCCTGTTCACAACCCCAAATGTGAACACAAACGGGAGTGCATTTTTCGACAACAAAAAATGTTCACGCATTCCTGACTTCGTGATTGTGTTCAAAAATGTGTATTTTTTAAAAATGTGCACATTGAAATGCATATTTTTCCAAAACAACATGCATTTTCACACTTTAGTCAAGGCGCACAGAAATGCACACTTTTCCTGTTCTAAATGCATGCTTTTCCTGTTGGAACAAACCAAAAAAACAGGTTGCAAATAGCTGAATTAAGCTTCAAAGTGAAGTTCAGAGAACTTCGGCAAGCTTGGAAATCCGTGGTTCTTCCATCCCTTATCCCAAGTACTGTGGGGGAAGGGGTCTACTGCCACATCCCGATTCCTGCTGCTTCATAGCAGCTAAAGGTGGAGGATGGGAGCATTAAAAAACAAAAACTCTTTCCCCTCCCATTGAAACAAATGTGAGAGAATTAAAGCCTTACCTATAAAGCCTTACACGGCTTGGGACCACAATACCTGACGGAGTGCCTCTCTCGACATGAACGTATACTGCACTCAACATCTTGTTGCAGAAATCAGAGTCAGAGAGACCACGGAGTGAAGAAAAAAGAATTTTTCTTTATTTAACGTGCGGGCTTTATGGCCGGGATAACTCCCAAAGTGCCAAAAGCCCTTATTTACATCAGCAAATTGTTTTTATAGATATTGTGACTAGGGATGTACGAAAGGCACCTACCTGGTCCCGCAGCTTGCTTCGCAGTGGGGGGGAGGCACTTCGGTTCTCCCCCCGAAGTTCAGGAAGTGGGGGGAGGCGCCCCACCTCGCCCGGCTGAAATTCAGGCCGGGGAGAAGCACCCCGTCTCCCCAGCCATGAAATAAAAAAGTGAATGTAAAAACAAACAAACACACACACGTGATAGGCTACGTCACGATTTACGTAGCCTATCACGGCTGACTTTGGAAATCTAGCCGTGATAGGCTACGTAAATCGTTACGTAACCTATCACGTGTGTGTTTGTTTGTTTTTTTAACATTCACTTTGTAATGGCGGTGGCGGCAGCCGGTCGGAAGACCGGCCACCGCCCCCGCCCCTGCCGAAACGCCACCAAAATGCCACCGGGACCCGCCGCTGAGAGGGACTTTCGAGGGAGGTAAGTCTCATCCCGGGGGGGGGGTGGAGAATTTCACCGCCAATTTCGGGGGGCCAAATGCATTGGCATTAGGCCTCCCCGAGATTCATGGAGAAATTCTCTGCCATCCCTAATTGTGACACATAGGCAAAATCTCCCCCGCCCCTTTCCATGTGGGTTTGCAGTATTCAGCATTTCCTCTCCTAGCATAATTGTTTATAACACAAGAAATGGGTTATAGGGTAGCCATGATTAGCAGAGAACATGCTATACCGCTCTGACCTCAGCCTCAGCCTTGTTGACAAGATTAGACATTCCTGTGTCTTGTCAGCTTACAAGAATATATTCAGGAGTGACAGAGCTCAGCAAGAACATCAAGCTTGATGCTGCATGAGGCTACTTAGTCTGACCCTCTATATTGCTACTACAATCTAAGGCCCTCCTCTGGCTGCCTACAGTGAGGGAAGCTTGGAAGACAGCAACAAGGGAGAGGGCATTTTCGGTGGTGGCCCCCAAATTATGGAATGATCTCCCTGATGAGGCCTGCCTGGTGCCAACACTGTTATCTTTTCGGCTCCAGGTTAAGACCTTTCTCTTCTCCCAGGCATTCGGCAGTATATGATAAGTGTTTAATCGATCCTGGAACGTCTTATGGTTATGGTTGTTTGTTTTGAGATTGTTTGTTTGAAATTGTTTTAGATATATGTTTCTTTTGTGTATATTGTCTGTTCATGTATTTTTTTTATGTAAATGGTTTTTAATCTCTGTATATTGTATTTTTAATGTTTTTAATCTTTGTAAACCACCCGGACAGCTCCTGCTATCGGGCAGTATAGAAATGTAATCCATCATCATCATCATCTGTGCCAGCTCCAGAAGGCTTATTTGGGGGCATGTTAGGGAATAAGGGGGCTTAGGAACCTGCAGTTCCATGGGTTCCCCTGCTTCCCTCATTCTGGTCCCCACCACTCACAGAACACTATGGGCAGGTCAGCAGTGAAGGAGGAGCTTTCTGCCATCCTGCCAGGGAGATCTCCAACCACAACTTCCCTCTCCATCCATGGAAAGCAAGGTCCAAGCCATTTGCATCCCTGCTCTTTTCGTGATTGGCTATGTAAATATTTACGTAGCCTATCATGGCCAAGGGCAGGAATGCAAATGGCGTTCACTATGCCAGACGCCATTTGCGTGGCAACGGACGGAAGTCCGGCTGTGGACAGGCCCAGCCGGTGGCTCTGCGGACTCACTGCAGAGCGGAGCTGGCTGGGAAGGATTCCAGGGGGGAGGGACGGATTGCCTCCCCCCCCAGTGGACGCCCCAGACCGGACGGGTGAGTGGGGTTTGTACACCCCTACTTTAAATGGAAAAAAAAAACCCTAAGGAAATGCAGATCATAGTGGCTGTTACTAAATTGACTGGCAGCTTAGAAATGTAGCTTGTTACGTATCCTTATTCCATTCAGAATATAGGCCCATGTCTGCCACCTTTTGTTTTTAGGTCTTCTTTTGGCAAGCTTTGCGTTTCTCTGTGTCACTCTAATTTCATTTAATCCTATTTCTTTATGCATTTTTTGGTCTATCTTGGCATTTCTTTTCTTGAAAATCCCAGCTCAGTGTGTGCCTTGCAATATCATTCAGCTCTTCCTTCCTCGGGTGAAGAACAGTTCTTTCTTTCCTTCTATTCCCCAAATTCCTATCCTGTCTGTTCTGTTCCTCAGTTACTAATTGACTTTCTGTACAGTGGCTAATATCAAAATAGTGCTGTGCCGAAAATTTTGATTCTTCCATTTTGGGCATTTTGGGCGGGGGACAAAAACTCTGGCAAAAGAGGCTGGGAGAGGTGAGAATTTTGGAGAATTTTCTCCTTTAGGGCAGGGGACAGGGTTTCCACATATCTTTTTAAGGGTAGGCAATTCTTGAGGGGTCTTCTTCTTTTTTTAACCTGGTAGGAGAAGAGTCCTGGGCCCCTGCAAGTGCAGGGGGTGCTTTTTTAAAACAAAAAAATAGAAAGAAGACCCCCTCAAGAATTGTCTACATTAAAAAAAAAAGGTATGTGGAGACCCTGTCCCCCTCCCTAAGGAGAAAATTCTCAAAAAATTATCCCCCTCCCTGTAAAAGAGGCAGAAAAAACAATGCCTCTTTCACAGGGAGAGAAAAAGTGCCAGAAAATAGGGGACAGGGGTTGACGCAGCACTAATAAAAATATATCATTAGTAATCATACTAGTTTTTCTAGTCTCACTTTCTATGTATTGAATTTTATTACCAGATTTACAACCCATGTCTACTGAGAACTAATTTCCATTGAACTCAATGAGGCTTACTTCCAGGTAAGTGGGAATAGGATTGCAGCCTCAAAGAGCAATCTTATGGTCCCTAGACAGCTTCCCAAAGGGGATAGGATTGTTCAGGAAAACCCATCCCAGATCTTAGTCAGAGCTCCAACCTCAGAGGGTTTTTCCTTTTGGGAGTGGCCACGGGATGCTGCATAGGGACCATATGATTGCTCTTACAGGAAGCACTGGGGCATAAGCTGGCAATGGACTAACATTCTTTGGGTAAGCTAATTTTTACAGCTGCGTGCACAAATTCACAAGGGTCTATTCTTTCAATTGTTGGACCCTTATTTGTCACATTTTTATCCCACTTTTCCTCCAAGAAGCCCAAGGAGACATACATGATTCTGTTCTCCATTTGATCCTCACAGCAAACCTGTGAGGTAGGATAGGTTGAGAGTCAGCGACTGGCCCAAAGTCACCCAGTGGGCTGCATGGGGACTACCCTGAGTCCTGCAACACTCTAGCCATTACAGTGCTCTCGACAACCTAGTTCTGTTTGATACCTGCCACTTGGTGACAGCAAGAGCCAGTACTTGTTGGGATGACATTGTGAGAATATTGGGGAAGGAGAAGAGGGAGTATTGAGAGAAAAGCCTGAGTTTATGCCTCCATATTGGTGCTTCGGTAACCTCCATAGTAGGGGGAAAGACTTGTTTTCAACATATAGGTCACATTGCTATAATTGCTGCACTGCTACAGTCTCCTTTATCTTCCAGTGTGCCCAATTGTTAGACACCCACATACCACAAGAGGAGGGAAGGGAAGGGATGGGATGTGTGACCCCCAGCCACACCAGAACAAAGTTAATGATGGACCTGGCTATCCAAGCGGAAGCTTTTTTAAACTATGGAACACTTAAGTTTGTAAGTACCCTACGTGAGGAGAAATTAAGTAATCTTTTGGAGAGGAAACATTACAGTGGCCCGTTCAACTATATTATTTATTAAGTTTCTAAGGGAGCAATGCTATGGCCACTAGTCAGTGGCTAGACAGCCATAGGATACGTCAGTTTCTGGGAACCAACCTTGGAGCCCGCACACTGAGGTTGGTTCCCGGAGAACTGACCTCCCCCGTCTCCCGCACTGCCTTGTAGGCAGCTCAGAATGGCTCCGCGCTCAAAAGAGGAACACGGAGCAGCAAAAACAGGGTGTTCCTGGGGGTGTACCAGGGCAGGGAAGGCGGAAATGCTGGTATGTCACATCCAACATGTCATCTAGCAGCTGCTTCCCTTGCTCTGCCTTCCCGCAGCTAGACGGCCAAAATCAGCTTTCTAGCCACAAATGCAGAGTGGCCGAAGCGCAGAGGGGATGATCCCCTCCACACATCTCTAGCCCTGCATTGGATAGGCAGTTGCCTCTGAGTTTGGAGGAGGCCACCTATCCCAGGAGGATTGCTCCCTTAGGCATCTTTCATTCACGGTGGCTTCAGATGTTACAACATGCATGTGGGAGCGGAAGTGGATGATACAGTCCTTGTGTAATAGCCATACATCTTTTCCATGTCGAGATCCGTGAGTTGTAACCCTGCCTGGAGCTCATGCATCTCACAATCGGAGGTTTGGATGTTACATCATATACATGAAAACAAGAAATGTGAGTTACTTGTTGGTCTTGATGCCTAGCATGTTGTAACACTTTTGTGAACCGCCCAGAGAGAGCTTCGGCTATTGGGCGGTATAGAAATAAATAAATAAATAAATAAATAAATAAATAAATAAATAAAACACTTATAACTGTTACCCTTAATTTGCAAATGATTTCTTAGGTAAATGTCAAACCTGTGACAGAGATGAATGTAATAATATATTCAGATATCAGTTGGACTAAGAAATCCTGGAGCTTTCCCTCAAACTTTAGGGCTTATACATGTCTAAAGGAAGCTTCTGATTTTTCTTCTGAAGGCAAAGAATGCCAGTGTATTTGCACTAGTGACAAGATGCTCAGTGTGGGGTGATCATCCATCTGCCTGCAATTGGCATCCACTGGAAACTGAACACTTGGGGCTGAAATTAATTATTACTAATTAGTCTAAGTTTTTTGTTTTTTAAAGCAACACATGAAGTGAGATATCTTAGAAGTACTTTCTCTGCCTTACATTTAGAATTAATTGTACAGAACATTGTTTTTTCATAGTTCCTATTTTGAATGTTAAAATATATCATAACATCTTTAAGGTTTAAGAACCTGTTTTGCTTTCACCATTTCAGCTAGCCTCTGTAGTGAGAACAAGCCCTTTGTATCTGTGGGCAGTATCCTATGCTGCCCATCTGCGTATGGGGCCCACCATCGCTTTCGTTCCATGCATGACCAGCCCTGCAGATCCCATTGCACAAACAGCATCTACCACTTGCACTATGGAGATTTAACATGGGGGGGGGGAGGCTATATTGGCCCCAGGAGCGTAGCCAAGGCATTTGTAGTGTTAGAGGGGCCTAGAGATCCATAATACTTGCTTAAGTTCATTATTGGTGCAATTCCCATGCTAGTAAGCCTCTGAGCATGTGCAGATGAGTCAAAAGGCCGACAACAGCCTTCTCAGCGCATTCCTTGCTAATGAGTAGAAAGCCTTATCAGGCCGTGCCTGAGAAGTGAAGCTATGTGTTTATGCTGAGCTGCAAGTGGCTGTGCTTGAGAACCAAACATTTCTAGCCTATGCTGAATGAATGCTAGCCTAGGGGTGCCTGCTAGTGTTGTGCTGCCTCATGGCTGACATGTATGGTATAAAACCCATTTGTACCCCATGGCTCGTGATTCAGAGAACCTGTCTGATCCAACCATTGGGTACCCCTGTGTGCTGTAAGTTAGTCAATAAAGTACTCCTTGTAAGTAAACCTTTTGATCTGATGTATCACTATCATGGCACCTCTAATGTAAGAGTTCAATGCCCATGGCTGGGGCGACACAGAGGCAACCTCCAAAACGAATGGACACACTTGGTTCCAGAGCAGGTCAGGTGAGCAGAGCTCTGCCGGCCTGCCATATTCCAGAAATGAGCATTGCCACCAGAAGCATTGCATCTCTGTTCCACAAATGATGAGCACTGTTTGCAGAACAGAATTGGTGGGGCTGCCTGTGTGGGGGCTCTTACCATTGGTTTATGCCCTATATATTTATTCTGCTGCTCACATAACTGATGAAGAAAGAATAGAAGAACATATTCTAATGGTCTGTAGTCCATGCCACAGACCAGGATGACTGACTGTGGATCATGTTGCCTTATATGAAATGGAATCTGAAGTAAAACCTTGGAATAATCATACACATTTGGTGTGTGTGTGTGTGTGTGTATGATTCATGATAGACGAGTTCAACCCTCTGCAATGAGACAGAATACTCCATGTCCAAATTCTCCTACTAGATCATCAACAGAAGCCCTTCTCAGTTCCCTGCTGCCCACAGTGGTTAGGTTGGTGAGTACAAGGGAGAGGGCCTTTTCAGTAGTGTCCCCACACCTCTGGAATGCATGTTCATTGGAGGTTAATCAGGAAAGCTCTGAAGACCCACCTGTTTTCACTGTTATTTCTTGGAGCTGCTGATTATTTTTGGTAATCCCTGTTTTTATTGAATTGTTTCTTTAATTAATACACCACCTTGAGAAAATTTCACCCTTAAAGGCATCCTAAAAATATTTTTAAATAACATAAAACAAAACCTGTGGACTTCCAGATGTTGTGGAATTCCAACTCCCATCAGCCTCAGCCAGCACAATCAATGGTCAGAGGTGGTGAGTGTTCTTGTCCAAAAACAACTGGAGGGCCAAAGGTTCTTCACTTCTAAGAACATAACATAAGAAGAGCCATGCTGGATCTAGGCCTATTTAGGCCAGTATTCTGTTCTCCTAGTGACCAACTGATGCCCACAGGAAGCCCACAAGCAAAACACAAGTGCAATAGCATCCTCTCGCTCATGTTCCCCAGCAGCTGGTATCCAGAGGCATACTGTATACTGGAAATAATATAAAGCCATCATGACTAGTCGCCCTGTATTTGACTATGGTTATCTAGGTACCACAAATTGAGAACAGAAGAGATGAAGGTACACCATAGCTGTATATAGATGATGGTGTTTCAGAGACTTAGGGCACAACCCTATGGCTGCTAGTCAGTGGCTAGACAGCCATAGGATAGGCCAGTTCCTGGAGAACTGACCCCCACCCCTCCTGCGCTGCCTCGTAGGCAGCGTGGATCGGCCCCATACTCTGCGCTCATTAGAGCAGTGCAGAGCAGCAAAAATGGGGCATTCCCAAGGGCGAAATCCACTATGACACATCCTATGTGTCGTCTGGCTGCCACTTCCCACACTCCGAGGTCCCTGCGAAAGCAGGGCTGGGGGAGCAAGGAGGAGATGTGCTCCTCACCACTCTTTTCCCAACCTGCAATCCTTTTATATCACAGGTAGGATCCAAGGGTTCCTCAGTGCTAGTGCTAATGATGTTGCTCAAGCATAAACCAATGCCTGTGAACAGGGCTAGGTAAGGATGTACGAAAGTCACTTACCTTTCCGCGGATTATATTCATGGTGAGGGGGGAGGCATTCCGTCCCTCCCCCCGGAATCCTCGACGCGGGGGGAGGCGATCCGGTCCTCCCCCCCGGAATCCTCAAAAGCTGGCTGTGCTCCGCGGCAGCTCCGCAGAGCAGCCGGCCAGGCCCAGGCCAGGGCCGTCCGCAGCTGGATTTCCGGCCATGGAGGGCTCTGGGTAAGGAAAAACAAAACAAAACGCGTACACAAATGGTGGCGGCTATGGCTGCCGCTATTTGTGTTCCTTATTTTTCTTCATCTTAGTCTATGTAAATATTTACGTAGACTAATATGAAGAAAAATAAGGAATGCAAATGGTGGCGGCCGTAGCCACTGCCATTTGCGTACGCATTTTTTTTTACCCAGACGTTTTAGGCTGTGTAAAAACTTATGTAGCCTATCACGTCTGGGTAAAAAAAAAAGCGTACGCAAATGGTGGTGGCTATGGCCGCCGCCATTTGCGTTTCTTCTTTTTCTTCGTCTTTTTTTTTTTTTTTTACAGAGACGTGATAGGCTACATAAAAACTTATATAGCCTATCACGTCTTTGTAAAAAAAAAAAAAAGACAAGACTGCAAATGGCGGCGGCGGCTGGTCAGAAGACCAGCTGCCGCAGCCACTGCTGCTGCCGGCGGAGCCACCGCCACCCGGAACATCCGCCCCAGGTAAGTCTCGTCCCGGGGGGGGGGATCCACGGGGGGGCGGGGGGGTGGCAGGCCATTCCGCCACAGATTTCAGGGGGCTGAATGCACTGGCATTCGGCCTCACCAAGATTCGTGGTGGAATTCTCTGACATCCCTAGGGCTAGGGCAATGGACCAATTGCCACTTTTCCCCATTGCTCTAGCAAGCGCTAGTGACATTGCTGGAGCACAGCTGGATACTAGCCACCATGAATCAAATCTCATTCTCCCACCCCACCTCAAATTCTTTTTCTCTGACTTGAAATATAAAATGACGTGTGCATTCAGTGAGCTTTCAACTGCCCCTCAGCATTTCATCTGATTGTCTGTTTGTTTTCCTCCAGGTTTTGCACATTAGACCCAGTTCAAACAGAGCTGATTTTTAAGCCTTCAGGGAACTGTGAACAGACAGTGAGATGCTGGCATAGGGCACAGCTCAGGGAAGCTCTCAACCCTTGGAGGTAAGGGAGCTCTGCGATCCCTGAGCTTGCCTGAACTTCAGGCAAAATCCCTGACCCAAATGAACAGGGAGAGGGAGCGCAGAGAGTATGTCAGTGGGGTGGCGCATCTGCTCTGGGTTTCAGTCAGAACTCCAAAGGAGCTGTCCAAGGGGCAGAATCCATTTTGGGGACAGGGTTCAGCACCTTGGATAGCTTCTTTAGAGTTCTGGCTGGTTCTGACCAGAACCCAGAGCGGATCCACTGACATGGGAGCCACCAGCCTCCACTGAGGAGACTTCAAGAAACAGTGTGCCTTGTTTTTCTGAAATTAGCCCAAGAATAATATAAAATCAAAATATTACTGAAAATATTGTGACTTCATCAAGTCACTTTTGGGTAGAAAATGAGCCTCAGTGACATCGTTGGTCAGAACAGAAAGCTGTGACGATCATTCCTCTCCTCAACATTTATATGTTCTTCCCTGTGAGCCTCACAAGTCCCCTAGAAATTAAGACCCCCTACATTTTGTAATTAGCTTCCATGTCTGGAGCACTATAGGCTGGGTCTGTTAGCAACTAGGAGCTTTCAGTATAGCTGCCCCAACCTTGATCGGAGCTGGGATTGGCATCTGCCTCTGGATGCGCTCCATTTCTGCTTGAAATTGAGAGATCATTGCACCATTAACCAAAGGGAGATGTAATGGGGAGGCAATAAATTATCATTATCCAGAGACCTGGGCCAGAAACACCCTTTTTGTCTTTGCCTCAAATAGAATATTTACTTAGATTCCTGAAGCGCACAAGAAGAAATGTAAATGTGGGCTCTGGAGTGAAGAGTTTTTGCCTTGTTGATTGTTTATGCTAACTGTCACTCTCTAGCTCTCTTGTATTTCCCCCTCATATCTTGGTTTCTCTTCTGAATCACTCCCATTTGTTATTCAATTTTGTGCCTACTTGAGTACTGGGAAGCTTTCCTCTTTGGTCCTTATTTCCAGAAATAGAGCTGGGTGATCTGTCTCCCTCTCCCTGTGACAGCCGAGGGCATCCCCTTCTCATCAGCAGCTTCCGTAAATCCATCTGCACTGATAATGATGGGTCATGACTACATCAGTATTAGCAGATTGTACCCTTAATGCCTGTTCTTATTGCTGATGATACTAAATAGGGAGTTCAGATGGTGATGGGAGGAGAGACCTTTTGATTTCTTCTGATGAAGGGTGTGTCTGTGGCAGTTTGAGCTTGATGAAAGAAATTACAGGGTGAGAGACTGCAGTACTTGCTGCATGAGAGACCAGGATACATTATCACAATGGGTTGTTGAGCATTGCCATTGATGCATCCTAATTTCTGAAGGGTTATCTCTGTGCCAGAAGTCTAGCATTTTTAGAAATTATGTTGGCAAAATGGAGACTCTTGGCTAAGGTCCTTTCATCAATAGCAGCAGATGTCTCCAGTCTGGACCTTTTCTACATCCTGTGCAGGAACGATGCTTGCAAAAAATAACTCAATCAGATTCTCTTCTCCTTGTAATTTGAGGCTTGAGTAAAAGGGAGCATTGTGCATGTGGGATCTGCACCACTGAGATAAAGTATTTTCCTAACACTGGGGATGGCATTCTGGCTGAACATCAGGAAAATCTTCCTGAGTGTTAGAGCAATATGACAGTGGAACCAATTACCTAGGGAGGTGGTGGTGGAATCTCCCATACTGGAGGCATTCAAGATGAGGCTGGACAGCCATCTGTCAGGGATGCTTTGATGTAGATTCCTGCATTGAGCAAGGAATTGGACTTGATGGTCTTATAGGCCCCTTCCAACCTTAGTATTCTATGATTCCACCCCCCCTTTGATCATCTGATGATGCTTACTGACTTTTGCCAGCAATTTCAGAACATCAGTTGTAATTGGCTCTTACCAAATTCATTGGTTATTAGTAATTGTAGATAATGATAGGAGATAATAGCAAGAATTCATTCTTGTAAAATGTCTCTTTATAGACATCGATCCATCCATTTATATTCCAAGCATTGAGCTAGTGACAGTATTGGGCAAAATGGACCAATTCTATTGTAATTCTTATATTCCCTGTTAATATCCCTGGTTCCCTCTCTCAATTCTACAGTGGTACAGCCAGGTCTCATTATGCCACATATGTGCCTGAGGGTGCAATCCTATTCAGATAGGTGGCCACCTCCGAACTCGGAGCCAACCACCTATCCAATGCAGGGCAGGAGAAGCATGGAGGGGATCGTTCCCTCGGCAGTCCTCCTGCCCTGCATTTTTGGCTAGATAGCTGATAGTGGCTGTCTAGCCATGGGAGGGCTGAGTGGGGGAGGAGGCTGCTGTATGACACATTGAAGGTGTCATACAGGCATTTGTCCTCCCCACCCTGGAACGCCTCCCTGAATGCCCATTTTCAGCCCCTCTGCGCTTGTCTTGCAAGTGCAGAGGACGGGGCTGCTCCACGCTGCCTCCGAGGCAGCATGGAAGTAGGGGGAGGTCAGTTCTCTGGTAACCGACCTCGGAGCGTGGGCTCCAAGGTCGGCTCCTGGAAAACAAGGTATCCTGTGGCTGTCTAGCCGCTGTCTAGCGGCCATAGGTTTGCTCCCTGAGCCTCTAAGTATACTTCAGAAAGACTTGGAGCTGATCCAAGAAAAAACGAGATACTTGATCAAACAGGTGATGTGCTCCTGAAAACAGAATAGAAAGAATGTATGGAAATTTCCAGCAAGCCTCATGCTGGTTTAAATATTTTCACCTTAACCAACTATGCAGGGGTTCTGATGCCCACATTAACATTTTTAATGTGCTTGAATGCCATTGTTTTGATCAATATCTCCACAGACTTCTGATGCACACAGAGAAGTATGTTCACAATTGAATTAGGGGCTTCCCTATTAACTTCAATGTTCAGAAAGTTAACATGAATTCTTTTCTTTCATCCTGCAGCAACTGGAAATGAGCTCAACACTTGTTTCTGGAATGGGGCAAGTCAGCAGAGCTTGCAGAAAGGAAGTCCACTCTCTTGTCCTATTCCGAAAATGAGTGTTTCTGCTCATTTCCAGGGTGGCTATTGGTACCGCTAGATTGTGTTGTACAAGAGGCGGGCCCCATTAGCACAACAGAAGCAGCAGGAATGCAGCAGCGGTACTGGATCCTGCAATATCGGATTTGGTTTAGGAGCTGGGCAAAATTTTAGATCGGGGCCACAATGTTTAGCTATAGCAAATTTAATTTAATTCATGGAAGCTATGCAATATAAATATATTTTTCTTCATCTCTTAACTTGGAGCTATCAGGTTTTAACAGAAATCGATCCACACAATTTATTTTTAACTTCTCCCTCTTTAGCTCCAATTGATTTTTATCTTCGTGATCAATGGTGACAAGAATGCTCTGGCAGGACCGCAGGGGTCAGCTCCCTGAGACTTTTATTGAACCAGTCATTAAAAGCTTATTATGAAACTAATAGGATGAGAACATTTCTGGGATGAACATGATTGCAGCTGTTTTATTTGTGAATAATGCCTGACCATGTTGCTCTATTTATTATTTATTTATTATTTATTTGTTGCTCTATCTATTTTTAAAAATGCAAAGAAAAGGGGAAATGGACTACTGCCACACAAAATCCAAGGAGACTAGAGACCATACAGCCCAGATGCTTGCTTTAAAAACAATAACAACACTGTGAAGATATATGAGCAGTACTCAAGCCAATGTTTTCTTATTTGTGTCTGTGTGCATTCCCCAGTTCCTGTCACTCTTTCATCTAGACTAAGCCACGTATTATTGGATTTGGAACTTGAAGCAAAACATCTGCTGGCAAAAATTGATTAACATTAGTCTCCTCCTTTTGCTTCTGGGGCCTTTTTATTCTGCCATTCCTTTTAATCTCTCACTTTCCCCCCCTCCTTCCCCTTGTCCCATTTTGTCTGATGTATCAAAACATCTGCACAAGGGGATGTAATGCTCACCTAAACAGCCTAAAATGTTCTCCTAAAGTTTTTCATAAAGATGATTAAATATAAAGAGCCATGCACATTATAAGAGATTTTACTTGGAAAGAAATCTTAAAGGATGCTGTTTGCAGATGCTCCACTTCCAATTTATGTGTGCAGTTGTATGCAATTGTTTTGGGCAGCAGTAGCCATTGGAGAAAAATGACAAGCATTTTCTCTAATTAGCAAATGGATGGCTGCTTAGAAAAAACAAAATGCCACAAGTTCTCACAAACAGTGGTGATAGCTGTATTTTAGAACTTTGGTAAATTTGTAGGTGTCTTGTTGGTTTACTCTGTGTTTCCAGTCCAGAGAACAAGAATTCCTGGATTTCATCAGCAGAACAAAAGCAAACCTCTTAAGAAACCAGTGTTTAGTTTTTGGGGAGAAGTTGCCAGTTTTTGTTTTAATCTGAGAAGCCCAATACACCACAATTTCAGATACAACCATGGTTTGTTTCTTCCTGCAACCCATTGTCTTCTGGGCTGGGTTGGTTGTTCCATCCTGCTTGAAATTTCATGTGGTTTATGGGACTTCTTCTTCACCTGGGGGTTACTTTCAATCCTCCTCCTAGGGGAGGATGTATAAGGAATCCAATCTTTGTGAATTCTGATACATACTGACCTGTTCCACATCTCCTGGGTGAATGTGTGGATTGCATCTTAGTCATCCATCAGTTTTCACAGTTCTCAAATGTTTTGACATAATTCTTCTGGGACCAGGGAGGATTTCTCAGGAGTGGTCTCACTGCCACCTCTTTCGGGTTGCTCAGGACCACTCCCTCTTACAAGGAGGCATTAACCACCTCCCTGGCCCAGCTGGCTGTCTCCTCCCTGCCAGTTTTTATAAGCCAAGAGGGGCAAGGATCTAATATGGAAGTGGTTGCTCAAACCTATTCAAGCACCTTGTCAATGTCCTCAAGCTGTACCAACTGCAACTCATCCTACAAAACTGAACAAGGATACATCACCTGATTCACTTGCTATAACACTGGAGTCTGAGTCATGGTGGATGCAAGAAATTTTATCTTGTAAGTGCCTTGCAAACGTATCACAGTGGATCCATATCCTCCCTAGGGCCAGCATATAATAAGCCTGAAGAATCTTAAAAGCTCCACTGGGAGCATTTAGAGGATTCAGTAGAGGCAGAGAGATAGGCATGGACCACTGTAATAGGTCCCCCACCCTTTCAAAGCTGCCATAGGTCACTTCTCAATAGGAAGCTTCTCAATAGGAAGTGATCTGACAATGACAAAGGGACCAATGCTAAGTATCTCACCTTCAGATTACCATCTCCATGGACAGCTGAAAAAGCCAAGTCTAGAATGTGGCCTGCTACATGTGTTGGGCCGATGACATGTTGGTACAGTCCGATGGTTGTCATGGAGTCCATGAAATCCTGAGCTGCCCCAGGCAAGGCAGCCTTGGTATGAATGTTCACATTCTCCACAACCAACAGTCTTTGGGAATCTCAGTTCGCCCACAACCACCTCTGTCAGCTCAGGTAGGGAGACGGTTGGGCAACGGGATGGGCGGTATACCAACAGAATCCCCAATCTGTCCTGTTGGCCCAACCCAAGGTGCAAACACTCCATACTAGTAGTGAGATGGAGAGGGAGCCTGGAGGGAGTGATGCAATTCCTACAGAGCACAGCAACCCCCTCATTGGCCCTCAAGTCCACTCTGATGCTGAACTAAGTGCCTGGTGGTGTGAGAGATTAACTCCTCCCTGCTCACCCACACAGGTCTTGGTTATACATGACAGATTGGTCACCTCATCCATTATTAAATCATGAATGAGGGAGATCTTATTATGAACTGATCTGGCATTTAAAAGCAGCATCTGGAGACCCGAGGGCAGGGTGATAAGGCAACCACCAAATTATCTTTTGAAACTACTTCATCTCCCTTGGCTCACAATGGAAATGTTGCATGTAAATCTCCCAAGCTCCATTTAGCTATTCTTCAACTCCTAGTTAATGACCAATATGATTCTTGGGTGACACATTCCTCTCTGTGTCTACTGTCCAAACTGCATAATTATTTGAAATGTTATTGAAGTAAATTTAAATGAGACATGGATATTGTGTAGATTATCTTCTCGTTATAAAGGTTCACTGATTTATGATGCTGGAATCAATTTTTAAAAATCAGCCAATGCAGCATAAGCCTGAAATAATGCAAGGAGGTGGGACCAGATCTGGAAAAGGGAAAGCTGAACATAGAGCAGGGAAGACAGATTAGTTTAATGACAAACACATTCATCCAAAGGAATAATTTTGATTGGCTAGCTTCCCAATTAAATCCATAAAATGGAAAGCCACCCCCCCCCCCCAGATTTACGAGCCTGTCGTTAAGTAAAGGAGGAGGGGGGAAAGACAAACCCAACTAATTCTAGGCTAAGCAGGATGATGGATGAGAGCAGGGAAAATAATTGGATGACATTCATCAAATATGAAATAAAAGGTGGTGTCAGAGGGAAAAGAAGATGTAATAATCTCTGGGATTCAGTGCAGGCAAGCTTGCTTATAGGAAAAGTTCATCAAAATAAATTAAAATGAAGTCCTTCTGAACTCCATTCCTGACCAGAGAGCTTCACAAATGGTAATGAAGGTTTGTTAATTGCTTGCAATTTTTATTACCTTAGGTATAAATCATGGAAAGGCTACGTCCCTGCTGAGGTAAGCACCAAATTGGTCTTACCAGTTGAAAGTTTGCTTTCACTCCCTTTGAGAAGCTGCTGCCAACTGAGTACACAGCTGAGCTTATCACTTTTTTGATCTCCTTCATGATTACCCCTCCCTCCCCTTAAAATGGGTTGAATGACTTGCTACATAGTCTAAGAGAAAACATGGTCCAGTAGACAGTGTTGGAGGTAGACCTGAAAGATCTGGATTAAAAATCACACCCCTACCATAAACTGAAAGCCAGATCACATATTATTTGGATCATTAAGAGCTGGGGTGTGGAACATGCAGCCCTCATTCCCATCCTTCTCTCTAGATGCTGTAGGCCCACTCCTGCTCTTAGAATTGCCCTCTGGGAATCGCTTCCTCTTCCATTGTGTTGTGTGGTGTGTGTATGTGTGTGTGTGCGTGTATGTGTGTGTGTGTGTGTGTGTGTGTGAGAGAGAGAGAGAGAGAGAGAGAAAGAGAGGTTGTGAAAGGATAAGGTGGCACCCAGAGAAAAAGCATATGTAGTCTTGCAATACTGCAAATTATGCCCACTTTGGGCTCAGGCTCCGCCTACCATCCACTGCAGCCCAGGTAGGGATGTATGAAAGGTACTTACCTTTCGCAGATTATGCTGATGGTGGTGGGGGGGGAGGCGTTCCATCCCCCCCCCGGAATCCTGGCCTGCCAGCTGTGCTCCGCAGCGATTCTGTGGAGCCGCCAGCCGGCTCCGCCAGCAGCCGGACATCCGGTTGCTGGCTAGCAGGGACGCAAGTGGCGGCGGCCATAGCCGCCGCCACTTGCGTCCCTGCAGTCAGCCATGATAGGCTACGTAAATGTTTACGTAGCCTATCATGGCTGATTAAAACAACAACAACAACAACACGCGTACGCAAAGGGTACCCATGGGCGCCGCCATTTGCGTTCCTTATTTTGGCACGTCTTAGTCTACGTAAACATTTACATAGACTAAGGTGGCGAAAATAAGGGGAACGCAAATAGCGTAGTGTCTACACTATTTGCGTTCCCCTTATTTTCGCCGTCTTAGTCTACATAAACATTTACGTAGACTAAGACGTGCCAAAATAAGGAACGCAAATGGTGGCGCCCATGGGTGCCACCATTTGCATACGCGTGTTTTTTGTTTTTTTTAGTCAGCCGTGATAGGCTACGTAAACATTTACGTAGCCTATCACAGTGTTCTTTTAAAATCTAGCCGTGATAGGCTACGTAAATCTTTACGTAGCCTATCACGTTTATTATTTTTTTTTAAACCGGGAAATGGCAGCGGCTGCAGCCAGTCGGAAGACCGGCTGCCGCTGCACCGCCTCCGGAGCCGCCGCCGGAGCTGCCGCCGGAGCCGCCGCCAGAGCCGCCGCCACCAGGAAGATCCGCCCCAGGCAAGTCTCATCCCGGGGGGGGGGGGCGGGGGGAAGACCGTTCCGCCACCGATTTCAGGGGGCCGAATGCGCTGGCATTCGGCCTCCCTGAGATCCGTGGCGGAATTCTCTGACATCCCTAAGCCCAGGGAGATTTTTCTCATGGGTCAACAACTGTTCATAGGAAACATAGCCATCACTGATGTAACAACAATTGGGAACGGCCATAATATTCTGGCTCTTGAGAGATTTCGATCCCAGCACTGCCACCTCCTAATAAGGTGATGGCTAGTAGTAAATGTTGTAGCTGGGACAGGTAGAAGTGGAGAATTTTTCATGTGGAAATTACTGGGCATCTTGATCTCAAGCTCAGTTTTTATAGCTCTTAAAGGGGAACATTTGCAAACAACCCTATTTCACAGGGTTGTTGTGATGGCAGCCTAAGGCTATAAGCATGTTACATGTTACAAGATGTATAAAAGTATAATTTCCTATATTAATACAGTGACATGAGCATATGGACATCGACTGTGCCTACATGAGGAGGATAGGGTATTGTGCGGGTGAAAGGAGGGGGGAAATAAAGAGACTAGACACAAGTTGTTGGTATAAAACTTGGGCCACATTATTGAAATTGACCAGATCTGAGAAGGGCAACCTAAGCGGGCAACTTCTCTAAGTCAGACTAGCCTGGCATTGCATCAGGTGAGACATTCGCTGCGTGTAGAGTGGCATCTTTGATCGCCACCCCTCAGGACTGCCCAATTTTGGGACAGGAGGTTTTCCCCTGTCACCCCTCCCCCTCAGGCCACAAAACTCCAAGTGGGTGAGGAGAGTTGGCCTTAAAGGTAATCCCTATCTTCCAACTGGGGCTGCAGAACCCTGAGCTGGAAGCCTTGGGCCTTACCAGTCACTACAAACGGGGCCTCCAAATGCTCACCAACCCTATAGCCCACCAAAGATGGCCACACATAACTGCCTATTTGAAATGTGACCAAATCAGCCTCAATGATTAAATAAAACCAAAACAACCTAAATAAACTCCCAAACCCCACTTATAGCATGAAGTAGGCAAAAAGACCTTCAGCAAAGGAGACACCAATCCGACCATGAGCCAAAAATTCCTACTCAGCCCCCAAAAGGACAACCAGCATAACCCACACTGCATACAAGGCGGGAGAGAAGCCATGCTTCAAAGAGGTCAAAGGGAGGGGGCCCTCAGCCTAAGAATGGCCTGTAAGCCCCTCCTCTCCCTGGTGGTTCCACTAAGGAATGCCAATGGCGTTCCACTCATCTCTGCCTCCTCCCCAATCCTCCCCTCGGCGAGCCAAGCCAGATGTGTGTGTGTGTGGGGGAGGGAGGTACTTTTCTGCAGACAATAGTGATCCCTTGCTCTTGCCAGAAAATAAGTTTCTGTAAACCCCCAAAACTGTGTGTGGCCAGTTTCAAGATTGCACATGCACACTGTGCTCATGCTGGCAAGCTTTCTGCTTATTGTCAGTCAATCTGTGGCTTAAAGGATTATGAGAGGGGATGGAATTGGGCCTGGCCCTTCACTTGTAAAAAGGGGAGGGGCGATTGGACTGGGAGGATGTACCATCTTTAGGACAAGGATGGGGAACCTCAGATGTGGGGGTGGGGAAAATCCAACTCTCTGGGATTCCCAGATAGCCATGCCCACTTTCTCTGGCTCCCAACCCCCAATTGTTTGGTGGTTTCCCAGATTTTGTGCAGTTTTTCTTCGAACAAAGTCCTGTGACTCTCAGCATGCCCCAGCCAGCTGGGAATTGTAGGATGTTTTTCTGTCTAAACATGCACAGGATTGTGCCCTTAAGCTATAATATGCTAGTATTTTATTTTTTTACCTTGGCGCCGCCACATTTTCCTTTGGCCCTGCCCACCACTGGAATGCGGCCCTCAAGAGTTTCTCTGAAATTGAATGTGCCCCTCAGTCTGGAAGAGGTTCCCCACCCCTGCTTTAATTCTAATCCCTCTAATCCAGTACCCTCTAATCCAGTTCCCACACTCGCAACAAAAGAACTGAAAGAATCCTAGGCAGGCCTTCCTTCTCTTTGCAATTCATCCCACCAGCACCCCATCAATTATATAAGGTCCCTACTTGGTAAGCAATACAAAGAATGTATAGAAGTCAGAATCCCAGCCTTCTGACTGTACCAGACACATTCTGCTGGGTTTGCCCAAGAATTGTCAACCCCTGTCACCCCTTGCATCCTTGCCACAGGGGAAGAATGTCATCTTTTGTAACAGTGTACTGCCGAAGGTATGGCTGTGCCTCATCTTAACAACTTAAGCAGTGCAGTGGTGTATCACCTCTTAGTTGTTGTTATTTCTGTAGCCACCGCTAATTCCAGACAAAATTATTTCACTCCTACATGCCCAGATTAAACTGTGATGCACTGCGGAATCAATGAGGAAGTCCTACATTCAGAGTCAAATCCGATTCTGAAAATCCTCCACTGCTCTAAAAACAGACTTCTTCCTCCCCACCCCCCACCTCCTGTCAAAGGTAGAGACATGCCTGGAGTGGATCAGACATGAAATCTCTGTGTGTTATGGCCGGTCTTAGTGGTGCCTTTGAATGACAGCTTCTCTGTAGAAATACGCCATCATCTAGAGATGATATGATTGCTGGGGGTATTATTGATGCTCTGGCAATATAACAGGCTGAAATTTCAGAGGAAGAAAAAAGAAAGAAAGAAAACATATCTGCAAAGGGAATTTTCTGTGCTTTATTGGAAATCATAAAAGGCAGTAAATGTTTGATATAATAAAGGAGACTTCGGTGTATTGTATTCTCTCAAATCCTGTCTGCCTGCCAAAGCAAGCACTACAAAATGGAAATTTCAGCTCTTAGAATTTTTATATTGAATGGTTCTGAGTTTGTTTGTTTTTTAAAAAATACCCCTCTTACCAAAAGTGTATCAGACCAGTGAAATATATAAAGTCCTGTATCTCTCGGATGATCGGGGTGTGGAGGAAATATTGCAAATCATTGCAGGCATAAGTTTGTTTGTTTTTTAAATCCAACCAAGATAAGCAATTATGAGTTTAAGCTATAGAATCACACTGTCTTGGTTTCATTTGTTCATTTCATATTAAATGGCAGCAGACTTTAAGGAAAGCAGCATTTTACATTTGGGAAGTGCTTACAAAGCATTGTACAATGGAAGATCTTCCAGTGCATGTTGCCTTTATCGGATCACTATCTCGTGATGCTTAGGACTAGAATTACCATCAGCTTTCTCCTAAAAAGAAATGTGAGGTGAAGCGGGACGGGAGTTTACAGCTTGGACAAAACCTCTGAATAACTTCAAGGTAAGGGGCAATGAGCAAACATGCTTGGCTCACTTTGATTTTTTTTTTTAAGCATTCCTTGAAAATACCTGAAAGAGAGAAAACCTTAAACCATTGGTGGAGCAAGTGCCGCCTAACCTACCAGTTCACTTGACCCCCAATTGAAGGGGGAGAACCTTATTTTTGAATAGGGGAGAAGAGGTATAAGCTGGGGAAACAAATGACACTCCTGTCCTGAGCATTGTCAGGAACATCCTTTCCTGCCAGAGAACATGGGATTTGCAGTTTTCTTTGCCACTCAAATTAAATTGGGAGACAGAGGAAACTGCAATGCCATCCTCCCCAGCAGATTCACTCAGCAGCATCATTTCCAACTAACGTGCCCCTGGAACAGTTGTGTGTCCAGTGAAGCCCTTTATTGCTGCCTGTTAATCACTCTTCTTTCTCACTTTGGGGAAAGTTTTGTTCTTGAGGGAGCCACGCTAATAGTAAGGTGGTCTGGCTAGTGCTTGGACAAAGACAAACCATGTGTAGTCAAAGCTGAATCCAAATGGACCCAGGCCCATATCAAAGTGGGGTGATGATTTTCCAACTGGGGGTGTTCATCTTTGAAGCTCCCCCAATTGTTAGTTCACCCATATCACTAAAGGTAAGTCAGAAGAGTTTCAGTGAGACGTGTTCAATTTATTAAAGGGGTTTCAACATGTTTTATGTTGCCAATGAATTTCATAGAATCATAGGACCATAGGGTTGGAAGGGGCCTACAAGACCATCGAGTCCAACCCCCCTGCTCAGTGCAGGAAGCCTGTTACCCAGGCAGACTCCCATCCAAGTACTATCCAGAGCTGACCCTGCTTAGGTTCTGAGATCAGATGAGATCGGGCTCATGTAAGGGAAATTCAAGGTGAACTTAGGAAGTTTCTGTTCTGTCAAAGTATCTGATGGACTTCAGAAGAGGTTAGAGGAGATTAAGTTGGTCCACTAAAATTATCACCAGGGAAACTGATGGTGGTGGACATCTCCGCTGTGTTTCTTTTTTAAGTAATTATGTTTTGATTTTATTCTATCTTCTATATCACACACACATGCACACACTCACAAATTTTCTTTATTAGCTGCCTTGAACTTTTTGGCAAAGTAGAGTATAAATGTTTTAAATAAATAACGATCCTGCTGTAACCCCGATCAATATTGGAAAGCTTCATGTTGTGAACAGGAGTATATTTATAGGAGAGTTGGACAGAAGGTAGATCTGGATCCACCAGTAGATGTCTGTGTGATGTGTGGTAGATTGGCAAGGATTTCTGACTCCAGATTATTTAAAAATAACAGCCACAAAATGACTCCCTTTCACCCTAAATTGTTCTGCTAAAGTTAAAAAAGCTTGGGGTAAACAGAGATTTTTGTGTGAGCTCTGATCATTTCTGGTCCTCAAAACCAATTCCTGGCTCAGAATTTTTAAAGTTGAAGTGTGTGTTTTTTGCACCAGGCTTCAGTTGGTAGATCTCAGAGTTCTAGTAAAAACTAGGGGTGTACGAAACCCCACTTACCTGGCTCTGCTGGGTTCTGCGGGGGGGAGGCGATCTGGTCCTCCCCCCAGAATCCTCGACAGGGGGGGAGGCGATCTGGTCCTCCCTCCCAGAATCCTGCCTGGCCACGGAGCCGCCGGTTGGGCCGATCCGCAGCGGGGTCTCCATCTGCTGCCAGGCCACTGCAGACACAAATGGCATCCTGTGTAGGGGACGCCATTTGCGTCCCTACGCTAGGCCATGATAGGCTATGTATATATAGCCTATCATGGCTAAAGCAGGGATGCAAATGGAGTTCCCTATGCCATTTGCATCCCTGCTTTAGCCATGATGGGCTACATAAGTATTTACATAGCCTATCACAGCTAAAGCGGAGACGCAAATGGCAGCCGCTACACCATTTGCGCCCCTGTCTTTTGCCGTGATAGGCTATGTAGATACTTATGTAGCCTATCATGGCAAAAGCAGGGACACAAATGGTGTAGTGGCCGCCATTTGTGTCCCCACTGTAGCCGTGATAGGCTATGTAAATATATACGTAGCCTATTATGGCCTAGCGTAGGGACGCAAATGGCGTCCCCTACGCAGGATGCCATTTGCAGCTGCAGCAGCCTGGAAGACGACATGGAGCTGCTGCCACCAGAGCCGCCGCCAGGTAGGTCCGTTCTGGGGATTTGGGGGGGTAGTGGGGGGGTAGTCCGTTCCGCCACAGACTCCGGGGGGGGGGCGGATTCTAAAGAATCCGGCCTCACTGGAGTCTGTGGCAGAATTCTCCAACATCCCTGGTAAAAACAGAGAAGATCTTGTAAGCCTGAAATCTGCCCACCCCTGATCTATACTACCTCCACACACAAGGAAATAAAACTTGCCCTGCTTCCCGACCTTCCTCAACTGGGTCAGTATGGCTTCTTTCACAGCCTGGGAGTCCTGGGCAGGTGTACACGTTTGTCTTGTTCATGCAAGATTCACCCTCCCTTGAATGAATGATAAAGTACTGGACCAAGGGTGCAAGAAGCTGCCAAGCTGCTCACATTCACTTTAGGTCAAGTCTTTTTATTCCATGCAGTAGTAATCTGCAATGCTGGAAACAAGTTCTGATGCCCTCTCCTAGAATCATAGAATCATAGAATAGTAGGGTTGGAAGAGGCCTACAAGGCCATCAAGTCCAACCCCCTGCTCAGTGCAGGAATCCAAATCAGAGCATCCCTGACAGATGGCTGTCCAGCCTCGTCTTGAAGGCCTCCAGTGTGGGAGAGCCCACCACCTCCCCAGGTAATTGGTTCCATTGTCGTATTGCTCTTACAGTCAGGACGTTTTTCCTTATGTTCAGCCAGAATCTGGCTTCCTGTAACTTGAGCCCATTATTCCGTGTCCTGCACTCTGGGATGATCAAGAAGAGATCCTGGCCTTCTTCTCTGTGACAACCTTTCAAGTACTTGAAGAGTGCTATCATATCTCCCCTCAGTCTGCTCTTCTCAAGGCTAAACATGCCCAGTTCTTTCAGTCTGTCTTCATAGGGCTTTGTTTCCAGTTCCCTGATCATCTTTGTTGCCCTCCTCTGAACCCTCTCCAGTTTGTCTGCATCCTTCTTAAAGTGTGGTGCCCAGAACTGGACACAGTACTCCAGATGAGGCCTAACCAGTGCTGAGTAGAGGGGAACTAGGACTTCCCGGGATTTGGAAGCGATGCTTCTATGAATGCAGCCCAAAAGAGCATTTGCCTTTTTTGCAGCCACATCACATTGTTGGCTCATATTCAGCTTGTGATCGACAACAATTCCAAGATCCTTCTCACTTGTAGTGTGGTTGAGCTACGTATCCCCCATCTTGTAACTGTGCATTTGGTTTCTTTTTCCTAGGTGCAGAACTTGGCATTTATCCCTATTAGATGTCATTCTGTTGTTTTCTGCCCAGCGCTCCAGTCTATCCAGATCACTTTGAATTTTGTTTCTGTCTTCCAAAGTATTAGCTATCCCACCCAATTTTGTGTCATCTGCAAATTTGATCAGCATTCCCTACACCTCCTCCTCCAAGTCATTAATACAAATGTTGAAGAGCACTGGGCCCAGGACTGAGCCCTACGGTACCCCACTCGTTACCTCTCTCCAGTTTGAGAAGATCCCATTGATAAGCACTCTTTGAGTCCGATTCTGTAGCCAACTGTGGATCCACCGGATCGTTGTTTCATCTAGCCCACTTTGAGCTAGTTTGCTCATCAGGATATCATGGGGCACTTTGTCGAAAGCTTCGCTGAAGTCGAGGTATATGATGTCTACAGCATTCCCATGGTCTACAAGGGAGGTTACTTGATCAAAAAATTAGGGGTGGTGGAGAATTTCTCCACGAATCTCGGGGAGGCCGAATGCCAATGCATTCGGCCCCCTGAAATTGGCGGTGAAATTCTCTGCCCCCCGCCCCCCCTGGGATGGGACTTACCTCCCTCGAATGTCCCTCTCGGCGGTGGGTCCCGGCGGTGGTTCGGCGGCGGTTCAGTGGGGGCGACGGCCAGTCTTCTGACCGGCTGCCGCCGCTGCCATTACAAAGTAAATGTAAAACACACACACACACACGTGATAGGCTACGTAACGATTTACATAGCCTATCATGGCTGACTTTGGAAATCTAGCCGTGATAGGCTACGTAAATCATTATGTAGCCTATCACGTGTGTGTGTTCTTTTTTTTTACTTTTTTCTTTCGCGGCCGGGGAGACGGGGCGCTTCTCCCCGGCCTGAATTTTGGCAGCAAGGGATGGGGCGCCTCCCCCCCCAGCCTGAACTTCGGGGGGAGAACCGAAGCGCCTCCCCCCACCGCGAAGCAAGCTGCGGGACCAGGTAAGGGACTTTCGTCCATCCTTACAAAAAATGAGATCAGATTTGTCTGGCAGGACTTGTTTTTGACAAATCCATGTTGGCTTCGAGTAATCACTAGGGGTGGACGAAAGTCAGTTACCTGTCCTCGAAGCTTGTTCGCGGTGGGGGGGAGGCGCTTTGCTGCTCCCCCCGTGAAGTTCAGGCCGGGGAGGAGGCTTCCCGCCTCGCTCGGCCGAAATTCAGGCCGGGGAGGAGGCGCCTCGCCTCGCCCGGCCGCGAACTCAAAAGTTTTTTTTTTTTAAAAAAAACGCCCCCGTGATAGGCTACGTGACGATTTACGTAGCCTATCACGGCTGACTTTGCAAATCTAGCCGTGATAGGCTACGGTAATCGTCACGTAGCCTATCACGGGGGCATTGTTTTTTTTCTTTTATTGCAATGGCGGCGGCGGCAGCCGGTCGAAAGATCGGCTGCCGCCCCCGTCCCTGACGAAGACCCGCCGAACCGCCGGCTGGACCCGCTGCTGGGAGGGACATTCGGCAAAGGTAAGTCCCGTCCCGGGGGGGGTGCGGAGAATTTCTCCCCGAAACTTGTTCGGGGGGCCGAACATGTTGGCGCTCGGCCCCCCGAAGTTTCGGGGAGAAATTCTCCGCCATCCCTAGTAATCACGGCATTGTTGTCAAGGTGCTTCCAGATGGATTCCTTTATCATCTGCTCCAGAATTTTCCCAGGGATTGATGTCAGACTGACTGGTCTGTAGTTCCCAGGTTCCTCCTTTTTACCCTTTTTGAAGATAGGGACAACGTTAGCCCTCCTCCAGTCAACTGGCACTTCCCCCGTCCTCCATGATTTCTCAATAGACAGCGGTTCTGAGAGTTCTTCTGCCAGATCCTTTATGACTCTAGGATGCAGTTCATCTGGCCCTGGAGACTTGAACTCATTCAAAGTAATGAGGTGTTCCTTGACCATATGCCTGTCGATCTCAAGCTGCAATCCTGCCCCTTCAGCCTGTACTTCGCCTTTGTCAGGGGGGTCATAGACCCTCTTTTGGGAGAAGACTGAGCCAAAGTAGGAATTGAGCACCTCTGCCTTTTCTTTGTCATCTGTTATCGTTTTGCCATCCTTATGTAATAGCTGAACCACCATTTCTTTCCTCTGCCTTTTACTATGCATGTAGCTGAAGAAAGCCTTTTTGTTGTTTTTAACATCCCTTGCTAACCTCAGCTTGTTCTCAGCTTTAGTCTTCCTGACGCCATCCCTGCAATTCTGTGCTATCTGCCTGTACTCTTCCTTTGTTACTTGGCCTTCTTTCCACTTCCTATATGTGTCCTTTTTTGTTTTCAGGTCATCCCTAAGCTTTTTGTGAAAATCCCAAAATGTTGGCCATCCCTAGCCAACAGCCCATCTTCCAGGAACTATGGCCCGTGGTCCCAGAATCCAAATCTCTCTCGTCGGCACCACCTTCGTAGCCAGTCATTCACCCGGAGTATATTTCGTTCCCTTTCTATCCCTCTTCTAACTACTGGAAGGATGGATGAGAAAACTATCTGGGCCCCAAAGTTCTTGAGTTTCCTTCCCAAAGCTTCAAAGTCTGATGTGATCTCTTCGTAGCTCCACTTGGCGGTATCATTTGTTCCCACATGGATGAGAAGAAAGGGATACCTGTCATTGGGGTTTATGAGTGCAGGCAACCTTTCAGTCACGTCTCTAATCTGTCCTCCCGGGAGACAACATACCTGGCGAGTCCATGGGTCTTCGCGACATACTTGGGTCTCGATCCCACGCAGCAAGGAGTCTCCCACTACTACCACTCTTCTCTTCTTCTTCTTGTAGGCCTGGGTTTCATCGCCTCTGTTTGACTGACCTTTAGCCTCTTGCTCACTCTCATGCAGGTTCCCCTGTGATTCTTCCTCTGCAGGCTGTCCTCCAGTCTCATCCGCAAGTACCTGGAATCGGTTCCACAGCTCCACTGCTTCCACTGGTGCAGAGTGGCGTCTAGTTCTTCTTCTCCCAACTGTCACCCTTTTCCAAGGAGTATCCTCTATTCCATTTTTCTTCATTTCAGCATTTCCCACTGCCTCCTCTTGCTGTTGCTCTTCAAGCTTCTGGTCTGCCCTTTGCTGCTGTAGTTCCCCCATTCTGTCCAAGAACTCTTCGTGTTCTCTTATTCCCCGGAGGGTTGACAGTCGCCGCTCCAGTCCACTTACTTTTTCCTCCAGCAGCGTGATCAACTTGCACTTGTTGCAGGTGTAGGCCATGTTGTTCTCAGGCAAGAAAACAAACATTGCACACACCTTGCAGGTCACCACCACTGCAGAGTCTTGTCCTTCCATAGCCTCTTTTCCCTTTTTGTGTCTAGCTTTGTGATCGTTCTAGACTAGCCTGTGCCTGCTCCTCTACTCAATAGAGGTTAAAAGCAGAGTCCCACTGGTGTGGAAGTGTGTGTTACAAGACAAATAAATGAAAAAAAGTTAGTTAAAAAAATAATAATAAAAAAATGTTAGGGGCCTCCCCCTTGACCTCCCCTGCCGAACTCCCCTGGCCAACTCCTGCTTGCGCCCCCTGTTGGCTCGCTCTGTTCGCTCGCTCTCTGGGAGCTTGCCTGCTTCTGTAGTCCCTGGACCAGCTGGAGCAGCTTGCTCTGCTCTGCTCAGCTGGGAGTCGGGAAACAGACAGAAGCTTCCCACCCAGTCAGCTGCTGGGAGTACTCAGGCCACACTCCTCCAATTCAGTTGGAGCTCTCAGAAGCACCTGGTAAGCTCACAGCCAATCAGAAGGATAAAGGGCAGCCCTCTGGGCTTCCTGCAGCCCACTTACCTCTTAGCCTCTGTCTCCTTTGTCTCCTTTGTCTCTTCAACCACTGCAACTCCCCTGGCCAACTCCTGTTTGCTTCCCCTCTGTTTCGCTCACTCTGGTCTCTCGCTGTCTGGGAGCTTGCTTGCTTCTGTAGTCCCTGGACCAGCTGGAGCAGCTTGCTCTGCTCTGCTCTGCTTTGCTCTGCTCAGCTCAGCTGGGAGGCGGGAAACAATGGGCATTCAATATTACACATAGATTTAGTACCATATTCAGATAAAACATTGGCACAACCGGGGGTGTTTCTAGGTTCTTAAAAGATCCAGGGTACAGGCCCATAACACAAATGTGCATACACACACACACACACACACACACATATCCGAGTCTAAGCACACCTCTAATATATGTGTGTGGGGTGTGTGGGGTGTGCATGCGGTGTGCTTGCATGTGTGAATAGATTACATACATACATAAGAAGTGTGCACTGACCCCCCACCCCACTTCAACTCAGATCCTGATTCAGCATTTTGGAAAACAAAACATCCCACTTCTACTCTGGCCAATTTGTAGTCAGACCACTTTAGCTCAGCACCAAACCTGAGTCAAGGTTTGGAAGAATGAATCTTTATGCTTCCTGTTGACTACTATGGGAAATTAGAAAAAAAACAAACCTGTAACTTTTTTCTCTTGGTCAGAACTGGATGATAATTTCAGGCATAGTAGCCCCCTAGAAGGGGATTACAACTGCCCAATGTCAGAAAAATATGTTTATATTTTGATTCTCTTTTAAAGGGAACTGCCAATAACATTTTAATTCCTTTGAAGATTTGGATAAAAAATTCATTGCTCTATCAGAGAAGATCATGTCTGTCAAATTTCAGAATGATAGCCACAAGAGTTTTTGTGCAAGGGTGGCCTTGACATTTTGAGGCCTCCAAAAGAGGACATATTTATCTCCCTATGTTCCTTGTGGACCATTGTTCTAAAAATTAGAGACAGCCTAGAGGTGTCCCTAAGTAGGAAACCAGCAAAGTTTTAGAAGGATAGGTGCAGCAGTTCATATGGAAGGGGAGTTCTCCAATTTGGGGGCAGCAGTGATTTGCTTTCCTTTCCATTCACCTCTTCCCCATAGTTTTGGGGTAAATTTGTATGAAAATGCACAGGTCATTAGAAGTGTCCCCCAGACAAGAAACCTGCAAAGTTTCTAAAGGATATACATACATGCAAATTCATTTACATTTCAACAAAGTTAGCAACAGGGGGACATGGGTGGGAAGCCGATACAGCACTCATGTCCTGTTTGTGGGTTTTCCTGTGGGCATCTGGTTGGCCACTGTGTGAACAGAATGCTGGACTAGATGGAGCTTGGTCTGATGCAGCATGGCTCTTCTTAAGTTCTTAAATATAGAGTGCCTCTGAGCATGTGCAGAATGTTTTTTCATTCACCACTGGGCACTTCGATTATCCCCCTCCCAATTCTATTCCCCTCCATACAACCATCCCTCCTATCCTATCACCCTCCAGCAACTCTTCATAAAAATAGATGTCTTGTTTTGTGCAACTTTTCTCTACCTCCTCCTAGTTATGCACAAGTTCTCATTGTATCTTCCTCATAACTTCATTTGTGCCAAGACTTCACCAGGATTCAGCCAATGAGTCTGTTTTCAAAAGTAGGGCTAATTTATGGAGAAATGCTGAGCATGTACTAAGTACCTTTCCCTCACCACTGAAGCTAGAGTTCATGCAAAAAATCCCCAAAGCCACAAACGACAAAACATGCATAGGACTGAGTTGAAAGGGTAGTCAATTCATTAAATGGAATTGGGTAGGCACTGTGTTAAACCTGCAGTACCATGCTCACAACTCAGGACTTATTTCTGAGTAAACATGCAGAACATCAAGGTGCAAACCTCCCTGCAAAAGTAACTTGTGCTGGAATCCTATGCACACTCTCCTGAGGGTAAGCCTCGTTAAACATAATGAGACTTCTCAGTAGGCATACATAGGATTGCATAAATTAGCAATATTTATCTCCCCTCCACTTAAAAAACAAACCCCAAACTCTTATTTTTTAAAGCTTTATGTTCATAGGAACATAGGAAGCTGCATTATAATGAGTCAGACCTGGGTCCATCTAGCCCAGAATCGTTGACACTGACTGGCAGCAGCGGCTCTCCAGAGTTTCAGGCAGGATTCTTTCGTAGCCCTACCTGGAGATGCTGGGGATTGAACCCGGGACCTTCTGCATGCCAAGCGTGTGCTCTGCCACTGAGCTACAGCCCTTCCTATTGCTGGATAATGGCAACTGACAAACAAAACAGCCCCAGATTTGTTTCTTGAGTGAGGAGAAGGAGAAAAACCAATCCTCTTGTCTGTTTGTATAAAGTCAAATACAGTTCAGAACTTCTCTTGCCTGCTGAAGAGAAGTTTCTTTGAGAATTCCCCAAGATATGCTCTGGGTGGAATAAAGAAGAGAAAGAAAGAAAGGATAGGAGAGAGGAGGGGAGGGAAGAAGAAAAGAGGAATGGTGATTGGAAATGTGCGTGGGGTTGAGGGGTAGGGAGAATGTCCTAAGCCAAGTGGCTCCTTTCAGAGAGGTGGTACTTCAGAGGAATTTAGGAGGCTGTGGAGGGTTTGTAAGGATTGCACGTACTTAAATGAACTTTATGAGGTGAGGTGGCTGAGGGCTTTTTCTAGCTTTTTTAAAACTGTAGAACCTATTTAAAAGCCCCAGCAGTTTCTTGATCATGATGCCACATAGTCCTAACCCTCCCTTTGGGATTATTTGAGTCCTACAGCTATTTAGGAGAAATTGAAGTGGAGAGGGAGAAAGAAGTTTTTGGAGGCTGATTGGATCCTTTGCTGTACTGAAGCTACTAAACTTCTGCAGAATCCAAAGGTTCCAGTTTGGGGCAGTAAAATCAGATGTTGTGTGCAATACCAGTATTTCACATGGAGCTCTTTCTTCCCTTCCTTCTCCCTCTTCAAAATTTCATTGCAGGCAAGCTCCCAACAGTGGGCATGTAAGAACAGAAAAGTAGGGGGAGAGAGGTTTTTTTGCACCTCAAAAAAACCCTATGCCAGAGATTAGGGATAGTGACCTCCTAATGGTCACCTTAAAGAACTTCTGATCAGGATCCCTAATCGCCTGGGTGGCTTGACAGTTTTTACTTTTTGTTTTAGACTTTGTCTGAAATTTGGTAGGTTCAGTCAGCTTCATAGGGCCTGCCAGGTCCCCAAATTCCATGAATTTATGTAGAAGCACAAAAAAATTATAGCTCTTTACTTTGACAGATTTTCTTGGAAAAAGCAAATTTTACCTGTGGCTAGCACAAAAGCCACTTGACCTAACTGTCTGAACTTTGGCAGGCTCAGTCATCTCTATAGGGGCTGCCAGGTTCCCAAATTCCATGCACACATGTGGAAGCACAAAAAATATATAGCTCTTTGCTTTGACACATTTTGCTTTAACGCTAAAGAAGATATGGCCATTTTTGTTTTCCAATGCAAGTCTATGGGAAAATGTAAAAAAAAAAAAAGGCAATTAGGACAGCTCAAAAGATCCGGGGCACAGCTCAAAAAACATCCAGGACCCATGCCCAGGTGGGCCCTTGATGCCCCTGAACACAACTATCAAGAAGGCAAGAAAAACTAATAATTCCCATTATCCAAGTGCTGAATCTGAATAGATCAGGACTCCATTCCCTCTACAGCCCTTGTTGTTTACCTTGTTCTACCTTGTTATTTTATGGGATTGCTGTAATCATACTGCAACTAGGGATGTACAAAAGTCACTTACCTTTTCGAAGGGTGACATTCGTGGTGCGAGGGAGGCGCTCTGTCCCTCCTGCTGAAATTCTCTCTGGCTGGCTCCACTCCGTGGCGATTCTGTGGAGCCGCCGCCTGGGGCTGCCCGCAGCCGGACATCCTGCCATAGCCACCGCCATTTGTGTCCCTGTATTTTGCCGTGATAGGCTACATAAATATTTACGTAGCCTATCACGGCAAACCCCCCCCCCCACACACACACAGCGAACGCAAATGGCGGTGGCTACGGCGGCCACCATTTACGTTCCCTTTTTTTTTTGGCCATGATAGGCTACGTAAATATTTACGTAGCCTATTACGGCAAAAGATATGGGTGCAAATGGCAGCCACTACACCATTTGCGCCCCTCTCTTTTGCTGTAATAGCCTACGCAAATATTTATGTAGGCTATCATGGCCAAAAAAAAAAAGGGAACGCAAATGGCGGCCACCTTAGCAGCTGCCATTTGCGTTCCCTTTTTTTTTGCTTTGATAGGCTAAGTAAATACTTATGCAGCCTATCACAGCTTCCGCAGGGACGCAAATGGCATCTCTGTGTTAGCCATGATAGGCTATGTAAGTATTTACGTAGCCTATCACAGCTATAGTGAAGAAGCAAATGGCAGCCGCGGACGTGGCCACCATTCGCAAAGCAGCGCGAACGGCAGCACAGTGTCCCGTTTCGCGTGCCTTTCGCGGGGTGGGGGGTGGGGGGGCTTCATTCTGCCATGGATTTCGGGGGGCCAAATGCACTGGCATTCGGCCTCACCAAGATTTGTGGTGGAATTCTCTGACATCCCTAACTGCAACAGAGACTATTTTAACCAGACCCTTGTATTTGGGAGGGTCTTCACTGCTTGCTCTCTCACCCTGCAGTGGGTGGCATACTGAGCCATTTGCTGCAAGGTGTGTGGGGCTCTATCTGCCATGAATGAAGAAAGGAGAAACACAAAATAAAGCTTCCACTATTAACATAAAGCAGCTCAGGCAGCTTCTTTGACATGTACCAGCAAGAAAAGATCTGTGTACTGGCACTACTCTATGAAACAGCGATCCAAGTAGAAAAGAAAGGAGATGCACAATTTTAGGGATGAAGCAACCACATCCTACATATCAGGTGAAAGTATATGTACAATTTGCTCATGATCAAAATACTTAAGGAACATAATTTTAGAATTGCTACCAACATTTTCAGGTTTTGAATTCTGCAGTGAAAATAGGTTCCTCCTTGGGCAAAACCTCTTTGGGAATTATCAGGGAAATTAATGGAGTTTCAGTAAGATTGCCTAGGGTTCTGAATGATTTACAAGACAAAAAGTGACTTGATTCTTCCCTGCCTCTGGAGCTTAGGCAGTCACCAACTCTGGGTTGCTTTTGGCTCCTCCTGAAAACAGCTCTTTTCCAGGGGCCAATCTACATGGATTATTTATTGTGGTGGTAGAGCGCACTGGGGTCATTAGTGACAGATGATGCTGTTGCCAATCTGCTGCCATCCCGCAACATCCATCCTGAAAATGTGCATTTTCGGAAAGCCCTTTTACTCTGTTGTTTTTCTTAAATGTAGCTCCAGTGTGGTACAGTGGCAGCGTGCTCTGTCCCCCCACATTAAATCCTGGGCATGCCTCTGTGACTTGGCTGTGACCTGCAAGTGACATGGTCAAAGGTTGGGGCTGCCCCTCTTCCCTCTTTTCCCGCATTTGCAGCAGGGCTGCTTTCACAACAATTAGCCTCCTTTTTGCATTCATAATAGCAGTAGCCCTGTTTCATTCACAATAGTGGAGTAGCCCATTTATATGTAGTGCACAATAAAGAATTCCCAGAGCTGAAGGAGAAAGGACAGCCAGTAGCAGGTGCCTGCAGCCGCAGCATTTCGCAGTCATGTTACTGAGATACATCTACAACTTTGCAGTGGTGCAATACACCTACAACTAAAGAATACCAAGAAGGGAAGGAGAGAGGGTGGCCAGCTTCAGTATTTTGCAGTCGTGTGATACACCTACAACTTCACAGTTGCATGGTACACCTACAACTAAGGAATACCCAGAAAGGAAGAAGAAAGGAGTAGCAGCAAGGGAGCATGGACCAGGCCGGGAACAAATCTCCCCAATTACAGAATCATGCTGGGTCATCCCTTCAGAGTAATGCAGCAGTTTGCTTTATCTATTCACAGATAGCATCCACTGATTCATCCATGTCTTCCCTTCAGAATAGTCCCATGTGTGTGATTTTCCTGTGTGTTTATGGGGGGACGAATCTTAGTTCGGATTGGGGAAGCGGAGATAGCAGCAGCACTATCAGAAGGAGGCAATTCTAGCCCTTTCCCTTCATGCAGGACCTAGGAGCCTCTTGTCTGCCTGCCCATCAGTCTGTCCACAGGCTTCAGTATTGCTGGTTCACAGTCGGTGGATAAGAGTGGGAGACATGTAGGGTAAACTATCCAACATTACTCATCTCTTCCATTAAACTTCCCTGAGCAGTGGAGCCTGGAGAGGGAGCAAACCTCTCTCATTGGCTGAGCAGCATCTGTGGAGTTGATGATGTTCACTTCTAGAAGGACTCTGCCCATCCAGCCTCAAAGTAAGGTAGATCAAACTGCAGTTTGACCTGTGAAAAGCAGGTTTTAAGGTAGTGTTTACTCCATTTTTTTTTTGCATCATGTGCCTGGGATGTATGAAAAATGATTTTATGAAACTTCAGATAATACTGGAAGCAATTCTCATTCCGTTTCCATGTAAAGTCCCCCCAGCAACCCTTCTTTGGTTAACCAGCCTCAGTTTTACTGGTACTCTATTTTTTAAAAAAGAATGATCTTAATATCATGTTTCATTCTTTTTATCTTTTGTTCATTTTATCTCTTGTTGTTCACTGCTCTGGAATCTGTTTAGATGTGGAGTGGTATACAAATGTTGTAAATAAATAAATAATAACTGGAAGGAGAGCCCTGCTTCCAAAGCAAAACAAGTCAGGATCAAGTGATGCTTCAAAGAAAACCTATCAAGCCCCTTTCAACCACAGAGACAAGAGTAAAGGAAAGGGAAACCCAATCATCTTGCTTCCTTGAAGGTAGGGATGTCAGAGAATTCGGCCATGGATCTCAGTGAGGCCGAATGCCAGTGCATTCGGCCCCCCAAACTCCGTGGCGGAACAGCCTGACACCCGCCCACCCCCCGCGGATCTCCCCCGGGACGAGACATACCTGGGGTGGATGTTCCGGATGGCGGCGGCTCCAGCGGCAGTTTCGGTGGCAGCAGCGGCTGGTCTTCCGACTGGCTGCCGCCGCCGCCATTTGCAGTCTGTTTCCCCCCCCCCCCCATTCATGATAGGCTACATAAAGACTTATGTAGCCTATCACGTCTGGCTTAAAAAAAAAAAAAAGCGTACGCAAATGGCGGCGGCTACGGCTGCCGCCATTTGCGTTCCTTATTTTTGGCCGTCTTAGTCTACATAAATATTTACGTAGACTAAGACAGCGAAAATAAGGGGAACGCAAATAGCGTAGTGGATGCTATTTGCGTTCCCCCTTATTAAATATTTACGTAGAGTAAGACGGCCAAAAATAAGGAATGCAAATGGCGGCGGCCGTAGCTGCCGCCATTTGTGTACACATTTTGTTTTTTTTAAAAGCCAGACGTGATAGGCTATGTACGTCTTTACATAGCCTATCACGGCTGACTACAGGGACGCAAACGGCGGTGGCTACGGCCACCGCCGTTTGCGTCCCTGCTAGCCAGCAGCCGGATGTCCAGCTGCTGGCGGCTCCATGGAATCCCCGCGGAGCGGAGCTGGCCAGCCAGGATTCCGGGAGGGAGGCGCAGAGTGCCCCCCCCGGTGAGGATTCTGGGGGGAGGGACGGAGCTCCCCCCCCAGCCGAACCTGGCGGAGCCAGGTAAGGGGGGTTTCGTACATCCCTACTTGAAGGCAGTGTATGTTTTCCCTCATGTTTGCTTTGTGCAGAGGACCAGGGTGTGACTCTGTCATGTTTTCCTTTTGCTGCAGGGGGATCCTTTTTTATTTGAATGGGCTTAATAATACATAGTCATCAGGTGGAATGTTCTCATTGAGTATACACTCACTCAGAATTGCTTGCTGTGTTCTTTGTGCTTTTCTAGATGATATATTACTGCTTACTCCCTTGGAAGAATATATTTTCTTGGCTGTTATGAAATTGTGCAATTATTCTTAGTCTTATTAACTGAGTATCTGATTAGAGATGACTTTTAAAAAAAACATATTCATGAAAGCTTTGAATGCCACAAGTGGGGGGAGTAATGCTATAGTCACTTTACAGCTATAAACGGAGAGAAAAAGAATACTGCTTGCTTTAATGCAAATGACAGTTGATTGCACTTGCCTGTTGATGGGCATGTGAATCTCTTCCTCCACTTCGGGGCTGAGCAACTTGTGGACCTCCATATGTTTTGACCAACAACTTCCATCATCCCACACCACTGGTTATGCTGGCTAAGGCTGATAGGAGATTTATTTATTTATTTGATTTATTTGCTGCCCATCTGGCCAGCTACCCAGCCACTCTGTAGACAAAAAACACCGGAGGACCACAAGTTGCCCACCCCTTTCTCTATATAGCTTGGTATGCTTTGATTTGTAGCAAAACAGCAGAAATACCTTATACTTTCATTTGGAAATGGCACAGGGTAGTTTCCAATTTTTTGTTTTAAAGATAATGAAGCAAAGACCATTTTAACTTTCATGAAACAAAGCCAAAAAGCTAACATAAATGGCTTTGGAGATATATTACTACCCCAAGACACAGTGAAATCTATCTTGGGGGTAGCTAAAATGATCCCAGACCATAGCCATATATGTGATTACAGAAGAAGTGCAATTAATTCTGCTTACTTGCACCATGGAACATTTTTTGTCAGAATGGGACATTTTTGTATCCCAGTATGTTAATATTGGTTGGGGGGGAAACAATAGATCTTAGGGTTTTTTTTCTCTCTCTCTCCCAGGCTTGTTTTGGTTTTCAGAAAGAAAACTCTGCATGCACATTCAAATCTGCCCCACTGGACCACTTTTACCTCAACATGTTCATCGGCTGGGACAAAAAATATATTTTACCCAAACAAGAATTCAGTTGTTTCTGGGGGAACATTCTTTTGTCCCAGGTGTCTTTTGTCCACAGAAAGAAAACTGTAATGATAAGTGGGCAAAACTGGGGAAATTGTTTACTGCCATGCAGGTGATAATCTCCTAGCATATGGGTGAAGAACTTAAACTGGGTGTGGGATCTGAATCAGAGACAACAGCAGGGATTCTTACTAGCCCTGAAGGGCAGCGTTTCAGAGGGAGAGGGATGTCAGCTGAAGCCCTACAGGCCTAGAAGGACTGTATTATAAGTCTACTACTGTGGAAATTCTACAATGACAAATGTTCCCAGGGGCCAGGGCAAAAAGGCAGCTGGCTAATAGATAAGAGATAATTTTCTCCAAAATTTCTCAAAAGCAGTTTAACACCTTTGGAAAATATTTTTTTTAAAGGGACTATGTATATACTATATTGCATTTTAATCCTCACCGATACTATAACTCTTATTTTTTCTTAGTTTCTAAGCAGGGTAAACATGAATATGTTCTGTTTTTTGATGCTCAAGAAATGTCTTGCATGTAAAACATCCATTGAAAATGTGCTTCTCATTTGAGATTATGTGTGTTCATTTTGCAAACTGGTTGACATTTTGTTTTAATTCAACTTTCAGAATTAATTTGTTAATTAATTCATCTTTCACTACTAATTGTTTGGACATAGTTCTGTATAGATATAGCTACTGATTACAATACAAGATGAAAACAATCAGGATTCTTCAGCACTGCAAAGACAATAGATTCCTATCGATTTTTCATCTCATTTTCCACTTCTACCTTGGCCAGTTTGACTTAGAAATAGTTGACAGGTGAATGCCTTACTTAAAATAAACTTATTTTGCATTTTCATTTTGTTTGTTTGCTGCTATGTTGGTGCTGAATTATGTGGCTATATTATTAGTTTTCAGTTGTATTTTTGCTATTGTGAACTGCTTTGAACTTTCTGGAAAAGTGGCATATACATATTTTAGGGTGCAATCCTTTGCTTGTTTAGACAGAAAAAAGTCCTACAGCTCCCAGCATGGCTAGCTAAGGAATGCTGGGAGTTGTGGGACTTTTTTCTGTCTAAACATGCATAGGATTGCACCCTTAATAACGCTTAATAAATAAACTTAACAATGGAAAACTCCCATGAACACAGAGATATTTCAATGAAAACAGGTGTACAGTTAGGATACACGTCTATGTTTCATGCTCCACAAATGGGCTGATCCTATGGTTTTTTTGTGTGTGGTGGGAGAAGAAAAGATGCAACACATATGCATTCCAGTTAGTCAACAAGACTATTACCTAAGAAGAATCTGTAGCACAAGAAGAAATAATGTTCAGCTTCATGATTCTGTAGCGAGGCCATCTTGAACAGCTTTTCTAGTCCAGCCCCTTCTACTGATGCATAATGCACTGTACTTGAAACATGCATGTTTAATTTTTTTTCCTTAAAAAAAAAACTTCAAAGAAGATTCCTCTTTTGAATCTTCAGTCCCATTTCTTCTTGACTTCTTGTTTACAGATATGGGAAATATCATTCTCTGTCATATTGGAATAATGTTTTTTTGAATATCTAAGTTTAGCATCCAAATCCCACTTGACCTTTCCCCCCTCTAAACCATCCCACTTTTTTGGTTCAACAAAAGCACAATCTTTTAGGATGCAAACTCATGGGTGAGGAGCCCAAACAATGGAGCACTCCAATCTCAAAGTCTCCATTCCATCCAAAGCCTTACCAGTTTTGCCTCTCCAGCCTCCCAAAAGGGAAAATCAGTTAGATGGGCCTCGGGGCCCATTTAACTTCCCTACTGTGATGGGGGCATGCTTGGGGGTTCTGAGGGCTCCCTCAGGCACTCCCTTCCTGTCCATCACCACTCCACAAGACATCCATTTCCCCTCTCTCTATTAGGTTGGAGTCCTCAGAGGAGCCATGTGGGGGTTCCAACATTGATTTGAAAGGCACCTCTTTGGTCACAGCTCTCTGCCTACAGCCTCGGAGCAGTTTTTCTGAATGGTCCTATTGTCTTTGGAATCCTGTCTAAGGACCATAGGATTGCTCTCTTAGGGTGCAAGTCCTATCCAGATAGGCGGCCACCTCTGAACTTGGAGGCAACCACCTATCCAAAGCAGGGCAGGAGAAGCATGGAAGGGATTGTTCCCTCCATGCTGCTCCTGCCCTGCATTTTTGGCTAGACAGCAAATTGCAGCTGTCTAGCTGTGGGAGGACGGAGTGGGGAAGGAGGCTGCTTTACAACACATTGGTTGTATCATACAGGCATTTCCTCCCTCCCCACCCTGGAACGCCCCCAGCCACGCCCCTTTTCAGCCGGTCTGCACTCCTCTTGTGAGTGTGGAGGACAGGGCTGTTCCGTGCTGCCTCTGAGGCAGCATGGAAGTGGGGGGAGGTTGGTTCTCCAGGAACCGACCTCAGAGCATGGGCTCTGAGGTCAGTTCCCAGATAACATGATATCCTATGGCCATCTAGCCACTGTCTAGCGGCCATTAGGGATGTACGAAAATCACTTACTTTCGGGGATTATGCTGATGGTGGGGGGGGAGGCGCTCCGTCCCTCCCCCCGGAATCCTGGACAGGGGGGGAGGCTCTCCATTCCTCCCCCCCCGGAATCCTGGCCGGCCGGCTGTGCTCCGCAGCAATTCTGCAGAGCCGCCGGCCGGCTCCGCCAGCAGCCGGACATCCAGCCTCTGGCTAGCAGGGATGCAAATGGCGGCAGCCGTAGCTGCTGCTGTTTGCATCCCTGCAGTCAGCCATGATAGGCTACGTAAATGTTTATGTAGCCTATCATGGCTGACTTAACCCCCCCCCAAACCGCACGTGTACGCAAATGGCGGCGGCCATGGCCGCCACCATTTGCGTATGTGCGTTTTTTGTTTAAGTCAGCTGTGATAGGCTACATAAACATTTACGTAGCCTATCACTTTTTTTTTTTTAAACCTAGCTGTGATAGGCTATGTAAATCTTTACGTAGCCTATCACTTTTTTTGTTTTTTTAAACCGGGAAATGGTGGCGACGGCAGCCGGTTGGAAGACTGGCCGCCGCTGCCGCACTGCCGCCACACCGCCGCCGGAGCTGCTGCCACCAGGAAGATCCGCCCAAGGTAAGTCTCGTCCCGGGGGGTGGCGGGGGAGGTGGCAGGCCGTTCTGCCACCGATTTCGGGGGGCCGAATGCACTGGCATTCAGCCTCCCTGAGGTCCGTGGTGGAACTTTCGTACATCCCTAGCGGCTATAGGATTGTTCCCTCTGCCTCCTTTGAATGAACCAACTTAGCTTACATGTCTGTGGAACTGGAGACATTTGTCAAGTTATAACCTATCCAGAGTCATGTGCTCTTACATCCTGGCATCTTAGATATTTCATTTCTGTTAAAGTATTTAACATTATATTATGTTTACTATACCATTATGTTTAACAAATATAAGGTAATTCATAGAATTGCTTAGCTAGAACATTTACATTTTTGTTTTCTCTGTGTAACACTTTGTATTTCTCATAGCCAAATCATTTTGAATCCTAATACTGTTCTCAAATATCTTGGCAATCACCTGAAATGTATGCTACCAAAATATGTGATGCAAATACTCTCTATTCTTTTATATATTTCATTTAAACAAGTGCAGAATCATAGTGAATCCAAAATGGACCTGTTATGAACTGACCTGTTATGAACAGTTCTTGCCTATTTGTGCGCTGATAATTTCCTTTTTAATTCACCTGTTGACAGTGTTTTCTATGTTGTATTCATCTGGTTTGTTCTGAGAGTGTCAAAAGTAGAGGTGGATTATGAAGACTGTATTTCCTTGTCCACTAAACCAGCTACTCTCAAAAGGAGAAATTATATTGGTTTAGCATGTCTTGTTCTTAAGAAATCCATGCTGGCAGCTAGCAATTTCCGAGGCTACAAATTGATTGCTTTAAAATTTGTTCTAACAATTTTACAGGTATTGAAGTCAAACTAATGAGACTATAGTTCCCCATGTTAGCCTGGCTTCAATACTCAGGAAATTGCTAGAACAAATTATAAAGCAATCAGTCTAGAACACCTCAAAAAAGGGGTTGTTTTCTAATAGTGCTTTGGTGCAAATGAGCCTAACCTTGTTTCAGTCCTTTTTCTGAAACTTAGTGGATAAATCATTTCAAAAATGAAGTGTGTGGTTGTGTATGCAACAAAGAATAGAAACTGAGATGAAATTTAAAATAATGTGGTTGTGGATTAATATTTCAGCTGTATTGACCCTGCTGGGTTTCATTTTAGGATTTGCTGAGTTCTTTCAACAATGAACTTGGATTACTATTCTGAAACAAAAAAAAGCTTTCAGATTCTCCAGGGAGTAGCAGAATGGTATGTGTCTAAATGGGCATTCATTCTATCCTTTTTCGGTATTTCCACAGGTGACTGCTGGGGGAAGAGCAAATTACTATGTGTCCTACAAAAGGGAACCCTTCACTCAGATAAAATTGCCCAAGTACTCACTACCAAAGGTAAATGTGCCTTTTATAAGTAGTCTTGAGAACCAGAAAGACTGTGACAGAAAGAGAAGGTCCGATTTGTTTCTTACATTTCTATTTCTTCATCAAGATATCCCTTTGTGTGTGTTTTTTACATTTCTGTCCATTCATAAACTTGTGGCATGCCTGCAGAACTTGTAGCTCACCAACCAAGAACGACTCCCACCAGCCAAACAGATGCATGAGAATCCCCCTGTTTTCTCTATTGAGCTTCTGCTGGGCCACCATATGTGGCTGGTGAACTGCATTTATCTTGGAGCATAACAAGTTGTGCCCTCTCACCTTGTCATCAAGTCTTGTAGAGACCATGTTGGCTTCAGTCCACTGAAAAGCATACAGCTGGTTTACTGAGAGCTGCTATAAATAGAAATCAGCAGACCTTTTCTTTCTCTGTTTTGTGTCCAGGTGGCTGTGTGAGTAGTAGGTTGAGAACCACAAGCTGTGGTGGTGGTGGTGGTGATGGTGGCGGTGGTGGCGGCAGCAGCAGCAGCAGCAAACATCTGGTTCTGATAGTTGCTAGGAGAGGAGCTTGGTGAATATACTGCTCTCATTTTCTGAGAGTTAAATACGTCTAGGGCCAGAAGGATAGATGTTTCATTTGGTAGCATCCTGAATCTAAACGGGGCATGAATTGAAACTTGAACCCCCTTCTTATTGTTGGAGCTGAGTCTCTCTATGGAAAGCTCAGGTTCACTGTCATGGCCAGTTTGGCAGATGTACTTTCTGTGTCTTCTGGGTAAAAGTAAAAACCCTTGAAAGTCCGAGGCCATGATTTTCTTCGAGGAGCAATAAAATGTGCAAATGTATAAATATAAAATGAAGTAGGATGAAACTCCTTCAAGGACTCTGGAATCTCCTTTCTTCCCCATTATCCATCCTGCAGCCATTTTAAAATTAAAAAACATACAAATAAGGGAAGCCTGAATATAGTAATTTATTGGCTTCGTCTAATGGAAAATTGTTTAACATCACTCATAACTCATGGTCCTTCCCTGCTGTGGTAATTGCTTTGTGTCCCAAAGGGCAAAGAAATATAAAGATCAGGGGTAATAAGCCTTTTATCTTCCTTAACAGGACATGCATATTATCAGCACAGATGAGAATCAGGTGTTTGCTGCAGTTCAGGAATGGAATCAAAATGACACATACAACCTTTACATCTCTGACACCCGAGGGGTCTACTTCACCCTGGCCTTGGAGAACGTCAAGAGCAACCGAGGACTTGAAGGGAATGTCATCATTGACCTTTATGAGGTATGCATCCAAAGTCACCTTGAGGGAACCCCTCCTCTTGTAAAGGTAAATATCACTTCCCAGTTAGGTTGTGAACAAATTAAAAGGATTGTGGTGTTTTAACTATCACAGGGATGGGAAGAAGGGAGATCTTCCTAGATCCACTGGTAGAACTCTGGATGATTTGCAGTAGATCAGCAAGAATTCCTAATTGTTTAACAGCTGCAGCCACAAAATGACCCCACTGCCACTGCCTCCCTGAATTCTACTGCTGAAATGCAGAAAGCTTGAGGTAATTAGGATTGGATTTTTGTGTAGAAGGACTGTGAATTCTGTTCAAGTCTGATACTCAAAACAAAGTCCTGGGCCCAGAATTGTTTAGTGTATGTCTTTTGCACCAGGCTCTGGTTGGTGAATCTTGGGGTTCTGGTAAAAAAAAGAAAGTAGATTGAACAAACTTGAAAGCTTCCCACCTTGGAGCTATCATATTTTCAAAGAAAAACTGAATTCAGAATTTTTACAGTACATTAATAAAACATTTTGAGGATATAGAATAAAATCACTGATTATTTCCTTTTCCTTTCTTCTTCTTCTCTTTTTTTTTTTGCTGTTTATTTGTCCAGCTTAATTCCACACATACAAATAATGCCTTGGTTAGAAATTCAGCCAAGAAGACCACCTTAACCAACGTTAGAATGCCCATGTGCCCAGTACTGACAACCATCATTGGCAGCTGTCAAGGGCATCAAGCAGAATTCTTTTCCAACTATGCTACCTGACATCTATTACCTGAAAATGGTTGGGGGAGTATATATCTATCTACCAGAGATAACAGATTATTGCTCCCAAGCCATGTCACTCTAGAGAAGCTCATGGAAGTTAATTAATTTGGGGTAGCTCTATACAACAGGCACATCTGAAACTTGCTTGGGTCCGCAGCCGTCCGGGAGCTGATATCTTTTAAAAAAATGTTGGCAATCATGTAAGCATATGCTGGCACCCTTGGGAGTTTTGCTTGTTAGTTTGTTTTTACTGGCAGCTTTTGTTCCATATGAAATCTCCATGAAAAAGGAAGGCTACTGAAACTTCACAGGGTAGACAATCTTCCTGGGTCTCCATGCAATGTTATGTTTTGGTGTGGATGTAGATCCATCTTTTGCTTGTTCACTATATGCCATATTTTTTCTACTGGAACAGATTTGATGTCCTGTTTGAGCATAAATAGTTACTTACAGTCTTCTATTCTCATAGTGTTGACTAATAATCAGAAGAATATACTGAATTTTCTGATGGTTTAAAATTCACTGTTTATCTCTTTGCAACTGGCAGGCATGATCCTGTAGTTGCCCAACTACAGAGTGAGTCAGGATGAATGTGGACATCTACAAGTCTCATCAGGAAAGCCAGTGTTAGCCATGGTTTGGATGTAGCTTCTTGTGAGCGGAGACAGGGTAAAGAAGAGTCAGACACAATAGCTTGGATTGAAATTGTGCCACATTTATTGAAATATCTGCAAAGGGGAACCTAGGACGGGCCCTGACTGTGCCAATGGCTAGCTGGCACTTTTATGGACGAAAACACACTCAGCCTGAGGGGTGGTGTGTCAGCCTCACTGCCCCTCTGGACTGCCCCTTATGGGGGAGGTAGACCTTCCCCTGTCACCCCCTCCTGGTACCGCCAAACAGCTGGGTGAGTGAGGTGAGTTGGTCTCCCAGGCAACCCTTATCACCCCGCCGAGCCGCAGAACCCATTCGAGAGGCCTCAGGCATCACCTGTCACCATAAGGTGCCTCTACATACACACCATCCCTAATCTCGTTCTCCTTTGCCCATCCTAGCCGCCAACTGAAATGTGACCTATAGTGAGTAGATTAGACCATATTTTCCTACAGGACGCATCCTGCCCCATTAACAGTGTGAAGTAGGAAAAAAGACAGACAGTCAACACTAATCAGACTGTGAGCCAAAAATTCCTACATGGTTTCCAAAAGGGGCAACCGGTTGGTACCCACACAGCTTAAGGGAAGGTGGGAGGGAGCCGCGTGATCGAGAGATTGCTCTAGGAGGGGCGCGGGGCCTAAGATGCTTTGCTGGCTCCTCCCCTTTGAAGTGGTGCCACAAGGAATGCCAATCGCATCCCGTGATGTCTTCTCATCCCACCTGCCCACAACGCCCCCCCCCCCCAGCTAGGCAAGCCGGAAGTGAGGGTAGGGCATTTGTGAGCGGAGACGGGGTAAAGGAGAGTAGGAGTGTATAAAACCCTGCTTACATGGGGGGTCTGCCAGGGGGGAGGCAATCCATTCCTCCCCCCGGAATCCTCGACAGGGGGGGGAGGCGATCCGTTCCTCCCCCTGGAATCCTCCCCGGCTGGCTCCACTCTGTGGCAAGTCTGTGGAGCCACTGCCCGGGGCCGCCCACTGCATCCTGACTTCTGGCCATGGCCGGACAGTGGCCGCAAATGGTGTCCTGCGTAAGGGATGCCATTTGCATCCCTGCTTTGCTGTGATAGGCTACGTAAGGATTTACCTAGCCTATCATGGCAAAAAGGGGGGCATGCAAATGGCATAGAGAACGCCATTTGCGTCCTTCCCTTTGGCTGTGATAGGCTATGTAAATCTTTACGTAGCCTATCACGGACAAAGGGAAGGACGGAAATGGCATCTGCTACGCAGGACGCAATTCATAGCCACAGCCTGGACGGCGGCCAGCAGCAGCCGGATCTGGACATGCCACAGGCAGGTAGGATCTGGTCCACACAGACTTCATGGAGTGGTGGTGGGGATTGCTCCGTTCCGCCACGGAGTCCAGGGGGCTGGGTTCCAAAGAATCCGGCCTCACTGGAGTCCGTGGCGGAATTCTCCACCATCCCTAATTAGAAGAGTCAGACAGAATAGCTTGAATTGAAATTGAGCCACATTCATTGAAATATCTGCAAAGGGGAACCTAGGACAGGTCCTGACTGTGCCAGCAGCTAGCTGGCACTTTTATGGGCGAAAACACACCCAGCCTGAGCGGTGGCATGTCAGCCTCGCTGCCCCTCTGGACTGCCCCTTATGGGGGAGGTAGACCTTCCCCTGTCACCTCCTCCTGGTGCCACCAAACACCTGAGGTGAGTCGGTCTCCCAGGCAACCCTTATCCCTCTGCCAATCCACAGAACCCATTCAGAAGGCCTCAGGCGTCACCTATCACCATAAGGTGCGTCTGCATGCACATCATTCCTAATCTCGTTCTTTGCCCGTCCTAGCTGCCACCAGGAATGACAAGCCTATTGCTTGTCAAACTCCCCCCACCTGCGCAGAAGAACTTTCCGCAGGCCCCTTTGCAGATCAGACAGAAATATGTAGGGATGTACAAAAGTCACTTACCTTTTTGCAGGTGTTGATTCGCGGTGGTAGGGAGGCTCTCCGTCCCTCCCCCCAGAATCCTTCCTGGCCGGCTGCGCTCCATGGCGGCTCTGCGGAGCTGCCGGCCAGGGCTGTCTGCAGCTGGAGTTCCAGCTGCGGTTCGGTGCTGTGGACACAAATGGTGGCCACCGTAGTGGCTGCCATTTGCATCCTGCCAGGCTGCCGTGATAGGCTACATCAGTATTTACATAGCCTATCACGGTAAAGACAGCCACGCAAATGGCGTAGTGGCTGCCGTTTGCATCCCTGCTCTTTGCCATGATAAGCTATGTAAATACTTACGTTGCCTATCACGGCAGCCTGGCAGGACACAAATGGAACTCCGGCTGGCTCTGGCCAGCGGCTCCGCGGAGTCAGCCAGGGAGGATTCCGGGGGGAGGGACGGAGCGCCTCCCCCCCACGAATCACACCTGCAAAAAGGTAAGTGACTTTCATACATCCCTATTATGTAGCCTATCATGGCAGCCTCGCAGGACACAAATGGTGGCTGCTACGGCAGCCTCCATTTGCGGCTGCAGCAGCCAGCTGAAAGACCAGCCGCCACCGCCACTGGAGCTGCCGCCGCCACCACCCCCACCCCAGGTAAGTTTCGTTCCAGGGTTATTTCGCGGGGTGGTGGGGATGGGAGGCTGTTCTGCCATGGGTTTCGGGGGCTGAATGCCAGTGCATTCGGCCTCACTGAAATCCGTGGCAGAATTGTCCACCATCCCTAGAAATATGTTGTTCCCTGCATCAGACAGGTATATGCCATCCTGTCTGTAGAGCTCCCTCCTTGTCCATTTAATTTCCTGATGGGTGATGATCCCATCACCGTTTTCAAATAGCCCCCAGGCTATTTCCCTGTTGACTTTCTGCCAAGCCCGCTCAAGAGCTCCATTATTCCGAGCCTTCCAATTCTTGGAAGCACACAGGACCACAGAATGGTCATCTCCGGCCAACTGTGCCAGATCACCTGGAAATTGGCCACGGCCTGCTCAATCAGGCCCTTGCCCGGCATATGGCCCAAGTAATTCCCCCCTAAATGCAGCACTAAAACCTGCTGGGGAAGACCAACCAAACCTCGATGGAATAGCATGGGAAAGAGGCACTCCCACCACATGCCATGTCTGCCAAGCCACTGAATCATTGCATGCTGGGACAATCCAAGCTGTGATCTGCAGCCAGACGTGGGAGCCCTCTGGGCGGCCCAGAACACCATACTGTGCCCGCAAATGAGCACCTGCACTTGCATGCATCCAATCCATCCATCTAGGGAAATAAGAACATTAAGGGCAAGCAAAGAGGTGACGTATCATGAATTGGCAGTCAAACCCCGAACGTACATCTGGAAGGCCTTGGAGCGCCATCTGCCCACCACCTTCACCTGATCATTGGAGAAACCGAAAGAAGCTGCTGTGGAAGCTGCTCTGATATGAAAGGAATGCATCCCAAATCAGAAATTACCCAGGCCCAGGGTAGACAGTGCTGATTTGGTCACGGCCCAGAATTGAAATTTTGTCAATGGGGAACCACTGGAGTGACAAAAGAATGGGCCATCCACAGATCCATGAAGATCCAGAAAAACCCCTAATGCCCTGACAGAGCATAACTCCTCGATTTGAGCTCAAGAGAGGGACACCATCATGCCCTTGCTGCACTGGTCTGCCTTAGATCTCCATATGCGGAGATGGACAATATCCGAATGCGACAGTATGTCAGAATATCTCAGTGCCCTTCCTGACGTATCCCTTTTGGACACGCAGACTAATCTGGAAATCCTAAGGGCCCCAAAGAAAGCCATCAAGGCCTCCACGTGGAACATTGAAGCCTCGTAATGTGAGGCGCAAATGGATGGCCACATTCTCCGGAGGCCCAGAAGGATTTCTGGAGAAAGGGGGCACCTAGAGTCTGCAGGTACCAGTGACATTCTCGCCCAGCCCTGCATGGCACGTCGCACCCTAAAATCTGTCGTGGAATCATGTACACCCTTCATTTTAGTCCAGAAGGCCAATGCAGCAAGCTTACCGCTTATGTTCCTGGCCGAAAGCCCCCTGTTCCTAGAATACATGCAGAATTGCAGCAGGTGGACCACTGGGATGGGCCACAAGTGCTGCAACTATAGTTCACTCCGGAGGGCAAGGAATTCCCTACCTGCTTTGTCGTAGGCAACTCTAGTGCTGGGAGCTATGGAGTTCTTCATGGCGTGCTTGGCTTCAGTGCACCAATCTCCCATAGTGCAGCAGGCATGGGGTCTGGCAGTGGATGAGCCCACGGGGCTAATTCCCAGAACCTGTTGATCTGGTTATGTGACAAAGCATCGGCGATTGGATTGTCCAAGCCAGGCACGTGACGGGCCCGCAACCAGATATTATGTCACAGGCAATGAAGTGTAAATGCTCTCACCAACGTCATAACCCTATGGTTTCTGGAGGACAGTGTATTAATGACATAAATGGTGATGAGGTTGTCACACCAGAAGAGAGCCACAGAATTGGCCATTTGGTCAGCCCAAAGGTGTGCAGCCACGTAAATAGGGAAGAACTCAAGAAAGGTAAGATCCTTACAGTTTCCGGCTGCCGTCCAGCTCTCGGGCCACCGGTCGCGCTATATGATGCCGAAACCCAGTGCCCCAGCTGCATCAGAATGGACCTGCAGGTCAGCAGGAGCAACTCATGCCTGAGGAGCAACTCACGCCTCCAAAAGGAGATGCCATTAAATTCCTGTAAAAATTGAAGCCATAGCCACAAGACCAAACGCATAGCAGAAGTGACCCTGGTTTGGTGATGGGGCTGTCGCAATCCTGCATTGCCCAGCATAGCTGGGGCAAGAAGGCCTGGCCGGGGGTGACTACTCTATAGGCAAAATTTAGATGCCCTACTATCTCCTGCAGTGCCTGCAAGGAAACTTTATGAGAATGCCTGATCGCCAGGAGTTTTGCATACAGGACAGTGAGTTTGTCCTGAGGAAACCAGCAACATTGCTTGAGGATATCCAACTGAATCCCCAAGAATGTTAAAACAGCAGATGAGCCCTCTGTTTTCTTGTGAGCCAATGGGACACTGAGCAAGTGAAGGCTAGAGATGGGTGGATTCCCTACCTGTCGTTCCAGCCGGGAATCCGCCCTTGGGGGGAGGTGATCCGTTCCTCCCCCTGGAATCCTCTGTGGCCGGCTCCACTCTGTGGTGATTCTGCGGAGCCACTGGCCAGCTCCAAAGTGCCAGCAATATGGCCGGCATTGCCATATCACTGGCTGAGGGAGATTGACTATGGATGCAAATGGTATCCAGTACACCATTTGCGGCCATAAAGGTCTTAGCTGCATTTAGCTTAAACTAATATCTTTACGGCTTCAAATGGCGTACTGGATGCCATTTGCATCCCGGCTTTTTTTTCATGCATTAGGGAACACAAATATTTCCGTAGCCTATCGCTTGAAAAAACAGGGCCGCAAATGGTGTAGTGGATGTCCAAGTAATGGACCACGCTCTGCACACCTGACCTGTCTCTCACAGCCCATTCTAGAAAGGTGCTGAACCTCTCGAATATGGCACAAGAGATGGAGCACCCCATAGGGAGGGCCTGGTCCAAATAGAACCTTCCCTGAAAACAGAAACCCAAGAGGTTGAAATCCAATGGGCTGATGGGCAAAATATGAAAGGCAGACTTTATATCACATTTCCCCATCAGTGCCCCTTGGCCGAAAGCCCAGACCATAGAAACAGCTGCATCAAAAGAGGTGTAGCGCACTGAGCGCAGATGATCGGGGATTTTGTCATTAACGGACTGACCTTTGAGGAAGGAGAGATTATGAATTAACCTGAACTCCCCAGAGGATTTCTTTGGTGCTATTCCCAGGGGGGAAACCTGTAGGTTGGGTATCTGGGTGTGTGTGTGGCAAAAGGGCCAATAACCCTGCCCGTTAATACTTCCTTATCAATTTTGTCCTGTATCAACCGTTGCATAGCAAGAACAGAGTTCTGATTCCTAGAGAATAGCGACTTACGCTGGCCCTGAAAAAGTATTCTAAAACCGAGTGTGAAGCCCCGCTCAAGGTAGATGGTATTGTCCCTGTGCAGATAGCGTCACAACAGCTGTCAAAGTGGCTCTCCAAATAGGCATAAAGGTCCGCTGTTGCTGACTGAGGGTCTGCCTGCACTGGCTGGGGCGAGGGCAGCAGATCCCGAGTGAGTCCCGCAGGTTCCTGCCAGACTTGACCACAAGCGGTGTCAGCCATCAGGAGTTGTTGAGGGATTGTCACCATTGGGGCAACTGATGGCATGGTTGCTGGGTTAGGAAGGGGGGAAAAGGTAGTGCCTGATCCAACCTGAGGTAAGATGGGGGTAGGGGTGTACGAAACCCCGCTTACCTGGCTCTGCCAGGTTCCGCAGGTGGGGGGAGGTAATCTGTTCCTCCCCCCAGAATCCTCGACAGGGGAGGAGGTGATCCGTTCCTCCCCCCCCCCGGAATCCTGCTCAGCCGGCTCCGTTCCGCGGCCAGGCCAACCTGCAGCGGGGCCTCCAGCGGGGCCCCTACGCCATTTGCATTCCCGTTTTATCCGTGATAGGCTACGTAAATATTTACATAGCCTATCACAGGCTACCATAGGGATGCAAATGGTGTCCCCTACTCAGGACGCCATTTGCATCTGCACCAGCCCGGCAGCAGCCGGAGCTGCCGCTGCCACAGCCACCACTGCCGGAGCTGCAGCCGGAGCCGCAGCCAGGTGGGAGAAAAAAAAGGAAGTGGGATGGTTTTGAAGGAAGTGGGATAGTTAGGCCTGACTCAGTTTTGTCCACCTGTAAAGAAATGACATAGCTATAGGTCCATCTGAAAATAGATGGGATTGAATCCCATCCATTCCACCCTACTTCTAGCACTGATTACAGCAGCAAGTGTATTTCCCCTATCAGCTGGGTATTAGAGGGTGGGTTTTCTCTTCTGCTGTCCAGGTGTTGAGTAACAGGACAGTTTTTCACTATCCATGTGCCATATTATTGGTGTGGAGAAGAATAAAGTAAAAAGAAGACTCTGGGAAGTTAGGGTGGATGGAAGGAAGAAAGAAAGGGAGAACTGGAGGCAGAGTGCAGAACTGAGAGCAACCCAATGGTCTATGACAACAGGCTGTGATGACAGGCTACATAGCTATGATTTGGACACAGGAACTGTATTTCTAAAGGAGCAGGGATGGACAGATCTGTAAGTCCCATTCTTGCTGAGATTGTCCAGTTTTGGAGGTCAAGCTCATCCCATCCCCTTTCCACACAAGCTTGAGATTTTTTTAATCCATACTGAAATTTATATGCATTTTTCATAATGTACCCATTTTCTTTGCTCATTTTTGTGTGCATCGTTAAACATCTGCATTTTTTCCAAGCACTTTACATTGCTGAAATGCTATTTTGTGTGCAATTTTCTCATATACAAGCATTTTAAAAGGCAGTAATTAGACCACTCCTGAAAAAGCCTAACCTGGACCCAGAGGATGTTAACAATTATAGGCCAGTGGCCAACATCCCCTTCCTGGGCAAGGTGCTTGAGCGGGTGGTTGTAGGACAGCTCCAGGCACTCTTGAATGAAACGGATTATCTAGATCCATTTCAATCGGGCTTCAGGCCTGGTTTTGGAACGGAAACTGCCTTGGTCGCCCTGTGGGATGACTTCTGCCGGGAGAGGGACAGGGGGAGTGCGACCCTGTTGATTCTCCTGGACCTCTCAGCGGCTTTCGATACCATCGACCATGGTATCCTTCTGGATAGGTTGTCTGGGTTGGGAGTTGGAGGCACTGCACTACAGTGGTTCCGCTCCTACTTGGATGGCTGATTCCAGAAGGTGGTGCTGGGGGATTATTGCTCTGTGCCATGGCAATTGTGCCATGGGGTTCCACAGGGCTCTATTCTATTCCCCATGCTGTTTAACATCTACATGAAACCGCTGGGGGAGGTTATCCGGAGGTGTGGGCTGAGGTGCCATCAATATGCGGATGACACCCAGCTCTACCTCTCTTTCTCATCAAATCAAAAAGGTGAGGCAGTGGCTGTTCTGAACCAGTGCCTGGGCACGGTAATGGACTGGATGAGGGCTAATAAACTGAAACTCAATCCAGACAAGACGGAGGTACTGTTCGTGGGTGGTTCGTCTGCCTGGCTAGGTGATATTCAACCTGTTCTGGAGGGGGTTGCACTCCCCCTAAAGGATCAGGTTCGTAGTTTGGGGGTGCTCTTGGACCCAGAACTGTCACTTGAGGCACAGGTGAACTCAGTGGCATGGAGCACTTTTTATCAGCTTAGGCTGGTATACCAACTACGCCCTTATCTGGACAGAGATAGCCTAGCTACAGTTATCCATGCTCTGATAACTTCTCGTCTGGATTACTGCAATGCGTTATACGTGGGGCTGCCTTTGAAAACGGTCCGGAAACTTCAGCTGGTCCAAAATAGGGCAGCAAGATTGTTAACAGGGACTGGCCTGCGAGCTCATATTACGCCAGTACTTTTCCAGCTGCACTGGCTGCCAGTCCATTTCCGGGCCCGATTCAAAGTGCTGGTGTTAACATTCAAAGCCCTTAACGGCTTGGGGCCAGGTTACCTGAAGGATCGCCTCCTCCCATATGTGCCTGCCCGGACCTTAAGATCATCATCAGCGGCCCTTCTCCGTGAGCCCCTGCCAAAGGAAGTGAGGCGGGTGGCTACTAGGAGGAGGGCTTTTTCTGTTGTGGCACCCCGGCTCTGGAATGATCTCCCTAGTGAGGTTTGCCTGGCGCCTACATTGTACTCTTTCGGCGCCAGGTGAAGACCTTTTTATTTTCCCAGGCATTTTAGCTTTCTAAATTTTTATCTTTGCTGTTTTAAATCTGTATTTTAAACTCCTGTACTGCTGCTAGGTTTTATTGTGGTTGTATTGTTATATTGTGGTTTTAATGTTCTATATATTTTAAATTGTTTTATTGTGTGTTGTTTGGTTTTAGTTTTTGTGAACCGCCCAGAGAGCTTCGGCTATTGGGCGGTATAGAAATGAAATAAATAAATAAATAAATAATTTTATGCCCACATTTCTCTACTATGCACATTTCCCTACTGTCCATGTGTACATTTTTCAAGAGACGAGCTGTATTGAAAAGCTTGCAAAAATGCAGATTTTGGAATGCAACTTTGTCTCAGGTGGCTGAAGTTTTGGGGAGGTGAGAATTCAGTAAATCCATTAAAGGCACTGGATGGAGCAGATTTCTCAACGTTCCTTGTGTAGGAGGCATCTTCCCTAAAACTCAAGTTACAAAAATATGTTGGCCTAACACATGATGAAATGGTAAATTTTGAAGAGCAGATGCTCATTATAACAGTCCCTATAGCCACACCTCATAGACAGCTTCAGGTTTTTGAGGACCATTGGGCAAGATGCCCCCAAGGAGCCCCCTCCCTCAGTCAGTCTGCCTTCTCACTGCCATTGCCACCAGCTGCATGCATTAAGTGTGTGTGTGTGCACGCACGCACGCACGCACGCGCATGTATGCGTGTGTGCATGTGGGTACAATAGGGTTGGCGGAGAATTTCTCCCCGAAACTTCGGGGGGCCGAGTGCCAATGTGTTCGGCCCCCCGAACAAGTTTCGGGGAGAAATTCTCCGCACCTCCGCACCCCCCCCAGGACGGGACTTACCTTTGGCGAATGTCCCTCCCGGCGGCGGGTTCGGCTGGCGGTTCGTTGGGTCTTCGTCAGGGGCGGGGGCGGCAGCCGATCTTTCGACCGGCTGCCGCCGCCGCCATTCCAATAAAAGAAAAAAAACACGCCCCCTGATAGGCTACGTGATGATTAACGTAGCCTATCACGGCTAGATTTGCAAAGTCAGCCGTGATAGGCTACGTAAATCATCACATAGCCTATCACGGGTGACTTTAAAAAAAAAAAAAGCGCGTACGGATAATGGCGGCCCCCATAGGGAGCCGCCATTCCCGTTCCTTATTTGGTCGCTGTAGTCTACGTAAAGGTTTACATAGAGTACGGCGAAAATAAGGGCAACACTATTTGCGTTGCCCTTATTTTCGCCGTAGTCTACGTAAACCTTTACGTAGACTACAGCGACCAAATAAGGAACGCGAATGGCGGCTCCCTATGGGAGCCGCCATTTGCGTACGCGCTTTTTTTCCTTTTTTTTTTAAAGTCACCCATGATAGGCTATGTGACGATTTACGTAGCCTATCACGGCTGACTTTGCAGATCTAGCCGTGATAGGCTACGTTAATCGTCACGTAGCCTATCACGGGGGCGTTTTTTTTTTTTTAACTGTTTAGTTCGCAGCCGGGCGAGGCGAGGCGCCTCCTCCCCATCCTGAATTTCGGCCGGGCAAGGCGGGAAGCCTCCCCACTGGCCTGAATTTTAGCCGGGTGAGGCGGGAAGCCTCCCCCCCGGCCTGAACTTCACGGGGGGAGCAGCAAAGCGCCTGCCCCCCACCGCGAAAAGCTTCGAGGACAGGTAAGGGACTTTCGTGCACCCCTAGTGTACAACCCACACATTCCAGCAGAAGATTTTCCAGGAGTTTATTTTTTGAAGGCCAGGGAAAAACTTTTTTTTTCTTCTCAAAGTCAACAAACCAGTTCTGGCATTTTTCATCTCCACTAGGAGCAAGTCTTTTGTAAAGCAAATTAGTCTTAATTGCCCATTCAGGATCAAGCCACTGCAAAATTATTTGCATTACAACAGGGACAGCTCACAGCAATATAGTGTGGCTGGGAAAACCCCTCCCCTCCCTCTAAGCTACTGTGAGGGCTGCAGCTAAGTTCAGACAGAAGAGGAAAGTCAGAGGGGGTGGGGTGGGCAGGTGATGTCATTGTCCCTGCTAATAAAAAAATCCTCGTGGTTCAACCCTGTGAGTCCCGGGTCCACTACATCACTGGACTAATCTAGTTTTCCAAGGATTGAACTGAGTAAATTAGACACCTTCATCTTCTCTCTCCCAGGGGCACATTTTGGCATTAGGGCTTCAGCATAAGCCACTAATGTGTATGAATAAAGAGGGACAGAATGGGGCTGTTAAGTTACTATTATGCAGAAAAAGGAAAAAGCAATAGTTTTAGGAGTTCTGCTGCCGAAGAGGAATTCCTCTGGAGATCAGATTAAAGTCCTCTTATTGCGTTCTTAAGAAGCAATTTGTTTTTTGATAGGATATTTTGTGCTCACTTCCCCTGTGGATTTCAAAAATAGGTCTCTGTCTTTACTTGGGTAGTGTCAGAAGCCTTTGTAAGAAACACTTTCTCTATTTGAAATCACACTCTTTTTTGTGCCTTTTTCTGAGATACTTTCCCATTTTTCTTCCAGTAAGAAGAGAGACAGCTGATAAGTAATTCAGCAAGGTGATTGTGGTATAAATTATATTTCCATGCTGTAGAATGAGTCCAGCTGGTGCAGGCTTTAGGACAAAGAACTGTAAAAGCAGACACATAGACAGCCTTCCCCACTCCTTCATTTCCCATCTTTCTTGGATGTCTCAGCAGTGAAACACAAGCCCTAGTCAGTCTTAAGTCATTTCATATCACAAGAACGCTTACTCCACATTTCAGGAAACATTTTCAAACCCTGTGAAATTTTGTAGACAAGGTAGATTCTACAAGGTAGAATTTTGTAGATTCAGCTTTACCAGAATCTGCAGGGTTCTGCCACAAATTCGGATGGTGTCAGGCCACACTGGTCATGCACAGAAGCTTCTTGCACAGATATGATGTTAATGATGCTTCAATGAATTTGTACATGCACATCCTGTTTCCCACCTCCCAGCTGAGCAGAGCAGAGCAGAGCAGAGCAAGCTGCTCCAGCTGGTCCAGGGACTACAGAAGCAGGCAAGCTCCCAGAGAGTGAGCGAACAGAGCGAGCAAACAGGGGGAGCAAACAGGAGTGGGCCAGGGGAGTTGCAGTGGTTGAAGAGACAAAGGAGACAAAGGAGACAGAGGCTAAGAGGTAAGTTGGTTGCAGGAAGCCCAGGGGGCTGCCCCTTATCCTTCTGATTGGCTGTGAGCTCACCAGGTGCTTCTGAGAGCTCCAACTGAATTGGAGGGGTGTGGCCTGAGTACTCCCAGCAGCTAACTGGGTGGGAAGCTTCAGTCTGTTTCCCGCCTCCCAGCTGAGCAGAGCAGAGCAGAGGAGAGCAAGCTGCTCCAGCTGGTCCAGGGACTACAGAAGCAGGCAAGCTCCCAGAGAGCAAGCGAACAGAGTGAGCGAACAGGGGGAGCAAACAAGAGTTGGCCAGGGGAGTTGCAGTGTTTGAAGAGACAAAGGAGACAAAGGAGACAGAGGCTAAGAGGTAAGTGGGTTGCAGGAAGCCCAGGGGGCTGCCCTTTATCCTTCTGATTGGCTGTGAGCTCACCAGGTGCTTCTGAGAGCTCCAACTGAATTGGAGGGGTGTGGCCTGAGTACTCCCAGCAGCTGACTGGGCGGGAAGCTTCAGTCTGTTTCCCGCCTCCCGGCTGAGCTGAGCAGAGCAGAGCAGAGCAAGCTGCTCCAGCTGGTCCAGGGACTACAGAAGCAGGCAAGCTCCCAGAGAGCGAGCGAACAGAGCGAGCGGACAGGGGGAGCAAACAGGAGTTGGCCAGGGGAGTTTGGCAGAGGAGGTCAAGGGGGAGGCCCCTAACATTTTTTTTAATTATTTTTATTTTTTATTTTAACTAACTTTTTTCCATTTATTTGTCTTGTAACACACACTTTCACACCAGTGGGACTCTGCTTTTAACCTCTACTGAGTAGAGGAGCAGGCACAGGCTAGTCTAGAACAATCACAAAGCTAGACACAAAAAGGGAAAAGAGGCTATGGAAGGACAAGACTCTCCAGTGGTGGTGACCTGCAAGGTGTGTGCAATGTTTGTTTTCTTGCCTGAGAACAACATGGCCTACACCTGCAACAAGTGCAAGTTGATCACGCTGCTGGTAGGGGTGCACAAAAGTCATTTACCTGGTCTCACACCTTTTTGCGGTGGGGGGGAGGCGCTTCGCTGCTCTCCCCGCGAAGTTCAGGCTGGGGGGGGAGGCTTCCCGCCTCGCCCGGCCGAAATTCAGGACGGGGAGGAGGCGCCTCGCCTCGCCCGGCTGCGAAATTAAAAGTTAAAAAAAAAAAAACGCCCCCGTAATAGGCTACGTGACGATTAACATAGCCTATCACAGCTAGATCTGCAAAGTCAGCCGTGATAGGCTACGTAAATCGTCACGTAGCCTATCACGGGTGACTTTAAAAAAAAAAAGCACGTACGGATAATGGCGGCCCCCATAGGGAGCCACCATTCGCGTTCCTTATTTGGTCGCTGTAGTCTACGTAAAGGTTTACGTAGACTACAGCGAAAATAAGGGCAACGCAAATAGCGTTGCCCTTATTTTCGCTGTAGTCTACGTAATCTTTATGTAGACTACAGTGACCAAATAAGGAACGTGAATAGCGGCTCCCTATGGGGGCCGCCATTATCCATACACGCTTTTTTTTTTTTTTTAAGTCACCCGTGATAGGCTACGTGACGATTTACGTAGCCTATCACGGCTGACTTTGCAGATCTAGCCGTGATAGGCTACGTTAATCGTCACATAGCCTATCACGGGGGCGTTGTTTTTTTTTTCTTTTATTGGAATGGCGGCGGTGGCAGCCGGTCGAAAGACCGGCTGCCGCTCCCGCCCCGGACAAAGACCTGACGAACCGCTGGCTGGACCCGCTGACGGGAGGGACATTCAGGAAAGGTAAGTCCCGTCCCGGGTGGGGTGTGGTGGGGTGCGGAGAATTTCTCCCCGAAACTTTTTCGGGGGGTGAACACGTTGGCGCTCGGCCCCCCAAAGTTTCGGGGAGAAATTCTCCGCCATCACTAGCTGCTGGAGGAAAAAGTAAGTGGACTGGAGTGGCGACTGTCGACACTCTGGGGAATAAGAGAACTCAAAGAGTTCTTGGACAGGATGGGGGAACTACAGCAGCAAAGGGCAGACCAGAAGCTTGAAGAGCAACAGCAAGATGAGGCAGTGGGAAATGCTGAGGTGAAGAAAAGTGGAATAGAGGATACTCCTTGGAAAAGGGTGACAGTTAGGAGAAGAAGAACTAGACGCCACTCTGCACCAGTGGAAGCAGAGGAGCTGTGGAAATGATTCCAGGTACTTGCGGATGAGACTGGAGGACAGCCTGCAGAGGAAGAATCACAGGGGAACCTGCATGAGAGTGAGCAAGAGGCTAAAGGTCAGTCAATCAGAGGCGATGAAACCCAGGCCTACAAGAAAAAGAAGAGAAGAGTGGTAGTAGTGGGAGACTCCTTGCTGCGTGGGATCGAGATCCAAGTATGTCGCGAAGACCCATGGACTCGCCAGGTATGTTGTCTCCCGGGAGGACAGATTAGAGACGTGACTGAAAGGTTGCCTGCACTCATAAAGCCCACTGACAGGTATCCCTTTCTTCTCATCCATGTGGGAACAAATGATACCGCCAAGCGGAGCTACGAAGAGATCACGTCAGACTTTGAAGCTTTGGGAAGGAAACTCAAGAACTTTGGGGCCCAGATAGTTTTCTCATCCATCCTTCCAGTAGTTAGAAGAGGGATAGAAAGGGAACGAAAAATACTCCGGGTGAATGACTGGCTACGAAGGTGGTGCCGACGAGAGAGATTTGGATTCTGGGACCATGGGCTATACTTCCTGGAAGATGGGCTGTTGGCTAGGGATGGGTTGCACCTCACAAAAGATGGGAAGAATGTGTTTGGCCACAGCATGAAGAACTTCATCAGGAGGGCTTTAAACTGAATCCTACGGGGAAGGGAGATGTAATGTTGGGGGTAACAATGGACATAGGCACATGCACTGCAATGGAGAGAACAGCTCTGATAGCACCCAATAATAGTCTTCAGACACATGTAGGAAGAAAGCCAGACTATGAAGCACATGGTCTTCGATGTCTATATACTAATGCCCAGAGTATGGGAAACAAACAGAATGAACTTGAACTCTTAATACAAGAGGGAAATTATGACCTGATAGGTATAACTGAGACTTGGTGGGATGACTCTCATGACTGGAATACAGCAATTGAAGGATATAACTTGTTCCAAAAGAACAGGAGGAACAGAAAGGGAGGTGGGGTTGCACTGTATGTGAAAAATACATATCTCTGCACAGAAATACAGGAGGAGGAGCTTGGTAGCCCCATTGAGAGCATCTGGGTTGAAATAAATGGAGCAAAGAATAAAAGGAACCTGGTGATCGGAGTCTACTACCGGCCACCCAATCAAGGAGAAGGCAAGGATGAAACTTTTGAAAAGCAAATAGCCAATGTTTTAAGGAAGCTTGATGTAGTAGTAATGGGGGACTTCAATTTCCCCGATATTTGTTGGGAGACGAATTCTGCAAAACATGGCCCCTCCAGGAAATTCCTGACTTGTGTGGCGGATAACTTCCTCCTACAGAAAGTAGAGGAAGGAACTAGAGGATCGGCTATCCTTGACTTGATCCTAAGCAACAGAGATGACTTAGTGGATAAAGTAGCAGTTACAGGAACTCTGGGGGAAAGCGACCATGTTGTACTTGAGTTCTTGGTTCTAAGGGAAGCAAAAGCTGAGTGTAGTCAAACGCGTACCTTGGATTTTAGGAAAGCTGATTTTCATAAACTCAGAACAATGATCAGTAAGGTCCCATGGCAAGCGATGCTAGCGAGAAAAGGAGTCCAAGATGGGTGGCAGCTTTTAAAAAAGGAAATTCTCAAGGCACAATCACAAGCAATTCCAACAAGAAGAAAAGGTGGAAGACAACAGAAGAAGCCAATGTGGCTTCACAAAAAGCTTAGGGATGACCTGAAAACAAAAAAGGACACATAAAGGAAGTGGAAAGAAGGCCAAGTAACAAAGGAAGAGTACAGGCAGATAGCACAGAATTGCAGGGATGGCGTCAGGAAGGCTAAAGCTGAGAATGAGCTGAGGTTAGCAAGGGATGTTAAAAACAACAAAAAGGCTTTCTTCAGCTACGTGCATAGTAAAAGGCAGAGGAAAGAAATGGTGGTTCAGCTATTAAATAAGGATGGCAAAACGATAACAGATGACAAAGAAAAGGCAGAGGTGCTCAATTCCTACTTTGGCTCAGTCTTCTCCCAAAAGAGGGTCTATGACCCCCCTGGCAAAGGCGAAGTACAGGCTGAAGGGGCAGGATTGCAGCTTGAGATCGACAGGCATATGGTCAAGGAACACCTCATTACTCTGAATGAGTTCAAATCTCCAGGGCCAGATGAACTGCATCCTAGAGTCATAAAGGAACTGGCAGAAGAACTCTCAGAACCGCTGTCTATTCTCTTTGAGAAATCATGGAGGACGGGGGAAGTGCCAGATGACTGGAGGAGGGCTAACGTTGTCCCTATCTTCAAAAAGGGTAAAAAGGAGGAACCTGGGAACTACAGACCAGTCAGTCTGACATCAATCCCTGGGAAAATTCTGGAGCAGATGATAAAGGAATCCATTTGGAAGCACCTTGACAACAATGCCGTGATTACTCGAAGCCAACATGGATTTGTCAAAAACAAGTCCTGCCAGACAAATCTGACCTCATTTTTTGATCAAGTAACCTCCCTTGTAGACCGTGGGAATGCTGTAGACATCATATACCTCGACTTCAGCAAAGCTTTCAACAAAGTGCCCCATGATATCCTGATGAGAAAACTAGCTCAAAGTGGGCTAGATGAAACAACGATCTGGTGGATCCACAGTTGGCTACAGAATCGGACTCAAAGAGTGCTTATCAATGGGACCTTCTCAAACTGGGGAGAGGTAAGGAGTGGGGTACCGTAGGGCTAAGTCCTGGGCCCAGTGCTCTTCAACATTTTGATTAATGACTTAGAGGAGGAGGTGCAGGGAATGCTGATCAAATTTGCAGATGACACAAAATTGGGAGGGATAGCTAATACTTTGGAAGACAGAAACAAAATTCAAAGTAATCTGGATAGACTGGAGCGCTGGGCAGAAAACAACAGAATGACATTTAATAGGGACAAATGCCAAGTTCTGCACCTAGGAGAAAGAAACCAAATGCACAGTTACAAGATGGGGGATACATGGCTCAATCACACTACAAGCGAGAAGGATCTTGGAATTGTTGTCGATCACAAGCTGAATATGAGCCAACAATGTGATGTGGCTGCAAAAAAGGCAAATGCTATTTTGGGCTACATTCATAGAAGCATCGCTTCCAAATCCCGGGAAGTCCTAGTTCCCCTCTACTCAGCACTGGTTAGGCCTCATCTGGAGTACTGTGTCCAGTTCTGGGCACCACACTTTAAGAAGGATGCAGACAAACTGGAGAGGGTTCAGAGGAGGGCAACGAAGATGATCAGGGGACTGGAAACAAAGCCCTATGAAGAGAGACTGAAAGAACTGGGCATGTTTAGCCTTGAGAAGAGCAGACTGAGGGGAGATATGATAGCACTCTTCAAGTACTTGAAAGGTTGTCACAGAGAAGAAGGCCAGGATCTCTTCTTGATCATCCCAGAGTGCAGGACACGGAATAATGGGCTCAAGTTACAGGAAGCCAGATTCCGGCTGAACATCAGGAAAAACTTCCTGACTATAAGAGCAATATGACAATGGAACCAATTACCTGGGGAGGTAGTGGGCTGGAGGCCTTCAATACTGGAGGCCTTCAAGACGAGGCTGGACAGCCATTTGTCAGGGATGCTCTGACTTGGATTCCTGCATTGAGCAGGGGGTTGGACTCGATGGCCTTGTAGGCCCCTTCCAACCCTACTATTCTATGATTCTATGATTTCATTCGTACCCTACATCAACCTTCCCCAACATGGTGTCCTTCAGATGTATTGAAGTACAGCACCCATCATCTTCAGCCAGCACTGACATTGGCCTGCTGGCTGGGGATGATAGGAGTTATAGTCAAACACATCTGTAGAGCGTCCGGTTGGGGGAAGGCTGTTCTACAGTAAGCATAAAGGAAGTGTCCAGGGGTTCTAGACCCAGCACAGCACATTCAATTTTGGCAAGTTTGCCATGGAACCAGTGGATAAAAAGTAGTGCTGTGCCAAAAATTTCTTCCACATTATTTTTTGAGCATTCTCATTCAGTGTGATAGAAAAGAAATAGTTTTTGAAAAGAAATTCAAAGACATTTTGGAGAAATTCTCATGTGTTGGGTTCAGGGTTCTTGTGCTTACCTTACTTATGCATCTGCATCAGAGACCAGATGTATCCGCAATCACCACTCAGAAATTTTATTAATTTGGAAGATTCTGGGGAAGGTGCTGAAGCCTAAAGAATGACAACCAGTGCTAAGCCAAAATTTCTCCAAAGATATTTTTCTCAAAAATGTCCTGAGGTTTTTCTTTTCTTACCCCACTAGAAATAAAAGGTCATTTTGCAGAATTTCCCCATATTTTCTTCCTCATTTTTGGTGGGTTTCTCCTCCTCCCCCTCCCCACCACATACACAAAATGCCCATGCAAAATGGGGGCCAGGCTGCCAACACAGTTGCTGTTGCCACTTGCAGTGGCAGTGCAAAAAACAAAAATCCTTGGGAAAAAGGAAATAAGCTTTGCTACAACTCTTGCCAATGGTGAGCCTAGGGATGTTGGAGAATTCTGCCGTGGACTCAAATGAGTCCGGATTCTTTGGAATCCAGCCTCCAGAATCTGTGGAGGAACGGATCACTTACCTCCCCTCCAGGAGGATTGCAGGCGGAACAGCACACCAGCTCCATACCCCTGGTGATACGGTAATGGCGGCCACCATTACCATATTGCTGGGAGACGCACAGCTGCAAATGGCATTGTGGACACCACTTGCAGCCGTAAAGCGCTGAGTTTAACCTAAATGCAGCCATTACCATATCGCCAGCAGTATGGAGCCAGTGTGCAGCGCCGCAGAATCCTCCCAGAGTGGAGCTGCTCTGGAGGATTCTGGGGGAGGAGGAACAGATCGCCTCCCCTCCAGGCGAATTCCCCATCAGATCGGAAGGTGGGGAATCTGTACATCCCTAGGTAAGCCCTACCTGTGAGACATTATTGGAGAATTTCTCCTCCCATTGGAGAAATTCAGTGAAACTGACCTCCCAATTTCTCTGCTTACAAATAGGGTGGATAATTTCAAGGGATCATTTGTGCACAGCTCTAATACGAAGTCCAGAATGGTTTCCAGCAAATCATTTTTGGACTACAATGGATGGGTCTGCCTATAATTTCCTTTTTTAATCCACATCTTTGTTGGATATCTCAGCAGGATACAGAAGGCAAAAGCCTTGTCTCTGGTGATTCATAGGTTATTTCATATCCTTTCCCTTCCAATAACTTATTCTCCAAGTATCAGGAAACGTCTGCACCTCCTTTGGAGTTTTATGCAGAATTCATGAATAGTTGGTGGATGGGCTTGTCAGCCCATTGTCTAAGAAGACTGTATATGTGCCTCACATTTATTTGTTCTTTATTTATATTATTCCCCATCTCAAGCAGTTGGGGATAGTACCAATTCTTTATGTTCCTGCTAATTCTGACTCTTCCAGGTCCCTCTTGCAGAATACCATCTCCACCTCCATCCCATACAACCCTACATATATTAAGGACCAGGGCTGCTCCTGGCCATATCAACTCATTCCTGCACCCCTAAATCTCCCCAGAAAAGTGCCATTTCTCATCAAGTCCACAATAGATTCTTAGGTTTCTTCCCATATCTTGTGCTTCTATGAGATCATCCTTCAGTTCATTTAAATTCATACAGTAAGAACGAGTAAGAGTGTATTTTCCAAGCATATTACTTTTCTTCTGAACAGAGGGTCTACATGCGAGGTTGCAGGAGCTTGTTGCAAAAGACTTGTTTACTCTGCCAGTGTTCTGAGTCTTTCTGGTGCTACCAGACTCTGCACCATGAAATGGCCATGCGACACAACTGAGAATGTGGTCCTCCAGATCTTGATGGACTTCAACTCCTATCATCCCTGACCACTGGCTATCCTGGTTAGGGCTGAAGGTAATTGCAGGCCAACAACATCTGGAGGGCCACAGATTCCCCATAGCTTATGCACAGGTCTTCCATTTTGCCTATCATGTTCATCAGACTGCATGCTCTTCTGCTAGAAAACCCACCAGAGAAAACTTGGACCTCCTATTAACATTCCCTCTACCTTCACTTGTGAAATTTTGTTTTCCAGTGGAGCCAATAAGAGATAGCTTCCACTCTAGCTATGTTCAGCACAATTCACATATGTGATCCTCCAAAGGACCTGAAAGCTTTCATGTTGGTGTACAGGCATTTGTGATGGGACTATCTGGTGCCTGGATTAACACTCCACATGCCCCAAATGAATGGAGACGAGAGAGCTATGTCGTTAAACTACTGAACTGTACCAATTCATAACTATGATTCCCAAAGGGCTTCTTTGGTTTCCTGGCATTTCGAGTTGTTCTGGTGCCACTGGACTGCACAACATAGTATGGCCAAAAGCCACTTGGGGTCTGGAAACTGGTTGAAAGAAAAGAGAGAGAACTACCTTAGTTCCCAATGTGTGAATGGGTCTGCTTTCAATAATACGTTGGTCTTTTTATTAGCAGCTGCCAGTCTGCAGCATACTTAACTGACTGCATGTTCGCTATTGACTGTGCCTTGTTCTTGCCTAGTCGCCCAATCTGGGTTTTTCATCTCTCATCATTTTTCCTAGGTAGCAGGGATCAAAGGGATATTCCTGGCTAACAAGAAAGTGGAGGACCAAATTAAGACTTTCATCACCTACAACAAAGGGAGAGACTGGCGTTTGCTGCAGGCTCCAGATTCAGATCTGAGAGGGGACCCCATACAATGTCTGCTGGTCAGTAAAGGAAAATTTCCAAGCTGTAGTTAGTGGACTCATCAGTATTTCCATGCTCTTAGTTTCTCATATAGAAATGGAATTCACTGAAATCCATGGGGTGCCTCTATAGGACCAGGCCCTACATAGTCCCCCAATTTGCATCAATTATTTATTCTTTCTCATAATAATTTTATAATAATTAAATGAATAATAATTAATTATTAATAATTAAATGAATAACTTATCAACATCTGGTTTCACATACTCTTCAAGCCAGAAGGGATCATTATGGAAAAATTTAATACAGGCTATAGAATCGTCCCAAACTTTGAAATATTCTACAAAGAAATAGCTTGGGATCAAATTATTTATTTACATATATTTGTCATTCTCATTTCAGAAGGTGCAGAGCAATTATCAAGATATTTAAATGCAACAGCACACATATAAATAACAGAGTAACAATAAGCACTCAGAAGATCAGACTAAAACAGATTAAACCATGTCATGTGCAATTTCAAGAGCCCTAGCAACTTAACTCCAGCTGTCATCCCAGCTGAAAATGCCCTTGCAGTGCTTCTGAAAGATGCTCAAACTGAGAGTTTAGCAAGTTTCCAGAGAAGGGGAATTTCACAGCCAAATTGCCTCTCTGCATGACCTTAATGTCCAAATGTACTGCAAGAGGGTAATATCAATTGATTTAAGGGAAGAAAGTTGTGGCGATGGTGGCACTTTCTTTGTCAGGCTCAATGAATGTCTCCAGAAATAGAAGAAAATGTGAACAGCACTGCCAAGAAGGTAGATTACTCTGTAAATTTGGTATTTATTTACCAAAACTTATTTCCATTATTTCTCAATCCTTTTAGCCCTTCTGTTCCTTGCACTTGCACTTGCAAGTCTCTGAAAACCCCTATACTTCAGGCAGCATCTCAAGCAAAGAGACAGTTCCTGGACTTCTGGTTGCTACAGGTAAATTATTTGGCTCTGCTCAGTTGTTCTTTCTTGTTTCAAATGCATATCTGCTGTTCCAGGGAAATGATCATCTATAATATTTACAGATGAACCACCAAATCAACTTTAAGCCCATGACTCTTCCAATTCCCCTTTGCACCCACTTCCCAAGTGCTGTTATTCATACCCTTATGCCTTGTTCTGCCCTTTCTAAGGCCTCTGATAGACAGACCCCTCTACTAACTGCCAGAAGCCATCTCACTCTAAAAGATGTGATCATATCTACGCAAGGGTTTTGAATAAGGCATGGACCTTCTGCTTGATAGTGTGACTTGCAGATCTCTGAGAGAGGAAAAGCCCAATAAACCCTAAATCCCTGCATGGGTGTGTTCTCATCACTGGATCACAGTCCATACGTGTTGTTTCCTTGTTTTCACATACAAATTAACTAGAGTATACAAAGACAGAGTCTGCTGAGGAATGCAGTCTCCTGGGGTCAGAGATAGATTGTTTTGAGCAGATGTTGCAACAATATTTTCTAGAAATTGTCCATAATCATAAGAGCTAGTATCTTGCATTCTAAAATTTTAAGCAAAGGGCCTCATGATATTTCTGACAAATAGCTTATTCATCCAAGTAGTCATTGTAATTTTTTGGGTGGTCACCTAAGGTCTGCTGCTGGGAGAAAATGTGTAGTGTGAAGAAGATTAGCCCAGTGAGCACAGCTTACATCTGGCTTATATCATCCAGTGCAGGGGTGTTGGCCTCTATGCTGACCTCTGGGGTTTGGAGTTTATCTCTGGGTCAGTCATGGGTGGGTGGAGAGGCACTGTAAATGGGTAAACTCCAGTGGGGATGACCCCAAAGGGGGAGCCAAGTCATTGGGGGTCACTACTTCAGGAGGACCCCATGGATGTGGACATTACTCTATTATGTGGATTTCAATAGAATTAGGAGTTGTTATCTAATGGAAGAATCTCCTAAGTGAGAGACAGGAGGGATGAGTTGGAAGGTATATTTAATAGGATTGTTGTTGTTGTTCAGTTGTTAAGTCGTTAAGTCATGTCCGACTCTTCGTGACCCCATGGACCATAGCACGCCAGGCCTTCCTGTCCTCCGCTCTCACCCGGAGTGTGCTCAAGTTCATATTCATTGCATCGGTGATGCTATCTAGCCATCTCATCCTCTGCCGTCCCCTTCTCCTTTTGCCTTCAGTCTTTCCCAGCATCAGGGTCTTTTCCAGTGACTTTTCTCTAGGAGTGCACGAAAGCCACTTACCTGGTCTCGCAGCTTTTCGCGGTGGGGGGGAGGCGCTTCACTGCTCTCCCCCCGAAGTTCAGGCCGGGGGGGGAGGCTTCCCGCCTCACCCGGCCGAAATTCAGGCCGGGGGGGAGGCTTCCTGCTTTGCCTGGCTGAAATTCAGGCCTGGGAGGAGGCGCCTCGCCTCGCCCGGCCGCGAAATAAAAAGTAAAAAAAAAACACGCCCCAGTGATAGGCTACGTGACGATTAACGTAGCCTATCACGGCTAGATCTGCAAAGTCAGCCGTGATAGGCTACGTTAATCGTCATGTAGCCTATCACAGGTGACTTTAAAAAAAAAAAGCGCGTACGCAAATGGTGGCCCCCATAGGGAGCCGCCATTCGCGTTCCTTATTTGGTTGCTGTAGTCTACGTAAAGATTTAGGTAGACTACGGCGAGAATAAGGGCAACGCAAATAGCGTTGCCCTTATTTTCACCGTAGTCTACGTAATCTTTATGTAGACTACAGCGACCAAATAACGAACGTGAATGGCGGCTCCCTATGGGGGCCACCATTAGCCGTACGCGCTTTTTTTTTTTTTTAATTCACCCGTGATAGGCTACGTGACGATTTACGTAGCCTATCACGGCTGACTTTGCAAATCTAGCCGTGATAGGCTACGTTAATCATCATGTAGCCTATCACGGGGGCGTTTTTTTTTTTTTTTAAACTTTTATTGGAATGGCGGCGGCGGCAGCCGGTCGAAAGACCAGCTGCCGCCCCAGCCCCTGAGGAAGACCCGACGAACCGCCGCTGGGACCCGCCGCCGGGAGGGACATTCAGGAAAGGTAAGTCCCGTCCCGGGGGGGTGCGGGGGGTGGGGGGGTGCGGAGAATTTCTCCCTGAAACTTCTTCGGGGGGCCGAACATGTTGGCGCTCGGCCCCCCGAAGTTTCGGGGAGAAATTCTCCGCCATCCCTACTTTTCTCTTCACATTATGTGGCCAAAATATTTGAGCTTCAGCTCCAGTATCTGTCCTTCCAATGAGCACTCAGGGTTGCTTTCTTTTAGGATGGACTGATTTGACCTCCTTGCAGTCCAGGGGACTCGTAAGAGTGTTCTCCAGCACCACAGTTCGAAAGCATCAATTCTTCGGCGCTCAGCCTTCTTTATAGTCCAGCTCTCACAGCCATACGTTACTACTGGGAAAACCATAGCTTTGATTATACGGACCTTTGTCGGCAAGGTGATGTCTCTGCTTCTTACTACGCTGTCTAGGTTTGCCATAGCTTTCCTCCCAAGGAGGAAGCATCTTTTAATTTCATGGCTACAGTCACCGTCTGCGGTGATCTTGGAGCCCAAGAAAGTAAAATCTGTCACTGCTTCCATTTCTTCCCCTTCTATATGCCAGGAAGTGATGGGGCTAGATGCCATGATCTTCGTTTTTTTAATGTTGAGTTTCAAACCAGCTTTTGCACTCTCCACTTTCACCCTCAACAAGAGGATCTTTAGATCTTCTTTGCTTTCTGCCATTAGGGTGGTATCATCTGCGTATCTGAGGTTGTTGACAATTCTCCCGGCAATCTTAATTCCGACCTGTGATTCATCCAACCTGGCGTTTCGCATGATGTACTCTGCATCTAAGTTAAATAAGCAGGCCGACAATATGTAGCCTTGTTGTACTCCTTTCCCAATTTTGAACCAATCGGTTGTTCTTACTGTTGGCTGTTGCTTCTTGTCCCTCATACAGGTTTCTCAGGAGACAGGTAAGGTGGTCTGGTACTCCCATCTCTTTAAGAATTTGCCACAGTTGGTTGTGATCCATACAATCAAAGGCTTTAGTGTAGTCAATGAAGCAGAAATAGAAGTTTTTCTGGAATTCTCTTGCTTTCTCCATGATCCAGCGAATGTTGGCGATTTGATCTCTAGTTCCTCTGCCTCTTCGAAATCCAGCTTGTACTTTCGGTACTTCTCGGTTCGCATACTGCTTTTCAGCATATCCTTGCTGGCATGTGAAATGAGCGCAATTGTATGGTAATTTGAACACTCTTTGGTGTTGCCCTTCTTTGGAATTGGAATGTAAACTGACCTTTTCCAGTCTTGTGGCCACTGTTGAGTGTTCCAAATGTGTTGGCATATTGAGTGCAGCACTTTAACAGCATCATCTTTTAGGATTTTAAATAGCTCAGCTGGAATACTGTCATCTCCACTAGCTTTGTTGTTAGTAATACTTCCTAAGGCACACTTGACGTCACTCTCTAGGATGTCCGGCTCCAGTTCAGTGACCGCACTATCATGGCTATCAGGGACATTCAGATCTTTCCTGTATAGTTCTTCTGTGTATTCTTTCCACCTCTTCTTAATCTCATCTGCTTCTGTTTAGGGATGGTGGAGAATTCTGCCACGGATTCCAGTAAGGCTGAATTCTTTAGAATCCAGACCCCCGGAATCCATGACGGAACTGCCTCCTGCCCCCCACACCCCTGCGGAATCCCCCCAGGACGGTACTTACCAGGGGCAGATTCGGCAGCGGCGGTGCTGGATTCGGTGGTGGCAGCGGTGGCGGCTGGTCTCCTGGCCGGCCGCGGCAGGGCTGCTGCTGCCGCCATTGCCATCTTCGCACTGTGATAGGCTACGTAAGAATTTATGTAGCCTATCATGGCTAATGTAAAAAAACCACAAAAACACGCAGCATATGCAAATGGCGGTGGCTATGGCAGCCGCCATTTGCATGGCCTATTTTTCGCCGACTTATGTTACGTAAATATTTATGTAAGATAAAACGGCGAAAAAAAGGGGAATGCAAATAGTGTAGTCGATGCTATTTGCGTTCCTTTATATTTCGCTGTTCTAGCCTACGTAAATATTTTTACGTACACTACGCTATTTGCATTCCCCTTTTTTTGCCATTTTATCTTACGTAAATATTTACATAAGATAAGTCAGCGAAAAATAGGCCACGCAAATGGCGGCCGCCGTAGCCACCGCCATTTGCATATGCTGTGTGGTTGTTGTTGTTTTTTTACATTAGCCGTGATAGGCTACCTAAATTCGTACGTAGCCTATCATGGCTGTCTAGCTGGATGCAAATGGTGGCCGCTACAGCGGCCGCCATTTGTGTCCGCACCAGGCCGTCCGCAGCTCGAAATCCAACTGCGGGTGGCCCTGGCCAGCTGCTCTGCGGTCTGGCCGCGGAGTGGAGCCGGCCGTCGAGGATTCCGGGGGGGAGGACCGGATTGCCTCCCCCCCCGTCGAGGATTCCGCGAGGAGGGATGGAGCAAAGGTAAGTGGGTTTCGTACATCCCTACTTCTGTTAGGTCCCTGCCTTCTTTGTCCTTTATCATGCCCGTCTTTGCACAAAATGTTCCCTTGAGATCTCTGATTTTCTTGAAGAGATCTCTAGTCTTTCCCATTCTGTTGTTTTCCTCGATTTCTTTGCATTGTTCATTTAAGAAGGCCTTCTTGTCTCTCCTTGCTATTCTCTGGAAATCTGTATTCAGTTGGGTATATCTTCCCCTTTCTCCCTTGCTTTTCGCTTCCCTTCTTTCCTCAGCTACTTGTAAAGCCTCCTCAGACAGCCACTTTGCTTTCTTGCATTTCTTTTTCTTTGGGATGGATTGAGTTGCTGCCTCCTGAACAATGTTACGGACCTCCGTCCATAGTTCCTCAGGCACTCTATCTATCGGGTCTAATCCCTGAAATCTATTCCTCACCTCCACTGTATATTCATAAGGGATATGATTTAGGTCATACCTGAATGGTTTTGTGGTTTTCCCTACGTTTTTCAATTTCAGCTGAAATTTTGCGATAAGAAGCTCATGATCTGAGCCACAGTCAACTCCAGGTCTTGTTTTTACTGACTGTATAGAGCTTCTCCATCTTTGGCTGCAAAGGACATAATCAATCTGATTTTGATATTGACCAGCTGGTGATGTCCATGTGTAGAGTCGCCTCTTGTGCTGTTGGAAAAGAGTGTTTGCTATGATCAGCGTGTTCTTTTGGCAAAACTCTATTAGCCTTTGTCCTGCTTGATTTTGTACACCAAGGCCATGCTTGCCTGTTATCCCGGTGATTTCTTGACTTCCTACTTTAGCATTCCAATCCCCTATGATGAAGAGGACATCTTTTGTTGGTGTTAGTTCTAGAAGGTGTTGTAGGTCTTCATAGAACTGATCAACCTCAGCTTCTTCGGCACCAGTGGTTGGGGCATAGACTTGAATTACCCTCTGCTCTTCCCCAGTAGTATATTGGTGTCAGGGTAGAAACTGAGCCCAGAGAGCCCCAGAGCAGTTTTGATTCTGAGGAGGAACAACAATCCGTGGGAGAGGAGCCAGCTCATCCCTCACAGTCTCAGTACCTGCAGAGATTTCTCCTGCCGGCATTCCTGAGATAGATAGTGACCCTGGTAGTGAGGGAGTGTGGGAGGGGGGCTTCTTAGATGCTTGATGCAGACGCAAAGAGCGATGAGCGATGGAGGGCGTGGAAAGGAGGTGTAGCACCCGTTTGGCGCGCAAGCAACAGCTGCCTCTCATGGTCCCAAGGGAAAGAGGGAGGATCTCTCCCTAGCCCATATGTTCTGGGTCTTGAAGTGACTCTTTTTCAAATGGGGATTAACTGCCTACTTGAAGCTTAGGCCACTCTGCTCTTCCTTGCTTTAGTCGCTATAAAAGGATTGAAAAGAACTCCTTTTGTCTGTGTCTTGAGTTGGCTATTAGAATCTACTGAGAGAGGCCACCAAGGTGCTCCTGACAATTGGACACCTTCCGACCTGAGGGGCTCATCTTCCAGCATCATATCTTTTAGCCTAGTGATATGTAGGGATGGCAGAGAATTCCTCCACGGATCTTGGTGAGGCCGAATGCCAGGGAATTCGGCCCCCCAAAATCTGTGGTGGAACGGCCTGCCCCCCCTGCCCCCCCACGGATTCCCCCCGGGACGAGACTTACCTGGGGCAGATCTTCCAGGTGGCGGTGGCTCCGGCGGCGGCTTTGGCCGTGGCTTTGGCGGCAGCTGGTCTTCTGACCGGCTGCCACCACCATTTATAGTCTTGTCGCTTTTTTTTTTTACAAGGCGTGATAGGCTATGTAAAGACTTACGTAGTCTATCATGTCTGGTTTTAAAACAAAAACAAAACAAAACAAAACATGCGTACGCAAATGGCAGCTATGGCTGCCGCCATTTGCGTTCCTTATTTTTGGCCGTCTTAGTCTACGTAAATATTTTCGTAGACTAAGACGGCAAAAATATGGGGAACGCAAATAGCATAGCGGACGCTATTTGCGTTCCCCCTTATTTTCACTGTCTTAGTCTACGTAAATATTTACGTAGACTAAGACGGCCAAAAATAAGGAACGCAAATGGCGGTGGCCGTAGCCGCCGCCATTTGCGTACGCGCGTTTGTGTGTGTTTTTTTTAAGGCAGAAGTCTTTACGTAGCCTATCACGGCTGACTACAGGGATGCAAACAGCGGTGGCTACAGCCGCCGCCATTTGCGTCCCTGCTAGCCAGCGGCTGGATGTCCGGCTGCTGGCGGAGCCGGCCGGCCAGGATTCCGGGGGGAGGGACGGAGTGCCTCCCCCCCCATTGGACCCAGCAGAGCCAGGTAAGGGGATTTCATACATCCCTAGTGATATGTTCCATGGGGTTTTCTTGGCAAGAATACTGGAGTGGGTTGCCATTTCCTTCTCCAGTGGACCACATTTTGTCATAACTCTCCACCATGACCTGTCCGTCTTGGGTGGCCCTGCACGGCATAGCTTATCGCTTCACTGAGTTACGCAAGCCCCTTTGCTACAACAAGGCAGTGATCCATGAAGGGGGTTAATAGGGTTCTCTCTGTATAAAATCTAGATCGCAGGGTGCTTGAATTGGACATTACGATTAATGCAGTTCGATTGGTAGAGGCGATCAGAGCAACATCTGGTCCAGTTTTATTGGACGAGTTTCAGTCATTGAAGCCTTAAGATGCAGGCAGGGAGCTTGGCCAAGTCTGGTTGACCACTTTTGTGTCTGACCCTTGCCGTTCATGGCTTATTACATCAAACAAGGAGGGGATATCTGGCTGGGTCCAGGAGGTTGTAAATTCCTCCTTGAGAGAGGGACTGGTGCTGGCCTCTTTAAAAGAGGTGGCAATCAGGCCACTCCTGAAAAAGCCTAACCTGGAGCTGGAGGACATTAACAATTATAGGCCAGTGGCCGACATCCCCTTCCTTGGCAAGGTGCTTGAGTGGATGGTTGCAGGACAACTACAGGCACTCTTGGATGTAATAGATTATCTAGATCCATTTCAGTTGGGCTTCAGGCCTGGTTTTGGAATGGAGAGCTAGTGTGGTGTAGTGGCTAGAGTGTTGGTGTCAGAGTGGAGACTGAGCCCATAGAGCTCCAGAGTAGCTCTGATTCTGAGGAAGAACACCAATCCATGGGAGAGGAGCTTGCTCATCTCTCACAAGCACAGCAACTGGCAGAGATTCCTCCTGCCAGCATTCCTGGGATAGATAGTGACCCTGGCAGTGAGAGAGCACTGGAGGGGGGCTTGCTGGACGCTCGGCGCAGATGCAAGGAGCGATGACAGATGGAGGGAGCTGAAAGGAGGTGCTCTGCTTATTTGGTGCTCAAATAACGGTCGCATCCCAAGGTCCCAAGGGTAAGAGGGAGGATCTCTCCATAGCCCATAAGTTCAGAGTCTTCCTGTGCTTCTCCTTCAAATGGGGTCCAACTGCCTTACCTGGAGCTTAGGCTACTCTGCTGCCTTTCCCCAGTGCTGTTCCTTGCTTAGTCACTAGTGATCAGTATCTGAAAGAGTCATAACGTAATAAAGGGATAAAGCCTTGGAAAGAATCCTCGTCGTCTGTGTCCTGAGTTGGCTATTGGAGGGGATTGCAAGAGGCAGCTAGGGCGCTCCTGACAGTTGGACTGTGTCAGGGTGGAAACTGAGCCCATAGAGCCCCAGAGTAGTTCTGATTCTGAGCAGCTGGCAGAGATTCCTTCTAAGAGGGAGGATCTCTCCATAGCCCATAAGTTCAGAGTCTTCCCGCGCTTCTCCTTCAAACGGGGACCAACTGCCTTACCTGGAGCTTAGGCTACTCTGCTGTCTACCCCAGTGCAGTTCCTTGCTTAGTCGCTAGTGATTAGTATCTGTAAGAGTCATAAAGTAATAAAGGAATAAAGCCTTGGAAAGAATCCTCATCATCTGTGTCCTGAGTCGGCTATTGGAGGGAACTGTAAGAGGCAGCTAGGGTGCTCCTGACAGCTTGGTCCCCATTCCTCTTTTTTTTTCCTCTGCTCCTGCTGCCTCTGGAGGGTGCCATGGACCCGGTGGTGCAAGCTATCATGCAAGAGAACCAGGCTCTTCGTGATCAGGTTGCTCAACTGATGACTGCCGTACATGCTCTGCAAGCTGCGGCTCAACCCCCACCACCCCCGATTCCCCCCTGCCGCAAGTGCCCAGTGGCTCTGCCAGAGAAGTTTTCTGGTGGGAAAGGACTTTTTCAGATTTTCCGTGCCCAATCAGAGCTGTACATGCACCTTCGACCTGAGGATTTCCTGACGGAACAGGTTTGTGTGGGCTTTATCATTAACCTACTTTCAGGAATGGCAGCTAAATGGGTTTCGGGACTTCTCATTAATGACCCCCTGCTCGGGGACTATCAAGGTTTCATGACAGTGATGGCCAGATTTTTTGGTGACCCCCTGTGCACGCAGATGACTTCTTGGGAGATTTGCCACCTCAGGCAGGGAAACAACTAGTTTCCAGCTATGCGACAACTTTTTGCTTGCTGATGCAGGATTTACAGTGGAATGATGCCGCACTGGTGGCTCAGTTTTTGGACAGTTTGAACGATGAGATCTTGGATGAGTTGGCACGCATGCCTAGCCCACCTACTTTGGAGGACCTCATCCAGACCTGCATCCAGATAGATAGTTGGCTGAAGGGGCACCGGCAGACCCAGCGGGGCCCGGGGGTTGAGATTTCCCTCCTCCCATTCCCCCACATTTCCTGCCCCTCCCTCACCCCCTGCCCCTGCGGTGGGGGCAGAGGAGACCCCGAAGCAGCTGGGAGCTACCTGAGCCCCACTGCTGCCAGAGGAACTAGAGCGGCGGCGCACAGAGCGCCGATGCTTTTGGTGTGGAAAGCTGGGACATTTCACCAAAACCTGCTGTGCCAGCCCCACAGCCCCACTGCCTCCTTCTCCTCTCCTTCCTCCTCCTCCTCCTCATCCCCAGGCCTGACTAGGCTGCCCCCCAAGCCTGTTGGGTGTCTCCAGTGTGGGGGTCAGTTCCCCACCAGGTGGGTGCCTTCCTCAACCCCCCACCCTCCCATCTGCTATTGCATGTTCACCTCCGCTCCTCCCAGTGGGGTGGGGTGGAGGCCCTGGCTTTAGTGGACTCTGGGGCTATGACCAGTTTAATGGATGAAATGTTCGCTCACCTCCACAAGATTCCTACCCTGCCTCTTCCTGCCCCCTTGGCAGTTGAGATCATCGATGGGCATCCTCTTTCTCCAGGCGCGGTGACCCGGATTACAGCTCCGCTCACTCTGTGCACCCAGTTCCACATTGAGCAGATTCAGTTTCACTTGGCCAAGGTTCCCCAACACCCATTTGTGCTGGATGTTTCCTGGCTCTCTAAGCATAATCCTCAGATTTCTTGGGGGCTTCAGCAAGTGGAGTTCTCGTCTCCCTACTGCTGGGAGCATTGCCTCCCAACCGAGGCTCCAGTCCCAGCCCAGGCCTTAACCCTTTCCTCCCCCTCCTCGTCTGCTTCTGGAAGTTCTTCAGCTACCGTGATCCTCCCAGAGAAGTATGTGGCTTTTTGGGATGTTTTCGACAAGAAGGAGGCTGACCAGCTCCCCCCTCACTGCCCATTTGACTGTGCCATTAACCTCATTCTGAGGGCGACCATCCCCACTGGCCAACTGTATTCAATGTCGGAGCCAGAACTTTGAGCTCTGCAGGAGTTTTTGGATACAAACCTCAGCCGTGGCTTCATTCACCCCTCTTCCCCTGCCTGTGCCCCTACCATGTTTGTGCACAAAAAATTGGGAGAACTCCACCCGGTGCATGACTTCCGAGCGTTGAATTCGGTCTCGATCCCCGACAAGTACCCCCTCCCCTTCATACTGGAGATGCTGGAGCACCTGGGGCGAGCCAAGATTTTCACAAAGTTGGACCTGCATGGCGACTACAATCTGATTCGCATCTGGGAGGGGGATGAGTGGAAGACCTGTTTCAGCACCCAGTACGGAGCATATGAATACCTAGTGATGCCATTTGGGCTCACCTGCGCCCCCCCCCCCACGTTTTTGCATTTTATGAATGCCATCTTCCAGGACTATTTGGACACTTTCCTCATTGTTTATCTCGATGCTTTACTTATATTTTCTGAGGACCCCCACGCCGATCAGCACCATGTCTCCACCATCCTCCACCTCCTCTGCGAGCACCATCTTTATGCCAAGCTGGAGAAATGTGCATTTGACATAACCTCTTTGGGCTATCTTGGCTACATTATCTCAGCTGACAGTATCAGGATGGATCCTGCAAAGGTCCAGGCTGTCCTCTCCTGGCAGGCTCCATCCACCAAGAAGGACTTGCAATGTTTTCTGGGGTTTGCATATTTTTACAGAAAGTTCCTGCCCAGCTTTGCTTGGCTGACATCTCCTCTCATGGACCATCTTAAGGGCAGGAAATCTCCTTTTCATTGGACAGCATCTACCCAACAGGCTTTTGAGGAACTTAAGAAGCTTTTTAGTTCTGAGCCGATCCTGTTACATCCCGACCCAAGGAAGTCTTTTGTAGTGCAAACTTATGCCTCTGACTTTGTGGTTGGGGTTGTGCTTTTTCAGCCAGATCAGGTGGGCGGCAGGTTGCAACCCTGTGTCTACCACTCCAGGAAGCTGAACATGTCTGAGAGGAATTATACCATCTGGGAGAAGGAACTGTTGGCCATCAAGTCTGCTTTGGAGACCTGGCATCATCTTCTGGAGGGGGCACAGCACATAGTTGAAGTCAGAACTGACCATCGCAACCTGGAACATCTTCAGACAGCCCGTGCTTTAACCAGCGTCAGATTAGGTGGTTGCTTTTTTTCCCCCGGTTCCACCTTAAGATTTGCCATGTGAAAGTCTCCAACAACCTACAAGCAGATGCTCTTTCTCATAAGCCTGACCTCCAGCCAGGGGGTGAGGGGAATCCCTCCCCCTCTCTGATTCTTCCCCCTCAGAGCCTGGCGGCAGCTGCAGTGCCTTGCTATTGGGAGGAGCTCCTTCACTCTGAACAGGCTCAGGATGCTTTTGTCTGCACAAAAGTGGAGGAATTGGGGCTAGCCTCTGCCCCTCCCCAGTCTACCCCCTTCTCTTTGCAAGGTGGCCTGCTTTACCATTCCGGCCGGGTCTATGTGCCTTCTAGACCCCTCTGCGAGAAGGTCCTCCATCAGTGCCACAACTCCCGCACCGGGCATTTTGGCTTCGCCAAGACCCTGCACGGAGTAACGTGGGATTTTTGGTGGCCTCGTGTGTGTCAGGACGTCAAGACCTATGTCGCCTCCAGCCCAATCTGCCAGTGGGCGAAGGCCCCCTCAGGCAAGCCCACAGGCTTGCTTCACCCCCTGCCTACCCCCTCAGGACCTTGGAAACTGCTCTCCCTTGACTTCATCACTGACTTGCCTCGCTCACACAGTAAGACCACTATTCTGGCGGTGGTGGATTTGTTTTCTAAGATGGCCCATTTCATCCCCTGCTCTGGGTTGCCCACAGCCAGGGAGATGGCGGAGCTTTTTTTGGTGCATGTTTTCTGGCTCCACGGATGGCCTGAGGGTCTCATTTCGGATAGGGGGGCCCAATTCACTGCCTATTTCTGGAGGGAGCTACTTGGGCTTCTCCATGTGATGCTCCATCTTTCCTCCGCCCACCATCCACAGACGGACGGTCAAACCGAGCACACCAATGCTGTCCACCCTAGCTCGCTCTTCAGTGCCTGCAGCCCATGAGTTTTTAGAGGCATTGCGAGCAGTACACCACCTCTTATGGGACTCCCTCGAGCAAGCCAAGACAGCCTACAAGGCCTCTGTGGGCTGGCGGTGCCAGCCAGGTCTGTCTCTGCAACTGGGAAACTAGGTTTGTTTGTCCACCCAATACCTCCCCTCTCACTCGCCTGCAAAGAAACTCGTGCCTCGTCACATGGGGCCTTTCCAGATTACTGCCCACATTAACCCTGTTGCTTTTTGCCTGGCTCACCCCCCCTCCATGAAGATCCATCCTGTTATTCATCGGTCCTTGCTGTCCCCTCTGGTTTCTGGCGACCCTCATTGCTCGGCCAGCTCCCACCCTACCTCCAGTGCTGGTGGAGGGGGAGGAGGAGTTTGAAGTTGCAGAGATTCTGGACTCCTGCCTTTCTTGCAGCCGCCTGCAATATCTGATGGACTGGAAGGGGTACGGGCCAGATGAATGATCCTGGGAACCTGTGGAAAATGTGCATACTCCATTGCTGCTGAGGCATTTCCACCAGCTATACCCCCACAAATCTGGGGCACTAGGGGAGGAGCATGAGGGGGGGCCTCATGGGAGCGGGGATGATGTCAGGGTGGAAAGTAAGCCCATAGAGCCCCAGAGTAGTTCTGATTCTGAGGAAGGACAGCAATTTTTGGGAGAGGAGCTTGCTCATCTCTCACAAGCACAGCAGCTGGCAGAGATTCCTCCTGCCAGCATTCCTGAGAGAGATAGTGACCCTGGCAGTGAGAGAGTACTGGAGGGGGGCTTGCTGGATGCTCAGCGCAGATACAGGGAGCGGCGACAGATGGAGGGCGCTGAAAGGAGGCGCTCTGCTCATTTGGTGCTAAAACAACGGTCACGTCCCGGGGACCAAAGGGTAAGAGGGAGGATCTCTCCATAGCCCATAAGTTCAGAGTCTTCCCGTGCTTCTCCTTCAAACAGGGACCAACTGCCTTACTTGGAGCTTAGGCTACTCTGCTATCTACCCCAGTGCAGTTCCTTGCTTAGTCGCTAGTGATTAGTATCTGTAAGAGTCATAAAGTAATAAAGGAATAAAGCCTTGGAAAGAATCCTCATCATCTGTGTCTTGAGTTGGCTATTGGAGGGGACTGCAAGAGGCAGCTAGAGTGCTCCTGACAGACTGGGAGCCAGGAGATCTGGGTTCTAGTCCCCACTCAGCCATGGAAGCTCATTGGGTGACTTTGGGCCAGTCACAGACTCTCAGCCCAGCCTACCTCACAGGGTTGTTGTGAGGCTAAAATGGAGAGGAGGAGGATTATGTACGCCACCTTGGGTTCCTCAAAGAGGAAAAAAGGTGGGATATAAATGTAATAAACAAACAAACAAATAACTGCCTTGGTCGCCCTGTGGGATGACCTCTGCTGGTAGAGTGACAGGGGAATCGCAACACTGTTGATTCTCCTGGACCTCTCAGCGGCTTTCAATACCATCAACCATGGTATCCTTCTGGATAGCTTGTCTGGGTTGGGATTTGGAGGCACTGCACTGCAGTGGTTCTGCTCCTACTTGGATGGCCAATTCCAGAAGGTGGTGTTAGGGGATTATTGTTCTGTGCCATAGCAATTATGTCATTGAGTTCCACAGGGCTCAATTTGATTCCCCATGCTGTTCAACATCTACATGCGCTGAGGTTCCATCAATATGCAGATGACACCCAGCTGTATCTCTATTTCTCATCAAACCCAGGTGAAGCAGTGGCTGCTTTGAATCAGTGCCTGGGCATGGTAATGGACTGGATGGGGGCCAGTACTTTGAAACTCAATCCAGACAAGTCAGAGGTACTGTTAGTGGGTGGTTTGTCTGCCCGGCAAGGTAATATTCAACCTGTTCTGGAGGGGCTTGCACTCCCCCTAAAAGATCAGATTCATAGTTTGGGGGTGTTCTTGGACCCAGAACTGTCATTTCAGGCACAGGTGAACTCAATGGCAGGGAGCACTTTTTATCAGCTTAGGTTGGTATACCAATTACGCCCTTTTCTGGACAGAAATAGCCTAGCGACAGTTATCCATGCTATGATAACATCTCATCTTGGATTACTGCAATGCATTATACATGGGGCTGCTATTGAAAATGGTCCAGAAACTTCAGCTAGTCCAAAATAGGGCAGAAAGATTGTTAACAGGGACTGGCCAATGAGATCACATCATGCTGGTACTTTTCCAGCTGCACTGGCTGCCAGTTCATTTCTGGGCCTGATTCAAAGTGCTGGTATTAATATTCAAAGCCCTTAACAGCTTGGGGCCAAGTTATCTGAAGGATCACCTCCTGCCCAGACCCTAAGATCACCCTCAGTGGTCCTTCTCCATGAGCCCCTGCCAAATAGGGATGTCGGAGAATTTCTCCACAAATCTCTGGGAGGCCAAATGCCAACACATTTAGCCCCCCGAAATTGGTGGAGAAATGGTTTGCCCCCCCCCAGATGGGACTTACCTTTGTCGAATGTCCCTGGCAGCGGCGGCTCCCGGCGGCGGCTTGGCGGTGGCGGCGGCGGCCAGTCTTCCGACCGGCCGCCGCCGCCATTTCCAAGTAAAAAAAAAAGAAAAAGTGAAAGGCTACGTAAATCTTTACGTAGCCTATCACAGCTAGATTTTCAAAAAATACCATGATAGGCTACGTAAATGTTTACGTAGCCTATCACGGCTGACTTTGGGGGGGGGGAAGCGCATACGCAAATGGCGGCGTCCATGGGCGCCGCCATTTGCGTTCCTTATTTGGGCACGTGTAGTCTACGTAAACATTTAAGTAGACTACTGAGAAGATAAGGGCAAAGCAAATAGCGTAGATGCTACGCTATTTGCGTTCCCCTTATTTTCGCCGTAGTCTACGTAAATGTTTACGTAGACTACACGTGCCCAAATAAGGAACGCAAATGGTGGCGCCCATGGATGCCGCCATTTGCGTATGCGCCTTTTTTCCCCCCAAAGTCAGCCGTGATAGGCTACGTAAACATTTACGTAGCCTATCGTGGCTGACTGCAGGGACGCAAACGGCGGCGGCTACAGCCGCCGCCATTTGCGTCCCGACAGGAGATGCGATTCGCGGCCGGAGGGACGGGGTGCCTCCCCCACGGCCAGAATTTTGGGGGAAGGGATGGAGTGCCTCCCCCCCACCGCGAAGCAAGGTGTGGGTCCAGGTAAGGGACTTTCGTCCATCCCTACTGCCAAAGGAAGTGAGGCAGGTGGCTACTGGGAAGAGGACCTTTTCTGCTGTGGCACCCCGGCTATGGAATGAGCTCCCAAGAGAGGTTTGTCTTGCACCTACATTGTATTCCTTCTGGTGCCAGGTGAAGACCTTTTTATTCTCCCAAGCATTTTAGCATTTTATTTTCCTAGTCTTTTAGCTTTGGTGTTTTAAATCTCTGCATTGCTGCTAAGTTTTATTCTGGTTGTATTGTATTGTGGTTTTAATGCTTTTATATTTTATATTGTTTTATCCTGCATTTTTTGGTTTTAATTTTGTGAACCACCCAGAAAGGCTTGGCTATTTGGTGGTATAGAAATAAATAAATAAATAAATAAATAAATAAATTCCTGTTTATCCTGCATTTTACTAACTATAATTTAACATGTTGCACTTTGATTTGGATGGAATGCCAGTTTTAAACTGCTTCTAGTTTATTGGCTGTTTTCTGCTTAATTTTAGAATTACAGTATGTGCCTGGGGAATGAGTCTAGTGAGAGGGGCGGGTTGGGCATAATCATGGCTGAGGAAAATATGGTTCTGGAAGTTGGATGAACAAAGAGAAAGCAAGGGTAGTGAGACATCTAAGAGCTGTTTCCTTTTCTGATCCTTCCCCAACCAATGGGCTTTGAGTTGCCCTGTCAACCTGCCCTATAGTCTTGTGAAGCTACTACTTAATGCCAGGTCCCTTCATGATAAGACATCCACCATATACAATTTAATCATAGATCGGGGGGCTGACCTAATATGCATTACTGAAACAACTTTCTGCAGAAGACTTGTTCAGTGGAATACTGGGTTTCAGTGTTTGTTGTATCGGTTTGTGGGCAAGAGAGACTGCCAGTCCCCTTACCTGAGCTTGTTGGTGTGGTCTCAAGCATGCTGTTGGGAAGCCCTAGGAGGCTCATTTCTTTTGTCATCTGAGGACTCTCGGCTCTGTTTCTTTTGTCATCTGAGTCAGGTGAGGTTGTGCAGCTGCTGTACAGGTGCTGGTTTCATTAAGGATCTGGATGACTAATTCAAATTTAAACTGAAACTGTTTCCCAACAAGCCAGAGACACTGTAGGTAGATGGTTCCTGGGACTGGGGAATGAGTGTTCAACCAGTTCTGGATGGGGCTGCAGCTTGGGGGTGTGGCCTTGGTTTTGCAGTTTGGGGTGTGTGGCCTCAGTGACACAGTGTACCTTTTACCAGGTTTGGCTAGTTCACCAATTTCAGCTGTTCAAAGACAGAGATAATTTGGCCTCAATGATCAATGCTCTGGTAAACTCCTGGTTGGATTACCGAAATGTGTTATACATAAGACTGCCCTTGAAAATGACTCAGTGCAGAATATGGCTGCCAGAATTTTAAGTGGTACATCGAAGTTGTTCATATTACACTAATCTTAAAAGACTTGCACTAGCTGCCTATTCATTTCCAGGCCCAATACAAGATGCTGGTGTGTGCCTTCAAAGCCCTAAACAGCTTCAGACCCAAATACCTGAAGGAGCACCTCTTCCCATACCAGCCTGCCTGTGTTTTGAGATCTTCGCTGAAGCTGTTCTCCACATACCTTCCTTACCAGAAGTGTGCTTTGCAACAACAAAGGATAGGGCCTTTTCAGTGGCAGTACCCTGTTTGTGTAATCCCCTCCCTCAGGAGGTGCTCCTGGAGCCTCCATTACGTTATTTGCAGTGCAGTGCCAGATTAAAAAATGTCCTAATTTCCCTGGGCATTTGAATTTGAGAAATGCCTTAGCTTGCTGTATGTTTTTAATTGCTGCCTCATTTCATTTTTAATGTTATAGTTTTATTGACTATTTTGGTGTTTTATTATATATTTGCTGCTCACTGACCTTGAATCTAGTGGTATACAAATGGTTTAAATAAGTAAGTGTGTCTGGATTAAAGGCCAAAATGTAGTCACAGTGACTTCATCACAGTGATAGCACTGTATCACTGTCCAGTTTCAGTTGCGGTTTACATTAACATGTTCATAATGCATATTTGGACATTGTTCCCTCTCTATAACCACATATGCAATATGATTTAAGCTGCATAGTGTGGTAGTGCAGAGCAGGAGCAAAGCAGCTGGTGCAAGTCTGTCCTAATATACTGCCTGCCAATTGCAGTCCCATTTTAATGGGTTACCATACTATAGTAGACAGGCACATAGGGCTGTATTCAGTGGTGTAACATAAAGCTGAGGTTGGAAAGAACAAAGTGGCTCTGCCACCTGGTAAAATGAAGTTCTTTGCACTATGTATCAAGATGCCTAATCACATCACCACCCTGCAATCATTTCGACCAAGAAAACCTTCCTGGGCTGCAGTTTTTAGTGGAAATCTATGCTAGCTCCCCACCCCCCAAATGGAGGGATGGAATTAAGCTCCTCAAATCTCTCCACTTCTGAATTTTGAGGGATGCACCCCCTTGCTATGTTATTATTACATTAGTGACTGTGCCTACACAGCAGGTTGTGTTATGGCTTGAAAGGCTTAGCAGCTTTCATTGTCTCCCGTTCTTTCTCTGTCCCTCTGTCTTATCTCTCCATCCATTTTTGTTCTATGCGAAGGCTTTGCATGCTACGCTGTTTCTGGTGTTGGAGGCAATTGCCTGTGAAATAGCATTGATCCATGCTGTTGTGCTTCCCAGTAACCCTTAGACCCAATCCTACACACTTATTTGCTGCCAGTTTGGCCTATTGGCCTGTGTGCCTGGCTATCTTCAACAGCTCACAGAATTTCAGTCTCATATTAAAACATGGAGGCAAAATACTGGAAGAGAGATGGGTAAATTATAAAGGACTGAAAAAGCCCTGGGAAAGTATGTGTGTGTATGGAAATATGGTGTGTATTGAAACAGGGTATTTTGGAAATACCAGTTCCATTTGGCTACTGTCGGGATTGTTATAGTGGCTATAATTGGCAATCAGTTCTGCTTCCTTTATGCCTATGATGTTACAGAATGTGGAAATAAAATATTGGCACAACCAGATCTTTAGCTGTTCCTTTGAAGTACCACTATTTCATGTTCTGCCGAATCTAAACTTGGTTGCTGTGGAATAATGCGTCCTTTTTCCTTTAGCGATGGTTCATTCAAGCTTTCCACTGTAGTTGTTTGCTGTTGGGAATTTTTTCCTTGCATAGCAGGCTGCCCTGGAGCGACTGGCAGCAACTTTGTATGTGAGTATAATATTCTCGGGCTACTGTGCTTTAGACCTTCATGGAGATGCTGCCAAAGAATTAGTTGTAGGGGTACATCCAACAGCATCTTAATAGCTGTGACTCATAATTCATGGACTGTTTTTCCTATCCAAAAAAGAGAAAAAAGAACTTGAGAACACTTCACAACCAGTGCGTTGATGCTCTCTGCGTGACGGTGAAACCTGTCTTTAGCAGATCACAGGATTCCAATGACAGCCTGTTATGACGTTAAATGCCAGCAGTGCCCAGCCCCTGGTAATTAATCTGACAGCCATCACAGCCCCTTTACGTTTGCAGCTGCCGGCTCACAGTAGGCTCCCTCATCAGGATGGCCACAGTCATCCAGCCTTATGCAGAGCTCCCACAGTGCTTAGCTCAGTGGGAGCTGTCCCAGGTAACAAAACACTGGTTGAATGGTTGTCACTGTGGATAACTTGTATGTATAACACAGAATGTGTTCTGTAATTTCAAGGAAATGCCTGCAAATTGCCATATTCCTGGTCACAGAAGCCTGTCGTGACTTCCCCCCAGCTACTAACCGGTACGAGGGTGACCCACAATAAAACAAAATGGACGTTCTGTACTGTCTCAAGGGCAGGCAAGAACCTTGGACTAGACAGGCAGGCAACAGGGAGTCAGTGTCCTGCTCTAGAGCAAGTCTTGCCTGTTTGCAAGCAAGTACAGGGAGCAAGGCAATAGAGTCGTTGAGTAAGCAAATAAATGGTCAAGCACACAGGTTTCAGTCCAATGTGTTTTAAGCTAAGATGGGAGTGGTCAACAATCCAGGCAGACATCTGGACACCAGCAGCAAAGAGCAGGCAGCAGCAGAAGTAGTCGAGATGACAGGCAAGAGGTCAAACACAGTAAATTTGTCAGGTACATTATGCAGTCCAGAAGCAGGATCATGGAGCAGTCCAAGAGGTCAGGAACTGGAGCATCAGACACAATACAGGAGGCCAGGCGCACAGCAGAGGCTGGAAGGACCAAGTTGGTCCAACCCTAGCTGGGTTTCCAGTGCAGGCTTTTAAGCCCCAAGCCAGCTAGACCCCACCCAGAGTCAGCTGTAGCAATCAGAGCTCCTTTCCCAGAGCCTACTCCTGAGGAGTCTCTTTCTCCTGAGGAGACCTCTTCTGCAGGTGAGTGTCAAGGGCTCCTTGGCAGCCTCTTTCAGTCTAATCCAGTAGCCAAGTCCAGACACAGACAAAGGGATTCTTTTCAAAGCTTTATTCCTTTTTTACAACTTAACAACTCTACTATTAGCGACTAGCTATGAGCAGCAGAGTACTATGCACTCAGTTGGAACAGTTGGTTCCCACTTGAAGGAGAATCACTGGCAGACCCTGAACTTATGGGCTAGGGAGAGTCCCTCCCTTTTTCCCTTGGATCCTCTGGGCGCAACCGTTGCTTGCGCGCCAACCGGGCACTACGCCTCCTTTCTGCGCCCTCCATTTGGTGCCACTCCCTGCGTTAATGTTGCGCATCCAGCAAGCCCTCTTCCCATGCTCTCTCACTCCCGGGACCACTATCTATGTCAGGAATGCTGGTGGGAGGAATCTCTGCCAGCTGTTGGCCCTGGGAAGGATGAGTGCGCTCCTCTCCCAGGAGTGGCTGCTCCACCTCAGAATCAGAACTACTCTGGGATTCTATGGGCTCAGTGTCCACCCTGACAGTGAGCACTCCTTCACACAGGAGCCCTGCTAGCCTGCCTCTTGAGGCAATGACACTCCTGGGGATCAGGGGGTGGCTCAGCCTCTGCATCCAAGGCAGAGACTCCCTCTCCTGACCTGGATGGTCCAGCAGCTACTTCCCCCAAGGGTTCAGGCTCCTGTGGGGCTGGTGGCAGTCCCTGGGCGGGGGTATCCTGGGCTTCTGGGACCTCCAGCTCCTCCTCTGAGGAAGACTCCTCCAATTGGGACATGACAGTCAGACAAGCAACAGGTAAGCAAGCAGACAGGACCTGATGGTCTCCCAAAGAAACGGGTTGCTCAGAATGGGAGAAGGCAGTGGATCTGGAAGCTTTACTTCAGGTTGGCCTTCTGGTGTGTACAGTCTTCCAAGTCAAGAAGGATGATTGGCTGTGGTGTGAATGTGCTAGCTAGAACTGTCAGTAGTTCCCCTCCCCCCTATACAGGCAGCCCCTGTGGCATAGAAAGAGAGAGACATGTGTCTGATCTGCAGCGCTCTCAGCTGAAGCCATGTGTCAGGTGACATACACCAAGAAACTAGAACTCAAGCTGAGTCAAATTGGGAAGGGGGCTTGAAATGCACCCCCTACAACTCTAGAAAAATGTCACCCATTCCACTTCTGGAAGTTACAAATAAAATATAATGTTATCCTTTTAAGTTGACAGCCCCAGGGACAAGGGGGCTAGTGTTTTTTTATTCAAAAGTCATTAGAATAGTAATGCAATCTGGAGTGAAGAAACCCAAGAGAACTGCTATCCACTAGGAACCAATTTTCTTATTAATAAATTTATAATTTTCTCTTTAAATAATAGTATGTTGCAAGGAGGTAAAACCAGTTTTAAAAGTATGACAGGCTCTACAATGAGCAAACTGCTAACTGAACTATAATGTCCTCTCTCTCTCTCAAAAAAAAAGTTGTGGGTCAAAGAACGTAGCTAGTGAGAGAATGGGAAGGAGGTAAAAGGGAAAACTATGCCATTGTTGTCAATAAGAAAATAGGAACTAAATTGGGTGCCATTATGTGTGATATGCATAAACAGTGATACCTTATATAGAGAGGAGCATACTATATGGAATGGTACTTTCTCTTGTCCTGTATTATCAACAGACCACTGCACAGACATTTCTCACTTTATTTCTCCACAATCATTGTAGAAAATTGGTTTATCTGTCTTCTACATATTGATGTGGTCTCAGAAGGTGTCCAGTTGTAATGTTCCTTACATAGCTTATGATCCAGGGCCTTTGTGTGAGTGTTTTTAAGTGTGAGTGCTTTTTGAGTTCCAGCCCCTGTGCTAGATGAGCCTGGAGGGTGGAAGCATCCTAAGAGTAGAGTCCCTAAAGCCCCCTCAGGACTGAGACAGTATTAGGGAGGGGCCATAGCTCCGTGTTATAGAGCACAAGCTTTGCATGCAGAATGTCCCAGGTTCGATCCCCGGCTTCTCCAGGTAGGGCAAGGAAAGAATCCTGCCAGAAACCCTTAAGAACCACTGCCAGTCAGTGGTGACAATACTGGGCTAGAAGGACCAATGGTCTGACTCAATATAAGGCAGCTTCCTATGTTCCCCTGTATGTAAGAGGCTGGAGCTGTGAAGCTGGGAGGAAGAAAGATGGAGCCAGCCAAACTGACTTCTCTGGAGGGATGTACGAAAGTCACTTACCTGGTCTCGCAGCTTGCTTCGCGGTGGGGGGGAGGCGCTTCGCTGCTCCCCCCGAAGTTCAGGCCAGGGGGGGGTGGGGGGGGAGGCTTCCCGCCTCGCCTGGCCGAAATTCAGGCCGGGGAGAAGCGCCCTGTCTCCCCGGCCACGAACTTCAAAAGAAAAAGAAAAAAGCCCCGTGATAGGCTACGTAACGATTTACGTAGCCTATCACAGCTAGATCTGCAAAGTCAGCCATGATAGGCTACGTTAATCGTCACGTAGCCTATCACGGGTGACTTAAAAAAAAAAAAAAGCGCGTACGCAAATGGCGGCCCCCATAGGGAGCCGCCATTCGCGTTCCTTATTTGGTCCCTGTAGTCCACGTAAAGATTTACATAGACTACAGCGAAAATAAGGGCAATGCTATTTGCGTTGCCCTTATTTTCGCCAGTGGACCGAATGCGTTGGCACTCGGCCCCCCGAAGTTTCGGGGAGAAATTCTCCCCCATCCCTACTTCTCTGGTCATGATGACTTGGGTTGGCAATGGCATAGCTTGGTTTTTGCACAGATGCAAACCATAGGGGCTGGGTATATATAGCACATGCCTCTGGATCCCAAAGCCCGTTGGAGTTTGTTTCCTCATGCAGAAGCCTCATTGCATTATCTTCTTTATGCTCAAGCAAGAGCCTGTAACATGCCCATCATCACTAAGGTTGCCCATCACTGATGCAACCTTATGCAATATAGCCACTCCTATATCAGTAAGAATGTCAGGACAACCTTTTATGTGGCACTTCGTATTAATCGCAACCCCGTTTAAGCCTCAGGTTTTATTTTCAGCAACATAAGTTTCATTACAAGTTGGCAAGCTGCATACTCTACTCACTGGTAGGAATGTAGGAATGTATCAAGCTGCATCTGGGCTTTAATTCCTCATTTTCAAACATTAAATGTCAGGAGCTCAATTAACATTTTCATTAGTGCATATTTATTGTTCTCCTATTGAAGCTACAGAAGTTTGGGGTTGATGCTTCCTTTCCTGTTATTTTTAAAGTAAAACAAAACACAACTGAACAGACTAGTTTTACTTACTTTCCTTTTTATGCAATGAAATAAACAACTATTTTGAAAGTTTACTTCCCTGTAGGGTATGTAGCTTAAGAAACTATAGATATGGTATTGATTATTTCACTTCTAAGTCATTGCTTGCTATAAAGCTTTACAACCAACTTGTGTATGAAGGTTTTTTAGAGGTTGTGATAAGAGGTTATTTGGAGATTACTTGTAGTATGGAGATTATTACTGAAGTCCAGCATGGCCAAACAGGTGTGCATCCCCCCCCCCCAAATTTATTAACATTTTTTGTTGGCCAACTCATTCAAAAAGCTTTCATGAAAAAAGGACAGACTGTTGTCCAACAAGACCAAATTGGTTTTACAACCTTTAAATTTGAACCCCGAAGAGCTGTGGGGAGAATCAATTCCTCAAGAAGATTCAGACAATGCTGTTTCCTGTCAAGTTGCAGCAGATCTCACAGCTGTATTTATTGGTGCTAAAATTACATTTGCCCAACCGAATGCGAAAATGTAGAAGCATTTTCAAAACTGGGCATTTTAAATGACCTCAACACTAAATGTTAATGCCCAATTCACTAAAATCACTTTAATAAAACAAGGATCCTGGAGAGGTCTAGAATTTCTACTGTCCTAGTTCTGACATTAGGTGGTGGTGGTTCGATTGAATCTCCCTGGCCATAATCTGTTGAGCTTTGCCTTAGAGCAGCCTGGATTTCAACTAGGCTTGCATGGTCCTCTCCTCATTGGGAATAGCTGTATCTTTTGTATTTAGCCAGTGCAAATGGGGTGAGAATTTTGTTAGGTTCATTTTTGATAAGCACTTATCAAAAAGCCCAAATGTCTTCTTAAACAGGATGGAATGAACTTGATAGATTTTAAAAAGATGAACAGGGAGAAAGTGAAACTTAGATTCATCCATCCCTAGCAATAGCTGGGGGTGGGGGGTGGGGATAAGACCAGTATGCCAACATTGCTGTCAGGTCTGTGACATCAGTAAATTCCCAGCATATTTTCTGAAGCCAGGGAAAAGAGATCTCTGCGCTCGGGTGCCATGTGGGTTTTAGGGATCAGTTGTGTTGAGCAAATATATATTGAAAAAACTCAGTGGAGAATCAGATATATCTTGATTGGAGTTCAGAAACTTTGTTTCAGTGGAAGTGATTTCATTGATTCTGTTTGTGTTGCGTGTTCTTACCTTCTGAGTCTGTGTAAAAATATAAAAGGGAAGCAGGGAAAAATTAAGTTCCCTGAATCCAATTATTTCAATTATGTGATCAGTGCACGAATGCTATACATGTAAATTAATTGGCTAGAGTACCAAGTTGTGTTAAAAAAAGCTTTATCTAGTTAAAAGTCTTGTTTGCATGCATGCTCTTTATGAGTACACATACAACCACGAACAATTACATGTAAAACAAAAACCCATTGTTAAATGTAAAAAAAACCCCTTCCCATGTCTTCTTTCATAGGAAATCATCTCCTTTTACATTTTCTTGTATTGCAAATAAAGCACAGTATGATTCATTGTAAATATAAAGCCACAGGGCCATATTTTTTAGTTATTTAATTCCACATGTCCTACAGTTTTCATCACTCAGTCCTTTCACCAGCCCCATATTGGTTTCCAGTATCCTCTGAATTAAAACAATAAAAGCATTGCTTTCAGCAGTTGACTGTTCAGGGAAAAAGTTTGGTTCCTCTGTAGCCACACATGAGCTTATTATATCTCTCCATGTGTTTGTATTTCAGGCAATGTGGGGCCAGAATTGTCATACACTGAGGTTGGCATGTTTATTTCTTCAGATGGTGGAAATTCTTGGAGACAGGTAATTGTTGTTGGAAGATTCAGGGAACAACTGGATTTTCTGCAAAACGTTCCCAACTATTTCATGAGTTTTGGGAGTACAATTCATGTTGTACTTTTTGTGTTTGCAGATCTTTGAGGAAGAATACAATGTATGGTTCCTTGACTGGGGTGGAGCCCTTGTAGCTATGAAACACACATCAATGCCCATTCGCCATTTGTGGTAAGGATGTTTTCTTAAACTTGAGAACATGCTCCTTAATGAAGGATGGATCCTTCCCTTGGCAGACCTAGAACTGACTCTTGCATGACTCTTTTTGTTGAGTAATATGATTAGACAATGTGGAAACTCTGCAAGGGCTTCTATTTTTCTCTTGCATTTTTTCACAAACACAGTCCCAGATAAAGTCAAGGACACCTGGAAATGATTTTGTACATATAAAAGAAGTAACCAGAAGGCAAGATGCCAAGCCAGTGATGAAGTGGTGGTTATGCTTTCTTCATAAAAATTTCTAGCAGACTTAATCATCTGCTCATATTATGTATTTAAAAGATTTCTATGCCACCCTTCAGTAAAACTTGCAGGGCAATGTACATTAAAAATTATAAAACAATAACACATTTAAAACCCATTTAATGCATACAAATGCAGAACAGAATCACAACAGCAGTAAAATGCAGCAAAGCACATAAAACCGTCATTAAGACTAGCTCACACTACATGCTAGAATGCCTGGGCAAATAAGAATGTTTTCATCGGGTGCCAGAATAAGATTACAGTTAATGCCAGGCAAGTTTTCCTGAGGCTTTCCTGAGGTTGTCACAACCAAAAAGCCCTTCTATTTGGGTGCCACCTGCCTGATTTCATTGTCACTCTGCTGTATGGGAGAATTCTTCTTTCTTGCATACATTATCTGCCTGCCTATCCTTGATGATTTAGAACCATTATCTCCTAGCTTAGAGAATATGTACCTCATTCCGCAGTCTTATAAATATTCTGTTTAAAAGCCATTCCCTCCTCCCAACAAATGCCTCCCTACATCTGCCAGTAGGAAGGAGAAACTTACCAGCAAGTGAGGGTGGGGTGGAATAGGTGAATGAAGCTGACTTGCTTGTGGCTATCTTATTTTTTTTTATCTTTTATTTATTAAAATATTTATGCCCAACACTTTTGAACCAAAAGGATCTGCAAGGCAGTGAAGAGCACTGAAATCCAAATACATGTTAAAACCTCTACAAAACATAATAATAAATAACAACAACTCTGCAATAACCCAACTATATGAAACACAACACAATCCTATGCATGTTTAGGGATAGGGAGAAATTCAGTCAGAACTTTCCAAATTTCACACTTTTGAACTAATGCATGAAATGACGTTCAGTTATCCTTTGAAATTCACACTCCTCTGAATTTTGCAATGGTGTGTTCACCAATAAAACATGCATACAAAATCTGTATTTTAGGGGAAAGTGCACACAAAGATGCATATATTAATGAAAAGAATGTTTAAAATGCATTATGTTAAGGACATTGCTTGCAAAGATCATGTATGTTAGGCAAAATAATGCATATATTGGGAGAAATGTGTACCAAAATACATACAATTTTTTATGCAAACTTCAAAAAATCTTAAAGTTTGGGGTGAACTGAACATAAGATTGGAAAAATTCTCAATGTTTGGGACAAACTGAAACCAAACTTATGACTGAAAAAATAAGAAACAGAGAGACAAAGATTTGTTAATTCCTATGAATGTTATGCATACTTTCATTTCACCCTTCAACAGGTTCCCAGGTCTGGTTACAAAAAGTTAAAATTGCAATAATACAAAATTAGAACAAAAGTAAGCTCCACGATGTTTCATGGGCTTACTCCCAGTGCATAGGATTGCAGTCTTAATTAAGCAGTAGTAAACACAAATCAGAACAACAGAGCAGTCACATATTCTATGCAAATGTCTAGCAATGCCTTTTCTTTTTGTTATATGTCATGTGAACAAGCAAACAAAATCCTCTTTGCCCACAGTGATGAAGATGAATTTCCATTCATACTTACAATTAGCACTGTTTTCCATAAAATAAATGTGGGTGTTGTGCTTCTTCTAATGGGCTGACCTACTCCAATTTCTGAAGCTGTTAATGGAGAAAATTACAGGGAAAGAGCTTTCAGGAGCTGACATCCAAACACCCTGTGTGTGAATACAAATAATCTTGCAGATGGACACTTGTGACTCTCTGTACAAAATGAGAGATTATGTCTTTCAATCAAATAATAATACAGCTTTACCACAGTTATAATGTGCAAGTATCTCCTCTACTTTAGTTATTAAAGTACCCTTCAATTGGTAACATTGATGTGGGCCACTTAAAGATCCCAGTGAACTGAAAGTTCTGCCTTTCACACTGGAATATATTCTGTAGGTGATTTCACATATTCAGGAGGTTGATGTCTTGTCAGTTCCCACAGGTCAGTGTCTCTTAGCTCCTCTAACATGGGTTACTGTACTATTATGGTTAGGGTTACCATTATGGTTAGAGTTTCCTTGAGGAATTTGGTATTTGCCAATTCCGATACAAAATGTCCTGTTCTGCACCTCTCAGACTACCCTGTAGATCAGAATTCAGCTGTCCATCAGATTTTCCACTTCTCGAAGTGTTACAACACCAGTCTCAGCAGCTTAAAGAAATGAAAATATATATATTTAAATGAATATTTTGAGAGAAAATACACATTGTGTATTAAAATATGTATTTGAATAGTGTTTTGAGACTATTTAGTTATTAACGATCAGTTTTTAACAATATAACTGATTAATACAAAATTGGAAAGGAATTGTGGGTAAAAAAGAAAAGAAAGAAGAACCATGCCGAAGTGACATGGACATGTTTGCCCATCCCAGATTATGGAAACTTTCACTAAAGCAAGGCTATGTGATAAAACACTCCATGACTACTGATGTTCAGATTGTCAAGTGATAAGCACTGTGAGCAGATGAATAACGTAATGTTTGAAGGGTATAATAACATTCTGGTGGCTTTGCACTAGAGTTGAGCTAAAGGAGAGCACTTTTCATGAAGCAGTTCACTCTCCATGAAAAGGGTTCTTCATTTTGGTGATGTCTTGTAGTCCATCAAGGATGTCAAGATACCTATAAAGATTTGGACCACTCTAGTTTTTCACCTTTATATAACTTTCCATAGCTTGGTGGTAGAGCACCTGCTTTGCATTCAGAAGGTCCCTGGTTCAATCTCTGGCATTCCCAGGTAGGGCTAGGAAAGAATCCTGCCTGAAACCCTGGAGAGGTGCTACCAAGCTAACGATACTGGGCTAGATGGACCAATGGTCTGACTCAGTATAAGGCACCTTCCCATGTATCTAAGCATGGTCATCTATACTGAATTGCTCTAAACCAGGCATTCAAAAAGTGCGGTCTGCAGGCATTCCCCTAAGTATTTTCTGGTGGCCCTTGAGACCCCTAGTTAGGGGTGCACGAAAGTCACTTACCTTTTCTCGCAGCTTGTTCGCGGTGGGGGGGAGCACTTCGCTGCTCCCCCCGCGAAGTTCAGGCTGGGGGGGAGGCTTCCTGCCTCGCCCGGCCGAAATTCAGGCCGGGGAGGAGGCTTCCCGCCTCGCCCGGCCGCGAACACGAAAGTAAAAAAAAACCAAAACAACGTCCCCTGATAGGCTACGTGACGATTCACGTAGCCTATCACGGCTAGATCTGGAAAGTCAGCCGTGATAGGCTACGTGAATCGTCACGTAGCCTATCACGGGTGACTTTAAAAAAAAAAAAAAAAGCGCGTACGCGAATGGCGGCCCCCATAGGGAGCCGCCATTCGCGTTCCTTATTTAGTTGCTGTAGTCTATGTAAATGTTTACGAAGACTACGGCGAAAATAAGGGCAATGCTATTTGCGTTGTCCTTATTTTCGCCGTAGTCTACGTAAACATTGACATAGACTACAGCGACCAAATAAGGAAGGGGAATGGCGGCTCCCTGTGGGGGCCGCCATTCGCGTACACGCTTTTTTTTTTTTTTTTAAAGTCACCCGTGATAGGCTACGTGACGATTCACGTAGCCTATCACGGCTGACTTTCCAGATCTAGCCGTGATAGGCTACGTGAATCGTCACGTAGCCTATCAGGGGACGTGTTTTTTTTTTTTCTTTCATTGCAATGGCGGGGGCGGCAACCGGTCGAAAGACCGGCTGCCGCTCCCGCCCTGCTCGAACACTGGCCGAACCGCCAGCCGGACCCGCCGCCGGGAGGGACATTCAGGGAAGGTAAGTCCCGTCCCGGGGGGGGGGGTGCGGGGTGCGGGGGGGTGCGGAGGATTTCTCCCCGAAACTTGTTCGGGGGGCCGAATACGTTGGCGCTCGGCCCCCCGAAGTTTCGGGGAGAAATTCTCCGCCATCCCTACCCCTAGTACCTGCCACTGATAAAAAACGAAAAGGGGAGAAGGAGTTTTGTACACTGAGCTGTTTCAAGAGCCTGTTTTCAGGCAGTCAACTGGGATAGAAACATTAAAATAAAATGAATTAGTCAATAAAGCACCCTGCTATATTGTCAAACAGATTTAAATCTTTGATTCCAAAACACAGGCCTCTGTGTTTGTGGATCTAAACTAACTGAATATTGCTCAATAATCATATGACCAGATTTAAAGGGAGATGCATACTTCTTATGTACTTCTCTCTCTTCTGTTAGCAATTCATAGAGGCCATTAGGGATCCTTGAGGAATTCATTCTTTGCAAATTCCTATATGAATTGACCTGATCTACATGTCTTGGACAAATGTAGAGATCAGAACTTGGCTATCCACTGGATTTCACACTTCTCCGAATGTTGAAGCTCAGTTCCTTGCATTTTAACATATCAAATACGTATTTAAATAGTGAGAGAACATATTTTTTGAGGATATCTTTTTTAAAAAAATCTGCTGCTAAATGAAGAAATGGAATGGAACATAATTATGGGCAATTTCCCCCACCTGACCTGCAAGGCTTTGGGAGGGGACATGTTTGCAGCCAGCTGGAGAGGAGGAGGAGGTTACATCCTCAACATGCAGCTGCACGCAACACCAGTGTGGAAAGGGGCTGGGTGTAGCCCATTATTTAAGTCAGCTCCAGCCCTCATCAAGCCTCTTTCTATTTCCAGGACCTGCCCACCTTCACTTAATTCAGTACAGCATTAGCTGGTCACCTTCTGAGGGCTGAGTAGGAAGCTTTTACCCCTCTACAAATTGGCTCAGTGGACAGGTTTTTTCACCTGCTCTACACTAATCAATGGGAAAAGAGGTATAGTAATGTGGTTGGTGAGTTAATTAAGTAAATCACAGGTATGTACAGGAAATGATCACGTAGGGATGAGCTTTAGTGTGCAACCTGAGGCACCTTTATGGTGATTCCCAAGACTTGCCACCCAGGGCTATGTAACCCACGTGCAAGTTATGGATTGTGTTTGGGGCTAACCTGGCTCACGCTTCCAGAGTTCTACAGCACCATGAGGATGTAGATGATTCAGGAAGACTTAAGGGGACAAATTACCTTCCCTCTTCCTGGTCAGAAGCAGGTTTGCCCAACTAACTCACAAGCTAGTTGCTTGCAGGACCCTGAAAAATCTAGGCTCCTGCGCAGTCATCTCTGCAGATCCTGTTATTTTAAACACATGTGACCCTAATTCAACCTATTTATCCATGTCTCACCTCTTTATTCTAAGTAAGTTCATAAAGAGTTTCAGAGCATAAACTGACAGATTTACCTGTGTCTAGATGTCATGAAACATTCTCCACTACAAAGAGAGGATGTGGACTCTACAGTGGTTTCTGTTTTTCAGTCCGAAATGCAGTGATGCCAAGTCCTGCTAATAAGTTGTATACCAAAGATAGCTCCATGTACTTAGGTGGGATAAACCCAATAATATTCTACCTATTATGATGGAGGGCCAAACTAAATGGGATGGTCATGCGTGGTTCTTCTGTATTCTTCTCTCTCTCTCTCTCTCTCTCTCTCTCTCTCTCTAATCAAATACAGCTGTGAAGGCTGCAGTCAGACCAAAAGCCTGCCTTATGGAAGGGCAGGCTTCTCAACCCTGTCCCCTCTTACTGTTTTTACACCAAAAATTGCCCCCTCCCAAAAGTGAGTGTGCAGAGGGGGGAATTATAGCAGAAAAACTACTGGTAGGAAAGGGGTTAAGACACCCTTTTCCTTGCACTCCACTGTATCCCTTTGGGGTGCACCTAGTAAAAAATGAGAATGTCAGAGAAAACTTACATATGACTGTGTAGTTCCATCCTAAATAAGGGACTGGGCATAAGTGATTATTTACCCTTTCAGTTCCTTTATAATTTCTTGGGTTTGTTCTGCCCTGTGTTCCTCCAGTTAAGTAGGATAAGTTTTAAAACTTAATTCTGGAATTGGAGTATGCATGGTTTGCCTCAGCTTTCAGCTACTTTAGCTCAGTTGGATTCCCCCTCCCATATTACTGATGAGCACATGGACATTGATAAAGCATTGGGGTGGGGGGATGCAATCTTGATATGACTGAGCTGCATCAAGATCCTTGTGACATGTTTTCTGATAATCACGTGTGCACAGGAGTGCATTGTTTAAACACCACACAAAAGAATCTTGATACAATCATATGTACCAAAACATCAAGAATGTTTTGTTAATGCATACAACTGCACACATGCACTGGTAAAAAACTGCAAAAAAGAACCTTGAGCCAGTTAGGTGTGCTGTCATATCAAGATTGCTTTTTCTACAGCATTCGATCAATGTGCACGTATTGCAAATGCATTCACATTCACACCATGCTTTTTCTGTGATGAGGCCTATTTGAATAATTGATTGTTTTAACTGTGTTTTTAATGCAATGCTTGCTTGGCAAAATAAAAATTTTGCATAGTAGGCTCAAAATAAAAAGTGTAGTACAGTCTTACAAAGACATCAGACCTCTCTTGATTAATGAAAATCCTTAATTCCTGTAACAGAACAATAGTTCATGGCACACGCTGAAGTGGAATTCTCTTTTCCAGGATCCTCTAGTTTCCCCTGATCAGAGCTAAGCTATCATTTGACTCAGGCAGAGCTGTCCCTCATTGACTTTGATAATCGTTCATGGTGCATTACTTCTTCAAAGCACCTCGAAGCACAGCATTAATTAATAACAAGGCAAGACTTTGAAGATTGATGCCTGTTTATAAATCCAACTACTGTCACTCACCAGCCTAAGAAGGTGCTTAATTACCTTGGAAATGGCTCCAGTGAAATCCTTTTATGTGTATTTATCTCATCTCTTTCAATCTCAGGGTGAGTTTCAATGAAGGAAGGACCTGGAATAAATATGGCTTCACATCAGCACCGCTCTTTGTGGATGGGTCCCTGGTGGAGCCAGGCATAGAAACACAGATAATGACGTAAGTTGCAGAGTTAATCAAGGTGCCTTGGGAGTCAGTGGAGTTGTGCCACTTTGGCCATCCATCAAAACGGAATGTCAGGTTTGTTCCAGGGTGTCTCTGTGTAGCCCTCTGGAGTCAGGAAGTGCTGCATGTTGGCTCTTACGCTGATATAGCAACTGTATTTTTCCCCTCTAGTTTTGATAGTGGTAATAATGTAATACAGCATTTCTATGGATGTTGGGTTTAAATGCATACCATGCTAAAACAAGCTACTGATATTTGCAGAACTGAGAAATGATGAGGCTATCAGTGCTGTCTTATTTACTGTGGTTAAACAATCTGATTTCAATGGATGAACTGCCGTGAAAGAAGAGTAATAGTTTCTCTTTTGGGTGCCTTGAGCTTTCGTTTTCAGTGTACAAGTTGAGGCATTGGTCCGCATTCAGCATGGTGAACAGGACACCTTCAAGTGATACGTGAACATAAATGAAATTCTCATACATCCCTAAGTCTGCTGGGCTACAAATGGATAACAGCTCTCATTGGCTGACATGGCACAGTCACCCATTTGCAGCTGGGAATTATAGCGGCTTGCTAGCTCCCATGATCCCTAGTTGCAAAAGAGACAGCTCCACAGAATGTAAGCCCCAATTCAAGCTGGGCAAATGCAAAATGATTTTTGCCAGACTCAAACTGGATTGTCTCATTTAGGAGGGTTCTATCACCACCCTCCCTGAATACTTTCCTCATCCCTACTCCTGGGTATGCAAGGAGAATTTGACTTTAAGGGTGCAATCCTATGCATGTTTAGAAAGAAAAAAGCTCTACAACTCCCAGCATTCCCCAGCTAGCATTTTTTTTAATGTCTAAACATGCATAGGGTTGCAACCTAAGCCTCCTATCTAGACCTAGAAAATCCTTCTGGACCAGCTGTAGGAGTTTTCCTTTTATACTGGTTTTGCTGGATTGCTGCTGCAGCTACCACTTGCTGTCTTACAGCATTTCCCTAGTGGCCAGTTCAGTGTAGATTTATTACTGCTTTCAGACATGCTGATTCTGAAAAGGCTGGCGACAGCAACAACGGTTCCAATATCTGGATCTCTAGTGAGGAGATGAAGCATGGAGATTTCTTTATATTAAGCAGGTGGAGGCCATGCACAGGTTTGGGACTACCCAATTTCCTTAAAAAAAACAACTCTCTTCACATCAGGGCCAAGAAAGATATATTAAAAGAAGGAAATGGTAGCAACATGTGGCTTTTCTACCCATCTCAGGTACTAAGTCAGTCTCACTACTGGGGAAAAAACTTCACCCAGCATATTTGGTAAAGGCAAACAGCTTATTTAAATGTGACAACCCATCAAGCTTTATCTTGGTTTGGCTACTTCACACCTGAAAGAGTGCAGTGTGCTTAGATTCCATATTATGCTGTTAGCAATGGCTTCTCACAGTTTGTCCATTGGATAATGATATGTCAGCTGGAGATGAAGCTACAGTTTCACAAAATGATTGGGTGTGTGTGTTCTTTTTCTTTTTTTGTGGGCAGTAAAGCAAGAGTTCTGAGTTTCTTTTTGGAAGAAAGTCAGGATGTTCTTCCCTAAGAAAATGTGGCTCCATTGAAAATATGAGCACGGCTTTTGTGTGGAGGAAAATGGAGTGTAGTGGGTGGATGAGAGTTTGGTTTGGCACCTGCAAAATACCCCCTCTCCTTTCATAAAGCTGGCATTGGGGATGTGTGAGACAAAGGCAGATGAGCATGGATAGCTATCAATACTAGAGACTTGGGCAATGTGTACTGGTTAATTTCTCTGGCATGCTCAGCATTCCCAAACAGCTGATATGAGACATCAGCCTATACTGGGAAGCACCATTATGTTTCTGTAGTGTTATAGACCAGGCTGCTGGTTTTGATGACATAAGTATAGTAAAGCACATTGCTAACTCTAGTGGTAGATAAGTGACCCCATAACTTTCTCGCCTCTTGGTCCATTCTGACCGTATGATCTGAAACACTTAGCATTCACTCCTGACCAGTGTTGTCTGCACTGAAATCATCTGAGAAACTGTATGTTTTACCTAGCTATAAAGCTCCCTGAAAAGCAGGCACTGCAATAATAGGGAGCAGGTACATGCTGTTGGCCCAGTCCCTGGCATTGGCCATGTTGCCTGGCCCAGTGTCTACAGATTACCACATGTTAACAAATTTATCTGCAGGGAAAAAGCCTTTGCGTGAGCAATTTCTGTGTGAGTAGATTTCTGTGCCATCAGGCCACTTTGCACTGCTCACTGCCTTTCCTCCTGCAGAGGAACATGTGGATGATGGTAGATGGGGCTAGGCAGTGCACCTGATGGTGGGGGTACCACTGGGAGCTGATGTCCACTGCGGCTGGTGGGGCAGAGGGCGGGCTGCCAGAGATGGAACCAAGGGGTCACCAGCCACTTAGGAGTTTTTAAGGACATTGTAGAACCAATAAACAGAGGCAGAAGAGCTTTTAAGGGCATAAAGGTTGGCTACTCATCTTGCACAGGAGCTTTTACAGACATAACCTTTTGCAAATCACAGACAGAGGCTTTTTTACACGATTACCCAACAGAGAGTCAACACATAGTTTAAAAAACAACAACTTGGCCGCACACAACGACATATCTTTTAAAAAGAATTAAGAATTAAAACTGAAAAATTGGCCAGGCAGCCTTCTTGCACAGACTTGGTGGTGATGATGATGATGATGGTGATGGTGATGGAAGCTCAACTGCTCCTACCTGCCTTGGGTTCAATTTTGGTCAGAGCTCATCCTTAGAATTTGTTTTTAATACCAGAGGAGAGAATTGGATTCTGTGAGGTTATGAGCATCTGCAGGGCACCTTTGCTCTTCTACATTCAAGTGAAACATGACTGCCCTTCTCCTTAGAGAGCAATTAAGATCTCAGCTGCTTACCTCTAAGGACAAAGGTGCAGGCTCAGGTGCTCAGTCCTCTCTTTTGCAACACCAATCCAGAGAAAGAAAAAAAAATGTTTTAAAAATTATTTACACAACAGCAATTCCTCAACTTTAGCTTGTGCGGTCACCCCACCCTCTTGTGTACCTAATAGCAGGGGAAAAGGATGATGCACCATAAAACCCATCCTCTGTCCTTGGTTGAGTTTGATGCTTATGTGGCCCACCCTGGGCGACTACACTCAATCTCTCCAATTCAATGAGAAGAAGAAAATTGTTTAATCCCTCACAGACCATTCCTTGTCTCACAAGACAGACAGCCTGCTGCTCAATCCTAGCTTGAAATCCTTGCCCGCAGTAGAGAGAGATGGGGCAGGGGGAATTCCTATTTGTTGCTGGTTTCTATATTGAGGACAGTGATCCCCTAAAGCAGGGAATGGCACAATTGCTCCATCTTCATAAGATCTTTGTAACAGATTCAGTGAGGATTTAGAAGTGTGGCTTCCGATTTTCAATGCTGACTAAAAACAGTCCCATTTAAGAGGTTATACTGTGTTCTCTCTTACTGATGATTAATGTGCTTAGCTTTTGGAACCTTTATGGAGATAATTAATGATTACTATTATTGAAAAATGAATCTATTTATGTATTTATTTTTTCATAAGGCTTCACAAAAGCCATAATACAAGTTTTGCAGGATTTTACTGAGGAAGATTTTTTTTTTTTAAATGAAAAGAGTTACATGCCATTCCACAGGGGCTACAGAATAAGGCAACTCCATTTTTATGGCCCTGTAAGTGGTTACTATGGAGCTTGTATTTCTCTCCATGGAATTTTTACTGAGCTGATCTTCTAACACCTGGTTAGAATCATATTGAGCTAACAAAAGGGAAAGAATAAAAGGATAAAAGACCTTCTCTTGATGCAGTCTCTGAGGATATAACTATTCATTCCAGTAGTTCAGAATGGAGCTGACTGAGCTCTGTCACCTAGGTCCAGTGCAAACAAATTAAGGCTCTTGAACCTACCCTTATTTTATTATTTATCAATATTGAATTCAAATGCTCTAAATTAAAAAGAGATTAATGGTCTGAAACCTCTTGAACTGGAAGTAGAAACAGGTAGAGTCAAGGGAAAATAATTCTTTACACAACATACAGTGTGTAGAATAGAATTCAAAGTTACAAGTTATGGCAGTAGTCATTAGTTTTAAATGACTAATTCATGGATGGTTAAGTCTGTCTGTGCCTGTTAGCCTGGTCATTAGCCACGATGTCTAACTCCAATGCAACACTACCACCACTAATATAAATTGCTTTACGTTATGAAACCTGTTGTGCCAGCAAATGCTTTTGGCATTGCAATAGAGGTTGCTTATACTAGCAGACCATAATTTACATTGTTGGTAGTGTCACATTGGATTCTGCCCTATGGAAACCCCAGGTTCAGAGACTGTATACCACTGAATACTAGCTGGTGGAGACCAGCAGCAGCAGCATGAGAGGGTGATTGTTTTCATGCCCTGTTTGTTGGCTGCCTGGAGGTCAATTATGGTCACTATGGGAAGTACAATGTTGGATGAGATGGAACTTTGGTGTGATTTAGCAGGGATCTTTTTACCTTCTTTTGTTCCAATGAAATTCATTTTTTTGTCCTATCCTTCAACATTTTGAATTTTGCACCTGAGTTAGTCTTTTCCATTTCATCTGTCAAAACTTCAGAATATTGAGATTCTTAATGTGATTTGCATCACCCATGCCATATGTCCCATTACTAGGGTGTACGAAACACACTCACCCATCTGGTTGGGGCATCCGCTGGGGGGGGAGGCAATCCGTCCCTCCCCCCGGAATCCTCCCTGGCTGGCTCCATTCCGTGGCAAGTAGGGATGTACGAATCCCTTACCTTGCTCTGCTGAGGGGCATCCATGGTGGGGTGGAGGCGCTCCGTCCCTCCCCCCAGAATCCTGCCTGGCCGGCTCCACTCCACGGCCAAGCCGCGGAGCTGCCGGCCAGCTCCGGCCACCCACAGCCCGACATCCGGCCGCTGGGCAGCCCTGCAGGGATGCAAATGGTGGCTGTCATAGCCGCCGCCATTTGCGTCCCTGTATTGAGCCGTGATAGGCTACGTAAATATTTACGTAGCCTATCACGGCAGGGGGGGAAAAAACCCAGCGTACGCAAATGGCAGTAGCCGCCGTCATTTGCGTACGCTGGGGTTCCCCCCCCCCACCGTGATAGGCTACGTAAATACTTATGCAGCCTATCACGGCCTCCATAGGGATGCAAATGGCATTCCTGCGTTAGCCGTGATAGGCTACGTAAGTATTTATGTAGCCTATCACGGCTTGAAGAGGAGGAAGTGAATGGCGGCCGCAGGACGGCCACCATTTGCAAAGCAGCGTGGACAGGAGCAGGTAAGTGCTCCATTTCGCACACCTTTTGTGGGGTGGGGGTGGTGGGGACTTCGTCCCGCGCACCTTTTGTGGGTTGGGGGGGCGGGGGCATCGTTCCGCGATGGATTTCGGGGGGCTGACTGCACTGGCCTTTGGCCTCACCAAGATCCGTTGCAGAATTCTCTGACATCCCTAGTGGCAAGTCTGTGGAGCCACTGGCTGGGCCCATCCGCGGCCGGACTTCCGTCCACTGCTGGACTGCAGCCGCAAATGGCACCCGCAAATGGCATCCGCTGCCGTCCGCTGCCCCAGTCTGCGGCCGCAAATGGCACCCAGCATAGCGGACGCCATTTGCATCCCTGCTTTAGCCATGATAGGCTACGTAAATCTTTACATAGCCTATCACGAAAAGAGTAGTGATGCAAATGGTGTCCGCTATTCTGGGTGCCATTTGCGGCCGCAGATTGGGGCAGCAGACAGCAGCGGATGGACTGGACTGGCCGGCAGCAGGTAGGGTCCGTCCAGGGAGAATTTTGCGGGGTGGCGGAGGGGAGTGGTCCATTCTGCGATGGACTCTGGGGGGCTGGATTCTAAAGAAGTAGAATTCTACTTCTAAAAATTCTCTGCCATCCCTATCGGCTGAAATGTAGTAACCACAGAATCTGCCCCCCTCAAATTTTTGAAATGTCCATACCAATTTGCAACTTGCAAATGTGGATGGCAAATTGAAGCAGCTGTTTCAGTTTGGCCATTTCTGAAATATTCACTCATGTGGGGTAACTTGAATGCACTAGGCAATTATTAACATGGTCATTCACCAGTGATTTCTGTAATCAAGGCTGCACTTTTTCCAGCTATCCTAATGATGGCAATTCCTGAAGATTAGTGATTATATCTGTGATACTCTGATTTGTACATTATATCTGTGCATATGAGTGCAGTATGGCTATATAAGTAGGCACCAATTATATCTTACCACTAGCGATGTATGGCTCCATCTGTGTTTCACAGATTGTCAGGCGCCTTTTGTTCCATCGTCTGCTCACAGAGAGATTCACATTTTTTTCGTTATGTGGAACAATACGCAAATAATTCTGAAAGAGCTGTTGCAACAATTTACAGTGTGTAACATTTAGCATATTGTCCCACATTACATTCAGCTTTTCCCTGCCTATATTTACCAGTCTCCGCAGAAACATGTGTGTTTTCCTACAAATAAATATGCGTAAATTTTGGGAAAGTAAAAAAAAACAAAGAACAATCTGAAAGTCCACAGACTCTGTGCAGCCTGAGCGGGTCACTCCACAGCAGATTCCGCAGGGTGGATTCTCAGAAATCCAAGCTCATTTTGTTGTTCAGTTGTTCAGTCGTGTCTGACTCTTCGTGACCCTTCCGGTCCTCCGCTGTCTCCCGGAGTGTGCTCAAGTTCATATTCATTGCATCGGTGATGCTATCCAGCCATCTCATCCTCTGCCGTCTCCTTCTCCTTTTGCCTTCAATCTTTCCCAGCATCAGGGTCTTTTCCAGTGGCTTTTCTCTTTGCATTAGGTGGCCAAAATATTTGAGCTTCAGCTTCAGTATCTGTCCTTCCAATGAGCAGTCAGGGTTGATTTCCTTTAGGATGGACTTATCTGACCTCCTTGCAGTCCAGGGGACTCGTAAGAGTCTTCTCCAGCACCACAGTTCGAAAGCATCGATTCTTCGGCGCTCGGCCTTCCTTATAGTCCAGCTCTCACTCACAGCCATACGTTCATCTCAAATTTCTCCAGCACCCCTAATTACCACTTTACAGCCTGGCATCCCAGATTGATGTTTGATTTTTTTTTTTAACTGTATGTGATCTTTATGCAGAATGTCATTCAAGGCAGCTTAACAAACTACTAAAACATATCCCTTTTAAACCCATATACATTTACATAGATAATACATCAGCCAATCATACAACTAATTGCTCACATAATTACCCAATTATTTCTCTCAGTGCTTAATTATGATCACTCACTTTCCCAGTGCTGATGTAGAATGAGCAACTGGCTAGCTCTGTTTCAGAAGACTCCTCAAGAAAACCATCTTATGAGTGGTTTCTGTTCCCCAAAGATAACCCACGGCAGGATGAAAACACACCAGGACTTGAATATACTTCAATAAGAGTCTACAAAGTGGGTGATTGTGTTAGCATAAGTTTCCACTCACAGTTCAGTTTTCAAGCCTGGCCCAGATTTCAGAGACCTAGTTAGGCTCTTTACTTCATTCTCATGTTATCATTGCACCTTGAGAGTCTGGCTTTGGCCTTGGGAAAGAACCTGAAGCTTTAGACAAGCAGACATAAGAATATGTTGCAAAGCATTAGGGTTGTTCATTCAGCTATCAGTACCATACCTGGTTTTGATCTGAATGAAAACATCCTTTCTCAAGGCTGAGAGTCTGTCAGCCTTTCATGAACAAGAGTAAGTAAAAAACAAAACCAGAATCAAAGCTATGCTTGGGAAAAATGCCATTAAATATTAATTCTCAGTTTCTCCCTGCTTCCTCTTTTCAGAACTATTTTTCATGTAACTAGGAATTCTTTTGAAGCAAATGGCATACAAAGCTGTTTCTAAACATCGGAAATACATTTTTAAAAAGAAAAAAAAGAACCAAATTTCTAAAGCTTTGATTTGTCATTCAGCGAGTGCATATTTTGATACCCCATTAATGTCTTTTCCCTTCTTCTTGCAGGCGTAACCAACCGACTAATCTGTAAATCCGCCCTGAATAGAACCCCCCTCATAATTATACGTTCAGCAGATTACTTCACTAATTGCACTTGGCGTCATTTGGTAGCTTGGAGATCACTCCTTGGCATGTCATCTGCTGTGTTTTCACTCTCGTGCCAGCCTTTTAAGGAAAGTGCCTGTTGGATTGTTAAGCAATTGAATGACCATTTTCTAAAAGGTCTCAAGAATCCGTGATAGTTGCCAGACACAGAAGATATTAAAATCCTTTTTGTAGCCACTGAAATAAATTAGTATTCAGTGGCTGGCACTCTCCTGTCCACTCCATTTTATTCGCTTATTTCTGAGAAGCCCCAGTCTCAGCTGGGTGGAAATCCTTTCTTCATGCCTTTGTAGGCAGTCCACTCAGAGAGCTGACAAGGGAATAGCTAAATTGAAGATATGTGCCAGTTCCCAACATTTTTCTCTCTTTGTCACAGTCTGTCCCCAACATTCTGTCACATTGTAGAATAACCAAGGACGCATTTGCATTCAGTGTTTTCTGCTGGTTGACTACTGGAAAGTCTTGTTGGGTGTAATTCTGTAACTCCATGGGTCATGTTTGGTAGTTCAGTGTTATATTGCTGCTGTAGTCTAGTGATGCTTCTCCTGAATTGTCTGAAAGATCATGGGGATGGTTTGGAGCACCAATGCTTTCCTTCAGTGGTCTTTCTAAACCTAACCCTACCTCTGACTTCACATTGCTACCCATATGGCAGCCATTTTGCCAAATACTCCCTTTCTCCTAGCATATTCAAGTGCTAGGGATGGGATGAACAGAGATGGGAGAATGGGTAAAGCTTGATCTTGTCAAGATTCTCTGATTTTCAGCTCGAAGCTTCATTCGCCTTGCTTCTGTTCCCAGTTGTGAGCATTTGGGGGTTGTTGTTTGAATGGGAAAAGCATACATTTGGGTGCACCTTTTTTCAAGTGTGCATCCAAATGTGCACTTTCCTCCCCACTGACTAAAGGTCAAAATGTGCATTTTTCGAGAGTGCACACTTTTTTTTGGAAAGTGGACATTTTTCTAATGTACATATTTTACAAATGCAGTGCTTGGAATATGCAAGCATTTCCTGAAAAATTATGTTCACATTTGTGTCTGTGGAGCTGCGCCATCTCCCCCTCCATGATGGGGAAGGGGTTCTCATCATTGCCAGCTGGAACTATCTAGGCAACTCAAGACTCATTGCCCAGAGTTTCTCTGTAAAAAGTGATACTACTACTTTACTTTCAATTAATTTTTAAATTATTTTATTTTATGTTGTAAGCCACCCAGATAATTTTGTTTTTTTTAAAAAAATATGGTGGCCTATAAGTGTGGTAAGTGAATAAGTAAATAAAGACTTACTACAATAGACATTTAAGACATTGTTTAGGAAGCTTCTTCCACCACATTCCGTATGCCTGTCAATATCAGTCCCTGGGGAACATTGGCAGGAGAGGACCATTGCCCTCGTGTCTTGCTTGTAAGCTTCCCAGGGACATCTGGTTATCTACTATGGAAACTTAATACTGTACTAGACAGACTTTTGGTCTGACTGAGAAGGTCTCTTCTCCTTATGCCTGTAACATGTGGCAACAATAATGATGAAAATCAGTGGGTGGGATCTCCTCCAGGCCTCATTCTTGAAATTAATAGTATTTTGATGATAACAGAAATTTTACAGTCAGCTTGAACATATCCATGCACACAGATGACCTAATGCTCCTCCTCCTCCTCCTCCTCCTCACCATCATCACCAGCATTTCAGATTATTCTCTTTCCATGTCACAATTTTAAGTACAAATACGTATGCAAATTATATTGCATTTATTTGCTGTTTATTATTCATTTAAATAAATTTAGTTTTGTGTATTGTCTCTTTTATAGCCCCTGAAGAAGGCCCCTAAAAATATCAGGGCCAAAATGCATTGGGCTTTATTAAAAATAAAATTATATTTTTCAGCACCTTGAGACATGTTCTGTCTGTATAGATCTGCGGTGGAGGCTTTCCATTTTGTCTACATTCATCCAGACCTATAACCATCCCACTCTTCTCAGGATTACAAAATGGAATCTGGCCTAACCATCCCACTTCCCTTTTCCTCCCACATTGAAAACATCCTACTTCCTTTTGTCTCCCACTCTCAGGCACTAGCCAGTTTAAATGTCCATTTATCAATTTGTCAGGTAAGTTTTATGTAATGCATTTATTGCATCTGTTTTCCAACTTGATATGTACAGCTTCACATGCTTTCATGTGCTTAGCAGTAGGGCTGTGCAAAGCTTCAGTTCAAAGCCCAAATAACAAGGTGAAGAATGCTGATTTGGGGGTGCCTTGTCTCGCTACGAAGCAGATCAGAACAGCACCAAGGCACCCCAAAGTGAAGCAGGTCACCTATAAGGCGCTTTCATCTGCCTCGTATATCTGGAGCTCTTCTTATGCCTTCTGAGCAGCCCAGACAGCCTGTCTCCAATATGTATCAACTTCTGAAAGATCACGTGGAGGTGGAGGGGGGGGGAGGGGAAGAGAAGGGAATGTGGAGGTGCCAAATATATCAATTTGAGAGACATCCAGCCACCAGGGATGGAGAGGAAGGGGAGATGTAGCAGGAGTCAGTGAGCTTTGCTGTGAGTCAGCCTCCGTTTGCACATTGTGAGAGAGGTGGTGTTACTGGAGAGGAGAGGACTGTCTGAATATTATTTGGCTAGAGCAGTGGCCTCCAATGTGGGGTGCATGCACCCCGGGGGGGGGGAACACAAGATGATTCATTGGGGTGCACGAGCCTCTTGATAATTGAGCAGCCTCCCGCTGCCCTGACAAGCTGCCATTGTGTGCACGATGGTGGTGGTGGCAGCGGTGGCAGCATCAGGATGGGATGAGAGCTGGGAGGGAAGCTCCAAGGCATTTCTGCCTCCGCTCCAGTCCTATCTCGCCTCTGCTGTGGTCACCAGGAGCAACTGCACCAGTCTCTGCCAAGCATGGCAGAGGAAGCCTTAACCCTTCCCACTTTCCTTTGGCAGAACAAAGCCAAGACGGAAGGGCATGCTATGACATCTACATTATTTGTCTCCCCACTCCACCCTTCTGTAATAGGTTTACTATTCATTCCAGTTGTTTGTTCATTTAAAAATCCAGAAAATTTCACTGTAGTTGCTTATCTTCCCCTTCACACAAACACCTCCTCAATTCTCTCTCAACCATTACTTTGCCTTATTTTGATTTTTTTTATAAATACATATATATAAATATAGTACTTTCCCTTTCTCCCCTTCCACCTGCCCTTCTCAGTTCTTGTATTCCTTCCCTTCCCATGTTTGATCTCTTTTTCCTAAATAAAAAATAAATTAAAAACCCTTTCTCTTCTGTTATTTATTTATTTATTTATTTATTAAATTTCTTAATCGCCCATCTGGCTGGTCATCCGGCCACTCTGGGTTATGTACAGCAATACAACAGTTTTAAAACAATAAAATTCTACATTAAAACATCATATTTCTAAATATGTAAATGTCTGCATTTAGGCTAATCCACCAGCTTTACAGCCACAAATGGTGCCCAATACGCCGTTTGCATCCGGATACTTAACATAGTGATACGGAATGCCAATGGCAGCTGGCCGTATTGCCAGCTTTGCGGCAACGGCGGCCAGTTCTGCAGGATCATCGCGGAGTGGAGCTGGCCTGGATGGACTCTGGGGGGAAAGAAGGATTGCCTCCCACCCCCACAGATGCCCCCCCGGACCCGCAGGTAAGGCGTCCTCCCACCCCTACTGGTAACCAGTGCAACTCCTTCAGCACCGGAGTGATGTGATCATGCCGGCGGTCGCCTTTAATCAGGTGAGCCACCGTGTTCTGTACTGGCTGCAGCTTCTGAACCGTCTTCAAGGGTAACCCCACATAGAGTGCATTACAGTAGTCTAGACAAGAGGAGACCAGGGCATGTACTACCGATGGGAGCAGATGACTGGGAAAGTAGGGGCGCAGCTGCTGTATCAGATGGAGTCGCATTTAGCTGCATTTAGCTTAAATTAAGACCTTTATGGCCGCAAATGGCGTAGTGGATGCCATTTGCGTCCACAGTCAATCAGCCGGCGGCCGTATCGCTGGTGCTTTGGAGCTGGCTGGTGGGGAAGATCTGGCTGGTGAGGTTTCCTCCAGGAGATGGAGGTAAGTCTTCCAATCCTCCATGGACTCCGGAGGCCAGATTCTAGGAATGTCAGAGAATTCCGCCATGGATCTCGGTGAGGCTGAATGCCAGTGCATTCGGCCCCTGAACTCCGTGGCGGAATGGCCTGCCCCCCCCGCCCCCCCGTGGATCCCCCTGGGACGAGACTTACCTCAGGCGGATGTTCCAGGCGGAGGCGGCTTCAGCGGCGGCGGCTGGTCTTCAACCGGCTGCTGCCGCCTCCATTTACAGTCTTGTCTTTTTTTTTTTTTTTTACAGAGACGTGATAGGCTACGTAAGTTTTTACATAGCCTATCACGTCTCTGTAAAAAAAAAAAAAGAGAGAGACGAAGAAAAATAAGGAACGCAAATGGCGGTGGCAGTAGCTGCCGCCATTTGTTTTGCATTTTTTTTCCCCTTACCCAGAGCCCTCCGCGGCTGGAAATCCGGCTATGGACGGCCCTGGCCTGGGCCTGGCCGGCTGCTCTGCGGAGCCGCCGCGGAACACAGCCGGCTTTCGAGGGTTCCGGGGGGGAGGACTGGATCGCCTCCCCCCCTGGCGACGATTCTGGGGGGAGGGATGGAACGCCTCCACCCCCAGCGGAACCTGACGGAGCCAGGTAAGTGGGGTTTCGTATACCCCTACCAGCTTCAAAAGAATCCGGGGGTCCGTGGAGGATTTCTCCCCCATCCCTAGTGATAACTATTGGTGCCCATTGGTGCACCAATAGTTATCACTGCAGTATGAGAATGGTGAAACTGCAATGTGTAGATTCAACCTTTGTTTGCTTCCTGCATACCACCCAGTGTTTTCCCAGGCAATTCAGCCAAAGAGACTCTGAGGTTATTGATTGTGAATAGGAAAGTAATAGTATTTGCACCTCAAAGAAACTTATAGCAGGTTTTAGGGATAGCGATCTTCTCATCACTTCAACACCTAACTTGATTATCCCTTTATGAACCTTGGTTTGAGTTTCTGAGAGCAGCACATTTTACCTGTGCCTTGCACAAAAACTAGTGGGCCAAACTGTCTGATGGGGGGGCCAAGAGGGGACCAGATTTCAAGCATTTCTGTGGAAACAGTGAAAAGTTATGCTTTGAGAGGTTTTGTAGAAAGAAACCAATTTTTCCCTGAGCCTAGCACAAAAACCACTGGGCCAAACTGCCAGAACTTTGGCAGGTATATACCCTCCAGGGAGCTGAAGGGAGCCCAGATTTCAAGTACTTCTGTGGAAACAGTGAAAAGGGATAGCTCTTTGCCTTGAGAGTTTTTGTGGAAAAAAATCAAATTTCACCTGCACCTAGCACAAAACCTAGTGGTCCAAACTGCCTGAACTTTGGCAGGTGGAATGCCCTCTAGGGGGCTAAGTGTTCCCCAAATTTAATGTATGTATCATAACAACTGAAAACTTATGGCCATTTGTGTTTTCCCATGCAAGTCAATGTCAAAATGTCAAAAATGTAGGGATGTACGAAAGTCACTTACCTGTTTGTGGATTATGTTGATGGTGGGGGGGGCGTTCCGTCCCTCCCCCCGGAATCCTCGCCAGGGGGGGAGGCGCTCTGTTCCTCCCCCCCAGAATCCTCCGAGGCCGGCTGTGCTCCGTGGCAACTCCGCGGAGCAGCCGGCCAGGCCCGACCAGGCCAGAGCTGTCCGCAGCTGGATTTCCGGCCGCGGAGGGCTCTGGGTAAAAAACAAAACAAAACCGTGTACACAAATGGCAGCGGCTACAGAGCTATTTGCATCCCTTTTTGATTCCCCGTTTTAGCCTACGTAAATATTTATGTAGGCTAAAATGGGGAATAAAAAAGGGACGCAAATAGCACCTGCTACGCTGTTTGCGTTCCCCGTGATTTTCGCCATCATAGTCTACGTAAATATTTATGTAGATTAAGAGGGCAAAAATAAGGAACACAAATAAGGAACGCAAAAATAAGGAATGCAAATGGCAGCGGCCGTAGCCGCCACCATTTGCGTATGTGTGTGGGTTTTTTTTTAACCCACCCAGCCATGATAGGCTACGTAAAGATTTATGTAGCCTATCACATCGTGTTTTTTTTTAAACCTAGTCATGATAAGCTACGTAAATCTTTACGTAGCCTATCACGTCTTTCTTTCTTTCTTTCTTTCTTTCTTTCTTTCTTTCTTTCTTTTTCTTTCTTTTTTTTTTCTTTTACAAGAGTGGAAATGGCAGCAGCGGCCGGTCAGAAGACCGGCCGCCACTGCCGCTGGAGCTGCCGCCGCCCGGAAGATCTGCCCCAGGTGAGTCATCCACCCCAGGTGAGCCCCCCCGCCCCCCCTGCCGTGGATCAAGCCCGGAATGAGACTCACCTAGGGCGGATTTTCCGGATGGTGGCGGCTCCAGCGGCAGCTTCAGCGGCGGCTGGTCTTCCGACCGGTTGCCACTGTGGCTGCCATTTGCAGTCTGTCCCCCCCCCCCATTCGTGATAGGCTATGTAAAGACTTACGTAGCCTATCACATCTGGGTAAAAAAAAACAAAACGTGTATGCAAATGGCGGTGGCTGTGGCCGCCGCCATTTGTGTTCCTTATTTTTGGCTGTCTTAGTCTACGTAAATATTTACGTAGACTAAGACGGTGAAAATAAAGGGGAACACAAATATCGTAGTGGATGCTATTTGCGTTCCCCCGTATTTTTGCCATCTTAGTCTATGTAAATATTTACATAGACTACGATGGCCAAAAATAAGGAATGCAAATGGAGGCCATAGCCACCGCCATTTGTGTATGGGTGTTGTTGTTTTTTTTAACCCAGACGTGATAGGCTACGTAAGTCTTTACATAGCCTATCATCCCTGAATTCAGGGACACAAAAGGTGGCGGCTATGGCCGCCGCCATTTGTGTCCCTGCTAGCCAGCGGCCGGATGTCCGGCTGCTGGCGGAGCTGGCCGGCAGCTCCGTGGAATCCCCGTGGAGTGGAGCCGGCTGGTGAGGATCCCAGGGGGAGGGACAGAGCGCCTCCCCCCCCAGCGGAACCCGGCGGAGCCAGGTAAGCGGGGTTTCGTACACCCCTAGTCCAGAGCCTTACTTAGCAGTGTCTGTGACTGCCATTTCCTGAAACTGTGCTACAAAGGCATTGTGTAGACCTGCTAAAGGATAGCATATCCTTTATTAGGACAACTAAACATCCTAACAGATCATACATATAGTAGTTCTTAAATCATTATTTTGAAAAATAATAGAGTAGTAGATATATAATTATGGGTTTTCAATGTCTTAGTCAAGACAGTGTCTGCCTTTATAAAATCTCTGTAGGTTTCCATAGTGTTATATAATGTGAAAATTCTCTTGGGATCATGAAGTAATTTCCCCTTAGTATCCCTCTCCATTATCTTCAAAGCCGAGATGGCCCATTTGGATTTCAAGTGGAGATGGTTTATTCTAGAATGCTAGAAGAATATTCTGTTGGGAGACTTGTTATATTATTTTAACTCTGAAATACTGCATCTAGCAAACTGTTATTTTTGAGGCTAGGAAAACATTTTCTTCTGCTCTGGATTGCAGTTGTCCCTCACCTTCAGCCTGCCTACCTTATGACTTCCATTTTGCTAAAGTTTGCTTGTTTTACCCCCCTGGATTGTCCTTACAAGGGACTCCTGCATCCTAATGGCTTGGCTTTCTTTTTGTGGTAGTAAGATGAATTCTGCCTTAGTGTGGGCAGATGAGATCCATGGTCCTTTTTGCCTTATAAATCTCATGTTGGGGCTATTGCTTGGTGTCATCGAGAGGTTAGTTTATTGGCTGCAGTGAATCCATCGAAGACTAGGTTGTTACACTGGTTTGCACTTTGCCCAGGACAAATGCATTTGATGTATAGTGTATTTTTATGAATATCTTTATACATCAACCTATGTATCCCTTTGTCCCTTCCATAACTGTTGGTCTTATTTGCATTGCTGGGATATATATGCAGTAATTAAGTAGTACCCTGTATCCTCAAGACAACAACCTCTAGGCCACTGGACAGCTTAAATGAAATGACTGAAAGGCTTCCAAGTAATTCTTCCCAGCCTCTGTTTATTGTTTAGTGAAAGAATTATGGAGTGTTTGGTTAGAAGATCTTCCTTGAAGCTGTCATCTTTCATCTTTTATATCTCATTTATTTCCATCCCCTCCTCTGTGTGCCAGTGATTAGATAATTTAACTCTGGCTCTTCTTCTACTCTCTCTGATTCCCGATCTGTGTCTGCCTCAATTAGGTCCTGGTTCTTTGACTCACTTTCTTGCCATCCAATTTTTCTGTAACCAGTGACCTCTTTGAACACTAATTCCATCTAAACCCTAATAAAAATCAATCAGGAGGTTACACAGCCCATTAGACTGGCTTCAAAGTTGCAATTCATGTTTTATTCATGCTCTAGCTATCACCCTCCATTCATAAAGGCTGGCCTACTGGCTACAGTTGTGTATGTGCCTCTCTATCGCTTATTGTCTGCATCCGTAACATTTGTGCCTGTCTGTAATGTATACAGCTATGTCATATTAAGCCTGACCTGGAATCAACCTTGCAACTATAGCCTAAAGAAGTAGTCCAAAGCAAACAGATGATGAATATTGGCCTCCATGTACAAACCCCAAAGGTGACACAGGGTTGAAGGAAAAAGAATCCAGATCGTGCATGTTAACTGCCTCTGTGTTCTGGCATGTACGCTACACTGTGTGGCTGCACTCATGATGACTCAGCATTTCCTCTTCTAGGACTAAAGCATTATTTGCTTTTTAAGCAGGGCTACCAACAGGATTCGGATTCTGGTTCATGCATGGTGGCTAATTATTATTTCTGAGGCTAATTTACCAGCTGGGGAGGAACAATGATCAACTGCTCCTTGTTCAGGTTCAGAATAAGGAGACAAGGATTTGTAATTACAAAGACTTTGTCTAGGCCAACCTTCCCCAACTTGGTGACCTCCGGATGTGTTGGACTACAACTCCCAGGTGGGAATACTGGGAGTTACCGTCCAACACATCTGGAGAGAACTAGGTTGGAGAGGCTGGTTTAGGTCATAGCACCACCTGTAATACTCAATCTGCACAGGGCACCAGCCAGCCAGAAAACACATGTGTTTGTGTGTATTGTGTTGCTTCAAGCCTGATTTGTGCTCTACTTGAATTGAGAAGGCAGCTATTTTACATGCCAGTGAAATCTTCTGCAATGCTGTAAAGGATTTTGAGGAAGATTCTGGGTGAAATTCTCAGTTTCTGTAAACCACTGACTACGTCAGAAAAAAATACACAATGTGTATTCCACTTCTAGAGATCCTCAGCCCCACCAAACGTGGACCGCTGCATGATGGGCCTGCTTTCAAGCCAATATAAGGGCTCCTCTCAGGGCCGTATTCCTGATCCCTTGTAAGCAGCTTCCCTCCTCCCCACAAGCATGCAAGTGAGTGAGTGAGCCCTTTGACTCTATGTGGGAGGGGGAGAAGGTGGGAAGCAGTGGGGAGGATGAGGACACCCAGGGTGAGGTCCCAGGTGGCCCAGTCTCCCCCTCTAGAAGGGATGGGAACAGGGTTGCTGTTCTTAAGCAGTGACTAGCCAGGGATCAGTGCCAGGGATCTTTCCCAGTGCACTGGAGCTGCAGGTGCTGCGTGGTGATGCCAAAACCTCGGCCCCGGCCCTGGCACTGCTGAATTGGCTGCATACATAAACTCAAGCTCTCTTTCTCCCATTTCTGGCTTTTAAGCCATCTGATGCAAGGAGAGTCTGTGTGTATGTGTGTGCTTGCGGCTTTCACTTACCACAGAAAATGGTGCAGCTTGCCACTTCTGTGCTCACCTAGGAGCAATGCTGCTTATGCCAGGCTATTTAACCAGTAGGTTATTTTATTGCACTATTGTAGTTTGTATGTTTGTACTTAGTCTCTAGTGCAGGGATGGGCACCTTGTGGCCCTCCAGTTGTTTTGGCTTACGGCTCCCATCGCCCCTAGTCAGCCTAGCTAATGGTGAGGGATGATGGGAGTTATAGGCCAGACCATCTGGAGGGCCACAAGTTGCCCACCCCTGCTCCAGTGCTTGGCATCATGATGATCCTCTTCCTCCAGAACCAGCATCAATAGCTTCCACCTGCAGCCAGCGATGCAGAGTTACTCCACATGGTTACATGCAACTTTTTAACAATACAAGATTGATAGCAGACCACGAATACTCAAATTTATGTGGCATTCAATTGAGTTACGTATCCTTTGGTAATCTGAAGAGGCAAGTATCAAGTTAATTTCTTAAGACAAGCATGCATCTCTGAACATCAGGTTTTCAGTTCATCAAAGATTTGCAGGTTCCAGCCCCTGGACTATAATTTAGCACTTTTCATCACTGTGCTACCTGCTTGTGTATATACTTTACAGTGGTATGTAAATGGTAATACTTACCATTAGACAAAAAGAAGTATTACTGCTTCATTAACTTCAGTGGCCTAGCACTGTCGTAGTTTAGACAAGAGTAATGCATCGTTCTGCTCACCTCTGATATTATTTCACCATAGTTCATGTATATAAACCTTTGCTATTCAAATTCTGAGGAATTTCCCACTGAGCTCAATGTCAACTGTGTTACTGGCCTCATGGACTTGTAGAATAGAAGGCCAACAGTCCTTCCACACAATAGCTTCCAGGCGCTGTCTCCTACTGCTGTGTCAGCACTGTTGGTTTAAAGAGGACATGAAGCAGCTCAAGTTGGAAGGGAGATGACTAGAATGCAGATGCTGTGCGACCTGCAACAAAGCTGACAGATGGCATCAGAGAGTGTTTATAAAAGACTACCATGGCAGTGGCAGTAAGAAATAAATCCTTTTCCTTTGTTGCCCCTGCTTCTATAATTTGTAGTCAAGTAGTAAATGATCTAGTAAACCTGGGTTGCCTCTGTTTGGAGACTGAGCCATTCAATGCCTGACGTTTTGCAGACAAAACTTCACAAATTTAGATCAGCTTGGAAACTGCCATTTAGTATCAGAGTTTGAGTCATTGGAGTCTGAATCTTGTCCTGCTTATTTGGGTTGAATTTTGATTAGACTTGCTCACTAAAGTAAAGGTATGGACATTAGGATGACAACCTGTGAGCTGGACTCATACGCCTCCTAAAAACATTTGAGAGAAATAGGGTCCTTCATTAGGGATGGATCCTCTCTCTCTCTCTCTCTCCATATATATATATATACACACACACACACACACACACTTTGGGAGGTTGTTTAGGTGGAAATGGTAAATAAAACACTTGAATACATAAATATCTAAGAATTCATATCAACCATCAACAGTGTTTTTTATATCCAGAGAGAGAGAGAGAGAGAAATACATTCAGTCCTGCTCAGATACTGTCTTATTACAGTGGGGTTGCCTCAGTCTCAGAGTAGTATGAATTAGGGATGGCGGAGAATTTCTCCACGAATCTTCGGGAGGCCGAGTGCCAACACATTCGGCCCCCTGAAAGTGTTGGAGAAATTCTCCGCCGGCCTCCCGCCCCCCCCCCCCGGGATGGGACTTCGGCGAATGTCCCTCTCGGCAGCGGGTCCTGGCGGCGTTTTGGCAGCATTTCGGTGGGGGTGGGGGCGGTGGCCGGTCTCCCGACCGGCTGCCGCAGCCACCATTACAAAATAAAAAAGTACAGTAAAAAAAAAACACACACACCCGTGATAGGCTACGTGACGATTTACGTAGCCTATCACGGCTAGATTTCCAAAGTCAGCCATGATAGGCTACATAAATTGTCACGTAGCAAATCACGGGTGACTTTGGGGAAAAAAAAGCACGTACGCAAATGGTGGCACCCCATGGGCGCCACCATTTGCGTTCCTTATTTGGTCCCTGTAGTCTACATAAAGATTTATGTAGACTACGGCGAAAATAAGGGAACGCTATTTGCGTTGCCCTTATTTTCGCCGTAGTCTACGTAAATCTTTACATAGACTAGACGTGCCAAAATAAGGAACACAAATGGCGGCACCCATGGGGCGCCACCATTTGCGTACACGCTTCCCCCCCCCAAAGTCAACCGTGATAGGCTATGTGACGATTTATGTAGCCTATCACGGCTGACTTTGGAAATCTAGCCGTGATAGGCTACGCAAATCGTTACGTAACCTATCACGGGTGTGTGTGTGTTTTTTTTTACTTTTTTTTCGCGGCCAGGGAGACGGGGCGCTCCTCCCCGGCCTGAATTTCGCCGGCGAGGGATGGGGCGCCTCCCCCTCTGGCCTGAATTTCGGCCGGGTGAGGCGGGGCGCCTCCCCCCCTCGCCTGAACTTCGGGGGGAGAACCGAAGCACCTCCCCCCCACCGCGAAGCAAGTGGTAAGTCCCTTTTACCAGATGTGAAAATAAATCATACCTTTTACCTTACAAGGTAAGTCCCTTTTGTCCATCCCTAAGTAGGATTCCATTGTCTTGTTTTCATTTAATGGTGCTTACGATTTCAGTGACACTTTGATATAACAATAGAGCAATAGAAAAATAGAACAAAATACAGAAGTGGCACTTAGTTGGATTTTTAGATTCCATACTGAAGAAGAAAGAATTTAGGCACCAGTCTTTGGAATTATTATAAGAAAACAAGGTAGTTTTGTTCTACTTTCTTCTTCATACTGGCAAAAGCAATCTTATTTTACATTTTCCCTGAAGGGAATATTTCTGTTTGTCCACACAATATAAATGGTTTCTCTGACATTAGGCACTTAAGTTTAAAAAAAAAAAAAATGACCTCAAGTACATCCGAAGATATGACAATTAAGTGACAATTTGCTGCCATTTAGTATTTTGCCGAAATCTACACCCCGAGGCAAGTAGCTTCAGCTGACATAATGGTAGGGCTACTCCTGTCTGACCTATGCAAAGATGAATGAAAGGCCACTGGAACTGATAATTTTAAATGAATATTTTATTATTTCCTGTTGCTTTTTGTTTTAAATATTGAGGCTTTTCACACTGGAGTGAAGCAATCAGCTTGGTAATGCTGGATGCCTTTTGTTTGAAAATACTAAGGATGAAAAAAAAAACCCAAAACCCTAGTTAAAACTAGTGCTGGTGGATGTTTTCCTGAGCAAATAGTCTCAAATCACAACTAGCTCTGTATTGCAGTATTGGTTGATCTGTGATTAATTAACTTTTCTTTCTTTTTTTAAGAAAAACTCCCCTCAACAGGGAAATCAAAAAGGAGGAAATTGCCATTACTCTATTACTATTAGATTCTGGCACAGGGTAAAACAATAAGCTAAATATTAATTCCCAACAAGGTCATCTTGTCAAATTTTATATTGCATTTGTAAGTTATTGTGTATTTTAAACATTAATGAAAGAATTAATTATAACAGTTTTGCCACTGACCTTTTTGAAATGACTTCCTCATCAATCCACAGATGATTCTCAGTGTTTCCCCAGGTTTGTGTTTTAAAAATTGCTCATAAATTAGTGGCATCCATCCGTGACTCATTTTTGTAAAGGGTGAAAGTTTAGGCTTTCTACGAAGGTGACTGAGAAGTTCTCCTAATTTATTTGAGATGCTCATGGGGTTTAACAGTTTGTTTTGAGGAATGTAAAAACTGGAAGCTTTTGTGCTGTAAAATATTATTCTGCAGCCCAAAGTGAGGAATATTTGCTAAAAGTACACATTCGGCAAGGTGACTCTGTCCAAATACCATCTAGACTTCCATATTTATTGTTTCTCAATGGTTTCCAATTCAGTCCTGCTCAGCTGAGAAATCGAGTAGTGATTTTTCCTATTGACTTTCCAGACTACTGGGTTGAAAATGTGGCTGTGTTCTTCCATCAATGACATAACAGTACTTATAAGCTAGCAGATAGATCGTGGCTTAATTGACTATATAATCGATGATACATAGCACAACATCTTAGGGAGTGACTAATAAGGAATTTTCTAATGCCATGAATCTGATTCTGATCACATCAACACAGGGCTGATTTCCTAATGTCCAGATTCACTACAATGGGGTGAACTAATGGTTGCAATTCAGTTCATACAGTTCAGGCCAGCCCAAGACATTTTGCTGCCTGAGGCAAAGGACAAGATGATGCTCATTCTGACTGATAATGCATAACCATACCTTTCCCCTTCATGGATCACTTCCTTGCTGTGGCAAAGGGGCTTGCGTAACTCAGTGAAGCCATAAGCTATGCCGCCGGGCAGGACCACCCAAGATGGACAGGTCATGGTGGAGAGTTCTGACAAAATGTGGTCCACTGGAGAAGGAAATGGCAACCCACTCCAGTATTCTTGCCAAGAAAACCCCATGGAACGTATCACAAGGCTAAAAGAGATGACGCCGGAAGATGAGCCCCTCAGGTCGGAAGGTGTCCAATATACTACTGGGGAAGAGCAGAGGGAATTTCCAAGTAGCGCCAGAAAGAGTGAAGTGGCTGGGCCAAAGCCAAAAGAACACTCAGCTGTGGATGTGTCTGGTGGTGAAAAGAAAGTCCGATGCTGTAAAGAACAATATTGTTTAGGAACCTGGAATGTCAGATCAATGAATCAAGGTAAGCTGGAGGTGGTCAAACATGTGATGGCAAGATTGAACATCGACACCTTGGGAATCAGCAAACTAAAATGGACAAGCATGAGCAAATTTAATTCAGGTGACCATTATATCTACTACTGTGGGCAAGAATCCCTTAGAAGAAATGGAGTAGCACTCATAGTCAACAAAAGGGTGGGAAAAGCAGTACTGAGGTACAATCTCAAAAATGATAGCATGATCTCAGTACGAATCGAAGGCAAACCATTCAACATCACAGTAATTCAAGTTTATGCCCCAACCACCAATGCCGAAGAAGTTGAGGTTGATCGGTCCGATGAAGACCTACAACACCTTCTAGAACCAACACCAAAAAAAGATGTCCTCTTCATCATAGGGGATTGGAATGTTAAAGTAGGAAGTCAAGAAATCACTGGGATAACAGGCAAGCATGGCCTTGGTGTACAAAATGAAGCAGGACAAAGGCTAATAGAGTTTTGCCAAGAGAACACACTGATCATAGCAAACACTCTTTTCCAACAGCACAAGAGGCGGCTCTACACATGGACATCACCAGATGGTCAATATAGAAATCAGATTGATTATGTACCTTGCAGCCAAAGATGGAGAAGGTCCATACAGTCAGTAAAAACAAGATCTGGAGCTGACTGTGGCTCAGAACATGAGCTTCTTATTGCAAAATTCCGGCTTAAATTGAAGAACATAGGGAAAACCACTAAACCATTCAGGTATGACCTAAATCAAATCCCTTATGAATATACAGTGGAGGTGAGGAATAGATTTAAGGGATTAGACCTGATAGACAGAGTGCCTGAGGAACTATGGACAGAGGTCCGTAACATTGTTCAGGAGGCAGCAACTCAATCCATCCCAAAGAAAAAGAAATGCAAGAAAGCGAAGTGGCTGTCTAATGAACCTTTACAAGTAGCTGAGGGAAGAAGGGAAGTGAAAAGCAAGGGAGAAAGGGGAAAATATACCCAACTGAATGCAGAGTTCCAGAGAATAGCAAGGAGAGACAAGAAAGCCTTCTTAAATGAACATTGCAAAGAAATCAAAGAAAACACTAGATTGGGAAAGACTAAAAATCTCTTCAAGAAAATTGGAGATATCAAGGGAATGTTTTGTGCAAAGATGGGCATGATAAAGGACAAAGAAGACAGGGACTTAACGGAAGCAGATGAGATTAAGAAGAGGTGGAAAGAATACACAGAAGAACTATACAGGAAAGATCTTCATGTCCCTGATAGCCATGATAGTGCGGTCACTGAACTTGAGCTGGACATCCTAGAGAGTGAAGTCAAGTGGGCCTTAGAAAGCATTACTAACAGCAAAGCTAGTGGAGCTGACAGTATTCCAGCTGAGCTATTTAAGATCCTAAAAGATGATGCTGTTAAAGTGTTGCACTCAATATGCCAACAAATTTGGAACACTCAACAGCGGCCACAAGACTGGAAAAGGTCAGTTTACATTCCAATTCCAAAGAAGGGCAATGCCAAAGAGTGTTCAAACTACTGTACAATTGCGCTCATTTCACATGCCAGCAAGGTTATGCTGAAAATCCTAGGCTTCAGCAGTATGTGAACCGAGAACTACCGGAAGTACAAGCTGGGTTCCAAAGAGGCAGAGGAACTAGAGATCAAATCGCCAACATTCGCTGGATCATGGAGAAAGCCAGAGAATTCCAGAAAAACCTCTATTTCTGCTTCATTGACTACGCTAAAGCCTTTGATTGTGTGGATCACAACAAACTGTGGCAAATTCTTAAAGTGATGGGAGTACCAGACCACCTTACCTGTCTCCTGAGAAACCTGTACGAGAGTCAAGAAGCAACAGTAAGAACCGGACATGGAACAACCGATTGGTTCAAAATTGGGAAAGGAGTATGACAAGGCTGTATATTGTTGCCCTGCTTATTTAATTTATATGCAGAGTACATCATGAGAAATGCCGGGTTGGATGAATCACAGGTCGGAATTAAGATTGCTGGGAGAATTATCAACAACCTCAGATACGCAGATGATACCACCCTAATGTCAGAAAGCGAAGAGGATCTAACGAGCCTCTTGTTGAGGGCGAAAGTGGAGAGTGCAAAAGCTGGTTTGAAACTCAACATTAAAAAAACTAAGATCATGGCATCTGGCCCCATCACTTCCTGGCATATAGAAGGGGAAGAAATGGAAGCAGTGACAGATTTTATTTTCTTGGGCTCCAAGATCACCGCAGATGGTGACTGTAGCCATGAAATTAAAAGATGCTTGCTCCTTGGGAGGAAAGCTATGGCAAACCTAGACAGCTTAGTAAGAAGCAGAGACATCACCTTGCCAACAAAGGCTCGTATAATCAAAGCTATGGTTTTCCCAGTAGTAATGTATGGCTGTGAGAGCTGGACTATAAGGAAGGCTGAGCGCCGAAGAATTGATGCTTTCGAACTGTGGTGCTGGAGAAGACTCTTACCTGTCCCTTGGACTGCAAGGAGGTCAAATCAGTCCATCTTAAAGGAAATCAACCCTGACTTCTCATTGGAAGGACAGATACTGAAGCTGAAGCTCAAATATTTTGGCCACCTAATGCGAAGAGAAAAGTCACTGGAAAAGACCCTGATACTGAGAAAGATTGAAGGCAAAAGGAGAAGGGGACGGCAGAGGATGAGATGGCTAGATAGCATCACCGATTCAATGAATATGGACTTGAGCACACTCCGGGTGAGTGTGCAGGACAGGAAGGCCTGGCATGCTATGGTCCATGGGGTCACGAAGAGTCGGACACGACTGAATGACTGAACAACAACAACAACAAACCATACCTTTAGTATACATTCATCCAATATTATTTTTGCATTCTTGGGGCAGTTTCCTTTATCATCAGCAGACCTGTGGCCAAAAGGAAGAGGTATGGGTTGGATCAAATGCTCTCATTCTGTTGATGGAAGCAGTTCTTTCAGCAGAACTAGGAAGGGAGGATGATTCACACACATGCACACACACAGCCCCTGGGAAGCCCTCTGGAACTTAAGGAGACCCCAAATCATACTGTCCTTTTGATTTCTGTAGCCAAAGGGGAAGTGGATATGCTATTTCTACCTCTGGTACTGAATTAAGGGGTTTCTTTTTCCTAGTCAAATAACTGGGGACTTAGGATACAGCCCCAGTAGATTTTCTTTTGCCATTAACATCAAGAATCCCCAAAGGAGACTCACTCAAAACAAACCTGATTATGCATCTAAATTCTTAGAATTCAGCAAGACAGCTAAATTCCAGAATCTAAAGATGAGAAGTTTGCATCATCCTTAATCTATGTAGAGAAAGAGAGAAAAATCATGGCCTCTTATTGCACAAGGAAGTTGACTTAGAACTATTTCTGCAGCTAGAAGAAAAACATCTTTTACAATCCCATCTGCCTTAATTACATTCACTGTACTATTGTTTTATCTAAATTATAGTAATTACACACACATATTTTCTCTTAAATCATTTAATTAAGTAGTAGCTACTATTTTGTGCCTTTTGGATTGCTAATATATTCACTTTCACTCAGAGAACTTTTTTTCACCCTTAATCTCTGTAAGACTGTCAGTCATTTTTTTCTCTCTTTCATTTTTCTCAAAATGCTGGAGTATTTTGACAAATTTAGAAGTGAGGAAAAGGAGAGAGCAATCTCTTTTTATAAGAGCTGGGTCACCAGCTCTGGTTAATGCTGATGGGGGAGGGGGGTTATGACTTCTCTGGCTACAAAGTTGTCATCTATGTACTATGGGCCAGACAACAACTTAGATTCTGTACTGATAAATTAGTAAATTTGATGAATTCACATCTGGCATAAATCCAACAGAGAAAATGGTGAGACTGCACTGATTTGTGCCTGTTGTGTGTTTAGCTGTTAAATGGAATGATGTTCTATTCATGTGAGGCTAAATCAAGTGTGAACAAGATTTTCAGAAAGGCTTAGCCTCAGGGTGGTTTGTTATATATCATAAGCACTAAGCAGATGATCCGGAAGAGAGAAGAGGGATGCTCTGACTGGGATTCCTGCACTGAGCAGGGGATTGCACTCAATGGTCTTGTAGGCCCCTTCCAACCCTACTATTCTATGATTCTATGAGTTCCATCAGCATGGCATTTTTGCCTAGCATCAGTGTGGATGGGTGAGGAGAGGACAGAAGAGTAGGGCTGGGAAAATCAGGGATACTTGAGTTTGCCAAGATTCTCCAAACTCCACTTGGAAGGTTTGTTTGCCTCACTCTCATTTTTGTTTGAAACCTGTCCTCCCTCCCCCACCGTTAGAAAGGGAAAGTGCACATTTCTCATTGTATTTTTCAAAAGTGTGCACTTTCCCCTATTGCCTAAAGCAGGAAAATCTGTATTTTTTTTTAATTTAAGTGCACATTTACACCCCCCCTGCATTTTTTGAATGTAATTGCAAATTTGGGAATGAGTGAGCTTTTTGTTTGTTTGTTTGTTTGTTTTTTAAAGCACTCCCCTTTGCGATTGCAGACCGGGCAAGTTCGGATGATTTGCAAACAGAAACAAAAGTCTCACACATCCCTACAGGAGATGCAAGTCTAGGCTGCTGTGTTTCAGAAGCAGAGGGGAATACATTCAGATGTATTATATAAATCAGCTCAAGATGATGTAATTGCATAAAACATTGAGGGCCTGGTCCTGCCATGACTTGCTTGAGTGCCACAGTTAGTGCAATTTTAGGTTTTAATGCCACAGTTTCCTTTCAGTTTCCTTTCCTTCTTTCCCTTTCCTTCAAAACATCAGGAGGAAAATGGGATATTTTTAGGTATGATTCACCCACATGAGGTAAAAAATAACCCTCTTTTTCCTTGCGAACAACAGATAAATATCACACTGTGAGGCTCTTTACTTGTGCACCTTAGTTCGTTTTGCATAAAAAATGAGCATGGGTAATAAAAACACTATTTCAGCCTGCCTTCTTGCCGCCTTCTCATCTGAGACTCAGGTTCCAGGAGAATACTTTTCCCCTACTGACTAGTTATAACAGATTGATTTGTTTCTCCCAACTCTTCAACTCCTGGGAGAGATTGACAAGGTTTGTTTATATTCTCAAAATGGCTACCGGTGTCCTCATCTGCTCCTGCTGCCCACCCTTATGGAATTATAGTTCTAGCTGATTGAAGATCCCATCCTTACTGAGAAAATAACCACTAACATGATGAACAACAGACAGTTACCAGATTGAAAATAGACCCCCCGCCCCTTGCAAGACCAGTGAACAGAGCCATTTGCCTGGACACCTGGGTTTGTTTATTAATTAAATTAATTTTGTTGTGGCTTTTTGCCCCACTGTTTCAAAGGCTTGACCTTTATTCCAGTTTTATTTTTGAAAGCCACGCTGGCAGACAAATGCTTCAGCTAGCAATCCTATGTATACTAGGGATGGGTAAGAAATTCTTTCGCTCTGTATTTTAATCAGACTTACCAAATTTGCCGACAGAACCTGAAGTGATAGCAGAGTCTGAAGAGTAAGCAGGAAGAAGCCTAGAAATATCTAAGTGCAGCCAGGGTAAAGAAACTTGCATTTTTGTTTTCTTTTAATGCCTTTTGTATCACTCAGTTCTGATGGTGCTAGGGGACTTCTATTCAAGATGTTCTACAGAGCTCTATTTCTCCCCTGCTCTGCTATTTAACATCACCATGAAACCTGGGAAAGGTTGTCCAGTGATTTTATTGAGACCCAAACTCTATTTGTCCTTGCCATCACATTCCAAGGAAGCTATGGAGGTCCTGAGTCAGTGTTTGAGGCCAGTAATGAACTGAATGAGGGCACAGTGAAACTCAATCGAGATAAAACAGAGGTCTTGACTTATGAGACTATAGATCAAGGAATGGAGTGGTGTGTTGGTCCACTAAATGGAATGATATTCAAATTGTATGATTTATTTTAAATGGGTGTCCATAGTCAGTTTTTCATACCAGGGCCCAAGCAGTCTTAAGACCAAACTAAGGGTGTAAAACCTGGAACTGTGGTTCAGGCAGGAACTGAGGACAAACAGGAACCAAGACAAGGTAAACAGCAGCTAGAAGCAGAGCTGCCCAAGAGAAAAACAGCTGTTTACGTAAGCTATTATGGCAAAAAAAAAAAAGGAATGCAAATAGCACCCAGTACGCTATTTGTGTTCCCCTTTTTTTCACCGTAATAGCATACGTAAATATTTATGTAGGCTAAAACAGCGAAAAAAAGGAACACAAATGGCGGCCGCCGTAGCCGCCACCATTTGCGTGCACTGTATTTTTTTTTTTTTTAGCTTGCTCTGATAGTTTTTACGTAGTATTTACTACGTAAATAGTATTTTAGTATATAGTATATAGTATTTACTATTAGTAATAGTAAAGTAGTATTTACGTAAGTATTTACGTAGCCTATCATGGCCTCCGCAGGGCATCCCTGTGTTAGCCGTGATGGGCTATGTAATTATTTACGTAGCCTATCACAGCTATGATGAGGAAGCAAATGGCGGCCACAGCGCGGCTGCCATTCGCAAGTCAGCGTGGATGGCATCAGGTAAGTGCTCCATTTTGCATGCCTTTCGTGGGGGGGGCTTCGTTCTGCCACAGATTTCGGGGGGCTGAATGCACTGGCATTCGGCCTCACCGAGATTCATGGCGGAATTCTCTGACATCCCTAGAAAAACAGCACACATAAGGGGATCAGCCAGAACTGCAGAACTTCACCATTCCTAATGGTCTTCTTAGCAAAATCTTCTATCAACAAGAGAAGATAGATGAAAAGACAATTTCAGCTTAGCTCCTTCTTTGGGGAACGAAGACAATAAAATATATCTCCACCGAAATGATAAAATCTTTGCCTAGGGGTTGAATTGAATAACTATGATGTGTCCCACTCTGGGTATCTGGAAGAACACCTACACTAGGAAAGTCTAACCCACCTTTTTTCAAGGTCTGACAATGTTCAGAAGAAGTAGGGATGGACAAAAGTCCCTTACCTGGTCCCGCAGCTTGCTTCACGGTGGGGGGGAGGTGCTTTGGTTCTCCCCCCGAAGTTCAGGCTGGGGGGGGAGGCGCCCCGCCTCGCCCAGCCAAAATTCAGGCCGGGGAGAAGCGCCCCATCTCCCCGGCCAGGAAAGAAAAAAGGACAAAAACAAAACAAAAAACCACACACGAGATAGGCTACGTAACGATTTACGTAGCCTATCACGGCTAGATTTCCAAAGTCAGCCGTGATAGGCTACGTAAATCATTACGTAGCCTATCATGGGTGACTTTGGAAAAAAAAAGCGTGTACGCAAATGGCGGCACCCATGGGCGCCGCCATTTGCATTCCTTATTTGGGCCCGGGTAGTCTACGTAAAGATTTATTTACGTTGCTATTTGCATTGCCCTTATTTTCGCCGTAGTCTACGTAAATCTTTATGTAGACTACCCGGGCCCAAATAAGGAACGCAAATGGCGGCGCCCATGGGCGCCGCCATTTGCGTACGCGCTTTTTGTTTTTGTTTTCCCCAAAGTCACCCGTGATAGGCTACGTAACGATTTACGTAGCCTATCATGGCTGACTTTGGAAATCTAGCCATGATAGCCTACATAAATCATTACGTAGCCTATCATGTGTGTGTGTTTGTTTATTTTTACATTTACTTTGTAATGGCGGTGGTGGCAGCCGGTCGGAAGACCGGCCGCTGCCCCCGCCCCCTCCAAAATGCTGCCGAACTGCCGCCGGGACCCGCCGCCGAGAGGGACATTTGAGGGAGGTAAGTCCCATCCCAGGGGGGGCGGGGGGGCAGAGAATTTCACCGCCAATTTCGGGGGGCCGAATGCATTGGCATTCGGCCTCCCTGAGATTTGTGGAGAAATTCTCCGCCATCCCTAAGAAGGAGGATATTTTCCTCTAATGATTGGGGGGGGGGATCTTCACAACAACAGAATGAGAAGCTCATTGAAGTATTACCTGAATTTTCAAGGAATTGGCTTTGGTCTGTCAGGGACACACAAAACAAGATAAGCCGAGTGTACTGTACCTTTAAAATCCGTTTTTCAGAGGTCACACAGTGCTTAAAAGGAACATACTTCTGTGTGGGGTATGGGGAGCATAACTGAGTGTCATCAAACCAGCAGGGGCTGTTCAACCAATGAGAGGGGCTTGTTTCCCACCTCTTTCTAGGCTCCCCTTTGCTACTACATTATTATGAATGGAGAGCAACTAGTTTTCCCCATGTGTGCAGATTTCCCAGAAGAAGCTGAAATCCCTAGTTCTCAAGTGCAGCATCTGAAGGCTCCCCCTGAGAGCTCCCCCCACCCCAATTTCACCCCATTCCAGCAATCTGCCACAGAGTTATTGCTCCCACCCCATTTTTCCCCATGTGCACACTTTTGCATTGAGAAGCCAAAATCCCTGATTCTTGAGTGCAGCATTTGGAGGCCCCCCATGAGAGCAGCTCAGCCCCTCAATTTTGCCCCATTCCAGCACCCTGCCATGGAGTTATTGCTTCCAAACCGCCACCCCCTTTCTCCTTCTCCCTGCTTGTAATGAAAAGCTCCAGCTCTGGTAAACCTGAATGATCATGAATGAGAAGGGAATTTACATAACAACAGAGAAATAACTTTATATCAGAGAAATGACAGAACATCAAAGAAGCACATCACAATAGCAATTTAAGAGAGCTTCAGAGAAGTGAAAGAGTTACTAAAGTTAACCTTTAACTCTTTCACAGCAGGGGAGTGAGGTTTATTTCTTATTTCTGTGTAAACATGCACAGAAGGGGGGATATGTTAAAGATTAAAAGCAGGCTACCTAAGTTGAATGAGTGTCCCCACTACTGCGGTAATGTGAGGGGTCACTGCTGCGCTCCTGGGGATTTTCTCAATGGGAAAAACTACTTCACTGGGGAAACAAGAGGGAATGGGGTTTCCCATTCCCTTGACCATGTCACTACGAGGTCACAGAGGCACACCCAGGATTTAATGTGGGGGCGACATGGCACACTGTGGTAATACCTTTTTCAGTAGAAAAAAAAGTTGAACTAAAAGGAGTTCAGAAAATGCAGCTTTTCAAGAGGGAAGTGGCTGGTTGGCAATGGACTGGTGATGAGGTCATCTGTGGTGAAGGAATTCAGACTGCTCTAACTTGACACTAAATTGCTCGTGAAGACAGCGCCCTGGAATTGTAATGCTAGTTTCCATTTTCCAGATGGTTCATATGCATGCTGTGTATAAGGATTAGGGTTACTAGTCCTACTAGGGTTAATGGTATGTATCTCTCTCTTTCTTCCTTTTCCACTTTCCTCTCTACCCTTCCAATATGCAGCATCTTTGGCCATCTCAGTCTCCGTTCTGAATGGCAACTTGTGAAAGTAGATTACAAATCCATCTTTAGCCGGAGGTGCACCAAGGATGACTTCCAGACATGGCATCTGCACAACCAGGTACTACTCCACTGAAAGGTCTTCCCTTTTGTATCTTCCCAAAGGAACACTTGTGTCCATGTTGCTACCTTTAAGTGCCATCACGAAGGAAGGAATCTAAGTAATGTGTTTCAGTCAAATTGAAAGAGGGGAAGTAGAGAAATTGGAATAGCAGGAAGTCTACACAAATGTTAAAGAGAGTGAAGAAAAAAAAAAAGACCTGCACAAAAACTAGTAACTTGCTTTCAAAAAAGCAACAGGTGGAGTGTGCTTTAGTTCTCAGATTTGTCATGATATTCTTCAGGAAAGCAAAGACATGAGTGTCAGAGATTCAAAAGCAGCTACATAAAGGCTTGAACAAGAAGGCACACAGGAAAGAAATAGAACTACATGATTTTGCTGTTTCCATTTGTAACCCATATACTAATTCCCATTAACCACACTGTGCTTATTATGACTTGATTAATTATAAGATATCCTAGGAATGGAATAACAAATATGGCACAGGATTTAATCAGAGGATTGCTGTTTAACATAATCTGAGGATTGCTGTAAGGAAGCTGGATGTCAAAAGCTGCTCAGAATCCCATATCAGGTCATGCAACCTGTTCTCTGTTCTCTGGGACTGCAGACTAGCTGGAAGAATGCATCAGAAATATGCAGAGTGCCTTCCCCCAACATCTCTACATGTTATCATTAATGCTGGTTTATTTTCCCTATATAATTTTCAAAATTGCCATTTACTTAGCAGACAGCAAGCATGACGTTTAGATGGTATTCTAGGTTTCCTTGTGTTTCATTTGGGGTCTTGTTGCTTTCAGCAATTGGAGACTGTAGAAATAAAGGACCAAATACAATATGGTGACTCCTCATTCTTTAAAGGTCATGTAGTGACGTTTTCTGGAAAGATTAAGAACCTGTGCCTCTTCTACAAGTTAATGGCCTGAGAGAGATGCATAGAGTTAATAAGGTTCTCTTCTCCATTCTAACTGGCCATTGTTCTGCTTCAAAGGGTGAACCTTGTGTCATGGGAGAGAGGAAGATTTATAAGAAACGTAAGGCAGGGGCGTGGTGTGCACTGACTAGAGATTATTCAAGAACAGTTGTCTTGGAACCCTGCATCTGTGCTGAATGGGACTTTGAATGGTAAGCCATGTCATCTTTTACAGCCTTTTCTTAGGAATCTTCCTGTTCTTTTATGTTCAGTTCCAAAGTTTACCTGGAAAACTCTGTTATTTACTATGAGTATGGGGGAAAGGTCAACTGCCCTGGCTTTCTTGCCCTGATGCTAAACTTTGACAAGTGCCTAACTGCTTATGACCTTGATGATTTGTCATTGGGGCTAAGACGCTCTCACTCATAGAGCTGGTCTGATTAGTCTGTCCTGACTCCTAGACTTCCCCTTAAACTTCCTCATGCCTCTCCCATGAAAAACTCCATGTTTGCTGCTCCTGTTTGCTCACTGTTAGGGATGTTAGAGAATTCCGCCATGGACTCCAATGAGGCTGGATTCTAAAGAAGTCCCTCGGAGTCCATGGCGGAAAGGACCACCCACCTCCGCCACTCCACGAAGTTGCCCTGGAACAGATCCTACCTGCCACCAGCTGGGTCCGGTCCATCCGCTGCCATCCTGTGGAAGAAAATGGCTTCCGGCGCAGCGGATGCGTCCCTTCTGTTTGCCGTGATAGGCTATGTAAATATTTACATAGCCTATCATGGCAAAGAGCAGGGATGCAAATAGTGTTTGCAACACCATTTGCATCCCTGCTCTTTGCTGTGATAGGCTACATAAAGATTTACGTAGCCTATCACAGCAAAGGGCAGAGATGCAAATGGTGTCTGCTATGCCGGACACCATTTGCGTCCCAGCGGCCAGAAGTCTGCTAGCGGCCGGAGGTGCCCGACAGTTCCGTGGACTTGCCAGGGCTTCTTCAGCCTCTTTGGCACTGGTTGAGAAAGAGAGATAGAGCTGGGTATCATCAGCATAGTGACCAAACCCCTAAATTCTGGATGAGGTCCCCCACTGACTTCATCTAAATGTTAAAAAGCATAGGGGATAATATTGAGCACTGAGGAACCATATAAGCTCACAGCCATGAGGCTGAAAATAGTTCCCCAGCACTACCTTCTGAGATTTTTCAGCCAAAGCGGACTGAAACCACTGCAAAACAGTGCCCTCAATCCCATACTAGCTGAACAGCCCAGAACAATACCATGATTGGTGTTATTGAATGATACCAAGAGTTCCAGCAGAACCAACAGGGACACACTCCTCCTGTCCAGTCCCTGGCATAAGTCACCCACCAAGGTGACCAAAGCTGTTTCTGTCCTAAAACCAGGCCTGTACCCAGATTGGAATTAATGCAAATAATCAGTTTAATTCAAGAAAGCTTGGAGTTGAGCTGCTACCACTTGCTCTAAGACCTTATTTTTAAATGGAAAATTGGAAACTGGGTGATAATTATCTAGGGTGGTGGGATCCAGTGTAGGCTTCTTTAGCAAAGGTCTTATAACTGCTTCTTTCAGAGAAATTGGAGCATGCTCCTCTTTCAAAGAAGCCTTACAACCTCTGACAGCCAATTGGCCAGCCCTCCTCTGGCAGTTCTGATCAGACAGGATGGACATGGGTCCAATGAACGAGTGGCTGGCCTCACTGTTCCAATCAACTTGTTCACATCATCAGGTTGAACAAATTGAAACCCATCCATCAAAACTGGACAAGCAGTTGCATCATTTATCTCAGCAGAAGCCACCCTCAATATGGAATCATAGTCAAAGTGGATATGAGCAATTCTGTCAGCAAAGTAGTTTGCAAGTTCATCACAGCAGGTGTCTGAGGGGTCTTCCTCACTACACTCGGAATATAGTAGCCCCTTAACTACAAATTCATCAATGTCCTCACTGCCACAGAGTAGGACCTGAAAAGGGCTTATCCCATTTTTGATTGGATTTATCCTAAGTCTTTCTCCCCTGTCACTCTCGTCATCTCCCCCGGCGTCTTCTGACTGAGGTAAATGGTCATTGCAACTAGCTTTTGTAATAATAAATGAGCTTCCCATTGTATTTAACTGTTCAAGTGTTGTTAATGATGGAGCAAGATAGTATCAGTTTGCCCCTCCTTGGAGAGAAATGGACAGAGAGGGATGCCCGAACAGCTCCCTAGAGGACAATGGCCCAGCAGAAAACAATGTTATTAAGGGAGCAATCCTATGGCCCCTAGACATTGTCTGCATTGTCTGAGGGGCATCGGACAGGGGGGAATCCCCCCCTCTGAGGTCAGAGATAGCACTCCACCTTCGGAAGGGGGAGCCAGAGGGGGAAAAGGAGGTGTTTGAGTAGGCGGGGAGGGAAGGAACTGGGAGCCTCTTCCAACCTCCCTCTCTCCCTCTCCAAAGCGCCATTGCTAGACAGGCAAAAAGGTCAATCTACCAAAACACACACAAAAAATCAAAGGATGGGGAGGTGAAGATCACCTCTGCTGTTCCTCCTGCATTGCCAGCTTCAGCCCAGCGGGGCACTGGATACACAGAAGCCTCTGAGTTCAGAGGCTTCTGTCTCACGAGGATGAAACCCATAGGATTACGCCCTAAAATGCTAGCTTTGAGTTTCCTTCCTATTAGTTCTTTATTTACTCTCGTCAAGAAAGCTTTTCCAAGCAAGCTAGAGCAGCAGCTGGACTTCATAATTTTTCTAACATATACACCTTGGGGCTTTCAAGTAGGAAGGTGGGCAGCATTTGTGTTTTTAATATATATTTACCAGAAGTTAATGAACAAGTCTGCGGCCTTCAGGGCATTCAGCAATGTTGTATTTAATATTAGTTAATATTAATGCAGCTCTTCCTTCCTTTCTTTTGGGCAACATGTGCCTGAACATTTTTAATTACCACGACACTACCAGGCATTTTTTAAATATGCAGGGTTGGCTTGCTGAGAGTGATTAAATTTGAACATGAAGACAAAAAGCATTAGGGAATCGTTGATCCTCTTTAAGCAGTTCAGAAATGTTTGCTCTCCAAAGAATCATGGGATTCAGCCAGGGTCATGGGCTACACTCCTCCCCCTTATGCTACTTCCTGAATCCTCTGGAGACATGGGGAGCTCATAAATAACACTCAGTCAGTGATGTTACATTCACTCTCGCGAAATCATGTCTGATATTGCAGTGTGAAATATTCCAGGGTCCCTTGTTATTTCATCTTGGCTTCCCAAATATCTTTCTCACATTATATTTTCAGCAATGGGATAATGCTCATGAAATACTGCCATGAGTTCGTCCATGTCCATGGATCTGCTGAGGATTATTTATTCACAGAAGCTATTTCTCCCTGCGGCCGTTTCATACAGTCTTTCCTCTCAATCAAGTAGAATGCTTTAGTGTGGGCCTTTGCTTGACCACAGCTGATCCTCTGCATGGGAAGACTTGAAAAGGGGCAGTTGGGATCACAGAAGTGGTTGCAGCTGTCCCCATGTAAGCAGCAGGTTCACATTAAAATGTGTCCACACCCAGTTATCTACCTGAGTACACAGTCACATAGAGAAAGACAGTGTGGCTTGTTTGTGTGAATTCAATCTCAGGATTAGGTCTTTTGCCTCTGTTAAAAGGAGGATTTATGGAGCAATCCTTACCCACACCAAAGGCTATCTTGAGGGGGGCTAGCATGGGGTAAAAATCCCGCTCCACTGGCAAAAAGGAGCTCTGCCAGTGGGATAGGATGTCCACCCCAAAGGCTCCCAGTGCACCCACAGCAAGCTCCGCAGGTGGTGGGAAGCAATGGGGCATTCCTGGGGTAGGTTGGGGGTATCCACTAGACCCAAAGCCTTCTCACTTCTCTGACATGCCCCAGGATTGCCCCCCCACCCAGCCTGAAGCTAGCATGGTTATCAGGGCCAGGAAGGACCCGTGACAGAAACCCAGGGGAGCTGTTGATGATCTGGCTGGACCCCCTCAGAGGTAATATGCCAGCCCAAATTCCATCTCTTTCCCTTACCAGAAACAGAATTTCTGGTGGTAGAGATGATATATATGGCAGATGTGGAAATGTGAGAAGATGGGATGGAGGTAAGCTGACTGAGCCTTCATCCTTTTGTCTCTTCCTCTCTTGCCTCTGAGCTGCCCCTTGCTTGCACATCAGACATATAGATGTGCAAGCCAGATATGCAAGCCTCCACTCCATGGATTATTGGATGTGGACCAGGGAGACCTGGGTGCAAAGCTCCGTAGTTCCCTCTGTACCCTCAGCAGGTCAATATCTTTCAGCCTAAGCTATTGCGAGAATAAAATGCTGTGTATGCTATCCTGATCTCCTTGGGAGAAGGGCGGGATACAAAATGTGAGCAATAAAACTGTACCTATGCATGGCAAACTGTCTAATGTGTGTGTGTGTGTATGTGTGTGTGTAATTAATTTCCTCAGTGACTATGGCTATGAAAGACACAGTAATAATCAATGTATCCCAGCGTTCTGGTTCAACCCATCCTCCCAACTGAAAGAATGCAGCCTTGGACAGAGCTACCTGAACAGCACTGGGTGAGTGAGCCCACCTGTCACCTTGTCATGTCTGTTTTGCCATGTCTGGCTCTTTTCCAGGTTGAGCTGCTAGCTGAGGTTTGCAGCCTCGTTTGTGTAGAGCATCAGCTAATATCTCAGGAAACCAGTAACAGAAATGATATCTAGAGTTTGTACTGCTATATCATGATAGATGCTCAGCATTCCCAGATCCTGCTTGAAACAATTCAATCATCTGAGGATCAGTGGTTCTTCCAGATCACTGCTAGGCCAAAATATTCAGTCCATATTTTTTGTTGGTTTCAGGGGGTAGGGTGAAAATGCCACATCAATACTGAAACAACCTGCATGGGCTTGATTAATTCTAATACTTTCAGGGCAAGGAGTGGATTACTGTTATTGATGAAGTAGCTGAGGGTTTCTATTTTTTTCACAATAAAAAGCCTTTGCCACCACTTCAAGTGGTGATGGAACAACCCGGCAGCATTCCTTCTAAATTTTGAACAGAATGCCCCAATGGGGATGACACTCACTTACTCAATAATGAGGGCAAGCCATATTAGAATTCACTAAGCCCACCACACCACCAAAAGTCACTGGAAATCTGACCCCCACTGTCTTCCACAGGGAACAAATGGCTCTACAAAAGTAGAGCTGATTTTCAGATGTATACTACTCCTGAAATCCATAATGGAATATTCAGCAACGAAAGAAGGAGCTAAAATTCCACAGTTTTCATAAATGTTAACTTTAGCTATGGGAATTACTGCAAACAATGAATAACCATCTAGTTAAATTCATTTCCTATCACCCAGCCAGTTTCTTTTGGCTGTAGGCTCATAGCTAGGATATTGGTGCAGGGGGCTAGACTGGATGGGGTGAACCAAGAAATTGTGCTTGCCTCCATAGATCAACCGTTTACTTAAAAATGTTGCCTCGGTTGTTTAAAAAGTATTTTTTGAGATTAAAACAGGAATAAACTTACTGGGGTCAAACATGTGGCTCACAGAGTCCTCTGTATTGTATACGGAAAACATAAGGAACTTTATGAATGAGTGTATCGGCATATGCACTTTTTTCATTCACACTGATGCAAAGTCAAGGGCGCATGTGAAATGCCTTCAGAATGAGGGAGTAAGGAACACAGAGGTAGATTTTTTAAAACATCAGTGAAAAGAACCCTAGTGGTCTTTCCCACCATAACTTGTGTCTGTGTGTACATGTCTCAGTTTAGTAGGCAGGTGGTCTTTCCTGGTGTTGGCAGAAGGCTGAAATATAATTTGCTCTGACTGCTGCAGATGCTAAACTTTTAGGTTTCTTTACATTTCCTATTAGCAAGTGGTGTGCGTGTGCTGTCAAACTTGGGTTTTGTCCTGAAACATGAAGTTTTAAATGAACAAGTCAGCCCAACACGAACTGTCATATCCCACAGGTATCGGAGGATTGTTTCTAACAACTGCACGGATGGGCTACGGGAGAAGTATGCAGCCAAGCCTGAACAGTGCCCAGGCAAAGCTCCCAGGGGTCTGCATATCCTCACATCCACTGGCAAGTTGGTTGCAGAACAAGGGTACAACACTACCTTCATAATCCTCATGGAGGAGGTAGGCTCACCTTCCCAACATTGGTAATCATACTGTGAGTTGAGTTGTTTCCAACGCTGTCATTCCACTAGCCCAAAGCTAGTGGAATTTGTGGCTTGTAAGGTTTGTGAACTGCCCAGAGAGCTTCAGCTATTGGGCAGTATGGACATGAAATGAGTAAGTAAATAAATAAGGGCACAATCCTATGGCCCCTAGTCAGAGGCTAGATGATCATAGCATTGGTCAGTTTCTGGGAACCGCCTCCTCTCTCCTCCCCCTCCCCCGCCACCTTGTAAGCTCATAAGAACAGCACAGAGCGGGGCAAAATGGGGGGTTCCCGGGGGAGGGGAGGGTCAGGGAGTGCAGAAGGAAGGAAGGAAGATGCTTCCTAGGCATCGTCCACCCTCCCTACCCTGTGCTCCGAAGTCCCATGACTCGACAGCTGAAATCGGCCATCTAGCTGCAAATGCAGGGTGGCTGGAGCACAGAGGAGGTGATCGCCTCTGCACTCCTCCTGCTGTGCATTGGATAGGCAGTCACCTTCGAGTTCAGAGGTGGCTGCTTTTCCACATAGGATTGCTCCCGAAAGCTTAGGTATGGCGCAGAAATCCACCACGGACACCAATGGGGCCAGATTCTTTTGAATCCAGCCCCCCAGAGTCCATGGTGGAACAGACTGCTCCCCCCCCGCCACCCTGCAAAGCCTGGTCAGGACAGACCCTACCTGGCGCCGGCTGGTCTGGGCCCGTCCTCTTCATTCCGCAGCCAGATGCTGCCAGGCTGTGGTCGCAAATGGCATCCGGCATAGTGGACGCCATTTGCATCCCTGCCCTTTGCTGTGTTTGGTTACATAAATATTTACGTAGCCAATCATAAAAAGAGCAGGGACACAAATGGTGTTTGCTACGCCATTTGTGTCCCTGCTCTTTGCCGTGATAGTCTATGTAAATATTTACGTAGCCAATCACGGCAAAGGGCAGGGATGCAAATGGCATCCCCTACTCTGGATGCCATTTGCGGCTGCAGCCTGGTAGCGGACAGAAGTCTGGCTGCAGGTGGCTGTGGCTGGTGGCTCCGCGGACTTGCTGCAGAGCGGAACCAGCTGGGGAGGATTCTGGGGGGAGGGATGGATCGCCCCTCCCACAGCGGACCCCAGAGTGGAATGGTAAGTGGGTTCGTACACCCCTACAAAAGCTTCTGTTGCTTTAGAAAACCCTGTTCTCATCCTTGTGCAAGTGTCAAACCAAATACTTGGATTCCACTTCTGCAGCTGCTTGCTCCTCAACTCCTCATGACTTCATTATGCTAAGCAGGGTGTGGAATAAATCGCCAGTCCATGGGCCAAATCCACCTGGCAAGGCTCCCCAATCTGGCATCTGCAGCCTGCCTCCAGGCAGTGGGGCTAGGCTTCCAAGTCCCATGGAGGAATCCCGTCAGGGGAATATCCCTGCTGTTATCTCTAGTGTTCAGTCATAGATAACAACAGGGATGCTGGCAGCAGTGGGCTTGGCTGGCACTGGAAGTAGCTGCTGCTCCTCTCAGTTTGTAGAGTACAGCACACAGCATCCCCATGGCGATGCCCAGTCACAGGCAAACCCAGGGACCTGCCTGGTACTGGGAGGGGCAGCTACCCAGTACCTTTTGTCCATGCTGGGGGAGGGATGGCCAGTGTCAGGATGGAACCCAGGCTCCCTGGTTTGGTTTCAGATTCTGAGTTAAGTTCGGATGCAGAGCTAGAAGAAGCCCAGTTGAGGCAGAGAACAGGAAAGGAAATTTGCCAAGACTCTCCAGGAGTCAGGAATGAATTTTCCCAGGAACATATTGAACAGGAGGCCCAGGTTCAGAGACCATCTCCCCCGGCTCCCGAGAACTCAGCCTTTGTCAGAGGAGGACTTGGATTCTTGCACTGAGCAGGGGGTTGGACTCGATGGTCTTGTAGGACCCTTCCAACCCTACTATTCTATGATTCTATGAGGAGGGAACACCAGAATTGACAGATCCCAGAGTCTGCTGTAAGGTTAAGTGGGTGGAGTTGAGAGGAGGTGGTAGGCAGTTCACCAGACAGGTTGCACATCAGACATTGGGTCAGAAGGATCCTTCCTGAAGGTGGAGTCCAGTAAAAGCCTGCCAGACATGGTGGGAAATTTTCCATGTAGTTGATAGGCAACTGCTTTACTTTGTTTCGTGAATTAGGCGTAGAGAACAGCTCCTAGCCTTCACAGACACTACAGGTGTGAAGATGTGTTTTACCTGAATCACAACCTTGTGGATTGCATGGTGAGTCTCTGTTGCCTCACTGTTCAGTGGGAGGGCTTAGAACTGTGACAGGTTGCACCAGGCACCAGGAATGCTGTGGGAAGCCAGGGCAGAGTCCCTTTCTCCGTGTTGGGCGAGGCAATGGAGAAAGCTTGAAATAGGTGGGGCAATGATGCCAGTGGACATAGCCACACCCAATGATGTCATCTAAGCCATGCAGGGCCTAGTGGGGGGCAATCTCCCCCCCCACACACAATATCATTCTGCACCCCTGTGCTAAGGATTGCTTGGGCGAGGTGCACTAATGGTTCCACCAGCACTTGCACAACTGTGAGTGGACACACAATCACCAGCAGAACAACAACACCTCTTGCACTTTTTCCACCAGCATTATGTTGGATACAGCCCAGTATTTCATTGCTTTTCTTCCCCCATCCCCATTTTTTTAAATACATAATGAACTTTAAATACTGCTAATGGTGGTGGGTGGGTGGGAATCTGAGCTAAATCCTAAGACATTTTGGTGCGTGTTAACTATATTTGTATTTTCAGTTCCCTAATATCCTGGTTTTTATAACTGACTACCCATAAAGCCTTTTAGCCAAGGTTGTCGTACTTCCTTCAGGCAGGTAGAATGTTTTTTAAAAGAGAAAATCAAGCGATCCTCAATGTAATAAAATAAGCCCAGGGGTTCTCCAACTTTGTCTTAGTGAGTTTCACTAAGAAAAGAAAACTATCCTTTGGAGTTTCCTGGGAATAATTGGTTGTCCACTGGGCAATGCTACTCTTGTCTGTAGCCTTAGAGCAAGCAAATCAAAAGAAAGGCAAATGGAAAGCAAAAAAAAAAAAAGCTTGCAGGGAATCCTGCTCCATTTTCCTGGGTTTCACGATCCACACGCACAGCAAACTATACATTCTCCTTTATTTTTTCTGATTGGGAAGGGGCAGGAACCCTCCACTTTCTGGGTCAATTAAGCATCATAATAGGAGGTGACAGGGAAAGGACTATGGGTTCCTTGGCTACTGTCTGTGCTTGTACACAGAGCCACACCACACAGTTTCAGAACCTTCAGAACTTATGTAGCCTTAAAAGGGGATTACACAAATACATGGAGGATAAGACTATCAGTGACCATTAGTCATGATGATGGTATAAACTATCTCCAGGATAGAGACAGGATGCTTCTGGATATCACTTTCTAGGGAACAACAGCCAGAGAGGACTACTGTGCTCATATCCTGCTTGTGGGCTTCCCATAGACATCTGGTCAGCCACTGTGGGAAACAAGATGTTACACTAGATCAGCCTTTGATCTGATCCAACAGAGAGGTTTTTAGGTTCTTAACCACTGATTTAAGCCAATCAAAATGATATTATGTTGTATTTACATGTATTGTCATTCACTAATTCTGTTCAGGCATTTCATTTGGTGTGTTTGATCATTTTGGTGGTAGCAAAACATCTGGATCTGCCTTTTACCAGCTGCCTCAGGTTCTCCGAAATCACCAAGCAATATTCCCCTCAACTATCTTTTTAGCTTCTCCTCATTTGAAATCCACTCCACAACCCCAGCCCTTTATTATTGCTTGTCTTCCTATCTTTATTTATTCATCACATTTGTATCCTAGCTTTTCTTCAAATGCAGCATACATAGAGCTGCTACCAAATGTTGCCTAAAATGAAATGTTGAGATGAATTTGGAGGCTCATGTTGGAACAGAGGCAAAATTCCAATGGATTTGGAAAGAGTTGGGGGGTTATTCTTGCATGATGTCTATCCAGGAGCCACAGACAATATTAAAATAGGTTGTTACACAAGGTGCGCTTTGAAAATTCCCTATCTTTTACCAGTACCCAATCTCCTGTTGGGATACTGGGGATGGAAAAAAAACTTGTCCATGCTGTGGGCAGTGCTGATGAAACTGACTCCTATTGCCACTGAATTTTGCCTAAAGCAAAATCTCTAGGTGCATTTGGAAGTTTCTGTTTCCATGAAACACAAGATAAATTTCAAGTGGAGCTAGATATAGATGAATAATCCTAGTGACCTTTCTCCGGTGTTATTATTCCATTTCATCCTAAGAACGACTCTATCAGTATGTTTGGTTGAGAAAGTGTGACCTGCCATTGCTCACTGGAGACTTGAACTCAGTTAAACACTACTATCCCAGTCTTGTTTCTGAGTTCCACTAAGTTCTTGAGATTGATAAACCATTATTTCATATATGAAGGATACATATGGATGCATAGTACCTACAGGAAAACCCTACACATAGTAGCATCTAGTTTGTGGTGAGCCAGTCATCTGTACATATATATTTACAAGCCAAGTCTTGCACATTGCACCAGTACAGATGGCGGCCTCACCACAGATTGGGTAGAATTATATGTAAGGCTTTTAAGCACGTTTGTCCCAGTCAGTATAATTCTGATGGTCATGTGATGGGCAAAAGAAAGAGTTCAATGAGCTTGATGTGGACACAGTGGATTGTCCCATTTGGGTTGGGCAAATTCACTCTTTCAGTATAAACATATACATCTGTCTTATACGGAGTTAGGCCATTGGTCCACCCTAGAGCAATATTGCCTACACTGACTGGCAGCAGCTTTCCAGGGGCTTGGACCAGAGGTTTTGCTCAGCTCTGCTCGCTGAGATCGTTTCACTAGGATTCTGGGAGTTGAAGCTGGGACCTTCTGTGGGCCCTTTCTTTTAGTTTGTTCTCTGATAGAAAATGGAAATAATAAAGAGTCCCTATTCACATCATATTCTTCTTTGGAGGATGGGTAAGGAAAGATTATCAGATTATAAGGTACTTTGCACACTAGAAGCATTATAAAAATGCTAGTCACACAATTCTATAGCACTGAAGGTGTAGCTTGGGACAAGAGATATGCCTTTAAAATTCCCATCCAGGTGTTTGAATTTAAACCAACAAACCATCTAGCACCAGTATAAATCTCCCCTTAACTGCTCTAAAGGCACCCTTGCCTTAGGGACTGGAAGATTTCCCCGGTTGAATTCCTTTATTATTTCCGTTGTTTGTTCTGCATTCAGCTCTCCCAAATTCTGGTTTAATTAGGATAATTGAAAATAATAATTCTGAATGTTATTGATTTTTTAAAAATAATAATTTTAGGTCATTTGCATTCCCCTCCCCTTTACTTTATCAACATACTGTATACATGTGCATTGCTAAAACACGAAGAAAAAGCAATTTTGATATTTGTATGTATTATTTCCTCAAGAGTCTTTTTGTGCAGTGTTATGTGATCCTGCATATTGGTAAAGCATCACAAAAAAGCATCTTGATATAACTCTACATACAGTTTGCTTTACATATGCACACATATGCAGAACACTGTACAAAAAAGTTTTGATGCAATAATTCATACAAATATGTCAAGATACTTTTTTGCAGTGTTTGATCAATGGACAAATGCATATTGGTGGTATAGAGGGGAAACACAGAATAGAACTGAATGCAGCAAACTACATGTGTGTGCACTGTGTACTCTGCACAAAACTCACGTGTTGGGTCCATTTAAGGAACAAGATTTTGTAAATCCAAAATCCAACAGGAAATTCAGAAAAAAGATAATTGCAGCAGCAGCCATATCAATGCAGAGATCGTGTTTCATTGCTCTCTTGTTCCAAGCATATTCTCTTTTATCCAGTAGATTCCCTTATCTATTCCTGTTGACGCAATGTAGAGCTTTGTATAGATGCTTATGCGTGGGAGTTCAAAAGCAGACATAATCTAAAAATTAGGAAGCTAGCAGCAATTTATTAAAGAACCTGAGCAGAACTTCCTCACATAGAGAATGCTACACCATAGGCAATAATATATCAGGCGAGGTAAATTGAAGAGGCAGCTTCTTGAGCTGAAAGCTGAGGGATAGAGAGGTTTTGTAGAGGGGGAAAAGCTCTGCAGGATTAAGGTTTTGAAATTGGGGGCAGGAATATTGGCTTCGATTGCCTACACTTCTACTGCAATGTGCTGTAGCATGAACAACCATCACCACTATATTAATGTCTTTTTCTGTCTTCTGTATATCTCTTCAGTTTTATGCCTACCAGAGTTATTCTCTGTGCTGTATTGATCATAGTGTACCTGTAGTGCCTGGCTTGTTTGTTTGTTTGGAAATAGGCTCTTTAAGAGCAAACTCAGTGATTGTTAAAGGCTGAGCTACAACAAAGCTCCACTGAACATGGTGGATTAATATTGATTTTAAAGCAGCAGTGGATTTTGTCCCACTGACTATGGCAGCTTCCAGTTTCAACTTTTAAGGCCACAAACTACATCATACATTAAATGCCAAGTTTGCCCTTGCATGCCTGTTTTTGCCTTCTGATATAGGAGCCATGGGGTGGGAGGACAATCAAAGCAGCACAGAGGGAGTCTTTCCTTCTGTGCCACAGTCCTGATGAAAATGGTCCTCTGCCCCTGAAACTGCTGTTTGCCCCAGGAGCAAAAGCTGTGGTTGGCATCAGTGCTAGCTTCTCCTCAAGCCAAAGGACATAGTTTGGATCTGGTGAATTCATCTCCAATCAAGCTAATGACAAGTGTTAGTTGCAATGCTGGCAATAATAGAGGTCTAATCAAACATCCTGCACTAATGCCATGAGTCTATAAACAGAGTGTTCTAGGCGTAATTATTAACATTCCCTGATGCAGCCTTCCCCAAGCTTGTGAGAATATCATTTTCAGAATACCCTCCCTCCCCAAATCTGCTTTTTGCCCCATGAGCAGAGCTGTTACTGGCACCAATGGTAGCTTCTTCCCCATGCCAAAAGGCTGTATTTTTGATCTGGTGAATTCATCTCATGTCAAGCTAATGACAAATGTTAGTTCCAGTGCCACCCTTGACCTGTAAAGCTACCAAAAAATGTAGACGTCTGAAGTTGTGCTGCTGCATCCTGCTGATATAATTGGGGTGGCAGGGAGGATTGGATACCAGGTGGGAGTGGGGAAAGCAATACAGCCAACTGGCCCAAAACTCTCACGAGCTCTTATTTTTTGCTCATGCCACTACTTCCTGTGCTAATAAAACTACAATGGCTTATGCTTGGTATACAAGCCTGGGTCAATAACGCTTAGGTTTGTTGGAAATGAAATATATGTGTGTGTGTGTGTGTGTGTGTGTGTGTGTGTGTATATATATATATATATATATATATACACACACACACGCACATATATATATACATACACACACACACCTCTCAAATGTATAAATGAGGAAGTTACTGTACAATATATATTGTATTATCCTTGGAACTGTCTCTTTAGCATATTGGAATAACATACTTTCTAATCAGACAGCTGAATCACTCTTGTTTTCAATATTATGAGTTACTTATTAGATTTATAAACTATGCAATTATTTTAGAAATGCTGTTCCAAATTATTAAAAGAACTGGCCCATAAACAGAATACCTGTTGACGAGAACTGGCTTTCTACTTGTAGATATGTTTGGAAATACCCAGACACTGTTTACATAAGCTGCCATCCACATGACTTTGCAAGGTCCCTTATAACTAGTAACTTAACTTTCTCACCCACACTACCCATCTGTTGTCAGCTGCACTGAATTCACAGGCTTGTGAGCTTTACAGCAGACCATTTTCACATTTCCATTTGATACTTTACAGGACTTGTGCTATAAAAAGCACCTCTTGAATATATCCAGAGAGCAGTGATTGTTATCCATTTGAAATGCCTCCACTTCATTTCCACTTTAATTTATATTCATAAACTAGGGAGTAGCGAACATTGCATGTGTGGCAGATGATACACCTTTCACTATTTTATTTACTGGAAACATAGTTAAAGGAAAGGGATTAGCAGATCTCTGCCATGCAGAGCAAGCTAGTAAGAGGCTGGAAAGAGGATATGCTGCTGTTTAGATCATAAAATCATAGAATAGTAGGGTTGGAAGGGGCCTACACAAGGTCATTGAGTCCAACCCCCTGCTCAATGCAGGGGGGTTGGATATGAGAACTCTGTTCTTTTAGTCTTCAAAGCAACAAACAGTGATGGAGATGGGTAGGAAATTATGTTTGGAATATTAGCATGCTGAGTGAATTAATGAACTGAAGTCCTTATGAAACAAGAGGCCATGTCCCTCTCCAAGTAGAAAATAGAGTCTCTGTTCTACTGTTCTATTGTTCGACTGTGCCTGGATCTGATTTGAAGAGAGGTGTCTCCCTTAGCATCCTTAAAAAAAAAAAAGTTGAGCTGAAGAGAGACAGGTTGCTTGGCTCATCCTTAAGAGAACAACTAGAGATCAGAATCTGACTGAAGAAGAGGAGCCTCACTTTATTTATTTAATTCTTGTTTAATTTGTTTGTTTAAAAAGAACTTCTCTTCCAGCAGCCATTTAATCTTTAATCTGTATCTGTTGCTCTGATTATCAACTTTTTTGCTGGCTCTTTAATATTTTTAATGTTTCAGTATTTTAATATTTTCCATCTCAACACTTAATAAAGTTTCTTAATTTAGAACATGGGGTTTGACTGTAGACTTCTGACAAACCAAAGAACTTTCCCCTGCATGCCAGAGGCTGCACTTCCACACTACAAGCTTTGACCAAGGGGAAGTAAGAGGAAATTAATAGCGACAGGGGCATTAGCTTGTAATTGTCCTCTCCCGGATTGAACATTAAACTACCATTCTTGGAGTTGCCCCCTCTCAAGACTTTGGCTGAATAGAGAGGTGGTGGCATTAGTTTGGGGGTGCTGCAAGCTGCCTTGAAGGGCATCTTCACAGCAAACACTTATTCTTGCTTCCCAGTGTACACTTCCTAGTAAATCTGATTTCTTCCTTCCTTTTGATTGGCTGACAACTAAACTGTTCATCATTGTCCAACATATACAGTAAATTGCTAATACAGTAGCACCTGGATGACAGTTCAGCTCCCTGAGCAGGGAACAGGCTCAGCTAGAACTTTTCTCTCCCCTTTGTTTGTTTCTTTAAGTAAGGCCTCACAAGGTGGCTGAGAGGATAAAAGCAATACAATTCAACAAACATATTAATAACATTGCATCCAATAGAAACAATTTTAAATAAAACCTTTCACAATAAAATACAGTCTCAAAACATTCATCATCAGTGAATACCATTAAAAGATTCAATTAAAAGCCAGAGAGATCACGTGCATTTTAAAACCCATCATAAAAGCAGCCACAGATGGGGCCAGCCATGTATCTCTTGGGAAGAAATGCCATAGGGTAGAGGCCACCACTGAAAAGGCGTTATTGGTAGTAGTACTCCATATTATTTATTATTATTATTTCATAGGGTAGAGGCCACCACTGAAAAGGCATTGTTATTAGTAGTAGTATTCTTCATCATCATCGTCACAGTAGTACTGACAATAGGGATGGGGAAACTCCAGCCCATCCCCTCTCTCCCCAGACCAAATTCTCTTATCTCCAATCAACAGCTAAAAATTAGGGATGGGTGAATGAATGACCTTCAACCTTTAAAATGTGCGTGTTTTTTTGAGAGAGTTGTGCATTCTGAGAAAATTTCACGTTTTTCAAGTGCACGTTTTGTGGACATGAAGGCAAGTTTGGGAATTTGTGAGCATTTCTGGGGGGGAAATTGCTCCCATTGGCAATCAGGATTGCAAACAGGGCATGTTCAAATGATTTGTGAACTGAAACAAAATTCTCAAACATCCCTACTAAAAATCTATTCATTCTGATTTCTGACCTCATTTTCTCTCCCCCACACTGCCCCCACACTGCATTTAGACTTTTTAAAAAGTGTCCAGTGGTGTCAATGGAGGCTTTTTAAAAAGCCTGATTGCAATGGGGGGGGGGATTTTTAGGAGGGAGGAGCATGGGTTGCATGCTTTGTGCATATGAAGGAGAGAATAGGGTCACTGCCTTGGAAGGCCTGTACCCTTAAAGGCAGCCAAAATAAGGGCACATTCCTATGGCTGCTAGACAGCAGTTAGACAACCATAGGATTGGTTGGTTTCTGGGAAGTGACCTTGGAGCCCATGCTCCAAAGTCAACTCTCGGAGAACTGCCTCCCTGCTCCCGCCATGTTGTAGGTGGTGCAGATCATCCCTGGGCTCTGTGCTCGTAAGAGCAGCATGGAGCAAGGCGAAGGGGGGCATTCCTGGGAGCGGGGAGTGCGGAAGTGCTGGTATGATGCTTCCAGAAGGAAGACGCTTCCTAGGTATCATCCAGCCTCCCCACCCCACACTTTGAAGTCCCATGGCTAGACAGCTGAAATCAGCCATCTAGCTGCTGCGGATGCAGTGTGGCTGGGGCATGGAAGAGAGGATCCCCTCTGCGCTCCTCCCACTGTGGATTGGATAGGTGGTCGCCAAGTTTGGAGGCATATGATTGCTCCCTAAATAACTAAATTTAAAAAATCACGGCGGGGGGGGCATGTGCCAACAGTCGGGTGCCCTGCCCATTGCTGGCATGTGGTCCTGAATGTGCTTGTCCAGAGCCAGTTTGGTTCTTGGTCCAAAACCTTTCTTCTTGGTCCAAAGCCTTGATTTACAGTGAATTGTCTCCATGAGAGGACATAAAAGTGATATGTTTCACCTGTAAACTGAAATTGAATGCCATGCCATTCTTCTAAAAGCATAAAGGCTGCCTGACTTGTTTGAGAACCTGTATGCAACAGTCAAATCCGGACAGCAGTCACTGGCCCATTGACTAGGGAAAATATGAAGAAAACCCAAACAATGTGGTGGGACCCTTAATATTCACCAAGTCTACCTGGTGTATTCTTCTTCCTCTTCCTCCTTCTCCCATTCCTCTTTCTCTTCACTGTTAGTAAAGATGGCAGCAAATATTAGATTGTAGCTTATTTCAGAGCACCGGAGCCACATTCATGTTAATAAGGTTGTACTGAATAGCAATGCAGTGTATAACATAAATCACCCTTATCAGCCACATTCCTAAACAACAGTGTTCCCTCTTGCAGGGTGATCTCCAGAGGACAAATATCCAGCTAGATTTTGGAGATGGTACTGCTGTGTCCTATGCTAATTTCAGCCCTATAGAGGATGGGATACGACACATTTATAAGAGCACTGGGATCTTCCAAGTGACAGCCTATGCAGAAAACAACCTTGGTTCTGATCTGGCAGCACTTTTCCTGCACGTAGTCTGTAAGTAGATACCTACAGTGTGAGCTCTGAAAAGTCCCTAAGTTGATTGCATGCATGCTTCACAGTCCTGGAAGACTCAGTCCTTAACTCCTATTTTTCATATTCCATTTACTCATTTGTTAGCATACAACACGTTTTATCATCCTTGTCTCATTCATCCGTAATATATCTCCTTAACGTTCTTATTTTACACATGGTGAACAAAGATTGAGAGATAATCAGCTGGCTCCAGACTAAATTACCTGAACGTAGCTCCCATTGAAATGTCAATGGAAGTTCACTTACATCACAATCCTATACGTATCTACTCAGAGCGAAGTACCTCTGAGTTCAGTGGGCTTACTCCCAGGTAAGTGGCTATAGGATTGCAGTGTCATGACTAACTTTTCACATTGATTTCAATGGAGCCTAAGTGCAACTAATTAACTCTGGATCTAAACTAATGATTCACCTTTCATTTACATAGCTCTATCCAATGGACTTCACTTTAGATTCAGTCCTTGTCTGCCTGTTTTGTAAAAGTCAGTGATAAATCACTTACCAGGACACTGGAATATTAACAGCTTTTAGCTTGACTTGGACTTCTCTAGCCAATCCTTTCAGAGTTATTATGGGGTTGTTGTTTTGTACAGAAACTGTTCTTTGGCAGCGACTAAAGGGTATGGGAATTAGTACAGATTTGTTGCACCCTTGTTCAAATCCTAGGGTTGCGTACAACAGTGCTGTTCTACCAGTGGAAGGGAAACTGCTGGTGAGGCATGTTCCCTTCCTCCTTCAGCCCCCTACATCCCCCAATAATCTGCTCTGGAGGGTTGGGAGACCCTCCAGAGCAGATTTCGGGGTATGGGGGGGGGAGAGGAGGAAATTGTTCTGTCACATGAGCAGAAGTCCCATTGCATGAGCAGACGTCCTCTCGTGCAAATGTTAGATCCAACCCCTAATAACAAATATACCTAATATGAAGTATGGTACAAAGCTGCTGCCAGATACTAAGCTGTAACCATTGCATGAAGCAGCATAATGTACCTGAAGAAGTCAGGTTACAAAAGTTTGAAAACATCAAAATTTATTTTCCTTGAATCAGTTTAAATTGTCATTCATCAGAGATGACGTTTCTTAAAACATTTTCATTGCAGTTGTCTAATTTGTTCCCAAATCGACAGTATCAGAAAAGCTTCTCCATTGTGTCAAAGACAAAGTAACTTTAAACCTATTTTGATTTCTTTTGGTATTCTCAAAAATAACATTATTCTTTGATAATTTTAGAAGAAAATGTGCACATTATTTCAACTCAGAAAAATGAATTCATTTTTAAATGGAAACAATCTTTATGAGAAAAACATAGGATTGGGTCATTTTCTGGCATGGACAAAACTGCTACATAGAAATTCAGCTAGTTGATTGCCCCATCCTGTGACCTTCTTGCTATATGTATCCTTTAGCATCACACTGTGACATCTCTGACTTTGTAAAATTGGTGGTTTGTAATATTTTTGTAAATTGATTAGGATTAGGGAAGTGCGAATCCACCTCCATCTGGGTTCTCTGGACACCTACCCAGCCCCTGCCTCTACTCTGGTCCCCAGACCATGCTCGAGTCCGTCCTGTGCTCAGCGAGCGGCCTGCACTCACCCAGGTGGCCTCATTGAGCTCCACAGTGACATTTTTTGAAAAATACAATGGCAATCGCAAAATGCACATATTTGCATATGTGTGAAAATGCGCATTTTCGCAAATGCACATATTTGCATGTTACGATCCACAGTCCTCCCTTTCACATCTGAATGAGTGATCAGTGCTATCACTGTTTATCTGAATTAACTGACACTCATTGCACATTTATGGTTACAGCTACTGGTTGAGGGTTTTCAGCCTCAGGAACCATGCCTATGCTTATATGGACTTTAGTGGTGGATTGGGGTGACATACTCTCTTTCATGATATTGCTGTTGTATTGGGAATCCTCACTTTTTTGGTGAGATTCTAGTCCTTCTTTTGGTGTAGGTACCACCCTCCGCAATAGCCATAAGCAATTCACATCTCAGTTTGAACTGAAGATTCAGAGTGCCAACTGCACGTTTGAAATACAATCCTGTCAGCTGTTCATTTTAGCTCCACCTGAAGCATGCCAGCAACCAAACATGCCACTATTACCTACTGATTTATTGTAGTGATTGTGGTGTGGGGGGAGGAGGGAATTAAAAAGCTAGGGAGTAAGACATTAAAAAGGAGTCTGGCAGTTTTTCTGCTCTGAAGGTTGGCATGCCAAACCTAGCTAGTAACAGCTATGTCTTCTTCTTCTTCTTCTTCTTCTTCTTCTTCTTCTTCTTCTTCTCTTTTCTTTTTTACTCTAGAGTAAGTTCAGGTACCCTAATCTGGATCAGGACCCTAGCTTGCAGGGTAGGGGCCTTTAACCCTTCTCCCCTGCTGTGGTCCCAATCCCGGTCCTACCCAGAGCCTGCAACTTATATTGCCAAATAATGATCCATTTGCCGAAATGAAGAAGGTTTTTTTTTTAATATGATTTTTGATATGAACTCTCAAATGCGGAGAGTTCGTATAATTTCCTGATAATATGATATAATCCTGCCCCGAAACATTTAAAGAAATCAGTTCATTCTTGGGGAACAGTTATAGTACTCTTGTTTTCAAATAATAATACACAAAGAGATAATAGCAGATCTATTTAACATCCACAGCATGCAAGACTCTTGAATAAGTATTAAAGGAAAAATAATCAAACATAATGGGAAGAATACCGCATGGGTTCTACAAAGGTAGATTGTGCCAGACAACTGATATAATTTTTTTAAAAAGCACAAAACTAAATTGATGGCTTGAACAAAATAATTTTAAGAATAATACCTCCTTAAATTAGATAAGGACACCTTTATAATTTGTACTATTTCCCATCAATTATATATGTCAAAGCCTTTAAAGGTGAAGGGTACTTATAAATGGAGGCTGCAGTCCTCTCTCAAGGTTTACCTTGTTCAAGCCTTCAGTTTTGTTTTTCCTTTTAAAGGTTTGTTGTATTGGTTTAGTCTGGTACAATTTATCTTACCTGGGAGTAAGCCTCATTGAACTTATTGGGACTTAGTTTTGGGTAGATATACATGGGATTCCATCTAAAGTGTCAGCACTCTGAGGACTAGTATTCTCAGTCCCTGTTTCTGAATGGAACAACTTTGGATTTGGTGTTTGAATAAATGATAGGGATGGCAGAGAATTCCACCATGGATCATGGTGAGGCCGAATGCCAGTGCATTCGGCCCCCCGAACTCCATGCAGAATGGCCTGCCACCCCTCACCCCCCCGCAGATCCCCCTCGGGACGAGACTCACCTGGGGCGGATCTTCCGGGCAGCAGTGGCTGTGGTGGCGGCTTCGGCAGCGGTGGCGGTGGTGGCTGCGGCAGCTGGTCTTCCGACCGGCTGCAGCCGCCGCCATTTCCACTCTTGTAAAAAAAAAAGAAAGAAAAAGTAAGACGTGATAGGCTACGTAAAGATTTACATAGCCTATCATGACTAGGTTAAAAAAAAAAAAACCACGACGTGATAGGCTACATAAATCTTTACGTAGCCTATCATGGCTGGGTGGGTTAAAAAAACCCCAAAACCGTGTACGCAAATGGCGGCGGGCCGGCGGCTACAGCCGCCACCATTTGCGTTCCTTATTTTTGCCGCCTCAATCTACGTAAATATTTACGTAGACTATGTCAGCGAAAATAAAGGGGAACGCAAATAGCGTAGTGGGTACTATTTGCGTCCCTTTTTGATTCCCTGTTTTAGCCTACGTAAATATTTACGTAGGCTAAAATGGCGAATCAAAAAGGGACGCAAATAGTGCCCGCTACGCTATTTGCGTTCCCCTTTATTTTCGCCGTCATAGTCTACATAAATATTTACGTAGATTCAGATGGCAAAAATAAGGAACGCAAATGGTGGCGGCCGTAGCTGCCACCATTTGCATATGCGGTTTGTTTGTTTTTTACCTAGAGCCCTCCGCAGCCGGAAATCCGGCTGCGGACGGCTCTGGCCTGGCTGGGCCTGGCTGGCTACTCCGTGGAGCTGCCACGGAGCACAGCCGGCTGCGGAGGATTCCGGGGGGGGGGAGGTACAGAGTGCCTCCCCCTCCGGCGAGGATTCCTGGGGGAGGGACGGAACGCCTCCCCCCCACCATCAACATAATCCGCGAACAGGTAAGTGACTTTCGTACATCCCTACATAGATCTCAAAATAATTTGTCTGGTAAATTCTTCTTTATTATATAGAGCATGGATGGAGAATCTCCATCCCCTGGGTCAAATTGGGCCCATCAGTTCTTCCAGACCAGAGGGCCTCAAGTGACCCCACCCCCACCGAATCTCCACCCCTTGTAGATTAACAGGGAGATGAATTCCCAGTATTGTCTCCTGTCAGCGACTGGAGATAACAGTGAGGGTTCCCCTGTCCAGTAGTCCCGGTCACAGCCAGGGAAAGTCCACTTGCAGCGAAGCCAGCCCAAGTGAGACACAGGGTAGAGGACCACTGTGCACACTACCCCATTGACTTGACTTGTCCCATGCCTTCCTTCACGGTGGATGTTACAGTGCTGGAAAAGCACTGAGTGTATCACTTGCCCTCCCAACTGGAATTGTGAGTGGTACGCTAGGGTAAGGATGAATGAGAAATTTGTTTCAGTTTTTTATCAGGTTTTTACCCACTTTGCACATTTTGGACTGAACATGGACCTGGAATGGATGCAATCTTTGGTCGAAGTCCACACATTTCCAAGTTTGCAATGTGATTCGCGGACCAAAACATACATTGCACAGTATGCATACATTTGAAAAATGCACCCAGCTGTGCTGTAATCAATGGGAGGAGAATGTGTACATTTAAAAACTGCACACAACTGATGCATATATTTGGGAAAATATGCACAAAATGTGAATGGATTTTCATGTGGAAAGAAAAAAAAGAAGGTCTCAATCTGACATGGACTCGAGTTAGAACAAGCTTCAAGATGGAATTCAGAGAACTTCAGCAAGCTCAAGTTTTGCTGATTCATACATCTGTAGCTAAGGAGAATCCTCCTAGTTGGGAACCAAATGATATCAGGGGACATGGCCAGGCAACTGATGACAGAGTGTATGGCCCCAATGCCCCATGGAGGGCTCGTGTGGGGGTCATCCAGCCCCCTGGCCAAAAACAGCTCCCCACCCCTGACAGAGAGCATGCCAGCATTCTTGTATTATCCCCCTAATTTGTTCACATTGTCTTAGAAATTCTGCTTTGTTTGCTGCTTTCGCTCAGTCATAGGCTTTATGAAGATATCCTCTTTGATCCAGAGTAGGAAAAATCTTTGCTTGATGCTACACAAGCTTATTTGACCTATGATTTGTCATTTAGCAGAAGAACTGGAGAACCCGTAAATGTTGTGGGGTCACCTGTGCCTATTTGGATTTCAAAATGTTTAAAGTACCCCCCTTTCATTCTCTCTCTTCCTTTTCTTTTTGTGGAAATGGAGTCAGCAGCTGCAAATGGTTAGTTTCTAGATAATGGGTTGGATCCAGATATAGACATGTGAAACTGGCCTGGCAGAAGCAGACTTTCCTTCCCCCTCCTCCCCACAGTAGCCCCCTGAAATTGCTACACAGAGGGCCAGGGCCCCTGCTGAATATGGTGAGCTGTGTTTTGGGGAGGTGGGGAAATTTCCCCAAATCGGTTGGAGAAACCTTCCATGTGTGGCGCCCTTCCATCCATGGAAGGCAGATCCTGGATCCAATCCAATGTTTTGTTTTCAGAGGACAACTGCTGGTATTATCCCTGTTGATATATACATGCAAATATATTACAGTACAATGCATCTTTGATCTAACTTGTTATTTCTTGAAAATGTTGTGTGAAGGTCAAATTGGACAAGCAATGTGTAGGTCATATTTTGATTCATTTTTTTTAATGTTATAATCTCCTGGGGAGAGGGGAAGTAATAGAAATTATACCTACAAAAAATAACCATCATATGATGTTTCAATGTACTGCTAGCTAAGCACAGCTACAATGCAGAGGTAAGGCATCTCCCTTTGTAGTCCAGTCTAAGCTCCTCCTACACTGCCACCATCCCATTGGCAGCCTGGTGTAGAATGCAATGGAAATATCAAAGAAGAGAAAGTTTCTACCATTGCCTTCATCTCCCTTCATTGCCATCACATGGACATAGCAGTGGTGGTTGAGCTATATCACTAGTGCAGAAAAGGGCAACTTAAATGATTGAGGGGCTGGAACATCTCCCCTATGAGGGAAGATTACAACAGCTGGGATTGTTTAGCTTGGAAAAAGGAGGGCAAGGGGAGACATGATAGAGGTGTAGAAGATTAAGCATGATGTGGAGAATGTGGATAGGGAGTTTTTTTTCTCCCGCTTTTGTAATACTAGAACCCAAGGTCATCCCATGAAGCTGATTGGCGGTAGATTCAAGACTACCAATCAGTAAAGAAGTACTTTTTCACACAGTGCATAGTTTCACACAGTGCATAGTTAAACTATGGAATTTGCTACCACAACATGTAGTGATGGCCACCAAAAGGGGGTTAGATAAATTCCTGGAGGAGAAGGCTGTCAATGCCTACTAGTCCTGATGGCTATGTGCTACCTCCAGTACCAGAGGCAGTGAGCCTATTGTAATGGCCCCAGGAGTGTAACCGAGTCACCTGTACTTTTAGAGGGGCAGAGAGATCCATAGTGCTCTCTTTAGGTTCATTATAAGTGCAATTTCCTTGCTAGTGGGCCTCTGAGTAGGGATGTCAGAGAATTCCGCGACGGATCTCAGTGAGGCCGAATGCCAGCGCATTCAGCCCCCTGAAATCCGTCGCAGAATGAAGCCCCACCCACCCACGAAAGGCATGCGGGACGAAGTCCTCGCCACCCCCAACCCACAAAAGGTGCACAAAACGGAGCACTTACCTGTTCCCATCCGCGCTGCTTTGCGAATGGTGGCCGTCCTGCGGCCGCCATTCGCTTCCTCTTCATAGCCGTGATAGGCTATGTAAATACTTTCGTAGCCTATCATGGCTAACGCAGGGACACCATTTGCATCCCTGCGGAGGCCGTGATAGGCTACGTAAGTATTTACGTAGCCTATCACGGCAGGGGGAAAAACCCCAGTGTATGCAAATGGCGGCGGCTACTGCCATTCGCGTATGCTGGTTCCCCCCCCCCCCCCGTCGTGACAGGCTACGTAAATATTTACGTAGCCTATCATGGCAGGGGGAAAAACCCCCAGTGTACGCAAATGGTGGTAGCCGCCGCCATTTGCGTATGCTGGGGTTTTTCCCCCTGCCATGATAGGCTACATAAATACTTAAGTAGCCTATCACGGCCTCCGTAGGGACGCAAATGGCTATGATGTTTAGGTTTTTGTTTTTGCTAACCATGGTGGCTTAACATGTTGTGGAGTGGGGGAGAAAATTACATTCCCCATGGTTAGTAAGCCACCCCTGCTAACCAACCCCCTGCAAAAGAGTGAAGGGCCCACAAGGTGGCTTACCGTGTCATCTAGTGGGTTCCCCAGTGGTTTAAATGGGCTCCAGAGGAATTCCAGCCTGCCACCATAGAGTCCACTGGGCAGAGCATCCACCACTGTGGGTGACGTTCTAGCTACTGTGAACTTTCTCTGTGGTCGCACGGCCATTTAGGATGCTGGCATGGCCACTGGGAGCCCGTTCACACTGCAGAGGATGACAGGATACACCGTAAATACACCAGGAAGATAGCAGGTAACTAGGGCAGGAGGGTGGCTAGGGGAACATGCAGCGCCATGCAGCGCCTCATGGTTCTACAATCATCTGGCGGGCCCATGTGTTGGGGTTTCACTACCCCTCCCCTGTAGTTACCCTAATCACCCTCCCCCTGTGCATGTGTGAATAGGCCCATGATGTCCTCTAGGGTCCATGCAGTCTGTGAGCTCTCCTGTATACAATAAATAGTTTCCAGTACATATGAAAAAGCAACTGTAAGTTTTTACCTTTTTACTAATTACTTGCCAAATTGATCACTTCTATAATAAACCAAGATTTTTTTGAAACGTATCTTGATTAAAGGGCTTGAAGTTTGTTCGTTTTTAGAACCAGCTTTTATGCGAGAGAATTCTAGATGTAATTAACAAGTCACCTAAAGGAGCATAACACATTGATTGCAATTTGTCCCAGTTGGAGTGACTAAAGTTGTCACAAACATTTCTAAGGTTGTCATGAGGAACTGAATAGGAATTCTTGCAAAAGCATGTGACCCTGTTCAATTCCTCCACGGGTAGGCATGAGTCAAGCAGCACTTGCTAGACTTGAATGTTAGGTTCCCACTTTTCACCTAATGGAAGGTCCTTCAAGCCTTGGAGGTGTTGGTAGGTGCTTTAAGCAGTTTTAGAGTGCTTGTGGATCCAGTATTGTCACTGGAAGAACAAATGGCCTCTGTGATAGAGATGGGCAGATCTGTCAAGCTCTATCTTGTCACGGTTCTTGTTTTTCCACTGTCAAGCTTGTTCTGTCCCAGTTCCATATGATTTCCCCCCCCCTGCACAGAAATGTGTACATATTTTCATGCACGTTTTTCAGATGTATGCTTTTGTGTGTACCAGTTTGTCAAAAGTACACATTTTTATATGCATGCATTGCATGTACACAGGATTTTTCAAATGTGTGCATGTTAACAGATGCATTTTTTGCATTCGTTAACGGAATGCATCACAAGCTCAGAAATGTATAGATTTCTGACTTCAAATTGCACTTGAGTCCATGTTTGGTTCCAGGAGGTATGAATTGGGTTAATCCATTAAAAAAACAATGCCTTGATGGAGCAAATTTTTCAATCATCCCTACTCCATGGTGCTTTTTATTCACTTAGGCTGATATGCTAATTGCACCCTATCGGGACAGAAATAACTTTGCTACAATTATCCACATTCTGGTAACCTACCAATTGGATTATCATGTTTATGTGGGGCTGTCTTTGAAAACACTCCGGAAACTTCAGCTAGTTTAAAGTAGGACACCAAAACTGTTAACCAGCATTGGACAACATGATCATTCTATCCAGTCCTTTGTGACATGCACTGGCTTCCAGTCCATTTCCATTAGCAATATGCACACTTTGAAGTGAGCCCACAAATGGACTGGCAATGGCTGACTTAGGGCCAGGTTACCAGGTTATCTCCTCCTTTATATACAAACTTAGTCATCTTCAGAGGCCCTTCTCTGGGTACCCCCACTGAATGAGGTAGGGTGGGTAACTACTAGAGAGAGGACCTTTTGAAGGGTGGCACTGGCACCCCAGTTATGGAATGTCCTCACCAGAGAGGCTCACCTGGCACTTATGTTATAGTCCTTTTGGTGTCAGGTGAAGACCTTTTTATTCTCTCAGGCTTTTTAGTCTTTCAATGCTGTTGGTTTTACTTCAGTTTTATTCTGTGACTGTTTTAATTTGTTTTACATTTTACCTTATATTATTATATTTATGTATTTTATGGTTTTAGTCTTTGTGTTGTGAACTGCCCAGCCTATTGGGTGGTATAGAAATTCAGTAAAGTGAGTATGTAGATTGATAGCTGATAGCTGGATGGATAGATGGGTAGATGATTAGAGCTGTGTGCAAATGGCCTTTCAAAATTCTCCACCCTATTTGTGGGCAGAGAAATTGTGCGTGTGTGTGTGTGTGGGGGGGCAATTTCACTGAACAGTTTCTTACAGGCAGGGCTCACCATTGACGGGGTTGCAGCACAACTTCCTTTTCAGAAGGGTTTTTTGTGCTGCCACTGCAAGTGGCAACAGTATCAACTGTGTTGGCAAGGTAGCCCCCATTTTGCATCCACCACAATGCAGGTGTGAAGGAGGTAGGGATGTCAGAGAATTTCTCCACGAATCTCGGGGAGGCCGAGTGCCAGCGCATTTGGCCCCCCGAAATTGGTGGAGAAATGGTCTGCCCCCCGCCGCCCCGGGACAGGACTTACCTTGTGCGAATGTCCCTGGAGGCGGCTGCTCTGGCGGCGGTTCGGCAGCAGCGGCCGGTCTTCTGACCGGCCGCCGCCATTTCTATGTTAAAAAAAAAAAAATGTGATAGGCTACGTAAAGATTTACGTAGCCTATCATGGCTAGATTTTTAAAAAACACCGTGATAGGCTACGTAAATGTTTACGTAGCCTATCACGGCTGACTGCAGGGACGCAAACGGCGGCAGCTACGGCCACCGCCATTTGCGTCCCGGCAGGACAGGAGGATTAGCGGCCGGAGGGACGGGGCGCCTCCCCCCAGCCAGAATATCGGCGGGGAGGGATGGGGCGCCTTCCCCCAGCCACAATTTCGGGGGGAGCGCCTCCCCCCCACCGCAAATCAAGCTTCGGGATCAGGTAAGGGACTTTCGTACATACCTAGAAGGAGGTAGTGTTGTATCCAGCTCCAGGGAAGGGGTGGAGCTAGTGCTGTGCCTAAATCTGTCCTCTAATTTCTTGAAAGTTTTCTTCCCCCATTAAAGAAGTCTCCATTTTGCAGTCTCATTTTCTGGGCATTTTATAATTTATTTTGAATTATTTTTGGTGGTGTTTTCGAGCTTACCTAATCACTGCAAAGTGGCCAAGGGTGCTGTTTGTTTTTTCTTTCTTTCTATTACACACCTCTCCATTGCTCTGCAGCCTCTCTGGCTACCAGTGTTTCCTGATCTGAAAAATCCCTATGGGGGGAATTACCTCATGATGTGTTTCCCTGGGCTTTAATTGAAGTGTGGGAAGCCAAGGAGGTTACAGGCTGACAGAGAGATGATTATACAGTGAAAAACAGGACATTTGTTCACCCTCCTTGGCCACCTCCTATGTAAGGTAAGCTCAAGAAACACAGAGCCAACCCATGAGAATTTCTCTGAAATGTTCTTCACCATTGAATTTCTTTTCAAAAGCAATTTCTTTTCTGTCAGATTGAATGAGGATGGTTGAAAAAATGTAGGAGAAATTTTCAGCACAGCACTATAGATGATACATATATTTTGCATGCATTCACTTGGAGTGTGAGATTGAACCCCTTTTGGGGTGAGCACGGGGATGTGCATGCATCTCTGGTAATTTCATATACAGGTATTATCCAGCTAGGCTTAATCTTCCTGAGGTCCTACAAAGATGGTATGAAGAAGACTATTGTTTCATGATTACGGTGCCCGCATCAGTCAGAGACATTCAGTAGAGTCCTTCAGGCATTTAACATCCCTGGGAAAGTACTTTATAGAAGTTATTCCTTAAATTTGTACTGATACAACACGCTGGACCTTGAGAGGACATACATTTCCACTTGTCATTCTTTCTTTCATTGTATACATCTGTATTGCCCCGCCCTGCCGTGGGCTTTCTTGGTGCCAATCCAGCATCTCATCCACACAGGGCCAGCACCAAAAGTAAGCATGGTTGGGTAACCGCTGAAGGACCACTGGCAAGAGCCCCCTGGATTTGCTCCTCTACTTCACCATTGTGGCCTAAGTATTCACCTGCCGCCTCTCACTCTGGCCCAGACAATAGTGGCGGTAAAAAGGAGCTTGTCAGGAGCGCCCTAGCGGCCTCTTACAGTCCCCTCCAATAGTAGGGATGTATGAAAGTCACTTGCGTTTTCGTGGATTGATTCACAGTGAGGGGGAGGCGCCCCACCCCTCCCCTCGGAATCCTCAATGGGGGGGAGGCGATCTGGTCCTCCCCCCCAGAATCCTGCCTGGCCGGCTCCACTCCGCAGCGCCTCCGCAGAGCAGCTGACCAGGGCTGTCCGCAGCTGGAGTTCTGGCTGCGGACTGGCTGCTGCAGACGCAAATGGTGGCCGCCGTAGCAGGTGACATTTGCATCCAGCCAGGCTGCCGTGATAGGCTATGTAAGTATTTACATAGCCTATCACAGCATGCAAAAAACCCAAACAAACAGCGTACGCAAATGGCGGCGGTTCCCACTATGCTATTTGCATTCCCCTTTTTTTCCCCCGCCATAATAGCCTACGTAAATATTTACGTAGGCTAAAACGGCGAAAAATAGGGAATACAAATGGCGGCCGCCGTAGCCACCGCCATATGCATATGCTGTTTTTTGTGTTTTTTTGGTTGCCGTGATAGGCTACATAAATACTTATGTAGCCTATCATGGTAAATAACGGATGCAAATGGTGGCTGCAGCAGCCGGTCGAAAGAGCAGCTGCTGCAGCCGCCGCCGGAACATCCGCCCCCAGGTAAGCTTCGTCCTGGGGGGAATCCGCAGGGCGGGGCAGGGGGAGGCCATTCCACCACAGATTTCGGGGGGCCGAATGCCAGTGCATTCGGCCTCACTGAAATCCGTGGCGGAATTCTCCGCCATCCCTATCCAATATAGGGGTGTACGAAACCCCACTTACCTGGCTCCGCCAGGTTCCATGGGGGGGGGGGAGGCACAGAGCCGCCGGCCGGCTCCACCAGCAGCCAGACATCTGGCTGCTGGCTAGCAGGGAGGCAAATGGTGGCTGCCGTAGCTGCTGCCGTTTGCGTCCCTGTATTCAGCTGTGATAGGCTACATAAAGACTTACGTAGCCTATCACGTCTGGGTTAAAACAAACAAACAAACACACCTACGAAAATGGTGGCTGCTATGGCCGCCGCCATTTGTGTTCCTTATTTTTGGCCGTCTTAGTCTATGTAAATATTTACGTAGACTAAGACGGCCAAAAATAAGGAACGCAAACGGTGGCGGCCGTAACTGCCGCCATTTGCGTACGTGTGTTGTTTTTTAAAACCCAGATGTGATAGGCTACGTAAGTCTTTATGTAGCCTATCACGAATGGGGGGGGGAAACAGACTGCAAATGGTGGCGGTAGCCATTCAGAAGACCAGCCGCTGCCGCCGCTGCTGCTGCCGCCGCTGGAGCCACCGCCGTCCGGAACATCTGCCCCAGGTAAGTCTCATCCCGGGGGGGATCCGCAGGGGGTGGGGGGGTGGCAGGCCGTTCCACCACGGAGTTCGGGGGGCTGAATGCACTGGCATTCGGCCTCACCGAGATCCGCGGCGGAATTCTCTGACATCCCTAATCCAATAGCCAACTCAAGACACAGACAAAAGGATTCTTTTCAAGGCTTTATTCCTTTTACAACTTAATGACTCTTTCAGATGCTAATCACCAGCGACTAAGCAAGGAACAACACTGGGGAAAGATAGGGATGGCGGAGAATTTCTCCACGAATCTCCGGGAGGCCAAATGCCAACACATTCGCCCCCCCCCGAAATTGGTGGTGAAATTCTCTGCCCTCCCAACCGGGATGGGACTTACCTCCTTCAAATGTCCCTCTCGGCGGTGGGTCCCGGCGGTGTTTCGGCGGGGGCGGGGGCGGCGGCTGGTCTTCTGACCGGCTGCCGCCGCCACCATTACAAAGTAAAGTAAAAAAAAAAAAAGTGATAGGCTACGTAATGATTTACGTAGCCTATCACGACTAGATTTTCAAAGTCAGCCGTGATAGGCTACGTAAATGTTTACGTAGCCTATCATGGCTGATTTAAAAGAAAAACACACACACGTGCGTACGCAAATGGCGGTGCCCATGGGTGCCGCCATTTGCATTCCTTATTTTGGCACATTTTAGTCCACGTAAACATTTACGTAGACTAAGATGTGCCAAAATAAGGAACGCAAATGGCGGCGCCCATGGGCGCCGCCATTTGCGTATGCGCGTGTTTTTTTAAAAAATCAGCTGTGATAGGCTACGTAAACATTTATGTAGCCTATCACGGCTGACTTTGAAAATCTAGTCGTGATAGGCTACGTAAATCGTTACGTAGCCTATCACTTTTTTTTTTTTACTTTACTTTTTTTATTTCGCGGCCAGGGAGACGGGGCACTCCTTCCCGGCCTGAATTTCAGCGGTGAGGGATGGGGCGCCTCCCCCCCGTCCTGAATTTCGGCCGGGAGGGGCGGGGCGCCTCCCCCCCAGCCAAGAACTTAGAACTGAAGCGCCTCCCCCCCACGGCAAAGCAAGCTGTGGGACCAGGTAAGGGACTTTCGACCATCCTTAGGGAAAGATAGCAGAGTAGCCTATGCTCCAGGTTAGGCAGCTGGTCCCTGTTTGAAGGAGAATCACGGGAATACCCTAGGGATGTACGAAAGTGACTTATCTTTCTGCGGATTATGCTGATGCTGGGGGGAGGTGTTCCATCCCTCCCCCTGGAATTCTGGCCGGGGGGGAGGCATTCCGTCCCTCCCCCCCGGAATCCTGGCTGGCCGGCTCCACTCCACAGGGATTCTGCGGAGCCGCCGGCCGGCTCCCCGTAGCTGCCGCCGTTTGCGTCCCTGCAGTCAGCCATGATGGGCTACATAAATGTTTACGTAGCCTATCACGGCTGATTTAAAAGAAAAAAACACACGCGCATATGCAAATGGTGGTGCCCATGGGCGCCGCCATTTGCATTCCTTATTTTGGCACGTCTTAGTCTACGTAAACATTTACGTAGACTAAGACGGCGAAAATAAGGGGAATGCAAATAGCATAGCGTCTACTCTATTTGCGTTCCCCTTATTTTCACCGTCTTAGTCTACATAAATGTTTACGTAGACTAAGACGTGCCAAAATAAGGAACGCAAATGGCGGCGCCCATGGCTGCCGCCATTTGCGTATGTGCGTGTTTTTTTTTAAATCAGCTGTGATAAGCTATGTAAACATTTATGTAGCCTATCACGGTGTTTTTTTAAAAATCTAGCCGTGATAGGCTACGTAAATCTTTACGTAGCCTATCACGTTTTTTTGTTTTTTTGTTTGTTTTTAACTGGAAATGGCGGCGGTGGCAGCCGGTCGGAAGATTGGCCGCCTCCGCCGCCTCTGCTGAACCGCTGCCAGAGCTGCAGCCAGAGCCGCTGCCTCCAGGAACTTCTGCCCAAGGTAAGTCCCGTCCCAGGGGGGCAAGGGGGCAGACCGTTCCGCCACCGATTTCGGGGGACCGAATGCGCTGGCATTCGGCCTCCCCGAGATCCGTGGCGGAATTCTCTGACATCCCTAGAAGACCCTGAACTTATGGGCTAGGGAGAGATCCTCCCTCTTTCCCTTGGGTCCTCGGGACGCGACCGTTGCTTGCGTGCCAAATGAGCGCTAAGCCTCCTTTCCGCGCCCTCCAATTGTCATCGCTCCCTACGTCGATGTCGAGGGTCCAGCAAGTTCCCCTCCAGCACTCCCTTGCTGCCAGGGTCACTATCTCTACCAGGAATGCTGGCAGGAGGAATCTCTGCCAGCTGCTGTGCCTGTGAGAGATGAGCGAGCTCCTCTCCCATGGATTGCTGTTCATCCTCAGAATCAGAACTGATCTGGGGTTCTACTGGCTCAGTTTCCACCCTGACAGAGCTAGAGTAGATGTCACTGCCTGCTTCCTCAGTGGCTTCTGCCTGTCATCCAAGCAATAATGAAAAAGAAGTTGAGGAGCAATAGCCGCTAGTGACAATGGCAGTGAGGAAGTAGACTTACTGAGGGAGGGAGCCTATTGAGGGCATCTTACCCAAGGACCCTCTAAAACCTGGAGCCAACACTGTTTTCTCACATCAGTTTGCACATTGTGATGGATGGTTTAATGTGTACACATCGGCAAATAAATGCAGAAAGTCCCCTTATGGATGCAGAATGTTATAGTAGAACTGGCCCATAGAAGGAATGTGTTGATTAACTGTGAGATCTCCCACCTGCTTGCAATTAGAGCAGTTTACCTGACTGTAATATCTGAGCAACCACAGGAAACCATCAGTTATTCTAAACATGCCCACGGCACAACAGTGACAAATTAAAATTCAGTTCCATACATGCAGGCTAACAAAAACAATGTGTGGGGGGAGGGGGGGAGGAAGCAGATGGAGAGAAAGCTAAAGTTTCAGTTAAAAACTTCAGATTTTTCCATCTGCTTTCATCACTTTCTCTGTCTTTTTTGTCCCCTATTGGTGACAAATGAAATGCTTAATTTCTTGATATGGAAGCTTAACTAGCCATCTGCTATTGCTCTGAGGGCACTAGAGTGAGTTGCTTACCTACAAGTTGGACTCCTTTGCCTGCCAGTATATTTTCAGAATATGTATTTTTTTTCCCTATCTATTTCTAGAAGGAGAACATCCTAACAGATATAATATTGTGCAGTTATAATATAGACAAGTGCATATTAATGTGTGGAGGTCTAGCAGTCACACTCAGTTATATAGTTCCTCGGAGTATTTCAGGTACTTTGTTCTTGTATGGATATCCAAGTACCTGGGATAGGTGAAAATTCAGCTGGAATCATTTTTTTTATTTATCAAAATTCACAAAATTCTTCACAAACTGGGTGGGAAATACTTGATATTTTGAAACTTTAATGTGGGAGAAAGCAAAACTGACATATTCATCCATCCAGGCAGACAGATTTGAATGCTTAGATCTTAAAAGTCTGTATTCATATCCCAGTGTATTCAGCCACGTTTGTGGTGCTGAACTGGTGTTGGTACCTCTTTTTTTTCTGTCAGGCTTCTCATCTTTAACATCTACATTGCAGACAGGTACAATATGGTCCTCCTAATGCTAGAAATAGCTATATCTATTGCATTTGGCTGGTGCAGATGTGTGAAATTTTTGTTGTGTTTGTTTTTGGTAAGAATTTACCAAAATATACATATTTCTTCATAAATCGGTCAGGAAGAACCTGATAATTAAAACATTCAAATGTGGAAGAAAGACAAACTGACAGATCCATCCTTACTGAAGTACTAATTCATATGCACCATGTGTATTCTGAAGGGTATCTATGTGCAACATTCACTGCATGTCCCTTTAAAATACATCACAGATGCACCAACTGGGAAAGAATGGGGTCCTACATCCAAGATTTTTAAAGAAACATCACCGAATCGTGCATGCACATGTCCTGCACAGATGAGTAGGCAGATGTACTCATATGTCTGTATCTGAGTACAATATATAAAACGAGAAGCAGCCATAGATGTTGCATTTTCTAAGTTTTCTAAGTCTGATGAGCCATAAGCACCCTGCAGGTGGGTCACCAGCCTGTCACTAGTGGGTATTTCAGCATAATTGACTGGCAGTGAATTCACAGTGATTCACATTTATCACAAGTTGATGGCAACTGTCATTCTATAGAATGTTTATGTGAAATTGCCAACATGGATCATAACTCCCATTGGTGGAGCACACTTCAATAATGATTCCTTGTTAACTATTTCTATAGGTGTGTTGACTGTTATGGTGAACCTTAAACCATATTATGATGGGCTAGAAATGCTGGAGGCAAATTTAATTTAGAGTACAATCCTAGAGAGGAAAAACATCCTATAACTCCCAGCATTCCCCAGCCAGCCGTGTTGAAAAGGAGGAAAAAAGGTTAGGGGTCTGAGAACATGGTATTGTATGGTTGTTGTTTTTTGCCACTACTAAAGAGGCAGTTTTCTTTGAATTCCTCATAGTTTTATTTCTATTTTAGGTTGATACAAGGTCTTCAGTTAAAAAAGAGAAGATTAGTATTTATGTTTTGCTTTTAATGACAGTAAAACATGGGTAATGAAGTTATCTGTAATGTATACCAATGGGTTGTCTTCCCACAGGTCCAGTAGAACGAGTCCATTTGAGCATCCCCTTTGTGGCAATCAGGAATAAGGAAGTCAATCTCACTGCTGTGGTTTGGCCTAGTCAATCGGGTACCCTCACTTACTTCTGGTGGTTTGGAAACAACTCAAAGGTTTGATCCTTTAAAAATATATATAATATTCTTTATTTTCTTTGAAAGGATTAGCCCTTGGATCATATGACATTGTGATTTTAAATAGAAAGCACCACATTGAGCAATATATTTTTTCTTTGCTGTCAGAAAAAGAAAAAAAACTCACGTATTTTCTAAACTTTACTCCTTTCTTGTCTCTCTTTCTCTCCCCCTCCCTCTCCCTTTTCATCCCATCTCTTGTTGTTGTTTGCAGGAGTGCCTACAATGTGCAGTTGGTTATTATTGGAACATTGTGTTTAGGAGCCATTGTTATTACCAGAATTCAAAATTATACACCACCGTATCTACTGGATAATGCTGGGCTTTCTTCTCAGCATTTAAAAACGGCTGGTGATCAAATAACCACTGCTTCCAATATGAATGTCAGAAAGTACTTAGAATTTTAGGATCTGACACAGCATTTTAAAGCCACTGGGGACCAAATAAGTAACTTCTGGCACCTGTGAATTCAAGCTAAGCTCGCCTCACAAGCAGCTCTCTCCTTGTCTGTCCATGCTGTTTGTTCCTGCCTCTGGGGACATGTCAGAGAAATGCATGCAAAACTGCTGTTGAATGTTCAGTGACTACCAGCCACCCATTCCACAGACCTTTGCCAACAAATGTTCTTCTGATACTAAGGACTGTAAATGTTGAAAGAAAGTTCTACTGATTGCTTGATTTAACTATTCCCCCTCTGTAGGTGATAGAGGAAAGATAGAATGTTTTTTTGGGGGGTAAGATTCTGTAGCCAATCCAGGATTTCATATATCTTGCTTGAACCACTATAAGAAATAGGTTTTCAGACTGTGTTTTGAGGTTCCCCAGATGCATAATCAGGATTCATAAATGTAAAAAACAAAACAAAAGAAAAAGCTTTCATGATATACAATGTGTTTGCTACCCACTGATCTTGTCCTGCAATGAGTAGCCACTGGAGTTGGATGCAGCCTAGGACATTTTCTGAATGTATGTGTAGTAAGAGTCTACAAACCTGGCCAGTGCCCCATGTGGAATGGGTTTGAGCTCTAAAACACTCTCTGAAATAATCTGAAATATGCCGGGGTTCCATGGCAGATATGTACCGTTTCCTTGGCAGACAAGTCAATGTGCAAAGGATTTCCTTGAGCTGGAAAGTGTGATAAGCCAAGTCTGACTTGAGCCATATTTGTCTAGCTCAAGACTGACTACATTACCTGGCAACAGCTCTCCAGAGATTCAGACACAAATCTTTCCCAGCCCTAGCAGAAGATGCCAGGAATTGAACCTGGGACCTGGGAACCTGGGAATTGAACCTGGGACATACAAATTATCTGCTCTGCTATTAAGTGATGGTCCATCCCCAACAAACTACACTATATAATCTGGATGATTTAGCTAATCTGCAGATAAACAGTGATGTTCTGCCTAAAGGCTCTGTGCCACTGGTTCAAGAAGAAGTAATCTGAGGCAACGCTGCCTAGAACTGCAGTTCAGTCACCCTTGATTTGTTAACACATGACAGTTTATTGACAACACATGACGCAATGCCTGTTCTGAAGGCAAGACGGGGACATAGAAAAGCTCTCTATTGATTTTAGCTGTGGGGTTTTCAATGTTTCTTGATACATACCTCCTAGGAAACATGATGACACAGTGTTAATCACATCAGTGGACATTTAGTCAGGGCTGCATAAACTAATCTGAAGAGGTGAGATATTGAATATTTTGGTTCTTGCTTCATGTTGGAGCTTAGACCTGATAATTATACCCTCATACATGCCAAGGTTCCTTTTTTTACACTTGGAAATTGCAAATTAGAATGATTGTGGTTCTTGTGCCTGCAATTTAAATCTTATCTATGCCTATGCCTCCAGCGCAATCACAAACTTAAGCTTTTTAAAACTGCAAGTGCAAAATGACACCAGAATAGGGGGTAGTTTAAAGCTGGTAAGAATATTTGGCTTTGCAAAATAACAATAGTCATAGGATGATGGAACAGACTGCTAAACAGTACTGCCATTCTGACACCATATTTTCTGATAACTTTCTACTTCTACTGATCCACAAGGGTGGCTAAAACAACTACACAAAAACTGCTGTTCTCCCAGGACCTCTCTGTGTTTATTGTCTCTTGAGGTTTCCACTGTTCTGAGTTGCTGTTGGTCTCTGACCTCTATTTATGCACTCTCTGGGAGCAAAGAACTCTAGGGATTGTTTCCTTGAGCCCCTGAGGCTTGGATAGTAATACCAGAACTCTTCACGTGAGTGACCTGTAGTCATAAATTCTAAAATCCTACCCTAAAGTTTTCCAAATCCTATGGGTACGCACAGGCACACATGCATGTACACACAGGCACACACACACACACAGGCCACCCACTTTCTGCAACCTTCTTATTTAAAAACAAAGGCAAAATAGGTTCTGGACATTGACGTGCAATGCACAGTTGCCCAGCTCTATTCTTACATGTATGTGGACTTTGGAGAACCTGGTTGCAGGACTGGAGATCTTTCTCTACATGTAGCCATATAGTGATGCAATTATCCAAGCATCACAAATCACTTTGTGCATTCTGAGCTTTGTTAATTTTTTTGCAACTTTAAAATTCAAAGTAATCCAAATAGAATCATGATCTATAAATCACTGGAAATAGTTGATGTGTACTGCTGCTATTATAGCTTTAAAATATGCAGGAACCTGTTGGGTTTGTCGATTTTTCCATTAGCACTGGAAAAATGTTATATTTCTGTTCTGTACAGAAAAAAAGGCAGATCGATTATGGGATGTGAAGGTTGCTATGCACATGGAAAGAAGTAATCTCCTATCTCACATACCACTTTACTGTCTTGGGAAAATGTGGGAGTTATCCCATCAAGTTCTGCTGCCTCAGATAAGGGACCAGCCCAGAGATCAGAAAAACAGCTATGGCCAAACAACATGCTTGATTTGCATTACAGCTTGCCACGTCGTCAGCAGGCAGTCCTGAATCCTGATTGCTTTGTTGCACAGACAGATTGATTTTTCAACACATGATATGCAACACTTCCCAAACAGAATTTTCACACACATGCACACACACACACCTGACCAGCCATGTGATGGGAAGAATCAGACCAATGCTTCATTGCACTGCCAGTTATAACATTATTAACTGAAGACACTATGCAGTAGAAACTGATTTTGAAGTGTGTGACTCAGCCAACTCCTGATACAATTAACTCCATGAGAGGAGTGGTGCAGACAGCAATGGCATTTTAGGCTGTCCGTAGACTCACAACACTGTTTTATACACATCCTAGACAAGGCTCTAATTTCTTTTTCTAGATAGAGCTATTGTAGCGAAGTGCTGGTCCACTGCTTTAGCAATATACCAAAAGGCCAATTTGCTTGGATTAGCGCAGGTCCAGTTTAATAAATGTGTCTGGCTATCTAATACGTTTTGAGCAAATGAACCTTAAACTCCTTGATTTAATTTAGCTTCCAGACCTCAGTGCTTGAATTAAATCGAAGGAACTACCTGAATGTTAACACCATGATGGAGGTGAAATCAGCCATGATAATAGACATCCATAAAATGGGGCGGGGGGGTTAAAACAAAACTGGCTTCTGTTATCTCTCTTGGCTTGAAAAGCAGTACTGTACTCCACAAAGTTGGTTGTGCCTCCAAAGTTTGTGTGTGGAATTCAAGCTTAAGTAATCACTTCATCCCCAAAATAATGTGTCAGGAGGACTAGGGATGTACAGATGTTGTTCAATCTCTTCCATCTGTTTCATGGATTGTCAGGCATCTTTCATTCCATCATATGCTCATTGATGGAATTGGATTTTTTTTAGGGATGTGCGAGAATTTTGTTCCACTTGTGCAAATGTGCATTAGCATTATTGTGCATTCCCCCCCCCCATAAAAGACCTGTCCACAAGATCACAGAATCCATGCCACTTGGAAAAAGCCAGTCCGGTGCAGAGTCTGCAGGTCAGATTCATAGAAATCCAAATTCTTTACATCCATTGTGGATTTTTCCAACATCCCTAGCCAGGACTCACAGGGAAAGAAAGGTTTGAGAAGCTTAGAAGTATGTATTAACTTCCGAGGTAGCATAAACTAAAAGGCTGACACTTTGAGCTAATTCTATGATATGTATATTATGCCTTAAATACAATCTATGAAAAAATCATTATTATTTATTATTTAAAAATATTTCTATATTGTCTGTCATGTAAAATGTACCCAGGTGGTGAACAACATTAAAACCATAACATAAAAATATAAATATACAATATACAATATAAATAAAACATACTAAAACATAACCACTGGTCACCAGAAAGCAAACAAATGAACAAACAAAAATCAAATCATAGGCATTACAAATCATACCGCCAAGGTGGATTTTTTTAAAAAAAGCTTCAACATGCATCTGACTGCATCAGACTTAGTATATGTTTTATTTCTGGAGGGAGGGTATTCCAGAGAGTGGGTGCCACCACAGAAAAGGCCCTCTTCCTGGTTGTCACCAGATGACATCTGCAGCTCAAGCAGGAAGTTAGATGGTGAGCAGGTATGGAAAACAGTTTCATGTGACACCATAGAGAGAACCTAAGTCCTGTGTCTCCCTACCCTGGCTCTGCATCCTTCCTCTAACAACAGCAGGGCACTTAGAGAACAGAAAGTTCAAACTGGGGTGGAAAATAGGAGCAGGTGGCTATGGGTAGCAATCTCACTCTTGCAAATATGTATATATGAAAATCTCACTTTCAAAAATATGTGTACTATCAGTTCTTCCCCAGCTTTTTCCATTACAGATTCCACCCATCAGCATAGGAAACAACCAGTCCAATAGCATGGTCCAACCCAACATAGAAGGAATGGTTGACATTTATTATTTATCATACGGCACATTTACATCGCATTACAATAAAAACATAGAGCATAATAAATATGAAATGTAAACTATAAAATATAGACAGGAATATTACAAACGTAGGGATGTACAAAAGTCACTTACCTTTCCGCGGATTATGTTGATGGTGGGGGGGAGGCGTTCTATCCCTCCCCCCGGAATCCTTGATGGGGGGGAGGCGATCCGTTCCTCCCCCCCGGAATCCTCGACAGCTGGCTGTGCTCTGTGGCAGCTCTGCGGATAGGGGTGGACGAAAGTCCCTTACCTGTCCTCAAAGGACGTTCGCGGTGGGGGGGAGGTGCTTCGCTGCTCCCCCCGCAAAGTTCAGGCCGGGGGGGGGGGAGGCTTCCTGCCTCGGCCCAGCCGAAATTCAGGCCAGGGAGGAGGCTTCCCGCCTTGCCCGGCCGCGAACGCGAAAGTTTTTTTTTTTTTTTTTTTTAAACGCCCCCTGATAGGCTACGTGACGATTCATGTAGCCTATCACGGCTAGATCTGCAAAGTCAGCCGTGATAGGCTACGTCAATCGTCACGTAGCCTATCACGGGTGACTTAAAAAAAAAAAGCGCGTACGCTAATGGCGGCCCCCATAGGGAGCCGCCATTCGCGTTCCTTATTTAGTCGCCGTAGTCTACGTAAACGATTACATAGACTACAGCGACCAAATAAGGAACGGGAATGGCAGCTCCCTATGGGGGCCGCCATTATCCGTACGCGCTTTTTTTTTTAAGTCACCCGTGATAGGCTACGTGACGATTGACGTAGCCTATCACGGCTGACTTTGCACATCTAGCCGTGATAGGCTACGTGAATCGTCACGTAGCCTATCAGGGGGCATTTTTTTTTTCTTTGATTGCAATGGCGGTGGCGGCAGCCGGTCGAAAGACCGGCTGCCGCTCCCGCCCCGCTCGAACACCCGCCGAACCACCGGCCGGACCCGCCACCGGGAGGGACATTCGGTGAAGGTAAGTCCCGTCCCAGGGGGGTGTGCGGGGTATGGGGGGGTTCGGAGGATTTCTCCCCGAAACTTGTTCGGGGGCCGAACACATTGGCGCTCGGCCCCCCGAAGTTTCGGGGAGAAATTCTCCGCCATCCCTATCTGTGGAGCAGCCGGCCAGGCCCAAGCCAGAGCCGTCCGCAGCCAGATTTCCGGCCATGAAGGGCTCTGGGTAAGAAAAACAACAACAACAACCGCGTACGCAAATGGTGGCGGCTACGGCCGCCGCCATTTGTGTTCCTTATTTTTGGCCATCTTAATTTACATAAGTATTTACGTAGACTATGATGGCGAAAATAAAGGGGAACGCAAATAGCATTGCGGGCACTATTTGCGTCCCTTTTTGATTCACTGTTTTAGCCTACATACATATTTACATAGGCTAAAACAGCGAATCAAAAAGGGACACAAATAGCGCCTGCTACGCTATTTGCGTTCCCCTTTATTTTCGCCGTCATAGTCTATGTAAATATTTACGTAGACTAAGATGGCCAAAAATAAGGAACGTAAATGGTGGCGGCCATAGCCACCACCATTTGCGTATGCATTTTTTTTTTTTTTACCCAGCCGTGATAGGCTACATAAATCTTTACGTAGCCTATCACGTCTTGTAAAAAAACCCAAAATGACAAGACTGCAAATGACAGCAGTGGGAGCCGGTCGGAACATCCGCCTCAGGTAAGTCTCGTCCCGGGGGAGATCCGCTAGGGGGGGCAGGGGGGCAGGCCGTTCCGCCACGGAGTTCGTGGGGCCGAATGCACTGGCATTCGGCCTCACCGAGAGCCGTGGCAGAATTCTCTGACATCCCTATACAAACGTATGTCTAGGTTACAGATATAGTTTTTTACTTCAGTTGTCACAGCCAGGAAATCAGCAAAGCCTCCACTGTAGGCTTGGTTTTTGACACTCCGTCACTATATGTTGGATAGTTTGTTTTTCAGCCCCACAATCACAGTTTGATGTGATTGAATCTACGCTATTTGCGTTCCCCTTATTTTCGCCGTCTTAGTCTACGTAAATGTTTACGTAGACTAAGATGTGCCAAAATAAGGAACGCAAATGGCAGCGCCCATGGGCGCCGCCATCTGCATACACGTGTTTTTTTTTTTAAAAAAAAATCAGCCGTGATAGGCTACGTAAACATTTACGTAGCCTATCATGGTGTTTTTTTAAAAATCTAGCCATGATAGGCTACGTAAATCTTTACGTAGCCTATCATGTGTGTGTGTGTTTTTTTTAACTGGAAATGGCGGTGGCGGCAGCCAGTTGGAAGACCGGCCGCCGGAGCCGCCGCCACCGCACCGCCGCTGCTCCGCCACTGGAGCCGCTGCCGCCAGGAAGATCCGCCCAAGGTAAGTCCTGTCCCGGGGTGGGGGTGGGGGGGCAGACCGTTCCGCCACCAATTTTTGGGGGGGCGAATGTGCTGGCATTCGGCCTCCCCGAGATCCTTGGTGGAATTCTCTGACATCCCTAATGGCTCAAAACAGGCAGCCAGTATGTGGGAGGAGATCATATCATCCCACTAACAATACGCATTGACTCATGCAGTTGTGTATTGACCTTTCTCGTGTGCAGACTATTAAGCCACACTGGGGCACAGTACTCTCCTGCTGAGTAAACCAGACTGAGTGCGGTCGTTCTCAGCGTATCTGCTGTTGAGCCCAATCTAGTGCTGCATAGTTTGTGTAGAATGTTATTTCTACTTCTCAGTTTGGCAGCAGTCTTCATCAAGTATTCTTTATAGGAAAGTGTCCTATCCAGTGTGACCCCAAGATATTTGGGATGCATGTTGTGATTGAGCCGGTTTCCCTTAAATTGAACGTTGAGCTCTCTGCCTGCTGATCTATTACAAAGGTGGAAGCATGTTACTTTCGTCTTTGTTGGATTGGGCTGTAACCTCCACTTACAGAAATATTTATCCAGTATGTCTAGATCAGAAGTGAGGACATCTTCAGTTGTCTCAAAGGATTTATGTTGTGTGGCTATAGCCCAATCATCCGTGTAGCCAAACTTCCTCGACTTTGTGTGTGGTATGTCAGCTATGTATAGATTGAAAAGGAGAGGTGTAAGAACCGAGCCTTGTTGTAGTCTGTTGTTTAAAATTGTAGGGACGCTAGCGTCCTATAGTCACAGAGAAAGTTCTTCCGGCAAGCATATTATCAATAAGTCGGGTAGTTTTTTGGCATGAGGTTACTTGTATTAATTTATAAAGTAGTCCATGTCTCCACACTGTATCATATGCTGCACTTAAATCTATAAAAGCAACTGATGTTTTTTGCCTCACCTGATATCCTGCTTCTATACAGGTTGTTAGTGAAAGCACTTGGTCAGCGCAGCTTCGTGTGGGGCAAAATCCAACTTGTTCCACTGGAATTATCAGGAATATCTTTTGGCCAATTCTATTATGCAGAAGCCTTTTGAGAGGCTTATAGACAGTGCTTAGCAGTGCGATTGGTCGATAGTTCTTCGGTTGGTCATTTGTTTTTCCCGGTTTGAGTATTGCGATGATTTTTGCTTGCTTCTTCTTGTGTGGTATTATACCTGTTTCCATAATATCCGAAAAGAATTCTGCCAACCATCTTTTTGCATATTTTCCACAATGCAGGGGGAATTCAGGATGTATACCATCATGTCCAGATGCCTTGCTAGCTTTTATATCCTTGAGTGCGTTTGTAATTTCAAAGGGGGAAAAAGGGCATGAATATTCAGATTGTTCAGGACAAGTAGTTTTAAGAGCACGAAGTTTTTGTCTAATTTGTCTTGTATGGACTTTGTCCCTTGTAGCTCTAGATGTAGACAATATATGTGCCACGGTCTTATTGCGATTATCTTATTCTTATCACGGTTGACAAACACCATGTAACTGCTCTGTCCTCTCTTACTGCTGGTGGACAATTGCTGTATTCCTCTTAGGAGTAGAGCCCAGCTTGTCCTAGGAGTAGGGATGGATGAAAGTCACTTACCTGATCCCGAAGCTTGCTTCACGGTGGGGGGGAGGCGCTCCGTCCCTCCCCCCCAAATTCTGGCGGGGGGAGGCGCCCCGTCCCTCCCCGCCAAAATTCTGGCTGGGGGGGAGGCATCCCATCCCTCCCCACCAAAATTCTGGCCAGGGGGGAGGTGCCCCGTCCCTCCGGCCATGAATCCTCTAGTCCTCCCGGGACACAAATGGTGGCAGCCGTAGCCGCCACTGTTTGCGTCCCTGCAGTCAGCCGTGATAGGCTACGTAAATGTTTACGTAGCCTATCACGGCTGACTTTGAAAAAAAAAAGCGCGTATGCAAATGGCGGCGCCCATGGGCGCCGCCATTTGCATTCCTTATTTTGGCACGTGTAGTCTACGTAAACATTTACGTAGACTATGGTGAAAATAAGGGCAATGCAAATAGCGTTGCCCTTATTTTCGCTGTAGTCTACGTAAATGTTTACGTAGACTACACATGCCAAAATAAGGAACGCAAACAGTGGCGCCCATGGACGCCGCCATTTGCGTACACGCTTTTTTTTTTTCAAAGTCAGCTGTGATAGGCTACGTAAACATTTACGTAGCCTATCACGGTGTTTTTTTAAAATCTAGCCATGATAGGCTACGTAAATCTTTACGTAGCCTATCACGTTTGCTTGTTTTGTTTTTTGTTTTTACTTGGAAATGGCGGTGGTGGCAGCCGGTCGGAAGACCAGCCGCCGCCGCCACCACACCGCCGCTGCACTGCCGCCGGAGCTGCCGCCGCTGCCAGGGATATTCGACCAAGGTAAGTCCTGTCCCGGGGGGGCGGGGGGGGGCAGACCGTTTCTCCACCAATTTTGGGGGGCCGAATGTGCTGGCATTCGGCCTCCCCAAGATTCGTGGAGAAATTCTCTGACATCCCTACCTAGGAGCATGCCCCAGTGGCTTTACTTAGGATGGGAGGAGGGAAGAGAATGTTCTGTCAGGGGTGTCTGGCATCTGGGTAGTTGTTCCCTCTAAAAGTTGGTACCCAGGCCAGATTAGCTTTATGCTTTATGCATTAACCATTTCTTTTTGCAAAAATCTGAAATGAACTACGTATCCAGTCACCACTTATTTGTCTTCTTATGAAATAAGCATTATACAGAAAGTGGCCTAGGCAGCATCAAACCTCTTCTAGAAACTATTGACCTCTCAAATTGATGGACTCATGTCCACATTCATATGCATGACTCATGAAAATTCTAAATGTTTCCCATCCTACAAATCTTGACATTCTTGTTAAATGGTTAATGAATTAACTATAACTGTATGTTATTTTTGCAGCCATTCATCACCTTGGACAGCAGCATCTCTTATACTTTTACCACTGAAGGAATGAATACTATCACGGTGCAGGTCTCAGCTGGCAGCATCCTCATCCAGGACACCAAGGATATTGCTGTGCATGGTAATCAGATACAGACTAATGCAAGAGATGGAATTACATCTATGTGTATAACACTGATACAGTACAATATATAGTAACATCGACTGCATTCAGATGTCACATTCCCAGTCCTCTAAGCTATGGTTTGGAGGACAGTGAATGAGCAATAAGCTTGAGCATGTCCTCTTCCCCAACCTTGGACATTTTAACAGAAGACTTGCTGTTTTTCCTAAACCACAGTTTGCTGTGATGTTCAAACTGGCAGATTGTGATTTGAGTACTCCTTGCAAACTAGGATTTGCCATGATTTGCTATCATTGTTTGGAGAGATCTCTATAACCACAGTTTGTCAGATCATACATCACTGAGTAAACCAGGAAGTATTTTATTAAGATGCACAAGAGAGGGAAGGAGGGAGCAGTCAAGAATGTAAAATTTGAATTTGGTTATTATCTTTTGAAACAAAGACTTTTAATAACCAAGCACTGTAGCATCAGAACTCAACCACACTGTTGTTTTTCAAATTTACAAATCAAATTCCAGGAATAATTTTCCTTCAAGGTATTGAAATATGAATTTGTCACATTTTGAAGAAACCTATACATCTCAGTGAATTAAAATGTGACTGTGCATATTAATTAGTATTTTGTAGCATGGTGGGTAAGAATGAAATGTCTGTTGAATAGCTGCTAGTTGACATGGAAATTTGGGAATAGCATGAGTGAGTCATCAGATGCTGGCAGTGGTGCAATATTAGTGACTATATTTGAGGGACCTCAAAGGTCCAAAGAAGCAAATAAATAATTCAGTTGGTGGGTCCCAAAGTAAAATTGGGGAACAAGTGCTATAGGACCTCTAAGTTCCTTTATTCATCTTCTTATCTTCCAGTTCTGCTATTTAGTGGGGCTGTTAAGCCAGGATCCTTGAAAAAACCATGCACTTGGAATAAAAGGCATGAAACTTGCCATGTACTTATTTATGTATAAACTTTATATCCTGCCCTTCATCACAAAACAATCCCAGGGTGGGTAACAATACTTAATTAATAATAATATATTATAAAACCAATAAAACTAATAAAAATGCACAACTACCCATCAGAATCAAACTTTTCATATACACCATTCATCAGCGATCTCATTGTAATACATAGGTGCAATCATCTAATCAAAAGGCTTGTAGAGGAAAAAAAAATCACTTGGTGCTGAAAGCTGACCAAAGTTGGTGCTGGAGCATTCCACTAACAGGTGTCACCACCAAGAAGCCTGTATTATGTGTTCTGGATGACCAGACTTCATTAGGTGATGGTGTAACCAAAAGAGCTTCTCTGGCAGATCTCATATCATGAGCAGGATGACACAGGAAGCAGTAACTTTTAGGTAAAAAAAAGGTAAAGGTGTCCCCAACCAGTCGTGTCTGACTCTAGGGTGCGGTGCTCATCCCCGTTTCTAAGCCGAAGAGCCAGCACTGTCCAAAGACGCTTCCGTGGTCATGTGGCCGGCATGATTGAACACCGAGGTGCACAGAACGCTGTTACCTTTCCCGCCAAAGCGGTACCTATTTATCTACTTGCAATTTCTTGCTTTCGAACTGCTAGGTTGGCAGGAGCTGGGATTGAAGACGGAAGCTCACTCCGTCACGCAGCACTCGGGTCTCGAACTGCTGTCCTGCCGACCTTCCAGTCTGCAGTTCAGCATCTTAACCACTAAGCCACCGCGGCCCCATAGCCTTTAGGTAGCCAGGTCCTAAAACTTTCAGGTCTTTATATATCAAAACCAGTATCTTGATTTGGGCTTGGTGACAAATAAGCAGCCACTGAAACTCTTTAAGGAGTAGGGATGTGTGAATCAGCAAAACACGATCTCGCTGAAGTTCCCCGATTCCGTCTCAAAGCTCGTTCTGACTCGAGTCTGTATCAGATTATGAGTGTTGTTGTTGTTTCTTTTTGAATGAAATATTTTTGCATGAAATTATTTTTCCGTGCATATTTTTCAAATGTACACATCAATTGTGTGCATCTTTGAAATGTACACGTTCTTCTCCCATTGATGAAAGTGTATGCGTGTGCATTTTTCAAAAGTAGACATGTTTTCATGCACATTTTGTAAATGTACACATGCTGTTGAACACATCTTTTTTGGTCTGCGAATCACACTGCAAGCTAAGAAATGCACAAACTTCATCCACAGATTGTGTCTGAGTCTGTGTTCAGTCTGGAACGTGTGAACTGGGTAAATTGTGATCAAAACCAAACTGAAACACATTTCTCATACATCCCTATTAACGACTAGTGTTATAATATCTTGCATAGCCAAACCCACGAACACCCATGCAGCTAGATGGTGTACAAGCTGCAATCTCCAGACCACCTGCAGGGGCAGCCCCTCATAGGGTGCATTACAATAGTCTAATTGGGAGGTTACCAGGACATGCATTACTGTGGCCAGGCTATACTTGTCCAGAAATGGCCCTAGCTGGTGAACCAGCCAGAAATGGATAAAGGTACTCCATGCCACTGCAGCCACTTGAGCCTCTAATGGCAAGGTAAAATCAAGGAGAACTTCCAGACTATATACCTGCTCCTTCAGGGAACTCCATCCAGAGCAGGCCTAAGATTCCCAGACCTAAGAACCACTAATCTATAGTACCTGCATCTTGTTGGGATTCAGCTGCAGTTTATTGGCCCTCACCCAACCCATCACCAATCAAGCACCTCCAGAGCTTGCGATGGAAAGGAGAAATAGAACTTGGTGTCAACATACTGATGACACCTTGCCCCACATCCCCTGATGGCCACTCTCAATGGCATCATCTAAATGTTAAATAACATGGGGGACAAGATAGAATTCTGTGGGATCCCACAGCACAAATGACAAGGTTCTGAGCAGAAGTTCCCCATCATGACTTTCTGAGATCAGCCCGAAAGGTACTAATGGAACCACTGTAATACTGTGCCTACAGTTCCAGACTCACAGAGCTGTTCCAGAAGGATACCATGGTTGGTTTTACCAAAAGCTGCCAAGAGTTCAAGGGGAATTAACAGGGTTGTATTCCCCTTGTCCCTCTCCCAAAATAAGTCACCGGTCAGGGCGATCAAAGCTGGTTCAGTGCCAAAATCAGTCCTGAAACCAGATTGAAATGGGTCTAGATAATCACCTTCTTTGAAGCATATCTGAAGCTGGCAGACCACCACCCTCTTGAGTACCTTGCCCCAACATGTGATATTTGCAACTGGGTAGTAGTTGTCACACACTTCTGGATCCAGAGCAGGCCTCTTGAGGAGGGGACACACTGCCACCTATTTCATGGTGGATGGGACCACCCCCTCCTGCACAGAAGCATTCACCACTCTCTGGACCCACCCAGTCACCCCCTCCAGCTAACTTTCACAAGCTACGATGGGCTTGGGTTGAGAGACTATATTTGGTAGGCTAAATACCTTCAAGTGCCTTCTCTGTGCCATCAAGCCACAACAACTGAAAATGATTCCCAACAACTGGAATCAGTGGTGTCTAGGACACCTCCACCTGACTTGTAACAACTGTGGTATCAAGTTCAGCCCTAACGCAACTGACTTTGTCTTCAAAGTTCCTTTCAAAACTATCACAGTGGTCCTTCACAGGCTTGAGGCTCTACTTTGCATGAGAGGAGCCTACCAACCCCCTAATCACACAGAAAAGCTCTGCTGGTTGGCAACATGAGACTGTGATAATACCTAAACCTTTCCTGCTAGTTAGTTAGTTAGTTAGCTAGTTTATTTCATTTCTATACCACCCCACAGCTGAAGGTCTCTGGGAAGTTTACAGAAGTTAAAACATTAAATATAATATAAAAAGTTTAAAAGCCATTTACAAAAAAGCACATAAAAGCACATGGACAATATACACAAACAACATATAACTAAAAACCAAACTGAACAATCAGTCATAAGTAAAGACACTTCCAGGACCGATTAAAACTCATCATGTGCTGCCAAATGCCTGGAAAAGAGATAGGTCTTAACCTGGCACCTAAAAGATAATAATGTTGGCACTATGCAGACCTCATCAGGGAGCTTGTTCCACAGATGGGGGGCAACCACTGAGAAGGCCCTCTTCCTCACTGCTGCCTTCTGAGCTTCCCTTGAAGGAGGCACTTGAAGGAGGGCCTTAGACACTGAACATAGTGTATGGGTAGATTTGTTTCAGGAGAGGCATGCCATCAGGTATTGCAGTCCCAAGCCATGTAGGGCTTTATAGGATAAAAACCAGCACCTTGAATTGAGCTTGGAAGCATATAGGCAGCCAGTGCAAGTGGGCTAGAGTTGGTCTTATATGTTTGGACCTTCTGGTCCCTGTTAGCAATCTGGCCGCTGCATTTTGCACGAGCTGCAGCTTCCGAACCATCTTCAAAGCTGCAGCTCCACGTAGAGTGCATTGCAGTAATCTAACTTGGAGATTACCAGAGCATAGACAACTGAAGCCAGGTTATCCCTGTCCAGATAGCTGGGCCAGCAACAGAAGCTGGTAGTAGCAGGCGCTCCATGCCACTGAGGCCACCTGAGCCTCAAGTGACAAAGATTGTTCCAGGAGCTACAAGCTACAGACCTTCTCCTTCAGGGGGAGTGCAGCCCCATCCAGAACAGGTTGAACATCCTCCATCTGGTCAGCAGAACCACTCACCAATAGCATTTCAGTCTTGTCTGGATTGAGTTTCATTTTATTATCCCTCATCGAGTCCACTGTTGCAGACAGATTCAGCACATCCACAGCCTCACCTGAAGAAGATGGAAGGAAAAAATAGAGCTAGGTGTCATCAGCATACTGATGACAACACGCTCCAAAACTCCAGATGACCACACTCAACAGTTTCATGTAGATGTTGAACAGCATGGGAACAAAACTGACCCCTGTGGAAACCCATATTGTAGAATCCATAGGGCCAAGCAGTGTTCCCCAAGCCCCACCTTCTGGAGGAAACCCTCCAAGTAGGAGCAAAACCACTGCAAAGTAGTGTTTCCCACTCCCAGCTCAGACAGCCATCCCAGATGGATACCTTGGTCAATGGTATCAAAAGCCACCAAGAGATCAAGGAGAATCAACAGGGTCACACGTGCCCTGTCTTTCTCCTGACATACGTCATCATACAGGGCAACCAAGGCTGTTTCTGTACCAACCCTAGGCCTGGATGCTGATTGATATGTATCCAGATAATTGGTCTCATCCAAGAGTGTCTGGAACTAGTTGGCAACCACTCGCTCAAGGACCTTGCTCAGGAATGGAACATTTGCAACCAGCCTATAATTATTAAGGTTTTCCAGGTCTAGGAAGGATTTTTTCAGGAGTGGTCTCACCACTGCCTCTTTCAGGCCCCAAACCACTCCCTCTTGCAAGGAGGCATTAATCATCTCCCTAGCCCAGCTGGCTGTTCCCTCCCTGCTAGTTTTTATTGGCCAAGAAGGGCAAGGATCCAATATGGAAGCGGTTGCATGAACCTTTCCAAGTACCATGCCCACGTCCTTGAGCTGTACCAACTGAAACTCATCCAAGAAAACTGGACAAGGCTGTGCTCTGGATACCTCACCAGATTCACCTGCAGTAATACTGGAGTCTAATTCCCAGCGGATTCAAGAGATTTTATTCTGTAAGTGCCTAGCCAGTGCATTACAGCAGGCCTCCTATGGTTCCATAGTGTCCTTAGGGCCAGAATGTGAAAGGGCCCGGACAACCCTAAAAACTAAAGCTCCGCTTGGCAGCATATGGATGATTGAATAGAGGTAGTGAAATATTTTTCCTTGCCACTCTCACTGCCTTTGAATATATCTGGCCATGGGCATGAACCAGAGTTCGACTGCATCCACTAGGAGTTTTTCTCCACCTGCACTCAAGCTGTCTCCTATTTTGTTTCATCACTCTCAGCTCTGGAGTATACCACAGAGCCGTACGAGCTCTACTCTGGAGAGGGAGCTCAGGAGTGATCATGTCAACTGCCCAGGTCATTTCTGCATTCCACAGATCAACCAGGGCTTCGACAGGAGCACCAGCCATATCAGCCAGAACACGCCCCCCCCCCCCGAGCCCTCTGGAAACCATCTGGAATGTACCATCTTAATAGGTCCCCCACCCTTGCAGAAGGGACTTACCCTTGCTGTAAGTCTAAACCTCAGCAGACAGTGATCTGACCATGACAAAGGGACTGATACAAAGTCCCCCACCTTCAGGCCACCATCTCCTTGTCCATGCTATGTCTCCTCCGTCACATCTATGCCTGTTTTGAAATCAACGAGTTTTAATTTCTGTACTTTTGGTTTATAAATGAATATTCTCTACTTCAAGAAAATGTTCCCACTGATGACTATAAGATCCCAATAGAGTTAGATGAAAAGATGATGGTGAATGTACATAGAGGAAAAATAAAATATATGAAATCCTATAACATCTATAAACAAGTATACATGCAAGTGATATACTAGAAAATATCAAACAATGCAAGATTCTGTCTCTGAAAAATCATTTGATATCCACCACTGCTCTAATATTAACATGAAACATTAATAACCCCCAAATAAACTTGCAAACTTCTTGCGTGCAAATTGATATTAATGGGACATAAATGGATCTATGGGACATGAATGTGATTATGGTCGTAGTCATGTACCTAATCTAGAATAAATACTATTATTCAAATTAATTGATTCCCCCAAACAATTTCCTTCATGGTGACAAAGAGCAGTGCAATTCAGTGTGGTACAGTAGCATTGGGTTTGGCCATTGCATGCCTTTCTACAGTGTATCAGCTCATTGCACTTTTCCTTATTTCCTAAGCTTGGCCAAGAGTTGTGAATTTTGGTTGCTATTGAGATCCAACTTTCTCTCCCAGCTGCAGTCTGCAAGACTGGGTAACACTGGACGTCTTTGAGATACCTTTCCCCATACATGTTCTCAACACACAACACATATGCATTGTGTGTTGTTTGACAGCAGCCTGTGTTGGTGGAATTCTCCCTAGGGATTTTAACCTCCTTGAAAACAGATACTGCTTTGCCTCATTGATTTTGCACAATCCAGTAGTTCTGTCATACAGAACTACAAACAAGTGTCACCATGGCATTGTCGGGGATATGTGTTGGAGCTTCTGCCAGTGTCAAAACTGCAGCTGTCAGTTTCTGGAAATATCTTCCATGTGTCCCAAGCAACTAATGTTTTTCCTTTCCCAGCAAAGAACTAGGTCATATCACACCCAGTGGGTGTGGGCCAGTATGCTTGATAGTGTCCTGTGCCTTCAGAGGACATTCTCCTGGAGGCTGGGCTATATGGTTTGGGTTTAGGGTGGCCCAGAGCTTACTATGGGTGCACGCCCCCACTTCTGTATTCATTTCTGTGTACATTGGGTATTATTCGTATGGAGATGAAATACTTGAAAGTGTCTTGAACCCCAATGAACCCTTGTGCCTAGGGATGGATGGACTTACCTCCATCCAGGGCCATCAGTCGCTCACCAAACCGCCGCCGCCACCTATGCCCATTTGCTGCATGAGCTCCTTGATGGCTTGGCGAGCAACCAACAAGAGCTGCGAACCACCCACTCCTTGCCTGAGCTGCCATTTTGTACAAGCATGGCAGCTCAGGCATTTTGGGGAAGGGAATGCTGTGGAGATTGCCATTGCAAAGGGTGATCTATGCAACATTACAGGTGTGAATGGCCCATTCATGCCTGTAATGTTGCATATATCACCTTTTACAGCTGCAATCTATGCAACATTGCCTTCCCAAAAAAGCCCAAGCCACCATTTTTGCACAAAATAGTGATTTGGGGAAGGAGCAAGTGGGCTGCTGTATGCTCAAAGACTGTGTGGTGCTTGTGGACAGGTCTGGTGAGTGCCATGTGGTCCACAAATGGGGGTCTGTGGGGATCAAGCAGGGGGGAGTCCATCAGACTCCACCCCCATAGTGGGCACCCTCAACATCCTTACTTTTGCCAGATTTGATGCTGTAGTGTGTAAGTTCGGTCCTGTTTAACTGTAGAACCTACACCAAATTGGTTCTAAACGTTCCAGTGGGTAACCAAGCTAAATCCAAACAGGCAAACATCACCAAACAGAGAAAATTGTAAATTGAAATCTAATGCTTCATTTTTAAGAAAAAAAAATCAAAGAAGGAAGCATGGTGGTTATATGAGCATTTTAGAAACTTTCTCTGTGATTACAAGGAAAGACAATTTCTCTGTAATCACAGAGTCTTAGAATTATTTATGAGGTTGAGACTTGGAGTTATTTCTGAAGATGGAACTTAGAATTATTTCCAAGTCTTGGGTTTTCCCTTTCACTCTAAGTTCTACCTTTATTCTTCACATGGCTGAAGGAACTTAGTAATGCTTTAACATAGCTTTGATAGTCAAGTAATGTGCAGGAGGAAAGAAAAGGAAGAGTTAACAATTATGTTTTAGTTTAGTTCAGCTTTATTTAGCTTTAAACTGCAAAAGTATTAAAAGCAGGATAGGAAGGAGGAGTCATAACAATGTTAAAAGCTCAAGTTGTTATCTTGCTAAGTTGTATCAGTACTACCAGCTAGGGATGATGGAGAAATTCGAGACAGACTAAAATGATCTTCGATTTCTAAGAATCTGACCTGTGGAATCTCCTGCGGAGCGACCTCCTCAGGCCGTGTGAAGTCTGTGGACTTTTGGATGATTTTTTTTAACTTTCCTGAAATTTACACATATAAATTCATAGGAAAATACATTTCTGCTGAGGAAACGTTGAATGGAATGGGGGACAATACACTAAATATTTAGTACTAAGGTAAATTATGTAAATATTTAGGTAAATACTTGCGTAATTATTTACGTATTTTTCTATATGCTAAAAAAAAAAATCACATCTGTCTGTGATGGAACAAAAGGCACCTGACAGTCCACAAAACACAGACAGAGCGGATTTACACAGTCCGTACATCCCTAGTACCAGCTTTGGCAATTGCAGTTCTTTTAATTAATCTCATAGTTTTGTGGCATTCTCTTTCCCTGTAATCTGCTCACATAACCACCATGTCCTGCCCCAGCTGGAGTTCTCCTCAGAGGAAGAGCTAGAGGCCCCAGAAGCCCATGATTCCCTAGACCAGGAACTGCCACCAGAGCCACAGGAGCCCTCAAGAGCCCTTGAGCCCTCGGGGGAGATGGTTGCAGGGCCATCCCTTTCAGGAGAAGGGGGCTCTGAGGCAGAGGCTGAGCAACCCCCTGACCCCACCCGGGAGCATCATCACCTCAAGAGACAGGCCAGTAGGGGTCCTGTGCAACAGAGTTCTCTTCTCCAGAAAAGGTCTCCTTGGGAGAAAGTGAGTCCTCAGGAGTAAGACTCTGGAAAGGGAGCTCTGACGACTGCAGCTGAGCTCTGGGTGGTGTCTGGCAGAGTATGGGCTTAAAAGCCTTCACTAGAAACTCAGCCAGTGCTGGAACCACTTGGTCCATCCAGCCTCTGTGCTGTGAAACTTGCTCTGTGATTAATGCCCTATTTCCTAACCTTTGGGGCTGCCTAATGACCCTGCTTCTGGACTGCATAAAGTACCCAACTGATTTACTGTGTTTGACCCCTGGTTTGTGACCTTGACTACTCCTGCTGTTGCCTGCCTGCCTGACTTCTGCCTGGATTTAGACCACCTCTGTTGTTGCCTGAACCCCATTGGCTAGCCTCCTGTAGGTTTGAGTGTTTGCTGACTCCATTGCATTCAGGATAGGGATGTACGAAAGTCACTTACCTTTTTGATGGGGTGATTTGCGGTGGGGGGGAGGCGCTCCTCACCTCCCCCCGAAATCGTAATCCAGCCAGCTCTGCTCCGCGGCGATTCTGCAGAGCTGCTGGCCAGGGCTGCCCACAGCCGGACATCCGGCCGCTGGGCAGCCTGCAGGCAAAAAGAAAAAAACAGCATACACAAATGGCGGCAGCTACAGTGGCCACCATTTGCGTTCCCTTTTTTTCGCTGTTTTAGCCTACATAAATATTTACGTAAGCTATTAGGGCGAAAAAAAAGGGGAACGCAAATGGCGTAGTGGGAGCCATTTGCGTTCCTTTCCCCCCCCCATTTTAGCCTACATAAATATTTACCTAAGCTATTACGGAGGGGAAAAAAAGGAACGCAAATAGCGCCCACTACGCTATTTGTGTTCCCCTTTTTTTCGCCATAATAGCTTATGTAAATATTTATGTAGGCTAAAACAGCGAAAAAAAGGGAATGCAAATGGTGGCTGCCGTAGCCGCCGCCATTTGCGTACGCTGTTTTGTTTTTTTTAGCTTGCCGTGATAGGCTACGTAAATACTTACGTAGCCTATCACGGCCTCCGCAGGGACACAAATGGCGTCCCTGCGTTAGCCGTGATAGGCTACGTAATTATTTACGTAGCCTATCACAGCTATGATGAGGAAGCGAATGGCGGCCGCAGAGCGGCCGCCATTCGCAAGTCAGTGTGGGCGGCAGCAGGTAAGTGCTCCGTTTCACGCACATTTCATGGGAGGGGGGCTTTGTTCCACCACAGATTTCGGGAGGCCAAATGCACTGGCATTCGGCCTCACCGAGATCCATGGCAGAATTCTCTGACATCCCTAATTCAGGGTTTGCTACAGCCAAAGGATGACACACCATGCCACCAATTCCTTTTAATTTTTGTAATATTCTAAGATTAAGTATTAAATAGAATTTATTTTATGGTTTTGTCTGTAGTGATATTTGTCTGTTTGGACTTGGCTTCGATACCCACTGGGGGGTTAGAACCCATTGGGTGTAGCTTCTCAAGTTAAGCAGGACTGAATTTACATATTGTTTCATAAATGCCACTCTTTTGGATGTTTGGATATATGGTCTGTAGTGGCCCAAACTTGGTTGGGGTGCACAGCTGCAGTTCCATATTCAGTTACACATATATGAGCTATTGTTGGCATGCAGGGATGGACGGATGTGCTGTCTTCCGGTTCCATGGACTACTGCCATTTTTCTTTGCCAAGTCCTTTCTGTGCCAGTTTTTGGGTGAATAGTTTTTGGGGAGGACAAAAATCCATAAGGTTGTGTGTGTTTTTTGGCCTACTTAAAAAAAAAATCAATGTGCTTCTTTTGGGTGCACATTTTTGTATTCATCCAGCCATTGACTAATGTGTTCATGCAATTTTTTTAAAAAAGTATGCATTTTTATTTGCACATTTTTCAAAACTGCACATTTGATCAGACATGGGAAGTTTGCTCCACAGAACACACTGCGCGTCCTGAAATATATTGAAAACAAAATATATTTGTTTTCAGAAACAAAATGCATCTGGTCTGTGTCAGTTTCTGGGAATTGTGGATTGAAGAAATCCATTTTAAAAAATTTACCAGAGTGGTTTCCTCACACATCCCTATTGGCATAATGGCAGTATGCTTCACAGTGTCTGGTGCCCCCCAAAAAGGCTGGGCCAGAAGCTATGGCATGCAGCCAGCTTGTAGAGGACGCTCTCCTCAGAGCCCCTCCACAGAGTTGGATATTATCAGAGTGTTGAAGGTTAGGTCTTTCTTGGAGGTCTTTCTTGGAGGAAGTTAAGATGAAGACTCCCTTCATGGATCACTGCCTTGTGGTTGTGGCAAAGGGGCTTGTGTAACTCAGTGAAGCCATAAGCTATGCCATGCAGGGCCACCCAAGATGGACAGGTCATGGTGGAGAGTTCTGACAAAATGTGGTCCACTGGAGAAGGAAATGGCAACCCACTCCAGTATTCTTGCCAAGAAAACCCCATGGAATGTATCACAAGGCTAAAAGAAATGACGCCGGAAGATGAGCCCCTCAGGTCGGAAGGTGACCAATATTCTACTGGGGAAGAGCAGAGGGAATTTCTAAGTAGCGCCAGAAAGAGTGAAGCAGCTGGGCCAAAGCCAAAAGGACACTCAGCTGTGGATGTGTCTGGTGGTGAAAAGAAAGTCCAATGCTGCAAAGAACAATATTGTTTAGGAACCTGGAATGTAAGATCAATGAATCAAAGTAAGCTGGAGGTGGTCAAACATGAGATGGCAAGATTGAACATCGACATTTTGGGAATCAGCGAACTAAAATGGACAAGCATGGGCGAATTTAATTCAGGTGACCATCATATCTACTACTGTGGGCAAGAATCCCTTAGAAGAAATGGAGTAGCACTCATAGTCAACAAAAGGGTGGGAAAAGCAGTACTGGGGTACAATCTCAAAAACGATGGAATGATCTCAGTATGAATCCAAGGCAAACCATTCAACATCATAGTAATTCAAGTCTATGCCCCAACCACTGATGCCGAAGAAGCTGAGGTTGATCGGTTCTATGAAGACCTACAACACCTTCTAGAACTAACACCAAAAAAAAAAAAAGTCCTCTTCATCATAGGGGATTGGAATGCTAAAGGAGGAAGCCAAGAAATCACCGGGATAACAGGCAAGCATGGCCTTGGTGTACAAAATCAAGCAGGACAAAGGCTAATAGAGTTTTGCCAAGAGAACACGTTGATCATAGCGAACACTGTTTTCCAACAGCACAAGAGGCGACTCTACACATGGACATCACCAGATGGTCAATATCAAAATCAGATTGATTATGTCCTTTGCAGCCAAAGATGGAGAAGCTCTCTGTACAGTCAGTAAAAAAACAAGACCTGGAGCTGACTGTGGCTCAGATCATGAGCTTCTTATTGCAGAATTTCGGCTTAATTGAAGAATGTAGGGAAAACCACTAAACCATTCAGGTATGACCTAAATCATATCCGTTATGAATATACAGTGGATGTGATGAATAGATTTAAGGGATTAGACCTGATAGACAGAGTGCCTGAGGAACTATGGACGGAGGACCGTAACATTGTTCAGGAGGCAGCAACTCAATCCATCCCAAAGAAAAAGAAATGCAAGAAAGCCAAGTGGCTGTCTGATGAGGCTTTACAAGTAGCTGAGGAAAGAAGGGAAGTGAAAAGCAAGAGAGAAAGGGGAAGATATACCCAACTGAATGCAGATTTCCAGAGAATAGCAAGGAGAGACAAGAAGGCCTTCTTAAATGAACCATGCAAAGAAATCGAGGAAAACAACAGAATGGGAAAGACTAGAGATCTCTTCAAGAAAATCAGAGATCTCAAGGGAATGTTTTGTGCAAAGACGGGCATGATAAAGGACAAAGAAGGCAGGGACCTAACAGAAGCAGTTGAGATTAAGAAGAGGTGGCAAGAATACACAGAAGAACTATACGGGAAAGATCTTAATGTCCCTGATAGCCATGCTAGTGTGGTCACTGAACTTGAGCTGGACATCCTAGAGAGTGAAGTCAAGTGGGCCTTAGGAAGCATTACTAATGACAAAGCTAGCGGAGATGACAGTATTCCAGCTGAGCTATAAGATCCAAAAAGATGATGCTGTTAAAGTGCTGCAGTCAATATGCCAACAAATTTGGAACACTCAACAATGGCCACAAGACTGGAAAAGGTCAGTTTACATTCCAATTCCAAAGAAGGGCAATGCCAAAGAGTGTTCAAACTTCCGTACAATTGCACTCATTTCACATGCCAGCAAAGTTATGCTCAAAATCAAGCTAGGCTTCAGCAGTATGTGAACCGAGAACTACCGGAAGTACAAGCTGGGTTTCGAAGAGGCAGAGGAACTAGAGATCAAATCGCCAACATTCGCTGAATCATGGAGAAAACAAGGGAATTCCAGAAAAATGTCTATTTCTGCTTCATTGACTACGCTAAAGCCTTTGATTGTGTGGATCACAACCAACTGTGGCAAATTCTGAAAGAGATGTGGGTACCAGACCACCTTACCTGTCTCCTGAGAAACATGTACGAAGGTCAAGAAGCAACAGTAAAAACCAGACATGGAACAACCGAGTGGTTCAAAATTGGGAAAGGAGTACGACAAGGCTGTATATTGTCACCCTGCTTATTTAATTTATATGCAGAGTACATCATGAGAAACGCCGGGTTGGATGAATCACAGGTTGGAATTAAGTTTGCTGGGAGAATTATCAACAACCTCAGATGCACAGACAATACCACCCTAATGGCAGAAAGCGAAGAGGATCTAAAGAGCCTCTTGTTGAGGGTGAAAGTGGAGAGTGCAAACGCTGGTTTGAAACTCAACATTAAAATTAAGATCATGGCATCTGGCCCCATCACTTCCTGGTATATAGAAGGGGAAGAAATGGAAGCAGTGACAGATTTTATTTTCTTGGGCTCCAAGATCACTGCAGACGGTGACTGTAGCCATGAAATTAAAAGATGCTTGCTCCTTGGGAGGAAAACTATGGCAAACCCAGACAGCATAGTAAGAAGCAGAGACATCACCTTGCCAACAAAGGTCTGTCTAATCAAAGCTATGGTTTTCCCAGTAGCAACATATGGCTGTGAGAGCTGAACTATAAGGAAGGCTGAGCGCCGAAGAATTGATGCTTTCAAACTGTGGTGCTGGAGAAGACTCTTACGAGTCCCCTGGACTGCAAGGAGGTCAAATCAGTCCATCCTAAAGGAAATCAATCCTGACTGCTCATTGGAAGGACAGATACTGAAGCTGAAGCTGAAATATTTTGGCCACCTAATGCGAACAGAAAACTCCCTGGAAAAGACCTTGATGCTGGGAAAGATTGAAGGCAAAAGGAGAAGGGGATGGAAGAGAATGAGATGGCTAGATAGCATCACCGATGCAATGAATATGGACATGAGCACACTCTGGGAGAGAGCGCAGGACAGGAAGGCCTGGCATGCTATGATCCATGGGGTCACGAAGAGTTGGACATGACTGTACAACAACAAGATGAAGACTAAAGATAATTACCTTTTTCACACATGAACAAGGGAAGGGTGGTTAGGGTAACTACAGATCAGGGAGGGTTAGGGTAAGCACGATGCACGTGCCCATCACACAACTGGGAAGTGTGCAATACACTATAGTTTACTTATTATCCCTGCTCCATGTTTTCTACATTGACCTCCCACCAGTGCTGCTGGTTTTCCCAGTGGCCGTCATGCTGGGAAAAGGTGTGCATCAGATGCTCCAGTTGTTGCTATGCGACAACGACCATAAAGTCGGCCACACTGCCTAGAGCATCACCGGAAGTGGTGGATGCTCTAGGCTGCTGTCTCTTTGCTCACTGCGTTTTCACAAGGAGCAGTCAGTCTTACCAATGGAGATCCTACCACATGACACGGTAAGCCACCCTGAATCCCATTAACCCCACTACAGAGGGGTGGTTTCCAGACATTGTGGTTGGGATTTTGACTCCACACATGAAACACTATGCCACTATGATTAGCTCAAAGATATGAGCCATGATAGCTTAGTGTGACTTCTGAACAGGCCCAGTGTATAAAGGCAGGCAGAATTTACCACATACATAACCAGCAAATGTTTTCTATCTATTCCATACCAGCAGTAGATGAAAGGGTCCAATTTAGAAAAAAAAAATCATGAGGACCTTGATGTTAACATTCTGAGGTCTCCAGTGATCTCCCCTCCCCACACCCAAGCACTCAGCAAACACTTGGTCCCAGTTGTCCAGGACCTCAGTGACATCTGAGCAACTAAGTTGATGGCATCAAGAGAGGCTACAATAGCCTTGCTTTCAAAGTTCCGCTGTGACATCAGATCAGCAAAGGACATCAAGGCAGGTGAGGGATGCAGAGAGCACAGACCCCAAATAGAAAATTGCAAGAGTGAGGGGAACAGAGGGTGATGAGGGAGAGTGGGGCCATCAGGAAAGATGGATGTCAAGTTTCACAACCTGATCTTACTGACAGGTGTTTTACTAATGCAAAAGGAGGCTTTCAACCCAGCAGTGAACAGATCCTGCATTGGGTCAGAGAAGAGGTCCAGCTCTGTGAATTTATCAACTTGCCTGCCACTGAAATTAGCCTTGCCCTCCTGCAGTCAGTTAATTAGGAAGTAATTTCTTAGTGCCTCATGAATTGCAATACCCTTATTCGCCTGTCATTAGCATGATTGGTATCTGATTTGTTATGCATTAACTACTCATGGCTGCACATGGGGCTAACAAACAGATAATTCCTGCTTTTGGAAAACATATTACTTACAGCAAGGATTTACTCAATGGAGCACAGAGCTTGCCAAGTGCAATAGAAGAACAAACCAATTTCTGAATACAGGCTCCCATTTATTTCTTGGCACAGTTTGATTGCTGGACTGTGGTGGTGAATGCAAAAGGGTCTAAGGTTAGACAGCCTCACACCTCCTTGGGATGGGCAGATCTGTCCATTCCACTTTCCTCTACATTCAGTTTTTTAAATCCCAACTTTTTTCTGTCTCATTTATGAAGAAATTTGCTTATTTTGGCAAATTCTTATCAAAAACACACAAACCAAATGAAATTCTCACCCATTGCTACTCACACTAACAAGGAAGATTTGTGTGCTTGTCTGGCTAGCTTCCCATTTGTTCTTTTCTTCTTGTCTCTGTTTAATTTATTTTCTTATCAAAAATATTTTATGACAATGAAATTACATTATTAAGAGCAATACCATCTCATTGTCTTTCTCATAAACATGTTATGCTGTCCCCCCCCCGCTTCCCCCCCCCCATCAATCTCATTTCCTACTTCATTTGGGATTTAGGCTGCAATTCTACACCTGTTTACCTGAGTAAGCCCCACTGAACTCAGTAGGACTTAATTTTGAATAAACATGTATAGGATTACACTGTTAGATCCTTTACAGATCAGTGCAGAATTAAATGATGCCATTTTTTGAACCATGAATTTTGGATCAGTCTTATATATATTATTCCTTATCACCACTGTAGCATGAAGAACAGTTCAGGATTTTGTTTTCTTCTGTTCCTGAAAGTTATGGTTCAAATCTCACTCCTTCTGATACTTGATGAAGTCCTACTGTTCTACCTAACTATAAATAAGAATTTGATGGGAAAGTTCAAGGTGGTTGGCTGTATTTTCTAGATACATTTTCACTAGGTAGGTATATGAAACTTGACATTTTACGGTGATGTTTGACATACTGGGACTGAACCCCACAAAACTAATATTTTCAGCACTTGAGAATTTTTAAAAAACAGTTGTTTTGGGGGAAAGAATGATTTGAAGGGTTTCTTCTATGATCTTAATGAGCATAACTTTTGTTTGGTATACTGGATATTTAATGGATGTTGCATTTCTGGGAATATCTGCTTCTGTTCTATCTGTCTAAAGCTGTCAGTCGAAACTCTCCTGTATGCTATACAAATCGATGCACCTTAATAACTCCAGCTTAAATGGGCCAGGCTTTGACTGTGGCTCTCTCTTTGCAGAATATTTCCAGTCTCAGTTATTATCATTCTCTCCTAATTTGGACTATCACAATCCTGACATCCCTGAGTGGAGAGAAGATATTGGAAGAGTTATCAAGAGAGCCTTGGTGCAGGTGAGTACTCACAGGCAGTCCACTGAATGATGAGGGTGATTATCTTAAATTCTGAGCAACCTGTAGCAGAACAATTTAAGGAAGAAAGATTATAGTTCACAGTTAGCCACCACAACATTTTAAAAAGCCAAGCACAGCACCTTGGGGACTCTGTAGAAAATCATGTAATTATCTATATAAATATTGTATAATCCTTTTCAGGACACAGCAAGCCATGACGTTTACTAGTACCTTCTGAAGAACTAAGGACATTTTTTATCATCTTCCTAGTATAAAAAGAATGTTCTTTTTCAGTCTTTATTTCATCCATCCTCCCAGCAACTCTGGAAGACAGGCCATTGTTACTACCATTTTATAGATGGGATACTGGGAGGTTGAGTTGGTAATGTTCCCATGACTCTAGTGAGTCCATAATTCACCAGGCCCTTTGCATTAGTTTCTGTTATTCAAGATCAACATATTTTCCATCTTCTGGGCCACACTAGCTGATCAGTTTATGGAAGGCTATCTATAGGTCCTTGCCTTCATATTCATTTCTATGTCCCATGGCTTCCACATAGGAAAAGGTTGAACTACAAGCATTAAAACTCAGCTGGGACTCCTTGAAAGCTGAACCTCTTTTGGTGCTGTGCCACTACACCGTGGAAGGTGTTGGGTTTTTGTGTTGGGTTTTTAAACAAGGGAGGCATCAGTAATACAACCATCCTTCTCTACCTGCAGCCTGGATTGCTAAAGACCAGAATGCTACTACCTCAGTCTGCCTAATGAGTACATCAAAGACTATCACAGCCATAAGCAGTTCCCAAATGGGTTTTCCAAAGGGAGTAGCCACCACTCTTCTTCCTCCCCTTCTTTTTAAGAGCCAACAGCTGACAATGGGAGAAGGAACACTCCCAGCAGGGTATGGGGGAAGGATCTTGAAGGAATTCTCCAGTTCCCAGGATATCCTTCCAACCTGAAGCCACCCTGCCCTTCTCCCCTTGTTCCTTCTGCACTCCCTCCAACCTTTTTCCTCCTCACAGTACCCTTCTCTCATTTCTCTCCATTCTCCCCCTCCCCCATACAGCCAAGCCAAAGCTTTTCAACCTGTCCTTTCCAAATCTTCAGTGGCTAAGGTTTAGCCAGTGTCATGTCTGAGGGGGAAGCGTAAATCGGCCTGGAAGTCTGGCCTCAGGCTACTGGCACCTCCCTTCACTCTCTTCTTTCCTCTCACTTCTTGAAAATCATGGCCAGGTGGATGAGTTCTGGGTGAGGTGATAAAGGCCATTATAAAGGAGAGGTATGGCTTGCACAGTTGCTATGTCAGCTCCTATTGTGAAGTTGTTCTCCCAAGTGAGCGTGGATGGCAATGAAGTAGATGAGATGGAGAGGGTGGATTTTCTTGTGAGCATTGAAGGATGGGGTGTAGAAGGAGGCAAGGTGACATTTAGAAACTTTGCACAAACTTCTCCTTCTCCCCTCCTCCAGCTCTCAAAATGGAGGATGGTCAAACTAGGGATGGTGGAGAATTTCTCCACGAATCTCGGGGAGGCCGAATGCCAACACATTTGGCCCCCCGAAATTGGCGGTGAAATTCCCTGCGACCCCCCCGGGATGGGACTTACCTCCTGCGAATGTCCCTCTCGGTGGCGGGTCCCGGCGGCGGTTCGGCAGCGATTCGGCGGGGGCGGGGGCGGCGGCCGGTCTTCCGACTGGCTGCCGCTGCCGCCATTACAAAATAAAGTAAAAAAACAACAACAAAACACGTGATAGGCTACATAACGATTTACGTAGCCTATCACGGCTAGATTTCCAAAGTCAGCCGTGATAGGCTACGTAAATCGTTACGTAGCCTATCACGGGTGACTTTGAAAAAAAAAAAGCGCATATGCAAATGGCGGTCCCCATAGGGAGCCGCCATTTGCATTCCTTATTTGGGCCTGGGTAGTCTACGTAAAGATTTACGTAGACTATGGCGAAAATAAGGGCAACGCCCATGGGCGCCGCCATTTCCGTACGCGCTTTTTTTTTTCAAAGTCACCCGTGATAGGCTACGTAACGATTTATGTAGCCTATCATGGCTGACTTTGGAAATCTAGCCATGATAGGCTACGTAAATCGTTACGTAGCCTATCACGGGTGTATGTTTTTTTTTTCACTTTTGTATTTCACGGCTGGGGAGATGGGGCGCTTCTCCCCGGCCTGAATTTCAGCTGGGCGTGGCTGGGCGCCTCCCCCTCCCGGCCTGAACTTCGGGGGGAGAACCAAAGCGCCTCCCCCCCACTGTGAAGCAAGCTGCGGGACCAGGTAAGTGCCTTTCGTACATCCCTTGGTCAAACACACTCATGTGTGCCTGACAGACCGCCAGTCCCTGCAAGACCAGGCCCCCAGGTACCGAGTCAGCTGTGCTGCTTCCACCTGCCCCTTCCTGGAGGGGCTACATAAGCTGGCTGGCTGAGGTGGCCTGGGAGAGCCAGGGCCTGCAGGAGAAGCTGCCACCATTGGGAAAAGGCACGCCTGCTGCTGCTGGGCTGCCGCTGCCACTGCCACCAACACCAGGCCTTCCCTGTGGACTCCTGCCTGGCATTATTTTTAAGGGGATTTTTAATTGTTTTTTTTGTTTTGTTTTTTGTTTTTTAGTTTCTGGAGGACTCTGTTGTGTTTTTAGGGGTGGGTAGCCTGCCTGATAGGCGGGAGTGAGGGGGCATGTGTCCACCTGATGGAGGCAGTGGGGGGAGTGTTGGGGGCCAGAACATACCGAGGCTGGGCGGCAGGTGCTGGCGGAGCGCTAGGGGCAGGCCATGCCAGATAAGGGGAACAAGGGAGAGATGTGTAGTATCTGTCTCCTGCTCCGGGCCTGTCCAGAGCCAAAGGATGGCTGGGGGAGGCGTGACCCCATCTTCTGGCCTTCGTTTGCTGCTCTGCAATGCCAGGTCTGTTATCCAGAAAACCTCCCTCATCCATGACATGATCCTGGATGAGGGTGCAGACCTGGCATGTATTACAGAGACCTGGCTGGCCGAGGCTGCTGCTCCAAGCCTTGCAGCCATGTGTCCAACCAGCCGGATTTTCGTATGCACAGCAGCCGAGGGCTGGGGATCGGGGAGGGGGAGTGGCTGTTATCTACCGAGAGTCCTTGGTCTTCACCAGACCCCCTCTCCGGGAGACCAAGGTTGCTGAGTGGATGTATTGGAAGTTGGGCCTGAAGGGCATTCTGGGAATTTTGCTTGTGTACTGTCCACCCCGCTGCACAACTGACTCCCTGGCCGAGGTGCTTGAAGTGGTCTCTGATGTGTGTGTACAGTCCCCTAACTTATTGGTGTTGGGGGACTTCAACATACATTCGGAGGCCATCCTCACAGGAGCACCTCGGGACTTCATGGAGACTATGGCTTCCTGGGTGCTGCACCATATTCTAACTGGGCCCACCCATGTAGCCGGTCATGCACTAGACCTTGGGTTTGTTTCCGGAGAAGCGGGGAGTGATCTGGAAGTCAGGGGTATATCCACCCCCCCCTTGTCATGGTCAGATCACTATCATGGTCAGATCACTATCGTTGGACTTCTCGGTTCCACAACCCCTCCACAGGGGTGGAGGACCCATTAAAATGGTCCGCCCCAGGTGTCTTATGGATCCAAATGGATTCCTGAACGTGCTTGGGAATTCTCTGGGGCATGCCAATGGCCACTCAGTCGAGACCTTGGTGGATGGCTGGAATGCCGCAATCACTGGTGCATTCAATCAGGTGGCTCCGAAATGCCCTCTCCCCCTGAACAGGGCTCGGACTGCACCATGGTTCAATCCGCGGTTACTAGCTCTGAAACAGGAGGTGAGACGGCTACAGCGCCGGTGGTGGAAGTCTCACTCCAAAGACGATCAGACATGGGCTAGAGCTGTATCTTCAGCCTATCACGTGGTGGTGAAGGCAGCAAAAAAGGAATATTATGCTGCCTCTATCACGTCTGCAGAGTGTTGTCCCAGGAGGCTGTTCCAAGTGGTCCGGAGCCTGGTTGGTCCTGTGGCTCCTGAACCACTGGAGCATTCTAAGGCCTCCTGTGAGGCCTTGGCAAGGCACTTTGCAGATAAAATTGATTGGATTAGGAGTGTTACTCTGCACGCTGTGGATACAGTTAGTGAGCAAGAGGCAGCCTGTCTGTGGCAAACCGGTTTTGTGGGATCGGTTCCAGCTTCTTCCTCCTGATGAAGTGGACAAGGTGCTTTCATCTGTAAGGCCGACCACCTGCTTACTTGATCCTTGTCCATCTTGGCTCATTATGGGCTGCAGAGAGAGACTGGGTGAGGGGATCAAGGCGGTGGTGAATGCCATCAGCCCTCAAGGAGGCAGTGATAAGACCGCTCTTAAAGAAGCCCTCCTTGGATCCTCAAGTTCTGAAAACTTTTGCCCAGTCTCAAATCTGCCATTTTTGGGCAAGGTGATTGAGCGGGTGGTGGCGATGCAGTTGAAGGCACACTTGGAAGAAACTGATTATCTAGAGTCATTTCAGTCGGGCTTCAGGCTTGGGCATGGGACAGAAACAGCCTTGGTCGCCTTGGTAGATGATATGAGGAGGGCTCTGGATAGGGGTGAATGCTACTTCCTTGTTCTCCTTGACCTCTCAGCGGCTTTTGATACCATTGACTATGGTATCCTCCTGGACCGCCTGGAGGGGTTGGGCATTGGAGACACCATATTGCAGTGGTTCCGGTCCTTCCTCTCCGGCAGGTACCAGAGGGGAGCACTGGAGAGGAGGTTTCGGACCTATGGCCACTCACTTGTGGGGTGCCACAGGGTTCCATCCTCTCCCCGATGCTATTTAACATCTATGTGAAGCCGCTGGTGGCTATCATCAGGAGGTTTGGGGTGCAGTGTCATCAATATGCGGATGACATGCAGCTCTACCTCTCATTCAAATCTTCACCAAGGTTGGCCGTAGAATCCCTGTCCAAAAGTCTGGAGACGGTGAGTGGCTGGATGGGGAGGAATAAGCTGAAGCTGTACTCTGACAAGACCAAAGTACTTTTGGTGGGAGACAAGAGGAGGCTGGGGGATGTTGACCTGGTGTTGGATGGGGTATGGCTACCCTTGAAAGACCAGATCTGCAGCCTGGGGGTCATTTTGGTCTCCCAGCTGTCCATGGAGGTGTCAGGTGTCAGCTGTGAGCCGGACAGCACTGTATCAACTCCATCTGATACGGCGGCTGCGCCCCTTCCTTCCCGTCATCTGCTCCCATCGGTAGTACATGCCCTGGTCTCCTCTCATTTAGACTACTGTAATGTGCTCTATGTGGGGTTACCCTTGAAGACAGTTTGGAAGCTGCAGCTGGTACAGAACGCGGCGGCTCGCCTGATTAAAGGCAGCTGCCGGCGAGATCACATCACTCCAGTGCTGAAGGAGTTGCACTGGTTACCAGTTGTTTTCCAGGCCAAATTCAAGGTGTTGATTTTGACCTTTAAAACCCTATATGGTTCCTGCTCAGCCTATCTTAAGGAGCGCCTCCAGCAACACCAGACAGGCCGCTTGATCAGCCTCGGATGGCCTTGTCCCTGTCCCATCAGCCAGGACAGCTAGACTGGTGGGGACGAGGGAGAGGGCCTTTTCTGTGGTGGCCCCCACTCTGTGGAACTCCCTCCCTAGGGAACTCCGCCATGCCCCCTCTTTAATGAGCTTCCGCCGTGCATTAAAAAGTGGTTGTTCAGGCAGGCATTTGGGGTGGGTTAGGGTATTTTAGAAAACGTTTTTATTGTAGAATTTTATTGTTTTAAACTGTTTTATTATACGCTGTACATTGCCCAGAGTGGCTGGGTGACCAGCCAGATGGGTGATTAATAAATTTAATAATAAATAAATAAATAAATAAATAAATGTGCCATCTGTTTTCCAGGCTTGGGGGTGGCTGGCTTCTGAGGCCCTTCTTATTTCTGTTTTAAAATGTTCTATACTTCGTCAAAACCCAGGGTTCCCTTGAGCCTGCTGATCCCTCCCTCTTCTGTGTATATGGTGCCTTGTTGGCCATGTGAGCATTGGCAATCATCCCATAGAGTTGGGAAATAGAGAGAATGATATAAGGTAAATGGAATATAATTGTCATGTACAGACTGAAACTGGTTCAGGAAATAACTCGTATTGTATTGTTAGGAGATTCAGGTATTCTCTCTCTCTCTCTCTCTCTCTCCTTTTTTGTTATTATTAATTCTTTTTTTATGGCAGATGGCCCATGTTCATGTTACCTTTAAGGTTTGCTTGGCATATTGAATTTTTTTTTTCACTCAACAAAACACTGTGTGAAAATTTGCAGTTTTGCCTACTTGTTATCCCCACTGTGGAAAAACTTGCTTCGTGTGATTTAATGATAGCTCTGTTCTCTTTGATAAAATGGATTCCTGCTGCTCAACAATAAATAAATAAATGGGGGCAGGATGCTTGACTTTCAGCATCCTGAGAGTAATGTTTCAATTTGCATGCTGTTAAAAGCCTCCCATTTCCAAATACCTTTTGGCCGGCTCTAGCATGATCTAGGGATGTACGAAAATCACTTACCTTTCACGGATTATGCTGATGGTGGTGGGGGGAGGTGCTCCATCCCTCCCCCTGGAATCCTGGCCAGCTGGCTGTGCTCCGCAGTGATTCTGCGGAGCCACCGGCTGGCTCCGCCAGCAGCCGGACATCCGGCTGCTGGCTAGCAGGGACGCAAATGGCGGCGGCCGTAGCTGCCACCGTTTGCATTCCTGCAGTCAGCCATGATAGGCTACGTAAATCTTTATGTAGCCTATCATGTTTTTTTTTTTTAACTGGAAATGGCGGTGGCGGCAGCCTGTCGGAGGACCGGCTGCCGCAGCTGCCGCTGCCGAACCGCCGCTGGAGCTGCCGCCGGAGCCGCTGCCACCAGGAAGATCCGCCCAAGGTAAGTCCCGTCTCGGGGTGGGGGGGGCGGGTTGTTCCGCCACCAATTTTGGGGGGCCGAATGCACTGGCATTCGGCCTCCTCGAGATCCGTGGCGGAACTTTCGTACATCCCTAGCATGATCCCACCCTCTTTTGGAACATGGATCTTTATTAACCGCAATATGTAGCTGAGGAGAAGTACATGGTTTGAGTGTGGTGTAGTGGCAGGACTGCTGGATTGGGAGTCGGGAGATCTTCTAGTCCCCACTCAGCTGTGGAAGCTCACTGGGTGATTTTGGGCCAGTCACAGATTCTCAGCCCAACCTACTTCACAGGGTTGTTGTTGTGAGGATAAAATATAGAGAAGGAGGATTATGTACGCTGCCTTGGGTTCCGTAAAGAAGAAAAAAAAAGTGGGATATAAATGCAATTTAAAAAAATAATTAAATAAAAAAAACAGGGTTTGATCACTATTTGTGCAAAGCAGGAGGATATGCTTTGGAAGATACAATAAATTCCATGTTCAGCTGTAGGGATTTAACTTCATTATGTCTTTTCACTTCGTGTTACTGCATTTTATTCTATGCAGTGTAACACATTTATGAATAGACAGTGAAGAGGTGGCATCCAAAACATGTGTGTGTACATATGATTGCAGTAATAGCATCCAGAACCTGAAGTCCTACTGCAGTGGTTCCTGGGATCTCTCCTCCTCTCCCAGTTAGGTATGTTAAGGAAGTGGTGGAGGGAAGGTTTGGAGGTGCAAGCTGCAGGGAGACCTCTAGGCCCATTGCCCTCCAAATGATGTCATTGAACTTAAATGGGGCCTAGAGCTCTGCCCAGTCCAGAACAGTTCTGATAAAAGAACTGATTAGTTTTGGACATCTGGAAGATCGATTTCAAATAGGATACAGCAGGGGTAACCAATATCCACTGATCTCTAAATAGACATACTTAAGTGGTACATATTTTATTGTTTTTTTTTTAAAAAAAACTCCTGTTTCTGAGATATATTATACATTTTCAAGCTAGCACATTCATTTTTTTTTTTTTTAGTCTGTAACTTCAGGGTAATTGAATTAAATATAACCCAGACTGTCTCCAGTGTAACATTGGAAATAAAATTGTGTGATTTCCAGAAACATTATATTGTTACTTTCTTTCCACTTCCTCAAGTGATGAAAGGTTTCAGGGTCAGTACTTACCTGATCTTAGCTCCTTTTGGAAGGAGACTTCTGAAGTTTTTGGAATATCTTGGTTTTTTTTTTACAAACATACAAATTGAACATAGGAAGAAGCAAACAGCAGAAACTTCTACAAACAGCAAGTCAGCTGTCCCTCATCAGATAGCCAGAGATGCTGCCCTGTACCCCCAAATAGTGTCTTTCAGAAAACCTTTTGACTTGACTCAAAGCTGCAGTGCCATTGTTCTTTTACACCAGGGGTGGGCAGCACATGGCCTGCAGGCCATATGCAGCCCCCTGACCTTTTTTGCAGCCCCAACTGTCAGCCCTGCTGCTGTGCTGCTGAATTTGTTGCACAAATACATGCATTTCCCCCCTCCTTTCAGCTGGAGTGGGTAATAAATCCCAGCTTCACCAGCTAATTTCTAGCCTTTCTGGCCATTTACCTGTAAATTTTCCTAACAAGAGATGTTGCTGGAACATTTGGCCCAGGATTATTCAAAAATTTTAAGCAGTCATTTTGGCTCCTCTTCTGTCCAAACTTGACCTCCTTCACAGCAATCATATGGCAAACTCACAACATCATCCACATAGCTGAGAAATCAATTGCACCATGGTTTGATGAAATTTGGAATGGGTTTCATGGTTCAAATGGACAAGATGAGCACCTGGTTTTAGAACTATTGTGGAACTGAGTGGCACTATATATAGGAGGTCTACAGTTTGAACACCAGACACATCTGTTACTTGGGACAACAGGACATGACCCCAACTTTATCTGTTGTTTTTAGAACTTGATGAGAAGGTATATGGGTAGGCCTTACAAACTAAGGTTATATCATGTAGGAGGAACCCAGTACTTCTGCTTAATTCTTTTGCATATTAGAACTCATACAATATAATTGCAACTTAAATGCAGTTCTGATGACTACTAAGCCTCCTGCTGGTCCTCTTCTTTAGGTAACTGTAATCCCCGATGAACAAGTTCTGGTGGCAGTATTCCCTGGTTTGCCCACCTCTGCTGAACTCTTCATCCTACCCCATCAAAACATGTCAGAGAGAAGGAAAGGCAGCGAAGGTGATCTGGAGCAGGTAAGAGGCTGTTTCTCATCTGGGTATCCATGCTTTCACTTCCTTGTACTTTCACACAACATTGGGGACCAGATGAACTGGTGACTTTGAGGTAGGTGTGCTACTCCTTGGACTGTTAGGCTCTGAAATGCTGTGGTGTTAAAAGCAACATACTCTAACTTGTGAGGTTGGTTTTCAGACTGTCAATATGGAAAATTGTTTTGCCTCAGTATGGAGAATTGTTTTGCTTGCTTCTTTGCACTCACCCCCAAAATCAATCACACTGTTTGAGTGTTCAAGAGAAATGCTTGAAACTCCCCAAGGGGATTCTCTGAGTCTCTGACTTAAGAACAGGGGGCAGTACTCTACCCTGCCCCCATGCTTGTGGAACTGCCCATGAGTGCACCGGTGGTTCCCAGAAGAACCAGACATGAATAGCAGCACTCATTTCCATAATGAGGCAGGTCAGCAGAGTTCACAGAAGGTACTTGGCCCATTCTGGAAATGAGCATTTCCATCCCTTTCCAGGGTCCTTTCAGGAACTGCTAGTTCCTGTTGTGTTAGCATTTGGTTCCCCTGTGCAACAGAACTAGCGGAGGTGAAACAGCCATATAGGATATTGTCCATAAGACCAAAGGCCTATCTAGTCCAATGTTCTGTTCCCACTGTGCCAAACCAGATGCCTATGGGAAGCTCATAAGCAGGACATGAGGGCAACAGCACTCTCCCACTGTTCTACAGGGAATGGCATCCAGAGGCATGCTTTCTCTGCCTGGAGCTAAAATATAGCCATTATGACCAGTGGCCATTGATAGCCCATCACAGATAACTTCCCACATGCTCAAGCCTCATATGTTCTCTCAAATTAGGAGTAAGGTCTGGCCTAGAACATACTTGAAAAACAGAGAAAAAAATATTTTGCTCTGACCCCACATGGCTTTTGGCAAACAGTCATTGAAGCACCTCAGTTTTTTCAAGCTCCCAGTGTGTGTTAACTGAGAGGAACACAGTCTGGCTGCATATCAAAACAGATACAGAAAAATAAATAATAGTTTTGCCTTCCTGATGAAGCATAGAAACAATGCTATATTCTGGAGTTATTATTAGAATTTACTATTGTTTACCATTGCTTGTTGTAAGAGACATCTTGAATTGTATTCATTTTGTGTATGGTCACCATACCATTACACCCTTTTGCATACTTGAGAAGCAATTTGTATATTGTCAATAGACACTCTGTGCTTGTAGTACTGTTACATCTGTATTAAGTGTAGTTTAAATACAACCCACTAATAATTATTATTATCATATAGAGATTTCTGAACTTAAATTGTGCATGGTTGTCACTACACCTTATTGCATTCTTAAGAAGTGATTGGCCCAATGTTAACTGGAGAACTTGTGTATTTACTTGTATAAACAATTTCTATTGGGTGTACATATACCACACACTTACAGTAGCAGATTAATTTTTTTTTAAATTTTGAATGTATAATTTTGCTTTTTGTAATATACATCACTTGTGGATCCATTGATTTGTTTGGTTGGTGATTCATATTGAGGGTCCTCCTCCTTCTTGCTTCATACTTGAGCCTTGAGGGCAGCCATCTTTCCCCCCATACAATAGCCCTGGGTGGGATAGCACAGCATTATGTCCTGTAACACCCAGGAGGCATTTGAGGCACCATTTTGAATGTGTGTGCAGCAGTTGTGGTAAGGAGCTGGGCTTTCTAGCCACTTGGAGTGGCTATTACCTGTAAAGGAAGAAGGGGAACATTTTTAAAAGGCAGCACTCAGCCATCTTATAATGACGTATATGCATATTTTATCAAGAATTTCCATGCAGATTTTTTTTTAAAAAATGTGTGCATTCTTATGGAAATGGGATGGAACAGACCTACTAATGAACACAAGCAAAAGTGACGTGAACTGGAATCAGACTGATATGCTTTTCCATATTAGTTGGCTACGCAAGCTGCACCTGCTGAAATTCCCTGTTCTGTACAACAATTAAAGATGCAGGAGCCCTGTCTTCTTTTGCATCTAGCCAATCTCATGGCCCAGGACAAATGGCCTTCTGAGACTGAAGTTTCTAGTGGCAGCAACTCCAAAGAGGAGTCAGAACCATTTTCTGGACCTTCACAAGTAGGTCCCCAACCTTTGATCTCTTGACCTGACCTCTCAATCCCCAGGAGCCTTCTGACTCCTACAAATAGACCTCAGACTCCTCCAGTGAGTAGGGAGGCTCTGGGGAGTATTCCCAAACTGGTTTCTTGCTCCCCAGGCCCTTGCCACCCAGACAAAGCCAGCGCCTGTGGGGAAGGACACTGTCCTTTTAAAAAAACTTGAGGAGGTGGAGCTCCCAGAAGGATTTTCTGGCCTGGCTATAAAACTATGCCAGTTGCTCTAATGTGGTGCTGGTGGAACTTCTCAGGACTGCTCTCTGACATCCTGAACTCTTTCCAAGTCCTGGGCTGGTACCTGTGGTGCTGGCCATAGTACTAAAACTGCTCTGTTCCAGTTGTCTGTCTCACATCAGGCCTCTTTGCCTGAACTGTCGCCTAGAGCAGGTGATGAAATCCAAGATGGAGCAGGACAGCCACCCTCATTGTATCAGGTCAAAGACAGTCCTTCCACGAGTCAGGGTGAATCCCGCACCCCAGGAGACAGATCCTGAAAGCAGCAGTTTCTACTGCCAGGAGAACTGCGCCCCCACCCCACTGCTCCAGAGAGCCCTCGTGGACACTCTCCTGCTGTGGAAAAGCAGCCAGTTTGGTTCTCCAGAATGGCCATCACCGTCCACCCTATATTTCACTCTGAGGACCTATCAGAGTAAGGCATAAGGTGGGTGGGTGCACCAGTGTGCCATACTGGCCTCTCTCCTGCTGTGACAGATGCTGCAGCTAGAGAAAGGCTGGTGCAGCTCTCTGGACCAGTGGGCCAATGCCATGCCCTGAGGCATCCTCAAAGCGAGGCATCGACACAGCAGAAAGCTGTGCTGGCCTTACCACAGCAGGAGAGTGGCTGACACTCTCTAGAGTGTCACTGGCCTGTTATTTTGCTTCGAGGACCCCTCAGAGCATGGCATTGGGTGGTGTCTTCTCTTGGAAGCCACTGCTGGCCTCTCTCTCTTCTGAAGACACTGTGGCCAGTACAACTCTCCAGAGAGCTCAACCAAAGTGCCTCACTGTGAGGGGTCCTTCCTCAGAGTGAGGCATTGGCAGCAAGGTGTCCCTGGAGATCACCTATGCTGCCATGGCACAGATGGTCTCCAGGGCTACCTCTCTGCCAGTGCCTAGCTCTGAGGAAGAACCTCTCACAGCAAGGTACTGAGATAGACGCCTGCGGCAGACTGCTGTCACTGCTGCCAGGGGTGGGGCAAGAGAGGGGGCAGTCACTGCCAGGCATCATTGGAGGGGAAGGGAGGGAATGGCCCTTGCTACTGCCACTGTCATGGGGGTAGGGAAAAGAGAGGGTGGTGGAGGTCTTTGCCATCCCTGCATCAGATGCTGGTCACACTTATGATTAAATGAAGAGACAGTTCCATGACTAACTTATCTGCTCATTGTATATATAAACTTTCATCTCTATCATTGACCCAGATAATTTAAAGGTAGCTGCAGCCATTACTTTAACTTTCTTCCTGTTTTTGTTTTGCATGTCAGTATCACCTACGTATTGGACTCCATGCTTTCTTTGAAATAAAGAGACACTACTTCCTCCAAGTATGACCTCCTCTGTCCTTTTTTATAGATTGTATATCCAAGGATGACTGTATCCCATTGATTTTTCAGTGTTCCAACAGATTTGTGATACGCTCGCTATATCAATACTCCCTTCCAGGCAATTACTATGATTAGAGTGACCAGATTCAATGGAGGACATCATATTTTTAACAGTTGTGTAGAACAGGGAATTTCAGCAGATGCAGCCCTTCTAATCTCTGCATGATAAGCTTACACCTGTCAAAATATCCTCTTTTACATCACAACTAAATATAAAGGATCAAAGTTCTCTTTTGCATTTGATCACCCAAATTCTAATTCACCCATATATGCTTTCAGCTTATCTCGTTGGTGTTTTGCCAGGTTCACTGGCATCAAGTTCATTTCTGGGCCCAGTTCAGTGTTGGTTTTGACCTTTAAAGCCTTACATGGCTTGAGACCAGATTCCTGAATGATCACCTGTCACCATATACACCTACCAAAATCTTCTTCTGAAGTCCTTTTTCAGGTGCCCCCATGAGGTGAATTGTGACAGGAGGCTATTGAAGAAGTAGGGTTGTTGTTGTTTTTCAGTGGTGGCACCTGAGCTCACCTGGCAGCACCTACCTTGATATCATTTCAGTGCCAGATGAAGACCTTTTTTAACATTTTCTCAGACCTTTCAATCTGTTCCTTCTGTAAATTCCTTTTTACCCGGCTTTGGCTTTTATGCTGTTTGTATAAGCTTTATTTATTTATGTATGTATTTTAGTCTGTTATATCATTGCTGGTAGGGCCCAGTGAACATGGCTATAGGGAGGCCTATAAATATTTCTTTGTGACAGTATGGAATCCAACATTATGAAATTTTGCTTATAAGCAAGTCCCATTGTGCCCGATGGGGCTTTCTTCCAAGTAAGTGTTCATAGGATTGCAGCCAGGCAGTCCATTCTTATATGTTTACTTGGAAGGAGGCCCCTTTAGAACCACAAGTTTACAGGCAATTGGAACAGTACATTATTTTGAATGCAAACCTAAGATTTTCTAAAATCCATTTCGGGCCGTCAATGTGGGTAGAATGAATGTGCATGGTCTGATAGGAGCATTTTGGTGGCAGGTTCCACTCCAACCCACATGTGTTTCATGGTAAAATGAGAGACTATGCAAGTACAAATGCAGGATTTGTGCACACGTACAAGTGTACTTGTTGTACATGCAAATACATTCTTCGGACTTTTAAACACATGCATGCAGTTTGGTGGCAAAGTTCACGACTGTGATCCCACTTTCCCATGCAAGGTCATTCTATCGATACCAGAAGTCCAAAAGGGATTTGAGTGTATATATTTGAAAAATGTGTGAATGAGACAAATCCATATTTGAAAATCCATACAATTACATTCTTCAGAAAAGTAGGATTAGCTGCAGCTCCCTATCAAGGGTCAGTCATAAACCCAGTTACAATATAGAGTAGAAGCTATATTGGGAAATTGCAATACACATTTACACAAATAAATAGGTAATTACAGTGATGAATAGTGATGAAGGTGAGATTAGAGTCATGAACGATAGCATAAGCTTGCTCAAGCTTCCATGCAGGAATTAACTAGTGATTAAACCAACTGTTTTGCTTTGGGGGGCTTTGGGGGGTGCAGGAACTATAATAAGAATTTCCAGCAAGTCCAGTTACTTTAGTTGATGCCAGATAGCTAGATCAATAATGTATAGTAAGAGATGTTAGAAAATTTTGTTGAGTTGAGTTCATATGTTGATACAAATGCACACTTCCCAAATCAATATGTGAACCAGAACACAGTTGTCCTTAGGTATGTGCATTTCCCTGCATTTTGTGATGAAGTTCTCCAAACAAATGTGTACAAAAATCCATATATTAGGGGGAAAGTGTGCCCAGTAATGAGTGTATTAGTGAAAGAAACATACCCACTCACCCAAAGTATTATATAAGGGAAACCGGTTTGCAATAATGTGTACATTAAACAAATTTATTTAGTGGCTCTGGCTACAGAAGTACATATATTAGGAGAACTGTGTACGCAAGTGAACCCTTGTGCAAGTAGCAGGGGCATTCTTGACAGCTGAGCAGGGAGGAGGAGGAGGTGCGGCTAGCAAGCAGCGGGGACATATGCCCCACCTCCTCCTCCTCCTGCCTGGGCAATTCACAGTGCTTTTTGTGTATATGTGCATACATAGACTTATATGCAAAAAATGCTGTAAATCACCCATATACTCAAGATTCCCAGTGCTTTCTGCATATAAGTCAATGTGCACATAGACTTCCACTCACCATGTTTTTTAAAAATATGGTGATCATGGAGGAGGCAGAGGGACAGGTGAGTGGAGCAGGGGCTGGGGGGGCATCCGGAGAACCCGGATGGGGGGTGGGTTCTCACACCGCTAAGTAACACTGCCAGAATGATCTCTGTCTCTAAAATGCCGCTGTTTTTCTCCAATTACTCAGCCTTCCCCCTCGTCCACCAGTGTCACTGACTGGAGATTGCTGGGTTACGTTCAGCTCTGATTTGACAACTAGTTTCCATTTGCCAAAACTCCCTCCCTTCTCTTCCTCTTCTTCCTCCTCTTTCCTTCCCCCCTCTCTCCTCCTCAACCCCTCACTGAACTTTCTCAAGCTGATACTTTTGGTACCAGGCTGTCTGGGTTGCTCCAAATGAATCACCGAGTCGGATGAGGTGCTTTGTATACAAGCCGCTTCACTTCCGGGTGCCTCGTTGCTATTCTCCTCTGCCTTGTATCACATGGAGGCACCTCCGAAGCACCTGCGTCGACTTGTTATTTGGGCTGCAGACCAAAGAGGTGCACAGCCCTACTATAGGGCTGTGCCATAGCTGTGCCTAGGGACTCCAGCAGCTGTAGCTTCACTCAGACAGGGCAGGAACAATATGTCCAACTCTGACAGCTGCATACATTTGCTTGGAGGCTTTGCTATATCAAACTAAGGGCTACTCCCAATGTATCAGTGGTGTCTGAATGTGAAGCAGGCTTCTGCAAACACACTATCTGGATCTATGTCATAAACCTAAAATTGTAAGAACAATTACAATTGTAAAATTGTAAGAATTGTAAGGCTTGATTCCTAAGCATCGCAAGCAGAAGGAAGTTTTCAGAAGGAAACTTTCCTGGCCTCTTCTTCCTCCTACATCATCCAGTACAGCCCAAATGTCTTTCCAGGAGGTTTGGGGACTCTCCTAAGCAGTGTGGGATGAGATGTGGGGGCTGAATTGGGAAGGGGAATTGGCCCCAAACCAGGTGAAGGAATTTTGCATAAAGGGAGCTATAAGGGATGCTAATGGTTTTGCATTATGCTGAGCATTTTCTTGAACTAATAACACTTCGTTTGTTTCAAAGGCAAAACCAAAAGGTAATTGTCCAAAAAGGATGTCACCTTAACACAGGGGTCCCCAACATGTGTCAGTGGACATATTTGGTGTTTTGGGAGAGTGTCATGAGTGGCCTCACAAAATGGCCACCATGGTGGGGGCTTGCCCATTTACAAATTGTCTGCCATGGTAGGCATGGCCAGTAACAAACCACCCATTTCCCAGAAGGCAAACTCATGAGACTAAAAGGCAAGTGAAGTAACTTGACCAAGAACCTATAAGGTGGAGATATGTTCTTGGCAAACCTTGGCTTTCCCCACAACCCTACTTATACCTTATACCTGTGTGGATGGTGCCATTTTGGCTACATGAGGATAAGCACTAGGAGAATGAGTTTACTATTGGTACATATGATATGCCAGTGAAAATTATTCAAAAGTGCTGTTGTTTATGGTTATTTAATTGTTTCTTCAGGCTGTCGAAATCCTCTTCAATGCTTTGAATCAGAACTTGGTCCAATTTGAGTTGAAGCCCGGTGTGGAAATCATTGTGTATGTCACTCAACTAACGTTAGGTAAGTTGACAAAGAAGAGGCCATGGAAAGCTACATCAGGATATATTTACAGTTAGTCTGAGGTCTTCTGGGACAAAAACAAAACAGGTGCCACCGTTCACCTTCTGATCTTGGGCACTGCACTTAGCCAAGCTGGCAGTGCACTTTTAGAGCCCCCCCCCCCCCGAGTTCTAACTGGAGAACCCTAGGTATGTTTGAGTTCAAGGGACGCCAAAAGAGAACCACTTGAAAAATGCAACTTCTCCCCACCCCACCACCATACAAAAAAAAGCAAAGGTTTCAAATCTGGATGGGGAGCAAAACAATCAAGATCTTTGACACAAATAGGTGAGATTCTCATCAAACAAAAGGTTGCTTGGTCTGGTGGTATCATCACTCAGCGCCAAAACAGAAATTCCTTTAAATCCTATCTAGCAACAAAGTCTTTCATTTTTACTCTAGTATAGGCATGGGGGGGGGGGGAGGAGGAATCCAGATCTTAAAAGCCCTTCACACCTGATGTTAGGATCTAGGCCCCCTGGACCTACCCAAGATTAAAACTGGAAAGAAATCATAGCTGCTAATAAGGATTTAAAGGAATGTCTGCTTTTCCTCTCCGTTTCCTAGTAATCAATGAATAAATATTGCTATAAATGGACATACCAGCTGGACTTCTGTGCCTGAGCTACTGAAAGTTGGCTGCACAGGGACAGAATCTCATTTATGTTCTGGGGAAGTTTCTGGGGAAAATAGCACTGCATTTATTATACAGCTCAGTATTATAAGCTAGAAAGATTTCTATACCCAACCAGGTTATTACGAATTTTGGGACCATCATTAGTGAATATGTGTTAATAACATGTGATGTTCTCCACGGTGTGGGAAAGAAGCAGGGTGTGCAAGCCAAGACTCACTCCTATTTTACTCACAATTGTTTTACGCACAATTATGGTTGACTTGATTACTACATTTGGGGTTGGGGAAACAAATTTCCTCTCTGGTCAAAAGGGCTTGCTAATTAGAGGGATTTGTTTTCTTTTGTATGTGGTTTTGGTTCACAGAAGCTATTTGCTGTCCTTTCTGCTGTGCAACTTGCTTCCGCTTTCAGGCACTTTGAAGTCTGAATTATCTAGAATTAGTATTTTGGGTGGGAAGAACAGTCCTACCTAGGGATGTTGGAGAATTTCCGTCATGGACTCCAGTGAGGCTGGATTCTTTAGAATTCAGAATCCATGGCAGAACGGCCTCGCCACCCCGCCATCCCCCACAATCCCCCTCTGGAACGGACCTACCTGGTGGTGGCTCCGGCAGTGGCTCTGGCGGCGGCTCCGGGTTGTCTTCTGGGTGGATGCGGCCAGAAATGGTCATTTGTGTCCCTGTCTTTTGCCGTGATAGGCTACGCACATATCACGACTACCGCAGGGACGCAAATGGCATAGGGGACACCATTTGTGTCCCTGCTTTAGCCGTGATAGGCTATGTAAATGTATATGTAGCCTATCACGGCCTAGTCTAGGGGCGCAAATGGCAGCGGGACACCATTTGTGTCTGCAGCAGCCCGGCAGTGGCTGGAGGCCCTGCTGCGGGTCAACCCAGCCGGCGGCTCCACAGAATGGATCCACGGATCGCCTCCCCCCTCCGCAGAACCCAGCGGAGCCAGGCAAGTGGGGTTTCATACACCCTAGTACCCCAGTGGCTGAATGGCCCTACCTTTTGTGTAATGTTTATGGATAATTCAGAGCTCATTGGGTTGCCTTATCTCAAGCAGGATATCATAGCATCTGAAAGGGTATAGAAAAGAACAACTAAAATTATCATGATGTGGGACACCTGTGTTGCCAGTTTTGCAATGGTTCTTTTAGGAAGCAATCCTATGTCCCCTAGACAGAATCTGGGGGACACAGGATATTTCGATTTCCTGGCTCCAACCTTATTGCCAGGAAACTGTGATTCCTTCCCCTCCCCACCGGTGTGGAGAGAATTCCACTGGCTACCTCTCTGTGCTGGTAAAACAGAACATGGAGACAGGGAAAAGGGGGCGTTCCCAGGGCCGGTGAGGGGAGGAGACTGGGGCATCAGCCATATGACGAATCCCACTCTTCATAGGATACTCGTAAGCCTCTGAGTTCAGAGGCGTATGAGTACCCAAGGCGGATCCCATAGGATTGTGCCCTTAAGGATTCAGAATACAATGAACACACTAATGGGTGAAGGCTAAAAATTTCTTAGCAAGAACAAGCTAATTAAGCAATAAAGCAAAACAATACAGAATAATAATGACAGCAAGAAGAAATTATAGGGCAATGTGACTCCATATGGCCTGGTACGCAGCAGATTCCTGATCAGCCTGTGCTATGGTTCTGCTTTGAAAATGGTCTCAAAGATCTATGTAATAAGCTCATGCCTAGCAGGCAAAAATGTTCATGCATTCCTACAGACTGGAAGAGACCTAGTCTCAACCATTGGCAGTCAGCCAGCCCAGGACAGATAACTGTCATCTCAGCTACTCTGGCTAGCAACAGGTGTCTCAACCTTGAGGTTATGCCAGAGGCTTATCTACCAGCTTCGAGCTGTACAGCATAAACAGAACTAGCATAGCTAACTAGCTCAGTAAACAGGCCCAAATGGAACTCTAGACATGATCAAGGGAATTTGTGCACCACTAACCCCTCGAAATAACAGTGGCCTTCTGTTGCGAACAAATGGGGCTGGGTGGAGCAGGTGGGTCCACAGGCATGTGAGTGAGCATGCAGGAAAATCCTTAACTTTGCACACATGCACCAAACAACATCCAGAGTGCCAGAGCAACACAAGGCAAGTGGCCATGGGGGAGAATGGGAAATGCCCCCACATTACTAGCACCCCAAACACAAAAGCCTGGAGATAAAGCAGTGTGGTCAGATAAGTGAACAGGCTGGTAATTCCATTGCTTTAGCCACCCACCCCCAACAAACAAACATAAGGGCACAGAGGACAAGGATGACACCTCCCAACTAGGGATGGGCAGATTACTTACCCCGTTCCAGTCCAGGGCGTCCACGGTGTGGGGGGGGAGGCAATCCGTCCCTCCCCCTGGAATCCTCCCTGGCCGGTTCTGCTCTGCGGTGAGTCCACAGAGCCACCAGCCAGGCCCGCCCACAGCCAGACTTCCATAAGGACTTTACGTAGACTGCAGGGCTGTGGCTGCAAATGGCGTCTGGTGTAGCAAGCTCCATTTACATCCCTGCATTAGCCACAATAGGTGTCAAGGGCTCCTTGGAGGCCTCTCTCAGTCTAATCCAGTAGCCAAGTCCAGACACAGACAAAGGGATTCCTTTCAAAGCTTTATTCTTCTTTTACAACTTAACAACTCTACAGGTAGCAACTAGATCTGAGCAGCACAGTACCTATGCCCTAAGTTGAAACAGTTGGTCCCTGTTTGAAAGGGAATTACTGGCAGACCCCTGAACTTAAGGACTAGGGAGAGTCCCTCCCCTTTTCCCTTGGATCCTCGGGGCGCAGCCGTTGTTTGCACGTGAACCGGGCACTGCGCAACCTTTCTGCGCCCTCCATCTGGCGCCGCTCTCTGCGTCTGCGTCGCGCATCCACCAAGTCTGCTATCTCTGCTCAGTCACTCCCTGGACTGCTTTCTAATCTAGGAATGCTGGTGGGAGGAATCTCCGTCAGCTGTGCGCCCTGGGAAAGAGGAGTGCGCTCCTCTCCCAGGAGCGACTGCTCTTCCTCAGAATCAGAACTACTCTGGGATTCTATGGGCTCAGTGTCCACTCCGACATTAGGCTACGTATATATATATTTACATAGCCTGTCACGGCAAAGAGCAGGGACGCAAATGGTGCCCGCTATGCCATTTGTGTCCCTGCTCTTTTCGTGATAGGATACATAAATATACACATAGCCTATCACAGCTAATGCAAGGACACAAATGGTGCCCACTACGCCATTTGTGTCCCTGCTCTTTGCTGTGATATGCTACGTAAATACGTACGTAGCCTATCACAGCTAAAGTAGGGAGGCAAATGGCAGCCGCAGACCGGGGCAGCGGACAGACCAGACAGGCCTATGCCAGGTAGGGTCTGTCCTGGGAAAATTTTGCGGGGTGGCAGGGGGGGAGTGCTTCGTTCCTCCACGGACTCCGGGGGGCCAGATTCTAAAGAATCCGGCCTCATTGGAGTCCGTGGAGGAATTCTCTAACATCCCTACTCCCAACACACAAAAATAAAGGGTTGGAGACCAAGCACCCTTTATGGGAGTAAGAATAATGCAACCTATTACTTTGGCAAATCAGAGAGCAAGGGGACATGCCAAAACTGCAAGTAGACATCCATGGACTTAAAAACATAGAGCAACCAGGTCCATAGACTTAAAAACATAGAGCAACTAGGAAGTTTGCAGACATGCCTTGTATACATATAAATCACCTCAAGGGCACCATTAAAGGCCTCATGGGCACACCTGCACCCTCGGGAGCCCTGCTGGAGATCCCTGCTATAAGGGAACATAAGGGGGTAAGGAGAAGGGGGCAGTTGTGACATAGATCCTGGGATAGAAAAGGGCAGATATGTACAGAATTGGAAGGAGGCAGACGGGAATGAGTTCAGACCTCTCTTGAGCTATAGAGGGAGAACAGAGGGCTGAACTTGTCAATTTGGGGCAACTTTAGGGTCAATTTGGAGTCATGAGAAAGAACTGCAAGGGAAAAAAAACATTTGGGTTTTAAGAGATATTTTCCATTGAAACCACATGCTGCATGAGAGACTATATAAGAAACACTTTTTCTCCCTTACTTTTATTGGTTCACCATTAAATGAACCCCATGCTCTCTGGGCCAGAAAAAAGACTGAATCTAAAGCAGACCAAAACAGTGGGGTGGGCAGACTCCCTCCAGTTTGTCTGCACATGGCCTGCCACTTCCTTTTCATTATGGTGCTGGTTAGAAATTGCAGCCCTGAGTACAAAGGGAGGGAGATCAATTTTTTGGCCATGCGAGTTGCCTTTTCCATGCTAATAAAAGAGGCTGCAAAGGAAAAAGAACAGTGCTTTTTCTCACTCCCCACTGTGCCCCTCCCCACACCCCAACAGTTAATGACTTCCCAGTGTAACATGATATTCTTTCACCTCCCAGCACCTCTCGTCGATTCTGGTGCAGGGCACAGCAGTTCAGCAATGTTGATGCTGTTATCGGTGGTCTTCGTGGGCTTGGCTGTTTTTTTAATCTACAAGTTTAAAAGGTATGTTGCTGGCTGCTCCTCCACAATTCAAAGAAAGTCTGGCCCAACAAAGCTGAAAATGAACCTGGTTTTCATATATAAGTTATCTCCTACAATGCATGAATATGGTAAACAAAGATCAGTTCCAGGTATGTGCTGTATGCACAGCAGCCTAGTGTCTCGTGGGCTCAAGAGTGGATGGGTGCCACGCAGTATCCTCATCCTTCTCGGGGATGGAAAACAAGATGGAGCACAGTCTGAATGAGTTGCTGGGGCTTCTCTTGGTGTAACCACCTGCCCAGCTCTTGGTCTCAGCCCTTATGCTGAGGAAATGCCTCTTCCAAAATAATGATGGCAGTAATGACTACCTACACTGTAGCTTCTAGGCAGGGAGGCACCATTGCAGAGTTTCCCTTCACAATAAACAGAACCTGTATGAAAGCAGGATAGATCTAAGGGTAGCAGCTAGAGGTGGGTTTAAGTGGCAAGAGGTCATTGAGCAAGTGGCAACCAAATGGCAAGGGGCCATCATTTCAACCTGTGTGTGACAATGCAAGTGAAGGTACTAGAGCCCTCTTCATATGTTACTGACATGAAGTGGGTTTCATGCATTGAAGACCATGTGGATCCATGCCACTGGCCCTGCCTCTGAGATAATGCATGCTAACTCATGTCTGCACATTGAGCATGGATGTCTGCAGCAGGTAAAACCTCTATGCATTGCACCTAGGTTTTCACACATTGTGGAATACTGCACAGGATCACAGAGCATGTGGAATCACCTTCATAGTGTTCTATGTTGTAGGCTTCCCTGCTGTACAAGTCCACACCCAACATGTAGATGGCGGGGTGGGGCTAGTCAATGCACATGATGTCAGTGGCAGTGGCATGACCCCGCAAACTGTCAACGATGCAGCCCCACAAACTGTCAATGCATATATTCACATTGATATGTGAATATGTAAACACATGGTTTGTAGGAAGGGTTTCTTTTGTTTGTTTGTTTAACCTATAGTTTGACACACGCACCCATACACCCCACACACCTTTTTAGGTTGTTTTTATGCTATATCTGTCTCAGCTTTTATTATTTTTCTTGTTTTATTATGTTGTTATTTAGAAAGAAATCATTTTGTTATTGTTAATCATTGTAAGCCATCCTGCACACAGTTTTTACATGGATGGGTGGAATAGTAATCTTCTTTAATGATGATGGTGATGATGGTTCTTATTCAGGTAAGTTTTTCTAGTTGTTGAGTATAATCAGTTACAATTTTCTCAGTTGCCACTTACTCTTGTAATTCTCCACGGCTTCTATCCATGTCAAGTTGTCATCCAGAATAGATATTGAGATGTATTTCTATTCAGCATGTCAGCTGATTCCAGTGCAGTGACTATAAGACCATGTACCCACACATGGTCCCATCAGTAATATTAGTTATGTCTGCCTGCGTTCCACTGGCCTCCATACTGAACTGATACAGGGGTCAATGCAGCTGACTGCTTTTTCCATTGGGATCTGTGTCATGGGATCAATGTGGGACTGAGTTCTCTAGCTAAAGGCACACCATTTTTGCTTGCTGAAAGAATGATGGACTGACTGACTCTAGAGTTATCATTTCTGGAAGCAAAATATTTTCAGCTTGTCCAAAGAGACAGGCATCCGAAGAATCTACAATTTAGTGGGCCCCATTCAGATGGTTTGGATGCACGTAAGTGATTAAATCTGTATGCCTCCACAGAATGCTACAAGTGCTCCAAAGAATTCTGGGAGGTATTTATTTTATTTAACGATAATTATGAATGACTTACACTAAAGTAAATTTCTAAGCAATGCACAAAAATACAGTATAAGATTATAATTAAATATTATGTATTATTATTGTATACATAAGATAATATGGCCTTCCTGGGAATGCTTGTTGGAAAAATAATGTTTTAAGTAGATGCCATAACCCCAGAAGGGTTGGTGTGTGTGCCAAATTTGTAGTGATAAGGAGTTCCAGAGAGTGGGTGATATGATTCTAAAGGCTCTATTGGGAGACATCATGGACTGAACCTCCAAAATCTTGGGCACCATCACAAGTAGTGGAAACACTTGTATGTGTGAACACACCTAATCAGTCTTACATATTAAGTACTGATGTCTAACCACATCTGTTTACATATGTTTGGGCACATTTATGTGGACTGCAAACTGGCCCATTTTTTTGGTGCTTGATTAAGATAGATTAATTCCAACTGTATCATGTTTCTATTCTATTGCTCTATCTTGATTTTCTTTTGCTGAAGATGAATTCTAAACTGATGTAAAACTATTTAGGATTCCCAATCCCATGCTTTCCACAACAGGAATGAGGTTACTCATCTGAGACAAACTCACAATTTCTTATTTTGATTATCATGATTAATGTCATAAATAACATGCCTAGACAATGAAGATAATAAACCTGAGATTTTCAGTGTCTCCTTTTGCATTGTTTTTTTGCCTATTCAGTTATGTGATGGAATAAAATGGTATCTTTATTCACTTACATAGCAGTTCTAATTTCCAAAGTGTTTTTAAAATCTTTGACCTTGTTTGTTTGATCACCAAGCCTTGAAAATAGGTCATTAGTATTATCCCTAATTTACAAGTACAGAACTAATGCCGAGCTTAGTAGGTGAAATGAAAATGGCTGATCTGTCACTGGAATAACCAAGATCCTTCAAGTACACCCAGTTATAAATCTCATTATATTTTGTACTCCTCAGAGTTCTCATTTCAAAATATTTTCACCATTTAGGGAATGGGAATAGTTAACATAACATGCAGCTTCAGCCCAAAGAAATGCCTACCTGCAGGAAGCCAGAGTGGCCTGTACTGACACAGCAGTAGAGGCTGGAACTGGCTTATATTTTGTGCTCAGCATTGTTTTGTAATGGGGGCGGGGGGGGGACCATGCCCCAAATGTGTGTATGTGGCAGGGTGGGGTGGGGTGGAGAGAATGTCCACAAAGTGTTCAGTGGTGAGGGAGGAAGAGTTTGCTTATCTTAACAAGGGTGGTGAGGTTTTTCCTTCTTTTAAACTTTGAAAAAAGCATTACGTGTCTGCCCAGATGCATGAGACATGCTGGAACTTCCCGAATCTGCCAGATTCCTGCTTGAGACAGACCAGAATGCCCACGGCAGGACATATGGGAGAGCTGGGAGATTTGGGGACACCTGAAAAACCAGGTTCTGTATCCCTTTATTTTAGTTTGCTCCAGCGAGCATATGGAAAATGAGCATTAAGTCAAAACCACACCAAAAATAAAATCAATTTAAAAATTATTGAAATAAGGACAAAATTATAAAAAGTTATAGATATTCATAAAAACAGTGAAAACATGCTACAAGATAACTACGTTGCATAAATTATTAAAGCATGCAAAAATAACAGCTGATATATAGCAAAGCCATTAAACCTCCTAACACTCCCTCCAGCTCAACAAAATTAAAAGCAAAAGCAGTGGAAATGAATTAATTGAATGAAAAGCGACAAATGAAATTTACTAGAATAATATGTAAGGAACACCCCTAAGGTCTTCCTAGAGTAATCAGTGTGTTTTTATTACAGGTACAGGAGCAGAACAATTCATAAGGTAGACCATTGACAAAAAACCAATCCAACTTTCTTAGCTTGAAAACAGTTGAAGTCTTTTCAGTTACACTTAGGTCAATCCTGCACAAGTCCACTTAACAGTAAGCATGCAGAGGACTACAGCCCAAGTATCTCTAAAATAAAACCAAACATGTACATCTCCCAAGCTTGATGGGTGAAGGATACTCTGATGCAAGTTGGACAATAAGGAAATCGGAAAATGAAAAATAAGATAACATTTGGGAAAAGTCAAAAATATGGAAGAAAATTCCTTTTTGATGCCAGAGCACAGCTTCGGGGCGGGGGGGGGGAATGAGGACTTCTGTTTAGTATTAAGGAACTTAAGCAAGCCAAAGCTTACAAAAGTAACTTAAGGTGCAATCCTATTAATGTTTAGACAGAAAAAATTCCTAGAATTCCCAGCATTCCTCAGCCAGCATAGTTGTTGGTCTTTGTTGTCCAAACATGCATACAATTGTGCCCGAACTACCTTTGTGTTCTCCGTAATATAAGACTTCGTCACAACTTAAATTTTTCATGCAGTCCTTTTGGCTCATTGTTACTTGACCCTGTTAGGGATGTTGTGAGAATCTGCTGGCAGGGGGGAGTCCAGTGGACTCCCCTCGCTGACTCTCCTGCACTCTGCTCGCTGAACCACAGAGTGCTCATGGAGTGTTCACACCTTGCGTATAAGCCTATGGACACATAGACTTATACGCAAGATTCATGACTCTAAGTCTATGGGAACATCCTCTCGATCGCCATTTTTTTTTTTTTTAAAGACATGGCAATCGGCAGGGACAGGGAGGAGGCAAACGGCTCTGGCTGGCAGGAGGGAAGGTAAGCGCTCCCAAGCCAGTTCCCCCCCCCCGGAATCCAAGCAGAGTGGAACTGCTCTGGAGGATTCTGGGGGGAGGAACAGATTGCCTCTCCCCCCCATGGATTCCCCACTGGAACAGATGGTGGGGAATCCGTACACCCCTACCTTTAATGTTGCGTAAATGGGCCCTTTACCATCACCAATTACTCAATATTACCTACCTGGAGGCACCTGAGCCACCATCATTGTGCACAATGGTGGCTTGCTAGGAGGATGGGTGGCCCCACGGCTCTTATCAAGCACTCAACAGCCTATGCCAAAGCTCACGCGGCACCGCAGGCAACAACAGCAGCTTGGTGATCGCCTGACAAAGCCAGGCGCAGGTGAGTCCGTCCATCCCTAGAACTTGTTAGGAATTTCTGTCCTAATCAGAGACTGGTTCTGTATTGACTAACTGCTAACTTTGAAAAGTTTATGAGAGAGAGAGAGAGAGAGAGAGAGAGAGAGAGGGATTTTAGAATCAAAACACCCTTCTCTTCTTTCTGAAGGAAAACCTTCTATGGGCAGAATCTTAAGTTTTAGCATAATTGTGGGAGAAAGCATAATAAAAAAGTAAGATACAAATGTATTCACGTGTCTTTTAACTCAAAACATTTTAGAGATCATTTATTGACTCTGCCCCACTTGCTCCTTTGCTAATCATCATTTTAATTACTTCTGTATTATTTCAAGTCCACGCAAAGTGAATTTAGAGATTAGCCCTCATTTTGATGTGTACTTTAATGGGGGGGGGGAATTGTCCAGGATCATCAGCCTTCATGGAGCTACCTACAAGGAGTATCTACTTTTTTATTGCCAACCTTTCACATTTCCATGTTTTATGACACTTGCATACCATTCTCAAAGTTACATTGTCAGCCTTTATTCTTCCCCATCTCTCCTTGTTTCCAGCAAAGCAGAGGAAAAACTTCATGGCATAATTGTTCACAGGAAGTCTAGGCTTTGTGGGACTTCTCCTTGTTCATAGCATCTCAAAATCCAGAAAATAGTCTAAAAACCATAGTGCCTATTCCAGGTTTGAAAAAAGAAAACAACCCCACCACCTTGTTTAAGTAAGGCAAGCTGACCCCTGTCCCAGCTGAAAACTTCATAGAAGTTGTGATGCCCCTGAAAAGGAGCAAAATTTGCCTCCTCTCTTTCATAGAGGATGGATGGCCCCCGAAAATGGGGAGAGAAAATTAGTATAGCATTAGTAGAGTCATCTTGATGCTGCAGATTCATTTTCTTCTGCTATATGAAATTTTCAATCCCAGACCTGCTATGACAGCTTATACTGAGCCAACAACCAAGGGCTTCCTGCTTAGCTGGGAGCCTCCTTTTGTGGAATGTATGGGGAGGGGGAGGGGAGGGGGAGTCCATGATCTGACTTTGCATTGCCCGCACTGCCTGCACAAACAGGGTAGAGGAACAAACCCAACTCGATCTGGAGAAAAATCTTTCCAGGGCTAAATTTTGATGGGCAAACTCTATTCACTGAGGCCAAATCAAATGTTCCTTGTTTGAGGTACCATAACTGGACTGTACCATATGAGCTTTCAAGTGAGGTGTGGCTTGCTTAAAATTCCCCCTAAGGAGGAAGGGATGGAGCCCACAAACCTTCTTTTCTCAGGGTGACAACTTTGATGTGGAACATGACTTCCAGGCTGAAATGCCATCAACTTGCCAAGTGAAAACTGAAATGGAACAGTCCTATCCTTAGTTGTAGTATTTCCTTGCTGCATCAGTGGAAAGAGGGGAAAAATCAAGCTCAGATGAAAAATGCTCCTTGATTCTAACAAAAAATCATGAGATACCATTCATAAATCTACCTGAAATTGCCTTCGACCTTTGGTCCCACAACTGTTCCAGAGGGATTCTATCAAAATTGTACCCACATAAGACCCATGAAAAACAAAACATATAAAAATGGGGGGGGGGGGTGTTAGAGGGTCCACTTTTGAACAAAACATCTATATACATTTGGGATTTTAAAATTGTTATGATCCCTTACCTTTCAAAGAAATCTGCATGGAGAAACTTCTTCCCACTTTATTATATTCTCAATCCTCTGCTATTTTGCCATTTGCTTCCATATCGAAGTTTCTTGCCTATCGGAAGAACAGATGAGCACTGCCAGTGCTGCACATGCCCCCTGGGAGTTGAACAATAAAGCTACATCAGTGCCAGAGAGGAGTTTAAATTAGGGATGCCAGGTGCAAGCCCAGATGGGCTGTGTTAAGTTTATGGCCTTTATGATGGGGAGGGACTGCTTCTCTGTAAGCAGCATATTCACATAACCACCTGTTTCACCTATCTCCTCTCCTCCACACTCTGTTCTTACAACTGCTGCAATGTGAGGACAGAAACCCATATTACCAGAGCAGATAGGGAATAGGACACACACATATGGATATAGGGCAGGCTCACTGCATGTGGCGGTGGGGTGGGGTGGGGTGGGGTGGGGTGGGAAGGGAAGAATGGGGCTCCCTTGATAGGAATCTCTGCCTACCAGAGTGGTCTTAAATAAGCTGTCTGATGTGGAATAAAGCCTACAGTGTTCAGTCAATACTTTATTAGGAAATGGAAATCCCACCTCATGGAACAGGTTGTGCTGGGCTGTAAGTATCGATACTGCAACTGCAACTCCAGCTCTTTACAAGGCTGATCAGTATTGTATTTTCATGCTGCTGCTTTGAAAACCTTTTAGGGCTATAATTGGAATACAAAACTTGAAATGAATGAAAGAACTTGTGCAGTTCTAAAATTAAGACAGGCTAACCATTAAAAACATAAAGCTGGATTTTATATTATGTTAACATGAGTGTTCATGTTTCTGGGCAACAAAAAATATAATTAAATCAAATACATCCTTGCTGTGTAGGCAGGAACAGGGAACAGAGGAGGCAGTGGTTTTTTGTTTGGTTGTTTTTAATTTGGCCCAGGCACTGTTCTAAATGCAACATGTGTGTTCCTGGGATCTCAAAAACCTTTTGAGTCTGTATACACTCAGTCATACGTAAGGATGTTGGAGAATTCTGCCACGGATTCCAGGAAGGCCGAATGCCAGCACCCATGAAATGGGCCCAGAACGGAGCCTACCTTTGTCGGCTGTTCCGGTGCTCCTTGAATGGCGGCCGCGTCTGCGGCCGCCATTCGCCTCTTTCGTAAGGCCGTGATAGGCTACGTAAGTATTTACATAGCCTATCACGGCTAACGCAGGGACGCCATTTTTGCCCCTGTCTTTTGCTGTGATAGGCTACGTAAATATATACGTAGCCTATCATGGCAATAGGAAGGAACACAAATGGCGACCGCCATAGCCGCCATTTGCGTCCGTGTCTTTAGCCGTGATAGCCTACGTATATATTTACGTAGCCTATCATGGCTAAAGACACAGATGTAAATGGCAGTGGCTATGGCGGCTGCCATTTGCATCCATGTGCTGCCCAGCGGCCGGATGTCCGGCTGCAGGTGGCCCTGGCCGGCGGCTCCGCGGAGTTGCTGTGGAGGGGAGCAGGCCGGGGAGGATTCCGGGGGGAGGGACGGAGCACCTCCCCCCCCCACAGATTGCCCGGTGTGGAGCCAGGTAAGAGTTTTGTACATCCCTAGTCGTATGGCACCTTCAGCCAATTCATCGCTTGTCCCTCTCCGCTTCTGCCACTTCCATACTGGCATGATTAAAAGAGCTGGTTCAAGTAAATCTCTCTCATTCTTAGGGATGGCGGAGAATTCTGCCATGGATTTCAGTGAGGCCGAATGCACTGGCATTCGCCCCCCCGAAACCTGTGGCGGAACGGCCTCCCACCCACCGCCACCTCGCGGAATCCCCCCGGAATGAAACTTCCTGGGGTTCCGGCGGCAGCAGCGGCTGGTCTTTTGGCCAGCTGCTGAGGCCGCCATTTGCATCCTGCCAAGCTGCCATGATAGATTACGTAAGTATTTATGTAGCCTATCACGGCAAAGAGCAGGCACACAAATGGCGGCCGCTACACCATTTGCGCCGCTGCTCTTTCCGTGATAGGCTACATAAGTATTTACTTAGTCTATCACGGTAAAGGCAGCCACGGAAATGGCGGTCACTACAGCAGCCACCATTTGCATCCACAGCAGCCTGGCTGTGGCTGGAACTCTGGCTGCAGATGGCCCTGGCCGGCGGCTCCCTGGAGCAGCCATTGAGCGGAGCTGGCCAGGGAGGATTCCGGGGTGAGGGACGGAGTGCCTCCCCCTCCCACTGCGAATCACATCTGCGAAAAGGTAAGTGACTTTCATACATCCCTACTCATTCTCTTCTGAGGAATCAACAGGGTTATGTCTCTGATTTAGGTAGGCATTGGTATCCAGTTTAACTGCATGAGCTGCTGACTAACTAATCCCTTTGTTAGCTAGATTGTTGGTTTAATAGCCCAGAATGGTAATGGTTGGTTTATGTTTCCTCAATAGCCCTATGCAGAATCAGAAGATAAGTAGAACCATATATGCTATTGGAAACAAAACCAGAGGCTTGTTGAGCAGCTGGGCGTGCCATGGCAACCCAGCACTCTCCTCCTGGCCTCCTCCTGAGGAGGCCAGAGCAAGAGCACAGGGGCTAGCTTCACTGGGACCTGTCCTGCCTCCACAGGCTGTCAAGGGCTTTCTTAACAGCTGGCATGGGGAGGAAGGGCCTCAGCAGCACCCCAGTGCTCCTGCCCTAGCCTCCTTGAGAGGAGGCCAGGGTAAGAGCACTGGGACCTGGCTGCACTGAGGACTTGGAAGTCAAGCCCTTGCGTGCATAAAGCACAAGGGCTTGACTGCCAGAGTCCTTGGAGAGGCAGGGGGGCGGCTTGCATGGCTCAGTGGGTGGGGCAAGCAGGGAGGCTCGCCAAGCAGGTCCGGGCCACATGAGCTAGGGGGGGGCAGCTTGTTGAGCTGTTCCATGTCCTGGACAGAGATGGGTCCAACCATCCCTATTTGGTTTGTTGTTGTTTATAAGAACTTGCCAAAAATCTTTAGAGTTCTTCATAAACAGAATGGAAAGAATTTGAAATTCAAAAAATACAAATATGGGAGAAAGTGAAGCTGACAGATTTGTCCATCCTTATGAGAAATCCATCAGAGCTTTGAAAAATCATACCCTTCCTTTCCTCCAGCTAAAGGGTATGTGTGTGTGTGTGTATGAGAAAGAGAGAGAGAGAGAGAGTGACAGAGACAGAGTGACAGAGACAGAGACAGAGACAGAGAGAGAATATGCAGCCGTGAGCTTGCTGAAGGCATCCTGAGGTGCAAGTTTCTCTGGGAATCCGATGTAGAGTACCAGATTTGCTGTCTTGTATGATTTGCTTGCTGTTTGTCCCCACTAATGCTCTGCTTGTACATTGGGAAATGCAGCAAATATTGCAAAGAAACAACACATCTCCACTGCTATCTCATAGAAAGGAAATCAAACTGGGATAGAACTACTTCTACAGCTTCTCGCCACTCGGGGGGTGGGGCGGGGAGTGGGGAGCACACAGCGATACTCTATAGTGATCACTTGGACCTGATCTCATCAAGAAAGTCTATTAGCAATATGTACCTTTGTGATTAGGCAGAGTCCCAGCTAGAATACAGAGCTTCAGCTTCGCTAAGGTAGGGAAAAACATGTGTCTGCATGAATTTTTAATTTTGGCAATTGCTACAATTGGCACTCTGCTGGCAAACAAGCTTGCTGGTTATTAGGGGCCTCCATGAAGCAAGACACTCAGGTGGCTTATTCAGCATTCACGCTACAAACTGTCCTCCAGTCTTGCAAGCCTGGCTGTGTGAGCTGCATGGGTACACGGAGGAAATCTATTAGAAAACAAAAAGTACCATACTGCGAAAAAAAATGATGGTATTAAGAAGGCATATGGAGCATGCATAGTTTTTCTCCCCTATTAAGCTAAATGTAGACTCTGATCTCCAGCAAAATGTGCAGGTTTTCATAGGGCTTTTTGGGGTGACCAGGCACACTGTAGAAGTGCATCTGCTTCTCGTAAGCCTCATACATGCCAAGGGGAATCTGTGCTGATCCCTGGCTCATCAGCATGGCAGATGGGAAAGAACGTTAGGTAGGGATGTCAGAGAATTCTGCCATGGACTAAAATGGGATCCAATTCCCTTCAGTCTGTGCCACGGAATCCTCTGCGGAACGGCACCACGAGGTCCTGCGGAGCCAGAAGTCATGCGGCTTTTTTTGGTCATCCGCACAGAGTTGCAAAATTTTCATAAATAAAAACGCAAGGCAGTATATTCTGATAATAAATATGTAATTTTTTTAAAAAAAAATGAATTGTGCTCACCGCCTTGTTTGTGGGTGTTCTTTTTTAATTGAAATCCTCCGTCTCTGTTTACTTTCAGCCAAAACACTTCCTCCTCCTAGGGGCTTCCCAAAAGAAGGCTGTGCCTGAGCGATGCACTCTTTGTTTAAAGCCACGCTGTTTGAAAGAAAGAAAAAACCTTTTAAAATGACCATGCTGGTCTGGAGGAAGTGTTTTGGCTGAAAATAATTACTGCACATCTCAGGGCAGGGGAAAAATATGTAAGTATCTACAAAAAATAGACTTTATTACGGAAGTTATGCAGACTCACAGAGATGGCTGGGCGCCGGAATTACAATTGTCGGTACGGATTTATCTTCGTAATGTTTGGAGCGGAAAAAAAAGAGGAGAATTCCGGGGGCTTGTGAACAGCAGTACGGAGTACTTGGCGCAAACTGCGGAAGTCAAGCAGCACGGAAGGTACACAATTCGTACATCCCCAACATTAGGTCACTGTTACCACTATACCCGCCTTCCTGCCTTCCTGATGGGAGCAGAAATTTTCTTAGGAGAGTTCCCACCCAGAATACCCTTCTTTCCTAAAGTTCCCCCAGCCGGAGCCACACATAATTCTGCTCCTGTACACTAAGAATGTGATCCACAGAAGCCTTCTCTTTGTATTTAAAGCCTAAGTCTCAATTGGGACTTAATCACCTTAAATACATTGTAGGCATTCTAGATTAATGATGCACATGGGACTGCCCCAGCCAGGCACGGACAGTAGTTAGGCACCACATTAGAGGTGGATGACCAGGCTGCTTCCTGCTTGCCCCAAAAGTGATCAGGCCTTTTTGAGCACTCAGAGTGAATAATGTCAAGAAGAGTCCCTTGAGGGGGGTTTTCTTCCAAGGCCCACAAATGTTATCACACTTTTCAGTGTGTGGCAGGGGGGAAAAAAATCACACCATGGGCAGTATCCTATGCTGCTGTTGCACCACTGCTACTTCTGTTGTGCCAGTGGAATAGTAAACTAGCACAACAGGAATAACCCCTGGAAATTAGCAGAAATGGCCATTTCCAGAACAGGCCAGGCCAGAGAAGTTCCCTTCTGTGTGTTTTGCTACCCTGCCTTGTTCCTCTGGTTGTTTCCCCTAGCATGGGGGCAGTGTAGGATACTGCTTCGTGTTTCCATTAATATTGATGATCAGCCAAAACTGAGGTTGAACGAGTGTTGTGTAGTGGTTATAGTCTTGGACTAGGACCCACGTTCTAGTCTGCAATTGGCCATGAAGGTCATTGTATGACTTTGGGTTGGTCATTGACTCTCAGCCCAACCTACCTCACAGGGTTGTTATGGGGATAAAATTGAGAGGAAGAGGGCCAGGTAAGCTGTCTTGGGTTCCTTGCAAGAGAAAAAAAGATGGATATAAATGTAATAATTAATGACAAGAATATATAGAACACCTTCCCGTTTAGTAAGCGTGTCATTTTGTGCTGAGTGTTAATTGTCTTGCATAATGTTCCACACCACCATAAGTCTGTCTTACTGTTGTTAAACAGCTTTGCCTAAATGGGTTGGGGAGGTGCTGTCCCATTGGGAGTCACGCACTCTTCCCTCATGGTCCTCCCTTGCCCCCTTGCCTTCGTGTTTAAAACAAGTTCCCTTTTACATATGAATTTAATCTCAGTCAATCCAGGAGATTTTCGCCAGAATATTAAGCCATGGCTTCTGAAGCCAGCAGTGTTATTCCTGAAGCAGGGCTGTAGCTCAGTGGTAGAGCATGTGCTCTTCAAGGTCCCATGCTCAATCTCCAGCATCTAGGGATGGGCGAAAGTCCCTTACTTGTCCTCGAAGCTTGCTTCGCGGTGGGGGGGAGGCGCTTCGGTTCTCCCCCCGAAGTTCAGGCGAGGGGGGGGAAGGCACTCCGCCTCGTCCAGCCGAAATTCAGGCTGGGGGGGAGGCGCCCCATCCCTCGCCGGTGAAATTCAGGCCGGGTAGAAGCACCCCGTCTACCGGCCGCGAAAAAAAAGTAAAAAAACAAACAAAAAAAACACATACCCATGATAGGCTACGTAACGATTTACGTGGCCTATCACGGCTAGATTTCCAAAGTCAGCCGTGATAGGCTATGTAAATTGTCCTGTAGCCTATCACGGGTGACTTTAAAAAAAAAAAAAAGCGCATACGCAAATGGCGGCTCCCATGGGGACCGCCATTTGCGTTCCTTATTTTGGCACGTCTAGTCTACGTAAAGATTTACATAGACTACGGCGAAAATAAGGGCAACGCAAATAGCGTTCCCTTATTTTCGCCGTAGTCTACATAAATGTTTATGTAGACTAGACGTGCCAAAATAAGGAACGCAAATGGCGGCGCCCATGGGCCGCTGCCATTTGCATATGCGCTTTTTTTTTTTTCCAAAGTCACCCGTGATAGGCTACGTGACGATTTATGTAGCCTATCATGGCTGACTTTGGAAATCTAGCTGTGATAGGCTACGTAAATCATCACGTAGCCTATCACGGGTGTGTGTGTTTTTTTTACCACACTTTTTGTTTTTGCAATGGCGGCGGCGGCCGGTTGGGAGACCGGCCGCCGCCCCCGCCGAACTGCTGCCGAACCGCCGCCGGGACCCGCCGCCGAGAGGGACATTTGGCCACGGTAAGTCTCATCCCGGGGGGGGCGGGGGGCCGGCGGAGAATTTCCCCAACACTTTCAGGGGGCCGAATGCCTCCGCGCTCGGCCTCCCGAAGATTCGGGGAGAAATTCTCCGCCATCCCTACCAGCATCTATAGGTAAAGCTGGGAAAGACCCTTTGCTGAAACCTTGGAGAGCTGCTGCCAGTTAGTGTATTTTCCCCCAACCCGGTGCCCTGCCCTCTGGATGTTTGGGACTACAACTCCCAGAATCCCTGACCATTAGCCATGCTGTCTGGGTCTGATGGGAGTCTAAGTCCAGGAGCACCAGGCTGGGGAAAGCTGGTGTAGACTATGCTGAGCAAGAAAAAACAATGGGACTCACTATAATGCATCTTCCTATGTATCTACGTGTGCCACAGTCTGAAAGCTGAGAAGGAGGCTCAGGAGAAGGCAATCGAGTGGGAAACTTGCCATCATTCATCTGTGCGAAGCTCACCCCAAATGCTACTTCTTCCTGGAACTCCTTCTCCCTTCTATACACAGGAATAGCATGTCTTTCCCTTTGCTTCAGGGAAACAGCAGCAGCCATTAGGCCAACACTGTATCACCCATCTGCATAACTCACAGTAAAGAAATTGGGAAACATTACCTTGTTTAATAGGCAAGGAATCAACAGGTCAAGAACACATGTGGGCATATGTAAGTGCCTGGAAAGGAAACACAACTGAGTAACCGTGCAGGACAAAGGGAAGCAGGGGGATATATCCTCCAAGGTCTAGGGCAAGAAGGCTAAGACAAGGATGGAGATGAAGCTGTGGAATGAAGCAAGGATTCTAGGTGATGGAGAGGAGGAACCAGGGCCCAGAAGAAGTGGGGCAGGGCGGGGTGTAAGTGTCTGGCATTCACTTACAGACATTTTCATGGACACATTTCCATGTACTTTCCAACCATGTGATGTGCTTCTTGGCTGCATTTTTGTGGTGGACTGTTTTTTTCTTCAGAGATTGTGAGGTTTTTAAAATGTGAAGCCATAGGCAGGTGCCTGGTATTCCTATTTGTAAATCTGGCCCAACTTTAATCTCTCCTCATTCTGGTAATAAAATCTCATTCTCCTTCCTACCCTAATGAGGATTATCTGAGTACTGCTAACATGGAACTTAGGATTCTTAACAGTTATGAATCCAGAATAATTTAAGAAGTGGGTCTAACACACATGCCTGTATTATGAAAAAAAAGTTGGACAGAGCTGTTAATGTCAATGGGGCAGCACTGCTCTTTCTCAGCATCATTTGTTTTGATGTATCCAGCACTGAAGAAGTTAAGATTGAGACAACTGTTGCTGCCTGAACCCTCTTTTGATGCTGCTTTCTTCTGCTCTGCCATTCACAGAGGGTTTTTATTCCATTCAGAGAGCTCACCATGTACAGCACAATGTCTTTTCATAGATATGGAAGGGAGAGAAAGGTCTGCTAGTAGGAGGGATCCACAGATGCACACAAGTCCCTCTAACAAGCTCTGGATGTCTCTGCATATCTTTCCCATGTATTATTTTGAAAATACATCCATTCAGGTCTCCCCTGAAAGATGCACTGATAAAAGCCTGAACTAAGCTGGGATCTCAGAGCCTCATTGCAAACTGTCATCTTTTTTGCTTTTATCTAGCCTTTCTAAAACAGCAAAGAAGGAAACTACTCCTGAACTCTAACTTCACTTTAAAAAGCCTGACAGTCAGAAGAAATGCTGAGAGCAGAAGCAGGAAAGAAGCCAGGCAGGGTTTCTAAGCAATGATGAGACATTATATGAGCTATTACTGACTTAATTTAGATGTACAAAATCAGGCAAGCATACACCAAAGCTAAGTGATCATGGTTATTAATTTGCAAGAGAACTAGGAGGATGTTAAGGGGGGCTAAAAGACAATGAATGATCATAGATAAGGTTATCACAGATAAAACAATATTAAGCAGCAATAATAAGCAGAATATTGACTATTCCGCTTCCCACTCCCACCCCTACCCATTTCAAAGGACATAAAAAAGAAGTGAAGAATCTGTTGTTCATGTTGTCCACTGACAGTAAGGGAGGAGTCACACAAACATTTACTTAATGGAGACCACTGAAAAATGAACCTCATGGTGGCACTAACTGCATGAAGAACCGGTCAGCCATAGGCATTGGGCCCACAATGCCCAAATGTTTCTACTCAGGCTGTAGTTGTTTTTTTCTTAAATATTTTCTAATTTTGATATTCTCCTTTCTGTGATATTCTTTGATGCAGCTAAGCCAATTAATGAGAAAAAACCTCATTAAACAATCACATTGTTTGTTACGTGGTGCAGTGCCCTTTTGTTTCCCTGGCGGTAGCTGCTTCGCAGTATCATTTTCCTTCTTCCATGCCTCCTCACTGCTCTTGGCTTCATTTGCTATCATTGTGGTTTAATCTGATTAGCCATGATAACCCACTTGGTTCTATTTATTGGCATCTGTCATTTGGGATATATGAGAATTTTGTTTCTGTTCGCAAATCATGCAAACATGTCCTATTCCCAATCCTAATTGTGAGCAGGAGCACTTTTTTATTTTTAGATGTGTTCACTAATTCCCAGATTTATGACTGCATTCAAATATTGCAGGATTTTTTTTAATTCACCCTTCAAAATGTGCATTTAAAAACACACACAAACACATTTTCACGCTTTAGTCAATGGGGGGGGGGAGAGGACACCCTTTGGGGGAGGGGAAACACACAGAAATGCATACTTTCCCCATTCAAAATACATGCCTTTCCCATTCAAATAAGCCAAAAACAGGTCAAAATGACAGTGGGAATGAGCCAAAATGAGCTTCAAAGTGATTTTTGGAGAGTTTAGGCAAGCAGGAAAATTGCTGGTTCTTCCATCCCTATCTGCCATACCATTATTAACAAATTCATATGGTTTGTGACAATTAGTCCCCCAAATGCTAAAAAAAATAATAATTGTCTTATGTGGTTGTGGATCTCCTTTCATAGAAGGTTTCAAGAAACAAGTGGAAATGCATCTCTCAGAGATATCCTGGAGGTCTGGACTGTACCATCATTGTTTCCTTCTAATTCCATGATCCTTCCTTCCAGTTCCACATATAGCCCATTTCTATCACCAAGCAGGAACTTATTGGGTTAGAATTCTAACATGGAAATGACCCAAATACATTTTCCAATGACATGATGAGTGGTGATGTGTTTAGGGTGCTGAACTGAGGTTGTCATTCTTCTAATATGTTGATAAATTATTTTACCCAGTCTGTACAATCACCCTGTGCAAAAAAATTTGATATCCCCCACTTTTTGAAAAGAGATTGTTTTAAGCATTTAAAGTTTGGTTGGATTTTTATGTTCCATTTATTTTAGTGAGAGAGTTAATAGGTCTTCTAAGTACCATGTTTCATTTTAGTTATTTATTTAAAGAATTTTAATCCCACTTCTCAGCCAAAAAGGCTCTTGGAGTGACTTATATGTGATCAGTAAAAGAAAGCATCCTCTGCCCACAGGCTTAGAATCTAAACAGAAATGAGACACAAGGAAAAAGGGATGGGAAGGGAAGAGGGGGAAAAAATAAGTAGCCAGTCAAGCAGGGCTGGTGAGCTGGCCCTGCTTCCTTTCCCATCTCCCACTGTTCAGTCTACTGGAATGGAATGGAATTTTTGTAATGCTAGGGCTGGTAGAATAAAAGTTTAAGCCTTTCAGCCTGCCAGATCAGACAGTCTTGTGTACCTCCTCTACATATGTTCAATAGATTCTACTGCACACCTATAAAATTTAGGCCAGGCATTCTCATAGATATTTGTTTGGAAGTGTTAATTATACTCCTATCATGCTTTGTTCCTCTTATTTTTGTGATATAATATACATGATAAACCATTATAAGAAGCCAACTTTCACTGTAGCTCAGAAAGGCCAAACACCTAACAGAAGATCTCCTTATTTCCTTTTTTTAATATAGGAAAATCCCATGGATTAACATCTATGCTCAGGTCCAGCATGACAAGGAGCAGGAAATGATTGGTTCCGTCAGCCAAAGTGAAAATGCCCCCAAAATCACTCTGAGTGAATTCACAGACCCTGAAGAACTCACAGATAAAGAGCTGGACACACGGGTTATAGGTAAATAACATGGTTGCTCATTCAATGAAATCTCTATTTTTCACGAACATACAGAATACCTCTTGCTCCTTGTTTTCCTCATCAATGAATGTGTAGCACTGACTTTAGCTGCATCTGCATTACAGTAGTGCAAAATAGGAATATATATATATATATATATATATATATATATAACAAACTATGCAGTGGTTGATACATGACCAATATCCAGAATGAGATCAAGGCAAAACAGGCATGTCTGGTGATCTACACTGACTCTACTGTTCTCCTTTTCCTTAGGAAGCATCTCAACGATCTCCAACAGCGAAAGCACAAAGGAAATACCGAACTGCACTAGTGTTTAATAACAGGAATCCACATTGACAACATTTGAGTTTTATTTTTAATTATTATTATTATTATAAAGGGAAAGTTCTATGTCATTATTATTATTATTATTATTATTATTAGGGAGGGGTTCAAGGCGTGGGATTTTGTTTTGTTTTCTAGGGCCACATTCATAAATTCAGCATTTGGAAAACTGTATCATAGAATAATGCAAGGCTTGATGGAAACCAGGAATAAACTTTTGGGAACATTTTCTATTTCCCTATTCAGAGAGACAATTGGCCAAGTCAGCCAGTGGCAGTCTCAGAAGGCTATTTAATTGTTCATACCAGGCTTCTTCCTGTCGAATGCAGGGTTCTCCCATCACTTAACAGCCTGCTGGATTCAGTCCACTGACTATATATATTATCTTGTATATCTTTAAAAATAGGGAATAAAGCCTTCCGAGGTTAACTGTTTGGGTTCTCATGAGGGTGGGCAGGATGCACAAAATGGCCGCTGACAAGCCTGACCAAGTTTATGAATGAGGCCCTCACTGGTGCATGTTAATAATGAAGATACTGATGGCATACTGTAGATAATTATCATGTAAATATCTTTTTATTTCTTGAGAAATAATTTAATGTTTAGTAAAAGATAAATTTAAAATGAATAAACCACACACACATGCACACACCTTCACACCTACATAAGAAGCAAAACAGTTCACTGGAAACTTGCAGTGAGAAGCTGTGTCACACATGTGGGGTCTGAATGTGTATCAGTTGTCTGTCATATTTAATTCTTCTTTCTTTGTATTTGATCTACATGATGGAGGGAATCACCTAAAGAAGGAAGTAGGTCTCAGTGTTTTTAGTGTCTTGGTTATGAACAATTCAATATTAAATACAGTTGAGATATTTGCTCTTCCTTTAAGGCAGTATGGGGGAAAAGTAACATCTTGTAACGAGTCTAGCAGGAAGGCTCAGAAACACCATGTTGAGTCCATAATATTTCCAGTTTTATTAGCAGATTGTGTAGGAAAATGTGCTTGAGAAAAGCAGGTTACTGAGGCATCTATAGATCTTTGAATTTTAACCTGTGCTGTTGGCCACCACAATAAAGTACATTGTTTCTATTATACCACTGTTTAACTTTTAACCCTGGATCTTCCCCACACTGTTTCCTGGCCAATCATAGTCACTAGTGGAATGCCTTTAGCACATTTCACAGCAGTTTTGCTATATTTCCAGTTTCTGAGTCAGCAAATGATGATGACTGAGAAGTGGGTAGACCTACTCATGTCTCTGTGTGGTTGCTTCCAGCCTTTGTGATTCTAAGCGGCTGTCGAGTGAAATATATCTGAGATCAGAAACATAGGTTGTTGCAACCCATCATGGTATTATTATCCTCACAATCACATATTGTCTGATTAGCCATGAGAAACAGTAGGATAATGTGACTAGGATGTACAGGTGCTGGACCTTTGCTTTGCCATGAAGTAAATGCCAGTTTTATTCATAATGAAGCAGATTTTTTATGAACTTAATTGCACTGATTAATATCATGCTTGATTACTTGACTACTCAGAAGTCATGTCTGTGCAGTAAAAAAAAAAAACACACCTGCTCATACTGTATGTGAGCCATTAAGTTTAGGACCAAACTGTCCATGACAACAGCAGATATGTGTGCATAATGAGCTCTGCCAGTGAATTCCCATAAAGTGGCCAGGAGAATTTTAAGCACACATTTTTTTAAAGGCCATTTTTTCCTGTGGTGGTCCAAGACCAGAGGGCATTCCACTGAGAGGAAAATAGCTCAGTGCTTCTTATGGCCATTGTAAATTAATAATAGGGATGGGGGAGAAATTCATTCTGTTCATATTTCAATGCACACGTTTCTAATTTTGCACTTCTGAATCACTATGCGAACTGAAACTGTTATCCTTCAAAATTTGCACTTCTCCAAATTTTTCAGTGAAGTTCTCCAATTAAAAATGTGTATGAAAATTCATATGTGAGGGAAAATAATGTTTACAAATACATTATATTAGGAAAATTGCTTGGAAAAGTGCATATTAAGCAAAACATGCATACAAAATGCATATATTTTCTTATGATGCAACCTTTAAAAAATTCTTGAAGTTCAGTTCTCAGACTTAAAATATGGTAAATTCCCAAAGTTCAAGATGAACTGATCTTAAGCTTAGGAAACTAAGAAACTGAGAGAAACTGAAATTGACAGATTTGTCCATCCCTGATGAATAACTCTAGTTTAAATAGGTGTGTCCCATGCCCTGGAAGAGCTGCTGTGCCCTGATAGTCAAAATGAACAGCTGACATTTATCTTGACCTGGATATATAACAATGAGAATAGCTGCACCTGATTAATTTATGTCTCATGTGTGGATGTTAAAACCCTGGAAGCCTTGTGTGAAAAATGCAACAAAGCTGCCCTAAATGGAATCTAAAATTCTTAAGTGTGTAAAATAAGACTGGGAATTTCAAAGGATGATCATGTGTATCCATAAATCCCATATTTCTGCTTCCCTTTGTGCCTAAAGATAGAACCATCCAACAGAAAAAATAATGATCTATGACATTATCCAGAAATCACAAAAAGTAGAATGGCTTGGAACTCTTCAACAGTCTCAGAATCTGATTCAGAGTGGCGATTTCAAAAGCTTGGTGCAGCTCTACCAGCTTAAAAAACAAGACATCTCCCATTCCTAAAAGATTCCTTTGTGTAAAACAACAATTGCTGATTTGCTTTCTGACTCCCTTATATGAACATGCAAAATTATTAGGCAGGTAATGTATGCAAAATTGTTTAGTGTCATTTCAGACACAGAATGTTGCAGTACTTTCGAGGTGCCTTTATGCCTAACCATATCCTCTTTATCAGACAGAGGATTCATTTTTGTGAGGTGCTGCTGAGCCCTAAAGTCAGTGGTGTCCTAGGTTCATGTTCTCATCAATTTAAATGGCATTCCTTCATTATTTTAAATGAGCTCTAGAACAGGGGCTCATAATCCTGTTCTCCAAGGAGCTCTGAAAAAATCTGTGATACATATTGTCAACCAGTGTTTATTCAAAAGCTAATACAACAATCTTGTTTTGCTTTTGTTTTTGTTTTAAAAAGATTTATTACATTATTATTTTTTATCCCACTAGTCCTCCAAAGAGCTCCTTCTTCTATTCTCACAACAGCTCTGTGAGGTAGGTTAGGCTGAGAGACTATTATCAGCTCAAGGCCACTAAGTTAACTTAGGGACAGTGTAGGATTGTCCCAGTTTGTGTCCAACACTCTAACTGCTAACCACAACAGCTGGTGTTTACAATAATGGATTAGATGGACCAATGGTATAAAGCAGTTTCCTGTGTTCCTATGGGAAATGAGTTGGCTGGCAGAGGAGCTTGGGGAGAGACAAAGAGTTTGCCTTCTGTGAAATAGGTTTCTGTTGGCACTGAAGACTGTGGGTTCAAAGGAGTTGTTTAGTGTGTTGGGGCTCAGCCCCGCCACCTCTGCCTTATACTAAGTCTTTGGGGCAGGTTACTTGTCCTTTGTGACTATCCATGCCTCCCATAACAGCCATTTTGTAATGGTGCCCAGGATATTTTCTGAAATTTCCAAATGTGCCCACAGGCCCCAAAAGGTTGCCTACCCCTTGTTCATCAAGTTGGATTTCTTTTTGTTATTTGTTGTTTATTGAAAAGTTTTTGAGGTTTTGATAATAGAAGAATACCCGCCTCCCCTTCCCAATTATGAAATTGGTGATACAGGACATATATCAATAAAGCCTCCATTTTCTATAAGTCATTCCATCCGTAATCCCTCCTTTCAGGTCAGGTGACATGTGTTAAATTCTGTGTCTTTAAACTGACATACAATACTAAGTAATTTACCGTTGTAGCTTATGCATATACTGATTTGCCTGTGCTGAAAGTATATAGAGAGCAGGGTCAGGCAACCTGGTGCCATCCAGATATTTTGGACTACAACTTCCATAATTCCTGACCATTGACCATACTGGTTCGGACTGACGGGAAATGGGAATCAAAACATCGGGAGGGCACCCAATTTCCTATCTGTGATATGAGAAAATAAAGATACTTTAAATTAAAAAAGCGGGTAGGGAAGAAACAACAACAGTCTATGTTTGGAGGTGTCAGCCCCAAATCTTAAAGTTTGACCAAAAAAAAAAAAAAAAAGTCATGTTGTTTGGTTGGCATTTCCTAACTAATAACTCAGTCCTCTTTCATTATTTGGGCTGGGCACTGTATGACAGTTTGCCTTCCAGCCCTAAAAAGAATCCTGTCTGCACAGCCCGTATTTGATTTAAAGCTAAGCTGAATTTTTTCAGAAGACATTTTCGTAAGAACATTTCTCAGATTTTTCTTTGCTCTCCCCCGTGCCTAGAAAATGAAACTCATTTTTGGTGACTATCCCCCCTCCACACACATGCACATGCACATGCACACGCACACACCATGCTTTGGAACAAAGCTAAGTCTGGGGCACTGTGGAGGCAAAATGGTAGCCAGGCTGCCAACACTGTTGCGGCGGCATAGCATCAACAACAACAACACAAACATAGTAAACAGGAAAGAATGTGTGTCCCTGCCACTGCTCATGGTGAGCTGCACCCAGAAGAAACTGTCGGAGAATTCCACTTCCCCCTAATGAGAAATAGGGCAGAGAATTTCAAGAGGCCATTTGCACACAGCTCTAATTTGACGGGTGAGCTGAGTCTATTATGTGCGGTACCTAGGTGGATACAAAGCCATTGTGCTTAATCCCCCGACAATCAGGTTGCCATGGACTATATTAACCCAACTCACCAACCTCCCATGGACTCATACACTGGCAAATTGACACTGCTTTTTCTTTCATTAAAGGGCAGCATCCAGCAGGACACTCCTCCTCCGCTGGCTCCATTGTGCTCATGGGACCCACCATTTGGACAACTGTGCTTTGGCACTTCTAAAAATAACCCCAGAAGGGAGTGGAAACTCCTGTTGTGGGATCAGGACAGGTCAGCAGGGCTCTGTTTCTGCTCTTTTGGGGTTAGTTTTAGAAGCCCCGTAGCTCTGTTGCACAAGTGGTGGGTCCTGTGTGTGCACAGGCATAGTAGGATACTACCCTTAAGGTTTAAATGAGGCAGACAACTGTGATACTTATTTTAAATGAAGTAAGACAAATGCATGAGTCATATATATACATAAAAGTACATATATACTGTTATTGGTTTTATTGTTCCATTTGAATATTTCTACTGTAAAAAAAAGGCAGTGGTTTTGAAATTGTTGAAAATAAATGTATTTTTGTACATCAGAGCTGCCAGTTTGCATTCTTTTGGTGGCTTTTTGTAGATGACAAGCTTCTTTCTGTAGAGTAGTTTTGCTGCTTTTTCATTCAATTCCAGTGCTGTATAAGATTCACTCCACCTCCACTTGTATAGAAGAGACTGGGGTCTAATATGGAGAGCCTTACCCATAGGAATTAAGTAGGACTTAAGCATGGCTAACTTTCTATAGATTTTCATTCTTTTGTAGCAAAATGTGCTGCACATATCCATGTTTCCTCCCAATTTAAGTGATGTTCTAAGTGTCATTCAAGTCTAGATTTTAGCTAGTACTGTGCCAAATTTTGGTGGCAAACATTTTGACAAAAGGTGTGTGTGTGTGTGTGTGTTTGTGTGTGTGTAGGAAGAGAGAGAGAGTAATATGTTCCTTGAAGACTACTCCCAAAGTTAATTTTTCACGCCAAGTCACTGCTGTTGGTTACCCAGACCAGCTGCTTTGGCACAATTTTGTGTTGTATATAAGCCTTCTTCCTTAGCAACACTGAATTTGTCTGCTTAGTTGTAACCATGGGTTAGCTCAACTTGTATGAACCAGGGTAAGCCTCCTGCTTGAACTGTCCCCCCACCCCCAACCATCCTGCCCCAGCACAGACGCAAGGTGTTCAGAATGGAAGCAGATATGTCCAAGTTTAAACTAAGTGTGTTTGTTGTTACATCAAGCAAGAACCAAGTGTTGTTAGTTTAAACTATGATTATTCAAACAAATCAAGATCAAATGGTGGTTTCTAATCCAGGCTTGTTCAAATAAGCCATTGTTTAAACCAGCGTTCCCTAGTCTGGTGCTCTCCAGATCTTTTGGACATCAATTCCCATCAGCCCCAGCCAGCATGGCCAATGGTCAGGATGCTGGGAGTTGTAGTCCAAAGCATCTGGGAGGCACCAGGTTGGGGACAGCTGGTTTAAACTAAGTGTAGATCTCAGCTTAGGTATTATGAAAAACTTCAGGTATAAACCAGGAAGCAGATGCTTCCAATATCCTCTTATGGTGTGTGCTGGAAAACAGGGGAAAAGGGAATGTTTGAGCCCAGGATCTGACTGAGCAGGCTCATTTTCATAGCTGTAATCTAGCCTTATTTATTTATTTATTTATGTATGCATGCATTCATTCATTACATTTCTATCCCACCGAATAGCTGAAGCTCTCTGGGCGGTTCACAAAAATTAAAGCCACAAGTACAGCTTGTAATACTAAACCATTGGTTATAGCATCCTTCCCCAACCTGGTACCCTCCAGATGTTTTGGACTACAACTTCTAGCATCCTGAGCCACCATGGTTGGGAATGGTGTAAACTGTAATCCAAAACATCTGGAGGGCAACTGATTGGGGAAGAATGCTATAAACTATGGCTTAGCATTAAAACATAACCAGGCCATTGTGATGCCACTAATCAGGCTACATGATGATGTCACTGTTAGTAGGAATAAGGCGGCCAATCCAAAACCAGAACATGGTGCTGAAGGCCAATCAAGGCTTCAAATGGGTTCACTCCAGAGCACTGCTGTTAGGGACTGGGGAAGGGTGTGTTGAATGTGTGTCACAGACACAGCTGCATGAATACTTTTGTGCCCCTTGATGAGACCAACATGGGTGTGGCGATGCACTTTGTGGGAGGGAAAAATGTTTGTGAGGCCCTCCCCTCCCCACTTTACCTCAGCACTAATTTTGACATTTAAACTCAGTTCTGAATTTGGAGTGTCTGTTCAAACACGAATCCTTGAGAGTTCAAGGTTTTAGTGAAAGTACATTAGTTTATACTTTCAAAAGCTGTGTGGTTTACATAATCTGAAGTAAAAACTGCTCTACTCATCAGCTTTTCAGCCAGAAGCTGAACATTTCTGCTGTGTCCTATGTGGGAAAATTGAGATATGGAAAACCACTTAAAGAGGATAACGAGGATAGAACAGTAGCCCCAAAGATGGTGCACAGAGTTACATGATTTCACCATGTTATAGGGATCACATTATCCAGAACTTCTGATTATTCCAAATTCATTTGCTGTCTTGCATGGAGGTTCATATCAGTGACTGTCCTATGTACACAGAAGTTTTGCTGACCTAACATTACCCAAATGTTTGTTACATCTTCTAAAACATCTAGTTAAAAGTGCAATAGAACCCCAATATTGTCACAACTGCAGCATGAGGTTGGTGCCCTAATCAGAATGAGCCCTTCCATGAATGGATGGGGGAGGCAGTTTTGGCTGATTCCCCCTTTCCCTGCAACTTCTGATGCCCAAGAGTCCCCCAGCTCCCTAGAGCAGTTTTATGGGGCTGCAGGGAGAAGGGGGAATTGGCAAACTGTCCTCCTCCCTTTCCATTTGCAGGCACCAAGAGTACCTTGTTCCATGAGTACAACTTACTCCACTCATGGATCTCTTGATCAAAACCAATGGGTATTTCCTTATTTCTGAAAAGCTAGACTTAGAAATGGCACTCTCTGAGAATGTCTTCTTTGCAACAAAAATAGATTGGGTCAAACTAAGGATGAAGGCAGATGTATTTTTTCAAGTGTGGCAGAAGGGTTTTCAATACACATTTGCTGCCTTGAAAACAGAAGCCTCTGAATGTAGCAAATCTCTGTGCAAACCACTCAGTTTCAAGTTGGGGGGGGGGGCATCAGGTTATGTTTCAAAGACCACAAGTTAGAAAACAACCTAGATAAAGACAGTGAAACCCAGGTATGATACAGAACTTATACGCAAGCTATCTCCTTTTCTCTCACTCTGTTTTTCTTGGCATTCTCCCCAGTGCAGTAATGCAGTTATTAAGCATCATCAAAGCACCATTGCACTGCTGACATGTTATTGTAATACATCAGCTAAGTGCGATTCTCTCACTATGTATCTTGGTATTATATCACTGGACTGATGGCTGACAGAAATACAAGGTATGAAGACAAAACAGCTCAGTGCAACATTTTGCAATGTTGCTTTTCACTTAAGAGGAAGGCAGAGAAATGGCAACAGTAAAATCCAATAACCCTAGATTCCGATAACCCTAGATGCTGTACTGTGGCTGCAAAGATCTTAGCACTAGTGACAGTAACAGGAGAAAATTCCTTCTACCAGAGCAGAGACCCAAACTAAATTGAGGAGCTGGTGCAGAACCAGGTATTACCAGCGCTATGCAAACACTCACTTCACTTGCACATCACCCAGTTCTTTAAACTACCCCCTATGACTGAGCCAATCATTGGCTGTGAAGCAATGCACACCCACACTATTGCCCCGTGATCATATAGTAAGCAGACTATAGTATAGCTAGAAGCAGGACAGAGACTGTTAGGGGGGAATCCTATGCCTGTTTAGACAGAAGAAAGTCCTACAACTCCCAGCATTCCCCAGCCAGCATAGCTTAGTGAGTTAATGAGTTAGGATGGAGAGAAATCACCCTTAGTGAGTTAGGATGGAGAGAAACAGTGAGAGGAATTAGTTAGTTGATTAAAGCCACAATCCTATGCATGTTTAGATAGAAAAAATGTCCTACAAACATGCATAAGATTGCACCCTAAGCCAATGAATAGAATCAGAGACAAGGGATGGATAAGAAGAAATGGAGAGAAGTTACAGAAAGAAGAGATGGGTGTTAGGTTTTTAAAGCCATTAGTTATTACTATTTATCAGTTACTGTTTGTTCTGGATGGTGACCTGTTACATAAATAAATCAATGCTTACTCTTTTAAATGCCAGTGTCCCAGTCTGTGTGGATGTGAAGGTTGGCATATCTCACCCCCCATGCTAGCTTTGAGACATACAGCAAAGGGTATCAAGAGGAGAGTAGGTGGTAGAAGCTGATGTTTTGCCCTAAGCGACCTCTAGGCTCCAGGGCCATATAGCAGACTCCTAGATATGTCACAGTTTCACAGTAAGGCAAGGGGGTTAAGACAAAGAGGATTTTGGAACGTGTATCCACACTACTATTACTACTACAATAGGATGCAAACAATTGCAACAGCTAGCTTATGGCCAGGTTTGCATGATCATGGGGGTGAAAAAAGCCATTGTGGCTTCTCCCCCTGCCTCCATGTAGGTCTGACATTTGCATAATTAGCCACAATGCAATGGGGGTTGCCATGTTATCCGAACCTGGTGTGCAGTGCAGCAGCACTGGCTTTGTACCCACCCCACTGCCCCTACTGCATGTCATGAGTTGTAGAATGGGTACGAAGTCACCCCCGCCGTGCCACATACCAAGTTTGGAAGACATGGCAACCCCCACTGCATCGTAATTATGCAAATGCCAGTTGTGGGCACATGTGTGGGGGCGAGAGGAGAAGCCACAATGGCTTCGTTCACCCCCACAATTGTCCAAACTCAGTCTAAGACTGAGCTGATTGCCCACTGCCAAATATTCTCAATTTTTGATGGAAACTTCATTTGTGGTGAAGTGATCCTCCCCCCTCCCCCCGAAAGCTACTGACACACAAAGGGAGAGGGGAATTCCTGCTCTTAGCTGCAAGCTTCACAAGGCAGTGGTAGAAGCATCATGTAAACATGCAGTTGCTAATTGGATAGGTTTCTTGACTGTCAGCATCAGCAGCATGCAGCTATTCTAGGTAGGCATGGCGGAGTCTGCCACGGATCTCAGTGAGGCCAAATGCCAATGCATTTGGCCCCCCGAAATCCATGGCGGAACAGAGCCCCCTGCCCCTCCACCCCATGAAAGCCCCGTGAAATGGAGCCTACCTGGCTGCAGCTGCGGCTTCGGCGGTGGCTCCAGCGGCAGCTCCGGCGGCGACTCTGGTAGCGGCAGCTCCAGCTGCTGCCAGGCTGCTGCCTCCGCAAATGGCAGCCATCATAGCAGCCACCATTTGCATCCCTATGCTGGCCCCATGATAGGCTACGTATATATTTACGTAGCCTATCATGGCTAAAATGGGAACGCAAATGGCGTAGGGGACACCATTTGTGTCCCTGCTTTAGCTGTGATAGGCTACGTAAATATTTACGTAGCCTATCACGGGCTACCATAGGGACACAAATAGCGTCCCCTACTCAGGACACCATTTGTATCTGCACTAGCCCAGAGCTGGACGAACAGGATTCCGGGGGGGGAGGAATGGATCACCTCCCCCCCATCAAGGATTCTGGGGGGAGGAACGGATCGCCTCCCCCCACCTGTGGGACCCAGCGGAGCCAGGTAAGTGGGGTTTCGTACACCCCTAATTCTAGGGCATCTATTCAGCCATCATTATGGATGCTGGGGAAATTCGAGGACTAAAATGTTTTCCAAGAATCCAACCTGCGGAATCTGCTGCGGAGGACCCCTCTCAGACTGCACTGAGTCCATGGACTTTGGGATTATTATTTTTTTTACTTTCCCAAAATTTGTGCATATAAATTCATAGGAACATAGGTACACTTCTGCTGAGGAAACATTGAATGGAATAGGGGACAAACAATATGCTATATGTTACGTACTAGGGTAAATTATGTAAATACTTATGTTATTTGCGTATTTTTCCACACAACGAAAAAAAAAAGTTTGCATCCATCTGTGGGTGGATGATGGACCAAAAGGCACCTGACAATCTGTGAAACACAGACAGACTGGATTTTACACAGCCTGTACATCCCTAGTCGTCATGTTTGCATAGTGCTGGACTAGGTGCCCTCAGCCTCCATCACTTCCTTCCGTGATTAGGTGCCCTCAGCCTCCATCACTTCCTTCCTTTTTTTAAAAAAAACAACAACCGCGTACACAAATGGCGGCGGCTACGGCTGCCGCCATTTGTGTTCCTTAGTTTGGGCCATCTTAGTCTACATAAATATTTACGTAGACTAAGACGGCGAAAATAAGGGGAATGCAAATAGCGTAGCGGACGCTATTTGCATTCCCATTATTTTCGCCATCTTAGTCTACATAAATATTTATGTAGACTAAGATGGCCCAAACTAAGGAATGCAAATGGCAGCGGCCGTAGCCGCCGCCATTTGCGTACGCCTTTTTTTTTTTTACCCAGTCATTTTAGGCTACGTAAAAACTTATGTAGCCTATCACGTCTCTGTAAAAAACAAAAAACAAACTGCAAATGGCGGTGGCAGCAGCCAGTCAGAAGACCAGCCGCCGCCGCCGCCCGGAAGATCCGCCCCAGGTAAGTCTCGTCCCAGGAGGGATCCGTGGGGGGGCGGGGGGTGGCAGGCCATTCCGCCACAGATTTCGGGGGGCCGAATGCACTGGCATTTGGCCTCACCGAGATCCGTGGCGGAATTCTCTGCCATCCCTAGTTTGCATGCTCCACAAAACTGGCCAGCAGTTTTGAGTGGTGACTGCCACTGGACACAATATATTTGTCTTGGTGCAAATTCAAGAAGCCAGCTGAATTCTGTTTGAAAACTGAGCGGTGAGTAGAGATGGGAGAATTAGCAAAGCTCAAGCTTGATGAGGTTCTCCCATTTCCATCTCAGTGCTTGCTTCACTTCATTCCCTTTCCCAAACATGAGCTTGTTTCCTCTTTTTCTTGAACAGGAAAAGTGTGCATTTGTGTGCAATTTTTTTAAAGCATGCACCCAAATGCGTACTTTCCCCCCATAAACTGAAGCATGTAAATTAGGGATGTACGAAAGTCACTTACCGTTTCGCAGATCTGCTTCACGGTGGGGGGGGGGAGGCGCGCCATCCCTCCCCCCAGAATCCTCGACGGGGGGGAGGTGCTCCGTCTCTCTCCCCAGAGTCCTGCCCGGCTGGCTCCGCTCCGTGGGGATTCTGCTGAGCCGCCGGCTGGCTCTGCCCGCAGCCAGACATCCTGCCGCTGGACAGCAGGGACGCAAATGGCGGTGGCCGTAGCCGCCGCCATTTGCGTCCCTGTATTTAACCGTGATAGGCTACATAAATATTTACGAAGCCCATCACGGCAAAGTAAAAAAAAAAAAAGTACGCAAATGGCGGCGGCTATGGCGGCCGCCATTTGAGTTCCTTATTTTTCACCGTTTTAGTCTACGTAAATATTTACGTAGACTATTACGGTGGAAAAAAAGGGGGCAATGCAAATAGCATAGTGGGCGCTATTTGCATTCCTTTTTTATTCACCATTTTAGCCTACATAAATATTTACATAAATATTTACGTAGGCTAAAATGGCGAATAAAAAAGGAATGCAAATAGCGCCCAGTACGCTATTTGCGTTCCCCTTTTTTTTCGCTGTAATAGTTTTACATATTTACATAGACTAACATATTTACATAGACTAAATATTCACATAGACTAAAATGGCGAAAAATAAGGAACGCAAATGGCGGCTGCCGTAGCCACTGCCGTTTGCATACGCCTTTTTTTTTTACCCAGATGTGATAGGCTACATAAGTCTTTACATAGCCTATCACTTCTGGGTAAAAAAAAAAGAAAAAAAGACCAGACTGCGTATAGCAGCTGTGGCAGCCGGTCGGAAGACCAGCTGCCGCCGCCACCGCTGGAGCCATCGCTGTCCGGAACATCCGCCCCAGGTAAGTCTCGTCCCGGGGGGGATCTACGGGGGGGCAGGGGGGCAGGCCATGCTGGCACAGATTTTGGGGGGCTGAATGGCAGTGCATTCAGCCTCACTGAAATCCGTGGCGGAATTTTCCGCCATCCCTAATGTAAATATGTATTTTTCAAAATGCACATTTTTAAAGTGCATATTTTTTCTAGTGAATGCATTATTCAAATGCAGTTTCAAGCTCAGGAATATGTGAGCTCTTGCCAAGAAATGCACTGCTGTTTTCACTTGAGTTTGGAGTTGCAAATGCGCACGTTCTGATGCTTAATGTACTGAAACAAAATTCTCATATATCCCTGGCAGTGAACACATTTTTCTAGGGATGTATGAAATTGCCCTTACCTGGCTCCACTGGGTTCCGCTGGTGGGGGGAGGCGCTCTGTCCCTCCCCCCAGAATTAGGGATGGCGGAGAATTTCTCCCCGAAACTTCGGGGGGCCGAGTGCCAACGTTTTCGGCCCCCCGAACAAGTTTCGGGGAGAAATTCTCCGCACCCCCCGCACCCCCCCCCCTGGGACGGGACTTACCTTTCCCGAATGTCCCTCCCAGCGGCGGGTCCAGCCGGCGGTTCGTTGGGTCTTCGTCCGGGGCGGGAGCGGCAGCCATTCCAATAAAAGAAAAAAAAACGCCCCCGTGATAGGCTACGTGACAATTAACGTAGCCTATCATGGCTAGATTTGCAAAGTCAGCCATGATAGGCTACGTAAATCGTCACGTAGCCTATCATGGCTGCCTTTGCAGATCTAGCCGTGATAGGCTACGTTAATCGTCACGTAGCCTATCACAGGGGCGTGGTTTTTTTTAACTTTTAATTTCGTGGCCGGGCGAGGCGAGGCGCCTCCTCCCCGGCCTGAATTTCGGCCGGGCGAGGCGGGAAGCCTTCCCCCCCAGCCTGAACTTAGCGGGGAGAGCAGCAGAGCGCCTCCCCCCCACCATGAAAAGCTGCGAGACCAGGTAAGTGACTTTTGTGCACCCCTACCCAGAATCCTCGCTGGGGGGGGAGGTGCTCCTCACCTCCCCCCCGGAATCCTGGCCAGCCAGCCCCGCTCCACGGGGATTCCGCGGAGCCGCCGGCCGGCTCCGCCAGCAGCCAGACATCCAGCCGCTGGTAGCAGGGACGCAAATGGCGGCGGCCATAGCCGCCGCCGTTTGCATCTCTGTAGTCAGCCGTGATAGGCTATGTAAATCTTTACATAGCCTATCACGTCTGACTTAAAAAAAACACAAAAAAACCTGCATACGCAAAGGGCGGTGGCTACAGCCGCCGCCATTTGCTTTCCTTATTTTGGGCCATCTTAGTCTACGTAAATATTTACGTAGACTAAGACGGCGAAAATAAGGGGAACGCAAATAGCGTAGTGGATGCTATTTGCGTTCCCCCTTATTTTCGCCGTCTTAGTCTACGTAAATATTTACGTAGACTAAGACAGCCCAAAATAAGGAACGCAAATGGTGGCGGCCCTAGCCGCTGCCATTTGCATACGTGCGTTGTTTTTTTTTAAGTCAGACCTGATCGGCTACGTAAAGATTTACATAGCCTATCACGTTGTTGTTGTTGTTGTTGTTGTTGTTGTTGTTTTTAAACCTAGCCATGATAGGCTACGTAAATCTTTATGTAGCCTATCACGCCGCCACCACCAAAGCCACCGCTGGAGCCGCTGCAACCCGGAAGATCCGCCCCAGGTAAGTATCATCCCAGTGGGGATCCATGGGGGGGTGGGGGGGTGGCAGGCCGTTCCGCCATGGAGTTTGGGGGCCGAATGCCAGTGCATTCGGCCTCACTGAGATCCGTGGCGGAATTCTCTGCCATCCCTAATTGCAACAGAATGAGCCTAGCAATGGAAAACTGAGAATCTGGATGAGATCATGGTTGACAAGTTTGCTTGTCCATGTAGCCAGGCAACAGTGGTTGTGAATATTGTGTCTTTCTTTCTTAAGTGCTCACTCCGTGGGATAAGTAACAGGTCAACTAATACGGCCTAATGGATTCCACACTATACCAGCCAGTGTACACAAGTTTCATGTGCAGAGAGAGCACATGAAATGATAACCGCATGGCTTTGAAACTAAGGTACCTGTTATAATAAGCTCTCTGGGGCGTGTGTGTGTGTGTGTGACCAATGAAGGCTTGCTATTGATACAGAACTCAAATGCAGAATTCTGCTTTGCCAGAAAAAGCAAGCGTTACCTTTTTTTTTCATCTGGTACACAGTATGAAGAACTTTGAGGGAAGCAAAATGAGAAAGAAGATGACAGAGACTTGTAATTTTCCAGCTGCTAGACTGCAAAGGAAAGAAGCCACTGGGTTGAATGCTCTATGATTTTCTAGTATAATAATATTCCCTATAATCTAGAAGGAATGCAAAAGTGAAGCAGAGGAACAAGAATGAAACTGAACACAGCCATCTCATGGCCCAGATGTATGCTTGAAGACAATGAAAAAAAGGAATACTTTAATGGATGGTCGAATTAGCATTAAATTTTAAAGGTAAGCATCAGGCTATGGAATTTCTTGGCTAGCTGCCTGGAATAAATTAGGGATTCACTGACCTGGGTGGCTTATGGAGCTCTGCATATATAACTTTCTCTGCATACATGATTTCATTTCTATTTTATTTTACTTTATATGTCTGACCCATCTTTCTATCACAATAATACATATGGCAGTTAACAGTATGATAAAAGCAAAATCTGCAAGGAAGAAACACAACCCTATAACAAACACCAACAGCTCGAAGACTACAATGGCAAAATAATGTACTGCTTTTCACTAAGTATCTGGTGGAATAAAAGAAAATGTTTTTATCACCTTTCCTAAATTTTAAAGGAGATGAACTAGTTGAGGGAGTTCAATCAATATGGCACCACCACTCATGTATGGAGACAGGGGGTGGGGGGTATACTTCATCAGGGTCTGGAGATCCAGGCAGTCCAGCCCAGCCTGCAACCCCATTAACATATAGAGAAAAAACGAGGCACAATGGTAGGTTATGCTTGAGGATATTTATAGAAACTTATTTCCCTGTATATGGCTATTATCCAGATCTTGTGAGATTTGCTGGAGCTTATCAAAAGCAGTGTTAGAGAAGAATAATGAATTGCTATTCCAGGCTCTTTTCTTGAACAGAGACACTGTGCTTGTACAGTTAAACCAGGACTTGTCATCTGAGGGGGGCGGGAGAGAGAGAGGGAGAGAGAGAGAGAGGTGTTTCCTTATGTGGCATGCTCTTGAGAATTACCAGTCCCAGAGTTCCTTGTACATAGGTAGGCAAGAGGGACAGCTGGTGGGAGGAAGAAAGCACCATAATAATAAGTTGCATTGATCCCAGGGACTGTGGGATGCAGTGCTGCTGGTAGCGGATGCCATTTGCATCCCTGCTCTGAGCCGTGATAGGCAATGTAGATACTTACATAGCCTATCACGGCTTGCCAGGGACGCAAATGGCGGCCGCAGCCCAGCAGCAGCTGGAGCCACCGGAGCTACCACCGCTGCCGGAAACGCTGCCGCCAGAGCCGCAGCCAGGTAGGCTCCATTTCGCGGGGCTTTCGCAGGGTGGTGGGGTGGGTTGCTCTGTTCCGCCATGGATTCCGCAGGGCCGAATTCATTGGAATTCAGCCTCCCTGGGATCCGTGGCGGAATTCTCTAACATCCCTACTCTAGGATGGATTAGGGATGTACGAAAGTCACTTACCTTTTCGACGGAGTGATTCGCGGTGAGGGGGAGGTGCTCTGTACCTCCCCCAGAAATCCTAACCTGTCTGGCTCTGCTCCGCAAAGATTCCATGGAGCCACCAGCCGGGGCCACCCACAGCTGGACATCCAGCTGCTGGGCAGCCTGCAGGCAAAAAAAACACACAACCACGTACGCAAATGGCTGCGGCTACGGTGGCCGCCATTTGTGTTCCCTTTTCTTCACTGTTTTAGCCTATGTAAATATTTATGTAAGCTATTATGGTGAAAAAAAAGGGGAACGCAAATAGTGTACTGGGTGCCATTTGTGTTCCTTCCCCCCCCACCGTTTTAGCCTATGTAAATATTTATGTAAGCTATTACAGTGAGAAAAATAAGGAACGCAAATAGCGCCCACTACGCTATTTGCATTCCCCCTTTTTTTCACCGTAATAGCTTACGTAAATACTTACGTATGCTAAAACAGTGAAAAAAAAGGAACGCAAATGGCGGCCGCCATAGCCACTGCCATTTGCGTACGCGGTTGTTGTTTTTTTAGCTTGCCATAATAGGCTACGTAAATACTTACGTAGCCTATCACAGCCTCCGCAGGGACGCAAATGGCATCCCTGCATTAGCCGTGATAGGCTATGTAAGTATTTATGTAGCTTATCACAGCTATGATGAGGAAGCAAATGGCGGCCGCAGTACAGCCTCCATTCGCAAGTCAGCACAGACGGCAGCAGGTAAGTGCTCCATTTTGCGCGCCTTTCGTGGGGTGGGGGGGCGGGGGCTTCATTCTGCCATGGATTTCGGGATATCATGGATATCATCTGGGCCCAGTGATTTATGTGCTTTCAATTTATCAGTAAGGTTGAGAACTTCATCTTTTGTCACCACTATTTGACTCAGTTCCTCAGACTCCCTTTTTGAAAACATCAGTTCAGGCACAGACATCTGTCCTATATCTTCTGCAGTGAATACAGATGAAAAGAATTCATTCACCTTTTCTGCAATCTCCTGATCCTCCTTCAGTACTCCTTTAACTCCATTGTCATCCAATGGTCCAACTGCCTCCCTAGCTGGTTTCCTGCTTCTGATATATTTAAAGAACTCTCTATTGTCAGCCTTGATGTTGTTAGCAATATGCTATTCAAAATGGTTTTTTGCATCTCTTATTGCCTGCTTGCATCGCCTTTGTGCAAGCTTGTGCTGCATTTCGTTTTCCTCACTCGGGCAAGGCTTCCACTTTCCGAAGGAAGTTCTCTTTTCTCTAATAGCTCCCTTAACACTGCTCGTTAACCAAGTTGGCGACCCCTTGGACTTGGTGCTACCTTTCCTAACTTGTGGTATACATTTTAGCTGGGCTTCTATTATTATGGTTTTGAGAAATCTTCAAGCATTTTGTAGGGATGGTGGAAAATTCCACCACAGATTCCAGTGAGGCCGGATTCTTTAGAATCCGGCCCCCCGGAATCTGTGGCCGAGCGGCCTCCTGCCCCCCCGCCCCCCTGTGGAATCCCCCCAGGACGGCACTTGCCTGGGGTGGATTTGGCGGTGGCAGATTCGGCGGTGGCGGCTCTGGCGGCGGCGGCTGGTCTCCTTGTTGGCCGCGGCAGGGCTGCTACCGCCGCCGCCATTGCCATCCTTGCACCGTGATAGGCTATGTAAGAATTTAATGATTCTTATGTAGAATTTAATGATTCTTAATAATACATAAGAATGGCGGCTAACGTACCCCCCCCAAAACGCAGCGTACGCAAATGGCGGCGGCTATGGTGGCCGCCATTTGCGTGGCCTATTTTTCACTGACTTATCTTACGTAGATATTTACATAAGATAAAATGGCGAAAAAAAAGGAGAATGCAAATAGTGTAGTGGACGCTATTTGCGTTCCTTTATTTTTCGCCGTTCTGGCCTATGTAAATATTTACGTAGGCTAGAATGGCGAAAAATAAAGGAACGCAAATAGCGTCCACAACACTATTTGCATTCTCCTTTTTTTTGCCGTTTTATCTTACGTAAATATTTGCATAAGATAAGTCGGCGAAAAATAGGCCACGCAAATGGCGGCCGCCGTAGCCAATGCCGTTTAATCTTAGGTAAATATTTACGTAAGATAAGTTGGCAAAAAATTAGGGATGTCAGAGAATTCCTCCACGGATCTCGGGGAGGCCGAATGCCAGCGCATTCGGCCCCCCGAAATCGGTGGTGGAACGGTCTGCCCCCTGCCCCCCCCAGGACGGGACTTACCTTGGGCGGATCTTCCTGGGGGCGGCGGTGGCGGCTCCAGCGGCGGTTCGGTTGCGGCGGCTGCGGCAGCCAGTCTTCTGACTGGCTGCCGCCGCAGCCATTTTCAGTTAAAAAAAAACAAAAACAAAAAAATGTGATAGGCTATGTAAAGATTTACGTAGCCTATCATGGCTAGATTTTTTAAAAAACATGGTGATAGGCTACGTAAATGTTTACGTAGCCTATCACGGCTGATTTAAAACAAAAACAAAAACGCGCATACGCAAATGGCGGTGCCCATGGGTGCCGCCATTTGCGTACGTGCATTTTGTTTTGTTTTTTTAAATCAGCCGTGATAGGCTACGTAAACATTTACATAGCCTATCACGGCTGACTACAGGGACAAAAACGGCGGCGGCTACGGATGCCGCCATTTGCATCCCTGCTAGCCAGCGGCCGGATGTCCAGCCACTGGCGGAGCCGGCCGGCAGCTCTGCAGAATCCCTGCGGAGCGGAGCCAGCCAGCCAGAATTTTGGGGGGGAGGGACGGAGCACCTCCCCCCCGGTAAGAATTTCAGGGGGAGGGATGGAGCGCCTCCCCCCCACAAATGTCACCCTTCGAAAAGGTAAGTGACTTCCGTACATCCCTAAAATGTTTACGTAGCCTATCATGGCAGGGGGAAAAACCCCAGTGTACACAAATGGCGGTATCCGCCGCCATTTGTGTACACTGGGTTTTTCCCCCCCTGCCGTTATAGGCCACGTAAATACTTACGTAGCCTATCACGGCCTCCACAGGGACACAAATGGCGTCCCTGCATTAGCCATGATAGGCTACGTAAATATTTACGTAGCCTACCATGGCTTGAAGAGGAGGAAGCGAATGGTGGCCGCAGGATGGCCTCCATTCACAAAGCAGTGCAGACGGGAGCAGGCAAGTGCTCCATTTCGTGTGCCTTTCGTGGGGTGGGGGTGGGGGGGACTTTGTCCTGAGCACCTTTTGTGGGTTGGGGGCAGGGTCTTCGTTCCGCGATGGATTTCGGGGGGCCAACTGCACTGACATTCAGCCTCACCGAGATCCGTCACGGAATTCTCTGACATCCCTAAGCCAGGGCAGTTCAGTGAGCACGTTATGATCAACAGAGTGGAGCTGGTGGGGTGTCTAGACATGAGAGCACATGTTACTATAGTGGACCGGAAGTACGTGGACAAAGATCAGCTGTGGGAAAGGCAAACTCTCCCTGCAGCTTCTTGTAACGTCCTGAGTCTGGAGGCTCTGGGGATATGCGAAACCCGCTTACCTTGAGTCTGTGGGGGCTCCGCAGGGGGGGAGGTGATCTGTCCCTCCCCCCCGGAATCCATGCGGGCCGGCTCCACTCCACGGCAAGCCTGCGGAGCTGGCCACCAGCTCCGCTCCGCTGGCAATATGGCCGGCCGCCATTGCCGTGCCGTATCGCTGGGGTAGGGTAATTGAGTCTCTGGATGCAAATGGCATAGTGGGCACCATTTGCGTCCCTGTTCACGTGATAGGCTTCACAAATATTTGTGTAGCCTATTGTGGGGATAAACAGGGATCCCGATGGCATAGTGGACGCCATTTGCTGCCGTAAAGCTGGTAGATTAGCCTAAATGCAGCCAGTTGAACAGAGCTGGCTCCGTGGGATCAACACACAGAGGGAGCCGACCTGCACGGATTCCGGAGGGGCATGGGGGTGGGTGTTCTGTTCCGCCACAGGCCCCAATGGGGCCAGATTCTTGGAATCCGGCCTCATTGGGGTCTGTGGCGGAATTCTCCTCCTAGGAGGCTCCTTGTGCTCAGGTGAAAGTGGAATACTGGGGCTGGACAGCGTTAGATGTCTTGGTTTGTGAAGGCACTCCACCTGGTATCGTCCATAGTGTCACCGTGGGACTTCACTTGACTTATAGTTTAGGCTTGCCCAAATGAAAGACAGTACCCACAGCCAAGCTGTCGAACTGCTGGACGAAGCAGGCAGAGGGAGGGAGAAGGAGTGCTGCCCCCCTGAGGGGAGTGGGGCTGCTCCTCCAGCACTGCTGGCTGTGTGGGAAAGGATGGAGCAAGAAGTTGGGACTTTGCTAGGGGTGGGGCGAGAGTTAAGGGCTGAGGAGGAAAGAGAGACGCCATCCATCGAGACTGCGCTCAGCCCAACTCCTAACCCTGTTCAAGCCTCCAAGTCTACATTGCAGAACCACCAAGATGAAGTGGGGAATCTGCCCGGGGGGGGGGGAAGGTGATCCCTCCCTCCCCCTGGAATCCTCTTCTGCCAGCTCTGTGCTGATCCTGCTAGCCTATCGTGGGAAAAACTACAGACACAAATGGTGTAGCGGACGCCATTTGCGGCTGTAAAGTCCTTAGTTTAAGCTAATTGCAGCCATTTGTAGATGCATTTAGCTTAATCTAAGAGCTTTAGGGCCGCAAATGGTGTAGCGGATGCTATTTGTGTTCGGCGTCAGCCCTCACTCAGCCAGCGATATGGCATGGCAATGGCGGCCGGCCGTATCGCCAGCGATATGGAGCCGGCAGCTGGCTCCATGGGATTGCCGTCCAGCTTCATACGGATTCCAGAGGAAGACGGAGGTGAGTGCTCCATTCCGCCACAGACTCTGGAGGCCAGATTCTTTGGAATCCAGCCTCATTGGAGTCCATGGCAGATTTCTCTAGGGGACGCCATTTGCGTTCCCGTTTTAGCCGTGATAGGCTACATAAATATTTATGTAGCCTATCACGGGCTACCATAGGGATGCAAATGGTGTCCCCTACTCAGGATGCCATTTGCATCCACACCAGCCCAGCAGCGGCTGGAGGCCCTGCTGAGGTTGGTCCGGCTGGTGGCTCCACGGCCTGGCCGCAGAGCGGAGCTGGCCAGGCAGGATTCTGGGGGGGAGGAACGGATCGCCTCCCCCCCGTCGAGGATTCAGGGGGGAAGAACAGATCGCCTCCCCCCACCTGCGGAACTCGGCGGAGCCAGGTAAGCGGGGTTTCGTACACCCCTACTAACATCCCTACTTCTGATCAAGGATTTGCCTTAGGGGACAGTGGGACAAAGTGGACTCTGCAGAGACAGTTAGTAGCGCCCCAGGTCCTTCAAGATCAGGCTTATTGTTTAGCCCAAGAAGCTGCTGGGGGTGGGCAGTTAGGCACTAACGAGATTCAGTACCGGGTGGCCAAAAGTTTTTCTCAGCCCCCAGGGGTTATAGTTGGGGAAAACTTCAGCAAGTTCTGTGATGTGTACCAGAGCCTGGGCTTTATTTATGATCACTTGGGGGCACCATTCTACCCCCTCCCTCTGGTTGTGGTTCCTTTAGAGCAAATAGACACTGACCTGTTAGATTTTTCTCAAGCCTCTATGACAATGAAGGAAAGACTTGCCCCTCTGTTCTATTACTGTGATGCTGGCTACAACGTTGCTTCTTGTTTGTTCCTGCCTGGGAATGCCCCAGAGTAGTGTTTCAAATTGGGCCTCCAGGTTTATTTTGGGGTTACTGTCAACAAGGGGGGTGAAAACCTTCCATAGTGCCCCCTCTTATTTTTTGATTGCAGGGTTGGTGGCATAGCTTAGTCAGATGTTGTGCAAGGTAATTCCAGATATGGAACTTCACCAGGGTTCCTGTTGAGGGAGACTTAGCCCTGCAGCCCATTTCTGCTTTTTGCTGAAGAAGATGTGCCTCTAGAGAGTTTAAGCCCCCCCCCCCAGCTCAATTGACGCTGGCGAGGGAGCTTTGGGGCTTATTAGATCTGTTAAGGACTGAGGTTGCTTTCCTCTCCTCATTATTATTCACTCAGCTGTGCCAACTATGGGAATTGGCTAAGGACCATCACACTGTGCCCTTTTTTAGGCCTGAGTGAGCCTCCTTGGCACAGCATTCAGTCCTGACTGAGGACCTTATGTTTTTTATTTTGTTTTTTTATTTTGGCCTGGTAGACCTCTTTTTGTTGCGTGATAGAGAAAAACGCTTCTTTTAATCCAGAGAAACTCTGGTTATTACCAAATAAGAGTTTTAGTTATAATGGTTCCCCCCCCCTTCCCCTTAGGTTGGTTAAAGAAATAAAATAACTTTTATTGAACTAAGAAGGGGATGTTTTTAACTAGTGTGTTCATGAAAAACTGTAATGTTAGTGATTGGTGTATGCCTTATACATGTTTTTCATTTTTATTGTTGTGTTATTGTTTTAAGTTTTGGGGTTGAGCTTATGAAGGTTAGATGAAGATGGAAAATCTGGGGTATGCATCCCGAGATTTCATCTTTCCAAATGGTAGGGTGTCAAGGATAACAGCAGCGTGCTTTCCTCCATAAGGTCAGGTCAGGCTGTCACATGGGACGTAACTACTAGGAATTGTTTGTAATCTAGAGGCTCCTCGGCCCTTTGTGCAGCCCCTGCTAATTAGAAAATGCCAACAGCTGGAGTTGGTGGGGAGTTCCAGCTTCTCGGAGGCCAGGGCGGTCCACCCAGGGGCTGAGCCAGTGATTGGCTGAAGCAAAATCTGCCCTGGGTTGCCAGGGCAGGGCTTTAAAAGTGGACTGAGGTCAAGGCATGGGGTCTCCCTTCATTCTGGTGGTCCTGGACCTGCTGACGGTTGGTTGCTATCCAGGGAGATCCATACTTAGGTATGCAAGAATAGACCAGGTAGATTTATTGTTTTGTTTGGGTGTGCATTCATGAAGCTCTCTGTATATAGTTAAGTGATTTAGCTCTGTAGCCTCTGTGTAATTTGCTATTTCCATTCTTCCCTTTCCCTCTACCCCTTTATTTTCATCTTAATAAACTTTGATCCAACCTTTAGTTGGAGTGATCTCTCTGCATAACTGCAGTGCTAATTTCAGTGCCTCTTGGATTAAGAGGGTGGCTACTAGGTATTTTGGGGGACTGAAAGTAGGGATGTTGATGAAATCTGCTGTGGACGCCAATGAGGCCGGATTCTTTGGAATCAGGCCTCCGGAATCTGTGGTGGAACAGCCTCACTTACCTCCGAGTCCGGAGGATTCCCTGTGGTACGGAACTCCAGCTCTGCGGTGTTTGCGATACAGTAATAGTATCCACCATTACCATATTGCTTGGGTTAACACAGCTACAAATGGCATAGTGGATGCCACTTGTGGCTGTAAAGTGCTAGTTTTTATGTAAATAGAGCGGGAAATGGCTGCAAGTAGGGTAAACTCAGGGCTTTACAGCCGCAAGTGGCATCCACTATGCCATTTGCGGCTGTATTAACTCAAAGAATACAGTAATGGTGGATGCCATTACCATATTGCCAGTGCCACAGAGCAGGAGTGCGGCTCCGCGAAATCATCCAGATGCGAAGCAACCCTGGAGGATTCTGGGGGGGAGGAATGGATGGCCTCCCCCCTCCCCGCAGACACCGTCACGGAACAGACGGTGAGTGATCCGCCCACCCCTAACTGAAAGGCCAGGTTTGGCCAGTCTTGTTTTTGGAAAGGGGGTCCCAGGATTGGTTCCTGGGCAATCCTCCCTCGCAGGGAGGTTGGGGCCAGTCTCGGTGGTAGGGATCCTCTGTCCCTTTTCCTTGACATGCACCATCACCTTGGATTTCACTGTATGCATGCCTAGTGGTCAGTATAATACATACATTAAAAATGTCAGGATGGCAGGACCAATTGTGCCAAAAAAGACCATTATACTTTTATAGGTCCCTGGCATCAAAAGTATGAACTCATATCAAACTGTGTCATCTCCAGAGTTGTTATGGGGTTCTGGGGGTGGGGGTGGTAGAAATGTATGTGTGTGCATGCAACCAAAATTATACCTCTACCAAGAATTACTTTGGCACAAAGCTCTATTGGGATTTGTGCAAGCATACTAACTCCCACACAGTGATTTTTGTAAGAAAAATCCCCAGTGAACTGCACGCACCATGGTCGCAGAGAGATCAGAGTATATTCGGTGATAATTTTGCAAATTAATTAGCTGAAATGCGAGGCAGGAAGGAATCAAGAAAGTCAAGATAATTTTCACACTAATAAAATACTTGTTATGTGTGTTACTTGGTTGAGGGACAGTCATTGTTATTAAATACAATCAAAAACTCACAATGAAAAACTGTAATTATTTAATTGCTTGGGGAATCAATTGCTTAGCTGAAAAGAAAGATATTTAATTGACTAAAATGAAACCATTTAATCAATCGATATCCCAAAGAATAAATTCTGAAAGTTGGCCTCAACTGTTTTAATTACTGCAATTTTTGAAAGTGAGCAACATGACTCCCTCATTATTATGCTAGTAGGGTTTGTCTGCTAAATTAAATCTAACATACACACACACACACACACACTTGCAATTAAGCTCCTATCTACCCTGTCTTTAGTAAGTTTTAAGGCTCAGATTACATGCTACACAGAGTTTTATATTTCCCCCCTGCTTGTTTTGCTCTTTTCTAGGGGTGGACGAAAGTCACTTACCTGTCCTCGAAGCTTGTTCGCGGTTGGGGGGAGGCGCTTCGCTGCTCCCCCCGCGAAGTTCAGGCCGGGGGGGGGGAGGCTTCCTGCCTCGCCTGGCCGAAATTCAGGCAGGGGAGGAGGCTTCCCGCCTCGCCCAGCCGCGAACTCCATTGTTTTTTTTTAAAAAAAAAACCGCCCCCGTGATAGGCTACGTGACGATTAACATAGCCTATCACGGCTAGATCTGCAAAGTCAGCCATGATAGGCTACATTAATCGTCACGTAGCCTATCACGGGTGACTTTAAAAAAAAAAAAAAGCGCGTACGCAAATGGCGGCCCCCATAGGGAGCTGCCATTCACGTTCCTTATTTGGTCGCTGTAGTCTACGTAAATCTTTACGTAAACTACAGCGACCAAATAAGGAACGGGAATGGCGGCTCCCTATGGGGGCCGCCATTATCCGTACGTGCGTTGTTTTTTTTTTAAGTCACCTGTGATAGGCTACGTGACGATTTACATAGCCTATCACGGCTGACTTTGCAGATTTAGCCGTGATAGGCTACGTTAATTGTCACGTAGCCTATCACGTGGGCGTTTTTTTTTCTTTTATTGGAATGGCGGGGGCCGCAGCCGGTCGAAAGACTGGCAACCGCTCCCACCCCGGACGAACACCTGCCGAACCACCGGCCAGACCCGCCGCCGGGAGGGACATTCGGCAAAGGTAAGTCCCGTCCCAGGGGGGTGTGCGGGGGGCGGGGGGTGTGTGCGAAGAATTTCTCCCCGAAACTTGTTCGGGGGGCCGAACATGTTGGCGCTCGGCCCCCCGAAGTTTCGGGGAGAAATTCTCCGCCATCCCTACTCTTTTCTTTCTTTTTTCTAAGCCATCATCATCTTGGGCGGGCTAGTTGGGGTGGAGGTACGGCTGATGGAGAGAGGCTGCTTACCTCTCTCTCACGAATCTCCGGGAGGCCGAATGCCAACGCATTCGGCCCCCCGAAATTGGTGGAGAAACAGTCCACCCCCCCGCCCCACCCGGAATGGGACTTACCTTTGGCGAATGTCCCTGGTGCTGGCGGCTCCTGGCGGCGGTGCAGCGGTGGTGCGGCGGCGGCAGCGGCGGCCGGTCTTCTGACTGGCTGCCGCTGCCGCCATTTCCCAGTAAAAAAACACACAAAACAAACGTGATAGGCTACGTAAAGATTTACATAGCCTATCATGGCTAAATTTTCAAAAAACACCATGATAGGCTACATAAATCCTTACGTAGCCTAACACGGCTGATTTGGGGGGGGGGAAAGCACGTACGCAAATGGCGGCGCCCATGGGCACCGCCATTTGATTCCGTATTTAGGCACGTGTAGTCTATGGAAACATTTACATGTATATGTAATAGCATTGCCCTTATTTTCGCTGTAGTCTCCGTAAATGTTTACGTAGACTACACGTGCCCATATAAGGAATGCAAATGGCAGCGCCCATGGGCGCCGCCATTTGCGTATGCGCTTTTTTTTCCCCAAAAAATGTCAGCCGTGATAGGCTACGTAAGGATTTACGTAGCCTATCACACGGCTGACTGAAGGGACGCAAATGGCGGTGGCTACGGCCGCCGCCATTTGTGTCCCGGCCGGCCAGGAGGATTCGTGGCCGGAGGGACGGGGCGCCTCCCCCCCGGCCAGAATTTCGGTGGGGAGGAACAGAGTGTCTGCCCCCCACCACAAAGCAAGCTGCGGGACCAGGTAAGTGACTTTCGTCCATCCCTACTTTTTTATGAGCAGAGAAATGGAAGGGGTCCTTGCATCTTTTCCATCTCCCCTAATCCTGTGGATAAAAAAGGAGCAGGAAAAGAATAGGGATGTTGCAAGCACCTGGCTTCATCCAGGAGGCCGGTGAAATCTCTCATGCCTGCCCCCCTGGCCCCCACTCACTGATCTCCAGGGCACTGAAGGGCCTGCCCAATGAGTGCCCTGGAGGTCAGCAAGTGGCTGGGAACAGCTCGGACTTGTCTGCCCAGCTGGCTGTCCTTGCTTGACAGCTGACCAGGCAGGAGGAAGAGGAGGTGGTGCCCCATTGCAGGCACCCTCCCAGATGTTCTCCACACTCACCTGGGCTCCATCCAGCGAGAACCAGCCATCTTGCTGACTTGTTTTTTTTTTTTTTTTTTTTACGGAAAAAGGGAGCTAAAAGAAACTATGCATATTTAAATGTGCACATTTTTTAAGATCCCTTTTTCCATTTTTTTTTAAAGGCAGCAAAATGGTGTGGGCTCACCAGATGGGCCCAGGGTGAGTGCAGGCAGCTCACCGAGCTCCTGGGGCCTCAAGCACAGGTCCGGGGGGGGGAGCAGGGGAGGCGCTTCAGCAGGTGCCCGGAGAACCCGGGCAGGGGTGGGTTTGCACATCCCTAGAAGAGAATGATTTTGAGCCAAGAAGCTACTGAGGGTGAAATATTAATCCACTTTTCTCCATCTACATTTCCTTTACCTTGATGTGCTTCCTGTCCAGCATGACCAGCCCAAGACGTTTGGCTACCTGAGGTGAAAGATAAGATGGTGCCCCCTGTCACTTCATGTAAAATGGCTGATTGGACTGGTAGTTGAATCTTTCTTCAACACCTGGCAATAGGACAGCATCCTCCACCACACCTGAAGGCAGCAGGCTAGCTAAGGGGGCACAGGGCAGAACACAGCTCTCTTCTGCAACACCATGCTGCCACCTCCCAGCATCTGCTGCCTGAGGCAACTGTCTCACTCTGCCTAATGGTGGGGCTACCCTTGCTGTCCAGGCTGATGTCAGCTTTAAAGAAAAGGTGGAGGGGAAAAAAAGAACTCCATGTAACCCAGTGTTCAGAATGACGACAGATGGAGAGGGATGGAGTGGAATGCCATCCCACTTTTTTCCCCATGGATCTATAACCATCTCACTTCTTTTCAGGCAGACATCATTGAGTCTGGATTTCTCCCTCTTTGAAACCATCCCACCTCCCTCAACCCCACCTTTTTTTTGTCTCTCCCTGGTGTAACAGGTAGTTGATCTCAGTCTCACTTATGAAAGAATTGAGTCTCCCCCTTGGTGTGTTTGAACCTTTTATAACAAGAAGGTGGGGGGAGAAATTAATCAATCTCTCTCAATTCACACAGCTTTGCTCCATGTGGCTCCAGTTTCCAACCTGCTGAGTTCTTCTCCTCAGCAAAGGGCAGGGGGATTAACTGAGTTGTGCTCTATGGTTCACTGTGTTGTGCTCCATGAGATGACTCATTTTGTTATGCTGTGCAGTTTCTAATTAGCGGTGTTTGTAAGGCTTAGGAAGGCTGGATATAGTGAAGCAGAGATAAAGTGCTGTCCCTTTTAGTGCTTAATGATTGTTCGATGGTTCTTCTGAGTACTTTAAGAAAGCTGCCTAAATGTGTAAGAGTAAATGAAGAACTGGGGTGCTTCCAAATAGAGGGCTTCTATCTAGTGGCCACTGATGGAGCAGAGGGCAGGGCAACTAGTGGTAGTAGGCAGAGCCAAGATTTGCAGGAGACAGGACTAAGGGGTCACAGATGGCAGAGCCAAGCAGTTGCAACAGACACAGCCAAGGCAGTGATGATCTATTGCAGAGAAAAAGGAAATGGAGGTGATTAACTTTGAGATCATGTCTGCAAAGCCAAGAGTTGGGGTAGGGGGTGGGGATCTGCATAGCAACACACAAAAGCAGTCTTTTTGAATCCACGGCAGCAGCAACTCATTGCGCAAGAAAGGGAAACTGAGACAAATTAACTTGAAGATATAAAGCCTATAAAGTGTAGGGTCAGCTGGGGGAGATCCACACAGCAACGGCAAACCATTCCCTAGACCCAAATTCTTCTGCCCCAGCGGCAACCCCCTGCACAGAAAAGGCAAACTAGGAGGAAAATTCAAAAATTGTTCACATGCACAGAGAAGGCAAACTAGCAGGAACATTGAACAATTATTCATATGCGTGCGCACACACACACACTGTTTGCTCTACCTCTCTTTCTGCAGTGTTTGCTGCTCACAAGTAAAGGAAGGAAGTAGAGGCTGAAGGCTCAGCCTACGCCACACTGCTGGCGTGGTCTTCACAGGAATAATAACAACAAAGCCTACTCTTGGCTATGAGTGTCCTTCATGGATGCTCGTTTTCCAAGGGAAAAAGTCGTGGGCCTGAGTGGCTCTGGGAGCCAGTTATGACCATTCTATGGAAAGGCAGTGAGGCTGGGCACCTGGAAGGACCTCGCTGCCTGTCTGACTGAGTCTGCCAAATGGTGACAATGAGAAAAAAATATATACCTGGGAACATTCTGAGCATACATCCACAGTGCGCACGCATGATAGCCCAACTCAGAGAATGAGGAAGGAATGGAGACTGAGGAGAATGGAGGAAGGAAGACTGACAAACAAGTGTCACAGTGCGCGCGCTGCACTACACAGGGTTAAGGACATCTTGCACAAAAAAATGACGTGCTTGGGTGGGTGGCGGGCTCTGGAGATGGGAGAGCTCTGGACAGTTGCTGCCCCTCCCACTCTTAATAAGAAGCAGCCTCTGTTCCTAGCACTGCCAGATCAAAGAACTGTAGAAAAACATGGGAGGGCTACAAATGGAAGACAACATCATCTGGACACCCCCTCCCCCATTAAATGCTATGAATGAAGGAGTATGATTTCACACACACACACACACACACACACACCTAATCTGGAAGCACCCCTGGTCTTGCCAGTTTATACAGCTTTATAAATGCTGTCATTTGACCCGCATTTTTGTCTACATTTTTATGTGCAAAAATGTATTAACGGTAGCTTCTACGTTTCTTAAATTCGTAAGCTATGATATTGTCTGAAATCTTTCTGGAGAAAAACACCACCACCCTATTTCCTGAAGAGTTTTCGCTTCCAATGATGTTCAAAATGTGATAAATCTCAGATCTTCCATGTGGGAAAAGATTAAGAATAGGAATTAAAATTTATTTATTTGTTTGTTTATTTCATTTATATCCCACCTCTTTTCCCTTCCAAGGAACACAAGGTAGCATGCATAATCTTCCTCCTCTCCATTTTATCCTCACAACAACAACCCTGTGAAGTAGGTTGGGCTGAGAGTCTTGACTGGCCCAAAGTCACCCAGTGAGCTTCCATGGCTGAGTGGGGGCTAGAACCTGGATCTCCCAACTCCCAGTCCAGCACTCTAGCCACTACACCACACTGGCTCCCTACTATGCCAAATAGATGGTTGAAAAACACATCATTGTGACTGGATTATTGTGTATGCTTCTCACCTTACCATCCTTGCAGAATGTACCCATTTCCTGATCTTATGATGTTCCATGTAGGGATGGACAGGTGCCCCCCTGTCCAGGTTCTTCAGGTGCCTGCCCAGCCCAGCCCTGCTTGTGTGCCCCTGGACCCGTGCTCAAGCTCCCCGCTGCTTGCCAAGCTGCCCGCACTCACCTGGGACCCGCCCTCCAGCACTGAGATCACCATTTTGCAACCCCCCCCCCAAAAAAAACTGGTGATCACAAATAAGTGCGCATCTAGTTGTCTGTGAAATGGCACCGAGAATCACACATATATACAAGATTACAGGAGTAAGTGGCCCATTTATGCCTGGAATCTTGCGTATAGGGGTGATTCATGGTGCCATTTTGCATGCAACTAGATGTGCACATGTTTGTGATCACCTTTTTTTTCACAAAATGGCGATCACTGCGCTGGAGGATGGGTCCTGGATGAGTGCCAGGGGCTTGGCAGATGTGTGTGGGGGTGTTGAGTGGGGGCAGGGGCTTGGTGGGCAGGCCTCAGGGCACAGGTGTGAGGGAGTCTGCTGGACCCCCAGCCCCAACAGGGCACCTGCACTATGCCTAGTTCCATGTTTGCCCACTCCCAATAAGTGTAACTTTAACAGCTATATGGTAGGCAAGTACCATACTCCTCTCCCTGCTGGAAATAGCTGTACCAACCAATTGTATTTGACTGATGGATGAAAATTTCATTTGGTTCATTTTTTGATAAGAATTTCCCCAAAATTGCAAATTTCTTCATATGGGATTAATTCAGTTTCCCATCATCAATACTATTATTAGTACTTATGGAACATATTTTAATATGATATATGTTTTCATCATTTGTTAGAGGCTTTTAAGCAGAAGCTGGATGGACACCTATCAGGAATGCTGTGGCAGTAGATTTCTTACATCACCAGGAGACTGGACTAGATGATCTTTGAGGTCCCTTCCCACTCCATGATTCAGTGATTTTATGATATCACTTTAAACATTTTAAAAAGTATAATAGGGGGAAAGTATTGTGAGTGCATAATTGTGTGCTGGGCGTATTTCTATAGAAAGCAAATCTTTTTTAACATGTTTTTTCCCAAGCCTTCTTTTTTAAAGCCTAAAAACCTGCAGAAGAGGACAAGAATTAAAATGAAAAAGGATCTAGAATCATTCCGATGGAGAGGAAAGAAATATTTGTACATTATTCATCACATTCTGGGTTATTCATCAAAAGTTTCATTCTTCAGCTGAAGTCTTTTCCTTATCTTAAAGCCACTGACAGGAATACATATCACCCAAGTTGAAAAGATTGAATTACATTTCTCTCGCTGCTGCTGAAATTCATGGGAGCTCAGACCGGGGTTAGTCCCTAGGTGTACCAAGCCGGTGAATTTTATGATTCCCCCCTCCCCCTGGAGAACAACGCTAACAGGGTCTGTCTCTTCATTGTGCTACGGAGATGATTGAAAATGTGGTGCTATATCACTTGATAAAAAGACCTTTGCTAAAAAAGAGAGTAGCTTTGTCATTTGATAGCATTACCCATGGGATCTCACAGACTGATTTGAGCACTAGGCGCTCAGCAGCCTTTGTCAGCCCCAAGCTTTTTCCTCCAGCTTGGTCCCATGCAGAGGTGAAAGAGAGCCCAGCCTCATATATATCAGTAGTATACATGATAAACTGAGAGAAAGAGCAAACCCAGTCCACAGACCATTTAAACACGAATGCCTTTATTCAAAATTAATTCATCCAACTGAGGTGATTGGACTACGTCAGTTAATCACCAAGAACTATGGCTGGGCGCTGACTATATTTCTCCCCCACTCCACATAAAAGTAAGTAGTTTGAAACAATTATTGACATTCATGGAGTGTAGAGTCATACATGCATCTTTAGGAAACAGGGTTGGGAGGTATTTGTACTGTTTCAAAAACCTGCGACACCTATTTAACCAGAAATGGTAGTATGTATCCTAGGGGAAACAGAATTTCTCTCAAAACCAGTTTTGTAACTTACCAAATATATTGCCTTTAATTGCAGCCAAACGTTAGTGAGAAAGAAAAGAGACTGGTAAGATGTCACACTGAAGATCAGTGAGGAAGGGAAGAGCCATAGTTCAGTGGTAGAGCACCGGCTTTGCATGCAAAAGGTCCCCAGGTCAATCCCCAGCATCTCCAAGTAGGGCAGTGAAAACTCTTGCCTGGAACTTTGCAACACTAAGGGGGTAGTGTCTTCAGTGGCTCATATATGTAAGGCATTTGCAGGACTCATTTTTCATCTAAATGACTTTCCCAGCCCCCTTGGGCCAATTTAAATGTGGATTTGACAAAGCACTAAGCAGCATACTTAACGGCCCAGGTTCCAGTTAAGAATACAGTCCAATGCATGCCTACTTAGAAGTACATCTCACTTTGTTTAGCTTACTCTCAGGCACACACCCAGGACTGCAGCCTTTGAGCTGGTTCTTAAGTAGCACTAAATCATCATTTAGCATTACAAAACTGGGCCTTAACCTTGGGCGTTTGTGTTGCCTTCTCCTTTCTGGGCACAGGAGGAAGGAATCCAGAAACATTTGTGTCTGCTTTCAATTAACTGCAGCTTGCCATGTCATTTGAACCTAACAAACTATGGTTAATCTTAATTAAGTTTTGTTGAAACAAGCTAACTTCAAAGCTTGGCTCATTAAGCTGGTTTGTTTGAAGAAAACATAGTTAAGATGAACCACAGTTTAGGTTTCAGGTGACATGCTAAACTAAAAATGGAAAATTCCAGGCTCCTTCTCATGAACACATCAAAGGGAAGGGAAGGGGGCATGTGTCAGCCTGATGTTCACTTCAGCTTACCTTTGCAATGCATTGTTTTGCATTACATACAAACCCTCCATATGTATTCCTTTGTTTTCTTCAGAAAGGTTGTGATGAAAACATCAAACAGAAGCTGGACAGTGATGGTCATGTCTTCATCACATCCAGTCTGTATGAACTGACAAAAAAACAAACTATAGATGGAAATAAGGTCTCAAAGTGTCATGATGAGTTGATGCTTTTATGCTCAATAAAATATGGCCGCTTGCTCAATAATCCTTTACCATTATTTCCAGGCCCAATAATACATTTCTGATGGTCCAAACCCAATATACTACTACAATTGTATACAATATATCAGGGTAGGCAACCTGGTGCCCTACAGATATTTTGGACTACCACTCCCATGATATCTTACCATGGGCCATGCTGGGTAGGACTGATGAGAATTATTGTTGATCTGGAGGAATCCAGAATGTCCAGCCCTTCAATATACAATGTACAATAAAAAACATACATTTTGTATAGTACAAACTGTACTATATTGTGTGTATTGGTGAGGGGAGGTTACTTTGTACCACTCTGAGTGCTATTTTTGACAGAAAGAAGGGATGTAAATTTAACAAATAAAGGAATAAAATATAAGGTCTGAAGCATAATTCTGCTTGTTGGTGAGCTAATATCAAAAATCAAAAATCATTTCATTTCATTTCATTTATTTCATTTCTATACCACACAATAGCTCAAGCTATTGACCAGGCAGGCCCCCAGGTACCGAGCCAGCTGTGCTGCTCCACCTGCCCCTCCCTGGAGGGGCTACATAAGCTGGCTGGCTGAGGTGGCCTGGGAGAGCCAGGGCCTGCAAGAGAAGCCACCACCACCACCACCACCACGGAAGAGGCGTGTTTGCCACCGCTGGGCCTGCTGCTGCCGCCGCTGCTATCACCACCAGGCCTTCCCTGTGGACTTCTGCCTGGCAGACCGCCAGTCCCTGCAGGACCAGGCCCCCAGGTACCGAGCCAGCTGTGCTGCTCCACCTGCCCCTCCCTGGAGGGGCTACATAAGCTGGCTGGCTGAGGTGGCCTAGGAGAGCCAGGGCCTGTAGGAGAAGCCACCACCACCACCACCACCGGGGAAGAGGCGTGTTTGCTGCTGCTGGGCCTGCTGCTGCCGCCACCAGGCCTTCCCTGTGGACTCCTGCCTGGCATTTTTAAGGGGATTTTAATTGTTTTGTTTGTTTGTTTTATTTTGTTGGGGGGGATTTTGTTGTGTTTTTAGAGGTGGGTAGCCTGCCTGATAGGTGGGAGTGAGGGGGTATGTGTCCACCTGATGGAGGCAGTGGGGGGAGTGTTGGGGGCCAGAACATACCGAGGCTGGGCGGCAAGCGCTGGCGGAGTGCTAGGGGCAGGCCATGCCAGGTAAGGGGAACAAGGGAGAGATGTGTAGTATCTGTCCCCTGCTCCAGGCCTGTCCAGAGCCAAAGGATGGCTGGGGGAGGCATGACCCCATCTTCTGGCCTTCGTTTGCTGCTCTGCAATGCCAGGTCTGTTATCCAGAAAACCTCCCTCATCCATGACATGATCCTGGATGAGGGCGCAGACCTGGCATGTATTACGGAGACCTGGCTGGCTGAGGCTGCTGCTCCAACCCTTGCAGCCATGTGTCCAGCCGGATTTTGGTATGCACAGCAGCCGAAGGCTGGGGATCAGGGAGGGGGAGTGGCTGTTATCTACCGAGAGTCCTTGGTCTTCACCAGACCCCCTCTCTGGGAGACCAAGGTTGCTGAGTGCATGTACTGGAGGTTGGGCCCGAAGGGCACTCTGGGGATTCTGCTCGTGTACGGTCCACCCCGCTGCACAACTGACTCCCTGGCCGAGGTGCTTGAGGTGGTCTCTGATGTGCGTGTACAGTCCCCAACTTACTGGTGTTGGGGGACTTCAACGTACATTCGGAGGCCATCCTCACAGGAGCACCTCGGGACTTCATGGAGACCATGGCCTCCTGGGAGCTGCACCATATTCTAACTGGGCCCACCCATGTAGCCGGTCATGCACTAGACCTTGGGTTTGGTTCTGGAGAAGTGGGGAGTGATCTGGCAGTTGGGGGTATATCCACCACCCCCTTGTCATGGTCAGATCACTATCTGGTGATGTTGGACTTCTCGGTTCCACAACCCCTCCGCAGGGGTGGAGGACCCATTAAAATAGTCCGCCCCAGGCGTCTTATGGATCCAAATGGATTCCTGAACGCGCTTGGGGATTCTCTGGGGCATGCCAATGGCCACTCGGTCGAGACCCTGGTGGGTGGCTGGAATGCCGCAGTCACTGGGGCATTAGATCAGGTGGCTCCAAAACGCCCTCTCCCCCTGAACAGGGCTCGGACTGCACCATGGTTCAATCCACGGTTACGAGCTCTGAAACAGGATGTGAGATGGCTAGAGCGCCGGTTGCGGAAGTCTCGCTCCAAAGACGATCAGACACGGGCTAGAGCTGTATCTTCAGCCTATCACGTGGCGGTGAAGGCAGCAAAAAAGGAATATTATGCTGCCTCCATCGCGTCTGCAGAGTGCTGTCCCAGGAGGCTGTTCCAAGTGGTCCGGAGCCTGGTCGGTCCTGTGGCTCCGGAACCACTGGAGCATTCTAAGGCCTCCTGTGAGGCTTTGGCAAGGCACTTTGCAGATAAAATTGATCAGATTAGGTGTGTTACTCTGTACACTGTGGATACAGTTAGTGAGCAAGAGGCGGCCTGTGGCAAACCGGTTTTGTGGGATCGGTTCCAGCTTCTTCCTCCTGATGAAGTGGACAAGGTGCTTTCATCTGTAAGGCCGACCACCTGCTTACTTGATCCTTGTCCATCTTGGCTCATTATGGGCTGCAGAGAGAGACTGGGTGAGGGGATCAAGGCGGTGGTGAACGCCTCCCTTGAGGAGGGAGTGATGCCATTAGCCCTCAAGGAGGCAGTGATAAGACCGCTCTTAAAGAAGCCCTCCTTGGATCCTCAAGTTCTGAACAACTTTTGCCCAGTCTCAAATCTGCCATTTTTGGGCAAGGTGATTGAGCGGGTGGTGGCGGTGCAGTTGAAGGCACACTTGGAAGAAACTGATTATCTAGACCCATTTCAGTCGGGCTTCAGGCCTGGGCATGGGACAGAAACGGCCTTGGTCGCCTTGGTGGATGATATGAGGAGGGCTCTGGATAGGGGTGAATGCTCCTTCCTTGTTCTCCTCGACCTCTCAGCAGCTTTTGATACCATTGACCACGGTATCCTCCTGGACCGCCTGGAGGGGTTGGGCATTGGAGACACTGTATTGCGGTGGTTCCGGTCCTTCCTCTCCAGCAGGTACCAGAGGGTAGCACTGGGAGAGGAGGTTTCGGATCCGTGGCCACTTACTTGTGGGGTGCCACAGGGTTCCATCCTCTCCCCGATGCTATTTAACATCTATGTGAAGCCGCTGGGGGCTATCATCAGGAGGTTTGGGGTGCAGTGTCATCAATATGCGGATGACACGCAGCTCTACCTCTCATTCAAATCTTCACCAAGGTTGGCCGTAGAATCCCTGTCCAAATGTCTGGAGACGGTGAGTGGCTGGATGGGGAGGAATAAGCTGAAGCTGAACCCTGACAAGACCGAGGTACTTTTGGTGGGAGACAAGAGGAGGCTGGGGGATGTTGACCTGGTGTTGAATGGGGTACGGCTACCCTTGAAAGACCAGGTCCGCAGCCTGGGGGTCATTTTGGACTCCCAGCTGTCCATGGGGGCTCAGGTGTCAGCTGTGAGCCGGACAGCGCTGTATCAACTCCATCTGATATGGTGGCTGCGCCCCTTCCTTCCCGACCATCTGCTCACATCAGTAGTACATGCCCTGGTCTCCTCTCGTTTATACTACTGTAATGCGCTCTACATGGGGTTACCCTTGAAGACGGTTCGGAAGCTGCAGCTGGTACAGAACGCGGCAGCTTGCCTGATTAAAGGCAGCCGCCGGCGAGATCACATCACTCCAGTGCTGAAGGAGTTGCACTGGTTACCAGTTGTTTTCCGGGCCAAATTCAAGGTGTTGGTTTTGACCTTTAAAACCCTATATGGTTCCGGCCCAGCCTATCTTAAGGAGCGCCTCCAGCAACACCAGACAGGCCGCTTAACAAGATCAGCCTCAGATGGCCTTCTCTCTGTCCCATCAGCCAGGACAGCTAGACTGGTGGGGACGAGGGAGAGGGCCTTTTCTGTGGTGGCCCCCACTCTGTGGAACTCCCTCCCTAGGGAACTCCGTCATGCCCCCTCTTTAATGAGCTTCCATCGTGCATTAAAAACGTGGTTGTTCAGGCAGGCATTTGGGGTGGGTTAGGGTATTTTTTTTAAAAAAATTATGGTATAATTTTATTGTTTTAAATTGTTTTATGGTGTGTTGTACATCGCCCAGAGTGGCTGGGTGACCAGCCAGATGGGCGATTAATAAATTTAATAAATAAATAAATAAATAAATAAGCTCTCTGGGAGGTTCACAAAAATAACAACCCAAAAATACAACATAACAAAAACATAATATAAAAACTTTAACATACACAATTTAAAAACAATTTAAAACAGCTAAAAAAGAAGTTACAATAAGATATTGGGACCTGATAAAACAACTGACATTAAACCCCCCATCATATGCTGTCAAATGCCTGGGAGTAGTGGAATGTCTTAAACTGGAATGTTGGTACCAGCCAGGTCGATCTCATTGGGGAGACCATTCCACAATTTTGAGGATACCACTAAGAAGGCTCTCTCTCTCTTGTCGCCATTCTTTGAGCTTCCCTCATGGAGGGCAGTGTTTTCTGGTAGGTCTGAGAGATGAGCTTGCTTGTTGTCCCCCTCCCCCAACACTTTAATTCACTGAATATGATGCAGTGAATTACTGAAGATTCACTGAATATATAAACAAATTAACAGATGGAGGTAAATTTATCCTTATTTATTTCAGTTTTATCTTTCATTCAGCTATTCTGGTTGTGGATAGAACTGCAAATAGGCTACATTTCTACCAGTTCCAATCCATCTCTGGTTTAATTTGTTTTCCCTGTAAAGAAAAGATAGTATATAAAATATTTGTGAAGTTCTTTCCCCCCAGCTCCTTAAATATAGAAGTTTAAAGGATGAATATTATTATTTTTATTTCAATTTCAGTTAAACCAAATGCTATGAGGCAATTTTGCTTTCATATTGCTTTTCCCAGCAGCTTCATTAATAACCCTCCCTAAGAGCTTTTGTGTCACCAGCTTAAGAGCAGCCACCTGGGTCACACATCACTCTAGCTTTCACTCAATAGTAAGAGGAATGTTTGATGATAATAGCTCAGTTGTCTATCAATCTTTAGCAACATGCAAGTGATGAGAAAATAGGCAGCTGAAATTTTACCAAGGCTGAGCTATGACATATCAAGGACAACAGGCACTTGATGAAGACAGGGAGAACCTTGGAGAATACAATTAAAACAAATCCAATGCTAGCTTTCAACTATTCTTCCCTAAATGAGGAGATTTGAGGAGGAAAATATTACACTTAGAATACTTCCATGTTTACAAGATTAAAAATTTGTGGCATATCACACCTATTTTCTGTAACTAAAATGAACACAGTGAGTTTGATTAACTCTCCAGTGTCTGGAGAGTGAATAAAGGAACAAAGGCTTCCCTCCTAAATCCTGCCAACACCTCTGTGTATCACTAAACTTTAATCATTAATAATTAATACTAAGTAGGTGAAAGTAGTTGATTAGGGATGTTGGAGGGTTCTGGTTGGGGGTGGAGCTTGACAAACTTTTGTTGCCCTCCTCCCGGGACTCTGTTCTGTCTTTTACCAGCTGGGCCGACTCGGTATGCAACAAGCTGGATCAGCTAGTGGAATTTCTATATTATTTTTTTTGGCAGAGAAAAACACTTGTGCAAATTATGGTGACAAATTGTGCAAATTTGCATAACTTGTGCAAATTTGCATAATTTGCACAAATTAGGAGTAATTTGCACAAAATATGCAAATTTGTGCTTGAACTTGCACCAATCTCTATTTGCCCAAAATACAGCCAAGACCAAAAAAAAAGTGGTAGAAGTCCCTGGAATTCAGGGAAATGATGTGGCTCAGCTCAGAAAAGCAAGCTAAATCAGGCACACCTCAGAAGTCTGACGAGCCCCAAATGGGCAGGAGTTCGGAGTGACAGACATCTCTATTTTTGATCAGTGTTGCGCATTGAGTTTCCACTAACAGAACAATGTGCCACACTCATTTTTGCACATGGTTCCAGTGCAACTGGGAGAAAAGTTTTGGGATGGGGGAGGTACTTAATTAAATCAGTAAGCTCCACCACCAGGTTCAGCCAAATCATCCCTCAACCCACCAAGGCCTCTAAAACTGTAATGAAGAAGTCACCACCCCAAAAGGTATGGGGGTGGCCTTTATCTGCCCTTCTTTCTGAAACCTGAGCACTGCCCTCTGCATGGTTCCCCATCCAGCAGAGGATGTGCACATGAAGGTCTGCCCTCACTGAATTTGGGGTAGAGAAATAGGGATGTCAGAGAATTTCGCCACGAATCTCAGGGAGGCCGAATGCCAGTGCATTCGGCCCCCCAAAATTGGTGGCGAAAAGGTCTGTCTCCCCGCCCCCCCCGGGACAGGACTTACCTTGGGCGAATCCTCCTGGCGGCGGTGGCTCCAGCAGCGGTTCGGCGGCGGCCGGTCTTCCGACTGGCTGCTGCCGCCGCCATTTCCAATAAAAAACAAAACAAAACAAAATAACGTGATAGCCTACGTAAATGTTTACGTAACCTATCACAACTGAGTGAAAAAACAAAACAAAACCGCATGTACGCAAATGACGGCACCCATGGGCGCCGCCGTTTGCGTTCCTTATTTTGGCACGTCTAGTCTATGTAAACATTTACGTAGACTACAGCGAAAATAAGGGGAACGCAAATAGTGTAGATGCTATGCTATTTGCGTTCCTCTTATTTTCGCCGAAGTCTACGTAAATGTTGACGTAGACTAGACGTGCCAAAATAAGAAACGCATTTGCGTACGCACGGTTGTTTTTTTTTTCACTCAGCTGTGATAGGCTACATAAACATTTATGTAGCCTATCACGGCTGACTGCAGGGATGCAAATGGCGGCGGCTATGGCCGCCGCCATTTGCAGGCCGGCCAGCCAGGATTCAGGGGTGGAAGGATGGAGCGCCTCCCCCCCCCGGCCAGAATTTCGGGGGGAGGGATGGAGCGCCTCCCCCCTGGCCAGAATTTCGGGGGGAGGGATGGAGTGCCTCCCCCCTACCGCGAATCAAATTTCGATACAGGTAAGAGACTTTCGTACATCCCTATGAGAAATTAATGAGTGAATTTACAAATAACCAACAAAATTAAGAATTCAAATACTATATTTATATTGAAGCTGATTCTATTCTACAAACCCTGACTCAAAAGTGTGCAGAAGAATCCAAGGTCCCATTTTTTTCAAAAGGAAAAAAGGGGATGTCTTCAAGATAGTAGAAATTTATTTGAAAAAGGTATGCCAAAATACTAGAGGATTAAGATCAAGAAGATGCAACAAAATTGAATTATATTTTTCATTTTGTGTTCATCGATAAACATATTGATCAGGATATTAAAGCTTGGACAAAGGGTTCTTTTTACACTTGAAGGTAATAACCAAAGTTGGTGTGAGATGTAACTCCCCTTGCCACTAAATGCCACCCGGGGGGGACCCCAGTACATGCTTACCCCAGTGCAGGCTGTCTGTGTAAACAGCCACAATTTACACAGAAGGAAGTGTTGAAAATGCTGTAAACGACACAATTTGTGGCTGTATTTTTCCTGCGATTGGCTAATGGTGGCTGCCATTAGCTGATTGCACAATTTAGAATGGAGAAGAGCTACCTCGCAAAATCCAACAGGTGCAGAAAGGCCCCAAGTGGCCTGGATTTCCCTGTTGTGGACCCCCACCCCCGGCTGGACCAAAAGTCATTGGGGTTCGTGCATCCCTAGTTGTTATCCATTATTTTTACATGCAACTTTTCCACACAGCAAAAATATATACCAACTAGCTGTGATGCTCAAGGCATTGCTCATTATTAATTTCCTGTGACATCTGCAGTGGTGAAAAAGCTATCCATTTCTCAAATAGGTGATCTTTGGGACCCTTCAAGACTCATGACTGGAACATCAATGAAACCACATTATTGATCACGCATCACTGTGATACTTACAGTACAACCCTATGCATATTTACATCTTACTCAGATGTAAGTTCCACTGTGTTCAATGGGCCTTTCTCCCAAGTAAGTTGTACATAGGATTACAGCCTTAAAAATCCACCTTCAACAGATGATTTCTCCATTTATTTCACTAGAATGAGTAGAATGCTTTATGGATCAGATGAAGTTATAGGATGTGATCTCATCCTAGTTATACTTTAGTGTATGCCACTAGTATCCCCAGAAGGGAATGAATATCCCAGTCCACATCAGTCACATCCAGTAACTTCAGCTGGTTGAAAACTGTGGTGCGCATCTGCATCCAGATGCAGGCACCATGCTTGTGGATGTCACTTAATGGACTGGGGTAAGAATAGACTGGCATGGTTGAAGTAGTAATTCATGACTTTCAAGTCATCTATTAATTTCCAACTATGAACATGCTTAATGCTATATATGTGCTTGGTGAAAGCAGAATGCTCATAACTTTGCAAGACAATTGAAACTTTGAGTCACATGTTGAAGAAGACCCCATGAAATATGACATAAACTCTTTTGAACAGTAGCCATGTTCACAATGAAGGTGCTTGGACATATTTGTTTTTTCACCTGTATTCTTTCTTTATTACTTTTTAATTTTGGGTGCTTCTGCTCCTCGCTTCTGAGTTTCTTTATTTCCAGTCAATCTCTTCCTTACCTCTTTTTTCTCCAATTCACTATGCAAACTTCAGAATCCATCTCTAACACCATATGCTCTGTTTTTTCTGCTTGGCTTGCAGAATCTATAAGCATTAGATGTCTGGTTGAAGCTTGATGTTGTCTTGACCATTTTACTAAATAAAAGTCATAACTCTGGTGGCTTTATTCTGTTTCATATAAATATATGTTTATTGTAGACTTGAACAATTATGGCAGCCATGTAATGTCATACAAATGGCATCTTGAGTGCTTACATTCATTTTCTTAACAAGCTTCATGCACAGAAATTACAAATCTCCCATTAAACTAGTGTTAACACTGACACGGTAGTTACATAAAACCTCAACAGCAGGGTTGTTACAGCTATAATAAATCAAGGTTTTAACAGCTCTCCAGAAAATGTATTTTTCTTCATTGATTGTCTACATAAGAATATGAAGAGAGCTGGGTTTGTCAACTACCCTCACACATCCCACCCAAATTAATTATCCTTATTGACATTATTGCTTGCCGTCTTTAAGAGCTGAAAACACATGATTACAAGCCTCCCCTAATATATCTGTTGCTGGACTGTGCCACCATAGAATGTACCTGGGGGGCTGAATGTTCAAATGTTCCCCATATAGAAATCCCAAGACATACAAAGCCAGCACACCAGAGAAAGGCTCTAGCTTACCCTTCTCCCTCACATGATAGTTTTGTATATATGCATGTATTTTGTATGATACAGCATACCTTTAAGTATGCATCCCCTTACTTGCCGTCTTAAATGATATTGCCCAGTAAAAGTGGCACAGTGTTATTCCCTTTTTAAAGGCACTTCCTTCTATAGGAGCTACTGCAGTTCCTCCATAAGAACTTCTTCCTGCAAGTGCTACTGAATCCCTCCTTTCCTATTAAGGTGTATCCAATCAAATATAGAAGGGTCTACTTTTTCCTGCCACCCGCCACCCCACTCTCTTTGGGTAGCCCAACCTTTGGCCTCAACAGTAATTTATGTGGACTACATTTACCCATATAATAAAGTGCGTGGGTGAATTATAAGCTCATCTCTAATGCCAACAAATAAAAAGCTTTATGGCCACCCATGGTATACTTTGCTGTTGTCACATTTTAAGGGAAAGATATTTCTGATCATTTTGCAAAGGGTTGCAGTGTTTTATTGAAGCCATTTTTCATACCCCTTATCTTTGCAACTAACAGTGCCAGTTTTGTGGAAGGGTCTCACGGGGCGGGAAATATTAAAATAATGCCTGAATCTCATTTTTAAAATGTGTTTGGGGGTGGGGACAGGGAGAACATCCAACTGTCTTTTAATATCAGATTGCTAATACCGTATCGCCCCCGTGCTGTTTGTTATGTCGAAGTGCAGTGGAACAATAATGTAACAAATGCATTGCCATTTATTGCTGTTGAGCTTAGTGTCTTTCAAATGTCTTTATCTGTTGAGCTATGAGGGTCAAAAAATAAGGTAGCATGGAAAGCAAGTCCATAATGCTTCCTCGAGAGTTGCTTTATCCGTTTTAACAGCAATGGTCCTAATTGGAGGTTTATACCAAAACGATAGGATTTGGCTTTCATTTTGGGATTTCAAGGATTTGGTACTGTAATGTGATCTATGCAGGGCTGCCTTTGAAAGGGATGTAGATGCTGTAGCTGGCTGAAGGCTGTGTTTACATATGGGCTATGCGAAGGAATGTCAGATCCATACTGTTACCCATTGTATTCCATGGTATTTTGGTCCCACTGTTCCCACATTTCTTTCTATCTTACCATGTGTCTGACACAGCTAAGAATAACATAACAGGAAGAGTCTATGAAAGTTTATTTATTTATTTATTAAATTTCTATATCACCCAATAGTCAAAGCTCTCTGGGTGGTTTACAAAGGTTAAAAACATTAAAAATACAGTATACAGAGATTAAAATCCATTTGCATAAAAAACACACAAACAGACAATATACGCAAGAGAACATTTATCTAAAACAACTTCAGACAAGCAATCTCAAGCAAACAATCATAACCATAAAATAATCCAGGATTGATTAAAACGTATCATATGCTGCCAAATGCCTGGGAGAAGAGAAAGGTCTTAACCTGGCACTGAAAAGTTAACTATGTTGGTGCCAGGCAGACCTCATCGAGGAAAACATTCTATAATTGGGGGGCCATCACTGAGAAGGCCCTCTCCCTTGTTGCTGTGCTCTGAGATTCCCTCAGAATAGGCAGCCAGAGGAGGACCTTAGATGTTGAGTGTAGTGTAGGTTTGTGTCGGGATAGGCACTCCATCAAGTAGTGTGGTCCTGGCCCCAAGCCGTGTAAGGCTTTATAGGTTAAAACCAGCATGCCATTATTCCTGTCATGATAAATCTGCTCATCTTTAAAGTGCCACAAATCCTTTTGTCATTTTAGTGTTCCCTACAGATATGCAACACTAATTAGATCCCAGCTCTGGGCCAGCTCTCCCACTAGGCACAGTTATAGGCAGCTACCTCAGGTGGTGGATTCTGGCAGGACAGTGAGCAGCAATGAGGTGTTGGAGGATAGAGCTGCATGTGCCACATGGCCTGCACCCCATAAACACCCTCAAAAGCTAGCCTGCTGTCCTCAGGGGGGTGAAAGATGCTGTGTCCCATTGCTACTGTTAAAGATGTAGAATGGAGGGGGGCATTTTTTCAGTCAGGCAGTAAGATGCTTTTGGACAGCCCTGATTTAACATCAGCTGTTCTAGCTCTTCACTAGATGGGCTGAAGTTATAGGCCTCAGCTGGGGGTTCCATTTGGTCCTCATTCGAAGAATGACAACCTAAAGAATTCCTGCTAAGGAAACATGTTCACGGTAAAGTTCTTATTATTAAATATATACGTAGAGTTTCACAGAGGATCTAAGAATCTGAGAGGACCTCTTCTCCTTTCTCTCTCTCCTGGGAATTTAAGATAGATTAGGAGGAGATCACTCTCAATACCATGCTGTTACCAGAGGCAATCTATAGACAATCTCCTTTTTTCAGCTGAAAGATATCTTTTATTGAACTCCTTGGTTGTCAAGCTCCAGGAAGTTCCTTTTTGATAACATTTTCTGGGTGAGATCTTTTTCAGTAATGACAGCTAGCTGTCCTTTAGGTGGTAGCTTTTTTTTTGTTAAAAATGATGTGTACATTATCTTTTTCTGGATATAAAAGAACTTTGCAGAGGTGAAAAAATGGCAAGTTGGTTTAGTTTTATCACCATTTACCAAAGTACATTCTTCTTCACATTTGCAGTTCTACCTTTCCTTGTCCACACAAACATGTGTGGATAAATATAATGGGTTTGATCCAGATTTAATCATGCTTAGAGTAAATGTATTAGAATTAATGGGATTTGAGCTAGTCATGACTAACTTTCCCATTGACTCAAAATGGTATATTCTAAGCATGACTAAGTCTAATTCCAATCTAATATGCGAACTGGGCTATCACATGCCTGAAGGCAATAAACCCAATCACTGTGACACTTTTAAAAAGTGTTGAATACAGAATGCAGGACTACATGGATGTTTTTCTGATCCAGTAGTGCAATTGTACTTATACAATAGTGCAATTGTACCAAACAGGTTTGTTGTTGTTCAGTCGTGTCCGACTCTTCATGACCCCATGGACTATAGCACGCCAGGCCTTCCTATCCTGCGCTCTCTCCCGGAGTGTGCTCAAGTCCATATTCATTGCATCGGTGATGCTATCTAATTCTCTGCCGTCCCCTTCTCCTTTTGCCTTCAGTCTTTCCCAGCATCAGGGTCTTTTCCAGGGAGTTTTCTCTTTGCATTAGGTGGCCAAAATATTGGAGCTTCAGCTTCAGTATCTGTTCTTCCAATGAGCAGTCAAGAGTTGATTTCCTTTAGGATGGACTGATTTGACCTCCTTGCAGTCCAGGGGACTTGTAAGAGTCTTCTCCAGCACCACAGTTCGACCAAACAGGTACCCATGTGTGAATCAAGCATGAAATCCAGAACAGAAGTGGGGAAATCAAAAGTATGAGTGGCTTTCACTTCTCCCCTACTTCTACTGTAAAATCCAAAGGACATCACACTCTCCACCCCAAAATGGCTCATCCCATAGATGAGCTCCACAAATCACACTTCAACTGGAGTGGAAAATGTGTGGTGCTAATCATTCTTTGCCTACTTATTGAAATACTTCAACTGGATCACACAAAGCCTGCAAAATCCAGTTAATTCTTTTACATTCATAGTTAAACTGAAATTTAGTCACGCGTCCCAAAGACCTCATTAATCCCTTCAGTTTTGTGTGGTCTTAGAAATGGTTGTACCTGAAGCAAAAGCTCAAAGTAACAACCCTTTACAACTTATTTTGTTAGCACTATAGCAGGATAGAGAAGGGCATCCCCATAATTTAGATTATGTTTCATGAAGCGATTGTTTCACAGCATGGCCAACGCTTTCACAGAGAGTTCATCCATATCACTAACACTGAACTTGTCTTTAGTTTAATGTGTCCCTATTTTACCTTTCTATGGGAAGAGGAATTAACAGATATTATTTCTCTTCAAAAATGTTGCTTGGATAGGGAATGATGGACTAGTTGCAGATTGGCACATAAGTACATGTGTAAAGCAACCCTCAGTTAGTAAGCTCATCAACCTTGGATAAGCACTTCCTTAGAAAGGGAGATACTGTATATGGAGGAAGAGAGGCACATTGTCCTAGCCTACAATCTTAAGTGCCAAGGAGAACAAATGGTGTGTGGGCATTGTGTAATCACCAGAATAATTACTTCAGGAGAGCACTTTTAGAAACAAGACGCTTCTGATGTTTAGGCTTTAAAATCCTGCATTCAATATAGTACAAGCTTCTGTTTCTCCCCATGATCTTTCTATCAAATCATTTAGAGGATGTTTTAGAATAGTTTTTCCAAAGATTGCCCATTCTAGAGCATTAAAATAAATTCAGTGGTTCTGAACTTCTGAAAGAAATCAGTAGCACTGTGTTACTTTCAGTAGCATTGTGCTATTGTATTACCCATTTCTGGACTCTATTCAAAGTGCTAGTACTAACATTCAAAGCCCTAAACAGCTTGGGGCCAGGCTACCTGAAGTATCATCTCCTTCCATATACACCTGCCCAGACCCCAAGATCAGCTTCTGCAATCCTTCTCTAGGAACCCCTGCCAAAGGAAGTGAGGTGGGTGGCTACCAGGAAGAGGTAGGGATGTACGAAAGTCACTTACCTTTTCAAAGGGTGACATTTGTAGTGGGGGCGAGACGCTCCATCTCTCCCCCAGAAATTCTCCCCGCCTAGCTCCGCTCCGCAGCGACTCCGCAGAGCCGCTGGCCGGGGCCGCCCTTAGCCGGACATCCGGCCGCTGGGCTGCACAGGGATGCAAATGGCGGTGACTGCAGCCGCCGCCATTTGCGTCCCTGTATTTCGCTGTGATAGGCTACGTATATATTTACGTTGCCTATCACGGCAAAAAAAAAGAAGGAACGCAAATGGCGGCAGCTATGGTGGCTGCCATTTGCGTTCCTGTTTTTTGCTGTGATAGGCTACATAAATATTTATGTAGCCTATTATGGCAAAAGACGGGGCGCAAATTGTGGCCACTATGCCATTTGCGTCCCTGTCTTTTGCTGTGATACGCTACATAAATATTTACATAGCCTATCTTGGCAAAAAAAGGGAACGCAAATGGCGGCGGCTACGGCGGCTGCCGTTTGCGTTCCCTTTTTTTGCCATGATAGGCTATGTAAATAATTACATAGCCTATCACGGCCTCCACAGGGACACAAATGGCGCCCCTGTGTTAGCTGTGATAGGCTACGTGATTATTTACGTAGCCTATCACGGTGATAATGAAGAAGCGAATGGCGGCTGCAGACGTGGTTGCCATTCGCACAGCAGCTCGAATGGCACCGGGTAAGTGTCCCATTTCATGAGCCTTTCGGGGGGCGGGGGGGTGGGGGGCTTCATTCCACCATGGATTTCGGGGGGGCGAATGCCGGTGCATTCGGCCTCACTGAGATCCATGGCGAAATTCTCTGACATCTCTAGGAAGAGGGCCTTTTCTGCTGTGGCACTCCAGTTGTGGAATGAGCTTTCCAGAAAGGTTCAGCTGGCACCTACGTTGTTCTTGTTTCAATGTCAGGTGAAGACCTTTTATTTTCCTAGACATTTTAGCTTGCTTGTTTTTGTCTGGTATTTAAATTTTTGTATTGCAGCTATCTTCTGTTGGTTATATCAGCAGTATTTTATTCTTTGGTATTTTATAATTTTAATTGTTGTGAATTGCCTAGAGAGCTTTGGCTGTTGGATGGTCTAAAAGTGTAATGAAACAAATACTTTAAAAATTGGGCTAAACACAATGGAAAGTATGTCACAGTTTAATACCGAAGTCCGAAGATGAATATTCGTCAGTATTAGTATCACACAATTCCTGAAGTCAAGTCTCTCAGTAGCCAGGGCCTTGAAATGACACAGCAAGATCCCTTAAGTCAGAAGTGGGGAACCTTTTTGGGCTCAAGGGCTGGATTTCATTTCATAGAAGCTCTCGGGGCTGCAGTCCAATGGTGAGCAGGGCCACAGGCAGAAGTGAATGGGGCTGGAAAATCCACCTCCCTCCAATTGTTATGAATTTATAGTAGGAAGCATGTCTACTCAGAAGTAAGCACAAGCAGCATCTCTAATCACAAATATAGGACAACCATCTGAATGTCTAATCAGAAATAAGAAGGATTGAATCAATCAGAAACAATTCCAAATAGCATCCAAATTACCAAGCCTATGTATGTCTACTCAAAAGTGAGCATGAGCAGCATGCCTACTCACAAGTATGCAGAACACGCCTCTGCATGTCTACTCAGAAGTAAGCAAGAAATTACTCAGCAGCACTCTCAAATAGCATCCCAAGCACCAAGCCTTCATGGCTACTCACAAGCAAGCAGGGTAGGCCTCTGCAGGAAAAGGCTCAGAAGGAAGGAGGACTGAATCATTCAGCAGCTTCCTCCCCTGCCACTGCTCCCTCTGCCCCAAGGAAACACTTTTATCTCCAATCAGTGCTAAGGAAGGGAAAGCACCTCTCAAGCTTTTCCTTCTAACACAGATGGACCAGGGCCAGGGGAAGAAGCTACCAGGCCAGATGGGGACCCCCATAAGCCTTATCAGTCCCATGGACTGGAGGTTCTTCATACCTGCTGTGAAGGAAAAGGGGATCCCACTGCTGGGACCAGCCCCAACCTCCCTACGAAGGAGGACTGCCCAGGACCCAATCCTGGGGTCACTTTCCCCAAAACAGGACTGGCCAAATCCAGCCTTTCAGTCCCCCAAAATACCAAGTAGCCACCCTCTTAAGTCAAGAGATACTGAAATTAGCACTGAGGTTATGCAGAGAGATCACACCAGCTAAAGGTTGGATCAAGGTTTATTAAGATCAAAATAAAGGGGTAGAGGGAAAGGGAATAATGGAAATAGAAAGGTACACATGAGGATACAAAGCCAAATCACTTAGCTATAAACAGAGAGCTTCATGAATGCACACCCAAGTAAAATCATAAATCTACCTGGCCTATCCTTACATACCTAAGCTAGGGATGTTGGAGAAGTCTGCCATGGACTGCAGTGAGGCCGGATTCTTTAGAATCCGCCCCTGTGGAGTCTGTGGTGGAACAGACTACCCCCCCGCCACCCCCTGAAATCCCCCCCAGAACGGACCTAGCTGGCGGCAGAGGCAGAAGCTCTGGGTTGTCTTCCAGCCGCTGCTGGACTGCTGCGGCCGCCATTTGCATCCCTGCCTTAGGCCATGATAGGTTACGTAAATACTTACATAGCCTATCACGGCCTAAGGCACGGACGCAAATGGCGGCCAGCATTGTTGTTCAGTTGTTCAGTCATGTCCGACTCTTCGTGACCCCATGGACCATAGCACGCCAGGCCTTCCTGTCCTGCACTCTCTCCCGGAGCATGCTCAAGTCCATATTCATTGCATCAGTGATGCTATCTAGCCATCTCATCCTCTGCCGTCCCCTTCTCCTTTTGCCTTCAGTCTTTCCTAGCAACAGGGTCTTTTCCAGAGAGTTTTCTCTTCGCATTAGGTGGCCAAAATATTTGAGCTTCAGCTTCAGGATCTGTCCTTCCAATGAGCACTCAGGGTTGATTTCCTTTAGGATGGACTGATTTGACCTCCTTGCAGTCCAGGGGACTCGTAAGAGTCTTCTCCAGCACCACAGTTCAAAAGCATCAATTCTTCGGCGCTCAGCCTTCCTTATAGTCCAGCTCTCACAGCCATATGTTACTACTGGGAAAACCATAGCTTTGATTAGATGGACCTTTGTCAGCAAGGTGATGTCTCTGCTTCTTACTATGCTGTCTAGGTTTGCCATAGCATTCCTCCCAAGGAGCAAGCGTCTTTTAATTTCATGGCTACCGTCACCATCTGCAGTGATCTTGGAGCCCAAGAAATTAAAAACTGTCATGCTTCCATTTCTTCCCCTTCCATATGCCAAAAAGTGATGGGGCCAGATGCCATGATCTTCGTTTTTTAATGTTGAGTTTCAAACCAGCTTTTGCACTCTCCTCTTTCACCCTCAACAAGAGGCTTTTTAGATCCTCTTCGCTTTCTGCCGTTAGGGTGGTATCATCGGCATATCTGAGGTTGTTGATAATTCTCCTGGCAATCTGAATTCTGACCTGTGATTCATCCAACCCGGCGTTTCTCGTGATGTACTCTGCATATAAGTTAAATAAGCAGGGTGACAATATGCAGCCTTGTCGTACTCCTTTCCCAATTTTGAACCAATCGGTTGTTCCATGTCTGGTTCTTACTGTTGCTTCTTGACCCTCATGCAGGTTTCTCAGGAGACAGGTATGGTGGTCTGGTACCCACATCTCTTTAAGAATTTGCCACAGTTTGTTGTGATCCACACAATCAAAGGCTTTAGTGTAGTCAATGAAGCAGAAATAGACATTTTTCTGGAATTCTCTTGCTTTCTCCATGATCCAGCGAATGTTGGCAATTTGATCTCTAGTTCCTCCGCCTCTTCAAAACCTAGCTTGTACTTCCAGTAGTTCTCAGTTCGCATACTGCTGAAGCCTAGCTTGTAGGATTTTGAGCATAACCTTACTGGCATGTGAAATGAGGGCAATTGTACGGTAGTTTGAACACTCTTTGGCATTGCCCTTCTTTGGAATTGGAATGTAAACTGACCTTTTCCAGTATTGTGGCCATTGTTGAGTGTTCCAAATGTGTTGGCATATTGAGTGCAGCACTTTAACAGCATCATCTTTTAGGATTTTAAATAGCTCAGCTGGAATACTGTCTTCTCCGCTAGCTTTTTTATTACTAATGCTTCCTAAGGCCCACTTGACTTCACTCTCGAGGATGTCCGGCTCAAGTTCAGTGACTGCACTGTCATGGCTATCAGGGACATTCAGATCTTTCCCGTATAGTTCTTCTGTGTATTCTTTCCACCTCTTCTTAATCTCATCTGCTTCTGTTAGGTCCCTGCCTTCTTTGTCCTTTATCATGCCCGTCTTTGCACAAAACGTTCTCTTGAGATCTCCGATTTTCTTGAAGAGATCTCTAGTCTTTCCCATTCTGTTGTTTTCCTCGATTTCTTTGCATTGTTCATTTAAGAAGGCCTTCTTGTCTCTCCTTGCTATTCTCTGGAACTTTGTATTCAATTGGATATATCTTCCCCTTTCTCCCTTGCTTTTCGCTTCCCTTTTTCCCTCAGCTACCTGTAAAGCCTCATCAGACAGCCACTTTGTTTTCTTGCATTTCTTTTTCTTTGGGATGGATTGAGTTGCTGCCTCCTGAACAATGTTATGGACCTCCGTCCATAGTTCCTCAGGCACTCTATCAGGTCTAATCCCTGAAATCTATTCCTCACCTCCACTGTATATTCATAAGGGATATGATTTAGGTTTAGTGGTTTTCCCTATGTTCTTCAATTTAAGCCAAAATTTTGCAAGAAGCAGCTCATGATCTGAGCCACAATCAACTCCAAGTCTTGTTTTTATTGACTGTATAGAGCTTCTCCATCTTTGGGTGCAAAGGACATAATCAATCTGATTTCGATATTGACCATCTGGTGATATCCATGTGTAGAGTCGCCTCTTGTGCTGTTGGAAAAGAGTGTTTGCTATGATCAGCGTGTTCTCTTGGCAAAACTCTATTAGCCTTTGTCCTGCTTCATTTTGTACACCAAGGCCATGCTTGCCTGTTATCCCAGTGATTTCTTGACTTCCTACTTTAGCATTCCAATCCCCTATGATGAAAAGGACATCTTTTTTTGGTGTTAGTTCTAGAAGGTGTTGTAGGTCTTCATAGAACCGATCAATCTCAGCTTCTTTGGCATCAGTGGTTGGGGCATAGACTTGAATTACTGTGATGTTGAATGGTTTGCCTTGGATTCGTACTGAGATTATTCTATCGTTTTTAAGATTATACCCCAGTACTGCTTTTCCCATCCTTTTGTTGACTATGAGTGCTACTCCATTTCTTCTAAGGGATTCTTGCCCACAGTAGTAGATATGATGGTCACCTGAATTAAATTTGCCCATGCATGTCCATTTTAGTTCGCTGATTCCCAAGATGTCGATGTTCAATCTTGCCATCTCATGTTTGACCACCTCCAGCTTACCTTGATTCATTGATCTTACATTCTAGGTTCCTAAACAATATTGTTCTTTACAGCATCGGATTTTCTTTTCACCACCGGACATATCCACAGCTGAGTGTCCTTTCGGCTTTGGCCCAGCCGCTTCACTCTTTCTGGCACTACTTGGAAATACCCTCTGCTCTTCCCCAGTAGTATATTGGACACCTTCTGACCTGAGGGGCTCATCTTCCGGCATCATATCTTTTAGCCTTGTGATACGTTCCATGGGGTTTTCTTGGCAAGAATACTGGAGTGGGTTGCCATTTCCTTCTCCAGTGGACCACATTTTGTCAGAACTCTCTGTCATTACCTGTCCATCTTGGGTGGCCCTGCATGGCATAGCTTATGGCTTCACTGAGTTACACAAGCTCCTTTGCCACAACAAGGCAGTGATCCATGAAGGGGGGCGGCTGGCATAGTGTCCACCATTTGCATCCACAGCACGACAGCAGAGGCTGGAAGTCTGGCTGCGGCCAGCTCTGGCTGGCGGCTCTGCGGCTTTGCAGTGGAGTGGAGCTGGCCGGGGAGGATTCGGGAAGGGGGAGATGAATCGCCTCCCCCCCCAGCGGATGCCCCGGACTGGACCCTGGTAAGTTATCTGCTCACCCCTAACCTAAGCATGGATCTCACTAGATAGCAACCAGCCATCTGCAGTTCCAGGACCACCAGAATGAAGGGAGACCCCATGCCTTGACCTCAGTCCACTTTTAAAGCCCTGCCCTGGCAACCCAGGGCAGATTTTGCTTCAGCTAATCACTGGCTCAGCCCCTGGGTGGACCACCCTGGCCTCCGAGAGGCTGGAACTCCCCACCAACTCCAGCTGTTGGCATTTTCTAATTAGCAGGGGCTGCACAAAGGGCAAAGGAGCCTCTAGATTACAAACAATTCCAGGTAGTTACCTCCGATGTGACAGCCTGACCTGATCTTATGGAGGAAAGCAGGCTGTTATCCTTGACACCTGCCTTAAGTGGATCCCCCAGCTGGCAGCAGGAATCCCACCTCCACTTAGCCCTGCTATAGATCCTACCCAATGACTTAAATGCCTACAATGTAGGGATGACAGAGAATTCCGCCATGGATCTCGATGAGGCCGAATGCCAGTGCATTCGGCCCCCCAAAATCTGTGGCGGAACGGCCTGCCACCCCCCGCCCCCCCTGCGGATCCCACCCAGGATGAGACTTACCTGGGGCAGATCTTCCGGGCAGCGGTGGCTGCGGCGGCAGCTTCGGCGGCGGTGGCGGCTGGTCTTCCGACTGGCTGCCACCGCCGCCATTTCCAGTCTTGGTAAAAAAAAAAAAAGACGTGATAGGCTACGTAAAGATTTATGTAGCCTATCATGGCTGGGTGGGTTTTAAAAAAAAAAAGACGTGATAGGCTATGTAAAGATTTACGTAGCCTATCATGGCTGGGTGGATTAAAAACAAAACAAAACACCCGCGTACGCAAATGGTGGTGGTTACGGCCGCTGCCATTTGCGTTCCTTCTTTTTGGCCATCTTAGTCTACGTCAATATTTACGTAGACTATGATGACGAAAATAAAGGGGAACGCAAATAGCGTAGCGGGCGCTATTTGCGTCCCCTTTTGATTCGCCGTTTTAGTTTCCATAAAGATTTACGTAGGCTAAAACGGTGAATCAAAAAGGGACGCAAATAGCACCCACTACGCTATTTGCATTCCCCTTTATTTTCGCCGTCATAGTCTACGCAAATATTTACGTAGATTAAGATGGCCAAAAAGAGGGAATGCAAATGGCGGCGGCCATAGCCGCCGCCATTTGTGTACGCTTTTTTTTTTTTTTACCCAGAGCCCTCCATGGCTGGAAATCCGGTTGCAGACAGCTCTGGCCTGGCTGGGCCTGGCTGGCTGCTCCGCGGAGCTGCTGCGGAGCACAGCCGGCCGTTCGAGGATTCCGGGGGGGAGGAACAGAGCGCCTCCCCCCCGTCGAGGATTCCGGGGGGAGGGACGGAATACCTCCCCCCCACCATAAACATAATCCGCGAACAGGTAAGTCACTTTCGTACATCCCTACTACAATGACAACTTGACACAGCCGTCTAGAAACATGCAGTTAAGGTGGCCACAAATATAGCTATGAAGAAAACCAAACTCCCACAGGGTGGAGACCGATCATGAATGTGCATAAGGTTCCTTCCCAACCCCATCAACCAACACTTAATCTTTGTCCAGAGCAAGATATGAACACTAAAACTAGATCAGTGATAATAAAGCCAAAGCTCTGGGCCAAACCCTCTTTATAGCATAGGAGTAGGTCAGAGGAAAGAAGCACTGTCGGAAGCAAGGTTGCTAGGACCTGAGTTGTTTTAGAAGTGGCTAGATTAGAACTGGAGGCTTATGTAGCCTGAGCTTCCACAGAACCCCACCCAGGACAAAGCTTCAGATCATCTCAGGCCCTTTAGCAGAAGTCCTACTCATAAGGAGGGACTTGCTCACAAGTAGACCTTCACACTTGATGTGAAAGTCACCTTCATCACTCTATTTTAGGCAACTTTCTTGTGCTCATTGTATGTTTTCTTTCCTTGCTGCCTTGAACAGTTTTCTTGTACTCTAAATTAGAGCTTGCCATTACAAGTAGACACTGGGGTTTATTTGGGGTGGAAATAAAGACTCATTTTGAGCCATTTCAATGCGTTGTCCTGAAATCTAGCAGGTCCCAGATGTTTTCCACATGGTTCCATTTTGATACATTTCCCCTGATTGTGGACAGCTAGAAAGATATTGCTTAAGATAAATGAAATGAAAGAATGGTGCCAGAAATATATTAGATAAGGTACTTCATGATGACTTTTCCACCACAAAAATGGTAGTGGGGATCAGCCTTTAGCTCTTTACCATTTCTGGGTTATATTTTTGCTCCATCCCAGCCAAAGGACTACCACAGCTTTGTGCTGCAGTAATCTATGAAGAAGAGCAGGTTTAATTCCTTCACACACTGGCCTGAATGCACTGGACAAACTCCAAGTATCCGGTGTGACTATAGTTTAGTTAATTTGTTACTTCATGAAATGGTGTTTTATACCCCCAAGAAGAATTTTTCACCTATGTAGTTATATGTTGTTCTTTTTCTGTAAGGGCCTATCAAATGAAAAACACCATAATCACACAGAGATCCTGGTCAGTTTTATGAGATAGAACCATCCTTCCTCCCTCATATCTCATGGGGGGAATTTACAATTCCATTAAAGCTGTGGCAGCTTAAAAGGCTTCATCTGCATTCAGAAGCAAAAATGTCATAAAACATTCATAACCTCCACGCATTAGCACATCCTAAACTAAAATACAATTACATTGAGTCTGGGCCTGGAGTCTGCTACTAAATAAAATAAAATTAAAAAATAGCTCAGGCAACATTTCTGTCAAATTTTAATGGCAACAGCAACAATACTCTTGATTTTACAATGTCATACAGAAATCATAAAAAATGCCTCAAAATTACAACATCGGGGGCAGGGGGAAGGGAAAGTACTTCATTTATTTTAGCCTGGGAATTACTAAGCAATAGTGCTGTGCTTCATCTTGTTCCTTTGCTTACTGGTAATGATGCAGTAGGATCACTTTTTTGTTGATTCTTCCCGAACTCTGAGAATAATGTGACACAAACATCCTGATTGAATGACTGGGTTACATGTATCTTACGTAGGTCTTGCATGGACAATGATGGTTGTATGCACGCTCTTAAAGTGTTTTACTAAGCAGGTGGGAAAGAGCTGAACCAGGAATGGCCTTTCCTTTGGCATAAGGCATTGCACATGAAATGTGTCTCTGCTTTCACCCATGCATATTACTCACTTTGGGCTGAAAGTCAAAGGCATATTCACCTCAAATTAGCATGTACAGTGCCAGTCACTTGCACCTAGGGATGTATGGATTTTGTTAAATCTATTCCTGAGGAATCTGTATAATGACCAAGTAGCAACGGTAAGAACAGACCATAGAACAACGGACTGGTTTAAGATTGGGAAAGGAGTACGGCAGGGTTGTATACTCTCACCCTACCTATTCAACCTGTATGCAGAACACATCATGCGATGTGCTGGGCTTGATGAAGCCAAGGCTGGAGTTAAAATCACTGGAAGAAACATTAACAATCTCAGATATGCAGATGACACCACTTTGATGGCTGAAAGCGAGGAGGAGCTGAGGAAGTGCCCTCACCCCGCGCCCGGCTTGCCTGGCCGCAGGGGGGGGGCTGTTGCGGGTGGTGGGGGGAGGATGGGAAAAGGGCGAAGGCCATTGGCCTTCGCCCCTGGGGTCTCCAAGGGGCGGGTCTAGCCAGCCACTATTTAGGCCGCACTGCTCGGCAGCCTCCTCATTCTGGCTATTCCAGCTCCCTCCCTCCCGCCCTTTCTGCAGTGTGGGTTGTTTACTGGTCGTCCTATTTTGGGGGCCGAGTAGGAATTTTGGCTCCTAGCCGCATTGGTCAGGCTTTGGGTTTTTTGCCTACTTCACAATGCAGTTCTGACATTGAGCTGCATGCGTTAAGCTAGCACTCAACAATATGAACTTCTGGTCACATAGCTGCACCGGCAGCTCCGGGCGGGCTCTCCACTGGGGGAGTGGCCAGGTGAGCATTCGTAGGCACTGTTCAGGTGACTGGTAAGGCCCGAGGCTTCCGGCTCAGGGTTTTGTGGCCCCAGTTGGGAGATACGGCTTACCTTTGAGGCCAACCCTCCTCATCCACTTGGGTTCTGTGGCTCGAGGGGGGGGGTGACAGGGGAAGGTCTCCCAGCCCAGAACTGGGTATGTCCGATCGGTGGGCGAGGGCAGACACCTTGCCACAGACAACGAATGCCTCACTCCACACCTGTCATGTTGGTCTTGTTGTGGTGCGCTTGCCAGTGCTTTCTTCGCAGATTGTAATCTATCCATAAATGTGGCCCTGTTTATCCCAAATTGATTGGTGTCATCTCGTCATTTCTCCCCTGTCCACTTGCAACCTTCTGACGAAGGTGAAAGAAGAAAGTGCAAAAACTGTGTTGCAGTTAAACCTCAAAAAAACCAAGATTATGGCAACCAGCTTGATTGAGAACTAGCAAATAGAGGGAGAAAACGTTGTGGCAGTGACAGACTTTGTCTTTGTAGGCGCAAAGATTACTGCAGACTCTGACTGCAGCCAGGAAATCAGAAGACGTTTACTTCTTGGGAGGAGAGCAATGACAAATCTTGATAAAATAGTGAAGAACAGAGACATCACACTGACACCAAAGGTCCGCATAGTGAAAGCAATGGTATTCCCCGTAGTAACCTATGGCTGCGAGAGCTGGGCCATAAGGAAGGCTGAGCGAAGGAAGATAGATGCTTTTGAACTGTGGTGCTGGAGGAAAATTCTGAGAGTGCCTTGGACTGCAAGAAGATCAAACCAGTCCATACTCCAGGAAATAAAGCCAGACTGCTCACTTGAGGGAGTGATATTAAAGGCAAAACTGAAGTACTTTGGCCACATAACGAGACGACAGGATACCCTGGAGAAGATGCTGATGCTAGGGAAGGCAAAAGGAAGAGGGGCTGACCAAGGGCAAGATGGATGGATGATATTCTGGCAGTGACGGACTCGACCATGGGGGAGCTGGGGGTGGCGATGGCCAACAGGAAGCTCTGGCGTGGGCTGGTCCATGAAGTCACAAAGAGTCGGAAGCAACTGAATGAATAAACAACAAACTCTGTCTATGTTTTGTGGATTGTCAGGTGTCTTTCATTCTCTGATCTGATCATTGATGGATTTGGATACTTTTTAGCAAAATTCCATTCTACCTGTGCTAATTCACATTAGCATGAATTCACATTAATGTGAATTCGCTTCAGTGCATTGGTGCCAATGTGCATTGGTGCCAATGCACACTTGTGGAAATGTGTATTATTAGCACTAATGCAAGTTAACATGAATCCCCCCCACTGCCAAAAGTGAAAAAGCGGTCCACAAGTTCACAGACTCCAGTACTCATTTGAATCTCTCACAGATTTCTCCAGCATCTCTACTTGTGCCCTATTTGTACATCAAAGATGAAAAGATAGGTCTGAGCCAAAAAAGTATGTGTGTGCATGTGTGTGTGTGCACACGCATGTGTGTTTGTGAGTGTGTGCACACACATGTACTTTTAGTAACATTTTGGGCAGCACTGAAAAATGTTCTCCCTTTCAGCATTTTTTGGGGGTGATTGCTTTACAACCATGTAGACTGTTTGCCTGTTCAGGGAGAATTGCCCTCACTCTCAGTTGGCTTATTTGCCTTTAGTGATGACATTATGTAGCCAAATCTGCCTATGCATCATCATCATCATCATCATCATCATCATCATCATCATCATGTCATCCTGTTCATTCTGTGATCTCCAATTACCTGGGATTGCCTTTGTGAGTATTCCAGGAAGAAGAAGTAATTAGGAGGGGAAACGGAGCTAACAAGTGGCAGATGAGGAAACAATGGGAACAAAACAGAATAAAATTAACAGGTAAACATTCTCAAAATTAATTAAACGATGAATCAGCCCATCTATTGATATTGGCATCTGACAGTGTGCCATCTTCTTAAGTAAGGTGGATGGTGAGATAGGACCTTAACAGTTGTTATACTCTGACTTTAGAATTCCCTCACCAGGTGAGTTCGCCTGGCATCATGTTTGTTCTCTTTTCAATATCAGATGAATTATTTATTTATTCAGGTATATTTTAGCATGATAAGGAGCAATCCTATTGCCCCTACTCATTGTCTGGGGGCCATGGTATACTGGGGATTCCTCCCTCCGAGGTTGGAGATGGTTCTCAGATGGGGGAGTTGAAGATCCACCTCTTCTCCCCCACCCCTCACAGCCAGCACAGAAAGAACTGCACTAGTCACCCTCCAAGATCAGAAAAGTGACCTTGGAGAGGAGAAAAGAGGGCATTTCAGTGGGTGGGGATGGGAGGAGCCTGGAGAGGCCAAGATATGAGATATATTGAGGCCTCTCCAGCTTCCTTCCCTCATCTTCATTTCTAGGAAGGCAAAAAAGTCATAGTGAAAAATGCAGGGAGGGAGGACAGGGAGGTGAAGATCACTTCCACCACTCCTCCTGCCCTGCATTAGATGATCGAAAGCTTCCAACTTTGGGGGTTTCTGATAATCGAGGGCACAATCAATAGGATTGCACCTTTAATCTGTTGTCCTATAGTACCTGGGTGGGCATCCCAGGCACCATAGGAGTTTTTGTATCCCCTCTTTCCAAGAGCAGACAGAGAAGTCCACCCTTGGAGGGGGAGATCCAACCTTGGAAGCCTCTTCCATAAGGCTGTGGAAAGGTCTGCAGCCAATGCTTCCCTGATGACAGAGAGCACAAAAAGGAGGTATTCCAGGAGTGGTTGTGGATATCCTGGCCACCATCACCTTTCCAAAACAGGGTAGGAACTACAGCAGTGCTGGAGTTGGCATAGTTCATTTGTACTAACATGAAGAAGAAGAAGAAGAAGAAGAAGAAGAAGAAGAAGAAGAAGTTGTTATAAAACATGGGATGGGCAAGGGGAGGAAAAATGCTATTCCTCTCTCCCTTCTGGTGTTCACTCCAACAGGAGGTTCAAAAATACAGCATTCCATGGGTAGTAGGGATGTCAGAGAATTCCGCCATGGATCTCGGTGAGGTCGAATGCCAGTGAATTCGGCCCCCTGAAATCTGTGGCAGAACGGCCTGCCCCCCCCCCCACAGATCCCCATCGGGATGAGACTTACCTGGGGCGGATGTTCCACACAGCGGCGGCTCCAGCGGTGGCTTTGGTGGCGGCTGCGGCAGCTGGTCTTCGGACTGGCTGCTGCCACTGCCGTTTGCAGTCTGGAGGTTTGTTTGTTTTTTACAGAGACGTGATAGGCTACATAAAGATTTATGTAGCCTATCACGGCTGGGTTAAAAAAAACACCATGTACACAAATGGCGGAGGCTATGGCCGCCGCCATTTGCGTTCCTTATTTTTGGCCATCTTAGTCTACGTAAATATTTACGTAGACTATTACGGCGAAAATAAAGGGGAACGCAAATAGCGTAGCGGGTGCTATTTGCCTTCCCCTTTATTTTTGCCGTAATAGTCTACATAAATATTTACATAGACTAAGATGGCCAAAAAGAAGGAACGCAAATGGTGGCAGACGTAGCCGCTGCCATTTGCATATGCGGGTTTGTTTGTTTTGTTACCCAGAGCCCTCCGCGGCTGGAAATCCGGCTGCGGATAGCTCTGGCCTGGGCCTGGCTGGCTGCTCCGCAGAGCCACTGCGGAATACAGCTGGCCATCGAGGATTCCAGGGGGAGGAATGGATCACCTCCCCCCCATCGAGGATTCCAGGGGGAGGGACGGAATGCCTCCCCTCCCCACCATAAAAATAATCCGCGGAAAGGTAAGTACATTTCGCACATCCCTAATGGGTAGGCTGAGTGGGCCAGGTTTGCAGAATCTGAAGCCCCCTCATTGGCAACAAGGAATGGGCCCTTCTCAGTGGTGCCCCCCCTGCACCCCCATGAGGTCCACCTGGCACCAACATTGTCATCTTTTGTGCACCTAGTCAAGAGTTTCCTCTACTCTCAGGCATTTGACAGCATATGATGGAGCCTTTTAGTTGTTGTTTTATTAGGTACTGACAGTTTTATTGTTAATTGTTTTGAACTTGTTTTCAAGCTGTTTTAAATTTTTAAATGTTAAAGCTTTTATATTATTTTTTTATTGTGTTGTGAACTGCCCAGAATGCTTTGGCTGTTGACAGTACAGAAATGTAATAAAGGAATGAATGAATTCCATGACATGCTTTGAAAGGGGTCAAAGAACTGTATCAGCCCTGGAGTTGGGATAGTTAATTTTGCTCTCCTTGGTATCAATGGAAGAGCAAAAAAATATTCATGCAGAATTTTAAAAGAAAATTAAGGCTGACCCAATTCCACCCTGTCCTCATCAAGCCAGAAGGGCATAGGATGTAGGGATGGGTGAACTCCCCCATGCCCGCCTTGCATGCTGCTTGCTGGACCCCCACCACTTGCCCAACTCTAATTAGACACTTATGCCTGCAATATTGCATAATTCACACTATTTATAGCAGCCATTTTGCGTAAAATGGTGATTTCTGTGAAAAGCTTATCCATGATTTTGTGCAAAATGGTGGCTCATGGGAAAGCGGGGAACCAAGAACTTGCCCAACTCATTGTGACTTGAGTTGGGCAAGGTCAGGTGACTGACAACTTGCCAAGCTCTAGCCCAAACCAGATTCCTTCGACATCCCTAATAAGCTGCGATGTTTTCTCTGCTATGAATTTCATCTACCACTAGGGGCACTGGAGAAATTCGAGATGGATTAAAATAAGCTCAGATTTCTAAGAATCCGACACTGAATCCACTGCGGAGTGACCCCCTCAGGCCATGTGGAGTCCGTGGACTTTCGGATGATTTTTTTACTTTCCTGAAATGTACACGCATAAATCCGTAGAAAAATACGTAAGTTTCTGCTGAGGAAAGGTTGAATGGAATGGTGGACAATACACTAAATGTTACATACTGAGGTAAATTATGTAAATACTTAGGTAAATACTTACGTAAATATTTACGTAATTATTTTCATATTTTTCCAGATGACGAAAAAAAAAGATTTGCATCCGTCTGTGGGCGGATGACAGAATGAAAGGAGCCTGAGAATCCGTGAAACACAGACAGAGCAGATTTTACACAGTCCGTACATCCCTGTTACCACCCCTCCATTGGATTACTCTTTCCATTTTGCAAGTTATACTTTGTGTTCTCACTGTTTAACTCTGGCTTTTGCTAGTTATACTTTGTGTCCTAACTATTTTACTCTGGCTTTTGCTAGTTATACATTGTATTTTAACTGTTTTACTCTGGGTTTTAATGCTCTCTGTTTTTAAATGCTTTGAGATTTTAAAGTTGTAAACTGCCTTGAGGGCCCTTGTGAAATAAAAATGTTTTTAATACATATAAATAAATACATACATATTAGTGGAACAATGCCTAGAGCTGGAATTTTTCACTGGAAAAGCACAGAAGTGAAATATAAGAGGAGATCCACTTCTTGTTTCCTCGCAGCATATTCGGAATTAAAAAGACACACTTTGTAGTGCTGAAAATCCAACCAGCCTGGCTATTATCACTAATGGCCCTGTCTGTAATGAACAGGGCCATTAACATCCACGGTCGTACGGTAACTGCAACGTATGAAAACAGTCTTCCTATTCTTCAATCTAAAAAGTAATTTCAGCATTATTCATTTCAAATGTCTCCTTGAAGAAGCCAAGAAACTTTCCTGTCTATAACATTTAGCAATTTTTAAAATTATTTTTAGTCATAGTTGTTAATAAGAAAGGCATATTGGGTTGGTTTTTGCACGTGCTATCTTCAAATTAGAATTTGTCACTAACTTGATTCGTATGACACATCTGACCCTTTTAATTGGGTGATTCCCCCCACACCCCAAAAGAGGTAAAATGCATCAAACATTATGTTTATAACACATTTTTCACTGAAAAACATCATGGTTTGACTTGAAGATGAAGACACACACACCCTCAATGTCAAATCTCTGGCAGTACTGCTAAATAAAAAAGGAATGCACAAACAACATAAAACAAATATAGGATTTCCTCCCAGTTTCTAAGGACGTCTGAATCAATTTTCTTAATGACTTGCTCCCTCATAGTCATTATTTTCTGTCAACTGATATCTTCCCTATAGTTTCAGTGGACTCTTTGTCTTTTAGTAGGTGGATTAAATGGCTTTTCAGCTCCTTTTCCTCAATGGGAAATAAATATAGCAATTAAAATATTAAATATTAAGAGTGCAAACCTGTGCATGTTTAGACAGAAAGAAGTCCTCTAACTCCCAGCATTCCCCAGCCAGCATGGATTGTGCCATAAAAGTATTAAAGACCCAGCAATGAAGTTAATAAATCAAAGGGACAGATTAAAGATTAAATGGCTGCTGGAAGAGGAAAGTCTTAACCTGCCATCTAAACATATACAGTGAAGATGCCAGGCGGATCTCCCTGGCATTCCACAGATGGGAGGTCCCTAAGGCTCTGTCCTTGGTAGCTGCCTGTTGCACTATTATGGGAGGCGGCACCCAGAGAAGATCCTCGGAAGATGATCTTAGCAATTGGGCTGGAATGGGTGGAGGTTGGTGGCTCTGATGTCACTGAAGTGGAGGCTGTTGCCTCTAGACCAGTGGAGGCTGGCTTAGAGCAAGCAGTGGGGGCAAAGCACCTTCGGTAGCTCCTTGAGAGTTCTGACTGGTTCTGACTGGAACACGGAGCAGATTCACTGCCCCATGGACATTGGAGCCACTAGGGATGGCTGTGAATTTCTCCACGAATCTCGGGGAGGCCGAATGCCAACGCATTCGCCCCCCCGAAATTGTTGGTGAAATTCTCCGCCCCCCGCCCCACCCCCGGGATGGGACTTACCTCCCTCGAATGTCCCTCTCGGCGGCAGGTCCCGGTGGCATTTTGGCGGGGACGGTGGCCGGTCTTCTGACCAGCCGCCGCTGCCGCCATTACAAAGTGAATGAAAAAAAAACACACACGTGATAGGCTACGTAACGATTAACATAGCCTATCACGGCTAGATTTCCAAAGTCAGCCGTGATAGGCTACGTTAATCGTTACGTAGCCTATCACAGGTGACTTTGGAAAAAAAAAAAGCGCGTACGCAAATGGCGGCGCCCATGGGCGTCGCCATTTCCATTCCTTATTTGGACACGGGTAGTCTACGTAAAGATTTACGTAGACTACGGCGAAAATAAGGGCAACGCAAATAGCTAGACTACCTGGGCCCAAATAGACTACCCGGGCCCAAATAAGGAATGCAAATGGCGGCGCCCATGGGCGCCGCCATTTGCGTATGCACTTCTTTTTTTTTTTGGTCAAAGTCACCCATGATAGGCTACGTAACGATTAATGTAGCCTATCACGGCTGACTTTGGAAATCTAGCCGTGATGGGCTACGTTAATCGTTACGTAGCCTATCACGCGTGTGTGGTTTTTTTTTATTCACTTTTTTATTTCGCGGCTGGGGAGACAAGGTGCTTCTCCCCGGCCTGAATTTCGGCCGGGCGAGGCGGGGTGTCTCCCCCCCCCGGCCTGAACTTAGGGGGGAGAACTGAAGCGCCTCCCCCCACCACGAAGCAAGCTGCGGGATCAGGTAAGTGACTTTCATACATCACTAGGAGCCACCAGCCTTTACTGGTAGGAACATATTATGTAACCATATATGAAAGAAGGCAGTCCTTCAGGTAGACTGGTCCTAAGCCATTTAAGGCCTCTAGAGGGCAGATCAGTCTACCAAAGATCAGCATATAATCAATGTTTGTGATCCCAAAATTGGGTGTCAGCAAGGTGGAGACAAATATATATAAGGGATAATAATAGAATCATCGAATAGTAGGGTTGGAAGGGGCCTACAAGACCATCGAGTGTAACCCCCAGCTCAATGCAGGATAATCAAGTTCATTTCTCTTTATTGTAAGGAACAAACATTTCAGGGAGATTATAAAATATCAAGGGGGACAAACACTTTCTCCATTTTTAAACTGGTGCGAAAAAGACATTCTAATGTGCTGAAGCTTGTGGTCTCCTCCTCCTCCTCCTCCTCCTCCTCTCTCCCTTTCCCTCTCTCTCTCTGAAGGACAATTTCTTCTGGCAGTAAGCAAAGCTTTTATTCTGTTTTTAATCTTTAATGTTATTTAAAAAGTAATAATGCATCTTTATGATGTGGATTATGGTGATAAATATTTCAAGGAGCTGCATAAATCTGCCATGTCACAGAGATGCAAGGTGGGGAAGGATGATGCCTGACTTGAAAGAGGAACATTTCCCTTTTGAATTGGATCAAAGGGGAAACTGTCGGGGCTGTCTACTCAGGCTATCTCCTTTTGCGCATCACATCACTACTTATATCCAATCTGTTTAGTTGTAAACACATTACAGAGCTTAGCATCTACCTGTCTGCTGTGGAGTATCTTTAGGGCTGGTTCGCACATGTATGTTCATCAGCTGATAGGTGCAACAATAAGTGAGGACTTCCACATGCAAATCAGCCAACACCACAAACGGAAATGCTGCCTTACATTGTCTCTAGCACAGCACTTTTCAATGAAGCTGGTTCACACACTCAGATGCGGGCCATCAAGACCCAGTTCACATATAAATCATTTGATGGCATGCACTTTACATTTACGTAGATGTGTGTACTTGAATATTGTATTTTTATTGCTTTGTGGGCCTATTGTAGGTAGGTTTACCTCCTTTTTGGAATGGACCTTGAGAGACAGAACTGGGACACATTATTTGGACAATTTTCTATTTGCTGGCTCAGGGATTCTGATCAGGCTTCTTATTTAATGCAGGAGTTTTATGCATTGACTGAGGAATTCAGTGTTCCCCTGTAATGGAATATAGCTGGCCTAGACAATAACATTGCCAATGCTTTATTGTGCTACCAGGTTCAAAGTTTTCAGGACCTGGGTCCCTGGGCACAGGTACATCCAGAGACCATGCCAGCTGCACTCTGGGAGATTGGTGGAATGAGAAAGAGCAAGCCATGCTGCAATCCATACATCAAGGCAGTTCTGTTTTGTCATCATAATGGATTGCCATTAACTAAATATCAATTCTGGGCAGTTTTGAGGCTAGCCTTGAGGGCTTTAGGATTGGGTGAGTGGTGTTTTGGGATGTACTTATTCCACATTGGTGCTGCATCCTCTGCTACCTCTCTTGATTTTGCCGCAGATAAGGTGCAGGTGGTGGGCAGGTGATGTTCTGAGGCCTTCTGGTCTTATGTGAGGCTGTTTCTGGCACCCAAGAGATGAGGCATTCTCTGGACAAGTTCTCACCTTTTCTTTCGTTTCCTTAGATCAGTGGAATGGACAGGAGCCAGTGTGGGTGGCTGGGTGCTCATCTGTGGGCACAGCCTGGTGTTCTAGGCTGATCAGGGAGCTTCCAAGTCAAGCTATGGATCCCAGCTCGGACTCAGTTGATTTGCCACCAACTGGTGGTTTGCAGTGGTTGGGCAGATGCGGCATATGGTGGGAGCACCTCCTTCCTACATTATTCCAGCAGGGTTTGGTTTGTGTCCCCCTGCAGGTATTGTTGTTGCACCTGTGCGGGGGGGGGGGCGGGGAGACAACCTGGGTTGATTGAAGGGTGAAGCCCTTGTTCTGCAGGCTTTGGCCAATTTCCATCTTATTTGGCAGCTTTGGCCTGGAATAGTCATTTTGTGTTCCAATTTAATGCCTTGGGTTAAGTGGAGGGATAAGATTGATCCTTGGGTCTTTGATCAGGCAAGGAAGTGAATAGGGAGATATGGATTTGGTTATCGAGGCAGGGTGACAGGATTATTCTGCATCCAGAGATTTCCCATTCTCAGAGGGAGCTATATAGACAGGATGGGGCACCCTAATCAGATTTGGGCAATTATTTGTTTTTGAATGTCCTGAGAAAGGGCCTGCTGGAAGAAATTTGGTGCAGGTGACGGTGGGGAATGACTAAGCAGAGGCTTGTCATCCTCCTGTGGCAGGTATGTGCAGGCACCTTTAGTAGGGCAGGGTTGGTGAGTATTCTGAGGCACCTTTTTGGTGATAGGTAATGCCTGAGGCTTCTCACTCAGGGCTTTGTGGCCCAGTTGAGATTGCCTTTGAGGCTAACTCACCTCACCTGGTCAGAGTTTTGTGATCCTGGGAGGGAATGATATAGGAAGGCCTCCCAAGCCCAAATTGGGTAGTACTGATGGGCAGCAATCTCACAGATGCCACTCAGCAGGTACAAGATGGCTTGCCCGATACACTGCCTGGCTAGCTAACAGAATAGGTTGGAGGCCTGCACAGGTTTTCCCCTTTTGCAGATCTTTAAATAAAAGTGGCCCAAGTTTTATACCATGTATACATGCATTGTCTCATCTCTTTGTTTCCCCTCTCCTTTCACTTGCAAATGCTGCCCATGTTGGCAGAGACAGTGCTACATCACATGAACACCAGCCCTCCACCATGCAGACACCTTCCAGTGTAAACTAGGATCTCCATGTGAGTGTCTGATCTTGCTGTTCACATGATTCTTCTCCCATTTGTTCTTTGAAGGGGGGGAAATGCATGATTTCTCCCCATGACTAGCATTCATAGAGCACCCAGGGAAGCTGGGGAGCTTGTATTACTCCTCTGCCACTGTATATCAGTGCCATTCTCTGCTAAATGTATGTAACTTTATGATACTCTATGTAGCCCAGGAGTAGAGAATGTGTGGCCCTCCAGATATTGTTGGACCACAACTCCCATCAGCCCTAGCCAGCATAGCTAGGGAGGGATAATGGGAGTTGCAGTCCAACAACTCATGGAGGGCCACCCATTCCCCATCCCTGATGTAGCCAATGAATTCATTGCCCCCTTAGTCTTTTAAGCATCTCTGTTTTCACTTTTCATTGACTTCTACAGAACATCAGTGCAAGAAAGCCAAGCAGGAAGATTCCTCCAATGATAAAATAAGGGCAGAAAAGCTGTGCAGAAAAGTTTTTAACAAGTGCTTCTGTCCCAAGATGACCATCCATGTCTCATGTCTTCACTGTTCTCCTTCACACAAGCTAATTGGTGGTGATGGCTACTCATTTAGTCACAGGGCTGCGGTGGCTTAGTGGTTAAGACGCTGAACTGCAAACTGGAAGGTCGGCAGGACAGCAGTTCGAGACCCGAGTGCTGCGTGACGGAGTGAGCTCCCGTCTTCAGTCCCAGCTTCTGCCAACCTAGCAGTTTGAAAGCAAGAAATTGCAAGTAGATAAATAGGTACCGCCTCGGTGGGAAAGGTAACAGCGTTCCGTGCACCTCGGTGTTAAGTCATGCCGGCCACATGACCACGGAAGCGTCTTCGGCCAGCGCTGGCTCTTCAGCTTAGAAATGGGGATGAACACCACACCCTAGAGTCGGACACGACTGGTTGGGGACACCTTTACCTTTACCTTTACTCATTTAGTAGGCTTTAAAAGAGGACTAGACAAATCCATGGTGCATCTATCTCTGTTTACTAGTCATGGTGGTTATATGGAACTTCCAATTTCAGATCGGAGGTCATATGCTGGGGGGGGGGGAACAGCGGGGAGGTCTATTGTCTTCACAAGCCCTGCTTGTGAGCTTCCCACAGCATAAGCATTTGGTTGGCCACTGTGGGAAAGAGGACGCTAGTATCACTGGGTCTTTGGTCCGATCCAGCAGAGTTCTTCTTATGGATATAGACTTGGCACTGTTTTCTGCATCACAGCAGAGATATTAAATCACTGCATCTGCAGAATGTAACCTGTCACCTGGCTCACAATGATTTCCATTGCTTTCCATGCAATATAAAATTAGAGTTTAAAGGGGAAATGTAAGGATGATGGAGAATGTTTTGCTGAAAAAAAGCTAAATGTTTACAGGTCATTGCTCTCATTATGTTTTTTTTAAAAAAATGTTTTGTTTTGTATTTGAAACTTGAGGAACCAAAATCCAACATGCAGTAAACATGGGAACATCAGTTTCAATGAAGCATTGGGATCACATTTACTGATGCTTTCCAGAGGTTCAGATTTCATTTGATCCATTTATCATTTTAACTTGCTTCTTAGCTCTTCCCCTTAACCTTGCTGCATCAGTTTCTTGAAAAGAAATTTGTCTTCCCCCAGTCCAAAGAGCAGGATGTAGAAGAGTCTCTGGCAAACACAAATGTCCTCCTCAAATTTAAGTAAATAAGGGTGCAATCTTATGTGTGTTTAGAAAAAAGTCCTACAAGTCCCAGCATGTCCCAACCAGCCATGCTGACTGGGGCATGCTGGGAACTGTAGGCCTTTCTCCTGTCTAAACACACATAGGATTGTGCCTTAAATATACTAAAGGTGGGGATTATCAAAACGGTAAATTTGGTACGTTGAAAGGGACAGAATATGGTCTAGTAGACCTGTAGACCTGTCAACTTCTCTAGAACTAGCTGAAAACCCATATTCAGATCTTCATGCTTAATGTGTGAAGATTTCTGATGCAGCTGGGGAAATGGGAATGCCTGGCAGTGGGGCATGGGTGTTCACACAAGACCCATTCCCATTTTGATTCTATCTATGTTGCCAGCAAACACCTGAATAGCCTTAATACTATATTTCACTCATGGAACTTTTCTGGCACTGGAGATGAAGCCTAGGCATAAACATGTTCAGTAATTGTTCACAGTGTGGTGTAGTGGCGAGAGTGTTGGACTAGGAGCTGGGAGATCCGGGTTCTAGTCCCCACTTGGCCATGGAAGCTCACTGGGTGACTTTGGGCCAGTCACAGACTCTCAGCCCAACCCACCTCACAGGGTTGTTGTTGTGAGGATAAAATGGAGAGGAGGAGGATAACGTAAGCCGCCTTGGGTTCCTTGCAAGAGGAAAAAAGGTGGGGTATAAATGCAATAAATAAATAAATAAATAAATATCTGTGCAAGAAAAATCTGGAAAAACTGCAGGTGCTGTTATTTCACAAAGCCAAACCTGCCAATGTTTACAAAGCCAATGTATACAGGGAGACATTAGCATCTCAGGTCACATCCCGTACAGAACGTTAACCCATTTCCTTGGTCTTCTCTTATTGATGCCAATGGAGACTTTTTGTCTTTTTCTAGTCCCTGTGCAAGATGTGGGGGAGAATTTCAGGAAGCAAACAGCTGGGAAGGCTTAATCCTCCCCTCCCAGGGCACAGTAGTCCCAATACGAATTGGGGCTGCACACACCTACTCTAGAGTAAAAAGCATGATACGCCTCAGTTACATACCACACAATTAATTTAATATGTAATGCTAACCTAGTGCTGTGCTGATTTTTTTCCTGACCATTCTCATTCAATTTGATAGAAAAGAAATTGCTTTCAAAAAGAATTTCAATTTTCAAAGGCAAAGAATTTCTTAGAGAAATTCCCTTGATTTGGTTTCAGGGCAGGGTTCCTGTGTTTACATTCCTGGCTGAGGAATGTGTGTGACTGTCCTGTCTTTCATTGTGCATAGGGATGGACAGACTCGCCTCCATCTGTGCCGCTGCCCATCCGCCCAACCCCTGCTGGCCACCTACCCCTGCTTGCTGCACCATGTGAGCTGCTGTGCAGTCCACTGGTGCTCAGCAGCTGCCTGTCCCCTCAGGAAGCCACCATCTTTTTTGCAAAATGGCAGCTTGGGTTTTTCCATAAACGTAATGTTGCGTAAATGATGGCCATAAAAGGGTCATTTACAAAAAAATGCAGCTGTAAATGAACCATTTATGCCTGTAATGATGCATAAATGGCCCCTTTAAGGTGGCCATTTATGTAACATTACATTTATGGAAAAACCTGAGCCACCATTTTTTCACAAAATGGTGGCTCACTGAGGGAACGAGTGGCTGCTGGGCACTTGCGGATTGTGCAGCGGCTCAGCCAGTGGGTACAGTAAGTGCAGCAGCTCAGTGAGTGGGGTCCAGGAGGCTGAGCGGGATGAGTCCACTGGACTTTACCCCCCTCTTGGACTCCCGCAACATCCTTAATTCTACAATCATCTCTCTGGCAGCCTTTAGCATCCTCAGCTCCAAATCTTGTTCACTATTTGTGGGGTGGTGGCTGCCACTCCATTTTGCCCCAGAATGATGCTAGGTATGGGACACAGTAGGGGATGCAAAATGGGGGCCAGCTTCCAACACAGTTGCTGCTGTTGTAGTAAAAATGTAACCTAAAAGCCATTGTATGTGTCTTAAGCAGCACGTAGTATTGTAAGAGCTGCGCATGCCTGGAATGAGCAGACAGTAACCCTAAGATAAGGTTGCTAAGCAAACTGCTAGCAACCAATCAAAGTGACATGCTGGCTAAGGAATGCAAGCTGAGGTGATAAAACTGTAGCGCGGTGGTCGCCCAGGGTCGACTCTGCTTTTGAGCGTGAGCTCCTTTGTCGAACTGTTTGCAAACAATAAAATCGAGTTGGACCCAGCCTGAAGTTGACTCTCCTCTTTGGGGCAAATTGGACTAGCCTCCAGGAGGCTAAACTAGCATTTTGTGCAACAAGTTGGTGAGCTAGTCAGGAATCCCTTGGACCACCCTGGGGTCAAACAACAGAATCGGCAAAGGTGCCTGTGGGGCGCGCCGGACCGCCTTTGAGGTCTGCCACGGCACCAGAGAATGGGGGTCGGGACACCCAGGAGGTTAAAGGCGTGGACTCCATTGATTGAGTCAACCAGGCTGAACGGGTCTGAAGAGACGGCACTAGGGTGTTGGGCAGAGTAAGTACTTGATTTCCCTTCTGTCTTTCTGTTTGAGTTGCCTTCGGAGCGTCTGAGGTTTGTCAGACTCTGTGTAAACGTCTGAGGTTTGTCAGACTCCGTGTCGGTGTCGGAGGTTTGTCAGGCTCTGTGTATGGTTTCAAATAGAGGTAGGCACAATGGGGGTGGGTAGCTCCCGTTTAGAAAGCTCTGCCACTCCCTTGGGATGCATGCTAAAGAACTTTAGCAAAGTCAAGCGTCTGAGGTTTGTCAGACTCCGTGTACTAAGATGTCGAAAGGCAAGCTGGTTACACTCTGTCAATTGGAATGGCCAGCATTTGGAATTAGTTGGCCAGACATAGGATCCTTTGGTGTAAATCTTGTAAATGCTGTATATAAAAATGTGGTGAATAATGGGCAATGGGATCAATTCGCCTATATTGATGGTTGGTTGAATTGGTGTGGAAAGAATCCCCCTTAGTTACAGAAGTGTAAATGTGTAAATGTGTTACTGGCAAAGGACCACAGGGGCAAGAGACCCCGGGTGGTGTCTGAATCAAGTAGTAAGAGATAAATTTGCCTCAGGGAAAGTGAGGTTATCAGCATTTAGATGAGTGCCAACCAAAATCCACTGAAGGCGAGAAAAGGTTGAATATAAAGTTCAATATTGTAAAGTCATGATGGTATGCTCCGAGGTGAAGCCCAAAGCCCCTGTTCTCCCTGATTCAAGCCCCACGGAAGGAGCTTGAAGACTGGGAGACCCTGCCCAAGGTGCCCTGAGCTCCCCCCGGTCTTATTCGGTCTGTTAGGTTGGGAGGAGAGGTTGTTGGGGGAGGGAGGGGGCCCTCCAGAGACAGTTTGTCTGCCACCATATCCAAGTCTGATAGAAGAAGCAAAAGCAGTTGAAAAAGTTGCAACTTCTGAAGAAAGAGATTTGTTTGACGTCTTAAAGACTGTGGCAAGATCAAGAAACAAAGACAGAGCAAGTTCTTAAAATAACAGGGTCTGTGTAAGCTTATCTCTGTCAGCCTACTTAGAGAAGAGCCAAGGGGGACTTGCCTAACCCCCCTTCGCCGTGGCTGGTTTAGCCTTAGCAATCAGAGAGGCTGGAAGGTGTCTGTGAGGACCTGACAAAAGAGTGAGATTTGCAAAAAACAAACAAACAAGAAAAGCATCACAGCTAGAAAGTTGAGCAGCACTGCTCTGTTCTTATCTGTGGAGGGATCTAGAAGAGGTGTAAGGTTACACCTTCCCCATTCGAACTGATGAAGAGACACAGAGCTTTTGTTAAAAACATCCCTTCTTTATGGCCCAAAGCCTTCTTTGTTAGAGGCACTCTGCACATGGACTGGAACTTTAGACAGTTAAAGACTTGCCATAAAAAGTACTGTGAGGCTTGTCATAGCCTTAAACTCCCGTTGTTGTAGATTGTGTGTTTGTTTGTGATCAGCTCAGCGTACAGTTTGATTTGTGATTTCAACACTCAGATAAAAAGCTGTATTTGACTGAAAGAACTGGGTATATTTAGCCTTGAGAAGAGAAGACTGAGAGGAGATCTGATAGCACTCTTCAAGTACTTGAAAGGTTGTCCCAGAGAGGAAGGCCAGGATCTCTTCTCGATCATCCCAGAGTGCAGGACACAGAATAATAGGCTCAAGTGACAGAAAGCTGGATTCCAGCTGAACATCAGGAGAAACGTCCTAACTGTTAGAGCAATATGACAATGGAACCCATTACCTAGGGAGATGGTGGGCTCTCCCACACTGGAGGCATTCAAGACAAGGCTGGACAGCCATCTGTCAGGGATGCTCTGATTTAGATTCCTGCACTGAGCAGGGGGTTGGACTCGATGGCCTTGTAAGCCCCTTCGAACCCTACTATTCTATGATTCTATGATTTCCAAGGCTTTGATTTCATTTACCCTAATGAAGCATACAGATACAAATTGCTAGAGATTCACAGACTACAAAGGAAACAGCCTTCAAAAAGTTCAAAGAGAAACTACGAAAGTTAGTTTCCCTTTAAAAAGGGGGGCAGCAAATTCTCTTAACTTAAGAGGTGAGAGAGAAAGAGTCCCCCACTCTCCCGTGATACTTCTAAGCCCAGCTGTGTTTCTGAAGCCTAAGAAAGTTCCTGCCCCATGTGTTCCAGCTCTTTCTCAAAATCTAAACTGTTCTGACGTTCCATTTGCTCAGAGGCAAACCTGACACTCTGCCAAAACTCATGCAGTGTGGAGTTGCCGATGCAAAAATGGTGGCTTGGAACTCTTTGCATGTATGAGAATGCCCTTCCCTTAATTTTGATGGGCCCTGACCATGCAGTCAGAGGAGCAGTATAATGGTTAGATCTGCTCCACCATGCCCTACTATACAAAACAAATGTTTTCCAGTCATGGTGTTAGATTTTAATGATATGAAAAAGGTATAAAAGAAGGCAGAAGAAAGTAGCAGACAAAAAGGCTTAAAAAAAGAAAGAAAGCTTATCCCAAATGTGTGTCGTTGAGATTAGTAAGAAGATCTAAGCTAGCGAGTCTCTGTCGAAGCAATGGCAAACAGCCTAACTTGCAGAGAAGACAAAGAGTTAAAACTGGTGCATGGCACAGAAAATTTGAAACATGATCTGCAGAACAGGCAAGCCAAAAGATAAGTGTGCCTGTTACAAGAGGGAGGCTATAGTAGCCATAAAAAGTGGCGAAGCCCCCGTATGAAGCTCTAACAAAAATATTACCCACTAGAAGTGGACAATTAAAATAAAAAAGGCTTTTCTTAAATTGAAGCAAGCCTTAATATCACTGCCTGCTTTAGCCTTATCAGACCCCAGATCATGAAGTTTTTAGAGCTATGGTGCACATGAGAGCACATGAAAAGAGTGCCATTCCTGAAAAAAGGAAAAGGCAATGCTGGCAGCCACCATTGGCGGAGATATAAACCGCGGCTGGAGAGCACAAAAGCGACGGGGGGGGGGGAGGAAAGGGCCGACCGGGGCGCAATAAATGTGTGTATTGTCAAGAGAAGAGACACTAAAAAAGATTTTCCAGAGTTGAAAGAGAAGAGAAAAGAAACTCACCCTGAAGGCTGCCAAACACGGGCAGGGTCCTCCAGAGTTGCGGGGGAGTCTAGCTGAAGGGCCACCACCCTACAAACAAACGCTGAGGAGAATCCCAAGGTAGAAGTAAGGGTTGGTGGCAGAGACTGTGAGGCCCTAGTAGATACTGGAGCCACATTTTCTATGATCCCTGTGAAGCCCCCCCCAGCGAGAGAAAGTGGAAAGCATGTAACTGTAAAAGGAATTAAAGAGAAAAAAAAACTAAATTGCCCGTGTGTAAGCCCCTCCTCACGAAAACTGGAAATAACATACTGGAACATGCCTTTGTAGTTTCATCTGCATACCTGGTTGCCCTCTTGGAGCGGGACTTATTAACAAAACTGCAAGCTAAAATCTTCTTCCGTGATAGTCAGATTGTAGTACAGCTGCCAGCAATGCAGGGCTCAAATTAGCAGATGGCCCTTCAAGCAATCGAGATTGTGTCAGAAGCCAAAGGGACTGAAATTTTAGAAAATGTTGATCCATGTGTGTGGGCAGACAGAACCCCTGCCCGAGCAAATGCATAACACCAGTTAAAATCTTCTTTTAAAAAGGGAGAGCCCTGTGTGCGTGAGGCAGTATCCTCTGAAGAAAGCCACCTGTGCAGGCTTGAAGCCGCTCATTGAGAAGTTTAAAAGTTATGGTTAGCTAATAAAGGGATCATCCCCCTTTAACACCCCTATTTTGGGTGCGCCCGAGGCAGATAGCACCTCCTTCAGGTTAGACCAAGACCTGAGAACAGTGGCTGACTGCCCTTTGTGCCTCAAAAACAATTCAAAAATGTTTGAGCCCCCAGCTCAAATGAGAAGTCGCCCATGCGCTTACTATCCTTTTCAGAGATTTCAAATTGACTTTTCAGAGTTGCCCCAGACTCATGGCTATCGGTACCTGCTAGTAATGATAAAACCAATTGACCGCACCTTAAAGACAATGCTCCCTAGAATTTGTTTAAAGATTAAGTTGAAAGGCCACAGGCCTTGCCAATCACCTTGACTCGAGTACGGTACACCCCCAAGGGAAGTATTAAATTGACACCTTTTAAACGTTCCATAAGCGCCCACCACAGATATTACCTATGGCTGATAGCTTAAATGTAAATTTAAAAGTAAAAGTTTTAAGATTCAAGGTTATGTTACTGCTTTGCAGTCTGTTTAGTTTTCACAGGTTTGTGACACCGCACCAATCCTGGCCTTTAGATGCTCCAGTGCATAATCTCAATCCCAGCGATTGGGTGCTAATCCAGTCCTGGAAAGATGAACCACTTACTGAGAAATGAAAGGGTCCATTCCAGGTTCTACTCACCACTCACACAACTATAAAAGTCGCTGGAGGAAAGAAGTGGATCCATCACACTGAATAAAGGCATCACCTGCACCAGAGAGGGTCACACCGGAAGCTTACCCACCTGAAGGTCATCATTAGAATAATGAACCCCTGAAAGGACCCAAGTAGGTCTACAGAAACAGGGCACTCTCATTTCAAGGGTTCCTGATGAACGGAACAAAACTGAGTTCCAAAAGTTCAAAAAAACTGTGTTTTTGTTGTCAACATTCTAGTAGCTAGAACAAAGGCGTCCTAGGACTCACTTGCTGTTTAGAGAAAACTGTCAGTGCCACAGCGATAATAGTTTGCGCCTTTAAGTGCGTAGTCCACCGCTGGACCAAAGAGAGTATAAATTTGAGAAAAGCCTTTTGAGGGGGGAATTGTAGTAAAAATGTAACCTAAAAGCCATTGTATGTGTCTTAAGCAGCACGTAGTATTGTAAGAGCTGCGCATGCCTGGAATGAGCAGACAGTAACCCTAAGATAAGGTTGCTAAGCAAACTGCTAGCAACCAATCAAAGTGACACACTGGCTAAGGAATGCAAGCTGAGGTGATAAAACTGTAGCGCGGGGGTCGCCCAGGGTCGACTCTGCTTTTGAGCGTGAGCTCCTTTGTCGAACTGTTTGCAAACAATAAAATCGAGTTGGACCCAGCCTGAAGTTGACTCTCCTCTTTGGGGCAAATTGGACTAGCCTCCAGGGGGCGAAACTAGCATTTTGTGCAACACTGTTGCCACTTGCAGTGGCAGCACAAACAAACAAAAAAGCTTAGGGAGAAAAATAAACTGTGTTACAACCCCTGCCAATGGTGAGGCCTACCTGTGAGAATTTCTCCTTCCCCTGGAGAAATTAGGTGAAACTCTCCCTCCAATTTTTCTGCCCACAAATAGGGCCATTTGTGCACAGCTCTAGTTTAACCCTCAGACTGCAGAAGTTAGGGAAAACACACCCTGGCCTCTGCCATTGGCCAGGGAAACAAAGGCTGCTGGGTCCACTGAAACAGCTTTATCTGGACAAGGCTATCAGCAAGGGAAGAGCAGCCTGGACCCAACTCAGTATAAATACCTGTTTAAAGCTCACCACTTTGTTATGGCCTTGGAGAACTGATCTCCCTCCATGACATTTTCCCGCCACTCACCTTCCATTTGGTGTTTTGTCTTTTTGGTTTGTAAGTGTGAGGGCAGGGCCTGCCTCTCCTTTTTAAATTGATGTAAGCCACTTTGGCAGGGGTGGGATGGGGGACAATATTCGTCTACAATGTGGGATTAAACCATCATAAAATAAATACATCCTACAATTCTATTACATTATCTCTAAAAAGCAGGCAAGCAGCTAAAATGCCACCCTAAGTAACAGCATCCTGTTGGCTGGGTAAGCCACAGGTGTGTTCCCAATTTATGAAATTTGCTGGTTCAGATTTGCTGCCACGGGGAAGTCAGTAGCACTGCAGTGAATCTTATGAATGATGTTGCATTTTTTTCTTTTCTTTTTGGCTTCTGTGCAAATCAAAAGATCTGCCTGTGAAATGTTTTCAGAGGTTTTTTCTTCCTCTCTTCATTTGATAACCACATCAAATAGAAGTGTGTGAGCAAAAATAAAAATAATAATATAAGCAGCACTATCGCAGAGGAAGTCAGGCTCAGGCTACATAAGTACCGTGCTGATCTTCTTGATGCTTTCATAGGCAGTTGGTGTAAAGGCTACATTGACTACCACTAGTGAGAGAAGTTTTTTTTTTCTTTTTTTCTGTAGCTGCTAAGCGGAGTGAGTGCTGGCAATTTGTGAAGCTCTTGCAAATGAGTTTTCCCCTATGTGCTTCCTTCAGGTTTTACAAATATGTAACCATCCAGCCTGACATTTGAAGAGTGTTGAAAAAGTATGGGTTCGCTTTGGATATCAACTAAGAGTGTTCCCTCAGTCTTCAAACCCTCAGCATATCCCTCTCTCAAAAATATGAAAAGGGATGCATTTTTGTTTACCTGGAGGGTTATCAGTGCTGTAAACAGAAAGGAAAGGTAGCCAAAGACTCAGCTCTCTTTCAGGAAAACTTCCATTCTGGCACACATGGTGTGCCTATGGATGTTATCAAATGAGCAAGTCAAATGTAGACTCTCAGATGACCTTGTCAAGATGTAAAGTCCTATCATGACAGCAGTTGAACTGGCTGGGTCTTATTCTTATGGCAGAGGCTGCTGGGTTGTGACTAGTGACATCAAGAGCAAATTCCCAATTCCCCAAGTGGGAAGAAAAGGGAAGAGCTTTAGGTAAGGCTCAGTAAAGAAATGTGTTTTTTCATTACAATCAAACCAAACCCCCCTTCTAATTCTGAAATTAAATATTTACTATCAGGTTGCAGTGATGAAATTCAAATATCGGCTTTTGACCTATCTGTCTTTAAGGCTGGTATTAAAGATTTGCATATTCTCCTCTGAAATCAACATGAAATTGCACCATCTGAAATTATACCATTTATAAATTTGCCAGAGATCACTATTTAGATTGGCTACTTTATTTCCCCACTAAAACACCTGATGGGGCTTCTCTGACAACCTAGCAATTGGTATGTACAGACAATCACTTCTCTGGAGCAGTTTCCATCATATTGCTATTGTGCATCAGTCATGATCCTACATTAGTAGATTAATAACTGTACAAATATAACTGGGGGGGGGGACCTGCTCAGTTTTCCTAATTGTTGAAACTGCTTCCCTGAATTCCATAGAAGCAATTGATCTAGTCAATAAACTTGATCAGAAGTAGCTTCTAATCTCATAATTTCACCTCCTAAGGGAAACATAATCTTTTTTGTTCTTTTGAAAGGACTTACATCAGTGCAAGATATACCATTTTCTCAGTAATGAAAGGCCTTCCAGGGTCTTGGTGAGGGTTCCTCAGAAAGGATCTACTTTTCCAGAGAGCTAGGGATCCCTTCTGTTGGAATGGCATTCCTTGAGAGCTTTGCTTTCTAAAATGGTGGCTCCTGGATGAGATGTAGATTCTCCATGGCAGATGTGTTTCTGGTTTGACCAAGCTCTTCACCACATCAGAATGGCACCTAGGAGCCTGACAGTTCAACCCCGCATGCATCTACTCACAAGCAAATCCCATTGAGTTCAATGGGGCTTACTCCTAAGTGAGTGGTATGGAATTGCAGATTAAATGTCCTCTATGGATGCTGACACAGGATTTGCTTGTGACATTAATTGAAGCAACATAGTCTTATCTATAACTTAAATCATTGCCTTACCCTAGTATCAATAATTCAAAATGTGAGAATTACAAGCCAGCTGCTGAAAATCAGGAAACAAGCTTAGAAAACAGAATAAAAATACAATGAAAAATTAAGCAATTTGGAGCTATTTTACTTGCCTTTCAGTTCCGTTCCTTTCTCAGCCTAATTTGACCATGTTTTTGGAATGTTATATCTACAAAGGCAAGGACTAGATGTTTAGTACCTTGGATGCCTTTCTTGGCATCCACCAAGGTGCCCCGCCCTCTCCCACTTTTTCTTGAATTAACACACTTTCTTACTGGTAGCTGGGACTGCTGTGAAGTAGGGTCGCATTGGTGCTGAAAACTGTGGGTTCGAAGGAATTGTTTAGTGTACTGGAGCTCAGACCCCACTTCTCAGTCTTTTGGGCAGGTTACGTGTCCCTTGAGGCTAACCTTGCCTCCCATGGCAGCTATTTTATGATGATGCCCAGGACAGTTTCCCAAATTGCCAAATATTCCCACAGGCCCAAAAAGGTTGTCTACCCCTTTCCTAAATGAAAACAGAAAATTGTATTATTTTAGCAAGATACTAAAAGGGAAGTTATGGGGGATATAGGAAGGTGTCTTATGCTGACTCAGTCCATTAATACTTGTAGTTCAGTGTTGTCTACACTGACTGGAAGTGGCTCGCCAGGGTTTCAGGAAAGGGTTTTCTCCACTCCTACCTGGCAATGCATTGCCAGGGATTAAATCTGCAACTTTCTGCAAACAAAGGAGGGCCTCTGCCACTGAACTCTACATAATCTTTGTGTTCTAAATTATTCAGGTTTAGATGCAAAATACCTTGCAAAAGAGGGCTCCAATAACACTTATCAGGTGGACCTCTGATAAGAAAATAATGAGAAAATCTCCTGCTATTCTCCTTCATCTGAGTTAATAGGAAAAGCACCCTCAGCATTCAGCTAACCATAGAGAAATGTGAAAAATCTAATTTTATTTATTTTTAACACAGAACAATAAATGTGAAGAAAAAGCATCATTTAGGCAGTTTCCTTTCATGTGTAAAGATTCATCTTAGTATCTGAAACAGCAAGGCATCAGTCAGACTTTTGATTAGGTGTTGTTTAAAAAGACAAAAAGTACATAAATGCAATTAGATTGTCAATAGGGCACTGATTAAATTTGGCCTTTTGGTTTCCTGTGCACTCCTTCCTCCAACTTCTGATCCCTTCCCTCTATGGCATCGATTTATTATTGTTAACCTTTCTTTATTACTTGTTTATGTTCTCCCATTACACTAAAACATCGATAAGGAGGTTTTTAAAAAGGACAAAAGCAGCAAACAAAGAGACATTGAGGAAAGGTCAGGGGACGTGGATGGAGATAGTGCCAGTTTGCTGCAGGGAAAAAACTGACAGCACTGAAAGGTTAGTGTTCCTATTACTGAAGGGATGAAGGGACATAGATTACATGCTTATCATAAGGCAGTGGCTGGCAAAATGAACAAAACTGACTCCCAATATTTGTAAATAGGGATCCGCCGGGCATGAACTGAAATGGACTTGCATACTGCAATTCATACTTTCCAGCATTTTGTGATGCAGTTCGCAACTCATAAGCTGCACACAAAAATCCATATATTAGGGAAAAGTATGCACGAAAAAACAGTTTTAGTAGGGAAGAACCACTTGCAAAAAATGCACAGTAGGAGATGTGCATAGGAAAAAGTAGCAGATATAAGGAGAAATGTACATGAATTTTCGTGCAAACTTTTTTGGGGCCAAATTTACAAACTGATGTGGGAATGGCCCAAAACAAAGTTATCATCAGGAAAATAAGAAACTGAGCTAAGCCAAAATTGACAAATTTCTGGCAGATCCAATAGGGCTCCTCTCATCTGTATGATAGGAGCCCTATTGGAAATAGGGCTCCAGAAGCAATCCTGGAAGTTTACTTCCTTTGGCCACTGTTTCTGGAGAGCAAAGTTCCACCATCTGGGATCCTTGACTCAGAACAGTTTTCGTTTAGTTTTAATGTAGCCAGAAGAGGTCTAGCTACTCAGGGCAAATCAAGGCTGCTTCTCACTTCTTGTCCTCAGAAGCCAAAGTCACACTGTGTAATCATGGCACAGATTCACCCTCCACCCTTCCTTCTCTTTCTCTCTGTCTCCCTTCTCTGAGAAACCTTCAGTAGTTAACCATTTAAATAACTGTTCTGTTTCTAAGTTTTAAAAAATCTAAGTAAAAAAACCCCTTTCTTTCTGAAGAAGCTCTGATCTTGTCTCCATTGCTCCTTAGGTACCTTACATGGGCACACTACTACCTTGGCTAAATGATTTGAGCTACACACAGTTTGCTCCTTCATGTTGAAAACATGTTCATTTATGGGCCAGTTCTACTAGACTGATGGCAGCCTGTCCTCCAGCAGAATAGAGCCAATTTCACAGTGGGAAATAGTTCACCTAGTGCTTGAGTCAATTTAAGCTTATTGTCTGAACCAAGAGAAATTGTCTACAGACATGTTTAGAGCAACATGACTTGAGCATCCATGGTAATACCACCTTGACAGAATGTGCTCCTCTCCTAAAGTAGCTTCTTGTTCTTGTGGAATCCATGCTTTGTTCTCGGGGAATGCTAGAAAACTATTTGGAGAACTGATATGTTTTGAGGAGATGTTGAAGCAACAGAAGAAAAACAGATTTGTTTCATGCATATATGGTTTAGTTGAGGAAAATGGTAAGGAACAAAACCACTATCATTTATTAAACACAGAAATTCCAAATGACCTTTTAAGATCTGATGAAATTGAACCAAATAACTCATACTTCACACACCACCAGAGCTGTATAAATAATAAATCTTTGTAATTATTTTAAGTGCCAATATTGCAGAGAGATGTACATGCCTGTAACACTGTTCCCAGACTTGGTGCCATTTAAATAAGACAATTGCTAGCAGGCTACAGTTTCATCATTTTATTTGCAGATGAAAACCTGAAATATTCCAGCATCCTGGAACTTGGAAAAGGGCAAAACCTTTATTCAGAAGGATAATGGGCTTTTGTTTTGCATCTTCCCAACATAACAATGCTGCTTCACTGGGTCATATTGCATATTTCTATCATCTGCTTATCAAGGAAATCTGCTTAGCAAAATGATTCTCTGTTGCCTACACTGACATTTAGCAGTTCCCAAATTGTTATGACAGCAGAGACACTCAAACAATTTCACATAACAACAACAACAACAACAACAACAAAGCGTGCTTGTAGTGTGCATCAGATTCAGCCAAATCCCATATCTACAACCAAATTGAGCTGATTTGAAAAGATTCAGGAGATGTCCGAATTGAAGTGGGGCTCTTACGAAGCAAGCCAAATCCTAATCTGAATCTACTCAAATCTTCATTAGCAATTCAGAGGAACACCGAGACACAGACAGTGTGTCTGCAAAACCTGATACATTTCTCTTCAAGCTCTCCAAATAGGGAAACAGTCAGAGGTGGGGAGAGTAATCACAGTAATGGTTTTACTAGGACTCTCCAACCCCAATGCTTTAGGGAAGGGATGTTGAAGTAATATATTGCAGGACTGTTCTAGTGTTCAGTGGTCTTTACTAGTTCTCTCTCCAAAGAGCAGGAACATTCAAATAGGTGAAGTGGAGTCTATGGATCCTGCAGTGGTATACCATTGGGTTCTTGCTTTGAGATAAGCTGGATGTTGAAGCCTCTGCCACTGTATGCTCCACATCCATCATCGGCCCCTGTCCTTTTTCACTTTCTGTGACTTGGTGCCAATTGAGCAGAAAATAAATAAACACAGCCTTAACCTGGTTTTCATTCATCATAACTCCCTTGTCCCTGTATCTATTCTTCTGAGTTTTTACAAGTGTCTTGCATAGAGACAATTCTATGGTATATCTCATTTTCATATGAATTCCCCCCCCCCAAAAAAAAATGTATGAAGGGAAGGCAAGATGAATCTCCCCTTCATGGATCACTGCCTTGTTGTGGTGAAAGGGCTTGCATAACTCAGTGAAGCCATAAGCTATGCCGTGCAGGGCCACCCAAGATGGACAGGTCATGGCAGAGAGTTCTGACAAAATGTGGTCCACTGGAGAAGGAAATGGCAATCCACTCCAGTATTCTTGCCAAGAAAACCCCATGGAATGTATCACAAGGCTAAAAGATATGACACCGGAAGATGAGCCCCTCAGGTCGGAAGGTGTCCAATATACTACTGGGGAAGAGCAGAGGGTATTTCCAAGTAGCGCCAGAAAGAGTGAAGCGGCTGGGCCAAAGCCGAAAGGACACTCAGCTGTGGATGTGTCTGGTGGTGAAAAGAAAGTCCGATGTTGTAAAGAACAATATTGTTTAGGAACCTGGAATGTCAGATCAATGAATCAAGGTAAGCTGGAGGTGGTCAAACATGAGATGGCAAGACTGAACATTGACATCTTGGGAATCGGCGAACTAAAATGGACAGGCATGGGCAAATTTAATTCAGGTGACCATCATATCTACTATTGTGGCCAAGAATCCCTTAGAAGAAATGGAGTAGCACTCATAGTCAACAAAAGGGTGGGAAAAGCCGTACTGGGGTACAATCTTAAAAATGATAGAATGATCTCAGTACGAATCCAAGGCAAACCATTCAACATCACAGTAATTCAAGTCTATGCCCCAACCACTGATGCCGAAGAAGCTGAGGTTGATCGGTTCTATGAAGACCTACAACACCTTCTAGAACTAACACCAAAAAAAGATGTCCTCTTCATCATAGGGGATTGGAATGCTAAAGTAGGAAGTCAAGAAATTACTGGGATAACAGACAGGCATGGCCTTGGTGTACAAAATGAAGCAGGACAAAGGCTAATAGAGTTTTGCCAAGAGAACATGCTGATCATAGCAAACACTCTTTTCCAACAGCACAAGAGACGACTCTACACATGGACATCACCAGATGGTCAATATCGAAATCAGATTGATTATGTCCTTTGCAGCCAAAGATGGAGAAGCTCCATACAGTCAGTAAAAACAAGACCTGGAGCTGACTGTGGCTCAGATCATGAGCTTCTTGTTTCAAAATTTTGGCTAAAATTGAAGAATGTAGGGAAAACCACTAAACCATTCAGGTATGACCTAAATCATATCCCTTATGAATATACAGTGGAGGTGAGGAATAGATTTCAGGGATTAGACCTGATAGACAGAGTGCCTGAGGAACTATGGACGGAGGTCCATAACATTGTTCAGGAGGCAGCAACGAAATCCATCCCAAAGAAAAAGAAATGCAAGAAAGCCAAGTGGCTGTCTGATGAGGCTTTACAAGTAGCTGAGGAAAGAAGGGAAGCAAAAAGCAAGGGAGAAAGGGGAAGATATATCCAACTGAATGCAGAGTTCCAGAGAATAGCAAGGAGAGACAAGAAGGCCTTCTTAAATGAACAATGCAAAGAAATCGAGGAAAACAACAGAATGGGAAAGACTAGAGATCTCTTCACGAAAATTGGAGATCTCAAGGGAACGTTTTGTGCAAAGACGGGCATGATAAAGGACAAAGAAGATTAAGAAGAGGTAGCAAGAATACACAGAAGAACTATACAGGAAATATCTGAATGTCCCTGATAGCCATGAGAGTGCGGTCACTGAACTTGAGCCGGACATCCTCCAGAGTGAAAGCTAGCGGAGATGACAGTATTCCAGCTGAGCTATTTAAAATCCTAAAAGATGATGCTGTTAAAGTGCTTCATTCAATATGCCAACAAATTTGGAACACTCAACAGTGGCCGCAAGACTGGAAAAGGTCAGTTTACATTCCAATTCCAAAGAAGGGCAACGCCAAAGAGTGTTCAAACTACCGCACAATTGCTCTCATTTCACATGCCAGAAAGGTGATGCTCAAAATCCTACAAGCTAGGCTTCAGCAGTATGCGAACCGAGAACTACGGGAAGTACAAGCTGGGTTTCGAAGAGGCAGAGGAACTAGAGATCAAATCGCCAGCATTCGCTGGATCATGGAGAAAGCAAGAGAATTCCAGAAAAATGTCTATTTCTGCTTCATTGACTACGCTAAAGCCTTTGATTGTGTGGATCACAACAAACTGTGGCAAATTCTTGAAGTGATGGGAGTACCAGACCACCTTACCTGTCTCCTGAGAAACCTGTACGAGGGTCAAGAAGCAACAGTCAGAACCAGACATGGAACAACTGAGTGGTTCAAAATTGGGAAAGGAGTACGACAAGGCTGCATATTGTCACCCTGCTTATTTAACTTATATGCTGACTACATCATGAGAAATGCCGGGTTGGATGAATCAGAGGTCAGAATTAAGATTGCCAGGAGAATTATCAACAATCTCTGATATGCAGATGATACCACCCTAATGGCAGAAAGCAAAGAGGATCTCAAGAGCCTCTTGTTGAGGGTGAAAGAGGAGAGTGCAAAAGCTGGTTTGAAACTCAACATTAAAAAAACTAAGATCATGGCATCTGGCCCTATCACTTCCTGGCATATAGAAGGGGAAGAAATGGAAGCAGTGACAGATTTTACTTTCTTGGGCTCCAAGATCACCACAGACGGTGACTGTAGCCATGAAATTAAAAGACGCTTGCTCCTGGGGAGGAAAGCTATGGCCAACCTAGACAGCATAGTAAGAAGCAGAGACATCATCTTGCTGACAAAGGTCCGTCTAATCAAAGCTATGGTTTTCCCAGTAGTAATGTATGGCTGTGAGAGCTGGACTATAAGGAAGGCTGAGCGCCGAAGAATTGATGGTTTTGAACTGTGGTGCTGGAGAAGACTCTTACGAGTCCCCTGGGCTGCAAGGAGGTCAAATCAGTCAGTCCTAAAGGAAATCAACCCTGAGTGCTCATTGGAAGGCCAGATCCTGAAGCTGAAGCTCAAATATTTTGGCCACCTAATGCGAAGAGAAAACTCTCTGGAAAAGACCCTGATGCTGGGAAAGACTGAAGGCAAAAGGAGAAGGGGACGGCAGAGGATGAGATGGCTAGATAACATCACCAATGCAATGAATATGAACTTGAGCATGTTCCGGGAGAGAGCGCAGGACAGGAAGGCCTGGCGTGCTATGGTCCATGGGGTCACGAAGAGTCGGACACGACTGAATGACTGAACAACAACAAGATGAATCTCCTCTCCCAAATTTGAAGATTCCCTTCCACAAAAAACCGGCACCCGTCTTTCAGAAATTTTAAGGGGATAAGTGCATCCTTTTTTGGGAAACCCCATGACTGTAAATGCTGTTCTTGAACAACCGCTGCACCTGTTCATCTGAAACTTGGCAGGTTTGGCAGCAGGTGACCCTTCTGATGCAGAAAGTTTACATGTTAGTGATGGGGGGCAGCCATGGGAAACAGCAACCATGGCACAAAGGGAAATTGAGTCATGAATCCCAAATTCATGGGCAATATCCAATGCTGTTGCTCTGCTTATGCTGCAGATGAAGTGCCAGTGTGACCTCTAGTAGAATGCCAATATTGTATGCTGGTATGATGGGCTTTCCAGGGAAACCCACGACACCAGCATACACCATTGTCATTGCACTAGAGGTCACCTACACTAGTGCTACATTAATGGTTTAAGTGGAAACCACCCCAGCATAATCCATAAATGCAGCAGGAGTCAGGACCTCTGTGTGTACACAGAGGTCCTGACTCCTGCTGCATTTATGGATTACGCTGTTGACTTCAGTAGAAGGAACAGTAGAAGTTTTGTACAAGCAAAAGGATAAGGATGCATGTGGTTAACTGAAGTGAACTGGCATCTCTTTTCTCCATGGGCGCTGTGTGGGTGCACATCAAGGCATCAGGCTCTACATCAGGCAGCCCAATTTCTCCCAAGCTGTGTACAACTACAGGGAACTAAGTGGTACACAGGCATGGGGCTAATATGACCCTATATTGTGTAAATTTCGAGTGCAGGCATTTCTTGATCAATGAGGTTTCCAGAACTCCAAGCCAGCCCTCTCCCCACTGGAGTGGTTTTGTCCTTTTGAGTCAGGAGATTCAGTATAATTTATCACTCAGCATCAAAGCTACCTTATCAAAAGACAGCATGTTTTGAACTGAACATTTAGAAATTCTGGCCACAAGACACTTGATTAACTATACCCCCCCCCCATCCAATTGAATGAACTGTGCGTTTCAAAATCTGTCAGTATAAGGGAAAGAAAATATCTGAAATGAGAGCAAACCAATTCATTTAATTAAAGTGCTCAGACACATTAAGAAGCATTTCTCGATGGTGTCCAATTTGTTTGCTTTTGTCTCTTTTCCTCCATAGTTTGATCACATTTCTTTCTTTACCTTTCATTTGATCACTGTCTGTAATAAAGTGACTCATTAATTTCCATCCATAAATACAGATAGGGTAGTTTTGTTTTCTGTTTTTTATCCCATGGCTATGAATGGTACTTTAAGTAAAGGATCAAAATGATCAACCAGTGTAGTAATTGAACATAATTAGAACGATGGAGTACTACTTAGAATGAGCTGAAACAGAAATAAAAGAAGATCAAGAAACTTCGACAGAAATTACTTAAATGGAAGGGAACAAGGAGTGATGGGAGAATAGATTCTCTCAATTGTAGCATTTTAACAGATTTGAAATGAATTACAGGAGATGAAATGTGAGTGAAACATAGGAGGTGCCTTAGAAACAGTGCAGAATAATAACAATCTAATCCAACAGTCTTCTATTTAGGCAGCATCTAGTATAGCCATTCTGTAAATTCAAGTACTTAGCTCTGGTAGGTTTGCTTAATCACAGATTAGAGGCTAACAGCCTTATCCTGACCATGTTTACTCAGAAATAAACTCCACTGAACTCTACTCACAGAAGTCCCAATGACTTCAGGAACTTACTTCCAAAAAATAAAATAAAAAAATGCATGGGATTGTCCTTGTTACTGCATCTACTCCTCTTGGGAGGCAATCCTCGTGCTGGCTGGGGAATGCTGGGAGTTGTGGGACATTTTTTTTTGTACAAGCATGCATAGGTTTGTGCCCTTAGATACATGTACAAACTGCACATGTACTTCAAGACACGCCTTCATAACAAGGGCCTTTTTGACATCGGCAATACTGTGTCTTTTGCAAAGAGGGGAACTCAGAACAATACACACTTGCACATGCTTGTTCAAACTATGGGGATATCTTTATTAAACAAGTACTAATTCAAATATACAGTTATTACTTTGCAGGGTAAGCAAACTTGGTCGAGCAATTACATATACAGATTGGTAAACCATTTAAGCCTGAGCCAAGAATTTATACCATGAAGAGGAGGTTAGCTGAGTTCTTCTGGAGGCCGACTCCAGAGCTTAAACTAGCGGAGATGCACTGACAGTTCAGCTTGCAGAAGGAAAGGTTCACTAGGCTTGTCAGGCAGAAGGAGGGGATTAGGTAAATCTCTCTTGCTAATAAAAAAGAAAGGGTTGCGGAGAACATTGAAAGCGGGGAGAAAGAAGGAGCAAAAGGAGGATTTGTACTAAGAGAGGGTGGTGTGATTGGGCAACTTCCCAATGCACAGTCACCACTGCAAGACAGAGGGGGAAAAGGGACCTAATTGCACATTTGCTCAATCACTTCTCTAGCGCTCTCTGTGTTTGCCTCTTGTTTCCTCAAGCCCATCCACTCATGACTTCATAGTTGGCTGCCTTTTCTGGAAAAGGTGGTCCACTAAAAGGGACTCAAGAAATGAAGAGGAAACAAAAGAATCTGAGCTGTAATCCTTTCCACGAGTCGGCCAGGGCAAGATGCACAGGTTGGAGCTCTGACCCAATCAGTTTAAGAGAGATCCAATTAAACACAGACACACAACAGGAAAGACAGGTTGGAGGATGCAATTGTAGAAAGACCTCTAAAACTAGGCAGGGAGCTTAAAAATCACTCTTTTTGGAGCCGGAGGGCCCAATTCTGCAGCTGAAGGCTGGGGAGTGGTGAAACTCCTTGGTCCGGGTGGTGAAAGAAAGAAAAAGGTATTTCCTTAAAATTGATGCTTTGGGCAATCCATTTCCTGGACATGGATCAAAGGAGCCAGGTTAAAGCTAATCTGAGCAAAAGAGATGGTGGGATAGCCACAGAACTGCAGTATTCTGTACCCTCCTTCGAGGCCCTTTCTCTCTGGGTTTATCCAAGGGTGATTGGGATGCTGGATTTGCCTCTCTCTCTCTCTCGGGAGAAATTGGCTGGTACTTTTGTGACAGGACTTGTTTTTTTAAAAAGATTTGTTTAGGATTGAGCCAATAGCTGAAAGCAGATGTAAGTACTTAGCATCTTATCTATATTGTGTATAACTCAGCCTGGTGAGTGTGTGTGTGTGTCTGTGTGTGTGTTAAAACCTCATTTGGACGAGAAAAATTTAGAGCAGAAAAATAATTGTTGGGGGTGGGCAGAGGGATGTTTAATCCTTTTCCTGCCTGCCAATTCTCCAACTATTCTCTATGGCTTTTCTCCCAGCAAATTTCCAAAACTTTGTTTGTCCTAGCAAATCCAGATATTTGGTGCACTCATAGAAGTCTGGGCAGAAAGGAGAAAGCTGAACATTAAAAGGAAAGAGAGAGAGAGAGAGAGAGAAGAACTGGAGGAGCTGAGCTGTGAGTGAAGTTCACATATAAGGAAGTGCCTTTGACACAGTGCTACAGAGAGGATAGCTTATTTCACCCCGATCCACAAATGAGTTCACTTGGGAGTATTCCAGTTGAAGACAATAGAAGCAGTAGATTAAAAGCAGGATGTTGAGAACAACCAATATACCTTCTTACACTTCGATCCACAAATGCTCACATGCTGGGGAAGCATGTGTGTTCCATACAGTGAGGGAGGAGAGCTAACAAATCTGAATGGAAAGGGCAGAATGATGTTTGTAATTTGAGGGGTTAGCTATGGTCATGTAAGGGAAATGGGCAACAGAACAAGCAAGACTTGGGAGAATGGAAGAGCAGGACCATAAGCAGCCTTCAACAAACCCAGAGAGAAAGGGCCTCAAAGGAGGGTACAAAATATTGCAGTTCTGTTGCTCATTTGAAGGACAGTTAATTCACAGGAAGAAGAAGCTGATGAAGGACCAGAAAGCCATCACAATGGGAGGGAAGTAGTACAGAAAAAGCAGTAAAACCTGGCCCAGGAGACTCACCAGGAGCACTGGAGGAGCAGGGTGCTGGGCTCCAGATCAGCTCCTGAGCCCTGTTCAGTCATTCAGTAGCTGTGGGTACCAAATACACAAAGCGGCTTTCAAGAACACCCCCAGCCCTAGGTGCTGACATGTTCACCAGCCACATGGCCCAGGTGATGCAGGATTAGCACAGGGATAGATGGGCTCACCCGCACCAAGCTTCATCAGGTGCTCGCCAAGCCACTGCCTGCCCCTCTTTGTGGCACTGCGTGAGCTTCTGGACAGCCCAGCGAGCACCTGATGACGCTGCGGGGCCATCTGCCCTTGTAGTGAGCCGCCATTTTGCGCAATAATGGCAGCTTGGGCTCTTCTGGGAAGGTAATCTTGTGTAAAGGGGCCATTTACAGAAAGGGGCCACTTACGCAACATTGCAGGCAGGCATGCTCCATTCATGCCTGTAAAAAAGTAAAGGTAAAGGTGTCCCCAACCAGTTGTGTCCGACTCTAGGGTGCGGTGCTCATCCCCGTTTCTAAGCCGAAGAGCCAGCGCTGTCTGAAGACGCTTCCGTGGTCATGTGGCCGGCCACCGAGCCATGACTGAACACCGAAGTGCACGGAACGCTGTTACCTTTCCCGCCAAGGCGGTACCTATTTATCTACTTGCAATTTCTTGCTTTCAAACTGCTAGGTTGGCAGAAGCTGGGACTGAAGACGGGAGCTCACTCTGTCATGCAGCACTCAGGTCTCGAACTGCTGACCTGCCGACCTTCCAGTCTGCAGTTCAGCATCTTAACCACTAAGCCACCACGGTCCTATTCATGCCTGTAATGTTGCATAAAAGGCCCCTTTATGGCTGCCAATTATACTATGTTACTTTCCCGGAAGAGCCTGAGCCAATACTGTTGCGCAAAATGGCAGCTTGCTATGAGGACAGATGGTTGCCAGGTGCTCGCTGATGCGTGGGGCACTCAACAAGTGGGTCCGCAAGTACGCTGTGACTTGGCAAGCAGGGTCCCTGAGTCTGAGTGAGGGGGAGTTGTCAGACTCCATGCACACCCCACGGACTCTCGCAACATCCCTTAATTAGCATCAGTCTGAAGGGGGCCTGGTCAAACAGGGCACATGCCCCTGTGGAGGGAGCTCTATCTGCAAGCATTCATAAGCCCCACCCAGGCAAATGGTGCTTGTGCATCACTTGGGGGCAGGACTAGCCACTGTCATTCTCAGAAGCCCTTTCATGCATTTGGCACCGATGAATACCAAATGACCAAGCAGGGCTCTGGTTCTTCTGCCCCAAACCAGCTAAGCTGATGTATTTGTACTGATGACAATTTCTTGGAACCAAATTGCCTTAATTGTAGGTATCCCACTGCAATTGTTTGGGAATCACTCCAGTGCTGAAGGAGTTGCACTGGCTACCAGTTGTTTTCCAGGCCAAATTCAAGGTGTTGGCATTGACCTTTAAAACCCTATATGGTTCCAGCCCAGCCTATCTCAAGGAGTGCCTCCAGCAACACCAGACAGGCCACTCAACAAGATCAGCCTCAGATGGCCTTCTCTCTGAACCATCAGCCAGGACAGCTAGGCTGGTGAGGACAAGGGAGAGGGCCTTCTTTGTGGTGGCCCCCACTCTGTGGAATTCCCTCCCTAGGGAACTCTGCCATGCCCCCTCTTTAATGAGCTTCAGCCATGCATTAAAAATGTGGTTGTTCAGGCAGGCATTTGAGGTGGGTTAGGGTATTCTTAGAAATATGTTTTAATGTTTAATTTTACTGTTTTAGACTGTTCGTACTGCTGTACGTTGCCCAGAGTGGCCGGGTGACCAGCTAGATGGGGGATTAAGAAATTTAATAATAAATACACAAACAAACAAACAAATTCAGGAAGCAAGGAAACCATTCTTTTTAATGTGCCACTTTCAGCTCTTCTGCTTAGCTTTCCATGAGTGTTCCATTCCTTTAGTCCAGGTCTTGAATTCTGATAAAGCAGTACTTGGCCTATTCAGTGATGTCAACAGTATTAATGTGATGGGAATTTCATTAATGTCTGAGCCTCAATCTGATTTCACCTTATCTCAATTAAATCAGGAGCTGGTCTAGCATTTTAAAACCAGTAAGAAATCAGAACTTGTCTCTCTAGAATTATACACAACAGTAGGACAAATTTTGCATTCTGGATTCTCATTTATTTGCACCTATTGTGTGCATGTTTCTGTATTAAATGTAGCAATACCATTGAAACTCCAAATGAGTCAGTTTGTATGTTAAACCTAGTATGTTCGTAATTATTAAATATATGCGCCCTGACATATAACCAATAAACGTTGACATTTTCCAGAATTCAACTGAGTTAATTTCTATTTTCTGGGCCTGCCCTGTATGGTCTGCATGGTTAGGGACATGTTTCTTTCTACAACAGAAAGAAACTAAGAAAGAGAGAGACAGAGAGAGAGAGAAAGAAAACATTAGGAAGGATATAGAGTAAATTGAAATGAGGGGAGGAATGCTATGAAAAGGGAGGTAAAGATAAACTGAAGCTGTCCCTGATTACCCTTTTATAAGATCTTTTGATCAGAGATTGAACATAGGGATGGACAGATCCGTCAGTCTCCAGCTAACCATGATTGTCAGTTTTGGGGGTCAAGCTGCTTCCATCCAGTTTCCACATGAAAGTGCTGTTGTTGTTTTGTTGTTTTAAAATCTGTATGAAAATTCATATGCATTTTTGCAATGTACATATTAATGCATACATTAACTTCTGTATACATCCATTTTATGTATAGATTCATTAATGTTTACACTAATTTTATACATAATTTAATGTTTTGTGCACACTTTGAAACATACACATTTTTGGATTCAGGCACCCATTGACTAAAACATGTTTATGTACATTTTGGAAATGTATGCATTATCTTTGTACATTTTTCAAATGTACACATGTTGTTGAAAGCATTTTTTTTAAAAAAAATACATGGCAAACTTGGAAATGTATGGATATCTGACAGCACAGTTGTGTCTGGAAGATGGAAATTGGGTAAATCTGTAAAAATACCGCAACACAACTAATTTCTCACATTCAGTATCCCTTCTAGAGCCAGATCTTTTCACAGCTTGTAGTTGTATTGTCTTTCATAATTTAGGTCAATTTGATAATGGTGGGCATAGGTCACTATGTAGATTATTCCACTTTACGTAGACCATAATCTTTCTAAGGAAAAAGTCACCAGTGCTTCTTTCATTGTCTTTCCATTGCTTCGTAAGCATCTTTCCACAGCATCTTCTGTGGAAACAGCCCAAGTACTTCATCATCTGCCATGATGCCTATTCCTGCTCCTTTGGCATTTTAGGTACTATGTTTTATTTGTCCTGATAATCAGTCCAGAGTCCAAGGTCACATGTTGGCTGTCACTATGATTCTGCAGTAGTTCCAAGCACTCTGCACAGAGCTGAAGTTTCCCACTGTTGTCATCCATCTTAGTCCATCATGGCTGCTCTAGAGTTTGCGGAATCTCGTGCCTCCTTGGGCCTACAACACCAAATGACTGCATTGCTGGTCAGCCGAAAGTGGTCTGTATCGTTATAGTCTAGTAGATAGAAAATTTAGTATGGACCTAAGAAATCTGGTTTCATAAACCTGCTCACTCAGTGATGAGTGTTTTTTGGGATAAGTCGCTGTCACTCAACTCTTTGTTTCTAAGATTAGAATGATAGGCACCAATTTTATCTAAGTGTATTCTAAGGATGATTGGGTGAATGATGGCAAAGCATTTGGACATTCATAGTTCTTTCTAAATGATTTCTAAATTAGCATCCATGGTTTCACCATTTGGCCTTCTAGGCCTTTGTAAGTGGTCATTCAGCCCTTGACTTATTCTTATTGGGTACAGTTCCTTTGTCATTGTGGGAGATGTAACTTCTTCTGTAGCCTGTGTCAGTTTGCTTCAGCTCTCAGGATTTCTCTTAAGCTGCTACATCTTATTCCTTGTTTGGTAGGTATTTCTGGTATAGTGCATTTAGAATCTTCCTGTGTTGTTTCCCTTCCTTGTGGAATATGGCATAAGCTGGACAAACCCGAGGAATATTCATGTATTATATACCCCCTGTGCAGATGTAACATTCCTAGCCATGGTTAGGTGATCAGGAGTGACCTGAGTGCTCATTCGGAGCTTCCATGTCCCTCGTCATGCATCCCATTTTCCCTTTCTGTAGAGAGTCAAGGTAAAGCTTTGGCACAGGTTTTGGCACATGCAATTGGGCTGGTAGATTTTGTGGGGGGGGGGAATCTCCCCCCTCCCCCTGCATCACCACTCCCTCATTCAGCAGGATCCCTGGACCCTTTTTGTAGCATGGGGGGCTCTGAAGGAGGCTGTTGTGGAGAAGAGGGGGTGGGGAATTCATGCCTAATCTGGACATAATAATAGCAGTTATTGATTGTAAAATGGCTAAAAAACCTCCATACTGACAGGTGCTGAACAAAGCACATAAAAATAGACAAAATATGTTTATGTTCTAATCAAGACTCAAGAAAAATAAAACCAGAAAATGAAGACGTGAGAAGAAGGCAAACAATAGTAAGACATAGGCAAGTTGAAATAAATGAGTCTTAAGTTTTGATTGTTTTGTTGTTGTTGTTGCTTTTTAAGAGAAAGCCAACCATTGACATGAGTATCAACATGTAAAGAGTTCCATAGATAAGGAGTCAAAGGAGAAAAAAGTTCAAAGTTGTGAAATAGGAAGAGATATAGGTTTTTAACAAGCAACAATGAACCAGAAAAATGCAAAGGCTGGGTAGGAGAATACAGAGGAAAAATCAAAGATGTAAGATAAGTAGGAGGTAAGAATGAATGAGCACATTTGAAGAAACAGAAACTTAAATTGAATGCAAAAGGGAAAGGGGGCAGAAAGGGGGGTTGGACTCAATGGTCTTATATGCCCCTTCCAACCCTACTATTCTGTGAAAAACAATTCAGTAGCAGAGAAGGCACATGAGATCAGCAGGATGTGCCCATAGACTTATATGCAAAATAGAGCGGTGAATCTTGCATATAAGCCTATGGACACATAGACTTATATGCAAGATTCATGACTCTATTTGCGTATAAGTCTATGGGCACATCCTCCCGATCACTTTTTTTTTTTTTTAAGACATGGCAATTGGCAGGGACAGGGAGGAGGCCAACGGCTCTGACTGGCAGGAGGGAAGATAAGGGCCCCCAAGCCAGTCCCCCACCCCCGGAATCCGAGTGGAGCGGAACTGCTCTGGAGGATTCCGGGGGGAAGGAAGGAATGGATCGCCTCGCCCCCCATGGATTCCCCACTGGAACAGACAGTGGGGAATCCGTACAGTCCGAGGTACGACAGCCATGGCCATTCAGGGACAGAGATAGTAACATCAAGACTGGACTACTGCAAGTAGTTTATGTGGGGCTGCCCTTGAGATTGGTTTGGAAGCTGCAGCTAGTGAAGAATGTGGTGGCTAGATAGCTCAGTGGCGTTTCTTACCATGCACACATGACTCCTGTGCTGAAAGCACTGCACCAGCTGCCAATTAGCTACTGAGCCACCCTTGAGATGTGATTGCTGGTTTATAAAGCCCTAAACAGCTCAGGACCCAGCTATCCAAAAGACTGCCTTCTTCCATATAGGACACCCCAGTGTTTATGTTCTGAGGGGGAGAGCTTGCTGACCATAGCATGAAGCTATAGTTCCTGAAGCTCATTTGGCCATGGTGCCAAGCAGGGCTTTCTCAATTGTGGTGCCCACACCTTCTGGGGAGGGTTTTTTTCTTAGGAGAAAAGAAATACAAAGGGATGCAGCTTACAATGAGAGGGTTTGATTTTCTTGCCATAGGTGCAAGCTACAAAAGGGGTTGTGTGCAGCTTTTTGTGTGTAGGATCCCTAATCTTAATTAATGGTAATAATTGGTCATGACGTTACTCCTACAGTGGGTTTTGCAGTGTTTTCTTATCTACGCCCTTACCGTCTGAGGGCTCTCAAAGCCAATTCAATGGGTGTACTTGGTGGCTTGATTAGTTTGGGATTGGATGGAGCTTGGGGCATATATACTTTTTCAGAGGTCCCAGGCTTGCTGAGTAGAGGGTGAGAACCACTCCTTTTGTCCATGCCAACAGAGGAAAGTTAGTGTACCTGTTTTGCCCTGCATGGTTAATCCTGTGCTAGTTTACCTTCAGACACAATGGAGACTTTGGAGCCAAGGTGCAAGGGACACATTTTAAAATGCCCAGGGTACTTGCTCTCTTGGCATCAACAGAATCTATCTATCATCTACCTATCATCAGTAGAAGTCAAAAAAGTGAAAGGGAGCAATCTGCTTTAAATAGGGAGGAATAAGATCAAAACCATTTTGGGTAAAGATAAATGAACAAAACAATCATCCAAGAAATAGGAGAAAAAGTGGGAAGACAAGGAAAGGCAGGAGAGTTCTAGAAAGAAGTGGTACATAAGACAAAGGAGACTGAGGGTGCAATCCTATGCATGCAAAGCTTGGAATAAACACCATTAAACATTGTAGAACTTACTTATGAGTAAATTTTCATGGGATCAAGCTGTTTGTAACATAAATAGAGGAATGATCTGCAGTGGATTGGTTATGAAAAAAACCAGAGCAACCCATAAAACGTTGTAGGGGAGGAGGGAGAAGAGAAAGCAGAGAGTAGGAATAATTAAATGGTAATTTTATTCCTCCCAAAGGAAGGAAGTACATAGTGGAGTCCCACAGGGATCTGTGTTAGGACCAGTGCTTTTCAACCTGTTCATAAATGATCTGGAATTAAGAGTGAGCAGTGAAGTGGCCAAGTTTGCCAATGACAGCAAATTATTTAGGGTGGTTAAAACAAAAAAAGGATTGTGAAAAGCTCCAAAAGGATCTCTCCAAACTGGGAGAATGGGCATCTAAATGGCAAATGCGATTAAATGTAAGCAACTGTAAAGTCATGCATGCTGGGGCAAAAAAAACAAACAAACCCAACTTCATCCCATGATGGGATCTGAGCTAGTAGTGACTGACCAAGAAAGAGATCTTGGGGTTGTGGTGGACAGCTCAATGAAGATGTCAGCCAGTGTGCACCTGCTGTAAAAAGGGCAAACTCCATGTTAGGCATAATTAGAAAAGAAATTGAAAATAAAACTGCCATTATCATACTGCCCCTATACAAATATATGGTGCAACCACACTTGGAATACTGTGTACAGTTCTAGTTGCCACACCTAAAAAAAGATATTGCAGAGCTGGAAAAAGTGCAGAAAAGGGCAACTAAAATGATCAAGGGGTTGGAGCATCTCCACTATGAGAGGTTACAAGAGCTGGGCTTGTTTAGCTTAGAAAGAAGGAGGGTAAGAGGAGACATGATAGAGGTGTACAAAATTGTGCATGGTGTGGAGAATGTGGATAGGGAGACATTTTTCTCCCTCTCTCAAAATCCTGGAACCCAAGGTCATCCCATGAAGCTTATTGGTGGGAGATTCAGGACAGATAAAAGGAAGGACTTCTTCACACAGCACATAGTTAAAGTATGGAATTCGCCACCACAGGATGTGGTGATGGCCACTGCATTGGATGGCTTTAACAGGGGATTGGACAAATTCATGGAGGATAAGGCTATCAATGTCTACTAGCCTGATGGTAGGGATGTACGAAAGTCACTTACCTTATGGTGGAATTGATTCGCAGTGGGGGGGAGGTGCTCCATCTCTCCCCCCGAAATTCTGGTGGGGGGGGAGGTGCCCCATCCCTCCCCCCAAAATTCTGGCCGGGGGGAGGCATTCCGTCCCTCCCCCACAAAATTCTGGCCGGGGGAGAGGCGCCCTGTCCCTCCCGCCGCGAATCCTGGCCGGCTGGGAACGCAAATGGCGGTGGCCGTAGCCGCTGCCATTTGCGTCCCAGCAGTTAGCCATGATAGGCTACGTAAATGTTTACGTAGCTTATCACGGCTGAGTAAAAAAAACCCACAAAAAACCGTGCATATGCAAATGGCGGCACCCATGGGCGCCGCCATTTGCATTCCTTATTTTGGCATGTCTAGTCTACGTAAACATTTACGTAGACTACGGCGAAAATAAGGGGAACGCAAATAGCGTAGCATCTACGCTATTTGCGTTCCCCTTATTTTCGCCGTAGTCTATGTAAATGTTTACGTAGACTAGACATGCCAAAATAAGGAACACAAATGGCGGCGCCCATGGGCGCCGCCATTTGCATATTCATGGGGTTTTTTTTTTTACTCAGCCGTGATAGGCTATATAAGCATTTACATAGCCTATCACAATATTTTTTAAAAATCTAGCCGTGATAAGCTACGTAAATCTTTATGTAGCCTATCACATTTTTTAGTTGTTGTTTTTTTTACTGGAAATGGCGGTGGCGGCAGCCGGTCGGAAGACCAGCCGCCGCAGCCGCTGCACCGCTGCCGCACCGCCGCCGGAGCTGCCACCGCCGCCGGAGCCACCACCACCAGGGAGATTCGCCCAAGGTAAGTCCCGTCCCGGGGGGGGGGGAGACCGTTTTGCCACTGATTTTGGGGGGCCGAATGCGCTGGCATTCAGCCTCCCCGAGATTCGTGGTGAAATTCTCTGACATCCCTACCTGATGGCTATTTGGTACCTCCAAACCAGAGGCAGTGAGCGTATGCATGCATGCCAGTTGCTGCTGGGGGACATGGGTGGGTGCATGCTGTTGCACTCATGTCCTGCTTGTGGGTTCCCGGTCAACAACTGGTTGGCCACAGTGTGAACAGAATGCTGGACTAGATGGACCCTTGGTCTGATCCAGCACTGCTCTTATATTCTTGTGAGAGAAGTAGAAAGATAAAGCAAAGAATGAATTCCTGAAAAGATACAGCAAGAAAAAGAAGAATGAGGGAAACCAATTTTGAGAAGGAAAAGTGTTTAGCAGTAGAGGAGCACAAGAAAACAAGTTGGGCTTTGAGGTTCATTCTAGAAAGTCAGACCTGTATTTCCATTTTCTTTGTCATTGTAATATTCAGTGGTTGGCTGTGTGTAAAATACTTTTTTTAAAAAAAGTTGGTCAGTATTAATGTTACAATGGTTAATGTTATTATTACCAACTTCTTTCTCCCATGTCATGCCTCAGTAGCATCTGAATATCAATATTGATATATGAATATTGATTTCTCTGGTGGTGACTACAAAACCACAGCAGTTGTATACTCTTTTTGGCTGGAGTACAGGGGGACCTGGAATAGAAAGTTCTGTGTTATGAGGAAAATGTATATAATTATAAAATGTACTGGTGGTGAGAAAGCAGTGGAGAAATAAATAAATAAGAAGACCTCTTTGCACTTTGTGAATTGCTTCTAGTATGTTATTATTATGTAGAACAATGCATGGTACTGTGTGCCATAATAACAGGTAACGGCTTTCCTTATTAACACATACCACAAATATTTTACAAAGTAATGAATGGGGACAGAAAAGTGTCTCAGAGTGGCACAGTGGTAAATTATTTGAACCTGCCTAGCAAAGCTGCAACAACAAGTGGAGGTGGTGCTTTTGCTTTAAGCTTGAGGAACTAGCTAGAGTCGCCTCTTTGATTTGGCAGCATTCAGAATTCTGGCCAATGAAAATCCAGTTGAAATTTAAGATACATTCTGGCATGTCTCAGAGCATCTCTACAGCAGCTTAAAATCCTGCATTGAAAACTGGGCTTTCTGCTTCCGTTTTAAATGCAGAATCATGATGGACTCCCTTTACATATGTTTCCCCCCTCCTTTTCCCTCTTATCTGAGTCTTCCAAATGTTTCATTATACAGCCGCTAGATGGTACTGTGGTCTAGCTCCTCTTATTGTGGCTTTCCTCTTTTCACAGAGGGAATGCAAGCAGAACTCAAGTGCAGTAATTTGATAGCGTATTATCTCCAATCTTTTTTTTAAAAAAAATGGAATAAAGATAATTTAGGGTGCAATTCTATGGGCATAGGCAGCCACCTCTGAACTCGGAGGCAACTGCCTATCCAATGCAGGGCAGGAGAAGCATGGAGGGGGTCATGCCCTCCGTGCTTCTCCTGCCCTCCATTTACAGCTAGATGGCTGATTTCAGCTGTCTAGCCACGGGAAGGTGGAGTGGGGGAGGAGGCTGCCAGATGACACATAGGATGTGTCATACCAGCATTTCTACCTTCCCCACCCAGGAATGCCCCCCAGAAAACCCCGTTTTGGCCACTCTACACTCCTCTTCCAAGCGGGGAGCACAGGGCCATTCCATGCTGCCTGTGAGGCAGTGTGGAAGGGGGGGAAGTTGGTTCTCCGGGAACCAATGTCAGAGCGTGAGCTTCAAGGTTGGTACCCAGAAAACCACATAACCTATGGCCATCTCGCCATATGACTAATGGCGATAGGATTGCTCCCTTAGTGCAGGAGATGCCCTGGAGGTTTATGAAGGCAGTGGGGCTTTACTTCATAGATGTGGCAGTGGCCAAGCTGAAAGGCATGACTAGATATTCATACAATCCATTCCCACAGTGAAACTTGTCTTCCACTCATCCCCCTCCTAGATGTGAATCAGATTATAGGCGCCACACAAGTCCAATTTAGTGAAAAACTGGGCTTGCTTCAGGCGCTCCAGCATCTCAGGGATTAGAGGGAGGGGGTATCTGTCACGTATGGTAATGGCATTGAGGTTCCTAAGTCATGCACAGGAATAAGCTCCCCTGATGTTTTCTTCATGAACAGAGTTGGAGTACTCGCAGGGGAGGTAGAAGAGCGAATGAAACCACGCTTAGGGCTGTACGAATCCCTTACCTTGCTCTGCTGAGGGGCATCCATGGTGGTGGGGAGGCACTCTATCCCTCCCCCCAGAATCTTCGACAGGGGAGAGGTGCTCCGTCCCTCCCTCCAGAATTTTACCCGGCCGGCTCCGCACCGCAGCCAAGCCGCAGAGCCACCGGCCGACTCCAGCTGCGCGCTGCCGGATATCTGGCCGCTGGGCAGCCCTGCAGGGACGCAAATGGCAGCTTTCTTAGCTGCCGCCATTTGCGTCCCTGTATTGAGCCATGATAGGCTATGTAAATATTTACGTAGCCTATCACGGCAGGGTGAAAATCCCCAGCGTACACAAATGGTGGTGGCTACCACCATTTGTGTACGCTGGGTTCCCCCCCCCACCGTGATCAGCTACGTAAGTATTTACGTAGCCGATCACGGCAGGGGGAAAAATCCCCCCTGCCATGTTTCCCCCCCCCACCATGATAGGCAACGTAAATACTTACGTAGCCTATCACAGCCTCCACAGGGATGCACATGGCGTCCCTGCATTAGCCGTGATAGGCTACGTAAGTATTTACATAGCCTATCACGGCTTGAAGAGGAGGAAGCGAATGGCGGCCGCAAGATGGCCACCATTCGCAAAGCAGCGTGGACGGAAGCAGGCAAGTGCTCCATTTCGCACACATTTCGTGGGGTGGGGGCAGCAGGGACTTCATCCCGCACTCCTTTCATGGGGTGGGGGGCTGGGGGCTTTGTTCCGCGACTTATTTTGGGAGGCCGAATGCACTGGCATTTGGCCTCACCGAGATCCATCGCGGAATTCTCTGACAGCTACGGATGTACGAAAGTCACTTACCTTTTAACGAAATGTGATTCGTGGTGGGGGGGAGACGCTCTGTCCCTCCCCCCAAAATTCTGGCCAGGGGGGAGGCGCTCTGTCCCTCCCCCCCGAAATTCTGGCTGGGGAGGGAGGCACTCCGTCCCTCCCCCTGAAATTCTGGCCGGCGGGGGAGGTGCTCCGTCCCTCCCCCCCGAAATTCTGGCCGGTGGGGGAGGCGCTCCGTCCCTCCCCCCCGAATCCTGGCCGGCCGGGTCCGCAAATGGCGGTAGCTGTAGCCGATGCCGTTTGCGTCCCTGGAGTCAGCTGTGATGGGCTACGTAAATATTTAGGTAGCCTATCACGGCTGAGTAAAACAAAAAACAAAAACCGCGCGTACGCAAATGGCGGCACCCATGGGCGCCGCCATTTGCGTTCCTTATTTTGGCACGTCTAGTCTACGTAAACATTTCTGTAGACTACAGCGAAAATAAGGGGAACGCAAATAGCGTAGATGCTACGCTATTTGCGTTCCCCTTATTTTCGCCGTAGTCTATGGAAATGTTTACGTAGACTAGATGTGCCAAAATAAGGAACGCAAATGGTGGCGCCCATGGGTGCCGCCATTTGCATACATGCGGGTTTGTTTGTTTTTTACTCAGCCGTGATAGGCTACGTAAACATTTACGTAGCCTATCACAGTATTTTTAAAAAATCTAGCCGTGATAGGCTACCTAAATCTTCACGTAGCCTATCACTTTTTTTTTTTACTGGAAATGGTGGCGGCAGCAGCCGGTTCGAAGACCGGCCGCTGCCTCCGCCGCTGCCAAGCCGTCGCCGGGAGATTCGCCCAAGGTAAGTCCCGTCCCGGGGGGTGGCGGGGTGTGTGGCAGACCGTTTCACCACTGATTTCGGGGGGCCAAATGCCAGCGCATTCGGCATCCCCGAGATTCGTGGAGAAATTCTCTGACATCCCTATATGTACTTGTATGGGGGAGAGGGGAAGGGCAGCATCAGTATTACATTCCTTTGCTAATCTTTGTGCACTTTCCACAACATTTTCACTTCCCTCGTCTGAACCTTGGATAAATAATTTTGCTCTGTTCAGTTGTTTTATGGTTCCAGAAATTTCAAGATCAATCTTCTGGAGGTTCTTGCTTGTGACATTGATCTGTTTCAAATAGTACATCATGCCAAAACATCAGGCCACACAGACATTTGAAGCTGTTGTTGTTTTCTTACGATGATTCCATCTTCCTTTATGTTTTCTTTGGTAGGAAGTGAATCTGTTAAAGTACCAGTATGCATAACTGCAATCATAACATTATCTATTTTACTAACTTGCTAACTTTACCACCTTCACACAACTATCCCATAATTTAGCACCCATTAGTTTCAGTATAAGATAGGATGTTCCCAGATGTTGCTTTAAAACTTGCCATTAATGTCTGGCTGTGGAGAAAATTACATACATTCCTAACAAGAGGAAGCGGCATCACAGACTACTAAGTTCAATGAATGGGAATTTCATGGGACAAAAAAAAAAAAAAAGCTTCCGGATTTAAACCTTGCACCCATGTCCTTTGGCTCCAGTATCATAGATCCTAGACCTGTTCTCTCATGTATGCTATATCAATTCCCATTACTTACACTTTTTTTAAAAAAAACAACAACTGGGTTTATAATACTAGTTCATCCTCTGGTATCTTCTGTGGCAGGAGTGTTAAACCTCTTTCAGCCTGAAGGCCAAATTCCATTTTGTAAAAGCTCTTGGGATCCCATATTCCAGTGGCAAGTAGGACTGAAGGCAAAGAAGATGGCAGCAAAATACAAATAGCTAAGCCTTAGGGGCATCATTTCAACCTTTTGGAATGGGGAAAATACTGCACAAAAGCTGGAAACCACAAAATGACTGGTAGCTGGGGCAAAGGAGGTGGGGCCAGGGGAAGGGGGCATGGACATCTGAGGAAGCCCATGAGGGCCAGATTTGGCTCCCAGGTCAGAGGTTCCCCATCCCTGACATAAGCAAGCAACAATGAGCAAGCAACACTCCACCACAACAAACTCTTTCAATGTTCCTGCTCGAAAGAGAGTGAAGTAGCAAAGAGCAAAGAAAAAGAGTGGCACCGTGCTGATATAGTACTTCAAGATCCTTCTCAAAAGCACTGGGATTGGAGAGAGCTGTGGCAAAGTCATTCCCTGGTGGGAAGCTAGAACTGTCAGTCACAACACTACACCCCTTCTCTCCTGCCTACTAGTGTTTTGTGTTTTAGGAGCACATGTATCCATTTTAAACTGACTGCATCCTTTAAAAACTTAGAAGCAGGTCCAAAGTGTTGGGAGTAGCTCAATTTGCTTTGGACCATTTCAGAGAAGATCTGATTTGTTTGGAATGATGTTCAGAGCAGGGATTCACCCAAAGTGACTGCACAACCCCTAGTACACGTAACTCAGAAAGTGGCCTTATACAGAGTCAGGCCATTGGTGCATCTAGCCCAGTATTGTTGACACGGACTGGCAGCAGCTCTCCAGGGTTTCAGGCAGGAGTTTTTTTTCTGCCGTACCTGGATATGCTGGGGATTGAACCTAGGACCCTCTGCATGCAAAGCATGTGTTCTACCACTGAACCATGCCCCTCCCTACAAGATGTTCTAAGTTTATACCTATGCATGTAAAGTAAAACTGTAATTGCAATAAACATATGTTTGCAAAGACATGTACCATACATATACACTTGTCATGGATGGGGAACACTGAGTGACAGAAGCTTCCTGTCAAATGTACACTTGACAACCTCTGCATAATGTGTGAAATTATACTTGTCTGACTGGTGAGGAGTTGCAGTCCTAAATCCTTCATGTACTTTGACTGTTTTAATCACAGGAGTGATGGAAATGTCTGCCAGTGTACACTTTGATAAGCCAAATGTGTAATATTTGGCCTTTCAGAATGTGTCTGCCTAAGTAAAGAATGGCTTGGTTGATACCAAATGCATTGTACATTCCCAAACAACTCAGAAATACAGTTGTATTTTCAGACTCTCTGGACATTTGGAGGGGCCTCCCATGGTTTCTATGTTAACTTGAGCTAGAAATAGAAACAGAAATAGTCCAACACCTGTATAACACATCTGACATGTTCATTTATTTATTTCAGGGGTGGAGAAGCACTTTCAACTACAGATGTCAGAGAATTTCGCCATGAATCTTGGGGAGGCCGAATGCCAGCGCATTCGGCCCCCCCAAATTGGTGGCGAAACGGTCTGCCTCCCCCGCCACCCCCGGGACGGGACTTACCTTGGGCGAATCCTCCTGGCGGCGGCGGCGGTGGCCGGTCTTCCAACTGGCTGCCGCTGCCACCATTTCCAGTAAAAAACCCCAACAACAACAAAACGTGATAGGCTACGTAAAGATTTACGTAGCCTATCACGGCTAGATTTTTAAAAAATACCGTGATAGGCTACGTAAATGTTTACGTAGCCTATCACGGCTGAGTAAAAAAAAAAAAAGCACGTATCCAAATGGCGGCGCCCATGGGCACCGCCACTTGCGTTCCTTATTTTGGCACGTCTAGTCTACGTAAACATTTCCGTAGACTACGGCGAAAATAAGGGGAACGCAAATAGCGTAGCGTCTACGCTATTTGCGTTCCCCTTATTTTCGCTGTAGTCTACAGAAATGTTTACGTAGACTAGACGTGCCAAAATAAGGAACGCAAATGGCGGCGCCCATGGGTGCCGCCATTTGCGTACGCGCGGTTTTTTTTTTACTCAGCCGTGATAGGCTACCTAAATATTTACGTAGCCCATCACAGCTGACTCCAGGGACGCAAACGGCGTCGGCTACAGCTGCCGCCATTTGCGGACCCGGCCGGCCAGGATCCGGGGGGGAGGGACGGAAATGTTTATGTAGACTAGACGTGCCAAAATAAAGAACGCAAATGGCAGTGCCCATGGGCGCCGCTATTTGCATACGTGCTTTTTTTTTTTAATTCAGCTGTGATAGGCTACGTAAACATTTACGTAGCCTATCATGGCTGACTGCAGGGACGCAAGCGGTGGCAGCGGCCCGGCTGGCCAGGATTCGGGGGTAGAGGGACGGAGCACCTCCCCCCCCGGCCAGAATTTCAGGGGGGAGGGATAGAGCACCTCCCCCCCTGGCCAGAATTTTGGGGGGAGGGACAGAGCACCTCCCCCCCACTGCGAATCAAATTTCGTTAAAGGTAAGTGGCTTTCGTACATCCCTACTTTCAACCCATGATTGATGAGTGAGGGACTGGGAGGAGGGCATAGGAAAGGGGGGTGGCCATTTGGGGAACCCCCAAGAGTCAGATTGGGATCTCAGGAAGGCTGGATTTGGCCCACGGGCCTGAAGTTCCCTATCCCCTATTTATTTATATTTTAATAACCTGTTCATCAAATTGTAAAATTCTCAGAGTGGCTTATGGACAAAGTTAAGCCATAAACAAGAAAATAAAGAACACAATAAATAATAGCAACAGAGTAAACCAATGCAGCAAGCAGCCTACCAGCATAAAGAAGTCGAAAGAAAGAAAAGAAAGAAAGAAAACAGATCTAAATGTTCTGAGAAAATTCACTTCCCTGAAAAGATACTTGGCAACAGACAAGTCACGCTGGGAAGAGAGAGCTCAAGTTAGGGATGTCAGAGAATTCCGCCATGGATCTCGGTGAGACCGAATGCCAGTGCATTCGGCCCCCCAAAATCCATGGCGGAACGAAGTCCCCCCCCACGAAAGGCACGTGAAATGGAGCACTTACCTGCTGCCGTCCGTGCTGACTTGTGAATGGCGGCCGCGTCTGTGGCCGCCATTCGCTTCTTCATCATAGCCGTGATAGGCTATGTAAATAATTACTATGCCATTTGCGTTCCCCTTTTTTTTCACCGTAATAGCCTATGTAAATATTTACATATAAAACAGCAAAAAAAGGGGAACAAATGGCGGCCACCACAGCCGCCACCATTTGCATCCGCTGTTTTTTTTTTTGGCTTGCCGTGATAGGCTACGTAAATATTTATGCAGCCTATCGCGGCAAAATACAGGGACCTTCAAAAAGTGACTTTCGTACATCCCTAGCTCAAGTGCCACAATTCAAAAAGGCCATATCCTGATTCACCTTACATCTGAAGGTGGTGGGACCCATAGAAGAACCTCTGAAGATGATACAGAAATTGCTGAAGACTGTCTGACTGTCTATCTATAGATCTATATCTATAGATCTATATGGGACAAGAGGATGCTTGCCAGCGAGGTTTACTTATTTTCTGCAACAGACCTCATCTTCTACCTACTACTGCTTTGTCATGCATTTACCCATTTTTGTGATCAAGAAATTCACTCCAGTATTTCTCATCTTGGATCAGTCAGCCCAGCTCTACCTGTCAGGCCTACCTAAAAGACCACCTTCTCCCATACGAGCCTGGCTGTCCGGTTCTTAAGATCTTCTGGAGAGGCCCTTTTTTTCAAGAATACCACTTTCAGAGGCACATTTGGTGGTCACTTGAGAGAGGGCCTTTCTAGTGGCAGCTCCCAGGCTGTGAAACTGCCTCCCAAGGGAGGCTAGGTTCATTCCCTTTCTACTGCCCCTCTGCCAGCAGGCAAAGGCCACTTTATTCCAGAAGGCCTTTGAGCTGTAAGTGAGTCTGTTGGGTCGGTGCTGGGTTTTTTAAATAATAATAATAATTATATAATTGTTATGTTTTCATTATAGTTTAATATATTATTTTATTGCTTTAATTAATTTTAATTGTGTATGTAAATCACCTTGAGAACCATTTTTTTGGTAGGAAGGCAGTATACAAATCAAATAAATAAATACATAAACTCTATGTCATATAAAAGTACCACAGATCTGGTGTTTGAGATAATGTCAATCTAGAGAATCATCCGTGTTTGTGGTGCTTTTAGGGATGTATGAAAGTCACTTACCTTTTCGAAGGGTGACATTCGTGGTGGGGGGGAAGCGCTCTGTCCCTCCCCCCGAAATTCTCCCTGGTTGGCTCTGCGGCGACTCCGTGGAGCCGCTGGCCGGGGCAGCCCACAGCCGGACATTCAGCCGCTGGGCAGACTGCACAGGGATGCAAATGGCAGCTGCCATAGCTGCCGCCATTTGCGTCCCTGTATTTTGCCATGATAGGCTACGTAAATATTTACATAGCCTATCACGGCAAAAAAAAAAAAAAAAGGAATGCAAATGGCGGTGGCTACAGCGGCCATCATTTGCATCCCCTTTTTTTTGCCGTGATAGGCTACGTAAATATTTACGTAGCCTATCACAGCAAAAAACAAAAGGGAATGCAAATGGCGTCCCTGCGTTAGCTGTGATAGGCTACGTAAGTATTTAGTATTACTTAAGTAAAAGTATTTGTTTAGCCTATGACGGCTATAATGAAGAAGCGAATGGCGGCCGCAGATGCAGCCGCCATTCGCCAAGCAGCGCAAATGGCAGCAGGTATGTGCTCCGTTTCGCGCGCCTTTCATGGGGGGGCAGGGGGCTTCATTCCGCCATGGATTTTGGGGGGCCGAATGCACTGGCATTCGGCCCCACCGAGTTCCGTGGCAGAATTCTCTGACATCCCTAGGCGCTTTACAAAATACCAAAGGTGAAAGCCAGGTCTCCTGTTTTTTAAGCTTTAAAAGGCTTTATTAATTGATTAAGAGTTACAGGCCTTTCAATCAAGATGACCCCCTCCCAACAAGTTAGGTTGCTGGCTGCCCTGAGAAACTTGCAAGCTAAATTAAAATGAGCTAGCAAGTGTGTCTGGGGTGGGAGGAGTGGGGGGAGAACAAGGGATATACTGTGGTTGATTTCCTATCTGATTTCTGAAATCCACCTCTCACCGTACCTGCAAGTCTTGAGCTTCTGCTGCTGCATGCAAACCAGGAATGTGTCAGGAGACAAATAGATAAGGAGGTAATGTGCAAATGTAGTTGCTGCTGAGGCACTACCAGAGCTTGTTAAAATTCTTCTGCCTCCTCTGAGCCCCTAATAGGGAGGGAGCAGGCCCTCTGGCTCCGTTATGCCCAGCCTGCTCTTTAGAGAAACAATTATAAAATGCAAATATTTCAAAAGAGCAAAGATACTATTTCCCGGTCTACTTGCAGGACATGAGCATGCCTGAAACAAAATGATAATACCCTCCTCCTCCTCCATTGGCACTGTTGTTCAGATAAAGTGGGCAGGAGACAGAATCAAAAAATTCAAGTCATATTTGATTATTACCCTTCACTTAAATTTCATAATCAGATGGGGACATTGCAGTTCTTTTCTTTTCCACAATTAGCACAAATCAGCTCAAATTACGCACTTTTTATATCCCCATGATGTTTTGTTTGTTTGTTTGTTTTTTGTTTTGTTTTACGTGGGAAAGACAAACATGCTCAAAGTGCCTAACTTTAACTCAGCTGTGACATTAAGTGAAACAAGTTGGACCTGTGTTGAGTTCTACTGTTCAGTCTTCCAGCCAGCAATGCCTTCTTTCAGAATAGCCTGTTTCATTTCCCCTCCTCTGGGGAAGGGGAACCCTAACCCCCTCCTCCTTCCTTTCTCCCTCACACCAAAGCCCTATTCAGGCATTCAGGACTTGCATAGGATCAATGCATGAGGTGAGGAAGCATTCTAGTCCCACCCCCTCTTTGTTCATTTCTGTGAGGGGTGTGCAAGCTTCGTTTTTGGATTTCCAAAATATGGCGACCATTTTGTGACATCTGGCATCTTGTGCAACCCCTAACACCACAGCATCCTCTACTGGTTAGAGTTGTTCTTGCAGTCTTAGGATGACTCATCCTTTTGAAACTGAAACTGCTTCACTCCTTACAATCATTCACATCAGTGAATCCCACTGCCCCAGACACATCCCACTTTATGCATATGATCCCCAGGCTTGTCCCATGTTTTGTGGTTAACCATGGTTCATTCCCCTTGTCCCCATCCCTTTTCATGTAACGTGGTTTAGTCCTCATTGTCTTTTGACACCTCCTTCCCCCTCCCTCCCTTTCCCTTTCCCTTTCCCTCTCCCCATTCCTCAAGGGGGGCAAGGGGAGGGGGGATTAGGGTAGAGATAGTTAGGCTTCAGCTCTGACAGGCCTCCTCCACCTCCTCCCCACCTACCTCCTCCCCACCTACCCCCTCCCCACCTACCCCCTCCCCCTTATTTGTAAATCGCAAGAGTTGGGGGATGAAACATGAACAGAAAGGGTAAAGGCATCCACAATCTCAGACAATCCTGGAAAGGTTCAAGGGGTCTTTCCAAGGTAAATACAATAAAACAAACATACAGCAAGACACCACAAGAGAAGAAAGAGGAGAAAGATGTGGAAGCAGGTCACAGGATCGCTTTTTTCTACAATGAAAATTTCTTAGTCTTTCCTTTCTGAATTGCATGATTATCAAACACTTGCCTGTCTTTCTTCAACATCCTAGTGCCTACTTCAGTAAGAGCTGGTTACATGTTTCTCTTCTCATTGGAGAAAAAAAAGGCAAAGAAAGAAAGAAAGAAAGAAAGAAAGAAAGAAAGAAAGAAAGAACAAACAAATGAACAAGAAAGATATTAAGATAGGAAATGGATAATATTGTTATGCAAGAGACTTCATATATTCAGACAGGCCACCTTTGTATGAATATGTCCAACATTTGGGAAAGTGGGGATACCTCCCATCTCCTTCTTCTTTCATTTCACTTAGGGTGGCCACATTTCCCCATAACCAGAAAAGAGAAATGTATCACCAAAAAAAGAAGACAAATGTAGACACAAATTTGAACATGCCAATTCACATGTATAAATGCAGCTTTAGAGATCATTACTATCCTTTAAACTGAAATACAATACTTCTCACTATATTGGCGAAGGCAGTGACTATGGGTCATTGTATCCATTGGATACTGCACATACATAATTAATGTACAACTAGTGTAGGCAATCTCTAGTGCAACACTAATAGCATAAATACCACACATTTGGCTAACCAAAGTATATGTTGGCAGACATTTTCATCACTCCTGTGATAAAAAATCATATTCTATGAAGGATTTATGACTGTGTCTCCTCATCATTCAGACAGCTTACGCTACTGATGTTGCACTAGAGGTTGCTTACAGTAGTGCTACGTCAATTGTGTAAGCACAGCAGCCCTGTTGGATACTGCCCTATGTGACCTGTGTGCATGCTCAATCTGCCATCCACATCCAGGTGCTAACTGTTGATAGGCAGTAACTAAGCACTTTACGGCTGCCATTTGCATAAAATACACTAATTAAGACCATAATTTGTCCAAGATACACAAATTGTTTATGCAATTTATGTATCCACAAGCTGGGCTGGGAGCTCCAGGGAAACCTGTTGGGCCCAAAGAGGGCCAGATTTCTGCACGACAGATAGCCCCCCCCCCGACCGGACCAAGTTAGATTCATGCATCCCTACCCTACTGAAAATAGAGGCATGGGACTTCAGGTTCTAGGAGAAGTCGCATTTGTCTGCTTTGGTTGTTTCAGAGCCAGGCAGCTCCATGCTGTAGAAAAAGAGACTGGAACCACAATGCGATGACAAGCAAGACAAAACAAAGTTCTTTGAAGCATTATGTGGCCAAAGACAGAACTGCAGATGATAAAGGTATTAATGGGACAATACTTTTAATACAATTAAATTAAACACTCTGGTTCTTTCCCAAACTGGAGACATTGGTAATTCACTGTTAGGAAGATGAGCATCTGAGAGCTGTAAAAAGATAAAATATTTAGAATATGTTTCATTCTACATCTCTTTCTTACACACACACACACACACCTCCCTAGGGCAAATGTGTGTGGATTGGAAAGATATATTTCTGTGGAACTTTTCAGTGTGTGAACATCTGTGTGAGAGAAAGAAAAGAGGGACAGACAGATGGGAGGGGAGGACACTCTGCCTCTCATATACATAAATCTCTCTGACTACTTTCCTCTGTAGACATGGTTATCTTGATCCTTGCTTTACTTTACACATGGAATGCTTGTTATCCAAGTTCTCTCTCTCTCTCTCTCTCTCTCTCTCTCTATATATATATATATATATATATATATATATATATACACATATATACACACACACACACACACACAGTGTGTGTGATGGAATTCCAGAGAACACTAATGAAGGAATTAAATAAGGATTAAGGAATCATTTTGGAGTAACTGCTAGATATCGGCAACAAGTGGCTGAAGAATCCAGAAGACAAATGCCATTGCTTGTCTGCAAAAAAAAAGTAGGGGGAGTAACAAGCACAGTAATGAGAATGGGTTTATTATGTTCTTGTGAGAGAGATGTTGAGGCAAATGGAAAATGGCCCAGGCTTCTCTGCTTCTCATTGAAGTCTTTAGATTGCAATTGCAAGGTCTTGCTCGGGCATCATGCAGTGGAATGGATTTTGGAAAATGGAGTTTACACTAACCGGTTTCCCCCTTATCTATCAATCATGAAGTGGCTCCTGACAAATTGGTTTACATGCTATGCACTGTATGCTAATTGACCAATTGGAGAGAGAGCAGGAGACAAGGTTTGTGGAGTGGGTTATTACTGGAACTGCATTGAGGCTCATTTTCATATAGATATTCTGCACAGGCACAGCTGTGCCAGCAGAGAGACTGTTGCTATGTCCTTATCGGCATGGCTGGCTGCACAGACTAGGCTGACTAGAAGATATTATTATTATTTCCTTTTCCTTTCATTGAGTTGGTGCTATTGGATTTTCATTCTATTTACTTTAAATTGTGGATCTTTCAGGATCATTCACTTAATTTGTGTACTCATTAAGAACTTCCTGTCATTGCAAGCACTATAGGCTGCCACTGAGATCAATCAGGATGATAAAGCTATTGCTTTGTTGGGTTTGTGAAGGAACAGAACTGACTTCTAATTTTGTATATAGTTTGGTTTGGATGTTATGGGGTTAATTTCTTCTCTCTCTGTGTTGATCAGTGTAAAATCAAAAGGCTAAATGTTCAGTTATTGTTTTACTATATTTTGTGCCACTAGGTCTGAAAAGAAAGTGAAATGCAGGAGGTTGAACAGGCAGGTAGCAAGAGAAAGAGCTAGCAACGAGGGTTTTGTTTACTGTGGTGCTGAAGGGTCTGTAGTTTGCAGGAAGATTCAGTACTACAAAAAGATGATGCAAAGTGCTCAGTATAACTAAGATGGGCCCTTATGATTGGTCAGAGTTGCAAGAGCACAGGCTAGCTTTAACATATAAAAACTGGGGGTCAAAATGAGATTTGTTTAGATAGAAGAATTTGTAGATGGAGGCCAAAATACAGAAGAAGTCTGGAAGGAAAAAGAAAAAGGAGAAAGAAAGCTGCTTGGGAAAGCTGAGAAATTTGACAGTAAGATATTTCTGGATGAACTTGGAAAATAAGGACATGGTCTAGTTAGGTTTAGCTGGATGCATTTATGTTGGTTATTTTCTTACTCTTATGCTGTTATGATTTTGTATGTGTGTGCAGTAACTATTCAGATGTTAATATATTTTCCCTAATAATAATAGTTTTTCAGTAAACCTTTAAAATCTTGTTTACACTTTGTGGTCTCTTTTCTTGTTGCGATATCTACCCCACACCTAAAAGCCAAACCCCACACCACCTAAAGGTATTTACAAGAAACCCAGAGAGTTTTAAGGTTATTTGATGGAGGTAGCTTGGGGAAATAAAGAATTCCATCTGGTGGTAGTGGCAAAGTCATAGGAAAGGAAAGGCTAACAAGAGTGAGGCACTCTATTAGGCCTGGTCTCACACTTATGGATCTGAACATAGATCCAACTCTAGCAGACATGGCAGGGCTCTGGAGGACTCCACAGGGTCCCTAGCAGCCCGAATTGCCCCACAGTGGACACCCCCCCCTGGACTGGACAGTGGGTGGTTCATGCATCTGTATGCATGATCGCTGGTAAATGAATTAGACAGAATAAAAGATACCAGTCCATTAAAATGTGTCATGGTCATTACAGTGGACTAATGCAAAAGGCAGTTGAACAACCCTAGCTTCCTGCAGAAATATACTCCTTCCTGTTATCATTCTACTCCCCACAAGTGCTGGGGTCATTTTGCTATCCCTGGGTCTACAGATTCTTCCCCCTGCTCAACAAGCATTGTGTGCTGTCACTGAATATCAAGTAGACTTGAGGACATGTTCATTTAAATGCAGAATATGAAATGTGCTTAGCTCTCCCTGGGTTGTACCCAGTGTCTCCTTTGAAATTGTGTTGCATCCTTTGATGCTAATGTAGTGTTTTGTAGTCTTGTTAATGGGACTCCTTGTATTGAAGCCATATTTTACTTCAACGTGCACCCTCCTCTGCTTAGATATGTAACCCTCTGTGCAATCTTGGAGCAAAGATAAAGAGCAACCTATACATTTATAAATAATCTACTTGGAAAGAAACAGTCTTCTTTCTGTCCCTATTTAAACTGCTTTGGTGGAGCCCATTACCCTCTTGAGTTTTCCCTGTCTCTGAGGCTGTGAGTAAAGATAGGGTCAACCCTGACATCTATAATCATCATCCTCTCTCAGATATCATCTTGGTGGTTGAAATCATCAGCTTATTGTCAGGCATCAAGATTAAAGGCATTTGACATTTGATTTGTTTGGACTGTAAATAATCCCCTGATGTGAAAGTAGCACCAATTTAAGCTTTAAACTCAGCTCTAGAAAGAAGCAAAACGAACCAGCGCTGGCCCCCACGATCTGTTTCGTAGCCATCACAGTTCCTCAGAGTGATTCGATTTGACATCAATTAGTCAGCATTCGCAAGGGGAAAGTCCCTTTTTACAACAAGCTCACACATATCAATGTCATTTTCCTCCTTAAACATGACAAAGAGCAGAAGGGCTTTCTGTCTCTGTTCAAATGCAGCACTGCAGGCATAAAGCATAAGGTAAAAAGAGAAGATGATTGGGAATATTGTGGATTTGTGGGTGTTAAGGTATGAATTATGGCAGAAAACTGGACTTCAGTTTCTCTGGAAAATCAATGTTAACACATTTGCATGTTTGGATTTTGCCATTTCCATGCTTTATGTTTGATATTTTCAGTCACATTGTGTGATTGTTTCACTACATCCAGAATATGGATTTTTCAGGATCTAGCCACATTGTACACACTACGCTATTTGCATGAGCAAAAATTGGAATATATATATATATGAATTTCATACCAAAACAACAACTAGGATACACTGAGTTCTGATCTTGCATTGGACTTAACCCCTCCCCACCCCTTCCACTCCCCCACACCCAGTCTCTGATGATTTCACCTAGGGATGTACGAAAGTCACTTACCTGTTCGTGGATTATGTTGATGGGGGGGGCGTTCCGTCCCTCCCCCCGGAATCCTCGCCAGGGGGGAGGCGCTCCATTCCTCCCCCCCCCCGGAATTCTCCGAGGCAGGCTGTGCTATGCGGCAGCTCCGTGGAGCAGCCAGCCAGGCCCGGCCAGGCCAGAGCTGTCCGCAGCCGGATTTCTGGCTGCGGAGGGCTCTGGGTAAAAAAACCAAAACCAAACCGCATATGCAAATGGCGGCAGCTACGACCGCTGCCATTTGCGTTCCTTATTTTTGCCCTCTTAATCTACGTAAATATTTACGTAGACTATGACGGCGAAAATCAAGGGGAATGCAAATAGCGTAGCGGGCGCTATTTGAGTCCCTTTTCGATTCCCCATTTTAGCCTACGTAAATATTTACGTAGGCTAAAACGGGGAATCAAAAAGAGACGCAAATAGTGCCCACTACCCTATTTGCATTCCCCTTGATTTTCGCCGTCATAGTCTACATAAATATTTACGTAGATTAAGAGGGCAAAAATAAGGAACGCAAATGGCGGCGGCCGTAGCCACCGCCATTTGCATACGCGTTTTTTTTTTAACCCACCCAGCCATGATAGGCTATGTAAAGATTTCCGTAGCCTATCACATCGTTTGTTTTTTAAAAAAAACCTAGTCATGGTAGGCTACATAAATCTTTACATAGCCTATCATGTCTTTATTTTTCTTTCTTCTTTTTTTTTACCAAAGTGGAAATGGCGGCGGCCGGTCGGAAGACCGGCCGCCACCGCCACTGGAGCTGCCGCCGCCGCCCACAAGATCCGCCCCAGGTGAGTCTCGTCCTGGGAGGGATCCGGGGGGGGCAGGCCATTCCGCCACGGAGTTCGGGGGGCTGAATGCACTGGCATTCGGCCTCACCGTGATCCGTGGCAGAATTCTCTGCCATCCCTAATTTCACCACTTGCTATATTAAAGGGTCACTTCAATCAATTAAAATAAATCTATCAGATGAGTGCTTTTCTGCATACAAAACTCAGCCCAGTCACAGTTAACTGCATTGTTGAAACAAACCTATGATTGAACCAATTAGGCTTAGGGTGCAGTCTTAATGCTGGGAGGGTTTTTTTCTTTCTGAGGAGCTTTTTTCTGTCTAAACATGCATATAGGGATGTCAGAGAATTCCGCCACAGATCTCGGTGAGGCTGAATGCCAGTGCATTTGGCCCCCCGAACTCTGTGGCGGAACAGCCTGTCACCCCCTGCCCCCTGCGGATCCCCCCCCCAGGATGAGACTTACCTGGGGCGGATGTTCTGGACGGCAGCGGCTCTAGCGGCGGCTGGTCTTCCAAACGGCTGCCGCCACCGCCATTTGCAGTCTGTTTCCCCCCCCCCAACATTTGTGATAGGCTACGTAAAGACTTAATTAGCCTATCATGTCTGGGTTAAAAAAAAAAAACGTAAAAAGCCCCGCCCACTACGCTATTAGCATTCCCCCTGATTTTCGCCGTCTTAGTCTACGTAAATATTTACGTAGACTAAGACGGCCAAAAATAAGGAATGCAAATGGCGGCGGCCATAGCTGCCGCTATTTGCGTATGTGTGTGTGTGTTTTTTTTAACGCAGATGTGATAGGCTACGTAAGTCTTTATGTAGCCTATCATGGCTGAATACAGGGATGCAAACGGCGGCGGCTATGGCAGCCGCAATTTGCGTCCCTGCTAGCCAGCAGCCGGATGTCCGGCTGCTGGTGTAGCCAGCTGGCGGCTCCGCGGAATACCCGTGGAGCGGAGCCGGCCGGCCAGGATTCCAGGGGGAGGGACAGAGTGCCTCCCCCCCAGCGGAACCCGGCAGAGCCAGGTAAGTGGGGTTTCGTACACCCCTACATGCATAGGATTGTGCCACTGGTGTTTTTGAGATGTGCATATAATTTGTTTCTTAACAGATGGATTTTTTCTATTTGTTTTTATTCTGTAAACTACCTTGAGAACTCTATTGTCTTGAAAGGCAGCTAAAAGATGGATAAAATAAATAAAAATAAATTATGGCAATATATGTGGGCTTTCTGAATTCATGGGGATGCAGCAATTAAGGATGCACATATCAGTCAATTTTGATTTCTCTCAGTTTCTGATTTTTACTTATAAGTTCAGTTCATCTGGAACTTGGAGAATTTCTTCAGTGTTAAAGTTGATTCATCCCAAACTTTGAGAATTTTGTTTTTAAAGTTCTCATGAAAATTCACAAGCATTTTTTATTTATGTTTTTGCACATTTACAAATTTCTATATGCGTTTTTTGCCTAATATAGCATTTCTTTTGTGAGCAGTTTTCCTAATATAATGCATTTTTGGATGTTATTTTCCTAATGTATGCATTTTTGTACATATTTTTCAGATTGGAGAACTTCAGAGAATTCAGAGAAGTGCAAATTTTGAAGAATAACTGACTTTCTGTTCACATAGTGGTTTGAAAGTGCAAAATTAGGTAAATTTCCATTAAAACATGAACTTTCCATTAAAATGTGAATTTCTCCCCCATCCCTAGATGCACTGAATAACTAGAAAGTTGTTTTAAGCCCTGTCATGGCAGCTGCCACTCGCATATTGTGTTTTCTAGGAAGCCAGAGAGCCGCCTCATGGGTATTCCTCCAGACCTGGAGGTGAGTGCAGCCAGTCTGCCACAGACTCCAGAGGTCAGATTCCTTGGAATCTAGTCTCATTTAAGTTCGCAGCAGATTTCTCCAGCATCCCTAATTGTGCGAAGTGAAGGGAAAGGCAGTAAGTCCTGTGTATAATTTATTTCCACAATTTGATTTGTGAGAACTTTATAAAGGTAGAAATAACCAAGTGCAGTACAATGGCTACTAGAACTGATGCCTATACGCTACATCCAGAATCAGAGGCAGAACAGCTATGAACAAAAGTTGCAGGGGAACAGGACTGGGAGGGTGCTGTTGCACTCATGTCCTATTGGTGAATTTCCCACAGACATCTGGTCAGCCACTGGGTGAACAGAATGCTGGACTAGATGGGCCCTGATCTGATCTAGCATGTCTTTTCTTATGTTGATGAAGGAAGATATCTTATTCATGTTGGGCACTGAGAAAAGGAAACCCGGCATGGACTCAGTGGCTTGGAAGCCAGAACAGGAAGTCAGGATTTATGAGAAACTTGTTTTAGTTCATTTTAGACCAAAATTTACCTAGTTTGCACCTCCTAGATTTGAATATAAATGCAATCATTTCCAAGCTCAGTATGCAATTTGCGAACGAAATAAAAATGTGCTGAAAAATGTGTTCACTGAAACAATTATGTAAGTATGCATGAAAAAGTGAGTTGTTTTGAAAAATGTGCACAAATGTACGTTTTGGGAATGCACACTGAAATATGCACAAATGTTTGTGCAAACAACAAGAAAAGCTCACCATCTGATATGGACACAAGTCAGAATGAGTTTCGTGGTGGAATTCGGGGAACGAGCTCAAGTTCTGCTGATTTGAACATCTCTAACAGGAAGAGATCATTCTAAGCAGTGGTGAGTGTGAATGAGGTGATAGTGTGGGAGTGGGAGGGTCTGATGTATGGAGGTGTTAAGGGAGGTGTGTGGTTGTGTGTCAGCTTTGGTCCTATTCTCTTTTGGCTTTGCCCTGCCTACTGCCTATCCCAGCACCACATACCACTAGTGCGTGGTCCCCAATAGGGATGGGAGAAGTAGGGATGTTCAAGCTCACTAAAATTCACTTCAAAGCTCAGTTCGACTCACTCCCATTTTGGTTTGCAACCTTTTTTTCCGTTTGTGTGAATGGGAAGAGTGCACATTTCAAATGGGAGAAGTGTGCATTTTTCAAAAGTGTGCCCTCCCCCCCCCCTTGACTAAAGCATAAAAATGTATTGTTGTTGATTTTAAAAATGCACATGTCAAGGTGCACTTTTTAAATGCACTTTTCTAACACAATCAGAAGTTCAGGGATGTTTTAAAAAGTTAAAAATGTTTTTTAAAAGTTTTCAAAAAGTGCTTGTATTTTCATTCAGTTAACTTTAAAAAAGTTTAAAAGTTAAAAAAAGTTTTAAAAGTTTTAAAAAAGTGCTTGCATTTTCATTCAGGGTTGCAAACAGGGAAGTTCAGATGATTAGAATCATAGAACTGTAGAGTTGGAAGGGGCCTACAAGACCATCAAGTCCAATCCCCTGGTCAATGCAGGAATCCAAGTCAGAGCATCCCTGACAGATGGCTGTCCAATGCCTCCAGTGTGGGAAAGCCCACCACCTCCCTAGGTAATTGGTTCGATTGTCATATTGCTCTAACAGTCAGGAAGTTTTTCCTGATGTTCACCCGGAATCTGGCTTCCTGTCACTTCAGCCCATTATTCCATGACCTGCAATGTGGGATGATCGAGAAGAGATCCTGGCCCTCCTCTCTGGTACAACCTTTCAAGTATTTGAAGAGCGCTATCATATCTCCCCTCAGTCTTCTTTTCTCAAGGCTAAACATGCCCAGTTCTTTCAGTCTCTCTTCATAGGGCTTTGTTTCTAGTCCCCTGATCATCTTTGTTGCTCTCCTCTGAACCCACTCCAGCTTGTCTGCATCCTTCTTAAAGTGCGGTGCCCAGAACTGGACACAGTACTCCAGATGAGGCCTAACCAGTGCTGAATAGAGAGGAACTAGTACTTCCTGGGATTTGGAAGCTATGCTTCTATTAATGCAGCCCAAAAGAGCATTGGCCTTCTTTGCAGCCACATCACATTGTTGGCTCATATTCAGCTCGTGATCGACAACAATTCCAAGATCTTTCTCGCTTGTAGTGTTGTATCCCCCATCTTGTAACTGTGCATTTGGTTTCTTTTTCCTAGGTGCAGAACTTGGCATTTATCCCTATTAAATTTCATTCTGTTATTTTCTGCCCAGTGCTCCAGCTGATCAAGATCACTTTCAATTTTGTTTTTGTCTTCCAAATTATTTGCTATCCCACCCAATTTTGTGTCATCTGCAAATTTGATCAGCATTCCCTGCACCTCCTCATCCAAGTCATTAATAAAAATGTTGAAGAGCACTGGGTCTGACTGGTCTGTAGTTCCCAGGTTCCTCCTTTTTACCCTTTTTGAAGATAGGGACAACATTAGCCTTCCTCCAGTCATCTGGCACTTCACCCATCCTCCATGATTTCTCAAAGATAATAGACAGCGGTTCTGAGAGTTCTTCTGCCAGTTGTGTTATTACTCTAGGGTGCAGTTCATCTGGCCCTAGAGATTTGAACTTATTCAAAGTAATTAGGTGTTCCTTGACCATATGCCTATTGATTTCAAGCTGCAATCCTGCTCCTTCAGGCTGTACTTCGCCTTTGCCAGGGAGGTCTTCTCTTTCAGGAGAAGACTGAGCCAAAGTAGGAATTGAGCACTTCTGCCTTTTCTTTGTAATCTGTTATCATTTTGCTATCCTTATTTAATAGCTGAATCACAATTTCTTTCCTCTGTCTTTTACTATGCATGTAGCTGAAGAAAGTTTTTTGTTGCTTTTAGCATCCCTTGCTAACCTTAGCTTGTTCTCAGCTTTAGCCTTCCTGACACCATCCCTGCAATTCTGTGTTACCTGCCTGTACTCTTCCTTTGTAGCTTGGCTTTCATTCCACTTCCTATATATGTACTTTTTTGTTTTCAGGTCATCTCTAGGCTTTTTGTGAAGCCACATTGGCTTCTTCTGTTGTCTTCCACCTTTTTTTCTTGTTGGAATTGTTTGTAATGTGCCTTGAGAATTTCCTTTTTAAAAAAATGATAAACTGAAATGAAATTCTTGTCCATCGTTAGTCTCCAAACATGTTTCCCCAAGGGAATGTGGCCCTTCATGTTAAAAAGGTTCCCCACCTCTGCCTTAAACAATCATCATATCAAGAATTCCTCCCAAGTGAGTCTGAATAGTAACTCATGGGGTTTTCCCTCCCATATACTGAAGCAAGTGTAGTGCTACGCTGAAAATGTCTTCCACAATTTTTTCAACCATTCTCATTCAATTTGATAGAAAAGAAATTGCTTTCAAAAAGAAATTGAATGAAGAATATCTCTGCGAAATGATCATGGGATGGGTTCAGTGTTCTTGTGCTTACCTTACTAATGAAGTGGCCAATGGGTGTGTATGAGTGTCCTGTCTTTCATTGTACACTCATCTCTCTGGCAGCCTGTAGCATCTTTGGCTTACCACACTTCAACTGAAGCCTAGGGGAAGACATAATGAGGTAAGTCCTCCCATATGGCTTTTTCAGATCAGGAAGTGCAGGCCACCTGGGAGGCTGAGCAATGGAGAGAGATACAATAGAAAGAAAACACACACAGAGCACTCTTGGCCACCCCCAAATTTTCTCCACCATTTTTGTGGTGTCCCCCCCACCCCCCCACACACACATAATGCCCTGGAATCGCATGAGGTATAGGGCATTGTGAAGAATACAAAATGGTGGACAAGCTGTCAAAACATTTGCTGTTGTCTCTTGCACTGGTAGTGCAAACACCAAAACCCTTATGAAAAAGGTAAGAAGCTGTTGTGCAACCATGGTGAACCCAACCTCCAAGAATTTCTTCTCCCCATGGAGAAATTCCATGAAATTGACCTCCAGCAATTTCTCTGCTTACAAATAGGGTGGAGAATTTCAAGAGGCCTTTTGCACACAGCTCTAAGCAAGCTAGGTTTGTTTAATTAAGCTTATAGCTTTACTACAAAACTTCTGTTGCAGTACAATTTAATCCATCATCCTCTGCTTATGGCATGGTATAAGCTTTATGATAAAAAGCAATCGGTTAGGACTGTGTCTTGGTATGCCTAACTCCCACATCAGCCAGTTTTTCTGCAGATCCCAGTTTTCTGCATTGGAGTGGAAGGCATTATCTTCTTAATAAGATTTTACTATGTAACTCTTGCTACATTAAAAAACAACAACAAAAAAAGGCCCAATATTTTTAAAATGTTTAACAGGTAACATTTTAACATGCTGTCATAAAGCAGATTACGAGAGGTAAGTATTGTTAAAAAAAAGAGTTTAGAGGCCTCTTTTCATGCATGAGTTTAGTTATTACAAAGGTATTAGGAAAATCCATATAATTTAATAGATTGTAGTAAAATATTTATGCCCTGCATTAGAAAACGATCAAATATAGTACTAAGTACCCCCAGGCTATAGCCATATCACACACCATATGAGGTTGAGAATCATCAAACCTGGCCGGCGAGACACTGTCATAAGGATAATGATAGGGTATAAAAGAGTTTTAGATTCTTTTCCCTCATTTGTCCTGCAGTCCGTCTATGTTCAGGCAAGGCAAGGCCCATGATGATAAAAGGAACAAACATTTCTAAATGTTGGATGATGGCACAAGTCCTCTTGATTATTTACATGCATTATGGATCTCATGGTATTATTTGGAAGAGCATTCAAATCTCTGCAGTCCATCTATGTTCAGGCAAGGCAAGGCCCATGATGATAAAAGGAACAAACATTTTTAAATGTTGGATGATGGCACAAGTCCTCTTGATTATTTACATGCATTATGGATCTCATGGTATTATTTGGAAGAGCATTCATGTTTACATTACTGTGCCAAGTTAAAACTCTATCTCATTTGGGACAAATGAGAAATCCCCTTTCATTGCAAGCACAAATGAGTTGGCAAAAAACATGAAGGCATTCCTCAGTTCTTAAATTAAGTAATCTCCTCATTAAAGTGATGGTCAATCATTGATCTCCAAAAATCAGGTCAATATGGGCAGACTCATGTGGCCAACTGGAAACAGTTCACTCAATGAGATCCTCAGCTGGGGGAAACTCTCTTTATACTGATAGGGAAATTGCAGTGAGTCGCCATACCAAGGAAAGCTTCACACAGGAGGCTATCATTTGTTACTAGCAGTGCGCACATGAACAATGTGTTCCTCTGATCTGAATCCATCTGCCTGAAACAGGTTGAGATGCCAGCTCCAGGTTGGAGGGGGCCTGAGCAAAGTGCCCTCTGATAGACCCAATTGTCTGTTGGTGGGCCCTTGAGGGCTTCCTTGGCAGATAGGGTAGACAGGTGTTTGCAGAGGACAGTCCTCTATTTGAAGGCGTCCTCTGTTTGAAGGGCTGCCCAGTCCAAATCTGGTTTAACATCAAAGAACCATAAGGAGGGTAGGCCTTGAGGCTGCCCATCCACACTGAACACCTGGACACTGAGCAAGCACAGAAGTCACCTGGTCAGCCTCTCCTACTCTGATGAGATATATTGTATTTCTATTTCTGTTATAGTTATTAATTTTAAATGTGCATCTGTACAGCTAAATTAGTATATACAAATGTTATGCAAATTGGAGTCCTCTTTTTTGGTGATGCCATTCTTATTTCTTGGTGATGCACAAGTGACCATTCTACTGGTAGTAGTGGCAGGCAGTAGCATGCCAAAACACAAAATGCCCCAAAGTGACATTGTGTGGGAAATGGTAGTGGCATTTAGACCTAGCGACCAGGTGCTGCTTTGCGTGCCAGGCCAGATCTTTTTTTTTTAAGAGGGCCTGGGGCATATCTCAGCATTGGGCCCTGCTAGGGTGCTGAGTTAATGGCAGAAAGCGAAGAGGATCTAAAGAGCCTCTTGTTGAGGGTGAAAGAGGAGAGTGCAAAAGCTGGTTTGAAACTCAACATTAAAAAACGAAGATCATGGCATCTGGCCCCATCACTTCCTGGCATATGGAAGGGGAAGAAATGGAAGCAGTGACAGATTTTATTTTCTTGGGCTCCAAGATCACCGCAGACGGTGACTGTAGCCATGAAATTAAAAGATGCTTGCTCCTTGGGAGGAAAGCTATGGCAAACCAAGACAGCATAGTAAGAAGCAGAGACATCACCTTGCCGACAAAGGTCCGTCTAATCAAAGCTATGGTTTTCCCAGTAGTAACATATGGCTGTGAGAACTGGACTATAAGGAAGGCTGAGCTCTGAAGAACTGATGCTTTCGAACTGTGGTGCTGGAGAAGACTCTTATGAGTCCCCTGGACTGCAAGGAGGTCAAATCAGTGAATCCGAAAGGAAATCAACCCTGATTGCTCATTGGAAAGACAGATACTGAAACTGAAGCTCAAATATTTTGGCCACCTAATGTGAAGAGAAAACTCCCTGGAAAAGACCCTGATGCTGGGAAAGACTGAAGGCAAAAGGAGAAGGGGATGGCAGAGTATGAGATGGCTAGATAGCATCACTAATGCAATGAATATGGACTTGAGCACGCTCCAGGAGAGAGCGCAGGACAGGAAGGCCTGGCGTGCTATGGTCCATGGGGTCACGAAGAGTCGGACACGACTGAACGATTGAACAACAACAGTGTGCTGAGTCCTGCAGCAGCTGCCCAAGAACACCAGGTTCTGACCCTGGCCCTGATACAATCCCATCTCTTTTCATTGAATATAACTTTGTCATTTGAAAAGAAACCATCCCACTTCCTTCTTTTCTCCAACTTTAAATGCTCCCTGTAGCTCATAGGAACTTGCCCTGTCATAAAACAAACAAACAAACCCCCAAGAAAATGAAAAAGTAGAATAGAAGAGCGCAGAAGTAGTACTCAAAACTAAGGACAGTATTATATGCTTAACAAAATATTTTTTGAAAAACTTAACTGCAAAGCCTCAACATTTGTCTTCCCTCTGGGCAATGGAACAAGCATTTGAGATGAAAGACACACTAAAAAGGGAGGCCTTATGGATTCTGAAGCTTTCTGGTGTATTACCTAAGGGGAGAGGTAGACTTTTTGCTTTTCATGTCAAGCTCTCCAACCACTGCGATTCTAGAAAGGAATTTAAACACTGTATAAGATTGTCAATAGGAAGCAGTCTCTCAAAGAGGCAGCAGACTTGGAAGAGAAACAAGGGCACAACAACTTTGCTCTTCTTTTATATCAGTTTTCTTTATCAGTTGAGTAATAAAAATAAGAAAGCAAAGTATGCAATGCAAGCCACCCCCATTTTGCTTCTTAATATAAAATGATACGGGTAATTGGGTTGCTGACTGAAGTATAACCTAGAGAGATGCCTATATTTATTTAGGATGCAATCCTATGCATGTTTAGACAGAAAAGAGTCCTACAATCCCCAGCTTTACCCAGCCAGGATGGGAATCGTAGGACTTTTCTCTCTCTAAACATGCATAGGATTACACCCTTAATTATATTTGTGTCTTATCTTCCAGCAGACATCAAGGCAGAAAATACCTGATTCCCAGAAAGTATCCCATTCAGGCTCTGACCAAATTGGCTTAGATTGGCTTAGCTTGAGAAAAGTTCCTCCTTATATATATTTAGACCATGTTCCAGGGCCATTGTGTAATAGATGTCACAGCATCCAACTGGGGCTTGAGACCTAGCAAGAAATCACCACCTCGGCCCCCCAAACATCAGTGCATGCCGAGTTGGGCAAGCACAGGGATCCCTGATCCCTTGACAAGTCACACAATGGCAGTTCAGCCTTCTTTTCGTAAAGGCCAATTTTATGCAAATGGCAGCTGTAAAGCAACCATTTACACAGGATTACAGGCATAAATGGCTATTTACGCCTGTTATCTTGTGTAAATGGCACCTTTACAGCCACTATTTGCATAAAATCAGCCTTTACGAAAAAGGCTGAACTGCCATTTTGTGGCTCACCAAGGGATCACAGTGAGGCAGCGGTGGGGGTCCAGTGAGTGGCATGCAACCTGGACCGCGATGAGTTTACCCATCCCTAGTGGCCACATCAGACTTTACAGAGGACAGTCCTCTGTTGGAAGGTCTGTCAGAGGATAGTCCTCTGTTTGAAGCCATCAGCTATTTGAAGAGCTGCCCAGTCAGTCAAGTTTAAAGATAAAGAACCATCAGAAGGGGGAGTTTCAGGTTGCCCTTCAACAGTTAGTGCCTGGGCAACAGACTAAGCAGGCACTATGGTATGTAGGGATGTATGAGAATTTCATTTTTGCTGGCAAAACATCTGAGCATGCCCTGTTTGAAGCTCTGAAGACGATCACCAGCATGAACATGGGTCCACAGAAAATGTTTGCAAATTGCCAGACATTTGCTTGCATTCGATTTGTGCAACCTTCCCTGTTAGCTTTTCCAGAAATTTCTAGGGATGTCAGAGAATTTCTCCACGAATCTTGGGGAGGCCGAATGCCAGTGCATTCGGCCCCCCGAAATTGGTGGAAAAACGGTCTGCCCCCCTGCCCCCCCAGGACAGGACTTACCTTGGGCGAATCCTCCTGGCAGCAGCGGCGGCTCTGGTGGCGGTTCGGCGGTGGTTCGGCGGCGGTTCGGCGGCGGCGGCCGGTCTTCTGACCGGCTGCTGCCGCCGCCATTTCCAGTAAAAAAAAAACAAAACCAAAAAAATGTGATAGGCTACGTAAAGATTTACGTAGCCTATCACAGCTAGATTTTTAAAACAATACCGTGAAAGGCTACGTAAATGTTCACGTAGCCTATCACGGCTGTGTAAAACAAAAACAAAAAAACCGCGCGTACGCAAATGGCGGCACCCATGGGCGCCGCCATTTGTGTTCCTTATTTTGGTACGTCTAGTCTACGTAAACATTGACGCAGACTACGGCGAAAATAAGGGGAACGCAAATAGCACTACGCTATATAGACGTCTACGCTATTTGCGTTCCCCTTATTTTCGCCGTAGTCTACGTAAATGTTTACGTAGACTAGATGTGCCAAAATAAGGAACGCAAATGGCGGCGCCCATGGGCGCCGCCATTTGCATACGCGTGTTTTTTTTTGTTTTCTTTTTACTGAGCCGTGATAGGCTACGTAAACATTTACGTAGCCTATCACAGCTGACTGCAGGGACGCAAACAGCGGTGGCTACGGCTGCCGCCATTTGTGGCCTGGCCGGCCAGGATTTCGGGGGGAAGGGACGGAGCGCCTACCCCCCGCCAGAATTTCAGGGGGAGGGATGGAGCACCTCCCCCCCACTGCGAATCAAATTTCATTCAAGTTAAGTGACTTTCGTACATCCCTAGAAATTTCCTAATTTGTGCAGATTTCCCATGTAGACTGAATCAGCTCCTCTTTAGTCTTTGGAGGAAAGCTGCGCAAATTTTGAGAAATGTGCACAAATTTCACATTAGATCACTACTCAATTTGCACAACTTTCCCATTTGCAGAGTGGGCAGCAATTGTAAAAATGAACAAGAATCAGGCATGAGATGAGGGGAGGGACGATGTCCAGAGAATCCTAGTGATCTCGAACATCGCTCATTTGCCCACACCTAATGGTATGGTGAGGTGTTTTGTATTTCTGTTTAAATCATAGTAATTCTTTCTACATTTGCATCTATACTTATGACTTGGCATGTGCAAAACTTACATAAATCTGTGTCCTCTTTTGTCTTTTTTAAAATGGATAGATACGTGGACACTCTAGCGTAATGTCATGATAGGACTCTCACACACATAGAAGACAGTGTGGAAGGGGTACCTACCTTCATCATATCATGGGGAGTGGTGTGGGGAAATAATGAGCAATTGCTCACCACCATTGAGTGAATCCTCCCTTCCAAGTGTAAATAATTGAGGTTTTGTGGCATTTTGATAAATGAATGGATTCCTACTGTGGATATTCTGAAGAACATTTTACAGACAACCACACTAATTATTTTCTTTGTTCAAGCCCAAAGATCCTTTTCCAGCCCACTGACTTGTCACCGAACCTTTTCAGTAAATGACTCATGTGAAACTAGCATCTATTTAGTATCTTGTAGTTTATTCACGGCTAATGTAATCCTCTCAAAAATAGTGATAAAATAGCATCAGTGATGTTAAAAAGAGTGGGAAACAATGCAATTCCTGCCACAAAATGCAGGCGCTGAGGCATATCCATCCTGACTGGAACAATACAAATACATGGCGGGACAGAGTCCCACATATTCCCCAGAAACCATGTGACACTACTCCTGCAATTAAGTACATTTCTCCTATTGGTTGTTGTGTGGGACTTGGGCACCACTGCAACCTAGGCATGACAGAACCAGGGAAGTCTGAGTTTGCCAAAATGCCTTAAACTTCACTTCAAAGCTCAGTTCATCTCACTCCCATTTTCAATTGCAACATGCTTTGTGAATGGAAAAGTGTGCATTTCGAACAGGAAAAGTGCACATTTCTGTGTGCATTTTGCAAAAGCATACACTTTCTTCCCATTGACTGAAGTGGGAAACGTGTACTTTTATGTGCTTTTTAAAGTGTGCTTTTTAATAAGAGAGACGTTTTTCAAATATGATTGCAAGTTTGGGAATGTGTGAATGTTTTTTGAAAACATGCACTCCCCTTCACAGTTGCACATGGGGCAAGTTTGGATGATTTGAGAACTGAAATGGACATCTCTACTCCAGTCGCAGTCTAATCAAAAACAGGACATTGCCATCTCTTCTAGCTTCTAGGTTTCCTTTCTTACCAGCTTCCTGTGTGGAGAGATAATCCTGGCTTGCCTGAGCTTCTTTATGAGTGTAGTGTACCAAGCAGAATGTAGTGAAGGAAGGAGTGGGACAGTGACACTGCAGAATATATCACCGGTGCCATTATTCCTTTTTATTTTGCAGTGACATGTCAGCAGGTCTGATGAAGGAAGACTGCATTTGCAAACAGGCTGATTCAGCCTTCAGAGAAATAACAGAGAGGAAGAGATAGCAGGTGGTACAACACAAGTTTCCTTTACTGTCATCAAAACACTCCCCCCTTCCTCTGTTGTATTCATCATTTTATATACAGGCAAGCAATGGAGCCCTTTCGTCATCATACAGCAGCTTTCTAAAAACTTATTTGGGGAGCATGACTGTGTGTTTGCAGGTGCCTTTCTTCCCCAGCGCCACACAGACTGAATCAAATTCCTGAGGAAACGTCATCCTGAAACATAAAGCTGTGAGTTCAAGTCCTAATAGCAGCACAACCACTGCAATCATTTTCCAACCCACTTTTCTGCTGTCTTCTTGCAGCATGGCCCTTTATGCTGCCCAGTCCTAACTAGTGATGCCACTACCGTTCAAACATAACCATTTTGGAAGATGGATTTCCCCAGCACATAATGATCAGATGTATCCTAGAAGATCTTCCTTGCCCTAAAATGCTTAGTGAGCGTGGAATGCATGCCACGACCCTTATGAGTTTATGTGCCAATTTTGTGCCTGCATGATATGCTGACCAGGTGGCCAAAGCTAGCAATTGTTGTTGACCAGGTTGGCTCAGAAGTTGATTACTTTAGGGCACAATCCTATCGGGATAGGCGGCCACCTCTGAACTCAGAGGAGACCGCCTATCCAATGCAGGGCAGGAGCAGCACAGAGGGGATCTTCCCCTCTGCACTTCAGCTGCCCTGCATTCACAGCTAGATAGCCGATTTCGGCTGACTAGCCACGGGAAGTCGGAGCGCGGGGGGGTGGACACCGGATGATGCATAGGAAGTGTCGGGAAGGCCCTTCTGCCCTCCCCACCCCTGCCCCCAGGAACTCCGTGTTTTCGCTGCTCCACGCTGCTCTTATGAGCATGGAGTATGTGGCTGATCTGCACTGGGAGGGGGTGGAGGTCGGTTCTCTGGGAGCCGACCGCAGAGCACGGGCTCCAAGGTCGGTTCTTATGGCCATCTAGCTGTTTCTAGCAGCCATAGGATTGTGCCCTTAATTCCTTCCTTCCAGTGATCGCTCCCATTAGTTCAACCTCTTTAATGGGCAATATATTTTGGGAACACTAGTTTGGGTTCTGAATTATAAACCGGCCCCAAAGCTTCCAAGTTCAAAAAAGTCAGGTATAGCAGTGGTGTGCATATGAATCATATTTACATGTTTATCATATAAATTTACATATATGAAGAAATTCACACCCCTGGCCATTAGACATATTGCCCCCCCCTCACACACATTTTCATTTACTGGTATCTAGCCCCATTTCTGCCTAAGGAGGACTGGGAGGAAATTCAAGCAGCCATGCTATGACAACAGGTGTCTTGTTTTGCATATAGGCATTTGCTCTACATGTGAGTGGGAAGGTCCATGGATTAATGGAAGAGCACCTGTTTTGCATGTAGAAGGTCCCAGGTTCAATCCCTGGCATCTCCAGGTAGGGCTGGAAAAATTCCTGCCTGAAATCCTGGAAAGCCACTGTGAGTAGGGGTGGACGAAAGTCACTTACCTTTTCTCGAAGCTTGTTCGCGGTGGGGGGGAGGCGCTTCGCTGCTCCCCCCGCGAAGTTCAGGCCGTGGGGGAGGCTTCCCGCCTCGCCCGGCCGGAATTCAGGTCGGGGAGGAGGCTTCCCACCTCGCCCGGCCGCGAACGCGAAAGTTAAAAAAAAAAAAATGCCCCCTGATAAGCTACGTGACGATTCACGTAGCCTATCACGGCTAGATCTGCAAAGTCAGCCGTGATAGGCTACGTGAATCGTCACGTAGCCTATCACGGGTGACTTAAAAAAAAAAAAAGCGCGTACGCGAATGGCGGCCCCCATAGGGAGCCGCCATTCGCGTTCCTTATTTAGTCGCTGTAGTCTACGTAAATGTTTACGTAGACTACGGCGACTAAATAAGGAACGTGAATGGCGGCTCCCTATGGGGGCCGCCATTATCCGTACACACTTTTTTTTTTTTAAAGTCACCCGTGATAGGCTACGTGACGATTGACGTAGCCTATCACGGCTGACTTTGCAGATCTAGCCGTGATAGGCTACGTGAATCGTCACGTAGCCTATCAGGGGACGTTTTTTTCTTTTTCTTTTATTGCAATGGCGGCGGCGGCAGCCGGTCAAAAGACCGGCTGCCGCTCCCGCCCCGCTCGGACACCCGCCGAAACGCCGGCCAGACCCGCCGCCGGGAGGGACATTCGGTGAAGGTAAGTCCCGTCCCGGGGGTGTGTGCGGGGGGCGGGGGGGTCCGGAGGATTTCTCCCCAAAACTTGTTCGGGGGGCCGAACACGTTGGCGCTCGGCCCCCCGAAGTTTCGGGGAGAAATTCTCCGCCAACCCTAACTGTGAGTCAGTGTTGACACTACTGGGATAGATGGACCAATGGTCTGACTATGTATAAGGCAGCTTCCTATGTTCCTGTGACTGCTACCCAATCATAATGTAGAACAACTGATTGTCCATTTTATTATTATAATAAAACTGTTCACACATGGAACTTGCTGCGTGCTGATTAATTTCTGGGTGCCAATAAATTTTGGGATAGAGTTGCTGATGATGTAGCAAGAATGCCCACCACTAGGGGTGAACGAAAGTCACTTACCTTTTCTCGCAGCTTTTTCGCGGTGGGGGGGAGCGCTTCACTGCTCCCCCCGCGAAGTTCAGCCCGGGGGGGGGAGGCTTCCCGCCTCGCCCGGCCGAAATTCAGGCCGGGGAGGAGGCTTCCCGCCTCGCCCGGCCGCGAACACGAAAGTAAAAAAAAAAAAAAAAAGTCCCCTGATAGGCTACGTGACGATTCACGTAGCCTATCACGGCTAGATCTGGAAAGTCAGCCGTGATAGGCTACGTGAATCGTCACGTAGCCTATCACGGGTGACTTAAAAAAAAAAAAGCATGTACGCGAATGGCGGCCCCCATAGGGAGCCGCCATTCGCGTTCCTTATTTAGTTGCTGTAGTCTACGTCAATGTTTACGTAGACTACGGCGAAAATAAGGGCAATGCAAATAGCGTTGCCCTTATTTTCGCCATAGTCTATGTAAACATTGACGTAGACTACAGCGACCAAATAAGGAAGGGGAATGGCGGCTCCCTATGGGGGCCGCCATTATCCGTACACACTTTTTTTTTTTTTTTAAAGTCACCCGTGATAGGCTACGTGACGATTCACGTAGCCTATCACGGCTGACTTTGCAAATCTTGCCATGATAGGCTACGTGAATCGTCACGTAGCCTATCAGGGGACTTTTTTTTTTTTTCTTTCATTGCAATGGCGGGGGCGGCAGCCGGTCAAAAGACCGGCTGCCGCTCCCGCCCCGCTCGAACACCGGACGAACCGCCAGCCAGACCCGCCGCCGGGAGGGACATTCAGGGAAGGTAAGTCCCGTCCCGGGGGGGGGGGCGGGGGGCGGGGGGGCGGAGGATTTCTCCCCGAAACTTGTTCGGGGGGCCGAACACGTTGGCGCTCGGCCCCCCGAAGTTTCGGGGAGAAATTCTCCGCCATCCCTACCCACCACTGCTTTAACTGAGGAAGTTTAGATAGCTGATCCGAACACTGAAGAGGTCTGAGTAATTTATTGTAAGTGGTGTTCTATTTATTGTAAATGGTGCTTTTCAAAATACAACAGGAGTGGCAGGTCATTTTGTGTGCAACAACAACTTACCCCCCTGTGACTCTAGCACCAAGCCCACATAATTATTAGAAACAAAGAAGATTTATTTATTTTTATGCTGGGGCAACCACAGGAAGAAAAGATGTGGGACTTTGGCTGTCTTAATGGACACTGCAGAGAAAGGCTTATGTGCAGTCGCACCAGCATGCTGAGTTTCCAGTTTTCAGCATGGGAACAAAACTGTCCCCAGCTGAAGCTTGGTAGGGTGTCTGTTTCCTGAACCAATGTGAAGAACACTTAGCAGGACAAAGAGGCACAGGGAAAACTTTGATTAAGCTGGTTTCAGGGCAGGATCTGAGCGCAATGTTAGCAAACTTTATTACTCCTAGCTCACAGTCAGCTCTCTCATCCTTCCTTTTTCAAACAGGAGTGAAGAAAGGGTGATAAACTGGATGGCATTACACCCACACAGATGACAGCATGAAAGAAGGAAGGAGTGGCTGCAATTAGCAAGCTCCTTGTGACTTGGTGCCACACTAGGACTACAGTAGCGGAGAGACCCGAGGCTCCCAGAGCATGCCAGAGTCTGAGATTTTGTGGGGCTTGCGCATTTGTATTATGTTATTGGTATTTTTCCATGATCGGGAGAGAGTGCAGGACAGGAAGGCCTGGTGTGCTATGGTCCATGGGGTCATGAAGAGTTGGACATGACTGAACGACTGAACAACAACAACAACATTTCCATGATATGGGGTGGTGTGAATAGCCATAGCACTCTTTGGCTTGGAGCCACGTAACATTTGTAGGTATACACTTAGCATGCAATCCTATGGCTGTTGGGCAGTGGCTAGATGGCCATAGGATTGTTAAGTTTTTGGGAACTGACTTGGAGCCCATGCTCAGAGGTCAATTCCTGGAAAACTGCCTCCCCGCCCCCTCTCCTGCCGCCTTGTGGGTGGAGTGGATTGGCCCTGGGCTCCGCACTTGGAAAAAGCAGCATGGAGTAAGGCAAAAGGGAGCGTTCCCAGGGGTGGGGAGGGATGGGGAGTGTGGAAGTGATGGTATGACACTTCCTATGCATCCTCCGGCCTCCCACCCCCTGCTCTGAAGTCCTGTGGCTAGACAGCCAAAATCAGCCCTCTAGCTATGAATGCAGGGTGGTTGGAGCGCCAAGGAGAAGATCCTCTCCGTGCTCTGCCCACCCTGCATTGGATAGGTGGTCACCTGTGAGTTCGGAGGCGGCCACCTATCCCGATAAGATTGCTCCCTCCATGTGTTTCATTATGGCCTAGTTATTAACAAGGCAGTGCATCTCTGTTTGGGCTGTACCATGTTAGACTTCAGGTGGGGGGAGGGGGGCACACATGACTGCATGCTCCTTGATGCAAAAATGAAATAAAGAATCCTTCCACTGAGAAAACTAGATGCCAGAGACAAGAGTTTTGGCATAGTTTTCTTTCTCAGATGCTAGTTTTCTATGTGCACAGATATGCCCTACCCGGCGCCAGCTTGTCTGGCTAAAGGGGGGGGGCATTGCGGGCGGGTGGGGTGACAAGATGTAGGGGCCTCTGATTGGTGCACCCCAGTGGCACCACCATGCAGGGAGGGGCATGCTGAGCTGCCTTAAACTCAGCTCCCCCTCCCAATCTCAGCTCTTTGGCGCATCGCAGCTAGAGAGAGCTAAAGGCCTGGATTCTACAAGAGACTTCTGCCTGCGGGAGACCGGCTTCGTCGTTGTTCCAGCCACCTAGACCCAGCGCGTGTTTCTGCGCTCCCAAAAGCTTCTCTTCACACACGCCTATCGAGTTGCACCGGCCGTCGGGAGAGCCAACGTTGCTGACATTAGAGGGAGTGTCGCTGGGCCAGCCTCTGATGGCGCTCGCTGCCTCCAGGGCTCCAGAGTTCTTGGTGATATTGTGGCCGCCTCCGTCCCTCCCTCCCTCCCTCCCTCCCTCCCTCCCTCGCCGGCTCTTTTCTCCTCGCTCACTCGGAGCGCCTGCCGCGGCCCCGGGTTGGTCGGTGGCGGCGCTCGTGTGCGAAACTCCTCCTCCCCCGCAGCCAGCCTTTTCCTGTCTGTGTGACCGCTGGCTGCGGCTCTGGGTGTGCACGCCCGGGTGTGGCGCTTTTAGTCTTCTTCCACGGGGTCCTGGTGGGGTGGCGCACGCCCGCCCGCCTGCCCGCTCGTTCACCCCCCCACTCACCTTGCCCGCCCATTCGCCCACCCGCCCGCTCACCTGTCCCCTCGCTTACCCACCCGCCCGCTCGCTCAGTCACTCACTCGCTCGCCGTTTGCCTGCCAGCCCACCAGCCGGCCGGATCTCGGCCCGCCCGCCCGCCCGCCTGTCTATCTGGCCACCAGCCTCTTTCTTACTGCACCTTCTGCCGGCCTCCGGTGGACGCGGCCGTGCGCTTGTGCTGCCGCAAACTCGGAGGCATTAATACTGGCGGGGAGCGTCAGCGGTGCGAGTAAGCGCAGCGCCGGTGTTTGCCAGCACCAGTGCTCGCAGCGGTGGTGTGCCTGCCCCCCTCTCGACAGCCGAGACTTCCTGGTTGGGAGGGGCACCTGGCTGCTGAGCCAGAGTCTGGGCGTTTATAACCCCAGCGCCAATTGGTCACCTCCCAGGGGCTCGGGACATCCTTCCCCCCCACACACAAAATTAATTAATTAAGTATTTAATTAATTAAATTGTGAAACACCTACGGCTGCCTGTTTGGCGCCTCCCGAGCCAGGGCGCCCTCAGCTGGGGGCGCCCGCGCTCAAGCGCAGCTCCATCACCTCTGGCCCTTTCCTGTGCCCCTTGAACTCTGATCTCCTACCTAAACGGTAGTAACGGCACTCCCATCTTCATCCCCAGAACTCTCTGTCTTGGTCTGGAACTCGTATCCGCAGATCTTGAAGACTGTGGGGTGGCTGCCTGTTGCCCGGGGTGCCCAGTTGCTTTCTTAATTCTTTGATAGCAGCTAAGCTTAATTCACTTTCTGCATCATGCCTCCCAAGAAGGGCCAAGGTGGTAAAAAAGGGAAGGGGAGGCCCCCCCCTCCCCAAAAGACCGCTGCCAAGGCCCGATTCTGAGTCTGATGAGGACGCAGACCCGGTACTGGCATCAATTCTTTCTCGTCTGGAAGCTGCTGAGCATTCCTCAGGGATCCCTCCCCCTCCCTCGGCCAGGCCCAAAACACCCTCAGTGGTCCAGCCCAAGCGAATGCGACAGCAGACCCAACGCTCGTTGCTCCTCTCTATTTCAGCTCGCCTGGACACTATTGAGGCATCCACTTTCTCTTCATCAGCTCTTCCAGAAGGATCACCGCCTTCAGTGGAGCTCCTCCCTTCTGCGGCCTCATCTTCCCTGGGCGCACAAGCAACAACTTCGGTTTTTCCAGCTGGGGATCAGGGCATGCCCACGATTGATACAGGTGAGACTGCTTTGGTACCTCAATTCGCCTGGCCGGGCATGGGGCAAATCAACCCCTGGGGTTGGGCGCCGTGGTTAGGGATGTACGAAAGTCACTTACCTGGTCTCGCAGCTTGCTTCGCGGTGGGGGGGAGGCGCTTCGCTTCTCCCCCCGAAGTTCAGGCCGGGGGGGGGAGGCTTTCCGCCTCGCCCGGTCGAAATTCAGGCCGGGGAGAAGCACCCCGTCTCCCCAGCCGCGAACTTCAAAAGAAAAGTAAAAAAAATTAAAAAAAAGCCCCGTGATAGGCTACGTAACGATTTACGTAGCCTATCATGGCTAGATCTGCAAAGTCAGCCGTGATAGGCTACGTTAATCGTCACGTAGCCTATCACGGGTGACTTTAAAAAAAAAAAAAGCACGTACGCAAATGGCAGCCCCCATAGGGAGCCGCCATTCGCGTTCCTTATTTGGTCCCTGTAGTCTACATAAATCTTTACGTAGACTACAGGGACCAAATAAGGAACACGTAGGGATGGGGGAGAATTTCTCCCCAAAACTTCGGGGGGCCGAGTGCCAACGTATTCGGCCCCCCGAAGTAGTTTCGGGGAGAAATTCTCCGCCCCCCCCGGGATGGGACTTACCTTTCCCGAATGTCGCTCCCGGTGGCGGGTCGCAGCAGCGGTTCGGCAGGGCTTCGACAGGGGCAGGGGCGGCAGCCAGTCTTTCGACTGGCTGCCACCGCCGCCATTCCAAGAAAAAAAAAAAACGCCCCCGTGATAGGCTACGTGATGATTAACATAGCCTATCACGGCCAGATTTGCAAAGTCGGCCATGATAGGCTACATAAATCATCACGTAGCCTATCACGGGTGACTTTAAAAAAAAAAGCGCATACGGCTAATGGCGGCCCCCATAGGGAGCTGCCATTCGCGTTCCTTATTTGGTCGCTGTAGTCTACGTAAAGATTACGTAGTCTACGGCGAAAATAAGGGCAATGCCATTTGCGTTGCCCTTATTTTCGCCGTAGTCTACGGAAAGATTTACGTAGACTACAGCGACCAAATAAGGAACGCGAATGGCGGCTCCCTATGGGGGCCGCCATTTGCGTACGCACTTTTTTTTTTTTTAAGTCACCCATGATAGGCTACGTGACGATTAACGTAGCCTGTCATGGCTGACTTTGCAGATCTAGCCGTAATAGGCTACGTAAATCATCATGTAGCCTATCACGGGGGCGTTATTTTATTTTTTTTACTTTTTATTTCGCGGCTGGGCGAGGCGAGGCGCCTCCTCCCCGGCCTGAATTTCGGCCGGGCGAGGCGGGAAGCCTCCCCCCCGGCCTGAATTTCGGCCGGGCGAGGAGGGAAGCCTCTCCCCCCAGCCTGAACTTCGGGGGGAGCAGCAAAGCGCCTCCCCCCCACCGCGAAGCAAGCTGCGAGACCAGGTAAGTGACTTTTGTGCACGCCTAGGAATGCAATTGGCAGATCCCTATGGGGGCTGACATTAGCGTACGCGCTTTTTTTTTTTTTTTTTAAAGTCACCCGTGATAGGCTACGTGACGATTAACATAGCCTATCACGGCTGACTTTGCAAATCTAGCTGTGATAGGCTACGTTAACCGTTACGTAGCCTATCACAGGGGCGGTTTTTTTTTTTTTTTTACTTTTCTTGTAATGGTGGCGGCGGCAGCCGGTCGAAAGACCAGCTGCCACCCCTGCCCCTGACGAAGACCTGCCGAACCGCCGCCGGGACCCTCCGCCGGGAGCGACATTTGTGAAAGGTGAGTCCCATCCTGGGGGGGGGGGCGGGGGGGGCGGAGAATTTCTCCCCGAACAACCTTCGGAGGACCGAATGCGTTGGCACTCGGCCCCCCGAAGTTTCGGGGAGAAATTCTCCCCCATCCCTAGCTGTGGTTTACCCTTCAGGGCGGCCCAGTCCCCCCTCTTCCACTTCCTTCAGTTACTTCAGCCCCCGCAGTTAGTACTCCTCAGACCGTTGCCTCGGCCTCAACTCCTAGTTCAACTGCTCTGGTGGCCAGCCCACCCAGTTCATTGGGGCCTGGCGCCACATTCCCCTTACTACTACCGGCAGGAGATGCCACCATGCCTGCCCTGCCACTAGTCCAGCCTCATCCGCTTAACGTCGCCTCCGCCAGTGTTTGGCAGGGGCCTGCCGGTTCGGTTCGTGACCCCCTAGCTTCCCTACCTCCTCCCCTGCTAGTCCCACAGTTGTCCTCGGTTGACCCATGAGCCTGAGTCGAGGATCTATGCCCACAGATACTATGTCCTCCCCTATTGGTTTTCACTTAACCATTGCCACCAGAGAAAAGATTTTGTGGGGCGAATTTATCGATGTCTTTGCCCTGCTCTTTCGTGAGCCCAAACCCAGCGACAAAGGTAGGACCCGTGACCGGGATCCTGAGCGGAGCAAAGCTCGCAAGGTGTCTCGCACCTGGGCGAATTGGTTGCCAGGTTTTTTAATTTACGCTGGCATTCTCCAACAGAGATTCCCTGAGAGGGCTTGGGTTCTCACCAAGTACCTCGACATAATATACAGGGCTTACTCCGAATATGAGGGGAGAGCATGGCTGGCCTACGATGAGGCCTTCTGAAGGAGGGCCGCCATTGACCCTTCCATGCACTGGGATCTGAAGGACTAGGACCTTTGGCTCCAATTCATGACTGCCTTCAGGCCAGGCTTCAGCGACAGGTCCGACAGTGGCCACATCCTGGCCAAGCTGTCGCCCGCAATAGCCGCCAGGCCTATTGCGGGTCCAGGGTTTCAACACCGCTGGCTGTGCTGGGAGTTCAGCTCCAAAGGTTCCTGCTCCCATAACCCATGCCACTTCCAGCATGAGTGCTCCCTCTGTGGTGGTCAACACTCCTGCTCCTCTTGCCTGAGAGCCAGAGGTTGGAGAGGTCACCCAAGGGATGGCCGTGGTAGCAGAAAACAGGGCGGTGGGCATCCTCCCCCTTCCAAAGGGCCCCAGCCCAGTTAAGATTCTTCCGCTCCTTCAACTTCTAGGGCGTTACCCAAATCGGTGGGCAGCGATCTACTTGGAACGTGGCTTTTCACTGGGTTTCAGGATCCCCTTTAAGGGTCTGCGCAAGCCATATTTGACCAGTAACCACCGGTCTGTTCTTAGCATGCGGCGCTTGGTGCAAGATAAAATTAACAAAGAAATTCAGTCAGGTCGGGTCATCAGCCCCTTTTCCTCACCCCTGCTACACAACCTGAGGATTTCCCCTTTGGGAATTATCCCCAAGAAATCGCCCGGTGAGTTCAGGTTAATTCATGACCTCTCTTTCCCCAAGGGCCAGTCGGTTAACAATGAAATCCCAGATTACCTATGTTCCATGCCTTATACATCCTTTGACACTGCGGTAGCCATGATAAGAGCCCTGGGTCGCGGGGCATTGATGGGCAAGTGTGATATCAAATCCGCTTTTCGCATTTTGCCTATCAATCCTCTGGATTTTGATTTGCTGGGATTTTCTTTCCAGGACAAATTTTACATTGACCGCGCCCTCCCTATGGGATGCTCCATCTCTTGCGCCATGTTTGAAATGTTTCGTACTTTTCTGGAATGGGCCATATGGGCTAAGACGGGCTGCGGCGATGTGGTCCATTATTTGCATGACTTCCTGTTTGCTGGACCCAGGGACGGCAGTCAATGCTCTGACCTGATTAGGGCATTCATATCCCTTTCCTCAGATTTAGGTGTCCCTTTTGCACACGAGAAGACAGAGGGCCCACTTTGACGTTCCTAGGGATCGAGCTCGATACCCTCTCACAATGTTCTCGTCTCCCTCACGATAAATTGCTGGTACTTAAAAACAAGCTCCAGTCCATCTTGCACCTTTGTAAAGTCTCCCTTAGAGCCCTCCAGGAAGTCGTTGGCCATTTGAACTTCGCTTGTAGGGTGATGGCCCCCGGCCGCGCATTCCTGCGACGGCTCTTCTGGGCAATGCGGGGTCTTCAACTCCTGCATCATCGCACCAGAGTCACCTCCGCTATGCGCATGGACCTGCGGGTATGGCTTAAATTCCTGAGGGACTTTAATGGCATCTCCATTTGGAGGCGCGAGTTACTTCTACGAGCCGACATGCAGATCCATTCGGACGCGGCTGGCACCTTTGGTTTTGGGCTAATTTGGCGAGACCGGTGGTGCCTGGGCCAGTGGCCAGGCGGAGACCTGGGCTGCTGGCTGTATCTGTGCTGTATCCTCACCTTCCTGGAATTCTTCCCCATTTACGTGGCTGTACATATTTGGGCAGACTTGATGGCCAACTCTGTTGCCCCTTTTTTTTTTGGTGCGACAACTTGGCTGTAGTGCACGTCATTAATACATTATCCTCCAGAAACCAAAGGGTCATGGAGTTAGTTAGAGCATTTACCCTCCAATGCCTACGCCACAACATATGGTTCCGCGCCCGCCATGAGCCGGGTCTGGGGAACCCTGTAGCTGATGCTTTGTCACGAAACCAGATCGACAGGTTCTGTGCGTTGGCTCCATGGGCACGTCCGCTGCCAGACCCCATGCCAGATGAACTGTGGGAGATTGGCGCTCTCAAGTCGAACACGCTATCCTGAACTCTATAGCCCCTAGCACTAGAGCTGCCTACGAGAGAGCAGGTAGGGAGTTTTGTGCCTTCAGGTGTGGACTTCAGTTGCAGGATGTGTGGCTCTTACCTGTGGACCACTTGTTACAATTCTGAGTACATCTACATAACAAGGGACTGTCTGCTAGGACCATTTCGGGGAGGCTCGCCTCTTTGGCCTTCTGGGCCAAAGTGCGAGGGGTGGAGGACTCCACCTCAGATTTCCGAATTAGGAGAGCTGTGCAAGGCTGGGCACGGATGTCTCCCGCCCTGCCAGATTCCAGGCATCCTTTGTCGCCAGTTATTCTTGTAGGGCTTTGGGCATTGTGGCCCTCCATTTGCTCTTCTCCATATGATGCCTCCCTCTTTCACGCTGCACCTTTAACAGCCTTTTTTGGGCCCCTCAGGATTTCCGAACTGGTCTGATCATCCAAATCCGACACCACTGGGAGGGCCTTGAGGTACTCCGATATCCAGATCCATCCTAGCCTGATTCACCTCCATATTCGGTGATCAAAAACCGACCAGTCAGGCAAGGGAGCATTGGTGGCCCTTAACCGGGCCCAGGCCGATGAGTTATGCCCTGTCAGGGCCTTGCGGACTTTCATTGAGCACCGCGGGGCGAGGGAGGGTCCCCTATTTTGTCATGTTGACGGTTCACCACTGACAAAGTTCCAATTCTGGGCAGTCACTAAGTTAGCCTTGACCACACTGGGTCTGGGGCATTATCATTTTGGGACTCACTCATTCCGTATTGGGGCGGCCTCTATGGCAGCTGCCACAGGTTTTTCATCCAAGCAAGTGAAGGCGGTAGGGAGATGGTGCTCCAGGGCCTTCCGCTCTTACATTTGCAAGTTGCCGGATGCTTCATGATGATTCTCTTCGCCTTCCCCAATGTTTTATTTAGATGGGATTCGACCGACGCCGGTATGGGTGCTCATTTGTGGGCACAGTATGGTTTTTTGGGCTGCCCGCAGAGCTTCTACGTTGGCCTTCAGATCCCGGCTGCAGTTTCCCCAACAGGTGGCGATACAATGGCTCGGCCGATGGGGCATGCGATGGGATGGTCTTCTCCCCACACTCTTTCAACGAGGTTTGGTCAGTTTCCTTCCACAGGTCCTGGTGTTACACCTAGGAGGGAACGACCAGGGCTACAAGCCTGGAAAAGGCTTGATCGAGCAGGCATTGGCAGATCTGCGGATGATCAGACATCGCTGGCTGGGGGTGACCATATTATGGTCCTCAATGCTCCCGAGAATCATGTGGAGGGCGCAGAGCAATGCAGCCATGGAACGGGCCTGGTGCAAGGTGAACAGAGAACTGGCACGTGGGTTGTCAGATCATGGCAATGGTTGCATCAACCACCAAGGAATCCATTGGACTAGGAGGGAGCTTTACAGGCAGGACGGCGTCCACCTGTCAGACATAGGGAACGACTTATTTTTGGCCGATCTGCAAAGGGGCCTGCGGGAAGTTCTTCTGCACAGGTGGGGGGAGTTTCACAAGCAATAGGCTTGTGACTCCTGTGGTGGCTAGGATGGGCAAAACAGGAAAGGGAGTAGGGATGGTATGCATGAAAAGGCACCTTATGGTGACAGGTGATGCCTGAGGCCCCCCAAATGGGTTGTGCGGCTCGGCGGGGGGATAAGGGTTGCCTGGGAGACCAACCCTACTCACTCACCCAGGTGTTGTGCAGCACCAGGTTCGGGGTGACACCGGAAGGTCTACCTCCCCCAGAAGGGGCAGTCTGGAGGGATGGCGAGATCACCGCCACCCCTCAGGCTGGGTGTGTTTTCGCCCAAGAAGTGTCAGCTAGCCGCTGACACAGTTAGATGCCTGTCCTAGTTACCCCTTTGCAAATATTTCAATAAAATGTGGCCCAATTTTCAACCCAAGCTTGTTGTCTGCGTCTTCTTTGACCCATCTCCGCTCGCAAGTTAAATTATTTTTAAGTTTAGTATAGGGGAGGATTATATCATTTGTACCACCCCACCTGAGGATTGGCTGTTGCTCTTTATTCAGAGTATATCTGGATTTGCTTCTGTGTAATGAGTATAGGGCTGGGTCTGGGTGACAAATTTGCTCCATCTAGTTTTTTTTCCAGATTTTTCTGGTACGTAGCTCCTGGAATCAAACACATACATGGACACAGTATACAGATGGAAATCTGTACATTTCTGGGCTTGTGATGCATTCCATGAAAGAAACAAAAAAATGTGTTCAGTGACATGTGCACATTTGAAAAATGCACAAAACCATGGTGTACATTTCTAACATGCACACATGTCTTTGTCAATGGGCGCATGTGTCTATTACTGCGTCAATTTGAAAAATATGCGCAAAAATGCATACAGATTTTTTTTCTGTGAAAAAGAAAAGATCTGCACAGAACAGATTTGGAGGTGGGAAAAGAAAGAAGTCCACAGAAACAGACTTGACAGATCCACCCATTCCTAAATGAATGGGACGGCTGTTCTTTCTTGGTGGATGAAAGTGCTCATATCTCTGGTAGCACTTTTCCCATTTTCTTTGCAACATGTGCTATGATTATAACAGAATTAATGCTTTAGGCTCTTAATGCTTTGGAGAAGGGGTTTTGTGAAGTCTCGGAATGCTAATGCTTAGACCGGTTGCTAAGAGGTGGGGATTTGGTTAGCACATCACACCTAGTGTGCGTGAGAGATAATGAGGAGTGTGCATGTGTGCAGGGGCTGGGGTGGGGGCTGGATGTTGCCGCTTTACAATTAGTGTCATGAAAAATGCACACACACATGCCATTTCAAGAGCGTACTGTACTGTGCCTGTCAGGGTCTTCCCCTGTCTTTTCTTATAGTCAATTATATGAAATCACCTCACTTCACATAGTAGCTGTACCTGGAATCTGTTCTTGCAGCTTGACTCCAAAGTCACCACCTTTCTTTAGAAATCAACAGTGAAACATGTTCTAATTCAGCAAAGAAGTTCAAAGGGAAGGAAATGAGATTTGCATAAGAAACAAGATTGCTTGCACAGAAAAATGAGAGAGGTGAAATGAAAATCCTGGCTTGTCGCATAACATCCCTTGTGGTATTTGAAAGAGCAGTGGAATTACATATTGCTTATTGGTAATCACATGTCTTTAACAAGGTGTTCTGAGTCGGTCGATATAAGCTAGCTAAAGAGGCAGGGACAGTTCTCTTATCAATGCCTAAAAGTTGCATGAAATCCCTGCTGAAAGGATTATCACAATGCAGAGCAGTATCCATGCAGGTCTGCCTTAGTTTGCAGAATGGCATTGAAATGCACACACAAAAGCCCTGCTTTTCCACACAGAGATTTGGAATATTTCAGGCAGGGGGAAAATGGTTCAGTTAGTTTTTGTTAAATTAATATAAGGATTTGATGTAGGCAGTTATCACCAGGGGCTGGTAACATGTAATAAAGATGTGACCAGGGGCTGGTTCAGATATTTCATCACTGGATGAGTACAACATTTATTTTACATTTAAAATGTAAATGTAAACAATATTACGTTTCTGTACCACCCAGAGATTTAACATTACAGTCAGAATTTTCATATCATGTCAGACACGATGATTTTCGATTGAGAGAAAAGACCTTCAATCATCAAACTGCCACAGGCCCCTCCCCTCTTGAGATGTTTTATTTATTCTTGGCAGGCAGGGCCTGGTAGATGGTAATGAGTAACTGTTCATCAGTTTCCAGGCACACTACAGTTTCCTAAATAATAATAATAATAATAATAATAATAATAATAATAATATAAATCCTTCCAAGGCAGCTTGCTTTATCAATATGCTTTAATAAAATCACAAGGCAATATAAAATGTAGCATAAGACTCTGCCCATAATGCATTTTGTGGGCCAAATATTTGCTTAACTACACAGTACAGCAGTGCCTGAGGGTTTTTCTTAACATTGTGAAAGTGCTCATGGCCCTGATTTGGATTGGGAGCATGCTGCTCTGGGAGGGCAGAAGTTAAACTTTTCCCCCACCTATTTTCCCCCGAAATTCCTCCCCCCTGTGGGGGTGGTTAAAATTGAGAAAAAAATGGTCTCCTTTAGAGTCAATGGAGGCTTTTTAAAGCCCTCACTGATGGAACTTTGAAAACAAAACAGGTGACGGAAGGTTTAAACCCCTCTCTTGGAGTGCCATGGTCCTAATCTGAATTGCACATACACAAGAGTAAAAAAAATTATCACGCATAGCTACATTGTATGGGATTTGGAGAATGTTTCATTTGTGGATTGGTGTGTGTGTGTGCGTAAGCTATGCCGTGCAGGGCCACCCAAGACGGACAGGTCATGGTGGAGAGTTCTGGCAAAATGTGGTCCACTGGAGAAGGAAATGGCAACCCACTCCAGTATTCTTGCCAAGAAAACCCCATGGAACGTATCACAAGGCTAAAAGATATGACACCGGAAGATGAGCCCCTCAGGTCGGAAGGTGTCCAATATACTACTGGGGAAGAGCAGAGGGAATTTCCAAGTAGCGCCAGAAAGAGTGAAGCGGCTGGGCCAAAGCCAAAAGGATACTCAGCTGTGGATGTGTCTGGTGGTGAAAAGAAAGTCTGATGCTGTAAAGAACAATATTGTTTAGGAACCTGGAATGTAAGATCAATGAATCAAGGTAAGCTGGAGGTGGTCAAACATGAGATGGCAAGATTGAACATCGACATCTTGGGAATCAGCGAACTAAAATGGACAAGCATGGGGAAATTTAATTCAGGTGACCATCATATCTACTATTGTGGGCAAGAATCCCTTAGAAGAAATGGAGTAGCACTCATAGTCAACAAAAGGGTGGGAAAAGCAGTACTGGGGTACAATCTCAAAAATGATGGAATGATCTCAGTACGAATCCAAGGCAAACCATTCAACATCACAGTAATTCAAGTCTATGCTATTTTCCAACAGCACAAGAGACGACTCTACACATGGACATCACCAGATGGTAAATATCGAAACCAGATTGATTATGTACTTTGCAGCCAAAGATGGAGAAGCTCTAGGGATGTATGAAAGTGACTTACCTGTTTGCGGATTCTGTTCACGGTGGGGGGATGCTCTGTCACTCCCCCCGGAATCCTCAACCGGGGGGGAGGTGATCCAGTCCTCCCCCCGGAATCCTGCCCGGCTGGCTCTGCTCCGTAGGGGCTCCGCGGAGCAGCTGGCCAGGGCCGTCCACAGCCGGATTTCCGGCTGTCGACTGGCTGGTGCGGATGCAAATGGTGGCCACTATAGCGGCCGCCATTGGCGTCCAGCCAGGCAGCCATGATAGGCTATATAAGTCTTTACGTAGCCTATCACAACTGGGCAAAAACAACAACAACAAAAAACGGTGTACGCAAATGTTGGCGGCTATGGCGGCCACCATTTGTGTTCCCTATTTTTCACCATTTTAGCCTACGTAAATATTTACATAGGCTATTATGGCAAAAAAAAAAAAAAAGAGAATGCAAATAGCATAGTTGGCGCTATTTGTGTTCATTTTTTATTCACCGTTTTAGCCTACGTAAATATTTACGTAGGCTAAAATGGGGGAGGGGAAGGAACGCAGATAGCTGTTGCCGTAGCTGCCGCCATTTGCATACACCGTTTTTTTATTATTATTATTATTATTGGCTTGCCGTGATAGGCTACGTAAAGACTTACATAGCCTATCACGGCAAAGACCAGGATGTAAATGGTGGCCACGGCAGCCGATCGAAAGACCAGCCACCGTCGCCAGACCTGCCGCCGTCTGGAAAATCCACCCCAGGTAAGCCTCGTCCCAGGGGGAATCAGCGGAGGGGGGGCAGGCCGTTCTGCCACGGATTTCGGGGGGGCTGAATGCCAGTGCATTCGGCCTCACTGAAATCCATGGTGGAATTCTCCGCCATCCCTAAGAAGCTCTATACAGTCAGTAAAAACAAGACCTGGAGCTGACTGTGCTCAGATCATGAGCTTCTTATTGAAAAATTTTGGCTTAAATTGAAGAACGTAGGGAAAACCACTAAACCATTCAGGCATGACCTAAATCATATCCCTTATGAATATACAGTGGAGGTGAGGAATAGATTTAAGGGATTAGACCTGATAGACAGAGTGCCTGAGGAACTATGGACGGAAGTCCATAACATTGTTCAGGAGGCAGCAACGAAATCCATCCCAAAGAAAAAGAAATGCAAGAAAGCAAAGTGGCTGTCTGATGAGGCTTTACATGTAGCTGAGGAAAGAAGGGAAGTGAAAAGCAAGGGAGAAAGGGGAAGGTATATCCAACTGAATGCTGATTTCCACAGCACAGCAAGGAGAGACAAGAAGGCCTGCTTAAATGAACATTGCAAAGAAATCAAGGAAAACAATAGAATGGGAAAGACTAGAGACGTCTTCAAGAATATCGGAGATCTCAAGGGATCATTTTGTGCAAAGACGGGCATGATAAAGGACAAAGAAGGCAGGGACCTAACAGAAGCAGATGAGATTAAGAAGAGGTGGAAAGAATACACAGAAGAACTATACAGGAAAGATCTGAATGTCCCTGTTAGCCATGATAGTGCGGTCACTGAACTTGAGCCGGACATCCTAGAGAGTGAAGTCAAGTTGGCCTTAGGAAGCATTAGTAACAACAAAGCTAGCAGAGATGACAGTATTCCAGCTGAGCTATTTAAGATCCTAAAAGATGATGCTGTTAAAGTGCTGCACTCAATATGCCAACAAATCTGGAACACTCAACAGTGGCCACAAGACCGGAAAAGGTCAGTTTACATTCCAATTCCAAAGAAGGGCAACGCCAAAGAGTGTTCAGACCACCGTACAATTGCGCTCATTTCACATGCCAGCAAGGTTATGCTCAAAATCCTACAAGCTAGGCTTCAGCAGTATGTGAACTGAGAACTACTGGAAGTACAAGCTGGGTTTCGAAGAGGCAGAGGAACTAGAGATCAAATCGCCAACATTCGCTGGATCATGGAGAAAGCAAGAGAATTCCAGAAAAACATCTATTTCTGCTTCATTGACTATGCTAAAGCCTTTGATTTTGTGGATCACAACAAACCGTGGCAAATTCTTAAAGAGATGTGGGTACCAGACCACCTTACCTATCTCCTGAGAAACCTGTACAAGGGTCAAGAAGCAACAGTAAGAACCGGACATGGAACAACTGATTGGTTCAAAATTGGGAAAGGAATATGACAAGGCTGCATACTGTTGCCCTGCTTATTTAATAATTTATATGCAGAGTACATCATGAGAAATGCCAGGTTGGATGAATGAATCACAAGTCGGAATTAAGATTGCCAGGAGAATATGCAGATACGCAGACAATACCACTCTAATGGCAGAAAGCGAAGAGGATCTAAAGAGCCTCTTGTTGAGGGTGAAACAGGAGAGTGCAAAAGCTGGTTTGAAACTCAACATTAAAAAAACTAAGATCATGGCATCTGGCCCCATCATTTCCTGGCATATAGAAGGGGAAGAAATGGAAGCAGTGACAGATTTTATTTTCTTGGGCTCCAAGATCACTGCAGACGGTGACTGTAGCCATGAAATTAAAAGACGCTTGCTCCTTGGGAGGAAAGCTATGGCAAACCTAGACAGCATAGTAAGAAGCAAAGACATCACCTTGCCGACAAAGGTTCATATAATCAAAGCTATGGTTTTCCCAGTAGCAACGTATGGCTGTGAGAGCTGGACTATAAGGAAGGCTGAGTGCTGAAGAATTGATGCTTTCGAACTGTGGTGCTGGAGAAGACTCTTACGAGTCCCCTGGACTGCAAGGAGGTCAAATCAGTCCATCCTAAAGGAAATCAACCCTGACTGCTCATTGGAGGGACAGAGAGCTTCGGCTATTGGGCGGTATAGAAATGAAATAAATAAAAAAATAAAAAAAATACTGAAGCTGAAGCTCAAATATTTTGGCCACCTAATGTGAAGAGAAAACTCCCTGGAAAAGACCCTGATGCTGGGAAAGATTGAAGACTGGGAAAGATTGAAGCCAAAAGGAGAAGGGGACAGCAGAGGATGAGATGGTTAGATAGCATCACTGATACAATGAATATGGACTTGAGCACACTCTGGGAGAGACGGCAGGACAGGAAGGCCTGGCATGCTATGGTCCATGGGGTCACGAAGAGTCGGACACGACTTTACGACTGAACAACAAGTGCGTGCGTGGGGGGGCAGTCCCTTTGTGAGTTTCTGTGTATATGAGGCCTTTGATATTACCAGCCATCAAATGTGCAGTAATCAAGTGTTATACTATGAGCCTCTCTCACTTTTGAAAGTACAAAAGCCTATATTTTTTTCTGCACCAAGTGTATTTCTCTACCCTCTAAATAAAACAACCTTACTTTCCAAGAGATATTGGCAAGTCAGGAGGATGTGATAATGAGAAATAAAATGTTGAAATAGGTACAATCTCTGGATGTGGTCTGAAAGCACATGATCCAGTAATCTTCCCAAAGCGAAGCAGGACTGGATCCATTCAGTGCCTGGAACCCTTCCATGCTGCCTTGAATTTGATGATGCAAAAAATGTAAAATATATATGTATTAAAGAAATAAAATTGATATCTGTTTCCTACCTGCAGTGGAATAGGATAAGAAGATGACCAAATTGATTGGACTTCATCAGAATGATAAGCAGCAGCAGCATTATAGCACTGATAACATATGGTGATGTTCCAAAAGTCTAGAATCAGTGGATCCATTAATGGCAAAGGCTGGTAGGTAGTATTTACGCTCTTTCTCTTAGCCCTCCTCTTGGAGAACCTGTTCCACTGGTAGATGATGATGATGAAGGTGAAACAAGGTCTCTCTTACTCTGATGCCTTTAACAGCAGCTGAAACCAGAAATATATCACGCTTTCCTAGCATAAAGGTAAGTGGAAAAAGTGTCACCTGTTGAGTGCCAGGCTGCTGCTAAAGGCACAGGAGCATGATCTGTCCAAAAGGTGCCAATCCTATGAGCAGCCCATCATTCACGCCTCAGTCTGAAACAGAAATCCTAGTACATTGGGTCCTAGTACAGTAGTTTAGGCCACCCTCTTTTTTTTCTGGATGCCTCATACTAAAGAATATAATTAAGAATCTAGGCACATTTTCTAGTTCCAGGCCAAGTGCCCGTGGTGCAATGGGGAAAAAAATAAAATAACTGATGGGTCCACTTTGAAAAGAACTACTGCAGCAGGATTTGTCCTGATCCAAATGGTCAATAATAGAAAATTCCATATGGGAGATATGGGAAATCATTTCATCATGTCTTCATGGACAACTGTGGGGCAGTATCCAATGCTGCCACTCCATTCTGCCATAGACATAGTGTTGGCATAAGCAGCCTCTAGCACAACACCCATACCATATTCTGAAGCAATGGATTTTCCAGGAGAAACCTGTCATGCCAGCCTACACTATTGGCATTGCACTAGAGGTTGCAGATGGCAGTGCTACATCAGTGGCATAAGCAGAGCGACAGCACTGGATACTGCTCATGGCACTGGTGACATAGGAAAGGTAAGGGTGCAATCCTATGCATCTATGCATTCCCATGGGGAATACTGGGAATTGTTGGACTTCTTTCTGTCTGAATATACGTAGCATTGTGCACTAAAAGAACAACCTCTACATTCATTCATTCATTCATTCATTTATTGTATTAATCGCCCATCTGGCCAGTCACCCAGCCACTCTGGGTGATGTACAACAATAAAAACAGTTTACACAATAAAATTCAACATTAAAAACATCATGTTTCTAAAATTACACTAGCCCACCCCAAATGCCTGCCTGAACAACCATGTTTTTAATGCATGGCAGAAGCTCATTAACGAGGGGGCATGGTGGAGTTCCCTAGGGAGGGAGTTCCACAGAGTGGGGGCCACCACAGAGAAGGCCCTCTCCCTTGTCCTCACCAGCCTAGCTGTCCTGGCAGATGGGACAGAGAGAAGGCCATCCGAGACTGATCTTGTTGAGCGGCCTATCTGGTGTTGCTGGAGGTGCTCCTTGAGATAGGCTGGGCTGGAGCCGTATAGTGTTTTAAAGGTCAAAAACAACACCTTGGATTTGGACCAGAAAACAACTGGTAACCAGTGCAGCTCCTTCAGCACTGGAGTGATGTGATCTTGCCGGCGGCTGCCTTTAATCAGGCGAGCCACTGTGTTCTGTACCAGCTGCAGCTTCCGAACCATCTTCAAGGGTAACCCCACGCAGAGCGCATTACAGTAGTCTAAACGAGAGGAGACCAGGGCATGTACTACTACCGATGGGAGCAGATGGTCGACTCGGGAAGGTAGGGGCGCAGCCGTCGTATCAGATGGAGTTGGTACAGTGCTGTCCAGCTCACAGCTGACACCTGAGCCCCCATGGACAGCTGGGAATCTAAGATGACCCCCAAGCTGCGGACCTGGTCTTTCAAGGGTAACTGTACCCCATTCAACACCAGGTCAACTTCCCCCAGCCTCCTCTTGTCTCCCACCAAAAGTACCTCGGTCTTGTCAGGGTTCAGCTTCAGCTTATTCCTCCCCATCCAGCCACTCACCGTCTCCAGACATTTGGACAGGGATTCTACGGCCAACCTTGGTGAAGATTTGAATGAGAGGTAGAGCTGCGTGTCATCCGCATATTGATGACACTGCACCCCAAACCTCCTGATGATAGCCCCCAGCGGCTTCACATAGATGTTAAATAGCATCAGGGAGAGGATGGAACCCTGTGGCACCCCACAAGTGAGCGGCCACGGGTCTGAAACCTCCTCTCCCAGTGCTACCCTCTCGTACCTGCCAGAGGGGAAGGACCAGAACCACCGATAACAAGAACCTAGAAAAATATAAACAATTGAAACTATAGAATAAAGTTACTTAGTACAAAAAAAAGAAAAAAAGAATAACAGCACCCTGAATAAAACAGCAAAACAACAAAGATATAACAATAGACATAAAAAATAATAATCAAACACTAAGAGCCTGGGAGAAAAGACCTTAAGTTTGGTGTCCACAGGTACTGTATGAATTTCCCTATAAAAATCATAACACCCAGGATCACTGCAAATAACGTGCAGATGTCAACATGAGTTGATTTGCTCTGGGTTTTGATGTGTTGACTTGGGCTTGTGAATGGCTAGCACACATCGAGATTGTGACACAGAGGATTCTGGTTCATATAAATATATTCCGGGGCACCATACGATGCTGTGGATCCCCTCCTCCATGGATAGCGACAGAGCTCCAACCATGGAGGGGGAGATCTGAGTGTGGGTTTCCCTCCACACCAAACCTCTCGCAGCTGCTGTGGAAAGGTCTGTGGCGGCTACCTTACCCAAGGTCACCATTGCAGCCTCCAGGAAGGGAAGAAAGGGGAGGGATGGGGGCATGCTGCAGGGAAAGGAGGATCTGATGTGCCAGATCTAATGGCCTCCCAGCCCCATCAGCGCAATTCCACTAGATAGGCTCAGAGGCCTGTCTAGTGGAAAATATTGTAGAGGAGGATGGAAAGGTTATAACTGCCTCTGTTGCTCCTCCTGCCTTACTTGCAGCAGCCCGACAGGGCATAGGATGGTGGAAGCCTCTGAGTTTGGGGGCTTCCATCAAATGGGCAGCAATCCAGTAGGATGCACCCTTAAACACATATGATCTGCTCTTGTGTCAAGCTATTCACAAGGCCAATTAATGATGGTAACAGTCACTGAAAATATAAACTTGTAATGACTTCAGTGTGACATGAAATGTGATTTTAATTGCCTCTTCAGTATAAGGGATGGGGGGTGGACAACAATGTTGGGGGGGGGAATTGTCTGAAATCAAAAGCAAAGTTATGAATTGACTTTTGAATCCAAGCCTACCATTTTATCCACTGAGCCCATACAACGGTGTTGCGATACTTTGAATCTTATAATAGTTCTTTCCAAGACTCAGCTGGAAGTTTCAGACTCTCTATAGCACCACTTTGAACAGGCATTTTCAGACATTTATATATAAAAATAGCATCTTGAGCTACATATTGCCCCATGCTTATCAGCACTGATTTCTTTTCTCCTTTCTTTCCCACATGCAAAGCAATGGGCTTCTGTTTAATATTTCCTTCTTGACGGCAAATGGAACTGCATTTCACTTCACTTGAATGTATTATACATGCACATACACTGGCAATAATCAGAAATCCCAGCATCCACAAGAATCAAATATCTTTAAATGAAGCTGGGATGAGCTATCCTTCTCCAGAGTGACTTGCAACTGAAATCTGCTTTTGTGACTCACATTTTCTTAGTGCTCTGCCCTTCCAACATCATCATTAAAACTAGCATGGTGGGTTGTAAAGCACTTCAATTAACCCCAATAAGCCTTCTCCAAAACAATTCCACATATTTGCAGAAGAGCAAATTGATACTCCATAGAAAAGCTGATTTTTATTTTGTTATGTTTTGTCTTTAAATCTCTTTCATCTAAATTAGAGGTGCATCCTTTTACTGATGGATAAATGAATATCTGGAGGTCAGCACATTGTGGGGAGCTACCAAAAGGACTTCTAGTCCAATCTCAACTCACACAGGAGGATTCCTCTAGCAATACAGTAAGGTTCAGATGTTTCATAAGGCAATACAGTACCAGGACATAGGGATATGTCCGGGGCATCGGCGGTGGGGGGGAGGCACTCTGTCCCTTCCCCCGGAATCCTCCTCGGACCGGCTCCGCTCCATGGCGGCTCCGCGGAACCGCCAGCCAGGGCTGGCCGCAGCCGTAGTTCCTACATAGTATTTACGTAGCCTATCATGGTAAAGGCGGCCACGTAAATGGTGGCCGCTACACCATTTGCACCCCTGCTCTTTGCCGTGATAGGCTACGTAAGTATTTACATAGCCTATCACAGTAAAGGCAGCCATGCAAATGGCGGCCGCTATGCCATTTGTGTGGCTGCCTTTACCGTGATAGGCTACGTAAATACTTACATAACCTATCACGGCAAAGAGCAGGGGCGCAAATGGTGTAGCAGCCGCCATTTGCGTCCCTGCTCTTTATTGTTCTAGGCTACGTAAATACTTACATAGCCTATCATGGCTGACTGCAAGCACGCAAATGGCAGCCGCTACAATGGCTGCCATTTGCTGCTTCAGCATCATGGCAGCGGCCGGCCAGGAGACCAGCTGGAGCCGCTGCCGCCACTGCTGCCACCAGGTAAGCTCCGTCCCGGGGGGATTCAGTGGGGTGGCGGGGGGGGGGAGGCTGTTCTGCCATGGATTCCGGTGGATTCTGTTCCGCCTCACTGGAGTCCGTGGCAGAATTCTCTGACATCCCTACCAGGACACCATGGGGCATCTTTTCTGACCAAGGAAATGTGTGGGTGCATAGAGGGTAAGTTGAAGGCAAACATAATTTGTGAGAGTGAACACATCATCACTGATCACGGGGCACGTGTTAAGGCATCCACCTTAGCTTCCCATTTCTGGGCTTTGTGGAGCTTGAACTAACATGAGATAGCCTTAACTCTGGTCTTTTAAACCAGCAGGTTTTTTTGTTCATTGAATTATACTTAAGCTAAGTGGGGGAAGCAATTTAATTGGATAGGACCCTCTTTCATACATATTTATTTTAAAAGATCAACTTACAAAACTTCAAGGGTGGGCAGTGTGAGGCCCTCCAGATGATATTGGGCTGCAACTCTCGTCAGTCCTAGCCAGAGGTGATGGGAGCTGCAGTCCAACAACATCTGGAGGGCCAGATGTTTCCCATCCCTGCATTACATAGTATGGATAAGCAACGTTTCCTCCACATGCAGTTTCTTAGGAGAGAGATGCCCTAAGGGTAGTACGTGGGACAGAACAAGCCTATTAGACCCTTAAATGTTATATTTATCATTAGTTAATAAAGCCAAGATCCTACTTTTCCACTCTTGTTCCCACTTCCTTCTCTGTCTCTCTGGAAGCTTCTTGGGTTTCTTGTTTAGTTTTGCTTCCAGCTCGCATTACATCATTTTAGATTACAGCCTCAGCTGTGCTGTCACCGCCTGAAATAATGGTTTGCACTGAGATATGTCGCCAGCTCCCTAAATACCTTGGGCAAACAAAGGAATAATGACTTGCTCTTTTTTTCCCTGCTGCATTCCCTTGTGGCTCAGTTAGCTGCTGGTTTATAACAGAGTTCTGAGGTGGAAGATGGCCAGTATAGGAATTTATTGTAAGAATAGAAAACTAGGAAGTTATCTTCTTCTGACAACACTGTTTCTCAGGTGAAGAGAAAGCAGTTTTCCCCAATCTCTAAGTGGGATAAAGACCATGGCAGGGTTGGGCCAGCTGCATGGCCTTCTGCGGGATTTTAAGATTGCCATGACTTCCTTGGCCCATACTGTTGCAGAACCCAGAGTCAGAGAGACCACGGAGTGAAGGAAAAAGAGATTCTTTATTTAACGCGCGGGCTTAAGGCTGGAATCGTTTCCAAAGAGCCAGAAGCCCCGATTTACATTAGCACATTGGTTTTATAGACATTGTGACACATATGAAACGGCTCCTCCTCCCCCTCCCGCATGGGGTTGCAATCCTCAACATTTTTCCTCCTAGCACCATTGTTTATAATACAAGAACTGGGTTATAGGGTAGCCATGATAAGGAGAGAACAGAAGAGAACAGCAGAGAACAAGATATACAATTGTATGACCTTTGACAAGATAAGGAATTCCTGTGTCTCGTCAGCTTACAACAATATATTCAAGGGAGAAAGAGCTCAGCAAGAACATGAAGCATGAGACTGCATGAGGCTACTTAGTCTGACCCCCGATATGGCTGCTACATTCCCCCCTTAAATGCATAATTTCATTACAATTATAGCATTTCTGATAACTATACAAAGCTTTTTGTGACATACATATTACTTAGCCTCTTGTTGGGCTATTAGAGCATAGAGGGCAGCAGTTTTACTAGCTGAGACATAAAACAGATTGGTTAAACAGCGCATAAGACAAGGAACGCAGAGACATAACAGAACTTTTATGAACAATACTGGTAGAATTAGGATGAACAATGCTTTTAAGCTAGCTAAGATCTGGAAGCCAAGGGGTTAACTAATTGAGCTAATTGTTTTGTCTTATTGTTTTGTTAGCTACTATATTGTGCAGCTTGTTGATCTGTTCATCTACAGCATTGCCATTATCAGTTAAGTTAAAACAACAGAGCTTTTGGTGTGTCTCACAACTTAAATGATGAAGAAGGAAGAGGTAATCTATACCAGCTCTGTTTTCTAGAACTGCACCTTTTAGATCACGCAGCTTTTTATTTAACAATGACAATGCTCGTGAGGTGGCATTTATGCTTTTGGCTAAGCTGCAAGCTAACCGGTTGATTTCCAGACCATCAGCCAAGGCTAAACCTGGAACCTTAACCAGTGACATTGCTAAGGCCAATTTTTCCGAGTCAGAATATAACTGCACATGACTATTACAATTTTTAGTTAGTTGGAGTGCTCGAGGCTGCCGTTGACGGATTTTCTCGGGCTACAGGGGAAGAATTGGCACCAGTTCAATTGGCGGCTGAGGCAACATGGGTGGTTATCAGACAAGTTGGCAGGAATGAATGACCAAGTGCGGGAATTACATGTCTAAAACTATCCATGAGGCAAAAGTATGTGGGCATCATTAAAAGATATGTTTTGAATTTTATTTCAGTGGAAGGGGGCCAGGGATAGCTTTATATTTTCTGGAAAATTTTTGACAATTAAGCATTCGTGCACACGTAGCATTTGTTTCAGCAATGATGGGGGTGCGTAGAGTGAACTCTGTAGGGGGTAGGATCTTTGCAACTACGCCCCAATTAGCATTTTGGGAATAAGTTAAACTTACACCATAAACTCTTAACATGGTATCTTTTTGAATGTTCCCAGGATGTCTACAGACAGGTATTAGGCAAGAGCTAATAAGCCTGTTTGCAGGTATACCTCTTGGCAAACAAAAATGTTTTACTCTCGTGATGTTAGCCAGGTGAAGCCAGTAATTATCAGCAAATCACTGGGACAAACTTCTTTTTCTAGGGGCAGACCCCCCTTTTTGCACCTTATTAAGGAAACACAATGCAACACTACTAACACTACAACACGCATGTTTGATCTTCTTTGGGATCTGACCGTACGCAGGGGGACAGTTTCCCGGTGTGTCCACAGTAAGGTCTAGCCTGAGTCTTCTTACTGCTTTTTCAGAATGATTTTTAAAGGATTTTCAGGATTTCTGTTTACAGTCTACTCTCCCCCTCTCGCTCTCTTGACTCGTGTCCAATGTATCTAGGGTTTAACTCTAGCTGCTTTCATAGCTGCGGGGGTGGAAAGTATGACAGTTTTCAGTCCTCTCCATCTGGGAGTCAAAGGGTTATTTTTCCCTCTTTAACTCATACTTTAACTCTTGGTTGGAAAGGATGAACTTCTGTGATGGGAATGGCTTATTTTTTTAAGACAAAGCGACGCTGGGCTTGAAGACCTTTGCTCAGTGTTTGGACTTCTTGTTTAAGGCTAACGTTTGCTTGCTCTTGATGCCACTCCAGTGTCAATCATGAAGTCAATGTCACTGCCCCTCACAGTCAATGTCACGGCCCCTCTCAAGCTGTCTCCCTCTTCGCCCATTCTGGCCCCTTTGGTTTTCTCCTTTGTGTATTTGATTTATTTTATTTGGGCATTCATGCCACTAATGTCCATCTTGTCCACACTGGGCACACTGGTTCTTTTTTTAAGAATCTTCTGCCTCTGCCGGGTCTTCTTCTTTTCTTTTTTTCATCCATGTCTTCTTGGGCCTCTGGGTTGAGGGAGGTATACTGGCGATAGGCATTTGAAAGACGCTCCAAGTACGCTCTGGGGCCTCGGTGGCACCTTGCAGCACTTTAGACACTTTGGTCATATTAACTGACTTCTTCATACCTGCTTTCATGGCTTCTAACAGCAGGGTTTGATACTGGGTGAGGCGCTCTAGCCCCACTTGTGTTTTGGGATTCCAGCGGGGGGGGGGGTACTTACAAGGAGGCTTTATTGGGTAACTTACAGCACACAGGCGTACTTAATTTTTGGATCAGACAGCTTCTCTGAACCACGAGCTATTGCACTAAATGGGTTTTTATACTATACATGTTACCCATAACACTAGCAAGCATTTTCAGCATAGGCTAGAAGTGTTTGGTTCTCAGGCACAGCTTCCTGTAAACAACTTCGCTTCCCAAAGTGCTTGATAACACTTTTTATTTATTAGTATGGGAAGACAAATTTTTTCTCTTTCTTTTGCTTTCTTTTTCTTTGCTGATCTGCCTGTATTGCAGATCATGTTTCAAACTTTTTATATAAAACTTTCTGCTCCATGCACCAGCCTTGTCTCTTTATTTGTCTTTTTCAAGTTAAACTTACTTAAACTTTTCTGCCTTACACTAGTCCCACTGACACACATTTGGGATAGGCTCTTCTTCTCCTTCTAGTTACATTTTCTTCATTTTAAAGAACTATTACATTATTGTGGCTACTTTACCCCAGGTAATAAGCTCCAGGCACAATCAGCTGCTTTTAATTTACCCTGGGGGCAACTATGGCCACGCTTCTTTTTTACAAATGTTTTTTCTTTGCCTTTTGCCTTTTCTTTTTCTCTCTTCTCTATCTGTCTTCTACTTTCTCTATTCCTTCTTTTCTACTTGCTTTTGTCTTTTCTCTTCGTCATCCATTGGGAACCACACTTAGTATCATTTGGAGTTGCAACTAACACTAATCTGCAAATATCACATATACTTTATGATATCTAAGAAATCATAAAATATATACAACAAACTTTTTCTGCAATTTAACACAATGAATGGAAAACACTTCTTGCATGGTAAGGCATGATGGAGCAGATCCAGCAATCATACTGGTCTTCTGGCTGAAAGCTCAGGGCTCATTAAAATCAAGGGACGGGCATACCCACACACGCAGAGTTCTAGGTCACCATTTTTGCATCGGCAACTCTATGCTGCATGAGTTCTGGCAGAAGGAAATCTAAAAGTTATAGATCAAACTCAGCCTGCTATACACTGAGCTGACTACAAACATAGACACACGGTCCACAGCGATGAGAGTTCAAGTTTATCAAAAGCTTCATAGCACTGTCCATGGCAAGTCTTTGACAATTTAAAATTTTAGTTCATGTGCAGAGTGTCTCTAAAAAGCCCAGACATTGATGGAGGCAAACAGAGAAGGCTCTGGGCAATGAAGATGCGATGTTTCCAGCAAAGGCTCTCCACTTTTGCATCAGTTTAAAAAGGGGAAGTGTGGCCCTACACCCCTTCTGACAGACAAGGGCCTTTAACTTTTTAGCAAGGCTTCTGTTTAAACAGAGCGGCACAGCTCAGCTCTCTAGCCATGATGCTTTAACCTGGGCAACTCCTCTGTAAATTTTATTTTACTTCTGTCAGGTTCTCTCACAGACATTTTAAAAACTTACTCTTTTTTTTTTTTTTCTCTTCTAACCTGGTACACGAAAGCACTGAAACACTGAGTGCCGAAACTCAGGACGCTGGGGGGTGATGGGCATCGCTTTATACTTGCATTTTTCAGGCAGCCATTAATCTTCGGGGAGGCGGTGGGGTGATTTGCAGGACTTCAAAGGCAAGCTTCTCAGTTTGTTTGTATTTGTAAATCCCAAGCTCAAAACAGGACACGATGAGGTACAGGGCCACCAAATTCTTGCTTTGGCACGGGCAACAAATAACTCGGGTTAGCTTTCTTCGCTGGGGTCTCAAACAGGAAAACAGTCTTAAAGTTGTAACATCACTGACAGCGTCAGCCAGCCAGCTACACAGATCTCATTGTTTTTCAAGACAGTTGCTCCAATATCTTCTTTTCTTCTCAATCAGGTTGGGTCTCCCAGCTTACACAGTTTATTGCAGCTTCCAGGAGCATGGCAGTAGCGTGATTTTGGCTTGGCCAGGAACATGCTGTCTGGTTTCTCGGTCTCTTTAGCACACACACTTAGGCAGTGTAACACTGGATACTCAAATCAGTGAGATTTCTTCATTGCAGGGAATCCCACGGCAAAAGCTTAATGGTTACGCTCTTCAGAAATCATATAGCTGATGGTCAGTAGCTACAGGCTCTATGCAATTTTAACACAGTTCAAAGCTAAACACGGTTACCTTGACAGAGATCTTCAACGTGGTCTTTCCGCTTCATTCTGCTTTGGGACAGTCTTATGGCACACTTTTCACTCGAAGAGGGGTCTAGCCTGTGCTCTGGGGGCTGATTCTTCACCTTTATTTTCTATTTTGCCTTCATCTTCTGGGTCTTCGTTTTCAGTTTCCATTTCTTAGGGATTTCATCTCAATTAGGCGAGGTGATGATGTTGCACAACTCAGAACGTTGTGGGCAATTTTCCTGCCCCCCCTCTCTCGGCGCGCTAGGCTAACAGCTACTTCTTTGGCCTTACACTCTCACGCTCCCACGCTTTGTTAAAAGCCAGACTGTCCTGCAACATTTTTCTAATTAACAGCCTCAGATCTTGTTTTTTTTTTCCTCTCAGCTCGACCTTGAGCTTTTTGCTGTTTTCTCTCTCTATTCTGAATCTTTTTTTAAAAAAAAACCTTTTTCCTTCTTTGTTTGACATACATCTCAAGGGGGTGCAAGGTTTGCTTCCCCCACCACCCATAGCCTCCCTCCTAAATTGAAGACAGACACAATTAGGGAATGGGAATTGGTCAGTGAGTAAGGGGTCTCACTGGCCGACACAAGAGGATTTTTCACACCACGCACTTTGCTACTGGCCTGGGCACCCGGACGGTCAACGGTATGCGTCAGAAACCGCAGTAGCCACTCACACAATCATCAATCTCTCCACTACATCCATATGTCCCTGCCACCCACTTTTCCCACTTTTTACCAGAGCGGAAAACGGCTTCCCCAGCTTCCTCAGCTTCCTACTGAGTACTGGCGTGCTAGGTACTGGCGCCCACTCGGGGGTGTGATCAGGCCCCCCTTCTACCCGCAAGGAGTAGGTTCTTTTTGTATACGTATACCACCAACACTGACCTTCTTCATAAGGCGGGGCCCTCTTTTTTTCTGCCCAGTGGCCTTTCTCCCTAAAGGCGGGGCCCTCTTTTTCCCATATACTTGCCTTTCTCCTGAAGGCTTCCAATGTGGGTTTCAACTCAATTGCAGCTGCGATACAGGCAGGGCTCAAGTTCCTTCCTCCGCTTCCCAAGGTTCTCTTGCTGCTCGCTGCCGTTTGGGCGATCCCGGTGCAGGCTTTCTCCCATTCACTCGACAAAAAGGTCGGTGGCGCCAAGAAAGGGAGGCATGCGCCGAGCTCGTCTTCCCGGTGCGGCGATCAAGAGCAGGCAACTGCCACCTGTCTGGCTCAGAGCCTGCCACATCCGAGTCACGGCACCATTTATGTTGCAGAACCCAGAGTCAGAGAGACCACGGAGTGAAGGAAAAAGAGATTCTTTATTTAACGCGCGGGCTTAAGGCTGGAATCGTTTCCAAAGAGCCAGAAGCCCCGATTTACATTAGCACATTGGTTTTATAGACATTGTGACACATATGAAACGGCTCCTCCTCCCCCTCCCGCATGGGGTTGCAATCCTCAACATTTTTCCTCCTAGCACCATTGTTTATAATACAAGAACTGGGTTATAGGGTAGCCATGATAAGGAGAGAACAGAAGAGAACAGCAGAGAACAAGATATACAATTGTATGACCTTTGACAAGATAAGGAATTCCTGTGTCTCGTCAGCTTACAACAATATATTCAAGGGAGAAAGAGCTCAGCAAGAACATGAAGCATGAGACTGCATGAGGCTACTTAGTCTGACCCCCGATATGGCTGCTACAATACTTCTCAGGTACAGCAACAACCTGCCAACCATTCTGGCTTCTGAAAGGATGGAACTAGGTGGTCACCAGTGGGGTTCAACTGTTTCCCTCCATCATCTTTTTTTTTTACCTACTCTGTACTGTTGTGTGTATTGCATATAAATATACTTGGCTTCATTTGGCTCTGAGTCCTTCACTATATTAAACAGGTCACATCTGGTTAGTTCAGTGCAGGGAAGGAAAGACCTGTGTGTGTGTGTGGGGGGGGGGTGGGAGCACCCCAAGGCATCAGAATGGTGAAAGGAAGCTTACCTACACCATGGATTACCAGTTTGAGTACCCAAACCAGGGATTACCAGCTTGAGTAGACATAGGGCAAGGTATTGAGGCTCAGGCCCATGAGCCAAATCCAGCCTGCCTGGGGTCCTATTCTGGCCCTCTGGGGTTCCCCAGGCAGCCATGCCCCCTTCCCTTGGCTCCACCCCCTTTCCCCCAACTGTCATTCATTTGGTGGTTCCCCAGCTTCTGCATGTTTTTTCCCATCCTAAAAGGTTGAAATGCCCCCCTTAAGCTTTAATTACTGGCAGTGAGAGCTTTAAGCTAAAATAGGCTGGCATTCTGGGTAACCTTGGCCCCACCTACTTTTGCCTGGCCCCCTTTTGCCCTACCCACCCCTGGAATGCAGCCTCTGAGAGTCTCTTTGAAATTGAATTCAGCCCTCAGGGTGAAAGAGATTCAACACCCCAGGCAGTACTTCATTTCTTTTGACTCTATATCTTTCACCATATTAAATAGGTCATAGTGCAGGGTGAAAGGAAGGGAAGTCTTGGGGGCCAATGGTAGGAGCACCCCAAGGTATCAACATGGCAAAGGGAAGCTTACTCAAACCAGCCTGTCATGGATTACTAGCTTGAGAAGACATAGGAGGAGGGAGGCCCTTTGGGCCCTGCTAGTCTTCTTGAGCTCACTGGATAGACTGATGGCACTGACACAAAGCCTTGTCACACTGTTTGGTTGTGTCCACAGCGAAGGGTAAAAACCAGTTATACCATTGATCTACTCCTTGGAAGCTGGAGATAGTTGCCCACACAAATTGCTGCACATGGCCATAGTCATGGAAAAGGAGGAGAACTGGCATAAGGTCTGCCATGTCTGAAAGTAGGGAGGTATGGATGGTGTAAACTCCATTCCATTTGTGTTTCGCAAATTGGCCGGCGCCTTTCATTCCATCATCTGCCCATTGATGGAATCAGATTTTTTTGTTTCCAAATTTGTGCAAATGTGCATGTGCAAAAATGCACAAATTTCCCCAAAACGCACATTTTCACACCTCACATGCAAAAATGCACAAATTTCCCCAAAACGCACATTTTCACACCTTAGCCTATGGGGGAAATGCACATTTTGGGCCATTTTTTTTTCAATTTTGCGTATTTTTCTACAGTGAAATGTACACAAAATTTGGGAAAGTAAGAAAACCAGTCTGCAAGTCTGCGGAGTCCTCCCAATGGGGGACAGCCGGTCCGCTGCAGAACCTGCCAATTGGTTCATGAAAATCTGAACTCATTTGGTTCTGTTGCAGATTTCTCCAACATCCCTGTCTGAAAGTAGTGACCAGAGAGACAAGTCCTTACTGGGAGGAGAGATTAAAACATGAAAACAATAAAATAATTACAGATGTGTGTATCTCTCTATGGGAAATTCTGGGTGGATGAAAATATACACATATGTTTCAGGGGGAATGGTACACATATATTATTAACAGGTGACACAGAAATGCAGGAAAGTTGAATTACAATTGCAAATTTGTCTTCCTGCATGGCTATCACACAATTTTCAAGAAAACTGATACAAATGTATTTAAAATGTCTATCTTTCACAGATGTACACCAGCTGTGGGAGAGAAGATTGAAAGCACTTAAAGTAGCATGTTATTGCTTTAACAGTTGCAGGGGAGGGTGGGTCAGGATCTTCTGATCACTAAGCTACATTTCTTCTTAGGACAGCTTACACCTCTTTGTTCGTTTACTGATTATCATTCACAAACCACCCCCAACCACTACTGTGATAATCTCCCAGGTGTATTTTTTGAACTGTAGCAAATCTCTTCCTTGCTGAACCTATTTATAGGCTAAGCATACCAGCCCATCTCTTTCAACAACAACAGGCCTATCCCTTTCATAAGCTAACTAAAATGAAGCATCAAGTGTTTAAACTCAGCCCTCTGGAATATGAAAGGATTGAGGAGGTTGCTTTGCATCCTAAAAAAACAATCTCTTTCTGCACGAAGAGCATTGGTATACGAATCCTCTGTAGTCACTGCCCATTGTTAGGTATGGTACAGTGCTCCTTTTGTTTTCATGTTGCAAGAGACAGGGATAATTTATCAAGATCTGCTGCACTGCTACAAAACACTTTGATGAGAAAACAAGCGGGTGAGTTTTTAAAGCAAGGCAGGTTTCATTAGGCTTCCTAATCCATGCGTTTATAGACAAATTGTATCCCAATTGACTTTTGCAAATCTTGTTTCCTGTTCATAATACTTGCTAAATAATTGCAATTACTGACTGCTTTATTACACAATGATGCTTTGCTACATAGCAGTTTAAAAAAGGAGTGGGTGTTTTATACGCTACAGGCATGAAAGCAGAGAAACAAAGGAGGGAAATCTATTAGTGTTTCATCCTGTAAGCACCTGCAGAGCAGACAACAATGTTCATAATAGGAAATATGCATTAAGCTCCATAATGCATATTTTTCTGATCCTTAAAGCATTTTCCCTCATGCTACAGAAGTAAGGGGAAACACACTTAGAAATGTGCAAATTAGCAAACCTGAACTCATCGAGGTTATCTGAATTCCATCATACAGCACGTTCCAAGTTGAATTCATATCAGATTGTGAGCTTTGTTTTTCTTTCCTTTTTGCATGAACATTTGGGCATATTTCCATGCACATTTTTCTAAATGTACACATCAGTTGTGTGGATTTTTGAAATGTATGCATTTTCTCCCATTGATTAAAGTGTGTTTGTATGCATTTTTCAAAAGAACACATTTTTGATGCACTTTTTTTTTCAACTGTATGCATTTTCTCATTGCTTTTTGTTTCTTTTTGTTCCATGAATCAGATCAAAAGCTCAGAAATGTACAGGCTTCAGTTACACATTGTAATTGTTCCCAGGAAGTGCAAACTGAGTAGATTCTGGCAAAATATGAATGGATATTAATTTCTCAAAATTCCCTGAGCACACTCTGGCTTCTGCCGGCAACTAGGGGATCAAGAGAAACTGGAAGATTGCACCCTTTGCCTCTCAGGAAGAACATTATGGCAAGCAGAAGGCCAGTCTGGCCCCGTCCATTGGCCAGAGAAGAAACAGCTGGAAGAAGCTACTCTGGCACGAACGAGTTCCCTACAACCCCTTTGCATGACCTTCAGAAGACAATTCAAACCTATACTTCCAAATGTTAATTTATTTGACTTGTACCCTGCCATTCTACCAAAAAATGGTACTTACAGCTGCTTACAATCACTAATAAAAATTGATAAAAAATGATAAAACTAAACCATTAAACAGAATTAAAAACATTTTAAACACAACAATAACAGAGTAAAAACAGCCTACAACCAAACAGGCCTGCTTACACACTAAAGGTCCGCTTGAATAAATTGGTCTTTGCCTGCCAGTGCAAGGACAGCAGAGAGGGAGCGATCCTAACTTCCCTTGGCAGGGAGTTCCACAATCTGGGAGCAGCCACTGAGAAGGCTCTCGTTTGTGTTGCCAGTGCCACCAAACACACCTCTGAAGGTGGTGGTCTTGAAAGAAGGGCCTCTCCAGAACATCTGAAGAACCAGGCAGGCTCATATGGGAGAAGGTGGAGGAGGGCTAATGTTGTCCCTATGTTCAAAAAGGGTAAAAAGGAGGAACCTGACTACAGACCAGTCAGACTCTAACATCAATCCCTGGGAAAATTCTGGAGCAGATGATAAAGCAATCCATCTGTAAGCACCTGAAAACAATGCAGTGATGACTCGAAGCCAACAATGATTTGTCAAGAACAAATCCTGCCAGACGAATCTGATCTCATTTTTTGATCAGGTAACCTCCCTTGTGGACTATGTAGGGGTGTACGAAACCCCCTTACCTTGGGTCCATGTGGGTCTGCGGGGGGGTGTGTGATCTGTTCCCCCTCCCCCGGAATCTGCAGAGCTGCCGGCCAGCTCTGGCCACTGGGATGCAAATGGCATCTGCGTAGCTGGTGCCATTTGTGTCCCTGTTCTTTGAAGTAATAGACTATGTAAATCTTTACATAGCCTATTACTGTGAAGAACAGGGACACAAATGGCATAGTGGGTGCCAGTTGGGTCCCTGTTCTTTGCAGTGATAGGCTACATAAAGATTTATGTAGTCTATCATGGCAAACGGCAGGGATGCAAATGGTGTCCGCTACGCCGGACGCCATTCACGTCCGAAGACAGGCAGGAGCAGGCAGGACAGGTGGCGGCAGAAGGTAGGATCTGGCCCTGCGCAGATTCTCCTGGGTAGCGGATGTTAGTCTTTTCTTTCTCCGCAGACTCTGGGGGGCCGGATTCATAGAATCTGGCCTCATTGGAGTCCATGGTGGAATTCTCCGCCATCCCTAGGACTGTGGGAATGCTGTGGACATCATATACCTCGACTTCACCAAAGCTTTCGACAAAGTGCCCCATGATATCCTGATGAGCAAACTAGCTCAAAGTGGGCTAGATGAAACAATGATCAGGTGGATCTACAGGTGGCTACAGAATCGGACTCAAAGAGGGCTTATCAATGGGACCTTTTCAAACTGGGGAGGGGTAATGAGCGGGGTACCACAGGGCTCAGTCCTGGGCCCAGTGCCCTTGAACATTTTGATTAATGACTTGGGGGAGGAGGTGCAGGTAATGCTGAACAAATTTGCAGATGACACAAAATTGGGTGGGATAGCTAATACCTTGGAAGACAGAAACAAAATTCAAACTGTTCTGGATAGACTGGAATGCTGGGCTGAAAACAACAGAATGAAATTTAATAGGAATAAATGCCAAGTTCTGCACCTAGGAAAGAGAAACCAAATGCACAGTTAAAAGATGGAGGATACATGGCTCAACAACACTACACGCTAGAAGGATCTTGGAATTGTTGTCGATCACAAGCTGAATATGAGCTAACAGTGTGATGTGGCTGCAAAAAAGGCCAATGCTATTTTGGGCTGCATTAATAGAAGCATAGCTTCCAAATCCCAGGAAGTACTTGTCCCCCTCCACTCAGCACTGGTTAGGGCTCATCTGGAGTACTGTGTCCAGTTCTGGGCACCACATTTTAAGAAGGATGCAGACAAGCTGGAGAGGGTTCAGAGGAGGGCAACAAAGATGATCAGGGGAATGGAAACAAAGCCCTATGAAGAGTGACTGAAAGAACTGGGCATGTTTAGCCTTGAGAAGAGCAGACTGAGGGGAGATATGATAGCACTCTTCAAGTACTCAAAAGGTTGTCACAGAGAGGAAGGCCAGGATCTCTTCTTGATCATCCCAGAGTGCAGGACATGGAATAATGGGCTCAAGTTACAGGAAGCCAGTTTCTGGCTGAACGTCAGGAAAAACTTCCTGACTGTGAGAGTAATACGACAATGGAACCAATTACCTAGGGAAATGGTGGGCTCTCCCACACTAGAGGCATTCAAGATGAGGCTGGACAGCCACTTGTCAGGGATGCTCTGACTTGGATTCCTGCATTGAGCAGGGGGTTGGACTCGATGGTCTTGTAGGCCCCTTCCAACCCTACTATTCTATGATTCTATGATTCCTTCCCCCACCCTTTTTTGCCAGAAAGAACACTCTGCTTCAACTGACACTTGCCCTGAGACTGGAAAGCAGAAGGAAAGCACATTCTGGCTTCAGCCATCATTTAGGGTTATGTACGCTGTTGGTCAATTGTAGCATTTCTGTTCAAGCAAGACCACTAGCAAAAGAAGATTAGCATGGTCCAAACCAGATATAAATGCCTATTTACATCTCACCACTTTGTTCTTGCATTGTCAAACTGATCTCTCCCACCTCTACCTTTTCCCTTTGCTCCTTTTCTCTTATGAGTCTTGCCTTTCTAGTTTGTAAGCCTAAAGCCCCCCCCCCCCGCATTGATTTAAGCCACTTTGGAAGACAGTATTTGTTTGCAAAGTGGGATCAAAATAGCAATGAAGAAACAGAGGTTGCTGATGTGAGAGTAATTTGGACTATTCATTTACAACTGCCAGGCTCCTGCAATTACAGCCAGAAGTGCTCCTACCACTACTAGGTATGAACTTCTTCAGTGATAACTGCAAAGTAAATGTCCACTTGAAGACATTGGATTGTATCTACTAATGTCACTCTGTGAATGCATGCAGTTCTGTCAGTGGAACTGGGAGGGGACATGATTTCCTCCTCCCCCTGCACTCTCAAAATCTGCTCATGAGGGCTGGGAAACCTTCCGGAGCAGATTCTTAAATGGCACAGAGGGCTGCAGGGGGGAGGGAGATAGTCCTGTCATGCTAGCAGACTTCTGCTAGCACAACATTGGATTGAGCCCAGAGGTACCATGGACCTTAAGAAATCCAGTGCAAGACAGCCAAACTAATCACTCCCCCCCCCCCGAAGGGTTGCAGTAAAGCATCCTTCTTTTTGAGAACTCTGGATGGAGTAAGACAGTTTTGGCCCATGTGCTATTTAAAATGTTGTTGTTCGTTGTTCAGTCGTTCAGTCGTGTCCGACTCTTCGTGACCCCATGGACCATAGTACGCCAGGCCTTCCTGTCCTGAGCTCTGTCTCGGAGCATGCTCAAGTTCATATTCATTGCATCGGTCATGCTATCTAGCCATCTCATCCTCTGCCGTCCCCTTCTCCTTTTGCCTTCAGTCTTTCCCAGCATCAGGCTCTTTTCCAGAGAGTTTTCTCTTCGCATTAGGTGGCCAAAATATTTGAGCTTCAGCTTCAGGATCTGTCCTTCCAATGAGCACTCAGGGTTGATTTCCTTTAGGATGGACTGATTGGACCTCCTTGCAGTCCAGGGGACTCGTAAGAGTCTTCTCCAGCACCACAGTTTGAAGGCATCAATTCTTCAGCGCTCAGCCTTCCTTATAGTCCAGCTCTCACAGCCATACATTACTACTGAGAAAACCATAGCTTTGATTAGACAGACCTTTGTCAGCAAGGTGATGTCTCTGCTTCTTACTATGCTGTGTAGGTTTGCCATAGCATTCCTCCCCAGGAGCAAGCGTCTTTTAATTTCATGGCTACAGTCACCGTCTGCGGTGATCTTGGAGCTCAAGAAAGTAAAATCTGTCACTGCTTCCATTTCTTCCCCTTCTATATGCCAGGAAGTGATGGGGCCAGATGCCATGATCTTAGTTTTTTTAATGTTGAGTTTCAAACCAGCTTTTGCACTCTCCTCTTTCACCCTCAACAAGAGGCTCTTGAGATCCTCTTCGCTTTCTGCCATTAGGGTGGTATCGTCTGCATATCGGAGGTTGTTGATAATTCTCCCAGCAATCTTAATTCCAACCTCTGATTTATCCAACCCGGCATTTCTCATGATGTACTCTGCATATAAGTTAAATAAGCTGGGTGACAATATGCAGCCTTGTCGTACTCCTTTCCCAATTTTGAACCACTCGGTTGTTCCATGTCTGGTTCTGACTGTTGCTTCTTGACCCTCGTACACGTTTCTCAGGAGACAGCTAAGGTGGTCTGGTACTCCCATCACTTTAAGAATTTGCCACAGTTTGTTGTGATCTACACAATCAAAGGCTTTAGCGTAGTCAATGAAGCAGAAATAGACATTTTTCTGGAATTCTCTTGCTTTCTCCATGATGCAGCGAATGTTGGTGATTTGATCTCTAGTTCCTCTGCCTCTTCGAAACCCAGCTTGTACTTCCCGTAGTTCTCGGTTCGCATACTGCTGAAGCCTAACTTCTGGATTTTGAGCATCACCTTGCTGGCATGTGAAATGAATGCAATTGTGCGGTAGTTTGAACAATCTTTTGCATTGCCATTCTTTGGAATTGGAATGTAAACTGACCTTTTCCAGTCTTGCGGCCATTGTTGAGTGTTCCAAATTTGTTGGCATATTGAATGCAGCACTTTAACAGCATCATCTTTTAGGATCTTAAATAGCTCAGCTGGAATACTGTCATCTCCGCTAGCTTTTTTTTTAGTAATGCTTCCTAAGGCCCACTTGATTTCACTCTCGAGGATGTCCAGCTCAAGTTCAGTGACCGCACTCTCATGGCTATCAGGGACATTCAGATCTTTCCTGTATAGTTCTTCTGTGTATTCTTGCCACCTCTTCTTCATCTCATCTGCTTCTGTTAGGTCCCTGCCTTCTTTGTCCTTTATCATGCCCGTCTTTGCACAAAACGTTCCCTTGAGATCTCCGATTTTCTTGAAGAGATCTCTAGTCTTTCCCATTCTGTTGTTTTCCTCGATTTCTTTGCATTGTTCATTTAAGAAGGCCTTCTTGTCTCTCCTTGCTATTCTCTGGAACTCTGCATTCAGTTGGATATATCTTCCCCTTTCTCCCTTGCTTTTCGCTTCCCTTCTTTCCTCAGCTACTTGTAAAGCCTCATCAGACAGCCACTTGGCTTTCTTGCATTTCTTTTTCTTTGGGATGGATTTTGTTGCTGCCTCCTGAACAATGTTACGGACCTCCGTTCATAGTTCCTCAGACACTCTGTCTATCAGGTCAGATCCCTGAAATCTATTCCTCACCTCCACTGTATATTCATAAGGGATATAATTTAGGTCATACCTGAATGGTTTAGTGGTTTTCCCTATGTTCTTCAATTTAAGCCAAAATTTTGCAACAAGAAGCTCATGATCTGAGTCACAGTCAGCTCCAGGTCTTGTTTTTATTGACTGTATAGAGCTTCTCCATCTTTGGCTGCAAAGGACATAATCAATCTGATTTCGATATTGACCATCTGGTGATGTCCATGTGTAGAGTCATCTCTTGTGCTGTTGGAGAAGAGTGTTTGCTATGATCAGCATGTTCTCTTGGCAAAACTCTATTAGCTTTTGTTCTGCTTCATTTTGTACACCAAGGCCATGCCTGCCTGTTATCCCGGTGATTTCTTGACTTCCTACTTTAGCATTCCAATCCCCTATGATGAAGAGGACATCATTTTTTGGTGTTAGTTCTAGAAGGTGTTGTAGGTCTTCATAGAACTGATCAACCTCAGGTTCTTCGGCATCAGTGGTTGGGGCATAGACTTGAATTACTGTGAGGTTGAATGGTTTGCCTTGGATTCGTACTGAGATCATTCTATCATTTTTGAGATTGTACCCCAGTACTGCTTTTCCCACCCTTTTGTTGACTATGAGTGCTACTCCATTTCTTCTAAGGGATTCTTGCCCACAATAGTAGATATGATGGTCATCTGAATTAGATTTGCCCATGCCTGTCCATTTTAGTTCGCTGATTCCCAAGATGTCGATGTTCAATCTTGCCATCTCATGTTTGACCACCTCCAGCTTACCTTGATTCATTGATCTGATATTCCAGGTTCCTAAACAATATTGTTCTTTACAGCATCAGATTTTCTTTTCACCACCAGACACATCCACAGCTGAGTGTCCTTTTGGCTTTGGCCCAGCCACTTCACTCTTTCTGGTGCTACTTGGAAATACCCTCTGCTCTTCCCCAGTAGTATATTGGACACCTTCCGACCTGAGGGGCTCATCTTCCGGCATCATCTCTTTTAGCCTTGTGATACGTTCCATGGGGTTTTCTTGGCAAGAATACTGGAGTGGGTTGCCATTTCCTTCTCCAGTGGACCACATTTTGTCAGAACTCTCTGCCATGACCTGTCTATCTTGGGTGGCCCTGCACGGCATAGCTTATGGCTTCACTGAGTTATGCAAGCCCCTTCGCAACAACAAGGCAGTGATCTATGAAGGGGATTTAAAATGTGCACACTCCTAATAAGCAAATCCAGGGTACTCTGATGGAGCTCAAGAAACTGCATAGAAGGACATCACTAGTTTTTTCATCACACTTGCCCTAGAGCCACAACAATGCCCTTGCTCGTTACTGTTATTTCACATACAGGGGTTGAGAAGATGGTTGCAGCAATGTAGTCCTGGGTATTAGGATTAGAAGTGTTATTCCATGCACTGTGGATACAGTTAGTGAGCAAGAGGCGGCCTGTGGCAAACTGATTTTGTGGGATAGGTTCCAGCTTCTTCTGATGAAGTGGACAAGGTGCTTTCATCTGTAAGGCCGACCACCTGCTTACTTGATCCTTGCCCATATTGGCTCATTATGGGCTGCAGAGGGAGATTGGGTGAGGGGAATAGGATGGTGGTGAATGCCTCCCTTGAGGAGGGAGTGATGCTGTCAGCCCTCAGGAGGCAGTGATAAGACCACTCTTTAAAAAGCCCTCCTTGGATCCCCAAGTTTTGAACAACTTTCACCCAGTCTTGAATCTGCCATTTTTGGGCAAGGTGATTGAAGAATCATTGAGCGGGTAGTGGCGATTCAGTTGAAGGCACACTTGGAAGAAACCGATTATCTAGACCCATTTCAGTCGGGCATAGGACAGAAATGCCCTTGGTCACCTTGGTGGATGATATGAGGGCTCTGGATAGGGGTGAATGCTCCTTCCTTGTTCTCCTCGACCTCTCAGCAGCTTTTGATACCATCGACCACGATATCCTCCTGGACCGCCTGGAGGGGTTGGGCATTGGAGACACCATATTACGGGGGTTCTGGTCCTTTCCCTCTGGCAGGTACCAGAGGGAAGCACTGGGAGAGGACGTTTCGGACCCATGGCCACTCACTTGTGGGGTGCCACAGGGTTCCATTCTTTCCCCGATGCTATTTAACATCTATGTGAAGCCACTGGGGGCTATCATCAGGAGGTTTGGGGTGCAGTGTTATCAATATGCGGATGACATGCAGCTCTACCTCTCATTCAAATCTTCACCAAGGTTGGCCGTAGAATCCCTGTCCAAATGTCTGGAGATGGTGAGTGGCTGGATGGGGAGGAATAAGCTGAAGCTGAACCCTGACAAGACCGAGGTAATTTTGGTGGGAGACAACAGACAAGAGGAGGCTGGGGGAAGTTGACCTGGTGTTGAATGGGGTACGGCTACCCTTGAAAGACCAGGTCCACAGCCTGGGGGTCATTTTAGACTCCCAGCTGTCCATGGAGGCTCAGGTGTCAGCTGTGAGCCAGACAGCGCTGTTCCAACTCCATCTGATATGGCGACTGTGCACCTTCCTTCCTGACCATCTGCTCCCATCAGTAGTACATGCCCTGGTCTTGTCTCGTTTAGACTACTGTAATGTGTAGTTACAGCTGGTACAGAAGTACCGGCAGCTGGTACAGAACGTGGCGGCTTGCCTGATTAAAGGCAGCTGCCGGTGTGATCACATCACTCCAGTGCTGAAGCAGTTGCACTGGTTACCAGTTGTTTTCCAGGCCAAATTCAAGGTGTTGGTTTTGACCTTTAAAACCCTATATGGTTCCGGCCCAGCCTATCTCAAGGAGCGCCTCCAGCAACACCAGACAGGCCACTTAACATGATCAGCCTTGGATGGCCTTCTCTCTGTCCCATCAGCCAGGACAGCTAGACTGGTGAGGACCAGGGAGAGGGCCTTATCTGTGGTGGCCCCAACTCTGTGGAACTCCCTCCCTAGAGAACTCCGCCATGCCCCCTCTTTAATGAACTTCCGCTGTGTATTAAAAACGTGGTTGTTCAGGCAGGCATTTGGGGTGGGTTAGGGTATTTTTTAGAAATATGATTTTTTTTTAATGTAGAATTTTATTGTTTTAAACTGTTTTTATTATTGTACATTGCCCAGAGTGGCTGGGTGACCAGCCAGATGGGCGATTAATAAATCTAATAAGTAAGTAAGTAAGTAAGTAAGTAAGTAAATAAATAAATAAATGTCAGGACTGGTGAGAAGTGACAAGCTGTGCCCTTGTGCCAGGTCTATGGCTAAAGCCTCTTCTTCCCTGCAAGGGCATTGTAGCAGCCAGCAAAGCAGCTTCTGTACCCACTGGGGTCATGGGGGGGGAGTCAGTGATCTTGCCTATGTGTGTGCATGCGTGCATGCATGCACATGCACTTGTGTGGTCTCCATGTTGCACAAAATGCTAGTTTCGCCCCCTGGAGGCTGGTCCAATTTGCCCCAAAGAGGAGAGTCAGCTTCAGGCTGGGTCCAACTCGATTTTATTGTTTGCAAACAGTTCGACAAAGGAGCTCACGCTCAAAGCAGAGTCGACCCTGGGCAACCTCTGCGCTACAGTTTTATCACTTAGCTTACATTCCTCAGCCAGCGTGTTACTTTTGATTGGTTGCCAGCGGTTTGCTTAGCAACCTTATCTTAGGGTTACTGTCTGCTTATTCCAGGCATGCGCAGCTCTTACAGTACTATGTGCTGCTTAAGACACATACAATGGCTTTTAGGTTACATTTTTACTACAATTCCCCCCTCAAAAGGCTTTTCTCAAATTTATACTCTCTTTGGTCCCGCAGTGGACTATGCACTTAAAGGCGCAAACTATTATTGCTGTGGCATTGACGGTTTTCTCTAAACAGCAAGTGAGGCCTGGGACGCCTTTGTTCTAGCTACTAGAATGCTGACAACAAAAACACTTTTTTTTGAACTTTTGGAACTCAGTTTTGTTCCGTTCATCAGGAACCCTTGAAACGAGAGCACCCTCTTTCTGTAGAGCTACTTGAGTCCTTTCAGGGGTTCATTATTCCAACGGTGACCTTCAGGTGGGTCAGCTTCCGGTGTGACCCTCTCTGGTGCAGGTGATGCCTTTATTCAGTGTGATGAATCCACTTCTTTTCTTTGGCGACTTTCATAGCAATGGGAGTGGTAAGTAGGATCTGAAACAGACCCTTCTGCTTCTTGGTAGGTGGTTCATCTTTCTAGGACTGGATTAGCACCCAATCGCTGGGATTGAGATTATGCACTGGAGCATCTAAAGGCCAGGATTGGTGCGGTGTCGCAAACCTGTGAAAACAAAACAGACTGCAAAGCAGTAACATAACCTTGAATCTTAAAACTTTTACTTTTAAATTCACATTTAAGCTATCAGCCATAGGTAATATTCGAGGTGGGCACTTATGGAACGTTTAAAAGGTGTCAATTTAATACTTCCCTTGGGGGCGCACCATACTCGAGTCAAGGTGATTGGCAAGGCCTGTGGCCTTTCAACTTAATCTTTAAACAAATTTTAATGAGCATTGTCTTTAAGGTGCGGTTCATCTTCTCAACTTGACTTGTAGATTGAGGTTTCCAAGGGGGGTGTAGCTTCTAGTTAGTTTGTTATGCCTGGGCCACTACTTGCGTCACTTGTGTAACAAAATGGGGCCCCTGATTTGATTCACTCTCTTTAGGTAACAAGAGCTTAGGGATTACTTTTTAACAGGATCTTGGCTACTGTCTGAGCGGTGCAGTCAATTGCTTTTATCATTACTAGCAGGTACCGATAGCCATGAGTCTGGGGCAACTCTGAAAAGTCAATTTGAAATCTCTGAAAAGGATAGTAAGCGCATGGGCGACTTCTCATTTGAGCTGGGGGCTCAAACATCTTTGAATCATTTTTGAGGCACAAAGGGCAATCAGCCACTGTTCTCAGGTCTTGGTCTAACCTGAAGGAGGTGCTATTTGCCTCGGGCGCACCTAAAATTGGGGTGTTAAAGGGGGACGATCCCTTTATTAGCTAACCATAATTTTTGAACTTCTCAATGAGTGGCTTCAAGCCTGCACAGGTGGCTTTTTTCAGAGGATACTGCCTCACGCACACAGGGCTCTCCCTTTTTAAAGAAGATTTTAACTGGTGTCATGCATTTGCTTGGGCAGGGGTTCTGTCTGCCCACACACATGGATCAACATTCTCTAAAATCTCAGTCTCTTTGGCCTCTGACACAATCTTGATTGCTTGAAAGGCCATTTGATAATTTGAGCCCTGCATTGCTGGCAGCTGTACTACAATCTGATTATCACTGAAGAAGATTTTAGCTTGCAGTTTTGTTAACAAGTCCCGCTCCATGAGGGCAACCAGGTATGCAGATGAAACTACAAAGGCATGTTCCAGTATGTTATTTCCAGTCTTCGTGAGGAGGGGCTTACACAGGGATCATAGAAAATGTGGCTCCAGTATCTACTAGGGCTTTACAGTCCTCGCCACCAACCCTTACTTTTACCTTGGGATTCTCCCGAGCATTTGTTCGTAGGGTGGTGGCCCTTCAGCTAGACTCCCCCCCACTGGAGGACCCTGCCAGCATTTGGCAGCCTTCAGGGTGAGTCTCTTTTCTTTTTTCTTTCAGCTCTGGACAATCTTTCTTTTAATGTCTCTTCTCTCGGCAATAGGCACATTTATTGAGCCTCGGTCGGCCCTTTCCTTTTCTGCCCCCCCCCTCTGGTCACTTCTGTGCTCTTAAGCTGCTGTTTATATCTCCGCCCATGGTGGCTGCCAGCATTGCCTTTTCCTTTTTCCAGGAATGGCACTTTTTTATGTGCTCTCATGTGCACCATAGCTCTAAAAACTTCATGATCTGGGGTCTGATAAGGCTAAAGCAGGCGGTGATATTAAGGCTTGCTTCAATTTAGGAAAAGCCTTTTTTTTATTTTAATTGTCCACTTCTAGTGGGTAATATTTTTGTTAAAGCTTCATACGGGGGCTTCACCCCTTTTTATGGCTACTATAGCCTCCCTCTTGTAACAGGCACACTTATCTTTTGGCTTGCCTGTTCTGCAAATCATGTTTTAAATTCTCTGTGCCATGCACCAGTTTTAACTCTTTGTTTTCTCTGCAAGTTAGGCTGTTTGCCATTGCTTCGACAGAGACTTGCTTGCTTAGATCTTACTAATTTCAACGACACAAATTTGGAATAAGCTTTCTTTTTTTAAGCCTTTTTGTCTGCTACTTTCTTCTGCCTTCTTTTATACCTTTTTCATATCATTAAAATCTAACACCATGACTGGAAAACATTTGTTTTGTATAGTAGGGCATGGTGGAGCAGATCTAACCATTATACTGCTCCTCTGACTGCATGGTCAGGGCCCATCAAAATTAAGGGAAGGGCGTTCTCATATGTGGAAAGAGTTCCAAGCCACCATTTTTGCATCGGCAACTCCACACTGCATGAGTTTTGGCAGAGTGTCAGGTTTGCCTCTGAGCAAATGGAACGTCAGAACAGTTCAGATTTTGAGAAAGAGCTGGAACACATGGGGCAGGAACTTTCTTAGGCTTCAGAAACACAGCTGGGCTTAGAAGTATCACGGGAGAGTGGGGGACTCTCTCTCTCTCACCTCTTAAGTTAAGAGAATTTGCTGCCCTCTTTTTAAAGGGAAACTAACTTTCGTAGTTTCTCTTTGAACTTTTTGAAGGCTGTTTCCTTTGTAGTCTATGAATCTCTAGAAATTTGTGTCTGTATGCTTCATTAGGGTAAATGAAATCAAAGCCTTGGAAATCATAGAATCATAGAATAGTAGGGTTGGAAGGGGCTTACAAGGCCATCGAGTCCAACCCCTTGCTTACTGCAGGAATCCAAATCAGAGCATCCCTGACAGATGGCTGTCTAGCCTCGTCTTGAATGCCTCCAGGGTGGGAGAGCCCACCACCTCCCCAGGTAATTGGTTCCATTGTCGTATTGCTCTAACAGTTAGGACGTTTCTCCTGATGTTCAGCCGGAATCCAGCTTCCTGTCACTTGAGCCCATTATTCCGTGTCCTGCACTCTGGGATTATTGAGAAGAGATCCTGGCCTTCCTCTCTGGGACAACCTTTTAAGTACTTGAAGAGTGCTATCAGATCTCCTCTCAGTCTTCTCTTTTCAAGGCTAAATATACCCAGTTCTTTCAGTCAAATGCAGCTTTTTATCTGAGTGTTGAAATCACAAATCAAACTGTACACTGAGCTGATCACAAACAAACACACAATCTACAACAACGGGAGTTTAAGGCTATGACAAGCCTCACAGTACTTTTTACGGCAAGTCTTTAACTGGCCAAAGTTCCAGTCCATGTGCAGAGTGCCTCTAACAAAGAAGGCTTTGGGCCATAAAGAAGGGATGCGTTTTAACAAAAGCTCTGTGTCTCTTCATCAGTTCGAATGGGGAAGGTGTAACCTTACACCTCTTCTAGATTCCTCCACAGATAAGAACAGAGCAGTGCTGCTCAGCTTTCCAGCTGTGATGCTTTTTTTTTTTTTTTTTTTTTGCAAATCTCACTCTTTTGTCAGGTCCTCACAGACACCTTCCAGCCTCTCTGCTTGCTAAGGCTAAACCAGCCGCGGCGAAGGGGGGTTAGGCAAGTCCCCCTTGGCTCTGCTCTGAGCAGGCTGACAGAGATAAGCTTACACAGACCCTGATATTTTAAGAACTTGCTCTGTCTTTGTTTCTTGATTTTGCCACAGTCTTTAAGTCGTCAAACAAATCTCTTTCTTCAGAAGTTGCAACTTTTTCAACTGCTTTTGTTTCTTCTAACAAACTTGGATACGGTGGCAGACAAACTGTCTCTGGAGGGCCCCCTCCCTCCCCCAACAACCTCTCCTCCCAACCTAACAGACCGAATCAGACCGGGGGGAGCTCAGGGCACCTTGGGCAGGGTCTCCCAGTCTTCAAGCTCCTTCTGTGGGGCTTGAATCAGGGAGAACAGGGGCTTTGGGCTTCACCTCGGAGCATACCATCATGACTTTACAATATTGAACCTTATATTCAACCTTTTCTCGCCTTCAATGGATTTTGGTTGGCACTCATCCAAATGCTGATAACCTCACTTTCCCTGAGGCAAATTTATCTCTTACTACTTGATTCAGACACCACCCGGGGTCTCTTGCCCCTGTGGTCCTTTGCCAGTAACACATTTACACATTTACACTTCTGTAACTAAGGGGGATTCTTTCCGCACCAATTCAACCACCCATCAATATAGGCGAATTGATCCCATTGCCCATTATTCACCACATTTTTATATACAGCATTTACAAGATTTACACCAAAGGATCCTATGTCTGGCCAACTAATTCCAAATGCTGGCCATTCCAATTGACAGTGTAACCAGCTTGCCTTTCGACATCTTAGTACACGGAGTCTGACAAACCTCAGACGCTTGACTTTGCTAAAGTTCTTTAGCATGCATCCCAAGGGAGTGGCAGAGCTTTCTAAACGGGAGCTACCCGCCCCCATTGTGCCTACCTCTGTTTGAAACCATACACGGAGCCTGACAAACCTCCGACACTTACACGGAGTCTGACAAACCTCAGACGCTCCGAAGGCAACTCAAACAGAAAGACAGAAGGGAAATCAAGTACTTACTCTGCCCAACACCCTAGTGCCGTCTCTTCAGACCCATTCAGCCTGGTTGACTCAATCAATGGAGTCCATGCCTTTAACCTCCTGGGTGTCCCGACCCCCATTCTCTGGTGCCGTGGCAGACCTCAAAGGCGGTCCGGCGCGCCCCACAGGCACCTTCGCCGGTTCTGTCGTTTGACCCCAGGGTGGTCCAAGGGACTCCTGCTAGCTCGCCAGTTTGTTGCACAAAATGCTAGTTTCGCCCCCTGGAGGCTGGTCCAATTTGCCCCAAAGAGGAGAGTCAACTTCAGGCTGGGTCCAACTCGATTTTATTGTTTGCAAACAGTTCGACAAAGGAGCTCACGCTCAAAGCAGAGTCGACCCTGGGCAACCTCTGCGCTACAGTTTTATCACTTAGCTTACATTCCTCAGCCAGCGTGTTACTTTTGATTGGTTGCCAGCGGTTTGCTTAGCAACCTTATCTTAGGGTTACTGTCTGCTTATTCCAGGCATGCGCAGCTCTTACAGTACTATGTGCTGCTTAAGACACATACAATGGCTTTTAGGTTACATTTTTACTACATCCAGGCCCCCTGCCATCACTGGATGCAGCCCTTGGGTCCAAAAGCATTGTGAACCTCTTCTCTACAGTGTTTATCCAAGAACAGAGAACTGCAAACTGACCCATTGGGTAAGCAGTACATTGTTTGGAGCAGCTTTCACCAACCTGGTGCCCTCCAGATTTGGGCTCCAACACCCATAATCTCTCATGCTGGCTGGTGCTGATGGGAGGTAGAGTCCAAAACGTCTTCCCAGGTGGGGAAAAGCTGGATTAGAGTGTCCAGGCTTTGAACTCGGCCAGTTATCCCAACTCAGCACCCTGTCTCTCAACCATGCTCACTTTCACTGGTGAAATATTAGCCCGTATGGAGTCTAAGGGCAAAAGGAGCCAAGGGCCACTGGAAAGTGGTTCAGTTCTAAGGTTTGTTCAGGAAGTTTTGGGGCAAACATCACTACCTGCTTTCCATTTGATCAGCAACTAGCCCACTTCAGAGTAATGAATTCCCAAAGAGCTACACAGTGATGCATCGACATTTTGCAGTCCAATTAAGTCAGGGTTAACTAAATTTGTTGGCAACAAAATACAGTATAGCTTCTTGGTGAAGGGGTTTTTAATGGCAGAGTTGCAAGCAGCTTCAGGTGCTTATGTGCTTGCATTTGCAAGATGGATATCAGTATCCAGGAAGCAGACATTTTCGCTATTTGCCCAAAATACAGTTTATAGATCTGTTGTGTAACAGAACAGGTGAACTAATGAAGCACTTACCAGCACACGCTCTCTAAAATTGAACAGCTGCCCACATTTACTAAGCAGCCCCCAGCCTTTCCCTGTTAGGCCTTCTCATTAGGGAGGTAGGGGGTCCTCCCTCTTGTTTCCAGGGAGATATTTTTGCTTTGATTATACTGAACTCTAAGCACAGGAAGCTTGTCCCGGCCAAGAATTTATGCTCAGCCAGTTGGCTTTCCTGTCTGCAGAGTAAATGAAAACTCAATACAAGATGCACTGTACAAGGCAAGCTCCAGATTGCAATTCACTGCCATGTAAGCCACTATTATAGAAGGATTTTGTTACACTTCTGATTTCTGTAGGCAAAATGTAAAGAAGGAAAAGAAAGTACATGCAGAGGAAGTAGATACATATGGATGATGCATGACATTCCTTCAATAAGGCCCAAGACTATAAGCACAATCTGCGCTGAAAGATATAGGATGCAGTAATGGCGTGAGTGGTGATGAAGCTTCTAGCTGTGGTTGAGTGAGCTATTGTAATTTCCCAGAAAGGTGGGGAGTAGGCACAAGTATCCCCCACTGACACTGAGTGAGCTTCTCAAATCCTAGGGAGACAGTGTGCTGGCAGACAGGCCTAGGAATAGAGGGGAAGAAGAAATATAAGCCCAAGAATCTCACCCAATGTGAGGAGCCTCAGAAATGAAGCAACTCAGCCCCAGTGACAAAGCACTGTAAAAAGAAACATTTTAGCACATGTGTGAGTTAAGCACCTGTTTGAGTTTAGCAACAGGGAAAAGAGGCCAGGGCAGTCAACTCTTCCCCACGTTCTCCTAATAAATAACTACAAATAAATTCCCTTCCTTCTCCTAGAAGGTATCTTAGTTTTCCAAGTAAACAAGCCCAATAATAACTATAAAAAACAATTAAGAGGATAGAAAGCCAGCAGAGGGTAAGAGGGCTGTCCAGTGTATTGCACTGAGTGTCACATGCCAGGGAGACAGAAGTCATGGGCCTGTGCTCAGTGTAATGGGCTCCTGGCTCTCAGGGAACAAATTCATTCCCTCGAAGCCAAGGTTGCTGACCTGGAGAAACTGAGAGGCAGAGAGATTGGTGGATGAGACCTTAAGGAACCTAATAGTGGTGTCCCAATGCATGGGTGACAGTTCCTCTGCTGTCAGGAGAATGGGATCTCGGGAAAGGAGGGCATCATTCTGAGGAAGAGAGAAATGAACCCTTAGAAGGGATCCATTTCTTAAAAGATGAACAAATATCCTCTCACACTGAGGATGTGGCTCTGGGGGCTAGTGGTACTGGAAGATTCAGTCATTAGACACATAAACAGCTTGGTTTGTGATGGGAACATAAACTGCACAGAAAATTCCCTGCCTGATGCAAAGGTAGTGAATATCATGCACCATGTAGATGGTGCTGGGGTGGAGTCAGTGGTCATAGTCCATGTTGGTACTAATGACATGGGGAAATGTAGTCATGAAGTCCTGGAAGCCAGATTTAGTTTACTAGGTAGGAAGTTGAAATTCAGGACCACTCAGGTGGTTTTCTCTGAAATACTACCTGTTCCACGTTCAGGGCCGGCTAAACAAGTGAAGCTGAGGAGTCTTAATGCATGGATGAGACGGTGATGTAAGGAGGAGGGATTCAGATTTGTTAGGCACTGGGGAACATCTTGGGACAAGCCAAACCTGTATAAAAGAGATTGTCTTCACCTGAACAAGAATGGAACCAGACTGCTGATGCTTAAAGTAAAAAAAAAAAAAAAAATGGCAGAGAAGCTTTTAAACTGGATGCTGTGGGAAAGCCATCAAGAACTAAGCATCCAGTTTGGGTTCATCATCCCTAGGAGAAGAAGGTGAAAAATTTCCAGTTGCCCAAATGGAGAAGGGGGGAGAATAGGCCATGAGCATATGGTGAAACGTAATAGGCAGTCAAAGGAAATAATTATTGAAACAGTGCATAAATTATGGTATTTGCTACCACAAGATGTAGTGAGGGCCACCAATTTGAATTATAAGGCTATCAATGGTTATTAGTCCTGATGGCTATATGCTGCCTCCAGGATCAGAGGCAGTATGCCTATGTATACCAATTGCTGGAGAACTTGAGTGGGAGAGTGCTATTGCATTCATTTCCTACTTGTACATTTCGGAAGCTGGTTGGCCACTGTGTGACTAGATAGAACTCAAGCATGGCTCTTACGTTCTTATGAAATCAGAAGCCATTTGCATGAGAAGGTAGCAGGACATGGGAGGCAGTGGGACTTAGAACAAAGGAACTGGAAGGAACAGTGACTCAGAAAAATGAGGGGAAGAGGAGAAGGCTGAAAGGGAAGTCTTAGAGAAGGACATTTGGAAAAGACAATTGTTATAGGGGTGGGGGGAGAACTGCCCATGGCTAGGATGTGCAGAGCTAAAGTCTAGGAATGGACAGATCTGTCAATCTTGGTCTTAGGAATGCATACACATTTTTCATAATGTAAAGACTAATGTACACATTTTTGTGTGTATTTTTAAACATACACATTTCTGGACTCGTGCACCCATTTATACGGATGTATGAAAGTCACTTACCTTTTAGCAGCTTGGATTCGCGGTGGGGGGGAGGTGCTCCGTCCCTACCCCAGAATCCTCCCCGGGCCGGCTCTGCTCTGCGGCAGCTCGGTGGAGCCGCCGGCCAGGGCCATCCACAACCGGAGTTCCGGCCACTGCCGGCTGCTGCGGACGCAAATGGCAGCCACCGTAGCTGCCACCATTTGCGTCCTGCCAGGCTGCTGTGATAGGCTATGTAAGTTTTTACGTAGCCTATCACAGCAAAGAGCAGGGGGGCAAACGGCAGCCGCTATGCCGTTTGCACCGCTGCTCTTTCCGTGATAGGCTACGTAAGTATTTACGTAGCCTAACACAGTAAAGGCAGCTATGCAAATGGCATAGTGGCCGCCATTTGCGTGGCTGCATTTTCTGTGATAGGCTATGTAAATACTTTCATAACCTATCACGGAGAGAGCAGTGGCGCAAACGGCATAGTGGCTGCCATTTGCACCCCTGCTCTTTGCCATGATAGGCTACGTAAATACTTACGTAGCCTATCATGGAAGCCTGGCAGGACGCAAATGGCATCCACAGCAGCCAGCCGAAAGACCAGCTGCTGCCACCGCTGCTGCCGGAGCCCCAGGTATGTTTTGTTCCGGGGGGATTCCGTGGGGTGGCGAGGGGTGGGAGGCCATTCTGCCATGGATTTCGGGGGGCCGAATTCCAGTGCATTCAGCCTCACTGAAATCCATGGCGGAATTCTCCGCCATCCCTACCCATTTACTAAAGCATTTTGTGTGCTTTAGAAGCCTGCAAATAAATAAATAAATACACAAATACACAAATAAATAAATAAAGAAATTGGATGCAGTGCTTAAAATCAAATAGTGGAACAAAACCACTCAAAGGAGCTGACATAGGCTTCCAATTTGACTCCTTACATTCCAAATTAATGGTCTTCATCGGAATCTCTGGATCCACCAGGAAGTATTTTTGTCTAAACCTAAAGTAGTAATAATACAGGGACATTTTCCAAACATAATGTTTTTGAATCCATAGCAGTTATATATAGATTCCCACTGTATGATTCCAGGTGCAGAGAAAGACCGAAATGATTCAAACATTCAGGTATTTGTTAACAAAAAGTCTGAAGAGAGAAACATTCTTCCTAAAAACAGGTGAGAAAGCAAAAGGGAGCACAACTTTAAAGGCTGTTAAATTGGTAATCTTGTTAAAGAATATTCCAGTGTGATCTGAGCACTAGCTGCAAGGCCAGAATAATAGGATTAGCTTCAGATAATGGCTGTGCATGTTCTACAGCAGGGGAGTTCCCGCCGTGTGGTTCAATTTTATCTTTGATAATGAGATAAGGAGATTAGGAATGCAATAGTCCTCTTCATCAGTGACAGAGAGTCTGGTGCTACCAATTTGTCCTGCCTGGCCTATTTCCTCTTCTGACTCCATTGAAAAGGCTCTCAAGGTTAATTAATGGCAGAACCTATTCCCCATGGTGCTAATTAGTTGTGGATACATTGAAAAAAAAAAAGTGGCTATCCTGTGAGACTCAAAAGAGAAAGCAGGAAGGGAACAGTTCCACAAAACATTTGCTGAACTCATTCATAGCAAAAAAGCACTAAAAAAATGTTCTTGGAGCAGGGAAAGCATTTCCACTAGCATCAGGTGCAGGGAAGTTTTGTCTCTGGTATGAAGGAAACAAAATCAGAATGCTAAATTTGTAAATGTTGAAATTAATCATAGTCCACACTGCACTTCTGCAACAAGTGCTGCATAACACATAGGATGGTTTCACAGGAATTGCTCCTAGTTCAACTCTTTAGCGCTGAACTGAAATTTCTGGAGAATTTCCTTGAAGAAGAAGAAGAAGAAGAAGAAGAAGAAGAAGAAGAAGAAGAAGAAGAAGAAGAAGAAGGTGCAATGGCAACATAAAACCTCTGTGTGGCCCCTGACTGTGGTGAGACATGACTTATCTAACCTGATTGAGGCTAAGCCACATGACTTTAGGCTTTATATTGCACCTTCTGAGCACATTTGGAGATTAGAAATGGTTTGTACACCAACCTTTACTAAATGGCAACCTGCAACACACACACACGCACACACACACAGCATAGATACAGTGCTTATGACTAAAATAGTGTAACAAAACCTGGCAGTAGGGGTGGATGGACTCACCTCCATCCCTCCTGCCAAATGCTCGCTGAACCCCTGCCACTGCCCGCCCCTGCTTTCCGCGTTGTGTAAGCTGCTGTATGGCCTGGCGAGTGCCCAGTGAGTACCTGGCAGTTGCCCGTCCCTCAGCAAGCCCCCATTTTGTAAAAATGTAAACATGGCAGCTTGGGTTTTCCCATATAAGTAACATTGCATAAAAGCTGGCTATCAAGTCGGGCTGTGTATGGATCCCCTGATCTGACTCAGAAGCCACTTCAGGGCTTCCAAGGCGGGCCTGATATGGCTCGGGCTGATTCAGGTGCCCACCGACCCACCTCCACCTATGATGGTGAAGTGGGATTCAGACATACGAATCCTACTTTGGCCCACCCCACATGCCACCCAACCCCCAGCTCCTTACCTGGGCCCTTGTTCCGGGGGTGGGGTGCCACCTCCAGGGGAGCCACCACTGCTACTGCTGCTGGTGTCACTGGGGAAGCTGCTGCCAGGGAAGATGCTGCCAGTTGCTGCCCACCAACCGCTGACAGGCATGAGGGCAGGAGTCGCCCTCCAACTGTGCCCTCTCCCTTCCTTGGAAGGAGGGGAGGGAGCCCGGTTGGAGGCCGACTCCTGCCAAAGAGGGTGGGCTGCCGCCGATGCTGCCACCAGCTCCTAGGCTGTCTGGATGTGTGCCAGCAACCATCTTGTTCCGGGGAATGGGGGGAGCCATTTCCCCCTGGTTTTGCACCGTGGCTGCACCCACAAGTGGCAGATCCATGATTTTTCTGATTCAGTCCAGAGAAGCAGATGTGCTCTGTGATTGGATGGTGGTTTGAGGGATTTGCTCTCCAAAAATCATATGGAATCAAGAGGATCCCTGCCAAGGATCCATGGTTTTTCACCGTGGCTGCACCCATAGGTGGCGGATCCATGGTTTTTCTGGTTCAGTCCATGGAGGCAGATGTGCTCTGAGACTGGATGGTGGTTTTGTGGGTCTCCCCTTAAAAACCATATGAAATCATGAGGATCCCTTTTTGATTTTATGGATCCTCATTTTACTCAGTCCCCATAGCATGCATTTTTTTCTTGGCTTTGTTCCGCCAAAGGAGAGTGGGGAGGGTAAAGGCTTCCTCTGCTATGCCTGGCAGAGACTGGGGCAGTTGCTCCCAGTAGCTAGGACTGGAGCGGAGAGAGAAATGCCATGGAGCTTCCCTCTCAGCTCCTGTCCAATCCTGCTGCCGCTGCCGCCGCCATGGACATCATCATTGCATACAATATCAGCTTGTCAGGGCAGCAAGAGGCTGCTTAATTATCAGATGGCTCTCACACCCCAATGGATCATCTCCCCCCCCCCCTCGGGTGAATGCACTCCACTTTGGAGACCACTGCTCTAGCCAAGTAACGTTCAGAAGTCCTCTCCTCTCCAGTATCACCACCTCTCTCACAATGAGCAAATGGAAGCTGACTTACAGTGAAGCTCCCTCCCTCCTCCTCCTCCCTCTCCTCTCCTCTCCCCTTCCCCTGCCTCTCCTTGTGGCTGGATCTCTCTCAGATTGATACACTTGGAACCTCTGCATCCTCTCACCTTCCCACCTTCCTCCTTCCCACCTCCTTTTGATCTTTCAGAAGTTGATAGGGATGTACAAAAGTCACTTACCTTTTTGCAGATGTGATTCACAGTGGGGGGGAGGTGCTCCATCCCTCCCCCCGGAATCCTTGATGGAGGGGGAGGCGATCCAGTCCTCCCCCTTGGAATCCTGCCAGGCCAGCTCCACTCCATGGCAGCTCTGTGGAGCATCCAGCCAGGGCCGTCTGCAGCTGGAGTTCTGGCCGTGGACAGGCTGCTGTGGACACAAATGGAAGCCACCATAGTGGCCGCCATTTGCGTCCAGCTAGGCTGCCATGATAGGCTACATAAGTATTTATGTAGCCTATCACGGCAAGCAAAAAAACAACAACAGCATACGCAAATGGCGGCGGCTACAGTGGCCGCCATTTGCGTTCCTTATTTTTTGCTATTTTATCCTACGTAAATATTTACATAGGCTATTATGGTGGGGAAAAAAGGGAATGCAAATAGCGTAGTGGGCGCCATCTGCATTCCTTTTCCCCCCTGCCATTTTAGCCTACGTAAATATTTGTGTAAGCCATTACGGTGAAAAAAAGGAATGCAAATAGCGCCCACTACGCTATTTGCATTCCCCTTTTTTCTCACTGTAATAGCTTACGTAAATATTTACGTAGGCTAAAACAGCGAAAAAAAGGGAGTGCAAATGGCAGCCGCCATAGCCCCCGCCATTTGTGTATGCTGTTTTTTGTTTGTCTGTTTGTTTTTGCTTGCCATGATAGGCTACGTAAATACTTACGTAGCCTATCACGGCAAACAGCAGATGCAAATGGCGGCTGCGGCAGCCGGTCGAAAGACCAGCTGCCACCGCCACCACCACCACCACTGGAGCTGCCACCGCCGGAACATCCGCCCCAGGTAAGCTTATGTCCCGGGGGGGAATCCGTGGGGGGGAAGTGGTGGGAGGCTATTCCACCACAGGTTTCAGGGGGCTGAATGCCAGTGCATTTGACCTCACTGAAATCCATGGCGGAATTCTCTGCCATCTCTAGAAGTTGTCACATTTTGGAGACAGTCTCTCTAGGCTGCTCAGAAGGCATAAGAAGAGCTCTGAATATATGAGGCAGATGAGGTGCTTTGTGGAGGAGCCGCTTTGCTTCAGGGCACCTTGGTGCTGGTCTGATCCGCTTTGCATCATGATGAGGCACCTCCAAGTCAGCCCACTTCACCTCATTATTTGGGCTTTGTACTGAGGCGGTGCACAGCCCTATTATCAAGGGGCCATTTATACAATGTTACTTTTACGGAAAACCCTGAGCCACCATTTTTTCACAAAATGGCAGCTTGGTGAGGGTGGGCGGCTGCCAGGTGCTCGTGGACCACATGGTGCTCAGTGAACGGCCTGGTAAGTACATGGAGGCTTGGTGAGTAGGGTCCAGGAGACCAAGTGGGGGGAGTCCACCAGAGTCTCCCCCCCCACACACACACGCACACTCCCACAGCATCCCTGCCTGATAAACTTGTATTATGTCAAGTGGCATAATAGCCTGGGCTACTTCTGCTGTGGTCTCTTTCGGCCACACAGATGAGTAGCGAACTAATGGAAGCTTGCCCGCCATGGCACATACATTGCTGGTAGAGATCGAATGAACTAAATGAACATGCTTGGGCTGATGATGCACCTTAGCATAGCATGCTGGACAAGTTGCCATCAGATTTCAACTAAAGTGCAATTTTGCAGCATTGAAAGGGGGTTCAATTTGAATGATCAAAGAGAGTTTCAAGACTGGTAGGGGTTTTGTACTCTATTAATACTGGACTCCAGAGTTAATGGGTTAGATGATCTCGACTTAGTCATACTTAGGAGTATGCCCACTGAAATCATTAGGATTTAAGTTATTTATTTATTTCATTACATTTCTAACCCACCCAATAATGAATGTTCTTCGGCTGGATTACAAATGGTTAGTTGTGCATAACTTAAGTTCCTTTGATTTCAATGGCTCTATAAGTATGACAAATCTGGACACAATCCATTATCTTTACATCACTGTGCACTACAGCGTCGGCAAATTCTGTTTCTTAAGATAAGGCTATACCTGGTGCTCCAGATAGGACAATTCACTTCCATAAAATAGTGTTATACTTAGAGCTCTAGATAGGATTCATTACCTCTGGTTAACCAAGGCAGACTTCTGACTTGCAGGTCATATTACTAAGCTCTTTATATTGTCTTTAGCAAGCTTCCTGCATGCACCAATGAATTCTGCCACCACCAAGCCACTGGATTTTTCAAGCCTATTTTTGTTTGGTGAGATGATTTGGACAAGCTGGACTAGCAGCGATTGGCTTTTCAGGCGTAACAGTCTTCAAAATTGATGGATGTTATGCAACCAGAACATGGAAATATAGAGTGGCCCTGTTAAGACATCATGCTAAGCCATGATGGTTAGGAGTTTTGAGCTAACCATGTTGGCTTAGCGTGATGTCTGAATGGATGTCTGTCCCAACCATGGTGATTTATTAACCATGGATCAACCATATCCACAAACCACTTGCTGCAAGGTGGTTAGTGGGCTCTACCATGGCTTAGTTTAATGTCTGAACAGCCTCCATGGTTAATTGACAAGTACCATAGAGGTCTGCAGCAAGAGTGGCTAAAGACGGAGTAGCCACCAAAATGGCCAACAACATCGAGCACCAAAATGGCTACCAGTGCAAAGGATGCTGGGATGTATGGCCGCCCATCCAGAGGACTGTGGGTTCCTGCAGGAGGGAGGGTGATTAGAGAATGCTTAGTCTAACCAGTTGCAGACATGGTTACCTGCACATGTGTAGGGATGTACAAAACACTTACCTGGTTTCATCCAGGGACATCTGCAGTGGGGGGGAGGCGCTCTGTCCCTCCCCCCAAAATCCTCGTGGGGGGGAGGCAATCTGTTCCTCCCCCCTGGAATCCTGCCTGGCTGGCTCTGCTCCACGGCCAGGCCGCGGAGCCGCTGGCCGGGCCAACCCACAGCGGAGCCTCCAGCTGCTGCCGGGCTGCTGCGGAGTGCTGACGCAAATGGTGTCCTGAGTAGGGGATGCCATTTGCGTCCCTATGGTAGCCCGTGATAGGCCATGCAAATATTTACATAGCCTATCACGGCTAAAGCGTGATAAAGTCCCCTATGCTATTTGCATTCCCGTTTTCTCCATGATAGGCTACGTAAATATTTATGTAGCCTATGACAGCTAAAACGGGAATGCAAATGGTGTCCCCTACGCCATTTGCATTCCTGCTTTAGCCGTCATAGGCTACATAAATATTTACGTAGCCTATCACGGGCTACCATACGGATGCAACTGGCGTCCCCCACTCAGGATGCCATTTGCGTCCGCAGCAGCCCGGCAGCAGCCGGAGCCACTGCTGCCACTGGAGCCGCCACTGGAACCGAAGCCACAGCCGGAGCCAGGTAGGCTCCGTTTAGGAGGGCTTTCGTGGGGTGGTGGGGCAGGTTGCTCTGTTCCGCCACGGATTCTGGGGGGCTGAATTCACTGGAATCCCCCCCTGGGATCCATGGCAGAATTATCTAACATCCCTACACATGTGGCAGTAGCACTCGCAGTGGTTAGCGATAACCACCATGCGCCATGGTTCGCCTAACCACCCTTCTCCAATGTGCATCTGAACAGGGCCAGTAACTTGGAATGCTCTTTGTTTTTGTTGACCTGGTTTAGTCTTAACTGGTGGTGGTGTTCTAATGATGAGGTTTTTATTGCACTCTTTTTGGATTGCAATTGCATTTTTTAACTTGTTATTTTTATCTTGTGCGTTTTGGATTAGAGGGTAGCTTATAAATAACTTTAATAAATAAATAAAACCAAAGGTTCATCTGTGTAAACAAATCTTTAAAATGGATACATGGCTTGAAAAGCAGCATTCATTTCAGCAGTAGTTCTTCATAACTTCATGAACATGGAGTCATGGGTTTGTCTAAATCCAGTGTTGTAACTTTTTCAAAGTTTATTATTCCATTTCCTAATAAAATAGTACAAAATAGACCCTCAGCATTACCCACCCCCCAAAATCTCACACCTTCTACCCAGAACCCAAGTAGTAGAGAGGAGATATTTTAAAAAGGGGAGAGGGCGAGAAGGGAGAAATGAAGGTGTGACAAGCAGCGAGCAGGTAGGTATGAAACATAAGATCTCATCTTCCAGGAATTAGGCTGCTATCCTACACACACCAAGTCCCATTGAACTCAGTGGAGCTCAGTGTCGATCTAAGTAGACATGTATAGGTTTGCACAGTTATTTTTTCTTCTTTTTGTCAAGGGAACAGTCATTTCTTCAGTGTTGCTTTTATTTTTGGAGCTAGGTTGAGTTTTGCCACAATTGTCACGCCACCAATTAATAATCATTTAACAAGCAATGATTCAAATTTAAAAATTCCCCGGCTGTTTGCAATGAAGCTAATAAACCAGAGTGTTTTCATCCCCACCCCCAAAGTAGCAGCATTTCATAATGAGGATTTGAGACTGTTTTGTAGTGATAACTATCAGCATGCAATTTTAAAAGCATGAGGAACTCTCACAGTTTTTACCTTATCATTTTGAAAACAGGCTAAGGCAGGCTTAATGGAGCTTGTAAGTAAACTCAAGGCTTGCTGTTTGCCAACTGCTTTAGCATATTTTGCAGCTGCCGATGACAGTGAGAATAAATCTAGGTCTGTGCAGGCCTCAAATGATGCTGCATTTCCAGACACATGTTCAAAAATTCAGTACCACATAATTTTGTTTCTGCCCACAATAGGGCAAAGAATAGGATTGCCTTGTATTTAGGGCACTAGGTTGGCACCCAGAAAAAAAATGGCGATTATCCCATTCCCTGCTTCTCCTACCATGAATTTCTTCCCAAGTTTGGATGAGACAAGGAAGCCATGCAACCCACCACATGGCAAAAGCCAACACATGGCAAAAATCATGCATGAGTTCATCACCTTAATTGCCTTTTTAATGCATTTGATTAATCATGATTAATAAATAAACAGGTCATGAAGGGTGCTTCCAGAAAGACAGTAACCATTAGAAGGCATTGTGCAGTTATTCCGTCTTTTCTTCCTTATCAGGTTTTCCATAGTAACAGAAAAGATAGAAGAAATCACTCCAATTTTACTGGAGCCCCGGCAATATTCCATGTATGAGGTAGGGTGATAGCATGATAAAAAGCCTTGTCTGGAAGCACCCAAAATTGGTCCTGCAGACAGTTGCCCTATTCCGGGGAAAAGACAAATTCAACCATATGAAAATATAGAATGCTATGCAGCTCAGAGTACTGACAGGACAGAAGAAGGAGGAGGCTTGTATTCTATTCCCTTGTAAAAGGATAACCATGCCATAAAGAGCATCAAGGTTATGGCATGAAGGCATTTAATTGAGTTTGATTTAATTAGTTCCAACAAAATCAAATTAATGGTGACTGGGCACTAAATTTCTCCCCCCACACTTCTCTGTGTTTCCAAAAGCTGTTAAATTTTATCTTGAATGCAGAAGATGCCATTGTAATTCCTTCCTCTGTATTGTTGTTAAATTTATGGAGTGAAGAAGAATGTTTTAAGAGGTAAGTGCTATTAGGTAGTTTTCCTCTCATTTATCCTAGGTAATTTTTTCACCACAGGCTACTTGGCGTTTTGCTCTTTACTCTGCACACAGACTACATGGAAGAGAGAAAAAAGTTGTGCCATTTCCCTAGTAAACCAATTGCCATAGCACACCATTTCAAGAATACAATAGGAGAAATACTGCGTAGGGTTTTTAACATTCACCGGACAGCTCAACAAGGCAATAATCTATAATCAAATCCTGCTAGATCTATGAATTCTAATTATATAAGGATAGAAAGAACTACTGTATAGAGTGTTGGTCTGTCTAACATGGTACTATCTATTCCAAGAGTGGCAACACTTCTCCAAAGTCTCAAGCAAAGGACTTTCCCTGACCTGCTACATGATAACAGTGATGGGTCAACTCTCCTTTGCATGATTCAGAACTGGGCTCTGCAAATCAAGAAATTCCTTCTCCCTCAAAGGGAAGAGCACAAGTCTGAATTCTGAACACATTGTGGGTCCTATCATTGGAAACTTAACAGGGTCTAAATGCCTCACCATAGTTTCTCATTCAATGTTCCCAACTCTTTGGAATGCCCTACGTCTTCTCCCACTGTCCTCTTTCCTTCCCAAAAATGTTCCTGGTATTGACAATGGTCCAGGAAGCAAGCAAGTGAGGCACCCCACCTCAAATTAAAATCCAGCATAGAAACAAACCTTTGAGGAGAATTGTGCCCGGTTTGTACTCCAAGCCAGCCAAGTACACATGCTTGCTACTTTACTTCCCTTCTTTAACTGAAAATGACTGAGATTGAATTAGGTGGTGACCAGGGGTAAGTGGAAGGCATGACAGGTTCACCCGCATTGCATCTGTATAGTGGCCCTTTAGTTCCCCCTTCATTCTAAGGCAGTTGTCTAGGCAGTACTAACCACTGCAGGAGGACAATGTGGATGAGAGGGGAACTAATTGTATTGTGCATTGGGGGTGTACGAACCCCACTCACCAATCCTCCTGGGGGGTCCACGGGGGGGTAGGCGATCCGTTCCTCCACCTGGAAACCTCCCTGGCCAGCTCCGCTCTGTGGCGAGTCCATGGAGCTGCCGGCCAGGCCCATCCACAGCCGGACTTCTGTCCGCTGCCCTGCCGGTGTCTGCTACGCCGGACGCCATTTGCATCCGCACACCGGCAGCGGACAGAAGGACTCAGCAGATGGACCCAGACCCAGGTAGGGTCCATCTGGGACAAAGTTCATGGGGTAGCGGGGGAGAATGGTCTGTTCTGCCACGGACTCTGGGGGCCGGATTCTTTAGAATCCGGCCTCACTGGAGTCCATGGAGGAATTCTCTGCCACCCCTACTGTGCATGCTTTACTTACCAGTAGATGCCTGATTGTGGGGCGGGGGAGCAAGGACCACTGCCCTCCCCACCCATAGACTGCCTCTGGTAAAAGGCCTCATCTGTGCATTTTAGGTTCTGTATAGAGGCCCTTTTGAAGTCTAACTGAAAAATTGATGAGTTCATCAGCCTCTGTAGGCCACCCATCAGGGCCTTTGTGCAGTTGCAGTTTGGATGTATCACGTATTGTGCTCTTCCTCATAACTGGCCAGTGATTCACATGCACCCCATCCTGCCATGTGGTGCTAGTTCGGCTAGTGTGCATGTATGTGAATGCACACTTGTTTCCTTATAATTTCATATTAAGTGGAAAGAGGAAATGAAAGAACATGCAATCATCCATTAGTTTGGAGAGTGTCAGGGCTAGGTTGTACTGAGTGCCATTTTGCTAGTACAACGTTGAGGAATGATATGATGTGGCCTCATTCACATGCATACACAAACTCATGTGTGTTTGATGAACCCAGAACTATAGGGATCTTTTATAGAGGTGTGGGACACACACTGACAGCAGATACACTGCACTGTATTTCAAGAGCATGGGGGAAATAGATACTTCAAGTGGGGAAAAGGCCTATAACAAGAAGAGAAGAGTAGTAGTAGTGGGAGACTCCCTGCTGCGTGGGATTGAAACCCACATATGTCGCGAAGACCCATGGATGCACCAGGTATGCTGTCTCCCAGGAGGATAGATTAGAGACGTGACTGAAGGGCTCTCATAAAGCCCACTGACAGATATCTCTTTCTTCTCATTCATGTGGGAACAAATGATACCACCAAGTGGAGCTACGAAGAAATCACATCAGTCTTTGAAGCTTTGGGAAGGAAACTCAAGAACTTTGGGGCCCAGATAGTTTTCCATTCCATCCTTCCAGTAGTCAGAAGAGGGATAGAAAGGGAAAGGGAAATACTCCAGGTGAATCACTGGCTATGAAGGTGGTGCTGACAAGACAGATTTGGATTCTGGGACCACAGGCTATACTTCCTGGAACATAGACTGTTGGCAATAGACAGGTTGCACCTCACAAGGGCTGGGAAGAATGTGTTTGGCCACAGCATGAAGCACTTCATCAGGAGGACTTTAAACAGAATCCTATGGTGGAGGGAGACATAAAGTTGGGGGTAACAATGGATGAAGACACATGCACCACAACAGAGAGAACAGCTCCAATAGCTCCCAATAATAGTCTTCAAAAACATGTGGGGGGAAATCCAGGCTATAAAGCACATGGTCTTCGCTGTCTATATACTAATGCCCAGAGTATGGGAAACAAACAGGACAAACCTGAACTCTTAATACAAGAGGGAAATCATGACTTTATAGGTGTAACTGAAACTTAGTGGGATGACTCCCATGACTGGAATTAGGGATGGGGGAGAATTTCTCCCCGAAACTTTGGGGGGCCGAGTGCCAATGCATTCGGTCCTCCGAAGGTTCGGGGAGAAATTCTCCACCCCCCTGCCCCCCCGCCCCCCCCCCCCGTGATGGGACTTACCTTTTACGAATGTCGCTCCCGGCGGCGGGTCCCGGCGGCTGTTCGGCAGGTCTTCGTCAGGGGCAGGGGCAGCAGCCGGTCTTTTGACCGGCTGCTGCCGCCGCCATTACAAGAAAAGTAAAAACAACAACAACGCCCCTCTGATAGGCTACGTAATGATTAATGTAGCCTATCACGGCTAGATTTGCAAAGTCAGCCGTGATAGGCTACGTTAATCGTCACGTAGCCTATCACGGGTGACTGTGGGAAAAAAAAAAGCGCGTACGCTAATGGCGGCCCCCATAGGGAGTTCCTTATTTGGTCCCTGTAGTCTACGTAAAGATTTACGTAGACTACGGCGAAAATAAAGGCAACGTAAATAGCTTTTTTTTTTTTTTTAAGTCACCCGTGATAGGCTACGTGATGATTAACGTAGCCTGTCATGGCTGACTTTGCAGATCTAGCCATGATAGGCTACGTAAATCATTACGTAGCCTATCACGGGGCTTTTTTTTTTTTCTTTTTAAGGTCGCGGCCGGGGAGACAGGGCGCTTCTCCCCGGCCTGAATTTTGGCCGGGCGAGGCGGGAAGCCTCCCCCTCCCAGCCTGAACTTCGGGGGGAGAAGCGAAGCACCTCCCCCCCACCGCGAAGCAAGCTGCGAGACCAGGTAAGTGACTTTCGTACATCCCTAACTGGAATACAGCAATTGCAGGATATTACTTGTTCAAAAGAGACAGAAAGTAAACAGAAAGGGAGGTGGAGTTGCAATCTGTGTTAAAAATTAAAAATACATATCTCTGCACAGCAATACAGGAGGATGAGTTTGGTAGCCCCATCGAGAGCATCAGGGTTAAAATAAATGGAACAAAGAATAAAAGGAACATGATGGTCAGAGTCTACTACCAGCCACCCAATCAAGGAGAAGATGAGGATGAAACTTTTGAAAAACAAATTGCCAATGTTTCAAGGAAGCATGATGTAATAATGGGGGACTTCAATTTTCCCGATATTCGTTAGCAGACAAATTCTGCAAAACTTGGCCCCTCCAGGAAATTCCTGACTTGTGTTGCTGATCACTTCCTCCTACAGAAGGTGGAGGAAGGAACTAGAGGATCAGCTATCCTTGACTTGATCCTAACCAGCAGAGAGGACTCAGTGGGTAAAGCGAATGTTATGGGAAATCTGGGGGAAACTAACCATGTTATACTTGAGTTCTTGGTTCTAAAGGAAGCAAAAGCCAAATGTAGCCAAACACGTCCCCTGTATTTTAGGAAAGCCAATTTTAATAAACTCAGAACAATGATCAGTAAGGTCCCATGGCAAGCAACTTTAATGGGAAAAGGAGTCCAAGATGGGTGGGGGGTTTAAAAAAGGAAATTCTAAAGGCACACTTACAAGCAATTCCAACAAGAAAAAAGGGTGGAAGACAACAGAAGAAGCCCATATGGCTTCACAAAAAGCTTAGAGATGACCTGAAAACAAAAAAGGGCACATATAGTAGGGATGGCAGAGAATTCTGCCACAGATTCCAGTGAGGCTGGATTCTTTAGAATCTGGCCCCCCGGATCTATGGTGGAATGGCCTCCTGCCCCCCCTGCCCCCCCTGCGGAATCCCCCGGGATGGCACTTACCTGGGGCAGATGCAGTGGATTCGGCGGCGGCTCCGGCGGGGGTGGCGGCTCTGGCGGCGGCTCTGGCGGCTGGTCTCCTGGCTAGGGATGTATGAAATCTACTTACGTTTCCGCGGATTATGTTTATGGGGGGGGGAAGCGTTCCATCCCTCCCCCTGGAATCCTCGATGGAGGGGAGGTGCTCCATTCCTCCCCCCCGGAATCCTCGATGGCCGGCTGTGCTCTGCGGCAGCTCCGCGGAGGAGCCGGCCAGGCCCAGGCCAGAGCCGTCTGCAGCCGCATTTCAGGCCGCGGAGGGCTCTGGGTAAAAAAAACAAACCGCGTACGCAAATGGCGGCGGCTATGGCCACCGCCATTTGCGTTCCTCATTTTTGGCCGTCTTAGTCTACATAAATATTTACGTAGACTATGACAGCGAAAATAAAGGGGAACGCAAATAGCATAGCAGGTGCTATTTGCGTCCTTTTTTGATTCGCCGTTTTAAAATGGTGAATCAAAAAGGGATGCAAATAGCACCCGCTACGCTATTTGTGTTCCCTTTTTTTTGCCTTAATAGCCTACGTAAATATTTATGTAGACTAAGATGGCCAAAAATGAGGAATGCAAATATTTACGTAGACTAGATTGGCAAAAAATAGGGAACGCAAATGGCGGCCGCCATAGCTGCCGCCATTTGCGTATGCTGGTTTTTTTGGGGGGTTAGCCGTGATAGGCTACATAAATTCTTACATAGCCTATCACGGCAGCCTGGCTAGATGCAAATGGCACTTACCTGCTCCTGTCCACACTGCTTTGAGAATGGCGGCCGTCCTGCAGCCGCCATTCGCTTCCTCCTCTTCAAGCCGTGATAGGCTACGTATATACTTACGTAGCCTATAACGGCTAATGCAGGGACACCATTTGCATCTCTGCGGAGGCCGTGATAGGCTACGTAAGTATTTACGTAGCCTATCACGGCAGGGGGGGGGAAACCCCAGCGTATGCAAATGGCGGTGGCTAACACCATTTGTGTACGCTGGGGTTTCCACCCCCCCTGCCATTATAGGCTATGTAAGTATTTACGTAGACTATCCCGGCAGGGGGGGAAAAACCCAGCATACGCAAATGGCGGTAGCTGCTGCCACTTGCGTACACTGGGGTTTCCCCCCCCCCCCGCCGTGATAGGCTACGTAAATATTTATGTAGCCTATCATGGCTCAATACAGGGACGCAAATGGTGGCAGCTACAACAGCCGCCATTTGTGTCCCTGCAGGGCTGCCCAGTGGCCAGATGCCTCCCCCCGTCGAGGATTCTGTGGAGCAGAGCCGGCCGGACAGGATTCTAGGGAGAGGGATGGAGTGCCTCCCCCCCACCGCGGATGCCCCTCAGCGGAGCAAGGTAAGGGATTCGTACATCCCTAGTCACCTCCTTTGTGGACTATGGGAATGTGGTGGACATAATATACCTCAACTTCAGCAAAGCTTTCGACAAAGTGCCCCATGATATCCTGGTTAGCAAACTAGCTAAAAGTGGGCTAGATGAAACAACGATTGGGTGGATCCACAGTTGTCTACAGAATCGGACTCAAAGAGCGCTTTTGAATGGGAGCTTCTCAAACTGGGGAGAGGTAATGAGCAGAGTACCGCAGGGCTCAGTCCTGGGCCCAGTGCTCTTCAACATTTTTATTAATGACTTGGAGGAGGAGGTGCAGGGAATGCTGATCAAATTTGCAGATGACACAAAATTGGATGGGATAGCTAATACCTTGGAAGACAGAAACAAAATTCCAAGTGATCTTGATCAGCTGGAGTGCTGGGCAGAAAACAACAGAATGAAATTTAATAGGAATAAATGCCAGGTTCTGCACCTAGGAAAGAGAAATCAAATGCACAGTTACAAGATGGGTTATACTTGGTTCAACAATACTACATACAAGAAGGATGATGGAATTGTTATCAATCACATAGGGATGGCGGAGAATTTCTCCACGAATCTTCGGGAGGCTGAGTGCCGACACATTCGGCCCCCCGAAAGTGTTGTGGAAATTCTCTGCCAGCCCCCCCCCGGGATGGGACTTACCTTCAGTGAATGTCCCTCCCAGCGGCGTGTCCCGGCGGCAGTTCGGTGGCGGTTCGGCGAGGGAGGGGGCGGCGGCCGGTCTCCCGACCGGCTGCTGCCACTGCCATTACAAAATAAAGTAAAAAAAAAAACACCCGTGATAGGCTACATAACGATTCGCGTAGCCTATCACGGCTAGATTTCCAAAGTCAGCCATGATAGGCTACGTAAATTGTCACGTAGCCTATCACGGGTGACTTTGGGGAAAAAAAGCGTGTACGCAAATGGCGGCGCCCCATGGGCGCCGCCATTTGAGTTCCTTATTTTGGCATGTCTAGTCTGCGTAAAGATTTACGTAGACTACGGCAAAAATAAGGGAACGCTATTTGCGTTGCCCATATTTTCACCGTAGTCTACGTAAATCTTTACATAGACTAGACATGCCAAAATAAGGAACACAAATGGCGGCGCCCATGGGGCGCCGCCATTTGCGTACGTGCTTTTTCCCCCCCCCAAAGTCACCCGTGATAGGCTACGTGACAATTTACATAGCCTATCATGGCTGACTTTGGAAATCTAGCCGTGATAGGCTACGCAAATCGTTATGTAGCCTATCACGGGTGTGTGTGTGTGTGTGTTTTACTATTTTTTTTCACGGCCGGGGAGATGGGGCGCTCCTCCCCGACCTGAATTTCACCAGCGAGGGATGGGGTGCCTCCCCCCCGGCCTGAATTTCGGCCGGGAGATGTGGGGCGCCTCCCCCCCTAACCTGAACTTCAGGGGGAGAACCGAAGCACCTCCCCCCCACTGCGAAGCAAGCTGTAGGACAAGGTAAGTCCCTTTCGTCCATCCCTACTATCACAAGCTGAATATGAACCAATGATGTGATGTGGCTGCAAAAAAGTAGGGATATATGAATTGTGTACCTTCCGTGCCCCTTGACTTCCACAGTTTGCAGCCAGTGCTCTGTTCCACCGTTCACAAGACCCCAGAATTCTCCTTTTTATCCACTCCAAAAATTACAAAGATAAATCCGTACCAACAACCATAATTCCGGTGCCCAGCCATCTCCAGGAGTCTGCATAACTGTAAGAATCACTATTTTTTGTAAATATTTACATTTTAAAAAAATTGAAATCCTCTGTCTTGATTTACTTTCAGCCAAAACACTTCCTCTTCCTAGGGGCTTCCCAAAAGAAGGCTGCCTTAGGTGCGCCTGAGCGATAAACTATTTGTTTAAAGCAATGCTGTTTGAAAGAAAGAAAGAAAGAAAGAAAGAAAGAAAGAAAGAACCTTTTAAAATGACCATGCCAGTCCTGGAGCGGCATGGTCATTTTAAAATATTTTTTCTTTCTTTAAAACAGTGTTGCTTTAAACAAATAGTTTGTTGCTCAGGCACACCTAAGACAGCCTTCTTTTGGGAAGTCCCTAGGAAGAGGAAGTGTTTTGGCTGAAAGTAAATGGAGACGGACGAGTTCAATTTAAAAAGAACACCCACAAACAAGGTGGTGAGCACAATTCATTTTTTAAAAAACCTTACATATTTATTATCATAATATACTATACTGTGTTTTTATTTATGAAAATTCCACAACTCCTTGCAAACGACAAAAAAAAAGCCGCATGACAGCTGGCTCCACAGGACCTCGTGGTGCTGTTCGGCAGAGGATTCTGTGGCACGGACTGAAGGGAATTCGATCCCATTTCAGTCTGTGGTGGAATTCTCTGACATCCCTACAAAAAAGGCAAATGTTATTTGGGGCTGCATTAATAGAAGTATAGCTTCCAAATCCCGTGGAGTACTAGTTCCCCTCTACTCACTACGGATGTACGAAAGTCACTTACCTTTCTGTGGATTATGTTTATGGTGGGGGGGAGGCGTTCCGTCCCTTCCCCGGAATCCTCGATGGGGGGGAGGCGATCCATTCCTCCCCTCTGGAATCCTCGACAGCTGGCTGTGCACCACGGCAGCTCCGCAGAGCAGCTGGCTAGGCCCAGCCCAGGCCACAGCCATCCACAGCTGGATTTCCGGCCACGGAGGGCTCTGGGTAAAAATAACAACAACAAAAAACTGCGTACGCAAATGGCGGCGGCTACGGCTGCCGCCATTTGCATTCCTTATTTTTGGCCATCTGAATCTATGTAAATATTTACACAGACTATTACGGCGAAAATAAAGAGGAACGCAAATAGCATAGCGGGCGCTATTTGCGTCCCTTTTTGATTTGCCGTTTTAGCCTATGTAAATATTTACGCATTTTTTACGCGTACGCGTTTTTTTTTAAACCCAGCCATGATAGGCTTCGTAAATCTTTACGTAGCCTACCACATCCCTGTAAAACACACACACACACACACACACACACACACCTCCAGACTGCAAATGGCAGCGGCAGCAGCCGGTTGGAAGACCAGCCGCCGCAGCCGCTGCCACCCGGAACATCTGCCACCCGGAACATCCACCCCAGGTAAGTCTCATCCTGGGGGGGATCCGTGGGGGGGCAGGGGGTGGTAGGCCATTCCGCCACAGATTTTGGGGGGCCGAATGCACTGGCATTCGTCCTCACCGAGATCCGTGGCGGAATTCTCTGACATCCCTACTCAGCACTGCATAGGCCTCATCTGGAGTACTGTGTCCAGTTCTGGGCACCACACTTTAAGAAGGATGCAGACAAACTGGAGACGGTTCAGAGGAGGGCGACGAAGATGATCAGGGACTGGAAACAAAGCTCTCTGAGGAGAGACTGAAAGAACTGGGCATGTTTAGCCTTTTGAAGTGAAGACTGAGAGGACCTATGATAGTGCTCTTCAAGTACTTGAAAGGCTGTCACAGACAGGAAGGCCAGGATCTCTTCTCGATCATCCCAGAGTGCAGGACATGGAATAATGGGCTCAAGTTACAGGAAGCCAGATTCCAGCTGAACATCAGGAAAAATGTTCACCTCCTAGGGAAGTGGTGGGCTCTCCCACACTGGAGTCATTCAAGATGACGCTGGACAGCCATCTGTCAGGGATGCTTTGACTTGAATTCCTGCACTGAGCAGGGGGTTGGACTCTATGGTCTTATAGGCCCCTTCCAACCCTACTATTCTATGATTCTATGAAAATTAGCTCAACAAAAATGATCAAGGTGTTCAATGCAAGTTTTATTTTACTGCCCAAATATTATATAGAAATGAGGAATGCTGAATTTTTATACGATATCAATTTTTATACGATATCCCCTTTTGAGGGAAACGAGAGCCTAGGGATGGATGGACTCGCCCTCATCCATGTTTGGTCTCTGAACTGCTGCCACTGCTTGCCCCCATTCGCCATGCTGTGTGAACCCCTGGATGGCCTGGTGAGCACCTGGTGGCTCGTTATTCTGCGCAAAAAGTCTTTTATGCAAATGGTGGCAGTAAAGCTGCCCTTTACCCAATATTAAAGGCAGGAATGGACAAGGTTTTTAATGCAGAATAACAGAAGTTCTTTGACACAGAATAATGTGCTGCCATTTTTACACAAAATGGTGGCTAGCTAGGGGACTGGATGGCTGCACAGAGCTCTCTGGGTGCTCGCCAGGCTGTCCAGTGGCTAGCGGGGATGGCTGACTGCTGGGGTCCATGGACCCAGTCCAGCAGGGTGAGTAAGGGGGAGTCCATCAGACTCCACCCCATGTCGGGAGCCCATGACATCCCTATAAGAGCCCCCCAAACAAGCAGGTTCAGTGATGCAGAGCTTAGTTTAAATACTGCTCAGGAGCAATGATGAAAAGGTCGCCTTATCTGGAGGCTCATCCTGCTTCCTTTTGCATAGGCTACTGGAACAATAAAGCCCAATGACAACAGAGCAGCCAAATTAATCCCAGTTGTGGTTGATTCTTCAAAGCCTTGAGATGGGACTGAATAGGCATTCCTCACAACTTGGCTGCAGCTAGGATTTTGTAAGGTTAGGATTTGTGAGGCCCATGAGCAAAGTAAAAATTAAAGAACTTATCATGTAGGCCTGCCAGTGTAAAATAAATAGTACTGGGTGGGGAGGGTTCTTTCTCCAAGGGTTTTTACTATATATACATTGGCATTAAAAATGAATAACAGTTGCATTACATATAAAACATGAATACGTATACATTCGGTAGTACAAAAAACATTTGTTCCATGAACTAAATGTTATCATGATCTAGATTTAAGCACAGCAAATCTTCAATGAATATTGTATTTATTTACTATATTTTTATACCAATCAATAGCCAAAGCTATTGCACACAGGGGTCTACACAAAAGAACATTTGCCTTCAAGTAGTGGGTCAGGATCCAAAACTGGGTCATGGACCAACCTAAAATGGGTTACATAAAAGGCAGAATCATCACTTCCTATTCTTAAATGACCCCACCATCACCAGGGGAAAAAAAAAAGGATGATGGGAAAACATGGAAAGAAATAAAGAGAAAATAGGGTTGTGGGAGAGAAGAAATAAGGCAGGCATTTACAATAAAAGACAACCTAAAAGTGGGTCCCAAGTAGCAGGTTAGGTCTGAATAGGGATGCTGGAGAATTTCCAGATGGACTAAAATGATCTTGGATCTCTAAGAATCCGACCTGCACAATCCACTGCTGAGCGACCCCCTCAGGCTGCGTGGAGTCCGTGGACTTTCAGATGATTTTTTTTTTTACTTTCCCGAAATTTACACATATGTATTTGTAGGAAAATGCATAGGTTTCTCCTGAGGAAATGTTGAATGGAGTGGGGGACAATATGCAAGATGTCATGTACTGAGGTAAATTATGTAAATACTTATGTAAATACTTACATAAATATTGGCGGATTTTTCTGCATGAGGAAAAGAAATCATCTGCATCTGTCTGTGAGTGGACGATGGAACAAAAGATACCTGGCAAACTGCAAAACACAGATGGAGTGGATTTTACTAGGGATGTACAAAACCACTTACCTGTTTCATAAGTGGCATCCGTGGTGGTGGGGGAGGCGCTCCATCCCTCCCCCCGGAATCCTCCCTGGCCGGATCCGCTCCGCAGTGACTCCACAGAGCCGCCAGCTGGCTGCATCTGCAGCCGGACATCCGGCTGTGGCAGGTCTGTGGACGCAAATGGCGGTCGGAGTAGTGGCCGCCATTTGCATCCCTTCGCTGAGCCATGATAGACTACATAAATATTTATGTAGCCTATCATGGCAAAGAGCGGGGACGCACATTGCATCCGCTGCGCCATTTGCATCCGCACTTTTGCTGTGATAGGCTACGTAAATATTTACGTCTGCTGTGCCATTTGCGTCCCCACTCTTTGCCGTGATAGGCTATGTAAATATTTACGTTAGGGATGTCAGAGAATTCCACCATGGACTGAAATGGGATTGAATTCCCTTCAGTCCGTGCCCTGGAATCCTCTGCGGAACAGCACCATGAGGTCCTGCGGAGCCAGCAGTCATGCGGCTTTTTTTTGGTCATCCGCACAGAGTCGCGAAATTTTCATAAATAAAAACGTAAGGTAGTATATTTCGATAATAAATACTTAAGTTTTTTTTTTTTTAATTGTGCTGACCGCCTTGTTTGTGGGTGTTCTTTTTCAATTGAAATCCTCCGTCTCCGTTTACTTTCAGCCAAAACACTTCCTCCTCCTCGGGGCTTCCCAAAACAAGGCTGCCCGAGGTGTGCCCGAGCGATGCACTCTTTGTTTGAAGCAACGCTGTTGAAAGAAAGAAAGAAAGAAAGAAAGAAAGAAAGAAATAAAGAAAGAAACTTTTAAAATGACCATGCTGGTCTGGAGCCCTGCACGAGTATTATTTCCCCTGCTAGGCTTTCTATTTCCACATCCAGCCTTATTGGTGACATGTAGGGATGGGGGAGAATTTCTCCCTGAAACTTCGGGGGGCCGAGTGCCAACGCATTCGGTCCTCCGAAGGTTGTTCGGGGAGAAATTCTCTGCCCCCCTGCCCCCCCCGGGATGGGACTTACCTTTCACGAATGTCCCTCCCGGTGGCGGGTCCCGGCGGCGGTTCGGCAGGTCTTCGTCAGGGGCAGGGGCGGCAGCCGGTCTTTTGACCGGCTGCCACCGCCGCCATTACAAGAAAAGTAAAAAAACAACAACGCCCCTGTGATAGGCTACGTAACGATTAACGTAGCCTATCACGGCTAGATTTGCAAAGTCAGCCCTGATAGGCTATGTTAATCGTCACGTAGCCTATCACAGGTGACTTTAAAAAAAAAGCGTGTACGGCTAATGGTGGCCCCCATAGGGAGCCACCATTCGCGTTCCTTATTTGGTCCCTGTAGTCTACATAAAGATTTACGTAGACTACGGCGAAAATAAGGGCAACGCAAATAGCGTTGCCCTTATTTTCGCCGTAGTCTACGTAAATCTTTACGTAGACTACAGGGACCAAATAAGGAACGCGAATGGCGGCTCCCTATGGTGGCCGCCATTTGCGTACGTGCTTGTCACCCGTGATAGGCTACGTGATGATTAACATAGCCTATCACGGCCAACTTTGCAGATCTAGCCATGATAGGCTACGTTAATCGTTACGTAGCCTATCACAGGGGCATTTTTTTTTTCTTTTGAAGTTCGTGGCCGGGGAGACGGGGCGCTTCTCCCCGGCCTGAATTTCGGCCGGGCGAGGCGGGAAGCCTCCCCCCCAGCCTGAATTTCGGCTGGGTGAGGCGGGAAGCCTCCCCCCCCGGCCTGAACTTCGGGGGGAGCAGCAAAGCGCCTCCCCCCCACCGCGAAGCAAGCTGCGAGACCAGGTAAGTGACTTTCGTACACTCCTAGTGACATGGTGAGGCTAAAATGGAGAGGAGAACCAACTCTGTGCATGTCTACTCAGAAGAAAGTCTTACTGAGTTCAATGAAACTTACTCCTACACATGTCAGCACCCCACTTGACCCCAGCTCAGCTTTGTATTTCCACATCCAGCTCATTAGCAAACCTCCTCTTAGTTATCTCACTGGGTGACTTTGGGCTGGACTCTAACTACTACATCATACTTCTGTTATGAAACTCATGAAGAAAAAGAGACAGTATAATGGAAAGTTCTTTCTGAAGCAGTCACACTTCGCTTGTACAATTGCAGCATGAAGGGAAAGATCATCAACCTTCTCTTTGTTTGAATAAAAAGCACATTCTGCACATGCTCAGGGAATGGACAAAATGAGGAATAAACATATTAAACATAATATGAAGAACTATATTCTTCCATTATGTGTGTGTGTGTGTGGGGGGGGGAATCTCCCTCAATCCAGCTATTCCCTGGACCCCCCTTCATTTACCCAAGGGTCTTCTGAGATAACTAACAGGAGGTCTGATAATGAACTGGATGTGGAAATACAAAGCTGAGCAGGGAGGAGAACCAACTCTGTGCATGTCTACTCAGAAGTAAGTCTTACTGAGTTCAATGCAACTTACTCCTACACGTGTCAGCATCACACTTGCCCCCAGCTCATTTATCTTACGGATTTATCTTCGTAGTTCTTGGAGCGGAAAAAAAAGGATAATTCCGGAGGCTTGCGAACAACGGTACGGAGCACTGGCCGCAAACTGCGGAAGTCAAGCGGCATGGAAGGTACACAATTCGTACATCCCTAATTTACGTAGCCTAACATTCGCTGCATCATGGAGAAAGCAAGAGAATTCCAGAAAAACGTCTATTTCTGCTTCATTGACTACGCTAAAGCCTTTGATTGTGTGGATCACAACAAACTGTGGCAAATTCTTAAAGTGATGGGAGTACCAGACCACCTTACCTGTCTCCTGAGAAACCTGTACGAGGGTCAAGAAGCAACAGTCAGAACCAGACATGGAACAACCGATTGGTTCCAAATTGGGAAAGGAGTACGACAAGGCTGCATATTGTCACCCTGCTTATTTAACTTATATGCAGAGTACATCATGAGAAATGCCGGGTTGGATGAATCACAGGTCGGAATTAAGATTGCTGGGAGAATTATCAACAACCTCCGATATGCAGACGATACCACCCTAATGGCAGAAAGCGAAGAGGATCTAAAGAGCCTCTTGTTGAGGGTGAAAGAGGAGAGTGCAAAAGCTGGTTTGAAACTCAACATTAAAAAAACTAAGATCATGGCATCTGGCCCCATCACTTCCTGGCATATAGAAGGGGAAGAAATGGAAGCAGTGACAGATTTTACTTTCTTGGGCTCCAAGATCACCGCAGACGGTGACTGTAGCCATGAAATTAAAAGACGCTTGCTCCTGGGGAGGAAAGCTATGGCCAACCTAGACAGCATAGTAAGAAGCAGAGACATCACCTTGCCAACAAAGGTCCATCTAATCAAAGCTATGGTTTTCCCAGTAGTAATGTATGGCTGTGAGAGCTGGACTATAAGGAAGGCTGAGCTGAGCGCCGAAGAATTGATGCTTTCGAACCGTGGTGCTGGAGAAGACTCTTACGAGTGCCCTGGACTGCAAGGAGGTCAAATCAGTCCATCCTAAAGGAAATCAACCCTGAGTGCTCATTGGAAGGACAGATAATGAAGCTGAAGCTCCAATATTTTGGCCACCTAATGCGAAGAGAAAACTCCCTGGAAAAGAGCCTGATGCTGGGAAAGACTGAAGGCAAAAGGAGAAGGGGACGGCAGAGGATGAGATGGCTAGATAGCATCACGGATGCAATGAATATGAACTTGAGCACGCTCCGGGAGAGAGCGCAGGACAGGAAGGCCTGGCATGCTATGGTCCATGGGGTCACGAAGAGTCGGACACGACTGAACGACTGAACAACAACAACAGCAACAATCATGGCTCAGTCAAGGGACGCAAATGGCAGCCGGTGTAGTAGCTGCCATTTTCTGCCGCAGCCCGGCAGCGGCCAGAGCCACAGCCAGGTAGGCTCCATTCCGGAGGGCTTCCGTGGGGTGGTGGCACGGGTTGCTCCATTCTGCCACGGATTCCAAGGGGCTGAATTCACTGGAATTCGGCCTCCCTGGGACCCGTGGCGGAATTCTCTGACATCCCTAGATTTTACACAGTCCGTGCATCCCTAGGTACATCCAAGTAGGGATGTATGAAAGTCACTTACTTTTTCGAAAGGTGACATTCGTGGTGGGGGGGAGGCACTCTGTCCCTCCCCCTGAAATTCTCCCCAGCTGGCTCTGCTCTGTGGCGACTCCGCGGAGCTGCCGGCCAGGGCTGCCCACAGCAGGACACCCGACCACTGGGCGTACTGCACAGGGACACAAATGGCAGCTACCGTAGCCGCCGCCATTTGCGTCCCTGTATTTTGCCATGATAGGCTACATAAATATTTACGTAGCCTATCATGAAAAAAAAAGGGAACGCAAATGGCAGCGGCTATGGCGGTCGCCATTTGCGTTCCTGTTTTTTTGCCATGATTAGGGATGTACGAAAGTGACTTACCTTTCACGGATTATGTTGATGGTGGGGGGGGAGGCATTCTGTCCCTCCCCCCGGAATCCTGGCCAGGGGGGGAGGCGCTCCATTCCTCCCCCCCGGAATCCTCGAACGGCTGGCTGTGCTCCGCAGCAGCTCCGTGGAGCAGCCGGCCAGGCCCGGCCCGGCCCGGCCAGAGCCATCCGCAGCCAGATTTCCGGCTGCGGAGGGCTCTGGGTGAAAAAAAAAAAACGCGTACGCAAATGGCGGCGGCTATGGCTGCCACCATTTGCGTTCCTTCTTTTTACTGTCTTAATCTACGTAAATATTTACGTAGACTATGATGGTGAAAATCAAGAGGAATGCAAATAGCGTAGCGGGCGCCATTTGCGTCCCCTTTTGATTCCCTGTTTTAGCCTATGTAAATATTTACGTAGACTAAAAAGGTGAGTGAAAAAGAGATGCAAATAGCACCCACTACGCTATTTACGTTCCCCTGGATTTTTGCCGTCATACTCTATGTAAATATTTATGTAGATTAAGATGGCCAAAAAGAAGGAACGCAAATGGTGGCGGCAGTAGCCGCTAGGGGTGTCAGAGAATTTCTCGCCGAAACTTCGGGGGGCTGAGTGCCAACGTATTCGGCCCCCCGAAGTAGTTTCGGGGAGAAATTCTCTGCACCCCACCACACCCCGCACCCCCCCGCACCCCGCATCGCCCCCCGGGATGGGACTTACCTTTCCCGAATGTCGCTCCCAGTGGCGGGTCGCAGCGGCGGTTCGGCAGGGCTTCGACAGGGGCGGGGGCGGCAGCCAGTCTTTTGACTGGCTGCCGCCGCCACCATTCCAAGAAAAGTAAAAAAAAACCAATGCCCCCATGATAGGCTACGTGACGATTAACATAGCCTATCACGGCTAGATTTGCAAAGTCAGCCGTGATAGGCTACGTAAATCGTCACATAGCCTATCACGGGTGACTTTGCAGATCTAGCCGTGATAGGCTACATAAATCATCACGTAGCCTATCACGGAGCGTTTTTTCTTTTTTTTAACTTTTCTGTTGAAGTTCGCGGCTAGGGAGACGGGGCGCTTCTCCCCGGCCTGAATTTCGGCCGGGCGAGGTGGGAAGCCTCCCCCCGGCCTGAATTTCGGCCAGGCGAGGCGGGAAGCCTCCCCCCCCAGCCTGAACTTCAGGGGGAGAAGCGAAGCACCTCCCCCCCACCGCGAAGCAAGCTGCGAGACCAGGTAAGTGACTTTCGTATATTCCTAGTAGGCGCCGCCATTTGTGTACGCGTTTTTTTTTTTTAAACCAACCCCCAACCATGATAGGCTACGTAAAGATTTACGTAGCCTATCACGTCTTTTTTGTCTTTTTTTAAAAACCTAGCCATGATAGGCTACGTAAATCTTTACGTAGCCTATCACGTCTTTCCCCCCCCACAAGCCTGGAAATGGCGGCGGCAGCAGCCGGTCGGAAGACCAGCTGCCGCCGCACCCTTCGCCGGAGCTGCCGCTGGAGCCGCCGCTGGAGCCACCGCCGCCCGGAAGATCCGCCCCAGGTAAGTCTCATCCCGGGGGGGATCTGCAGGGGGGCAGGGGGGTGGCAGGCCATTCCGCCCCAGATTTCGGCACTGATTTCGGCACAGATTTCGGCACTGGCATTCGGCCTCACCGAGATCTGTGGTGGAATTCTTTGACATCCCTAGCCATGATAAGCTACATAAATACTTATGTAGACTATCACGGCCTCCGCAAGGACGCAAATGGCATCCCTGCATTAGCCATGATAGGCTACGTAAGTATTTACATAGCCTATTATGGCTATAATGAAGAGGCGAATGGCGGCCACAGACACGGCCACCATTCACAAAGCAGCACGAATGGCAGCAGATAAGTGCTCCATTTTGCATGCCTTTCGTGGGGTGGGGAGGCGGGGGGGGGGCGAATGCACTGGACTGGCATTCGGCCTCACCAAGATCTGTGGTGGAATTCTCTGACATCCCTAGTCTCAAGTTGGAAAAAATTGAAGCCTGCAGGACTACAGTATATGCAGGTTAGCCCTGGTATAAGAATATAAATATACTAGCAAGCATTGGATGTTCATAGCAAAATTTGTTCACCATGGTGAGTGTGAATGTGGCACTGTCTTCTGGTAATCATGATGAACAGCCAGTCATCTTCCCAACTTCGAAAGATGCACCGTGATGCTTGCCACCTCTGCAGCTCCAAAGCTGAGAAGAATGCTGGGGGTTGTTTGGCCCTTACATGGCCAAGGTGCCCGGAGAGCCTTTGCCATGCAAGGCCAAAGTGGGAAACCCTCTCCACACTGATCCTTCCTGGAGCAGCAAAAGTGGACAGGCAATATTGGATGCCACTGCTTTTCTGCAGTTGGAGTGACTTCATGCTGCAATGTCCAACCAGCCACTCTCTCACCAGTCCTTCCTTTAGAGTGCCTCCATGCTGCGATGTCCAACCAGTCAGTCTCTCACTAGTCCTTCCTCTGGGAAAGGCCAGTGGGAGACGGTGTTGGCACCAAACTTGTCACTCTCCCATGGGGATGTTGAGTGACATTGCTTGAAGGCATTCATGGTACTGCCAAACAGCATTGCCCAACCCAGAATGCTCCCTCATCCCTTCTGCTGGAAAAGGCCATGAAGTGGGGGCTGAATGGATTATCAGCTACAATGTTTTGCCTTTGCCAAAAAAGCAGCCAGAAATGGTAAACTCCTGAGATTCACTGTCACATGACTTTTATGTACCTTTTTTGGATTCCACAGTAGATTTCATTTCTACTGAATGAACCTCAAGTGATGAAACCTGAGATTTACCATGACCTTCTTTTGACAGATTTACAGGGCATGATAGCAAATCCCAGATCTTAATAGCTTGGTCTACTTGCAGAAGAAATGTTCTTCACCATTCAAAAGTTATGCATAGGAATCACATAGTGTATGACTTTGCCACATCAAATATTAAGATGGGGATCACATGACACCTATCCTGATATACCCAATAATACAGAGCCACCCATTCTTCATAGTAAGGAACACAAAAGACGTTGACTAGCTGATCCCATTTAAACCCCAGCCTATTCTCTTGCTAGGTTCAAGTAGAAGGCACATGGGAAAATGTCTGAGGCAGCCACTGTGAGATAAATCAGATGCATTCAATGATGCTGAATTTGTTTCTTTTTGATTTACTGGGCTATGAAATGAAGAATAATATAGCATTCTGTGCCATCAATTAACAAAATGTTTCATTATCTCTGAGAGGACTAATTATATGTATATTGCAGAGCTATATCACCTTTGGTTTTTGCAAAAGATTATTCCTTCTCTCCAAGCTTCCTGCTGCATTTCAAAGCAGAATGAGCAGAAAGGAAACATTTCTTCATGAACTATATACTCAGCATGCAAAATTGACTGGCAAATGCCTTGTTCTTTCACTGTAGGTATTTATGACAAGCTCCCTGCTGTGGTTTATTGGATTATGTAATTGCAAGGCTGGAAGGGGATCTGAAGGACATGTTGTCCAGGCTCCTCAACTGACATGGGAATGTCTTCCACAAAGGGATGCCGGAGAATTTCTCCACGAATCTCCGGGAGGCCAAATGCCAATGCATTCGGCCCCCCAAAATTGGTGGGGAAATTCTCTGACACCCCCCGCCCCCCCGGGATGGGACTTACCTTGTGCGAATGTCCCTCGCGGCAGCGGGTCCCGGCGGCGTTTCGGCAGCATTTCGGTGGTGTTTTGGCAGCGGCGGCGGCGGCGGCTGGTCTTCCGACCGGCTGCTACCGTCGCCACTTCCAAGTAAAGTGTAAAAAAAAAAAAAGTGATAGGCTACGTAAAGATTTACGTAGCCTATCACGGCTAGATTTTCAAAGTCAGCCGTGATAGGCTACGTAAATCTTTACGTAGCCTATCACGGCTGACTTTGGGGGGGAAAAAAAGCGCGTACGCAAATGGCGGCGCCCATGGGTGCTGCCATTTGCGTTCCTTATTTGGGCACGGGTAGTCTACGTAAAGATTTAGGTAGACTACGGTGAAAATAAGGGCAATGCAAATAGCGTTGGAGGTGGCAAGCATCACTTATTTTTTTTTCCCAAAGTCACCCATGATAGGCTACGTGACGATTAACGTAGCCTATCACGGCTGACTTTGGAAATCTAGCCGTGATAGGCTACGTTAATCGTTATGTAGCCTATCACGTTTTTTTTTTTTTACTTTATTTTGTAATGGTAGTGGCGGCAGCCGGTCGGAAGACCAGCCGCTGCCCCCGCCCCCGCCAAAACGCCTCTGAAATGCCGCCGGGACCCGCTGCCGAGAGGGACATTCGCAGGAGGTAAGTCCCATCCCGGGGGGGGCAGGGGGGGCGGAGAATTTCACTGCCAATTTCGGGGGGCTGAATGCGTTGGCACCGAGATTCGTGGAGAAATTCTCAGAAATTCTCCGCCATCCCTAGGAACAAAGAGAACTTTGGTGGTTTGGCTGGGATTACAACCTCACACAGCCTCCAGGAACAGGATTGACTTTCTGGGGCAAGGTGAAGACTGGGAAGAACTCCTGGAAGGCAGGGAAGCTAAGGAGCAGATGACCTGTCTTGGAGAAGAAAGATTGCTGAAGTGGACTAGGAATCCTGAGGGAAGGGTAGAGGGAGGAGAAAATGCTTGGAGCAAAAAAGGCGGAACAGACATGGAATTGGATCCAGATTTAGGCTCATGCAAGTGGGCTGACAGAAGCAGGCTTTCCTATCGGCTCCCTCCCCCACAGAAGCCTCTGTAAAATGCTACACAGAATGTTGGGGGACCCTGCTGATGGGGCAAGCTTTGGTGTGCAGGGAAGTGGGGATCCTCCAAAATTGGGCAGAGGCAATTTTGTGAGTGGATCACTCCTGCCCATGAAAGGCAGATCCTGGATCTAACCCATGGAGTTGAGGCAACAAGGCATCAATGACAGAAGACGATTTGAAGGAACCTCACAGTGCTTGGAGCATTCAGCGGAGGCTGGTGGCTCCAAGGCCAGTGAGGCTGAGAATCTGCTCCAGGTTTCAGTCAGAACCAGTCAGAACTCTAACGGAGCTAGCCATGGTGCAGAGCACCTTGGATAGCTCCTTTAGAGTTCTGACTGAAAACTGGAGTGGAGTCACCACCTCACTGACATCAGAGCCACCCGCCTCCACAGCATGTATGCTAAATGGCAAGGAAGATGAGTACTAGGGAGGATAGTTAGGTGACAAGGTGCCTAAAGAAGCAGGGTATGGTGGACAGCAGGATGTAAAACGAGGTCCAAAAGAAACTCTACAGAGGTACATATTTGAAAGAAGGAAGAGTCAAGGAGAAAGAAAAACCACTGCAAAACCTCATGTAGGGAACAGAGACAAGACAAGCTGTGAAAAATGGGTAGAAAGAATGTGGATTGGCAAGGCAGAAGGCTGGAAACTATGAACCAGGGTTGCTAGGTCTACAATAGAGATGAGCGACCCTCCTCTCCTTAATTTGGAATGGGCTTGGCTAAAACAAATTATTTTCTTATGTGTGTACACACACACACACACACATACACACACAATCAGAAACTAAATTGCATTATTTCTGACCTGATTCTGAAGTCCAGGCCTTGTTGCTCTCCCAATTACACCATTTCAGGCATAAAGGATCCTGACATTTCCTCTTTCCATGGTTGTTGTGTCTTTCTTTCCTTCCCCTTCTGATTTCACCAGGGGATAGAATGCTAACGTGCACACATCTGACCCAAACCCACTGTAACATGGGTTTTGGTTCACATATAGGGATGTACGAAAGTCACTTACCTTTTTGAAGGGTGACATTCGTGTGTGGGGGGGAGGCGCTCCATCCCTCCCCCTGAAATTCTGGCTGGCTGGCTTCGCTCCGTGGAGATTCTGCGGAGCTGCCGGCCAGGGCTTCCCGCAGCCGGACATCCGGACACTGGGCAGCCTGCAGGGACGCAAATGGCAGCTGCCATAGCTGCCGCCATTTGCATCCCTGTATTTTGCCATAATAGGCTACGTAAGTATTTACGTAGCCTATCACAGCAACCCCCCCCCCCAAAAAAAAACAGTGAACGCAAATGGCAGCAGCTATGGTGGCCACCATTTGCATTCCCTTTTTTTTTGCCATAGCCTATGTAAATATTTATGCAGGCTATAATGGCAAAAAAAAAGGGAACGCAAATGATGGCCGCCATAGCCGCCGCCATTTCCATTCATGGTTTTGTTTTGTTTTTTTGCCGTGATAGCCTACGTAAATACTTACATAACCTATCACGGCCTCCACAGGGACGCAAATGGCATCCCTGCATTAGCCGTGATAGGCTACGTAATTATTTATGTAGCCTATCACAGCTATAATGAGGAAGCGAATGGAGGCTGCAGATGCGGCCGCCATTCACAAGTCAGCGTGGACGGCAGCAGGTAAGTGCTCCGTTTCACGTGCCTTTCATGGGGGGGGGCAGGGGGCTTTGTTCTGCCACGGATTTCGGGAGGCCGAATGCACTGGCATTCAGCCTCACTGAGATCTGTGGTGGAATTCTCTGACATCCCTATTCACATATACTTCATATCACTGATAGCACTGTAAATGACTGAAACAAATTCCTGGTTTATATAAACAGTTTTGCATCAGCTTGTGTTCCTAAAATATTCCATGTAGCTCCTTCTTTATCTATCTATCTGTTCTCTATCTGCTCTCATTTCTGAGGTAAGCATAGGGATGGCGGAGAATTTCTCCCCGAAACTTCGGGGGGCCAAGCGCCAACGTGTTCGGCCCCCCGAACAACTTTTGGGGAGAAATTCTCCGCCCCCCCGCCCCCCGCACCCCCCCAGGATGGGACTTACCTTTGCTGAATGTCCCTCCCGGCGGCGGGTCCGGCCGGCGGTTCGTCGGGTCTTCGTCCGCCGCCGCCATTGCAATAAAAACAAACAAACGCCCCCGTGATAGGCTACGTGACGATTAACGTAGCCTATCACGGCTAGATTTGCAAAGTCAGCCGTGATAGGCTACGTTAATCGTCACGTAGCCTATCACGGGGGCGTTTTTTTTTTTAACTTTTGAGTTCGCGGCCGGGCAAGGCGAGGCGCCTCCTCCCCGGCCTGAATTTCGGCCGGGCGAGGCGGGAAGCCTCCCCCCCGGCCTGAATTTCGGCCGGGCGAGGCGGGAAGCCTCCCCCCCCCGGCCTGAACTTCACGGGGGGAGCAACGAAGCGCCTCCCCCCCCGCGGGAAATCTTCGAGGACAGGTAAGGGACTTTCGTCCACCCCTAGGTAAGCATGACGGAAGCCAACCAAACTGTCTTTATTTTGTCTAACTTATTATTCTTGAGTAATAATATCACTTTTTCCTTGGCTTAGGGTGCAATCCTATGCATGTTTAGACAGAAGAAACTCCTTTAACTCTCTAGGGAATGCTGCATTTGGGAATGCTGGAAGTTGCAGGACCTTTTTCTGTCTAAACATGCATAGGATTGTGCCTTAGTGAATACTGCTGTAACAGAATGTGAGATTCCTGATCTAGAATTGTATGCTCTATAAATTTAGATTGACTGCCAGGAACATGACTCCACTGAAGGCTGACTTCTGGGTTGTATCCAAAGTACTCTAACTTAAGTTCCATTCATTTCAGTATGTCTACTCTAAGTAGGAATAACATTGAGACAACCAAATGTTTTCTAGTTTCAGTTCCCAGATTGGATCATCACAACCACAGCATTACTAATGCTGTGTGTGTGTGTGTGTGTGTGTGTGTGTGTATCTTTCATGGATGGTGGGGTAAGGAATACTAATTGCACTGAGCTATGTTGGCTGTATCTCTCTGTATGCAGAATCCTAGAATAGTAGGGTTGGAAGGGGCCTACAAGACCATCAAGTCCAACCCCCTGCTCAATGCAGGAATCCAAGTCAGAGCATCCCTGACAGGTGGCTGTCCAGCTTCATCTTGAATGCCTCCAGTGTGGGAGACCACCTCCCTAGGTAATTGGTTCCATTTAATAGTTGAACCACCATTTGTTTCCTCTGTCTTTTACTATGCATGATTCACTCCATTCTCCACCTATTCATGGGTTGTTGTTTTTTAAAAAAGATTTTAGCAATATGTTGAAAGGCAAATGCATATCCTCCCCCCACCCCATGCTTTTAATGCCTATCCATTTCCATCTGCTGTTGCTGTGTGCTTTGCTAGGTTTTGATTGTATACACACAGTAATTAGCTTGTAAAAACTGACAGCTTGTCAGAGGACATTCATTTCATTTTGTATTGGTTGATTTCACTTCCTGTGGCCAAGTCAACAGCAAGGCTTCTGCGAAAGAAAAACAGTGAACGCAGGCCTGCGCCTGCTTGGAAGATGGTGTTACTTAGAGGCCCAGGACTTTTTCAGAGTGAACTGATCCTTGCATTCATGAACTCATTGCCACACTGAGGTGTTTGTTGAGGGCTAGTCCGCACACCTTTCCTGACAAGGGCCGACCTGTTGTGAACCACATCATAATGGATGCTAAGCTCCGTTTTGTATGTCTAGCGCTGCCTAGGATCTCATTCATCAACAAGGCTACGGAATGTGTTTGCATATTACAAACACAGGGGCAGGGCAAATTCCTGGGTTAGTGCTGACTGAGTCAGGAAGACAGTTGTCATTAGCAATGGCCACATGCTTGAAATACACACACACACACACACACACACTGATTGTAGCTGTGCAAAGCAGCACTTTGGGGGAACAGCTCCCGCATGGCTGCTTCCCACACAGAACTCTAAAATGTAAGTGTATTTTACAAGAAATGGAAGGGCCATTATACATATGCCTTTAAATACTACTACACAGGCAAGTTTCTGTGCTGTGCTTTAAAAAGACAGCTTTTCATCTTCCAGAAGTTTTTTCAGAAAGCAATATTTGAAAGAGAAAGAGGGGGGAAATCCTAGTTTCTTCTTTTAAAATGCTCTCTTCTCCAAACAGTCCTCAGCACTGATTGGCAATTAAAGCTTTTGTTATAGCATGGAAGAGCAAGGTATGCTCTTCTAACCAAGACTGCCAATTATCCTCCCCAGAATCTTGTCCAGGGTTGTATTTAGGCTCATTAATAGTTATTCACCAGCTACCAAAAGCAAGGCCCAAACAGAATGCAAAACATTTGCCTGGACCAGGGTTAAACACCATTCGATCCTAGTGCTTCTACCTTAGGCTGCAAAGATGGAAGGGAAAGACAACAAAGCAGGAGACTCATGGGAAGGTCAGTGTTTTCATAAGCCTATCCAGGTTTCTCTTCCCTTTCTGTTCTTTGTCTGTCGGCAGACACCTGGATCACATGAACATAAATCATAGAATCATAGAACAGTAGGGTTAGAAGGGGCCTATAAGGCCATTGAGCCCAACCCCCTGCTCAGTGCAGGAATCTAAGTCAAAGCATCCCTGACAGATGGCTGTCAAGCTTCATCTTGAATGCCTCCAGTGTGGGAGAGCCCACCACCTCCCTAGGTAATTGGTTCCATTGTCGTATTGCTCTAACAGTCAGGAAGTTTTTCCTGATGGTCAGACGGAATCTGGCTTCCTGTAACTTGAGCCCATTATTCCGTGTACTGCACTCTGGGATGATCGAGAAGAGATCCTGGCCTTCCTCTCTGTGACAACCTTTTAAGTACTTGAACAGCACTATCATATGTCCCCTTGGTCTTCACTCCTCAAGGCTAAACATGCCCAGTTCTTTCAATCTCTCCTCTTAGTTTCCTAAGGGCTTAGTTTCCAGTCCCCTGATCATCTGATGCAATCCTGCCCCTTCAGCCTGTACTTCGCCTTTGCCAGGGGGGTCATAGACCCTCTCTCAGGAGAAGACTGAGCCGAAGTAGGAATTGAGCATGTCTGCCTTTTCCTTGTCATCTGTTATCATTTTGCCATCCTTATTTAATACTTGAACCACCCTTTCTTTCCTCTGTCTTTTACTATGCACGTATCTGAAGAAAGCCTTTTTGTTGCTTTTAGCATCCCTCACTAACCTCAGCTCGTTCTCAGCTTTAGCCTTCCTGATGCCATCCCTGCAATCCCTGGCCTTCCTTCTACTTCCTATATGTGTCCCTTTTTTGTTGTTTTCAGGTCATCTCTGAGCTCTTTCTGAAGCTACATTGGCTTCTTCTGTTGGAATTGTTTGTAATTGTGCCTTTAGAATTTCCTTTTTTAACAACTCCCACCCATCTTGGACTCCTTTTTTCAATAGAGTTGCTTGCCATGGGACCTTACTGATCATTGTTCTGAGTTTATTAAAACTGGCTTTCCTAAAATCCAGGGGACATGTTTGTGTTTGGCTACACATGGCTTTTGCTTCTTCTAGAACCAATAACTCAAGTAAAACCTGGTCACTTTCCCCCAGAGTTCCCGTAACTGCTACTTTATCCACTAAGTCATCTCTGTGGGTTAGGATCAAGTCCTCTAGTTCCCTCCTCCACTTTCTGTAGGAGGAAGTTATCTGCCACACAAGTCAGGAATTTCCTGGAGGGGCCATGTTTTGCAGAATTTGTCTCCCAACAAATATCAGGGAAATTGAAGTCCCCCATTACTACTACATCATGCTTCCTTGAAACATTGGCAATTTGCCTTTCAAAGGTTTCATCCTTGTCTTCTCCTTGATTGGGTGGCTGGTAGTAGACTCTGACCACCATGTTCCTTTTATTCTTTGTTCCATTTATTTTAACCCAGATTCTCTGGATGGGGCTACCAAGCTCCTCCTCCTGTATTTCTATGCAGAGATATGTATTTTCAGTTTTTAACATACAGTGCAACTCCACCTCCCTTTCAGTTCCTTCTGTTCTTTTTGAACAAGTTATATCCTGAAATTGCTGTATTCCAGTTATGGAGTCATCCCACCAAGTTTCAATTACACCTAAAAAGTCATGATTTCCCTCCCATATTAAGCGTTCAAGTTTGTCCTGTTTGTTTCTCATTCTTTTGGCATTAGTATATAGACATTGAAGACCATGTGCTTTATAGCCTGGATTTCCCTCCACATGTTTTTGAAGACTATTATTGGGTGCTATTAGAACTGTTCTCTCTGTTGTGGTGCATGTGTCTTCATCCATTGTTACCCCCACCTTTATGTCTCCCTCCTCCATAGGATTCAGTTTAAAGCTCTCCTGATGAAGTTCTTCATGCTGTGGCCAAACACATTCTTCCCAGCCCTTGTGAGGTGCAACCTGTCTATTGCCAACAGTCTATGTTCCAGGAAGTATAGCCTGTGGTCTCAGAATCCAAATCTGTCTCATTGGCAGCACCTTAGTAGCCAGTGATTCACCTGGAGTATTCCCTTTCCCTTTCTATCGCTCTTCTAACTACTAGAAGGATGGATGAAAAAACTATCTGGGTGCCAAAGTTCTTGAGTTTCCTCCCCAAAGCTTTAAAGTCTGACATGATTTCTTCATAACTCCACTTAGTGGTATCATTTGTTCCCACATGAACAAGAAGAAAGGGATGCCTATCAGTGGGCTTTATGACTGTAGACAACCCTTCAGTCACATCCCTAATCCATCCTCCCTGGAGTCAACGTATCTGGTAAGTCCATGGGTCTTCGCGACATACTTGGGTTTCAATCGCACACAGCAAGGATTCTAACACAGCTACTACTCTTCTCTTCTTGTTGTTGTAGGCCTTGGTTTCATTGCCTCTGCTTGACTGACCTTCAACCTCTTGATTGCTCTCATGTGGGGTCCCCTGTAATTCTTCTTCTGCAGGCTGTCCTCCAGTCTCATCCTCCAGTACCTGGAAATGGTTCCACAGTTCCACTCCTTCCACTGGTGCAGACTGGCTTCTAGTTATTCTGCTCCTACCTGCTCCTAAAACATAATCAGGGGAAGGTCAAAATAAAGTAATAAATGTTCAGGGCCTTCTAAGCCTGCAATGATGGGGTCTATCAGATCCCCAATAGCAACTTATTCCAGAGGTGTGGGGCCACCGCGGAAAAGGCCTTCTCTCATGTGGTTGCCCATCTAACTGCCATCACTGGTGGGCAAATGAGAAGGGCCTCTCTTTTCCACAGAGTATTCTCTACTTCATTGTTCCTTGCCTGAGGATTTTTCTGTTCTTCCTCAGCTTGCTGGTACTCTTCTTGCTTCTGTACTTTGCTTTGCTGCTGTAGTTCCGTCATTCTGTCTAGGAACTCTTCATCTTCTCTCTTTCCCTGGAGGGTCAACACTCACTGCTCCAGTCCTCTTACCTTTTGTTCCAACAGTGTAATCAACTTGCACTTGTTGCACATGTAGGCCATGTTGATGGTAAGAAAACAAACTTGCACACACCTTGCAGGTCACCCCTGCTGGAGAGTCTTTTCTTTCCATAGTCTCTATTCCCTTTAGGTTTCTAGTTTTCTGATGGTACTGGGATAGCCTGTGCTTTGTCCTCTATTCACTGGGAGTTAACAACAGAGTCCCACTAGTATGTAAGTGTGTGTTACAAGAAAAGAAATGGAAAACAAAATCTGTTAGGATTTTGACCCCTTGACCTCCCGTGCCAAACTCCTCTGCCAAACTCCTGTTTGCTCTCCCTGTTCACTTGCTCTCCGAGAACTTGCTTGCTTGTACAGCCCATAGACCAGCTGGAGCAGCTTCTTCTGCTCTGCTAGGAGGCAGGAAACAGTAAGGTTGGCAGAGAAATTCATCAAGGACTCCAATGAGGCCGGATTCTTTAGAATCTGGCCCCCCAGAGTCTGTGGCAGAACAGACTACTCCCCCCCAAATCCTCCCTGGACAGACCCTACCTGCTGCCAGCCGGTCCAGGTCCATCCACTGCTGCTGTCTGTCCACTGCCCCGAACTGTGGCCACAAATGGCGTCTGGCATAGGGGACGCCATTTGTGTCCCTGCTCTTTTCAGTGATAGGCTACATAAACATTTACATAGCCTATCACCAAAAAGAGCAGCGACACAAATGGCATCCCCTACGTGGACACCATTTGCGGCCGCAGCCTGGCAGTAGGGATGGTGGAGAATTTCTCCCCGAAACTTCGGGGGGCCGAGCGCCAACGTGTTCGGGCCCCCGAACAAGTTTCGGGGAGAAATTCTCCGCCCCCCCGCCCCCCGCACCCCCCGGGACGGGATTTACCTTTGCCGAATGTCCCTCCCGGCGGCGGGTCCGGCCGGCGGTTCGGCAGGTGTTCGTGCGGGGCGGGAGCGGCAGCCGGTCTTTTGACCGGCTGCCGCCGCCGCCATTCCAATAATAAAAAAAAAACGCCCCCGTGATACGCTACGTGATGATTAACGTAGCCTATCACGGCTAGATTTGCAAAGTCAGCCGTGATAGGCTACGTAAATCGTCACGTAGTCTATCACGGGTGAATTAAAAAAAAAAAGAAAAAAGCGCGTACGGATAATGGCGGCCCCCATAGGGAGCCGCCATTCCTGTTCCTTATTTGGTCGCTGTAGTCTACGTAAATCTTTACGTAGACTACGGCAAAAATAAGGGTAACGCTATTTGCGTTGCCCTTATTTTCGCCGTAGTCTACGTAAATCTTTACGTAGACTACAGCGACCAAATAAGGAACGTGAATGGCGGCTCCCTTTGGGGGCCGCCATTAGCGTACGCACTTTTTTTTTTTAAAGTCACCCATGATAGGCTACGTGACGATTAACGTAGCCTATCACGGCTGACTTAACAGATCTAGCCGTGATAGGCTACGTTAATTGTCACGTAGCCTATCACGGGGGCTTTTTTTTTTTTTAAAAAAAAACAACTTTGGAGTTTGCGGCCGGGCGAGGTGGGAAGCCTCCTCCCCGGCCTGAATTTCGGCTGGGGCGAGGTGGGAAGCCTCCCCCCCCGGCCTGAATTTCGGCCGGGGCAAGGTGGGAAGCCTCCCCCCCCGGCCTGAACTTCGCGGGGGGAGCAGCGAAGCGCCTCCCCCCCACCGCGAACAAGCTTCGATGACAGGTAAGTGACTTTCGTCCACCCCTACCTGGCAGCAGACAGAAATCCAGCTGTGGACAGGCCTGGCCAGTGGCTCCATGGACTCGCTGCAGAGTGGAGCCAGCCGGGCAGGATTCTGGGGGGTGGGACGGATTGCCTCCCCCCACCCCGTGGATGCCTGGACCAGAATGGTAAGTGGGTTTCGTACACCCCTAGGAAACATTAGAGACCCTAACTTTCCCCTTACGATTAAGCTCCTTTGGGTCAGTATGGGTGATTTCATTTGATGCAAAAAGATATCACTACCAGATTCCGAAACAACTTACAGCTTTTGAAATAAAGTTAGTGTCTTAGGGTACAATCCTACTGGGGTTGGCAGCTGCCTCCAAACTCGGAGGTGACACCTATCCAATGCAGGGCAGGAGAATCACAGAGAGGATCATCCCCTCCATGCTTCAGTCGCCCTGCATTTGTGGCTAGACAGCCAATTTCACACACACACTAGCTGCAGGAAGACAAAGCAGGGAAGCAGCTTCAGGATGACACATTGGATGTGTCATACCAGCAGTTCCGCCTTCCCTACCATGGAACACTCCATTTTCGCTGCTCTGCACCCCTCTTCCGAGTGCAGAGTGTGGGGCCGTTCCATGCTGCCTGCAAGTCAACACAGGAGGGGAGAAGGTTGATTTTTAGGGAACTGACCTTGGAGCGTGGGCTTGAGGTTGGTTCCTGGAAACTGACATCGGTTCCCAGAAACTGATGTACCCTATGGCCATCTAGCTGCTGACTAGCGGCCATAGGATTGCTCCCTCCATTGCCATTCCTCCAAAATGTCTCATATTAGGGCAATTCTGTGGATGACAAGGAAGTACTGAAAAGCAGCTGAGTGCAAGACACATCTGGCTGCTGTATGTGCTTCTGGGGTAACATGGGATGTGAAGGGTACGTCTCTTGTATGTCTTCCAATGATCTCTGGATGACTGATTTCTGCAAGTAGCCCTGTCTGCAGCTATACTTTCTGAGTCTCTTCTGATTACAGATGTGGGAGAAAGTCATTCAGTTTATATTTAAATGCAATGTTACCTGATTCTCACACTTTCAGACCACTATGTGAACAAAACTCAGTTACCCTTCAAAATTTGCAGATATCCGAATTTTGCAGGGCAGTGTACAAAGCGGTGCACATAAAACTCACATAATAAAAACTGATAAGGTAATAAAAACAATAAAAACAGAACAATAAAACTCACATAATAAAACCCAATAGGGTATAAAAACAGTAAAAACAGCAACAGCAGCAAACATCCTAAAAAACAACGAACACCAACATAAAAACAAAACCTACCACATACAACTGCAGATACAACCCAGTCTGATAAAACATAATCCGGGGAAGGTCAAAGTAAAGTAATAAATGTTCAGGGCCTTCTAAGCCTGCAATGATGGGGCCTAGCAGATCCCCAATAGCAACTTATTCCAGAGGTGTGGGGCCACCGCGGAAAAGGCCTTCTCTCATGTGGTTGCCCATCTAGCTGCCATCACTGGTGGGGAAATGAGAAGGGCCTCTCTTGCTGATCTTAAAGTGTGAGCAGGATAATATGGGTGAACTGGTTAATGTTCAGTCACTATGGTGGGAGGTCACAGTAAATATGCTGTGATACTGCTTCAACATTTTGGAAATTCTAGACCCAGCAGCCCTACATGCAGCTTTTCCCATGCAGCCCCACAAGTTGCCTTATCAATGGATATGGAGGAACCAGTCTTTATCCCAAATCCTTTGATTCTATGATGGAAATTTACGTATTATATTGTTACCTCTCTCCCATTTAATGTAAAATGTGGATCAAAGCATGGTAACATATGGGCAGACTTGCATTATCCATCTACATTTATGTATATACCGAAAAGCTTTTTAGAAGCTTTGGATAATCACTTAAATTAATCTCTCCATTTATGTAGGAAATCAGAATTGAACATTCATAAAATATCATGAAGTTAAGTAGCTGAGAAGGTTCAGCCAGATAATGAAGTGCAAAATAAAGGCCATGTATTGCTTCCTTCGCAATACTCCCATCTTTTCCCCTCTCCCCACTCCCACACTATTCTTTTAAAAGCCAGTTCCTCTGAAACTTTAATAAATGAGTATTCAAAGTGATTATTCTCTGAGATGATAACAGTGACATTTGGACTTTGGGATTACAAGGTTAAAATAATTTCTCTCTGGAAAGAAATGAGTTTGCTTCCAAGTTAGGCAAGGCACAAATATTGTTATGCTCAATCCAGGAGACAACTGGAAAAAAAAAGTATTTGGGGGCAGGGGTGGGGGATTAAGGCTGTTAAATTCTGAAGGCTAAATATCTGGGTCAGTGTCTTAATAATTAGTCTATTTCAGCAGCCTGTTTCTTAATGATTAGGTCAATTAATGCTAATTACTCAATTGAGAAAACATAACCTACTGGCTTTCATACATTATATGTCTCCTTGTGCCTGATTTACATTTGTTGTGAGACTGTTAAGGCCTTTCTAGTTGCTGAAGCTTGTGCTTCACCTGCTGCTTTTGACTGAGCTGGAGAATGTCCCTTCCTCACACACAAAACCACAAATAGGTTCGTATCTGTGAGTTTCATTTTCATCCACATTTTTTTTAACCCCCCCCCCCCAAATTTACGAATATGATTTTTTTGGACAAATGTTTAAGCATGAACTGACACAAAAGTCTCCCCCATCTGCAGTGTACAGGTGTTCCCAGCATGGAGAGGACCATTTTGCACCTGCCTGCAGAATAGCTGTTAAAGGTTAGGAGGCTGTTATTTGCAGCTTAAAAACCAAACAAACCTCAAGTTCTTTCCATTCCCAAAATGAAGATATTTGAGAATTTTGTTAAAAATATTTTATTTTATTTTTAATCAAAAGTGAACTGAAACAAAAAGCTGCAGGTGGGGCTGCTGAGTCTAGAATTTCCAAAATGTTGAAGCAGTATGACCATACATTTACTTTGTTGACTAGAACTGTGCACAGATGTCTTCTCAGAATTCTCCACCTTATTTATGGGCAGAGAGAGAGAGAGAGAAATTTGGGAGATAATTTCACCGATTTTCTCCAGGGGGAGGAGAATTTCCCAACAGTTTCTCACAGGTAGGGCTCCCCATTGGCCAGGCTTGTAGCACAGCTTCTTTCTTTTTTGGTAAGGGTTTTTGTTTTTTCATGCTGCAACCGCATCAACTGTATTGGCAAGCTGGCCCCCATTTTGCATCCACCACAATGTGTGTGTGTGTGTGTGTGTGTGTGTGGGGTGAGTGGGTAGGCAGTGTTGTGTCCAGCTCCAGGGAAAAGATGGAGCTAATGCTGTATCAAAATCTGTCCTCCAGTGTCCTGAAAGCTTTCTTCCCCCATGAAACAAGCTTCCATTGTTCTGCCTCATTGTCAGGACAATCTATAATTTATGTTGCATTTCTTTTGGTGGTGTGTTTGACCTTACTGAATCACAGCTAGCCTCCTAGACTTCCTGCATTCCCTGATCTGAAAAAGCCCAAGGAGGAACGACCTCATGATGCCTTCCACTAGGCTTCAGTTGAAGTGTAGGGAGCTGAGGAGGCTACAGGCTGCCAGAAAGATGAGCATGCAGTGAAAGACAGGACACTTGTGCTCATTCCTTGGCCACTTTCTAAGTAAGGTAAGCCCAAGAAGCCCAAACCCAACCTTTGAGAATTTCTCTGAAATTTCTTCAGTATTGAATTTATTTTTGAAAGCAGTTTCTCTTCTATCAAATTAAATGAGAATGTGGGAGAAATTTTCAGCACGGCACTAGTGTTGACATCCCACCATAGTAACTGAACATTAAACAGTTCACCCATATCAGCCTGCCCACACTTTAAGATCAGCAAGAGAGGCCCTTCTCATTTGTCCATCAGTGAGGGCAGTTAGACGGGCAACCACATGAGAGAAGGCCTTTTCCGCAGTGGCCCCACACCTCTGGAATAAGTTGCCATCACTAAAACACAACTGCCATCATCAAAACCACATCCTTAAATGACCTACAGCCCATCCTGGGCAACGAATTTCAAGCACAACATGAAGGGTTCATTCACCTGCTCATCTTCCATGAGATATGCTACCACCTGCCAGCAATGCCCTTCTGCATTCTACATAGGACAAACTGGCCTATCTTTATGCAAAAGGATACATGGATACAAATTTTGTATCAGAAACGGTGATATTCAGAAACCAATGGGAGAACATTTCTGCTTTCCAGGATATTCTGTTGCTGGCCATTCTCTGTTGCTGTGCTGACCATTCTTGAACAAGGAAGCTTCAAAGGTAGGGATGTACGAAAGTCACTTACCTTTCTGCAGGGGTGATTCACGGTGCCGGGGAGGCAATCCGCACCTTTCCCCTGAAATCCTAACCCGGCTGGCTCCACGGCAACTCCGCGGAGCTGCCGGCTGGGAGCATTCGCAGGCATCTGGGGCCTGCAGTTGCAAAAGATGGCGGCAGCTAAAGCAGCTGCCATTTGCATTCCTGTTTATGGTCATGATAGGCTACACAAATATTTATGTAGCCTATCACGGCAAAAGACAGGGGCGCAAATGGTGGCTTCTATGCCATTTGCGCCCCTGTTTTTTTTACCGTGATAGGCTATGTAAATATTTACGTAGCCTATCATGGTAAAAAAAAAACAGGAACGCAAATGGCGGTGGCTATGGCTGCCACCATTTGCATTCCTTTTTTTTGCTGTGATAGGCTATGTAAATACTTACGTAGCCTATCACGGCCTAAATGGGGAAGTGAATGGCGGCCGCAGACACGGCCGCCATTCACAAAGCAGCACGAACAGCACCAAGTAACTGCTCCGTTTTGCGCACCTTTCACAGGGTGGTGGGGCAGAGGGCTTTGTTCCGCCATAGATTTCGGGGGACCGAATGCACTGGCATTCGGCTTCACTGAGATCCATGGCAGAATTCTCTGACATCCCTATGAATCAAAGGCATGCTCAGTAATCAGAGAGGAGTTTGGCGTTGGGTGTTTGTATGTGGTGTCCAGAGTTGGAGTGCCTTTAGAAATCTAGAGAAATTAGCGTGAAAGCACTGTGCTCAAGTTTCCATGTTTCTAGAGATGGTGCAAAGTACTCCATTTGTGTGTGTGTGTGTGTGCACGCGCACTAAATGCCCTTTTTTCCCACAGTTTTTCATCACCAAAAGTTCCCATTTGTGAGCTGAGCTCTAAGTATACACAACATGAGGCCAGAGAGATATAGCCATATGATGCCTTCCCGATCATTCAGCCATGGTCTCCCTGTGTGGGGTATGCTGTGATTGGGTGCTGAGTTATACCATATGCTACGCTCTGGCATGGCAATGTGAGTGGGAGTAGGGCTTTTTTTAATGTATTTTCTCCTCCTATTTCCGTCACAAGGAAGGGAAATTCCTTGTGCCAGGCCTGGGGCTGTGATAAAATTATGCTATCACTAGGGTTCGGCCATTGTCTGGAAGAGTGTAGGGCAGGGGTGGGCAACTTCCAGAGATCCAGGGGCCATTTCCCCCACCCCCAGACTCCCGCTGCAGGCCACAGGCCATGACACAGTTTGCAAAGAGCCCTCCAAAAGGGAAAACAAAAACAAAAAACCAGACCTGATATTCCTGGTTTGCCGCTGAATTTCAGCAGCAAGTTGCTCTGTAGCTCCACAGAACACCACAATTGATAAATTCATCTTGTTTGCAAATGTAATCCCTTTAGTGCTCTATAGTGTCTACAGAGCACCCCAGGGGCCAAAATTAGCTTGCAAACAAATGGAATTTGGTCATTTGGGCATGCTAGTCAATGTAAATGCTCTTTTTTTCAGTTTAAACAACAACAAAAATAGGGGTCATTGGAGGATGAAAGGGGATTGCAGGAGAAACAATGGGGGCCAGCAGGGGCCGCCTGTGGCTTGGAAGCTATGCGTTGTCTATTGCTGTTGTAGGGGATAGTGTAAGTGTGCACTTTCCTGCCCTGTTTTGGCTGTTCTGCCAGTGTATCTTTGCCACCCACAACTCCACCCTGTTTTGGTGATTCTGCTTGCATAACTTTTCCAGTGAAACAGGTCCACCAGCGGACTTTTCTGGTACACCTAAGGTATTCTGCTGGCATATACGTATGTCATGTTAGTGGCTTATCTAACTAACATACCTTGGCTTCTGCCCAGTTCGGAGCCCTTCAATTGTCATAAGGGAAGCATAGGATGGTGCCCTTCATTTCCTCAAAATCTACATCCAAAGTAATGAATTCCCAGTTCTAAGACCAGTTCTAAGACCACAATGAAATTTCCTTTTTAATTGCCCCTTCATAATCTGATTCTACATCAGAAAGTAAAAATAGAGCTCACCTCATTTGCCTAGTTGTTTCTCAAATTCCCCTGTCTCCTAAGCAACACACTCCTAAGTAACCAACAAACAAATGGGCCAACTAAAAATTGCCAGAAGAGGCCAGACTAATGATCTAGCTAAGCTTCCAACAGAATTTTGGATCTGACTCTGGACTAATTCAGCTCATTGTTGACAGACTAATTTTGTTTGATACCAAAAGTAGGGAACAAGGCTGAATGCAAGTGCCTAGTATTAGTATTTATGCACTTTTTAAAAATGATGTTTTTTCAGTATACTCTACTAGTTTGACAGGCCTTTAGGCTCAACCGGGAAAGGTTCAGCAGTCAACGTAGGCTCTCTGTCATTTCTCTGGGGTGATATAACTGAGAGTTACTGTGCTATGTGAGACTGAAGTAGACTCCTGTTGTGCTCATGAACAACATATGATTCTGTCCTACACTAAAGTACCAGGTCTTTGCAGATCATTTTTTTTACAGTCACGAGGTCCTTAGTTTGGTTCTCGATGGTGACCAGCCAGGAGGTACATGACATGGAGATAAGGCTACCCATCGGCTTTAATGTGGGTCCATAACACAGCCCTCAAAATCGATTGAACTGGAAAATGGAGACCCCCCCCATTTATATAAGAGTGATCAGGCAGAGGCAAAGAAGATTCTAAAAGACCAGATGCAAAAGAGAGAGAGAGAGAGAAATAGTGGAGAGGAGCTGAAAGCCCAACATAATTTATATCCGTTATTGATGGCATGTTTGCCTTTCTCAGCCTTGCAGCATGTCGTGTTAATTGCTCCCCATAAAAAGGCATGTACTGTACCATGATGCCAAGCAACAGGATGCAAAATATTTACTGTTCAGATGTGAGGCATAATTAGCAAGGGACAATAATCACCAGTGCTGGCAATCCCATCATTGCGCACATGAATATTATCTCAGCATAGCCTTTCACCTACTCCGATCATTGTATGCGTTGTCTTAGCTCACCACTAACTTGCAAGGAAAAATGATCAAATACTGAAGTACTTTTAAAGCATTTTAGGATTTTTAGTGTTTAAGTTTGATTATTTCAGTCTCTGCAATGTGGTTTTAACTTTTATACCTGATGGTCATTTTAGTTTTTGTACTTATATTTCATGATGTGTGGGCAAAAGAAAACCAACTTCTTGGTTTTATAGTATTGATTGTTTTCATTGGGATTTTATCTGTAGAATCATAGAATCTTAAAGTAGTAGGGTTGGAAGGGGCTTACAAGACAATCAAGTCCAACTCCCTGCTCAGTGCAGGAATCCAAGTCAGAGCATCCCTGACAGATGGCTGTCCAGTGTCCAGCCTTGTCTTGAATGCCTCCAGTGTGGGAGAGCCCACCACCTCCCTAGGTAATTGGTTCCACTGTTGTATTGCTCTAACAGTCAGGACGTTTTTCCTGATGTTCAGCCAGAAACTGGCTTCCTGTAACTTGAGCCCATTATTCCGTGTCCTGCACTCTGGGATGATCGAGAAGAGATCCTGGCCTTCCTCTCTGTGACAACCTTTCAAGTACTTGAAGAGCACTATCATTTCTCCCCTCAGTCTTCTCTTCTCCAGGCTAAACATGCCCAGTTCTTTCAGTCTCTCCTCATAGGTCTTTGTTTCCAGTCCCGTGATCATCTTTGTTGCTCTCCTCTGAACCCTCCTCTCCAGTTTGTCTGCATCCTTCTTAAAGTGTGGTGCCCAGAAATGGACACAGTACTCTAGATGAGGCCTAACCAGTGCTGAGTAGAGGGGAACCAGTACGTCATGTGATTTGGAAGCTATACTTCTATTAATGCAGCCCCAATTAGCATGTCCCTTTTTTGCAGCCACATCACATTGTTGGCTCATATTCAGCTTGTGATCGACAACAATTCCAAGATCTTTCTCACTTGTAGTGTGGTTGAGCCACGTATCCCCCATCTCGTAACTGTGCATTTGGTTTCTTTTTCCTAGGTGCAGACCTGGCATTTATCCCTATTAAATTTCATTCTGCTGTTTGCTGCCCAGCACTCCAGTCTATCAAGATCACTATTAATGCAGCCCAAAATAGCATTTGCCTTTTTTGCAGCCACATCACATTGTTGGCTCATATTCCACTTGTGATCGATAACAATTCCATCACCCTTCTTGCATGTAGTATTATTGAGCCAAGTATGTATTACCCATCTTGTAACTGTGCATTTGGTTTCTCTTTCCTAGGTGCAGAACCTGGCATTTATCCCTATTAAATGTCATTCTGTTGTTTTCTGCCCAGTGCGCCAGCTGATCAAGATCACTTTGAATTTTGTTTCTGTCTTTCAGGGTATTAGCTACCCCGCCCAATTTTGTGTCATCTGCAAATTTGATCAGCATTCCCTGCACCTCCTCCTCCAAGTCATTAATAAAGATGTTGAAGAGCACTGGGCCCAAGACTCAGCCCTGCGGTACCCCACTCATTACCTCCCCCCAGTTTGAGAAGATCCCATTGAGAAGCACTCTTTGAGTCCGATTCTGTAGCCAACTGTGGATCCACCTGATCGTTGTTTCATCTATCCCACTTTGAGCTAGTTTGCTAACCAGGATATCATGGGGCACTTTGTCGAAAGCTTTGCTGAAGTTGAGGTATATTATATCCACAGCATTCCCATAGTCCACAAGGGAGGTTACCTGATCAAAAAATGAGATCAGATTAGTCTGGCAGGATTTGTTCTTGACAAAACCATGTTGGCTTCGAGTCATCACTGCATTGTTTTCAAGGTGCTTCCAGATGGATTGCTTTATCATCTGCTCCAGAATTTTCCCTGGGATTGATATCAGACTGACTGGTCTGTAGTTCCCAGGTTCCTCCTTTTTACCCTCTTTGAAGATAGGGACAACGTTAGCCCTCCTCCAGTAATCTGGCACTTCCCCCGTCCTCCATGATTTCTGAGAGTTCTTCAGCCAGTTCCTTTATTACTCTAGGGTGCAGTTCATCTGGCCTTGGAGATTTGAACTCATTCAAAGTAATTAGGTGTTCTTTGACCATATGTCTATCGCTCTCAAGCTGTATTTTTGTGTTATTATTATTATGTTTTGTACAATGCCTACAGAAATTTATTTCAGATTACTGATGCCACTGAATTTCATAATCAGTCAGCTCACTGGTTGAACTTCGCCCATTCGTAATGGTCACCTTTTTAACAAGCCTGGACCGGCAGTTTATGAATTCACTATTAAATTCGGAATTGATGGTGAGCTTCTGAGCATGTGCAGTCTATATATAAATAATGCCATTTCTGCACCTGCACTGCATTACTTGGATTAACCCTTTCCTTGTCTAATCCAGTGCTGTTTCCCTCTTCACTGCCACTCTAGCTTCAGAAGGAGGAGGAGAAGGACTTGGCAGCATCCCCCCCCCCATTTTTAGTTGTCCTATCACCCCTACTGCCCTGGCTCCATGAGAAGGAGAAGGACTCAACAGCATCCCACCTCCTCTACATTTTTAGTCAGCCTCCCTCATCATTGTCACTGCAGCTGTGACTTCAGGGAGGCACTACATGATTCCAAACTACAGCTCCCAAGATGCACTTTGATAATTGGACATGACCAAAACTCATTTACATGGAATGAGATTTCACCTTGAGGGAGAACTCTCATCTGAGCCTACATGGTTGAATTTGTTATCTTCTGAGTAAATAATAAATTCACTTGGGGTAAGTTCTCCCATCACTATTTATGAAGCAAGCAAGCAAATAAATAAATGGCAACTAAAAATACAGTGGGGGCAGGGAGGATTCCACATTTTCCAAAGGCAAAAATATCATTCACAAACATGGATGCATGTGTGCAGTTGCCCAGAGACAAGTGCTGTTGGTCATTTTTATTCAGTAGAACAACTGGGTTAAAGTACTCTGTGTACTCACAAAAATCCCTTAGAATCCAGTGTGCACAAGCTAGTTGTCTGTCATTACAGTAAGCAGACCATAGCAGTAGGAATATGTCTGATGTGTTCACTTTCCAGATGTACATTCACCATAGCTGAAAGTTGCTTTTGTATGAGGTTTGCAGGTTATGACTTCAGTACTTTTATAATGAAAACCAAATGCAGACTTCAATTCCAAAGTAGAAATTGGCAAAACCCAATTTAATTCAGTAGTTTGTTTCATTGCTGGCCCAATTTTTTTTAAAAAAAGTAGTTGGACATAATTACTCAGTAGTACAGCTATCAGGCTGAACCCAAATGGTAATTCTAACTCCAAATCACATAGCTATTCAACTGGGCATCCAAAGGCCTGTATTTTACTGCTGTGCTCAGCAAAGCTTGGGGGCATGCACTCTTCCTCACCTCCCAAATGTTTTAGTTTTAATGAAACTCTTCTGCTTGTTTAAAATCCCTCAGGTCTTTCACCTAAAGAGCAATTTCCAGATTCACTTCAGTTCAAATGTCACTTTGAGCAAAATCGAGTGACTGTCTAGACTTCGCAGAATATCGCTGAGCTATTTCAGTTGTCTCATTGAATGTCTCTTTGGCTTCCCTCCAAATGCCTCATATGCTTTCTTTGAAGTTCAGTTTTCAAATTTTCTATTAGTTAACAGAGACCTTCTTTCACACCAAAACATGAACCCTTTTTAGATTTTTTTTTAAAAATGTGTGTGTGTGTGTGTGGGGGGGTGTTAGGTGAGGATCACATGAATTCGACCTCCACACCGACATTGGGTGCTTCCAAATGAGAATTTTAATGTGTAATCACCCCGCTTCATTCACATAATTCTATGTGGGCTCCAGACATCCTCATCATCCACTTGTAATGCTACTGCGTTTCCCCACTGCTTCTTCCATCTTTTTTCTTACCATGGAAAATCCATTAAGAAAAGAAGAAGAAGAAAAAGATAGTATAGCTGCACATACCTTCTGATAGTTAACCCCAGGACACCTCCCTCTGGAAACACCCCCTAAGGGTCTGAAAGAGTTCCCATGGAGGGTTGGTCAGAAAGTGCCTCTCCACATTCTCAGCTACATTCTCAGATGCATATCTTTGGAGGCACTTTCTGCACGTTCAGGGGTGAGCTGGAGAAATTTGAGATGACTTCCTTGGTGGGGGACATATACTTTTATCAGTCAGAGACAGTAGCACAGTCAGAGGTCTTCTTTTTAAACCCCTCCTTTCTTTTTTCCTTCCTTCCTTCCTTCCTTCCTTCCTTCTTGTCTTTCAGCAATTTTTGTTCCATTTTCCTGTGGCAGCAGCAGTCTTCTTCCATTTCAGATAATGCATGGATGGGGAACTTGTGTTTTTAGAGTCAGAGGTGGTAGCACAATCAAAGGCTTCTTTTCACACTTTCCTCCCATTCTTTCTTTTAAATAGGTTTTGCTGCTGTTTTCCCTTGGCAGTAGCAACCCTCCTCTGTCGGGGCTATCTTGCCCCACAATGCATCTCAGGAAGGACACTACACATAGCATTCTTCCTCAGATGCATGGGGGCAGGGCAGTGAAGAAATAATGGAGGAGGATTACTGTCACTAAGGGGACAGGGCAAATTCCTGGAGGAGAAGACTATCAATGGCTACTAGTCCTGATGGCTATATGCTACCTCCAGTATCAGAGGCAGTATGCCTACATACACCAGTTGCTGGGGAACATGGGTAGGGGGTGCTGTTGTACTCATGTCCTGCTTGTGGGTTTCCCATGGGGCCACTGGTCAGCCACTGTGTGAACAGAATGCTGGACTAGATGGACCCTTGGTCTGATCCAGCAGGGCCCTTCTTACATTCTTATGGAAAACAGTGGCAAAAACTGTTTAAAGCAAGCAAGAAAGGGGTGAGGGTTTTTTTGTTTTTTTTTTAATGAAACTTCTGATTGTGCCACTCTCTCTGACTACTAGCAATGCTGGAAAAAATCAAGAGAGACTGAAATGACTTTGGATTGCTAAGAATGCAACCTGTGGAATCTGCTGCAGACCAGCCCCCTCAGGCCACATGGAGTATATGGACTTCGGGGTCTCTCTTTTCTTTTCTTTTTAACTTTCCTGAAATATACGCAAATTTATTTGTAGGAAAAGATGCAAGTTTCTGCTGAGACTGGTAAATATATGCAGGGAAAAGTTGAATGGAATGAGGGACAATATGCTAAATGTTACATACTAATGCAAATTACATAAATTGTTGCAAACCCTCTTTCGGAATTATTTGCATTTTTTCCCCCACATAATGAAAAAAACATTCAAATCTGTCTGTGAATGGACACCAGAACGAATGACACTGCACAATCCTCAAAACACACGAGCGATGGATTTCACAAAATCTGGACATCCCTATTGACTACTGAACATAACAATGTAAGATGCCACCCCAAAAAGTCATGGGAAGTTCTCCACCTCTTTTCTGTCTCCCCCATTTTCACATCCCCTCTCCTTTCCTACAAATGTGCTGAAAAATTTATCAACTGTACCCCCATACATTTACATTGTTATGAGCAGTGGGCTCTCTCCATGAAATCAAGAACTGTCCTTTCCCAGGATTCTTGATCACATGGAGACAGTCCTCTGTGCATCCAGTTGTATGTACACGAATACATTTAGGATCCATTCAGGCCTCATAATGAATGCCTGGAACTCACAATCCAATCCCCACCACCACCATGTATGTATTCACATGTAAACAGCCGCAGCCTATGCAAAGAGGAGTATGGGATTCCCAATGTCTTAACTATTGATGGTCTGTCATATCACAGGTTTTTGCACTGCAGGGAGTACTTGAACTGAAATTATATACAAGTAGAAGGTACATTGGTTCCATAAGGAGAACCTTTCCTAGCTGCTATTCTTTTTGCCACCGTTTTAAAAAATGAAGTGGAGTCATCTCACCTTTCCAATTCAGTCAAAATTCCTGTAGAACAGACAGGGTATTAAATTATTGGTTGTACAGACATCCCCTGCTTCTTTCACTCATTAGCTTAAGAAGATGTAAGTCCCTTAAGAATCTAGAGGTAACTTTAAAAAATTAATTGAAATCTGGCAGCTGAAATGTGAACTGTCGACTTTTTCCACTATTAAAATAATAGACTTGTTTTCATAAACTCTCCAGATGCTTTACCTAGACTATTACACTTTCCTGACTTCTGTCACATCTCTGAGAGAAATACGCCACTGTTCAAAATCATAGAATAGTCAGAGTTCCCAGTAGAAAAGTAACCACAGAAAGTAGTACAAACTTCACTTCCCTCACCGTTTCTCTCAAATCAGTGTTGGTTAAGAAACGCAAACATCATTAGCGACAGGGACACATAAATTGCCTGCAGTCAAACTGTTTATATCCATCACTGCATCTGAATTTTAATAAAGTTGGCTTTATAAGCAACTATTTCTACATTGGCACCTTCTCATTTAATAAGCCCCTTCCCTGTCTTCAGTCAGAACCCATCTGCTTTATGTCCAAGGTATTTTGCTCAAGATTCAGAAATTTTTTTTGGCTGAATTAATGACAGAACTAGAAAATAATTTCCAGTGTTATAGTTCTTACGTCAGGGAAGAAACCCAAACCTTAACGTGGCTTGAATGGAAAAGAATGCTGGAATATATTCTGAAGACATCATGTATGCAGATAATTCCCTCTTCAGTAACAGAAAACTGCATAATTTCAGGGAACAAGATAGATAGAAGCCACAGCTGGTGAAAATGTTGCCAATTTTTGTGACTGGTTAATAAATAAGTACATACATACATAAAACCGCCACTGAAATTTAATTTGGCCATGAAGGTACAACAAAATATGACTGAGAAAGTGGAAAAGCAAGGTACAATTTTAGAACTGTAGGAGCTTTCAGAGGAGGTAATAATTCAGTTTGTCTGAATGACAGCTTACTTGAAGCGAAGAAATCAGGTCCAAGTACCTCTTGCCCAAACAAATCTTTTAAACGAGGGGCCTCTGACAACTTTCTACCTGCAGCTTATTGCTGAAGAAATCTTGCTATCCTTTCATGTATATAAAAAAAATAATTATAACATTAAAATACAGTTACAGTCCATAAACCAATTATTAAATACAATGAAAAAGATTAAAATAAATTATCCCTGATACTTATGAATTATCTCAGTATTACCATAGTCTTATGAAATAAACTTACCATTTTATCAAATAGGGGGAAAAAGTTCTTTTAATATAGGTTATCTATGTCATCAATTGCCACTCCCCCCTCCCCCGAATGAAGATGAAAGGTATAACTTGGACTTTAAGGGGCACAACCTCATTAATAACAAGATCTGCAATGAGCAGCAAGTTGCTAATATTCCTAACTAAATTGTTGGCACCCTGCAACATGAGAAAACAACTGGGAAAGACTTCATCTGTCTCCAGGATAGGCAATATCACTCTGGCTTAAACTGGATTAACTAGGTTGCTGATCCACTTCTCATAGCCTGCTCACCCTAAGGGTAAGTCAAGGGGAGCCTTTCTTGATCATCCCCATTGCTGCTGGTCAGAGATCAGTAGGCCAAAGACTCCATTCCCAGTAGCAGTCCCACATACTCTGAAGCTGGCTGCTAATGAGAGGTAGGTTGAGTAACCATCCCTTCATGCTCAAGGTAGGGATGGGGGAGACATTTTGTTTGGTTCACACTTTAATGCGAACCTACCTAATTTTGTAGTTTCAAACCAATACATGATCTGAAACTCAGTTATCCTTTGAAATTTGCACTTCTCCAAATTTCACAATGGAGTTCTATAATAAAAACAACAATAACAACAGCAACAACATACAAAAATGTGTATATAGGGATTGGAAAAGTGCAAAACTGGGGGAAACTGAAATGGACAGATATGTCCATTCTAGTTCCACATACCTCAAGGTATTCACCAACGTATCCTCTCATACTTTCCCCTCTGTCCAAGATCCTGCTGAACCCAGTGACTCAACAATAAGCCATGTTCTAGATTAGATTATTTTTACCAAGGAGAAGAATGAGAACATGGGGGATGAGTCTAGAAGGTGCTAGATGTTGACACTGCAACATCCCCACTTCCCAACACATTGCACACTTTGAGTATTGCTGATACTCAGCTGTTTTCCAGTTCTGTGAGCAAACGTACCTCTGTTTCCCATCTCTTGTTCACATATAGGGATGTCAGAGAATTCCACTACGGATCTCGGGGAGGCCAAATGCCAGCGCATTAGGCCACCCGAAATCGGTGGCGGAACGGTCTGCCCCCCCCCGCCCCCCCAGGATGAGACTTACCTGGGGCGGATCTTCCTGGCGGCGGCGGTGGCGGTGGCTCTGGTGGCCGGTCTTCCGACCGGCTGCCGCCGCCGCCATTTCCAGTTTTTTTAAAAAAAGACGTGATAGGCTATGTAAAGATTTACGTAGCCTATCACGGCTAGGTTTTTAAAAAAAACCATGACAGGCTATGTAAATCTTTATGTAGCCTATCACGACTGACTTAAAAACAAAACAAAACAAAACAAAACAACGCGCGTACACAAATGGCGGCGGCTGTGGCCGCTGCCATTTGCGTACGCGCGTTGTTGTTTTTTTAAAGTCAGCTGTGATAGGCTACGTAACCATTTATGTAGCCTATCATGGCTGACTGCAGGGACGCAAACGGCGGTGGCTATGGCCGCTGCCATTTGCGTCCCTGCTAGCCAGCGGCCAGATGTCTGGCTGCTGGCGGAGCCGGCCGGCGGCTCTGCAGAATCCCTGCGGAGCACAGCCGGCTGGCCAGGATTCCGGGGGGGCGAGGAACGGAGCGCCTCCCCCCCATCCAGGATTCTGGGGGAAGGGATGGAGCACCTGCCCCGCCACCATCAATATAATCCACGAAAGATAAGTGACTTTTGTACATCCCTAGTTCACAAAGTGGGGAGATGGTCTGTGCACAGCAATGGACAGAAAGATTTGAACTTTAAAAGTTTGACAGCCTAGTTGTCTTCTTATTTATCCACTTCCACAGTTGAGCACCCTGAGTGATAGACTCTTAGCTTCTGGAGAACCTTAAACCTGCCACAACTTATCTTCCTTTAGCAGAAATCTGTCATGGCAGCTTGAGCAAACTGATCAGTAGTCATTGATTCAACAGCCATTGAATGGGATCATTCAGCAGTGTTTTAAAGAAGAGGGCAATTATAAAGCAGATAGCTGACCAGTGTTGACCCCTTGGCACAAAAGGCACTTACTCATGGGTTGTCCTAAAAGTCTCCATGGATACCTAATACATTAGAACTGTTCTCATTTGAATGTAGAACCTGTGAAAGAAGAACAGCCCTAAAAGTGGAGCTTTTTATGGTTGTTCAAGGCTTATTATATAAAATCTCTTGGATCATGTTACAGCAGATGAATCAGGTGAGGTATCTGCAGTCTTGTCCACTTTTGTTGGATGTCTTTCAACTGGTATTTATTTATTTATTTATTTTATTAAATTTATTAATCGCCCATCTGGCTGGTCACCCAGCCACTCTGGGTGATGTTCAGCATACAATAAAACAGTTTTAAACAATAAAATTCTACAGTAAAAACATATTCTAAAATACCCTAACCCACCCCAAATGCCTGCCTGAAAAACCACATTTTTAATGTACGGTGGAAGCTCATTAAAGAGGGGGCATGGCAGAGTTCCCTAGGGAGGGAGTTCCACAGAGTGGGGGCCACCACAGAGAAGGCCCTCTCCCTCGACCCCACCAGTCTAGCTGTCCTGGCTGATGGGGCAGAGAGAAGGCTATCTGAGGCTGATCTTGTTAAGTGGCCTGTCTAGTGTTGCTGGAGGTGCTCCTTAAGATAGGCTGGGCCAGAACCATATAGGGTTTAAAGGTCAAAACCAACACCTTGAATTTGGCCCAGAAAACAACTGGTAACCAGTGCAACTCCTTCAGCACTGGAGTGATGTGATCTCGCCAGCGGCTGCCTTTAATCAGGCGAGCTGCAGTGTTCTGTACCAGCTGCAGCTTCTGAACTGTCTTCAAGGGTAACTCCACGTAGAGCGCATTACAGTAGTCTAAATGAGAGGAGACCAGGGCATGTACTACCGATGGGAGCAGATGGTCAGGAAGGAAGGGGCGCAGCCACCCTATCAGATGGAGTTGATACAGTGCTGTCAGGCTCACAGCTGACACCTGAGCCTCCATGGACAGCTGGGAGTCCAAAATGACCCCCAAGCCGCGGACCTGGTCTTTCAGGGGTAGCCGTACCCCATTCAACACCAGGTCAACATCTCCCAGCCTCCTCTTGTCTCCCACCAAAAGTACCTCAGTCTTGTCAGGGTTCAGCTTCAGCTTATTCCTCCCCATCCAGCCACTCACAGTTTCCAGACATTTGGACAGGGATTCTACGGCCAACCTTGGTGAAGATTTGAACAAGAGGTAGAGCTGTGTGTCATCCGCATATTGATGACACCACACCCCAAACCTCCTGATGATAGCCCCCAGTGGCTTCACATAGATGTTAAATAGCATCGGGGAGAGGATGGAACCCTGTGGCACCCCACGAGTAAGTGGCCACGGGTCCGAAACCTCCTCTCCCAGTGCTACCCTCTGGTACCTGCCGGAGAGGAAGGACCGGAACCACCGCAATACGGTGTCTCCAATGCCCAACTCCTCCAGGCAGTCCAGGAGGATACTGTGATCAATGGTATCAAAAGCTGCTGAGATGTCAAGGAGAACAAGGAAGGAGCATTCACCCCTATCCAGAGCCCTCATCGTATCATCCACCAAGGTGACCAAGGTTGTTTCTGTCTGATGCCCAAGCCTGAAGCCCAACTGAAATGGGTCTAGATAATCGGTTTCTTCCAAGTGTGCCTTCAACTGCATCGCTACCACCCGCTCAATCACCTTGCCCCAAAATGGCAGATTTGAGACTGGGCGAAAGTTGTTCAGAACTTGGGGATCCAAGGATGGCTTCTTTAAGAGTGATCTTATCACTGCCTCCTTGAGGGCTGATGGCATCACTCCCTCCTCAAGGGAGACGTTCACCACCACCCTGATCCCCTCACCCAGTCTCTCTCTGCTAGGGATGTCAGAGAATTCTGCGACGGATCTCGGTGAGGCCGAATGCCAGTGCATTCGGCCCCCCGAAATCTGTCGTGGAACGAAGCCCCTGCCCCCCCAACCCACGAAAGGCATGCGGGACAAAGTCCCCACTGCCCCCACCCCACGAAAGGCACGTGAAATGGAGCACTTACCTGCTCCCGTCCGTGCTGCTTTGCGAATGGCGGCCGTCCTGGCCGCCATTCGCTTCCTCCCCTTCCTAGCCGTTGTAGGCTACATAAATACTTACGTAGCCTTTCACGGCTAATGCAAGGATGCCATTTGCATCCCTGCGGAGGCCGTGATAGGCTACATAAGTATTTACGTAGCCTATCATGGCGGGGGGGGGGAACCCTGCGTATGCAAATGGCAGCTACCGCCATTTGCGTACGCTGGGTTTTTTCCCCCAGCCGTGATAGGTTACGTAAATACTTATGTAGCCTATCATGGCTTAATACAGGGATGCAAATGGCGGCGGCTACAACAGCCACCATTTGCATCCCTGCAGGGCTGCCCAGCGGCTGGATGTCTGGCTGTGGGCGGCCGGAGGCGGCCGGCGGCTCTGTGGCTTGGCCACAGAGCAGAGCCGGCTGGGCAGGATTCTGGGCGGAGGGACGGAGTGCCTCCCCCCCATCGAGGATTCCAGGGGGAGGGATGGAGTGCCTCTCCCCCACTGCAGATGCCCCTGTGGGGAGCCAGATAAGGGATTCATACATCCCTACTCTCTGCAGCCCATAGTGAGCCAAGATGGGCAAGGATCAAGTAAACAGGTGGTCAGCCTTACAGATGAAAGCACCTTGTCCACTTCATCAGAAGGAAGAAGCTGGAACCGATCCCACAAAACTGGTTTGCCACAGGCCGCCTCCTGCTCACTAACTGTATCCACAGTGCATGGAATAACACTCCTAATCTGATCAATTTTATCTGTGAAGTGCCTTGCCAAGGCCTCACAGGAGGCCTTAGAATGCTCCAGTGGTTCCGGAGCCACAGGACCGACCAGGCTCCGGACCACTTGGAACAGCCTCCTGGGACAGCACTCTGCAGACGTGATAGAGGCAGCATAATATTCCTGTTTTGCTGCCTTCACCGCCACGTGATAGGCTGAAGATACAGCTCTAGCCCGTGTCTGATGGTCTTTGGAGCAAGACTTCCCCACTGGCACTCTAGCCGTCTCACCTCCTGTTTCAGAGCTCGTAAGTGCGGATTGAACTATGGTTCAATCCAAGTCCTGTTCAGCGGGAGAGGGCGTTTCGGGGCCACCCGATCTAATGCCCTAGTGATTGCGGCATTCCACCCACCCACTAGGGTCTCGACCGAGTGGCCATTGGTGTGCTCCAGGGAATCCCCAAGCGTGTTCAGGAATCCATTTGGATCCATGAGACGCCTGGGGTGGACCATTTTAATGGCTTGAGGGCATTGACACAGTGCTTGTACCTGTTCATGTGACCACTTCCATATTGTATCCTTGTCCCTTGTGGCTTATTAAATCTGGCAGGGAGGGAACAACCACCTGGGTCAAGGAGTTGATCAATGCCTCCTTGTGAGTGGGTGGTTCCAGGATACCTGAAGGAGACAGTAGTCAACCACTCCTGGAGAAATCCTCCCTGGACTTCAGGCTGGTGGCAAATGTTCCTTTCCTTGGCAAGGTTCTTGAGTGGGTGGTTGCTGACCAGCTCCAGATGCTTTTGGATGAGACCAATTACCTGGATCCATTTCAGCTGTGGTTCAGGCTAGATTGGTACAGAAACAATCTTGATTGCCCTGTATGATGACCTATGCTGGAAAAGAGGCAGGGGAAATATGACCCTTTGATCTCCTGGTGGCTTTGAATAACATTGACCTTGGTATCCTTCTGGGGCAACTGTTTGATTTGGGAGTGGAAGGTACTGCATTGTAGTGGTTTCATTCCTACTCTGATGGATGGCTCCAGAAGGTGGTACTTGGGGGATATTCTCAGCCCCATGGATTCTTCAGTATGGGGTTCTACAGGGTCATTCTCCCCCTCCCCACAATTCTATTTAACATCAACATGAAACTATTGAGTGTGGTTATCCGGAGTATGTTGATGATACCCAGTGTGCTGATGACACACCATTTTTATTTGTTAATTTCATCCACATCAGATGAGACTATGTGTGTGCTAGATCAGTGCCTGGCTGTGACAATGCACTGGATGAGGGCAAAGAAACTGAAACTCAATCCAGACAAGATTCAGATACTGTTAGTGGATGGTTCTTCTGACTGGATGGAGGGCGTTCATCCTGTTCTGGATGGGGTTGCATTACCCCTGCAGAAGCAGATTTGTAGAATGGGTCTCCTGGAGATATCATTGTCACTTGAAGTTCAAATAACCCATTGGTCATATTTTGGTGCCAGGTTAAGACTTTCCTCTTATTCCCATGCATTTGATGGCATATAATAAGGTTTTCTAATGTGAGCTTTTATTCAGTCATATTCAGATTATTTTAATTTTTTTGAAATGTGAAGTTACTGCAGCTGAAGATGAGTTAAGCTGGGAGCTGGGGCAGGCAGAAAGGGCCTGTTTTGTTGAGCAAGTAAGGGCAGAAAGCCAAGACCCTGGTACTCATTAGGGATGCCAGAGGAAATTGATCTTTGCAAATAGGGATGTCAGAGAATTCCATGACGGATCTCGGTGAAGCCGAATGCCAGTGCTTTTCGGCCCCCCGAAATCCATCACGGAATTAAACCCCCACCCCCCCACCCCACGAAAGGCGTGCGGGACGAAGTCCCCGCCGCCCCCACCCCACGAAAGGCGCGCGAAACGGAACACTTACCTGCTCCCGTCCGCGCTGCTTTGCGAATGGCGACCATCCTGCAGCCGCCATTCGCTTCCTCCTCTTCATAGCCATGATAGGCTATGCAAATACTTATGTAGCCTATCACAGCTAACACAGGGATGCCATTTGCATCCCTGCAGAGGCCGTGATAGGCTACATAAGTATTTACGTAGCCTATCACGGCACGGGGGCGGAAAAACACAGCATACGCAAATGGCGGCGGCTACCGCCATTTGCATACGCTGGGTTTTTTTCCACCCTGCCGTGATAGGCTACGTAAATATTTACATAGCCTGTCATGGCTCAATACAGGGACAGAAATGGCAGCGATTTTGACAGCCACCATTTGCATCCCTGCAGGACTGCCCAGCGGCCGGATGTCCGGCTGTGGGTGGCCAGAGTTGGCCGGCAGCTCTGTGGGTTGGCTGCGGAGTGGAGCCGGCCAGGCAGGATTCCAGGGGGAGGGACGGACCGCCTCCCCCCCACCGCAGATTGCCCAGTGCAGAGCCAGGTAGGTGTTTCGTACATCCCTATTTGCAAATTCCATTATGCACTGACTTGATCTGCTCCCCCTGGACTAACATGTGAACTGGAACATAGCTATCCATTGGTTTTTGACCTTCTAAGGATGTTGCAGCATAGTTCTAGGCTTTAAAAAAAAGCATCAAAATGCATTTTAATACGTCCATTTTGAGAGAAAATACTCCTAAAATATTATTTAAATATGAGTTTTTTAAACATAGATTTTTATTTAAAAAAAAATACACACAAAATGCAGAAATGGGATGGAACAGATTTATGGGTGAACACATGCAAAAATTAGATGGACCAGACACAGAGTGAACTATCCATCCCTAGTACTCATGCGACATGCAGCAATATTACCTGCCCATATCAGCAGCTCATGTTATACACTCATATTTCCTTCTGTGCTGGAAGAGTAGACTCTGAAGCATGAAACTCAGTAAGCTAGGTCCCAGCCTCAGGTCTGGTTCCTAACAGGGTTCCTAACAAACATTTCAAAGTTAGATGCAGATACTATTAAGCAGATATAAGATGAAAGAATAAGATGTTTGTATAGCTTGTGTCAGGAATGGGGAAGCAACCTGCTGCTTGTCTCAAAAAAGCAGCCTGTCCCTTTGAGCATTCCTGCTGAATGTTTGGAAATCCTCAAGGGTTTCCAAGCATTCAAATAGAATGCTCAAAAGGTATGATTTATGCCCCCCCCCCATCTTTTCCTCCTCCCCAAGGAGAAGCAGCAGCAGCAGCAGCAAAGGGCTCAAGGGGAGACAGCAGAGCCTCTTTTAGCTCAAAGAAGAGCCTCTTCTATCTCAAAGAAGCAATGCTAAACAAACACCATAGTCCCCATTGGAAAATGATGCTATTGGCATCAGATGGACTTCTCACTGGCTGCAAATGATGCGTTCCTTCCCCCCCTGGAATCCTGGCTGGCCGGCTGTGCTCCACAGGGATTCTGCGGAGCCGCCGGCCAGCTCCGCCAGCAGCCGGACATCTGGCTGCTGGCTAGCAGGGACGCAAATGGCGGCGACCGTAGCAGCCATTTGCATCCCTGCAGTCAGCCGTGATAGGCTACGTAAATGTTTATGTAGCCTATCATGGCTGACTTAAAAAAAACACAAACAACAACGTGCATACGCAAACGTGCATACGCAAATGGCGGCGGCCACGGCCGCCGCCATTTGCGTTCCTTATTTTGGCATGTCTTAGTCTACGTCAAGATTTACTAAGACGGCGAAAATAAGGGGAACGTAAATAGCGTAGTGAACGCTACGGTATTTGCATTCCCCTTATTTTTGCTGTCTTAGTCTATGTAAATGTTTATGTAGACTAAGACATGCCAAAATAAGGAACGCAAATGGCGGCGGCCGTGGCCGCAGCCATTTGTGTACGCGCGGTTTTTTTTTTTTTTAAAGTCAGATTTGATAGGCTACGTAAAGATTTACATAGCCTATCACGGTTTTTTTAAAAAAACCTAGCCATGATAGGCTACATAAATCTTTACGTAGCCTATCACGTCTTTTTTTTTTTTTTAACTGGAAATGGCGGCAGCGGCTGCCGGTCAGAAGACTAGCCGCTGCCGAACCGCCACCAGAGCCGCCACCGCAGCCACCGCTGCCAGGAAGATCCGCCCCAGGTAAGTCTCATCCCGGGGGGGTGGTGGGGGGGGTGGCAGGCCATTCTGCCACCGATTTCGGGGGGCCAAATGTGCTGGCATTCGGCCACCCCGAGATCCATGGTGGAATTTTCGTAAATCCCTATGTTTTACACGGTGACATAGGAGGCAAGGCCAGCATGCGCAGCCCTGGTCTCCTATCCAGTTTAAGCCCTCATGCATTCAGGCGAATGGCTGAACAGGACTAATCTGACAATGACAATAGTGACTCATTCTTGACTGCTTTTAGTGCACTGGAATATCATTTGGAGCGGGAGGCAGATTCACATTTGTATATTGACTAGTTGGCTTCATTTCACTATTTCACTTCCAGATTTATACACTGAAATTTTAAAGATCTGCCCCAAGGTAGAATGTGACTGCAGATTTCATTTCGTTTCTAGTGAGCCCTTCAGAATGACTGCTGTGCCTGATGGAATTATTTTGTTTGCTTAATTGGGACTGTGTAAAATTGGGAGCAGGTGAGGAAGGTTTATTATCTGATTGAAGATCTACTATACATGTAATTATAGGCACAAATAAAACTATTATTAAAATCATGCTGTTTTAACAGTTATTTGTTTCTAATCATTTCCTAATAAAGGGGGAGAATGGCAAGAGTGAGCAGGAATAATTTGCTGTTAATCAAGAATAATAAAGTGAGCAGTCTAATTTCCTCATCAAACATCTCTGATTAGAATGTCATTACAGCTCTCTGTTTCCAATTGATTACATGTTGATTGAGAGGAAGGTAGACTGTGGAGGAGTAAGAAAAATAAATTTATTCCTCAGGTACCTCTGGGGATAGTCCCTATAGTGTACTAACAGTACAACCCTCTGTGTGTCTATTCAGAAGTGAACCACACTGAGTTCTGCTGGAGTTACTCCCATGTAAGTGTGTATAGGATTGTGACATAAAGCTGCACTCTTATTCATGTCTACTTGGAATTAAGTCCCATTAAGTTCAGTGGGGTTATTCCCAGTTTACTGGGTGGTAGATTGCAGCCTAAGGCAAATATTCCCTGTTTAGTGGGTAGAAGATTGCCACCTAAGACCGCAATACCTGATGGAGCACCTCTCCTAGCATGATCCTACCTGTATACTATGTTCATCATCTAAGGCTGTCTTCCAGTTCCAGGTGCTTCCTCTGAGGGAGGCTCAGAAGGTGGCAACAAGGTAGAGGGACTTTTTGGTGGTGGCCCTCCAATTCTGGAATGAACTCCTTAGCAAAGCCTTCCTTGTGCCAACACTGTTATCTTTAAGACCTTCCTCTACTCCCAGGCATTTGGCAGCATATGATAGGTTTTTAATCAGGTAATGGGATATTGTTTGGTTATGTGTGTGTGTACATGTGTCTTTTCTGTTTATATGTTTGTAGCTGTTTTTCATTCATTCATTCATTCATTCATTCATTCATTGATTTATTACATTTACAGTCAGGGCCAGAAATATTGGAACAAGGATAACTGTTTTGGCAGTTAGCCTCTGTACACCACCACACTGAAGTTGAAAGGAAACACACCTAGGGATGGCGGAGAATTTCTCCCCGAAACTTCGGGGGGCCGAGCGCCAACGTGTTCGGCCCCCCGAACAAGTTTCAGGGAGAAATCCTCTGAACCCCCCCCACCCCCCGCACCCACCCCCCGGGATGGGACTTACCTTCACCGAATGTCCCTCCCGGTGGCGGGTCCGGCCGGCGGTTCGGCGGGTGTTCGAGCGGGGCGGGAGCGGCAGCCGGTCTTTTGACCGGCTACCGCCGCCGCCATTGCAATCAAAGAAAAAAAAAACACGCCCCATGATAGGCTACGTGACGATTCACGTAGCCTATCACGGCTAGATTTGCAAAGTCAGCCGTGATAGGCTACGTCAATCGTCACGTAGCCTATCACGGGTGACTTAAAAAAAAAAAAGCGTGTACGGATAATGGCGGCCCCCATAGGGAGCCGCCATTCCCGTTCCTTATTTGGTCGCTGTAGTCTACTAAGGGCTATTAGCTGTAGCCCTTATTTTCGCCATAGTCTATGTAAACATTTACGTAGACTACAGCGACTAAATAAGGAACGTGAATGGCGGCTCCCTATGGGGGCCGCCATTAGCGTTCGCGCTTTTTTTTTTTTTTTAAAGTCACCCGTGATAGGCTACATGATGATTGACGTAGCCTATCACGGCTGACTTTGCAGATCTAACCGTGATAGGCTACGTGAATCATCACGTAGCCTATCAGGGGGCGTGTTTTTTTTTTAAAAAAAACTTTCGCGTTCGCGGCTGGGCGAGGCGGGAAGCCTCCTCCCCGGCCTGAATTTCGGCCGGGGCGAGGCAGGAAGCCTCCCCCCCGGCCTTAATTTCAGCCGGGGCGAGGCGGGAAGCCTCACCCCCCGGCCTGAACTTCGCGGGGGGAGCAGCGAAACGCCTCCCCCCAACTGCGAACGTCCTTCGACGACAGGTAAGGGACTTTCGTCCACCCCTAAACACATCCAGATGGGAGTGAAGTCAGGACTTCCAGCTGTAATTCAAGGGGCTTGACAAAAGTGGGGCACTAACCATTCAGGAAGGACAGCCAGTGGCATGCACACACCACATTGTTGGTGGCTCATAAGTAATGGAACAAACCAACATCATTTCAGACTTAAGGATTTTAATACCTGGATGAAAATCCTTTGCAGTCAATAACTGACTGAAGTCTGGAACCTATGGATATGACCCAATGCTGAGTTTCCTCCCTCGAGATGCTTTGCCAGGCCTTTACTGCAGCTGCCTTCAGCTGCTGCTTGTTTGTGGGTCTTTCTGCCTTCAGTCCTGTCTTCAGTAAGTGAAAAGCATGCTCTATTGGGTGGAGATCAGGTGACTGACTTGGCCATTGAAGAACATCCCACTTCTTTGCCTGGAGAAACTCTTGGGTAGCTTTTGCTGTATGTTTTGGGTCATTATCCATCTGCAATATGAAGTGGCGTCCTATCAGTTTGGCAGCATTCGGCTGAGTCTGAGCAGAAAGTATAGCCCTATGCACTTCAGAATTCATCCTGCTGCTTTTCTCAGCAGTCAGGTCATCAATAAACACCAGTGACTCGGTTCCATTGGCAGCCATACATGCCCATGCCATAACACTGCCTCCACCATGTTTGACAGATGATATGGTATGCTTTGGATCACGAACTGTTCCTTTCCTTCTCCGTACTTTTCTCTTCCCATCATTCTGGTACAAATTAATCTTGGTTTCATCAGCCCAAAGAATCTTATTCCAGAACTGGGCAGGCTTTTTTAGGTGTTTGCTGGCAAAGGCTAATTTGTCTTGTCTGTTCTTGAGCGTTACCAGTGGTTTGCACCTTGTTGTGATGCCTCTGTATTTACATTCATAGAGCTGTCTCTTGACTGTAGATGTTGACAATGACATGCCTACCTCCTCAAGAGCATTCTTGACCTGGCTAGATGTTGTGAAAGGGTTCCTCTTCACCATGAGCAGAATTCTGCGGTCATCCACTGTAGTTGTCTTCTGTGGTCTTCCAGGCCTTTTGCTGTTGCTGAGCTTGCCAGTTAATTTCTTCTTTTTCAGGATGTTCCAAACTGTTGTGTTGGCTACTCCCAATGTTTTTGCTCTCTCTCTCTGATGGGTTTATCTTGTTTCCTCAGCCTAATGATGGCCTCCTTCACTCGCATGGACACCTCTTTGGACCTCATGTTGGGAGTTGCAGTGAACAGCTACCAAATGCAAATGTCACACTCAGAACCACCTCCAGGCCTTTTATCTGCTTGCTTGGCCATGGTGTACCCAGGAAACAGGCCACACCTGGCCATGCAGCTGCTTGTCAGCCATTCATTCCATTACTTATGAGCCACCAATGATGGGTGTGTGTGTATGCCACTGGCTGTCCTTCCTGAATGGTTAGTGCCCCACTTTTGTCAAACCGCTTGAATTACAGCTGAAAGGCCTGACTTCACTCCCATCTGGTTGTGTTTCCTTTCAGCTTCAGTGTGGTGGTGTACAGAGGCCAACTGCCAAAACAGTTAGCCTTGTTCTGATATTTCTGGCCCTGACTGTATATCCCACCTGGCAGGGTGGAAACTGAGCTGATAGAGCCCCAGAGCAGTTCTGATTCTGAGGAGGAACAGCAATCCGTGGGAGAGGAGCTCGCTCATCTCTCACAGGCACAGCAGCTGGCAGAGATTCCTCCTGTCAGCATTCCTGGGATAGATAGTGACCCTGGCAGTGAGAGAGTGCTGGAGGGGGGCTTGCTGGACTGTCAGTGCCGACGCAGGGAGTGATGACAGATGGAGGGCGCAGAAAGGAGGCATAGTGCTCATTTGACGCACAAGCAACGGTCACGTCCGGAGGACCCAAGGGAAAGAGAAAGGATCTCTCCCTAGCCCATAAATTCAGGGTCTTCCTGTGATTCTCCTTCAAATGGGGACCAACTACCTATCCTGGAGCATAGGCTACTCTGGCACTCTGATATCTTTCCCCAGTGCTGTTCCTTGCTTAGTCGCTGGTGCTTAGCATCTGAAAGAGTCATTAAGTTGTAAAAGGATTAAAGCCTTGAAAATAATCCTTTTGTCTGTGTCTTGAGTTGGCTATTGGAGTAGACTGTAAGAGGCAGCTAGGGCGCCCCTGACACCACCTTTCTTCCATCATGGAACTCAAGATGGCTATATGTGGTTCCTAGGTGGTCTCCCCTCCAAGCACTGACCAGACTCAGACGTGCTTAGCTTCAGCAAGGTGGGTGCCTCATGTTCCTTCAGACTATGCCCTGAGACCATAATACTGGTCTTTTATCCGTAATACTGTCTTTTAAAGGTTTTTAATCTTTGTAAACCATCCAGAGAGCTTCGGCTATTGGGCTGTATAGAAATGTAATAATTGAATGACATGAAATGAAATTGCCACATAAGGCTCCAATCCTATGCATGTCTACTCAAAAGTAAGTCTTAGTGATTTCAATGAGACTCTTTAAGGTAAGTGGATATAGGATTGTAGTAGTCCTATGCACATTTACTTGGGGTAAGCCCCATTCAACTCACTGGGACTTGCTTCAGAGTAAACTGGAATAGGATTCACACCAACTAATCTTCAGATTTTGAAATTGATAATGTTGGTCTATAGGAGGGCTGGGCAATTTGTGGCGCTCCAGATGCTTTGGCCTACAGCTCCTATCATTCCTCACAATTGGCTATGCTGGCTACAGGTGATGGGAGCTATAGCCTGAAACTTCTGGAGGGCCACAAATTGCCCATCCCTGGTCTATAAATTTCAGTTGGACTACTATGACATATCTAAGAGCTACCATTTCACTGGTTTGTGCACTGGGTTGGAATTGGAGCTGTGCACAGATGGTCTCTTGAAATTCTCCACCTTATTTGTGGGCAAAGAAATTGCAGGGACAATTTCACCAAATTTCTCCAGGGGATTTGTTTTTGGGTTTTTTTGTACTACCACTGCAAGTGGTAACAGCATCAACTGTGCAGGCAGCCTGGCCTCCATTTTGCATCCTCCACAAGGCCCCATACCTAGCCTTGTTCTGGGGCTTTGTGGGGGCAGGCAGGGGAAGGTGGCCACCACACAGACACACACTGGTGAAGAAAATTTGAAGAAAATTCCAAATTGTGGAAATAAAAGTGGCCTTTTATTTCTAGGGGCAGGGATAAAAAAAGAGAAATGTGTTCTGAATGTTTTGGGTTCAGGTCTGATTGTCTAGTTCAGCACCTTCCCTAGTGTCTTCCAAAGCCTGAATTTCTGAGGGGTGGTTGTGGATACATATTGTCCCTGATGCAGATGCTTATAATATCACTACTGTGTTCAGCTGTAGGAAAGAGTGGAGCTCGTGCTATGCCAAAATCTGTCCTTCAGTTTCCTGAAAGTTTTCTTTCCCCTTTTGAGCATCTAATCACTGCAAGGTGGCCAAGGATGCCGAGTGTGTGTTTTCTTTCTATTACACATCTCTCAATTCCTCTGCAGCCTCCCAGGTTGCCTTTGTCTCCTGAACTGAAAAGCCTTATGAGAGGAATTAACTCCTGATGTCTTCTCCTGAGCTTCAACTGAAGTGTGGGAAGCTAAGGAGGCTAAGGAAAGATGATGGTACCATGAAACACAGGATACCACTTGGCCACCTCATAAATAAGGTAAGCACAAGAACCCCAAACCCAGCCCATGATTTTTTTTCTAATTTGAATTTCTTTTCAAAAGCAATTTCTTTTCTATCAAATTAAATGAGAATGGTAAAAAAAAAAAAGTAGGGAGAAATTTTGGGCACAGCACTAGTTGGAATAATACTGCCAGCATATCCACTGTAGTATCTTCAGTGGATTAAATAGATTTAGTACAACACACTGGTTCAAGAAAACAAGTGGTCCATGTGCTGCTGGAATGGGCAAAGAAACCTAACAATTTCCAGTCCATTGTAACTGGAGAAAAATAGTGCTACTGAAAATTAAATTTAGCAGACAGTTAGGGGCAATTCATGGCATTACAGCTACTGGCCAAGCATTCCGTTGGTAAGGAGATTATTCAAAGCTATCTCACTCAGAGCCTTGTCACTGGACCACCAGCAATGGTGATGGAGCAAGCCCATCGGTGTTCTCTTGATAATGCTGTGCCTACTGTTGGTGTGATAAACCAAGCACAGTTCTGCCCTGAAGTGGAGAGGCAGCTAGGGGTGGACAAAAGTCACTTACCTGTCCCCGAAGGACGTTCGCGGTGGGGGGGAGGCGCTTCGCTGCTCCCCCCGCGAAGTTTAGGCTGGGGGGGAGGCTTCCTGCCTCGCCCAGCCGAAATTCAGGCCGGGGAGGAGGCTTCCCACCTTGCCCGGCCGAAATTCAGGCCAGGGAGGAGGCGCCTCGCCTCGCCCGGCCGCGAACGCGAAAGTTAAAAAAAACCCCAAAAACGCCCCCTGATAGGCTACGTGATGATTCACGTAGCCTATCACGGTTAGATCTGCAAAGTCAGCCATGATAGGCTACGTCAATCATCACGTAGCCTATCACGGGTGACTTTAAAAAAAAAAAAAAGCACGTACGCTAATGGCGGCCCCCATAGGGAGCCGCCATTCGTGTTCCTTATTTAGTCACTGTAGTCTACGTAAATCTTTACGTAGACTACAGCGACCAAATAAGGAAAGGGAATGGCGGCTCCCTATGGGGGCCGCCATTATCCGTACACACTTTTTTTTTTTTTTTAAAGTCACCCGTGATAGGCTACGTGACGATTGACGTACCCTATCACGGCTGACTTTGCAAATCTAGCCATGATAGGCTACGTGAATCGTCACATAGCCTATCAGGGGGCATTGTTTTTTTTTTCTTTCATTGCAATGGCGGCGGCGGCAGCCGGTCGAAAGACCGGCTGCCGCTCCCGCCTCGCTCGAACACCCGCCGAACCGCCGGCCGGACCCGCCACCGGGAGGGACATTCGGTGAAGGTAAGTCCCGTCCCGGGGGGGGTACGGGGGGTGGGGGGGTGCGGAGGATTTCTCCCCGAAACTTGTTCAGGGGGCCGAACACGTTGGCGCTTGGCCCCCCGATGTTTCGGGGAGAAATTCTCCGCCAACCCTACAGCTCAGCTGCAAATATCTATAAGGAAAATGAACCAGTGATACCAGCTAACAACCAAATGAACATGGGAGAGGCGACACTTGTTGAGATCTAGGGGGCTGGGCAAACTGAAAATTATACTGGCACTTAATAAAGGCAGTCAGCTTCCAGAGTGAGACCATTAGTCTATGGGCCAGTTATTCTGATGGGCTCTTACTGCACTCTCAGATACATGTGTTGGGAGCTTTCTAGTTCTTACCACAGGAGTTGGGGATCTTTTGTGCTAGCCTGTGTTCTACTGAGCTGCTGGTCCACACAGTGCCCCTTCAGTACTAGGCTGTATTGCTGGGGGCCCTTTGTTCCATGTATAGGGAAAGGACAGAAGAGGGTGTGTCATGGGCTAGGCTCTTGCGAGAGACTACAAAAATTCCATCTTCAGTCACACTATGGCTGTGGACTGAGTAGCTGGGTTCTAATCCTTCTGCTGCTACCTTCTCCATCAAAAATTATTGTTGCTGGTAGGACTCAAATGTAGGCCTTGCTGTTTAAAGGTCACCTCATCATCTCCCAAGACTGGAAATCAAAGCCATAGCTCTTGTTTCACACTGGACTGCACCTTCCCACTGACCTAGAAACCAGATCACAGGATTGCTTACCAAGGCCTTACTCTTGTAGTGAGTGATTGTTCATACTGGTCCATGTAGACAGCCATTCCACTCCCTAAAAATGTTTTTTTTTTCCCTTCATCACACAGACAGCTGTTAACAGTTTTATGAACGTTGTGAAGAGTTTTTTGAATGTTGTTTATAGGGAATCATTTGTGCACAGCAGAAGTCAAACCCTTTTCCTGGGAAACATGTATGTATAGCATGGATGGGGAAAATGTGGCCCTCCAGATGTTGTTGGAATGCCACTTCTATCATCTCTCACCACTGACTATGCTGGCTAGGGCTGTTGGGAGTTGCAGTCCAACAACATCTGGAAGGCCACATGTTTCCCATTCCTGACCTCTAAGTTCTATGTGCAAACTTCCTAACTACTGGGCTATGGAAGGTGTAATGAGAAATGTGACATCAGCGACACATGATGGCACCCTGCTTGTGCACTGTGAGTGAATGGGTACACAATGAGTTAAAATGAAATGACATCATCTCAGTACTCAGTGCTATTGTCACAAGTTAATTGGTACTTTCCAATAACCATGCATGGCCAATATGAGGGCATTCAAGATGAGAGAAATCATGATTGGTGGGTAGTGACATAGCTGCCAGGGACTCTGTGGAGATGCCTGTTGTTGCTATGTTCGCTGTTTTTCTAATGCCACCTATTGTGCTTTTGACTTTGCCACTGGGAGAGCATAGGATCGCAACTAGATTTCACCAGTGGGGAAAAAGTAAACAGCCTATCTCCACAAATAAAAATATCAAAGGCGGAAGGAACAATGGAACTATGATCTTGGGTGGTTATTATTCATGAGTCCAGCCTGACTCTAATCATTTCTGGGAAGGAAAAACAAAACAAAACAAAACCCCCACACACAATTAAACCCAAACACAATACATTGTTGATAGAAAAAGAGAATATAGGTCTGAATGTTCAAAGAAAAGATTATGCTAAATCCAGGCAGGACTCTAAAATAAATGACTGACTGACTGACCATGGAGTTATGTATTATTTTAAACAAGTCAAGTTTGATTTGGATAATGATCCTAAACCTAACACATTCAGTTCCTAAACTCCTTCTGTGATTAGAGAGTTCTGGGAAACAATAACAACCAGGCATGGAGACATAGTACTTGACTTTTCTCATTAATGCATTGTAAACTCTGACACATCCAGAGGAAGCCCATTTAGCTCCATGTAGAGTCAGGGGTTTCAGTTGTTCCCAACCCTTAAGATGTCAAGCCCTAATTCAGTTAAGGTTGGCATGTGGATAATCAGACATAGACCAGCAATGCGTTATTAGTGTCTTTATGCGCCAACATATATTTTTGATCAGCTTTCACTTACCATTCCAAAGGAGCTGACAGTTTTTCAGTTCCATGAACTACTAGAGAACATCATGCAGCCCACCTATTATTTGACATGGAAGAATGCGTTTCCTAGCTCTGCGCGTTATTATAACCACAATCCTCTGGGGAAAAGAATGTTCATCACATTTGGTGCTGCTTCCTCCAATAATAACCTCTTTGCAATTTGTCAATCAATGAGAATTTGTAGCAGCATTCAGTTCATAGCACTTTTCAATCATGATTAATATTCATATCACCCTGGGATGGGTAAGGAGCAAATTAAGAACAGCTGTATTCTCTAGGGAAGTGCTCCTCCCCACTTATGCTATCAAAACTCTGCTTCTCTTTGAATTGCTTGGATGCTTCTCCTGAGCTTCGCATGCCTCAGCTGTTTATCTTAGCTGAAATTTGTTAGCAAGTTTGGTTCCACCAGGTCCTATCAAATTTGCTCACTGCATTTGTTTGTTTTATGCTTTTGCCAGATTCCCAACAGGACATCCAGCCCTGGTGAGAGGCAGATGCAACCCACTTTGACTAGTAATGTTGCTGAGTTTTGCATTTCCTGCATTAGAAATAGCGGCGTTGCAAGGCCTGGGCCAGTGGAGACTGGTGGCTCTGATGTCAGTGGGACGGTGAATTCCCTCCGGGTTTCAGTCAGAACTCTAAAGGAGCTATCCAAGGGGTTGATGAGAAATGACTGGTTGGCTTTGCCTACTGTGAAATGTGAATAAATCCTAGTAATTATTTCTAAATGTGCATATGTAAACAGAAATCAGCATATGCAGATTTGAGTCCTGTAGGCCTGGGCCACATATCTTTCAAGTGCCTAGTGACACTGCTCCTTGGGAAGAGGAAACGCAGCAGCTTGCAATATTATTTTCAAATATAATTTGAATATTATTGCCCTGAAAGCTCTTCTCTGGAATTTACATCATCTGTAGTGCTGGGAAAACTGCATTTCTCAGCAGTCCTGGCACCTAGTCTGCAGACCACAGTAGCATTCTAGATCAGGAAGAGGGGAGGGGAAGAAAGAGACCACCTCCCTTCCTTCATCCCGCTACTGCTCCTGACAGAACAGTGAGTCTAGTAAGCAGGTAGGTGCTCACAACACTGCATCATTGGGCTGTTGTTGTTTTTTGTCATAGGACTTCATAATTAGTAACAGCAGTAGTTACTTTGCACACAATAACATTATACTATGGGTGCTGTTGTAGTCCTAAGTCTGCATAAACAATAGTATAACAACAACAACAACAATAATATAGTATAAATGGCCCTGACCCTTTACATACCACAAGGGGACAGGACTCTGTCCCAAGGAGCTTACAAGCTTCTACACAAATATGCAGTGGATCTGACAAAAGCAATGAAGAATTTAATGTGTGCCTAGTGCCTACCATTTCAGAATATGATATTGCATTAACAGAACCTCTCAGTTTGTTTTAGGAAGAATTCAAAAGCAGTCCTACTTCAAGGTATCACCCACAGAAGGTTCTGGTGTTCCGTTAGTAGCTAGATCCAATGCTGGGTGGCTGGAGAACTGATGCATGCAAGTATGAACTTGAGCACGCTCCGGGAGAGAGCGCAGGACAGGAAGGCCTGGCGTGCTATGGTCCATGGGGTCACGAAGAGTCGGACACGACTGAACGACTGAACAACAACAACAATAGGTGGCATTGTCAGAGCAAGGGATAGCTATGTTCCACTACATGGGAGCTGTCAAATTTGTTAGCCTCAAAATATCAGAAGAGGCCTGTGAAAAACAGAAGATGGCATAGCCTCTGCCACTTACTAATTTTCCTCATTACTTCTTTCTCTCATGTGTAGTTTGTGACATCTTACGTCAAAGGGACCTCTTTTCATGCATGAGCTATTCTCAGTTATTGTTTCTTTTTCCTAAAAGAAGGTGGCTGTTATTCTGCCCCTGGCTAACTGGACATAGAAAAGGTGCAAGCCAAAAAGCAAGCATTTTGGTCATCAGTCCCATTTGTACATGCACAACGGAGGCTCTGCTTTGGTTCAGCTTGTCTATGATTTGTAATGGCCACTAGTGCCATAACAGCCTACGTGAGGCTGTTATGGCACTATCACTCTACCTCATTCATGGGAGGTACAGACGTCCTCGTCTTCTACTCACGACCCTCTCATATTTTCCCACTTCTTCCTCCACCCTTTTTCTTACCACAGAAAATCTATTAAGAAAAAAAAAGACAGAATGGCTGCATGATGCCAGTTGATTGGTATTTATTTATTTATTTATTTATTACATATCTATACTGCCCAATAGCTGAAACTCTCTGGGCAATTAGCTCTCTGGTAGTGCTGGGACTCCTCCATTCAGACCCTAAGATATTTTATCTCTTAAAATGACACTGACACCAAGCTTCTAGGAATGCAAATGATACAGTCAAGAACAACAGTAAAAGCATTTGATTTGAATCAAGAAATAGGGCTAATAAACCAAATCATGAAGCAACCTATCTTTGGCTGCTGTGAGTGATTAGACAGTGCTCCGTGTTTTCAGCTGTATCTTATGGCTGCTCTGCTTAATCAAACAGATCATCAAAACAACAATGACATTTCACTTATTGCTGCCATGACAGCCCATAAATCCTTGCAGTCAAGACAGATTATAAAGAATGTCACTGCGGAGACTTCACTGTCTCAGGACTTGAGTGAATGGTAGGGAATTAATGATCAAATACGTTTTTGACTTTATCTCTTATTATGTTTGCTATCTATCCTCTGTCTCATTGCTGCAACTAGGAATCTGAATGTGAGTAGTTCAACTGAAAAAAATGGAGAACTGGGCTGGCTGCAATGTAGAACAAGACTGGTATTGCAGACAGTGAAGATACAAACTTAAAAAAGGCCAGGCCAATACCAACATTTAAGTGGACATCCTCTCCTCACATGCATCCTGTGCTTGGTCCTGTGAATGGTGCAATCGCTGCAGTGATAGCAATATCTGCAGAATTTAACTATTATTATGGGAAGTAGCCACATGATTTTGCCATCCCTGAACAGGCCCAGTGTCTGGGGTCAGCAAGGCCAGGTAGCTTCCAAGGGCCCATAGGTAGGGGTGTATGAAACCCCACTTACCTTGCTCCGCTGGGGTCTGTGGGTGGGGGAGGCGATCCGGTCCCCCCCCCCGGAATCCTCGACAGGGGGAAGGCGATCCGGTCTTCCCCCCCGGAATCCTCTGGCCGCCTCCACTCCGCAGCCAGTCTGTGGAGCCACTGGCTGGGTCAATCCGCAGCGGAGCCTCCATCCACTGCTGGGCTGCTGCAGACACAAATGGCATCCTGCGTAGGGGACACCATTTGCATCTCTACGCTAGGCCGTGATAGGCCATGTATTTATTTACGTAATACATAGCCTATCACGGCTAAAGCAGGGACCCAAATGGCATAGGGGACACCATTTGCATCCCTGCTTCAGCTGTGATAGGCCACGTAAATAAATGCGTAGCCTATCACAGCATAGGTAGGGACGCAAATGGCATCCCCTATGCCATTTGCGTCCCTGTTTTAGCCGTGATATGTAGCCTATCACGGCCTAGCGTAGGGATGCAAATGGCGGCCACTGTGCTGGCCACTATTTGGGGCTGCAGCCGCCCAGATGGATGGACCGGATGGCCGACACAAGGTAGGTCCATTCCGGGGGTATTTCAGGGGTAGTGGAAGGTAGTCTGTTCTGCCATGGACTCTGGGAGGCTGGATTCTTTAGAATCTTATTCTTTAGAATCCAGCCTCACTGGAGTCCATGGCAGATTTCTCCACCATCCCTACCTAGGGTTGGATGAAAGGCACTTACCTTTCGTCGAAGCTTGTTCGCGGTGGGGGGGAGGCACTTCGCTGCTCCCCCCGCGAAGTTCAGGCCGAGGGGGGAGGCTTCCCGCCTCGCCCCGGCCGAAATTCAGGCCGGGGGGGAGGCTTCCCGCCTCGCCCGGCTGCGAACTCCATTGTTTTTTTTTTAAAAAAACACCCCCGTGATAGGCTACGTGACGATTAACGTAGCCTATCATGGCTAGATCTGCAAAGTCAGCCGTGATAGGCTACGTTAATCATCACGTAGCCTATCACGGGTGACTTTAAAAAAAAAAAAAAAGCACGTACGCTAATGGCGGCCCCCATAGGGAGCCGCCATTCGTGTTCCTTATTTAGTCGCTGTAGTCTACGTAAAGATTTACGTAGACTATGGCAAAAATAAGGGCAACGCAAATAGCGTTGCCCTTATTTTCGCCGTAGTCTACGTAAATCTTTACGTAGACTACAGCGACCAAATAAGGAACGGGAATGGCGGATCCCTATGGGGGCCGCCATTATCCGTATGCACTTTTTTTGTTTTTTTTAAAGTCACCCGTGATAGGCTATGTGACGATTAACGTAGCCTATCATGGCTGACTTTGCAAATCTAGCCGTGATAGGCTACGTTAATCGTCACGTAGCCTATCAGGGGGGCGTTTTTTTTTTCTTTTATTGCAATGGCGGCGGTGGCAGCCGGTCGAAAGACCAGCTGCCGCTCCCGCCCCGCTTGAACACCCGCCGAACCGCCGGCCGGATCCGCCGCCGGGAGGGACATTCGGCGAAGGTAAGTCCTGTCCCGGGGGGGGGGGTGCGGGGCGCGGGGGGGGTCCGGAGGATTTCTCCCCGAAACTTGTTCGGGGGGCCGAACACGTTGGCGCTCGGCCCCCCGAAGTTTCGGGGAGAAATTCTCCGCCATCCCTATCCCTACCCACAGGCTCAGAAGGGTCCATCCCTACCAACACCTAAAACAGTCCACTTGCTCCTGCTGCCACCATCCACTCCTTGGAGAACTGTGTTGGCAGGCAGGAGAAAGTGGCAGACCAGACCCAAATGCCAGAGAGACATCTCGCCCCAGATGCTTGGCTCTGATGGGGTGCTTCCTCAAAGTCAGACATTGTGGAGACTAGGGATGGTGCAGGCACCCGATTCAGTCTGGGAATCCGGCGGACCTGCTCCTGCCCACATCCCTGAGTCCCGCTCGCCGAGCCCCTGTCCCTGCTTGCCCCCTGCCTGCATTCAGCAAATGGTCTGCACACACCCCAGTGGCCTCATCAAGCTTTGCAGTCACCATTTTTTGAGAAATAAAATGGCTATCGCAAAAATGCACAAATTTATGTACCCACGAAAATGCGAATGCACATATTTGTGTGTGTGCAAAAATGTGCATTTTCCAAAAAATGCACATTTTGGCACACACACTAATGTATGCCTTTGCAAAAATGCGTGTTTCATGCATGAGAATATGCGCATTTGCCAAAATGCACACTTCTGCGCATACAAAAACATACGCATTTTTGTGGTCGCCATTTTATTTTATTTTTAAATGGTGACTGCGGAGTTCGACGAGGCTGCTGGGGTAAGTGTGGGCTGCTTGTCGAGCATGGGAGGGGGTCGAGCACAGTCTGGGGACCAGTGAGTGGGGACAGAGTCTGGGAGGGCTTACAGAGAACCTGAACGTGGATGAGTTCACACATCCCTAGTGGAGACTGGAGAGGTTCCCAGGAGGTCACCTGTGCTGTGGGAGATTTCCCAGGACCCCTCTCTTCAGGAGCAGCTGCCCATCCTCTGTTTAGCCAGGGCTAGCAGAGGACCAATGGCTGCTCTGGAGGAGAAGTATCTTTGGAGATTGCTCATGGCACAGGGGAATCTCCACTCTCCTGGTTCAGAGAAGTGGCCCCATTTGGCCAGCAGTGAGAGCACGGGTTGGGCGGCAGTGGTGCAGATGAGTGGAGGGGGTGAGCGAAGATGAGAGGGGGAGGGGAGGGGGAGGGGGTGGGGGCAGAGGGAAACAAGTGGAGGGAGAAGGAGGGTAGGCAGTCACAGTGAGAGAGGGCAGGTGGTAATGGTGAAAGCAGGGACGAGGAGGAGGGGGTGGGGCCTTCAGCAGTACCGTACCCAAGGGCACCCAGAAGTGTGGCACCAGCCCTGGCCTTGAATGGCCCATGCCTGGTGGATCATTCATTCATTCATTCATTCATTCATTATATCTTTAATCTTCCCAATGGCCCATGTTGCATCCCATTTAGCAGACATTACCTAAAAAGCTGGAGAGACATGTCACCCCGACATCCCAGAGAGCTAGGAAAGCTGCTCATATCCTATATACTTCACACATAGAGTCTTCACTTTTAGTTTCCACAACCTCCAGACCCCAAATTTCCATTAAGTTGCCTGCCGACAACTGAATAAATAAGCAAATAAAGAAACAAATGTGTAACATATATACTCCCAAGCAACATAACGCAAATCTATTTAACTGGCAGCCCAAGCTAAATATATCAAAACTATTTTTATTAGGGATGTACGAATTGTGTACCTTTGGTGCCGCTTGACTTCCGCAGTTTGGGGCCAGTGCTCTGTTCCACTGTTTACAAGCCCCCGGAATTCTCCTCTTTTTTTTCCGCTCCGAAAATTACGAAGATAAATCCATACCGACAACCATAATTCTGGTGACCAGTCATCTCCGTGAGTCTGCATAACTTCTGTAAGAATCACTATTTTTCGTAAATATTTACATATTTTTCCCCCTGCCCTGAAATGTGCAGTAATTACTTTCAGCCAAAACACTTCCTCTTCCTTGGAGGGGCTTCCCAAAAGAAGGGTGTCTTAGGTGTGCCTGAGTGATAAACTCTTTGTTAAAAGCAACGCTGTTTTAAAGAAAGAAAAAACCTTTTAAAATGAACATGCCGGTCTGGAGCCCTGCACGAGGTATTATTCCTCCTCCTAGGCTTTCTATTTCCACATCCAGCGTCATTGTTGATGTTGTGATGCTAAAATGGAGAGGAGAACCAACTCTGTGCATGTCTACTCAGAAGTAAGTCTTATTGAGTTCAATGAGACTTACTCCTACACATGTCAGCACCCCACTTGCCCCCAGCTCAGCTTTGTATTTCCACATCCAGCTCATTATCAAACCTCCTGTTAGTTATCTCAGAAGACCCTTGGGTTAATGGGGGGGAGGGGATTTCCAGGGAAACAGCTGGTCTGGGGGAGAAGCTCCCCCCACACACACACACGTAATGGAAGAATATAGTTCTTCATATTTCCTGGTATGTTTATTCCTCATTTAGTCCATTCCCTGAGCATGTGCAGATTAGGGATGGCGGAGAATTCCACCATGGATTTCAGTGAGACCGAATGCACTGGCATTCAGCCCCCCAAAATCTGTGGCGGAACAGCCTGCCCCCCACGGATTCCCCTCAGGACAAAGCTTACCTGGGGTGGATGTTCCAGACGGTGGTGGCTCTGGCGGCGGCTCCAGCAGCGGCTCCGGCAGCGGCGGTGGCTGGTCTTTTGACAGGCTGCCATGGCCGCCATTTGCATCCTGTTCTTTGCCATGATAGGCTACGTAAGTATTTACATAGCCTATCACGGCAAGCCAAGCAAAAAAAAAAAAAGCGTATGCAAATGGCGGCTACGGCAGCCGCCATTTGCGTTCCCTATTTTTCGCCATTTTAGCCTACGTAAATATTTACTTAGGCTATTACGGCGAAAAAAAGGGGAACGCAAATAGCGCCCACTACAAAAACCCACAAAAAAGGGCATACGCAAATGGAGGCGGCTATGGCGGCCGCCATTTGCGTCCCCTATTTTTCGCTGTTTTAGCCTATGTAAATATTTACATAAGCTATTACAGCGAAAAAAAAGGGGAACACAAATAGCGGCCGCCATAGCCGCCTCCATTTGTGTATGCCCTTTTTTGTGTTTTTTTTGCCCAGCCGTGTTAGGCTATGTAAATACTTACATAGCCTACCACGGCAGCCTGGCTGGATGCAAATGGTGGCCCCTATGGCAGCCACCATTTGTGTCCGCAGCAGCCCGTCCGTGGCCGGAAGTCCTGCTGCGGACGGCCCTGGCCGGCTGCTCTATGGAGCCGCTGCAGAGCGGAGCCAGCCGGGCAGGATTCCGGAGGGGGAGGACTGGATCGCCTCCCCCACCCATCGAGGATTCCGGGGGGAGGGACGGAGGAGAAATCCTCCTTTTATGCTTGTTATCTTCAGAGATAGAGTTTCAGCCTGACAGGTAATTCCTGGAATGGTTATGTGAGCATGCTAGGATGTGTCACATGGGGTGGTCATATGGGCATTCCAGAAAGTGCTGTTATGTTGAAATGCCATCTCTGGAGATAGCCACACTTGGCAAAAGTACACAAACGCACAGGGCTTTGAGGAAGAAGAGGTTGGGGGTGGGGGAGTGATGCTGCCTGGGGTGGCTGGCAAGCGAGCAAGAAGGAGATCTGTGATTATGTAGCAGTTCATAATACAAAATGGGAACTTGGAATAATGGAGGACTTTGAGCTGATATTGGACAGGGGAATTTGGAAACTGGTGAGCAAATTATGATTTCTGTTGGGGTACATTTGCCCATCACTAGTTTAAGATAGCATATAATTGAGAACTACCCACCACATTTAAAAAATCACAGTCTCCTTTAGTCTTGTTTATACCTTCTGCAACCATCTCACTTAGGCTCCACCCAGTGCTGGTTCCAAGTTTTGGACAGTTCTTGGGCAAGACACCCTCAATGGGCCCTTCCTCAGTGAGTCTACCTTCTCCACCATTGTCACCAGCTGCTGTTGCTACTTATCCTCTTTCTCCTCATTGGTACCATTTGCTTGCTTGATAGTGAGACAGTAAGCAAGTAGGCAGAGGCATCTGCTCTTCCTCCTCCTCACCACCAGCATTGTCTGGGCCAGAATGAGAAGAAGGTAAACAAGCAGGTTGCAATGGTGAAGAGGAAGATCAACTACAGGAGGCTGTAGTTAGTGAGCCCCTGCTGGGGCGTGGGCCCTTGACAGGTGCCTGAACATACCTACCCTTGGCCCTGGCTCCACTGTCACTTGCATGTTAGAGTAGAAGTATAATGTTAATGGATAAATTCTGCCAAGGAGACACAGTTGATACATGTCTAATGAAAACAGTTAATGATTTCTGATTTTGCAATACTTTGTTAGGAAACTATCTCCAGAACTGAAAATATTAAATTGGGGAGGGGGATTTCTATCTACACTACTAAGTCCTGCTTCCATTTCAAGTAATTCTCAAGATCTCTTTCCTCCTCCATTCCATTAGTTAAATTATATGGCCAGGAACAATTTGGGAGCCTCTGATTCTTTTGTCTGTGTTATCCCCCATCATCCATATTCTTCTAGCTGGGTTTGTCGTTGCATCATTATATCTACTGATTGACTCACAGTGTGCTCAGTTCTGCTAAGAGTGCCACACACAAACACACATGCATACCTTGAAAACTCATCACAGTACCCATGTGAAAACAAAAAAAAACCAATATTCACCCATCATCCCTACCCCCTGCTGTATTCAAAAGGAGTATTTCTGAGTAACATCCCTATCTAAATCTTCAATATTTTCCCATATTTATATATTTATATCTAGTTGGGAACATAATTGATGCAGTACTGTGCAATTGCTTTTCATATCTCAAAATTTAGAGCATTGTGACATCATCATCATCATTATCATCATCATAATTCCTCCTTCTATTTTAATCTCTGATTGGATTCCTTAAGTGGCTATACTGCTCTTGATGTGAAAAAGAAGGAACATCCCCTTTGTTATTTATGAATAACAAACTGTTGCCATGGTCCAAAGCATTTTCTGTTTACCGCAGATCTCTGTTATGTAGTCTGTCTGAAGTTAATGAGTGGGGAAGGAACTGGAAGAAAAATGCAATGCTGTATCTGTAAATTAATAAATAGCAGAAGCTGTAATCTCAGCTGCAGCAGAAGAATTGCTGGGGAAACCTGATTGCACAAGCCTGCTAAAGTGTGCCATCCATTTCTTGAGCAATTCACATAATGTGAGCAATCAAATCCCTTCCAAGCTGGTCAGGTTATGCAGCTACACTCTACCATTCATGTCACATTCCTTCCTCCCATTATGAATGGACTCAGAAGGCCATGTCTCATTGTCTGCCACTTACAGATCTATATAATTTCTAGTTTAGGATTTTTAAAAACAACAACAGCTGCGTTGAATGCAAAAAAGAATGCCATCGAGGCACACTTGGGGTGTACGTTATTACTCTTTCGCTTTGCAGCAAGATGGGATTATTTCAGTGCTGAAAGCAGTCAGCATCTGAGATGGCATTGTTTGGCCTCATCTTTGTATTGAAAATAAAGAGGGCAGAAAAACAGCCCGTTCAGAATGGCTTCCTCCCACTCCAAAGGATACTATTAACATTTTCTGCAAGTTACTGACTGACAATCTTTGCAAGCAGACAGATGGGTCTAGCTCTGAGCTGTTGTAAATTTTGAGCTCATTTGGTAAGTTTTCACAACTCTTCAGAAACCCCAAACCTTCTGGAGTCTTTGAAGCTCTTCTCCACCTACATTCCTTTCAAGTTCCTCCATAGGGCTGTTCAGGCTACTCTTGTTTAGTTTGCCTCAGTTATGCACATATCTTTCCTGTTTGTTTCCTGGCTCATGCTTCTTTAGCATTATCTAAGGATGTATGAAAAACACCTTTCGGGGATTACACTGATGGTGCAGGGGGAGGCGTTCCATCCCTCCCCCCGGAATCCTCGCTGGGGGGGAGGCGCTCCATTCCTCCCCCCCCGGAATGCTGGCCTGCCGGCTGTGCTCTGCAGCGATTCTGCGGAGCCGCCAGCCGGCTTCGCCAGCAGCCGGACATCCGGCCGCTGGCTAGCAGGGACACAAATGGCGGCGGCCGTAGCTGCTGCCGTTTGCGTCCCTGAAGTCAGCCGTGATAGACTATGTAAATGTGTACGTAGGCTATAGGGATGGCAGAGAATTTCTTCACGAATCTCGGGGAGGCCGAATGCCAACGCATTTGGCCCCCCGAAATTGGCGGTGAAATTCTCCGCCCCCCGCCCCCCCCAGGATGGGACTTACCTCCCTCGAATGTCCCTCCTGGCAGCGGATCCCAGCGGCAGTTCGGCGGGGGCGGGGGCGACGGCCGGTCTTCCGACCGGCTGCCACCGCCGCCATTACAAAATAAAGTAAACAACAACAACAACACGTGATAGGCAACATAACGATTAACGTAGCCTATGACGGCTGACTTTGGAAATCTAGCCATGATAGGCTACGTAAATCGTTATGTAGCCTATCACGGGTGTGTGTGTGATTTTTTTACATTTTCTTTTTTATTTTATGGCCGGGCGAGGCGGGGCGCCTCCCCCCCCGGCCTGAACTTCGGGGGGAGAACCGAAGTGCCTCCCCCCCACCGCGAAGCAAGCTGCGGGACCAGGTAAGTCCCTTTCGTACATCACTAGTGGGCGCTATTTGCGTCCCTTTTTGATTCGCCGTTTTAGTCTATGTAAATATTTACGTAGGCAAAAGTGGCGAATCAAAAAGGGACGCAAATAGCACCCACTACGCTATTCGCATTCCCCTTTATTTTCGTTGTAATAGTCTATGTAAATATTTTTGTAGACTAAGACGGCAAAAAATAAGGAACGCAAATAGCGGCGGCCATAGCCGCCGCCATTTGCGTATGCTATTTTTTTTTTTTTTTACCAGGACATGATAGGCTACGTAAGCCTTTACATAGCCTATCTTGTCTGTGTAAAAAAAAAACAAACCCAAACGACCAGACTGCAAATGGCGGAGGTGGCAGCTGGTCGGAAGACCAGCCACCGAAGCTGCCGCCGCCGAAGCCGCTGCTGCCGCAGCTGGCGCCGGAGCCACCGCCACCCGGAAGATCCACCCCAGGTAAGTCTCATCCCAGGGGGAATCTGCGGGGGGGGCGGGGGGGGCAGGCCATTCCGCCACAGATTTCGGTGGGCCGAATGCACTGGCATTTGGCCTCACCGAGATCCGTGGTGGAATTTCTGGCATCCCTACAACAAACTGAAGCTCAGTCCAGACAAGATGGCGATGTTGTTAGCAGCTGGTTCATCTGCCCGGTTGAGTGGCGTTCAACCTGCCCTACAGGGGTTGCACTTCCCCTGAAAGATCAGGCATGCAGCTTGGGGGCACTCCTGGATTCATCACTGTCAATAGAGGCCCAGGTGGCCTTGGTGGCCAGGAATGCCTATGTTGTTATCCTGTCAGCACCAGGCAAGGTCCTTTCTTTTCTCCCAAGCATTTTTTTGAGACCTAGTTCTAGCTTAGTATGGCTGTTTCATTGATTCCTATGCCATTTATTGTTTTGTTTTGTTTTGTTTTGTATTGTATTTCATTCTTTTAAATATTTGTATTGTATTTTTAACTGTGTTTTAAAATGGCAATCCATTTTAAAATAGTTTTTTAACTGCTTGCAATCCACCCAGAGAACATTAGCTATGGGATGGATTAGAAATGTACTAAATAAATTAATAATAGCTCAATTGAACTGCCAGCAATTAGCCAAATGAGACAATTCCTTATTAGAGAGATGCTGCGGTGTCCAATAGATATGAAAAATTATTTTTGCTGAATAAGACACAGCCTAAGAACCATAGACGCAACAGGTATAGACACCAAAGTGGAGATCTAGTGATTAGGCAGAATGGGACAATCCAATTCCTTATTCCATTCCTGCTTAAACCTAGGGATGGCATGGGAGTCCAAGGAGGGGGTGGAGCCTGACGTACTCCCCCCCCAATCCAGCTTCCTGGATCCTGTTTGCCAAGCCATGGGGTGCTAACGGACCCAGCTGCCAAGCATCCTGGAGCTCGGCAAGCAGCTGGGAGTGCCACTGAGGACTCTTCCGAGGAGGCCAGGGCTAGAGCACTGGGGGGTGGCCATGCTGGGACCAATCCTGACTCTGCCAGCTGTAGAGTCCTGTCCTCTTCCGGCACCAGGACCCATCCTGCTTCCTCCGGCTGTCAAGGAAGGCCTTGACAACCAGCACTGGCACAAGGGGCTTTGGCGACGTCCCAGTGCCCTAGCTGTCTTCCTCCTGAGGAGGACAGGGCTAGAGTGCTGGGGGATGGCCACGCCGGGATCCGTCCTACCTCTGCTGGCTGTCAAAGAAGCCCTTGACAACCAGCATGGGCAGGGGGGCCTCAGTGGCACCCCAGCCCTTCAGCCCTGCCCTCCCTGAGGGCTAGAATGCTTGGAGGGTTCACCGCACTGAGGACTCTGGCAGTCGAGCCCTTGTGCACATCAAGTACAAGGGCTTGACTGCTGATGTCCCTGGCACAGAGAGGAGGGGCGGCTTGCAGGCAGAGTGAGCCAGGAGGGTTAGCAAGTGCATCCAGGCCACACAAGCGTGGAGGTGGGTCCGTCCATCCCTCCTCAAAACCCTGCATATCACATTTATTCGCCAATAACTAGGGATGGCCGTGAATTTCTCCACGAATCTTGGGGAGGCCGAATGCCAATGCATTTGGCCCCCCGAAATTGTTGGTGAAATTCTCCGCCCCCCCGCCCCCCCCCCGGGATGGGACTTACCTCCCTCGAATGTCCCTCTCGGCGGAGGGTCCCGGCGGCCTTTCGGCAGGGGCGGCGGCAGGGGCCGGTCTTCCAACCGGCTGCCACCGCCGCCATTACAAGGTGAATGAAAAAACAACAACACACACCCATGATAGGCTACGTAACGATTAACGTAGCCTATCACGGCTAGATTTCCAAAGTCAGCCATGATAGGCTACGTAAATCATTACATAGCCTATCACGGGTGACTTTGGGGGAAAAAAAAAGCGTGTACGCAAATGGCGGCACCCATGGGCGCCGCCATTTGTGTTCCTTATTTGGGCCCAGGTAGTCTATGTAAAGATTTATTTTCGCCGTAGTCTATGTAAATCTTTACGTAGACTACCTGGGCCCAAATAAGGAACACAAATGGTGGTGCCCATGGGCGCCGCCATTTGCGTACACGCTTTTTTTTTTTCAAAGTCACCCGTGATAGGCTACATAACGGTTAACGTAGCCTGTCACAGCTGACTTTGGAAATCTAGCCGTGATAGGCTACATAAATCATTACATAGCCTATCACGGGTGTGTGTGTGTGTTTTAAATTCACTTTTGTATTTCGCGGCCGGGGAGACGGGGCGCTTCTCCCCGGCCTGAATTTCGGCCGGGCGAGGCAGGGCGCCTCCCTCCCGGCCTGAATTTTGGCGGGGCGCCTCTCCCCAGGCCTGAACTATGGGGGGAGAACAGAAGCACCTCCCCCCCACCGCGAAGCAAGCTGCGGGACCAGGTAAGTGGCTTTCGTACATCACTACCAATAACAAGTATTCATAGGGAAGGATTGTGGGTCACTTTGCGTGACCAGCCTCAAGAAATGCTTCCAATAATGACAGAGACCCTGATGCAGTAACAGCCAATGAGCCAAACCTGAGTCAAGCAAATGCCACAGTTGCAAGTAGTGCCATTCAGCCGTAGCTGGCAAGTCGTTATTTGGCACGCAGGGTAGAGAAGGACAAAAACCTCATCATTGGCACCCACCAGTTTTACTTGGAGGATTCTGAAGGGAAACTTTGAAACCTTGTAATCAAAAGGGACTGTAGTGAGCAGCACAAAACAGCTCATGCAACTTAAGGTGGAGCTGAGGGGGATTATGATACTGGCTGGGGGTGGGGGGCATTGCCCCTGTTTTCCCTTTTTAGTGACATGGCAGCAGCACTTTAAGCTGCCACCAAACAACTAAAATTCCTTCTATCCTTTCTGCAGTGCCCATGGGAAGGAAGAATGGCAACAGTAACAACCTGACCTCTGCTGATTCCACACTAAACTTCCAGCAGAGCGAGTGACTTTTAAAGTGGAAACACAAGGGGGAAATAAAAGGTGTAGCCCCTGCAGCTGCCATTGTTAGCTCCCTCACTCACTCCAAAACATTTGCAGGGGGGAGGTGGTCAACTCACAGACTGCCACTAATTTGCTACCTGTACAGCTGAGTTGGGAGAGGCAATTTCAGTCCATCCCTAGCTCTCAGCCTTGGTAATGAAATAAATTCAAATTGCTGGTATTGATTTATAAAGCCCTATATGAACCTGCCTGCTTGCAACAGGCCTTCACTGAAGGCCTCACTTTCTGAGATTAGAAAGATGGCAACCAGAGACAAGGCCTTACAGTAGCACCAAAGCTACAAATCCCCCCCATAAGTTATCCTGGTGCCTGCCTTTCTGTCTTCCCAAAGCTTTTTTAATTGAGGCTGTTAATTCACTGTATCTACTTTTGTCCCAGAATTGAGATCTGAGCAGTACATGTGGAGCATTTCCTTTCCTGCTTTTCTCCTATATAGCCTCTAAGTGGCACTGTGGTTTAGAGGAATACCACAAATACTCAAGAGGAAATTATGCTTTCTTTCACTTTCAAAACTAAATGCCACATTTTCCCTGCTCTAAAAAAAAAACTCAACAAAAGTGCTTGTTAGACACTGAAGCAAAACTGGAGGGTCACAACGACATCTTAAGAACCCATAAACAACCATGAGTAAGGAATGATGAATGCATGATAAATTCCTCATGTAGAAAACCCCCCAGTGGCATGTGAACATAGTCTGAACAGTTCAGCATTTGGGGAGGAAGGAGTATAAAGACTTTTAGGGCACTGCTTTGCTGCTGCTTTTATTTCAAGCATTTTATTCTATATTTTAGTCATTTGATTATTCTCTTTTTATTGGTTAAGCAATTTTTGATAGCTATCTTGGATACTTTTAATAGAAAAGCAGGGCATAAATTCTGTAAATAACTAAAAAGATAAAGAAATCCTATGCCATCAGCAGAGAAATAGATGTTATTGTCTAGCTCAGAATTCCAACTATAAGAGCTAGAAAACTGTTGTAATGTTGGTGCCCAAAGGTCACATTTTGTTGGCACTTACTCAGGGAAGGTGATCCAGGTGAGTGTCTCATTATTCTGAATGTCCAGAGGATTACCAGACAGGTATCTATGGTACCTAGGAAGGACAAGACCTCTTCCAGAAAATTAGAAACATCGGAGGTAAATTCCAGGCGAAAATGGGTATGATCAAAAACAAAGATGGCAAGGACCTAACAGAAGCAGAAGAGATCAAGAAAAGGTGGCAAGAATATATGGAAGATCTGTATAGGGAGGATAATAATATTGGGGATAGATTTGATGGTGGGGTCAGTGAGCTAGAGCCAGACATCCTGAAGAGTGAGGTTGAATGGGCCTTATGAAGCATTGCTAATAACAAGGCAGCAGGAGATGACGGTATCCCAGCTGAACTGTTTAAAATCTTGCAAGATGATGCTGTCAAGGTGATGCATGCCATATGCCAGCAAATTTGGAAAACACAAGAATGGCCAACAGATTGGAAAAAATCAACCTATATCCCCATACCAAAAAAGGGAAGCACCAAAGAATGTTCAAACTATCCAATAGTGGCACTTATTTCATATGCCAGTAAGGTAATGCTCAAGATCTTGCAAGGTAGACTCCAGCAATTCATGGAATGAGAATTGCCAGATGTACAAGCTGGGTTTAGAAAAGGCAGAGGAACTGGAGATCAAATTGCCAATATCTGCTGGATAACAGAGAAAGCAAGGGAGTTTCAGAAAAACATCTATTTCTGTTTTATTGACTATTCTAAATACTTTGACTGTGTGGATCATAACAAATTGTGGCAAGTTCTTGGTGGCATGGGGATACCAAGTCATCTTGTCTGCCTCCTGAGGAATCTGTATAATGATAGGGATGTCAGAGAATTTTGCCACGAATCTCGGGGAGGCCAAATGCCAGCGCATTCGGCCCCCCGAAATCGGTGGCAAAACGGTCTGCCACCACCCCACCTCCCCGGGACGGGACTTACCTTGGGCGGATCTTCTTGGCAGTGGTGGCTCCGGCAGCGGTCCGGCCACCGCCACCGCCACCATGTCCATTAAACATGGACATGTTTATGTCCACCGCCACCATTAAAAAAAAAAAGTGATAGGCTACGTAAAGATTTACGTAGCCTATCACGGCTAGATTTTTAAAAAACACCATGATAGGCTACATAAATCTTTATGTAGCCTATCATGGCTGATTTAAAAGAAAAACAAAACGCTCCTACGCAAATGGCGGTGCCCATAGGCGCCGCCATTTGCATTCCTTATTTTAGCACGTCTTAGTCTAAGTAAACATTTACGTAGACTAAGATGGCGAAAATAAGGGGAACGCAAATAGCGTAGATGCTACGCTATTTGCGTTCCCCTTATTTTCGCCGTCTTAGTCTAAGTAAATGTTTACGTAGACTAAGACATGCTAAAATAAGGAATGCAAATGGCGGCGCCCAAGGGCACTGCCATTTGCATATGCGCATTTTTCTTTCTTTTAAATCAGCCGTGATAGGCTACGTAAACATTTACGTAGCCTATCATGGCTGACTGCAGGGATGCAAACAGCGGCAGCTACGGCTGCCACCATTTGTGTCCCTGCTAGCCAGTGGCTGGATGTCTGGCCGCTGGCCGTGCCGGCCGGCGGCTCTGCAGAAACCCTGCGGAGCGGAGCCGGTCGGCCAGAATTTTTTGGGGGAGGGATGGAGCGCCTCCCCCCCAGCCAGAATTTTGGGGGGAGGGACAGAGTGCCTCCCCCCACCATGAATGTCATCCTTCGAAAAGGTAAGTGACTTTCGTACATCCCTATATAATGACCAAGTAGCAACGGTAAGAACAGACCATGGAACAACGGACTGGTTTAAGATTGGGAAAGGAGTACGGCAGGTTTGTACACTCTCACCCTACCTATTCAACCTGTATGCAGAACACATCATGCTATGTGCTGGACTTGATGAAGCCAAGGCTGGAGTTAAAATCACTGGAAGAAACATCAACAATCTCAGATATGCAGATGATACCACTTTGATGGCTGAAAGGGAGGAGGAGCTGAGGAACCTTATGATGAAGGTGAAAGAAGAATGTGCAAAAGCTGGGTTGCAGTTAAACCTCAAAACCCCCCAAGATTATGGCAACCAGCTTGATTGATAACTGGCAAAGAGAGGGAGAAAACGTGGAGGCAGTGACAGACTTCATCTTTCTAGGTGCAAAGATTACTGTAGACGCTGACTGCAGCCAGGAAATCAGAGGACGTTTACTTCTTGGGAGGACAGCAATGACAAATCTTGATAAAATAGTGAATAGCTGAGACATCACACTGACAACAAAGGTCCGCATAGTTAAAGCAATGGTATTCCCCATAGTAACCTATGGCTGCAAGAGCTGGCCCATAAGGAAGGCTGAGAGAAGGAAGATAGATGCTTTTGAACTGTGGTGCTGGAGGAAAATTCTGAGAGTGCCTTGGACTGCAAGAAGATCAAACCAGTCCATACTCCAGGAAATAAAGCCAGACTGCTCACTTGAGGGAATGATATTCAAGGCAAAACTGAAGTACTTTAGCCACATAATGAGAAGACAAGATACCCTGGAGAAGATGCTCATGCTAGGGAAAGTGGAAGGCAAAAGGAAGAGGGGCCGACCAAGGGTGAGGTGGATGGATGATATTCTGGAGGTGATGGGCTCGACCTTGGGGGAGCTGGGGGTGGCGACGGCCGACAGGAAGCTCTGGCGTGGGCTGGTCCATGAAGTCACGAAGAGTCAGAAGTGACTGACCGAATAAACAACAACAACATCTATGGTACACAAATTTCCTTCAGTTAGCCTCTTTGCATAGCTTCTTAGTGGAATAATTCTTAGAATTTTCTTCTCAATCACTTCTCTGTGGTCTTGATAATATGGGCACTCAAGATCTTTCCAGTAATTAATGAGGGTGTCACAAACTGAGGGACAATTAAGGGGTGGGATGTTAAGAGACATCTGCATTAATAAAGGCCCTTCTGTGAAATTCAGCTGGGCTTGAGAGTGAATGCTGAGGCATGTCAACTGCCTTCTATCATGCAGACCTTGTTAATATTGTGAGCACTTTTCCCCCCAAGCTTTTTTCATATATTATGTCTTGGGTATTATTCCTTTGATAGAAAATCGCAGTATACTGCTTGGTGTGTGATCTATGTTCAGTAGTGCACCAATGATGAAGAACAGAGTTTTTGGATTCCTAAACACTATAGTGATTCTGAATTCCACAACAGTGCCCTCAAGAGCTCCAACTCATGTCTCCACTTCATTCAGAACTTTCATATTCCCTCTCATTGAGCACATGCCAACTAGAGCCAAGAAGTTTTCATTTCCAGGGATTTCAATGGCAGAGTTAAGCATGAGCTTAACAGCCATACACATTAACATATCCCATGTCTGTAAATTGATTGGGTTAGGTCATGTCCATTCATTTTAGTTAGCCTTTGAGAAGCTGTTCTTACTTCTGTTTTGAACAAGGTTGATTTCTTTAGATGAACTAGAGCATGAAATGCTAGAAACAAGGTTTCAAGCTGTATACATTTTTCCCCCTTCAGGCATAGATAATCAGAACAATTTGAAAAAAGGAATGAAAAATTATGTTACATTGTTCTGCTGAAGCTTAGCTACACTTTCTGCCTTTCAGGACAATGAAGGAAAGAGTTAGCTAATGCAAGCAAGATGAACTAATTTACAAGCAGCCTCCATGTAGAGATGTCAGAGAATTCTGCGACGGACCTCAGTGAGGCCGAATGCCCGTGCATTCGGCCCCCCGAAATCCGTCGTGGAATGGCCTGCCACTCCCCTGCCCCCCGCGGATCCCCCCCGGGATGAGACTTACCTGGGGCGGATGTTCCGGACGGCTGCGGCTCTGGCGGCGGCTTCGGCGGTGGAGGCAGCAGCAGCTGGTCTTTCAACCAGCTGCTGCCACTGCCATTTGCAGTCTGTGTTTTTTTTTTCCCCCCATAGATGTGATAGGCTATGTAAAGACTTACGTAGCCTATCACGTCTGGGGAAAAAACAAACAACAACAACAAAAACACATAGGCAAATGGCAGCGGCTACGGCTGCCACCATTTGTGTTCCTTATTTTCACCATATTAGTCTACATAAATATTTACGTAGACTAAGATGAAGATAAGAAAGGGGAACGCAAATAGCACCCAGTACGCTATGTGCGTTCCCCTTTCTTTTCTTCTTCTTAGTCTACGTAAATATTTACATAGACTAAGACGGCAAAAAGTAAGGAACGCAAATGGCGGTGGCCATAGCCACCACCATTTGCGTAGGCTTTTTTTTTTTATCCAGAGCTCTCCGCGGCCGGAAATCCGGCTGTGGAGGCCTGGCCAGCTGCTCCGCGGAGCTGGCGCGGAGCACAGCTGGCCATCGAGGATTCCGGCGGGGAGGACCGGATCGCCTCCCCCCTGTCGAGGATTCTAGGGGGAGGGGTGGAACACCTCCCCCCCACACCATGAACAGAATCTGCAAAAAGGTAAGTGACTTTCATATATCCCTACCTCCATGGATAGGATTCAAGTTTCAAAAAGCTCTCAAAGAACCATGCAGTAAATGAAACTTCTGTTACAGGATATGACGATCACAAACAGGGCATGTCTTTGTCTCCCTTGCCACAGTGTTCTCACTCCATGTTTGCAAGGCAGAAAATATATAAAGTAAAACACAATACTCATGTTAGAAAAGCTTTAAACGCACACTATGAAAGGCCATATCCACAACTTACCCAGCTTTTGCATAAGGGTGGGCGAGAATTTCACTTTAGTTGAGTTTTAAAAGAATTTACCAAAACTCTCCAAAAAGAGCTGGCTGGGGAATGCTGGGAGTTGCAGGACTTTTTTCTGTTTAAACATGCATAGGATTGTGCCTTAAAACTGACAGATCTGTCCATCCAGGACCAGGGCTTTGAATGCTTAGCTCTTAAAAGTCTGGGTTTGAACCCTTGTGTATTAAATTATATTTCTGATGTTGAATTAATGTTGCCACCTCTTTTTTTCTGACGGGCTTCTCATCTTCAACAGCTATATGGCAGTTAGGTATACCATGATGTTTTTCATACTGGGAAGAGCTGTATATATTGAATTTGTCTGCTGCGGATGGGTGAGAATTTTGTTTCAGCTCATTTTTGATCAGAATTTACCAAAATCCTCAAAGTTCCTCATATTCAGGAGAGAGAGAAAATATCAGATTTTGAAAATGTGAGTGTCGGAGAAAGCAAAACTGACAGATTTGCTTATCCCTACTTTTGCATTTCCCCATGTATGCAAATAGATTAAAAAGCTACATTGACTGGATTACATCCTCAGTTTAAAAATGGCTCTCTTCCACTTTCCATAATACATGAACAACATTCTCAAAAGTGATGTAATCCAGTTTAAAAGCATTGCTAGCATCACTGGTGGTGATGGTTGTGGGGAACCCCATTAACATCCCATGTTAAGAGTACTAAGTCTCTCCAACTATAAAATAGGATAAAAGTGTGGCTATTTATGTCCCAATTTCCCCCAATTTTATGATCCACCTTCCCTCCACTCTGACAGAGCTATCAGAACTCTTATTTTATGCACAGCAGGTGGGAGGTAGATGTGGGTGATGGGGCCCAGAGAAAGCTCAGAAGTGGTGGTTACATTACATCCGTTCCAGTGGGGAATCCATGCAGGGGGGAGGTGATCTGTTCCTCCCTGCTGGAATCCTCGCGGAATGGCTCCGCTCTGTGACAATTCCACAGAACCAAAGGCCGCCGCTTACCTGAATCAATCGGAGTCCTTCACCTCTGCACCTATCACCATTAAAAAAAAAAAAAGGTGATTGGCAGGATGTGTCCATAGACTTGTACACAATCTTGCATATAAGTCTATGTGTCTATAGGCTTATACGCAAGCTTCATGGCTCTGTGTAGACTTATATGCAAGATTCACAGCTCTATTTTGTGAATAAGTCTATGGGCACATCCTGCCGATCACCATGTTTTTTTTTAAAAAAATGGCGATTGGCAGGCTGTCCTCAAATTAGGGATGTACGAAAGTCACTTACCTGTTGGTGGATTATGTTGATGGTGGGGGGGAGGCATTCCATCCCTCCCCCCGGAATCCTCACTGGGGGGGAGGCGCTCCGTTCCTCCCCCCCGGAATACTCTGCGGCCGGCTGTGCTCTGCAGCAGCTCCACGGAGCAGCCGGCCAGGCCCGGCCAGGCCAGAGCCATCCGCAGCCAGATTTCGCAGCACAATCGGCCCCCTGAAATTGGTGGCAGAACTGTCTGCCACCCCCCACCCCGCGATGAGACTTACCTGGGGCGGATCTTCTTGGCGGCGGTGGCGGCAGTTCCGGCGGCGGCGGCAGCTGTGGTGGTGGTTCGGTAGTGGCGGCTGCGGTGGCCAGTCTTCCGACTGGCTGCTGCCGCTGCCATTTCCAGTAAAAAAAAGTGATAGGCTACGTAAAGATTTACGTAGCCTATCACGGCTGACTTAAAAAAAACAACAAAAAACGCGCGTACGCAAATGGCGGCAGCCGTGGCCACTGCCATTTGCGTATGCGCGTTGTGTTTTTTTTAAGTCAGCCATGATAGGCTATGTAAACATTTACATAGCCTATCATGGCTGACTGCAGGGATGCAAACGGTGGCGGCTACGGCCACCGCCATTTGCGTCCCTGCTAGCCAGCCGGCTGGCCAGGATTCTGGGGGGAGGGACGGAGCGCCTCCCCCCCACCATCAACATAATCCGCGAAAGGTAAGTGCCTTTCGTACATCCCTACTTATACCATACATGTTAGCAGTGAGGCAGCACAACGCTAGCAAGCGCCAACTTGCATTCATTCCCAGCATAGACTAGCAGTGCTTGGTTCCCAGCACAGATACCAGCAGCTTTAAGACAAACAAACTTCACTTCCCAGGTACATCTTGATAAGACACTCCACTCATTAGTATGGAATGTGCTTAACTATCACCCTTTGACTCATCCTGGTAAATCAAGAGGCCTGTTAGGGAAAACAGCAGCCTTCTGAACCAAAGTCAGAGAGCATTATGGGGCATATAAGCCCCTCTAAAACTACTAATAGCTTGGTTCAGGCCTGATGCCTTACAACAGATCAGCTCCATCAGGCTTTTCCTTCAGCTGTTACCTAGCAACAGCCATTTCATCTGGCTGCAATAGAAGGAGAGCTGGGAAGTAATGCCCACCCAGCTTGGCTGAGCAACTGACTCCATTTGGCTCATCCTCTCTTTTGTATCTCCTCCCACTAGGGATGTCAGAGAAATTCTCTTGAAAGTGAAATGGGCTCGAAATCAGTCACTTTCGGTTCGCCGAACCCTTTCCCGAGATGAGGTGCCCAGTTCTACCCGAACGTGAGCTCACGTGGCACTTTTTTTTTTTTATCTGCCGAAAGTTTTACGAAGGTATTTACGAAGGCAACTTCACAAATTAGGACGAAAGATGGTGAAAGGGATTTCATGAAACTATTTAATAAACATGCAGTTTCCTTTCCTGCTACGATGTGGCTTTCTTTTGCTGGGAGGGACGGGGTCACCAAGTGCATGTAGCCTGCCTGCCCTGAGGCTGAGCTGCATAGCTTCATCTTTTGTTTTATACTTTTATTGTATGTGTGAGGTCAGGTTCAGGTCAGATGAGGTCACCTGAGCGAGATCCCTCCAGGCCACCCCCCCACCCCACCAGGAAGATAATTGAGGGGAGGGAACTCATCGACCATTTATCCCCTGGATTCCCGCCTTTAGTTCACATAGGACGGCGGTCGTGCAGCAGCCTCACTTGCTCCAAGCTAGACTCCAGAGTCCAGAGACAGACTAGAACAGGCGCCGCTGCTGCTCCGTCCCAGCTGCTGCAACTTTCTTTCTCTGCATCCCCGCGTTCTACGGCACTGCAGTTCAACCATTTTTCTTTTTTCTTTATTACAGTGAAGGTATGTTTACTTTACCTGAATGTGCCCTTTTGCTTAGTGATTTTGGGGTAAGATGGAGGAGCAGGGGGAACTGGGTGGGAAGGCATCTGGCAAGGACTCCATCCCCCATCCTCCTGGGCTTTCCAGGATTCACCCATGTGCCTGCCTATGTATTTCTTTCTGGGGAGGGGGGAGCTGGAAGGCTCCCCCCTCCATCCATCCTCCATCCTCCTGGGCATGGATGGGCCACATCCTCCATCCTGGGCTTTTCAGCCTAGTCTGCTCTACAATATGCCCCTGCTTAGTTAACACTGAATGGCTGGATTGGAGGGTGACTACTTCTATACTGTACTATATCTGCAATAAGGCTGTTCACATGATTTCAGCTTTGCCACATGCATTTATGTCTCCTTCTGCCCAGAGACATGAACATGGAGAAAAGAGGAACCCATGGTCAATCCAGCACTCAAAAGAGGCGTGGACGCCCGGCAAGAACATACACCGCTGAGGTTGCATTTCAGTGGTATTTTAATAATGAGATGAAAGTGGAGGAAGCCCAAGGTGTGACCAGCAGTGACAGCGGCCCCAGCCCCAGTCCACCCCGCACCCGTAAGCAGCACACACCACCAATTTCCGCTACAGAAAGTGACACAGGCACAACCGGCCACAACTCCAGAGGAAGAGGAAGAAAGTTCTTGGATGGTGAGCGGAAGGGCAGTGTCTCCAAACCCAAAGCGGATGAAAATGTTCCCAAGGAGACTCTGCAGCGGTGGGATGAAAGTCAAGATATCTACCTCATTCCAGAGGATGAATCTGGTAAGACTCTGTCACCACAGGTGCTTGTGAATATCTGGATACAAATAAATGTCTTTGAATATTTGAATAGTCCCTACATTAGCCTTCTGCAACCTGCAGCCTTCCAGATGTTTTGGGCTACAACTCCCAGCATTATTGACCATTGGTCATGCCGGCTTGGCCTGATGGGAGTTGAAGTCCAAAACCTTTGGAGGGGAGCATTTGGGGAAGGGATCTTCTTCTTCAACACAACAAAACATACACAACTGTTTTACATTCATTCATATTCATTGCTGTGAACATATTTCATATTATTTAAATGTTACATCGTGCTCCAGTACGAAAGAAAACCCCAAGTCTTTAAAAGAACTGCAGTACTTTCTCAAACAATACACCTTTTCAGTTGGAAAACACTTCAGTGTTTTGTGCTTGCTTGTTTCCAAAGCCATTCATCATAGTTTGCTGCCTTGTTTGGGCTTGATCTCTTTTAACTAGAGCTGCGATGTGAATTGATTAAGCAATTTCATTTCTGAGGATGCTTTTTAAAATGTTGCAGAAATCTTGAGTCAGAGACTTATTTAGTCCCTTTAGTCTGACCCCCGATATGGCTACTACAAAAAGAGCGCCTGACTAATCAGGCACTGCTCCTAGGGGACCACAAATGCACCCTTGAAAAAGGCCGTGGGATTCGCCAAGTATGTGCTCAGGTCAGGACCAGCGCTATCGTTAGGGAGCCTTGCAGCTCCTCAGCCAGCTTGTTGTCCTCTGGTGTGGTGGAAGAGGCTTTCCCATTGTCACTGTTCAAGTAAGATTCAGCTATCGCCCTATGTAGGATGGAGGGGTGCCATTTTACCCTTTGCCTCAGGAAGCAAAACGCGTTGGGCCAGCCCTGTGGGGGATGAGTCCCACACAATGGTATAATAGAGCTGATGAAAGGAGTGGACCTTGCAAGGGAGCCAGATATCTCCTCCCCCATGCTTTTCATGTTTTCACCAGTGAGGACACGTTTAGATAACTCTCGTTGAGTTTCCCAGTCTGTACAGTACCTTTTTTTTGCACCTAATGTGTTTTCTCAGTGCTCGGTAGTGCAGGAGTAGCTTACAACTGCACCTTGTGTCATGTGGATTGATTGCGAGTCCTCCAAGCTATGTTTCATAGATTGCTACAACAACACAGTTTTATTTGCTTGGCTATTACTCAGGTGTAAAAGTCGCAGTTCTCATGGAACTCTGCTTCTATGTATTTTGAATCTTTACAGAGACGCCCACAACCATCCTCCCTGCATCCGACAGCAGAAGTGGGACAGGTGAACCAGGTCCACAGCTGCCTGCCGATGATCACCTCGTGGGCGGCGGCTCAGGTGATTTTGAAAAAAATGCCGGAGGACTTAGCGTCATCAGTGATCTGGACAGCGAAGATGATGAGGAGCTCTTCTATATCAATGATGTCCCTGCTGAGACTGGGTCTGACTCTGTTCTCCACTTCCAGCCTTCTGCGTTCTGTGGGAGCAATCCCAAACCTCAGGAACAAATGTCCCCTGCCAAGCACTTGTCAGCACCATCAACAACACCATCAACAACACCATCCACAGATGAGTGGAAACATGCAGCTCCAGATGCCACCTCATCTGGAACCGAAGGCCCCATTCCCCAAAGAAGAAATGGTGGTGGCAGGGTGAGCTCCTATGTGTGGCGCTTCTTCAGATATGCAGAGAACGACCGCTATGTCGTGATGTGCGATATTTGTCGAAGCCGTGTGCGGCTAGGAAAAGAAGGGGGCTGTCCACGAGTGGGCACGTCTGCCATGAGGCGACACATGGAGGTGCATCATCCGCTTCTTGTGCCCAAAGATAGCAACGGGAAGCCACAACCATCCAAAAAGAACAGTACCGCCTTTGCCTCATCTTCCAAAGACCTCACGCAAAGTGGTCTGGGTGGGAAGGGCACAGAAGGCAGCTTTGCTAAGAGGCAGGTCTCACTAGAGAAATGCCTTGCGCTGACACAGAAATTACCCTCTGACAGCACCCAGGCACGACTGTGGAATCACCCCCTGACAGTGGCCATTGCAGCACGTATGCTTCCCTTCTCCCTGGTGGAAGATGAAGACTTTTTGACCTTACTTAAGAGCATCTGTCCTCGGTTGGATGACCCCTCTCATCACTACATTAGTGGCGTAGCCATTCCAGCCCTGGCTTCTGCAATCAGATGGGTGCTCCAACAGGATTTGAAATGTGCAGTTGGAGGAAGTGTACATTTAACGAGTGACACATGGACAAGTAACCAAATAAAGTCTTATCTGTGTGTCACCGTGCACTGGGTATCCATCAGTGCGAGCAGCCGACTGAGTTGTAGAACAGCGACATTGTCCCTCACAATGCTCTCTGGGACACACACAGTGGAAAACGTCAGCAGCAGCATCAGTGGTGTTGTTCAGTCTTGGTTGGCCCCCTTAAATCTTACAGTGGGCTGTGTAGCAACAGACAATGCCTCAAACTACCTAAAAGCAGCCCGCATTGCACGGCTAAACCACGTTCCGTGCGTTGCGCACTGCTTGAACCTTGTGGTGCATTCTGGATTGAGCAACGCCTCCCCAAAAATTGGCAAGCTACTTAAGGTGGCCCAATCCATCTTCCTCTCCATTTAATGCTCACAACAACAACACTGAGGTAGGCTGGGGCTTTCTGACTGGGCCAAAGTCACCCAGCGAGCTTCCATGGCTGAGTGGACTATATGCAGATCTCCAAGGTCTCAGATGAACACTTGCTCATGAGTTGACTGAAGTGCCAATGTCTTGGTAGAAAGTGGGGTGGGTGGGGTGCAAAAATTCAGCAATCACTACATGAAGAAGGAAGACGACACCGAGAGGCTGGCCCTGTTGCTGCTGGGCTGGTGCCAGTCCCCCTGTGTGCACTGCAGAGACCGGCAGCAGCAGCATTTCCCTGGAAATGGACAGTGTGTCAGTGTGTAATATGAGTTGTAGTAGCCAGGCCCGCATAATCCTATGCATGTGGTTGTACAGGGAAAAACAATGCAGTTCCCAGCATCCCTTCTTCAACCAGCCAAAGTGGCCGGAAGATGATGGGACCTTTTTCTGTCCAAGTTCAGCAAGCGTAGGATTGCAGGCTAAAAATGTCAGGATTTGTTTGTTTCTCCATGAGAGAGACCACAAAGAGATAGCTTCATTTTCAGTACACATCCTTGTCTTCATATTTAGTTGAGCTTGATGATGGGATAACTATAACTTACCAGGCATATACCTCTGCAAAAATGGGGGCCGACCTGCTTGGACCCACACTCTACGGATGTGCCAGTAGTAGGCGGGGGGGTTGGACAGTGGTGCCCTCCGCTCGGCAGCAGCAATCCCCTCTCTGACGAAGGACTGCTTGAGCGCCTTCCATTTGGACCTCAATTGTCCAACTGTGCGATAGTGGCCCGCTCGCTCCATCCTCCTCTTTATCTGGGCCCAATAAAGTTCATTGCGGCAGGAGGAGCTGCCAAACAGCACTGCCACCGCCTCGCTGCGCTTAATGTTGATGAGGAGGGCCTTGGTCTCCTCATGGTCCCAACTCCTGCCACGCACTGGTGCAGCCATTTTGCAATTTGCACACAAACAAACACACACACCAAGACAGCCACGTGCACAACCACCACTTAACTACACACACACAGACCAAACCGTACAAAAACACCACAATGCACAACTACACACACACACACAGACCAGACAAAACCACAACAATGAACAAACAACAGAGGAAATCCAATAATAAGCAAGCACCACCACTAACACACCACCACCACCACACCACAGAACTCCACCCACAAATCCCCACGCAGACGCAAGTGCAAATGCAGACGACATTCAGGAAGTTAGCAGGAAGTTGACGACAGATTTTGTGGAAGCGGAGCTGCAGCCCCGTTTTTTTTTTATTGTGACTGTGTGAGGCGGTTAGGTTAACAACAAGACCAGTAAACGCGAGGATCATTAAGCACAAATACACAGAAATTAATAAAATCCCTGTCCCTGTCCGAGAAAAGAAGACAGCGGGGGAGCGCACAGAAGGAGGGAAAGTGGGAAACATATTTCGGGCAGCAACGAAAAATATGTAAATAATTATGAAAATAGTGGAAAAGTTCTGGCCAAGGCAATCCACCTTCTGAGAGTACGGCGGAAGCAACGGGGGGATTCCCCCCTATGGAGGAAATCCGTAAGCAATCACAACGTAATATTTACAATTACGTTGTAATTGTTAATCTTTACGTAGACTACGGCGAAAATAAGGGCAACGCAAATAGCGTTGTCCTTATTTTCGCCGTGGTCTACGTAAACATTTACGGAGACTACGGGGATCAAATAAGGGCAACGCAAATAGCGTTGTCCTTATTTTTGCCGTGGTCTACATAAAGATTTACGGAGACTACGGGGGTCAAATAAGGAACGCAAATGGCGGTGCCCCATGGGCGCCACCATTTGCGTACACGCTTTTTTTTCCCCAAAAGTCACCCGTGATAGGCTACGTAATGATTTACGTAGCCTATCACGGCCACGTAGTCTTTTTTTTTTTCCTTTCGTAGTTCACGGCCCAGCGAGGCGGGAAGCCTCCCCCCCAGCCTGAATTTCGGCAGGGCGAGGCGGGAAGCCTCCCCCCCTTCGCCTGAACTTTGGGGGGAGAAGCGAAGCGCCTCCCCCCCACCACAAAAAAAGCTGCCAGACCAGGTAAGTGACTTTCGTACATCCCTACCTCCCACCACCACAGATACTAATTACATATCAGGGCTCCTGTACACCAGGCTTTTATCCTGCGATTGAGATAGATCTGCGAAGAGCCTCCTTCACGGACGTTTGTGGGCTCTTTACATGATGCCATGACCCTGCTGTGACCCTCCTGCACTAAATGCCCTTTGTTCCATTTATAAATAGATGGCAGATAATGAGTCATCAAATTACCCCCTTGTGTTCTGCTTCAGTTTCCTCCATGAAAAGAGTAAAAGTGGCAAAAACAGGAGCAAGATCAATGAAAGACAATGGAAGACTCAGCTACGGGGAGGGGGAAGGGGGAAAGGAAGCGCATGTAAAGGGAGTCAGTGGTGATCCTGCATGTAAACCAGAAGCAGAAAGCCCCATTTTAAATGCAGGATTTTAGGCTGGTGTAGAAATGCCCTTAATCTTATTAGATTATATCCTGTCTTCTCACTTGCCTACTGAAAGCAGCTAACAAAATGGTCATTGAATAAAATAATCAGAACATTGTGGTACAAAATCACAGCAAACTAGGGAAAACCAGGGATGCTTGAGTTCATTGAGATTCTCCTAACTCTGCTTGGAAACTCAGTTCCCCTTGCTCCTGTTTTTGTTTGCGATTTGTTTTTCTTTTCATTAAAATGGGAAACGTGCATTTTTATCCCGTTTTTTCAAAAAAACTATATGCATTTTTAGATCACAATGGCAAATACGTGAGCTTTCTCTGAAAAACATGCTTCCATTTGTGTTTGTGTTCAGGATATTTATTTATTTGTTTGTTTGTTTGTTTATTGTGTTTATTATTTTATTATTATTAATAAATATTTATTATTTTATTATTATTAATAAATATTTATTATTTATTTGGTCCCTGTAGTCTACGTAAAGATTTATGTAAAGGGCTATTTGCGTTGCCCTTATTTTCGCCGTAGTCTACGTAAATCTTTATGTAGACTACAGCGACCAAATAAGGAACACGAATGGCGGCTCCCTATGGGGGCCGCCATTTGCGTACGTGCTTTTTTTTTTTTTTCAAAGTCACCCGTGATAGGCTACGTGACGATTAACGTAGCCTATCACGGCTGACTTTGCAGATCTAGCCGTGATAGGCTACGTTAATCGTTACGTAGCCTATCACAGGGGCGTTTTTTTTTTCTTCTGAAGTTCGCGGCCGGGGAGACGGGGCGCTTCTCCCCGGCCTGAATTTCGGCCGGGCGAGGCGGGAAGCCTCCCCCCCGGCCTAAATTTCGGCCGGGCGAGGCGGGAAGCCTCCCCCCCCGGCCTGAACTTCAGGGGGAGCAGCAAAGCGCCTCCCCCTCACCGCGAAGCAAGCTGCGAGACCAGGTAAGTGACTTTCGTACATCCCTAAGAAGAATAAAGCTTTGAAAAGAATCCCTTTGTCTGTGTCTGGACTTGGCTAATGAATTAGACTGAGAGCCCTCCAAGGAGCCCTCGACATTGAATAAACCACAGCCAGTCACTCGAGGAAGGCTTCCTGAAATAGCAGTGCTTTCAGGAGGTGCTGAAAGCAACACAATGTTGGCACCTGCCTGACCTCCAAAGGCAGGGAATTCCATAGGAAAGGGGCCACCACACTGAAGGCTCTTTTCCTGGTGGACTCCAATCAGGCCATGGGTTCATGTGGAACCATGACCTCAGTGACCAGGCAGGTTGGTAAGAAGGCACTCTCTCAGGTATCCTGGTCCCAGGTTGTTTAGGGCTTTGTACACTAGTACCAAAGCCTTAAACCTGGTCCAGTAGCGAATGGATAGCCAGTGCAGTTCCCTCAGCAAAGAAGTTGCATGCTGAAAAAGGGTAGCTCCCGATAACAGCCAAACTTCTGTGTTCTGTACTAACTCCAGTTTCTGGACCAGTCTTAAGGGCAGCCCCACATAGAGCACATTGCAGTAATCCAGACTTGAGGTTACTAATGCCTGTATCACCATGGCCAAGCTATCCCTGTCCAGGAGAGGCTGTAGCTGGGGAACCAGCTGAAGCTGGTAAAAGGCACTCTGAGCCACTGCAGCCACTTGGGCCTCCAGTGACAGTGATGGATCTAGGAGTACCCCCAGACTACAGACCTGATCTTTCAGAGGGAGTGTAACCCCATCCAGAACAGGCAATGAGCCTATCTCCCAGACTCAGGAACCACTCACTTCCATCTTGCCAGGATTCAGCTTCAGTTTATTGGCCCTCATCCAGCCCATTACTTAGTTTAGACACTGCTCCAAGACCTGCACAGCCTCTCCCGGTTCAAATGTCACAGGGAGATAGAGGTGAATGTCATCACCATACTGACATCACTTGGCTCCAGATCCCCTAATGACCACTCTCAGTGGCTTCATATAGATGTTACACAACATTGGGAACAAGATGGTACCCTGCAGAACCCCATATCTCAATTACCAAGGGGCCGAGGAATAGACACCCAATGTTACTTTCTGAAATTGGGCCCCGCAGGTAGGACCGGAACCACTGTAACACAGCGCCTCCGATACCCATCCCATGGAGTCAATCCAGGAAGATACCATGGTCAATGGTATCAAAAGTAAATAAGAGGTCGAGCAGGATTAACAGGGTTGCACTCCCCCGTCCCTCTCTCAGTAAAGGTCATCCATCAGGGTGACCAAGGCTGATTCAGTCCCATAACCAGATTGAAATCCAGACTGGAATTGGTCTAGATAATCAGTATTGTCCAAGAGTGCCTGCAGTAGCTCTGCCACAACCCAATCAGGTACCTTCCCTAAAAGGGGGGTATTTGTGACTGGGCAGTAGTTGTCTAATACCATTGGGTCCAGAGTGAGTTTCTTCAGGAATGATTGCCCTACTGCCTCCTTAAGGACAGCAGGGACCACCCCTTCCTGAAAGGAAGCATTTATCACTTCCTGAACCCACCCATTCATACACCTTGGCTAGCTTTTATTAGCCAGGAGGGGCAGAGATCGAGAAGAGACATGGTCAGCCACATTTCTCCAAGCACCTTGTCCACATCATCAGGCTGCAGCAACTGGAACTGATCCCACAAAATCAGTCAGATGGTGGCATTAGACACTTCAACTGGAACTGCACTAACAATAGCATTAAGTTTGCTGTGGGGACAAGCAATTTTGTCCTCAAAGTGTGATGCAGAAAGGTCATGGTGGTTCCTCAATGAGGCCAGAGCCCCATTTTCTGGGGAAGGCGTTACAGCCACCAGACTACCTGGAAGAGCTCTGCTGGATGGCTACTTGAGGACACAAAGGAGGCTGCAAAATAAGCCTTCTTTGCAGCCCGAACTGCCACACAGTAGGCACAATTATATGCTCTAGAGCATGCTCGATCATCTTAGGTTAGAATCTTATGCCATTCGCGCTCTTGCCGACATCCAGCCTGTTTCAGTGACCATAGTTCCCCAGTAAACCAAGGAGCGGAGTGAGCTCTACAGAGCTGGGGAGGGCACTCAGGAGCAATCAGGTTGTTAGCCCTCCACATCTCACAGTTCCATGGTGAGACTAGGGCCTCAGCCGGATCACCAGCTCTCTCCCCTGGAAAATCCCCCAAAGCATTCAGAAATCCACTGGATTCCATCAGTCTCCTGGGGTGGACCATCTGACTGGGCCCCCCACCTTGCAGGAGGAAGTAGCACTGTGAGTTCAAATCTCACCAGGAAATGGTCTGGCCATGACAATGGGGTTACTTGGAAACACCCCCCCCCCAAATCTTCGAATTACCCAGCTCACAACCTGGAGCAAAAACCACATCAAGGGTATGTGCTTCTTCATGTGTTGGGCCGATGACAAACTGGGGCAAGTTCTGATTATTTGTGAACTGAAACAAAATTCTTGTACATCCCTATAGCAATTGATTAAGAATCGTCATGTGGACAATGATTCTTGATGCAAATTTAGACTGCTGTGCTGAGTCCATTTCAGTGGCAGCAGCACTAGTGAAAATAGAGAGGTGGCTTATCCCCCTCCCTTTGCTACTGAGAAAAGGTGGTCTTCTGAAGCCACAGTGTTAATGCAAAATGGAGGGCTGCCTCCCTCTTGTTTTGCTGTGTTTTAATGAAATTTACATATTTTGTTGCCTGCTGTCAATTGTACAGTATGTAGAGAACCCTATGTAAATAAACCAAGTCACATGCATGCAGATATGAACCAAGCCTGAAAGTCAAATGGGGTCACATTTAAAGGATTATCCAGTGACTGAGAGGAATGGATTGGTGTTGTGTGTCCCCCTCCGAGTTCTGGTATGAAGAAAATTATGGCCATTGGTAAAATGCAGCAACTGAAGAAGAAGAAAAACAGCCCTTGGACAAACTGTGCTTGCCAGGCATTGCTTTCATCTATTAGCCAAGTGGGTCAAATCTAACGCCCATCAAACAGAGCCAGTGCTGAAAATTTCAACGTGCAGGAAGGGTGTAATGTGAGGAAGATTGGTAAGATAAATTGGACAGAGGGGCAGGCAGAGAGAGAAAGAAAAAAGCCAAGAGCAATCATTTTCCCCATCATCACTAAACTCGTTTTGTCATAAGAAGCTGGGAGGTTGGATGAATCTTGACAAAGTTGACAGAATTGGCACATGGAAAATGACTGGAGGAATAACAAAGGGGGAAATGACATGGAATGAGCAATCTAAAGGGGAAAGAAAACACTCTGGGGTAAGTGTGAGTCTCCTCCTTATCTTCTGTTAGTATATTAGCTCAGACATTTATTTATGGCACACACTGGTGGGATCCACCTACAGGGGTCACAGCACCTCTGCAACTCAAAGAAGCATTTTCTTTTCTAGAGGAAACACCTATTGTTTTATTTCACTTCAACCAGTTGTTTTTCATGCAATGGGTCATGGCCACCTTTTAGGGTCCACAAGCAACAGAGTTCCTTTTTTTTTCTGGTGAGTACATGGTCCCTTTGAGATGGCTATCTATGGCTGAATCTAGTACACATAGCAGTTTTACTCTTATCATACTGCAATGATAACTATTGGTGCACATGACACCAGTGGGTACCAGTAGTTATCACTGCAGTATGATAATGGTATAACTGCTAAATTCAGCCTATGGCTCTTCAACATGAGTTCATTAACTGTCTGGATCCATAATGAGAATTATAAGTCCCAACAGCTATTGTGGATAAATGGAGGACATAAGCTGAGCAGAGGGGTATTCTGCTGTCCTTCTGTAATGGGATAAAAGCATGAGCGTGACTGAAAATACTAGAAGGCAATTTAGTTCACTCTGCTTGTATAGTGCATGTGGGAAGCCACAGCCTTTTACATGACCATATCTGGTAGTCCCAAGTCAGAAATGGCAATAACTGCCTCACTTGAAAATCTTCTTGTTTGAGGTGATGTCAAGTGATATGAAAATCTTGTCTCTGTGATACTTGATCTGTGTTGGCTCTTTCAAACCTACTTGATGTTGCAGTAATCAAGTGCTAAACATATATGTGTGGAGTCACTGGAGTGGCCCTCAGTAGTCTGTGGAAAAGTTCCCATTTTTGCAGTTCAGAGCTTCATTTTAATCCCAAGCTCTTGACCTTCAACATACTGTACTGTAGTAACTCATCCAGTTCCTGAAAAGAAAATGCTAAGGAATTGCAAAATCCCCAGACTTTGGATTTTTCCAGAAATCCAAGACTGTCATAGAATGCAGCAATACAGTGTTGCAGAATTAGGGGCAGTATCTGATACTGCTCATTCCATTGTGCAAACAGGAGTCAGTGCTCGTGCAACTGGGAGTGAGCATTTCTTAAAGTAACCCAGAAAATTAGCAAAAACATTAATTTCTGTATTGGGATAGGTCAGTGAGCTCTGCTGACCTGCTCCATTCCAGGAACATCTCCCTACCAGTATCTGTCACTAATGGTCAAACTGTATGTGATGTGGGAGATCTTTGATCTAATCTTCTGATTTTATTTTACCTTAAAATGGGGGCATGGGGCTCCAAATTTGATAGGAGTACAAGTATTGGTGGACCTGTATGTCATTTTCATTTAGGTCTGGGTGCCCCTCCACCACCAAAGGAAGTTAGGTAGGTGGGTACAAGAGAGAGGACCTTCTCAGTTGTGGTGTCCCATTTATGGAATGCCCTCCCCAAGGAGGCTCATCTGGCACCTACATTGTTATCTTTTTGGCACCAAGTGAAGACTTTTATTTTCTCCCTGGCATTTTAGAGTTTAGTTTTAGATTATATGTCTGTATTTATCTATTTCATATTTATTCCTGTACTGTTTGTTGTGTTGTGTTTCATTGTATTGAATTCTTTTAGTTTTATGATTTTATATTGTATTTTATTGTTTTCGCATTTATGGTTTTATATTATATTTTATATATTTAGTTTTAGCCCAGAGAACATCTGTTTCAGAGTAGATTAAAAATATAATAAATTAATCAAAACAGGGCATGGGACTTCAAATGGGAGTATCAGTGCTGATGGAGAAGCCATCATGTTTAGCCCTTTCCCAGTTCCATTTCTGTTGTCTAAAGGAGTCTGCCCTCAAAGCTATTCTTAGCAGGGGCAGGAAATAGTTATGGATGCTGTAACTATTTCATCCCCAGTGCTGAAATGGTTTGCACCACTTTGGGGAATGATGTAGACTGAGGAAAAAGGGGGAAAGGGGGAAGCATGCTTCCTCAGAGTCACTGTAATGAACAAAACTGAATTCTCTGCATCTATTTCCAAGTTATGAGAAGCTGGGAGATCTAAAACATGGATCCGCAGCATCATATGTGGTTTGACCTTAATAGTACCTAGTGTCAGATTGTTTGAGCACATGCGCATGCAGAACAAGATGAGACATTCACAGAAAACTGGGCAACTAAACAAGAGTTCTGGCCATAAGTAAGCGATCTGTGGGCAGAACTGGATGTTACAAATGACATGCAGTTGCCACTAAAAAGCAGCACTGTATCTTATTCAGACCCTCTCCACTACGACTTCTGAGACAAGCCAAACATGGTGTGGGAGTTCTCTGACTGGAACTACCAGCATATTTTTCTATTGCAAAAAGCAGCCATGGGGGCAGAGATTATTTGGGTCATGCCTATGGTGTGAGAGGAGGGAGGTCTAACCCTTTGCTCCACACTATGGCCTACAAGCAAATAGATCCTCTCCACAGCTAATTGCAGTTTCTGGAGGCAGCTCAGACTGGTGCCATGACTTGGGGCATAGGGTTTGATTCCCCATCCTCCATACTGGAGCCCTGATCCAAATTACGGACCTTGTAGCTTTGTATAACAGAAAAAAGATGCTGGGAGTGGGTTTGGCTTAAGGATACTCATAATGTGATGTGATGTCACCAAGCTGTGAGTTTTCCCACCCGTACAAGTGAAAGACACTGAAGTGGCACACGTGGGTGGGATGGTAGTGCAACAGTGTCATGTTGCACTGGGTATTCCTAATGGGACTTCTGGTTCTGGGGAACAGCTTAGTGTCTGCTGCTTCAGTTCTGAGTTTGGCTCAGAACTGATCTTTTCTTCCTCATATTGCCAAAGGTAACGTGGGTTTTTAACAGCAGAAGCTGTTTTCCTGTTAATGAACCTGAGACTGTTCCATTTAACATAGCCTGGGAATGCAACAGCAGCCACAAGCAAATACCCAATGTGGCTTCCCCTTGTGCTTTGTTTTAGAATTTTGGCTGATGGTTTCAGCAGATGTAGTGGGAAATAGAGATATGTGGTGGCTGAGCTGCATGTCAACTGACCAGAGGTGTGGCATCTGGCAGAGCAGATGCTGTTTAGCTGGCTGCCTAAACAAACCTTGCATTGCCCAATTGCCATGCCAAAGGTTTGGAGCAAAGTCCAAATGGGCACCATGCCTCCAAGCACATGGTCTGGAATGTCAACAGTACAGAAACCACATCTGAACATTAAACCAAGGGTTGTCGAGAGGCAACAGCCCCCATCAGGCGCATAAAAACAGATGCCCAGCCAGCACAATCTATGCTTAACACAATCTTTATCTTGGCAACTTGCCAAGTACCTTAATGAGGTTGTACCTTACTTGCTTTTTCAGGTGGATCTTAAAATATAAGGAATATTCCAGGCCCTCAAGGAACTTGGCTAGATAAATTGATGTACAATACTTTTCACATTACAATGTTCATTCCCTCAGAAAAGGGGATGATTTATGGGACTGCACCTATATAAGAGCTAGTCAATCTGGTGCCCTTCTGATCAGCCCCAGCAAATATGTCCAATGGCCAGGGATTGTGGGAATTGTAGTCCAAAGCATCTAGAGGCCACCAAACTGCCTATCTTTGACACAATATATGATGATACACTTTGCTCACTTGCCTAAATATCAGATGGAGGGAGCAATCCTAATCCTATGGCTGCTAGTCAGCAGCTAGATGGCCATAGGCTATCTTGTTTTCTGGGAACTGACTTTCCCTCCTTCTGCGTGGTCAGAAGAGGAGCGCGGAGCAGCCAAAGCAAGGCATTCTGGGGGCATTCTGGGGTGGGGAGAGTGGAAATGCCTGTATGAGACATCCTATGTGTCGTAGGGCAGCCTCCTCCCCCACTCTACCCTCCTGCAGCTAGACAGCTGAAAGCCGCTGTCTAGCCACAAATGCAGGGCAGAAGGAGCACAGGGGGAACAATCCCCTCCGTGCTTCTCTTGCCCTGCATTGGATAGGCAGTCAGCTCTGAGTTCGGAGGCGGCCGCCTATCTCCATAGGATTGCACCCTAAGCTTTTCATGTACAAGACCTCAGATGCTTCGTAGCACGTCCACTGCAGGATTGTGAAGGGAGTATAGCAGAAACATTTTCCATTGTATGAGAGTCAGAAAATGTCTGGTTCTTCCTCCAGATTCATGATGAAATATTAAATATATAAAATGTGGCTCATATTAATTCCTCCCCTTTCCTGGTTAAAAAAAGCCAAGCATTAAATGAGGCTCCAGGCATTTATAATGTTCTCATTAGGAAATTAGACAGCACACAGACAGGCTGTGTACAAAATGCAGGAACAAATAATCATGAACAAATGTTAAGAATCCCCAACCACAGCATGTGCTGAAGAGCATAAGCACAGGCTTTATTTGAATTGGACTGGGGGGTGGGGCCAAATGAAATGTGTAAAAACAAAAGTGGGGGATAGATGGAGACAAAGTAAATATGGTCACAATTGGGAATTAAGCAAACAAATCAATGAAGACGATCAGGGGACTGGAAACAAAGCCCTGTAAGGAGAGACTGAAAGAACTGGGAATGTTTAACCTTGAGAAGAGAAGACTGAGGGGAGCTATGATAGCGCACTTCAAGTACTTGAAATGTTGTCTCAGAGATGAAGGCCAGGATCTCTTCTCTATCATCCCTAGGGATGTCATAGAATTCCACGACGGATCTCGGTGAGGCTGAATGCCAGTGCATTCGGCCCCGCGAAATCCGTCGCGGAACGGCCTCCCCCCCCACCCCCCGTGGATCCCCCCCAGGATGAGACTTACCTGGGGAGGATGTTTCGGACGGCAGCGGCTCTAGCGGTGGCTTTGGCGGCGGTGGCTGGTCTTCCGACCAGTTGCCGCCACCACCATTTGCAGTCTGTGTCCCCCCCCCATAGACGTGATAGGCTATGTAAAGACTTACGTAGCCTATCACGTCTGGGTAAAAAAAAATGCGTATGCAAACGGCGGCGGCTACAGCCGCCGCCATTTCATTCCTTATTTTTTGCCGTCTTAGTCTACGTAAATATTTACGTAGACGAAGATGAAGACAAGAAAGGGGAACACAAATAGTGCCCCGTAGCCACTGCCATTTGCGTATGCGTTTTCTGGGGTTTTTTTTACCCAGAGCCCTCTGTGGCCGGAAATCCGCTGCGGACGGCCCTGGCCTGGGCCTGGCCAGCTGCTCCGCGGAGCCACAACGGAGCACAGCCAGCCGTCGAGGATTCCGGGGGAGAGGACCAGATCGCCTCCCCCCCGTCAAGGATTCTGGGGGGAGGGATGGAACGCCTCCCCCCCCCACCATGAACAGAATCCGCGAAAAGGTAAGTGACTTTTGTACATCCCTAAAGAGTGCAGGTCACGGAATAATGGGCTCAAGTTACAGGAAGCCAGATTCTGGCTGAACGTCAGGAAAAAATTCCTGACTGTTAGAGCAATACAACAATGGAGCCAATTACCTAGGGAGGTGGTGGGCTCTCCCACACTGGAGGCGTTCAAGACGAGGCTGGACAGCCATCTGTCAGGGATGCTCTGACTTGGATTCCTGCACTGAGCAGGGGGTTGGACTCGATGGCCTTGTAGGCCCCTTCCAACCCTACTATTCTATGATTCTATGATTCTATGATTCTATGATTCTATGATTCTATGATTCTATGATTGTACAGATAAAATCCCAATGAAAACAATCAATACTATAAAACCAAGAAATTGGTTTTCTTTTGCCCACACATCTTGAAATATAATACAAGTGCAAAAACTAAAATGACCAGGTATAAAAGTTGACTGCATGACTACAAGCAGTAAGGGTCACATCTGTCAGGGATGCTCTGACTTGGATTTCTGCATTGAGCAGTGGTTTGGATTTGATGGTCTTATACGCCCCTTCTAACTACGGATGGTGGAGAATTCCGCTACAGATTTCAGTGAGGCCGAATAAGGGATCTCAGAGAATTCCACCACAGATCTCGGTGAGGCCAAATGCCAGTGCATGTGGCCCCCCGAAATCCATGGTGGAATGAAGCCCCCCCACCCCGCAAAATGGGCCTGGAATGGAGCACCTACCTGCTGCCGTCTGTGCTGCATTGCGAATGGCGGCCGCATCTGTGGCCGCCATTCGCTTCTTCAATATAGCCATGACAGGCTATGTAAATACTTACGTAGCCTATCACGGCTAATGCAGGGATGCCATTTGCATCCCTGCGGAAGCCGTGATAGGCTACATAAATATTTACGTAGCCTATCAGGGAAAAACTAAGGGAACGCAAATGGTGGCGACTATGTTGGCCACTATTTGCGTTCCCTTTTTTTTGCTGTGATAGCCTACGTAAATATTTATGTAACCTATCACGGCCAAAAAAAAGGGAACACAAATGGTGGCCTCCGTAGCCGCCGCCATTTGTGTTCGCTGTTTTGTTTTTGTTTTTTTGCTGTGATAGGCTACGTAACTATTTACGTAGCCTATCATGGCAAAATACAGGGACCCAAAAGGCAGCGGCTATGGCAGCTGCCATTTGCGTCCCTGCAGGCTGCCCAGCAGCCAGATGTCCGGCTGCAGGCGGCCCTGGCTGGCGGCTCTGTGGAATCTCCGCTGAATCTCCGCTGAGCGGAGCAGGCAGAAGAGAATTTTGGGGAAGGGACGGACTGCCTCCCCCCACCGCAAATGTCACCCTTCAAAAAGGTAAGTGACTTTCATACATCCCTAGGCCAAATGCACTGGCATTCAGCACCCCGAAACCCATGGCGGAACAGCCTCTCACCCCACCCCCCGCGGAATCCCCCCGGGACAAAGCTTATCTGCTGGGGAGGTGGAGGCGGTGGCAGCTGGACTCTCGGCCAGCTGCTGAGTGATAGGCTACGTAAATACTTATGTAGCCTGTCACGGCACCCCTCACCCACTATTTGCGGCCGCAGCAGCCTGGCCGCAGCCGGAACCGGCTGCGGACGGCCCTGGCCGGCGACCCCACGGAGCCGGCCAGGGAGGATTCCGGGGGGAGGGATGGAGCGCCTCCCCCCCACCGCGGATCCCCCACTGCGGAGCCAGGTAAGGGATTCGTACATCCCTACTTCTAACCCTACTGTTCTATGATTCTATGAAATAGCCCAAGGTGCATTTTCAGTTTGAATTGGGGATGTCAGAGGATTCCGCCATGGATCTCAGTGAGGCCGAACGCCAGTGCATTTGGCCCCCTGAAATCCATGGTGGAACGAAGCCCCACCACCCCCTCACCCCTCGAAAGGCGCGCGAAATGGAACACTTACCTGGTGCCATTCATGCTGCTTTGCGAATGGTGGCCGCATCTGCGGCCACCATTCGCTTCCCCATTTTTGCCATTTTCCCCATTTTTGCCTGCATTAGCCGTGATAGGCTATGTAAGTATTTACGTAGCCTATCACGGCTAATGCAGGGATACCATTTTCATCCCTGTGGAGGCCGTGATAGGCTATGTAAATATTTCCATAGCCTATCATGGGAAAAAAAGGGAACGCAAATGGCGGCTGCCATAGCCGCCGCCATTTGCACCCTTGTTTTTTTGCCGTGATAGGCTACATAAATATTTACGTAGCCTATCATGGCAAAAAAACATGAACGCAAATGGCAGCGGCCATAGCTGCCACCATTTGCGTCTGCAGGCTCTGCACGCCTGCGAATGCACCCAGCTGGCAGCTCCGCGGAGTTGCCGTGGAGTGGAGCCAGCTGGGTTAGGATTTTGGGGGGAGGTGCAGAGCGCCTCCCGCCCCCCCACGAATCACCCCTTCGAAAAGGTAAGTGACTTTTGCACATCCCTAATTTGAATTTCAATCCATAATCTAAGGCCAAACTAGATGTGACAGGTATAGTTGTTTGTTTAAACCTGGGTCTGTCTCAGCACAGGGAGGTCTAATTTTAAGAGAAAAAGGGACACACAGGGGAGGAAAGCTGAACTCTCCTTGCATTGGCCCCTTACTTCCCCATAGCCTCTACCCCAAGACAAAATTGTCTCTAGAATTGGAGCTCAGCTGAGGAGAAAAGCAGATGAGGATAGGGAGAGTTTCCATACTTAGGGAGCTGTTTTTTTTTACTTATTTTTAGTCCAGAAAATTTATAGGTTAAAACATATAAAAAAATCAATAAAAAGAATGAGAGAAAATCAAATCATGACAACAGCAGCACAAGAGCAGCAAAAAACAATGTGGTCAGTTTAAAAATATATTGCAGGAAGTTAAAATCATTGTGGGGTAAGAAAATAAAAGTATTTGCCGCCCTCCTAGAACTCAAGAGAGAGTGGACTAACCAACGCTGCTTTGGGAGGGAAACCTACAATCTGGGTGCCACTGCTCAGAAGGGCCACTCTTGTGTCCTCATCAGGCACATCTCTGAAGTTGAGTTGACAGAACTTCAGATCAGGTTCTCAATGTTTAACACAGTGCATGACTCAGTTCACATTGGAAGAGTGGTCCTACTGACAACTAGTAGCCATATTAAGGGGTCAGACTAAGTGGCCTCATGTTCTTGCTGAGCTAGCATAGTTTGGTAGCGGGAACAGCAGAATTAAACTTCTCCTGTCAGCAAGGGGGGATTGCATAACATAGTCATGAGTTCTGTTTCTTTGCTTATTGCAGCAACTGTATCTCAGTTCTTTACATAGAATGCCCTATAACCCACTTCCTGTACTGTAAACAACTGTGCTAACTGTATAACCACAAGAGAGGGGGTGGGAGAAAGGGTCGCTAGTGTGTCATCAACTCTATAAAAGTAATGTGTGGCAATGCTTCGGGGCTTCTGGCTCTTTGGAAGAGATTCCAGCCTGAAGCCCGCGCGTTAATAAAGAAATACTCATTTTCCTGCACTCCGTGGTCTCTCTGACTCTGATTTCTGCTACATAAATGGTGCCATGACTTGGATGTGGCGGGCTCTGAGCCAGACAGGTAGCATTTGCCCGCTCTTTTTTGCCGCACCAGGAGGGAGACCTCGGCGCACATTTCCCCTTCTTGGCACCACCGACCTTTTTGTCGGGTGAACGGGAGACCGCTTGCTCCGGGATCTCCTGAATGGCTGTGAGCATCAAGGGAACCCCAGCGAGCAGGCGCCAGTACTCAGCATGAACAGGACTTATCAGGAAGCTGAGGAAGCTGGGGAAGCCGTTTTTCTGCTCTAGTGAAAAGTGGGAAAAGTGGGTGGCAGGGACATATGAATGCAGTGGAGGGATTGATGATTGTGTGAGTGGCTACTGCAGTTTCTGATGCATACCGTTGACCGTCCGGGTGCCCAGGCCAGTAGCAAAGTGCGTGGTGTGAAATTCCTTTTGTGTCGGCCAGTGAGACCCCTTACTCACTGACCTATCCCCTTTCCTTCATTGTGTCTGTCTTCATCTTAAGAGGGAGGCTATGGGAGGTGGGGGAAGCAAATCTTGCACCCCCTTGGGATGTATGTTGAAAAATTTTAAGAAAGGTTTCAGTGGAGATTATGGTGACCCCCCCATGAATCCTCAACGGTTGCATACCTTGTGTGAAGTAGAGTGGCCGTCTTTTGGTGTAGGGTGGCCTACTGAGGGCTCTTTGGACCCCAGTACAATTAGCCGTGTGTATGCCATTATAGTTGGGGAACCTGGGCGCCCTGACCAATTTCCCTATATTGATTCGTGGGATTCTGTGGTCCGCACTTCTCCTCCGTGGCTTAGAAAATGTTTAGAAACTCAGGCCAAGGTTTTGGTGCTTAGAAAAGAAAAATTAGCCAAAAAGATGCAACCAGTGTTAGAAGCCCCACGTGAAGATCTGACAGAGCTAACGGCGTTACCACCCGCCTACGCCCCGCTCCCACCGCGGGCCCATGTTACTGTGAGGCCACCATGACAGGACTTAGATCTGCAGGCTCCAATGGCTCCTGAGCCCATGTCATCTCCTCGGCCCCCCCACAGAGGCATTGCCCCTCACTTTGACTTAGAGCTGTCACCATCAGTTTCAAGCCCCACAGGCAGTAATTCCCCGATCTCAGCTATGGTCCTTAGCTCCCAGATGTTGCCTGCCGAGACTTCCATGTCTACCGGATCGGGGGGTTCCCCCTTTACACCCCAATCAGCATTAATTAAGGAAACTGAAGAATTAAAGCATTGGGCAGACGATTTAGCAAAATCGGTGGTAACCCTTAAAAAATTGTGTTCCCACAAAACAAGAGAGGAGGCAAGTTCATCTACTGCTCATCAGTCAGAGAATGAAGCCCGGCCTCTGTTTCCTCTGAGGCAGGTCACCCAGATGATGCACAACCCGGATCCCGAGGCGGCACAGCATTATATCCCCGTCCAGGCTTATACTTATGCCCCCTTTACAACTTCAGACCTATTGAATTGGAAAACCCAGTATGCCTCATATACCACAAAGCCTCATGAGCTAGTGGAGCTGTGCTCCAGCATTATGGCCTTGCACATGCCCAATTGGCAAGATTGCCAACAGCTGCTTCTAACGTTGTTTACCATGGAAGAGAGGTGACGAATCCATCAGCAAGTGGAACGTATTGCCCTGGAAAGAGCCCCAGAAAATCATGTAAATCCCCAGGGATGGATGAGAGAGAGAGTGCCCTTAGCAAATCCCAATTGGGATCCCAACACACCGGCAGGCTTAGAGCGCATCACGCAGTACCAAACCTTGTTGTTACAAGCCATGAGAGCGGGAATGAAAAAGTCTATTAATATGACTAAAGTCTCCGAAGTGCTGCAGGGTGCGACCAAGGCCCCTGGAGAATATTTGGAACGCCTCTTGCATGCATATCACCAGTATACCCCCCTTGACCCCGAAGCCCAAGATAACATGAAGGTGGCCTTTGTTGCCCAGAGTTATAAAGACATCAGGAAAAAGCTACAAAAGTTGAGTGGTTTTGCAGGGAAAAATTTGACAGAACTTTTGGAAGTTGCTCAGAAAGTGTATGTGAATAGGGATCAAGAAGAAAAGAAAGAAAAGGAGAAGAGAATGGTCAGAAAGGCGGAACTGCTCGCGGCAGCGCTAGTGGGACCGCAAGATGGAGAAAGCAGAGGCAGAGGCCAAGAAGGACGTGGACGAGGAAGAGAGAGAGGAGGAAGAAGAGAATTTTTGAGAAGGAATCAGTGTGCCCAGTGTGGACAAGATGGGCATTGGTGGTGTGAGTGTCAAGGTGGAACCAATCAGACATATCTAGGGGTGAACGAAAGTCACTTACCTTTTCTCGCAGCTTTTTCGCGGTGGGGGGGAGCGCTTCGCTGCTCCCCCCACGAAGTTCAGGCCGGGGGGGGAGGCTTCCCGCCTCGCCCGGCCGAAATTCAGGCCGGGGAGGAGGCTTTCCGCCTCGCCCGGCCGCGAACACGAAAGTAAAAAAAACAAACAAAAAACGTCCCCTGATAGGCTACGTGACGATTCACGTAGCCTATCACGGCTAGATCTGGAAAGTCAGCCGTGATAGGCTACGTGAATCGTCACGTAGCCTATCACGGGTGACTTTAAAAAAAAAAAAAAAGCGCGTACGCGAATGGCGGCCCCCATAGGGAGCCGCCATTCGCGTTCCTTATTTAGTTGCTGTAGTCTACGTCAATGTTTACGTAGACTACGGCGAAAATAAGGGCAACGCAAATAGCGTTGCCCTTATTTTCGACGTAGTCTATGTAAACATTGACGTAGACTACAGCGACCAAATAAGGAAGGGGAATGGCGGCTCCCTATGGGGGCCGCCATTATCCGTACACACTTTTTTTTTTTAAAGTCACCCGTGATAGGCTACGTGACGATTCACGTAGCCTATCACGGCTGACTTTGCAAATCTTGCCGTGATAGGCTACGTGAATCGTCACGTAGCCTATCAGGGGACTTTTTTTTTTTCTTTCATTGCAATGGCGGCGGCAGCAGCCGGTCGAAAGACCGGCTGCCGCTCCCGCCCTGCTCGAACACCGGACGAACCGCCAGCCGGACCCGCCGCCGGGAGGGACATTCAGGGAAGGTAAGTCCCGTCCCGGGGGGGGGGGCGGGGGGCAGAGGATTTCTCCCCGAAACTTGTTCGGGGGGCCGAACACGTTGGCGCTCGGCCCCCCGAAGTTTCGGGGAGAAATTCTCCGCCATCCCTAGACATATCAAGAAGAAAATAGAGGGGGCTACCACGGACGAGGAAGGGGACAGCCAAGCTGGCAACCAAACAGTTGGCAGATACAAGGAGAATCAACTGAAAGATATGAGATAAATCCCTTCACAGGGATGGCTGCGACAGAAAGTCTCGAATAGGACAGACCGGGCCCCCTTAATCTTGGCCCTGGGGAGCCCTTGGTCACTGCCACTGTGGGGGGCCGAAATATCAATTTCATGATAGACACTGGAGCAGCCTCCTCTGTAATAACCTACCCAGTGGCACCCCTCACCCATCAAAAAGTACAGGTGGTGGGAGCGACTGGTGTAGTAGAAGAAAGGCATTTGTTGCAACGGAGGACTTATCGACTCGGGAGTCACATAGTAGAGCATCAGTTTTTATATCTGCCCGAGTGTCCAATGCCATTATTAGGGCATGATTTGTTGTCAAAGTTAAGGGCCCAAATATCCTTTGAAGAAGATGGAACAGCTGCTGTGGCCTTTCGACGGCCCCAGAAGGGTAAGCTCCTAACACTCACCTACCCACAAGAAGACGAGTGGAGACTACATTGGACCATGCCAGTACTTGATGAAGAGCCATGGCAAGCCTTTCAGGTGCCTGGGGTGTGGGCTGAAGATAACCCACCAGGAATGGCTAGATGTGTGCCCCCGGTTGTGGTCGAATTAAAACCAGGAGCAATACCAGTGCATGTACGACAGTATCCACTACTGCGCCGAGCTATACTAGGAATCCAGAAGCACCTAGACCGTCTGTTGAAACATGAGATACTCCGAGAATGTCAGTCACCCTGGAACACACCCCTCCTACCAGTAAAGAAGCCCGGCACAGATGACTACCATCCGGTGCAAGACCTGAGGCTGGTCAACCAAGCAACCGTGACAATACATCCAGTCGTCCCCAACCCTTCTGTTCTGTTAGGATTGATTCCAGCTGAAGCTACTCATTTTACTATTCTGGACCTGAAAGATGCTTTCTTTTGCCTCCGACTGGCGCCTAAGAGCCAAGCCATCTTCGCATTTCAGTGGGAAGACCAATTAATAGGGAGAAAGACCCAACTAACCTGGTCCTGTTTAGCCCAAGGTTTCAAGAATTCTCCGACACTGTTTGGAACTGCCCTAAGTCAAAACCTCCAAAATTTTCGTTCTGAGCCAGGTAAAAGAGTTTTGTTACAGTACGTAGATGATTTGCTTCTGGCAGCATCATCAGAATCTGAATGCTGGCAAGGCACTCAAGAACTGTTACAACTCTTGTGGGAACGCGGATACAAGTTTTCCAGGAAAAAGGTGCAACTATGTAAGACCCAGGTGCGATATCTAGGGTTCATAGTGTCTCAGCACCAGTGAGAATTGGGTCCCGAACGAAAAGAGACTGTGTGTGCCTTGCCTGAGCCAGCTACTAGGAAGCAGGTGTGAGAGTTTTTGGGGGCTGCCGGGTTCTGTAGAATTTGGATTCCCAACTTCGCTGTAATGAGTAAGCCTTTGTATGAGGCCACTAAGGGTCCAGAGATGGCACCGTTTCAATGGGAAGAGCCCCAAAGAAGAGCTTTCCTGAACATCAAAACAGCGCTACTCCAAGCGCCAGCTCTAGGACTTCCTGATGTGACTAAGCCCTTCCTGTTGTATGTACATGAGCAAGACAACGTGGCCGTAGGAGTACTAACACAGCAGCTAGGCTCTTGGCAGTGACCTGTTGCATATTTATCCAAACAATTAGACCTGGTTGCCAAAGGCTGGCCAGCATGCCTTAAAGCCATTGCAGCAACAGCTCTCTTGGTCCAAGAAGCCGATAAGTTGTCAATGGGACAAGAGCTAACTGTCCGAGTTCCACATGCAGTACTCACCTTGATGGAGTACAAAGGAAATTATTGGTTCACTAATGAGCGCATGACCAAGTACCAAGCTATGCTCTGTGAGAACCCACGAATCAAGTTAGAAGTGACATCAAACTTAAATCCAGCCACGTTGCTGCCGATAGAACCAGCAAATCAACCCGAACACAGTTGTATTGAAACTATGGATGAAGTTTACTCCAGCCATCCAGACTTGCGTGATAGCCCCCAGCCACACCCAGATATCACCTATTTTACTGATGGAAGCAGTTTTGTCCAAGATGGATAGAGGTACGCCGGCTATGCAGTAGTAACTAGAGACAAAGTCATAGAGGCCAACTCCTTGCCTATAGGAACCTCAGCCCAAAGAACAGAATTAGTTGCTCTCATTCGAGCTCTAACGCTGGCCACTGGTAGGGGTGGACGAAAGTCCCTTACCTTTCACCGAAGCTTTTTCGCGGTGGGGGGGAGCGCTTCGCTGCTCCCCCCGCGAAGTTCAGGCCAGGGGGGGAGGCTTCCCGCCTCGCCCGGCCGAAATTCAGGCTGGGGGGGGAGGCTTCCCGCCTCGCCCGGCCGAAATTCAGGCCGGGGAGGAGGCTTCCCGCCTCGCCCGGCCGCGAACTCGAAAGTAAAAAAAAAACACGTCCCCTGATAGGCTACGTGACGATTCACGTAGCCTATCACGGCTAGATCTGGAAAGTCAGCCGTGATAGGCTACGTCAATCGTCACGTAGCCTATCACGGGTGACTTTAAAAAAAAAAAAAAGCGCGTACGCGAATGGCGGCCCCCATAGGGAGCCGCCATTCGCGTTCCTTATTTAGTTGCTGTAGTCTACGTCAATGTTTACGTAGACTACGGCGAAAATAAGGGCAACGCAAATAGCGTTGCCCTTATTTTCGCCGTAGTCTACGTAAACATTGACGTAGACTACAGCAACTAAATAAGGAACGCGAATGGCGGCTCCCTATGGGGGCCGCCATTCGCGTACGCACTTTTTTTTTTTTTAAAGTCACCCGTGATAGGCTACGTGACGATTCACGTAGCCTATCACGGCTGACTTTGCAAATCTTGCCGTGATAGGCTACGTGAATCGTCACGTAGCCTATCAGGGGACGTGTTTTTTTTTCTTTCTTTCATTGCAATGGCGGGGGCGGCAGCCGGTCAAAAGACCGGCTGCCACTCCCGACCCGCTCGAACACCGGACGAACCGCCAGCCGGACCCGCCGCCGGGAGGGACATTCAGGGAAGGTAAGTCCCGTCCCGGGGGGGCGGGGGATGGGGGGGCGGAGGATTTCTCCCCGAAACTTGTTCGGGGGGCCGAACACGTTGGCGCTCGGCCCCCCGAAGTTTCGGGGAGAAATTCTCCGCCATCCCTAGCCACTGGACTCACTGTCAATATTTACACAGACTCTAAGTATGCCTTCACTACCCTCCATGCCCATGGAGCATTGTACCGTGAAAAGGGGTTAATAAACTCAGTTGGCCAAAGTCTCAAAAATGTAACAGAAATATCAGCTTTATTAGATGCTGTGTGGCACCCCAAGCAAGTAGCGGTAATGCATTGTCGAGGACATCAGAAGGGAACCAGTGATGTGGCAAAAGGAAATCGATGGGCAGATCAAGTGGCGAAGTACGCTGCCCTCCAAAGTAAACAAAATAAAGAAGAAAAAGGGATAGCAGTCGTAGCGACTCCATTGTTCCAGGTTAACTTGACAGATGTGTGTCCAGCATATACTCCAGAAGAAGATCAGATGGCTGTTAATTCCCTCCAAGCTAAAAAGATGGCCCAGAAGTGGTGGGAGCTGCCAGATGGACAGAACTATGTGCCTCATCAGCTAGCCTGGATATTCGTGCAGACAGCACATAAAGCTACTCATCTTGGAAAGAGCGCCCTGGCAGCATTGCTGCAAAAACAAGTTTACATCAATAGCATACACAGCCTTGTCAATTCAGCATCTGTGCGGTGTGTAGAATATTCCAGAAATAATCGAAGGCAAGGAAAAGGGCCTCCACCAGGAATTCAGCAGAATGGTTCTCTTCCTTTTGAGGCCTTAGTAGTTGACTTCACCGACATGCCCAGAGCAGGACATTACTGCCACCTATTAGTGTTTGTGTGTTCTTACACCAAGTGGGTAGAAGCTTATCCCACTCGGACTGAAAAAGCGAGAGAAGTTATAAAAGCCCTAATGAGAGATATTATCCCTAGACATGGGTTACCTTTGCTTATTGGATCCGATAACGGCCCTGCCTTTATCAACAAAGTGTTGCAAGAAATTAACCATTTACTCGGCATCCAATGGAAACTCCATTGTGCTTACCGTCCACAGAGTTCTGGACAGGTAGAGAGGATGAATCGAACCCTCAAGACCCACTTAGCCAAGTTGTGTCAAGAAACCAAGAAAAAATGGATAGAAATGTTGCCCTTAGCTACTGGTTTGTCCCCATTTGAACTAATGTACGGTAGGCCTCCTCAGATCTTGATTGGATTGAGGGGAGACTTGCAAGAGTTGGCAAATGTCAGTTTAAGACAAGAAATTCAGGCACTGGGCAAGGTTCTCCAAGCCCAGCGCTGGTTTGTCTTGGAAAACAGACCCCCAATTCCCATTACAGAAGTTCATCCTTTCCAGCCAGGAGACGAAGTGTGGATAAAAGAATGGAAGGATGACCCTCTGACTCCCAGATGGAGAGGACCAAACACTGTTCTACTTTCCACCCCTACAGCTGTGAAAGTAGCTGGAGTTAAGCCCTGGATACACTGGACGCGAGTCAAGAGGGCAAGGGAGGGGGAGTGGGCAGTAAACAGAAATCCTGAAAATCCTTTAAAAATCATTCTAAAAAAACAGTAAGAAGATTCAGACTAGACCTTACTGTGGGCACACCGGGAGACTGTCCACCCAGTGTACGGTCAGATCTGCAACTGGAGAATTGAAGAAGGGGACTAGACCCTACTGTGGCTAGCCAGGTGAATAGCTGCCCAGCGTACGGTCAGATCCCAAAAGAAGATTAAGTATGTATGCTGTCAAGTTAATAAAATTAATAGTATTGAATTATGCTTTCTTAATAAAATGTGAAAAAGGGGGCCTCGAGAGTCTGCCCCAGCATTTTGGTGAAAATTATTGGCTCCATCTAGCCAACATTACTGGAACCAATCATTTTTGCCTGCCAAAAAACATACCCGCAAGCAAGCTCATAACTACTTGTTTAATACCCATCTGTAATCATCCTGAAAAAATTAAGGAAGATACCATGTTAAAAGCTGAATATGAGCCAACAATGTGATGTGGCTGCAAAAAGGGAAATGCTATTTTGGGCTGCATTCATAGAAGCATCGCTTCCAAATCCCGGGAAGTACTAGTTCCCCTCTACTCAGCACTGGTTAGGCCTCATCTGGAGTACTGTGTCCAGTTCTGGGCACCACACTTTAAGAAGGATGCAGACAAACTGGAGAGGGTGCAGAGGAGGGCAACAAAGATGATCAGGGGACTGGAAACAAAGCCCTATGAAGAGAGACTGAAAGAACTGGGCATGTTTAGCCTTGAGAAGAGAAGACTGAGGGGAGAGATTATAGCACTCTTCAAGTACTTGAAAGGTTGTCACAGAGAAGGCCAGGATCTCTTCTTGATCATCCCAGAGTGCAGGACACGGAATAATGGGCTCAAGTTACAGGAAGCCAGATTCCAGCTGAACATCAGGAAAAACTTCCTGACTGTAAGAGCAATATGAGAATGGAACCAATTACCTGGGGAGGTGGTGGGCTCTCCCACACTGGAGGCATTCAAGACGAGGCTGGACATCCATTTGTCAGGGATGCTCTGACTTGGATTCCTGCCTTGAGCAGGCGGTTGGACTCGATGGCCTTGTAGGCCCCTTCCAACCCTACTATTCTATGATTCTATGATAAAAGTTTATAGAGTAAGTTTAACTTATTCCCAAAATGCTGATTGGGGCGTAGTTTCAAAAACCTTACCCCTGCAGAATTTTATCTAAACACCCCCATTGTTGCTGCCACAAATGCTACGTGTGCTCGAATGATCAATTGTCAAAAATATGCAAAAAAATGTAAAACTATCCCTGCCCCCCCCTTCCATTGTAATGAAATTCAAAATATATCCTGTAATGAGGCCCATATACTTTTACCCAATGGGTGGTTTTGGACCTGTGGTTCCCGTACCTGGTCATTTGTTCCAGCCAACTTGTCTGACAGCCAACCATGTTGCCTCAGTCGCCTAGCACCATTTCTTCCCCCCTGGCCAACTAAAAAAAGGATTACAAAACGGCAGCGCCGAGCACTCCAGCTAACCGAAAGTTGCAATAGCCACTTGCAACTTTATTCAGATTCAGGAAAATTGGCGTTGGCAGTATCATTAGTTGGAGTTCCAGGTTTAGCATTAGCTGATGGTTTAGGAATTAATCGGCTAGCTTGTGCCATGGCCAAAAGCATAAATGCCACCTCACAAGCACCGACCCTATAAAATAAAGAGTTTCATGACCTAAGGGGTGCCGTTTTAGAAAATAGAGCTGGAATAGATTACCTCTACCTCCTCCATCATTTAGGCTATGAGACACACCAAGAGCTTTGTTGTTTGAACCTGACTGATAACAGCAATGCTATAGACAGACAAATCAACAAATTGCACCAAATAGTCAACGATATCACAATAGGGCACCATGATTGGCTCGATTGGTTGACCTCTTGGCTTCCGGATCTCAGTTGGCTCAAAGCATTATTTGTTTTAATTCTACCAGTAGCATTAATGGGAGTACTGTTATGTTTTTGTGCCCCGTGGATAATACGTTGCTTAACTAATCTGTTTACTGTATTGACCACAAAGACTGCTGCCAGCTATGCTCTAATGGCTCAGCAAGATGTTAGATAAAGAAAAGTAAAATGCTATGAAAATCTCACAATATGCTCACTTTGCTAATTACATTGTTAGCTCAGGTAATCAAATGCTATAATTGTAATAAAATTATGCATTTAAGGGGGGAATGTAGTAGCCATATTAAGGGGTCAGACTAAGTGGCCTCATGTTCTTGCTGAGCTAGCATAGTTTGGTAGCGGGAACAGCAGAATTAAACTTCTCCTGTCAGCAAGGGGGGATTGCATAACATAGTCATGAGTTCTGTTTCTTTGCTTATTGCAGCAACTGTATCTCAGTTCTTTACATAGAATGCCCTATAACCCATTCCCTGTACTGTAAACAACTGTGCTAACTGTATAACCACAAGAGAGGGGGTGGGAGAAAGGGTCGCTAGTGTGTCATCAACTCTATAAAAGTAATGTGTGGCAATGCTTCAGGGCTTCTGGCACTTTGGAAGAGATTCCAGCCATAAGCCCGCGCGTTAATAAAGAAATACTCATTTTCCTGCACTCCGTGGTCTCTCTGACTCTGATTTCTGCTACACAACCTGGCCAGAAGCCAATAGGACTTTATAAGTAGAGCAACTCTCACTTTGAATTGAGCCCAGAAACGAATTGGAAGCCAATGCAAATGAAAAAGAATGGGTTTAATATGTTTTGGAAAGCAAACACCGGAAACCACTATGGCCACTGCATTTTGAACCAGCTGGAGTTCCCAAACATTCTCCAAGGACAGCCTCATGTAGAGCATGCTGCAGTAATCCAATCTGGCCTTTCCTGGTTAACCAGCTCAGACCCCATCAGTGTAGGGGTGCATGAAAGTCACTTACCTGGTCTCGCAGCTTGCTTCGCGGTGGGGGGGAGGCGCTTCACTGCTCCCCCCGAAGTTCAGGCCGGGGGGGGAGGCTTCCCTCCTCGCCTGGCCGAAATTCAGGCCGGGGAGAAGCGCCCCGTCTCCCCGGCCGCGAACTTCAAAAGAAAAAAAAGAAAAAAAACGCCCCTGTGATAGGCTACGTAACGATTAACGTAGCCTATCACGGCTAGATCTGCAAAGTCAGCCATGATAGGCTACGTTAATCATCACATAGCCTATCACGGGTGACTTTGAAGAAAAAAAAAAGCGCGTACGCAAATGGCGGCCCCCATAGGGAGCCGCCATTCACGTTCCTTATTTGGTCCCTGTGGTCTACATAAAGATTTACGTAGACTACGGCGAAAATAAGGGCAACGCAAATAGCATTGCCCTTATTTTCGCCGTAGTCTACGTAAATCTTTACATAGACTACAGGGACCAAATAAGGCACGTGAATGGCGGCTCCCTATGGGGGCCGCCATTAGCCGTATGCACTTTTTTTTTTTTTTTTAAGTCACCCGTGATAGGCTACGTGACGATTAACGTAGCCTATCACGGCTGACTTTCCAAATCTAGCCGTGATAGGCTACGTTAATTGTTACGTAGCCTATCATAGGGGCAGGTTTTTTTATTTTTACTTTGCTTGTAATGGCGGTGGCAGCCGGTCGAAAGACCGGCTGCCGCCCCCGCCCCTGACGAAGACCTGCTGAACCACTGCCGGGACCCGCCGCCAGGAGGGACATTCGTGAAAGGTAAGTCCCATCCCGGGGGGGGGGGCGGGGGGGCCAGAGAATTTCTCCCCGAACAACCTTCGGAGGACCGAATGCGTTGGCGCTCGGCCCCCCGAAGTTTCGGGGAGAAATTCTCCCCCATCCCTACATCAGTGTAATATGGGAAGTCAGGGTATTGTGCCCCAATGTGCAGCACTTCCTCAACAACCTAGAACATCATCAGTAGTTTTCCCCTGCATTTGAAAGAAACATATGTTATGCCAAGCCACAGCTTGAGTAAAAAGTACAAGTATGTCAATTTTAAGCACCTTTTAACTTGCTCTATCAGTGGAAATTTGTATTGGATCAGTTTGAGATTTTGCATGATTGTAGACCTTATCAGGTAGATTGTGGATGCCATGTTTCACATCATTTTTATAAGCAGTAGCATTTTGAGGCATATAATGGTGGAGCCTGTGTGTGTATGTGTGAGAGAGAGAGAGTGTGTGATTCACCTTAACTAAAGGGACACTCCTGTGCCCTTTTAATTTGTGATGTTGCCAGAGTCAATCATTACCTGACGGCCATTTCCCAAGAATTTTAGGCCCCTGAAGGTAATTATGAACTTTGGCAACATCGCTAATAACCATGTATGAAAATTAGGGTGGTCACATCTCACATGTCCGATTTTATAGAGTATAGTCCTCTATTTGAAGAGCTGTCAGAGGACAACCCTCTACTTGAAGATGTCCCCTACTTGAAGGACTGTTCAGTCCAAGTCCAGTTTAAAGATACAGAACCATCAGAAGGAAGAGCTGGACACTGAAGTCGCTGATCAACAGCACCTAGGAAGCAGACTGAGCAAGCTGCTTCCACGTCGAACACCATGTCGCAGGCTTCCACACTATGGTTAGATGTATTCTATTTCTATTTAACTGTTCAACTTTCTCTATTTAACTATTTCTAAATTTGCATCTATACATATGAATTGGCATGTGCAAATGTTATGTAAATCTGTGTCTTCTTTTTTCCTTTTTTTGGGTGATGTATTCCCTCTTTTCTGGTGATGAGTAAGTGGCCACCCTAATGAAAACTGGCATATATTCACTTTGTTTGTCTATCCTTGTTACAAAATCTAGGGATCTGAATATTTGGGTAGGGAGTCGCTTTTCTGTGGGGGCCGCTTAGGGATGTACAGATTTTGTTAAATCTGTTCCATCTGTGTTTCATGGCTTCTCAGACATCTTTTGTTCCATTGCCCATATGGTTGTCAGGAGTGTATTTAATCCAGTCCACATTTTCAGGTCCGCTGTTCGCAAACCTGGGAGCTGCTTCAGCTCCCTGTGCCTGTGTCTTTTCAAGGAGGGAGGGAAATCTCATTGAAAGCAAATTGCCTTCAAGGTTTCTTTCTGATTTGGAGTTGATGGAGACTGCCTTTCCCATCCAAGCATTAGTGCCTTATCTAGAGCAACTTCTTAAAAAAAAAACTTTTAAAAATGACCATGCCAAGCTCTGCATGCTTAATTTATTCAGGGAGAGGGGAAAGGTGCTTTAAATTAGAGCTGTGCACAAATGGTCTCTCAAAATTCTCCACCTTATTTGTGGGCAGTGAAACTGGGAGACAATTTCACCGAATTTCTCCAGGGGGAGGAGAAATTCTCAGCAGTTTCTCACAAGTAGGGCTCCCCATTGGCTTGTAGCACAGCTTCTTTCTTTTTTCAGAAAGAAAGGGTTTGGGGGTTTGGGTTTTTTATACTGTAACAGCATTAACTGTGTTGGCAGACTGGCCCCATTCTTCATTCACCACAATGCAAATAGGTGTGTGTGTGTGGAGGGGGCAGTGTTGTCTTCCTGAAAGGAAGAGGTAGAGTTAGTGGTGAGCTAAAATCTGTCCTCCCAATGTGTTTATCATCCAGGGAGCCAATGTGTTTATTCAATGAGCTTACAGCCAACATGTTTACTCAGAAGTAAGTTCAGGGGGATCTAGGAGAAGCCTTGGGGATGGTTACTAATTCACAGCTCAAGTCTGTGCATGTCTACTCAAAAGTAAGGCTTATTGATTTCAATTAGAGTTACTCTCAGGTAACTGTGTATAAGATCGAAGGCAAGAATGCTCTCAATGGGCACGTTGCCTCGCTGCAGGCAACCTCAAGGAAGCAACCTTACTGGAATGCCCATGAAAGGAACTGGAGTCATTTTGTAGAATTCCAGGAAGTGTTCCAACATGGGAGACATTACAGCAGACTAGGATTTTAGCAGAAAAAAACCACACCCACACTGCTCACTATGTTACCGTTAACCACAATACTGCCCACCCCCCCACTCAATTTATAAGGAAGTATCTGCTTCCGTAAAAAATGAAAAGAAAAAAGTCACATGTCTGTGGAATCCTCCTAACTGGCAGATGACAGTCCTGCAAGGAATTCATGGACTGGAGTACAAGAAATCCGGACTCATTTGAACTCATTTCATATTTCTCCAGCATCCGTAGGGCTGCTTTACCTGCAGGAAACCTGTACATGTACATGCACACACCAAGTGGGGATCCCTACAACATGTAGTAGACTTAACTATTTAGACCCAACTGAGTCTGTAGTGGGAAAAGCTACAGCAACTAGCATGTATATACAGTCAGGGCCAGAAATATTGGAACAAGGATAACTGTTTTGGCAGTTGGCTGTCCTTCCTGAATGGTTAGTGCCCCACTTTTGTCAAACCCCTTGAATTACAGCTGAAAGTCCTGACTTTGCTCCTATCTGGGTGTGTTTCCTTTCAGCTTCAATGTGGTGGTGTACAGAGGCCAACTGCCAAAACAGTTATCCTTGCTCCAATATTTCTGACCCTGACTGTAACTTTAGTATTGAAAGGATAAGCTTGACTCAGGATGGCCAAAAAGCACTCTTATTAGATTCCAGAGGGGAAAGTCTCAGGATGGCCAAAAAGCACCCTTATTAGATTCCAGAGGGGAAAGTCTCAGGATGGCCAAAAAGCACCCTTATTAGGTTCCAGAGGGGAAAGTAGGGCACTCTGTGCTTCAGAGCCTCTCATGTCATTCTCTAGAGCAGGGGTAGGCAAACTTTTGGGCCCTTGGGCACATCTGGAAATTTGATAAACAGTCCTGGGCACAACCATAGAATGGCTGCCATGGGTGGGCATGGCTAGTCACAGAAGAGAAGTATCCTGCCCAGAGACAGTCATCGGAAATTAAGATGGTAGCAGTTGGAGGCTTTCACTTGGCTTTGAAGCAATCCCAGATGCCAAGAATGAAATATAAGAATGTTTTAAATTGGAAGGAGCAGGGTGTTTCACTGAGGAGTTTCCCAGTTCCTGTGTTAATTCAGAGGGGCATGTCTCCCCCAAAGTGTTCCCGAGGGAACCAGTTTGAAAACATTTCCTACTTATGGCGCACATGCCCCACTGAGCTGGAGAGTTGTCCAAGCAGAATTAAAAAAAAATATATAGCAGATATATAAGAATTGCCCATACATCTCTTCACTCCATATTTTCTTTGACTAGTGAGACAGCGCTTCTTTTAGCTCCTATGCAAAATTCATAGCAGTTAAAGATTTAAAGACATTCCACTCATTCTTCTTGCTTTCCTTCCTCCTTCTGGATGATCAGGGACTGAACAAACAGAACATAAAGAGCCCATGAATGAGGGGATTGCCATGACAACAAAGGTCAAATGAAATAGGTCAGAAGAAGATCTGTTTCTTTTGGAGTCTAAAATCTGACAGTTATCTAGTTGCAACTAGGAGTGCACGAAAGCCACTTACCTGGTCTCGCAGCTTTTCGCGGTGGGGGGGAGGCGCTTCGCTGCTCTCCCTGCGAAGTTCAGGCCGGGGCGGGAGGCTTCCCGCCTCGCCTGGCCGAAATTCAGGTCAGGGGGGAGGCTTCCCGCCTCGCCAGGCCGAAATTCAGGCCGGGGAGGAGGCGCCTCGCCTCGCCCGGCCGCGAAATAAAAAGTTAAAAAAAAAAGCCCCCGTGATAGGCTACGTGATGATTAACGTAGCCTATCACGGCTGACTTTGCAAATGTAGCTGTGATAGGCTATGTTAATCGTCACGTAGCCTATCACGGGGGCGTTTTTTTTTTTTAACTTTTATTGGAATGGCGGCGGCAGCAGCCGGTCGAAAGACCGGCTGCCGCCCCCGCCCCTGACGAAGACCCGACGAACCGCTGCCAGGACCTGCCGCCGGGAGGGACATTCGGGAAAGGTAAGTCCCGTCCTGAGGGGGGTGCGGGGGGCGGGGGGTGCGGAGAATTTCTCCCCGAAACTTCTTCGGGGGGCCGAACACGTTGGCGCTTGGCCCCCCGAAGTTTCGGGGAGAAATTCTCCGCCATCCCTAGTTGCAACGGACAGATTTTATCACTGCTTGTCAACTTTGGGTCATAAACCTGGGGGGGACGGGCATTGACCGCCAATTTCAGGTTTTGATAAAATGACACCCACTGGGCAAATTTGCATTCAGTGTAGAAATTGATTAAATTATGTTGCGATCCATTTTGAGTGATTGGCTAAAGATGGTGAATGTTTAAGTATGTAAAATAGAATAGCTTTCCTGGAATCAGAAAATAAATTTAAATTCTGTTTAAATGTACAGGATTCTTGCCTACTTTGCTGAGAAACTCTGCATACATTCTTCACAAGGATGGGAAACTCTGTATTTCTGGTCCATGCTGTTGCAGAACTCAGAGTCAGAGAGACCACGGAGTGAAGGAAAAAGAGATTCTTTATTTAATGTGTGGGCTTAAGGCTGGAATCATTTCCAAAGAGCCAGAAGCCCCGAAATACATCAGCACATTGTTTTTATAGACATTGTGACACATATGAAACGGCTCCTCCTCCCCCTCCCGCGTGGGGTTGCAGTCCTCAACATTTCTTCTCCTAGCACTATTGTTTATAATACAAGAACTGGGTTATAGGGTAGCCATGATAAGGAGAGAACAGAAGAGAACAGCAGAGAACAAGATATACAACTGTATCACCTTTGACAAGATAAGGAATTCCTGTGTCTCATCAGCTTACAACAATATATTCAAGGGAGAAAGAGCTCAGCAAGAACATGAAGCATGAGACTGCATGAGGCTACTTAGTCTGACCCCCGATATGGCTGCTACAATGCCACCTTCATGGGTACACACACACAGGTCTGCTCTGTGCCATGTCCACAATATCCTGTGAATTATTATTTTTTAAAAAAAATCTGCACAAAAATCCACATTTAAAGATGTATTTAAACATGTATTTCTTAAATTAAAATTGCAATCAGGGAATAAAAATGCAAAATGTTACTACCTTAATATTTGGCTTTAATAATACAATAGGCAGGCAGTTTATAGCTTAATTCATTGCAGGTGAAACATAGGAAGAAGCAGCATTTCCTAAGGGAGCAATCCTATGGCCTCTAGTCAGCGACTAGATGGCCACAGGATATCTGGTTTTCCAGGAACCAACCTCAGAGCCTGTGCTCCGAGGTCAGGTCTTGGAGAACCAACCTTCCCCCCTCCTTCCACGTTGTCTCGTAGGCAGTGTGGAATGGCCCCATGCTCCACGCTCAGGAGTGCAGAGCGGCCAAAACAGGGCATTCGGAGGGGGGATTCTGTTGTGGGGAAGGTGGAAATGCTGATATGACACATTCTATGTGTCGTCCGGCAGCCTCCTCCCCCGCTCTGCCTTCCTGTGGCTAGACAGCCGAAATCGGCTCTCTAGCCGCAAATCCAGGGCAGGAAACGTGCGGAGGGAATGATCCCCTCTGTGCTTCTCTTGCCCTGCGTTGGATAGGTGGTTGCCCCATAGGATTGTGCCCTAAGTTAGAAATCCAACTGTCTCTCTGCCCGCTTGACATAGAGGTATACTCATGTAATTCAAGGGTCATGTCTTTTGCTAGCTCCATGAGTAAAGACCCAAGCCATATACTACAGCTTTGGCTGTATTCTTGCGAGTGGAGATGGGTTAAAGAAGACGCAGACAACAAGCTTGGGTTGAAAATTGGGCCACATTTATTGAAATAGCTGCAAAGGGGTAACTAGGACGGGCATCTAACTGTGTCAGTGGCTAGCTGGCACTTCTTGGGCGAAAACATACCCAGCCTGAGGGGTGGTGGTGATCTCGCCATCCCTCCGGACTGCCCCTTCTGGGGGAGGTAGAGCTTCTGGTGTCACCCCCAACCCGGTGCTGCGAAACACCTGGGTGAGTGAGTAGGGTTGGTCTCCCAGGCAACCCTTATCCCCCCGCCGAACTGCACAACCCGTTCGGGGGGCCCTCAGGCATCACCTGTCACCACAAGGTGCCTCTGCATGCACACCATCCCTACTTTCCTGTTTTGCCCATCCTAGCCGCCAACTGGAATGTGACCGATGATAAAGACCATATTCCCTTACAGGACACACTCGACCTGCAAAACAGTGTGACGTAGGCAAAAAAGACTCACAGTAATAGGCCAATCGAACTGTGAGACAAAAAATTCCTACATGATTCCCAAAGGGCAACCGGTAATAAACCCGCACTGCTTAGGGGAGGGTGGGAGGGAGCTGCGTTGAGCCAGAGAGCTGAGTTTGAGAAGGGGGCTGAGTTTAAGGCAACTCAGCCTGCCCCTCCTTGCATGGTGGTGCCACTGGGGTGCACCAATCAAAGGCCCCTGCGTCATGTCATCCCACCCACCCGCAATGGCCCCCCCCTTTTAGCCAGACAAGCTGGCGCCGGGTGAGGGCATTTGCGAGCGGAGATGGGTTAAAGAAGACGCAGACAACAAGCTTGGGTTGAAAATTGGGCCACATTTATTGAAATACCTGCAAAGGGGTAACTAGGATGGGCATCTAACTGTGTCAGCGGCTAGCTGGCACTTCTTGGTTGAAAACATACCCAGTCTGAGGGGTGGCGGTGATCTCGCCATCCCTCCGGACTGCCCCTTCTGGGGGAGGTAGACCTTCCGGTGTCACCCCCAACCCGGTGCCACGAAACACCTGGGTGAGTGAGTAGGGTTGGTCTCCCAGGCAACCCTTATCCCCCCGCCGAGCCGCACAACCCGTTCGGGGGGCCCTCAGGTGTCACCTGTCACCATAAGGTGCCTCTGCATGCACACCATCCCTACTTTCCTGTTTTACCCGTCCTAGCCGCCACAGGAGTCACAAGCCTAGAGCTTGTGAAACTCCCCCCACCTGCACAGAAGAACTCCCCGCAGGCCCCTTTGCAGATCAGACAGTCATATGTTATTCACTAAATGAGACAGGCAGACACCGTCCTACCTGTAACGCTCCCTCCATGTCCACAGAATTCCCTGGTGGGTGGTGCATCCATCACCTCATTCACCTGGCAATAAGCCATTTCTCTGTGCACTTTCCAATGTGCCCTGCCACTGGCAACATCATTCCATTCCTTCCCATTGATCCATGGGAGCAATGAGGGCTGCAATAGGCTGCTTCCGGCCAGGTATGCTGGACCACCTGTATCTCAACCAAGGCCTGTTTCATCAGGTCGTTGCCTGGCTTACAGCCGAAGTCATTCCCTCCAATGTGCAGCACCTGGATCTGCGGAGGAAGACTGACAAACTTGGTGGGACAGAGTGAGGAGGGGACTCCCACCGTATGCCACGTCTATGGAGCCACTGGATCTTAATGTGACAGGGTGACAGAAGCCGAATTCTGAAGAAGACATACAAGCTCTTCATGCCGCTCCAGACATCAAAACGTGCCCATGTAAGAGCACCCGTACCGGTGTACAACGAGTCTGCTGGTCTAAGGAATAAGCACATTAAGGGAAACTACACAATTGCCCTTAAGTCAACAGCAAACTGTTGAAGTGATAAAAATGGAGGCCCCTCCTCAGACCCGTGGCATGCCATAAAACCCATAAGGTGCCGCCAGAGCATAATCCGTTGACTTGCGTTTGGCCGTGGGCCACTGCCGTGCCCTTGCCATGCTGATCAATTTGATCACCAAATATGTAAATGGATTACTTTGGGCCGGACCTGTACCTTGCAGCAAATCAAGGCCCTCTGGGACAAGTCGGCCTTGTGAGCCCAGACCAACCCTGCATTCCGTTAGGGCTGGTACGTGGAACAGGGAAATGTCTTATTGGAAAGCTCAAATGGAGGGCCATTACCCCTGGAGCCTGAAAGGGGTATCCGGAGAGATAGGGTGGTTAATTTACTAATGCAGGCAAACATCTGTGCCCAACACTATCTTGCACGCTGAAACCTAAATTCTGACATGGAGTCAGTGAAACCCACCTTTGTGGGCTGGAAGGCTAAATGGCCAGCTTGCGACTTATGGTCCCAAATAGTCTGTTGTTCCTTACGGAGGCGTGAAATTGTGGCCAATGATCTATAGATAAGGGCCATGAATCCTATCTCTGAGGTTTTGCCTAATGCGGGGCCCTCCCATTCCCTTTCTTACCACCCTGGTAATCCTTTCTGGTAATCCTTTCTTAGGAGGCATGATGCAGGAGGTGAATTAAGCAAGCTATCTGTCAGGGTGGACACTGAGCCCATAGAATCCCAGAGTAGTTCTAATGCTGAGGAAGAGCAGTCGCTCCTGGGAGAGAAGCGCGCTCCTCTTTCCCAGGACCAACAGCTGACGGAGTTTCCTCCCCCCCACATTCCTAGTTTTAGTTAGCAGTCAAGGGAGTGACCGAGCACAGATAGCAGACTTAGCGAAGGCGCGCACTCAATGGCTGCGCCCCGAGGATCCAAGGGAAAAGGGGAGGGATTCTCCCTAGTCCTTATATTCAGGGGTCTGCCAGTAATTGCTTTTCAAATGGGGCCCAACTGATCCAACTTAGGGCATAGGGATGCTGCTGCTCAGATCTAGTTGATACCTGTGGAGTTGTTAAGTTGCAAAGGAAGAATAAATCTTTGAAAAGAATCCCTTAGCCTGTGTCTGGACTTGGCTACTGGATTAGACTGAGAGAGCGCTTTAAGGAGCCCTTGACACTATCAAAGAGTTAATAAAGCCACTGGGCACCTCAGACAATAGCAAGCCACCCCACAGTCTTAAGATCTGTGGGTATGAGTTCCAGACCGAGACAGAGAGGCCTGGGGATGAAGATGGGAGCGCTGCACTACCGTTTAGATAGAAAATCAGATTTTCAAGAGGCGCAGCCAGGGGCCAAAGGTGATGGAGCTGCGTTTGAGCGTGGGCGCCGACAGCTGAGGGCACCCTGTCATGGGAGGCACCAAACAGGCAGTCGCCGCTGTTACGCAATTTTATTAATTAAATATGTAATAATCGTAATTTAATTAATTTTTATTATTATTATCATCAATATTATTATTTATTTAATTAAAGCTTTCTTTTCATACAAACATAGGAAGCTGCCTTATACTGAGTCAGACCCTGGGTCCATCTAGCACAGAATTGTTGACACTGACTGGCAGCAGCAGATCTCCAAAGTTTCAGGCAGGATTCTTTCGTAGCCCTACCTGGAGACGCTGGGGATTAAACCTGGGGCCTTCTGCATGCCAAGAAGGTGCTCTACCACTGAGCCGCAGCTCTTCCTATTTTTTTATTTTATTTATTTATTTATTTGGGTGGTAGGGGGAGACGTCCCAAGCCCATGGGAGGCGACCAATCGGGCTGTGATATACACGCCCTGACTCGGCTCAGTGGAACGGCCTCCCACCCTCTGCCACCCCGCAGAATCCCCCCAGGACGAAGCTTACCTGGGGCAGATGTGGATGCGGTGGCGGCTCTGGCAGTGGCTCCGGTGGCAGCGGCTGGAGTCTTGGAGGGCTGCTGCGGCCGCAAATGGCGGCCATCATAGCGGCTGCCATTTGCATCCTGACAGGCTGCTGTGATAGGCTACGTTAGTAGTTACGTAGCCTATCACGGAAAGAGCAGGGGCACAAATGGCGTAAATACTTACGTAGCCTATCACGGAAAGAGCAGGGGTGCAAATGGCATAGCGGCAGCCGTTTGCGTCCCTGCTCTTTGCCATGCAAGGCTACGTAAATACTTACGTAGCCTATCACGGCAGCCTGGCAGGACGCAAATGGCGGCCGCTATGATGGCTGCCATTTGCAGCTGCAGCAGCCTGGCTGCGGCTGGAACTCTGGCTGCGGATGGCCCTAGCTGGAGGCTCCGTGGAGCTGCCGTGGAGCAGAGCCAGCCAGGGAGGATTCCGCGGGGAGGGACAGAGCACCTCCCCCCCACCACAGATGCCTCTGCGCGGAGCCAGGTAAGGGATTTTACATCCCTAATGGCAAGTGACTCTTATGAGAAAAGGAGTCCAAGATGGGTGGGAGCTTTTAAAAAAGGAAATTCTCAAGGCAAAATTACAAACAATTCCAACAAGGAGAAAAGGTGGAAGACAACAGAAGAAGCCAGTGTGGCTTCACAAAAAGCTTAGAGATGACCTGAAAACAAAAAAGGACACATATAGGAAATGGAAAGAAGGCCAAGCAACAAAGGAAGAGTACAGGCAGTTAGCACAGAATTTCAGGGATGGCATCAGGAAGGTGAAAACTAGGGATGTACGAAACCCCCCTTACCTGGCTCTGCCGGGTTCCACTGGGGGGGGAGGCACTCCGTCCCTCCCCCTGGAATCCTCGCCAGCTGGCTCCGCTCCACAGGGATTCCGCAGAGCCGCCGGCATTTGCATACGCGTTTGTTTGTTTGTTTGTTTTAACCCAGACGTGATAGGCTACATAAGTCTTTATGTGGCCTATCACAAATGGGGGGGAGGAAATAATGCAAATGGTGGCGGTGGCAGCAGCAGCCATCCAGAACATCCGCCCCAGGTAAGTCTCGTCCCGGAGGGGATCCGTGGGGGGCGGGGGGTGGCAGGCTGTTCCGCCATGGAGTTCGGGGGGCCGAATGCCCTGGCATTTGGCCTCACCGAGATCCGTGATGGAATTCTCTGGCATCCCTAGTGAAAACAAGCTGAGATTAGCGAGGGATGCTAAAAGCAACAAAAAGGCTTTCTTCAGATACGTGCACAGTAAAAGGCAGAGGAAAGAAATGGTGGTTCAGCTATTAAATAAGGATGGCAAAATGATAACAGATGACAAAGAAAAGGCAGAGGTGCTCAATTCCTACTTTGGCTCAGTCTTCTCCCAAAAGAGGGTCTATGACCCCCCTGGCAAAGGCGAAGTACAGGCTGAAGGGGCAGGATTGCAGCTTGAGATCGATAGGCATATGGTCAAGGAACACCTCATTACTTTGAATGAGTTCAAATCTCCAGGGCCAGATGAACTGCATCCTAGAGTAATAAAGGAACTGGCAGAAGAACTCTCAGAACCGCTGTCTATTCTCTTTGAGAAATCATGGAGGACCGGGGAAGTGCCAGATGACTGGAGGAGGGCTAACGTTGTCCCTATCATCAAAAAGGGTAAAAAGGAGGAACCTGGGAACTACAGACCAGTCAGTCTGACGTCAATCCCTGGGAAAATTCTGGAGCAGATCATAAAGCAATCCATCTGTAAGCACCTTGAAAACAATGCCGTGATTACTTGAAGCCAACATGGTTTTGTCAAGAACAAATCCTGCCAGACGAATCTGATCTCATTTTTTGATCAAGTAACTTCCCTTGTGGACTGTGGGAATGCTGTAGACATTATATACCTTGACTTCAGCAAAGCTTTCGACAAAGTGCTCCATGATATCCTGATGAGCAAACTAGCTCGAAGTGGGCTAGATGAAACAACGATCATGTGGATCCACAGTTGGCTACAGAATCAGACTCAAAGAGGGCTTCTCAATGGGACCTTCTCAAACTGGGGAGAGGTAACGAGTGGGGTACCGCAGGGCTCAGTCCTGGGCCCAGTGCTCTTCAACATTGTTATTAATGACTTGGAGGAGGAGGTGCAGGGAATGCTGATCACATTTATAGATGACACAAAATTGGGCGGGATATCTAATACTTTGGAAGACAGAAACAAAATTTAAAGTGATCTTGATAGACTGGAGCACCAGGCTGAAAACAACAGAATGACATTTAATAGGGATAAATGCCAAGTTCTGCACCTAGGAAAAAGAAAACAAATGCACAGTTACAAGATGGGGGATACGTGGCTCAACCACACTACAAGCAAGAAGGATCTTGGAACAGTTGTAGATCACAAGCTGAATATGAGCCAACAATGTGATGTGGCTGCAAAAAAGGCAAATGCTATTTTGGGCTGCATTCATAGAAGCATCGCTTCCAAATCCCGGGAAGTACTAGTTCCCCTCTGCTCAGCACTGGTTAGGCCTCAATTGGAGTACTGTGTCCAGTTCTGGGCACCACACTTTAAGAAGGATGCATGCAGACAAAATAGAGAGGGTTCAGAGGAGAGCAACAAAGATGATCAGGGGACTGGAAACAAAGCCCTATGAAGAGTGACTGAAAGAACAGGGCATGTTTAGCCTTGAGAAGAGAAGACTGAGGGGAGATATGATAGCACTCTTCAAGTACTTGAAAGGTTGTCACAGGGAGGAAGACCAGAATCTCTTCTCGATCATCCCGGAATGCAGGACACAGAATAATGGGCTCAAGTTACAGGAAGCCAGAGTCCGGGTGAACATCAGGAAGAACTTCCTGACTGTTAGAGCAATATGACAATGGAACCAATGACCTAGGGAGGTAGTGGGCTCTCCCACACTGGAGCTATTCAAGATGAGGCTGGACAGCCATCTGTCAGGGATGCTCTGACTTGGATTCCTGCATTGAGCAGGGGGTTGGACTCGATGGCCTTGTAGGCCCCTTCCAACCCTACTATTCTATGATTCTATGGTAGGGATGGACAAATCTGCCAATTTCACTTTTAGGGATTACTAAATCACTACATGCATTTTTGTATGTAATTTTGCCTAATATACATATTTTTGCAAGCATTTCCCCCCAATATAATGCATTTTTGAGTGTTATTTTCACAGAGATATACATTTTTGGTGAGAAAATTTTGTGAGCTAATATACACATTTTTGTATGCTTCTTTGATGGGAGAACTCCACAGCAAAAATCAGAGAAGTGCACATTTTGAAGGGTAACTGAATTTTGGGTTGCATTTAGGTTTGAACGCTAAAACCATTGCTCACTTGAGTTGTCTGTCTTCTCTGTAGGAGGGCAGGTGTCCACTAGCTTTGAACTATTTCTCAGTAATGTTTTCCTTGCCAGCCACTCTCCAGTCTCCTCAATAACATAAAAAATGGCATAACTAGGGATATGCAACACTCAAGCTTGCAAAAATTCTCCAAATTCCATCTCAAAGCTTGTTTCAACTCAACTCCATATCAGATTGCGAACTTTATTTTTTTCTTTTTGCATGTGCATATTTTTGTATGGATTTTTCCAAATGTACACATCAATTCTGCACATCTTTTAAATGTACACATTTTTCTCCCATTGAGTAAAGCATATTTGAGTGTATTTTTCAAATGTATGCATTTTTTCATGAATATTTTTCAAATCTATGCATGCTGTAGAATGCATTTTGGGGGTGGGTGGGTCGGTGAATCAAATTACAAGCTTGGAAAAGTATGGACATCAAGTGCAGATTGTGTCGAAGTCTGTGTTTGGTCCAGAAGGTGTAACCTGGGTAAAATCTGATAAAAAATGAACTGTAAGGAATGTCTCATACATCCTTAAGCATAACTGGGCAAAAGTTTCATTGCTGCAGTTTTTAACAGAACTTATATATTTCAGAATGTAACAAGAGCATTTTCATATATGAATGGTTAATATTTAGGCAGGATACAGTTATATTTTGTACAATATGCTTTGAAATATACTGTTTTTCCATATTTTAAAAAATGCACCTCTGACAACAACTCATTTTATCATTCTGAAAGACATTTCCCAAGTCTTATGATACTGCTGGCAATTTCATGGAGTGTGTGTATGTGTGTGTGTGTGTGTATATATATATATATATATATATATATATATATATATAGTCACTTAACCTCATGGATGCATTTACAGTTGATGGATGGAGGGATGGCTATTTTTCCCTTTCTTCCTAAAGGAGCGGGAAATGATAAACATAAATTCCACTTAAGGAGGAAAATAAAACAATTTAAAGGCTATTTTTAAAACTCTTTGACTGCAGACTCTGGCCACAGTTCGGAAGCTCCAATCTCAGATATACATTCCTGGAGCAGTTTGCTCCCACAGAAGGAAAAAAGTCAAGTTAAAGTTTATTGTTAACCAGTTGGCCATTCCACTGCATAACAATCAAACAGGAGTCAAGTATGTCTACACATTCTCCAATATAATCGGTGATGCCAAAAAGAAATGACATGATGATTACTGATTTAGTAATCCAGAAATGCATATAAACTTTAAAGTCTCCTTTGCAATCAATGACATTGAAGATAAATATGCTATAAATGGGTTGGATCCAGACTAAGGGAAACTACAACCTATACTGCCACTGCACCTCTGCTAGTTCCATTTTACTCTCAGGATTCACTGCTAGTGCAACAAGAACTACAGCTTCCAAAAGCAACCCTGGAAATGAGGGGAAATGCTCATTTCTGGATCAGGATTCAGGACAGGTCAGTGGAGCTCTCTTCTGTGAGCAATGCTCACTTGCCGCATTCCAGAAATGTGCATTTCCGCCCTTTTTAGTTGTTTCAGGAACCACTAGCTTCCCTTTGCATTAGCGGTCAGTCCCACTAGTGTAGGGACAGCATAGGATACTTCCCATAGATTTCAAATGGAAATATGTTCATCTAACTTAGGCTGCAATCCTATAAACACTAACCTGAGAGTAAGTGCCATTGAGTTCAATGGGGTTATTTCAGAGCAGACATGTGTGGAACTGCAGTGTTTGTCTGCATTTATTTATGTATTTATGTATTTATTTCATTTCTATATCGCCCAATAGCTGAAGCTCTGTGGGCGGTTCACAAAAATTATTCATTCAACCCAATGTGTGCTGCAGGCAGCAAAAGTTGCCACTCAATTAGTGATATGGAGAACTTCCCCAGTCAGGCTAAGCATTGGACTCGGGGGAGGGGGGGACTTCTTGCCAAAACTCAGAAAATAGCTCCTTATATTTCAAGCCTAGTTTGGACCCTGTCACACTGTAATGATATAATTGGAACCATGGCAGTGTCCAGCCACTTCCCTGACTCCCTGATGAATATCCTGTCTCCTTCTCTCTTACTCGTTTCTCCCATTGGTACTCTGGCAGCTGTGTCAGGGGAGAGGAAGAGACTTCTCTCCCTAGAAGAGAGAGGGACCTCATTCCCCTGTCACTGAAGGGATAACAGAGAGTATATAAAGGGAATCTGTCAAAGTTTTCCCTCAGTTGCACTGGGGAGCTTCCAGAAGCTTGGAGACAGCACAACTATGTTGCTCCCAAGGCTCAACAGCTTCTCTGAGCTATGCACTGTGGGATAACTCAGGGTCTACACATTTGGCTGGAGTCCTAAAAATTAGGCTTTTGATATATTTTTTTTACCATGCTCTCTCTCCATGATTTGGGGAAAAAAATAGATGACATTTTGAGCAGCAGTTAAAAAAATCACTAACCCCCTCCGCCAAGACAATGACAAAATTGCAAACAATATAAGACAACTGTTTTGGTTCGTTTCTGCTTTTTGGATGGGCCACTTGGTTGTTCCTTGAAAATGTGTGATTACTCTCTCCCATCAAGATCTATATATGTCTTTTCTTCCTAGGTGTTTTTGTTTTGTGTATGGGGACTGGGAGGGGGTTTGGATTTCTACAAAAGAAGAAAACTTGTGAAGCAGACATCACAGTCCTATTTTGCATTTGTGATATAGGATCAGGTCATCAGCTTACAAGAGGTTAGAGATGTTGGTTTCCCAGTTTTCAGAAGATAAAGTCTGTCATGTAAAAAAAGGGTGTGTTTTTTTAAAAAACTGTTCATATATTACAAACTGAATACCAAAGGAATTCAGCATCCCTGTCTTGTCCCTTTGGAAATACTTATTGGGTCTGTTAAAATACCACCCAAGTTCATCCTAGAAAAGAACAGAAAGTCCATGCCTATGCAGAGTGACAGATCAGGCCACCCAGTACTGTACTTTATTATATATATACACACACACACCTGTGGAATAGCCATTTTCTTCTTAACAGAGAAAACAGTGAAATTGCAGATTATATTTGCTTTCATTGCAGCTTAGCTCACATTATGCTTTCTTTCACATAATGTTTTATTTCCTGCAGTAGCAGCTAACTTGCGACATAGAAAAAAAAAACTTGCTTTCCCGTTTACTGCTTCCCCCCGCCCACCAATAATAACATTCAAAAGCTTTATAGGAAAATGCAGTTTTGGCATTTGAATACAATTATGAAATCAAAAGTAACCCCACTGTAAATATTTGCATAACTTTTATTTTATGTTACATTCTGGCAAGTAAGAAGCAGCTACCCCAAATAAATGAGGGCCTGGCCTGAACAGTATTCCCTGTGGTGATGTTCTTTGCAAAATAAGGACAGGCTCACCGAAGAACACCAAGGAACTCTATTGTCCTATTCCAAAAGGGTAGCAACTTCCCAATCATGCGCCAACTGGAGCATGTGCCAAGAGCTAAAGTTGCGATAAGCAGAGAAATACAGGAAATCAGTTCTCTTACATTTTTCTTTAACCCATACGTTAGCCCTCAAAATTCAACAAAGCAAAAATCCTTAAGGGTGAAATCCTATAATCTGTGGGAGGGTATCCCAAGGGCCATAGGATATTACAATTATGAACAGTTAGGACAGTTAGGTCCACCCCAGGAGGCCTCCTTGTTTTGGCAGTGCCAGCATCGGTTGCTGTCCCTTTTCTGCCACTGATGCTCTGATGGTGGTACGGGAGAAAGGGCATGTTGAGGGTGGCTCAAAAGAGGCTTTGGATTGGAATATGCCCCTGGAAAGGGAGGAAACATACACCAGCCATGCTCCAGCTGCCCCCAAACACACCCTCTGTCCAGGCTGGAGCAATCCTGGCAGGACTTAGAAAGGAAAAATTCCTCTGCTTTAGATTTCCCTTCTTCACAGGATTGCTCCGCCTGGAAATTCCCACAGGTCAACTTTTAGGATCATTCTCTGGGGTTATGGTAGTTCAGCTGCTCATTTTCTTTGGCCATCCTCCCATAGAAAACAGGCCCTAACCTCTATATTATATAGTCAAACCTATCGGGGGGGGGGGGATGAAGGCTAATTTCCCTGAATCCACTGGCAGACCAGATCATGGGTAACTGAAATCACTAGTACGTTTTCTGTCTGCAAACCTTTCTCCTGGAGAGGTTTCTCCTTTGTTTGCTCTGGCAGAAGATGGTTAGAAGGAAGTAGCAAGCAGGTTTGTACCCCTCTCACTACAACACTGCCATACTGTTGACATTTATGGATTTATATGTTCACTTCTATCCCACTTTGTCCATCCTAAACACAGCCTTCAGAGTGGCTAACAAAATGTATCAAAAATATAAAAGCATTAACTGCATTACACCTCCAACAACTAGCCAAGTTTGACAAACCTTTTTTAAAGAGATGTTGTGGTGTCCAATAGACCCCAAACAAAAGTTTTTGCTGAATAAGGCATAACCAAAGACCCTTCAGGATATCCAATACAGACGCCAAAACGTCAGTGCATTGATTAGACAAAATAGGACATTCCAATTCCCTTTCCATTCGTGCTGTAGACTACATGCATCAAATGTATTCATTGATATTAAGTATTTGTAAACATGAATTGTGGGTCAATATATCTGGCCAGTTTCAATAAGTTTTTCCAATAGCAAAGGAGACTCTGAGGCAGTAAAAGCAACGGGACCAAATCTAGATACCAACAAATGTTTCAGTTGCAAATACTGTCATTCCGCTATAGCAGGCAAATCAAATTTATCTCGCAAAGTTGAAAATTGCAAAAACTCATCATCAACACCCAATAATTGATCCAGTGTAAAGATCATTTTATCTGTCCAGGTCCACTACAAGAAGATTTTCTTTCCAATTCTTAAATCTGGATTTCCCCATAAAGTCAATTTGGCATAGGAAAATGGGTCAAACTGTAATTGGCCTGACATTATATGCCACACATCCCTAACTGCCAAGATTGTGGGAGGAGCTCTATCAGCCTTAATATGCCAAGAACCTAATGCCATCCATTCAGAGGGAGGCTCCTTCTCTTATTCATATGTTTTAGAAATGCCCAACAGTTGCCTCCTTTGGGGAGGAAGTCATTATATGGATAAATTTTGTATTGGAAAGCTCTTTAATATTTACTGATGTAAATGTTCTCTTAAATTACTTACCTATTTTTTGGAATGTAACACATGGTCAGCGTAAATGCATTCTTCGTGCCCTTTTGGTTGCTAAAAGACTGTTATTATGATACTGGAGGGATAAGAGCTCACCACCTATAATGCAATGGATTGAAGACTTAACAATGCTAATGACATTTGAAAGAGTGGTATACAGGCATAACTTGCAAATGGACTCATATTTGAATATCTGGTCTGCTTTTACTGAAGTTTATGTGTAAGCTATCCTTTCTCTGTTTGTTTGTTTTTTTCTTTTCTTCCTAGAATATTGTAATATTTGAAACAGGATTTTAGAATGTGTTCTATATTGTTTTGGTTCTGTTGTGTTTTTTAATTGTTTTGTTTTGTTAAAAGTCAAAAGAAAAAAGAAAGAAAAAGTATATTATGGTCATTAAAAACAAACAAACCCTCAACTTCTTTCCATCCTGTTTATGAAGAGATTTGCAAAGTTTAGTAAGTTCTTATAAACACACACACACAGAATGAAATTCTCATCTATCTTGAGACAGGTCATTTAAGGCACAATCCTATGCATGTTTAGGCAGAAAAAATCCTACAACTCCCAGCATTCCCCAGCTAGCCATTCCCCAGATTGAGCCCTTAGTGGGGCTCGCCAGATGCCTGCAGTGCATGGTAGACTCCTGTTTGTCAACTTCCTTTAAGAATGATATGAGGATTGCAGTATTGAGCAAATAAGGGTGCAATCCTATGGCCACTAGTCAGTGGCTAGATGGCCATAGGATAGGTTGGTTCCTGGAGAACTAACCCCCACTCCTCCTGCACGGCCTCCTAGGCAGCATGGATCAGCCCCATGCTCTGTGCTAAGAAGGGCAGCATGGAGCAGTGAAAGTGGGACGTTCCCAGGGGCAGGGCAGGGCAGGGCAGGGCAGGGCAGGGCAGGGCAGGGCAGGGAGGTCAGAAATGCCGGTACAACGTATCCTATGTGTCGTCCAGCTGCTGCTTCCTGTGTTCTGAGGTCCCGCATCTAGACAGACAAAATCAGCTGTCTAGCCAAGAAAGTAGGGTGGGGGGAGCGAGGAGGAGATTCGCTCCTCACTACTCCTCCCACCCCTGCACTGGATAGGTGGTCGCTCCTGGGCTTGAAGGTGACTGTTGATTCAGATAGGATTGCTCCCTAAGAGTATAATCCTATGCGTGTTTAGACAGAAAATGGTCCTATAAATCCCAGCATGCCCAGCTATCATAGCTGGTAAGGAATGCTGGGAGTTGTAGGATTTTTTTCTGTCAAAACATGCATAGGATTGTACCCTAAATTGATTAGATTTATCAGTTACAGATATTTTAATAAATTAAACTATGATTTCAGTTAATTAGGCAGCAGATTTTCTTAATGGCTATGGCAATGCAAGGACTTAAAACAATGTAGGTGGCAGAGGCCATATTTTAAAAGATAGTCTTTCTTCTCTCACACCTTCAATGCTAATTCTAAGGTGGTGACTGCTGCCATATATACATGCATTCACTCTTATTTTTTTAATCCTATTTTAATATGCAAATATATACAGATAAGCTCTTAATTAGGCAATGAATCAATAAAAACTCATTAATTGGCTACAGTTGCAATCCTATATTTGCTTACCTGGGAGAAAGTCCCATTGATTCCAGTGGGGATTACTTCTGAGAAGACACATATCAGGTTGCATTGCATATCAACATTCCTATACACAATGAAGTGGTTGTAAGCCCCATTAAATTGAATGGGGCTTGCAACCAGTATACACACATAGGATCGCACTGCACATATCTTTACTCAGAAATAAGCCTTACAGGGCCCAATGGAGCTTAAATGTGTTTAGGATTGAAGTCTTATCCTAATTCAAGCATAGAGAAGGTTATAGCTTAGTGGTGGAACACATGTTTTGAATGTAGCAGAAGTCCCAGGTTCCATCCATCCTTGGCATCACAAGTTAAAAGGATCTCTCTCTGGAAAGTCACTGTAAACAATACTGGCTGGGGAGAGCAATCCTATGGCCACTAGACACTGTCTAGATGCCCATATGATTTTTCCCAGTTTCTGGGAAACGAGGTTGTCTGAGCCCAGTTCCCAGAAACCATGCTCCCCGCCCCCTCCTGTTGTAGCCAGCAAGGTTCTTTCTGTGCTGCCACAATCTCTGTGCTTGTAAATGGAGTGAGGAGAGGGCAAAAAGGGGGTGGGGCAGAGACCACAGAAGCCACTTTAGAGAGCTTCCTATTGGGTCTGTGGACCTCTTCCTCTCCCCAAAATGTGCATCTAGCCACAAATGCAGGGTGGCTGGAGCACAGAGGAGAGAATCCCCTCCATCTGCCTCGCATTGGATAGGCGCCAGCCTCTGAATTCAGAGACTGATGTCTATCTCCATACGACTGAACCCTAGATGAACCAGTGGACTGACCTAGTGTCAGGCAGTTTCATATGTTGTGGCTGAACTCACCATGTACTTCCCTGAACTCTGAGTAAGGGTTAAATGTAGGGACAGTGTATCACTGATTGTTGAGACCTAAATGTAAAAGCCCCCCCCCCAAAAGTCATTTGAACAACGGCAGTTAACTATTATCAGAATGCACTGCAGAAACTAGGATAAGGAGTGAGGGGAGGACAAATATTTTAGTCAGATGAGTACACATTGCACAGCAAGAATGGGATTTAGTGGGCTTGAATCCTAAGGAAGGAGCAAGAGATGAAAGTCAAGGCAGGGTTTGTCTGGACAATGCCCTGAAGCTCAAAACTAATTAAAGAGGTATGTCCCAGAAATGATGTGATAAAACATACAGGTCTAGTTTTAGTTCTGTCATGTTTAGCTGAAAACAAAACTCACAAAAATCAGTGCAAGATACAGCAAAGTGCAAAAGGCAGCGTTATTGCCAAGGGAACTCACAGAGCACATAGTATGAAATCTGTTGGGCATAATCCTGTTTCCTGCTATGCCTGTTCTCTGAAGTGTAACTGTTTGTTTGGTTTCTCTGCTTCTTTTCAGCTTTGGATTTCTGACAAAGCAGCCCCAGTCACAACAAATCAAACTGGCCACGCTTTGACATGTCAGCTTCTTTGGAGCGTATTAAAGGGCAATTGATTGCACCATATTGCCGCCTATTCACTTTGGCATAATCCTTTTATCTAAACCAGTTTCCAACAGCATTATTCTGAGATTACACAAGTGCAGATTGTGATTATTTGTATCATGTTACCCTTATGTCTTAAAGTTTTATGTTCTAATTTCACACGCATGCACGGACCAAAGATAATATTTGCTTATGGGGTATTCACTGTAACACCAAGTGGCTGGATAGGAATAAGATCAACTACAAAATTATTTCAAACAACTGTTTAATCCATTTGTGGCTCCATTTAGGCTTAGGAAGTATTTGGGATCTGTATGACTAGGACAGCACAAGAAAAATAAATTGTAACACTTAGCTTTCTAGTGCAAAATATGAACGGGACTGTGGTATCTTGAGAGAGGAAAAATCTCAGCTGTCATTTTGCAAAGTTGTGATGATTAATTTCTTAAAGCAGCCAGTGATGTAGTCGAGGGGGAATACAGAGTAGCATAGCTCTGGGACTTTTTTCAGAGGAGGAGTGATGATGTTATCTGCCAAAGTGCCAGGGTAATGGACAGACACTCCTTCCTGTGGCAAGGCAATGAGGTGATAACAGTGCTTTCAGGTTCTACTATTGTTTGTGTCAGATTAGCATAAGGGAATTCAGAGAAGGGCAAAAACAATCAAGTACTACTTGGGGGACAGATGTAAAGACTTTGTTGATGCACTATCATGCATGTTTTACATCTGTAAGGGTGCAATCCTAATATGCATGTTAGCTCGGGCATGCTAGGAGTTGTAGGACTTTTAGGGTGTAATCCTATGGCTGCTAGACAGCCATAGGATTTTCCAGTTTCTGGGAACTGAGCTCAGAGCCAGCACTCCGAGGTCGGTTCCCAGAAAACCACCACCTCCCTGCCCCCTCCCCTGCCACCTTCTAGGCAGGAAGGTTTGTCCGTGCTTGTAAGAGCAGGGTGGGGAGCAGACAAAAAGGATGTGTTCCTGAGGGCAGAGAGGGGAAGGGACTGTGGAAGCGCCATTACAATACTTCTTATGTGCCATGCCATCTGGCCTCATAGAATCATAGAATCATAGAATAGTAGGGTTGGAAGGGGCCTACAAGGCCATCGAGTCCAACCCCCTGCTCAATGCAGGAATCCAAGTCAGAGCATCCCTGACAAATGGCTGTCCAGCCTCGTCTTGAAGGCCTCCAGTGTGGGAGAGCCCACCACCTCCCCAGGTAATTGGTTCCATTGCCGTATTGCTCTGACACTCAGGAAGTTTTTCCTGATGTTCAGTCGGAATCTGGCTTCCTGTAACTTGAGCCCATTATTCCGTGTCCTGCACTCTGGGATGATCAAGAAGAGATCCTGGCCTTCTTCTCTGTGACAACCTTTCAAGTACTTGAAGAGTGCTATCATATCTCCCCTCAGTCTTCTCTTCTCAAGGCTAAACATGCCCAGTTCTTTCAGTCTCTCTTCATAGGGCTTTGTTTCCAGTCCCCTGATCATCTTTGTTGCCCTCCTTTGAACCCTCTCCAGCTTGTCTGCATCCTTCTTAAAGTGTGGTGCCCAGAACTGGACACAGTACTCCAGATGAGGCCTAACCAGTGCTGAGTAGAGGGGAACTAGTACTTCCCGGGATTTGGAAGCGATGCTTCTATGAATGCAGCCCAAAATAGCATTTACCTTTTTTGCAGCCACATCACATTGTTGGCTCATATTCAGCTTGTGATCGACGACAATTCCAAGATCCTTCTTGCTCGTAGTGTGGTTGAGCCACGTATCCCCCATCTTGTAACTGTGCATTTGGTTTCTTTTTCCTAGGTGCAGAACTTGGCATTTGTCCCTATTAAATGCCATTCTGTTGTTTTCTGCCCAGCACTCCAGTCTATCCAGATCACTTTGAATTTTGTTTCTGTCTTCCAAAGTATTAGCTATCCCGCCCAATTTTGTGTCATCTGCAAATTTGATCAGCATTCCCTGCACCTCCTCCTCCAAGTCATTAATAAAAATATTGAAGAGCACTGGGCCCAGGACTGAGCCCTGCGGTACCCCACTCGTTACCTCTCCCCAGCTTGAGAAGGTCCCATTGATAAGCACTCTTTGAGTCCGATTCTGTAGCCAACTGTGGATCCACATGATCGTTGTTTCATCTAGCCCACTTCGAGCTAGTTTGCTCATCAGGATATCATGGGGCACTTTGTCGAAAGCTTTGCTGAAGTCGAGGTATATGATGTCTACAGCATTCCCACGGTCTACAAGGGAGGTGACTTGATCAAAAAATGAGATCAGATTTGTCTGGCAGGACTTGTTTTTGACAAATCCATGTTGGCTTCGAGTAATCACGGCATTGTTGTCAAGGTGCTTCCAGATGGATTGCTTTATGATCTGCTCCAGAATTTTCCCAGGGATTGACGTCAGACTGACTGGTCTGTAGTTCCCAGGTTCCTCCTTTTTACCCTTTTTGAAGATAGGGACAACGTTAGCCCTCCTCCAGTCATCTGGCACTTCCCCGGTCCTCCATGATTTCTCAAAGAGAATAGACAGCGGTTCTGAGAGTTCTTCTGCCAGTTCCTTTATGACTCTAGGATGCAGTTCATCTGGCCCTGGAGATTTGAACTCATTCAAAGTAATGAGGTGTTCCTTGACCATATGCCTGTCGATCTCAAGCTGCAATCCTGCCCCTTCAGCCTGTACTTCGCCTTTGCCAGGGGGGTCATAGACCCTCTTTTGGGAGAAGACTGAGCCAAAGTAGGAATTGACCACCTCTGCCTTTTCTTTGTCCTCTGTTATCATTTTGCCATCCTTATTTAATAGCTGAACAACCATTTCTTTCCTCTGCCTTTTACTATGCACGTAGCTGAAGAAAGCCTTTTTGTTGTTTTTAGCATCCCTCGCTAACCTCACCTCGTTCTCCGCTTTAGCCTTCCTGACGCCATCCCTGCAATTCTGTGCTACCTGCCTGTACTCTTCCTTTGTTACTTGGCCTTCTTTCCACTTCCTATATGTGTCCTTTTTTGTTTTCAGGTCATCCCTAAGCTTTTTGTGAAGCCACATTGGCTTCTTCTGTTGTCTTCCACCTTTTCTTCTTGTTGGAATTGTTTGTGATTGTGCCTTGAGAATTTCCTTTTTTAAAAGTTCCCACCCATCTTGGACTCCTTTTCTCGCTAGCATTGCTTGCCATGGGACCTTACTGATCATTGTTCTGAGTTTATTAAAATCAGCTTTCCTAAAATCCAGGGTACGCGTTTGAGTACACTCGGCTTTTGCTTCCCTTAGAACCAAGAACTCAAGTACAACATGGTCGCTTTCCCCCAGAGTTCCTGTAACTGCTACTTTATCCACTAAGTCATCTCTGTTGGTTAGGATCAAGTCAAGGATAGCCGATCCTCTAGTTCCTTCCTCTACTTTCTGTAGGAGGAAGTTATCTGCCACACAAGTCAGGAATTTCCTGGAGGGGCCATGTTTTGCAGAATTCATCTCCCAACAAATATCGGGGAAATTGAAGTCCCCCATTACTACTACATCATGCTTCCTTAAAACATTGGCTATTTGCTTTTCAAAAGTTTCATCCTTGTCTTCTCCTTGATTGGGTGGCTGGTAGTAGACTCTGACCACCAGGTTCCTTTTATTCTTTGCTCCATTTATTTCAACCCAGATGCTCTCGATGGGGCTACCAAGCTCCTCCTCCTGTATTTCTGTGCAGAGATATGTATTTTTCACATACAGTGCAACCCCGCCTCCCTTTCTGTTCCTCCTGTTCTTTTTGAACAAGTTATATCCTTCAACTGCTGTATTCCAGTCATGAGAGTCATCCCACCAAGTCTCAGTTATACCTATCAAGTCATAATTTCCCTCCTGTATTAAGAGTTCAAGTTCGTTCTGTTTGTTTCCCATACTCTGGGCATTAGTATATAGACATCGAAGACCATGTGCTTCATAGTCTGGCTTTCTTCCTACCTGTGTCTGAAGACTATTATTGGACGCTATCAGAGCTGTTCTCTCCATTGCAGTGCATGCGCCTACGTCCATTGTTACCCCCAACATTACATCTCCCTTCCCCGTAGGATTCAGTTTAAAGCCCTCCTGATGAAGTTCTTCATGCTGTGGCCAAACACATTCTTCCCAGCCTTTGTGAGGTGCAACCCATCCCTAGCCAACAGCCCATCTTCCAGGAAGTATAGCCCGTGGTCCCAGAATCCAAATCTCTCTCGTCGGCACCACCTTCGTAGCCAGTCATTCACCCGGAGTATTTTTCGTTCCCTTTCTATCCCTCTTCTAACTACTGGAAGGATGGATGAGAAAACTATCTGGGCCCCAAAGTTCTTGAGTTTCCTTCCCAAAGCTTCAAAGTCTGACGTGATCTCTTCGTAGCTCCGCTTGGCGGTATCATTTGTTCCCACATGGATGAGAAGAAAGGGATACCTGTCAGTGGGCTTTATGAGTGCAGGCAACCTTTCAGTCACGTCTCTAATCTGTCCTCCCGGGAGACAACATACCTGGCGAGTCCACGGGTCTTCGCGACATACTTGGGTCTCGATCCCACGCAGCAAGGAGTCTCCCACTACTACCACTCTTCTCTTCTTCTTCTTGTAGGCCTGGGTTTCATCGCCTCTGTTTGACTGACCTTTAGCCTCTTGCTCACTCTCATGCAGGTTCCCCTGTGATTCTTCCTCTGCAGGCTGTCCTCCAGTCTCATCTGCAAGTACCTGGAATCGGTTCCACAGCTCCACCGCTTCCACTGGTGCAGAGTGTCGTCTAGTTCTTCTTCTCCTAACTGTCACCGTTTTCCAAGGAGTATCCTCTACTCCATTTTTCTTCACCTCAGCATTTCCCACTGCCTCATCTTGCTGTTGCTCTTCAAGCTTCTGGTCTGCCCTTTGCTGCTGTAGTTCCCCCATTCTGTCCAAGAACTCTTCGTGTTCTCTTATTCCCCGGAGGGTTGACAGTCGCCGCTCCAGTCCACTTACTTTTTCCTCCAGCAGCGTGATCAACTTGCACTTGTTGCAGGTGTAGGCCATGTTGTTCTCAGGCAAGAAAACAAACATTGCACACACCTTGCAGGTCACCACCACTGGAGAGTCTTGTCCTTCCATAGCCTCTTTTCCCTTTTTGTGTCTAGCTTTGTGATTGTTCTAGACTAGCCTGTGCCTGCTCCTCTACTCAGTAGAGGTTAAAAGCAGAGTCCCACTGGTGTGGAAGTGTGTGTTACAAGACAAATAAATGAAAAAAAGTTAGTAAAAAAAAAATAAAATAAAAAAATAATAAAATAATAATAATAATAAAAAAAAAATGTTAGGGGCCTCCCCCTTGACCTCCCCTGCCGAACTCCCCTGGCCAACTCCTGTTTGCTCCCCCTGTCCGCTCGCTCTGTTCGCTCGCTCTCTGGGAGCTTGCCTGCTTCTGTAGTCCCTGGACCAGCTGGAGCAGCTTGCTCTGCTCTGCTCTGCTCAGCTGGGAGGCGGGAAACAGACTGAAGCTTCCCGCCCAGTCAGCTGCTGGGAGTACTCAGGCCACACCCCTCCAATTCAGTTGGAGCTCTCAGAAGCTCCTGGTGAGCTCACAGCCAGTCAGAAGGATAAAGGGCAGCGCCCTGGGCTTCCTGCAACCCACTTACCTCTTGGCCTCTGTCTCCTTTGTCTCCTTTGTCTCTTCAACCACTGCAACTCCCCTGGCCAACTCCTGTTTGCTCCCCCTGTTCGCTCGCTCTGTTCGCTCGCTCTCTGGGAGCTTGCCTGCTTCTGTAGTCCCTGGACCAGCTGGAGCAGCTTGCTCTGCTCTGCTCTGCTCTGCTCAGCTGGGAGGCGGGAAACCTCCTTCGCCCACTTCGATGTGCCCCAGCTAGGCAGCCGAAATCAGCCAACGAGCCACAAATGCAGGGTGGCTGGAGCATGGAGTAGAGGATTCCCTCTATGCTCCACCTGCCCTGCATTGGCTAGTCGGCTGCCTCCAAATTCAGAGGTGGCCAACTATCCCCATAGGATTGTGCTCTCCGCTGTCTAAATATGCATAGGCTATTTAGCTTACGCCTCTGCTTCTAAGCTGTTGTTACAGAAGATAAACCCTACTCAGACTAAGGCTCTATGGATTATATATGATGCCTTTGTTACTACTTGTGACATTTTTAGGGATGTACGAAAGTTCCGCCACGGATCTCTGGGAGGCCGAATGCCAGCTCATTCGGCCCCCTGAAATCGGTGGCGGAACAGCCTGCCACCCCCCGCCACCCCCCAGGACGGGACTTACCTTGGGCGGATCTTCCTGACGGCGGCGGCTGCGGTGGTGGCTGCGGTGGCCGGTCTTTCTGACCGGCTGCCGCTGCCACCATTTCCAGGTTAAAAAAAAAACAAACAACGTAAAGATTTACGTAGCCTATCACGGCTAGATTTAAAAAAAAACACCGTGATAGGCTACATAAATGTTTACGTAGTCTATCACGGCTGACTTAAAAAACCAAAAACAACAACGTGTGTACGCAAATGGTGGCGGCCATGGCCGCCGCCATTTACGTTCCTTATTTTGGCATGTCTTAGTCTACGTAAACATTTACGTAGACTAAGACGGCGAAAATAAGGGGAACACAAATAGCGTAGATGCTACACTATTTGCGTTCCCCTTATTTTCGCTGTCTTAGTCTACGTAAATGTTTATGTAGACTAAGACGTGCCAAAATAAGGAATGCAAATGGCGGCGGCCATGGCCGCCGCCATTTGCGTACGTATGTTTTTTTTGTTTTGTTTTTTAAATCAGCCGTGATAGGCTACGTAAACTTTTACGTAGCCTATCATGGCTGACTGCAGGGACGCAAACGGCTGTGGGTACGGCCGCCGCCATTTGCGTCCCTGCTAGCCAGTGGCCAGATGTACGGCTGCTGGCGGAGCCGGCCGGCAGCTCCACAGAATTGCTGCGGAGCACAGCCGGCCAGCCAGGATTCCGGGGGGGGGGGAGGAACGGAGCGCCTCCCCCCCATCCAGGATTCCAGGGGGAGGGACGGAGCGCCTCCCCCCCCGCCATCAGCATAATCCCCAAAAGGTAAGTGATTTTCGTACATCCCTAATTACATTTTACAGTGTGCAGTGGGTGCATGTAGGGATGGCGAAGAATTCCGCCATGGACTCCAATGAGGCCGGATTCTTAGAATCCACCCCCCCGGTAGGGGTGCACGAAAGTCCCTTACCTGTCCTTGAAGCTTTTCGCGGTGGGGGGGAGGCGCTTCGCTGCTCCCCCTGCGAAGTTCAGACCGGGGGGGGGGAGGCTTCCCGCCTCACCTGGCCGAAATTCAGGCCGGGGAGGAGGCGCCTCGCCTCGCCCGGCCGCGAACTAAAAAGTTAAAAAAAAAAAAAGGCCCCGTGATAGGCTACGTGACGATTAATGTAGCCTATCACGGCTAGATCTGCAAAGTCAGCCGTGATAGGCTACGTACATCGTCACATAGCCTATCACGGGTGACTTAAAAAAAAAAGTGCGTACGGATAATGGCGGCCCCCATAGGGAGCCGCCATTCCCATTCCTTATTTGGTCGCTGTAGTCTACGTAAATCTTTACGTAGACTACAGTGACCAAATAAGGAATGGGAATGGCGGCTCTCTATGGGGGCCGCCATTTGCGTATGCGCTTTTTTTTTTTTAAGTCACCCGTGATAGGCTACGTGACGATTTACGTAGCCTATCACGGCTGACTTTGCAAATCTAGCCGTGATAGGCTACGTTAATCGTCACGTAGCCTATCAAGGGGGCGTTTTTTTTTTCTTTTATTGGAATGGCGGCGGCGGCAGCCGGTCGAAAGACCGGCTGCCGCTCCAGCCCCGGACGAAGACCCGCCGAGCCGCCAGCCGGACCTGCCGCCGGGAGGGACATTCGGCAAAGGTAAGTCCCGTCCCAGGGGGGGTTGCGGGGGGCGGGAGGGGTGCGGAGAATTTCTCCCCGAAACTTGTTCGGGGGGCTGAACACATTGGCGCTCGGCCCCCCGAATTTTCGGGGAGAAATTCTCCGCCAACCCTACCCCCCGGAGTCTGTGGTGGAATGGACCACTCACCTCTGCCACCCCGTGAAGTTCGCACCAGCCGGATCCTACCTGCCGCCACTGGGTCCGGGTCAGTCCGCTGCTAGACTGCAGGTGCAAATGGTGTCTGGCTTAGCGGACACCATTTGCATCCCTGCTCTTTGCCGTGATAGGCTACATAAATCTTTATGTAGCCTATCGCGTGAGGGAACAGGGACACAAATACGCCATTTGAGTCCCTGTTCTGACTGTTGTGCAATAGGCTATGTAAAGATTTACGTAGCCTATCACGGCAAAGAGCAGGGGTGCAAATAGCGTCCACTATGCCATTTGCATCCCTGCTCTTTGCCGTGATAGGCTACGTAAATCTTTATGTAGCCTATTGCGCGAAGGAACAGGGATGCAAATATGCCATTTGCATCCCTGTTCTTTCGCGCGATAGGCTACATAAAGATTTACGTAGCCTATCACTGGAAAAAGCAGGGACGCAAATGACGTCTGCTACACCGGATGCCATTTGCGTCCGCAATCCGTCTGTCTGGCAGCAGACGGACCCAGCCGGCGGCTCCGCGGACTCACCGCAGAGCGGAGCTGGCCAGGGAGGATTCCCAGGGGGACGAACGGATTGCCTCCCCCCTGCGGACCCCCCAGAAGACTCGTGTAGGTGGGGGTCGTACACCCCTAGGTGCATGAACCAGGGATCTATGTTGGTTATTCCTTGACATCTCACTTTGGGATAGGTTGAAGAATTTGCAGGTTGGTCTGGAAAATAGAGACCTGTTAAACTCCCAACAGGTCTCTATCGCACCTGTTGGGAGTTTAACTAGTGCCCCCAGGGATACTTTGTTGGGCAGGTCTCTCATGTGATGCAAGTTGATTGGTCACCCATTTGTTGCACAACAGGGCGTCTGTTAGGCCTTCTGTATGTCCTTTCTTTTCTTAGTTATGGTTGCCTCCAGTTGTGAGCTGTACAATGAAATCTAGTATAGGAAGTATTGAGTTTAAAAACACAGTTCTGGAATATTTATCTTTAAACTGTGGGAGACACTGTAAAATCTATACAGATAGATCTAAAAGTACCCAAAATAGAAGGACAGATGCTGCATTCTGTGTCCCATAATTTGGAGTGTGGAAAAAAATATTGCTTATCCAAGTGGGTTTCTATAACTACAGCTGAATTGACAGCTATTACACTGGTATTAGAATGGTTTAGGAACATCAGATTGGAGTGGATGATAATTCTGCTTGAATCTTTATCAGGTTTGTTGGCAATCCAGGAAGGAGGTATAGGAAATAAGGTGTATAGAAAATTAGTAAACATGATAGGACTTCTAAATTTTGAACTGTATTTTACAGGGCTTAAGAGTTGGTTTTATCTGGATCCCTGCTCATGTGGGTATTAGCAGTAACGAATTGGGTAATTAGGCAGCCAAGGAAGCATCAGGACATGACAGAATTGATATTAGACCTCCTTTGTCACCATCAGAGGTTAAAAGCTAGGTTCAGCATAAAGTCAAACTGGACTGGCAGAAACCATGGAAAAGTGTGCCTGTTGGGAGGAGAGTGTTTTCTTTCTGTCTGGCTCTGGATGATTTTAGGATTTTTGACCAATATGCTTGGATTCAGCAAATTACTGTGTTCGGGATCTTGAATGGATACTGTGTTTTAAGTAGCAATCTGTTTTGGGAAGAATTGATTCCACTCTCTGGGAGATCTGTGGAGTGTATGAAACAATAGACCAATTTATCTGGGATCATCTGATATATAGTACAGAATGGGGCTGTCTTTTTAATGAGCTTGGGGCTTGAAGGCTTTACTTTGGAGTCCATTCTCCAAATTAAGAATCTTAGAAGTGCAGTCCTCAGAAGTGCTACGGAGATTAGTTAAAGTTACAGGCATCTATGATATGCCCATTTGAAAGAATTAGTTGTGTGTGTGGAAGGGTTTCCCTATTTTTTTTTTCCAGTAAGTGACAGTCATAGGACCTTTTTGGCCTTGATCCGTCATTAAATCTCAAAACAACACAGACATGAAAAATAATCAAGCAAAGCCTGGCTACCTCTTTCCCTTTCTTTGATGGAGTTCCTACTTCACACTACTACCATAGATGGTAACACTTCTTTGCAATTATGTTTGCATTTCTAACTAAAAGCTAACTGTTGCATTTCAGATGGCTGAAGTTCTTTTAGAAGCATTTTACAAGCTAAGCCAATGGAGTCAAAGTAAGCAGTGTGGAGTTCATTGGAGCAACTAACAATCCCAGGCAAGTATGCATAGGATATCAGCCATACCCCGTAAGCTTCATTGTGAGATTTAACTTTATTAGTGGTTTGTTTTGTTTGGATATCTGTATTTTATGTTAGCTCATTTTATGTTAGCTTGGTTGACTATAAATAATACAAAAGCAGGATCATCTGTATCTATAATCTATTTATATCGCATGGAAATGGCTATGGATTAAGGTGCTTGCTGCTTCAAATTGCAATCTCTCTCAGTCTTTTCTTTGAAAAATGCCTGGGGAAGATAGATTTCCTGAGCAGAGTGCCTTTTCATTGCATCCAAACAGCAGGTCCGGCAAAGCTTTGAGGCCCAGGACCTCTTCCATTAGAGCAAATTCCTTAGTATCCAGCATCTCACCCAGAAAACTAAAGGAAGAAAACTCCTCTCCCATCTAAAAAGTAAGCCTCTTCCAATACACACACCGTACAGATGATATACCCTCCTCTCACCCTGCTAACATGGCCCCTCCCCACTCTGGGGCTCATACTGGATTCTGGAAATGTCTGCCTGGACTGAAGGAGTGAGGAGATGACTTTCAGTCCCATCCCCCCAAAAGGAAAGAGAGAAGGAACTTGGTGTCCCAGGCTGTATTGTAAGGAACATGATGTAAAAGTATGTTAAAGAGGAAAGTGTGCCTTTGAACATGCACAGAGTGCCTTTGTCCCATCACTGCAGTGTCATTACAACCTTCGTTGCCATTGAGTCATTAAAACAAATGCAGACCCTCCAAATTCCTTCCCTTGTCCCCCAAATCACCTTCTGAATAAATGGAATTAATCTTCTAGTCAGTAGTAAATTCTAGACAGGTTTGAGCCACAGATCATTCATGCTGAAATTATTATTATTATTATTATTATTATTATTATGCCATCCCATAGCCAAAGCTCTTTGGGCAGTTTATAAAGATTAAATTAATCTCTCTGTCCCATTAACAGCTGCTGCAGAAATGCAACAGGTGCACTATTTCACCAGCATGTGATGAGGGAAGCTCTGCCTGTTGAATTTCCTGCCTATTTTGCAGCTGATTCAGTCTCAGAGCTCCTTTAAGGGACAGGGGAGGAAAACCTATGAATTTTATTAGTATGGGTCAGAAGTGTGATTTATGGAGGCAGCCCATCTTACCCAGCATATCTGTCCCTTATTAAGTCACCAGAAAGTACACATGCTTGAGGCATGCTGCTGCTAATAATAGTAGATGAATGTGTAGTTTTACTCCACCCCAGCCAAAATCCATTCATGGAGGAAGCATTTGCTTCTATTACAGGCCAAGTGAGTTCTTTTTAGCCACCTCAGGCAATTCCAACAGGTGTCATTCGCCAGGTAATGAAGTTGTCATTGGGGACTAAATAATTTAATTAGGTTCCTCTGCCTGCAGACAACAGGCCTCTAACTTCAGGATGTCAAATGAATTAAGCAGATTTGAGGACAGTGTTCTCAAGAGTTTGAGAAACTTTGCAAAACAAAACAATGTGCTGAAAAAATAAAGACAATGTTCAGTTTGTCCTTGGTGAATGTTCAGATCCGACTTGGCTTTGTAGAGCTTGAGCCAACATGAGATAGCCTTAACTCTGATATTAAACCAGGGTTTTGGACCATTGAATCTATACTATTTGTCTATTTAGCTCAATAGATATATATTTAAACATTCTCTGTTGCTAGTCTGTCTTCCATATATATTCTCCCCCCCCCCATAAAGAAATAACTTTTGATCTCCACTAATGGCTCCTTATATATTCCCACTAAATATGAGAAAGAAACTTCCTTTGCTGCTCTTGTTCCAATCTCACAATAGCATACTTCTGCAAAGCATTCCAGTGTCAGTTCCTCCCACCCGACACACACACAATCAACCCACATTTTAAAATGTAGCAGTAATCATCACATGGCTGTGTGGTTTAATATGTGCATACTTATTCCTTGCTGAGAAATGTAATTCAGGTACAAGTATGAGATGTTTTGTGTTTTACTCTCGCTTCACTGATTTTAGAGTGCTTTTGTATATACACTTTGCTGCTTACCAGGTAGCCTGTTTTCCAAGTGGTGGTAACAGAGTACAGTCTGTTACAATGATTTAGAACAATATAAATACTCTGAAAGGGGAGGGCTTATGAGTAAGCTGCTGGGAGCACTTGATCTCTGTGTTGAAATTATGCAAAGAGCCATATTTAATTGTGCTACAGGTTAGGAAACATTGTTTCAGAGGCTCAGCATTCTCTAGTTCTGATGAAAACTCCCCTGTGGTAGAAGGAAGGGGACACCATTCTTTCCCTCTCCTGTTGCATTCAGGTAGCAGCAATGAAAGGAATATCTGCTACCCACACATAATTTAATAGGGTGCAGAGATCTCCCCTTTTCTCTTTTCTCCATCTCCTCTTTAGCAAAAATATTTTTTTTAATGGTTAGGTTTTTTTAAAAAATCAATCAATCCATTCCCCCAGATGCACTGCCAACCACAACCTGAGAAGGAGGGAAGGAGATATATTCCCCTACACACTGCTGCTGTAGGTGATTCTAGTGTGGGCAGGAGAAATTACCCACATTCTCAATTGGCCCTGGCTGGGGAGGAACAGTAATAAAGCAGATCTTAAGAACCTTGCCTCATTGTGAGCTGCAGGGAGAGACTTAGGGAGGGGATCAAGGTTGTGGTGAATGCCTCCCTTGAGGAAGGAGTGATGCCATCAGCCCTCAAGGATGCGGTGATAAGTCTACTATTAAAGAAGCCTTCCTTGGATCCCTAAGACTTGAACAACTTTCACCCCGACTCGAATCTGCCATTTTGGGGCAAGGTGACAGAGCAGGTGGTGGCGTTGCAGTTGCAGGCACGCTTGGAAGAAGCCAGTTATCTGGATCCATTTCAGTTGGGCTTCAGGCATGGGCATGGGACAGAAACAGCCTTGGTTGCCTTGGTAGATGATATGGGAAGGGCTCTGGATAGGGGTGAATGCTCCATCCTTGTTCTCCTCGATCTCTCAGCAGCTTTTGATACCATCGACCACGGTATCCTCCTGGACCGCCTGGAGGGGTTGGGCATAAGGGACATTGTACTATGGTGGTTCCATTCCTTCCTCTCTGGCAGGTACCAGAAGGTAGCTCTGGGGGAGGAGACTTCAGACACTCGGCTGCTCACTTGCTGGGTGGCACAGGGTTCTATTCTCTCCCCAGTGTTATTCAGCATCTATGTGAAGCTGCTGGGGGCTGTCATCAGGAGGTTTGGGGTGCAGTGTAACCAATATGTGGATGACATGCAACTCTACCTCTCATTTAAATCCTCACCAAGGTTGGCTGTCCTGTCCAAGTGTCTGGAGTTGGTGAGTGGCTGGCTGGCTGGAAAGGACTAAGTTGAAACTGAACCCTGACAAAACCAAAGTACTTTTTGTGGGAGACAAGGGGAGGTTGACCTGGTGTTCAGTGGGGTGCAGCTATCTCTGAAGGACCAGGTCCTCAGTCTGGGGGTCCTTTTAGACTCCCAGCTGTTCATAGAGGCTCAGGTGTCAGTGGTGAGCCGGGCGGCACTGTACCAACTCCATCTGATATGGTGCCTGCACCCATACCTCCCTAACCATCTGCTCCCATCAGTAGTTCATGCTCTGCTCTCCTCTTGCATAGACTACTGTAAAGCGGTCTATGTGGGGTTGCCCTTGAAGATGGTTTGGAAGTTGCAGCTGGTGCAGAACGTGGTGGCCTGCCTGATTAAAGGCAGCTGTTGGGAAAATCACATCACTCCAGTGCTGAAGGAGTTGCACTGGCTACCAGTTGTTTTCCTGGCCCAAATCAGGGTGTTGGCATGGACCTTTAAAATGCTATATGGTTCCAGCCCAATCTATCTTAAGGAGTGCCTCTAACAACACCAGGGACACTGCTCATTGAGATCAGCCTCGGAAGGCCTTCTCTCTGTCCCATCAGCCAGGACAGCTAGGCTGGTGAGGACTAGAGAGAGGGCCTTTTCTGTGGTGGCTCCCACTCTGTGGAATTCCCTTCATAGCGACCTCCGCCATGCCCCCTCTTTGATGAGCTTCTGCCAGGCTTTGAAAACCTGATTGTTCAGGTGGGCATTTGTAGCGGGTTAGGGTTTGTTTGTTCTTTAGAGCAATGTTGTTTTGTTCAGTTGATTATGTAAATTTGTTGTATTTTGTGTTGTTATTTGTATTGTACGCCACCTAGAGTGGCTGGCCCACTGGCCAGGTGGGCAGCTAATAAATCTAACAAATAAATAAACAAACCTCCCTCCTGCTCTTTCTCCATGTCCTGTCTTGCTTGCCATATCTTCAGCCTTATACCCCAAGATGATGCTACAAGGTAATGAGCAAGTCTAAATTCTTGTTTATTTGCACCTGGGAGTGCAAAGGGTCTTTGATTTCATGCACGGGCCCTTAATTCTCACACATGTACACAAATTCTCAAACATGAAGCAACTTTGAGATTAGGCAGAACCCCTTTCTATGCTCTGTGTAAGCCTTTCTCAGACCTCAGGTAACAGCCCCACCTTAGCCCTTCCCCCAGCTCTGACTACTGTTGAATTTGCTAGGAGGGAGATTATTATGTATCCTAGCAGGGCAGGGTACCGTGGGTTAGTTATTATTTTTGAACCTTGGCAGCTTCTGTAGAGCTGGGAGTAGGAATAGAAGGTGGAACTTCTGTGAAGTTCTCACTTTTGTGTGTGCTGAATAAAGAACTGTTGTGTTTGAGGACTGCTGATTCTTGCAGTTATTCCTACTACCCATACAACAGAGATCATAATGGGTTCCTGACTAAAAATCTGGTATTACCCCAGGCCATTCTGGGAGTTTCCCAAACTTGCTTAGACAAACTCAGTAAGTGTGCAGCTTTCTTGCTCCCAAATTGAAGAGCTTCTCTGTGGACTAGCTAAGGGATTGCCAAGTTCCCTGAAGCTTTAAAAGTCAATTTATGAGAACCCTCATACGTGCGTGTGTGTGCCTATGTGTATATCTGTACATGTGCATACACACGCACACACAGATGGGAGACAGTAAAAAAAAAATTGTAGGCGTATTCAAAAGTACATGGAAGTGATTTTCAATTTAATGGCATTTGCTTTGCCTTTTCAGGTATTTGCTTCCCCTGTTTTTGTCTTTGAGTTATTTACTGGCTCCTGTTTTTTGTTGTTGTTGTTCAGTTGATTCTACTGTCTGCTGCTTTCTTTATTATGTTGTTTTATTTTATTTAAATGATAACCATTTTAATTTTGTTAAAAGGTGGGGTATGCCATAAATAACATATAATAGAGATCAGTATTTTCCACCCACCATGTGAGTGTTTTGTCTCCATTCTGTTAGAAGGATGAAAAATAAAGGCAGGCCAACTATCCAATTCCAGCCATGTGGTGCCAATTTAAGGCAGTCATACCTCTCCAAGCTGCAGTTGAACACAAATTAAGGGCAAGTACAGCACAGCTTTCTGTAATGGAGACATTGCAAAACTGCAGTGTGTGAGCTGCCCCATTGCCACCTGCCTTTATTTTGCTTCCTTGCTAACACAAGCACCGTGGGAAAGCAACATACGTGCTAATGAAACCACACAAAATATCATTTGCAATTTTTATTATCAGAAAGAGAAATACCTCTAATCCTCTTATGCTGCACACCACAGGTTCTAGTTTTATCTTTACATTGGCTCTGATCAGATTTATTTTTAGCACAGGGAATGAAAAGTTTATATACTGTGCAGGCTTGGAAACCGAATACAACACCAGTTTGATTTAATGTAGAGTAGAATGCATTGGCTGGCTTGCTGGAAAAAACACACACAGTAAGAATTGGAACTAGTGTGATGTTCAGAATGGAAATCAATCCCTTAGTGGAAGATGTAACCTTTGATTGGACAATGCCTGTTGAGCTAGACTGAAGTTAAAGGCAAATTCATTCATTGATCCAAAAAGAATTAACACCCACAAAAACATCTGCCTGTTTTGCCCAAAGTGGGTTTTTTTTATTATTAGAGCGGAAACCAGTAGCAATTACAAATTGATCTAGGAGGCCTGGCGTGCTATGGTCCATGGGGTCACGAAGAGTCAGACACGACTGAACAACAACAACATATGGAAGCAGTTCTAGTGTATATATCTGTGTTTCACTTGGGGTTTAAAGTTATAGCTAAGTCAAAATGAGTGGCTGATTTTGGTGAACGTTTTTCACTCCTGAAAAGCTCCCCCTTTTCTTTGATTTCTTGGGAAGGTGCAAACATGTTCACAGGAGGAGAGAAGGAAAGCATCGGCCTGTTGTAAAAGTTTCTGGACCTGCCACATATTGCTACGCTGTGCTAGTGGGCAATGAAGCCACCAGTGCGAGATGAGAATTCAGGGATCATTGGTCTGGTTGTCTTGGAAATGGGTGACTCACTCTCTTTCCTAGGGATGGGGGAGACATTTGTTCACTTTCCATTTTACCCAATTTTACACTACTCCCCCCAAAAAAGATACGAGAACCAAAACTCAGTTATTCTTCAAAATTCACACTTCTCCAAATTTTGCAAGAAGTTCTCCAATCAAAAATGTGTATATTAGGAGGAAATGCACACAGTGTTTATATATTAGTAAAAACAACATAAAATGCATTATATTAGGATAATTGCTTATTAGGCAAAATTGCATACAAAATGCATGTATCGTGAGAAATGCACACAAAAATGCGTATGGATGTTCATGCAAACTTACAAAAGAAATCTCAAAGTTCAGGACAAACCCAACTTAAGTCTGGAAAAAATCACATAGGTCTGCATGAACCATACTTAAAACTGGAAAAATGAGAAACTGACAGAAACCAACAATGACAGATTCATCCATCCACACTCTTTCCCCTTCCATTTGGAGTCAAATCAATGTGAGAGCTTTATTTTTTTCTCAGTGATATATCACCATGTAGCTAACTCTGATTGGCTACATGGAACCATGATGTCATCACAGTGGCTACATGATCCCTGATTGGTTGGCATCACGTGTCAAAATGTAGTCTTTTCTGGAGGACATTTAAACCATTTTCATGCCAGAATTGTTCATGTGTATATAAAAAAATGGCTTACTTGTACTTATAATCAGCGGGGGCGGGGGAGCTAATTTTATGTTTATTTTATCCAGGCTTTATCAAGTTCCAGGAATGCAAAACCTCAAAGAGGGGGAAAAACATTTTAAAGTTCAAAGCTTCATTTAATTTTGCATTGCTATACTTGGATTTTTCCCCTGGCTCCCTAAGAGTTGTGCCACTGCTTGCATTTCACTGTACCTTCCATATGTTGTTGTTGTTCAGTCGTTCAGTCGTGTCCGACTCTTCGTGACCCCATGGACCATAGCACGCCAGGCCTTCCTGTCCTGCACTCTCTCCCGGAGCGTGCTCAAGTTCATATTCATTGCATCCGTGATGCTATCTAGCCATCTCATCCTCTGCCGTCCCCTTCTCCTTTTGCCTTCAGTCTTTCCCAGCATCAGGGTCTTTTCCAGGGAGTTTTCTCTTCGCATTAGGTGGCCAAAATATTGGAGCTTCAGCTTCATTATCTGTCCTTCCAATGAGCAGTCAGGGTTGATTTCCTTTAGGATGGACTGATTTGACCTCCTTGCAGTCCAGGGGACTTGTAAGAGTCTTCTCCAGCACCACAGTTCGAAAGCATCAATTCTTCGGCGCTCAGCTTTCCTTATAGTCCAGCTCTCACAGCCATACATTACTACTGGGAAAACCATAGCTTTGATTAGACGGACCTTTGTCGGCAAGGTGATGTCTCTGCTTCTTACTATGCTGTCTAGGTTGGCCATAGCTTTCCTCCCAAGGAGCAAGCGTCTTTTAATTTCATGGCTACAGTCACCGTCTGCAGTGATCTTGGAGCCCAAGAAAGTAAAATCTGTCACTGCTTCCATTTCTTCCCCTTCTATATGCCAGGAAGTGATGGGACCAGATGCCATGATCTTCGTTTTTTTAATGTTGAGTTTCAAACCAGCTTTTGCACTCTCCTCTTTCACCCTCAACAAGACGCTCTTTAGATCCTCTTCGCTTTCTGCCATTAGGGTGGTATCATCTGCATATCAGAGGTTGTTGATAATTCTCCCAGCAATCTTAATTCCGACCTCTGATTCATTCAACCCAGCATTTCTCATGATGTACTCTGCATATAAGTTAAATAAGCTGGGTGACAATATGCAGCCTTGTCGTACTCCTTTCCCAATTTTGAACCAATCGGTTGTTCCATGTCTGGTTCTTACTGTTGCTTCTTGACCCTCGTACAGGTTTCTCAGGAGACAGGTAAGGTGGTCTGGTACTCCCATCACTTTAAGAATTTGCCACAGTTTGTTGTGATCCACACAATCAAAGGCTTTAGCGTAGTCAATGAAGCAGAAATAGACGTTTTTCTGGAATTCTCTTGCTTTCTCCATGATGCAGCGAATGTTGGCGATTTGATCTCTAGTTCCTCTACCTCTTCTAAACCCAGCTTGTACTTCCGGTAGTTCTCGGTTCGCATACTGCTGAAGCCTAGCTTGTAGGATTTTGAGCATCACCTTGCTGGCATGTGAAATGAGCGCAATGGTGCGGTAGTTTGAACAATCTTTGGCGTTGCCCTTCTTTGGAATTGGAATGTAAACTGACCTTTTCCAGTCTTGTGGCCACTGTTGAGTGTTCCAGATTTGTTGGCATATTGAATGCAGCACTTTAACAGCATCATCTTTTAGGATTTTAAATAGCTCAGCTGGAATACTGTCATCTCCGCTAGCTTTGTTGTTACTAATGCTTCCTAAGGCCCACTTGACTTCACTCTCTAGGATGTCCGGCTCAAGTTCAGTGACCGCACTATCATGGCTATCAGGGACATTCAGATCTTTCCTGTATAGTTCTTCTGTGTATTCTTGCCACCTCTTCTTAATCTCATCTGCTTCTGTTAGGTCCCTGCCTTCTTTGTCCTTTATCATGCCCATCTTTGCACAAAACGTTCCCTTGAGATCTCCAATTTTCTTGAAGAGATCTCTAGTCTTTCCCATTCTGTTGTTTTCCTCGATTTCTTTGCATTGTTCATTTAAGAAGGCCTTCTTGTCTCTCCTTGCTATTCTCTGGAACTCTGCATTCAGTTGGGTATATCTTCCCCTTTCTCCCTTGCTTTTCGCTTCCCTTCTTTCGTGAGCTACTTGTAAAGCCTCATCAGACAGCCACTTTGCTTTCTTGCATTTCTTTTTCTTTGGGATGGATTTCATTGCTGCCTCCTGAACAATGTTACGGACCTCCATCCATAGTTCCTCAGGCACTCTGTCTATCAGGTCTAATCCCTGAAATCTATTCCTCACCTCCACTGTATATTCATCAGGGATATGATTTAGGTCATACCTGAACGGTTTAGTGGTTTTCCCGACGTTCTTCAATTTAAGCCGAAATTTTGCAAGAAGCAGCTCATGATCTGAGCCACAGTCAGCTCCAGGTCTTGTTTTTACTGACTGTATGGAGCTTCTCCATCTTTGGCTGCAAAGGACATAATCAATCTGATTTCGATATTGACCATCTGGTGACGTCCATGTGTAGAGTCGCCTCTTGTGCTGTTGGAAAAGAGTGTTTGCTATGATCAGCATGTTCTCTTGGCAAAACTCTATTAGCTTTTGTCCTGCTTCATTTTGTACACCAAGGCCATGCCTGCCTGTTATCCCAGTGATTTCTTGACTTCCTACTTTAGCATTCCAATCCTCTATGATGAAGAGGACATCTTTGTTTGGTGTTAGTTCTAGAAGGTGTTGTAGGTCTTCATAGAACCGATCAACCTCAGCTTCTTCGGCCTCAGTGGTTGGGGCATAGACTTGAATTACTGTGATGTTGAATGGTTTGCCTTGGATTCGTACTGAGATCATTCTATCATTTTTAAGATTGTACCCCAGTACTGCTTTTCCCACCCTTTTGTTGACTATGAGTGCTACTCCATTTCTTCTAAGGGATTCTTGCCCACAATAGTAGATATGATGGTCACCTGAATTAAATTCGCCCATGCCTGTCCATTTTAGTTCGCTGATTCCCAAGATGTCGATGTTCAATCTTGCCATCTCATGTTTGACCACCTCCAGCTTACCTTGATTCATTGATCTGACATTCCAGGTTCCTAAACAATATTGTTCTTTACAGCATCGGATTTTCTTTTCACCACCAGAAACATCCACAGCTGAGTGTCCTTTCGGGTTTGGCCCAGCCGCTTCACTCTTTCTGGTGCTACTTGGAAATACCCTCTGCTCTTCCCCAGTAGTATATTGGACACCTTCCGACCTGAGGGGCTCATCTTCCGGCGTCATCTCTTTTAGCCTTGTGATACGTTCCATGGGGTTTTCTTGGCAAGAATACTGGAGTGGGTTGCCATTTCCTTCTCCAGTGGACCACATTTTGTCAGAACTCTCTGCCATGACCTGTCCGTCTTGGGTGGCCCTGCACGGCATAGCTTATGGCTTCACTGAGTTACGCAAGCCCCTTCGCCACAACAAGGCAGTGATCCATGAAGGGGACCTTCCATATACTATCAGCATAATGCCATATTTTGTTTTATTGGACTGGCACAGACTGACAGCACAGCTCATCCTAGGTGCTTTTTGGTTAATGCAGCAAATCTTATGGCATTTGTGAGCCAGCCTGGATGCTGTAGTGCTAGACCGACAGTGCAGGAAGTATTCCAGAAAGAGAAAGTTACTTTTCTCTGGAACACATCCCCAACCTGGTGCCCTCTAGATGTGTTGGATTATAATCCCCCATCATCCTGAGCCAGCACAGACATGATAACTGGGATTATGGGTTTTGTAGTCCAGCACATCTTCTGGGCACCAGGTTGGGGAAAGCTGCTTTAAAACATCTCCTACAATTCAGATAGGAGTGGCACTCACCCAGCATTTCATGGATGGTCTGATTTGGCCTACCTCACTCCTGTGGATTAAACATGGGAGGAAGGGAGGCAGCAGCATGATGCTGCTGTGTGTCCAATGAGGAGAGAGAGGAGTGGGTGGCCTTTAAACAATGCACCACCACTTGAAGCAGCAATGGAAGAGCCTCCATGCCACTGAAGGGAAAGTAGCCAGCCTTTGCTCAAGTGGGCAGCAGTACTGGAAATGGGAGAAGCAGGAGCAACAGAGGCAGGTGGGGCAAGCAAGTGCAAAGCAGCATGGGGAATGGCCTCAGGGTGATCTTTTGTAGTGGCATAAGCCTACCCTGGTTTGGAAATGCTAGGAGGATTTACCCACACACACATATTAGGGGTTGTGTTGCAGGAGTACTAATTTTTCTGTTCACACAGACACCCCCCCCCCATGAAAATAATTACAATTACTAACTAATGAAAGACAGAAGAACAGCTTTTCAAAGGGACAAGCCATCAATCTAACCCCAGCCCCGCCTCATTTTCCCTGCTTACTCTTCTTGACCTTAAGGCAACAGTGAAGTCCAAGAAGGCACAGCAAAACTCTTGACAGCAAAGCAGCCTGACACTGCCAGGAACATCCACCCTGTAGTATCTTTGGATGAAGAAGAATAGTGCCCTGATGTCACAGTCCTATTACCCAGAATCAAAGCTTTGGAATGGGGAAAAGCCAGGGATGGCAAGGATCAGGGCAGTAGTACCCCAAGTGAGAGAGTCACAAGTCTACAGAAGCTACCACCACAGGTCAAGGTATGCATGAATCTAAAATAAAATTTGGATAAAATCCTTCTTAGATTATATTTGACACCTTGCAGACTCAGCAGGATATATCCAGGAATAGATGATAGATGCTGGAGATGACTAAAACAGATTGGACATTGTTCATACGTTTTGGTCTTGTCCCAAAACTGAGAAATGTTGGAGGTCAATCTTGGTGGAGATTAAGGGGTACAGACTCCCTTGGCACCCATTAGTAGTTTTGTTTGGTTATGTAACAGAAGTGGTGAACTCAACTCAGAGGACACTCAAATGTTAACTTTTTTTTTTCTTTTTTTAACCACGGCACGCTTGCTTACAAGTAAAAAGTGGGGGAAAATCAACCCCCTGCCAGTTGATGAATGGCACTTGAAAGTCTGGGAAATTGTTTGTATGGTTAAACTCACTTATTATGTGAGGTTTAGAGAGGGAAGGCAGCAAACAGGTTGGTTCATTGAAAGATGGAGCTTATTCATAACATACTGGAATGATAAGATTCATGATGCACTTCAGCCATATACATTAGTAGGACTAATATGATTTTTTCTCTCTCTTACCTGTTGGTAAATTTAATTAAGGATGGCTCTTATGAAACATTGTCCTATTTCTACTTTGTAAATGCTTGTTGTAGACTTGTAAACTTTTACAAAATAAATAAAAGCTTTTTTCCCACACACAAAAAGGGGAAAAAAAAAAGAAGTCTACAGAAGCTACTTCCTGAAGTCTTTCTCTGTCAGTGTTCATGCATCAGAGGACCAGAAAGGTGCTTGAGGACCAGCCCAGACCTTCCACAGTAGTGGCGCAAGACATGTCAGTGGTAGTGGATTGCAGTGCAGAGGCATGGCAGGGGAGGTGCCTGGATGTATGGCTTTTGGGACATGGCTTGGCTAGGTTCTACCTTTGTAAACAGGGTTGGGATGGTTTGCAACTAACTGCTCCACATCTAATGAGAACGGACCTCTGTTGGTTCTCTTTTCAGGTACTGCTGCTACATCTGGGTCAAAATGACCTTGGACAGAGGACATGATTGTGCTTGAGTCACCAGATGCAACAAGACCTGAAGGTGATAAAAAGCTGGCCACCCGGAATGTTAATCTTCTGGAAAGAAATGCTGCAGATACACCCCCTCCACACACACACACACCAAAAGGGAGAGAGAGAGAGAGAGAGAGAGAGAGAGAGAGAAGGTTGACAGGACCAGGCTTCAAATTTGATTAAAAAACAAAAGATAAAACTCAAGTCCTTTCCATCCTGTATATGAAGAAATCTATGAATTTTGGTAAGTACTTATATCACAAAATGAACTGAACACAATTTTTACCCATCCCTATTCCAAACTCTGTTTAACCAGTTATGAGAATTATGAGAATTTTGTTTCAGTTCGCAGATCATCCAGACTTGCTCTGTTCACAACCATAAATGGAAATGCGAGTGCTTTTTTTTTTTAACGTCCACATTCCTGAATTTTGATCACAGCCAAATAATGTGTATTTTTTAAAAAATGCACACTTTGCACCGTCACACTTAAATCAATGGGGGGAAAGCGTACACTTTTGAAACATACATAAAGATGCACATTTTTCCCATTTGAACAAACTAAAAAACAGGTTGCAAATGACAATGAACCAAACAGAGCTTGGAAGTGATATGAAATTTGGAGAATTTTGATAGCTTGAACGTCCCTGGTTCTCCCTTCCCTATAATCAATCAACTATAGCAGGGCCTTCAGTCTTTCCCCATTTACTGGCTATCTCAATTCAAGCAGAAGATGGTAGCTGGCTACAGTTTGTTGATTTCCATTCAGTACCACATTATCCAGGTAGTCTAAATGTACCTTAATGGTGAAATAGATATAGAATATGAGGACAGATTTCTTAGAGCCTCTGGTGCTTCTTTCCAGTAAAGATAAATCTTATTACAATTCCACCACATATGCATAGTATTTGCATTAGGTGCTGCACATCGCCAACATGTATCTGATAATACACTGATAATACACTGTTACATTTACTGAAAATCCCTGGGGCAAGATACCATTTATATAAAACCTTATGCGGATTTTCTCTTAAAGTTGTAGAGACGACATGACTTACTTTGTTTGAAAAGATAATTTCCCACTTATCTTCTGTTATTTCCTCATTACAATTGTTATTCCATCTGACTTTCAATCTTTGTATTTTCTCTCTCCATTCTGACTCTTTTTGGTTCAGTAATTCATAATTCTTTTGACAACAGCCTTTTAATGGATTTAAAATGTATTAAAAGTTTTGCAAAGTATGTCAGTTTCCTGATTTCGTTTGTACTAAATTTAGCAAAAAGAAGGAGGTGGGGAGGGAATCTGGATCTTTAGCCAGATATGAATATGTCCAGCCACACATTAGTTGTAAAATGAATGTCACAAGAATATAGGGATGGGGGAGAATTCTGCCACGGACACCAATGAGGCCAGATTCCAAGAATTCGGCCCCATTGGGGCCTGTGGCAGAACGGAGTACTTACCTCCGCCTCCCTACGGAATCCGTCCTGATCGGATCTGTCTCTGCATCGATCCTGCAGAACTGGCCACCTGCTCCGTATCGCTGGTGATACGGCCAGCAGCCATTGCTGTGCTGTATCACTGTGCTAAGTCTCTGGATGCAAATGGCATAGTGGGAGCCATTTGCGGCCCTGTTCATCCTATCCCATCAAAAAACAGGGACGCAAATGGCATAGTGGACGCCATTTGTGTCCATAAAGCTGGTAGATTAACCTAAATGCAGCCGTAAATGGCTGCGTTTAGGCTAATCTACTAGCTTTATGGACGCAAATGGCGCCCACTATGCCATTTGCGTCAGAGACTTAGCACAGTGATAAGGCATGGCAATGGCTGCTGGCCATATCATCATTTGCCAGTGATATGGAGCTGGTGGCCGGCTCCACAGGATCAATGCGGAGCGGAGCCAGCCTGGATGGATTCCGGAGGAGGGATGGATCGCCTCCCCCCGCGGCCAGATTCCCCCCCGGAATGACAGGTAGGGAATCTGCCCATCCCTACAATGATGTCCAAAAGCTAATGCAAATTGATTGTGGGAGCAATTTTTCCAAGGATATTTCAATTTTCTTTGCAATGGTTGTGTAACTTTCTTTGATATGTTAAAGTTCAAGCACACTTATTTGGGACATATTAAACTCAATGGGACTTGCTTCTGATTAAACAGTATTTTAATGGGGTAGCTTTATTATTGAATAATTGATTGATTGATTTTTTAAAATGTATATGTCACCTTTAAGGGTTAAAAAAAACCTCTCCCAAGCTAGCTTCCAAGATCTAAAATAACAGAGTCCATTTGAAACTTTAATAAGAACTAACTCTCTCCTATTCCATCATAGGTTCAATGGTAATCAGCAGCATATTTCAACCACAATTCCCAGACACAATCCCAAAAGATGCAATTGCCACCCTCCAGTCCCACCAAAGCTCCCACTAGCCAATATATTTATCCTTGCCTTTGGGCTTCCCCAAAGGGATACCCCTAAGAGCTTGACCCCCTTTGTTATCACCCCTTGGCAACAACCAGTCACCCATGCTGGCCCCAGTAAAGAAGCCTAAAAACCAGAAGCCTCACCCAATTCTATGGTCTTGCTGCTTCCAGTGTTCTCAGAGGCCCTCCTCTGAGTGCTCCCAGCAAAATAATTGATGCTACTAAGGAGAGAGGGCCTTTTCCCGATTGTGGAATGCCCTCCCCAGAGAGGTTCATCTGGCACCTACATTGTAGTCTGGTGCCAGGTGAAGACCTTTCTATTCTCCCAGGCATTTTAAGTTCTTCTGGTTTTATTGTTTTACATTTGTTATTGTATTTTTATATCTTTACACTGCTGTTGGATTTAACTCTGGTTTTATACTGTAGTTTTAACTTCTAACAGTCTTATGTTATGTTTTATCATGTTGCTGTACTTTATGGCTAACTGCTGTGAACCACCCAGAGAGCTTCAGCAAGGAGGGGAAAACCTGTGGTTTGCCAACCACAGGTTTTCCCCTTCTTGTAAGGAGTGGAGATTGTGCAATTGGTGGGCAACTCTTACCCTCTCCGCCTGGGCCCTTTACACCCTTAATGTTGCAGAGATTACACTGTACAGCTGCCATATTGTGCAACATTAAAGATACAAAAATTACAGAGCTGCCATCTTGCATAAAAATGGTGGCTTGCATCAAGGAGCAGGTGAGGGGCACTCCCGGACCACTCACTAAGCCCTCCAGGGCTTGCATGGCCTGGCAAGAGGGGGTGGGGAGCGGTGGTGACTCGGCGAGCGCCCACCAAGTGTGGACGTCGGTGAGTCCATCCATCCCTAATCCCCAGGAGAAAAAGGTAGCTGCATACCTTGAAAGCACTAGTTCACATATTTTGTACTGACTACAGATTGCAGGAATCTGTTCATATCAAGTAATCCTTTCTCTTTCCTGCACATCTAGTTAGAGGAGTGGGTACAGGACAAAGTAAATGCTTAGCACATTATTTATTACAGCTACGTACATGTCAAATAGCAGAAGCAGTGTTAGAAAAAAATTAATTGCCACAGCTTCTTACTCTTGCAGATTCTACCTTTTCTTGTTGTAGAACAGCTTTCCCTAACTTGGTGCCCCCCCCCCAATGTTTTGGACTACAACTCCAAAATTTCTGACCATTGGCCATGGTAACTTGGGCTGATGGAAGTTGAAGTCTAAAACATCTGGAGGGACCAGGCTAGAGAATACTGTTGTAGAACTTGGTGGAATGGTTGGTGCATGGAATACTGCATAATTTTTAGATTAATATTTCCCCACTTTTCTGGCTTTACATAAGCCATTGTTTACTGATTAGGGATGGGGACAAAATTTGTTCAGTGTAAATTTTAATGTGAACTTACCTAACTTTGCATTTTCAAACCAAAGCTGAGGTAGCCTTTGAAAACTGCACCTACATTTTGCAATGGAGTTCTATCAAAAAAATCATACAAAAGTGCATATAATGGGGGAAAAAATGCATTATATTAGGAAACCTGCTGCAAAACTGTGTATATTAGGCAAAAATGCAAACATAAATGCATGCATTAGGAGAAATGTGTAGAAAAATGGATATGGATTTTCATGAAAACATTACAAAGGAATTCAGAATGAACAGAACATAAGACTGGATAAATTCTCAAAGTCTGAGATGAACTGAACTGAAAAGATGAAAATCTGAAGGCAAAATCCTATGCATGTTTGGGCAGAAGAAATGTCCTACAACTCCCAGCATTCCCCAGCCAGCCATTTCTAGTGACTTTTCCAGTCTAAACATCCATAGGATTGCATCTGGAGAGAAACTGAAATGGTCAGATTCATCCATCCATCCATCCATCCATCCATCCATATTACTGATGATGACAATCTAGCTTCTTTTTAAAGATATCTCATTGAAGTGGTTTTAGGTGCTCCAAGCAACTGCCTCTATCATTCAGCAATTATTGCAGTGAAGGTGTCTTTCTTTAGTCTTTCTTCATCTTAATATCACTCCCTCTATGGGGAAGACAGAGCAATTCTTCTCTGTCACTTTTGCAACGTCCTTGTGCGTATTTGACAGAGGCTTATCCTATCCTGTTGTGTGCTCTTCTTTTTCCAGCATGGGTTGAATAAACCAAACTCTTTGGCATATGACTTCCATGTGAAAGCCTTTGTCAGCTAGATACCAGATTTACACCTGCAAATTGACCGCTTGATCAGCTTTTCAAAGAGTGCAAAAACCAGTGCTGTTAAATGTCATGTTCAGTAGCCTGCACATTATTCTCCAAGGTGTCATTCAATGGGAGGGGAAAGTGGTGAGTAAATCAATGGAAAGGCATCCCTGAATGCTATTTGCTCCAAGCCAGATGTTTAGATTGTTTGGAAATGGCTTTAGTCTTGTGGACACGTTGGCAATTGGCAACCTAAGAAAAGAGGGAGGAGAGGAAAACAAAATAGTTCATGAGAAGGGCATCTTAGCAGTGTGTTAAGCAAATGAGAATATAAATGATGGCTGGAATGTTGGCCAGCAATAGAGGAATCATAAATGTAATTGAGACAATTCCAGCTAAATGAGGTGTATCCTAGGCAGCTGTCCTGGTGCATTAGGAAGGCATTTAAAGATTCTCCTATCTCCATTTAAAAAGAAACACTTCCTGTTGGCTGGCACCACCTCTAGTGCCTAGGATAACTCACAAAGCGAGTTGAATCCTTCATGAGGCAGGAATGCATTATAGCTGGACTGTTTTATGTGTCATAATTATCTGACATGTTAATGGACCATCTGCAGCCTTTAATCATCAAAGCAACAAGACAAACAAGTTCACACACCTCATTTGCTTGGCTTTGTTTTCTAACTCATATTTATTTTTTTCTAGACATCTAAAGATGGATTGATTTTTGCAAGTTACACCCAAACCTGAGAGTGCAATAAGGCTTAAATGCTTCTATGCAGTTATGCATGTATAGGGTTCAATTACCCATTCCAACATTCAGAAGCATACAGTCTCTCTATAGCAAGTACTAGATGGGAAAGGAATATATACTAGTCAGATGTTTTCCCTATGTCACTTAGTGTATAGTGCTTTGTATAACAACAGACTTCTTTATTCTACAGGCAATGGGCTTCTATTGGGCTCTAATGGATATTCATACTTGGGAGCCTATGACATAAATAACATTAATTGTTCTAATAAAGGAGGAGCTCCTCCCAAAGAGATGACTAATATATATTTTTAATGCTTTCCTGATATCACTGTGTAGCGTTATCAGTAATATACTTGTTAATAGAAGCTGAAGGAGGAGTTCACACTTGCTGGTACTGCAAATACCTCAGGAGTAGGGATGGGGGAGAATTTCTCCCCGAAACTTCGGGGGGCTGAGTGCCAACGCATTCGGTCCTCCGAAGGTTGTTCGGGGAGAAATTCTCCGCCCCCCCGCCCCCCGCCCCCCCCGGGATGGGACTTACCTTTCACGAATGTCCCTCCCAGCGGCGGGTCCCGGCGGTGGTTCGGCAGGTCTTCGTCAGGGTCGGGGGCGGCAGCCGGTCTTTTGACTGGCTGCCACCGCCGCCATTACAAGAAAAGTTTTTTTTAAAAAAACGCCCCTGTGATAGGCTACGTAACGATTAACGTAGCCTATCACGGCTAGATTTGCAAAGTCAGCCATGATAGGCTACGTTAATCGTCACGTAGCCTATCACGGGTGACTTTAAAAAAAAAAAAGCACGTACGGCTAATGGTGGCCCCCATAGGGAGCCGCCATTCGCGTTCCTTATTTGGTCCCTGTAGTCTACGTAAAGATTTACGTAGACTACGGCGAAAATAAGGGCAACACAAATAGCGTTGCCCCTATTTTTGCCATAGTCTACGTAAATCTTTACGTAGACTACAGGGACCAAATAAGGAACGCGAATGGCGGCTCCCTATGGGAGCCGCCATTTGCGTATGCGCTTTTTTTTTTTTTAAGTCACCCGTGATAGGCTACGTGACGATTAACGTAGCCTATCATGGCTGACTTTGCATATCTAGCCGTGATAGGCTATGCAAATCATTACGTAGCCTATCACAGGGCTTTTTTTTTTTTCTTTTGAAGTTCGCGGCCGGGGAGATGGGGCGCTTCTCCCCGGCCTGAATTTCGGCCGGGCGAGGCGGGAAGCCTCCCCCCCGGCCTGAATTTCGGCTGGGCGAGGCAGGAAGCCTCCCCCCCTGGCCTGAACTTTGGGGGGAGAAGCGAAGCGCCTCCCCCCCACTGCGAAGCAAGCTGCGAGACCAGGTAAGTGACTTTCGTACATCCCTAGAGTAGCCTAAGCTCCAGGTAAGGCAGTTGGTCACTGTTTGAAGGGGAACTTCGGGAAGACTCTGAACTTATGGGCTATGGAGAAATCCTCCCTCTTTCCCTTGGGTCCTCGGGACGCGACCGTTGTTTGAGCGCCAAATGAGCGGAGTGCCTCCTCTCTGCACCCTCCTTCTGACACTGCTCCCTGCATCTGTGCCGAGCGTCCAGCAAGCCCCCCTCCAGCGCTCTTTCACTGCCAGGGTCACTATCTCTCCCAGGAATGCTGGCAGGAGGAATCTCTGCCAGCTGCTGTGCTTGTGAGAGATGAGCGAGCTCCTCTCCCATGGATTGCTGTTCTTCCTCAGAATCAGAACTGCTCTGGGGCTCTATGCGCTCAGTTTCCACCCTGACATCACCTCCACATTTACACAATGGCTGAGAGTTGTGCAATCATACTTGCTGAAAAATGTGCCACCGCAGTCTTCTTGGAAACCAAAGCAGCCTTGTATACAGCTGCTCTATATACCTTGTATACATCAAGGTAACAATTTACACAAGTGCATGAGGACCACTGGCAAGCATGAGTCAAACACTAAAGTCCTTCTCGCAACAGATTTTAATACGTGTACTGTTAAGATAAGCTCAGGAAGGTGGCTAGATTGGTTACCTGGTAGAATATTAATGGAGCCTAATATCTTTCATCAAGGATTCCCATGATATTCTTGTTGACAAGATGGTAAAATGTGGGTGGGATACTACTAGAGTTAGGTAGGCTACAGGTAGTTGACTAACCGTACCCGGTGAGTGCTCATTAATGGCAGTGTGTCAACCAGGAGGGAGGTCTTGAGTGGAGTGTTTCAGGGCTCAGTCCCAGGCCCCATGCTGCTCAATATTATTATAAATGACCTGGAGAATAGGATGCTTATCAAATGTGCAGATGACACAAAGCTGGGAGGGACAGCTAACACCATAGGACACAATCAAGGCCCAGAAGGATCTTGATGGGCTGGAACATTGGCCCAAAACTAACAAGATGAAAATCAACAGAGGTACATATAATGTCTTACACCACAGTTAAAAAAAACCCCAAAGGCATGAATATAGGATTGGGGAAAACCTGGCTTGGCAGGAGCATCTATGTGAAAAGGATTTATGGTGCAAGAGAAAGTTAAGATTTTCTTCTTCTGCTGCTGCAAATAGCAACGACAGCAAATGTATTGGTAGCATGCCCACCATTTTTTATCCTCCACAATGCCTCAGACCTAGCAGCGTACTGGGGGGTATTGTGTGTGTGTGTGTGTGTGTGTGTGTGTGTGTAGGGGTGGCAACTGTCATACAAAAAATGGTGGAGAGTATTCAATGATAATTCTGCAAAGTGGCCTTATTTTTCTAAGGAGGTGAGAGAGAAAAATCTCAGACATTTTCTCAGAAAAAAATGTATTCTGAGAAATTTCAGTTCATCTCTACTGCAGTGCCCCTGGAGGATATGTTTGAAATGCACTGGGTTCAATAAACATAATTTTGTGCACCTAGAGGCTTCCTCCCCCTTTTTTACCTGAATATGTCTTGCACCACAAGTGCATTAGTGTATTTTATGAATTATGGGAAAGACGTATTTTCATACATGGCAATTATTCCAGTCAGGAGACTTGCAACGTGCAAAGTGGCCCTGAGTATCCAACTATACTCCTGACCAAGATGTATATCTTCTGAGTGCATACACGCATTGTAAAATTGAATATTGAGGGAGAGGTGACCCTGAGATTCTATAAACACTCTATATCTGGTGTAGAACATCTGTAGTTGCCAACCTTGATTTTAAAGGGGTGTTTAGAAGTGGAATCTATGGCCATTTTTGAGATGGGGAAAATAGCCTGTTGATGTAATTCTTCCAAAAAATGTCTGTCCTGCAAAGAGTTGCTGGCTACATTTCAGTAATTTAGCTGGCTGATACAAATATGAGCCATGGAAAATAGTTAAGCATTATTTGAAGACCTGGGGGATCCTTTGATCACCTATTAGTTTTCTTCATATGCTAAACTTAGGATGGGTGAATGAGTGATGCTTGAAATCATCAGGATTCTCTGAACATGATCTTGACACTTGTGCCTGATATTCCCATTCGCCTTTCCCATTGCTGCTCACTATGCACAAATGGGAAACATGTGCAAACTGAGCAGGGGTTGAATGGGAGATTTACTCAGGTTTCCCCAAATTTGCTGAAATTTCCTCTATAGATCCAAGTGGGGTTGATTCAGTCTATGGAGGAAATTTGTGCAAATTAGGAAATTCGTGCAAATTAGGAAATTTGTGCAAACCGAACTAGGAAGCAAGAACAAGACAAATGCAAGCACATGGTCCACAATTTGCAAATATTTTTAGCAGACACATGCTCACGCTCATGTTAGAGGCTTCAAATGGGGCATGCTTGCATGAGTGGAAGCAAAAATGAAATTCTTATACTAGGGATGGGCCCCCCTGATCCATTTTAGAGCCTGCTTCAGAGGTCCCGAATCTTCCCCAACCCACCTTGGCCTGCTCCAGAGCTGGGCTGACCCACTTGGGACTTCAGATCCACTGCTGTGTGAGCCACTGCTGCTGCCACCCAAGCCTCCGCACCTCCATGCACGTCCCCGCTGCCACCACTGAGCCACACAAGCCCCCACTTGGTCCTTACCTGGACCTGTCGGGAGCGCCAACAGACATTGGCCTCTGTAAGGGAGTTGCCATTTTTATTTTTATTTTTTTTAAAAGGTGAATCATCTTACCAGAGGAAAAGTCATCATTTTGAAAGAAAATGGTGACTCCTTCCAAGATGGAGATATCTGTGGACACTCCTGAGGGGTTCAGGTAAGGAGCAGGGAGCTCTCGCAGCTGGACAGAGCAGCTGTCGGGATTGGCCCGAAGCATCCCTGAAGCACTTCAGAGTGTTCCAATCTGCTTCTGAGTGCTTCAGCCTGATCCTGACCTGCTTTGGAACCACACCACTTCAGCCCGAAGCACCCCAATCCACTTCAGGATTCGGACTGAAGTGGTTCACAGCCCTATCTCATACATCCCTAGTGAAACTTAATATTCTATTCTTGGCAGGGTTAATCAAGTAACATACCACACAATCAGAGGGAAAGCACTGTATTATAGGAATCTAATCATGCAGGTGTGCTTCCAGGACATAACACTGAAATTATTTCATAGTTTTGCAATGTGTGGAAAAAATGAGATAAGTTATTTATTTTCCAGTACCATTAACTGTTTGGATTAAAGTTGCAATTCACTGGACTACCCCTCCCCCCCATGTCAGTTTAATTGACAGTTGTTCATTTATAAAACCAAGAGGTGTTATTTCAGGGAAGTCAGAGTTAAGTAGTATTTGGTGCTAGAAAACTACTTAGGTGTGAATCCTTACATACATAGAATACAAACGGAGTTGCAGAGTGAGAGGGACAAGGAGTACTAAGAGTATGTCCTGAGCATGAGCAAGCTGGCTCAATGTGAACTGTTGGCCCAGCAAAGGGCTGGGACTGGGAGAAGACTGAAGGCTTATATACTTGCTGGCCCCAGTTCACCAGTTGCAGCTGGGACTGATTTTTCATTTGCTACAGTTGGGACTTCCTCCATCCCTGGGTGAAAGGTGGGTGAGTGTTCTGCGACAGTGGGTGTTCTGCGAGGTGGGTGTTCTGATGACAACTCTGACCCACTTAGTCAATCACCACTGGTGCTCTCGGGACCCATGGGGTGAGGGAGGAGAGGCAGGGACCGCAGCTGCTGGGGTCATGGGGGTTACCTGGGACTTCAAGTGAGGCATCCCAGCCACAGGGCTCCTCAGGTTGCCCATGTCTTCTGTGGGGAGGAGGTGTGCTGAGGGATCAAAATCCTCCTCTGAAGAGGTCTGCCGGTCCTGGGCATGGTTCTCCCTGATGCCTGACACTCTGGAAAGTAACATAGAAATAGTCCAGGTAGTTCTACTTTGTACTACGAACCTCCAAGGGTAATATACTTTCCTTCGGCTGAAGCCCTTTCCTGCAGACACTAAATTAGCCATAAGAATGGGCTCAAGTTACAGGAAGCCAGATTCCGTCTGAACATCAGGAAAAACTTCCTGACTGTTAGAGCAATAAGACAATGGAACCAATTACCTAGGGAGGTGGTGGGCTCTCCCACACTGGAGGTGTTCAAGACGAGGCTGGACAGCCATCTGTCAGGGATGCTCTGACTTGGATTCCTGCACTGAGCAGGGGGTTGGACTTGATGGTCCTGTAGGCCCCTTCCAACCCTACTATTCTATGATCCTAGGGCCTCCACCCCCTCTTTGCCCTCTTTGTGTGTGTGTATGCTTCAATAGGGATGGTGTGGGCACCTGATTCCATCTGGGAATCTGGTGGAACCCCCCCTGCTTGCACCCCCGAGCCCCGCTCAGTGAGCCCCTGCCCCCACTCGTCCCCTGCCTGTGCTCAGCAAGCATCCTGCACTCACCTTGATGGCCTTGTCAAGCTCCGCAGTCACCATTTTCTGAAAAATAAAATGGCGGTCACAAAAATATGCACATTTGCATATGTGCGAAAATGCATATTTCTGCCAAAGTGCATATTTGCATATGTGAAAATGCATATTTTGTAAATGCGCATATTTGCGTGCATGTGAAATGCTTATTTTTGTGGAAGCACACATTTTCGTGCATATGCAAACATGCGCATTTGCAAAATGCTCCTTTTCATGCATACGTAAATATGCACATTTTTGCAATCACCATTTTACTTTTTGCAAAACTGCGACCATGGAGTTTGATGAGGCCACTGAGGTGAGTGTGGGCTGCTTCCTGAGCATGGGAGGGGTTTGAGTGTGGTCTGGGGACCAGCAAGTGGGGGCAGGGGTTGGGCGGGCACCCGGAGAACCCAGATGGAGGTGAGTTCGCACATCCCTATGCTTCAATTCTCAGGGAGACTCCTTCCCACAGTCTTGATGGAAAACTGCTTTTAGGCCTGGAGCTCAGGTTCACCAAGAATGCAGCTAATTTTGCCACCAAAGCATAACTTGCCAAAGGTAGGAGCATCCCAGTTGGTCAAATCCATTTGCTCAGGCTATTGCCCCCATTATCCTCTCCAAGAGTGTCTTGAGTTTAGATCTCTTTGGGTGGATCTTGAGCATAGATCTCTTAGCCATATATACTCTATTTGCCAGTGTCTAAAGTTTCCTTAAAAGAAGTGTGTAGATCTCATTAGAACATGAGTGTGTTTGTACACAGGGCTAACTAGAACACATCATGTAAAAGAAAGCAGAAGTTGCAAGCCTACAGGAATCAGAACCATACTTGGGATCAACCATACTGAATCAGAGGGCACAGGCAGAGCCTAGTAGGGATGCTGGAGAAATTGGTGATGGACAAAAATGAGAATCCACCCTGCAGAATCCACTGAGTAGTGACCCCCTCAGTCCATGGACTTTTGGATGATTTTTTTTTTTTTACTTTCCTGAAATGTACGCATATTTATTCATAGGAAAATACGCAAGTTTCTGCTGAGAAAACATTGAATGGAATGGCGGACAATAGGCTAAATCTTATGTACTAAGGTAAATTGTGTAAATACTTATGTAAATACTTACACAATTATTCGCGTATTTTTCTGCATGACAAAAAAAACATTCACATCTGTCTGTGAGCAGACAATGGAACAAAAGGTACGTGACAATCCACGAAATGGATTTACACAGTCCATACATCCCTAGAGCCTCGGAAGCCCATTCATACTCAAATCTCTCAGGAAATCAATTGGAAAAGCAGAGTCACTGCAGATGAAGGTCTAAATTGAGGAGTCTGATGGAAAGGAGGTGGCAAGGTTCTAGGTAAGATAATATATTGAATGAAAACACAAAGATACATAGAAATTTATGCCTTTACATGTTTATCCAATGCTAGGGCTACCTGAATCCTCTCCCATTTCATATTTGGGAGTCAAAAATAGTCATGCCACTGACTGTTCTTTGGTTCATATGATGAGTCTAGGCTGTTCATAATTTCCATGTGTATAATGAGCCCTGACTCTAATCCACTGAAATTGTAATACGTTTGTAATTAAAACTGCAATTAATTATAAGTTAATTTCTTTTTTCTGCACCTGCATGGTCTGCTTGTTTGGTATGACTGAGCAGCCAAACTGTGCTAAACTGCCTGGCCATGGTAAATGAGGACTGGCAGGAACTGCAGCATGCTGAGTCCTCTGACAAATAAACAACACTGTTGCTCCTTCTGACACCTGTTCCTGCACAGCTGCTCTCTTTGTCTGTGGCTCTCTGTTCCATCTACTCAGTTTGTAAATAAAATATACAGAACAGCCAATCAGAGAAGGATGTGTTGTGATACATGATGCTGCGATGCATAAAAGTCAAAAAAGAATGTCACGCGAAGTACGTCATTGTCCCAAGATGCACCTCAGCAATGCACATGCACTGAAATGTGGTCACATGTTGAAAGCTTGGAATATAGGAGAACTTTGATCCAAGTTTAGACTGCTGGAGTTGATAATCAGCTGCCCAATTCCAAATCACACCAGGGTCAGTTCCCCATCTCTAGTCAAATGTATTACTTTTGGGGTAGCGGCAGTGAGAAATGAGGGATGCTGTGGGTGTCCAGCTTGGGCTCAAAGCCCATTGAGAACTCACTGGCTTGCCCCCCCCCCCAGATGCCAGTCCATGGATCCCTGCACTTGCTTGAATTGGTGTGTGCCGACTGCCGAGTCAGGCAAGCACAGGGTCCCCAATCCCTCACTGAGCCACGAAATGGCAGTTTGGCCTTTTTCATAAAGGCCAATTTTACACAAATGGTGGCTATAACATGACCATTAATGCAAGACTACAGGCTTAAATGGCCATTTACACCTGCAATTTTGCATAAATGGCCACTGTATGGCCACCATTTGCATAAAAACAGCCTTTACGAAAAACGCTGAGCCACCAATTTTACGCAAAATGGTGGTTCAGCGAGGGATCAGGAGGCCACGTGCTGCTCACCGGGCACTTGTAGACTGCCTGGCAACTCACCGGGTATGGCAAGCAGGGGCAGGATGCTGGTGGGGGTTTGGCATGCGCCACACAAACCGGACCACAGTGAGTTTGCCCATCCCTATGAGAAATATCTTTATCCAAAACCCTTCATAGTGCAAATATCTATGTTTTTAAATCTTGTTTGTGGCAGTTGTTTCCCCTATCAGCTACTGCTTAGGCATATCCATTTTCTGCTTTCTGAATTAGTCACATAGGCAATCTCCATCAATCAGAAATATGTAGAGAAGAGGATGATGCCACAATGGTATGTAGCAAAAGAGTTTTGGGCTTTGTTAAATTGTCACTGTAGGTAATTGAAGTCAAGCTAGAGTGAGGGCAATGTTGTCTGTGCAGGTGAAAGCTTTCAAAGCAACAGCCCAAAATTGTCAAGAGGAGGGTTACTTTTTGATGGCACTGAAAATGCTGATAAATGGCTGCATTGAGCCATAAATGGCTGCATTCAGCTTAAACTAAAGGCTTTACGGCCACAAATGGCATCTGCTATGCCATTTGCGTCTGTGGTTTTTCACGAGATAGGCTAGCCTATCGCAGGAAAAACCACAGATGCAGATGGCATAGCACACGCCATTTGTGGACGTAAAGCCCTTAGTTTAAGCTGATTGCAGCCATTTACGACTGCATTTAGCTTAATCTAAGAGCTGTACGGCAGCAAATGGCATAGTGGCCAGCCAGCAATGTGACACAGCAATGGCGGCCATATCGCTGGTGCTCCGGAGCCGCCGGCAGGGAGGATCCGGCCGAGGAGGATTCCGTGGGGAGGCAGAGGTAAGGGATCCTTTCCTCCATGGACTCCAGAGGCCGGATTCAAAAGAATCCAGCCTCTGGAGTCCGTGGCGGAAAGGATTCCTTACCTCTGCCTCCCCGCGGAATCCTCCCTGGCCAGATCCTCCCTGCTGGCAGCTCCAGAGCACCAGCAATACAGCCGCCATTGCTGTGCCACATCGCTGGCTGGCCACTTCAAAAGAATCCGGCCTCATTGGGGTCCGTGGCAGAACTCTCTGACATACTTAAGTAGTAGTGGGAGACTCCTTGCTGCATGTGATTGAAACCCAAGTATGTCATGAAGACCCATGGACTCACCAGGTATGCTGTCTCCCAGGAGGATGGACTAGAGATGTGACTGAACGGTTGCCTACACTCATAAAGCCCACTGACAGGTATCCCTTTCTTCTCATCCATATGGGAACAAATGATACCGCCAAGCAGAACTACAAAGAAATCACATCAGACCTTGAAGCTTCAGGAAGGAAACTCAAAGACTTTGGGGCCCAGATAGTTTTCTCACCCATCCTTCCAGTAGTTAGAAGAGGGATAGAAAGGGGAAGAACAATACTCTGGGTAAATGACTGGCTATGAAGGTGGTGCTGACACAATAGATTTGGATTCTGGGACCATGGGTTATACTTCCTGGAAGATGGACTATTGGCAAGGGATGGGTCACACCTCACAAGGGCTGAGAGAATGTGTTTGGCCACACAGCATGAAGAACTTCATCAGGAAGACTTTAAACTGAACCCCATGGGGGAGACAGATGTAAAGTTGGGGTTAACAATGGACAAAGGCTCATGCACCACAACAGAGAGAACAGCTCTAATAGTGCCCAATGACAGTCTTCAAAAACATGTAGGAAGAAAGCCAGACTATAAAGCACATGGTCTTCGATGTGTATATACTAATGCCCCGAGTATGGAAAACAAACAGAACAAATTTGAACTCTTAATACTGGAGGGAAATTATGAGCTGATATAGGTGTAACAGAAACTTGGTGAGATGACTCCCATGACTGGAATACAGCAACTGAAGGATATAACTTGTTCAAATGAACAGAAGGAACAGAAAGGGAGGTCGAGTTGCACTATATGTGAAAAATACATATCTCTGCACAGAAATACAGGAGGATATGCTTGGTAGCCCCACCGAGAGCATCTGGGTGAAAATAAATGGAGGAAAGAAGAATAAAAGGAACATGATGGTTGGAGTCTACTACCAGCCACCCAATCAAGGAGTAGACAAGGATGAAACTTTTGAAAAGCAAATTGCCAGTGTCTCAAGGAAGCATGATGTAGTAGTAATGGGGAACTCCAATTTCCCCGATATTTGTTAGGAGACAAATTCTGCAAAACATGGCCCCTCCAAGAAATTCCTGACTTGTGTTGATGATAACTTCCTCCTATAGAAGGTGGAGGAAAGAACTAGAGGATCGGCTATCCTTGACTTGATCCTAACCAACAGAGATGACTTAGTGGATCACGGGAAATCTGGGGGAAAGTGACCATGTTCTACTTGAGTTCTTGGTTCTAAAGGAAGCAAAAGCCGAGTGTAGCCAAACGCATACCCTGGATTTCAGGAAAGCCAATTTTAAAAAACTCAGAACAATGATAAGTAAGGTCCCATGGCAAGCGACTCTAATGAGAAAAGGAGTCCATCTTGAATACTGTGTCCGTTTCTGGGCACCACACTTTGAGAAGGATGCAGACAAACTGGAGAGGGTTCAGAGGACGGCAACGAAGATGATCAGGGGACTGGAAACAAAGCCCTGTGAGGAGAGACTGAAAGACCTGGGCATGTTTAGTCTTGAGAAGAGAAGACTGAGGGGAGATATGATAGTTCTCTTCAGGTACTTGAAAGGTTGTCACAGAGAGGAAGGCCAGGATTTCTTCTTGATCATCCCAGAGTGCAGGAAATGGAACAATGAGCTCAAGTTGAAAGGTGTCCCCAACCAGTCGTGTCCGACTCTAGGGTGCGGTGCTCATCCCCGTTTCTAAGCCGAAGAGCCAGTGCTGTCCGAAGATGCTTCCATGGTCATGTGGCTGGCATGACTGAACACCGAGGTGCACGGAACGCTGTTACCTTTCCCGCCAAGGCAGTACCTATTTATCTACTTGCAATTTCTTGCTTTCGAACTGCTAGGTTGTCAGGAGCTGGGACTGAAGATGGGAGCTCACTCCGTCACGCAGCACTCGGGTCTCGAACTGCTGACCTGCTGACCTTCCAGTCTGCAGTTCAGTGTCTTAACCACTAAGCCACCGCGGTCCCTGAGCTCAAGTTACAGGAAGCCAAATTCCGGCTGAACATCAGGAAAAACTTTCTGACTGAGCAATACGACAGTGGAACCAATTACCTAGGGAGGTAGTGGGCTCCCCCACACTGGAGGCATTCAAGATGAAGCTGGACAGCCATCTGTCAGGGATGCTTTGACTTGGATTCCTGTATTGAGCAGGGGGTTGGACTCGATGGTCTTATAGGCCCTTTCCAACCCTACTATTTTATGATTAAGTGTGGGTATAGAGAGCAGGGGAACAAATGTTCCCAGCCATAAAGCTAATTGATTCTCACAGAGCTATTAATAGCAAAGCTGAAGCAGCCCCTTTACAAGTTTATATAAATATAATGTATATATTTTGTTAGGTATACCAAAACTGATTGGCTACATACCACTGATGCAGATTGCCTATGTGACTAATTCAGAAAACAGAAAAGGTATCTATTAGAGAGAATAGGACGTCAGACAATTTGTTAGCCTCAGCCAAATTCGTGAGATGATGATGGTGCAAGTCCAAATATTTTTCTTAGTCTTCTCCCCTCTTTTGACAAGACAAGAAAGTGTGAAATTATTCACAGTGCAGTGGGGAAATTTCTAGTACAAATAAGAGGAAAAAAATCAATTCTCAGAAGCCATGAATGACAGATCTATCACAACCCTCAGCAAATCGTTCTGCTTCCTTTTACATTTGCTTGCCAATTTTTATTTAAAGTACATTGTGCATTCAAAAGTACCCCAAAGGTTTAGAAACAACACAAATGGAATGTGCTTGTTTGTTTATAGCAAAATATACAAATAGCATTATTAACTCCTTTTTTGCTGGCATGCTTCAGACAAGAAGGAATGAAAACCAAAATACTTAATGGGAGCTAACTTTCTTATAGCTATCATTACAGCTTACAGGTTATTTCAGTCCATCATTTCTGCACAGTATGTTCTCCCATTTTGATTTTTAGTGAAAAATAATAGTTTCGGTTGGGAAAGACATATATTTACTTGAAAAACCTCTAAATTGATTATTTACCTAATACCAGTTCTCTGATGTTGTGTTAAGCTCTGCTTCACATATAGAGAAGAGTGAGGTCTCCTCGCATTAATTCAGAAATTAAATCACCTGCATTTATTTAAAAAAAAAAAAACCTGGCAAGATTCAGGTATATTTTTTGAACCAAACTGAGGTCTCAGAAAAGTTACCTACCCTTCCATCTCCCTGCATCATACACACACACACACACAACCTGACATCCACCCTCCCAACAGTTTAACAAGGGTACAAGAGGGGAGTGCATGCCCTATGCACAACCGATGGGAGTATGATTCTGTCCCCCACCCTTCATTTATGATCCTGCAACTCTTCATTCTCACCCCACTGATGCAATGGAACTCATGGAAGTGATGTGGCTCCATTATTTTCAATGACAAAAATGACATGAGTGGGCAATTCTTCCCCCTCTCAGATTTTAAACCAAGGAGTAGAAGAATTCTGGGCCTTGTAATGCTCCTCTCCCTCAAGGCAAGCTTTAATGAGACCCCAGTGTAGGAGAACTTTGCCGGCATCAGCATTCACATGTGACTTCTTCTGACATGGGTATGGAGGGGAAAATGACATTATTAATGAATAACAAAACCAAGGCAGTTATCCCCAGTGATGTTGGACTAAAGTAAAGAATTCGAGTTGGACTAAAATGAGCTTGGATTTCCAAGAATCTGACCTGTGGAATCTGCTGCAGAGTGACCCTCTCAGGCCACCCGGAGTTGGTGGACTTTTTTTTTTTACTTTCCTGAAATTTATGCATATAAATTTGTAGGAACATACATATGTTTCTGCTGAGAAAAAGTGGAATGGAATCGAGGACAATACACTAAATGTTATGTACTAGGGTAAATTATGTAAATACTTACATAATTATTTGCATATTTTTCGACACAATGAAAAAAAAATGCATCCATCTGTGGGCAGATGTTGGGACAAAAGGCACCTGACAATCCGTGAAACACAGACGGAGGGGATTTTACACAGTCTGTACATCCCTAGTTATCCCACCATGGAACATTGTGTTAGAGGTAATTTTTTTATTGTAAAAGCAATGTCTCCTGACAATGTAATCTATTCTGAATGTCTGTGATTTTGGTTTGGTTTTCTTATTAAAGCAATGGAGTATTGATGTAGGACAATATGCCTGACGCTAATGCATCTCCATGCTCAAATAGTGTGTTAATCATCTCTCAGGCCTCAGCTCTCATTGTGCATACCAATTTGTCATTTATCTATTCCTAATCTTAATGGTGTCATTAGCAACCTTTGTAAACTCATCTGCTACTGGATGTTTGTTTACTTAATTTCCTAAACAAAACAAAATAGGTGTGGGGTAATGGACTAAATACATACATAGCCAACCCTAATGTTGATAATAAACAGCATGCAAAATATTGGTCCTGGAATGCAAACAATAGCTATTAATGCTCTTTTTAGCTTCTTCTGCCAAGAGTATTATACATGCTTCACTAGGATCTGATTTGATTCACTGATTGAAAGCCAAATATACAAAAGGCACGGAATGAAAAATATTGTAGTTGTAGAATCCCTTTCTACTTAATATTAGGAGGAAAACATGTTGTTTATCTCATCTGATTTTAAGATTAGTGAAGGGAAATAATTTGAAAATAGTTTGGTTATCTTGCTGAGACATTAAGAGTACAATCCTGTCTGGATAGTCACCAGCCTCCGAAATCAGAGGCTGCCCACTCTCCCATGCAGGGTGGCTGGAGCACGGAGCGGATCCTCTCCTCCATGCTCTGCCCATCCTGCATTTTGGTTAGAGGGACAATTTCGCCTGTCTAGCCACAGCTTCAGGGATGGAGCCTGGAGTCCCAATAGGAAGTTGCATAAAACTTCATCCCCTCCCTGCCCCTGGGACCACCACCTTTCCCCATCTCTGTACTCTATTTCTGGCACAGAGAGAACTGCCCTGGCTACAAAGGGCAGAGGAGGGGAAAGAAGCATGGTTTCTGGGCTCTGAGGTCAGCACCCTGTTCTGACCTCAGATCCTAGAAACCAAACTATCCCATCATGTCCCCCAGATGCTGTCTAAGGGAAATAGGATTGCTCTCCAAGTCTGTCAGCAACTTACACAGTGCCAATGGGGGCACTTCCCCACTCCACCATGTCTCCTAATAGGTACAGGTATATTATTATTATTATTATTATTATTATTATTATTAACATTTTGATGCTGCCCAATAGCCAAAGCTCTCTGGGCAGTTTACAAAGATTAAAAACATTTAAAATACACTATACAGGGATTAAAAATCATTTACATAAAAAACACATGAATGGACAATATATACAAAAGAAACATATTGAAGCCAACATGGATTTGTCAAAAACAAGTCCTGCCAGGTGAATCTGATCTCATTTTTTGATCAAGTAACCTCCCTTGTGGACCGTGGGAATGCTGTAGGCATCATCATATACCTCAACTTCATCAAAGCTTTCAACAAAGTGCCCCATGATATCCTGATGAGCAAACTAGCTCAAAGTAGGGATAGCAGAGAATTCCGCCACAGATCTCGGTGAGGCCGAATGTTAGTGCATTCGGCCCCCCCGAACTCCGTGGTGGAATGGCCCGCCACCCCCCTGTCACCCCGTGGATCCCCCCCGGGATGAGACTTACCTGGGGTGGATCTTCTGGGCGGCAGCGGCTCCAGCGGCAGCGGCGGCTGTGGAGGCTGGTCTTCCGACCGGCTGCCACCGCCGCCATTTCTAGTCTTGTTAAAAAAAAAAAAAAAGACGTGATAGGCTACGTAAATCTTTACATAGCCTATCATGGCTGGGTGGGTTTAAAAAAAAAAACCAACAACATATGCAAATGGCGGCGGCTACAGCCGCCGCCATTTGCATTCCTTATTTTTGGCCTTATTTTTAATTTTTCCCTTGCGTAAAAGGGAACGCAAATAGCGTAGCGGGCGCTATTTGCATCCCTTTTTGATTCACCATTTTAGCCTATGTAAATATTTACGTAGACTATGACAGCAAAAATAAAGGGGAATGCAAATAGCCTAGTGGGCGCTATTTGCATCCCTTTTTGATTTGCTGTTTTAGCCTACATAAAGATTTACATAGGCTAAAATGGTGAATCAAAAAGGGATGCAAATAGTGCCCACTACGCTATTTGCGTTCCCTTTTATTTTCGCCATCATAGTCTATGTAAATATTTACGTAGACTAAGGCAGCCAAAAATAAGGAACGCAAATGGTGGCGGCTGTAGCCGCCACCATTTGCAGACGTGTTTGTTTGTTTTTTAGGCTGCCGTGATAGGCTACGTAAATACTTACATAGCCTATCACGGCCTCCACAGGGATGCAAAAGGCGTCCCTGCATTAGCCGTGAGAGGCTACATATGTATTTACATAGCCTATCATGGCATGAAAGAGGAAGCGAATGGCGGCTGCAGGGCAGCTGCAATTCACAAGACGGTGCTGACGGGAGCAGGTAAGTGCTCCGTTTCGCGCTATTTTCGTGGGGTGGGGGCTTCGTGCCGTCTGACTTTCGTGGGTTGGGGGAGGCGGGGGCTTCGTTCTGCGATGGACCGAGATCCATCGTGGAATTCTCTGACATCCCTAGGAGGAGAAGGTGCAGGGAATGCTGATCAAATTTGCAGATGACACAAAATTGGGCGGGATAGCTAATATTTTGGAAGACAGAAACAAAATTCAAAGTGATCTTGATAGACTGGAGTGCTGGGCAGAAAACAACAGAATGAAATTTAATAGGGATAAATGCCAAGTTCTGCAACTAGGAAAAAGAAACCAAATGCACAGTTACAAGATGGGGGATATGTGGCTCAACAACACTACAAGCAAGAAGGATCTTGGAATTGTTGTCGATCACAAGCTGGATATGAGCCAACAATGTGATGTGGCTGCAAAAAAGGCCAATGCTATTTTGGGCTGCATTAATAGAGGCATAGCTTCCAAATCCTGGGAAGTACTTGTCCCCCTGTACTCAGCACTAGTTAGGCCTCATCTGGAGTACTGTGTCCAGTTCTGGGCACCACACTTTAAGAAGGATGCAGACAAACTGGAGAGGGTTCAGAGGAGGGCAACAAAGATGATCAGGGGACTGGAAACAAAGCCTTATGAAGAGAGACTGAAAGAACTGGGCATATTTAGCCTTGAGAAGAGAAGACTGAGGGGAGATAAGATAGCGCTGTTCAAGTACTTGAAAAGTTGTCACAGAGAGGAAGGCCAGGATCTTTTCTTGATCATCCCAGAGTGCAGGACACGGAATAATGAGCTCAAGTTACAGGAAGCCAGATTCCGGCTGAATGTCAGGAAAAACTTCCTGACTGTTAGAGCAATACGACAATGGAACCAATTACCTAGGGAAATGGTGGGCTCTCCCACACTGGAGGCATTCAAGACAAGGCTGGACAGCCATCTGTCAGGGATGCTCTGACTTGGATTCCTGCACTGGGCAGGGGGCTGGACTCGATGGCCTTGTAGGTAGGGATGTCAGAGAATTCCACCACAGATCTCGGTGAGGCTGAATGCCAGTGCATTCGGCCCCCTGAAATCCATGGCAGATGAAGCCCCCGCCCCCCCACCCCACGAAAGGCGCACGAAACGGAGCACTTACCTGCTGCCATCCGCGCTGACTTGCGAATTGCGGCCTCGTCTGCGGCCACCATTCACTTCTTCATCATAGCTGTGCTAGGCTACGTAAATAATTACGTAGCCTATCACGGCAAGCAAAAAAAAAAAACAGCGTATGCAAATGGCGGCGGCTATGGCGACCGCCATTTGCGTTCCCTTTTTTTCACCGTTTTAGCCTACGTAAATATTTACATAGGGTATTATGGTGAAAAAAAAGGGGAATGCAAATGGCGTAGTGGGCACTATTTGCTTCCCTTTTTTTCCCCACCGTAATAGCCTATGTAAATATTTATGTAAGCTAAAACGGCAGGAAAAAGGGAATGCAAATGGCGGCCGCCTTAGCCACCGCCATTTGCGTCCGCTGTTTGTTTGTTTTTTGCTTGCCATGATAGGCTATGTAAATATTTATGATGCCTACCATGGCAAAATACAGGGACGCAAATGGCGGTGGCTACGGCAGCTGCCATTTGCATCCCTGCAGGCTGCCCAGCTGCTGGATGTCCGGCTGTGGGCGGCCCCAGCCGGCGGCTCGATGGAATCTCCATGGAGCGGAGCTGGCTGGTCAGAATTTCGGGGGGAGGGACGGAGCGCCTCCCCCCCACCGCGAATGTCACCCTTTGAAAAGGTAAGTGACTTTCATACATCCCTACTTGTAGGCCCCTTCCAACCCTACTATTCTATGATTCTATGATGTCTAAAACAATTCCAAACAAACAGCCTCAAAAGCAAACAACCATAACAATAAGACATTCCAGGATCAATTAAAACTTATCATATGCTGCCGAATGCCTGGGAGAAGAGAAAGGTCTTAACTTGGCGCTGAAATGATAACAATGTTGTCACCATGCGGGCTTTGTTGGAGAGGTCATTCCATAAGTTGGGGGCCACCACTGAGAAGGCCCTTTCACTTATATCATAGATCATAGAACCATAGAATAGTAGGGTTGGAAGGGGCCTACAAGACCATTGAGTCCAACCCCCTGCTCAATGCAGGAATCCAAGTCAAAGCATCCCTGACAGATGGCTACCCTTGTCGCCATCTTCCGAGCTTCCCTCAGTGTAGCCAGCTGGAGGAGGGCCTTAGATGCTGAGCATAGTATACGGGTAGGTTTGTGTCACAAGAGGTGCTCTGTCAGGTATTGTGGTCCCAAGCCGTGTAAGGTATAAGCAGAAATATCTTCTGGTATAGGCAGAAATATTCCTCCATCCTTGTTCATGCTGCAGCAGTGGCTCAGAATTTGTACTAGGGATGCTTGAAGAATTTGATTTTTGCATATTCCTATATCAACTGACAAGGTCTGTATCTCCCAGATGAATGTGCAGATCAGTCTCCAGGTATGGCAGGGAGGCTCAGACATTGCCTCTGCCTTTGCATCCCCTTATGCATTCCTGAATACTGCTTCTCTTGGTTTCAGAAAGGAGTGGAGGGAGTCAACAACCACCCAGTTCCTCCTCCTCCTCCTACTACTACTACTACTACTACTACTGAGCATTGTTTCCCAGCAGTGGAGCAAGGGCTTGAACTATATCCTCCTCCACCTCCCAACTACATCTGTCAAATATTGTACTGCCACCAGCACAATTTGATGAGAGTTCCCAGGCTTCTTGTAAGACCCCCTGAATGCCCTATAGCTAAGTTGTATCCCTACCAGCTTGGGAAAAGGGCAGCAACTCACATTGTTACTCACTTGAGGCTCTGGAGAAATACACAGTTCCCCAAAGAGACCACGCTGAACACATGTATTTCTTCCCTATTGTTCATGTTCTGTTTCTCTCAGGATACACTTCTAAGCATGCTTAGACAGAAGAAGTCCTACAATGCCCAGCATTCCCATTCCCCAGTCAACCATACTTGCAGACTGTTTTTTAATTTTTTGGGGGGGGACTTGTACTTGCGCTAATGCACATTAGCGCAAGTGCAAATTAGAGCTAATGCCCACTAGTGCAAGAGGAACAAAATTCTTGTACATCCCTTTAAAAATCTGATTCTGTCAGTGGGCAGATGATGGAACAAAAGATGCCTGACAATCTGTGAATACACAGATGGAATGGATTTAACAAAATCCATACATCCCTAGCTGGGAGTTGTAAGACTTTTTCTACCTAAACATGCATAAGATCGTGCTTTTGGTGTCCGAGATAGTGGACAAACTGGGTGTGGAAGAAATATCTGGATCGGCTCCACACAGAGGCAAGGGTGTAATGTGTAAGGGTGTAAGGGTGTAAAGGGTGCATATGATCACATCAAGATTATGTTTGTTTGAGGGGCAATTTTTTAAAAATCAATGCAAACATGAGCACTGGTAAAAGAGAAGGAGAAAATATGCAAATGAACTGAAAGAACCCCCAGACTGAAACAACTAGTACATGCTCCAATCCTGGAAATAACACAATGTCATTGAATAACACTAGGTATGGGGATGGTGAAGGATATAAAATGGTGACAAGGCTGTCAAAATATTTGCAGATGTTGCTACTTGCAGTGGCAACCCAAAAAACAAAAACCCTGAAGAAAAAGAAAGAAGCTGTGCTACAACCACTGCTAATGGTGAGTTCCACTTCTGAGAAACTGTTTGAGAATTTCCCCTTTCCCTGGATAAATTTGGTGAAATTCTCCCCCCAATTTCTCTGCCCATAAATACGGTGGAGAATTTCAAGAGGCCATTTGTGCAAGGCTTTAATTTAAAGGAATGTCGGTTTTGGCACTTGTTCTTGGGAGATTATCCTGGCCCTTCCATGAATGTGAAAGTAATACAACTTTTAGGGACCAGCAAACTCAACGTGGTCTGGGTCACGCGCTGCTTGCTGGATCCCCACCAGCCAGCTGCCCCTGCTTGCCCTGTGCAGCGAGTTGCTGGGCAGTCACTAACCACCCGACCCCTCCCCAAGTTGCTATTTTGTGTAAAAAATGTGTAAAAATGGCATCTCAGTCTTTTTCGTAAAGGCCGATTTGACACAAAGGGCAGTCATAAAGCAGCCACTTATGCAAGATTACAGGCCTGACTCAGAACATGTGAAGTCAGGCAACCATGGGAATCTGCGGGAATGTGCAGTCTGACATCTGTGGGACCGACCTCATGACTTCTCACCAGGCCTCAAGCCCCAGCTGGACACCCGCAACATCCCTAATAACACTTCACTATAGATTTACTCCCATGACCTTCCCCCTCATGCATCTTCCCCAGCCCCAAAATGTGATCCCCCCACATCATCTAGGCACAGCCAAAGCCCTAAGGAGGAAGCAGGAAGTCAGCAGATAGGGACCTGAACTGCTTCCTTCTTAGGGCTTTGGCACTGCAGAGGAGAGGGAGAGAGGTAGTCTGTGTGTGGTTGTGTGTGTGTGTGTGGGGAGGAGGATTAGAGTTTGAGGCTGGGGAAGGTGCATGGGGGGGTGCAAGGGGTCCTTGGCAGGCACCAGTGCCGTGCCATGCTGCCAATTGCTGATATAATGGCTTGGATTCAAAGATGTCACTGCGACGTGGGGCGGTGGGGTGGGGGAGTGGTGGGCATCTCCAAAGCTCCTGAAAACTGGCTCTAGAAGTTCAGGAGACCATCTGGGCCAGCTTTTGGTTGAATGTGGAAGGATGGAGAAGGGGAAAAAATGCTAAGGCCCCCTGTGTGCATGGAAGCAATTTCTAGAGCTGTGCGCAAATGGCCTCTTGAAATTCTCCACCCTATTTGTGGGTAGGGAGGGCATGAGCATCCAGTTGGGGCTTGAAGCCTGGAGAGCAATTACCAGTTTGGGCCCCTGGATGCCATTTCGCGGACCCGAGCTCTTGCCTGACTCACCACGTGCTGTGTCGGGCAAGAGTGCGGGCGCTCCATCCCTCAGTGAGCTGCCTATCACCGAGAGGGAAAGAAGTGAGCACCCCATGCTACGGTGACAGCAGCATGGGACAGGCTGGTCATTGTACATAAGTCTCTTACACATACATAAAACAACCAGCCAGTCACTCGCTGCTGCCAATGTAGCAAGGATGGAGGAAGGAGAGGCATTGCCTTCTTCCCCTCCTGTCTCGTCCCTGCTACAGCCGTGGTGATGGTGCCAGTGAGGGACAGGCTGGTTATTTCACATCAGTGTAAGAGACCTATGTATAACAACCAGCCTGTCCCTCGCCACAGCCACTGTAGCAAGGATGGAAGAAAGAAGGAGGAGAGGTGCTGCTTTCTTCCCCTCTCGTCCCTGTGTTGGCAGTGATGAGGGACAGACGGTTCATTTTACATAAGTGTAAGAGACTTACAGAAAAAGACCAGCTCATCCCTTCCTGCCACTGCTGTAGCAGGTGGGGGTGGAGGGAAGAAGGAAGCACCTAACCTCTTCTCCGCACCACCACTAGAGTGTCATGAAACAACCAGCCTGTCTTTCGCTGCTGCCGCTGCTGTAGCAGGGGTGGGGGAAGAAGAAGGGAGCACCTACCCTATCCCCCCCCCTGCAGTGGTGGCAGCGGCTGCAGAGATACCCCTGCAGCCGCCAATGCCTTGATGCAAGCCCCGAGGAATGGGAGCTGCAGGAAGTTCCCCGATGGCTCGCTGAGCCACCCAGAGCTCGTGCGGCCCAGTTCACACGGGGGGGGGGCAGCAGCAGAGACTCTGCGAACGCCCGCGCTCAGCAGGCACAAGCAAGTTCTCACATCCTTATTTGTGAGTAGAGAAATTTGGGAGACAATTTCACTGAATTTATCCAGGGGGGAGGAGAAATTCTCAACTGTTTCTCCCAGGTAGGGCTCCACATTGGCAGGGCTTGTAACACAGCTTCTTTCTTTTTCCCTAAGAGTTTTGGGGGTACTCAGGCTGCAACAGCATTAACTGTCTTGGCAGGCTGGCCCCCAGTTTGCATCCACAGCAGTGCAGGTGGGGGAGCATTGTGTCCAGCTCCAGGGATGAGGTGAAGTTAGTGCTCTACCAAAATCTGTCCTCCAATTTCCTGAAAGTTTTCTCCCCCTATGAAAGAGGCTCCCAATTGTTCTGCCTCATTCTGGATGTTTTATAATGTATTTTTGTGGTGTTTTTGAGCTTCCTTAATCACAGCTGGTCTCCCAGGCTGCCTCCACATCCTGATCTGAAAAAGCCCTCTGGGAGTAATTACCTCACGGTGCCTTAAACTGGGCTTTAATTGAAGTGTAGGAAGCCAAGGAGGCTGCCAGAGAGATGGTTGTACAATGAAAACCAGGACACTTGTGCTCACTCCTCGGCCACCTCCTAAGTGAGGTAAGCCCAAGAAACCCAAGCCCAACCCATGGGAATTCCTCCAAAATTTCTTCACTGTTGAATTTCTTTTTGAAAGACATTTCTTTTCTATCAAATTAAATGAGAATGGTTGAAAAAAATGTGGGAGACATTTTTGGCACAGCACTAGTAATTTCTGCTTGCACAGCATGCTCTTTGGATCCAAATCATTAATGCTACCTGTTTCATCTGCTTTATTTCTCCATTTACTTTATTTCAAAGGCCTTTTATATGAAATATAAATTTTGAAATGGTATTGTGGGAGAAAAAAATAGCTTCATTTCAGCTGAACTAGTCTTTCAACAGTTCATTTTCCCATTATATCTGACCTTTCTGATCTCCTCGGTATTAAGTGTCTTTGAAAACATGTTCCTTTATCAGATATTCCTGTCTGAAAGGAGTTGTCATCAGTATTTTTTTCATAACCCAGTGCAAAGAAAATGTCCACTGTACTGTCTACAGGGTAATATTTTCTTTTACATCATGGAATGCTACTCCTTTCAACCAGGGACAGATTTTGGTCCTTTCACAGGAGGTACTGAAATTGCAATTTCAGTGCCCATGGTTATGTCACACATTATACATGTTCAGAAAAGAATGTTTTCCCATTCCTGATTTCCCTCACTTATTTGCATGAGAGCAGAGAGACGCTGCATAATGCTTTTGGTCCTGTAGTAGCGCTAAATTCTAATGTGTCACGGGAAGACTTTTTTACAATGGATAGCTTCAATGAAAAAGTCAACTTGGTACGCTGCATAGATTAACAAGGCAAAGTCCAGGCTGGGGAATATTAGGAAAGGGGCTGAAAATAAAATGGCCTGTAATGTACTTTGTGGGGAATACAGATTTTGCCTGTGGATAGGGATGGCGGAGAATTCTGCCACGGATTTCAGGATTTTCACAGAGTTCCATGGTGGAATGGCCCCCCGCCCCCCCGCGGAATCCCCCCAGGGACGAAGCTTAACTGGGGCGGATGTTCCAGCAGCGGTGGCGGCTCCGGCAGCAGCTGGTCTCCTGGCCAGCTGCTGCGGCCACCATTTGCGTCCGGCCAGGCAGCCGTGATAGGCTACGTAAGTATTTATGTAGCCCATCATGGCAAAGGCAGCCACGCAAATGGCAGCCACTATTCCATTTGCAAAGCTGACTTTGCCGTGATAGGCTACGTAAATACTTACATTGCCTATCACGGCAAGCTAAAAAAACCCACAACAGTATATTCCAATGGTGGCGGCTATGGCGGCCCCCATTTGCGTTCCCTTTTTTTTGCTGTTTTAGCCTATGTAAATATTTACATAAGCTATTATGGCAAAAAAGGGGAACGCACATAGCGTAGTGGGCGCTCTTTGCGTTCCTCTTTTTTTCACCATAATAGCTTACATAAATATTTACATAGGCTAAAACAGAGAAAAAAAGGGAATGCAAATGGCGGCCGCCATAGCCTCCATTTGCGTATGCTGTTGCTGTTTTTTCCGGAAGGCGGCCCAGTGGCCGGATGTCTGGCTGCGGGTAGGGATGGATGAAAGGGACTTACCTCATCCCGCAGCTTGCTTCGCGGTGGGGGGGAGGTTCTTCGCTTCTCCCCCCCAAAGTTCAGGTGAGGGGGGAGGCGCCCCTCCTCGCCCGGCCAAAATTCAGGCTGGGGGGGAGGCGCCCCATCCCTTGCTGGTGAAATTCAGGCCGGGTAGGAGCGCCCCGTCTACCCGGCCGCGAAAAAAAGTAAAACACACACACACACACCCATGATAGGCTACATAATGATTTACGTAGCCTATCATGGCTAGATTTCCAAAGTCAGCCATGATAGGCTATGTAAATCGTCACGTAGCCTATCACGGGTGACTTTGAAAAAAAAATAGTGCGTACGTAAATGGCGGCTCCCATGGGGACCGCCATTTGCGTTCCTTATTTTGGCACGTCTAGTCTACGAAAAGATTTACGTAGTCTACGGCAAAAATAAGGGCAATGCAAATAGTGTTCCCTTATTTTCGCTGTAGTCTACATAAATCTTTACGTAAAGTAGACGTGCCAAAATAAGGAACGCAAATTGCGGCACCCCATGGGCGCCGCCATTTGCATACGTGCTTTTTTTTTTTTTTCAAAGTCACCCATGATAGGCTACGTGACGATTTACGTAGCCTATCACGGCTGACTTTGGAAATCTAGCCATGATAGGCTACGTAAATCGTTACCTAGCCTATCACGGGTGTTTGTTTGTTTTTACTTTACTTTACTTTTTTGGTCGGGAGACCGGCTGCCGCCCCTGCCGAAACGCCGCCGAAACGCTGCCGGGACCCGCCGCCGAGAGGGACATTTGCCGAAGGTAAGTCCCATCCCGGGGGGGGGGGCAGGGGGCTGGTGGAGAATTTCCCCAACACTTTCAGGGGGGCAAAAGAGTCGGCACTTGGCCTCCCGAAGATTCGTGGAGAAATTCTCCGCCAATCCTAGCTGCGAGCGGCCCCGGCCAGCAGCTCCACAGAATATCCGCGGAGTGGAGTCGACCAGATTAGGATTTTGGGGGGAGGTGCAGAGCGCCTCCCCCCCACCGCAAATCACCCCGTCGAAAAGGTAAGTGACTTTCGTACATCCCTACCTGTGGATGGGTGAATCTGTCAGTTTGCTTTCTACCTCATTCGCATTTTTTACATCTCAAGTTCTTTCTCTCTTGAATATGAAGAACTTTGCAAATTTTAGTAAATTTTGATCAAAAATAAATTGAAACAAAATTCTCACCAATCTGCACCAGCCAAATTCCATAGGCACAGCTATTGCCAGCATGGAGAGGACCATATTGTACCTGCCTGCCATGTAGCTGTTAAAGATGAGGAAGTTGTTAGTCAAAACAAGTGTCAAAAACCCAATTAAGCATTAATGTGGTTGAATACACAGAGACTGAAGTCCAGACTTAAGAACAAAGAAGTCAACGCCCTCATCCTGGATGGATGAATCTGTTAGTTCTGGTTTCTCCCACACTCGTTTTGTTTTGTTATGTTTAAATCTCTAGTTCTTTTTGTCTTGAATACAGAGAATTTTGCCAATTTTGGTAAATTCTTATCAGAGCCAAACTCTGAGATTCTCACCCTCCCTAACTGCACCCTCGTAGGGGAGTTGCTCCAGCCCCATGATCATTTTGGTTGCCCTTTTCTGCCCCTCCTCCAGCTATACATAGGGATGGCGGAGAATTTCTCCCCGAAACTTCAGGGGGCCGAGCACCAATGTGTTCGGCCCCCCGAACAAGTTTTGGGGAGAAATCCTCCACACACCCCCGCCCCCCGCACCCCCCCCCGGAACGGGACTTACCTTCGCCGAATGTCCCTCCCGGCGGCAGGTCCGGCCGGCGGTTCAGCGGGTGTTCGAGCGGGGTGTTGGAGCTATTTGCGTTGCTCTTATTTTCGCCGTAGTCTACGTAAACATTTACGTAGACTACAGCGACTAAACAAGGAACACGAATGGCGGATCCCTATGGGGGCCGCCATTAGCGTACGCGCTTTTTTTTTTTTTTAAGTCACCCGTGATAGGCTACGTGACGATTAACGTAGCCTATCACGGCTGACTTTGCAGATCTAGCCGTGATAGGCTACGTTAATTGTCACGTAGCCTATCACGGGGGCATTTTTTTTTTTAAACAATGGCGTTCGCGGCCGGGCGAGGCGGGAAGCCTCCTCCCCGGCCTGAATTTCGGTCGGGCGAGGCGGGAAGCCTCCCCCCCGGCCTGAATTTCGGCCGGGGCGAGGCAGGAAGCCTCCCCCCCGGCCTGAACTTCGCGGGGGGAGCCGCAAAGCGCCTCCCCCCCACCGCAAACAAGCTTTGACGAAAGGTAAGTGCCTTTCGTCCACCCCTAGCTATACAATATCCTTTGTGAGGTGTGACCAGAATTTCTCATAGCCTCATCCCCAGTTACACACACACACATCTATATAGATGAAATGTACAGTCATACCTAATAGATGTGTCACTAGTGGGGGACCTTCTTGACAGCATCAATGAAGCAATAAGATGATGAATAGAGAAGCATCCTAAGAATGAATGCCAAAGGTTTGGAAACCGGACATATAAAAATATCGTATAGAGCATTAATTCCTTATCACATATCTCACTATTGTCATAATCTTCCCTTATTCTGAGAATACATTCCTCCTTTGCCCCATCTATTGATTTGATTAGATTGTCAGTTAGGGTGTCATATGTGACAGCAGGACCCTGAGGCAATGCGCATGAAAACAGCTAATATCATCTTATACATTTTTTCTCTAACAGAACCAGTCTGCAATTCTTTCAGTGTTGATCAGTAAAGAAAGAGGCTGCAATCCAGTTTCAGGTCTAGTGCAACTAGCAAAGTCATATCATTTGTTGATAGGCAGAGTGTGATTGGCTCCTGGGAAAGATACACATTGGCCTGTACATAGCACATGCACTGTTGGCTGCTGCAGAAATGTTATGTGCAGCTTTAATTTCTTTAGAAGAAACCTCTTGATTTTCAGGCCTCTTGATCTTGATAAATGTTTTTGCTTATTTGGACATTTGCGGTGACCAGAGCCACCATGACTAGAACTGGGAACCAGATGTTAAATATAAGAAGAACCAAGCTGGATCAGACCAAGGGTCCATCTAGTCGAACATGCTGTTCACAAAGCAGCCAAACAAATGCCTATGGCAAGCCCACAAGCAAGATATGAGTCCACTCATGTTCCCAGCAACTGGTATTGAGTGGCATACTCCCTCTGATACAGGAGTAATATATAGTTATCTTGACTAGTAGCCATTAATAACCTCACCCTCCATTAATTTATCTCATCTCCTTTTAAAACCATGTGACCTGTGTCTAGATTAAGTCTCAGCTTGTTTGCCCTCATCCTTCCCAAAACTGTCTCCAGACCTCAGTTCAAGATTCACAACTACGTGTTTTGTGAAGATGTACTTCCTTTTATCTGTCTTGAATATCCCACCATTCCACTTTATTGGAAGACAAGGCCATGGGTTCTAGTATTATGAGCCAGGAAGAAAAACTTCTCCCTCCCCACTTTCTCCACAGCATGTGTTACAAATAGCTTATGGGGATTACTGGGTGAGATACAGACTGAGATTCAAAACCTAAGTACTTTTTATTTTATTTTAAGAACACCTTTATTTAAATAAAAATGCAAAGTTAAATTCAATACATTCATACTTTCCACATTCATAGCTTTGTACCAACCCTACAACTTCTACTTCATGTCATGGGTTTTAGGGTGGGTATGAAGTTACCCCCGCCATGCTGCATGGTGGGTTCGGACAACATGTCTACCTGTGCTGCATCATGGGGGATTATGCAAATGGCAGTAACCTGCGGGGGCAGGGTGGGGGAGAAAACACAATAGCTTCTTTTCCCTTTGCAAGCGTCCAAACCCAGTCAAATAGTTACCAGTGCTGGAATAACAGAATCTGGTGGTCAGCCAGGTCATATACGCAGAAGCAGGAGGTGTGCTGTGTGCAGCTGCTTCTCTGGTATCCATGTCTTACTCCAAGTTCTGCTGATTTTGGTGTATCTTAAATACTCTTTTCTCCCCAAGTCTTTGCACAATGTGAAAAAAACACACACCATCTATTGTGGTGTCCATCTAAAAAAACACCAAGAATCCAGCCCCACTGGGGCCTGTGGCGGAATGGAGCACTCACCTCCGCCTCCCTACAGAATCTGTCCAGGCCGGCTCCATTGCTGCCTTGATTCTGTGGAGCTGGCCGCCAGCTCTGCATCCCTGATGAATATCAATACAGCTGGCAGCCACTGCCAAGCCGTATCGCTGTAAGTCAGTCTGGCATAGTGGGTGCCATTTGCGGCTGTAAAACTGGTAGATTAGCCTAAATGCTGCATTTATGGCTGCATTTAGGTTAATCTACCAGCTTTATGGCTTCCACTACGCCATTTGCTTCCCTGTTTTTTGACGTGATAGGCTACACAAATATTTGCGTAGCCTATCGCGTGAACAGGGACGCAAATAGCATAGTGGAAATCCCTGTTCACACAGCCATAAAGGACTGCATTTAGGCTAATCTACCAGCTTTACGGCCGCAAATGGTGCCCACTAAGCCATTTGCGTCTGGAGACTGACTTACAGCGATACGGCATGGCAATGGCTGCTGGCTGTATCGACATTCGTCAGGGACACAGAGCTGGCGGACAGCTCCACAGGATTGAGGCAGAGCGGAGCTGGCCTGGACGGATTCTGGGGGGGAGGAATGGATCTCCTTCCCCCCCTGTGGACCCCCCCCCAGAAGGAAGGTGGGTCTTTTGTACATCCCTATCTTGTTCACATTCCACAGTTAGTTTTATAACTTCATGTTCAGTTTTGCACATATGTATGCACACTTGCTTTTCCAATTCTTCAGCCTTTTCCTTCTGGTAACTTTGCATGTTTCTTTGGTACTTTCCTCCATTCAAACCTCAGGATCCCATTCTCCAAAAAAGGGCCATTATATGTGACACCTGCATAACTTTATATCCTTTATCATGTCCCCCCCCCCTTTTACTCCTATCTGACGTTCACCGTAGCTCAGTGTTAGATCACATGCTTTGTATCCACATGGCTCCAGGTCCAACCCCTCACATCTCAAGGTAGAAGTCCACTACACTATTTGCACCCCTGCTCTTCGCTGTAATAGGCTACATAAAGATTTGCGTAGCCTATTACAGCAAAGAGCAGGGGTGCAAATGGTGTCTGCTATGCTGGACGCCATTTGCGTCCGAAGACTGGCCACAGCCAGAAGTCAGGCTGTGGCCAGCCCCAGCCGGCAGCTCCGAGTACTTGCTGTGGAGCGGAGCTGGCCAGGGAGAATTCCGGGGGGAGGGACGGATTGCCTCCCCCCCACCGCAGACACCCCCACCTGGAACGAGGTAAGGGATTCGTACATCCCTAGATGCAGAAAAGGCCTTCAACAAAATTCATTGGAAATTTATTTTTACTACATTGACTAATTTTGGTTTTCCTATAGAATTTTTGAAATGGGTTAAAATTTATGCTCAGCTCCTAGAGTGAGAGTAATGACCAGTGGTTTATTCTCAGCTTTTCTTTTCTTTTACTAGGGTGGGGCACCAGACAAGGTTGCCCACTTTCGTCATTGATATTCAATTTATGTTTGGAACCCCTGGCATGTGCTATTAGACAAAACAGTAGTATTTGTGGATTTGTCCATTTTGGATTAGAATTTAAAATTAGTCTTTATGCTGATAACGTTTTGTTGTTTATCTCGAGACTCCAGTCGTTGGTTCCAGCTTTGATGAAATTGATTGATACATTTGGTGAATTGTCCAGCTATTTAATTAATTGGTCAAAGTTGGAAATAATGCCGATTGGACATAGGGTGTACTCTAGTGTATCAGCTAATTGGCAATTTCGACAGTGCCCAGAGTTTATTACTTATTTGGAAATAATTATCCCTAGAGAGATATCTCAAATGATTAGTTTAAATTTAAGCAAGTTGATTAATAATATTTCACAAAATATAGATAGATGGGCATCTTTAAAGTTGAGTTTATGGGGCAAGATGAATACACTTAAGATGAATATCATACCCCGAATTATTTATGTAATACGTGGGATCCCTGTACTTATACCTGGAAAATATTACCAAAACTCAATGCTTTGTTTCATAAATTCTTTTCGGGTTCCTCTCCAAGAATATCTTTAAAAAGGATGCAACTTCCAACTAATGAAAGCAGGTTTGGTTTTCCGGATCTAGCTATGTACTATCCGGCCTATTTGCTGACCTCTCCTAAATTTTGGTCTTTTCCATTCAAATTAGATTTCCCTCCATGGTCAGTAATGGAATCTTCTTGTCTGGAATCTCTCTTTAAATGGATGGCATTAGGTTCTTGTCATATAAAGGCGGACAGAGCTCCTCCCACAATTTTGGCAGTTAGGGAGGTTTGGCGTATAATGTCATGTCAATTACAGTTAGATCCATTTCCCCATGCTAAATTGACTTTATGGGGAAATTCAGATTTAAGAATTGGCAAGAAAATGTTTTTATGGTGGACCTGGACAGATAAGAAGATCTTTACTTTAGATCAGTTAGTGGGGGTTGATGATGGGTGTTTGGTATTTTCAACTTTGCGAGATCAATTTGATCTGTCAGCTTCAGCGGAATGGCAGTACTTGCAATTGAAACATTTGTTGGTATCTAGATTCAGCCCTGCTGCTTTTACTGCCTTGGAGTCTCCTTCACTATTGGAAATACTTATTGAAGCTGATCAGATGTATTGACCTATGATTCATGTTTATAAATATTTATTATCAATGAATAAATACGACACAAGTGGTTTACAGCAGGAATAGGAATGTTAGAGAATTCCACCACGGACTCCAATGAGGCTGGATTCTAAAAAATCCGCCCCCCTGGAGTCTGTGGCAGAATGGACTAACCTCCCCACCACCCCCCAAAATCCCCCTGGGACAAACCTACCTTTTGCCGGCTGGTCCAGTCTGTTCGCTGCCACGGTCTGCGGCCGCTGGCCGCGAATGGCTGCTGCCTTCTGTGGCCGCCATTTGCCTCCTTCCTTTGCTGTGATAGGCTATGTAAGTATTTATGTAGCCTATCATGGCAAAGAGCAGTGACGCAAATGGCATCCACTACACAATTTGCACTCCTGTTCTTCGCCATGATAGGCTATGTAAATACTTACATAGCCTATCATGGTGGCTAACAGCATGGACACAAATGCCGTCCGCTACACAGGACGCCATTTGCATCCCTGGCCCAGCAGCGGACAGAATTCCCATTGCGGGTGGGCCTGGCCAGTGGCTCGGTGGACTCACCATGGAGCGGAGCCAGCCAGGCCGAATTCTGGGGGGAGGACTGGATTGCCTCCCCCCCCGTGGACCGAAATGGGCCAGGGTAAGTGGCCTCTCGCACAACCCTAAGCAGGAATGGAACAGGGAATTGGAATTTTGGAATGTCCTATTTTACTTAATCTATGGACTGCCATTTTGGCATCCGTATCCAACCTCGCTTCTTCCCTCTTGCCATGGTGGAATGGGAGACTTGCTGCTTTGGCCTCACCACCCCAACTAGAGATGCTAAGGCTAAAAGGAAAGGAGATCAGGAGAACAGCTTGGTGGGAGGGATATTGGGAAGAGCTGGGAATGGTTCACTGACTCAGGGTTGTATCCAATGTTAGTCTTCATTAGAGTGTTGTTCAGTCATTCAGTCGTGTCCGACTCTTCATGACCCCATGGACCATAGCACGCCAGGCCTTCCTGTCCTGCACTGTCTCCCGGAGCATGCTTAAGTCCATATTCATTGCATCAGTGATGCTATCTAGCCATCTCATCCTCTGCCGTCCCCTTCTCCTTTTGCCTTCAGTCTTTCCCAGCATCAGGGTCTTTTCCAGAGAGTTTTCTCTTTGCATTAGGTGGCCGAAATATTTGAGCTTCAGCTTCAGTATCTGTCCTTCCAATGAGCACTCAGAGTTGATTTCCTTTAGGATGGACTGATTTGACCTCCTTACAGTCCAGGGGACTCGTAAGAGTCTTCTCCAGCACCACAGTTTGAAAGCATCAGTTCTAGGGATGGCGGAGAATTTCTCCACGAATCTTCGGGAGGCCGAGCACCAAGGCATTCGGCCCCCCAAAAGTGTTGGAGAAATTATCCGTCGCCCCCCCGGGATGGGACTTACCTTCGGTGAATGTCCCTCTCGGCGGCCGGTTCGGCGGGGGCGGCGGCCGGTCTCCCGACCGGCTGCCGCCGCCGCCATTAGAAAATAAAAAAGTAAAAAAAAAACAAAAACACACACCTGTGATAGGCTACGTGATGATTTACATAGCCTATCACGGCTAGATTTCCAAAGTCAGCCATGATAGGCTACGTAAATCGTCACGTAGCCTATCACGGGTGACTTTGGAAAAAAAAAGCGTGTACGCAAATGGTGGTGGCCCATGGGTGCTGCCATTTGCGTTCCTTATTTTGGCACGTCTAGTCTACATAAAGTTTTACGTAGACTACGGCGAAAATAAGGGCAACGCAAATAGCGTTCCCTTATTTTCGCCGTAGTCTACATAAATCTTTATGTAGACTAGACGTGCCAAAATAAGGAATGCAAATGGCGGTGCCCATGGGCCACCGCCATTTGCGTACACGCTTTTTTTTTCCCCAAAGTCACCCGTGATAGGCTATGTGACGATTTACATAGCCTATCACGTCTGACTTTGGAAATCTAGCTGTGATAGGCTACGTTAATCGTTACGTAGCCTATCATTTTTTTTTCACTTTTTCTTTTGTGGCCGGGGAGACGGGGTGCTTCTCCCCGGCCTGAATTTTGGCCGGGCGAGGCGGGGCGCCTCCCCCCCCGGCCTGAATTTCATCCGGGCGAGGCGGGGCGCCTCCCGACCCTCACCTGAACTTCGGGGGGAGAAGCAAAGCGCCTCCCCCCCACTGCGAATCACCCCTGCGAAAAGGTAAGTGACTTTCGTACATCCCTAATCAATTCTTCAGTGCTCAGCCTTCCTTATAGTCCAGCTCTCACAGCCATACGTTGCTACTGGGAAACCATAGCTTTGATTAGACGGACCTTTGTTGGCAAGGTGATGTCTCTGCTTCTTACTCTGCTGTCTAGGTTTGCCATAGCTTTCCTCCCAAGGAGCAAGCGTCTTTTAATTTCATGGCTACAGTCACCGTCTGCGGTGATCTTGGAGCCCAAGAAAGTAAAATCTGTCACTGCTTCCATTTCTTCCCCTTCCATATGCCAGGAAGTGATGGGGCCAGATGCCATGATCTTCATTTTTTTAATGTTGAGTTTCAAACCTCATTAGAGTAGACCCACTGAAATGAATGGTACTTAAGTTAGACTAACATTGGATACAACCCTCAAAACTCAATCCAAGTTCGAGAAAACAAAACAAAACAGGGTCCTCATTATGCCTGCCTTTTCTGTGTGGTGAGGGTTACAAATCCCCAAAGCTCATATCTAAGCTTGTGCCACGTGAGCTTTGCCAGCACAGCAAGCTAGGAGGATACCTGAGTATGCTCTAGCTCAAACAGAACCATTTTTGGATACAGTGAAACAATTATAACCCCAATTTCCTCAAAAACCCTTGATGATTTGTTTCAGAAGTGATTTTGCCTTTTTTCAGGATCAGCATCTCATACATGATTCATGACGTTCATATAGTGAGGATCTCTGATGGGGGGGGGGGAGGATGCTGTGTTTGCCCTGAAGAGGAAAAAGAAACTGTCTGACTTTGCCTGTCTTTTAATAAAAAGGATATATATCATGGAAAAGAAAAGGATGCAGGAAGGGGACTGATGCTTTGAGCAAATGCAATCTAGGTACTCTGAAGAGTTGCTCTGAAGGAAGGATTAGCAGCAGACAGAACAATCCATTTCCTGCCTGGCACATCTCTTTGTATTTTACTGCAACCGTTGCAAACCACATCGCAAAAGGCTTTTTATTGTCAGATCAGATTTACATGGTAAAATTTAATGTACTGCTTGTCAGCTTTAAATACTGGAAATATCAATAAAATGCCAAATTATACTTTACTTCAAACCCAAGTGGTTATAAAAGTGTGTTGCAAATTTATAGTCATTTAATATTTCTTCTTGCCCAGCTCACAATAGGGACCATATATATAGGTAGATAGATAGATTTTATGGATGGAACTAAAACATATATATATTTTCTTCATCACTCTGATTTATTGGGGTTTACATCATAACTGAAAAGTATTTCCGTTAGAAAATCAATGGCACGACTGGAAGCAGGAGCAAACTTTTTAATTATGGCTTTGAAATCATGTAATTGTGGTTTTTAATAGCTCATACATTGCCTTGATTGATCATCTGATTTTTGCTCACAGTTTTTTAAGCAATAAAATTAATTTTGGGACAGCAGGCTTAGGAAAAAATGGATTTGGATGATGCTAATTGGATTCTATGACATAACATTGGGAGCTTCTCTTACACGAGATGCATTAGTGTGAATTTATTTTGGGCAGCATAAGCATCAAGGTTTTGTCCTGTCTGCTGGCAGCAAGTGGCATCCTATCTGTGTCCCATATAAGATATTTTTCATAGCAATGTCTTATATGCTGTCATGTAGGATCTGATGTCGTCACTGAGGGATTTATTGTTAGGATAATTGATGACCGCATCACACAGAGTGAAATCCTGTGCATATCTACTGGGAAGCAAGTGCCATGGAAGTCAATGTGACTTACTCCTAGTTAAGTGAATAATTATTGAAAAAAGTGAGGAAGAATTTAGGAAAGCATCTTGAAGGAAAAACTATGTTGTCACCCCAATCAGGACTTACGTACTGGAGGGAGCAATCCTATGGCTGCTAGTCAGTGGCTAGATGGCCATAGGATATCTGTTTTTTTGTGAACCGACCTCGGAGCCTGTGCAGCACAGAAAAGCCCCATCCTCCGTGCTCCCAAGAGGAGGGCGGAGAGGCCAAAATGGGGTGTTCCCAGGGGGCGTTCCAGAATGGGAAAGGCGGAAATGCCTGTACAACACATCCTATGTGTCGTACGGTGGCCTCCTCCCCCGCTCAGCCCTCCCACGGCTAGACAGCCGTAATCGGCTGTCTAGCTGAAAATGCTGGGCAGGAGAAGTGCAGAGGGAATGCTTCCCTTCATGCTTCTCCTGCCCTGCTTTGGATAGGCGGTCGTCTCCGAGTTCAGAGGCGGCTGCCTATCTGGATAGGATTGTGCCCTTAAGTGCTTCCAAGTAATGCATAAATTATAGTAACGGGGTTAAAATCAACCCTCCTCTACTCTCTGAACTGTAAATAAAAATTTGTTACATAAAGAGAAGAAGAAAACTGTTCTAGGATGGAGTTTTATTAATGTCCAATATAAATAAATGATATGACTAGTCTGATTTGCATGAATTGCTCTATATTGGACACAGTCTATGATTTAACCAATTATCAGATGCACATAAATAACTAGATAGATCAACTGTATCACTTTGCAAGGTAATTTTGCTCTAAGTCTGTCTGTTCTTGCATGTGTAGTGCTTTCAGATTAATGAGTGAATAACATATCTGAAAGGGTTCCATTTGAATGAGTATTTAATAATCAAGAAGAAAAAGATATTGCAAGAGGTGCTTATAATTAAATGGATACTCTGATTATTTGAAATGTATATGAAAGTGAAGGCTGTCATCTTCATATCACTAGTATCTTTTGACATCTGAAGGAACATTAAAATACAACTATTCTACTGGTAGATTATTAGTGCTGTGCCAAAAATTTATCCCACATTTTTTTCAACCATTTTCATTCCATCTGATAGAAAAGAAATTGCTTTTGAAAAGAAATTCAAAGGAGGAGGAATTTCAGACAAATTCTCATGGGTTGGACTTAGGGTTCTTACCCCAAGGGCTTACCTTACTTATGAGGTGGCTGAGGAGTGTACATGAGTGTCCTGTCTGTAATTGCACAGTAATCTCTGTGTAGGGATGGCAGAGAATTTCTCCCCGAAACTTCGGGGGGCCGAGCGCCAACGTGTTCGGCCCCCCGAACAAGTTTTGGGGAGAAATCCTCCGCACCCCCCTGCCCCCTGCACCCCCCCCGGGACGGGGCTTACCTTCACCGAATGTCCCTCCCGGTGGCTGGTCCGGCCGGCGGTTCGGCGGGTGTTCGAGCAAGGCGGGAGCGGCAGCTGGTCTTTTGACCAGCTGCCGCCGCCACCATTGCAATGAAAGGAAAAAAAAAACAACGCCCCCTGATAGGCTACGTGATGATTCACGTAGCCTATCATGGCTAGATTTGCAAAGTCAGCTGTGATAGGCTACGTCAATCGTCACATAGCCTATCATGGGTGACTTTAAAAAAAAAAAGAGTGTACAGATAATGGCGGCCCCCATAGGGAGCCGCCATTCCCGTTCCTTATTTGGTCGCTGTAGTCTACGTAAATGTTTACGTAGACTACGGCGAAAATAAGGGCAACGCTATTTGCGTTGCCCTTATTTTCGCCGTAGTCTACGTAAACATTTATGTAGACTACAGCGACTAAATAAGGAACGCGAATGGCGGCTCCCTATGGGGGCCGCCATTCGCATACGCGCTTTTTTTTTTTTTTTACAGTCACCCGTGATAGGCTACGTGACGATTGACGTAGCCTATCACGGCTGACTTTGCAGATCTAGCCATGATAGGCTACGTGAATCGTCACGTAGCCTATCAGGGGGCGTTTTTTTTTTTACTTCCGCGTTCGCGGCCGGGCGAGGCGAGGCGCCTCCTCCCTGGCCTGAATTTCGGCCGGGCGAGGCGGGAAGCCTTCCCCCTGGCCTGAATTTCGGCTGGGCGAGGCGGGAAGCCTCCCCCCCTGGCCTGAACTTCACGCGGGGACCAGCGAAGCGCCTCCCCCCCACCGCGAACGGCCTTCAACAACAGGTAAGTGACTTTCATCCACCCCTATCTCTGTGGCAGCCTGTAGCCTCCTCGGCTTCTTGCTCTTCAGTTAAAGCCATCTTGAGGAAGACAACCTTGAGGCAATTCCTCCTAAGGGGCTTTTTTTCAGTTCAGAAAGTGCAGGTGGCCTGGGAGGCTGCAGAGCAATGGAAAGATTGGTAATATAGAAAGAAAGCACCCTTGGCCACCTTGCAATGATTAGGTAAGCACAAAAATACCACCAAAGGAAATTCAAAATTCTGCTTCAAAAAAGTGGAAGCCTCACCACAGTTGATGCTTGTTGCCACCTACAGAAGCAGTGCAATAAACCACAAACTCTTAGGAATAGAGAAAGAACCTGTGCTACAACCCCTGCCAGTAGTGAGCCTGATTTGTGAGAAACCGTTGGAGAATTTCTCCTTCCCTAGGAGAAATTCAGTGTAATTGTCCCCCGAATTTCTCTGCCCACAAATAGGCTGGAGAATTTTGAGAGGCTATTTGTGCATAACTAGGGATGTACGAAAATCACTTACCTTTCGGGGATTATGCTGATGGTGGTGGGGGGGGCATTCCACCCCTCCCCCCGGAAACCTGGCGGGGGGGGGAGGCGCTCCGTTCCTCCCCCCCCTCGGAATCCTGGCCGGCTGGCTGTGCTCCACAGCGAATCTGCGGAGCCGCCAGCCGGCTCCGCCAGCAGCCGGACATCCGGCCGCTGGCTAACAGGGACGCAAATGGCGGCAGCTGTAGCCGCTGCCGTTTGCGTCCCTGCAGTCAGGCATGATAGGCTACATAAATGTTTACATAGCCTATCACAGATGATTTTAAAAAAAAACGCGCGTATGCAAATGGCGGCGGCCATGGCCGCCGCCATTTGTGTTCCTTATTTTGGCACGTCTTACTCTACGCAAACATTTACGTAGACTAAGATGGCGAAAATGAGGGGAACGCAAATAGCATAGAGTCTACGCTATTTGCTTTCCCCTTATTTTCGCCATCTTAGTCTACGTAAATGTTTACGTAGACTAAGATGTGCCAAAATAAGGAATGCAAATGGCAGCGGCCATGGCCGCCACCATTTCCGTATGCGTGTTGTTGTTTTTTTAAAGTCAGCCGTGATAGGCTATGTAAACATTTACATAGCCTATCACGGTGTTTTTTAAAAATCTAGCCATGATAGGCTACGTAAATTTTTATGTAGCCTATCATTTTTTTTTTAACTTGGAAATGCTGGCGGCAGCCGCCGGTTGGAAAACCGGCCGCCGCGGCTGCTGCCGCCGCAGCTGCTACCACCGCAGCTGCTGCCGCTGAACCGCCGCCGCCAGGAAGATCCACCCAAGGTAAGTCCCATCCCGGTGGGGGCGGGGGGGCAGGCCGTTCGGCAACCAATTTTGGGGGGCCGAATGCGCTGGCATTCGGCCTCCCCGAGATCCATGGCGGAACTTTCGTACATCCCTATCACAACTCTATAAAATATAACAAGGTCAACATTTCTATGCTTATGCTAGTATTCATCAACTGCTACTTATCTAAAGGCCAAACCGCCTGTGATATGTTAGATCTCCCAAATTCCTTTTAACTTGAAAACAGGAAGGTGGGGGTCCAAATTTGATCAGAGAAACAGCATTGGGGGAGGGAATATATTATCTTTTTCCTCATGCCATTTTCTTGATCTAAATCCTCCCTTTTAGCCTCAGGGGGATAAAATACAGGCACAGCATCTGTAGCTGTATTTCCCCACTATGAGGCTAATAGCAGCTTCAGGGAAATGGCCTGTAATGTACTTTGTGGGGAATACAGATTTTGCCTGTGGATAGGGATGGCAGAGAATTCCATTTCTCTTTGACGTTAGGCTTTTACTCCTTTCTGAGCCTTAGTTCTCCTTTGATGTGGTCAACAGCTATTTCTTTCTTCCCTTTATTTCCAGATAGGGGAATCCCAAACCACAACATATATTTTTTTCTCTGACCCCTTACCCATGACTTAGTTCCCTTATAAAGAAGAGACAGTTCGAAGGTTATCAAGACATCTCTAATCAGTGTATATATGGCATCTAGCAAGCTTCTAATACAATAGATTTTGCTTCCCTACTTGCCTCGTTATACATTAACGTTAAGCCCCTATAAGCACCATCTGTTACCCCTTAAATTCTGAACTCCCCATACCCCACATTGTACCTAAATGTAAATTGCAAAGCCCAAGAAAATCCTTACAGCACTACTGGAGTACTCAGTAGAAGTAATTAATGATCTAATATTTCATTGAGAAAAGAGGATATTTTGTTTCCTAAGATCCAAATCCTAAACAGAATACTTAGAAACAAGTTACATTGATTTCAGTGGGGCATATCCTACACCAGAGATCCACACGCCCTCGAACATGCAGAGGCCTCTTGTGTGCCTGCTGATATTCATTCACTTGAATATCAGGATTCATTGAAAGCATGACATGAATTCATATGTGAATTGGTTCCCTTCACTGAAATAAATGAGGGAAGGTGTTCTAAATAGGGATGTACAAAAGTCACTTACCTTTTCGTTGTGGTGATTCGTAGGGATGTACGAAAGTGACTTACCTGTTCGCGGATGTGATTCGCGGTGGGGGGGAGGTGCTCTGTCCCTCCCCCCAGAATCCTCGATGGGGGGGCAATCTGGTCCTCCCCCCCGGAATCCTGCCCGGCCGGCTCTGCTCTGCAGTGGCTCTATGGAGCAGCCAGCCAGGGCCGTCCACAGCTGGAGTTCCAGCCGTGGACGGGCTGCTGTGGATGCAAATGGTGGCTGCCGTAGTGGCCACCGTTTGCATCCAGCCAAGCTGCCATGATAGACTATGTAAGTATTTACGTAGCCTATCACAGCAGCAGGCAAAACAAAAAACAAAAAAAACAGCATACGCAAATGGCAGCAGCTACGGTGGCCACCATTTGCATTCCCTATTTTTCGCCAGTGCATTCAGCCTAACTGAAATCTGTGGCAGAATTCTCTGCTATCCCTAGTTCTAAATGGAGGAGCTGACTTGGGCATAGAATAAATGGCTAGATTTGTATAAGGCTGCAAGATTTATTCTTGAGCACGGACATGTGAAAGTATGCCTAGCTGAAATCTCTGCATCCATCTCCAAATTGTTATTTTTAAAAAGTGTGCCTTGGAAACCTGATGTCTTTGGGGGAGCTGGTATAAGAAAGAATTTAACTAACGCAAAGGTTATAGACAATTGATGTGGTTGCAAAAAAGGCCAATGCTATTTTGGGCTGCATGAATAGAAGTATAGCTTCCAAATCATGTGAAGTAGAAGTTCCCCCCTATTCAGCACTGGTTAGGCCTCATCTGGAGTGCTATGTCCAGTTCTGGGCACCACACCTTAAGAAGGATGCAGACAAACTGGAGAGGGTTCAGAGGAGGGCAATGAAGATGATCAGGGGACTGGAAACATAGCCCTATGAGGAGAGACTGAAAGAACTGGGCACTTTTAGCCTTGAGAAGAGAAGACTGAGGGGAGTTATGATAGCGCTCTTCAAGTACTTGAAAGTAGGGATGTACAAAAGTCACTTACCTTTCCTTGGATTATGTTGATGGTGGGGGGGAGGCGTTCTGTCCCTCACACCGGAATCCTCGATGGGGGGGAGGTGAATCCTCCACGGCCGGCTGTGCTCCACGGCAGCTCCGCAGAGCAGCTGGCCAGGCCCAGCCAGAGCCGTTTGCAGCCAGATTTCCGGCCACAGAGGGCTCTAGGAAAAACAACAACAAAAACCATGTACGGAAATGGCGGCGGCTACAGCCGCCGCCATTTGCGTTCCTTATTTTTGGCCGTCTTAATCTATGTAAATATTTACGTAGACTATGACAGAGAAAATAAAGGGGAACGCAAATAGCGTGGCGGGTGCTATTTGCATCCTTTATTAGGGATGGACGAAAGGGACTTACCTTGTCCCGCAGCTTGCTTCGCGGTGGGGGGGAGGCGCTTCGTTTCTCCCCCCAAAGTTCAGGCGAGGGGGGGAGGCGCCCCGTCTCGCCCGGCCAAAATTCAGGCTGGGGGGGAGGAGCCCCAACCCTCGCCGGCGAAATTCAGGCCAGGGAGGAGCGCCCCGTCTCCTTGGCCATGAAAAAAAAAAGTAAAAAAACCCCAAAACACACACACTCGTGATAGGCTACGTAACGATTTACGTAGCCTATCGTGGCTAGATTTCCAAAGTCAGCTGTGATAGGCTATGTAAATTGTCATGTAGCCTATCACGGGTGACTTTGGAAAAAAAAAGTGCGTACGCAAATGGCGGCTGCCATGGGGACCACCATTTGCGTTCCTTATTTTGGCACGTCTAGTCTACGTAAAGATTTACATAGACTATGGAGAACATAAGGGCAACGCAAATAGTGTTCCCTTATTTTCGCCATAGTCTACGTAAATCTTTATGTAGACTAGACGTGCCAAAATAAGGAATGCAAATGGCGGCGCCCCATGGGCGCCGCCATTTACCTACGCGCATTTTTTTTTCCCCCAAAGTCAGCCGTGATAGGCTACATGACGATTTACGTAGACTATCATGGCTGGCTTTGGAAATCTAGCCGTGATAGGTTATGTAAATCGTTATGTAGCCTATCACGGGTGTGTGTGTGTGTGTTTTACTTTTTTTCTTTGAAATGGTGGCGGTGGCAGCCGGTTAGGAGACCGGCCACCGCCCCCACCCGCGCCGTACCGCCACTGGGACCCGCCGCCGAGATAGACATTCGCCGAAGGTAAGTCCCATGCCGGGGGGGGCGGGGGGCCAGCGGAGAATTTCCCCAAGACTTTTGGGGGGCCAAATGCATCGGCACTCGGCCTCCCGAAGATTTGTGGAGAAATTCTCTGCCAACCCTACGCAAATGGCGGCGCCCCATGGGCGCCGCCATTTGCGTTCCTTATTTTGGCATGTCTAGTCTACGGTGAAAATAAGGGCAATGCAAATAGCGTTCCCTTATTTTTGCCGTAGTCTACGTAAAACTTTACGTAGACTACCCCTGTCCAAATAAGGGACGCAAATGGCGGCGCCCATGGGGCGCCATTTGCGTACACGCTTTTTTTTTTCTTCCAAAGTCACCCGTGATAGGCTACGTGACAATTTACGTAGCCTATCATGGCTGACTTTGGAAATCTAGCCGTGATAGGCTACGTAAATCGTCATGTAGCCTATCACGGGTGTGTGTGTGTTTTACAGTACTTTTTTATTTTGTAATGGCGGCGGCAGCCGGTTGGGAGACTGGCTGCTGCCCCCGCCAAAATGCCACCGGGACCCGCCACTGAGAGGGACATTCGCCGAAGGTAAGTCCCATCCCGGGGGGGCGGGGGGCCGGCGGAGAATTTCCCCAACAATTTTGGGGGGCCGAATGCATCGGCAGTCGGCCTCCCGAGATTCGTGGAGAAATTCTCCACCACCCCTTGGCCCTTTTTTATTCGCCATTTTAGCCTACGTAAATATTTATGCAGACTAAGACGGCCAAAAATAAGGAACGCAAATGGTAGCGGCCGTAGCCGCCGCCATTTGTGTACACGGTTGTTGTTTTTTTTAAACCCAGCCATGATAGGCTACGTAAATCTTTACATAGCCTATCACATCGTTTTTTGAGTATGTGTTTTTTTAAACCCAGCCATGATAGGCTACATAAATCTTTACGTAGCCTATCACGTCGTTGTTGTTGTTTTTTTTTTACAAGACTGCAAATGGTGTCAGCGGCAGCCGGTCGGAAGACCAGCTGCCACAGCCACCGCCACCGCCTGGGAACATCCGCCCCAGGTAAGTCTTGTCCTGGGGGGGATCCGTGGGCCGGGGGGGTGGCAGGCCGTTCCACCACAGAGTTCGGGGGGCCGAATGCACTGGCATTCGGCCTCACGGAGATCCATGGCAGAATTCTCTGACATCCCTACTTGAAAGGTTGTCACAGAAAGGAAGGCCAGGATCTCTTCTCGATCATCCCCAAATGCAGGACATGGCATAATAGGCTTAAGTTACAGGAAGCCAGATTCTGGCTGAATGTCAGGAAAAACCACCTGATAGAGCAATATGACAATGGAACCAAGTACTGAGGGAGGTGGTGGGCTCTCCCACAGTGGAGGCATTCAAGGTGAGGCTGGACAGCCATCTGTCAGGGATGCTCTGACTGAGATTCCTGCATTGACCAAGAGCTTGGACTCGATGGTCTTGTAGGCCCCTTCTAACCCTACTATTCTATGATTCTATGAATTATCTATTTAATAGATCATAGCATGCCTTTTGTCATAATTCCAAGTGGAAATTTGGTAGAAACAAGCAAATGATGAGAAAAATGAGAATATTTTTTCTCCGAATTCATTTTAACTGGACTGAAAAGTTTGTCATAATGAATAAGCATGAAGTGGTAAAATCACTCTTTTTGAGGATTTTACAGAATGAATAAGGGATGTCTGAATAAAGCCTGAACATACTTTCTAAATTGAACTTAAATTTGTGTCATTACTACTTTTTCTGGGAAGACCATAACTGATACCTCAAACTGAAGCTATAAATATCGTTATAAGACCAATGCTTTAATGATAACTTTAATGAATACCATATGAAAACTTTGTTTAGTTTAGAAAGTGATGTTGCTACTGCAGATTGAATTAATTTTGATTTGACAACACAGTTAAAAGTTGAGTTTGCTGGGTTATGCATGACCACATACAAACCATGTTTATAAATATAAAATGAAGATGTAGATATGAGCCTTCCTTACAATGCAATCCTGTACCTGTTTACTCAGATGTAAGACTCACTGAGTTCAATGGGACTTACTCTCAGGTCAGTTTGTATAGGATTGCAGCTTTAATCTATTTATGTCAAAATAAATTCAGATATTGATAGAACGTCTTTGTGTTTCTTCTTCTCTGCTTGTTTAGTTGTTAATAAATATCATCTGGATTCTTTACCCATATCATTAACAACTGAGCAGAAAAACCTGGATTTTATTTTTGAAGCACACCCTCATTCAGACATGAAACTTGAGAAATCAAATATCAATTGATGAAGAGTTTAATCATACAGTTTTAAAGAGACATCTGGGCAAATATTCAGACAACTAAATTTTATTTGTTTGTTTCTTTGTTTATTTATTAATCGCCCATCTGGCCGGTCACCCAGCCACTCCGGGCGATGTACAACAACAAAAACAGTTCAAAACAATAAAATTCAACATTAAAAACATCACATTTCTAAAATTACCCTTACCCACCCCAAATGCCTGCCTGAACAACCACATTTTTAATGCGTGGCGGAAGCTCATTAAAGAAAGCAACATCTTCTATCTGTGTTACTTGAGGATAATTTAAATAGATACTAGATATTCATGACAGACATTGCAAGCAAACTGGTACAATCATCACCGCTTGCCGGCATCCAGAAACTGCATAGCCCAAACCAAGCAGTGAAAGCTGCAGGGAATTTTCTACCTGCACTCAGTTTCCCATGTGGTTCCCACAAATATAATGAGAACACTCAGCACTGTTGATCATTTGCCAAGTAGGAATTCCCTATTGCCCAAGACAGGCAGTAATAATGGCAGCATTATTTCCCCCAGTGCATGTCTTTCCCTGCAAGGTGATGTATGCATATCGAGTGATCACCACCATTTATTGACTGGTCTCTGATCCACAGCAGGTGATGGGAGTTACCTCCATTACATTTTGTGCTCTCTTCTCCCTCTGGAGATGGACATTTGCATTTGCTTTGCATCTTTTCTTTTCTTTTTAAAGACAGAATCACCTAATAGGTGATTCATTCCTGACTGGGTCAAACAATATGTGATGGGTGCTGCTGATCCACCCCTTTAAATGCAGCTCTGCCCCAGTCGTATCAAGCCAGAGATTAGGCCTCATTTTAAGAGCAAACTGGGTGTGCAGGTAAAAGGTGCTGAGCACTTACCCCAACCTGGTGCCCTCCAAATGTGTTGGACTACAACTAAGGACGTGCGAACTCACTGCCCAGCCCCTGCCCTGCTCGCCAGTTCCCGGACTGCACTTGAGCCCCTCCCATACTCGATGAGCAGCCACACTCACCCCAGCATCCTTGTCAAGCTCCATAGTCACCATTTTTTGAAAAATAAAATGGTGACCCCCAAATGCGCATATTTGCATATGCACAAAAATGTGCATTTTTGTGCATACACAAATATGTACATTATCATAATCACCATTTTATTTTTCAAAAAATGGCAACTGCAGAGCTCGGTGAGGCTGCTGGGGCGAGTCCAGGCCACTCACCGAGCATAGGCAGGGGCCAAGCAGGAGCTCGGTGAGTGGGGCTTGGAGGTGCAGGCAGAGGGGATTCTGATGGATTCCGGGATGGAACTGGGCACCACGCCATCCCTAACTACAACTCCCATCATCCTACAGCCAGCCAACACATCTGGAGGGCACCAGGATTGGGGAAGGCTGTGCTATTTAGTTTGCTACACTTTTACTGGGAGAAAAGAGCCTGGGGAGAGGGGCTGTGGAAAACAAATGACAAGTGTAGGGTAGGGATGGACGAAAGGGACTTACCTCGTCCCACAGCTTGCTTCGCAGTGGGGGGGAGGTGCTTCAGTTCTCCCCCCGAAGTTCAGGCGAGGGGGGGAGGCGCCCCATCCCTTGCCAGTGAAATTCAGGCCGGGTAGGAGCGCCTCCTCTACTCGGCCGCAAAAAAAAAGTAAAACAAAAACAAACACACACACACCCGTGATAGGCTACGTAACGATTTACGTAGCCTATCATGGCTAGATTTCCAAAGTCAGCCGTGATAGGCTATGTAAATCGTCACGTAGCCTATCACGGGTGACTTTGAAAAAAAAAAGCGCGTACGCAAATGGCAGCTCCCATGGGGACCGCCATTTGCGTTCCTTATTTTGGCACGTCTAGTCTACGTAAAGATTTACGTAGACTACGGCAAAAATAAGGGCAACGCAAATAGCCCATGGGCGCCACCATTTGCATACGCGCTTTTTTTTTTTCAAAGTCACCCATGATAGGCTGCGTGACGATTTACGTAGCCTATCACAGCTGACTTTGGAAATCTAGCCGTGATAGGCTACATAAATCGTTACGTAGCCTATCACGGGTGTGTTTTTTTTTTTTACTTTACTTTTTTAGTTTGTAACGGCGGCGGCGGCCCCGCCCCCGCCGAACCGCTGCCAAACCGCCGCCGGGACCCGCCGCCAAGAGGGACATTCGCCGAAGGTAAGTCCCATCCCGGGGGGGGGGGGCGGGGGGCCAGTGGAGAATTTCCCCAATACTTTCGGGGGGCTGAATGTGTCGGCACTCGGCCTCCCGAAGATTCGTGGAGAAATTCTCTGCCAATCCTAGTGTAGGGAACATCCAGGCCCTCATACCTGTCCCCCTTTTGGTCTTAAAAATAGATCCTCCATCTCCTGCTTTATACATGGCAGCAGAACACCTTCATTTAAAGTGTCTTGCTGTTGTTAAGTCTGTTTTGGCACTAAGATGTGTAGGAGAGGGATGGCCATAACTCACTGGTAGAGCCCATAGTTTGCAAGCAAAGTTCAACCCCTGGCATATACAACTAAAAGGTGGCAAGGCTGGGAAGGATCTCTGGCTGAAACTCTTGGAAGCTCATCAAAATTAGACTGGGCTAGACGGAGCAACCCAAGATAAGTCAGCCTCACATGAAGCCTTAAGGACAAATTAGTGTCACTATCTTGAAAAATATTATGCATATATGCATAGTACTGTTACACATCTAAATAAGGAATAACAGTGTAATGAGAAGAAATAAGAACCAATAGACATTGGTCACAAGGAATTAACTCACAGTGTTTCTTTAGTTACTTACAAATGAAGAGTTTTTACTTTTAAATCTGCTTTATTTCAAACATGGAACTGAATAAACCAGCCTCATGTTACCTTTAGAAAGCTCACATTCTCACACAGGTAGACAGTAGTTCAAGAGCACCAAGCGGGTTGCTTCTGGCAAAAAAGCCATTACATTATGTCAGCCCTGACAGCTGTACAGGTGCCTGCGGGGCCCGGCTGCATTAACCAAACTTTAGGAGAGCTGCCTGCTATGTCAGGTGAACATTTGATGACTGCATATACTTGTTCAGGAAGGAGAAAGAGGAGGTAAACCTTAAAACCTATTGGTGTTACAGGGATGATTTTGAGGTTAGAATACAGGGGCAAAAAATAAAGCAAAAAGCAAATGTGCTCATTTAATGTCTCTGTCAGTTTGAAAATGTTGTTGTTGTTCAGTCATTCAGTCGTGTCTGACTCTTCGTGACCCCATGGACCATAGCACGCCAGGTCTTCCTGTCCTCCGCTCTCTCCTGGAGCGTGCTCAAGTCCATATTCATTGCATCAGTGATGCTATCTAGCCATCTCATCCTCTGCCGTCCCCTTCTCCTTTTGCCTTCAGTCTTTCCCAGAATCAGGTAGGGATGTCAGAGAATTTCGCCACGAATCTCGGGGAGGCCGAATGCCAGCGCATTCGCCCCCCCGAAAATGGTAGTGAAACAGTCTGCGCGCCCCCCCGCCCCCAGGACGGGACTTACCTTGGGCGAATGTCCCTGGCGGTGGCGGCTCTGGCAGTGGTTTGGTGGCGGTTCGGCGGTGGTGGCTGCGGCGGCCAGTCTTCCGACTGGCTGCCGCCGCCGCCATGTCCAGTAAAAAAACAACAACAACGTGATAGGCTACGTAAAGATTTACATAGCCTATGATGGCTAGATTTTTTAAAAATACCGTGATAGGCTACGTAAATGTTTACGTAGCCTATCATGGCTGAGTAAAACAAAAAACCAAAAACCACGCGTACGCAAATGGCGGCTACGCTATTTGCGTTCCCCTTATTTTTGCCGTAGTCTACGTAAATGTTTATGTAGACTAGACATGACAAAATAAGGAAAGCAAATGGCAGTGCCATTTGCATACGGGCGGGTTTGTTTGTTTTTTTTACTCAGCCGTGACAGGCTACGTACACATTTACATAGCCTATCACGGCTGACTGCAGGGACGCAAACGGCGGCGGCTACGGCCGCCTCCATTTGCAGACCCGGCCGGCCAGGATTCGTGGCTGGAGGGACGGGGCGCCTCCCCCCCAGCCAGAATTTCAGGGGGAGGGACAGGGCGCCTCCCCCCCACCTCGAATTACATTTCGTCAAAAGGTAAGTGACTTTCGTACATCCTTAGCATCAGGGTCTTTTCCAGGGAGTTTTCTCTTCGCATTAGGTGGCCAAAATATTGGAGCTTCAGCTTCATTATCTGTCCTTCCAATGAGCAGTCAGGGTTGATTTCCTTTAGGATGGACTGATTTGACCTCCTTGCAGTCCAGGGGACTCATAACAGTCTTCTCCAGCACCACAGTTCAAAAGCATCGATTCTTCAGCGCTCAGCCTTTCTTATAGTCCAGCTCTCACAGCCATACGTTGCTACTGGGAAAACCATAGCTTTGATTATATAGACCTTTGTCGGCAAGGTGATGTCTCTGCTTCTTACTCTGCTGTCTAGTTTTGCCATAGCTTTCCTCTCAAGGAGCAAGCGTCTTTTAAATTCATGGCTACAGTCACCGTCTGCGGTGATCTTGGAGCCCAAGAAAATAAAGTCTGTCACTGCTTCCATTTCTTCCCCTTCTATATGCCAGGAAGTGATGGGGCCAGATGCCATGATCTTCGTTTTTTTAATGTTGAGTTTCAGACCAGCTTTTGCACTCTCCACTTTCACCCTCAACAAGAGGATCTTTAGATCCTCTTTGCTTTCTGCCATTAGGGTGGTATTGTCTACGTATCTGAGGGTGTTGATAATTCTCCCAGCAATCTTAATTCTGACCTGTGATTCACTTAATTCTGACCTTAATTCTGATCCACCGGCTCTGGCGGTGGTTTGGCAGCAGCAGCTGCAGCGAGCAGTCTTCCGACCGGCTGCCACCGCCGCCATTTGCAGACTTGTGGTTTTGTTTTGTTTTTCAAGACATGATAGGCTACATAAAGATTTACATAGCCTATCATGGCTGGGTAAAAAAAACAAAACAAAACCATGTATGCAAATGGCAGCGGCTACAGCTGCCGCCATTTGCATTCCTTATTTTTGGTGTCTTAGTCTACGTAAATATTTACATAGACTAAGATGGCAAAAATAAGGGGAATGCAAATAGCGTAGTGGGTGCTATTTGCATCTAGGGATGTCAGAGAATTTTGCCATGAATCTCGGGGAGGCCGAATGCCAGCACATTTGGCCCCCTGAAAATGGTGGTGAAATGGTCTGCCCCCCCTGCCCCCCCGGGACGGGACTTACCTTTGGCGAATCTCCCTGGCGGGTGCGGCTGTAATGGTGGTTCGGTGGCAGTTCAGCGGTGGCGGCGGCTGCGGCCAGTCTTTCAATTGGCTGCCGCCACCGCCATTTCCAGTAAAAAAAAAAGAAAAAGTGATAGGCTACGTAAATATCTACGTAGCCTATCATGGCTAGATTTTCAAAAAATACTGTGATAGGCTACGTAAAAGTTTCTGTAGCCTATCACGGCTGAGTGGAAAAACAAAACAAAACCATGCGTACGCAAATGGCGGTGCCCATGGGTGCTGCCATTTGCGTTCCTTATTTTGGCATGTGTGGTCTACGTAAACATTTACGTAGACTACAGTGAAAATAAGGGGAACGCAAATAGCGTAGCATCTACGCTATTTGTGTTCCCCTTATTTTTGCCGTAGTCTACGTAAATGTTTACGTAGACTACACGTGCCAAAATAAGGAACACAAATGGCAGCGCCCATGGGTGCTGCCATTTGCGTACATGCGTTTTTTTTTCTACTCAGCCGTGATAGGCTATGTAAACATTTATGTAGCCTATCACGGCTGACCGCAGGGATGCAAACGGCAGTGGCTACGGCCACCGCCATTTGCGTATGCGGTTTTTGTTTTTGTTTTTTGTTTTACCGAGAGCCCTCCACAGCTGGAAATCCGGCTGCGGATGGTTCTGGCCTGGGCCTGGCCGCCTGCTCCGCAGAGCTGCCACGGAGCACAGCTGGCCATCGAGCTTTCCGGGGGGGAGGAATGGAGTGCCTCCCCCCCTGTCGAGGATTCCAGGGGGAGGGATGGAACACCCTCTGTCAACGGCTCCTTGGAGGTCTCTCTCTGTCTAAACCAGTAGCAAAGTCCAGACACAGACAAAGGAATTCCTTTCAAAGCTTTATTCTTCTTTTATAACTTAACAACTATACCGATTGCAACTAGATTGCAACTAGATCCGGGCAGCGGCAGCTCCGGTGGTGGCTCTGGCAGTGGCTCCAGCAAAGGCGGTGGCAGCAGCCGGTCTTCTGACCGGCTGCCGCCGCCGCCATTTCCAGGCTTGTGGGAAAAAAAAAAAAGACGTGATAGGCTACGTAAAGATTTACGTAGCCTATCATGGCTAGGTTTTTTAAAAAAGAAACAAAACACGTGATGGGCTACGTAAATCTTTATGTAGCCTATCATGGTTGGGGGTGGGTTAAAAAAAAACATACGTACGCAAATGGCGGCGGCTACGGCCGCCGCCACTTGCGTTCCTTCGTTTTGGCCGTCTTAATCTACATAAATATTTACATAGACTACGACGGCGAAAATCAAGGGGAATGTAAATAGCGCCCACTATGCTAAATCTTTACGTAGGCTAAAACAGGGAATCAAAAGGGGATGCAAATGGCGCCCACTACGCTATTTATGTTCCCCTTGATTTTCGCTGTCATAGTCTACATAAATATTTACATAGATTAAGACATTAAAAGAAGGAATGCAAATGGCAGTGGCCGTAGCCGCCGCCATTTCCATAAGCTTTTTTTTTTTTTTACCCAGAGCCCTCCGCAGCCAGAAATCCAGCTGTGGGTGGCTCTGGCCTGGCCGGGCCTGGCCTGGCCTGGCCTGGCCGGCTGCTCCGCAGAGCTGCCGCGGAGCACAGCCGGCCATTCGAGGATTCCGGGGGGAGAAATGGAGCACCTCCCCGCCGGCCAGGATTCTGGGGGGAGGGACGGAATGCCTCCCCCCTACCATCAACATAATCCACGAAAGGTAATTCACTTTCGTATATCCCTAATACACACACACACACACACACACACACATATATACACATACACACACACATACGTGTGTGTGTGTGTATACATATATATATATATATATATATATATATATATATATATATTTGCATTTTCTGTTTTGATACATGAAGTGCCTTTGTTCTAAGGATGGACGAAAGTCCCTTACCTGGTCCCGCAGCTGTGTTCGGTGTGTGGGAGGGAGGCGCTCCGTTTCTCCCCCCAAAATTCAGGCCGGGGGGGAGGCACCCCATCCCTCACTGGCAAAATTCAGGCCGGGGGGGAGCGCCCCATCTCCCCGGCTGCGAAATAAAAAAGTAAATTGGAAAAAAAACAAACGTGATAGGCTACGTAACGATTTACGTAGCCTATCACGGCTAGATTTTCAAAGTCAGCCGTGATAGGCTACATAAATCTTTAGATTTTCTAAGTAAATTTGACTTTGAAAATCTAGCCATGACAGGCTACGTAAATCGTTACATAGCTTATCACGTTTTTTTTTTTTTTTAACTTTACGGGGAAATGGTAGCGGCGGCAGCCGGTAGGAAGACTGGCTGCCACCCTCACCCCTGCCGAAACGCCACCGAAACGCCGCCGGGACCCACCGCCAAGAGGGACATTTGACAGAGGTAAGTCCCATCCCGGGGGGAGGCGGGGGGGGTATCGGAGAATTTCACCACCAATTTCGGGAGGCCGAATGCTTTGGCATTTGGCCTCCCGGAGATTCGTGGAGAAATTCTCCACCATCCCTACTTTGTTCACTTTTCCCTTATAGTGCTATTGTTATGGCCTTGTTCCCTGCCATGCTGCAACCTGATACAAACCACAGCAGTCATGACCCCCTCCCCTTCAGATCTGTGTGAGGCACTGTCTCCAGACCAGACTACAGATGGATGAATAAGGCTATATGCATTGTGAGATGCTTCTTTTTAAGCCAAAACTTTCATCACAAAGTTCAGAAATCTTGAAGTGGGAAGGATAACTGAATCCCGATCCACACATAGGCATGGTGTGGGTACCTGATTCAGTCCAGGAAACCAGTGGACCCACTCCTGCCCCAAGCCCTGTGTGCTGAGCCCCTGCCCTGTGCACCCCATGCCCGCGCTCAGCAAATGGCCTCCACTCACCCCAGAGGCCTTGTCAAGCTTCACAGTGGCCATTTTTTGAGAAATTAAAATGGCGATCGCAAAAATGTGCATATTTGTGCACATGTGAAAATGCACACTTTGCAAATGTGCATATTTGGGTACACGCAAAAATGCGCATTTTCTCAAAATGCGCATTTTTGCACACACACTAGTGTGTGCCTGCACAAAAATGCTCATTTCGTACATGAGACTATGCATGTTCACAAAAATGCACATTTTCATGCATACAAAAGCATGCACATTTTTGTGATCGCGATTTTATTTTTTTTAAAAAATGGCAACCGTAGAGCTTCATGAGGCCACTGGAGTGAGTGCAGGCTGCTTGCCGAGCATGAGAGGGGCTCGAGCACCATCCGGGGACTGGCAGTCATCTGGAGAACCTGCATGGCGGTGAGTTCACACATCCCTATCCGCACATTATTTTGGGAGGTGCACATTATATAGGAATGTACGAAAGGTACTTCCCTTTCGCGAATTATGTTTATGGTAGGGGGGGAGGCGTTCTGTCCCTCCCCCCAGAATCCTCGCTGGGGGGGAGGTGCTCCGTTCCTCCCCCCCCCCGGAATCCTGGCCAGCCGGCTGTGCTCCGCAGCGATTCTGTGGAGCCACCGGCCGGCTCCGCCAGCAGCCGGACATCCGCTGGCTAGCAGGGACACAAATGGCAGCGGCCGTAGCCACTGCTGTTTGCGTCCCTGCAGTCAGCCATGATAGGCTACGTAAATGTTTACGTAGCCTATCACGGCTGACTTAAAAAAAACAACAACAACACGCGTACTTATTCCTTATTTTGGCACGTCTTAGTCTACGTAAACATTTACGTAGTCTAAGTTGGCAAAAATAAGGGGAACGCAAATAGCGTAGCATCTAAGACATGCCAAAATAAGGAACGCAAATGGCGGCGGCCATGGCTGCTGCCATTTGCGTACATGCATTTGTTTTTTTAAAAAAGTCAGCCGTGATAGGCTACGTAAACATTTACGTAGCCTATCACATTTTTTTAAAAAAAACCTACCCATGATAGGCTACGTAAATCTTTAAACCAGGAATATCCGTGCAAGGTAAGTCTCGTCCTGGGGGGGGCGGGGGGCCGGGCCATTCCGCCACCGATTTCGGTGGGCCGAATGCGCTGGCATTCGGCCTCCCCATGATCCGTGGCGGAATTTTCGTACATCCCTAACGTTATATCGGTTCACTTCCAAGTGTCAACTGAATAAAATTCTCAAGCATCTGTAGACCTGACACTTAGAACTTTCACTGTCCTTCCAGCTCTCTCATTCTTTGTGGGTAGGGATTAGGGATTGTACAGAGTTTAGGGATGTTGGAGAATTCTGCCATGGACTCTAATGTGGCCAGATTCTTTAGAATCCGTCCCCCCGGAGACCATGGCGGAATGGGGCAATGTCCCCTGCCACCCCGCGGAATCCCCCTGGGACGGAGCCTACCTGGTGATGGCAGCAGCTCTGGCAGTGGCTCTGGCGGTGGCTCTGGTGGCGGCAGCTCCAGGTCATCTTCTGGCCACTGCTGGGCTGTGGCCACAAATGGCGGCTGCTACGCCGGCCGCCATTTGCGTTCCTGCCTTCTGCTGTGATAGGCTATGTAAATATATATGTAGCCTATCATGGCCTCCTCAGGGATGCAAATGGCAGCTGCTACGGTGGCCACTATTTGTGGCCAGCGCATCCCAGCAGCGGACGGAAGTCCGGCTGCGGGCGGCCCTGGCTGGCAGCTCCGTGGAGTTGCCATGGAGCGGAGCCAGCCAGGGAGGATTCCGCGGTGAGGGATGGAGTGCCTCCCCCCCACCACGGACACCCCAGATCCTACGAGTTTCTATGCGTATATTTTGGGAAAGTAAACAAAATCATCTGAAAGTCCACGGACTTCACACGGCCTGTAGGGGTCACTCCATGGTGGATTCCGCAGGTTAGATTCTTAGAAATCTGAGCTCATTTTAGTCCATCTCAAATTTCTCCAGCATCCCTAGTAGGGATGGTGTGGGCACCCATTTTCATTAGCAAATCCATCAGACTGCCAGTGCCCACATCTGCCAAGCTGCACCTGCCAAGACCTCTCCCCCACTCACTGGTCCCTGGACAGCCCTTTTGCACTCAGTGAGTGGCCAGGAACTTATCCGGGGCCATCTGTCTCTGCTGTGATCACCATGTTTTTTAAAACATGGTGATTGACAGTCTGTGTCCTTAGAATTATACGCAAAAAAGCACCATGAATCTTGCGTATATGGTGATTAACGGCACTGTTTGCATATACATCTATGCACACACATAGACGTATATGCAAAAAGTGCTGTGAATCATGCATATAAGCAAGATACACAGCACTTTTTTGCATACAAGTCTATGGACACAGGCGGCCCATCAACATTATTGTTATGTGCAAGACTTTTTTTTTTTTAACAGTTGCTGGCACATTGATCAGTGGGGTGGGGGGGAGAGCGATCCTGTCTCTCCTCCTCATCCCACGTAGCTGGCCCAGGATGGGAAATGGAGACAGAAGCAATCCTTTCTCCCTCCTTCATCTTAGCTATGTGAAGCCAGTGGCTTGATGGGAGAAGGAAGGCGAGAGGGAGCACCTCTCCGGGATGGGAGAGGGAGACAGAAGCGATCCTTCCCCCACCAGTACAAATATAGAGTGTGTTTTACACAAGATGCGGCTCTATATTCTCATTAGGGGTGGACGAAAGTCACTTACCCATCGTAGAAGCTTGTTCGCGGTGGGGGGGAGGCGCTTCGCTGCTCACCCCGCGAAGTTCAGGCCAGGGGGGGAGGCTTCCCACCTCGCCCCGGCCGAAATTCAGGCCGGGGGGGAGGCTTCCCACCTCACCCGGCTGAAATTCAGGCCGGGGAGGAGGCTTCCCGCCTCGCCCGGCCGCGAACTCCAAAGTTAAAAAAAAAAAAATGCCCCCGTGATAGGCTACATGACGATTAATGTAGCCTATCACGGCTAGATCTGCAAAGTCAGCCGTGATAGGCTACGTTAATCGTTATGTAGCCTATCACGGGTGACTTTAAAAAAAAAAAAGGGCGTACGCTAATGGCGGCCCCCATAGGGAGCCGCCATTTGCGTTCCTTATTTGGTCGCTGTAGTCTACGTAAAGATTTATGTAGACTACGGCGAAAATAAGGGCAACGCAAATAGCCGAACCGCCGGCCGGACCCGCCGCCGGGAGGGACATTCGGCAAAGGTAAGTCCCGTCCCGGGGGGGGGTGCGGGGGGCGGGTGTGTGTGGAGGATTTCTCCCCGAAACTTGTTCGGGGGGCCGAACACGTTGGCGCTCGGCCCCCCGAAGTTTCGGGGATAAATTCTCCGCCATCCCTAATTTTCATAGATTTATTGTTGTGCACAATGTGGCCAGAAATGGACAGTTATACAATATTAGAGGCCACTTGATCTTGTGGAAATGGCCCTTTCCAGCCACCATTGTGCGCAACAACAAATCCATGAAAAATAATGCCCCATCTTGAGTAAAAGATAGTGACTCATTTAGAGGAGCAGGTAGATGCAACATGCTCCTGGACAGCTCGCCATAGTCTCCCGAGGCTTGGGCAGCCTGGGTTGTGCAGGCGGGCAGCAGCAATAGCTGCTTGAGCACCCACCAGTCTCGGACTGCAATGAGTCAGTCCATCCCTATTTGTGAGTGGTATTGATTGCCAGCTGGATATTTGTAATGTCAAATGCTAGCCTTAATTACATGATAGCTTCAGTTGCATAGACTATATGTGTGTATTCCAGTGAACAGGCAAACCTGAGACTTAAATCCACCACTCTGCCACTGACAGTCATCCAGCTCTAAGATGTCCATCACCAGGATGTGTGTCTCCAGGAAATATGGCCCTTTTTGGTCTCCCTGGACTTCTGTAGTGCACCCAACTTGGCTTCCTTTTGAAAACAAACCTGCATAGTCTTCCCGAATTCCAGGGATTTTGTACACTTTTGGGGTTTTTGTCTTGGCCATATTTGGGGTAGGGATGGCGGAGAATTCCACCATGGATTCCAGTAAGGCCGAATTCTGTAGAATCCACCCCCCCAGAATCCGTGTTGGAACAGCTTCCTGCCCTCCTGCCCCCCCACCCCCGTGCGGAATCCCCCGGGAAGGCACTTACCTGCAGCAGATGCGGTGGATTCGGCGGCAGTAGGGATGTACGAAAGTCCCTTACCTTTGACGAAAGTTGATTTGTGATGGGGGGGAGGTGCTCCATCCCTCCCCCTGAAATTCTGGCCGGGGGGGAGGAGCCCCGTCCCTCCTGCCGTGAATCCTGTTCTGCCAGGACTGCAAATGGTGGCAGCTGTAGCTGCCGCCGTTTGCGTCCCTGCAGTAAGCTGTGATAGGCTACGTAAATGTTTACGTAGCCTATCATGGCTGAGTGAAAAAAACAAAACGAAACCGCGTGTATGCAAATGGCAGCACCCATGGGCGCCGCCATTTGCGTTCCTTATTTTGGCATGTGTAGTCTACATAAACATTTACGTAGACTATGGCAAAAATAAGGGGAATGCTATTTGTGTTCCCCTTATTTTTGTCGTAGTCTATGTAAATGTTTACGTAGACTACACGTGCCAAAATAAGGAATGCAAATGGTGGCGCCCATGGGCACCGCCATTTGCATACGCACGGGTTTGTTTGTTTTTTCACTCAGCCGTGATAGGCTACGTAAACATTTACGTAGCCTATCATGGTATTTTTTAAAAATCTAGCCGTGATAGGCTACGTAAATGTCCACGTAGCCTATCACGTTTTTTTGGTTGTTGTTTTTTTTACTGGAAATGGCAGTGGTGGCAGCTGGTCGGAAGACCGGCCGCCGCCGCCGCCGAACCACCGCCACCAGGGACATTCGCGCAAGGTAAGTCCCGTCCCGGGGGGGCAGGGGAGCAGACTGTTTCGCCACCGATTTCGGGGGGCTGAAAGCACTGGCATTTGGCCTCCCCAAGATTCGTGGCAAAATTCTCTGACATCCCTAGGCGGCAGCGGTTCCGGCTGCGTTGGCTGGCCGGCCGCGGCCGGGCTGCTGTGGCCGCCATTGCCATCCCTCCAGGCTGTCAGGATAGGCTACGTAAGAATTTACGTAGCCTATCATGGCTACCCCCCCAAAAAAAGGCATATGCAAATGGCGGCTATGGCCATTTGTGTCCCCTATTTTTCGTCATTCTAGCCTACGTAAATATTTACGTAGGCAATTGCGGTGAAAAAAGGGAACCGCAAATAACGCCCACTATGATATTTGCGGTTCCCTTTTCTTTCTGCCATAATTGCCTACGTAAATATTTACATGGGCTAGAACGGTGAAAAATAGGGAATGCAAATGGCGGCCGCCATAGCCGCCGCCATTTGCATACGTCATTTTTGGGGGGGGGTTAGCTGTGATAGGCTACATAAATTCTTACGTAACCTATCACGGCAGCCTGGAAGGATGCAAATGGCGGCCACTACGGCGCCCAACATTTGCGTCCGCAGCAGCCCGTCCGCGGCCAGAAGCCTGGCTGCGGACGGACCTGGCTGGTTGCTCTGTGGAGCCTCCACGGAGCAGAGCTGGCTGGGCAGGATTCCGGGGGGGGGGGAAGACCGGATCACCTCCCCCCCTTCGAGGATTCTGGGGGGAGGGATGGAGCGCCTCCACTCCCAGCGGATGCCCCGACCAGAACAGGTAAGTGATTCGTACATCCCTAATTTGGGGTAAATATAGATTTGCTCAAATTACAGCTGTAACTTGCACAATTTGCAAAATTTACTGCTGTAATTTGCACAAATTGTAAAATTTACTGCTGTATTTGCAAAAATGTCTTTTAAGCAAAAAAAACACTTTTTTACAGTAATTCTGCCAGCTGGTCCAGCTCATTGTGCACTGAGTCGGGCTAGCTTGTGGAAGATGGAACGGAGCCTGGGGGAGGGACCCAATGAAAGCTCATTGAGCTCAACCCATGATCCAGATTCCTCTGACATCCCTAGGTTGTGGTGAAGCTGGAACTAGCCACACCATAGGTTACCATAACTTGTTCATATTCCCGGAATAATGCACCTGTTATGGTATGGCCCTTAACAGCTATAATTTCAGCTTGAGTGAACCCGAAACACCATGAACAAAAATTGAAAAGTTGTTGTTAATTGAATTTGATTATATTTTGACAAGGCTATATATCCAACTCTCTATTCAGGCTGGCGAACATGAAATTAAAAATGAAGAAGTCAATAGAAAAAGAAAGGATGAGATATCATTAATAAGAAATCAAAAAACCATTTAGAAGGGTAAAAATTCACATAAAAACACTTTAACATACATTTTTAATACATACATTTATTCCAAGAAAGAAATATTGTGATGCATGTATTTTAGTATGATTATTATTCATACAATAACTGGTGATTATTATTACAGGAAATTTAGTACTCCTTTAAAAATATCCAGAATTCTGAAATAATATTTATCTCAAAATCCCACTGGTATAAATCACTGGTAAACCTACACACTTCTAAATTAAGGACAGCTTACTTATTCACAAATCTCCTGCAGCCTGTACACTTAGCAACAGAAATGGCTCCCTCCCATTATTACTGGAACTAACGTCCCAGCTTGCATCAGCCACTCCTGCAGCCAACTGGCTGCCTTGTTGATTTCTTCAAGTGTTCAAAAAGTGCCAGCATGAACAAAGGAACACAGGACGTACTAGTCTTTCCACTTGACCGACACAACAAACTGTTTCCTGAAAGATGCTATATCAACAGAGAAATTGACTGATAAAGTTTAATCCCATCAAACTGTAGGAGAAAGAATACAGACAATACTTGTCAGCCTGCTCTGGGCCACTCATCAAACTTTAATATTCTACAAATCAGTCATTTGTTACCTTTTTTTACTTAAAAAGTGCCAGGAACCATCCTCAACACAACCTCTCCTACACTACCAAGTTTGAAATTAATCCATTGAGCCATTTTCTTAGAATAAGCTATGGAACCTAGTGCCCACCACTGATTTCTGGTTATACTGGCAGATATGATCCATCCAACTCACCTTTAGCATAGGGCCACAACTGTGGCCCAATAATTAAAACCACAGCAATCTGATTACTTCTTTGTTGTCATGGAGATATCAGTGAGCGGTACAGGAGTATTATTAATAACCCATAAGTCTGCAGTCCTATTGCAATCAGGGTTAGCTGGAGTAAATCCCACTGAACTCATGCATAGAAGTAGACATGCATAGGGTGGTACTGTCAACTGTGTGGGTTGGATCCAATGTCATGTGAGCAAAGATCTGCTGGTGCAACAGTCTCCCCCATCTTCTGCTCTCCATGATCACCCCACCAGCTATGGTCCAATTTTGCCCTCTGGAGCAGATTCGGACAGCACATAAGGGGGCTGGAAAATCTGTTCACTAGCAGTTTCCGTTCCACTTCTGGATGACCAGCGTTGCATCCAACCCACAAAATGGAAATTGTTAGTTCTTGGTGAAAGTAGAAACCTATATTTTTAAAAATGTTTTTCTAGTTTTGTTGTACTATCTTCTCTACCCTTTAGCTCTATCTGGCTACACACTACCTGAAACAGATCTAAATACTGTTTAAAGTTTTTAAAGTTTTACATCAGTTGAGATGACTACATGGCTATCTAGTGAGATTCAGTCTCCTGATAACCCAGCATTGTTTAATTTTCTGAAATGATAGAAATCTGGGGAAGAAGAAGAAGAAGAAGAAGAAGAAGAAGAAGAAGAAGAAGAAGAAGGAGGAGGAGGAGGAGGAGGAGGAGGAGGAGGAGGAAGAGGAGGAGAAGGAGGAGGAGGACTGCATCAAAGCAGCTGAAACTGTGTTGCTACCACCATGCAGCTTGACTTGTGCATTTTCTGTGAAGGTTGTACTACTTTTGTCTATAGGAGAGCCAGAGGCTAAAATGCATTCACATTATCTCTTAAAAACAAATCTTATCTCTTGCTGTCCAACCTTCCTGTTATTGGGTTGATTAAAAAAAATTATCATCAGAAATGCAGTTGGTTATTGAGTTTTTGGATGCACCTCACAGTTCTAATTAAATTTGAGGTTCCTCTTGTTGAGAAACCAGCAGAGAACAGTTAAATGGCTCTTACAGAGTGGCTGATGCAAAACAGTTGTATTCATGATGGAACACAATTAAAAATTCAATATATCTTATCTGCTGCAGACAGTGATTTTGTTGGAACAAGTCAATTTCCGCTGTTGTGTGTATGCATCATTGTAAACAGGTATTTAGAAAAGTGATTCTGACTGTATTGTGTCCTGCTGTTTTCATTGGGAGGTAGGGAAAATTCTACACACACACACACACTTGTTAATCAACAGTTATTTCTAGATTAGCCCCAAAGTGTCAATAAATTAAAGATATGAACAAATTGGATCTCTATGTGAGAAGATGGTACCCTAAAGGTTCATACTCTGTAGTCCTCAACTAATCTCTGTAAATAACAAATATCTACACAGCTGTATTCTGTATCATTCTTCTAATACCTTTTCATTTACTTGTTTGGCCTTCTACTCTTCAAAACTAATTTTAGCTGGGATATTCCCCCCCCCATTTTTGAGGGGGGAAATAACATTTAAGTGCACATTTTGAGAGAAAATACACATTTAAATACGTATTTTTAAAAATTGAAAATGACTGCAGAAATTGAATTATGGATAAAAATGTGAGTCACAGACTGGAAATAGATTTGGGTGCTCCTACTAAGAGAGTGAGCAGGGCATACTGGTGCCCTGTATGAAGGCCACATGGCCAGCATGTGACAGCTGTGACTCAGAGCTCTTATCTGAATCATGATTATACACACTAGCCATGCCCATAGCTCTACAAAGAATCTTTAAGCCAAACAGCTGTTACATTCCATTATTGCCAGATGGCTATTTAAAGAAGCATGTAAAATAATCAATTTCAGTGTTTGTTTATAGTGGACGCAAATCATAAAGTATGGGCCTGTTTGAAAAAGGGTGTGTGCTCAGTTCATTATTGAGGCACAACAGCTTAAGTAAGATTAATAATTTAGGAGTGTTTCATGCTCAGATTTTATTTATGCCCAGGTTTTATGTTCTGGAAATGTGTGAGCTGAATAGTACATACCTTGCTTAAATTCTCTTAGCAAGCCTGTACCAGCACCTTAATAGATTTTTGTGAAGCAGGATGTCATTCACTCAGGGTTTCATTAGGCTCTTGCTTGTGCCCTTGCTTATATGTTGTCATGAGCATAACTTACAGTGATCAGAATGAGAAATGCTGGTGTAGTTATTTGGAAAGCAAATGAATGCAGGGTGAAGCATTGTTTAGTTTCAGGTTGCAAAAGGAAAACAAAAAGAATGGCCTGGCTTATTCCTGTGCCTTGACAGAAGTGTGACATGCAGGAATTAGGAAATAAAGCCCTTTATGGCATGATGATAGGTATTAACACCTGCTAACGTTTGCATATCAAGAGCTGAGCTTAAAGGCTCAGGAAAAAAGCTGCTAACAACAACAACAACCAGTGTTAGTAGAAACGTGTTAGTTGAAGTTGTCTCTTAACTTGAGCACAACCACTTTCAGTTAGTAGACATGATAATCACAGTCAAGCCAGCTTCAGAGTATTCATAATGACACAACATGAGGCTAAATAACAGGTCACCCAATTGTGTTGGCTAAAGATGGCCCAAGTACCCCTGGTTCTGAGAAACTGCAGGGGCTCTGAACTGAGAGAAGGACCATTGATGAGGCAAAATGATCTACTATTTATTTCTCTTTTATGGGACTTTTAGTCCACCTTTTCACTCTCATAAACAGCAGTTGAGGCAGCTTGTAATGTTTAAAATGGTGGTGAGACAAACATGGAGGCGATGCACATAAAGGTCCAATGGGGCCAATTTTTCAGGGGGAATGCTAGTTTTGGGATGGGGATTTATCTGGTAGTAGCAGCAGTAGCAACATTACTTTTCACTGCCAGAAAGTGTGATGAGAGCGGAGTTGCTATCAACGGCTGCCTCCCATCAGTAGGGATGGCGGAGAATTTCTCCCCGAAACTTTGGGGGGCTGAGCGCCAACGTGTTCGGCCCCCCAAACAAGTTTCAGGGAGAAATCCTCTGCCCCCCCGCCCCCCCCCCGGGACGGGACTTACCTTCACCGAATGTCCCTCCCGGTGGCTGGTCCGGCCGGCGGTTCGGCGGGTGTTCGAGCGAGGCGGGAGCAGCAGCCGGTCTTTTGACCGGCTGCCGCCACCGCCATTACAATGAAAGAAAAAAAAAACGCCCCCTGATAGGCTACGTGACGATTCACGTAGCCTATCACGGCTAGATTTGCAAAGTCAGCCGTGATAGGCTACGTCAATCGTCACGTAGCCTATCACGGGTGACTTTGAAAAAAAAAAAAAAGAGTGTACGGATAATGGCGGCCCCCATAGGGAGCCGCCATTCCCGTTCCTTATTTGGTCGCTGTAGTCTACGTAAATGTTTACGTAGACTACGCCGAAAATAAGGGCAACGCTATTTGCGTTGCCCTTATTTTCGGTGTAGTCTACGTAAACATTTACGTAGACTACAGCGACTAAATAAGGAACGCGAATGGCGGCTCCCTAGGGGGCCGCCATTCGCGTACGCGCTTTTTTTTTCTTTTTAAAGTCACCTGTGATAGGCTACGTGACGATTCACGTAGCCTATCACGGCTGACTTTGCAGATCTAGCCGTGATAGGCTACGTGAATCGTCACGTAGCCTATCAGGGGGCTTTTTTTTTTTTTTTTACTTTCACGTTCACGGCCGGGCGAGGCGAGGCGCCTCCTCCCCGGCCTGAATTTCGGCCGGGCGAGGCGGGAAGCCTCCCCCCCGGCCTGAACTTTGCGGGGGGAGCAGCGAAGCGCCTCCCCCCCACCGCGAACGGCCTTCGACGACAGGTAAGTGACTTTCGTCCACCCCTACCCATCAGTTGACATTTTTTCCCCACAATGCACCCTGGTTGGAATTAGGGATGGCAGAGAATTCCGCCATGGATCACAGTGAGGCCGAATGCCAGTGCATTTGGCCCCCTGAAATCTGTGGTGGATAGGCCTGTCCCTCTGCCCCCCCCCCCGCGGATCCCCCCAGGACAAGACTTACCTGGGGCGGATCTTCCGGGCGGCGGCAGCTGTGGCAGCAGCGGCTGGTCTTCTGACCGGCTGCCGCTGCCGCCATTTGCAGGTTGTAGTTTTTTTACAGAGACATGATAGGCTACATAAGTTTTTACGTAGCCTAAAACGTCTGAGTAAAAAAAAGAAAGAAAAAGAAGGCGTACGCAAATGGCGGTGGCTATGGCTGCCGCCATTTGCGTACGCCTTCTTTTTCTTTTCTTTTTTTACCCAGACGTTTTAGGCTACATAAAAGTTACGTAGCCTAAAACGACTGGGTAAAAAAAAAAAAAGTCGTATGCAAATGGCGGCTACGGCCACCGCCATTTGCGTTCCTTAGTTTGGGCCATCTTAGTCTACGTAAATATTTACGTAGACTAAGATGGCGAAAATAAGGGGAATGCAAATAGTGTCAGCTATGCTATTTGTGTTCCTTAGTTTGGGCCGTCTTAGTCTACGTAAATATTTATGTAGACTAAGACGGCCCAAACTAAGAAATGCAAACAGTGGTGGCGGCTGTAGTCGCCGCCATTTGCGTACGCGGTTTGTTTGGTTTTTCCCCCCAGAGCCCTCCACTGGGCCCTCGGAAATCCGGCTGCAGACGGCTCTGGCCTGGCTGGGCCTGGCCAGCTGCTCTGCGGAGCTGCCACGGAAGACAGCCGGCCATGGATGATTCTGGGGGGGAGGAATGGGGCGCCTCCCCCCCATCGAGGATTCTGGGGTGAGGGACGGAATGCCTCCCTCCCATAAACATAATCCGCAAAAGGTAAGTGACTTTTGTACATCCCTAGTTGGAATGATGAACATCATGGCGTAGCATCATTCAAGAGTCAGTGACCGGATTTGCATGATCACAGAGGAGGCCTATTTTCCCCTCTGCTTGTGCCAGGTGGGTGCTGGGGGGATTTGCATAATTATCCTTGCTGTGGGGTTAGATTATTTTCAAATCCTGTTCTGAAAATTTGAGTGGCTGTTGTGAAATCCACCATGCTTTCAGCTCATCCATTTACACGTCACAGTTATGTCAAAGATAATATTTGCATGCTCAGAATAATCCAGACTTCACATGCCCATCTGTATCCTGTGGTATTTTAACCCTTTCATTCCAAATTGTCTGAATTCTCATTGGCAAAACAGATTCCAAAGAGCCAAGCCATTTGCATTCTTGTGGTATTTTAAAGTTGTGACCCATAGGGATGTGCAAACTCACCCCTGTCTGGGTTCCCTGGACTCCTGCCCAGCCCTGCCCCCACTTGCTGGTCCCTGGACTGCACTCGAGCCCCTCTCACTCTCGGCAAGCAACTCTCACTCACCCCAGCAGCTTCGTCGAGATCCTTGGTTGTCATTTCTAAATAAAAAATAAAAAATGGTGAACTCAAAAATGTGCATGTTTTTGCAAATGTGCATATTCTCATGTGTGGAATGTGCATTTTTGTGAAGGTACATATTCGTGTGTGTAGGAAAATGTGCATTTTTTGTAAAATACACATTTTCACACGTATGCAAATATGCGCACTTGCAAAAATGCGACTTTGTGTGTGTGTGTGCAAATGTGCATGTTTTTGCGAGCGCCATTTTATTTCTCAGAAAATGGTGACCACAAAGCTCGACAAGGCTGCTGGGCCATTCGCCAAGCATGGGCAGGGGGCAAGCAGGAGCAGGGGCTCAGCGAGTGGGGCTTGGGGGTGCAGGCAGGAGCAGGTCCGCTGGATTCCCAGACTGAATCAGGCACCCATGCCATCCCTAGTGACCCATTTCATGTTGATCAATACTGAGAGAAGTGTCATTTGATCCCTAAAATGGATTGCAAAGTTTAAAAACTCTCACCTCATCTACAAGTTCTATGCACATGCTTTGACAGCAAAACAACAACAGAACAACACATCCCCTTACTGTTGTGAATGGCGTGAAGGAGCCCAGCACACCAGGCAGGCTGGAGGGCTATTGAAAGAATGCTTCTGAGCATGCAAAAACCAGATGGTATCTGTCCTTAATTAGAACAAACCTTGTGCTGACTAAAGACCTCAGAATCCATGATATGGTATGGCTGCAAGTGAAACACAGGCTTATGAGAACCTCTGGAATTTTTCACTAAATGATGAAGTAATTGACAACGCTGAAGAAAAGGGAGCACAAATAGAATCAGCTGAAATTCTGATAGGCTGTCATTGGCTCAGGTGGCAATCCGCTATCTCCCTTCCAGGGCCCAGCCCAGTTCATTGTCCCCCAGGGCATCAGCTTTTAGCCACTGGATGGGCTCCCCTGATCTGCTAACTGCCTGGTCCTGCCTCCTGGCTTCTTCCACTTCCTATTTTCCTCTCTTCTCTTTATCCAAGCAGTGTCTCTCCTGCCTGTTCTCTTTGCCTTTGTCTTCTAGCCTCCTTCCTCCTTTCTTTGACTCCTTCATCCTTTGACCCCCTCCCATCCCCACTGATTTTCCTCCACCTGCCTCTCCCTTTGCCATATTTCTCTCTTCATCTGTTCTCATCCTTTTTCCATCCTCCTTTTCCAGCGTCCTGCCTCTTGCATCTGTTCTATGTTCCTTCCTCTACCCCTATCCCCAGCTGCTGTTGCTCATTTTGTTAACTGCCCTCCCATGAGGCCCCATTCTCTCTCCTCTTCCCACTGGATGCATGGCAATTTTCAGATCACCCTGCAGTCTCCTGGTGCCAATGTGTGATGTTATAAGTGAGCGCAAGGATCTGTGGTCATGCTGAATCAGCCAGCAATGGCAGGTGTAGGAAAGGCAGCTGTGATGGCTGACAATAAATCCAGGACTTAATACGTTCAGACAGTATGGACTTAAATGCGCTACCTGGGCTGGGAAAATAGAACTGAGAACTGGATTTGGCTGGAGGGTTTCACGCATGCTTTTTTTTTCCTGGGAAATTATCATCTCCTAGGCAAAACAAAAAACACCCTCATCCCTAATGAGAAATTACAGAATATTCCTCATGCTTAATGTAGATGCCTAGGTGCAAGTAAGTGGGCTATGCTCATGTGTACTCTGATGGATTGTGCCCCAATTTTGCAAACCAATTGGGATTGAATACTTGAGACTTCGTATTTGCCAAAAACCTGCTGTATTTGGAACTTACAAAATTTGCTCAGTGTAACTCTTACTGCAGCTGTTACTGGTTTTTTTTTTTATGTGTACAATTTAGCTTATTTAAGCGATAGTGATTGTAACTGCAAAGAATTACAGGATCCGTTATTCTCACAAGAGTTGTTGTTAGTATAAAAGAGTGACAATCTTCTCAAACTGTGACCCATACAGTTTGGGACTGGGGCCACAGAAAGCAATAAATAACAAAGTCTGAAAGATAACTGATCAATAGTTTTGTGCTTCTTCCCACTAAGCTCATTTTCACTTTTTGCTTCATGGTCTCTGAACCAGACAATAGTGTTTGAAGGACCCTGGAGAAGCTATCGATTAGGAAGTTTGCAAAGTCACTGTTGATCGGGGGGGGGGGGAATCTCTTTGGATGAGCTCCTCAATGAATTAGCTGTACAGGAAAAGGAACAAAAACAAACAAAACCACCCCGTCTTTATTGAATCATCGATAGAAACTTTTAGCTGAGTACAGCACCACAGATCTACTGAAATCTCATGGAGATTATTAATGGGCAAATCCAGACATGATATAAAAAAAGGAAAGAGAAGCCAGTAATGACCTAGCAGAATATGTTCATTCTGTTGAAGAGAAAGTGGTGCTGATTTTCCATTGGATAGACTAAGGGTGCATCCCTATGAGGATAGTTGGCCGCCTCCTGACTGACTATCCAATGCAGGGCAGATGGAGTGTGGAGGGGATGTTCTCCTCTGTGCTCTGACCACCCTGTATTTGCAGCTGGATGGCCAATTTCTGCTGTCTAGCTAGAACAGCTTGGAACGGGGACAGGGGGAGGCCAGATGGTGCATATGAAGCATTGTACCAGTGTTTCCACTGTCCCCTCTCCACCCCCAGGAATGCCCCCCTTTCCCCTGCTCTCCACTGCTGCTCCAAGCATGGAGCCGGGGATGAACCACTGCACCTACGAGAGGGTGGGGGTGGGAAGGCGGTTCCCCCAAATCAAAAAATCCTATGTTTGTGTAGCTGCTATCTAGTGGCAATAGGATTGCACCCTAACTCACAGATGTTAGAAGATGTTTGATCTGACAGATTGCCTTCTCCTGGATAGACCTGCTAGATCACTAAGATCTTTGGAAGAGAACCTGTTGATGGTGGCACGACTCATACACCGTCATCTAGAGGCAACATGGAAATGGGCTATCTCAGTGGTAGCACTTACCTTTTGGAATCCCCCCCCCCTTGTGTAGGAGGTGCCAACATGTATGTGTTTTCAGTGCCTATTTAAAACTTATCTTTTTTTTCTCAGGCTTCTCCTGATCAGTAAATGCTGGCTCTTACTGCCTTAGATTTTTTTTTTTTTATGTTTAATCTGTATTTATTGTGATGTTTATTTTTGTTTTGTTTGTACACAGATCTTGGAAGCAGTCTATATGTCTTTAAAAAAATAAAATAATAAAAAAAAAATGCTCAGAGGATCAATTTCCACAAATGCTAGAGGGCTGAATTTTCACACACCTGAGAGCTAACAATGCTATGCATGGCATTAATGTTGGGTCAATTTTACAAAAGAAAGCCAATGTATATTCTCACCAGTAATGTAAGTTTTACTTTTGTATATCAGGCCAATTTAAATACAAACTGATTCTGAGTGCAATCCAATCTTTAGATGGAGGGCTCCAAGATCAGGGCCCTCTGCTCATCCAAAACCCTGTAGGCAGGGTGAGTGAAATGACAGAGGCCAAAATGCCTCCTAGTCCACTTTAAAAAAAACACATGTGGAGCTAGACATCTTTCCTCTCCCCTCCCCTCTATGCTCCCTCTTCCATCATCCCCTTTCCTTGCTCCCTGATCCTCTTCCGAGGTCACAACAGCACTTGGATTCTGCCCCGCGGGTCATAGCTGTGTCTACAGCCAGGGTTGGTGGTGAGTGGGAACGGGGTTCCACACCATCCTATGGTCCCTGAGACACCCATCCAGGAATTAAAGGATTGCTCTGTTAAAAGATTAATTTAAAGAGATTTATTTACTTATTTCTATACTACCCAATAGCCATAGCTCTCTGGGCAGTTCAGAACAATTAGAACCATAAAATATGCAATAACATCTCTCTCTCTCTCTCTCTCTCTCTCTCATGTTAAAACTACAGTGAAAAACCAAAGTAAAAACCAACCACAGTGTAAGAAATTTAAAAATCTATAACAGATTTAAAAACAACAATCATAATTTAGGGAGCAATCCTCTGGCCGCTAGTCAGCGGCTAGACAGCCATAGGATACCTGGTTTTCTGAGGTTGGTTCCCGGAGAACAAACCTTCCCCCACCCTTATGTGCTGCCTTGCATAAATGTTATGGATGGAAATGTCCATAAAATGTTAAAACTACAGTGTAAAACCAACGTGAAAACCAACCACAGTGTAAGAAATTTAAAAATCTATAACAGATTTAAAAACAATCACAACTTAGGGAGTAATCCTCTGGCCGCTAGACAGCAGCTAGACAGCCATGGGATATCTGATTTTCTGAGGTCTGTTCCCAGAGAACCACCCTTCTCCGACCCTCCTGTGCTGCCTTGCAGGAAGCACAGAACAGCCCCAAGCTCTCTGCTCCGAAAAGGAGTGTGGATAGGGTTGGTGGAGAATTTCTCCACGAATCTTCGGGAGGCCGAGTGCAGACGCATTCGGCCCCCCGAAAGTGTTGGGGAAATTCTCTGCCAGCCCCCCGCCCCCCCCAGGATGGGACTTACCTTTGGTGAATGTCCTTCTTGGCGGCGGGTCCCGGCAGCGGTTCAGCGCGTTTCGTCGGGGGTGGGGGCGGCGGCGGCCAGTCTCCCGACCGGCTGCCACCACCATTGCAAAAAAAAAAAAAAGTAAAGTAAAAAAACACACACACACCCATGATAGGCTACGTAATGATTTACGTAGCCTATCACGGCTAGATTTCCAAAGTCAGCCGTGATAGGCTACGTAAATCGTCACGTAGCCTATCACGGGTGACTTTGGAAAAAAAAAAAGCACGTACGCAAATGGCGGCGCCCATGGGGTGCTGCCATTTCCGTTCCTTATTTTGGCGTGTCTAGTCTACGTAAAGATTTACGTAGACTATGGCGAAAATAAGGGCACGCTATTTGCGTTGCCCTTATTTTCACCATAGTCTACATAAATCTTTACGTAGACTAGACGCGCCAAAATAAGGAACACAAATGGCGGTCCCCATGGGAGCCACCATTTGCGTACGCGCTTTTTTTTTTTCAAACTCACCCGTGATAGGCTACGTGATGATTTACATAGCCTATCACGGCTGACTTTGGAAATCTAGCCATGATAGGCTACGTAAATTGTTACGTAGCCTATCATGGGTGTGTGTGTTTTTTTACTTTTTTTTTCATGGCCGGGTAGATGGGGCGCTCCTACCCGGCCTGAATTTCGGTGGCGAGGGATAAGGCTCCTCCCCCTGGCCTGAATTTCAGCTGGGCGAGGCGGGGTGCCTCCCCCCCTCGCCTGAACTTCGGGGGGAGAAGCGAAGCGCCTCCCCCCCACCACGAAGCAAGCTGCAGGACGAGGTAAGTCCCTTTTGTCCATCCCTAAGTGTGGAGCAGCCAAAATAGGGTGTTCCAGGGGGCTTTCTGGGGCAGGGAAGGTGGAAATGCTAGTACGACACATCCTATGTGTTGTATGGCAGGCTCCTCCCCCGTTCTGACTTCCCATGGCTAGATAGCTGAAATTAGGGATGTCAGAGAATTCCGCCATGGATCTCGGGGAGGCTGAATGCCAGCGCATTCGGCCCCCTGAAATTGGTGGCGGAACGGTCTGCCCCCCCGCCCCCCCCGGGATGAGACTTACCTGGGGCAGATCTTCCTGGCAGCGGTGGCTGCTGCAGCGGCTCTGGCGGTGGTTTGGCGGCTCGGCTGCGACGGCCGGTCTTCCGACCAGTGGCCGCCGCTGCCATTTCCAGTAAAAAAAAAAAAAGTGATAGGCTACGTAAAGATTTATGTAGCCTATCACGGCTAAGTTTTTTTTAAAAAACGTGATAGGCTATGTAAATGTTTACGTAGCCTATCACGGCTGACTTAAAAAAAAAAACCACGCACGTACACAAATGGCGGCGGCCACGGCCACCTCCATTTGCGTTCCCTTTTTTGGCACGTCTTAGTCTACGTCATGATTTACGTAGACTAAGACGGCGAAAATAAGGGGAACACAAATAGCGTAGCATCCGGGTGTTGTTTTTTTTTTTAAGTCAGCCGTGATAGGCTACGTAAACATATACGTAGCCTATCACGGCTGACTGCAGGGACGCAAACGGCTGCGGCTATGGCCGCTGCCATTTGAATCCCTGCTAGCCAGCGGCCGGATGTCTGGCTGCTGGCGGAGCCAGCTGGCGGAGCCGGCTGGCGGCTCCGCAGAATCCCTGTGGAGCACAGCCGGCCGGCCAGGATTCCGGGGGGGGAGAAATGGAGCGCCTCCCCCCCATCCAGGATTCTGGGGGGAGGGACAGAGCGCCTCCCCCCCAATCAACATAATCCGTGAAAGGTAAGTGCCTTTCGTACATCCCTAGCCGAAATCGGCTGTCTAGCCACAAATGCAGGGCAGGAGAAGCATGGAGGGAACAATCCCCTCCATGCTTCTAGGGATGTATGAAAATCACTTACCTGTTCGTGGATTATGCTGATGGTGGGGGGGAGGTGCTCCGTCCCTCCCCTCGGAATCCTGGACGGGGGGGAGGCACTCCGTACCTCCCCCCCTCTGGAATCCTCCTTGGCCGGTTGAGCAGCTGGCCAGACCCAGCCACTCTGGGAAAAAAACAAAACAAAACTGCGTATGCAAATGCAAACGGCCACCGCCGTTTGCATTCCTTATTTTTGATGTCTTAATCTATGTAAATATTTACGTAGACTAAGACAGCGAAAATAAGGGGAACGCAAATAGCGTAGTGACGTCTTAATCTATGTAATTATTTATGTAGACTAAGACGGCCCAAAATAAGGAATGCAAATAGCGGCGGCCATAGCCACCGCCATTTACGTATGCCTTTTTTTTTTTTTACCCAGTCGTTTTAGGCTATGTAAAAACTTACGTAGCCTAAAACGACTGGGTAAAAAAAAAAAAAAGGCGTACGCAAATGGCAGCGACTGTAGCCGCTGCCATTTGCGTACGTGTTTTTTTTTTTACCCAGATATTTTAGGCTACGTAAAAACTTACATAGCCTATCATATGGGTGTAAAAAAAAACACACAAAACCCGCAAATGGCGGCGGCCGTTCCGCCACAGATTTCGGGGGGCAGAATGCACTGGCATTCGGCCTCCCCGAGATCTGTGGAAGAATTCTCTGCCATCCCTTCATGCTTCTCCTGTCCTGCCTTGTATAGGCGGCTGCCTCTGAGTTTGGAGGTGGCCACCTATCCCCACAGGATTGGACCCTAAAGAACTGAAATGTGAAATGTCATGAAAATGTCCTCAGTCTTTTCTGATGATTTGGGAAGAAGCTGACCAAAATGGTTTCTTCTTGACAACAGATGTTACTGAGGCAGGATAGGCCTGGACCATGGGTCTAACACCCCTTTGGCAATATGAATCAGGCCTTTGTCTACTGGAATTTAGATCATGGATTTCTTCTTTACTGGAAAAAAAATATGTGACCCTAGTATGAAGTGTGGGATTTTGCTTTGCACAATGGAAAATTTCATACAGAACTCTATGGAGAATTTTGTAGCAGCTGTATTATGAACATCCATAATTGCTAATGTTCACCATTGTTATCTTGAACACTATGCCATAGATTGTGGCCTTGTCCTTCCTTGACTACAATTTCTGTATTAACAAGCAAACAAGATATCTGGTTAAATACAGGCTGTATTTATCCTTGCTATTTTATCCCTTGAATCAATTGATTTTCAATATTCTCAATATCGCATCATTATATGTGTAAATGAATAATGTATTATCATTGCAAATCTAGGTCTGAAAATGCACTCCAGTGGGTGAAACTGAACCAATAGAAAGGACCAGGGACTCAAGATTGTAACTGAAATGAATGAAAAGCCTTTTGATACATAATGCTCAGGGCACAAACAACAGAGAAATGAATAAGGCAAATGGAACCAATAAAGAAGGTTGCAAAACTCTAATAGAAGGATGGTAGATAAAATAAAGATAATACATAATTGCATAGAAATGATACAAATAGCAAATAAGAGCCACAAAGAACTGGTTGTAATTGCTTGAGTGCTATTTTAATTTCTTCCCTTGTGTGTATTTAATTGTCATTTTAATTATTTGTTTCTGTTATGTTTTAATTAAGATTTTGCTTTTAATCTGTATTTTATTGTTAGCCACCTGAAGCACCAGTTTTTGGCAGAAAGGAAGCATATAAAATAAATAAATGCTAAACAGAAAGCAAGCAAATGAAGCTCTACTTCATAATACATTTCATCATCTGATCATGTTTAATCATCCTAAACTCTTAACTACTTAAAAGCTAAGTGTATAGCTGATTCTGAATTTCATAGCATTTCTATTTTTCTATAGCCCTATAGAGACATTTGTCCACATCACATCTAGGGCTAAACTGGGGATGGGATTTCTGTGAACTATATGCCCTGCCCCGAACGTCCTGTATCCCTAGCTAGCTCACATTGAGGACAAAGGTCTTCAAAGGAGTTTGATAAGGCAGGGTTTGCAATCTTGGGAGCTTCAACTGAACGTGCTTACAAGCTCCTTTGCAGACGTTGGTGCTCAATGTGCAAAGATCTCTGAACTAGCTAGGTATCTGAGGCACTTCGAGGCAGGGCATGCGTGCTTGCACATGTCCCATTTAGCCCTACATGTGATGCAGGCAAACACCCTCATAGGGCCTATCATTCTAAGCAGTCCATAACTACCAGAGCCTCCAGAAAAGAAGGGAAGAGCAGAAAGAGAGAGAGAGAGAGAATGAGAGAAGGAAAGTGAGAGGTGGAAGTGGAAGAAGTAGTGGCAAAAAAGAAGCCTGTACTCTCCCATCCTGACTTTTTTTATTTATCAGAGACACAGCCAGACCTTTCAATGTTGCTTAGAGATGGGCACAAAGAGGTGAGCGTTGGAGTTTCCAATCCCTGCTTACCCACATTTTATTAGCAGAAAGCATCACCAGTGTCCCTGTTAGGTTTTCCACTTGACGTCTAAGCGTATTGTCAGCACAAATGCCACTGCTGCCAGTACTTGTTATGGCTCCTCCATCCACTATGGAGCCAAAATCTTCCTCCTTCTTTTTATCAGTTAACAAGATCTTTCCCATCTTTGTTATCAAATAAGGAGGACTTTCTCATCCTCCTATCAATCCAGATATCATCGTTTCATACAAGAGTATCTTCTTGGTATGTCTAAGGCTTTATCAGCCAGGGTCTCATCCGCAGAATTTCTTTGTATCATCAAAGCCATGCTGACCCAAGGAAGACAGCTTCTTTTTAGGCAAAGGTTATACAGAGCCAAAACTTTCCACTGCCATCATCCATGTTGGTTCATCATGGCTGCTCCAGGGTTTGCTGAAGCCAGTGGTTCTTTGAGTCTGGCAGGGCCATATTAACAACCATCATCAAGCAAATAAGGAGCAGCTATATCAACATCAGAAATGTATAAGATTTTTTTTTTAAAAAAAATAGGATGCAATCCTATGCATGTTTAGAGAGAAAACAGCCCTACAACTCCCAGCATTCCCTATGCTGGGTGGGGAATGCTGGGAGCTATAGGCCTTTTTTCTGTCTAAACATGCATAAGATCGTACCCTAAATGATTTATCTAAGAAGCCAGGAAAACTCATCTTGCTCCACTTCCTTTTGTATAATAACTTCGTTTTTAAAAATAAAATAACTTTGTTCTGATCTTGTGTTGTTGTTTTTCTTAACATAAAAGGGAAAACCAAAATAAACTTGGTTTTGATCATTTGGTACTGTAATTTGAAAATGTGAGATAAGGATCTCAAGTTGAATCAAGGCAGCAGCAGGGAATAAGAATAGCCTACCATCATAATAAAACATTAACAGAATAATGTTTCTGGAGATAATGAAAAAGGTGAAAAGACACAAAGAAAGAAGGTTCAAAGCATCAACATTTGTTTCTGAACAGTCAGTAAAAGGAAACAATTTACTCTGAAGCAGGTAGTGCCTTCCCATCCTTAGAATAACCCAACAGTATTTCTCAAGCAATCAGAGTGGATTGTGGTTTTGATCAAATCTATTACCAGATTCTTTACATTATTGAATCAAATGCAAAGCCATATTCATTAGTCTACTGAGCTTATAAACAAATACTCTTTAACAATACCTCACAAACTTATCTGTCTCTGTGTGCATATCAGCCTGCTTAGATTTGGCCCTGCCAGCAAGCAAAAGAGGGGGTGGGCAACAGGACGACTGAAGTGGGAATGGATAGGAGAAGCCGCAACTGCCTGATCTCCTGCTGCATCTGGAGATTTAAAGGTATATGAATATTTTCCAGCTTTGAATCCTAGACACTATTCTCCTTCTTCACTAGCACTGATTCTCATTTGCTCATCCACTCCCTGATTGCTTTCTCCCTCTGGGTCCAATGGGATGGCAACAATGAGAAGGAGCAGAAAGTACTACCATCCTACCGGACCCAGTGAGGAGGAGAGAGCTGGTAGATTAATAGGCAATGAGGCAGAGTCAATAAGGCAGAGGCAGCAGCAGCTGTTGCTCTTGCTGCTCTCCACCACTGCTTGCAGATGGGTCCTGAGGGCTGATGGGAATGATTTGATATTGCCGCCTCCAGTTAAAAAGGCAGTTAGCAGTGAAAAACAAAAGGCTGGACAGAATGAGCGTTTACCAGTCCCCCATGCACACATGGCTTAAAAAATGAGACCATACCCTTCTTTAGTGAAGAAAAGGTAAAATGGTTTACTCACTTCTTCTTGCATAAAAATGCAGGTACAGTGTTTAGTCTCAAAGTTTGTTCGGTCCATTTTTGTGTGTGTTTTATGACACTGGCAGGAGAGCAAACATGTGTGCTCCCAGGAATGGTGGAAACTCAGGAGGGGAAGGGAGCAAAGCACAGGAAGCCACACTGTAGGTTACAAAGATCCTAAGGCTAGTTGTGGTCAAAATTCCCATGAACTAACTAACTGTAACACTGTCCCCTTCCAGTAACTCACAGACAAGGTTGCAATATTCTCAACAAGGGTGAGGGCAGGAGGAGAGAGAATGTGTGGTTCTGGTAGTGAAGAGGAAGAGAAGCAGCTTCTGCCATCCAATGATGAGGGAGCGTTCTCAAGGTGGTGAGCCCACTGGTAGTGCATGTGCCTAGCAATGCCAAACTTCGATGGTGACCCTGAAGTCAATGCATGCAGGAATTCTTTAATTGCTTGCATATGTTCTGGGAATGTGTCTGGCGGAAAGTGGGAAAGAGCAGTAAATGACTAGGGTGCAACTAGGAAAAGACTGGACAGCAGAGAAGCAGAAATATGTGTGCTAGCTGAATTGGTCAGAGATAAGGAGAAATTGAATTAATACTAAGGAAGTCCATTCCAATAATTTTGTCTTCTGTAAGTCAGAATACACCATGTAAGATCAGTGTTTACTCTGACTCTACCCAGAATTCAGCCACTCCCTCAGTGTTGGGTATAAAAATATACCCTTAATGAGTATAGTTCATGGGAAATCTGCAGGTAGAGTGGTGGTGCAGGAAATCACATTGCTTTTGTGATGGCCCCACTAAATTAAAGACTCTTGGTAAGACTACTAGCTAGACGTTAGTGAAGATAGGAAGTTGCCTTATACTAAGGCAGGCCATTTGTCCATCTAGCCCGGTCTTGCCTACAGTTGCTGGCACTGGCTGTCCAGGGTTTCAGACAAGAGTCTTTTCCAGCTCAGCCCTCCTGGATCAGACAAAGGGTCCATTGAATCCAGCATTCTCTTCACACAGTGGCCAACCAGCGGTCGGCCGGGAACACACAAGCAGGGCATGAGTGCAACAGCACCCTCCCACCCATGTTCCCCAGCAACTGGTGTACATAGGCTCACTGCCTCTGGTTCTGGAGGTAGCACATAGCCATCAGGACTAGTAGGCGCTGATAGCCTTTTCCTCCAGGAATTTGTCCAACCCCCTTTTAAAGCCATCCAAATTGGTGGCCATCACTACATCCTGTGGTAACCCGAGTTCCAATGTTTAACTATGCACTATGTGAAGAGGTCCTTCCTTTTATCTGTCCTGTCTCTCCCAACAATCGGTTTAATAGGATGACCCCAGGTTCTAGTATTTTGAGATAGGGAGTAAAATGTCTCCCTATCCACATTCTCCACAGAATGCATATTTTTGTACATATATATCATATCTCCCCTTACCCCACTTCTTTCTAAGCTAAACAATCCCAGCTCGTGTAATCTCTCATAGAGGAGATGCTCCAACCCCTTGATCATTTTAGTTGCCCTTTTTGGCACTTTTTCCAGCTCTGCAATATATTTTTTTAGGTGTGACTAGAACTGTACACAGTATTCCAAGTGTGGTCGCACCATAGATTTGTATAGGGGCAGTATGATATTGGCAGTTTTATTCTCAGTTCCTTTTCTAATTATGCCTAACATGGAGTTTGCCTTTTTTATAGGGATGTTGGAGAAATCCTCCACGGACCCCAATGAAGCTGGATTCTATTGAATCCAGCCCCCCGTAGTCCATGGAGGATTGGATCTCCTATCTGCACCTCCAGGAGGAATCCTCGCTGGCCTGATCCTCCCCGCCGGCCGGCTCCGGAGCACCAGTGATACGGCCGCCATTGCCGTATTGCTAGCTGGGCGGATTGACTGAGGATGCAAATGGCATCTGGGATGCCATTTGCAGCCATAAAGGCCTTAGTTTAAAATAAATGCAGCCATTTACGGCTGCATTTACCTTAAACTAAGGCCTTTACGGCAGCAAATGGCGTCCCGGACGCCATTTGCGTCTTCAGGCAGTAGTCTCCTTCAGCCAGTGATACGGCATGGTGGCAGTATCTCTGGCACTTTGGAGCTGGCTGAAGAGGATTCCAGGGGGGAGGAACGGATCGCCTCACCCCCTGCAGACTCCCCGCCCCCGGTACGGCAGGTAAGCGTTCCACCCATCCCTACTTTTTTTACAACAGGTGCAAACTGGCTTGACATCTTCATTGAGCTGTCCACCACAACCCCAAGAACTCTTTCCTGGTCAGTCACTGCTAGCTCAGATCCCATCAGGCTATACTTGGAGCTGGGATTTTTTGCTCCAACATGCATCACATTACACTTGCTTACATTGAACTGCATTTGCTATTTAGATGTCCATTCTCCCAGTTTGGAGAAATTCTTTTGGAGCTCTTCACAATCCCTTTTTGTTTTAACCACCCTAAATAATTTGGTGTCATCCACAAACTTGGCCATTTCACTGCACACTCCTAATTCCAGATCATTTATGAACAGATTGAAAAGCATTGGTCCTAATAAAGATCCTGGGGGATCCCACTATTTACGTCCCTCCATTGGGAGAATTTACGATTTATTAGGGATGTTGGAGAATTCCTCCATGGACTCCAGTGAGGTCAGATTCGAAAGAATCCGGCCCATGGAATCCATGGAGGAACAGCCTAGCCACCCCGCCACCCCCCTCCGCCACCCCCGGAATGGGCCTACCTGGCGGTGGATGTGGCAGCGGTGGCTCCAGTTAGTTTTCTGGGCTGCTGCGG